>NC_132848.1:47255245-49655245 GCF_048164855.1 Canis lupus baileyi | reverse complement strand
CGTTTAAAAAAAATTTAAAAAACAGTGGTTGAATCTTGTTTTATACCAAAAAATCAAATGCAGTGAAATTTCAGTCATTACACAGGATATAGCAAGAAACAAAGGAAAAGGTTTTGAAGGATATCCTAAAGCTTCAATTCTAAGGAATGTAGGTAAGTGACCAGATGGTTCTCAGACAGTGCAGTCACAGACTATTTCCCCCTCAGAAATTCTTAAACGATGATGCATTTTGATTTGAAGGGTACTGTTGATATGCCCACCATATGCCTCCAGTAAATCAAAATGAAAATGAGATCATGCATGAGGCTCTTTGAATGAAATTTTCCTTTAAAATAGTGGGTTATTCCACTCTTTTAACAGTCCTCCTCCCCATGGGGGCCATACTTGCAATACACACCGGATATTGCTAGCTCTGCTTTAGGCACACTAGTTGATTCTTTCCAAAATTTCTACCTATTCTTAACTATGTTTACAAACTCTTACTTTTCAGACAAGACCTAGTCTTATATTCCTACATTTAAGATAACAAGCTCCTATCATTTCCTAAGACTTTGTTTTTGTGTTAAGCTTTCATTTATCTACCTGAAACTTTAAAATAAGATATTAACAAAATGTATTAAATGCTCAAGGGGAGGGGCACCTGGCTGGCTCAGTTGGAAAAGTATGGGACTCTTGATCTCAGGGTCATGAGTTCAAGCTCCACGTTGGGTGTAGAGTTTACTGAAAAATTAGAAAATAAACAAACTTTTTAAAAAATGCTCAAGAGATACAAAAGAAATATAGGACATGACAAATACTAAACTAATGCCACATGCATTAGGAAGATTCCATTTGGGGTCTTTCAACTATATACTTGGGGGGAGTAAATATTAGAATCAAGTTTGTTCAAATAGTAATAGACCTGAATCATGTCTATCATTATGTCTCAGGTCTTATCATTCTTCTGCTTGGCCAGTATTTCACACCAAGTGTCTATATTGTTATTTTTAAGTATTCAGTTTACTCAGCCTTCAGTTTACTTAGAGCCTTCTATGTACCAGGTCCTGAATAAGGCAAAGTTACTAGTTTGAAAAGCTTGGATTTCAGCAATACAGCAGAGCAAACACAAAAAAAGAACAGTTTAACTGGGAGTATTTCAATGCATCTATATTAGTGGGGGGGGGGGGGTTTAAGATTTTATTTATTTATTCATGAGTGGCACAGAGAGAGAGGCAGAGGCACAGACAGAGGGAGAGGCAGGCTCCTTGCAGGGAGCCTGATGCGGGACTCAATCCCCAGACCCAGGATCATGCCCTGAGCTGAAGATAGATGCTAAAACCACGGAGTGACCCAGGCGTCCCCACATTGGTGTTGATATAATTGATAGAAATAGCATACAATGCTGTTTGGAACACACAGGAGGAACACTTGGCCTAGTGAAGTGAAAGAGACCAGGAAAGACACCCAGCTCAGTTGTCTGCTGAATTTGAATCTGAGGTAGTCACTGTCCTAGAGATTTGAGATCTTGTTGGGTTGGCAGTCATATAGGAATTAAACAGTAACAGAACATGTTGACCTGGTTATATTTTTTCAAAAAAACAAAAACAAAAACAAAAATCAAGTACCCTAGCACATGACTAGATCCTTCTCTTTCTCTAAACGCTTATTTTCTTTTTATACCCCAAATTTCTATTAAGTTCAAGAGATATTTCATAGTTCTGGAGAACCATGATGTTTATTAAGGTGCTCATCTACCATGTATCATGTGATGAAATTAATGGAGTTCTAATATATCATTCTTTTTTTCACCCTGTGCTGCAAGAATACAGATAACCTGTGCTAGAATTCATGTAATTGCTGCTTGATAGTATTCAATTTGGATGGTGCCTCACAGATAATCTCTAAAGAGAACGGTTGATTCCAGTTTGCTGCATGAAAGGCAGTTGTAAAAGAAAGGCACAAATGAATGATGGGCTCCCCATTAACCAAAATTCAGCCACAGAGGCGTATGATCCTAGCAAGTCTACCATGTCCCTGGATAGTTGAATTTTCTCTTCATAAATTGTTTTTAGCTTTTGTCATTTGGGTTTCTACCATATAGTTTATTTATTCTACTTTAAACTGTAAATTCTCCAAGGACAGAGTATTCTGTATATTTTGTAACCTCAGAGTACCTACTAAAAAATTCTACACAGAGAAAAATCATGGGATGTAAATACTTCATTGTCTGGAAGGTGGATCTTCCATATGAAATGCAATTTATTTTATGCAACTTAAATCTTCTCTAGATAATTTCTCTCTCACACATTTTTATTGATTTGTTAAAGATTGTACTTATTTATTCATGACAGACACAGAGAGGCAGAGACATAGGCAGAGGGAGAAGCAGGCTCTCGCAGAGAGTTGATCCCAAGGCCCCAGGATCATGACCTGAGCCAAAGACAGACACTCAACCACTGAGCCACCCAGGCATCCCTCTCACATATTTTTAATTTATTTTTTTAAATTTTATTTATTTATTCATGAGTGAGAGAGAGACAGAGAGACAGAGAGACAGAGGGAGAAACCGGCTCCATGCAGGGAGCCTGACATGAGACTTGATCCCAGGTCTTCAGGATCTTGCCCTGGGCTGAAGGCAGCGCTAAACCGCTGAGCCACCCGGGCTGCCCATATTTTTAAATGTAAACTGTATTATTAAATTATTTTTTAAATGTGCTCTTTTTTGGGATGTCTGGATGGCTCAGCGATGAAGCGTCTGCCTTCGGCTCAGGGCGTGATCCTGGGGTCCCGGGATCAAGTCCCCCATCAGGCTCCCTGCATGAAGCCTGCTTCTCCCGTTGCCTATGTCTCTGCCTCTGTCTCCTCTGTGTGTGTGTGTGTGTGTGTGTCTCTCATGAATAAATAAAATCTTTAAAAATAAATAAATAAAATAAAATGCTCTTTTAAAAAAGAAAGATCTGAGATATCAATGATAATCCAACACTGTTGGTCCTTCTCCAACAATGAAATTATTTGTTTAGTTCTAATTTGCTAGTGGTTCAATGTTTAATTTTTCAAACATAGATTACTAGCATTTTGGTAAGTAAAATGTAAAAATCTACTAATGAGGTTTCAAGTATATAAACTATTTGGTTTCTTACTATGAGGCATATAATTTTCATAAAGCAAAACAGAAAGGAAATGCCCACAACTGGGGATCCCTGGGTAGCCCAGTGGTATGGCGTCTGCCTTCAGCCCAGGGTGTGATCCTGGAGTCCCAGGATCGAGTGCCACGTCGGGCTCCTTGCATGGAGCCTGCTTCTCCCTCTGCCTGTGTCTCTGCCTTTCTCTCTCTCTCTCTATCATGAATAAATAAAATCTTAAAAAAAAAAAAAAAAAGGAAATGCCCACAATGGTACATACTTTGGCTAATAATAATCTATGTCTCTGGTTTTCTTTTTAGTAAATAATTGATAGTAGGATGTGCCACACAGCAGGCAGTACCACTATTTCACCAATGGAAACATTCCTTCTGCCCCCACTCACAAATTCAGGAGGAACTAGGAAAAAACATTATGGTATGGGCAGAACTGGCCATATAGACATACTGTATTGGAAAAGCAAATGTCCAATTGGCTGCCCCCTGTCATTCCTCTCATCTGGTCTATTCCTCATGATGATAACTAAAATGGGCTGATTGCATATCAATCTCAGGAGAATTAGGAAAGAAATGTGCATAGATTTCAAAGTAGCTGGGAAAAATACAACTTGATGATTACATAAGGTATTGAAAGTATTATATGTAAATTATTTTATAAATTGACTCCAACATTTAATCTCATCAACATGTAACTTTTATCTGGAGAATCAAAGTCTATTAAAAACCAGGTTCCAAAATGCTGTTTTCTGGCTTGTCTAATTTTAAGAAAGCAATCTCTTCTTTCTAACAACTGTCTGCCTTCTCTATCAACTGCGGCTCCTACATGATTATCAACCATGCCTTACTTTTCTGTATCCTCAGGGCCTAGTTTACATTGTATCATCTATAAATATTTGTTCAAATGAAAGAGGAGATATGGAATATCTGTGTTATGAATGTTTTTAAACAGAATATTTTAGTATAAAGAGGGTTTTGAAGGCTGATACACAAGTTCAAACCTTAGACAAGTTATTAGATTACAACAGCAGTAGTAATAGCTACCATTTATTGACTACTATGGTATTTAATCTTCACAACAAGAAATAATAACCACTCAAATGAACTTCAAGACCAAGTTTCATGCAATGGTTAAAACAGGATTTTTATTCTTTTTTGGAAAAATAATTAATAATTCCTTTGAAAATCTTCGCCACAACCTCATGAATTAAAGTGCCATTTTTATCTCCTTTTTACATAGAAGAAAGTCAAGACTCAGACAGGTGCAATTTGACCAAAGTCACACAGCTAGTCAGCGGTTACTGACAAAGTCCATGTTCTTTCTTTACGTTCCCAAACACCTACTAAATGGGCATAATAATATCTACCACACAGGGTTGTTGTAAAGTTTACTTTTAAAAAAAATATGGAGGGGAGCACCTGGGTGGCTCAGATAGTTAAGCATCTGCCTTCTGCTCAGGTCATTATCCCAGGGTCCTGGGATCAAGCCCCACATCAGGCTCCCAGTTCTGCAGGGAGTCTGCTTCTCTCTCTCCCTCTGTCTCTCCACCGCCCCCCCCCCCAAATGAATAAAGAAAAAGAAATCTTACAAAAATATAGGGGCACCTGGGTGGTGCAGTCAGTTATGCATCCAACTCTTGGTTTTGGCTCAGGTCAGGATTTCAGGGTTGGGAGACTGAATTCTGTGTGGGGTTCTCACAAAGTGTGGAATCTGTTTGAGATTCTCTCTTTTGTGCCTCCCCGACCCTCCTCCCCACTCACTCCCATGCTCTCTCTCTCATAAATAAATAAATGAGTGAAAATATGATGGCTGCCCAAAGTAAACATTCAATATATATTAGCTTTCTTTCTTCATCACTGATCCCCTTGTTTTGTGGATCTAAACAAATACCTAATCTAAAATACCTAATAAATACCCAAATACATTTTACATATTTTAGATATTATATGTTATATATTTTTATGTAAATAAAGTAAATACAGTATATGCACATATATACATATTTCCCTTATTTATATAAGTCTATATTCTTCTTATCTGCTATTTATTAGCTCAGACAGACACATACACATAAATGTATATGTATGCATGGGTATATATATGTGTGTCTATATATATATATGTGGTATATATGTAAATATGTGTTTGTATCAGTTAAATTAAATCCTATTTACCAACCTCTCCTATATATTCTATATCTCAAGCACTCTGCATGTGTTCCATCGCTAACACTTCAGTTCCTTGAGTTAACTTTTTAATTATTTCCTTAGTTTAGGATATTTAATTGTTCCTGGTTATATTGCTCATTATCTTTAAATTTACATATGACTATCTTTCCTTGAGTCTCTTAATAATTTTCTAAGTTTCATGGTTCAAGATTTTCCAAAACCAATATTTTAGCAAATCTTTGAACTTCACTGATTTTTTTTAAAGATGTTATTTATTTATTCATGAGAGACACACAGAGAGAGGCAGAGACACAGGCAGAGGGAGAAGCAGGCTCCTTGCAGGGAGCCCAATGTGGGACTCCATCTGGGGACCCCAGGATCATGACCTGAGCCAAAGGCAGATGCTCAACCACTGAGCCACCTAGGCAACCCGAACTTCACTGATTTAAAGCATTCCATATGTAATTTAAGTAACTTAATAATCTATAATACTGCCTTTTCGTAGGATAAGAAATGATCATAGAAAACACTGATACATTTAAATACATAAAGTTTTAAAACAATTTTTTAAAGTCTGAAAGGAAAACAGCTGGGGAAAAAAACATTAACAAAACATGAAAAACAAAGAGGTGATATACCTCTAATATTCAAAGAGATCTTAGAAGTCAGTAAGAAAAAGATAAATATAGCAATGGGAAAATAGACGAAAGAAAAAATTCACAATAGAAGAAATGCATAGACTATAAACACATAAAAAGTGGTTAACTCCACAGGTAATCAATAAAATGTAAATAAAAATTCAGTAAAGTCTTATTTTTGGCCAACTGACAATTTCAAAAAAGAGCTAATCCTAAGATAGTTGAGAGAAGGGGGAAACAGATACATGTATATACTACATAAGAAAATTTTTTTCTGGATATTATTTTACCAATATATAGCAAAATTCAGGTTTCTTAAATCAGGACAGTAACATACCTCTTAAATAGAAAAACCAAAAACCCATAGTCACAACAATAACAAAGTTAGTTGACAAGGTATCTCCATGAATGACAAACCAAAACAGGTGGGAACAAACCATGCCCACATCCAATTACTAGTAAGTACTCCCTGGAAAGCAGAGAGAGCCAATCTGAGAACTACAGCTGAAAATGAAAGAGACCATTGCCCACTCCAATTTCCAGATGAGAGTGCAAACAGTCTTGTGAAGGACAAATGGCCAGAAGTCAGATGCAAATTGGATAGAATGGTGTAATAGGGCCAAAGGAAAGAGATGAACCAGATAAAAATGGGGGAGGAAAAGAAACAGGAAATCTCATAAAGTATGAGATCATATTTTCAAAAAGACATGAATTAAGAGTTCTAGAGCTATAAAGCTAGAAAAGTTATTCTGACCCAACCCAACCTAAGTGTTCAGGATAATTACTAGTGAGCCACAGAAAAGATTGGAGTTGAATCCCATGGATAGCTACTATTATAAAGAGAAAAAAAAGAAAAAATTATACCTGCAATTAATAAAAGCATAACAAAGACATGTCCACAAAACAGATGGAAACTCTTAAAACTTAATATTTCAAAACAATCCAATAGAAATTAAGAAAATGAAAGAAGATATTAAAGGACATAAATCAGAACACTCAAAAATAAAGTGATAAAAAGCAAAAGTGTGGGATCCCTGGATGGCGCAGCGGTTTGGCGCCTGCCTTTGGCCCAGGGCGCGATCCTGGAGACCCGGGATCGAATCCCACATCGGGCTCCCGGTGCATGGAGCCTGCTTCTCCCTCTGCCTGTGTCTCTGCCTCTCTCTCTCTCTCTGTAACTATCATAAATAAATAAAAATTAAAAAAAAAAAAAAGCAAAAGTGTTTAGAAATAAAAGGAAAAAGTTTCAAAAATGAGAACAAACCAGAAGGAACATGAAAGCAAATTAAACAAAGCTGATAATGCCTTAAGAGATATAGAAAGTGAAAAGGGGTAAAAACCTTAAAGCCAAAAAGAAATGAAGAAAGAGATCATAAAATATGAGATAAAGTAGCATATTTAGAAGACACAAAACAGATTAAACATACATATAATAGAGGCTCCCAAAGAAGAAAGCAAAAGCAATGGAATAGGGGATCCCTGGGTGGTTCAGTGGTTTGGCGCCTGCCTTCAGCCCAGGACGTGATCCTCCCCGGGATAGAGTCCCACGTCGGGCTCCTTGCATGGAGCCTGCTTCTCCCTCTGACTGTGTCTCTGCCTCTCTCTCTCTGTGTGTGTGTGTCTCTCATGAATAAATGAATAAAATCTTTAAAGAAAAAAAAAAGCAATGGAACAAGACAAATGTTGAAACTAATTCAAGAAAATGTTTCTGAAATTTAACACAAACATACATGGGTGCATGCACACACACACAAAGCTACACATTAAAAGGGAACACCATAACACCTAAGCTTTGGATATCAGACAAATAGTCATCAGATTTCAAAAACATGGTTTTATGCCATCATGCAACGGATAATGCATTTTAAGACAGTTTAAGACCGTTAATAGAAAAAAAATGAGCTAATAATTCTCTAGCTAAAATAACTTTCAAATACAAAGAATTCAGACTACTGCAGACATAAAAGAAGTCAGGAATATGTTTCCATGAATTCTTCTTGAGAAAAACTAGTAGAAAATAAGCATAGGCCAATTGAGTTTTAGTGCAAAAGGATCTTCCACTCTACATGCTCTTTGACAATGTAATCTTGACCCTCCTCCACTGAGGTGGAAACGGAGTCCCCCTGAATCTGGGGTGGCCTTCTGACTCATCATAATCAACAGAAAGAAGCAGAAGTGATATTGTTAGAAAAGACTATGCAGTTTCTACCTGGTTTTGTTAGATGTTTGCTCTAGGGGATGGCACCTACTGTATACAATGTATGACTAACCTGAGAGCTATCACATGTTAAAAAACAACAACACATGTAGGCACTGAGGAGAAACAGTCCCAGATGAATTCAACCTTCTAGCCAACCACAAACAAGCACAAAATATTGGAACAAAGACATGGGAGTTTTCGCTCCTCCAAATCACCCCACTCACCAGCTGAATAACCTCAGTTAACACCAGAAGAGCCCCTGAGCCATGCCTGATTACTTGATCCACAGAATTGATGAAATATATACAAATAGTCACTGTGATAAGTCTTTTTTTTTAATTTAATATTTTGATCATTTTTTGTCTTAACCATTTTTAAGTATATAGAGTAGTGTTAACTTTACACGTTATTGTACAAAAGATCTCTATAACATTTTCATCTTGTAGAAGTAAAAGTCTCTATTCACTGAACAACTCCCCCATTTCCTTTACCTCAGTGCCTGGAAAACACCATTCTACTTTCTGTTTCTCGGAGTTTAACTACTTTAGATACCACATATAAGTGGAATCACACAGTATTGGTTGTGTTGTGACTGGCTTATTTTATTTAATGTCCTCAAGATTCATCCATATCATAGCAAATGACAAGATTCCTTTTTTATTAAGGGTGAGTAACATACCATTGTATGAATAATCTATCTTTACCCATTCATCTATTGGTGGACATTTAGGTTACTTCCACCTCTTGGATATTGTGACTAATGTGGCAATGGACATGAGTATGCAAATATATCTTCGAAATTCTGCTCTCAGTTATTCTATATATATATATATACTCAGAACTGGGGCGGGGGGGGGGGGGATCCCTGGGTGGCTCAGCGGTCTGGCGCCTGCCTTTGGCCCAGGATGCGATCCTGGAGTCCCGGGATAGAGTCCCACGTCGGGCTCCCAGCATGGAGCCTGCTTCTCCCTCCTCCTGTGTCTCTGCCTCTCTCTCTATTTCTATCATAAATAAATAAATAAATAAATAAATAAATAAATAAATAAATAAATAAATAATCTTAAAAAAAAACCTATACTAAGAACTGGGATTGGTGGATCATATAGTAATTCTATTTTTAGTTTTTTAAGGACCCTCTATAAATGGTTTTCCATGGTGGTGGCACCATTTTACATTACCACCAATAGCACATAGGGTTCCAATTTCTCCACATTCTTATCAACATTTAATATTTTCTTATCAACAAAAATATTTTCTATTTTTTTGATAGTGGCCATCCTAATGGGTATGAGGTGATACCTCATTGTGGTTTTGATTTGCATTGCTCTAATGATTAGTGATGCCTAGCATCTTTTTACATGCTTATTGGCCACTTGTATATCTTCACTGAAGAAATGTCTATTCAAGTTCTTTGCCCATTTTTAAGTTGAATTGTTGGTATTTTTGTTGAGTTATAGAAGTTCTTTTTATATTTTGGATACTAATCTCTTATCAGATATAGTTTAAAAATCCCATTCCATAGATTGCTTTTACATTCTGTTGACTGTTTCCCTTGCTGCACACAACTTTTTCAGTTTGATATAGTCCCATTTGTCTATTTTTGCCTTTGCTACCTAAGTTTTTGGTGTTATAGACAAGATATCATTCCTAAAGCCAATAAAATGAAGACTTCCCCCTAAGTATTCTTCTAAGAGTTTTAAAGTTCTAGGTCTCACATTTAAGTCTTTAAACCATTTTGAGTGAATGAGTGAATTTTTGTACGTGGTATAAGGTAAGGGTCCAACTTCATTCTTTTGTATGTGGATATCCAGCTTCCCCACTACTATTTGTTGAAGGGACTATCCTTTCCTCATTGTATAGCCTTGGAAACCTTGTCAATTATTATTTTGACTATTTATGTGAGGGTTTGTTTCTGGATTCTCTATTCTGTTCCATTCATTTATATGTCTGTCTTTATGCTAGGGTCATACAGTTTTGATTACTGTAACTTTGTGATATGTTTCAAAATCAGAAAGTGTGAGGCCTCTAGTTTTATGTCCTTTCTTAACGCTGTTTTGGCTACTTGGGGTCCTTTGAAATTCCATATGAATTTAGGGTTTTTTTTTTCCTATTTCTTAAAAAAATGCCATTGGAATTCTGATAGAGATTGCACTGGATTTGTAGATCACCTTGGATAGTATGAACATTTTAAATATTTACTTATTTATTTGAGAGATAGAGAAAGAGAGTGTATGTGCACGAGGGAGGAGGGACAGAAAGAATATACAAAAAGACTCCCTGCTAAGAGTGCAGCCCGTCCATAGGGCTTGATCTCACAACCCATGAGATCATGACCTGAGCTGAAACCAAGAGTTAGACACTTAACCAACTGAGGCACCCAGGCACCCTGATATTTTATGCCTATATGGACATTTTAACAATATTAATTCTTCCAATCCATAAACACAGGATATCTTTCCATTTATTTGTGTCTTTTAAAATTTATTTCAACAATATTTTGTAGTTTTCAGTGTATAGGTCTTTCACCCTGTTAACTTGTTTATTCCTAATTACATTAGCATTTTTATTATTTATTTTATTTTTTAAAGTTATTTATTTATTTATTTATTTATTTATTTATTTATTTATTTATTTATTTATGATAGACATAGAGAGAGAGAGAGAGGCAGAGACACAGGCAGAGGGAGCCCGACGCTGGACTTGATCCTGGGACTCCAGGATCGAGCCCTGGGCCAAAAGCAGGTGCTAAACTGCTGAGCCACCCAGGGATCCCCTACATTAGCATTTTTAATGCCTATTGTAAATGGGATTATTTTCTTCATTTTTTTTCAAATTGTTCATTGTTAGTTACAAAATGATTTTTGTGTGTTGATTTTGTGTCTTGTAAGTTTACTAAATTCTTTTATTAGTTCTAATATATGTTTTGTGGAATCCTTAGGGTTTTCTACATCTTTAGGGTTTTCTACAGGATCATGCCATCTGTGAACAGAGATTATTTTACTTCTTCCTTTATGATTTGTATATCTTTTATTTCTTTTCCTTGCCTGACTGCTCAGACTCTAGGAGTATGATGAGTAAAAGTATCAAGAGTTGGCATCTTTTCCTTCCTGATCTTCAGGGAAAGGTTTCAGTTTTTCACTATTGAGTATGATGTTAGATGTGGGCTTTTTATATGTGGCTTTATTATGTAGAGGTACTTTTCTTATATTTCTAAGTTTGTTGAGTGTTTTTGTCAAGAAAGACTGTTGAATTTTGTCTAATGTCTTTTCTGTTTCAATTAAGATGATCATGTCATTTTTGACATTCTGTTAATGTAGTATGTTGCACTGATTTTTTTTCATGTTAAGCCATCCTTGAACTCTAGGAATCAATCCTACTTGGCCATGATGTATAATCTTTTTAATATGCTGTTGAATTCAATTTGCTAGTATTTTGTTGAGAATTTTTTGCATCAATATTCATCAGGATATTAGCCTATAGTTCTCTTGTCTTAAGGTATCTTTTATCTGATTTAGGTATCAAGGTAATGCTGGTCTCATAGAATGAGGTCAGAAGTATTCCCTCCTCTTCAGTTTTTGGAAAACTTTAGGAAGAATTGGTGATAATTCTTTAAATATTTGGTAGAATTCTCCAGTGAATCTATCTGGTCACAGGTGTTTCTTTGTTGGGAAGTTTTCAATTAGTGATTCAATCTCTTTACCAACTATAGATCTGTGACTTTTATTTCTTCATGATTCAGTCTTAGTAAATTATGTTTCTAGAAATTTATCCATTACTTCTAGATTAGAAATTTGTTGGTGTATTATTGTACATAGTAGTCTCTTATGATCCTATTTCTGCAAAATCAGTTATGTCTCATTTCATTTCTGAGTTTGAGATTTCTCTCTTTTTTCTTAGTCTAGGTAAAGGTTTGTCAGTTTTGTTTCTTTTCAAAAACCCAACTCTCAGTTTCATTGATGTTTTATTATTTTTCTATTCTCCATTTCATTTATTTCTGCTCTAAACTCCTCTTATTTCCTTCCTTTTGCTAACTTTAGGTTTAGTTTGTCTTTCTTTTTCTAGTTCCTTGAGGCATAAAGTTAGGTTGATTTGAGATCTTTCTTTTTTTTTAAGATTTTATTTATTTATTCATGGGAGACACACACAGAGAGAGAGAGAGAGAGGCAGAGACACAAGCAGAAGGAAAAGCAGGCTCCATGCAGGGAGCCTGATGTGGGACTCGATCCTGGGACTCCAGAACCACACCTGGGGCCAAAAGCAGGCGCTAAACCGCTGAGCTACCCAGGCAGGGATCCCCGAGATCTTTCTTCCTTTTTAATGTATGTATTATTGCTAAAAGTCTCTTTGTTAGCATTGCTTTTGCTGCATCCCATACATTATTTTATTTTATTTTATTTATTTTATTTTATTTTATTTATTTTATTTTATTTTATTTTATTTAAGATTTATTTATTTATTCACTCAGAGAGAGCGAAGAGAGAGGCAGAGACACAGGCAGAGGGAGAAGCAGGCTCCATGCAGGGAGCCCGATGTGGGACTCCATCCCGGGTCTCCAGGATCACACCCCGGGCTGCAGGCGGCGCTAAACCGCTGCGCCACCGGGGCTGCCCTACATTTTAGTATGTTATGTTTTAATTTTCATTTGTCTCAAGATATTTTCTAATTTCTCTTGTGATTTCTTCCTCAACACATTGGTTGTTCAAGAGTGTGCTGTTTAATCGCCACATATTTGTGTATGTCCCAGTTTTCTTTTTGCTACTAATTTCTAGTTTCATTTACACTGTGGTTAGAAAAGATACTTGGTATGATTTCAGTTCCTTACATTTGTTTAGACTTGTTTTGTGGCCTAACATGTGATCTGTCCTGGAGAACATTTTTTGTGTGTTTCAGAAGAATGTGTATTCTGTTGTTGGATGACAATATTACATATATGTCTGTTATGTCCAGTTTGTCTATAATTTTGTTCAAGTCTCTGTTTCCCTATTGATCTTCTGTCTTGATGATCTATGCTTAAATGAAAGTAAAGTATTGAAATCTATTATTATTATGTTCCTGTCTGTCTCTCCATTTAGTTCTGTCAATATCTGCTTCATATATTTGGGTGCTCTGCTGTTAGGTGCATATCTATTTATAATTATTATATCTTTCTGGTGAATTGAACCTTTTATCATCATATAATGTTTTGCTGTGTCTCTTATGACAGTTTTAGACTTAAAATCTATTTTGTCTAATATAAGTATAGTCAGTTATCCTCTCTTTTGGTTACTATTTACATAGGCTAACTTTTTCCATCCTTTCACTTTCAGTCTAAAGTGAGACTTTGATATTTAATTCTATATTACAGATATTTCATATCTAAAGTGAGACTCCTATAGACAGCATATACTTGGATTCTAATCCATGCAGCCACAGTAGATCTTTTAATTGGGGAGTTTAATCCACTTACATTTAAAGTAGTTAATGACAAGAAAGAACTTACTATTGCCATTTTATTCATTTTTTTCCATGTACCTTGTGCTTATCTTGTCTTTCTTTTCCTCTTTTGGTGCCTTCTTTTATGTTTCATTGATTTTTTGTGTGTGATGACATGCTTTAATTTCTAATTTTCTTTTGTGCATCTTCTGTAGGTATTTCCTTTGTGATTACCACGGGGATTACATAAAACATCTTATAGTTATAACAATCTATTTTAAACTGATAACTTCAATCACATATAAAAACACTATTCCTCTTTTATATTCCCCACACTTTGTTATTGATGTCACAAATTACATCTTTTTATATTTTATATCCAGTAACAAAGTTTTATATTTTAATGTTTTTATTTTCAAATTCTGTACTTGAATTAAAAGTGACCTACATACCCCATTACAGTATTACAGGATTCTGGATCTATCTATATATTTACCTTTATCAGAGAGCTTTATGTCTTCATATGCTTTGGTGTTGCTGTCTAAAATTTTTGTTTCAACTTAAAGGACTCCCTTTAGCAATTCTTGCAAGGTAGGTCTAGTGGTGATGAACAACCTCAGCTTTTGGTTATCTCCATTATTTTGGAAGCATGGGTTTTGCCAGATATATTATTCTTGGTTGACAATTTGTTTCTTTCAGGACTTTGAATATATTATCCTACTCCTTTCTGGTGAGATATCTGTTGATAATCTTATGGGAGCTCCCTTGTACATAACAAGTTACTTTTCTCTTGCTGCTTTCAGTATTTTCTCTATCTTGTCTTTTAACGGTTTGATTATAATGTGTCTTGGTGTTGGCCACTTTGAATTCATCTAAGTTGGAGTCTTTTCAGCTCCTTCAATTTAGGTGTCCATTGTCTTCCTCAGATTTGGGAAGTTTTCAGAATATTCCTTCAAATAAATTCTCTGACCCAGTCTCTCTCTCTCTCTTCTCCTTCTAGGACTCTCCCAATACAGATATTGGTCTACTTAATGCTGTCCCATAAGTCCCATAGGTTTTCTTCACTTTTCTTCATTTCTCTCTTTTTTTTTCTCCCTCTGACTTGATCATTTTAAATAACCTGTCTTCAAGTTCACTGATTCTTTGTTCAAATCTTATCTTAATCACCCTCTAGTGAAACTGTCAGTTCAATTATTGTATTCTTGAGCTCCAGAATTTGTTTGGTTCTTTTTATAGTTCAAGTAATTTTATTAGTATTATCATTTTGTTCATGCATTATTTTCCTGATTCCATTTAGGTCTCTGTGTTCTCCTATAGCATACTGAACTTAAAATGACTATTTTAAATTCTTTGTCAGGTAATTTGTAGATCTGCATTTCTTTAGAGTTCACTTCTGAAGATTTATATTTTTCCTTTGATCCTAGGCATATGGACCATGTTTCCATTTCTTCCTGTATTTTGTTTTTCATGTTGTAATATATGCATTTGAAAACACAGCCACCTCTTCCAGAAAGGAAGGAGAAAAAGAAAAAGAAAAGAAGAGAAAAGAAAAGAAAAGAAAAGAAAAGAAAAGAAAGAAAAGAAAAAAAAGAAAAGAAAAGAAAAGAAAAGAAAAGAAAAGAAAAGAAAAGAAAAGAAAAGAAAAGAAAAGAAAAGAGGGAGAGAGGGCGGGAAGGAGGGTGGGAAGAAAGAAGTGAGCTTAAAATAGCTCAAGCTTCTAGATCTACCAATTAAGAGAGAATATAGAAAACAGAAGCTCATGCTAAATGACAATCTGGACATGTAACAGGCAAAATTGAGGTTCTATAAGAAAATCTACAGGACAAAAAAATCAGTGTCTATGACAAAATGCAAAGGGAAAAAATAAGAGGATATAAAGAGACTTATAGAGTAAGAAGGATTTTTTTAAAATACCTGATATTAAGTTATATTTCTATTCTCTCATATAATGTTCTTGTATGCAAATATTCCCTAGGTAATAAATACAAGGACTTTATATAATGACACACAAAATAAAATCTTTCATTCAGCAACAATTCATGCATGCATGTGTGTGTGTGTGTCTGTGTGTGTTTATATATGTGTATTAACTGCAACTTTCTTGGAAAATTAAAAATAAAAGAAAGGAATTTGGTCTCTTCTTAGGAAGTCAATTTTAGAATGATAAATTCAAACAGCATGTTAAGAAGTTATTTAAAGTAATAATGAGGGGTGCCTGGGTGGCTCAGTCAGGTAGGTGTCCAACTCTTTTTTTTTTTTTAATTTTTATTTATTTATGATAGTCACACACAGAGAGAGAGAGAGGCAGAGACACAGGCAGAGGGAGAAGCAGGCTCCATGCAGGGAGCCCGACATGGGATTCGATCCCTGGTCTCCAGGATCGCGCCCTGGGCCAAAGGCAGGCACTAAACTGCTGCGCCACCCAGGGATCCCAGTGTCCAACTCTTGATTTTGGCTCAGGTCATGATCTTTTAGGGTCATGAGATCAAGCTTGGCCTTGGGCTCCATGCTGGGTGCGGAGCCTGCTTGGGATTCTCTCTTTTCCACTCCCTCTGCCCTCACCTCACTCACATACTCTCTCTCAAAAAAGAAAAAAAGTAATAATGATGTTAATATGATGTTTGTTGCCATGAAAAAAATTCAGAACTAGTAAGTGAAAAAAAAATGGTTACCCAATGACATGCAAAATATAAATTCATTTCTTTAAAATAATACAGAAGTACCTAAATATACATAGCTCTCAGAAAGATAATGATCAAAATGTTAACTGAGAATTAATAGCTTTAAGTGATGGGAATATGAATTATTTTGAGTCACAAGAATATGATTTATTTTCATTTTATTATTTATTATTTTCTGTATTGGTCAAAATTTAACATGAGTGTGTATTATATTTTTAGAAAGTTTTATGTTTTAATATCTATTTGATACTTTAAAAATATTCTTCTCCAAAGACACAGAGAGAAAGGAAATAAATTCAAAGTGAAGGTATGCAAGTCTCTCCTATTCTACTTTACTCAAAACATTTGGAAGCCAGATTACATTCTACCTATTAGTAAATGTGCTTTCCAGAAGAAAACTGCTCATATTTTAGAAATGAATTAACCCTTTCAGAACACAAGTGTAGAAAAAAAAAAAAAAAAAGAACACAAGTATAGGAAGTTTTATGCAAGGATAGAGGATGAGAGGATGAGCTCATTCCAATGTGATCAATAGAGAAATCCCACCCACCTAGGGCAGATAGGGTATGAAACCAAACAAGGTCAAGAACTTCTGGCTCTACCCTAACCTCATCATTAATAAGTGGTCATGCTTCATTCTAACTAGTGCTGGATTATACACCCAAGGCATATATATACTTAAAGCATCAGCAAAGCAGAAGTAGCAAAATTAATGTTTAAAAGAGTTTGATTTAAAAAAAGAGTTTGACAGAGAATATTATTACTTTGGATATAAAACTCAATACTCATTTACATTTATTCATTCATAAAATATTAACTGGGCACCTTCAATTAGCCCAGGTTGAATGTTAAATGCAAGAAAGCAATGAACAAGACAGTGACACTCCCTGCCCTCCCAGAACTTGGATTTTAATAAAGCAACACATTTTCAGCTAAATAAATTTCTTCTGGTTGCCAGAGAATAATAGTAACTAAGAATACTGACTCTGGAGCCAAGCTGTTAGGCTGTAATCCCACTTCACCCACTTACTAGCTATCTAACTTTGGGCAAATTACTTAACACTCTTTGCCTCAGTTTCCTCAGCTGGGAATAATAATAATCCCTCTTCTCAGAGTTTTTAAGTAAGTTAGTAAAGGAGTAAAGTGCTTAGAAGAGAACTGATGCACACTCTACATACTAAGGAAAAAATTCATACGTATATAATTTTATTAGGTGTTTCATAGAGATATCAGCCTAGATTACAAAAAGGAAAACAAAAACACTTAATTTTTCTTTAACAAAAATATGCTTATTTTCTTTGTATTCAAAAATTCCTGAGATGGTCTGGAAACGGGATTGAAAAAATAGTATCACTTTTGATATGTGTGTGGGTCCATTAGGCAGAAACATAATCCTAGGTGGAAAAGGCTCTCCTTAAGAATTTATCATTCTCTGAAATTATATCTTTGTTTGCTTACTGCATTTTCCATTTTTTTAAAGATTTTATTTATGTCTCTATTCATGAGAGACACAGAGAGAGAGTCAGAGACTAGGCAGAGGGAGAAGCAGGCTCCCCATGGGGAGCCTGATACAGAACTTGATCCCAGGACCCTGGGATCATGACCTGAGGCAAAGGCAGACGCTCAACCCCTGAGCCACCCAGGTGCTCCTGTATTTCCCTTTAAAAAAAAAGAAAAGGGTAGTCCAAGAGGACTCTACTGCCAGTGTCCAAGACAATGCTTGAAATAAATGGATGATCAATGTTTTTTTTTTTAAGATTTTTACTTATTTATTCATGAGAGACACAGAGAGAGAGAGAGAGAGAGAGAGAGAGGGAGAGAGAAAGAGAGAGAGGCAGAGACACAGGCAGAGGGAGAAGCAGGCTCCATGCAGGGAGCCCAATGTGGGACTCGATCCCAGGACTTCAGGATCACACCCTGGGCGGAAGGCAGGCGCCAAACCGCGAGCCACAGAGTGATCCCAATCAATGTCTTTTAAATGAATGAATAAAGAGAGTTCCCATATCACAAAAATATGAACTCAACAAAATTTGAAGTAAACGTTTTTGAGAAGTTTGTAAAGCCAAAATCCTCATAAAACCTACAGAATTTTAAATATTATATATTAAAATAATCATTAGTTAAAAAGAGGATTGTGCACCATAGTTGTAGTATATTTTGACACAAAAAGTAAGGGGTAAAAGGAATAAAGAGTGGTATATGAGAATAGAAGATGCTTTTCTTTATAATACTAGAGTCCTCTAAGCATTTGTGTTACATAAAAATAGATAGTATTTCTGGATTCTTTATTGTGGTTTTGTCCATTTTAATTTTTGCTATGAAACAGATTAGTTCATTTTCTCTTGAGAGAAAAAAAAATGATCAAGTTCCCTGTCATTTTGGTTACCATGTTCATTTACACCTATCTCAAGCTCATGTATTAAAAGAAATCTGACTTATCACCAGCAGCAAAGTTTTAGTGTTTGAATCAAATCACTAGGGACAATTTTTTGAAGACTTTCAAAAAGCCCCAAGAGCCTCATTACCTAACCTGCATAACTGTGCCTCCAGTTTAATTCCAAAGAAATAACACGTAAATTCTTTCAATTATACCCTTTTCTTTTGAAATAAGTTATTTACATTTTTATGGAAATTATTTGCTGTGATTGAAGATTAACAACATAATGGAAGTAGTC
Organism: Canis lupus baileyi; assembly: GCF_048164855.1. Lineage (NCBI taxonomy): Eukaryota > Metazoa > Chordata > Mammalia > Carnivora > Canidae > Canis > Canis lupus. The sequence continues at coordinate 49,636,355 of NC_132848.1, read as the reverse complement.
ACAGCTGTTTTTTCCCCTGTTATGTTATCTATAGGTGGAAAAATGAGAAGCTTTGATTATGCAAATTAAAACAGAATCTATTATCTTCTTCCTCATCTATGTCCTGATCATGGAGGGTCTTTAAGCAATGTTAGTTTCGCACATTAGGAATCACAGTCAGTTAACTACTGCTGCTAACCGATGGGCTATATTTGCAGACTCTATCAGTTTGACCCAGCTTCCAGAGCTTAATGGTCCTCCAGGCTAAAAGAGAAAGCTGATCCATCAGGCTTGCATTAGCATAGAATCACACTCGAAGCTTATTGATGTGTGTTCAGCATAACTACCACCCCCAGAACCCAGCTCAGTCCATTATTTTCATTTTATCTCAAGTCATTTGTATGGTTGTCTGCCCCAGTTAAAGCTTCAGCAAGACTGGTACTTAAATGAATTTGTGAGAAAGGAGACAAATGCCCCCTGAACTTTCAGCACTTTGCTATCAAGGCTTGCTAACATAAAATATACTAGTACTCTTAGGTCCACTTAGTGAGCATATCAAGAATAGCCTATTGCAGGGGGAGAAAAGTCACTTAGTACCCTATTAGCCAACAAGGAGTGTAATGATTAAATGATTTTTTTTAACTGTAATTTTAAAGCACTGCTCTGATTTCTGCTGAAAGCTATTTATAAAAAATAAATTTCATAACAGCTATGTCTTTGCTGCTTAAATACCTTTCTTTTCTAAAATACAGAACACACACTAAAATAAATGTTCCCAGTAATAATACATTTCATCACCTAGGGAAATGTTACATTTAACGGTAACAAGAAAAACAACAATCTATAACAACTAGGCATTTAATGTGCACAAAACCCCATAATAAGAAGGGGATTTAATGTGTGCATAAACCCTGTAATGGGTTTGTATATAATCAGGCATTTGAGGTATACATAAAATCACTTTAATTGTAAATCTTTAAAATGAAAATAAAGTACTTCTGTAGCTGTTTTGAATATACAATAACTATTGAAATTCTAAAGCTGGTCTTCAAAACTATTTTTTATGAATTTACATAGTGCTTACAGCTATAATTCTGAAGGAATCTGAAAAGGCTACTACTCTCAAACCTTTTTTTTTTAGAAGGAATCTAAGAACTACAAAGGTTAAGTGACTGCCCCAGATCCCAGAGTGAGTTAGTGTAACTAAAACTCAAAAAGTTGATGGGGAATTTTCAGTTTGTTTATCTGTCACTTAAAATTCAGTGATATTTTGGCCACATTGTTTGTTGGTGAGTGTACTCTTTTTGTTCTGCATGCCCACTTCCTGGACTGGATTCTTCATCTCGGGGCCCCACGGTGGGCCCTGTGGAGCTGGGGGGAGATGCAGGGTTGAAGACCACGAAGTGCTTGTTATGAGAGACCTACACAAGTCTTGAGATCTGTGGGGTGGAATAAGAGCTGGAAAGTCTAGAGAAGTTTTCTGAGTGGACGTGGAATTTGAGCAGAGTCTCAACTGTTGTAGAAACACTTTTCATCAATTAATAAATGTTTACTAGAGAAAAAAAAAGAAGTCAAGCCTAATCTGAGAGTCTTTCTATCACAGCTAGTTTTTCTCTTTATGTCCATCACTACAAGCTTTGGAAACCTCCTACTACTGCAACTGGAGCAAAGGGAAGAAAACACACATTTTAAATAATTTAATCTATCAAGTATTGCTGTAGATGGTTCCATCTATAATCTTCTTTCATCCACTCCTCTCATCAACCTCAAGAGAGATTAGACAGAGAATAGAAAGTTAACTTTTGCAAACTTAAAGCACAACATAAGCTCTAGTTGTTAGATTTTTAAAAGTGCTGGCACTCTCAAGATGAATAATCACCTAAAAACTTCTTTCTAAATACCATTTTCAATTCTGAGAAACGCCATCAGACTGAACACCACAATCCGCTGAAAGTAGGATTAAATATAATGGTGGACTGATAAAGAAAACAACATTTACTGAGTACCTACTTTGTGTCAGGTGTTATTTCAGAGACACCAAGTTATTCTTCACAGAGGAGTGAACTATCTTAACTTTGTAAAATCTGAAATTTTTGTCTTGAGAAGAGAATTCTTTTTTTTTTTTTTTTAAGAGAAGAGAATTCTAAGAGGAAAAAATTACTTTCTAATTTTCCTTTGGTTTCTCTCCTTATTTATCTCTATTATCAAAGACTCTCACACAGTAGGCACTTTTAAGAAACAGGACTTAAGGCAAGTTGATACACTCAGAAAGAACTCTTGGCCTTCTTTGGCTTTCATCTCTTGGCTAGAAAGTGATCAATTTACAAATGGAAGGTCATTTTCATTTTTAAGTACACAAAAATGCATCTAACCATAAATGTTTTTGTTTGTATGTAGAAAATGACTCTAGAAGGATATGAAAGAAACTGGTCATTGTGGTGCTTCCAGGGAGGCAAACTGAGCTGATGGAAGGGCCAAGGATGGGAAGGAGACTTTTCATAGTATATGTTCTTTTGAACTTTGAATCACGGAAGTGTACTACCTACTCAAAACATACATCCCTACATACAAACATAAGTAAATCACATTTAACTGTCTTTATGACGAATGTTGATCAATATCACTGCAGCTGTATGCTAAAGCAGTAATTGTCTTATGAATCCTGTACTTTACTAAGTATTTTAAACAGAATTTATTCTAACAATACAGCACAAGAGGCAGTTTGAATGATTTAGAGATAGTATCCCAGACACTGGCTTTTATAAAACATTCTTGAGCTTGAGAAAGAGGAGTCTTAGAATAAGAAAATAGGATTAAAAAAATAGGATAACTGATTACTAATATTCCAGAGAAGAAAGACATTTAGCATGAGGATTTCTGCTCCAATTATAGTCAAGATCATGGAGGCAAGGATAGGTAGGGTGCCTCAGCCAAAATATTTTTTCACATGAGCCCTTTCCTCCTAACCATATTTACCAATAAAGCAAAAAAAGAGGAGAGTTATTGGTGGTGATTTCTTTAATTTTCCCTTCGTTTCTTTCCTCCAAGAGAGAGAGAAAAGATATGCAGAAAAGCAAAGTTGGCAATATTTAAACCTTTTCATTCTAAGTTGTTTTTGCTTCTTTCATAAGAATGTACAAATTTTTTATTAAATTTGAAAATTAGAGGGTAAGAGATCTAAAAAGAGATCAAGAAAGACTTAAATATTCTTCTATAGCAAATAGTTAAACACCCACTAATAACCTTATTCTTTTTGACTACATTGATTTTGTTATTTCCCTTGATAAAGGATAAGAATGTTTCCCAACCCTGCAGTCAGGATGCATCCAATTATATCTAACCTAATTCTGTTAAGTTCTCCATCACTAGTGAAAATAGTGAACACTTATTTTCTCACACACACACACCACAGGGACATAAGAAATATCTTTCCATTCAAGTTGCATTTTTCAAGAGTCTAATATCTACTAGCAATATATTAGAATTCATGTTGATTTGACTTTCATTGGACATATATTTGAATTATACAAAACACAATTTAGGTTACAAAGATAGGCAGCATGTCCCCTACTGCCACAGAGTTTACTAAAAGGGTGGAAGCCATGATTTCAACATTTTATAAATCCCACCCCATGTTACTAAATACTTATGATCGACAAATGTCAATCAAATTAAACTGAATTCTCACTTTGACTTTCTTTTTTCCAAGTTAGGATAACCAATAATTTTAACCTTTCAATTAAAGAACGAGGTCTTTAACAAAGAGCATTCCAGCTATAATTTTCTTTAATTATAAAAATGTAAGTAGAAATAGAAAATGAATTTCAAAACAACAAACATAAGAGATTATTCATATCAAGCTCTTTCTAAATGCCTAGCATTGTTCTAAGAACTTCCAATGTTTCACTCATTTGATCCTTACAGTACACCTGGAAGGTAGGTGTGGTCTTTGTTATTTTACAGATAAGGGAACTGTGGCACAAAGAAGTTACATTAACTTGATCTAAGTTCTGTAGCTAGGAAGTGATGAGGCTGAAACCCAGACAGTCAGGCTATGGTTAGAATATTTCACTACCACACAATATTGACAATCAAGACACTAGAGTATACTTTAAGAACTTTACAACGGGTATGTGTTTCATTGGACCATATCCCATTAAATTCTTCCAGTTGCAATGGATGATAATTGGGTTGGAAATCTTCTCAGTATCTTGCAAACCACTGCCATATCATATTTTCCTCAAGCCCTCCATAGTGTATCATGGCAACACAATTTCTTCACCTTTTCCTGCACTGCTCAGACTTGAAAGTACAGTTTAAAGGGAATGTAGACAGAAAGGATTAAGTCAGATAATACAGAAAGCATTTACTAGAATTACTGCTGACTTCCTTCATCCTGCTCATCTTTAGAGATAAGCCTCCTTCTAAAAGATATATCTCTAGGCTTGGTTTTGGCATCACCAGCCCTGCTTCATTTTGCCACTGGTTTCCTCCCCAAGAATAATATCACCATATCACCAAACGTGACAAACTATTTTATTAATTCAGGACCTGGGTGCCATGGGTGCGTTCTCAAATTATTAATCAAGAAGTAAAAAAGAAAGGAAAAAAAAAAAAAAAGAAGTAAAAAAGAAAAATAAAAGAAAAAAAAACATTCAGGTACTACTGGGTTAGCACCCCAGGTTGCCATAGAGAGGCAGGGCAAATGTGATAATGCCCTTCTGCCTCATACAAGATCTGCTATCCACAAGTAAACCAAGATTTCAAAAGGGACACATCACAACAAAATCAAGAGCTCAAAGTTCAGGCTACAAACTGATGGCACCATTGCTAGAAATAAGCCAGATCCTGTTAGATGAACAGTATCCTCTCTAGGTTTAAATAAAATGTTTATTGAGGTTCACCAATTCTTTGATGTCAGGAAATTCCTTTGATTCACTGATACAATTCTAAATGAGAGTATACAGTAGTGACCAAACATGAAAGCCTCTCCAAAAGTGTTTGACTTGTACACAGATTCGTTGTTACATTACGCTTGAGGACATTATATCTTTCAAGAGGTAAGTAAGATAGAGAAATCGATCAGGAATGAAAAAGTCTATTAGCTATTAAAGATGATTTGCTTTATTTTCCTAATTTAAGGCTGAGTCCCTAAGCAAGGCTAGTACTCAGTCATTAACCCTTTGGGGATCCAAAGGAGGTACCCTGGAAGCATGGAAGGGCAATGAAGATCCATGAATGGAGGTTTCTGGTAATGTATTTGGAAGGGAATGACTCTGGCATTTGTAAATTCCCAACACTGCTATAGACTTACAAGTTCTTTTATTGGTTGGAGCATGATTAGATACTAGATGAAGTACTCAATTTACTTAACTCACTCAATTTCATCAAGTAATGTATTGCTACTTTATTCTGGCTACATTTAACACAAATCCTTAATGTTGAACCTAAGGTTTTTATTGTAAAAGCTCTAATAACTGCACTTAGAAAAAATAGCAATTAAATTTCTCAATTTTTGCTGTAAACAAAAACAAATGAAATTATTTACTGTGATTTACCCAAGTATATTTATGAGTTTTTAAATATACCTATTTTGTTTAAGATTTGCAGAACAAACTTCTCCAACTTTTCTCAGAGTTGTCAAAGTCAGACATTACCATCCCCTTAAAGAATTTCTCCAAAATATGCAGTCACACAGATTATTTTCCTTTTTTCCTTCCATGCTATTCTAATTCTTACATCCATTAAGACAACACTGCCTCAAGCTTCATCCACATTTCCAAAGACTCTCCTATTTCTAAAAAGCTACTTCTTTTAAACTCTAAAAGACTAAAAAGCAGCATTGAAAAACACATTTTATGATCACTCTTAACGTCATTTTACTAGGGGCAGCCCGGATGGCTCAGCGGTTTGGCGCTGCCTTCAGCCCAGGGTCTGATCCTGGAGACCAAGGATCGAGTCCCACGTCGGGCTCCCTGCATGGGTCCTGCTTCTCCCTCTGCCTGTGTCTCTGCCTCTCTCTCTGTCTCTCATGAATAAAAAAAAAAAAAAAGTCATTTTACTAGACTGAATACATCACCCATGGCAGAAGGAAAAAAAGAGGAAATTTGATTTTAAACCCAGGTCCTAGAGATGATGTCTAAGTAATTCATTAAAATATGCATTAAAAGCTAATTCCATACTCTAACAGTGACATCTGTCCCCAAAAATGGACAACAAATTTACTTTTAATAAAAATGTATGCTCTATAAACTACATGATACAAATTTTCTTAAACTAAACGGAATCCATTCTCTATACTAAAGATGACAAAAATTATCCCACTAGCTGAATTTCATTGCCAAGCTGTCAACTTGAATTTCTTCTGTTTAAAAATAGCTGTTCATTACATTCAGTAATGGGCTGTCAAAGCACTACAGCACTGAACCTGTATCATACACAGAAGCAATTGGGCAATGTGCATTATTATGTTTAGATTACTTGCATTCTTTACGAGACCCCTGGGCTAATTTTAAATGAGATGGTTCACTTGAACTAACTCAAAATCTATTTTATTTTACCTTAAAGCTAATACATATTTTCCATTGACTCACCAGTATAAGCATTAATAGGAGGTAAGACAAAAAAACTCATCGAATATATGAGTGTAAGAAAACATGCACATTCTTGTGTTTATGGGTTTGTATGTGGTTTTGCTCCCTGTAGTCATATCTATTTTTAATAATAGATGATTGAATTACAACACTGGGCACACCAAATTAGATAATATTGCCAACATGTGAGCAAGCATTGTCGTCTCCATGAATACATGATAGGTTGTTAACTGGAAGCATCACTCCTAAAGCATATAGTGTTTGATATTTCAGCATAGTGAATCAATTAGACATCTTTTTAACTAGTTAATGTATAATAATTCACCATATAATTGAGTATGGGATATTGTGAACAACTCTAAAAAAGCACATAAAATCCACAGCTGGATCGTTCTTCCACAGCATGATAGCATAACCCCAAAGGCATGCAACAACAGCTACAGGATATCAAATAGATAGCAACTAAACTGGTCACAAATGACTTGTAAATACATGTAATGAATGCAAGGACCAGGTTAATTTTTTTTTTATTTTCAAAAGTCTTTATTTTCATTAATACACAGAAGCTATTGGTAGAGGCATGTGAGAAGAGATCGTAATAGTCATGACACTGAAAAATAAATCTTACTCTTAAAAACTCAACTCCAGATTCCTACCTCAGAATATCAAAGCTACAATAATATGCAAACTCACAGACCCCATGATTGGTGAAAAAGTAAAATAAACTTCAGTATTTCAACAATATTAAAACTCTGTACGCCAAATCTGCCAAAATAAATATTTCAGGGCAGAAACAATGTCTTTGTTTGTTTGTTTCAAGTATGTCTAAGAAAAAGAGGTAGACATACACATATTATATTTCAATGTTGCTTCTATGAGTCACCAATATATCAGGTCCATGTGTGGTTAACAGTTGAATAAAGACAATACAAAAAACACCCAAAGGATGCAGCTATTGTATTTATTTACTTTGAGGACAAAATATTCTGTCTAAATCTGAGATAATCAGAATTACATGTACCTGGAAGCCTAATAAGCATAATTTATTGATGCTCTTCACATCCCAACATACGCTGGAAATAAGGAAATTTATTCTATTTTAAATTAACTCAGGTCCTCAGACACATCCACATTTTATGCCTAAAACTCTCCAAACACTTCATTTCATCACAGCCCCTTTAACAACATAGAAGATGATTCTGGCTAAAAATTCATTTTTTATGTTTCCTATTTCAGTTAAAAATGACTAAATCAGCTTTTCAACCACAAACCAAATATAAACATGGTATAGTGAACAGATTTACAATTAGAATAAGTTTTGTGTTTTGCTAACTGATTAAATATGTGCTAATGCCAATACATAAATTATATTGTATCTGCATCGCTTTGCTAAAATAGGAGAAAATTAAAATATACACTTTAAAAAAAATGAAACACATTATTTTGGCCATTTGGATATGACATTCAGTCAAAATAGAAAATCTCTTTCCAAAATTTTATCATGAAAAATTTTGAATATATAGCAAATATGAAAGAATTTTACGGAAAAGACCCATATATCCACCACCTAAAAGCCATCATTAACATTTTACTATGTTTGCATTGTTACAGACCAACCTATCTGACAGAGAAATTTTTAATAAAAGATAAACATGTTTCATAAGAATATATAAACAGTAGTAAAAATAGTGTAATGCTTTACTGAATAATAAACCTATGAAGTTAATAGTTACTGCTTTTGATTGCAGCCAGATTGTCATAAATGGTCGTCTCCATTTTTAACAACTATGATATCACTTTGTCTTAATAAAAGGCAAACAAATCCAAATTAATTCTGCATTAGATTCTGATTATTACATCTTTTTTTTTTTTTTTGATTATTACATCTTAATTTGGAGGGCAAAATATGACACTAATGGTGGAACACATTTCATCACTTGGAAAGAATATGGCCCAAGAAACAAAAAATCATTTTAGTTTGTTTTGGAATTACAAACCAAGAATTAAGATAATGATTTTTTTTAAACATGAGTTTGTCAGAAACTAAAACTATTCCAATTTAATATTATGTATATATGTTAAATATGAGTGTTATGAAAAACAACTATTCTACTTCAAATCTACGTCAGCAAAAGAATACCACCCATGGTACTCTCTCTAGGAACCAAACATGTTTCTTCTACTACAACAGAATTATTTTTTTATTAACATAAAAATTCCAGTAGATTTTTAATATTCCTCTGCTTCTTGCTTATTTTATTTATGTGGGAAAGAAGTTTTAAAATTTGAGCCACAAACAAGAATTCCAGCTTAGCTTCTCACTTTCATTTTCTCAGAGGAACATTTGCAAAGAATGTTCAGTACTGTTCCCTCCAATCCTTTGATTGGGCACTTCCTGCAAAACTTCACCAGGTCAGAGAGCACAGGGATTGAAAAACAATAGGTAAAGCACATTTTTAATGCTCAAATAATCTTTTATATATTAAGGACTTAAGTGGGAGAAATTTTTTAAATCTCAAAGGCCATTATTATTTAAATAATTTTAACAAGTATTACTAGAATTAGAACACTGATTTGTTTTATTGAAATATTTTTCATACCCCAAATTATTCTAGGCTCCTCACACAGAAAGAGTGAATTAATTACACTATTTACTTCCCCTTTTTTCAAATGATAAAAAAAAAAAGTGTACGCTAACTAAAAGTGAATAAGCTTTCAATATTTTTCTCCAATGTTGAAAATTATTTTAAATTTGAATATTTGGTTCTGAAACTCTACATGAACATGCATGGGTAAGAGTGTAGCTAAAAATATATTAGTGTATACAAGATATTCTTCATCACCATAAACTATGTTTAAGCAAGTTTGGAATGCTTCATACGGCCTTTTAACATTTTTATTTGTTGATGAACCAACAATGTTTGGCATAATTAACGCTAAGATCTTCAAAACTCAATGACTGAAAATAATTGCTTCTCTTTTCTTTCCTGAGTACTCTGAAGCCCAACCTAAAGATTTAGAGCTGACTGGACAAATATAAAGGATGTCAAACACAGTGACCGCTGACATGCCATTCAAGGCACATGGAAGAGAGTTCAGGCTTGAATGCTTCTAAACTGCTCATTGGTAAGATCAGCTATCAGTGAGACACAGTATAAGTCAGCATTACTCACTGAGCCTGCTATGACCTTAAAATCATTGCTCCTGGGGCATGTTCATCCACCAATTAGTTTATATGCTCACTAGAAATCCACTGCTCAGTAAATGCACTGGTCTCTCATTCCACAGTGTTGATGAAGTGTGTGTGATGGCTTTCTCTTCACAACTTGACCCCAAAAGCTGACCTATCTCAGGCTGAAGCATTCAAGTCACTTGAGCACCCCTTGGTTATCATGGATTTTGATACTTTACTTAAAAACTACCACAGTTTAGCTGATTTGAAAAAAGCAAATGTTACAGTGACTATGAAATGCCATATGCAAACCAAAATAAAAGTCAGAACTGAATTTTCCAGTTTTATTCACAAAAGGGTTAGTAAAGTCAAACATTTGCTAATACTTTAGAAAGAAGAAACTTCCTTGCTGTTTTTAAACAATTATAACTAGCACAAATCTGCCAATCCTACCTTTTTCTAAAATTTTGAAAATATTCTCCTTTTGGGCAGGGTAAAGTCCAATGAATATAAGGAGATATATTTGAAAAATAACTTTAAGATGACATGATAAGACATGATAAAAGGTTGGATCTAAAAATGAAAAAAAGTAAAAAAAAAAACTCCACATTTTTCAAATATCAATATATAAAAACTGAGGGTACAGGGACACCTGGGTGGCTCAGTGGTTGAGCATCTGCTTTCCATCCAGGGCGTGATCCTGGAGTCTCGGGATTGAGTCCCACATCGGGCTCCCTGCATGGAGCCTGCTTCTCCCTCTGCCTATGTCTCTGCCTCTCTCTCTGTGTGTGTCTCTCATGGACAAATAAATAAAATCTTTAAAAAATAAATAAAAACTGAGGGTACAGCCAAAATGAGATATTTAAGAAGGGAACTAGTGGTGGGTAACACAAGCAAAAATGTCCTGAACCTAACTGTAAACTGGGTTTATTTTCAAAAGCCTTGGGGACAAACTGTCCTGATTCTTCCCCTTCAGGTTCCCATAGGAGGAGAAAACGTTCCCCCATTCTTTCCAAAGGAAGAAGGAAACTAAGTAGTCAGCCTTGAACTCACTTCTGACCTGTTTCTTGGAAAATGATCCAATTGAGATGTTTGGTCTTTTTTATTTTTAGCAGTTTAAATATAATTTACATACCACAAAAGTTCACCCATTTAAAGTGTACAATTCAAAAAAAAAATTCAAAAAAAATAAAAATAAAAATAAAGTGTACAATTCAATGGTTTATCATGTATTTACAGAATTGTGCAACAGTTGCCACAATCAATTTTAGAACACTTTTTGTGACTCTGGAAAGAAATCCTGTATTGTTTAGCACTCACTCCCTGGTCCCTGCTAGATGCAATTACTGATCCACTTTCTGTCTCTATAGGTTTATCTGTTCTGGATAGTTCACATAAATGGCATCATGTAATGTGCAGATTTTGTGACTGGCTTCTTATACTCAGCAAAACATTTTCAAGGTTCGTCCCTAATTAGACCACGTATCAATAATTCACTCTTTTTTGTTGTTGAAAAGTATTTCATTGAATATTTATACCACATTTTGTTTATCCATTTATAATTGGGTCTTACAGCAATACAAACTAATGCCTGAGAACAACAGTTTATAACATGTGCTTATAGATAATAATTAGCAAAAAATCACCCTACAGATGTGAATTACATATCATATTAGTCATTTGTGCATTCTCAGCTGGATGAACTTGAGTGACTTACAGAATTAGTAATATTGATTTATAAGATAGATACACACCAAAAAATCGCTAAACTTCAGTAACACCAAGAGTTAATTGTTCTGAAAAGCTAATGAAAATATTTAAAGAGCAATATTTAAGTACTTAAATTAACATATGCATGCTCCATGACCCAGCAATCCTACTCCTGGGTACATAGCTCAAAGAGATTCTCATACAGCATCACTGATTATGGTAGAGAATTGCAGGCAATCTAGGGGAGTGGAGAGGCAAAGTGGTGGATGCTTATCATGAAATACATGTGTTTACCAGATGCAATAAACTGGATGAACAGGGAGCAATGTCGACGAATCTTGAAATATACCATTGAATGAAAATAATTAAGAAACAGAATACAACTTCTAGCATAATACCCATTATATAAATTCAAAATACACAACCCATTCAACAGTATGCATTAAAACCAACAAATTTAAAAATAAAAGAGTGGCCATGGGGGACCCGTGGAGGGCCCCCATAAGTTACTCAACACACTGTATCTAGGGTCACAGCAAATTATTTTTTTTTTGGTATTATTTTTCAAAAACATTTGCTGTCCCTACCTGTATACTTTTCTACCCTATCAACAATAAGCATGGCCATATAAATTGCTATGGCCAATAAGATGTTAAAACCAAGTATGAGGCTTAGCATATCATTTGCTGTGTTTCTTTTTCCATCTTGTACAATTGTTCCAGAATTTGTTTCATCATCCTGCATCCCTGACTGAAGACAAAATGGACCAGAGCCACAATAAATCCAAGATAAACATGAAACACACACACACACACACACACACACACACACACACACACTTTGGTCTTATAAGCCATTGAAGTTAGGCGGCAGGCTGTTTGTTATTGCAGCACGACCTATCCCATTATGACTGATATATTCACATACATCTACATAATTAAATCTCCTCCAAGTCTACTTATCCAAAACCACTGCTTGGTGCTAACGTTATGGATATGGGTTGGAAGGAGATAGAAAATACAGTCCTTGGGATGCCTGGGTGGCTCAGTGGTTTAGTGTGTCTGCCTTTGGCTCACCGCTTGGTCCCGGAATCCCGGGATCGAGTCCCACATTGAGCTCCCTGCATGGAGCCTACTTCTCCCCCTTCTGCCTATGTCTCTGCTTCTCTCTCTCTCTCTCTCTGTGTTTGTGTGTCTCTCATGAATAAATTTTTAAAATCTTAAAAAAAAAAAAAGAAAAGAAAATACAGCCCTTAACTCTAGAGGTTTTTATAAAAGAGATACATAAAAGGAGAATAAGAGGAGTCAATTACTCTATTGAAAACCACACTCAATGACAAGTTATAAAATGTGGGTTTTAATCCTACTCTTCCTACATATTATTCAAATATCTTAAGCCAAATCTCTTAACCACTCTGAATTTCCATTTCCTTATCTGAAAATTAAGGAAGAAGAGTATACTCTAAGCTCCAAGGTTTTTCCAATCCTGAGGTTCCATGTTTCTGTAACAAAGTAATATTTAGATGGGTCATATATCCACTAAATAAAAATAGAAGTTTAAATGGAGATAAATTAAAATTATTTACTCTTCTCTTCAATGGTTCACTATACTGAAATTTTGTTCACTTGTCAGGAATATGAGTTACGTTACAGATAGGACACTTGGGCAACCAAGTATAGACTGCCTTCACAAATGCTAAAGTATAGGAATAAGCAAAGGCCCAGATGCGGGAATTACCAATACACAAGACAATGACAATGAAAGACACAGGTGAGGCCATAATTCCTTGAGTTACAATGAGGAATGTCAGAAGGTAAGCTTTAGGGCAAAAACTGATTGATGAAAAACTTGATCTGGACCAAAAGCATACAGGTACACAAGGGTAGAAAACAGCAGTAGAGGGAGGCCACTGAGTCTGAACTTAGGTTGTTGAAATAAATGAGAATATAAGAGAACTCTGAGAATGAATAATCATCACTGAACCTGACGTAATTGACTCTCAATAAGTATTTGTTGACAGGATACAGATCCTGCAACTTTTCAACTAAGATATTATACTTTCCCCAAATATTACCAACCCAAACGCAAAAATCCATTTATTGATGAATCATATTACCAAGCCCTCTCTCTTCCAGTGAGATTAAGACTCCAAATAAACCATCTCCAGCTTTTTCTACCCCCTTTGTGTTTGTTGAAGCAAAGAATAGGATGTGCTGAGAAACAAGCTACTTGATGCTTCACGTGCCTCCTCATGCCCCCTTGCTGATGTCCCACACCAACCCCAACCTTACTCATAACTATCATGCTAGGTACATACCATGCTTATCAGCCTCCTGTTACACTTACATGTCTAGCTACTTGTGTATAAGGGAGAAATTTTGCTTAAAGTAAAAGAAACCTATACATATTAAGCTCTTACTCAAAAGTTCAGCAAATGGATTCCTGCCTCAAAGTTATGTATAATAATGGACTGTCTATATAATTCTTTATTTAGTCTCTTTATCCTCATTCAGTTATCTCTTGCTTTAGGGTTAGTCATATTTCAATTAGTCTACTCTTCACACAATGATGTGTCCTTCCCTGCCTCTAGCCATTACTGATTTCTCTCAACTCCAACATATGTAACCTTTGTTTGGATGATTTTACATTTGATGATCATCAGTTTAGCATTTAATTGTGTACTACCCTGTACTATTTTTGTTTGTTTTAGGTCAGAAAGTGAGTATGCAATGACTGGTCAGATGGAGGGCAAGGATGTCTTTCTCAAATAGATTACAAAAATTCTACAAAGAACAAAAGTCCTAGGAGTGAGAAAGGATTCAAAGTATCCTAACACTTCAAAAAGTAGAGAAATCAGTGAATGGGGCCATTAACATAGACTTAATTCTAATCAGCATCTTTAAGTTCATAGTAACATCTAACCTATAATAGTGCTCTACATATTTTAGCTTTACCTTCCTGGGGCAGATGTTATTATTGTTGTTATTGCTACTGTTGTTGTTATTATTATTATTAGGCAAGAAAACATAGTGGCTAAAAGATCCTTTAAGTCAAATCAGAGAAAATTACAGGCCCACTTGACATCTTGACTTCAATCTCATGACATTGCCAAAATCACATAGTTTAGCTCTCTTGAGATATTGACCCTCAAAATTTGTGAGATAATAAATGTTTATCATTGTTGTAAGCCACTAAGTTTTGGGGTAATTCGTTATGCAGCATCTGCTAACTAATATATACAACTTCCCCTTACCTCTCATTGGCCAGAATGTGTCACAAGGCCACCCCCCCCCCCAAGGGAGCCCAGGTAGTATTTTCATTGGGCACATTTTTGCCCTAAAAAAAAAAAAATCTGAGTTCTGGTTCTGCTTTAAAGGAAGAAAGGAGCTGAAATGGACATCAGGTATGCAGCTGCTTACATTCTCCTTCAATTCAGTCTTCTCCAGGAAGAAAACTAGTCTTCAGAAAGGAAAAGAAAGATAAAGAAAACACAGCCCACAATAAATAAGGAAACAAGAGAAGATATAGTACTTGTTTTAAGAGGGTTTTTTTTGAATCTTTAGCAAAAGCAGTCTATATTTCACCATAACTAACTAAATTTAAAACTTGTATCTGAAAAAAAAATAAATTAAATAAAATAAAACTTGTATCTGTAGTCTGCTGTCAGTAATTACACTGAGGAATCATGACGAATGAATGAAAGAAGGAAGCAGGAATATGGAAGTGTTGTTTTTTGGTTTTCTGGAAAAGATAAATAGGTATACATAAAAACTTGAACAATAGCTAAATGTCCATGATTAAATTCTGTAACTGATTATTAAAATGTATAAGTGGCTTATTCATGTATGGAAAATGATGCAGTGATCAAGAGCAGACCAAAAACATGCTAAGAACAAGTAAAGGAAATGTCAGGATGCTCTTTCTTGCCCCTAACCCTGCCCATGACTTTTCAATATTTTTAGCAGTGACTTAAAACATAAAAGGGATGTCTATCAAATGCTCATGTGACACATCTGGGAATGATACATATAATAACAGAATCAAAATTTTAAATGATCTTGACAGCTTACAATACTGTCATTCATATATTCAACAACTCTAAGAAGTTATTTCGTGGAGTTAATTTTCATTTCCCCAAAAAAGATACTAAATTCATCAGAGTAGGACTGAATCACATTTTTTTTTTTTTCAAAACTTCCTATGTACCCATCATAGTGCTGGGAATGTAGAAGGTATTTCACTAATGTTTAGAGACTTGAGTTGAACTCTACAAGTACAAATGCAGAAAAGCTTAGAATAAATCTGTCATCTGGGCCACATAATATCCTCTTATTTTTTTTTCCCTTACACCGTATTATTTATCTCCTTCAAAGACCTCTTCAAAATTGAATTTTTCCAGCACACCCTTCCTGAGCTGTCTTTAGTCCTTTAAAGAAGACTGCACTGGATAAAACTTAGAAGGATACATAAAAGCCTTTTCACTTTTTTCTTTATTTTTGTTTCAGTATTACGGCCAGTCTGTGCCATCAGACTTTTAGGCTCACGAGGCTGCTTCGGTAGTGTTTTAAAGCCTTTTTCCCATACATATGAAATGAGAATACATGCACACCCCCTTTGCAGAGCTGCACAACATAACATTTTCTTGTTACAATTCAATATCATTGCAGCAAGATAAGCATACCCCATAGTCTCATTTAACAGACATGAAGAAGTCAAGCTCTATTGTTCAATGTCACAGCCAGCCAGCCCTGCATGATCAACCTTTATTCTTTTCTGGCTTCATTATGAGGATGATGCCTTTCAACTGTGGTGACTAAACCTGTTAAACTACAAAGCAAGAAATTTATAGAACCTTTATACGAGTAATACTGAACAGCTTAAATGTAAAACCTACAATTAAATTCCAAAACTAAGCACTTCACCCCCAAGAAAATGCTAAGTAGTTCTTCAGCAACATTCCTGATTTACATACCCCAAAGATGACAGGAGTTATATACATACATGCTACTGCGATATTAATAGTAATTTTTTCAAGTAATGTTCAATATAAAACATGGTAATATTAACCCATGCGTTACAAAACTAATAAATTGCCCCTTGGCATACCAGGGACAGGAACTATGCTTTTTCATTTTCGAAAAGCTTCCTTTTGTCAGATGAAAACCCCAAGAGTAAAATATTTCAGTATAGTTCTGTGATAACAATGGATATGCCATTAGATTACCATACAAGTGAATAAAGCACCAAATGATAGCGAACATTTTTTCACACTTTAGATTTTGATGTGAAATGAGTCTAATTATTTATTCATAGACTTTTCCTCTAAGGAATTCAAGGCACTATATTTTAAATCTTCAAACACATATTTCCTAAGCTCTAAAATCTACCAGGTAGGACAGAAGAACACGTGGCAGGGAAGAAGATAAAGAAAAGCAGCACAAAAGAAGAGGCAGTTGGAAGAACTCAAGCATGTCTCAAACCTGAAGTAGTATTTATTCATTCGTCTTTTCAGTCAGTTAAACAGTCAGTTAAACATTTACTGAGCATCTATTATAAGTCTAGGTCTGTGCTAGATATTAAGGATATAAAAACACTCCCTGCTCTAGAAGCTCTCCAGACAGAGAGCACACATACAAGGTGATAACTACAGTATGTCCCAAGTACTGTAATAGAAGGATAAAGTAAGTGCTTGAGGAAGCACCATGGAAGGAGCCACTGGCCTGAAGGAATCTGGAAAGGCTTTAACCAGTAGACAGCACTTCAACTATATGCAGAAAGAGTAATAAAAGTCTGTCAGAAAACTGAGAAGAGAATCTTCAAGGCAGAGGTAATATCATATTAAAACACAAGTTGTTGTCAAGAAGTTTGACCTGTTCAGGGAGTATTGAGAAATACAACATGACTTATAGGCAGGAGATGACACTTAGTACCTAGAAATTATAGGTTTCAAGTTTGTACTAGGAATAGATTCCAACAGCACCATAATCGTGAAAAGTGTGGCATTATAGCTATATATTATATTAAAATACTTAATTTTAGTATGTATACTTATATATGTTTTATATATTGGTTATATATGTATTTGTCACATATAGTTTTATTTTATATATATATATATATATATCTGCCTTATAGAGAGAGAATCAAGGAAGTTTTATGTATGTATAAAATATATACATGTAACAAATACATACATTTATATATACACATATAATTCCCACAGAGCTGGGAATTATAACCAATCTTCTCGGGCTTCTGTTGCAGAGAGCCCTAGCCCTCTGCTAGGGCCACTAATGCTTTTGCTAAGTAACTGTTGCCTTTGCTGGGTGATTGGAACAGTCAGGTCACCTTTTCACCCAGTCACCTCATCTACACAATTCCTTCTCTTAAACTAAAGTCTCTCAAGTGAAGATGAATATCCAGGCCAGACTCTGCTGATGTTCTTTATCCCTGAGTTGTGACCAGCACATTCCTCCATCAACAAGGGCACTACCTGCCTCCCAAGGGCCACCTTGAAGGCCACCCCAACATCTTTTTTCCCAAGTGCTAGTGGGCAGCTTCTTTTGCTCCTCCATCAATCCTATATATGGTTTCCCACAGCAGATATGAAAGAAAGGAAAACAAAACAAAACACAGCCTGTCTTAGAAGTCCAGATGAAGAGAATATTTACCTTTCCTTTACATCATTTCAAATATAAAAACTCCCATGTCAAAATACACAAAAAACAGTGGCTCAATACAGATATAAGAAGGCAAGAATGATGTGTAGCTGTAAGGCCTCTGGTCACCTTCTACAGTAAAACTAGTTGATATAAGGAAATATATACCTACAGAGTTAGAAGGCAGAGGACCTAGCACTAAATCTGAATTATGTCTATATCAACTCACCAAAAATTAAAAGGTATACAAAAGGGCAGCCCGGGTGGCTCAGCAGTTTAGCGCCGCCTCCATCCCAGGGCGTGATCCTGGAGATCTGGGATCGAGTCCCACATCGGGCTCCCTGCACGGAGCCTGCTTCTCCCTCTGCCTGTGCCTCTGCCTCTCTCTCTGTCTCTCATGAATAAATAAATAAAATATTTTTTTAAAAAAGGTATACAAAGATATTATATTGCGTACTCTGTCTTGGGTTAAAGAAAAAAAAAAGATCAGAAAAGAAGGGGGAAAGAAGGGGGGGAAAGAAGTACAAGAAATGGTTAACCACACATCTTGCCTTTTTTATGCAGTTAATCACCTATATTTACAGAATACACAAAATGAAATCTATGGGGGGGTAGCAAAGACAGAGTCTTACAAGGTTCTCAAGATTTTTCTATTTGCAAGCTCAATGGCACAGGCTGAAGGTGAGACCTCAGTGTCATCATTCTGATTTAGCCTGGATCTTAATCACCCAACAACACTGATTTAGGCAAATTACCAGTCATAAATTAAAAGTCAAAGAACTTTTAATCCTGAAAACTCAATACAGAAAAGAGTAATCCCTTATTTTTCAGGAAGTCAAATCAAAAGGCATGAACCTCAAGTATCCAGAAACTTCAGACTGAAAAAGAGACTTAAATATAAACATGTAAAGAGACACATACAAGAAAAGTGTTCTGGGGATCCCTGGGTGGCGCAGCGGTTTGGCGCCTGCCTTTGGCCCAGGGCGCGATCCTGGAGACCCGGGATCGAATCCCACATCAGGCTCCCGGTGCATGGAGCCTGCTTCTCCCTCTGCCTATGTCTCTGCCTCTCTCTCTCTCTCTCTGTGACTATCATAAATAAATAAAAATTTTAAAAAAAAGTGTTCTGCTATTTACCAGATAACAAAATAAGCAGGGAAAAAATGCTAACAAAGGAGAACCAAAGAAATATATCAAAGGGGAGAGCATGATCTGGTAGATGAATTCCTGAGGTAGCCAGGTAACACAAAGTATTATGCTAACATTCATTCATCTCATGATGTGGAATTCAAATCAGTGGAAGTGACAAGACTAACGTAAATTAGGCCATTCTGAGAACACAGCAAGTATAAGCTAAAAACTGAATGGAAAACTCTGACTACTCCAAGTAAAAGACAAATTCTGTGAAAAACAATGCCAAGATATTCAAAATGGATAATGAGAAAAAAAAAATAAGAGAACAAATGTTCTACAATTAGAATCAACACCCATAGCATAGAATTGGAAAAATGTGAGATTCTTCTGTAGAAAATGAATGTCTTAGAAGCAGTACTGTCTCAACAAATCTTTCTCATAGAAATGTATCATCCGAGATCCCTGGGTGGCTCAGCAGTTTAGCACCTACATTCCACCCCGGGGTATGGTCCTGGAGTCCCGGATCGAGTCCAACATTGGGCTCCCTACATAGAGCCTGCTTCTCCCTCTGCCTGTGTCTCTGCCTCTCTCTGTGTCTCTCATGAATAAATAAATAAAATCTTAAAAAAAAAACTATTAAAAAAAAAAAAGAAATGTATCATCCCTGCCCAATACAGTAGTCATAAGCCACACGTGGCTATTGAGCAAATGAAATGTGGTTCATGAACTGGGAAAATGAATTTTTAATTTAAGTTTTATTCTAATTAATTTATTTTTAAAAAGATTTTATTTATTTATTCATGAAAGACACAGAGAGAGGCAGAGACATAGGCAGACATAGGCTCCTTGCAGGGAGCCTGATGGAGGACTCGATCCCAGAACCCGGGATCATGCCCTGAGCAGAAGACAGATGCTCAATCACTGAGGTACCTAAGTGCCTTATTTAATTTAAACTTTGTTTTAAAAAGCTATGAGGTTAGTGGCTACCATACCAGAAAATGCAGCTTAAGACTTCATGAGTTTGTGGGGACACCTGGCTGGCTACTCAGTGGCTACTCAGCACATGACTCTTAATCTTGGGGTTGTGAGTTCAAGCTACACATTGGACAAAGAGATTACTTAAGAAAAAGGAGGGCGCCTGAGTGGCACAGTCAGCTGAGTGCCAGCTCTTGGTTTCAGCTCAGGTCATGATCTCAAGTCTGGAGATTGAGCCATGGTGGGCTCCATACTTAGCACAGAGTCTTCTTAGGATTCCCTCTCTCTCTTTCTCCCTCTTGCCCCTCCCACTCATGTTCTCTCTCTCTCTCTCAAATAAATAAATCTTTAAAAAAAAGTTTGCCCACTGTTTATAAATGTAACAGTGGAATAAATATATGCTTTGAAATCAGACTGGGTTTCAAACCCTTGCATTGACATTTACTAGCATTTACTAGCATGGTATCATGAGGCAATGTGAATGTCAGGTTCTTCATTTAAAAAATGGGAATAATACTGTATTTTTCTTTTTTTAAGATTTATTTATTTATTTGAGAGCAAGAGAGAGAGGAGGGGGAGGGGCAAAAGGAGAGGGAGAAAAAGAATCTCAAGCAGACTCCCTGCTGAGCACAGACCCTGACATGGGGCTCTACTTCACAACCCTGAGGTCACAACCTGAGTCAAAACCAAGAGTTGGAAACTATTGAGCCACCCAGATGTCCCAATACTATATTATCATATTACTGCTACCAATACCCTCCCTTTCTATGGCTCCCCTGAGATCCTTACTTAACTAAAAAATAATAGCAGAGTCCTTTTCAGAATTTTAAGATTTCCTCAAGGAAATCAGAAGCTGAACTAGAGTCATGGGACCAGGGGATATTCCATCTCAAGTCCTAGCTGAAATGCATACATTTTGATAAGACTTATATAAGTCAAAAATCCCTTCCCTCTCCGTCCATATCAGCCCCTTCACTTCCAACCACCCCCCATTCTCACTCTGACCTATAAGAAACCCTATCCCATGACATGAAGGCATTATCAGAAAAAAATGGGAAGCTTGAACCTCCCAGTGTGAACTCTGCCTCAAATTTAAAAACGTTTATTTCAGGGGTTTTATTCAGGAACTTTGTTGTAGACTTACATTTCGTGATCTACAGCATTTAAGAAGCTTATAAAAGTTTTCAGATATATCTAGACATTCCCAATATATTGACATCTCTTGAATCCAGCACTGGGAGAGAGGGAAAGCAACTAGAACCCATTCTACCAAGAAGTTTTTCTGCAAAGAAAACCAAAAAGTAAATGGGTGGGCAGGAGACTAGAACGGTAGCTAGGATGGAAATCGGGTAAAGAGGAACTATTTTTAACAGGAGA
Organism: Canis lupus baileyi; assembly: GCF_048164855.1. Lineage (NCBI taxonomy): Eukaryota > Metazoa > Chordata > Mammalia > Carnivora > Canidae > Canis > Canis lupus. Next base: position 49,614,756 of record NC_132848.1, on the reverse strand, counting down.
GCTATTATGGCAGGTTTGTTTGCTGATGAGGATGATTTTATAGAGGATAAATAAGGATGTGTCAGAGAGGATTACTTACAAGATAAAGTCATTGGCATGGTAAGAGGAGAAAGATCTAGGCATGCAAGAAATAATGTACTATGGTAAACTATGCTTCAAAATAAGAGTTTTTGATGCTTTAATGACAACTGATGGTGGTTTCAATTTTGGGCTTCATAAGGCAGCTGGGGGAAAAAAGGATGGTGGCTTCAGGAAAATGAAGCCAACTGGACCAACAAAGTACACCTTTAACTATAGCTGTTCATTCAGCACCTATCTCTTTCCTCAACAGTTATTAGTTCAATGGAAAATAACTACAACAATTTTAAAACAATTTGGTGGCATAAAATGATAGAAAGGTGTACACAACACTGTGAGGTTATAAAAAGAAGGGGCACCAACCAAGTTTGGAGAGGCACTGAGGGAATGCTGTCCAGTCTTTCTAGAAGAGGTAGCAACTGATCTGAGTTAGACAGGAGGTTTAGGAGTGGAAAATAAGAACTAATACTACATAAGGGCAACACGAGTCACAAAAAATCACATCTGGGTAGGGTTTAGTGCCCTAGAAACATAAAGGGAAAAGCTGGAAATGGGAAGACATAAAAAAGGAAGACATAGTAAGGAGCATATCTAAGGATCTCTATACCATATTAGACTGACATGATGTCATGTTGTTTCTTAAACATATTATTTTTTTAAAAGAAAAATTTTTAAAAGAAAAGATTTGAAGACTGCTCTAATTGTCCACTAAATTATTTTTGTAAATTTAATTGTATACGTACAGACAGAAGTATAACTTCCTTAGAGCTATTTAAAAGAGTCCATTATTTATTTGTTTTAGAGGGAGGGAGTGCACAAGTGGGGGTCGGAGCAGAGGGGGAGGGAGAGGGAAAGAATCTTAAGCTGACTCCACACTCATCAGGGCTCCATCCCAGAATCCTGAGATCAGGACCTGAGTCAAAACCAAGAGTCCACCCTTAACTGACTGAGCCACCCAGGCACTCCCTAGTTATAGTTTTATACAACCAAAACAAGTTTACAAATTAAAGACAAACAAAATTTCCAGGCCAATTAAATTCAAACTGAAGTCATCAATTTATTGTGATGGATAATGTTTTACTAAAACTGGATTTCATAGTAGAAAGATGTAAATCTCATGTTATCTTTAATTTGAAATGGTGTATAGATGAATGGTTATGAGGACAAACTTTGGGGCCAGGTTACCTAAATGCAAATTCCAACGACTCATTTATTAGATGAGTGGCCTTGGACAAATTATTAAGCCTATCTATGCCTCAGTTTCCTCACAGGGCTAAAAGTACCTGCCTCACAGAGTTACTCCCTACTAATTAAGATATATAAAATACTTCGAACAATGTAACAGTAAGCACATAAAGTTTAGCTATCTATATTTTTAACCTCAATAAAATCAGGAGTGGGATGCCTGGGGGCTCATTCAGCTAAGCATCTGCCATCAGTTCAGGTCATGATCCCAGAGTCCCAGAATCTAGCCCCACATTGGGCTCCCTGCTCACTGGGGAGTCTGCTTCTCTTTCTGTGCCTCACCCCACTTGTGCTCTCTCTCTCGTTTCTCTCAAATAGGTACAATCTTTTAAAAACAAAAACTAAATAAATAAATAAATAAATAAATAAATAAATAAATAAATAAACTAATAGGGGTGGCAGAAAAAGAGGATATACATTGGTGGATATCTGGAGCAGATGACCTGAAAAAGAAGCCCACAAAACCAGAAATCTAGAGAAGGCAGTAGTTCTCTAAATTCTATTTGGCCACACCTCCTAACTGTATTGACTGACAATGATAAAGTAGATGAACCTGAAATACAATTTAAAGTAGATCAGTCTTGGGCTTCCTGGGTGGCTTAGCGGTTTAGCGCCACCTTCAGCCCAGGGTGTGATCCTGGAGACTTGGGATGGAGTCCCACATCAGGCTCCCTGCATGGAGCCTGCTTCTCCCTCTGCCTGAGTCTCTGCCTCTCTGTGTGTCTCTCATGAATAAATAAATAAAATATTAAAAAATGAATAAAGTAGATCAGTCTTGGGGCACCTGGCTGGCTCAGTCAATAGAGCATGTGTCTCTTGATCTTGGGGTTGAGAGCATGTGTCTCTTGATCTTGATCCATGTTGGATGTAGATTACTTAAATAAATCATCTTTAAAAAATAAATAAATAAAATAAATCAGTCTTTTAAAGTTTGATATGATGTACGGGGTTATACACTGCCATGAGTTGCACATTTGTGACCACCATGTGGTCAAACCCCAAAGAAACAAAATACAAAGAAAGAGAAGTGAGCTTTAAAAATTCTAGAGGTTTGTTATAGTAAACACTACAAAATATTGCTGTCATATTCAACTTGCAGTTTGGAATTTTGAATTGTTTTTAAAGATTTTATTTATTTAATTCATGAGAAACACAAAGAAGCAGAGATATAGGCAGAGGGAGAAGCAAGATCCTTGAAGGGAACCCAATGCGGGACTCGATCCCAGGATCACGACTTGAGCCAAAGGTAGATACTCAACACTGCGCTACTCAGGCGTCCCCAGATTTTTTTAACAGAAAAATATATTTATGTGTGTACACACACACACACACACACACATACACTCATCTACATATTTGGTTGGGGATATTAAAGAGAAAGTAAAACTTTAATCTCAAGTAACACTATTATCAAGCATCAGTAATTTGAAACCTCATCACATAAAAATATTTTAAAACATACTGGTATTTGAAATTCTAAGCCAACAAAGTCTGTGCCTTGAATTTTAAAAACACTGGCTCATAAAAACTTTCTTTAAAAAAAAAAATTATTTATTTATTCATGAGACACACTGAGAGAGGCAGAGACACAGGCAGAGGGATAAGCAGGCTCCGTGCAGGGAGCCGGAGCAGGACTCGATCCTGGATCCTGGGATCACGCCCTTAGCGGAAGGCAGATGCTCAACCACTGAGCCACCCAGGCATCCCTCATAAAAGCTTTCTATCTAAAAATGCCCGTAATAAATTAAAATATTGCTTTCCTAGAATCTATAAAGACTGACTGGGTGAATGGATAGCTCAACACCGGAAACAAATGACAGCTAACATTTGGGTAGAAAAGCAGAGGTTTAGAGACAATCCCATTACACTACATAAAGACCTTTTGCTGACATTCCATCTTTAAACTCCTACTAAGCTCTATACATTTTTTTCCATTCTCCCTTTTCAGTTCTATCTCTGTGTCCCATTGTCCCTTTCCAACAAGTTGCCAAGATGTCATCTGTAACTTCTCCCTCTTCCCTTTCTCCCCACATTTGGTTTACTCCTTCACCAAATTCTGTCAACTGTACTTTCTTAATCTCTGGAATTCACCCACTCGTCTCTCCCTATTTCCACATCACCAACCTCCTAATTATTTTCCCTGCTTGTTCTCCTCTCTTTCATTCTTCACACTGCAGCAAGAGTGAAAATGTTTCTACAGCACAGACTTGATCACATCTCTCTATGAGCTCCCTACTGCTTTCAGGATCAAGTTCACTCTCTTTAGCATTGGGTATATATATCCTTCACAATCTGGATTTTCTGCTCCTCCAGCCTCACCTTGTTTCCTCCCCTGAAAGATTCTCATTCAAACACCACTCAATAGTGCGTGGTAACAACTAACTAAGCCGTTCTTCTTCACTTCTGGGCCTTGTTTGTGCTGTTGTCTCTAACTGGGGGACACCTTCCCCCATTCCCCCAGGTACCAGCATAGATGTCCCTGCCTTTTTTTTTGTCCCTGCCTTTAAAAAGCGTTCTCTGACTTCCCCAGTTGATGCTTACTGGATACTCCCATCATACTAAAATCGACTCTCTCTACCTGTCTATCTCTTTCTTCAGACCATAAGTTACTCATAGGCAGGGCTGTGTCTTGTTTGATACACATAGCTTAATCTTACTAAAATTTCTTAAAATATTAGTTTTCACATGAACAAACAAAAAGCATTGCCTATGAACTAAAGGCAGTCACGTCATAACACATAAATTCTAATCAGTTGAGGAGCTACTTTAAACTCAGAAACTTTTATTTTATTTTATTTTTTGTTTTGTTTGTTCCTAAGATTGGTCATAGAATTACCTGGACATAGTCACAGGTTTTTACAGCCTCCCTTTGTAACTATAATGTCTGTCTTTCAGTTCTATTCTGTTCAAATGAGGACTGTTACAGGGAAGGATAAAACATTTTTTTAAAGCATTTTTTTTTCCATTTAAGAGCATGGGTTTGGTGTCATATTGCCCATGTTCAAATCCTGCCTGCAACATACTAGTAATGTTACTATGAACAAGTTATTCAACTTCTCTAAACCTCAGTTTTCTCCCAAAGTGGCTAAATGAGATCAGGAATGTAAAGCAGTTTGAAAAGAACCTGGTACATAATAAGTGTTTGGTAAACATCATTTGAAACTGTCTATATGTCAGACTTTAGCAGTTTGATTTAGAGATTGAACTACTCAAATCCTTCAATATCCTCACTATTGCAAGATTGTGTGTTTGGATATAATTTTTTTAGAAAGGAAGGGCAATTTACACTGGCCAAATTATGGAAGCAGCCCAAGTGTCCATCAATAGATGAATGGGCAGGCAACCCAGATGGCTCAGCAGTTTAGCGCCGCCTTCAGCCCAGGGCCTGATCCTGGGGACCCGGGGTTGAGTCCCACGTTGGGCTCCCTGCATGGAGCCTGCCTCTCCCTCTGCCTGTGTCTCTGCCTCTCTATGTCTCTTGTGAATAAATAAATATTTTTAAAAATAGATGAATGGGCAAAGAAGATGTATATATATATATGCAATAAAGTATTATTCAGCCATTAAAAAAAGAATGAAATCTTGCCATTTACAAAATATGAATGGATCTAGAGAGTATAATGCTAAGCGAAATAACTCAGAGAAAGACAAACACCATTTGATTTCACTCATATGTGGAATTTAAGAAGCAAAACAAAGGGAAAAGAAAGAGAGCACAACCAAGAAACAGACTCTTGACTATAGAGAACAAACAGATGGCTGGGGGGTGCGGGGAATAGGTGATGGGAATTAAGAGTACACTTATCATGATGAGCACTGAGTAATGTACAGAATTACTAATCACTATACTATACACCTGAAACTAATATAACAATTGAGTTAACCATACTGGAGTTAAAATAAAAAACAATTAAATTTTACAAAATAAAGAGGAAGGGTAAATAGTAATAAAAACCCACCCTCACCACCTACATAATGACTTAATTCTTGGCTCTATAATTTGATATTATATAATATTTATCTTTTTTTAATCTTTTGTGAAATTGTTTATGAGGATCTATGGGACTGGTTTTGTCCTTGCAACCCTCTGAGGGCTAGAGGAAAAGTTTTAAGAAGGCTACCCTCCCAGAAGGAAGAACTAGAAGCCTACTGGCTTAGCACTACTCTTGCCTCTTGCCTCCAAGGCACCTATGATCTAGTCTGGTAAAAGATACAAACATCTCTTTACTTTCTTCATTTCTTCACCAAAATAACACTGAATTTTTCAAAAGCAACACTACTAATGGCTTGAAGAAAAACAAAGAAATTAGAAAAACACGGGTGCCGGGGAGCGGAATAAAACAAGTTTCCCACAATCAGTGTGACAGCCCCAAGTCTCCCACCACTCCCCGTGTCCCACCAGGAGGACAAATGCCCTGCAAAGACCCTGCTTGGAGCTTCTTTAGGAAAGGGACTGGAATCTGTGTACCCTAAGCCAGTTGAAACTAGAACATAAATTAAAAAGTTGAGGAGAGAAACATTCACATCTCCGTAAGCATTAACCTATCAAAAAAAAATCTTAGATGCCCAGTACCTACAGTTACACGATGATTTTCCTTAAGAGTAAAGGGGTACCTGGGTAGCTGAGTCAGAAGAGCATGCAACTCTTAATCTGGAGGTTGTGAGTCTGAGTACCATAAATAAAACTTAAAAAACAAAAGAGTAAAAAACCCATTTTCTTAGCTATTCTTTAGTACTCCTCAAAAAAATGTATACTGTGAAAAAAAAGGGAACCAGTTGCCTACAATTTCAAAAGTATAGGGACAGAAGAGTAAGAACTCAAATATCAAGGAGATAAGATTTTTTTTAAAATAAAATTGAACAGGGGCGCCTGGGTGGCTCAGCTGGTTAAGTGTCTGCCTTTAGCTTGGGTCATGATCCCAGGGTCCTGGGATGGAACCCTGAATGGGGCTCCCTGCTGAGCTTCTCCATCTGGCCCTCCTCCTGCTTGTGCTTTCTCTCTCTCTCTCTCTCTCAAAGAAATAAAATAAAATCTTTTTAAAAATTAAACACTCAAGGATGAAATTAAAATGGTATGTTATAAATTCTGTAACTGTCAAAATCTCCTTGTAATATAACCTTTCATTTTTCTATTCTAAAATGAATAGCTTCAAAAGTTTAATCTTCCAGAAATCTAAAAATATCACTATAAATACTAAAACTTTATTTTGATTTCTTTGATGAAAATCTGAGGAGGCTCCAGCATGAGAACTGTGTTTGAGTCCTGGATGAATCACACACTATCTATATGCCTTTGGGTCCTCACTTACTCTTCTGAGCCTTTATTCAATCATCTGCAAAATGGGGGGGAAAAAAACTAGCAATTTCATAACAATTTCTAGGGAATGAATGAAGTACTATAAGGTAGACATTTAATAAGTGAAAGCCATTCTAATCGTGCTGCATTATACAAAGACTATTTCCAAATGGAGGATACACAACTTTGTAAACAAAACCAAGAAGGCAGAATTCAATAAACTTTGTTTTAAATTTTCTTAAAAGGTCCTTCTTCTAGATAAATTAAAACATCATGAACTTTCTTTAACCTTAATATTAAACATTCTCAGTTCTTAAGGAGTAAATTTGACTAAAAGCTAAAGACACACAAAATAATAGCCATGACAGTCAAGCAACTTCTGAATTCAGAAACATAGTGATTAAGTCACTACTGGAAAGCCAGAATCTATTTGTGATTCACTTGGATCACCTTTATTTCATTATACATTTTATAACATCAAAGCAAAACATGGCATAATTTCAGGCACTGAATCATCATCAAACTGAGCTGCAATTAAGGATAAGAACATCATTAAGTTTTAGGTAATGCTTGCAATTGTAAGTAAGCAGTGCCTTTCTATTCTTCTGGAAAATGTCATTTAGGAGGTTTCAACAATTCTCCTAAACCTAGGCTGTAAGTGCCATGCTTGAATTTTTTTTGGATGCATGCCCAACAATAAATGATCCACAATGATCTGAGGACAGCACTCCCATCCAAGAACTTAATCAGATTAATGATGTATTTGTTTTATAAAAATGAAGTACATTAAGCCTGAGAATACCTAATTTACATACTAAATGGTTGCTAGGGACCAAAAATACTAGTGGTTTTTATAAAACTGAGGTTACAAAATTGTCTATTGTCTTGAAATCTGTTAGTAAATAGCAGTGAAATGCAAAATAATAAACAAATGTTAATTAGTACTATTTATATATGTAAATTCGTGAGATGGTGTACAGTTGTTCAAAAGAACCTAACGATGTTCATATTCCAAAACATACATGCCCCAGAGACAACATAATGCCATTTATGTGAAGTTGGAAATAACAAACTTATTTATGATGTTTTCTAATTGATTTGACCTCAAATTGTGATTAACATTCTACTCTAATTTTTTCATTTGGGGTCCTAGATTAATATATGCAAACATAAACAGTAAATTAGCAGTCTAGGTTTCTGCCATTTTTGTTGGAAGCCTATTAGCAACCTTTATCTAAAAAGGGGAGGAGAGCTTTCACAAAACAGCTGAATTTCATCAGATCCTTAAAGGTGTATTAACAGCATCTCTGGATGTCCTGTGATGGATTCTCTCTCCTCTCTTTCTCTCCCTCTCTCAATCTCTCTCTCCTCTCCTCTCTCTCTCATACACATACACACACACACACACACACACACACACACAAAACTACTTCATTCACTCAACACACTCGTGTTTATTGAGCTTGGGAAGCAAAATGAGTAAGACAAAGTCACTGCCCTGTCTGCTGAGCAGATGGCAGGTAAGCAGATAATTACAAGATAACAGGACAAGTGCTACAATTAATGTATAAACAGAGCTCTGGGCACAAAGAGAAGCCAGCCACCAACTCTGCTAGGGGACAAGTGATAAGCCACACAGATAAATAACAGTTCCCAGTTCCTGTCACCTGAGATGGAATGACATGTGCAGGGAACAGTGAGGGTAGAAAATGAGGGGAGAGATGGTGAAGTCCGCAGGTCTATAATATTTTCCTCTAGTTTTTTTTAAAAACCTCAAATTTCATTTAACTCATGCAAGACTTAACAAAACTTGAGGTTACTTTGAATTAGGCTATTTTTCATACAGATAGATGCTTATTGCTAATAGCTTGTACTTGTATTTGGTAATTACTAGATCAGGAAAGATGAGCATGAAAAACAAAAACTGAACTTAAAAAACACCTGAATGAAAACTTTATTAAATATGGAATATTACATTTAAAAAATAAGTTGAATTCAGATTCAAAAATTAGTTTTTATAGGACTTAGAAATATACATGCTAGAAAAGTAAGAAATGTGAGATATCTCTAGGCAAACCTGGAATGAATATAGATACATCACATAGAAGAATTAAACTGTGAAATTTCTTTTCTTTTTTTTAAGATTTTATTTATTTATTCATGAGAGAGAGAAAGAGAGAGAGGCAGAGACATAGGCAGAGGGAAAAGAAGGCTCCATGCAGGGAACCCGATGTAGGACTCGATCCCGGCACTCCAGGATCACACCCTGGGCAGAAGACAGGCGCTAAACCACTGAGCCACCCAGGTGACCCTAAACTGTGAAATTTCTGCTTTAAAAATTTAGAAGACGTTAAGAGTGATAGAAGAGACAAAACCTTAGGGAATTAGAGTATACATTAAAAAGTTTATATAAGGGATCCCTGGGTGGCGCAGTGGTTTAGCGCCTGCCTTTGGCCCAGGGCGCGATCCTGGAGACCCGGGATCGAATCCCACGTCGGGCTCCCGGTGCATGGAGCCTGCTTCTCCCTCTGCCTATGTCTCTGCCTCTCTCTCTCTCTCTCTGTGTGACTCTCATAAATAAATAAAAATTTAAAAAAAAATAAAGAGCTTTAAAAAAAAAAAAAAAAAAAAAAAAAGTTTATATAAGAAGCTTATAGAAGCAAGAACTAGATAAATAGGGATTAAAATTATCATATATAATTACATCACCATCAAAATAGCAGACAGCATTTACTGAACACTTATCTAGGTACGTGGAATGCTGTGGAAAACGCTTGCATTTGGTTCAATGTTTGAAATGTTGGCTGGCCAGCTTGTAACCATTATACTTAGCTGACAGTCTGCTGCCCAGCTGCCATGGCCAAAACTTCTGTTCACAGAAAAGGGATGTTCCCAGTGGAAACTTTACTAGCTGGATTTTGGACAAGCATCCATTTCCATGAAAGACTGTTCTGGTCCCAACCCAGTTGAACTTATTATAACTTGCTCCTAAGTATCCATACATATACCACCTTCTTGCTACCTTAGATAGTTCACTCACTCAATGTAGTGAATTCATGGATGTATGTTGTTCCATTCATCTTTATCTCATATATATGATTATTTTGTATCTATTAATCATCTTAACTGAAAACAATATAGTTTCTTCTTTCACGAGAAAGAAAAAAGTTCAAGGAAACACAAGAGCCATAGAAAATTTAAAGGAAACACTGTAAGCTGAGTTATACACACAATAATATAGAGTTGCTGTTCTGCCATAATCTTATTTAGAAGTAATCTGTGTCAATTTGCTGTAACTGTAATCACAAAAATAGAAAGTAAATATTTATAACCCTAGGGCCTGGCAAGGTCCTAGGCACTTAATGCTTCCTAATAATAATTCCGGTAGAGAATAAAAAATATCAAACATCCAAAGGTGGAAGTTGAGTAGAGCAAGAAATCTGATGATTCAGAGCAACAAGGCAAGGTTTAGTCAGTTGATGAGAGATATATAGATCATACTGCCAAAAAGAGCCTTATTTTAGAAGGAAAACAAACCTCAAATGTCCTAATATGTTTTAATATTGAATTTAGAAGACAAAATTCCTGCAGAAGGGAAAACCTATTGCTGAGCCATCTGTTATTTGCAATACATATAACAAATTCAACAGAAGGGTACACCCTCAGTGCTTCCTATAAAGAGATGGTTTTTATAAAGTCTAAAATATCCTATCAATGGAGACCACAACAAACACCCACACCCCTCCCAAAAAACAAATCCCTCGCAACCATCCCACAGTCGAATACTTGGTTTCTTTTAATTCAGTATACACGTCATAAGATGGCGTTACAAACCCTAGACTGCCATCCTTCTGTTACCATGAGAGCAACATCTTCTCTTTGTGACACACATGTGGAGACAAAGGAAGATTACTCAGTTGAACTGATTAAACATTTTTTTGTACCTCAAATGTTGATGATATACCCAGTTGGCAGTCAGAAGCAGTGTGGCCAAAAGACAGCTCACCTACTTCATTTGTTTACAAAACACATCACCTATAGCACAGACACCACCACACAAAGGAATGTAGTCAATGTGTAAAAAGACATAGCAAGGCCCTATTATAACAAGATACCTAATTCTAAGCTATTTCTCTTAAATTTATGAGAAAATAATACTTTTGAATGAAATATTGATACCTGAAAATATTTTAAAAATCTACTCAAAAGCACTTACTTTCATGATAGTATTCAAATATGTTTTCAGAAGTATATCAAATATTAGCCTTTATGTCATAATCAAGTCATTCATCCGATATTCATATGCATTGTAGTTTTGTTTTTGTTTCTTTAAGATTTTAAGTAATTTAGTGCATGTGGGTGGTTCAGTGGTTGAGCATCTTCGTTGGGCTCAGGTCATGATCCCTGGGTCCTGGGATCAGGTTCCCCATCAGGCTTGGGGAGCCTGCTTCTCAACCTCTGCCTATGTACCTCTCTCTCTCTGTGTCTCTCATGAAAAATTAAATAAATAAATAAAATCTTTTAAAAAAAGATTTTTATATATTTATTCATGAGAGACACAGAGAGAGACAGAGACATCGGCAGAGGTTGAGAAGCAGGCTCCACACAGGGAGCCCAATGCGAACTCGATCCTGGGACTCCAGGACCATGCTCCGGGCTGAAGGCAGGCACCAAACCACTGAGCCACCCAGAGATTCCCCCAAATAAAATCTTAAAAAAAAAAGTTTTATATATTTATTCATAAGAGACACAGAGACATAGGCAGAGAGAGAAGTAGGCTCCATGCAGGGAGCCCGATGTAGACTTGATCCTGGGACTCCAGGACCACGCCCTGGGCAGGTGCCCAGGCAGGTGCCAAACCACTGAGCCACCCAGGGATCCCCCAAATAAAATCTTAAAAAAAAAAGATTTTAAGTAATCTCTACACATAATGTGAATCTTGAACTCACAACCCCAAGATAAAGAGTCATATGCTCTTCCAACTGAGCCAGCTCGGTGCCTTGTACAGTAGTTATTTTTTGGTGAATAGTTTGGGGTCAGCAAATAGATATTACTTATACAGAACAAAGGCAAAAATGAAACTTAAGACAGTTTTTTTTCCTATCTAGGCTGAATGTAGAGTATTGTATCAGACACTTCCATTTTTCTCATTAAAAAAACATTCTGCCTATGAAACATCTTTTAGTATACAAGCTTATAAAAGTCTAAAAAGATCACTAAACATTTCTCCTATCGCTGACAACTTTGATTTGAAAAAGATGTTTACAATTTACAAACAGTAAAATAATAAAAGCTCTATTCTATTTTTTACTTATTATTTCAATTAATGCCTTAATTTCTTTACCTGTGAAGAATGTCCAGATCTTGGCCAACCTGAATCAATTACTTGCTTGGAATTAATCAATTACAGACATATATGTGAGGTATGCTCTGGAAGAGGGCATGAAATAAAAATATATTTCAAGTCCATTGTATTTAAATAATCCCACCTGTTTTATATTGAATTAAAATTAATAACAAGATATAAAACCACAGACCAGTCCTAACATAACTACAGAAGAAAATAAGCAGGGTGTCAGAATCTTCCCTAATTCAACCAAAACATTAGTAAGCATACAAGAAAATACCTTTTTGAAGTTTACAATACCTTTCTGAAATCATTTTTAAGATTTTATTTATTAATTCATGAGAGACACAGAGAGAGAGGCAGACACAGGTAGAGGGAAAAGCAGGCTCCCCGTGGGAGCCCAATGTGGGACTCCATCCCGGGACCCCGGGATCACACCCTGAACGGAAGGCAGGCACTAAACCACTGAGCCACCCAGGCATCCCTCTGCAGTCACATTTCAATATAGCTGCTATCAACCATGTGCCAGGTATTAACTACTTTTACTTCTCATGATTTAGCTCATTTAAGTCTCACCATAACCTCAGAAATCCACAGTATTATCTTAACACAAATGTAAAGCACTACTTTGAAAGCACATGAAATCTACATGGAAAAGGCAGCCCAAACATAGTGTCTCTTAGCCATCAGAAGTTTAGGAAATCATCTATCACAAAAGGAGAGTCAACATGTTAAAATTTAAGGCAGATTTGCTCTACTAGTCTAAACGAAAACTTAGTCTGACCTCTATCTAAAGTATCAAAGTTTCAGAGAGCCATAAAATAATACACATCAATTCATCATCATCATCTGCTGAGTCAAACATTGGAAAATAATGTCAAGAAGTTACCCTGTAATTACTTTGTGGCTCCTTGAAAATCCATTTGACATAATCACTCTCTGACAGCTGCAAGAGGGAAAATGTTCTATTTCTTCTCCCACCAGTACCCTCTCCTGAGAGCCAGGGGCATCGCTTTTCAGCACTTCCTGATCTGCCAAATGTTTACGAGGGAAGTGTGTGGGGTGCCTCCCGTAATCAGTGCTCCTGAGGCCAGTCAGGGGTTGAGAGTTTCCAATCAAAGCTGTGGATTCAGGAGAGTCACAGTCAGGGGACGGGCAATGGGCTTATTATTACCAGCACCCAGCGAGGAAAATTACTCAAGTACAAGAGTATCTGGTTTTATCTCAAAGACCATTGGAATATTCCCCTTTTTTCTGTCGATAACATTACATTTCCATTTACAAAAAAAAACCACTAAGTACCCACCACATTATGTTAAACATCCTTATTTGCCATTTGTGGATCACTAGTTATTTTGTTTTATTTTTAAAGATTTTATTTATTTATTAGTGAGAGACACAGAGAGGCAGAGACATAGGCAGGGAGAGAAGCAGGTTCCTTGTAGGGAGCCCGATACAGGACTAGATTCCAGAACCCCGGGATCATGACCTGAGCCAAAAGCAGAACTCAACCACTGAGCCACCCAGGCGCCCCTCACTAGTTATTTTAAACGGTGACTCCTTCATGTAAAACTAGGTGAGAGGTTAAATCATCCTGAACCCAGCTGACAAAGGTTGTGCTTCCCCCGGAAGGTTTTTGGACCTAGGGTCCCAACTGGGTTCTCTGCCTACAGCTAAGCTGATGGAGACTAATTCAAACTCCTTCTGAAAGTGAAGTGCAGCTTTTTCGACGGCTTATTTCCGACATGTGGATATGGTGCTCCATCTTTGCTCTGAACACCTACCCCTGAGCCGACATCTGAGGCCATGTCTCCACCTCCCAGGGGAGAGTGTTTTTTTTATAGTTTTCTATTATAATTACCACTTGGTTTTCATCAGGGTCACCCTCCAGAAGAAAGACCTAACTTTCTGACAGCACAATGCGATAAACCTTAAACCCTAGCACCTCAGTAACTGGATATGAGAGGAGCCTAGAAAAAAAATCCTGCAAAACAATCCTATTGTGAGGAAGTGAAGCTTGAAAACTACTGTGCTGAGAATACCTGTGTTCTTATCATAGATTTTCCATATTTTCCATCAGAAGAAATACGAGTTAGGCTTATGACACAGCAAGATTTAGAAGGCCTACGGCATTAATGAAAACGTCATCGGTACAATATCTTATACGTCCACAGTAAAAAATGGGAAAAATAAAGGCCAGGAAAAGAAGAAAGAAATAAAGGAACTAACCAGGAAACGCTAAAAATATATATATATATATTAATTTCGGTTTTCGGGTGGGGCCTTTTATCCAGCTCACAAGGACAAAAGGAGGAAAAGTCATTTATACTGTTTGGTACTTAAAAGTGGATTGGGAAGTGCTAATGCTAGTTTTCTAATTTCCCTAAGTTTCTGAGATGCTCCTCAGAAGTTAATATATTATAGATTAATATATCATGATAATTTATCCCACCTCTCAAATTAAAATGAAAACGTGAAAGGGGGAAAAATATCACTTTACAAAAAAATGTTATTTACAATATCTTCAGCTTAAAAACAAAATTTACACAATAAGAAAAAAAATCCTTCATTAAAGAGGAATAGGTTAATTGTGCCAACCTCATTTAAGTCAATATCGTTCTCGCTTTTGTCCCCAACAATGCTACTTGCATATTTATGAGTAAGAGAATTCTGGATGGCTAAAAGTGAATTTACAGACTATTTCAGAGCTGGCATTTTAAAGAAACTTTTTAAAATCTTTATTATGTGCTACAACAATGATAATCTTACTTATTAAAGCCTTATTTATTTAGTGTTGATACCTCTTATAGTAGTCTTGCAAATCTTTACTAATTTAACATTACAACTTCATATCTTTTCCTAATCTCATGTAATTTACTCTACTTAATTCCTTGCTTCTGGATATGCTACATTTGCCACCCAATGCGTTTATTTCACTGGTCATTTACTTTTAACAGTAAAGCCAAACTATTTGAAGGGAATAATCTCCCTGCAAATCCAACATAGGAAAAAAAGAGTCTTATTTATCCAGCATTTTGTGCCATGAATTGAAGCTTTATTGCAAAGAGTAAGCAATAAACAAAAACACCTCAGGGGCCTGGGAGGAGCAATGTAACCAATTACATTTAATTAAATCAAAGGATGGGAGCCCCAGGGTTGAATGAGCTGAAGAACAAATTTGCATTAACACCTAGCAGCCAAACAAGTAGCTCTGGGTCTAGTCTGCAAGTACAATTGTTGCCATCTATTCTCTGCACTGAAGGGGGGCCATTAGCTAAATTCTTAGGCATTGTTTGTCCACTGATGAGAGGCTGCCTTCTCAACATTTCACTTCATCACACATGAAAATTGCCTACTAAAATAAACAGCTTCCTCTGAAAGCTTAGAAACAAACATTATTACCTGACTCCAGTTTGCAATTTGGTGAAAACTCTTCGGGGCTGCTAAAGGAGAAAAGAAAGAAAATGAAAGGTGTATTTCCAGGCCCTAACTTTACATCTGATAGAGATCACATGTTTGAGCAGATGCTTCTGTAACACAGGAGACTACAAAGCAGGTTATTCCTCAGGTTCCACAAAAAGTATCTTTGTTCTAAATGCAATACTTTGACTTGATCCTACAGCAGGGGAATCTCAAGCATTCCGAGCTGAAAGCCCACTCTGCTATTCAAGTCACAATGCCCAAAACAATGCTCTCACTTTATGGACAGAAATCTCCCTTGGTAACTCACTGTTTTGATTATTTAGGGAATTTTGTCTTAATATAGTTATATACACAAACATCATACATCTATATATATCTATCACAAACTCTATTAACCCTATTTAATGAAAGCCTGTCTAATCATGGTAAGTTAATTTAACTCTGGTAGGTTTTATTTTGTTTGACACATTCTTCTTTCAGTCTCATTAAAAATTACACTCTCAAAAACAGAAAACATAACCCAAACCTTGGAAGAAGACTCAGTAAGTCTTAGTATTAGTAGTCCCACTATGGTAGATGAGGAAGTAAGTTATGATAAAATAGAGACTGAGAAAGAGGCAAAGATACTGTCTGGCTAAGGTTATTTCAGACTGAACAATCTTCTAAAGCTATAGTTGGAATGTGACATGTATCTAGAAATGTTAGTTTGTATTAACAATAGATAATTCTCTATCCATAAAATATTGAAAATTTCTTTTAATATAGTAAAGCTATCAAGATACCAAGCTAGGGACACCTGGGTGGCTCAGCGGTTGAGCATCTGCTTTCGGCTCAGGGCATGATCCCGGGGTCCTGGGATTGAGTTCCGCATAGGGCTCCCTGTGAGGAGCCTGCTTCTCCCTCACCAAGCTAATACATTCCACAATGATTCAAAGTCAGCTGCATAGCTTGGAGGGTGGTATTGCCAACTTGAGTCCCAGAGGGAGTCAAACATTTCTGGGCTCATAAGGTGAACCTGTGAAATTTAATAAAGGGAAACCTTGCTAAAATGGAGCTAGAAGGCCAGAAGGGGGAGCTCCAACTCCCTACCAGGCCTAGTAAATTGCACACCCCAATAGTAAGAGCAATACCTTGCAAGTGGATAATACTTTTCAACCTCAGGGGGAGGGAGAAAGATTTTCTTCTGCCTTAGAAACAGTCCAGCCAATGGGAGACTCACAATGAAAAGCCACTATACTTCTAACTCCCAGTTTACTGAAATGGACTTTTTATTTATTTATAAAAGTCCCTTCGACTCCCTCTTTTCTCCGTAAGAGTGGGTCTCTCCTCTGTTCTCCACAGACTTGCTTGTGGTTTTGCTATAACCTTCAAGTCCCAAATTGTAATTCTCTGCTATTCTCGAATAAAACCATTTTTGCTGGTAAAATAACTCGACAGCTGTATTTTTAAGGTTAACAAGCCCATCTAACAAGACCTGTTTCGGTAAAGGGCTCAAAGGGCCCTGTAAGAAGACCTAGGTTCTTTGACTTGATCTTAAGTTCAAGATGGCTGCAACAAAGATTCTCATGACCTATATTTCAAATCCCTTCCTTTGACTCAAAGCATTCTCAAAACCCCCAATAGGTGGAGAAAAGACAAGCAGAAGCAAAATAACCTCCTGCTCCTCCAGTACCCGGGTTGAGACTGTCACTCCAGCAGGCAGAACACATTGCACAGGTATAAATGACTGCTGCCCTTGCTTTGAGATTCTCGAAAGTCTGTAATAGTTTTACAAACTCATGGAGTCATGATAAACTTGCATTTGGAGATGTATCTCCCAAATCTATGGCTTCTTTACACAAGCTAAAGCCATTTAAATCCTTTTAAGGAGTGGGGGGGTGGGGGGCAGGAAACAGCCTAACACAAATAATAAGGTTGTCAGGCTGGGACTGAGTGGTAGCTGGGAGCCTCAAGGGAAACAATGCAAGCTCAGCCAGCTGTTGATATGTCTAGTACCTTAGTGAGTTGACACCAACAAAGTGTAGGGAACAGGGCGGAGAGATGGAGGTGGGTCACTGACAAAACATCTAAGAAATCTGTCCTAAAAGTAAATAAATAAACAGAAAGTGGTGGAAAGCAGAAACTAAGCACACTGATGGGACCCTGAAGGGCTATCGGACAGAAATAATGACTTTTGGTTCTTGAACATCCTCCATAGCACTCATGAAAAAAAAAAAAAGAAAAAAAAAACAGGAAAACTGTCTCTTTACAAGATTCTGTACGATAGAGCAATAAGTAGCACTATTTTTAGAATAACGGAGAAAAATATGAATGGGAGAAATTCTTTATCACTAATCACTCCACATTCTATATCATCATGGTATCCTCCTCAGTGTACTGCCCAGGAGGCATAGGGCAAAGCACCACAGTAATAGAACAGTACTAGATACATAATTCCTAACAGGCATAGTAATACCAGGTGAAAGAGGCCTCGTGTGTGAGGACTTGTGATACTCCTGGGGACTCGCAAGAATATTTCAGGGGCACATTAGCTGAGGTCCTGCAATAGCAGTAGTTATAAAAGTCAGTGGAATCTGAGTTATAATGTGACTCTATAATTCTAAACTGGTGTGAAGGGACGCCTGGGTAGCTCAGCAGTTGAGCACCTGCCTCTGGCTCAGGGCATGATCCCATGGTCTTGGGATCAAGTCCCACGTCGGGCTCCCTGCCTGGAGTCTGCTTCTCCCTCTGCCTACGTCTCTGCCTTTCTCTCTCTGTGTCTTTCATGAATAAATAAATAAAATCTTTAATTAATTAATTAATTAATTAAAAAATGGTGTGAGAAGCCTGAGAAAATTGGATACACACACAAACAAAAACAAGAACTCTGGGAAAATCTTGTACTGTGTTTACTAAAAGAAGTTGCTACATCCACAAACACTTCCACATTTTTATCAAAAAGGAAAATATATGGTGTGATTTAAGTCACATATTCATTATAATATGAATCTAGTATGTGTTGTGGTGGCTATTGGCATCTTGGGCTCCATGTTAAATTACATTTGAAGCCTAATGGTTAATGTTTGGTAGTCAAACATTTTTATGCCAAAGTGTTATGAACTATTTCATTTTGGTATGTGTGGTGGTAGTCTGACTACCATGAACCAAAAGAACTCTTTGAATCTCACCAAACTACTGGTTTTAGGAATTTGATTATAAACTGGACTAATATAAATTCTTAGCATTTTTCTCCATCCTGAATATTTTCCCAGATATTCTTAATACTATGTATTTAGATTTTCTTAATTGCCAGGAGATCATTCACAATGGTACAACCACAAATTTCAATTTGTACAGAAATTCAAATATTTATTTTTCTTCAGGCCAAGCAACCCCTCTACTAAATACATTTTCCTTTTAACAATTATGTTGAGTTGCTTTTGCCTTAGTTCTATTTTATACAAACACTAAAATTATTTTTCAAAAAATTTTACACTATGCTTTAGAATTGGCATAATTCAAATTATTCTTGCAAAGCAAATTATTTGGTAAAATGATTTTCATGTGTGTGCGTATGTGTTTTTTAAGTCATGGACAAAGCTATTAAGTTTTTTGCTTAATGGATTTAATCCTAGATAGACCCAGAGAGAAAATTAAATCAGTCTCCCTGAAACAGTCTCCATTTTACACTTACAGCTTTTGATTTAACAGTTCTTTTGCCCCTTGAAAATGTAACCTCATTTAATCATTGTATGTTACCAAAAAATAATAATAATAATAATTGAAGGGTCAATCTTATAAATCTGAAAATTTTCTTGTAGATATATGAATGTAAAAATGAGTCATAGCCTTTTCTGCAATCAAAACAGTTCATATCAAATGTCATTGTTTTCTGATTGCTCTATTAACTGTCAGAGTCTATAATGACCTCATCTTTATATCTCTATGATAATTTGCAATTGCTGTTCTCTTCTTTTAGTCATGATATTCTTCTTTTCACAATGTGAATAAATCTTCTCCATCAAAATGGGTGTTATAACAATGGTTAACAGATACTAGATAGGCAGATCATTAGTCTCAGCTAGATTTGAAATATTGCTCTTTTGGTAAGATGAATTGTATTCATTTAAAAACCTGGCCACAATCTATTTAAGTAGCTTGTCTTTCTTTTTAATTATTCTTTATCTTTATAACTCATATGAATGAAGTCATTATAAAAATAGAAGTATCATTTTCTTTATCAACTTTAGGTTGAATCCCATTTTACGAGATTAAGTACAGAGACTTATATAACCCTGGTGACATATCCTAGCATTATTATTATGACTATCACTTTATTAAGGGGATTGAAGAAGAGAGAGTCAATGAATACAGTTAGGAAGTAAAATCAAAGGAAAAAAATTGTAATAAAAGAAAAGAATGACTTTAAAATCTATGTGATGAGGGGCACCCAAGTGTAGAATCGGTTGAACGTCCCATTCTTGGTTTGGCTAAGTGTCCCATTCTTGAGGCTGTGATCTCAGGGCTGTGAGACCGAGCCCCACATCAGGCTCCAAGCTCAGCACAGTCTGCTTGGGTTTCTTTCTCCTTCTCCCTATGCCCCATACCCCTGTGCTGGTTCTCTTTTGCTGTCTCTCAAATAAAATCTTTTAAAAAATAAAATAGAATCTAAAGGATGAAAGATTCTTCAAATTACTTTTTGATGTTCATTTTGAAAAGAAGTCCTTGGGAATCCCTAGGTGTCTCAGTGGTTTAGCGCCTGCCTTCAACCCAGGGCGTGATCCTGGAGTCCTGGGATCAAGTCCCACATCGGGCTCCCTGCATGGAGCCTGCTTCTCCCTCTGCCTGTGTCTCTGCCTCTCTGTGTCTCTCATGAATAAATAAAAATATTTAAAAAAATAAAAATAATAAAAGGATTCCTGCTCTAGAAGTTAGCCAAATTTAAAAATAAAAATGTTATTTAAGTTATGATAGACAAAGGTCCAAAATAAGTGGATCAGAACATAATACAGGTTTTTCTCTAAGTATTATATAGCACAGAAGCAAATTTAATAGGCGATAAAAGGACAACAGTTTCCTTGAATTCATTAAGAACTTGAACTATAAGTATCCATACCTTTATAATGCTACATCATTTCCTTAGAAATATTGTTCAAAATCTCCCTTGAAGTGTGTGAATTTTTCTCATTAGATCCAATTAAACATTTACTTCAAGTCAAGGGTTACGATGTGCCATGCAATCTTGAAATTAACACTTCTCTAAGGACAGGATGGAATGGTGGTAAGGAGTAGATCCTAAATAAATGTCTCCAGCAGCTCCCAGCCGTTTGGCACCACTTTCGGCCCAGGGGTATGATCCTGGAGACCTAGGATCAAGTGTCCCACCCCCCACTCCCCTGAATGGGGCCTGCTTCTCCCTCTGCCTGTGTCTCTGCCTCTCTCTCTCTGTCATGAATAACTTTTTAAAAATCTTTATAAATAAATAAATGTCTCTGAAAGCATCTGTGCAGTTTGAAAACAAAGCAATATTTTGTCCCTTAAGTCTGAGTCATGATATTAAATTTGTTTTAACTTTTAATAATATTAAAAAAAGGTGTGAGGTTTTACTATTTTACCAAAAGGGGTAGGATTAAAGGACTTTTTAGTGTTCTAGATCACAGATTTTAAAAAACAAGTCCATAAAAGTTGAGTGTTGAGCCCATCTTGCTCTCAGTTTTCTAAGTGAGCTGGCTGACTCAAAGTTTCAAAGCTCACAGAGAAACAGCCATCAAGAATAGAACTCTGAACACTGAAAAGCATGCATTTATCTCCTCTTCTTCTAGAGGCTCCACTAAAATGACAATAGAGTTTAAAAAGTACAAACCCACAACAGCAAAGGGAAAGAAAGAAGTTACACAAAAGGAATAAAGATTGGCCCCTTTATGTTTCTGTGGAAGATGGAAAGCAAATGGAAGAGTGGCAGTTAGCAAAGCAAGGCCAATGAACCCAAAAATGGAGAAAGGAGACAATGTACTATCAGAATCCCAGAGAGTTTCCAGGCTTGGAAGCACCAAATGTAAGGGGAAGAGATTTAAGAGCAGAGCTAAAAGCAGAGGGAATGAGAGTCTGTATACAGGGTAGTTGATCCCCTAGCAGCCATGTGTCTACACAATTGAAAATGAAATTGAACAGCCTACAGAGATCAATGGGTGTTCTCCACTTGGGTCATTCCAAGGCAAATCCCTACCCATACACGTACAGAGCTCGCCGCTGGTTTCTGTCGCCTCATTCTCACACAGGACTGAACAACTGAGTCTCAACAGTTGAGAAAAAGCTAAAATGTAAAAGAAGACCACAGCAAGTAGATAAAAAAATGCTCTGGAGGAGATAGAAGGAATTTGGGAAACATATTGGAAAAAAATATTCTGAAAGCCTCAGACAAATTAAAGAAGATAGTGCATATATAAAATACGAACTAGACACATAAGGAAAACAATTACAAAAGTTCCTAGAAATTATAATGCTAGACAGGATAGATGATAAAAAGAAATTATCACAAAAAGTTTTTAAAAAGGCAGAGAAATTACTGCATATGTGTATTAGGTAATTTTAGGCAGTATTGATGTGAGAAACAAAGGCAAAAGAATAAATTAAATTTCTTTACTACTTACAGCCCATTGACAAGTCCTTAAAATAGTGACCTTCCTCTAGGAATTCAGCTGTCTCGATGTTAACACTCTGCTAAGGGCAAAAGGCAATCTTAGCTTAACATTATCCAGACTCCTAGGATCTTGTGAGTCTTCTTTAGCATATAAAAATTTCTTTGGAAACTTCCTTTATCTCTATCCTCCCAAGACATATGTTAGCAATCATCCTCCAAGCATATGGCTCATGGTACACATCTGAGTGGTCTCATGACTAAGGGTTTACTAGACAGTAATAAATGACCTTTTCCTAACAACAGCTAGTCCTCTAAAAGTCCTGGAAACCTTGCTTCCAAAATCTCTTAGTGACTTATGCTATCATTGACCCCTCCCAACATGAAAGTATATAATCAGCACCCTACACAACCCCAGGGCAGCTCTTTCTGCCCACAGGTCCTGTCCTAGTGCTTTTAATAAAACTCCTCAAGAATTCTTTCTTGAATGTTTGCTCTGAATCCCAAGATTTCCACATCAGTATCACCATCAGGCCAAAGAGTTATAATGGCTCAAATATGGGAATTCATTTCTACTACTGATAGGCTGCTTTCTTTCAAGCAATAATCTATGGGTCCAGGATCCTTCTGTCTGTGGTTCTACCATTCCCCTAGAGACCTTATTATTTTCTGCATGTTCCCAGTAGGTAGGGTAAAGAGAAGACCTAGCGTTAGGTCCTTCAAAGTCTTAGTCCAGAAATGGCATGCATCACTTCTCATATTCTATTGGCTAGAATTTAGTCACATGGTTGCATCTAACTGCTAGGACAGTTGGAAATGTATAGTTCAGCTGTGGTCCCAGGAAGAAGAAAACAACTATTTTGGTGTATAATCTTCTGCCACAATATGCATAGAATACTTCTAGAAAGACCAGGGAGGGTGGGAACTGATATAGGGTTACCTCAGGGAACGAGGGCATATGGCATCAGGAGTGCAAATCTACTACTCACTGTGAACTCTTTTATATTATTTTAATTTTTTAAATAATAATTATATAAAGACAGAGAAAAACAAAGGATTAATCTAGTTCATCCAACATTAATAGGAGTTCCAAAATAGTAAGGAGAGGAAAATAAGGACATGACCAAGGAAATCATACAAAAGAATCTCTCAAACTGAAGGGTATGGGTCTTCAGATTCAAAGGACCTATCCACCAGCAGAAGATTTATTTTAAAAACAACAATAACAACAACACATATCTAGGTTTTTTGATGAAAAATTTCTGAAGACCAAGGACAAAAAGAAATCCTAAAAGCTTCTCACAAAACAAATGACACTTTTAATTCGCTACACTGGATGCTAGAAGGCAACACCCAAAATCTTTACATTCTTTTTTTTTAAAGATTTTTTATTTTATTTATTCATGAGAGATACAGAGAGAGAGAGGCAGAGACATATCCAGAGGGAGAAGCAGGCTCCCTGCAGGGAGAGTCTGATGTGGGACTTGATCCCAGGACCCCAGGATCACACCCTGAGCTGAAGGCAGACACTCAACCAACTGAGCCACCCAGGTGCCCCAAGATAAGCATATTTCTAAAGAAATACGAAAGTAACTGACAGAAAAACTACTTAGAAAAGTTAAAAGTGTTGGCCTTGAGAGGAGGGACATGAGGACAGGGAAGGAAAAGAGACTGTTGATTTTCACTATAAGCTCTTCAAAACAGTAATCAAATATATCAAATATAGCATCAAAGTAAATATAAAAGATTTGATTCTACCTATATGTGTATGTCACCTCGACTTTTAAAACTGGAGCCTTTACGGGACACCTGGGTGGCTCAGGGGTTGAGCATCTGCCTTTGGCTCAGGTCATGATCCCAGGTCCTGGGACTGAGTCCCACATCGGGCTCCCTGCACGGAGTCTGCTTCTGCCTCTGCCTGTGTCTCTGCCTCTCTCTCTCTCTGTGTCTCTCATGAATAAATAAATAAAATCTTAAAAAAACAAAAAACAAAAAACTGAGCCTTTACTATATCCCAAATGTGGCATTACGTGCAGAAAATAAATTTGAAATAAATTTAAATAAATAAGTAAAATTTAAATATATTCAAGTCTGTTTCTTGTTCTCCAAGATTTCATAGTCCATGAGGAAGACTAGATATATTTTTTTAAGTTACAGTTCAGAGTGGTAAGTGTGCTCATAGAATATTTACAAGATGGTATCTTGGCGGCACAGTAACACAGAGGAAGGGAAGAAATGGGGAACTGATATGGGAAATGCTATTTGAGCTAAGAGCCTTAAAGGATTATTGAGTCTGAACCTGAGCATATGATTACTTGTCCTCACATCTAAGTTCACTTCTGAGGTAAGTCCATTAAAACCAGAACAACCAGTATTCCTCTTGAGGAATCCATTAAAAATTATTTAATGAGGATCCCTGGGTGGCGCAGCGGTTTGGCGCCTGCCTTTGGCCCAGGGCACGATCCTGGAGACCCGAGATTGAATCCCACATCGGGCTCCCGGTGCATGGAGCCTGCTTCTCCCTCTGCCTGTGTCTCTGCCTTCTCTTTCTCTCTCTCCGTGTGACTATCATAAATTTAAAAAAAAAGAAAAGAAAAAAGAAAAAAGACACAAAATTTAAAAAAATAAAATAAAATAAAAATTATTTAATGATCCTTTTTTTTTTTTTTTTTTAAGAGAGAGACAGAGAGAGCAAGAGCAAGCAAGTGAGCAGGGAGGGGAAGAGGGCAAGGGAGAAAAACAATCTTAAACAGGCTACACTCCCAGCCCTGAGATCATGACCCAAGTCAAAACCAAGAGTTTGATGCTTACCTGACTAAGCTACCCAGATGTCCCTATGATTCTTTCATTACTAAACAGAAAAGGAGGGGGAAAGAAATGCTGAGACCCAAGGTGTACTGGATGTGTGGCATGTCACACCACAGTGATTCTGAAAACAGGAGCCTACTTCACAATGAAAACAGTAAAGCTGGAGGCTGCCAACACAGGCAATTCACTGTTCATCCATCATCACTGTATCCCTTCATCAAAAAGCAGCTCACCTCTTAGAAAACTCAAGACTTACCCTCCAGGTTGGTCTGGGCAGAGGGGACTGGACCCAGCCTGCCTTATTTCCTATTCATTCCCCAAACCCTACTTTCCAGCCTTCACCACAGATTCTGGAAACAGCCCAACACCAATAAATTTTATTTCTACTCAAGCTAGTTGGCATCAGTTTCTATTATTTTGCAACTAGAAACTAGATACAGAACAAAAAACAATGAATCGTCAGAGAGATGAAAGGATTCCTAAGCCTAAGACATTCTTACCCATTGTTGTTCTAAAAACTATAACTGAATCATGTGCTTTAAGTTTTCTCTGTTTTTGATTTAGGAAGAAAAAGAGAATGCTTTCAAAACAAAGGAAATATTTCACCTGAGTAATTAAGAAGTCTATACGCCTGTTATGAATATTAAACTAGCAAACTTTAATTATAAAAAGCAAGATAATTTTTCATTTATCTCTAACATCCTGCATCTGTGTTACAATTGCTTTCATTTCATATTGTGAGTAGAAATGTCACCTTTTAATTTTTTTTCCATGACACATTACTAAAAAAAATTGAGGATGTGTTTATTTATTAAAGGATAATTGCATTTATATATTTCTAGAAAGGCATTCTTAGCTGTGAGAGAATATTCATTTTATAACTTTAACTTTCACAGTTTTTTAAAAATATTGTATTTATTTATTCATGAGCAACAGAGAGAGAGAGAGAGAGAGAAAGAGAAAGAGAGAGGCAGAGACATAAGCAGAGAGAGAAGCAGGCTCCATGCAGGGAGCCTGACGTGGGACTCGATTCCGGGTCTCCAGGATCACACCCTGGGCCGAAGGCAGCGCTAAATCTCTGAGCCACCCAAGCTGCCCTCAGAGGTTTTTTTAATCTTTGAAAGAAAAGTCCATGGATGTTTTTATCAAACATGTAAATATATTCATATGAAAAAGGATAAAACTAGGTTCCT
This sequence comes from Canis lupus baileyi, assembly GCF_048164855.1. NCBI lineage: Eukaryota > Metazoa > Chordata > Mammalia > Carnivora > Canidae > Canis > Canis lupus. Next base: position 49,588,750 of record NC_132848.1, on the reverse strand, counting down.
ATTTATACTATCCACAAAATTTAACTTGAAATAGATTAAACACTTAAACATAAGAACTGAAACCATAAAACTCCTAGGAAAAAACATAGAGTAAAAGCTTCTTGACATAGGCCCTGGCAAAAATTTTTTTGGAGATGATACCTAAAGCACAACCAACAAAGTAAAAAATAAACGACTGGGACTATCATACTAAAAAACTTCTACACATCAAAGGAAATGATCAACAAAATAAAAAGGCAACCTATGGAATGGGAGAAAATATTTGCAAACCACACATCTATAAGGGATTAATATACAAAATATATAAGGAACTCATATATCATTCAATAGGAAAAATATGAATAATTCCATTAAAAATAGCAAAGGATCTAAATAGACATTTTTCCAAAGAAAATATTCAAATGGACAGCAGGTACATGAAAAAGTACTCAATATTATTCATCATTAGGGAAATGCAAATCAAAACCTCAGTGAGAGGGACGCCTGAGTGGCTCAGCAGTTTAGCACTTGCCTTCGGCCCAGGGCATGATCCTGGGGTTCCCAGATCAAGTCCCACATCAAGTTCCATGAATGGAGCCTGCTTTTCCCTCTGCCTGTGTCTCTGCCTCTCTCTGTGTGTGGCTGTCATGAATAAATAAGTAAAATCTAAACAAAACAAAACAAAAACCTCAGTAAGATATCACTTCACACCTGTTAAGATGTTCATCATCAAAAAGACATGATAACAAATGCTGGTAAGAATGTGGAGAAAAGGGAACCGTTGTGAACTACTGATGGGAATGTAAATTGGTACAGCCACTACAGAAAAGAGTAAGAAGTTTCCTTAATAAATTAAAAATAGAAATACCATATAATCTAGCAATTCCACTTTTGGGTATATAACTATAGGAAAGGCAATCACTATTCCAAAAATATATCTGTACCCTCCACGTTTATTGGAGAATTATTTACAATATCCAAACAACCTAAGTATCCATGGACAGATAAATGAGTAAAGAAAATGTGGTATAAATATAAAATGGAATACTATTCAGCCATAAAAAATAAGGAAATGTTGCCTTTTGCGACAAAATGGATTGACCTTGAGGGCATTATGTAAGTGAAATAAGTCAGATAAAGACAAATACAGTATGACCTTACTTATATGCGGATTCTAAAGAAATCAAACTCAGAGATCAGATTTGCAGTTACCAGAGGTGATGGACAAGGGATTTGAAGGATGGGGTTTCTGAGGAGAGGAATTAGGTAAAAGTATATAAACTTCCAGGTATAGGATAAATAAGTTCCAGGGATATAATGTACCAAATGTATAATGTACAACAACAAAAAGAACTTTCCAGAAAACTGCTTAAAAGAACTATATACAGAGAAGAATATTCTAAATCCTTCTGAGCAATCATTAATTGTAGATTTGAATGGTTTGTGTTCTATTTTCTATGGTCTTATTTTTTGGATATTCAATACTGCTCAGATATCAAATCTTCTCCCACAAATACAATATTAAGAATCAAATCTCAAGAAATTATCTTACAAATATTCAAAGGAAATATATAGTAGATATAGGCAGCAGCCAACATCAACTTCCTTTGTGAATAAAGATTGAGCACTTTCTTTGTGAATCTCTTTTCTTTGTGAATCTCTTGACCACTGTGATGGATAATGCAAAAAGCTCTGGAAGCGATTCACAAAGATAATGAGGGTGACAGCTAATCCCTTAGACAATTCTCCAAAAAACTTCACCCACAGGGGGAAAAATGGTGGCTTCCACCAGCAGAATGCAGGCTACTAAACAGACGGAACAGTCTGTCCTGGGAATAACTCCAACAAACTAATATTTTTTAAGATGTAATTAAATGATTTTAGCTCCAAATTCCCTACACAACCTTCAAGTGCCTAGTAATAATCCAGGAAATGTCTTGGATGCACCTCACTGCACCAGGTTTTTTGTGTTTTTATTCTCTGCATATATATCCCCTCTCTCACAACCAGGAGGAAAGTACTGTAGGTCCTAAAACTAAAGAAAGAAAAGAAATCACAGAAGCAGCAGCTGGTATTAATTAGAAAACAGGGATCCCTGGGTGGCGCAGCGGTTTAGCGCCTGCCTTTGGCCCAGGGCACAATCCTGGAGACCCGGGATCGAATCCCACATCGGGCTCCCGGTGCATGGAGCCTGCTTCTCCCTCTGCCTATGTCTCTGCCTCTCTCTCTCTCTGTGTGACTATCATAAATAAATAAAAATTAAAAAAAAAAAAAAAAAAAAAGAAAACAGCCAGAGACTTGACTAACTTATGCAGGAATATGCAAACTATACATGATGAACAGGTCACCTTTTAATTCATATACTTGGATGTGATCCCTGGAAATTTTTAAAATACAAACCACAGATTTAAGCTATATCCCATCATTACTAAAGTCATGCTGGACTCATACAATTAGTAAATCTTTATATAAAATTACCTACAATAACTGTGTAATTTCCTCTGAGTATTCACCTACACTTGGATGATCAGTGACATTGTATGAGTATCTCTCAGATAGCAAAAAGCTCCAAATACTAAAATAGAGAATAATGGCATTACATCATCTATTGTATCTGATGATTGTGACACTCCTTGAACTTTAAAAAAATGATTATTATGAACCATGAAAAAAAAAAAGAAAGCCACAGAAAAATAAGTTCTAAGGGAATTGCCACATTAGACTGATAGGGCAGATCAAGGGAATGATTTGCTCATTTTGAATAGATTCTTGCTTTAAGCAAGGGATTCCATGGTAAACAAAGATTATTTATCACTTGCTACCTGCTTAGAAATAGCTACGTTGGCCTGGTTTGACTTTGCGATGCACTTATTGTCTTACATATGTACATATCCTTCCTATGGCATATTATTTGTTAATTTTATTAATTCTCATAAAACAGAATTATGGGGCACGTGGGTGGCGCAGTTGGTCAAGCGTCTGCCTTCAGCTCAGGTCATGATCCCAGGGTCCTGGAATCAAGCCCTGAGTCCAGTGGAGAGCCTGCTTCTCCCTCTTCTAGTGCTCTCTCTCTCTCTCAAAGACACAAATGAAATCTTTAAATAAAGTAAACAGAGTGACATGACAAAAGGCATTAGCAGTATGTTCTTTTTATTATGCTGTATGCATTCAGGTACCTAAAAGTTTGATTCTTGTCTCCTCCTTTCTCCTTGGGAATCTCATCACTTATTATCACTGTTGCTACAACACTGTCTTGGTTGGGGGGAGGCTACCAATGTTACTCTTTGGTCCAAGTTTGAACCCTGGATTCCACACAAAGCATTAAGGTGTTTTGATGCATTAGGCAATACAGTTGAACTGCTTAGAACCTATGTGCTTTCCAAAAACTTATGAAAATATGTAAAATCTAAAAAAAATATTATGCCAACATACAAAACAGAAACTCTAACAAAGGTTCACACAAATGTCTACAAAACATAACAAGCACTAAACTTCAATTTAACATGTGGTTGCAATGAAATTGTATTTAATGTGGGCTGTGGGTACACTGTAATGAGCATGATAGAGTTTGCCTCCAAAAATAAGAATTCCTAAGGCCTACATATGTCCTTAAACACCTGGATCACCCAGCTGAGACAGGCTGAACTATTTAAATCAAATCTGTAAAAAAGTTAAGCGTTAACAAAGAGGAGGTTAGATATAATGGAAACCAGATGATTCAGTTTATAAAATATACTTAAATGTCTTCAACTTACTGCTCACTTCAGTGGACATCTTCATGCCTGTGAAATACTCTGCATCTCCTGAGCATCCATTAAGGTCTAGAAAATTTCCCACATTGTGAATTATTATTTTTTTTAAGATTTTATTTATTTGTTCATGAGAGACACACAGAGAGAGTCAGAGACATAGGCAGAGGGAGAAGCAGGCTCTCTGTGGGGAGCCCAACATGGGACTGGATCCCCAGACCTGGGATCATGCCCTGAGCTAAAAGCAGATACTCAACCACTGAGCCACCCAGGCAGGCATCCCCCCACATTGTGAATTCTTCCCCTCCAAAGTGAAAGCCAGAACTCATTTTATCTTGGTAATAGAAGAGACTCAGCCTAACACACTTGCACAGTACTTCATTTACTAGTGAGCAAACTGAAGAAGCAAATGGCCAATAGGATTCAACATGGACTATGGGTTTAGTGCCAAGTGGTTTCCCATTGTGTTCTGGGTATTGTACCTGATGCATTCCAACCCCCACCCCGCCCCTAGTCTGAGTTTCTGGCTCTTCTAGGATTCCATGAGTTTCTTAATACTTTAATAAATTCCTTTTATGGTTAAACCAACTAGTGTGGATTCTGTTGTTGCAGCTAAGAACCAGACTCATATAAGAGGACTCTCTTTCCTAGCTCCTGGTCAATCTACATTTCAAATCTTGTGTAAGTGCATCTAAGTGGTGCAGCCTATTTCACATGAAGAATCTTAGGTGCAATGGAATATGGGAAGATAGTCTTCCTGCTTCTGCAGTATTAGAAGTCAGGCTAGAAGAAAGTTGGAATGTATGCTGAATATTTCTATTTTACCATATCTTGCACAGGAGATGCACTGAAATGTTGGTACAATGTGAGTAAAATGTAGACACAAGACAATGCTTTGGCTAGCTATTGCTATTATAAAGCAGGTGATAGACATATTGGGTTTTTTTCTGCAAACCATTCCAGTGTACAGCCATTAGATTCATGAGTGAAAGAGAAAGGTATGATGGCAGCTTTCTAATCCCTAGACCTCAGGTATGTATTCTTGAACTCGGCAGTTTGGGTGGTAACCTCCTGATTCCCCATCCTAAAGGTACAGGAAGGGATTCATGAATTAAGGAATGTGAGCAGACTCCAGAAGCTGGTAATGGCAAGGAAATGGAATTGCCTCTAGACCTCATTAAGGATGGAAGTATGCATACATCTTGACTTTAGCCCAGTGCAACCTGAGTCAGACTTCTGACCTATAGAGCTGTAAGATAATAATAACAAATTCATGATTCAGGACACTAGGTTTATGATAATTTGTTAGGGCAGCAACAGAAAATTAACAAAGTATATCATTTGCATCACTATCATAAATAAATAAAAATTTTAAAAAAAAGATTTTATTTATTTATTCATGAGAGAAACAGAGAGAGAGGCAGAGACATAGGCAGAGGGAGAAGCAGCATTCCGACAAGGAGCCCAATGCGGGACTTGGTCCCAGGACCCTGGGATCAGGATCCGAGCCAAAGGCAGCCGCTTAACCACTGAGCCACCCAAACACCCATCTTTATGGAATTTAATTATAAATCATTGGATATGCCATTTCTAAATCTTACCCAGATGTGGTAATATCTTACCTCTGATAGAAGTGATTCAATGTTCTCTCTAAATACATTGGACAAAACAAACTATGTTAATATAATGCAGTTTTCGTTCAAGTTATTTCTTTTTTTTTTCTTTTTTTTTATTATTTATGATAGTCACACAGAGAGAGACAGAGACAGAGACATAGGCAGAGGGAGAAGCAGGCTCCATGCACCGGGAGTCCGACGTGGGATTCGATCCTGGGTTTCCAGGATCGCGCCCTGGGCCAAAGGCAGGTGCTAAGGCAGGTGCTGCGCCACCCAGGGATCCCAAGTTATTTCTTTATAAAGCAAAAAAATGCAGTACTAATGTCTCAGTAAGTTAGAGGGTTATAGCAATAAAATACTCAATTAAAATTAAAAAAATAAGCAATCAGTTAAAATTAAACAGTAAAATAAAATAAAATAAAATAAAATAAAATAAAATAAAATAAAATAAAATAGGCATGCTGGGTGGCTCAGTCAGTTAAGTGTCTGACTCTTGGTATCAGCTCAGGTCATAATCTTAAGGTTGTGAGGTCAAGCCCTGCATTGGGCTCTGCCCTGGGTGAGGAGCCTGCTTAGATTCTCTCTCTCCCTCTCTCCTTCTGCCTCTCTTCTGCTGTTCACTCACTCTCACTCTCTCAAAAAAATTAATTAATTACCTAATCAGTTAAAATTGAACATTTAAAGACACCTGGTTTACTTTTCAGAGCACCTGCTAAATTCAAAATGAGTCCAGGCAGTGCCATATTTGGTCAAATATTTTAGTCATGGGCTCTCAAGGCCAATTAGCATAAGATGAAAGTTTAAATATTGAAGGAACAAACCTCAAATCTTTATATTCACTCAGTTTTTAGAAACAGACCTCAAAGTTAATTAGCAAAGAATCTAAAGTGCTAGGGCTATTATATGAAACCATTCTCTTATTTATTAAAAAAAATTTTTTTTAAGACTTTAATGTATTTATTCATGAGAAACACAAAGAGAGAGGGAGGCAGAGGCACAGGCAGAGGGAGAAGCAGGCAGAGAGAGAAGCAGGCTCCATGCAGGGAGCCCGATGTGGGACTTGATCCCGGGACTCCGGGATCCTTTCCAGGATCATGCCCTGGGCCGAAGCCAGGCACTCAGCTGCTAAGCCACCCAGGCATCCCTAGTAGATTCCTTAGTAGAAGCTGATAACCTGGTTCTAAAATTTATATGGAAATATAAGAACCCAAATAGCCAACAGAATTTTGGAAAACAAAAACAAAGTTGGAGGACCAATTACCAGAATCACTGGAAGCCACAATAATTAATGTAGTATTGACATAAAAGATAGATAAATGAAACAGAATAAAGAGTCTAGAAATAGACATATATATGTATATGTATATATATTCAATTGATTTTCAAAAAGGATGCAACAGTAAATTAATGAAGAAAGAATTTTTTTTCAACACATAGTGTGGGAACAACTGCATATTTATATGCAACAACAACAAAAAGGAATTTTGACCACTACCTCATGCCATATGTAAATATTAACTCAAAGTGGGCCATAGACCAAAATAAGAGCCAAACTATAGAACTTATAAAGGAAAACATAGAAATTTTTCATGACCTTAGTGTAGATAAAGATTTCTTAGGGTGCAAAAAAGTATGAATCACAGAAATATAACTTAATAAACTGAGCTTTATCAAAATTAAAAACTTCTGCTCTTTGAAAAATCCATTAAGAAAATGCAAATGCAGGGCACCTGGGTGGCTCAGTTAAGTTTCTGCCTTCAGCTCAGGCCATGGTCCAAAAATCCTGGGCTCAAGCCCTGTGTAGGGGCTCTGTGCTCAATGGGGAGTCTGCCTCTCCCTCTATCCCTCCCCCTGCTTGTTGTGCATTCAAGCTCTCCTCTTTCTCAAACAGATAAAATCTTAAAAAAAGAAAAAATGCAAAAGCCAACACCACCAGTTGGGAGAAAGTGCTCTCAATGCATACCTGACAGAGGACCTGTATTCAGAATATATAATGAACTCCTAAAACTCATCAGTAAGAAGACAAACAACCCAATTTTAAATGGGCAAAAGATTTAGCATATACTTCACAAATGAAAATATACAAATGGCCAATAAACACATAAATGACATTCAACAGCACAGTCATCAGGTACACGTCTAAAAATCACAATGAGATACACAACATACCCAGTAGAAAGGCTACAAAGACACTACCAAACACTGACAAGAGTAAGAAGCAATTGGAACTCTTACAATTGGTACTAAATACATCAACTTTGGAAAACAGTTTGGTACTATTGTCCAAAATTAAACATACACTTATATACCCAGAAATTCCACTCCTAGGTATTCACCCCCAGAGAAATGAAAGCATATGTCCACACAAAAACACTTGCACATGAATGTTCACAGCAGTGTTATTAAAAATATCCCCAAAACCAGGAAAAAAAATATCAACAGATGAATGGATAAACAAATTGTAGGTCTATTCATACAATACTGTTCAGCAGTAAAAAAGAAATGAACAAAAGACACAACAATAAAGATGAACCTCAAAAACATTATGCTAAGTGAAAAAAGCTAGAGAAAAAAATAAAGCGCATGTAAGATTGCATTTATCTTTTAAATATTTTTAAAGATTTTATTTTTTTAATAATAAATTTATTTTTTATTGGTGTTCAATTTGCCAACATACAGAATAACACCCAGTGCTCATCTCGTCAAGTGCCCCCCTCAGTGCCCACCACCCAGTCACCCCCCAACCCCCGCCCTCCTCCCCTTCCACCACCCCTAGTTCATTTCCCAGAGTTAGGAGTCTCTCATGTTCTGTCTCCCTTTCTGATATTTCCTACCCATTTCTTCTCCCTTCCCCTCTATTCCCTTTCACTATTATTTATATTCCCCAAATGAATGAGACCATATAATGTTTGTCCTTCTCCGATTGACTTATTTCACTCAGCATAATACCCTCCAGGTCCATCCACGTTGAACCAAATGGTGGGCATCTGTCATTTCTAATGGCTGAGTAATATTCCATTATATACATATACCACATCTTCTTTATCCATTCATCTTTCAATGGACACCGAGGCTCCTTCCACAGTTTGGCTTTATTCATGTGAGACAGAGAGAGAGGCAGAGACATTGGCAGAGGGAAAAGCAGGCTCCCACAAGGGAGCTTGACAGGGACCCTGGGATCACAACCTGAGCCGAAGGCAGACACTCAACCATTGAACCATCCAGTCGCCCCTAAGATTGTACATATATGAAACTCTGGAAGAGTCTAGTTTACTCTACAGTGACAGATGTACCAGTGGTTGTCCAGGAGAACTGGAAACATTGGAAAAAGACACATGACAACTTTCAGGGCTGATATAAACATTCTATATTGGATTTTGATAGTGATTAAGTGAGTATATAAAATTTGCAAAATTCACCAAAATGTACATCAAAATTGGTACACTTTATTTGTGTAAATGATATCTAAATAATGTTGCTCTTTCAAAAATTTAAATGAAAAAAGAGCAAAAACTAAGTCATACATCACTTTTGAAAATTTTCAATAATCTATAATTGTTCTGTTAAGATACTAAATTGCCTTTCTCTGAACAGAGGGCCACTTAAAAAGATATGCATTAATAACAACAAGAAAAGATATCCATTAACATTTAATTATGTAGCTATGCACCTATTACTTTTTTCTTTAATAAATGCACTAAACTCAACTATACTTCATAAATGATGTTATTTGGTGAAGCATTTAGTTAACTGAAACAATTATTCAATGTCTTGAAAGGATTTTGAGTAATATTAGTTCACATTTAGATTGACATGAGAAGAATCAAACCTACAACCATTTACTAAACTATTATGTGCAGCTTAGCCAACATTAGTAGCAATTTCCCTTTAAAAACAATATTTGAATTTAAAACATAACACAGTATTATGAATCACAGCATGATTCAGTGTGTAGGGGTTAGAAATGAACTACTGAATATACGTATAAGGGGATGCAAAATACTTTGAAAAGGAATACTATGATTTCTAGCACACTTCCCACCCAGGGATTTCAATTTCCATTCTATGGCAGCCACTTGAATAAATGTGGAATCATTGTTTTCACAAAATTGAAGACTTTAAACGTATAATTCCTTCTCTAAACTGTGATTTCATTATAGATTTCACACACATGCATATGTATATATATGTATATATATACATACATATATATACATATGCACACATGCAATTTGCTGTTTTCATTAGAAATTCCTACCAGTTTAAAGGCCAAAGAAAAAGACTCAAAAGATAGTATAACCATTAATTTATCTGTGATTCTTTAATTTGTATCACTATCACCATAGTCTGGAGAGAGTGGAAAGAACAAATTAATATAGGACTGTAAAATTGATTTATAACTATATAGTTATAAAAAATTCAATGTCTGTTCCAGTTAAATCAGGATGGTGGCTACATGGATGTTTCTCATATTCTTAATAGTTTTCTGTGTATTGGAAATAGTTCATTACTGATAAGTGTTGGAAATAACAAACAGGTATATTCATATAAAAGAAGCTAAAAATGAGGGATATTAGAATGGAAAAGAAAAAACAGCAACAAGTCTTTTGTATGTAAATTCCCTCTTCTTCAAGATATCCATACTTTTGTTCATATAATATATAACTTTAATACTCTGATGGCCCAAAAACAATTTGTGGTAAAAAAAAACACCTCTCCATTATTTTGATTATTTATTCATTCATTCATTCATTCATTCAACACATATTTGTTCCTCCACTGTAGGACTACAGCAGGTGCTGCAGGGGATACACAAAATAAATGGATAGCCTGAGTTACCTTTAGCTGTTGCATTCAATTGCTCACGGTTGGACATAATGCTCATGACAATCAGTTCTATCTTTCTGTGGTTACTTTTATATGCTGTCTTCTCTCGACTACCTGCCTTTACCATCAAGGAGTCCTGGCTGAAGAATTATGGAGGATTCAATGCAAATCTATACATTCTGCTGAAGAAAACAATTTTAAAAGAATTTTCATGTAAATCTTGATTGGCTATATTATCCAAAACCAAGGTTTCTTTAACAATGTTAATGATGAAAAAAAAAAAAAAAAACAATGTTAATGATGCCTTGGGGCAGCAAATCAACAATGAAAGTGAGGTTAAAAGAGTCAATTGAAATCTAAGCGGTTAGGATGCCAAAGGAAAAAAAATTATTTAAAAGACTACAGTGACTGATAATAATTAAAAAAAAAAAAAAAAAAAAAAAAAAAAACACAATGGGGCAGCCCTGGTAGCTCAGCAGTTTAGCGCCGCCTTCAGCCCAGGGCGTGATCTTGGAGTCCCACGTTGGGCTCCCAGCATGGAGCCTGCTTCTCCCTCTGCCTGTGTCTCTGCCTCTATCTCTCTCTGTGTGTCTCTCGTGAATAAAGAAATAAAATCCTTAAAAAAAATGGCAACTGGCAAAAACCATATAAATGTAGTTTAATAGGGAGGAAGGAGAAAAATATAGAGGGAGTTTAATAAGTGGAATTTTTTAAAAAGAACACGGAAAAAGAAAAAAAAAGGAAAAAAAAAAAAAAAACAGAACACGGGAAGAAACTTGGAAAGACTGCTCCAGTGGTAGATACAATATATAATAGAAAGGTAACCATATTACATTGTCAAAGGCTATATTTATTTGCATACTATTATTATATTATATTATTATTATATTCAATATGCTAATTAAGAAGATACAAAAAATTTACTACCCAGGATTTACTTTTTTTTTTTTTCAAGCTAGCCTTTATTCAAAATCATGAGGCACTAACAATTAGGGATCTTAAAAATCTCATTAGTGAATTTACAGATTACATAATTCAAATGCATGGTTTTATAGATGAAGAACTTAAAATCTAGAAAGATGAAATTATATGCTCAAAGTCAAAATATCTAAAAAATGCAATTATTTCTAATATAATGAGTATAAAATGTATAATTCCTTGGATTTTAATATTCAGAAACTTTGAAAAATCAAATGTAGTTTTTCTGTAGGACAGTGTCTTTTTTTTTTTTTTTTTCTGCTTTTGTATCCCCAGTGCCTAGGTAGTATTTGGTACATATGTAACAAATAAATGAATGAATGAAGTCTGATAGGACGTTAATCATGAATGTATCTACCATAACCAAGCTGGATGTCCAAGAGTATTATATACAAAGCACTGTCTACAAAGATTACAAATTATATTTGCTCAGGACCACCTGGTGGCTCAGTGGGTTAAGCATCTGCCTTCAGTTTAGGTCATAATCCCAGGGTCCTAGGATTGAGCCTGTGTCCAGCTCTGTACTTAGTGGGGAGCCTGCTTCTCCCTCTCCCTCTGTCCTTCCCCCACACTTATGCTGTCTCAAATAAATAAATAAAATATTTTTTTAAATTTATATTTGCTTAAACAAAAGACGTGTTTATAAAATAAAACAATCCAATTTCCTATGTTTAGAAGCTCTGACAAGCAGGAATTAAAGAGTATGCCAGTAAAGACCGTTTCTGAGGGATCCCTGGGTGGCGCAGCGGTTTGGCGCCTGCCTTTGGCCCAGGGCGCGATCCTGGAGATCCGGGATCGAATCCCACATCAGGCTCCCGGTGCATGGAGCCTGCTTCTCTCTCTCTCTCTCTCTCTGTGACTATCATAAATGAATAAAAAAAATTATAAAAAAAAAAAAAAAAAAAAAAGACCGTTTCTGAGAACTCAGTAGTCAAGGTTGATATTCAAAAGATTAGATTTCCTTTGTTAAGGTGTATAACTCCAATAGGAAAATCTTAGCCAAAAAGTTCCTTAATACTTTAGAACTATCAATTTCTTTTTAAAATTAATATTACACATAATGATACATTTCACCAAAAAAGTAATTGCTTCATTTTCTGGAGGTGAGCTGAAATTCACTAATCCTTAAACACAGCTGTTGTTTCTAACCTCTTAAAATTCTCCTTTAATCTCTGGGTATACTGCTACCAGTTAGTTATCAGGCAATTGCTCTTTGCCTCAGTAATCCTCCACTTGTTAATGAAGTTGTTTCTCCAAATTACTACACTAGTCTTTTGGCATATTAAAGAACAGGCAACTGAAATTTGGCTTCAAATAAATTAGAGTATGTTTCACTTAGATGAAATGAGTCATGAAAGCCTACCTTGGGCTGTGAATAGCCTTGGAACTTCGACTTCAGGTTGATGAACTCTCAATTTTTAAGAGGATCCTCCCCATTTTACACTGGCTTGAAAATATCCTTATACATCAAGTAAAGAGGCTTGTGAAATATACTAATGTCTAACAAATATCCATTGTTTATGGAATTGAAAATATTTCCACCTAGAGATTATGTGAAGTTTCTCAGGATTTTCTTATATTGTGCTTCTGTGATAGCACATGATGTGAAACTGCTGAAACATGTTCTCTAACAGATTTAGACTTCTGTAAAAATTGGTGTTAAGAAGCCAAAAGTACATAAAGAAAATGCACTAAAAAAGGACACAATTGGTGTTCTATATGCTTCCACAACAGCTCTCATACCTCTATTAGAATATTCTAACATTGTAATTATGAAATTGTTTGTCTACCCCATTAAACTCTCCACTATTAGAGAACAGGGGCCAGATATTATTTCACCTTGTATCCCAAGACCTAATAAAGTATCTAGCACAGTCAATATTTGTCAATCAGGTGACTAAATGAACAAACAAACCCAGCCCTTAAACATATCTCCATCATATTGCTTCTATACATTTTGAAGATAAAAAAAGTCCAAGTGATTTTATACATGGCTTATTTTATTAAAAATCTCTAGGGACATGTGGGTGGCTCAGCAGTTGGGCTTGTGCCTTTGGCTCAGGGCATGATCCCGGAGTCTCGGGATCGGGTCCCACATCAGACTTCCTGCATGGAGCCTGCTTCTCCCTCTGCCTGTCTGTCTGTCTCTCTCTCTCTGTCATAGATAGATAGATAGATAGATAGATAGATAGATAGATAGATAGATAGATAATTTTTTAAAAATCTCTATAGCCAGGATGCCTGGAGGGCTCAGTCAGTTAAGCATCTGACTCTTGATTTCAGCTTGTCCTCATTTTAGTTAGGGTCCTGAGATTGAGCCCTGCATCAGTCTCCACACTCAGTGCAGTCTGCTTGTCCCTATCCCTCCTGTTCATTCTCTCTTCTCTCTCTCTAAAATAAATAAAAAATAAATTAAAAATAAATCTCTATAGCCTATGATATACAGAATTAAATATAAAATATATTATAATCTTAATTATAATGAATAATCTTATACTTTTATAACAACATGAACAAGTCTTCATTGATTTCAAATATTTAGCCATCCAAATCTGCCACTGCAATAGTTGCTAATCTTATTAAATGGTTTTAAGATGTGCTTGGGTAGGAAAAAAAAAGTAAAATTCCAAGTTGCACATTAAATGTCTACTTTTATTGTTTTTTTAAGATTTTATTTATTTATTCATGAGAGACACAGAAGGAGAGAGAGGCAGAGACACAGGCAGAGGGAGAAGCAGGCTTCACGCAGGGAGCCCGACGTGGGACTAGATCCCGGGTCTCCAGGATCACACCCCGGGCCGAAAGTGGCGCCAAACCGCTGGGCCACCGGGGCTGCCCAAATGTCTACTTTTAAAATCAAGCCAAGATTCAAGTGAAATTTCAAGAGGAGAAAAAAAAAAAGCAGAACAATACATAATTTGTAAATTACCTAACATAGTGTAATATGAAAGTTTACATGTTCCTGAGCCACAAGAACTTAAATGTCACATTGGGCATAACAAACAGGTCATGGTTGTTTCTGAAGGATCACATGGAAACTACTGAGAGACTATATACCTAAAAGAATGCTGGAGACCTAATTAACTCTGAATAGGCATTTCTTTGAATTTTGGCTGTTTTGGTTTGTTTTGTTTTTAGACAGAAAGCATTAGGGGACTGGGGGCGGGGGTAGAGGGAAAGAGAGACAATCTTAACCAGGCTCCATGCCCAGAGCAGAACATGATGCAGGGCTAGATCTCACAACCCTGAGATCATGACCTGGAACTGAAATTAAGAGTCAGGTGCTTAACCAACTGAACTAGCTAACACTTGGCTAGCTGTTTTTATCTAGCAATATAAGGTTATCACCTAAAATAAACATCTAAAAACAAAAAATATAGGAGCTTTCTGATTGCAGGTTTCTGAATACTGCCTTGCCTTACTAGCTAGATCTCTGATTCTTGGGAGGCAGAGTGATATGATGAAAAGAGCTCAGACTTTAAAGTCAAGCTGACCTTGGTCAAAGCCATTCTAGCTTAAACTCATGGAGCAGCCTTAGGCAACTCAATTAACCCTCCTGAGACTCTATTTCTTCACCTGTATAAATAAATACATACATACATACATACTAATCCATATATTGCAAGGTTCTAGTAAAGACTAGAAAGAATGTGATGGAAGTATCTAGTCAATGTCCAACCACAACAAAACCAAACCTCTATAAAGCAGAGCTATTATTTCTACAAAGGTCTCTTACAAAGAGGCAACGAGACCCTCTGCTGTTGTCTTCTGCCTCCAAGCTAACCCAGAACTCAATTAAATTTCCCTGATCATTCCCAATGTATCAGGAAATGCATTAGGTACCATCTGCTAATACAGTTAAGCCACATGCCTCTGAAACCCCAACTCTGGTAAAGTACAGCAAGAGACAATGAATGAATGAATGAATGAATGAATGAATGATGGCATTTTGAGGTACAGAAGACTGATTTAAGAAAAAGTACTTTCTAATCATTTCACAATATATGTAAGTCAACTCATTATGCTGTATACCTTAAGCTGACACATTGCTATATGTCAATTATATCTCCATAAATCTGGTAAATAAGTAAATAAAAAGTACTTCCAAGTCACAAAATGTGACTGGCTATCACTGTCTTTACTCAACCTACCTATGTATGTTCTCTTCCCTCCACTCTGCCCATGTTAAGTCCTCTCAATCCTTCCAAGTAACGGCTCAATGTATACCTTCTGCATTAAATATTACCAGATTAACAAATGTTTGTATAAAACCAAATCGTTTACAGTACATAAGATGTTTCACTACCACATCTTGTGAGGTAGACAGCAATATCATTTCCATTTTACTAACAAGGTTCATTATGGTCAATTTAGCCAATTACCCCACCTGCACAGACACTAGGCAAAAGCTACTTACTACCTGCTCTCAGGAAAGGGGAGAAAATCCACTCTTGACTAGGATCCCATACTGATAAAAAGCAAAAAATTGCTGCCACCTGGAAAAGGGCAGGGGACACCGGAAAAGCCAACTCCTAAAGCTCAGGTACTCAAGGCCTGCCTAAGACCGAGTCCTGCAGTCCCACCACAAGCCTTGGATGAACTAACAAACTAGGACAGTCCACTGCTACCACAGTTCAACAGCACAGAGAGAAACCCTTTCTCTCATAAAAGCATACGAATCCTTCTGAAAGCCGTACATAGAGCAGAAATTCTGAGAAAGACTCTCCAGGATTACAAGCTTCAAACTAAGCACAAGATAAATGGCAGTCCATTGGAACAACTTATCTGTAGTACATTCAAGGTAACTCTAGCAACAATACAAGCCAAACCCAGCTCAACTATTGACCAGATTGACTGAACCCATATGCCAGCAGCCTAACAGAACAACAGGTAAGCCCACCTCTGGGCATGAATATAATTACCTCAGCCCCTGCTGTCTTGTTACACACCACGTTTGGTATTGAATTATAAAGTACAAGAGACTAGGGTGAGTGGGTGGCTCAGTCAGTTGAGCGTCTGCCTTTGGCTCAGGTCATGATCCCAGGATCCTGGCATTGAGCTCCACATCAGGTTCCCCACAGGGAGCCTGCTTCTCCTTCTGCCTACCACCTCTGCCTGTCTCTCTGTGTCTCTCATGAAAAAATAAAATCTTTTAAAAAAAACACACACACACACAAACAAGTGAACTCCTTAATCCCCATCACCTGTTTCCTCCACCCTCCATTTCACTCATTCCCCTTACCCACTACCTCCTTTCTAGTAACCATCAGTTTGTTCTCTAATTAATAGTCTGCTTCTTGGCTTGTCTCTCCCTCCCTCCCCTTTTTCCTTTGCCCATTTGTTTTGTTTCTTAAATTTCACATATGGGTGAAATCATATGGTATTTGTCTTTCTCTGATTTATTTTGCTTAGCATTATACTCCCGAGCTCCATCCATGTCATTGCAAATGGCAATATTTCATTCTTTTTTACGACTGAATAATATTATGTTGTACTTTTATTCCACGTCTTTAGCTATTCATCTATTGATGGACACAGGCTGCTTCCATAATTTGGCTATTGTAAATAAAGCCGCTATAATATAATTTAAGGATGCGTGTATCCCTTTCAATTTCTGTTTTTGGATTTTTTTGAGTAAACAGTAGTGCATTACTAGATAATAGAGTAGTTCTTTTTTTTTTTTTTTCAAGATTTTATTTGTTTATTCATGAGGGACACAGAGAGAGAGGAAGAAACAGAGGCAGAGAAGCAGGCTCCCCGCTGAGCAGGGAGTCCAATGCAAGACTCAATTCCAAGACCCCAGGATCCCCACCTGAGCCAGAGGCAGATACTCAATCATTGAGTCACCCAGGTGCCCCAAGTAGTTCTATTTTTAACTTTCTCAGGAACCTCCATACTGTTTTCCAGGGTGGCTGCAGTAGTTTGCGTTCCCACCAACAGTGTAAGAGGGTTCCTTCTTCTCCACAGCCTCACCAACACTTCTTGCTCCTGTGTTTTTAATATAGCTATTCTGACAAATGTAAGGTAGTACCTCATTGCAGTTTGTTGTTTTGTTTTTGAGAGACAGCATGCATGTGCATGGCGGGGGGAGGGAAAGGAGCAGAAGAAGAAAGAAAGAATCTTAAGCAAGTTCCATGCCCAGTGTGGAGCCCAATGATTCAGGGCTCCATCCCACAACCCTGAGATCATGTCCTGAGCCAAAATCAAGAGACAGACACCTAACCAACTGAGCCACCCAGGCACCCCTCTCATTGTAGTTTTGATTTGCATTTCTCTGATGATGAGAGTTATTGAGCATCTTTTCCTATATCTGTTGGTTATCTGGATGTTTTTCTTGGAGAAATGTCTGTTCATTTCTCCTATTTTTTAATTGGATTGTTTTTTGGATTTTAGTTTGTATAAGTTCTTTATAAATTTTGCATACTAACCCTTTGTCAGATATGTCATTTGTAAATATCTCCTCACATTCAGTAAGTTGCCTTTTATTTTTTAAATATTATTTTTATTTATTTTAGAGAGAGAGAGAGGCAGGCAGAGGAGCAGAGGGAGAGGGACAGGAGACTCCACTCTAAACATGGACCACCATGCGGGGCTTATCACACAATCCCAAGATTATGACCTGAACCAAAACCAAGAGTCAAGACACTTAACCAACTGAGCTACCAGGCGCCCCAGTAGTAGGTTGCCTTTTAGTTTTGTTGATTGTATCCTTCATTGTGCAGAAGATTTTGATTTTGATGTTGTTCTAAAAATTTGTTTTTGCCTTTACTTCCTTTACCTCGGGAGACATACCTAGAAAAATATTGCTATAGCCGATGTCAGAGGCATTACTGCCTGTGTTCTCTTCTAGGATTTTTATGGTATCAGGTCTCATATTTAACTAAAACAATGTTTTTATACAGGCATCACATTCAATGCTGTTTCTTTCATTTGAATGTCTGAAATCTCTTTTAGTGTACAACTTCTCAAGTTATAAACATAGATAAAACTAATGAGGGTTCAGGAGAAGGTACATTAAAATGTTAATAAGATGAAAAACGTATTTTTCAACTGATCAAAAACTCAAGGTTTTGAGTTTAACTTTTTCACTGTAACAGATAGTATTCCCTTGACCTCGCTCATACAGCTCCACCTTAAAGATACAATTTGCTATGTAAAAGGCAACAAAATTGCATGGTGTTCATCAGTTAAATGGTAATAATTTTGCAGCTTATCTGCCACTTGGGGGTGGTCTCAATTCACAGTGGTCTAGGGTCACTACAATGTCAAAAATAATTTGGGGTGATTATTTACAAATTAATTCACAGGGAAAAAATACATACGTGTTCCTTAAGACCAAAAGACATGGGAACTTGAGATCAGAATTATTCAACATTATCTATTTCCATCTTTTAGTTCTGTGTTGAACAATGTTTAGCCTCTCTCTATCTTAAAAGGATTTTATTATTTACAGCCTTCCAAGCGAACCTAGCTGGCACAGAGACCAGAAGGAGCTAGGTCCCAGCAACTCACTGGGTTTTAATTCAATGGTTAGGCAAAATATGCCCTAGAGAAACTATATTCAGTCCAAGTCTTTCAGCACATTCAAGCAATCCCCAGGAGCTATTTTATTATTTTAAACTTTGTTTTACAAACAATTGTATTTTTCTGTTTACCCTTCCCCTTTTCTCTCACCGTGTACCCCCACACCCCGTGTACAAATGATACTATTTTATCATTTTCTTAGTAGATATTAACATCTACATTTGGAAAGTACCCATGAACATACCCGGATTCGTTATATGACCAAGTGGCTACCACAGAAGGGCAGATTTCACAGGTACAGTTTTGGGGTCAACACATGGTTATTGTAATAAATCCACTAAGGTATCAAGCACTGTTTCAGACTGAGGATGCAACACAGAGAAAGCTTCTGCTCTCATGAGCTTACTTTCAGCAGAGGGACTCAGGTATTAAACAAAGAAACAAGGTAGTAACAGGTAACAATGAAGGCTAAGAATGAAATAAGCAAGGGGATCCCTGGGTGGCGCAGCGGTTTGGCGCCTGCCTTTGGCCCAGGGCGCGATCCTGGAGACCCGGGATCGAATCCCACGTCAGGCTCCCGGTGCATGGAGCCTGCTTCTCCCTCTGCCTGTGTCTCTGCCTCTCTCTCTCTCTCTCACTGTGTGCCTATCATAAAAAAAAAAAAAAAAAAAAAAAAAAAAAAAAAAAAGAATGAAATAAGCAACATAAAGTGACAGAGATTTAGGAAAGATGGGTACAATGGATAGGGCAATTAGGGATGGCGTCTCTGACAAGGTGAAAACTGGAGTCCTAAATGATGAAATGGTGCCACGCACAAGAAAAACTAAGGAAAGACCCAATGAACAGAAACAGAAACATTCTCAAGGAAGGAAGTGTAGTGGGTTTGAGGACTGAAAAACACTCATCTGACCGCATTTAAATCGTCAAAATCAGGAAATAAACAGATACAATACTACCATCTAATCTGCAAACCCCATTCAAATTTCTGTGATCATCCCTAACACATTCCCTATAGGTCCAGGATCCACTTTATAATCACATACTATATTTAGTTATAACACCTCTTTTTTCTCCTTCAAACTGAAAGAGTTCTTTCTCTGTCTTCCATGATCTTAACATTTTGGAAAAGTACAGTCCAGTTAAGTTTGTAAAATGTCCCCCAATTTGATTTTCCCCATGATTTGTGATTTGGGGCAGAGATACCGCAGAAGCAATGCTGTGCTCTGTCAGGGCATCATATTAGGAGGCACATGATGTTAATTTTTATTATTTGGTAAAGGTGGTATCTGGTCAGTTTTCCCACTGTAAAGCTAATTATAAGCATATTGTATTTATCATAAGTTACTAAGCAGTGTTTTGTGAAGATGTTTTGAGATTAAGGTAATATCTTATTCCTCATCATTTGATAACAAGTATCCATTGATAATTCATGCCTTAATTGCCTATCACTCTGACAGTTACCAAATGATAATTTTCCAATTCCATCATTATTTCCAGATCAGTGATTATCAAATAAGGATCAGGGATGTGATTTTGCCTCCTCATTGCAATTTGGCAATGCCTGAAGACATTTTTGCTTTTCACAACTAGAAGTTGGGAATCGCAGGGATGCTACTATCTAGTAGGTAGAAGTCAAGGATAAAGCTAAACATCCTACAATGCACGGGACAGTGCCTCTCCCACCCAAAAGAAGTCTCTTGTCCAAAATGTCATTAGTGTCAAGGTTCTAGATTTACTTAATGACATTCAGAATTTTCTGTTCTCTCTCATTTATATATTTATTAATAGCAGTATGGATTCATGGAGTCCTATTTTACAAAAGGGTTACATTTATTTTGACACTCAAATTGTCTCAAAATTGGTCAACAGTAACCCTTCAAACTTGTTGGTTGTATCCTTTAGGCAATGTCAATTACTTGAAGACTTCCTTACTTTATAATGTAAAATGTCCAGTGCTAGGGTCAGCCATTTCTTCAAAGATCCCTGGTTCTTTTTAGTGGAGAATATTTAGAAACCAAGGTCTGAGGGCTAGTGTGCTCACTACTATCATACCCAGACACATGCACACATTCTCATACACACCCCTACCTACCTACCTGCAAAGCAATGAGATCATACTGATACCTCTAATTCTAATTCAACACAAAATTTGTTTTAGCCTTCCCCCCTTCATATTTATAATTTCCTTTGTTAACACTGACACTTACCTCCCATTATCACTGTATTTGTTTACATCCATCCCTTGATTGTAATCAATTTCTCAGCTATGAAGCAGAAAACCTAATCCCAGATGTACCCACCCACCATCCTCCCACCTCCCAGTCTCGCCCATATTTGAACCTAAATCTTGACTCCAACAAAAGGAAAGGGAGAAATGGGTAGGAAGAAAGGCTAGTTGGGAAATCTGGCGCAAACATGCCACTTATACTCCCACTCCTACTGCTAGTTGAAACTTGACCCCAAAGAAAGATGAGAAAAACGAGCTAAATCTGAAACAAGTGCAATGCACCTGATGTTAAGTACAAGTGCTGCCTGTATCTAGTGCACAGGGAGAATCTTAAGCTTCTCAAAATGGAAAACATTAAGCTGGCCTTTATACAACTTATATATGACATATAATTTATATGTAAAAGCTTATATATAATATAAATGATTTATAGTTTATAATAAAAATAGTGTTAAACTTTTTAGTTGTGGAAGAAAGCCAGATAACTAACTTGAAAAATATGGTCAAAATTAGTGTGCTATTTCTATTTTTTCTTAAGATTTAATTTGGGGATCCCTGGGTGGCTCAGCGGTTTAGCACCTTCCTTCGACCCAGGGCGGAATTCTAGAGTCCCGGGATTGAGCATCGGGCTCCCTGTGGGGAGCCTGCTTCTCCCTCTGCCTGTGTCTCTGCCTCTGTCTCTCTCTCTCTCTCTCTCTCATGAATAAGTAAATAAAATATTTCTTTAAAAAAGATTTATTTCTTAGAGCAAGATAGTGAGCAAGCACATACAGGGAGAGGGAGAAGCAGACTCCCCGCTGTGCAGGGAGCCAGAAGTGGGGCTCAATCCCAAGACCCTGGGATCATGACCTGAGCCAAACGCAGACACTTAACTGACTGAGCCACCCAGGCACCCCTTAGCGTGCTATCACTAAAAGGTATGTGAGAAACTTCTGGAAGAATTTGTTCCTCAGATCACAATGTAAAATCAGTATGTTCCAGTCAAGTAGATACAAATGATAAATAATAGCACAGGAATAAAATCATGATTTAACAGGAAAAAGCATTTATAAGAATCTCTCTGCGAAATTTACAATAAAAAAAAGAAACATAAAGGATACAAAAAAACTGTGCTAAAAGCACACTCACATACTCACATACACACATAGATGTGACATTAAAGAGAAACTCAATGGTGACAATTCTAAAATAACATATGTAGGTTGAGACTATCAGTAAGTATTTAAATGGTTATCCCTCTTATAATAAATGAAACTAATTATAATCCCAAACTCACCACTTACTAGAGAACAATTTAAACAATGGATTCTCTATAAGTTTCTTTTAAATAATGACAAATTTTTTAAAAGACTTAACTAAATTTAATCCTTAAAAGGCAAGATGACAAAAAAGTGTTTGGCTAGGAACTTCCATTGCAATGCTTTAATTAAAAGCAGGAAATATAATTAGAGGCATACTAAATCATAAAGCAAAATGCCCAATTATCAAAAAAAAAATGCCCAATTATCAAAAGAAACTTAAATTCTATTACTGCTTAGTATCCTTCCAATACATTTTTTTTTACCTAAATTAGCCAGACTCAGGGTTTTGTTTTTTCTTTTTTTCTTTTTTTCTTTTTTTTTTTTTTTGCTTGCAATCAAAGAAGCCTAACGGATGTAACTAGTAGCCTAGTTCTAAGTTAAATGTGACCTCTTGAAAAATGGGCATCTTTATTTATGATACAGATTAGTTCAAAACCATAACAAAAAAAAAGCTTTAATTTTAGTCACAAACGGGTAGGGAGTGAGGGGTTACTGAATTTTTTTTTTCTTATTTATTCATAGAGACACAGAGAGAGAGGCAGAGACATAGGCAGAGGGAGAAGCAGGCTCCATGCAGGGAGCCCGACGTGAGACTCAATCCCGGGTCTCCAGGCTCAGGCCCTGGGCCGAAGGTGGCGTTAAAACCGCTGCGCCACCAGGGCTGCCCCGGGGTTACTGAATTAATATAGACAAGGCCAAAGTCTTCTAATTGTCACCAGCTAATTTCTGTTGGAAGTTTGGTAAAAGTGTCAGCATTTGGTATATTGCATATACAGGAGTATCAACTCATTTATTTTTCTTTCTGAAGGCAAACTGTGATCTAATGTATCATTTTGTTTCTTACGCACATCACTTTCCACTTTTAAAACTTAAAAAATGAGTTTTTATTATCATGAATGAACTGACACTCAGTTTGAAAATATTTTATTTTTATATTTATTTTAAAAATCTATACTAGATTTCCTCCAAAAGTTGCACACGCTTGAAACAAATCAAACAATACAAAGAATAACAGAGAAAAGGTTAATGTTTCCTCTACCTCATCCCCTCAGATCCCACTTTCCTAAAATAATAAATTCTGGTAATTGTTATATATGCTTTTAAAGCTTTTGAAATATTACCAGTTTCTTTTTATAAAAATGACATGGTATCATACACATTATTCAATGCACTTAACAATACATCTTGAACATCCTCCAGAGCATACAGTATATAACTCAGTTCATCTTTTTTAATTATTGCATGATAATCTATTGTATAGACGCACCACAATTTATTCAATAATTCCATTAGTGATGGTAACAGACTGATTAGACAGTTTCCAATCCAAATGATGCTGTTATCAATATCCATGTAATGTGTCCTAATGTACTAGACAAAAGACAACAAAGAATGGGATTGCTAGGTCAAAAGGAATTTAAAAATGATACTTCAACTTTTTAAAAATATTGTGTATATGAAAAGTTTTATAATACACAAAAATAAAGAGAATAGGAAATAATGAACTTCCATTTACCGATCATTCAACTTAAACAGTTGCCAAATTTTAACATTGTTTTTCCCTTTATCTGTGAAATTTAAACAAGTCCCATTTTTAAAGTTTTGTCTTCATGAATGGCTCTGAAGGTTTATTAAAACCCTTTTTTGGAACACTAGTTACATAGTAACCACCAGCATTTGTATCTTCTTTAATATTGTACATAACAACTGAAAAAAAAAGTCACCCATAATATTCACTTCCTCCCTCTACTAAGCTCTTTGCAATGGAGAAACAGCAGAATCAAAGCATCTAAGACAGTAGAAAAAGGGACTAGGAAAGATCATCCTAAAAGCATAAAAAGACCTTGAAAAGAAAAATATCAGGCAGGCATAGAGGTATATTAAGTGACAGAGGCAACAAAGAGAAAGAAAGGAGTAACATTAAGTCGATTTTTAAAAGCTAGCATTAGCTGGTAGGGAAAGTACTTAAGAGATTGCTGGTGGTCCGAGTGGGAAATTTAAGCAAAGAAAGAGCAATTCATGAGGAATAGGACATGCTATTTGAATGTATTTTAGAGCTAGCTGCTTAAAATATATTGCACTGATCGTCAGAAAGCTAGGAGAATAGCCACTTAGCGCTCAGCCAGCAAAAGATATCTGGAGGGAAAAAACATCACCAATGTATAACAAAATAACATTTATTTCTCTTCAAATATAAGTAACATCTCCACTAAAGATGAACAATATAGAATGTGTGTATATGTACACATACATGCAGAAGGCATACTACACTTAAATGTGTTCCTCGAAAAATAGCACATAAACAATTTTTTTTTAAAGATTTTATTTACTTATTCATGAAAGACACAGAAAGAGAGAGGCAGAGACATAGGCAGAGGGAGAAGTAGGCTCCATGCAGGAAGCCCAATGTGGGACTTGATCCCGGAACTCCAGGATCATGCCCCAAGTCAAAGACAGACACTCAACCGCTGAGCCACCCAGGCATCCCAGGAAATTTTATTATTTATTTATTTATTTATTTTTTTAATCCCAGGAAATTTTAAATGCACTAGAGACATGGGCTATTTTAAGGAATCCAACAGTAAATTATTTTGCACAATGAACATTTTATAAAATAATCATATTCTGATTTATTTAAAGTATGGTTCCCCTCTTTAAAATATTAAATTCCCTAATCCACAAAGCATTTATTGATTTTTCACTACATGCCAGGCACTGTACATACAGAACAAAAACATCACTCTTGCTCTCTAGGAGCTTACAATCTAGTGAGTGATTTATTTTATTTTTTTTAAATATTTTATTTATTCATGAGAAACACACAGAGGGGGGGGGAAGGGGCAGAGACACAGGCAGAGGGAGAAGCAGGCTCCATGCAGGGAGCCTGACGTGGGACTCGATCCAGGGTGTCCAGGATCACACCCTGGGCCAAAGGTGGCGCTAAACCGCTGAGCCACCGGGCTGCCCTAGTGAGTGATTTAAATACAACTAGACTACAATGCAATATGTCTTAATGGTATGTCTTTTCATTCAAGTCTGCAGATAAACATGAGAAAAACCACTAAACTATCACTTAGGAGAGTCAGGAAAAGATCTATAGAGGAAGTGGCACAGGAGTTGAATCTTGAAGGCTGAAGAGCAATTCAGAAATAAGAGAGAAAAGAATTCCTACAACTTGAGCAAAGGTTGGTGATTCATCTCAGTACTATTAGGCTGCAAATATTTTTCTAGTGTAGAATTGACAAGAACCGTATGTGTTCTAAGGACATTAAGTTTTAAGAATTTTATTGTTTTAAGCTATTATAGCATTTATGTGACATTGATGATTTATGCATGTGTGTATATGTATGTGTTAAAGATGTTAATGAGAATCTACATATTAGCTTCTATGACCTTCCTGATACCCTACCTACAACAAGTAGATTTCAAAATAAAACAAGGGTTCATAAAGGCACGAGAGGATGATAACAAAACACTGAATCCTTAATCAGCACTGAGAAAAGCCATTTCTATCTCTGTGAATTAACGTAAGAATGGGCTAAATACAGAATCTGTTGGAAATATATTTACAACGTAGTTAGACCTTGAAATCTTATCCTTGGGCAGCCCCAGTGATTCAGCGGTTTAGCACTGCCTTCAGCCTGAGGTGTGATGCTGGAGACCCGGGATTGAGTCCTACATCAGGCTCCCTGCATGGAGCCTGCTTCTCCCTCTGCCTGTGTCTCTGCCCCTCTCTCTCTCTCTCTCTCTCTCTCTCTCTCTCTCTCTGTCATGAATAAATAAATAAAATCTTTAAAAAAAATTTTTTTTTAATTAAAAAAAAAGAATCTTATCCTCTACTCCAGACAGCTGGACAACTAACTCTAACTCTCCTCCATCCTATCAGGTAATTTCTAGTCTAGTCTCCGAAGAGTATAAAATACAAGGGTCTCTGGACTGGACAGCATTAGCACAGTAGAGGGAGGGGAGTGGGGGGAAATGTAAAAATTTTTTAAAAGGGAGATTAAGTAACTAAATATTGAGACTCTTCTTCTTACCCAATTCCTAACATGTTAGCTGCTAAGGTATACACACTCACCAAGGCAGCAGACTCAAAAATGTTCTCTGGGAAACAGACTAGCTCAAAAGAAACACCTAAACATAGGGACATCTAGGGTTCCCTAAGAAACAGCCAGATCATCCCATAGTGAAATCCATATTAATAAGCTAGGATATCATAGTAGTACTCAATTAGTTGCATAGTATACAACTCTTAAAAGATCACCAGATATTTGATGAAGGCCTCTATTATAAAAGACAGAGGCCAAAGAAAACAAATGGAAAAAGTAACTTGTAGGAAATGGAGACCGTGGGAGGTGGGGGGGGACAACCTTCCAGTAATATATTTAAAAAACTAAGAAAATCAATTTAGAAATATGAAAAAGAAAATGCAATGGTGGGTAGGCAGAGACTAAGGAGAAAGGTCACTAAAGTACAAAAATTATGGGGTGCCTGGGTGGCTTGGCTCAAGTGGTTAAGCATCTGCCTTCAGCTCAGGTCTTGATCCCAGGATTCTGGGATCAAGCCCCCCATGGGGCTCCCTACTCAGTGGGGAGCCTGCTTCTCCCTCTGCCCCTCCCCCTGCTCATGTACTCTCTCTCTCAAATAAATAAAATCTTCTTTAAAAAGTGACTTTGAGAGTAAAGAAAAAAAAGATAAAAATATGGAAATACAAGATGAAAAGATAATTTTGAGAACCTATCCAGGAAATGGAAAATCCAGAAAGACGTCAGTGAAAACAGAAGGAAATCATTAAAGAAATAATTCAAGAAAATTTCCCAGAAGTGAAAAAATATGACACAATATGTGTTCGACACAACATTTAAAAACATAGCCACACCAAGGTATATCTTAAAATTTTAAAACACTGAAATAGAAGATTCTGTCAAATTCCAGAGAGAACAGTCATAAAAAGATAAAGAACCAGAAAACCATTAAACTTCTCAAATGCAACACTTGAAGCTATAACACACTCCTGTAAGACTGTGAAAAAGAAACTATTTTAAATTCTATCATTTTATATACAACCAAAGTATCACAAGGTCTCAAAAAATTCCCTTACTTTCTCAGAAAGTAAGGAGTTTATAATCCTCAAAATGATAAACAATAAAGGAAGTCATGGGAGTTGAGAAACGAGATCCAACAAAAAAGGGAGGTGAAGAGATCCCCAGGATGATAGTTAAGGAAGATTTCAGGATGGAAGGTTTATAGCAGGCCTAGAGTGGAGACCAGGTCAGGGGGCATCAAAAAAGACTCTTAAACATGAAATTGATAGTCTACATTTGGATAATTTTTTTAAAGATTTTATTTATTCATGATAGACAGAGAGAGAGAGAGAGACAGGCAGAGGGAGAAGCAGGTTCCGTGCAGGGAGCCCGTCATGGGACTCGATCCCGGGTCTCCATGATCACAACCCTGGGCTGAAGGCCACACTAAACCGCTGGGCCACCAGGGCTGCCCCTACATTTGAATAATTTTAACTGAAAATACATTAAGCTTTAAAAATATACAAATATTTTGTCCTCAGACAATATGTTCAGATAATTAGATTTACATTTATTTTTTTTAATTTTTAATTATTTATGATAGTCACACACAGAGAGAGAGAGAGAGGGGGGCAGAGACACAGGTAGAGGGAGAAGCAGGCTCCATGCACCAGGAGCCCGACGTGGGATCCAATCCCGGGTCTCCAGGATCGTGCCCTGGGCCAAAGGCAGGCGCTAAACTGCTGCACCACCCAGGGATCCCTAGATTTACATTTAACATAAAGTCAAGCCATTCTAAAAATGTTACCAGACTCAATTCTTCACTGATGAAGCAATATAGTTCTTTTAAATTATTTTAAGAAGATGTCTGCTGGTGAGATTTAAGACATAATTCACAGATCATCCAAGTACCTGGATGCATCAAGACACTGAGATATTTATCCATATTTTAACACACAGTAGTTTCTTCAACATGTGGAGAAGAATGTTTTATTCCTTTGTAGTTCAAAGTTGAGAAATCATTTGTGAATTGAAAATGCAGGACAGCACATAATAGGCACTTAATATAAACACTTGTTCAGACTGCTCTTTCTTTTCCAATCTATAAACAAGAAGAGGTAAGTGAAAATAAAGTTAACTATGTATCTTACATATACACAGAAATACACACACATGTACACACATACACAACATACATTCACAAATATTTAAAATTCTCCTATGGCTCTACATTAGTGTTCAATTTCATTTTTTACTGTATTTCACAATTTTAATTCAAATGGTTAAGTTTAAAAAATGTTTTCTTAAAGATACTGGCTTCTGACAAATATTTTTTTTTTCTGACAAATCTTGTAAATAGTATCTGCTTATTTCTCATTAGCTAGAACAACAAAAATATTTTTATAATAGCTGTTGCCATTCTTACAAAGTATGGGCAAGAAACATTTCCCCAAAATGAATAACCTGTTAAATTAAAAAAGGCTCATTTCCATCATAGGAATAAAAGGCACAGCAAAAGTAATATAATCAATAATACTGTAATAATGTTGCATGGTGACAGATGGTAGCTACACTTGTAGTGAGTATAGCGTGATGTACAGACTTGTGGGATCCCTATGTTGTATACCTGAAACTAATATAACATTGTGTGTCAACTACACTAAAATAATTTTTTAAAAGGTATATTCAAAAGGAATTTGCAAGTATTTAATTAGTTTGATAAATAATATTATTAATCAGAATTAACTCTTAAGTAGACAACTAAACAACCTGAAAAATATACAAACATGCCTAAAAGTTCTCAAAATATATAACACATAAGAGAAGTTGCAAATTCACATGTCCATGAGTGGAATGTAAAAGGGTGCAAAATGGAAAATGTGCTCAGGCCCAGATGATAATAATAATAACCATGTGAGCTGAGATTCAGACTGCTAGATCTAAGAGAAAATTCTAAGTGAATATTCCTATTTTCAACTCTTGGCACTAATTCATTTTTTTCATTTAGCTAATTTTTTTCATTAGCTAATCTAAATATGTGTTCTGAATTCAATTTCTATAGTTTAGGGGTCTTGTAGTATATGTCCTCCAACATTGAGACCCAGATTTACCCTTTTAGCAGAATAACATATCAAATACAAATACACTTGTGTGGAACCAATGGATTCATATGAATATGACTAAGGATTCAAATGATTCAATGCATACTTATTGAACACCACTTGAGCCAGACGTTTTACAAGTTACTATGGTGGAATAAAGAGATATGACTAGATATAAGTAATTAATTTAAGCTTCTAATCTTTCTCTGTCTTCTAAAATGGGGCCTACAATTTATCATCCAAACCAGGACACTCTGGGAGTGAAAAGAGCCATGTTAAAAATTAAGCTAAGAACAACAGACGTAAACTGGGACCATGCCAGACAAACCAGGCTGTACAGTCACCCTACTACCTAAGAGAAACGGGTCTGCTTCAGTCTCCTCCCCTCTGCCTACTCCAGGCTCACATGGTCCAAGGAGGATCCTGCCTTGTCAGGCTAGCTCTTCAGTACTGTGACAGAGAATTAGAAGGAAAGAGGGAAGAGACTAGAGTTGTCTTTTGAGAGAAAGCATTAGAATTGTTTTCTAAGATTTTTTTTGTTTTGTACTTAACAGGTGCAGAACTGGCGGCAACATGGAATGGTAGCAGATGGGTGAGGGAGAAAAAGAAAAAAATTGTTAAGGGATACGTGTTGCCTTCATGTCATTTAATCAAGAGAAGTAAAACGCTAGAGTTATTTGAAAATTCCTTTGTTGCATGGACTTAAGCCTAACACCATCTAAGACTGAACCAGAGAATTTATTAATATCGCAGAAGTATAAGACAAGGGCCCTGTAATCTGGGGGGTTAAATTCTATTTTGGGAGAAAAAAATAACAAAGAACTAATACAATATAGTACAAAATTGAGTGCTAAAGTATAGGATATGAACTACACACCTGTAGGACTTAAGAGACAGAGAGACCAAACAGCAATATGAATCGATCTCTCCTTTCTTGTTCTCATTTCTCTTTGAAAGGATCCAGAGGACAAGCACAAACAGAGGAGTTGTGTTTTATATGATTATATGCTACTGCTCACTTGTACATAATGAAAGTCCAACCAACCCCCACTAAATTCTGATTGGGTTGTCAAATACCAAAATAAAACCAAAGCCCAGGATTAATCAAAATACTATTTTTCTTTCTTTGATTATCATATAATCAAAAATGATACTTTATTTAAGTTGAAATTCTGGATTCCACATCTTACAGTCAGAAACCAAGAGACCCCTGGTAAATGGCAACAACACAGAAGTCTGGCCTCCAACAACATGGATAGGTAAAAGCTTCAAACACACAATGAATTTACCACCAGGAGCAAAGACTACTGATACAGCATACTAGAACGAGCAGATTAGGAGCATGGGAAGCATCTACGACACACAGAATACATCCACATTTTCCAGCTCATACACACAGAATCTGAAACTTTTCCTTTTTCTTTCCATGAACTGTCCCCACCACAGAACTGTCCCCACCTATCTAAACACAAATAGATTCAGGGATAGGAGTGGAGGGTGAAGGGTGAGAGGCAAGAACATAAGAAAGATGAGAGATATACACACTAACACTAAATTCATTAGCTCATCAAATATTTTGTCCACATCAAGCATTTAGAGAGTAGCACAATACATACAGGCCATACAACTATCCAAATATCCATAATTCCCTGTGGAAAGGCTGGCCACAAGCCAAACAATTTTGCTAAAGACAAGAATATCCTGTCAAGCTTTTTGCGTCTTACGTTTGTTTATGTTAAGCAACGCTTAAATATCACTATAGCCATAAGCTTAAGAAAGCATTGAGTATCTCATAGAAAAGGCTATGTAAAAACACAAATCACTGGTACTATTGTATTATTGTGCAAAAAAGCAGCCCTCCGCCCCCCTCAAAAAAAAAAAAAAAAAAAAACCCTGATATAAAACAAAACCCACATTAGGTTTCAGACTATGAAAAGAAAATGAATTCTTTTGCCCCATCCTCACTCCCCAAATCCCCACTCCATTAGATTGTCAACTACCACTCAGGAACCCTACAGAGCCCATTTCCAGTGACCTTTAATCAGTCTCCTCTGAGACACAATCCACTGGACAGAATTCTTTTCCATTTGCCAAAGTTATTTTCTAGCACTCCAAGTTACCACTTTTAGTTCCAATTCCCACCGTGAACTTTTAAAATTCATTTCTTGCCACTTTGGGGAAATGTTACTTTCAAGAAATACAGAATAGTTATAAATTTTTGTGTAAAGACCTACTAAATATTAATTTTTAAGCAAGTTATCTTTATCTGAGTACCAGTTTCCTTATCCTTTGCAAAGTTAAAAGACTACGTGGGAACAATATTCACAAAGTTCCTGATAAATCCTGTAGTGGGGGGGGGGTGCAAAAAAATGATAGCTATTTAAAAGAGGGTGAAGAAAAAAAAAATACTCAGTACTTGCTCAGAGAGGGGAAGAAAAAAAGACTTGTTTTGCATTTATCTCTTCTGCTAAAACTTGGAGGGACCGAAATTAGGAACATTCCTTCAACTACTTAAAGGAGGGAAAAACTAGCAGATTTAGTGCTAAGTTATGATCCATGTTCCAGTGTTATTGCAGTGATGAAGCATAACACATGTGATGAATCTAGAAAGGATTACAGGGTATATTTCACTTTTTTCTTAGGATAGCAGCACCTCCTATTATCAAAGAGAATCATTCAAGCTCTATAATTTTATATTTCAGACAAAGAAGTTTTTAAATAGTTGATACAAAATGTTGTATTAGTTTCAGGTGTACAATAGTGGTTCAACATATGTTATGCTATGCTAACTACAAATGTAGTTACCATCTGCCACCATACACATTATTACAATATCATTGACTATATTCCCTATGCTGTAACTAGAAGCCTGAATCTCCCACCTCCCTTTACCCAATTTGCCCAGCTCCTCCCCACCCATCCCTCTGACAACCACAAATTTGTTCTATGTATTTCTATGTCTGATTCTGCTTTTTGTTTGTTTATTCATTTGTTTTGGTTTTTAGATTCTGTGTGAGTGAAATCATATGTCATTTGTCTTTCTTGATCTGACTAATTTCACTTAGTATAATATGCTCTAGGCCCATTCATGCTGTCACATGTGGCAAAATCTCATCTTTTCTTATGGCTGCATAATATTTCATTGTGTACATATATCACATTTTCCTTATCCATTCATCTAACAATAGACACTTGGGTTGCTTCCATATCTTACCTATTGTAAATAATGCTGTAATAAACACAGGGGTGCCAATAGCTTTTCTAATTAGTGTTTTCATTTTCTTTGGGTAAATATCGAGTAGTGTAATTATTAGATCATATGGCATTTCTATTTTTAATTTTTTGAGGAACCTCTATACTGTTTTCCACAGTGGCTATACCAGTTTACGTTCCCACCAACAGTGCACGAGGGTCCCTTTATCTCCACATTCTTTTTTTTTCTTAAGATTTATTTATTTATTCATGAGAGACATAGAGAGAGAGAGAGGCAGAGACATAGGCAGAAGGAGAAGCAGGCTCCCTGTGGGGAGCCTGATATGGGACTTAATCCCAGGACCCTAGGATCATGACCTGAGCTGAAGGCACACAACCACTGAGCCACTGAGACATCCCTATCTCCACATTCTTGTCAACACTTGTTATTTTCTTGTCTTTTTGATTGTAGCCATTTTGACAGGCATAAGATATTATCTTGTTGTGGTTTTGATTTGATTTCCCTGATGATTAGTGACATTGAGCATCTGTTCATGTGTCTTTGGCCATCTGTGTATCTTCTTTGGAAAAACGTCTATTCAGGGATGCCTGGGTGGCTCAGCGGTTGAGTGTCTGCCTTTGGCTCAGGGCATGATCCTGGGGTCCCGGAATCTAGTCTCATATCGAACTCCCTGCATGGAGCCTGCTTCTCCCTCTGCCTGTGTCTCTCATGAAGAAATAAAATCTTTTAAAAAAAAAAAAAAAAGGAAAAATGTCTCTTCAGATCCTCTGCCCATTTTTCAATCAAATAAAAATTTTAAAAGTGAATTAAAATGAAGGGAGTTCTAAATGACCCTCCCTGGTAAATAATAGTAAAAAATGAGTAGGACTCTGTTTATGACTTAGGGACATGCTTACCCAATACTGTGTCAAAAAGAAAAAGTGCCCTGACAACTATGGAACTAGGAATTCAGATACGTGGAGGTACATGGCTAGGAAAACTAACACCTGGAAACTTAGCTAGGCTTTAGAAATCTTTTCTTATCTATGCTCCAGAAGTTTTTTTCACAAAGACCACATACTACGTGTACATTGTGATTCTCAAGAAGTGCAAAGAGCCAAATCCAGTGCCAGTGATCAAACCACTAGCTCCCCACTGATACTGAAGCCTATGATAGTCTCAGAGCCACTGACCATCCCCACATAATAAATGTATGATGCACTAAAACATAAATTTATTTTTTAACAAGACTTATAAATTATCTATGCCCAAGCTCAATATTCTACCACTGACTGAGCTCTTAAGCCTCTTTATACTCCCCCAACCTAATATGGGACTAGATTGATTTGATCTCTGATCTCTTATCTCATAAGAGTATTGGAAGATTAATACATTAACATCTAACATGTTGTGAGCTCCTTGGAGAAAAATGCTATTTTAAAACAAAATATTTTATATTTTTTCACTGGTAAAATGAATTACTCCTTTTTTTCCACAGTGCTGTCCTTAGCGATTTGAGATTTTATCACAGCTTTCACTCAAAAAAATTAATAATCTGGAAGTTAAAGAGTATCTCTTTTTTTTTTCAAAAACAAGAGGAACATTGCTTATTCCAGTTATAAAACTAATAATGTGCCATAAAGAAATCAAATGATGCTGGAAAGTATAAAGGAGAAATCATCCATAACCCCAACACCCCTACAAAACATGATGAACATTAAGACACAGTTCTATGCATGTATGTATGTACATGCATAATACATAATAGATATCTATGTATTTTATAGAAATAAGATCATATTTCCTAAAGTAATTGTTTAACTTGATATGATTTAGAGATCTTGAACAGCTAAGGAATACTCCATGTACATGGTTATCCATAGTCAGTCACCTAAAATTAAAGATTCATGTTTTTTCCAGTTGTTCTTTGTGCTACAATGAATTTTTTTACATTCCAGCTTTGTATAGTGGTTTCATTAGTTTTCAGAAAAGAATTATTAGTCAAAATGATATAGATACTTCAAATTATGAAAAGTATTGCCAGATCACCTCTGAAAGTAGAATCATTTACCCTCCAATCAACAGTAGTTGAAAAGATCCATTTCCTATAATTCAGTGATTACCTATCCTCACTCATCTTTGACTTTTTGATGAACAAAAATTATTACCTCACTGTTTTTTTTTAAGATTTTATTTTAAAAAAATAAAAATAAAAAAAATAAAGATTTTATTTATCTGCGATCCCTGGGTGGCTCAGTGGTTTAGCACCTGCCTTTGGCCTAGGGCATGATCCTGGAGTCCTGGGATCGCGTCCCGCATCGGGCTCCCTGCATGGAGCCTGCTTCCCCCCTCTGCCTGTGTCTCTGCCATTCTCTCTCTCTCTCTCTCTCTCATGAATAGATAAATAAGATCCTTTTTTGTTCTTTTAAGATTTTATTTATTTATTCATGAGAGACACAGAGTGAGAGAGAGGCAGACACAGGCAGAGGGAGAAGCAGGCTCCATCCAGGGAGCCCAATGCGGGACCCGATCCCGGGTCTCCAGAATCAGGCCCTGGGCTGAAGGCAGCACCAAACCGCTGAGCCACCCGGGCTGCCCCACCTCACTGTTTTAATTGCACTTCATTACTTCATTCCTAGTAAAATAATCATTTGATGTGTTTGTAGAGCATTGATTTTCTTTTGTGAAATAACTTGTCCTAATTTTTTGGCCATGTTTTGTCTTTCTCCTATAGAATTGTAGCTTTTTAAGAACATACATCTTGGGATCCCTGGGTGGCGCAGCGGTTTGGCGCCTGCCTTTGGCCCAGGGCGCGATCCTGGAGGCCCGGGATCGAATCCCACGTCGGGCTCCCGGTGCATGGAGCCTGCTTCTCCCTCTGCCTATGTCTCTGCCTCTCTCTCTCTCTCTGTGACTATCATAATTTAAATAAATTAATTTATTAATAAATTAATAAATTTATTTTTTTTAATTTTTATTTATTTATGAGAGAGAGAGAGAGAGAGAGAGGGGCAGAGACATAGGCAGAGGGAGAAGCAGGCTCCATGCACCGGGAGCCCGACGTGGGATTCGCTCCCGGGCCTCCAGGATCGCGCCCTGGGCCAAAGGCAGGCGCCAAACCGCTGCGCCACCCAGGGATCCCGAAATTAATAATAAATTTAAAAAAAAAAAGAACATACATCTTGAGACACGTGGGTGGCTCAGTGGTTGAGCATCTATTTTTGGCTCAGGGCATGATCCTGGGATCTGGGATCTGGGATCAGGTCCCACACTGGACTCCTTGAAATATGCATACCTATTCCAAATGCATATATTGTGCGAAATAAATTGTATAAAGTATTATCTCATTTGTCTCCCTCCCTCTGCCTGTGTCTCTGCCTCGATCTGTCTCTCTCATGAATAAATAAAATCTTTTTTTTTTAAGATTTTATTTATTCATGAGAGATACAGAGAGAGAGAGAGAGAGAGAGAGAGAGAGGCAGAGACACACAGGCAGAGGGAGAAACAGGCTCCATGCGGGGAGCCAGATGTGGGATTCAATCCTGGGTCTCCAGGATCACACCCTGGGCTGAAGGCGATGCCAAACCACTGAGCCACCAGGGCTGCCCTGAATAAATAAAATCTTTAAAAAAAGAAAAGAAAATACATCTTTATCTGTATATATGTCACTAATAATAAGCAGTTTGCCATTTGTCTTCCAACTTATTTGATGCTTTTAAATTTTTTATTTAATCAGTATATTCACCTTTAAATTCATGGGATTTGGGTCACACTTAAAAGAACTTTCCTTAATTTTTTATTTTAATTTTTTTAAAAGATTTTATTTATTTATGAGAGGCACAGAGAGAGAGGCAGACACATAGGCAGAGGGAGAAGCAGGCTCCATGCAGAGAGCCCAATGTGGGACTTGATCCCTGGACCCCAGGATCATGTCCTGAACCAAAGGCAGATGCCCAACTGCTGAGCCACCCAGGCATCCTGACTTTCTTTATTATAAAATTATTCATCTAAAATATCTAGGAGGATTTTTATTAAATATTTAACACAACTTAAATTTATATTGGTACATAACAAAAAGGAGAGATTGTTTTGTTTTTTCCAAATTTCTAATCAATGGTTCCAGATACCATTTGTTGAAGAATCCACTTTTTCCTCTCCTACTGAAATTTCATCTTCATCATATGATAAATCACATATATTTATGTCTTTCTGAACCCTATATTCTAAAATATTGCTTTATATGTACATTTCTGCACTGACACTGTTTTAATTATGTAGCTTTGCACCATGTTTTCACACAACAAAATAATGTAAAAATATTAAAACACGAGAGCACACACCAAAAATGCTTCCTATCTTTTGTTATTTTCCAATATCAAATATATTGAAAAGGTTCAAGAATGAGATAGATGATATTAATACTAATATACACATAACTTACACAGTGCTCTCATGTTATCTAACATTATGTTTACCACACTAGAAGTTATTGTTTCTTATTCAATCATAAGGAGTTAAGATTTATTCAATGACTCACCTAAATAGCTAGTAAATGGCAGAACTAAAACCTGAACCTCATATTCCATGATCTTTACATGAACCCACTAAGTTAAAAATAGAGCAATTACCTATAGAAGCCCAAATTTCTCATTTTTTAATCAAAGTACCTTACCAAGTATATATTCCATATATCCACATGGATATCTACATACACATGGATATGTATATACATATTATACACCTATACACATACATAAACACATATGCATAGATATGATTCTATTTGAATGATGAAAAAAACCCTAAAATCTAAGCTGATGTTCCTGAAGCTTTGATAATTCTACCAATATTACAGGTCTAACTATGTAACGCAGTAACAATGAAACAAAAACTAAAAATTTGGACTATATTTTTTGAGAAATGGTTGCCTCCTCTTGGTTTCCCAAATGTAGGTAAAAATACAAAATATTTTCATTTTCTAATAAGAATATTTCCTTAGGGGGCACACCTGGGTGGCTCAGATGGTTAAGCATCTGCCTTCGCCTCAGGTCATGATCCCAGGGTCCTGGGATAGAGTCCCACACGAAGCTCCCTACTCAGCAGGGAGTCTGCTTCTCCCTTTCCCTCTGCCCCTCCCTCTGTTCATGTTCTCTCTCTCGGTACCTCTCTGTCTCAAATGAATAAATAAAATCTTAAAAAAAAAAAAGTATTTCCTTAGGTAGTAACTATTACTAAACCGAAAGAGATCCATTTTGGATACATCATAAAACAAGTCCTACTATCAGACACTAGGAAGGATCTAGAAGCAGGAGACTGTAGCTGTGTGCCTTAAAAGTCCAGTTCAGGATTCATGGAGGGGAAAAGAATTAACACTGTCATATGTAAGAATATATAAAAGGCAGAGAGTCCACAAATTTCTCCAAGAGACTATGAGAATAACAACCACCATGTCATGTAGCTCAGCCAGGAGAAAAAAAATTTTTTTTTCAAAGAATGCAGAAGGAGTCTTTCTAATACATTCCTCAAATGTAAGCTGCAGTGTTAGCCAGGGATCCTGATTCATACTAGGTTACTGCAGTGAGATAGTATTGTTGACTTCCTATCCTTTAAAGGCTTATACATATATATTGCATATATTGTGCAAAATAAATTATATAAAGTATTATCTCATCTGCTCAAGCTGTCAAATGAAGGATGATGTGCGAAAAAAGTCCAAATGAAGCTATTATAACCCCAAGTACTGATGAGGTTTTGCAAATACCAAATAGTTACATTATGTACTATGACAACCATATTTGAATCAACTAAGCTTTGGAGAAAATCACATTTTTAAAAAATTCATTTCGGTAAAGGAGATGGCTTTAGAGAAAGAGAAAGCAGATTTGAAAGAGACACAGCATAGTGAGGCTTCTTTGATTAGAGGTTAGGAACTTGCTAGAAAGGAGACTCTGTCCACAGGGAAAACAGAAGCAAGTGATCTGCTCCAGCGCTTGCAGAGTACTCTTATTACCCAACATATTAAAGTGACATGTTACATGAAAAAAGTGGCCAGCACTTCGTTTGAGGTAAAGGATGCCATCCTACACTTTTCCCTAGGTAGTGTGATGGCTTCTCTTTCAGGCATGATGAACCAATAGCAGACATAACCTCTCCATAGAGCAGCTTTGATATTTGAAAAGGAAATAGATTCTCAAGTAGTAGAACCCAAAGAATGAAATATGCATACCTATTCCTAAATAGAGGTAAGCAAAAACGGGAGTGTGGCTTTCCAAATGTGTTTTCCACAATAGCAAATATACAGAGCAGTGAATCATGGTGCCAAAATGATTGCATAAGATTCATTTTTAATTTCTTCCTACAACATTTGAAGGAATTCAAACTCTGAAAACAAAACTCAAAAATCTAAAACACTTTACAGGTCATAACGTTAAAAAAAAAAAACAAAAAAATAAAAATGTTTTTTTTTTTTTTTAAGATTTTATTTATTTATTGATGAGAGACAGAGAGAGAGGCAGAGACACAGGCAGAGGGGGAAGCAGGCTCCATGCAGGTAGCCCAACATGGGACTCGATCCCAGGCCTCCAGGATCGCACCCTGGACTGAGGGCGGCGCTAAACCACTGAGCTACCAGGGCTGCTCCCAAAAAATGCTTCTAAATAATAACAGTAAATATACAAAATATTTTCCTTTCTAATATACCAAGAAATAAGAAACTATTTAAAGGTTTCATTTACTACCTCAAATTAAAGATTTTCTATATCTTTTTGGTTACAGAACAAATTCAGGAACTAAGACTGATCCTCTCATCTTTGAAAATTTACAATGAATAAAATCATTACTTTGTTTTAAAAATTAAATTGAGATTAATGGTTCTATTAAACTGCGAATATATTTTATATATATGCACATTAATATGTGTTTTGTACATATATACATATCAGGCTTTTGTAACTATACAATATTTTAGTTATTTCTTCTATTTTCATGAAGTTATATTAACCTGGAAACTATTCTTGAAACAAATGAATAATTCTATCGGTTTTCTCAGAGTATCAAACTTTTTCCTCATTTAAATATCTTTCAGTGTGTCATTAGTGCACTACCACTGTGGTGATTTAGGAATAGATATTCTTATAAAGAATTCTTGCTCTCTCTCAAGACTAACAAGACCAAAGTATTCTTTTATTTAAAGCTAGAAGTACAAAAATTAAACTGATACTTGAACAATTAACTCAAAAACAACTCAGGAAAATCCATGTTTTGAACTGCTGAATATATTAAACATACAAAAAGTAATCAAATGGAAACTTTTAAGCACACATCTTCATATGTTTACATGATGAAAAGTTATGGTTATTATTCAATATTTATTCCAATTATATTGGACTGTAAGACAGAATTATGATTGTGGCGCCCTCTGCTGGGTTTCTAGTCACAAACTCAACCTAATATTAGCATAAAATCAAACATTTGAGGCAGCAGGCAATAAATCACTTTTGCGGTCACTGATCACTTTAAGCCTTGGCAAAGATTATATAAAAGTTATAATCAATATTTACTCTATTGTAACATGATTCTACCAATTTATCAGTAATTAAAGTATTAGTATAGATTTTTCTCTTAAAATAAGAGGATAGTATAATAGTTACACCAAACATGTTTTAATAGGTCTCATTTTTGCCACCATATTCAGGTTTTTTTGTTTTGTTTTTTGCTTTTCAAGATTTTATTTATTCATGAGAGACACAGAGAGAGAGAGAGGGGCAGAGACACAGGCAGAGAGAGAAGCAGGCTCCATGCAGGAAACCTGATGTGGGACTCCCCAGGACCCCAGGATCATGCTCTGGGCTGAAGGCAGATGCTCAACCACTAAGCCACCCAGGCATCCCACCATATTCAGGTTTTTAACACAACATCTGTGACAAGACATTTTAATAAATTACTATTTTGGTAATTTGATCTATTTTTTTTCCTGCCTTATTAGTTCAATCAAAATAGCTTATTTTAAAACATGAGAACAACCCTTAATAATATTATCTTCATTATTAGAAAAAGAAGGAAAGACATTTTAAAGGTACTCATCACCAGTAATAATTAATAAATAGCTTCCATTTACTGAGTGTCAACTATGAGGAATACAGTATATGTTAATACATTTTCTATATATTCTATCCAGTTCTAAGACATAACATAAACTGATATAAACTGACATAATATAAATTGCTCAAGATGAATTTCAGAGCCAAGAATCAAATGTAGATAAGTCTCATTCCAAAGACTCAAACCTTTTCACCAAACAATACATCAGTGAAAAAATACCCTTTCCATGCAATTCCTCCGTTTGTCAATGCAACCACTAGGGGTAGATGAAGGTGGTGTGGAACAAGTTGAGAAAAAATGTCAGGGAAGGATAAGATAGTTATTCATGTATAAAATAGTAGCACAGACCTTTAGGAAAGTATTTTTATTTTACATAATGCTGCCAGCTAGTGGCCCTATTTCATACTGAGCCACTGGGAACAACGCTTGATTTTTACATTACCAAATCAGAAATTCCACATTTACATTCTAGGATCATGTTCCTAAAACATATATGCATAAGCCTGACTTAATGTTATTTTACCTTACCCCAGAACTAAAGGATAATGTTTCCTCAACCACCACTAGCACCCTTTGCCCTAATCCCCAATAAAAATGAGATAAGCCTAGGTGGGAAAGAATTCAGCAAGTGCCAACATGTAGAAACTAAAAGGTACACTTGTCACTATCTATGAAAAAGAAACTCACATTATTTAAATATTTTTGGATGATTTTGGGACACTTATAGATTTCTGTGACAAAATATATAAATATTTTTATATATTATCAAAAGCTTGCTATATGTGGGCATAAAAACAAAATTGTTGCCTGAGTATTGCTGAACATCGCTTTATGCAGATCTAAAATCAGAGGGCATCTGATAAAGTAGTACTGTTAGCAAAGTGTTATTTATTTTAGTTCAGAGAACAGTTGCAGCTATGAAATTTTCTTTGAGAAAAAAAGCATTTGAGTACAATTTTTACATTTAAAAATGTCATATTAAAAATTAAAGTAAAAAGGCCATATTACATTGATAATTCACTATCTTAAAAGAAATATCTTATGCAATACACATGAAGAAATACACAGCTCTGATCGTCATATATTGTTTAACACAGTGATATAAAGATATTCTTGGCTGATTTCTTTCATCATATGACATGATAATTATTAAAATGGTTCTCTGAATGGAGAAATCTATCATGACAATCAAAGCTTAGATGAAAAGACAATGTGTTCTATAATATAATACCGCATAAAACAAAAACCTCTGGCACTGTATTAACAGCAAGGAAATCAAATGTTCTGGTTTTATTCCATTGTGAAAAAGAGAAGCAGAAGGAAGTGGAAAAGAAAGTACCCAAAACAGCAGACACAGCCCATCTATTAAACTAACTGAGAAGGCCAAAATGGAAATAAACAAAAGGGGTAGTGCTGGAGAGTCCCATGCTCCCTCTGACCTACATTCTGTCACACACACACATGCACACACACACTCATATACACAAATGCAAAATGTAAAAACAGCTTTATCCCACTTCGTAAGTGCATCTTATATGAAGCTTATCTTACAGCTAAAAACAGTAAGAGTTTATATTACACACATACATATGCACATTGTCATAATAAATATTAGTGAAAAAAGCACTAATCATAAATTCACTTTTAAAAACACCAAAAATATTTCCACAAAAGGAATATATGACTTACAAACATTTCCTGTATTGTCAAAGCTTGTAAGAACATCTTCAACATTCAAAGATCCATTATTATGCCTATAAAGGAATAAAGCATTTTCTTTAATGATTCTGAAATATTAACATTTACTAATTTTTTATTTTTATTTATTTTTTTAAAGATTTTTTTGAAATTTATTTATTCATGAGAAACACATAGAGAAAGACAGGCAGAGACACAGGCAGAGGGAAAAGCAGGTTCCATGCAGGGAGCCCAACGTGGGACTCAATCTCGGGTCTCCAGGATCACGTCCTGGGCTGAAGGCCGTGCTAAACCGGTGGGCCACCGGGGCTGCCCATTTATTAATTTTTTAAAAAGCTGAGACTGTATACTGTGATATACCCACCCAGTACTAGTAATATTTTCAAAATATTTTCTGCCCACTAGAGGGAGAAGGAAAAAGAAATAACAGAATACATTTCTCAGAATATTTAGTGATATTCTTGATAGTTAATCTGCATTTTAAAGTATTAGTAAATACTTTTTATTGTTATTGTTTTAGCTATCTAAAGGTAAGGTAGATTATTAAAGACAACAAAACAAAATCTTACCTTGAAGAATCTCAAAAGAAAAATAAATCATCAACCTCCAGAGCCACACTCAACAATAAATAGATTTCCTCTATATCAGCCCAATAAATTCAGAACTTCAGTCACAAAGAGCTAACACCTTCAGGTCTGCACAATCCACAATTAGAGGGTTCAAAATGTCAGGGGACAAATTGTTTTGTATCTTTTTCCCATTAACCTTAATTCCACTCCCTTTAATTCTAATCTCTATTCACTTGACAGCTCCTGATATATCGAATTTGATTACTGATATTTATTAATACTTATAAAGGATGCTATTCTTCATATTCAAATGGGCCAAATGTCAATAGGTCATAGGGTTTGCAATACTTTTCCAGTGGTGATTAAAAAAAAAAAAAAATTGAAAAAAAAAATTGTTGGGGCACCTTGGTGGCTCAGTCAGTTAAGTGTCAACTTTCAATGCCAGCTCGGGTCATGACATCAGGATTGTGAGATTGAGCCCTGAGTCAGGCTCTGCGCTGAGTGTGGAGCCTACTTGAGATTCTCTCCCTCTGTTATGCTAAGCGAAATAAGTCAATTAGAGAAAAACAATCTTATGATTTCACTCATATGTGGAATTTAAGACACAAAAGGATCAAAGGGGAAGGGAGGGAAAAATAAAATAAGCCAAACCATAAGAGACTCTTCTTAACTATAGGAAGCAAACTGAGGGTTGCTGGATGGGAGTTAGGGAGAGGGATGAGGTAACTGGATGATGGGCATTAAGGAGGGCACATAATGTAATGGGCACTGGGTATTAACGAATCACTGAACTCTACCCATGAAACTAATAATACACTATATGATAATTTTTTTTAAGATTTTATTTATTTATTCATGAGAGACGCACACACACAGAGAGAGAGAGAGAGGCAGAGACACAGGCAGAGGGAGAAGCAGGCTCCATGCAGGGAGCCCGACATGGGACTCAATCCCGGGTCTCCAGGATTAGGCCCTGGGCCGTAGGTGGTGCTAAACTGCTGAGCCAGCAAGGCTGCCCTATATATTAACTTTTAAAAAAGGTTCTCTCCCTCCCTCTAGGGTCCCCCAAGCCCCCACTACGCACTCTCTAACAACAACAAAAATTGTTAACACATCTGTAATCCCCTCTGTTCTCCCCGACAAGGGGAGAGTTCATTTACAGCTGTAAATCTTGAGGATGTTATAATAGTTTACAATAACTGTTAATAATTCACAATACAATTTACTTCAACACCACTTTGTCATTAAATTTATCATAAATGACATATATGGTTGTGAACTGAATTGTACCTCTCCCAAATTCATATGCTTGAGCCCTAACCCCTGGCACCTCAGAATATGAATGTATTTAGAGAAATGGTCTTATTTAAATAGGGGATTAAGACAAAATGAGGTCATCAGGGTAGGCTTAATCCAATATGACTGGTGTCCTTATAAGAAAAGGAGGTTGGGACAGTAGGGCATTTGCACAGAGAACAACTATGTGAAGAGAGCAGCCACTTGCAAGTCAAGGAGAGAGGCCTCAGAGGAAACCAAACCTGTAACACCTTGATCTCAGACTTCTAGACCTAAAACTAAAAAAAATAAATAAATAACCCTTTGCAGAAGAACTTTTTATTTCTATCATACAGACCCAGTTCCTTGATAGAGTCACTAAGTGAGATTGCAATAAGTTATGTGCCATCATCATTGGCCAAATAAGCACTGGGCTCATCAGTACCATAATCTAAGAAACCAATGTTATCAATAAGTTACCAATAATACAAGATTCTATACAGAGATGAGGTTATCTACCTTAACATGGAAAACTACAGTACACATGTAAGAGAACAAGAGTGAAAAAAGGATAAAGTATTTAATATCTAAAATGCAAGATAAAGTGGGCCACCTGGGTGGCTCTGTCTGTTAAGCGTCTGCCTTCCACTCTGGTCATGATCCTAGGGTCCTGGGATTGAGGCCCGCATTGGGCTCCCTGCTCAGCGGGAAGCCTGCTTCTCCCTCTCTCTGCTTGTGCTTTCTCTCTCTCTCAAATAAATAATAAATAAATAAATAAATAAATCTTTAAAAAAATAAAATGCAAGATGAAGCTAT
Organism: Canis lupus baileyi; assembly: GCF_048164855.1. NCBI lineage: Eukaryota > Metazoa > Chordata > Mammalia > Carnivora > Canidae > Canis > Canis lupus. The sequence continues at coordinate 49,543,772 of NC_132848.1, read as the reverse complement.
TAAAATGATCAGCAATGTGGCACAGAACTCAAAAATCTTTTTTGTAAATATAAAAGAAATATATGGTTCCTTCAAGAATAAAAAAATACTCCTAATACTATCATGCAGAGACAAAAGCTACTGATATTTATCAATATTCAAATTAATGTCATGCTTATACCTTGATTAAATAACTTAGAGAACATTGTCCACATATTTGCAATTTGTGTTTTAAGATATTATAAACAGTTTCCCACATCACCAAGTATTTTGCAATATGAATTTAATGGCTGCCAAGCAGTTCAATGAATGACTACACCGTAATTTACTGAATCAATGTTTTATGTTGGATTTTTAGTTTGTGTCCAGTTTTGTACTATGTACAGTGAACATCCTCGCAGAAACATCATTGAACCATTTCTCATTACTGCCTTAGGATAAATTCCTAAAAGTTTCTCAATTTAGGGTGAAATAAAAATTTGAAATTAAATATATATTTTGAAAAATGTTAAATATTTCTAAAAAACAGAAACTGGGATAATTGAAGTAAAATGCTTGCTTAAAAGTTAAAAAGCATCATTCAAAATAAAAAGTATGATTTCTCAGAGTTATCACTGAAGCAGAACTTGTCTATTCTTGAAAACATGATTTGTTAAAGCTAAAAAACAGAGTGTAGCCTATGACATTTCTAAATGGGATAGAAAGTAGGGAAAGTGTAAAACTAACTCTACACCTCTAAATAACTTAAAAAATATGAAAATAGTTTATAAAGTCTAGAAATCCTAAAAGAAGGCATCTCATGAAAGAATAATATCAGCAATCATTGACTTCAATAGCATAAGAATTAATGCTAATTATAGGAAAACTCTCATGCACACAATGTGGCAAAGATTCAGTCTGATTATTTCACATTTCCTTTAATTTGTCCCAAACTTAATGTTTTTTTGTTCACTGAGTAATCTACTTTATTAATGTGTCAAATCTATAAGATCTTGTCTATCCTTAATTTTTCAACAGTTTACATAGGTCCTACCTGGACAGTGTGGTTAGACAGAAAGGTACTTACAAGGAAGGGATCCTGAAACTTCAATCTGAGCATTATACTGCCAATTAATGTTATATAACAATTTTTTGCCAACATATCAAGGTATAAAAAGTTCACTTCATCTTTCCCTAAATCCCCAGGCTTTAACCTATTTCCCTAAGTCCTTAATAACAACAGCCATCATAAATGTTCTCACCACAAAAAGAAATGGTAACATGATAGTAGTATTAGCTAATGCTATGGTGATCATCATTTGGTAGCATAGAAGTATTTTTTTCACAAGCACTTTAAGCTATCCTAGAACTGAAGACTTTTGAGTTTTTCCCAAGAATGGCCTATGGAGTAAGGAGGACTAGGGAGCAAGACACTGAGGCAGAGCTTGAAGTTTGAAGTCTCGGGATGCCTGGGTGGCTCAGCAGTTGAACATCTGCCTTCAGCCCAGGGTGTGATCCTGGAGTCCCGGAATCAAGTCCCACATCAGGCTTCCTGCATGGAGCCTGCTTCTCCTTCTCCCTATGTCTCTGCTTCTCACTCCTTCTGTCTCTTATGAATAAATAAATAAAATCTTTTTAAAAATAAAAAGTTGGGGCAGCCCGGGTGGCGCAGCGGTTTAGCGCCGCCTGCAGCCCAGGGCGTGATCCTGGAGACCCTGGATCGGGTCCCACGTCAGGCTCCCTGCATGGGGCCTGCTTCTCCCTCTACCTCTGTCTCTGCCTCTCTCTCTCTCTCTCTCTCTCTCTATCATGAATAAATAAAATATTTTTTAAAAAATAAAAAAATAAAAAGTTTGAAGTCTAAGGATATCAAGAGGCTGAAACTAGAGATTAAAAATAAGCCAGAGCTAACTACAGTACCAAAAGCACAAAAAAAAGAGAAGAAAAACTAGATAAGCTGAACATCATGAAAATGAAAAACTTTTGTCTATCAAAGAACACTATCATTAAAGTGAAAAAACAACCCACAGAATGGGAGAAAACACTTGCAAATAACTGGGTCTAGTATCCAGCATATATAAAGAGCTCTCATGATTCAACAACAAAAAGAAAACCCAGTTAAAAATGGGCAAAACACTTGAATAGACATTTCTCCAAAGATGATATACAAATGGCCAATAAGCACATGAAAAAATGGAAATCATTAGTCATCAGAGGACTGCAAATCAAAACCACAGTGAGATATCACTTCATACTCACTAGAATGACTAAAACAAAAAATAATAATAAAGGAAAAATGACAAGTGCTGGCAAGCATGGAGAAAAACTGGAACCCTCACATATTCTTGATAGGAATGTAAAATGGTGCAGCCATTGTACAAAACAATTTGACCATTCTTCAAAATGCTAAACAAAGATTTACCATGGGACCCAGCAATTTCACCCTTAGGTTCATTCCTAAGAGAATTAAAAACTTACACAGTCACACAAAAACTTGCATATGAATGTTCATATGAATGTTCATAGTAACATTACTCACAATAGTCAGGAAGTGGAAACAACCCAAAGGTCCACAATTGATAAACGGATAAACAAAACGTGGTGTTATCCATACGATGGAATATTATTCAGCCATAAAAAGGAATGAGATAATGATACAACCCAGAAGAATCAAAAACATTAAGTTGAAGAAGCCAGACATAAAAGTCCACATATTGCATGATTATATTTATATGGAATGTCCAGAATAGGTAAATTCATACAGAGTGTAAGCAGATTAGTGGTTGCCAGGGTTTGGTGGGGAGGAAGAGGATGGGGAATCACCATGAACGGGTATGGGGTTTCTTCCTGGGGTGAAAAAGATCTCTAGAATTAGGCAGTGGTGACGACTGCACAACATGAATATACAAAAACCATTGAATTTCAGTCTAAAAAAGAAGAAAAAAAGAAAGAGTGGGCCAGAGTGTAAAATGAGCCCTAAAAGGCTACAGAAGAAAAAAGAGAGGTTTATAGAAGGAAAAGATTTGAAAACGGTTCTAGATACAACACATTTTGGAACTCTTTCAAAAATAAATGGCTAAAGAGTGAGACAGAAGATATGTCAGAGAGAAGACAAATGCTGTATAATTTCACATATAAGTGAAAGCACATGAAAGGATGGACATCTTTAGTCATCGGGGGACTGCAAATCAAAAATGAAAAAACAAAACAAAACCAGATTCACAGATATAGGACACAAACTATTGTTTATGGGGGGGAGAGGACTTGGAGAGGTGTGAAACAAGTGAAGGGTACTAAGAGGTAAACACTTCCAGTTATTGGGGTGCCTGGGATGCCAGCCTTGCCAAACTTTAAATGAATACTTATTATCTATCACATACGTAATGATAATCTGCCATACATTGAATTTCACAAGCATACCATTCCCATCGCTAGTTCTTATTTCATCGGCTCTCACAGAGTACATACTAAATTCAGTGGATGAAGATTTTGTTTTCCTTTCCCTACAGAAGGAATATATGACCTCACTGCAGTGCATATGTTGTATTAGAAAGATGCACCACAGTCCAAGACAAGTCATTCCTGATGTCTTCTTGCCCATTCTAAGCTCCCAGGACAAGCTAAAAGTTAAAAGCACTAGACTTCAAATTCAGCAATTACTATGGCAACAGTAGTTTTATTCAAAGAAAGGAGGAGAGTTCAGGCCTTTCAGCTTTGTCTACACCTATGACATATACACATTTATAAATGAATAACTCAGGCACTTCTATAGTTCCAAATATAATGTAAGTATTTGAAGCTTCCAGAATATGCAAATTCCTATGACGCTGAAATTGGGTTGAAATATGGAGAGTGGGAAACAATTTCTAGTATCAATATAGTAAACTCTGTTTACAACAAAAGATTATAACAAACTGTAGATTACAAAACAGCGAGATGGGGGGGGGGCAGATTTTAATATAAACATCTCCTGGATGTTCTCTATACAAACATCTACTTAATTGCAAGAACCTCTTCTATAAAGTTCTAAGAAATAAAAATAAAGTATCAAAAAGACAAAAAGACTTTCCCAAGGAATAAAGTAGGAGTCATACCCTGGATTTTAATTTCCTAACTTATAATGGTTCGCTTAGGAACAAACTGTCAACTATCTTTAGATACACAGAAAAGACAACACATCTTGGGGATTTTGTCTAACTTTTACCTTGTCCGGACTTTTACCGCTGATGAAAAGTCACCACGGGAAATTGTGTGTTCCCTCATTTTTTTTTTTTTTTATTCCCACTTGCCTACTTCTCCCTGCTATTCCTTCATTTTAAGTATCATCATACAAGGCTGACAAAAAATAATAGTCCAAGTTTTAATTTAGGCCACCACTTATACGCCTTTTAATAGTACAAACAAGATACAACTATGTACTTTGAATTCACAAGCATCTAGTTATTTTTTTTTTAGCATCTAGTTATTTAACTCATTTCAAGCCTAATAAGACTTTAACAAGACAGAAATTAATATGTAGGGAAATTTTAAGAAGGACAATACTAGCAAGTACTGATAACAATTATTAATCATGATAGGCACCACCCCTGTTGAATTGGAGCAGGTGATGTCAGACGATAAGAACTGAGAAAGTGAAATAAATAAATAAATAAATAAATAAATATATATATATATATATATATATATATAAATAAATAAATAAAATCCGTAACGATCAAAACATCCCAAAGGCTCAGCCTTTCATGAGAACCCAGAAGCAGAGCCATCATATAACACATATTGACTACCATTCCCCTAGAGATCGTGATGGTTCTTGAGAACCACTTATGATTCTGCCTTGTATGTTTTCCCCTTGGATATTTTCTCGTGCCTTTGCTCCCATCTGAAATGACTTCTCCCTTTCCCTCAGAAGTTCCAACTACTTCTAGATCCAATTTAAATCGCTGCCTGTCAAGGCCTCACAAGTATCACTCGTATCTCTAAATGCCTAATTTGTATGAAGTCTTTCACTCCTTTGGAAATTAGTTATGCACTGCCTAATGAGAGTTCTGAGAATGGATGCTCACTTTTCCTTCTTAATTATCTTTATTATTCAACTTTTCACATATTTAAAGCCTTGAGGAGGGGATCTCTGGGTGGCTCAGCAGTTTAGCACCCTTTGGCCCAGGGCGTGATCCTGGGGTCCTGGGATTGAGTCCTGCATTGGGCTCCCTGCGTGGATCCTGCTTCTCCCTCTGCCTGTGTCTCTGCCTCTCTGTGTGTCTCTCATGAGTGGATAAATAAAATCTTAAAAAAAAAAAAAAAAAAAAAAAAAGCCTTGAGGATAATATATCTTACGTTTCTTTCTGTTAACCTATATAGAAGGTGCCATTAAATATTTATTGATTTAAATTTATTTAAAACTATTCATCATTTTTTTTCAATCATTCCATAGTGTTGACTCAACAAACTTTAAAAAATGTAGATGAAAATAATGGTACGCCATTCCAAACTACCTTCTAAACCACTACTTTTAGCTACTGCAAGTAATTTTTTTTAAACTTTAGAATGCTCACAATTCAAACACTGAAGAAGATGATAGAAGTAGCTACATAAATGTCTTGAAAGCAGGTTGAGAAAAGAGTTGGTAATGAGATATTGAGGAAACAAGAATGCAGAGCCATGTTGGGCATATAACAGAAAACAAGAGAAAGTGGTAAAAAAAAAAAATCAGGGTGAACAAAATTGGCAATGGAATGGAATGAACTATTGTTGGCGGAAATCTTCCCCAACCTAAGCAATTGTAGTAATTTCAGCAATTTCCTATATGGTAACAGAATTATGGAGTAAGAAACACATTGCTCAGAATAATCAATGAGGAAATTTAGTTTATCTGGGCCTCAATCCCTTCATCTGTAAAATGAATAAGTGCATACACGATTGCCTCAGGAGAGCCAGTATATGTAGAAGTTAAAAGTACAGACAGTGAGTATCATTATATAAAATTTTACCAACGGAAATAGCTAGGTGAAGGGTATGCAAACTCCTTGTACTATTTCTGCAACTTCCTGAATGTCTGTAATCATTCCAAAATAAAAGTTTTTAAAAGTACAGGCTGTGGAACCAGACAACTGGGGTTTGACTAGAGGTGTAAACTTGGCTGTGTGACCTCAATCAAGTCATTTAACCTCTCTGGGTTTCATTTTGCTCATCTGTGAAATGAGGATAATAACAGTATTTACCACATAAGGTGTTGTATGGATTAAATAAGCTAATACCTGTAAACCACTCACAATAGGGCTTGTCACATCGTAGTCACTCAGTGGTCAGCCTTTACCAATGTGGTCCTGATCTTTTCAAAATTATTCTAAGGTAGCGTCCAGCTCTAGAATACATGTAAGCTACTGTGATTTTTGCATTACTAACGTGGAGAAAAATAAACTAGTTTGAAAAAAGAGATTACATCTTGGTAGCCATTGCAGCCAATGTTCTAGCTTAGTCACTTGTCTTCTCTCTGTAAATTAGAATTCAATGTCATATTTATATAGACAGATTTGTGTTTATTTTTTTGAAAAATGGATATGTCACAAAGAACCATGCCATTAGAAAGGAGTTTCGGTTTACATTGGCACCTGGGTTCCTGCTACAGTAAGGTCACTTGCAACAGAACCATGAATAGATGATGTCACATTCTCTCTAGCTAACCCTTACCAGGACCTTGAAGATGTCAGGATATGATTCTTGGCACATCTTACACTTACTGCATCTTGTCACCAGTGAATTTGGAGGGTAAGTTTTAGAACTTTATACCTGAAGACTGTTATTGGATCACTCTGTTCTGACTTCTTTTTAATTTCCTTAGAGATCCTATCTCCCAATTGTTTAATTATCTTCATTACTATTTTGTAGAGTACTGTAAGGATTACATGAGTTAGCATATATCAAAGAACCTCACTCTGTACGAGGCACATAGTCAGCAAGTAATGCATTTTTCTTCCCTTCCTAACCAAGAACAAAACTATTTATCTCCATCAGAATGTGAGATTCTAATTAGAATCTCATAATGAATATCAGGCAAGCTCACACAAATCCCTAGGTTTTTATCTTCTTTTTGGAGTTTCCAACAAAGCAGTATTATGAAACCAGATCCTAATTGTTCTTCCCTGCCCACCCTTGTCAATTTTTATCCAGATCCCAAATTTTAAGCTATTATGATGTCTTCTAAAGCTTAGATATTTTAAACTGAAATAGTTCAAGAAACATATACTATAAATAGACATCCTTTGTGAAAACTTTTTTTCTTAAAATTATTCCTTGCCTCACCTAAACCTTATTCAGTCTCATTCCACTTAAAATGTTTTTTGCTCTTCTTACAGTTACTGTAAATGTGCTCCTCCCTCCCTTTCAAAATGTGAAATCTTGTCAAAAAAGGCAGATGTTATAAAATCAAACACCTACGGTAATAGTGCAACATGCTAGGCTATAACTGTGAGAGAAAATTAATTCAGTAAAGATGGTATCTTGTTACTTCAGTTTGCAACTCTCCTGTCTTTTTTCTTTTTTTTTAATGATTTTTAAAGCCAGAACACTCTGTATGCTTCTCACAAAATCAGTGTTTTCAGCTGAATTTTTTCCTCCTATTCTTAAGATTCCATTCTGAAAGTGACAAAACATGAATGGGAAAAAATCCTAAAGCTTGACTTTTCAGATAACTACTACTTCAAGAGTAGTTTGGAAAATTCTGTTTTCACTTTCAGCCTTCCTTGTCTCAAAAAGAACTTGGTTTCTTGTCAAATGCTATGAGAGAATGGTTAAAAGAACCTTTTGATTTGCAAGGCACTTTGTCCTCAAATACCACTACATTCCTGAGAATTTTTTTCTTTAGTTCTGAGAATACAACAAAACCCAGTTAAAGCAGCAGGATTTCCTAACACAATGCTACAAAACCCAAGTTCTGATCAAGATTACCTGCAAATTCAATAGAATGAATAATGAGAGTCTTATTAGACGGCTTTTCTTCTACAAGAGAAAAATACTTTTAAAAAAATCGTCACCGGAGTGATGTTTACCTTAGAGAAATGCTGTACTCAGGATAGAAGACACTTGTATATTGGAACCATGCACCAACTTCCTCTTCAGTTGCCCTTGTTTTGGCTTCTGTTACTGAAAACAGATTAAATGATTCAAATCTTCTTACAGATACATGTCGCAGACAATCATCCAGGTGCTTTTGCTTCAGAACCTTTGAAATAAAACCAAATATTGTGTTTACATTATATAAACACAGCATTCAAAGTTGGACTTACAATACCAATAATAGAAGACTAGATAATGCAGACCAACCTCTTACTAGAGAACTAGAGAAGATGGACAGAATATTTTTTAATATATTTTGAAAATTATTTATTCGAGGAGGAGAGTAGAGAGAGATAGAGAGAGAACAGGGGGAGGAACAAAGGAAGAGGGATAAGCTGAGCCCAAAGCCTGACACAGGGCTCGATCCCAGAACCCTGACATCATGACCCAAGCCGAAACCAAGAGTCGATGCTTAACCAACTGAGCCACCCAGACACCCCTGGACAGAGTACCTTAAAACATTATTTGTAGGTAGCAGAGAACAAAGTAGAGAGCTAGTGAAGATTTACCAGTCTAAAAACTTTTAAAAAGGAAATAAATCTAGAGAGGTGAGCCTGGCTTTTGTAATCACTTTTCTTGTGAGGACAATGATCTGATTCCACAAAAAAAAGAGCTAAAAAGATAAGCAACACCTTTTATAGCCTGTGGACTTAGAATGTCAAAGCTTGCTACCTAGGCAAGGGGAGGTATATTATTCTGTGTATGTATGTGCGTCTGTTTTAAGATAAATGAGTAGTTTTGTTGGGGGGGTCATTGAAAACTGGGTTTTTAAGTATTGGAGAAACAAATATAGCTGTAATATTAATGATATTAAGCAAAAACTCTACAGCTCTGAATCTGAATAAAGAAAATAATGGCTATTTTACTTATTAAAACATTTTTAAAAATATATGTTTCCTGCATCTGACCACTTAAAAGTTCTAGAAACAATGACCAAACCAGTAGCAATGAACATACTTAATGACCACATTGCTGCCTCTAAATAGCATTTTCTATTAAAACAAAGTAAGGTCCCTTGGAGAAATGGCATAAATTGGACAAATGAACCTAGGACATGCTGCATACAAGAAAATAAGAAAGCCATAAAAAATTAAAGGCTATATTAAAAGGACTCCAGGGATGCCTGGGTGGCTCAGTGGTTGAACGTCTGCCTTTGGCTCAGGGAGTGATCCTAGTTTAGGGATCAAGTCCCACATCAGGATCCCTGTGAGGAGCCTGCTTCTCCCCCTGCCTATGTCTCTGCCTCTCTCTGTGTCTCTCATGAATAAATAAATAAAATCTTTTAAAAATGAATAAATAAAATAAATTTAAAAAAATAAAAGGACTCCAAAGCCAATTTAAATAGGGCCATTGGCCAAAGATGGGACAGTGTGACCACTAACAAAGGAAATAAATGTAATGGAATCAAAACACAAGTTCATCAGGGTTTTGTTTTTTTTTTAAATGCCCCATTGCTCAGGTCATGATCCCGATGTCCTAGGATCGAGTCTAGCATTGGGCTCCTTAGTCAGCAGGGAGCCTGCTTCTCCCTCTCCCTCTGCCTGCCATGCCCCCTGCTTATGCTCACTGTCTCACACTCTCTTTATGTCAAATAAAAATAAATAAGACCTAAAAAAAAATAAAATAATAAAATGCCCCATTGATGATCTTTAAAGGATGCTAGAGAACCAATTTATTATTCGGAAAATTAGTAAACAAAGAGGAGAATCAAGTATTTTTCTGTCTTTTATGAACTATAACTAAGAATATACAAATAGATGATAAGGGGAAGTTTGTATTTATGCTAATATAACAATAAATAAATGAAGAAACAACACAATTAGAATATCACCATTTTCAACCTCCTCATGAATTCATGAACCTAGACAAATATCACCAAGAAGAGAAATATCCAGGGGCGCCTGGGTGTCTCAGTTGGTTGATCCAGGTCCTGGGATCCAGCCTCACATCTGGCTTGCTGCTCAGGGGTGAGTCGGTTTCTCCCTCTCCGTCTCCCTCTATGAATGATCTCTCTTGGTCTCACTCTCTCTTAAACAAATAAAATCTTGAAAAAAAAAAAAGAAGAAGAAGAAGAAGAAGAAGAAGAGCAATAACCAGACACAACTTTGACTACTAATGAAAGCATACTCACCATCATCTTGACCAACCAAACCAGACCAAACCAAAAACATTAAACCTGAATCTGATCAAGCCTCTCTATCTAGGAAATAGGAACTTTAAAGGAAATAGAAAATAAGACATGAAGGAACACATTAAACATCAAGGACAATTAGCAAAATTCAAATTACGGGAAACTCTAATAGAGGTAAAAGAGACAGAGAGAGAACATTTAGATTAAAAAGACTTATGAAACAGGGCACTTGGTCAGCTCAGAAGAGCAAGCAATTCTTGATCTTGGGGTCATGGGGTCATGGGTTATGCCCCACATTAGGTGCAGAGATCACTTAAATTAATAAAAACTGTACTTAAAAAAAGACTTAAGTAACTTATCAACTAATAACAATGTTTACATCTGAGTTGCATATTTCAAAATAATCAAATTGTAAAGAAAAATTTTGAGACAAATGGGGAAAATTTGGAAACTGATCAGCTACCTCATGGCATCAAGAAATTACTTTGGGGGATCCCTGGGTGGCCCAGCGGTTTAGCACCTGCCTTTGGCCCAGGGCATGATCCTGGAGTCCTGGGATCAAGTCCCACGTCAGGCTCCCTAAATGGAGCCTGCTTCTCCCTCTGCCTGTGCCTGTGCCTCTCTCTCTCTCTCTCTGTCTCTAATGAATAAATAAAATCTAAAAAAAAGAAAGAAAGAAAGAAAGAAAGAAAGAAAGAAAGAAAGAAAGAAAGAAAGAAAGAAAGAAAGAAAGAAATTACTTTGGGTGTGGTATGGTATTTTAGTTTTTTTTTTAAGATTTATTTATTTATTCATGAGAGATGCAGAGAGAGGCAGAGACATAGGCAGAAGGAGAGGCAGGCTCCTCGCAGGGAGCCCGATGTGGGACTCAATCCTGGATCCCAGGATCACGCCCTGAGCTGGAGGCAGACACTTAACTGCTGAGCCACCCAGGCATCTCTATTTTAGTTATTTTTTAAATGTCATCTTATATAGATATGTACTGAAATAACTATAGAAAAAATATATCTAAGATTTATTTCAAAATAATCTGAGGTGGGAGTTGTAATAAGAGAATGGAGATAAAGTTGGTCACAGGAGCTAAAAATTTTTGAAGTTTATGGATATCTGAGTGATTATTAACTATTATCTCTAGTTTTGTACATGTTAGACATTTTCCATAATGGAAAGTTTTTTTAAAGATATAGAATATCCTAATAGTTATAATCAAATGAAAAATAACTAAAAACATACCTAAAACACCAAATATCTGTGGAAATACAGCAATATACTTCTAAATAACTTATAAACAAACAAAAAAGGAAACAATGGAAATTTGAAAGTATTTTGAACTGAATAATAAAAATACATTTCAGGGGGCACCTGGGTGGCACAGTGGTTGAGCATCTGCCTTTGGCTCAGGTCATGATTCTGGGTTCCAGGATCTAGTCCACATCAGGCTCCCTATGGAGCCTGTTTCTCCCTCTGCCTTGTCTCTCTCTGTCTCTCATGAATAAATAAATAAAATCTTTAAAAAATAAATTTAAAAAATATATATTTCAAGACATATGAAATGCAGATAAATTCATGCTTAGAGGGAAATCTGTGGAAAGGCTAAATCAGTAAGCTAAGCATCCATTGCAAAAACTACAGGGAGAAGCAAATTAAGTTCCCTAAAAAGTAGAAATTAATAATGTAGAAAACAAAAATATAAATTAATAATGTAGAAAACAAAAATATAGCTAGAAGGATTAAAATACCAAAAGCTGGTTCTTAGAAAAGATAGGGATGCCTGGGTGGTTCAATGGTTGAGCGTCTGCCTTCAGCTCAGGGTGTGACCCTGCAGTCCTGGGATCGAGTCCCACATCAGGCTCCCTGCATGGAGCCTGCTTCTCCCTCTGCCTGTGTCTCTGCCTTTCTCTCTCTGTGTGTATCTTTCATGAATAAATAAATAAAATCTTTAAAAAAAAAGATTAATAAACTGACAAATCCTTGACACTAATAAGAAAAAAAAAGAGAAAATATAAATATCAATGTGATGTAAAGAGATCACTATAGATCCAGCAGGCATTAAAAAAATAGCAAAGGAATATTATAAAATTATGAAAATCTAGATGAAATGGATAAGTTCCTAGAAGAATACAACTACCAAAACTGACGCAAGAAGAAACAAGTCTGAATGGCAAACTATTTTAAAAATACAATACATAGGGAGGCCTGGGTGGCTCAGCGGTTGGGCATCTGCCTTCAGCTCAGGGCGTGATCCCAGGATCCGGGATCAAGTCCTACATCGGGCTCCCTATGAGGAGCCTGCTTCTCCCTCTGCCTAGGTCTCTGCCTCTCTCTCTCTGTCTCTCACGAATAAATAAATAAATCTTAAAAAAAAAATGCATAGGTGGGTGGGGGGAAAGGGATAATTGGGTGATGGGCATTAAGGAAGGCACCTGATGTAATGAGCACTGGCTGTTACATGCAACTGATGAATCACTAAATTCTACCTTTAAAACTAATTTTAAAAAATAAATAAAAATAAAAATACAATGCATAAAAAAATCTTACCAAAGACAACTCCAGGCCTAGATTGCGCATCAGCAAATTATACTAAATGTCTAAGTAAGAATAACGCATGTCTTATCATACTCTTTACTAAATCTTCAAATAACCCTCTGTGCTATATACTCATTACGTCTGAAGGGAAATAAGGGAATGTTAATTTGCTCAATACCAGAGATAAGAAAAGGCACAAAAATCATGCTCTTTCAACACTGATAGTCTCAAACATATGGCATTGTTTTTAATTTAAATCATACTATGAAATATTCCATTAATCAGATTCTTCAGCCAAGATTTAAACCTCTCAGTAATATTACTTTTTAAAGGTTTTATTTATTTAACAGAGAGAACACAAGCAGGGGCAGCACCAAAGGGAGAGGGAGAAGCAGACTCCCCACTGAGCAGAGAGCCTGATGCAGGGCTCAATCCCAGGATGTCCCAGGATTATGACCTGAGCCCAAGGCAGATGCTTGACTGAGCCACCCAGGAGCCCCAACATTATTTCATTCTGTAGGTGTTTGTGAATGTGTGTCATGGTCATTGCTGCTTTTTCATCTGCCCTATGTGCCTTCCTTGTTACTCATTAACAGTTAACTAATACAATACACTGAGGACCTGATACTATGGGCCATTTAAAGCCTGTTCCTCAAAAATAAAAAATAAAAATAAAAATAAAAATAAAAATAAAAATAAAAATAAAAATAAAAAAAACCTGTTCCTCCTCTCAGGCTTTCCATGATGCTTAAAGACATGTGCTAAAAACCAACTAGACAGGCACTGTCCAAGGTGCAGAGGATGCAGATCAATAAAATATCATCTTTTCAAACCAGGGAGAATTCCAATTCTTTTTTCTTTTTTTAAGATTTTATTTATTTATGCATGAGAGAGACAGAGAGAGAGGCAGAAACATAGGCAGAAGAAGCAGGCTCCTCGCAGGGAGCCAGATGTGGGACTCGATCCCAGAACTCCAGGATCACACCTTGAGCCAAAGGCAGACGCCCAACCACTGAGCTACGCTGGTGTCCCAAGAACTCCCATTCTTGTAAGTTAGACGGACTCTGATCAAACGATCATAAAGTGATATGATATGGGGTTCACTGGTAAAGTGAGCTGAGGGTCTAACTCAGCCAAATGGAGTCAGGAGACTTCATTAAAACATAGATCTGAAAAATGAAGTCATTCAACAGGTAGGAAAGAAGACTCTAAGCAGAGTACACATGTGTACCAAAACATCTAATGTCAAAGCATATGAGTTCAAATGGCAGCCATAGCCAAAGCTTGTCCTGGTTCGTTCTGCATTCTCAGAGTGAACCTATGTGCTGGTCACCTGGAGTTCTCACTACACTAAGATTCACTGACATCATCACACTAAGATTTGATTGATTAATTTAAGGCCCTAATTGGCTATGTTCATAATTCAACTTTAAATGATGTTTATTTCACTGTAGAAAATCCCTGTGATAGTGATCTATGTGAAGACATGCATTCATTATCCTGTAATTTTGCAACATTAGCAACAAAACCAGATCATGAATGCTTTGGATAGACCGTCAAAGCACCAGAAAAGAAATGATCACCGAGTTATGTCATGACACCATAATGAAAAGGGGACTGGAGACAACTGTAAACGAAGTAACTCCTCAACACACAATCTCAAAAAAATAATGTGGCCATTGCTGGAAAATTCTTGTCAAAATACAACAGTCAGAAATGGAAGCGCCTGGGTGCCTCAGGGGTTGAGCATCTGCCTTTGGCTCAGGTCGTGATCCCGGGGGTCCTAGGATCCAGTCCGGCTCAGGTCATCAGGTCATGATCCCCGGGGTCCTAGGATCCAGTCCCTCAGCAGGCTCCCTCCGGGGAGCCTCCTCCTGCCTCTCTCTCTGTCTCTCATGAATAAATAAATAAAATCTTTAAAAAAAAAATTTAAAGAATTAATTAAAAATCAAGTCAGAAATGGAAAGTATCCTCCTGATTCAAGTTTTTAGGAGGAAACCCCAGGCAGAGGCATAACCCTGGTGTGCAAAACAACAAACAGATTTTAGTTCAAGAAGTTTGGAGGGGGGGGGGAGGCGGGGAAGAAGTTTGGAGAGAGGGTCGGGGATGTCAAATCAGAAATGTGTCCAACCTGCATACAGCTGAGGTCATCAGCAACGGTCACAGCTCTGAAGTCCTCAAGTCCGACACACCCGGACTAGCCCACCTTGGACGCTAAGAATCTCGCGGGTCACTCCGGGCAAGATCAACGCGAGGCTCCCACAGCCCAGGGAAGGCCAGAGGGAACCCAGCCCCGTCCCGGGCCCGACAGCACGTGCAACGTCACAGTCCCGACCCGGTCAGCCGCGCGGATCTCCCAGAAAGAGGCCAAACTTGAACCGCACTCAGTCTGGCTAAGAAGCCGGGAGAGGAAGCCCCGGGAAAGAAGTAAGTAAAGCAGAAGCGGGAGTGAGGAGCAACGCAGGGCGCGGAGCGGCGGTCCCACCACCCGGGCTGGCGCGCCAAAGGGAAAGTCCCCAGATGCAGACAAATACCCAACGGAAGACCTACTTCCACCCGAATTTTCCAGGAACTCAGCCTTGGCTGCCCCCTCCCCGCCCCACCCGATCCAATTCCTCCCCTTTGGTGGGACCCTTAGCAGAAGCAAGGGGGCGCTTCTCAGGGGGCTCCCGGCAAAACTACGAGGGAACTGCCGGAGCTGCCGGAGAGTCGCGGCCGGTCGCCCGCCGCACAGCTGCGAGCAGAGACCGACTGCACAGGTGAGGCTCTTCCTTACCTGACGCAGGAGCTTCCACCGGGCGGCTCCCAAGGGCTCCGAGACTTGAAGCCCCCGAGAAGCGCCGCTGCTTGCTGGGCCTCCGCCCGCAGCTCGCTCAGCCTCCCTGGCCTCGGCGTCCGAGACTCGCGACTCCATCCTGTTAAAGCCGCCTCTTCCCCGAGCTGTCGCGGCGACAGCTCTCCCCTGCCAGGACCTGCCGACTTCTTCTCAGTCAGGACCTGCGAGCCGGACCTCCCTCCGACCGCCCTGGAGCGCGCGCCCTCCCCGAATTCCGCATTTCCGGTATTCGCGTCTCCTTGGCAACCAGGCCCGCGCGGCTCGCGTCATTGCACCATTTTTGTTGGCGGCCATCTTTAGTGAGGGCGGACCAAACCGTAAGGGCGTTGCGGCAGAACTAGTGGGACACTGGCTTCTCTGCTCCCCCCGTCCTCTGCCTCATCGCGAGCTCAAAAGACTAGCAAAGAACGAAAAATCTTAGAACTTTCAGGGTTTAAAAAAAAACCTCCGGCGGAGGAGAAACTACTCATGACCATAATAAAGATGGCGAAATCTGCTTAGGGCTCGTGCTTGACTGGGGTTACGTAGGCCAGCGTGCTGCAAACCAGCTCTGGGCGGCTCTGGATAGGCTGTCGTCCTGCGGGCTGCAGAACGCAGACTTCGGCTGGACGGGACTGAGGCAGCACCGGCGCTCCTCCCTGAAAGCTTTAATTCTCGGACTTGCCCTCCCGTTTCGGTGTGCAGAGCGCGTCCGACTGTCCTCCAACTTGCGTACGTATGGCGGGGCATACCGTGTCCTGGAGGGGTTCTCCCCATCGTCCCCTCACGCAGCCATCCCTCAGTCCCCTTGCTCCTCGCTCTTTGCCCGGCGTCGCTTCTCCGCGTGGCGCAAACGGTGGCCGCCACCCCACCCCCACCCGCAGCCCCCAGCCGGTTTGCTCTCACTTCGCCTCCTCCCCAGGGTGGAGAGTCGCGCCGGGAACACCCATTTGTCTCCCCCACCCCATTCCTAGCCTTGCAATACTGTCCTCTCCCTGCCGATGAAGGACGGACGGACGGACGGACGGATGGATGGAGGCTGCGGGCATGGGCGTAAGGACTGAGGTCCTGACAGGGCCGGGGGGCGGGGCGGGGGTTAGTGTTGGCTGCTGATCTCTTGTGCCCACTCGCCCGTTATTTTGCTGCGACACAGAGATGATGGAGGCGGAGGCGTCGTAGCAGATCCGATGGATCTCTAGTAAATCTGACGCAGCATTATGCCTTTGACACCGAGGGGCCTTTTGCGGAAGACTTCCACGATGACATTCAACCGTGTGCAAGATACTTGCCGCTTTTCTTAAAATCACAGTAGCCGGTATCTATTGAGTGCCCGCTACGAGCCAGGCGCCGTATTAAGATCTTAACAAAAATTGTCTAGTTTAATTCTTGACTCCATAAGGTAAATGGTGTCATTATCTCAGTTTTGCAGATGAAGAAACTGAGGCACAGGTGGGGAGTGCCGGAGTGACGACCTGAACCCAGGTGTCTCTTCTTACTAGCCTTACTTTGATGGGTTAATAAAGAACCATCTTTTCAGCAGAAATCAGAGGTGGCCTCACATTCTCCCCCCCCCCCCCCCCATTCTGAAGTGATGTGTTTTGTTTTAAATAAAGAGCTAAAGACCTCTTTAACGTTAAGTCCGGTGGGGAGTCTAAGATGTGGAGCCAAACCAGATTGGACTTTTTGTCCTATTACTTTCTGTCCAGGTGACCCAGGGCACTTGTGGAAACTTCCCAGAGCCACAGCTTGCTCACCTGTAAAATGAACGTTATAATGGCAACTCTATCAGGTCCTTATGAAGTTTAAATTAGACAAAGTGTATAAAAGTGTCTGGCACGTAGCAAACACTCAACACTCTTCTACCTTTACTAAGTAGGCTTTTCTGGCTTATCCTTCATATGTGTACCAAAGATAAGTTCTGAATTTCGCAATTGCCTCTTAACACCCTCAAGAGTTCCAGAATGCCTTCATTTAAGTGTGTGTAAATTTGCAAATTTTTATTTTTTTGTTTTTTATTTTGTTATTGTTTTTTAGTTTGCCCCATGTGTACCAGAATCAGTGCTGCCTAGTTTGAGCCTGATAGGACTGACTGTACAAATGAGACATTTAAGTCCCGTCTGCCAAGAAGTGTGATTTGAATGAAACTTAAACTTACACAAGTTCTCAGGTATTTTTAACCTGAGTTATCAGCTGTCTGCAGTTATTCATAACCTGAGGGGTGGATGGCCCTGAAGGGGAGGGATAAGAACTACGGATCTTAGATACTCTGAGAACCCACTACTGTGTAATCCTACCTATGAAATCATATGCTCCAAAGGGAGCATAAACCAGGTACTCTGATATCATGCAGCAGAAGAGCAAATTATTTCTCCAGGCTTTGAAGTATAGTATTCCTCACCTTGGGAAATGCATGCAGAAACAGCACTTGAATCACTGTAACTTCGCTGATCATTATTACAATAGAATAAAATTGAAAAAATATCACCTAACCAAGTGTCTGCAGAGTAAACCCACGATATCAGAGTTAGCAAGAAACATCCCAACTCGGAGCTTCTCAAGTAAGGTATGGACTTTTAAGTTAACCTGTTTATAGGTCATTAAGATTAATTTTAGTTTTAAATTTTAGTTTAAAATAATTTAATTTAAAGATAAAGAATGGATAGGATCTCAGTTACTAATTTTCTCAGTAGTTCTAGTTTAATTTTTTAAATGTTAAGGTTTAATTGTCTATAGTTCGATATAAGTATAAAAGCATATACATGTATAAATTTTTAGCACTGTAATGTAATATATAAAGATGTGTATTTATAGAAAATGATTCACGTTAGGAAATCTATACACCTAAAAAAAAAAAAAAAAAGGAAATCTTTACACCTGCCAGTGCATATCTTTTTTCCTTTTTCTTTTTTTTTTTTTCTTATTCTGTGGGCAGCAAAGCAAGGTTTATCGAGTGATAGTAAACTTTATTGAATGATAGAGTACAAAGCTCCCAAGGAGGGAGGAGACCTGAGAAGGTTGCCAATCTGTGCGTTTCAAAGTATAATTCAGCTTCCTGAATTCCCAGAATATCGTAATAGCTTTTAACAAAATCTAATAAGATGTTAATTGTTTATGAATCCCAAATTAGTAAACTTGAATAACTCCATGTAATTGTGTTAATCCTTTGTTTAAAAAAAAAAAGAAAAAAAAAAGGCTTGCATTTTTGACCACTTGGGTCTTTCAGGAAGATGGTTTCAGACTGTTGTACTTTGGCAAGACCCCAAGCTGTGGGCTTGACCTCAACCTTGAGGACCTGATTACCTTTATGTGTAGAGTCACCACACATTCCTATTTGCCTAGGACAGTCCCAATCTACACCTGTTGTCCCTGTGTAATTATTAATAGGGTCCCCTTTCCTCTCAGAAATGTCCTGGTTAGGATGGTAAATTACATGGTCATCCTACTTATCTGATATTAAGCTATCTATTTATGCTGCTGCCACTTTGACATACCTCCCTACCATAAACTTGTTATGTTCCTTAGGCTCTTTAAATTTCATTTGGGAGTGATACTTTTGCAATAATTTACCATATTATTTTAATATTTTAATCTCTGGTTTAAAATGTTTTGTTGTGTACTGGTTTTTTTCTTTTTAGTCTGTTTTTACTACCTCATTTTTTTATTGTGGTAAAATGTGTATAAACCTAAAATTAGCCAGTGGCAATTACATTCAGAATGTTGTAGTCATCACCGCTATTTCTAAAATCCTGTCATCACCCAAAAGAAATGTATGCATGAAACAGTAATTCCTCACTGCTTCCTTTTCCAAGCCCCTGGTAACCTTATATCTACTGTCTCTATGAATTTGCCTGTTGAGTTAATTCATGTCGTACGGTATTCTTCTATGTTTGGCTTATTTCATTTAAAATGTTTTCAAGGTGGGATCCCTGGGTAGCGCAGCGGTTTGGCGCCTGCCTTTGGCCCAGGGTGCGATCCTGGAGACCTGGGATCGAATCCCACATCGGGCTCCCGGTGCATGGAGCCTGCTTCTCCCTCTGCCTGTGTCTCTGCCTCTCTCTCATCTCTCTCTGTGTGACTATCATAAATAAATAAAATTTTAAAAAAATAAATAAATAAATAAATAAAATGTTTTCAAGGTCCATCCATGTTGTAGCATACATCAGAACTTCATCCTCTTTATGGCTGAATAATATTCCATTGTATATACATATATACCATATTTCTATTTGTCGATGGATACTTGAGTGGCTTCTCTTTTTAAAAATTTTTTTTCATCTTATTTTACTAGATTCTTTTTTTATTTAATGTATGCTCTTAGCTCAAGCTTGTGAGTTCTTGTGTGGGTTTTGTTTTTTGTCTGTTTCTTGTTGGTTTTTGCTTTTGATTTTTTATCTCTGGTTCCTAGACATTTTTACTCTTTACGTCTTTTTTTTTTTACGTCTTAGTCTTTCAAATTATTTTTCTTTTTATGGTATCTTGGCTTAGTTTAGCAATTTGATTCCTTTTATTTCATTATTACCTTGTGTATGTGTATGCAGCTTTATTCTACTTAAGAAACAGAAACTTTAAATTTTACTATTCAAAAAATTTTGGATCTTTAGATCATTTTATTTTGCATTTGTTTGGAACATTTTGTCATCGAGTACGTTTATCTTGAGTCTTAGTTTATAAATAGTAGGCAGGAATTACCAGCAGACTGACAGCTGAGATTGGCTCACACCCTGAACAGGAGGTTGACTATTTTTTCCCTCCATTTGTCCCTGAAGCAACTTTCTAATTCTCTTCTCACAGATGCCTGTCACCTAGAAACTGTAATGTGACTAAATGACTGCAAGAAAAAGTAGCTCTTTTAGTAACAAACTGGTCCTGCTTTCACATATGGTATATCAACCATTTCTTCCAAGAGAAACAATATGATCTGAAAGCTGTGCTTTTATGATCATTGGGACCTGGGAAAGCTATGAAGAGACCTTGGAACAACATCCATTTTCTTTCAGCAAGCATGCACTCAGATCTAACTTTCTCACTCCTATAGATACATTTAAAAAAAAACCAAAGTGTTAGTGCCTGTAGGCAAATTAAAATATATCTGCTTAAGTTAACTAAAAAACAATAAGGGGGGGATCCCTGGGTGGCTCAGCGGTTTAGCGCCTGCCTTTGGCCCAGGGCGTGATCCTGGAGTCCCTGGATCGAGTCCCGCATCGGGCTCCCGGCATGGAGCCTGCTTCTCCCTCTGCCTGTGTCTCTGCCTCTCTCTCTGTCTATCATAAATAAATAAATAAATAAATCTTTAAAAAAAAAAAGGGGCATCATATGTAATAGAAATGCCAGAAGGCAGGACGCCTGGGTAGCTTGGTGGTTGAGCATCTGCCTTTAGCTCAGGGCGTGATCCCAGGTTCCTGGGATCGAGTCCCACATCAGACTCTCCACAGGGAGCCTGCTTCTCCCTCTGCCAAGGTCTCTGCCTCTCTATGTCTTTCATGAATAAATAAAATATCTTTTTAAAAAATGCCAGAAGGCAAGAGGTCTGGCCATGCATGACTGGTGTTTGTGAACTAGTCAGAATTCTAATCCTTTTGACTGGAAAAAGAAAGGGAGTTTCAATATGGTGCTCTTTAAAAGTCCTCCAGGTGCTAAAGTTTCATGATTCCATCACCTCTACCTTATTAATCTTAGCAATAAATTATCACCTATACATTTGGGATTCTTTAGTACCATCTTCTGCACTATGGCTGTATATCAGGAGTCCCTGGGAGCTTTTTAGAAGTCCAGATTCCTGGATCTCCCTCCATATCTGCTGGATCAGAATCTCTGTGACTGAGGTCTTTTTCTCCTCCTTTTTTAAAGTTCGTTAGGTAATTCTGAAATTCCCAGCCTCCCACTGACCATGGACTTGCATGTAGGAGCTAGAGACACTTGGTTGCCAAACATTGCTGACCTAAACCTAAGAATTCATTGAGTTCTAAAGTTCTTACTGGCAAGTACCTTAGCTTTCCATTTTACAGTACCAGAGGACAAAATGAACTTGTCATTATACTCTACACCAACTAGTAATATTCAAAGACTAGCATCAAACCAGATACCATATTTCTTCTACATCCTTCTGTACCTACAAAAGCAATTCGTAAAATCTTTGATTGTTAAACAAGATACAAAAAGAAAACCAAATAGAGAAAATACGAAATCCTTTGGTTAAAGATGTTGGCTATTTCTACAATACAGATTAGCAGTTCCTGCAGTAGTTCTAAGAGAGATAGGTTAGCAGATGGATATCCCATCACTAGTGCTCGTGATCTGTGATTTGTAGGAACTACTAGTTCTAACTAATGAGTTTGAAACATCATCAGGTAAGAAGTAGTAAAGGGATATTTTGAAAGTAAAATTCAGGAAAGCCAGTAAAGAAAGTGAACATTGTACTCTCATAATTTTTTTTGGAATAAATCAAAGTGAGATTGCCTTATAGATAAAGCTTCATTCTTATTTTCTCCAGTCCATTTTTTCATTTTTCTCCATTTTTTTCATTTGTTCTTTAACCTGCTAGACTATGGCTTCTATTCCTCCATTAAAACCCCTGTTAGTGTTGGGGCACCTGGGTGGCTCAGTCTGCTGAGTGTCTGACTCTTAATTTCAGTTAGGTCATGATCTTGGGGTTGTGAGACCAAGCACCATGTGAGGCTCCACACTACGTCTAAGATTCTTTCTCTTCCCTCTCCCCACCCTTTCTAAAAATAATAAAAAAGTTAAGAAAAAAAAAGACAACTCTGTTAATGTCACCAGAGATGTAGCATATTTCCACCCAGTAGACCTTCTCTTTCAAGCTCCTTTTACAGGCTCTCAGCATATTTGATACACTTGACCATCCATCCCTCCTTGAAACACTCTTCTGTTTGCCTCTTGACTCCACATTTTCATGGTTTTCTTCCTACCTTGTAAACCTATCTTCAGTCTCCTTTTCTAACATTTATTTCATATGACCTCTAAATTTGGAGTTTCTCAGGACTTGGTCCTGGCCCTTTATTGTCTCTTTAATTTCTTTTTAAGTAATCTTATCCATTCCTATGGAATTTTTTTTTCATTCCAGTGGATTTAACTACCATAGCAGTTATTCATCCCAGATTCCCCTCTGCCGCACAGTATTTTATGGCCTCTTAACACTCTCCTGTTGGACATCTTTTGACAAACTTTCCATAGTTGAACTTCTGCAATTCAGTTCTTCTTTTCATTGCTGTATACTCAGTTGTTCAAACTCTAGAGCACAGGAAAACATTCTTTATTCCTCCTGTTCCTTTGCCCTACTATCACATCACTTAGCACTGTATCCCAAGCTAGCTTTGTGATTTTTTTTTTTAACTATATCTCAGTAGCACTATGACTATTTACTTAATTATTTTAGCTAATTCTAAGGAATAAATTTAGTAAATGACCAATGTGATGTGCTAGTTATATTCTTTTTAATAAAATGCTCACATACCCCAAATCTTGTATGCCATCATGTGTGACATACTTTCAGAAACACTGAATCAAGTCCCACATCAGGATCCCTGTGAGGAGCCTGCTTCTCCCTCTGCCTATGTCTCTGCCTCTCTCTCTCAGTGTGTGTGTCTTAAAAATAAATAAATCTTTAAAAAATATATATGTGTGTGTGTGTGTGTGTGTGTGTATATATATATATATATATATAAATTAAGTGATGTTACTCCTTACCTTAAAACTCTAATAGAATTTATTACATAAAGATAAAATCCAGTTTCCTAATTTTGTGCCCCCAAGGCCTTGCTGCATCTGTCTTTGTCTTGGTTTATGCCACTTTGCTCCCCATTCACCTTGGTAAAGCCACTGTGATCATCTCCCAGATCAAAGAACAGAACTCTTTCACATCCATCTTAGGGCCCATACATGCTGTTCCCTTATGCCATTTATCTCTACCTTAGTTCCTTCTCCTATTTTAGGTCTTAGTTAAATGTTACTTCTAAGAAAGTACATTTCTGACTGGTAACCAAAGTAACTCTTCCTCACTTAATTATTTTCTACTATAGCCTTGATTTTTTTCCTGCCACTTTATTATTATTTCATTGGTCATTTTCCCTTTTTGTTTTTGTCTTCCTAACTAAAATGTAAAATTCATAAGGGTAGGGGTATGCCTGTCTTGTTCAGCATTGTTTCCTTTTGTCTGAAACAGTGCATGATATAGTAATATTGTTGAATGAATGCTTGTCCCTGTAATTAGAGGCCTACATCAGTTTATAGAATGCCATGTCTATGGATTGCAATATAATTCTGGAACTAATCCCAAAATAAAGGATTGAGCTGGATGAAGAAATGACTCATGTAGTTAAGGCCCTGCCAAGCAGAGGTAGCAGCATGTATAAACGCTTCAGATCTACAGAGGAAACCAGTATGAGTAGTGTAGCCAGAATGATCAAAGATTAACCAAAAGAAGTAAGCAGGAGTCCACCTTCATTCATTTGCTTGTAGATACATATCCAGTTATCCCCATACTATTTGTTGAAAAGACTATTCTTCCATTGCATTTTATTCACACCAGTGTCAAAAATCAATCGACCATAAATGTTCAGTTTATCTCTTAATTCCCAGTTCTAACTTGTTGATCTGTATGTGTATCATTATGCCAGTACCACACTATCTTGATTCTATAGCTTTATAGTAGGTTTTGAAATCAGGAAGTGTGTGAGCTCTTTCTTTACAAAATGAAAAAAACAGAGCCACAAAGCCCAAGGTTAAGTAAAAAATTAGCAGTCAGAACTAGACATCAGGTAACCTGATTCCCAATCTTTCTTTTTTAGTATCTTTTATTACAAATTAGTACAAATGCTTATGAAATCCAAATACCATAATGAGCACTCATTACTCAATGTGACTTTTCTTAACTGGAAAAAAATAAACATTTGAAGACTCCTGTGTGCTTCCTCAATCACATTCCCAAATTTCCCCAGGGGTGGTCATTGTCTTTAATGTATCTATCCGTGTGTGTTTTTATGTAAGTTGCACATGTATTTGTATGTACAGATGACATATACGAGTGTTTTGCAAGTTTTGAGATTTTATATACTATATGTAAAATTGTTTAGCTTTTTTGTTCAACTTAAAATTTTGAGATCCCACATTAATATGTATGTTGCTAGTTCATTTAATACAACTACTATGTAGTGTTTCATTATATAATATACACAATCCATTTTCTTTGGACAAGTAAGCCGATTTTCTCCAGTTTCCAGACTTACCAAACAAAAGCTGCAAAGCACAATCTTACATATATATATCTCTTTATCTATATGTGCTAGACTGTCTTTAAAATTGGAATTCCTGATTGTATTCGCATGCTAATGTTGCCTTATGAAATAACTAGATTGGTAAAACCATTTTAAATGCAAATAAGGAATATATAAGAGT
This sequence comes from Canis lupus baileyi, assembly GCF_048164855.1. Taxonomy (NCBI): domain Eukaryota; kingdom Metazoa; phylum Chordata; class Mammalia; order Carnivora; family Canidae; genus Canis; species Canis lupus. Next base: position 49,518,816 of record NC_132848.1, on the reverse strand, counting down.
TCTGCATCTCACTTTATCAGACCTTTTTCCTTTTCTCCCAACAGATAAATGTGTCAAGTATGTCATCATCTAATATTCACTACCCTGATTAATAATGAAGTTGAGCATCTTTTCTGTGTTTATTAACCCCTTTGGTTTTATCTTGAATTACTTATTCATATACGTTGACCGTTTTTCCTACTGGGTTTTCTTTTTCTTACTGATTCATAAGAGTTCTTTACATGTCCTTTGTCTTTTATGTACTGTAGATTTCTTTTCTGTAATTTGTGCTACGTCTTTTCACTTTGTCTTTGTTTTGATAGGTTTTTAAATTTTTATGTTTTATGCTTTGTTTCATTCTACTCAGCAATTATTTGTTGAACACTTCCTATACACCATTCTAACAAGTATACAGCAGTGAGCAAAGGAACAAAAATCCCTGCCTTCATGAAGCTTACCATTCTAGTTGAGAGAAGAGAGAACAAAGAAACAAATGAATAAAACAAAGTATGTCAGAAGCAGTAGGTACAGTGAAACTTAAGACAGGGAAAGAATGAAGAGGCCATATTGAAATAAGGATTGTTATTTTAATAGGATGGTCAAAGAAGGCTTGTGAAGGTGACATTTGAGCAATAGCTTGAAGGAGGTGTTTGGGCATAGGGCATAGCAAGTTCTAAGAAAATGAGATAGGAGCAAGCCAATCACATTCAAGCAATATCAAAGAGGCCAATGTGGCTCAGATTAAATGGGTGTGGGAGGAGTATAGTAGTAGATGGGGTCATCAAGGTCATGGAACAAGGATCTTGCAGGCCATTGTAAGGATTTTCGCTTTTCCTCTTCCCCTCGGAGAACTTCGAAGAAGTGATATAATCTGACTTTAGGCTGACTCTAGCTCTTTTGTTGAAAACAGACTATGGAAGACAGCAGAAACAGTATTTGGGCTTTCTTCTTATCCAAAGGAGAAAAGATAACAGTATGAACAGAGTATTACCAGTATAAGAGTAATAAGTGGTCAGATTCTAGGTAGATTTTGAAAGTCAACTTGAAAACATTTGCAGATAACTTGGTTGTATAAAGAGAGAAGACTATGATTTTAAACCTGAGCATCTAGAAGGACAGAATTGTCATTTATCAGGATTAAAGTGATTGAAGAACCAGTTTTGGGGGTGAGAGGGTACGTGGGGAGATTGGAAGTTCTGTTTGGGGCATTTTTTGACATCCTTGTTAGTCCTTCAAGAAGAAATGTTGAGTAGTCAATTTGACAAACAGATTCAACTTGTGCAGTGGAAAGGTTCAGGGTAAAGCTATAAATTTGGGAGTCCTCAGCCTATAAAGAGCATTTAAGGTCATGAGGCTGGATGAGATCACCAAGGGAATTCAGGCAGATTGTAGATGAAGAAGTGGTCCAGGCCATGCAGATGTTAAGCCAGAGCATTTATATATTTTTTAAAGATTTGATTTACTTATTCATGAGAGACGGAGAGAGAGACACACACAGACACAGGCAGAGGAATAAGCAGGCTCCGTGCAGGGAGTCTGACATGGGAATCCCCATCTCCAGGACCACACCCTGGTCTGAATGCGGTTCTAAACCTCTGAGCCACCCGGACTGCCCAAGACGCCAGGGAATTTATTTATTTTTTTTTATTTTTATTTATTTATGATAGTCACACAGAGAGAGAGAGAGGCAGAGGGAGAAGCAGGCTCCATGCACTGGGAGCCCGACGTGGGATTCGATCCCGGGACTCCAGGATTGCGCCCTGGGCCAAAGGCAGGCGCTAAACCACTGCGCCACCCAGGGATCCCGACGCCAGGGAATTTAATAGGAACCAGTTAAAGAGACTAAGTAGGGCTAGTGAGCTAGGAAAACAATAAGCATGAGGTGTCCTGGAAGTCAAGTGGAGAAAAGTGTTCTCAGGAGGAAGTGATCAACTGTGTCATGATGTTTATAGGTCAAGTAATATCAATACTTGGAATAACATTTGTATTTTGTAGTGCTGTGGCCGTCAGTGACCTTGACAAGAGCAGTCAATGGAATGAGAAGGGCAGAAATCTTAGGCTCAAGAAAAGGGAGGAAAGGAATTTGAAGCAGGGGGCATAGGAAGCAATTACTTACCTTCATTTAACAATCACTTTTGAATAATGAAACAGCAAATATAGCTAGATTTTTTAATTAATTAATTTATTTATTTATGAAAGACACACACACAGAAAGAAAGAGAGAGGCAGAGACACAGGCAGAGGGAGAAGCAGGCTCCCTGCAAGGAGCCTGATGTGGGACTGGATCCCAGATTCTGGGATCATGCCCTGAGCCCAGGGCAGACGCTCAACTGCTGAGCCACTCAGGCGTCCCTGTAACTAGATATTTTAAGTGATTATAATTAAGGTTACTGAGAAGAATTTCACAGATGCTAAATAAGATGTGTACTAATATGAATGCACTTCAGGTGTATTAATTACAGATTTAGTACATTCCTGTGTAAAAACAAACCTTTTATCAAGTCAACGTAGTTCCCAATTTCTCTAAATTCTCTATTCCTAATTTAAGGTTTTATCCTTTTTTAAAGTTGATTATTTTCTGCTTTTTCCTGCATTTATGGAAATGGCCTGAAGACTTACCTCCTTTATTTGTGTTAGATGACATTAGATTTTTCTAATGATGAATCCTCCTTTTATTAAGATATATCCTATTTGGTCACATAAGGTTTTATTATTGTTGTTACTATTTTTTGTTTTGTGTGTTTTAAAAATACATTGATTCATTGTATTTTATTTTGGTGGGTTTTTTTAGTCCGTATTTTACAGTAAGACATTTTTTTTCTTTGCATATGAGAAGATTATCTGTTCCTTGAAGATTTAAGAAAGCTACCTTGGAAAGCATCTGGGTTTGGTTCCTCTTCTAAAAAGAGAACACTTGGGGATCCCTGAGTGTCTCAGTGGTTCGGCACCTGCCTTTGGCCCAGGGCACGATCCTGGAGTCCCGGGAATGAGTCCCACATTGGGCCCCTGGCATGGAGCCTGCTTCTCCTTCCTCCTGTGTCTCTGCCTCTCTATGTCTATCATAAATCAATCAATCAATCTTTTAATAAATAAATAAATAAAAAGAGAACACTTAATTACCAGCTTAAGTTCTTTGATAGTTATTGGTGTATAAAGCTGTTCTGTTTTTGGTTTTTGTTTTTTTGTTTTGGTTTTTGTTTTGTTTTTTTTTTAGATTTTATTTATTTATTCATGAGAGACACAGAGAGAGAGAGACAGGCAGAGGGAGAAGCAGGCTCCATGTAGGGACCCTGACGTGGGACTTGATCCCCAGCCTCCAGGATCAGGCCCTGGGCTGAAGGTGGCACTAAACCCTTGAGCCACCCGGGCTGCCCTGCTGTTCTGTTTTTTTATCTGTTTTGGTAATTCATTTATTTTCTAGAAAACATTCATTTTATCTGTGTTTTCAAATGTATAGGATAAAGATTTTTATTGTGGTTTTTTTTAATCTGTTATATCTGTAGTTATGCCATCTTATTCATTTCTAATATTCTTTTCCTAATTGCTTTCGCTCTACATGTCTTTTTTTAGTACGTTTTTCAGAGGACAACTTTTTTTAAATATAAAATAAAGCAACCAGCTTTTTATTGATCTTCTCTAGTTTATCAATTTCATTGAAACAACTTTATTCTGTTTCTCTATTCCCCTTTAGGTTTACTCTCTCTTAAGTTGAAATGCTTCGTGTTGCATTTCACGAGACTTTTATTTTTTTATTTTATTTTTTTTAAGATTTTATTTATTTATTCATGAGAGACACACAGAGAGAGAGAGAGAGAGAGAGAGAGGGGCAGAGACACAGGCAGAGGGAGAAGCAGGCTCCATGCAGGGAGCCCGATGTGGGACTCGATCCTGGGTCTCCAGGATCGCGCCCTGGGCTGAAGGTGGTGCTAAACCACTGAGCCACCCGGGCTGCCCTAATAAGACTTTTAATGTCAGTTTGTCCCATTATTAATGATGTTAAGGTTGATAATTTTGGTTAAGGTGATAATTGCTAGTTCTCTCCATAATTAAGGGGGCCTTATTCTCTTTGAAGTTACTAAGTAATCCATAGGGTAGTACTTGGTGCTGAATGAGCATTGGGTTACCCAACATCATTTCACCTAATAAGCTTAACAACCATTAATGATCTTTACCCTAATCAGTTGTTACACTGGTGTTGCTAATGATTTTCTAATTATTTCTACATTTATTAGCTGATACTATTTTGTAAAGAGAGTTTTCTTTTTTCTAATTTGGTGTATTTGGGAGTTTTTTGTTGTTTGTTTTGACTTGTTTTCAAATTACGATTTTTCCTATTTTTCAGGGTAATAACAGTCAAAATCATTATTCTTTTTGATGCTCAAATTTTCCCCAAATGTAGGAACCTTTACAAACTGGACGTTTTAACACATCTCCATTAAGCTTTGGGTATTTCTTTGCTTTCTCACATGCTTATTTTTAACTCTCCTGCCCTGGTCATGGAATTAGCCATTTATTAATGGTACTGTCTTGACCAAAAACTGTCCAGTGTGTTTCTCCAGTGTGCAATTTTTCTGCCTTTAGAATTCATTGTTCCCAGGGACACCTGGGTGGCTCAGTGGTTGAGCATCTGCCTTCGGCTCGGGTTGTGATCCCATGGTCCTGGGATCGAGTTCTGCATCAGGCTCCCTACAAGGAGCCTGCTTCTCTTTCTGCCTCTTGTCTGTGTCTCTCATTAATAAATAAAATCTTAAAAGAAAATTTGTGGTTGCCATAATGAAAGGTACATATTTCATCCTCCTGTTTCATAAGTTTCATTATTAAAATGGTTTTATGGTATGTCACCTCAAAAGTGGGAAAGAGTACCTTTTTCCACTAATGGAGTGATACTTTTCATATAACCTTAAAATTTTAAGTTAGAGTGATCCTCACCTCAGCTTCATTAGGAGTAGTATATGCCCTTCAAACCAGTAGACTATTAATATATTAAGATACTTGGCTAACATGGATAGGTTTAGCTGTATACTCTAAAGATGATGCTAACTGGCATTGTAAAACACCCAATGGGAGTTGTTGGGACAGGATTAAAACCAAAAACAACTTGGATGTTGAATATTTTAGATTTATGAATATTATATAAAATTGGAATTTATTTAAATAACTTGGATTTATGAATATTATATAATATCTCAGTTTTCCTGGGAGTAATTCCTTTTGAGGAAATATTTCAGATGATAATAGCTCTGAATTCTACTTTCATTTTATTAAGGCAGTTCTACTTCCATTTAATTGCTTACAGGGTTGTTTTGGTTTTGTGTTTTTTTTTTTTCTTTTTTTTTTTTTTTTTGAAGATTTTATGTATTCATGAGATCCACAGAGAGGCAGAGACACAGGCAGAGGGGAAGCAGGCTCCATGCAGGGATCCCGAAGTGGGATTTGATCCTGGGTCTCCAGGATCGCATCCTGGGCTGAAGGCAGCGCTAAACCGCTGAGCCACCCAGGCTGCCCATGGTTTTGGTTTAGATAAGCTCAGTTTATTGAAAATTTTGACCCAGAAAAAGGTTAAGGAAGTAAAATTAATTTTACTAAGTGGACAGGTATTCTCAGTTCTGTTGCCTTTAGCCCTACTTTAGCCATGGTTCGATAAGAATGAGGATTTTTTAAAAAGAAGAAGAATGGTTATTAAAAGTATCAGGAAAAAAATAAAAATAAAAATATCAGGGCCCAGCTCCCTGACACAGAATGTGTTAGAAACTGCAAGGTAGAAAGAGGTACTCTTGTTAGCTATTCTGACTTTACTTCAAAAGTTATAGTAGAATTACAGAAAAAATAACGTTATCTCAAAATGAAATAGCAATTCCTATTGCTAATTTAAAGGTTCAGGATAGATTTCTAGTGACCTTCTAATTTATGTTTCAGATGATAATAGGAAATTATTGATATAGATACTTCACCGCACTATGCTAGAGATCAACTCTAGATTTTGTGAAAATGCTAAAAAATAAATGAAAATCATATGAGCCTCTTCTATTTGGATTTCAAGTAGTTACTCAAGCGTATTAAGTATATGACTGAAGTATACACTGAATGACTTAGTCTCCCATAACAGCAATTGTTCTTAAGTGGAATCTAATCCAAATCATAAAGCATCTCCAAAAAAGTCCAAAGGAAAAATACTGAAAATTATTGTTTTTCCATTTAATTTGTTTTGGTGATACTTGTTTTATTCTTGTGTTTAATTTTAGATTGTAAGCTCTTTGTGATGTAAACTATATTTATAGCTTACATTCTCTAGTGTTTAAAGTCATGGATACACTTGTGCAATAAATATTTACCAGCTGTTAGAGGTCCTTACTAAGGCTTAGTGCCCCTCTGGCACAAATCACTGTACAGTTGTTGTCTTTGGCAGAAAGCTGATGTTGAAAATCTTGGCTAGAATGCTTTTGCTTAACCAAGACAAACCTCTGAAGTGTTGAATTAGTGAATATTTTTTTATTTGATAACAGGTTTTTGCGATATCCAAATTTTAATAATTCATGTGGAATTTACATGCTCACCACAGGTCACCTAAAGCTCTTAGCTTATTACATATTTCCAATAAGACATTGAATGCTTCTTTAGCTTTAATCTGTATCTCTGTTCATGTTCATTAATTGTCCATTATTTTTTCTTCTTTTTATAAGCAAACATGTTTTTTTCTTAAACTTAAGAAGAAGCTCTGTTTTACACAGCATTAATTAACCTTTTGATCTGATAAACAGTTCTATATGTGGGATTCCTTCTCCCCACATGAGAAGAAAATTATGGCTAATGAAGATCTTTAAAAAGACACATTTCTAAAAATATTAACTAATTAATTAATTAATTAAAAGACACATTTCTTGTAATTCTTACTGTGAATAAAATGTTGAACATTTATTAATAAAGATAATGTCTTCCTCTCTTTTTGAAATTTCCTTCCTTTTTAAGATATTGTAATACTTTGTATAACTCGGTAAACACTTTTTTCCTACCTCTTACCCCTGACTATTAAATATGTAAACATCCTTTCCTTTACTGCTTAATTTTGTATACACTTCTCTTATAGTATTTCTAAACATTCTCCAGTGCTTCTTAGTGCTTCAGCATGGTAACGACTTACCCATTTAAATTAGTATAGCCATCAGGTGTCCACCTTATTTCGTCTACATTTTTAAATGAAAAAGAGATTATTTATTGAGCTTAAGAAACAGCATTTAAGATCCTTGAACTGAATACTACTTCATAGGTATAGACCAACATGGTAGTACTTGCAAGAAAAGGAAATAAGGATGATCTCTAAAAAGCAAAGGTTTTTCTCTCTAGTTTGAGATGTTATGATCATACCACTAAAACTCTTTCCAGGATTTTCTGCCTATTAAACAAGAAAACGAAAAACCACTTTCAGAAAACATGGATGCCTTTGAAAAAGTGAGAACAAAATTAGAAACACAGCCACAAGAAGAATATGAAATCATCAATGCAGAGGTAGGATATCTTAATGTCTTTTTTTTTTTTTAAATCTGGTTTTACCAATCAAGATGCAAATGTGATTCTAGACATAATCCCAAATCAAAATTAAACTGCTTTAGTCTTTATACTGAAAAATTTAAACAACAAGGAATAAACAGTGCAATTTTTAAAACTGAAGATCAAAATTAATTTCTGTGTTAATTCTGGTTTTGGGGAACAGCCAATTCTGTATTTTTTTTTATTTTTTATTTTTATTTTTTTTCAATTTTTTTTCAATTCTGTTTTTAAATGTTTTAAATAATTCCAAGGAGATGTTCATATGAAACCATCATTCTTTTTTATTATTTGAAAAGATTTGATTGCTCTGTCTACACTTTTTTTTTTTTAATAAAAGGAAATTCACTTCAAGTAGTGTAATATCTTGAGAGCCAAATATTTGACCACTTACTGGTGTTACCACAGTCATAAATATCGAGTTGAAACAGACTGAACATTCATGTTGCAAATTTTTCAGTAAGACTGGAAAATAGAATCACAGCTTATAAATGAAAATCACATTCATAGTATAATGGAAATAACAGTAGGTTAAGAATTAGGAATTCCAGATTGAAAATAAGCCATTAGCTAGCAGGTAATAAGTGTGTCTTAGGCTACATGAAGTCCTATCAATCAATCAATTGTATTTAACATGTAGGTATTAGACAAGAGCACTATTAATATATTGGGTAATATTCTCTCAACCTCAAGTTGTCTATATCTGTAACCCAATTTATGTCAACCCATTAGATGCATTGTATAAAATCAAATTGATGGGCTCCTGGGTGGTGTGGTTGCCTGGGTGTTGGACTCTTGGTTTTGGCTCAGGTCATAATCTCAGCTGTGGCATAGAGCCCCTTGTCATTGAAGAGTCTGCTTGAAACTCTCCCTCTGCCCCCTCCTTCTGCTTACTTACTTGCTCTCTCTTATTCTTGAATAATCTTTTAAAAAAATCAAATTGAAACCATTTACAGTTGGTGGTGAGTGCATATTTTAGAAGAAAGAATCTCAGCAAGTTATTGGCTGGGTTTTCAGACTAACCTGAACCACTGTTTTCTTCATCTGCCTCATTTTGTATTACCTTAAAGATGCCGTTGAATCTTTTGTTAACTGAGCCCCACCAAAGGGATGTCACATACTCCCAAAATACAGCTAAAGCGGTTTGTACCATCATAAGAACCGAAACAGATTTTGTTATGCCTTCTCTTTGTTGCCTCTTATATTTATATATTAGAAACTCCTTCACTAATTGTGAATGTATGAAAACCAGATCTTAATTACTGTGTTGTAAAAAGTGATCCATTTTCTATTTTTTTATGTGTTCATTTGTAGACTTCATTAGGTCTGCTTTTTATGAAAGATCTCATTTCTTCTTCATCCTAAATGGTCAGACCACTAAACAATTAATTAAATTGTGTTTAAATTATTATTAAACCATTTATTTGTTTTTTGTCAGGTTAAACATGGTGGTTTCGTTTATTATCAAGAAGGTTGCTGCTTGGTTCGTTCCAAAGATGAAGAAGGTACACCATAGTTTTTCCTTTTTTCCTAAAGTGTTCTGATTTTTCATATTTCACATTTTTCGTAGGAAATTTGATAGTGATTTCTCAAAGGCATAGGAAATATATTTTAGATTATTTCTACTTTAAAAAAATGATTAGTTAATATCAGGGTTTGTTCAAGGTACAGTTAACAGCTATACCTAAAAGCTTTGGAGGGGAGAATGGAGGTTGTTTTGTTTTGTTTTGTTTTGTTTTTTTACCATCTCTAATATCCTATATTATACTATACTGGACATTTTACATGGATTATTCAATGTTATTACATTCTGTTAACTTTCTAGTTCAATGTTATTATATTCTGTTAACTTTCTAGTTTCTCCATAGTCTATAGGTACTAGACTATATCTGTCAAATAATAACACATAGGCTGATGCATAGATTAATATTGAATAACATAGGCTAATATTAAATAAGAAATATCAGATTCTTGATTTCAAGCTGGTATCAGAGCTGAAGGAAGCCAGAATGTAGCCTCTTATAGAAGGGGAATGCAAATTCAAATTTAAAGATTTTTTTAAGTACATCTTGTGGAGTTATCACTTTCATATTTTTCTCTATGCAGCAGATAATGATAATTATGAAGTCTTATTCAATTTGGAGGAACTTAAATTAGATCAGCCCTTCATTGATTGTATCAGAGTTGCTCCTGATGAAAAATATGTAGCTGCTAAGATAAGAACTGAAGATTCTGAAGCATCTACCTGTATAGTTGTGAAGCTCAGTGATCAGCCTGTAATGGAAGCTTCTTTCCCAAATGTGTCCAGTTTTGGTAAGCCATCAAACAAAACAGTCTTCTGTGTTAGGCAACTATAAGAGACTTGTCTATACCTTTGAAACATTTTTATTTGTCCATATGAATGAGAAGGTGAATGCCTAATCCTTTTATTCCTATGGACTCCATAGCTTCCTATCTATCTCTTATTCGGGAGACTTTCCCTTTAATTATACATCCAAATTCATGTTCATGTTTTTTAAAATATTACAGCCAGAATCCAAGCTGTACAGCTTTGATGTATCAATAATTCTTTGCAAATTTACCATTCAGACACCTTTTTGCATACAAATTGTATTTTGTGTGTTACTCAACTTTAAATTTAGGTTTTTTTTTTTTGTTTTTTTTTTTTTTAATTTCACGTCATCTTCTCAAGCCATTAGAGCAGATTGCCCAGAGTTACTACCAACAAACTTTGGAACATGTTGAACTTATTCATCAGTAGAAGTTGTGATATTTTGACTAAGAGAATCAACTTTAAATTTTCTTTTATCGGGACGCCTGTGTGGCTCAGCATTTGAGCATCTGCCTTCGGTTCAGGGTGTGATCCCGGAGCCCCTGGATCGAGTCCCGCATCGGGGCTCTCCTCAAGGAGCCTGCTTCTCCCTCTGCCTATGTCTCTGGCTCTCCCTCTTTGTGTCTCTCATGAATAAATAAATAAAATCTTATAAAAAATAAATAAATTTTCTTTTATCACTGAGTGATACATATGTTCATAGTTTGTTTCCGTTTTCATTTTCTGCCTAATTTTCTCCATTGTTTAATAATTAAGCACTTTTGCAGTGAATTGAAATTATAGTCTAATTGATTCTGAAACCTACTTTTGGTGGAGAGGGGGGAGGACATGGAGAGGGAGGTACGGAGGGAGAGGGATAGAGTATCTTAAGCAAGCTTCACGCCCCGTACCAAGCCCCACTTGTGGCTCAATCTCATGACCCCAAAATCATGACCTGAGCCAAAATCAAGAGTTGGATGCGTAACAGACTGAGCCATCCAGGTGCCCCCTGAAACATAAATTTTGTACATTTTAATCTCTCTCAAATCACGATGCACATTATACAGTGCTGTCTTATACAGTCACTGTCAGCCAGGTGGCAGTCATGATGTAATCGTGTGAAAACTTCTATTGACAGTTTCTGGTAAGATCAAGAAAACTCCAGCATTAAAATGTATTGGTAGTTTGAGATATCCTGTGGATTGAGGGAAGACAGAAAAGATTTAGGCATGAGAGAAAGTGATCCAGTGTTTCTTCAGACTTAAAGATTGTAGATGTAAACATAGTTCATTTCCTGTAAGCATGACTCTGACTGAACATTCCAATTCTTAATTAGAAACCTGAGAATGAGAACTGCTTGAAACCTTGGACTTGATGTAGCAACATTTTATTCTCCAAAAAAGCTGACTTCTACATAACATTGGTTAGATCTGATCAAACCAGTGTTTGATTTACATTTCCAGGGATGAGCTTACACATCTCTTCTTTGGTGGCACTCAAGTTTGAATGTGTTGTGCCCTATTTTTCAACTGCAAGTAATATATAATCTATAATTCTTTAATTATTTTCTTTCAGAATGGGTAAAGGATGAAGAAGAGGAAGATGTTTTATTCTACACCTTCCAGAGGAACCTTCGCTGTCATGATGTATATCGGGCAACTTTTGGTGATAACAAACGTAATGAACGTTTTTACACAGAAAAGGACCCAAGGTACTAGGATAATGCAATTAAATCTTTTTCTCCAGAGTTTTTCTCCAGTTATCTAAAGTGCTATTCTTAGTTGACATAAAATATTGATTTCAGCTAGAACCAGGTGTAATAGGTTAAGATGAGCATAATCATTCATTTATTAGTTGTTTGGATTCAAAATTGGAATCTCGTTATATTCATTCTCCACAGTGAACACAAATACACTATTAGACTGCAAAGACTAAGTTGCTAACATTCTCTGTAGACTGACATATGAAAAGAGTTGTTAATTAAATCTTTAATAGGGTTGCCATACTACATTTCTGAATCTTTTATAGGCCATAGGTAGAATAACATGGTGTCAGTTACAAAGAATTCACTACTCATTTCATATAGATTATCTACCTTTTAAATTGTTGTACTTTGAGCTGTGGTATCCACTGCTCTTTAAATTTCACTCTCCCCAGTATTTTGGTAATTCCTCTTTACTTCCTTATTATCTAGGACTCGTGTCCCATATTACCGTTTAGCAGGCTTGGGAGGAAATGACAGTAAGTTTATCTGGCAAAATCCCTTGACTCTTACCCAGATAAACTTTTCCAAATGATTTATGAGAAATTTTTCCTTAACACCAGGGTCCTGTCACCATATATGTTATTTAACAGTAAAGCTTGGACAATGAGCAGATTTTATATTTTTCTTTTTTTTTTTTTTTTTTTTAAGATTTTATTTATTCATGAGAGGCACACAGAGAGAGAGAGACAGAGGCAGAGGGAGAAGCAGGCTCCATGCAGGGAGCCCAACATGGGACTCGATCTCGGGACTCCAGGATCACACCCTGGGCCAAAGGCAGGCGCTAAACCACTGAGCCACCCAGGCGTCACTGAGCAGATTTTATAAGGAAAAAAATGACATCTATGTCAGTAGAGTTAATAGTCAGAATTAACTCATTTCATGAAATTTCTCATCATTTCATGAAATTTCAGAACTGATAAGGATCTTAATGAAAATCTTATATAGCCCCTAGCCCCCTAGTTTTTATTAAGAATTTGAGGTCTAGAGAAATTCTATTATTCCAGACCGTAGAACTAACATTCTTGGACTAGTAATGCTGTCATTGCTTTTTTAATTTTTTTCCTTCTCTGATAATGATTGTTTTTGAGAAATTATCAGAACAATTCATATGATTCCACTATTTTATGTATCGTCTTTCAAGGATATCTTTTGGAGACGTGACAGTTTAAGCTAGTAATGTATTCTGTTATATCAATAACTTAGGACTACAGACCATTTGCCATCTTGTGAATGAAGCTCAGAATGAACACAGCAAGCTATATCCTTGAATAAGATACTTGTTTTCCATATATTGTTACCCATCTAATTTCTAAGAGAAAAGTGGAAAAAAAAGTGGAAACTACTTGGTTTGTACATGCTTTTCTGCCCCTTAAGGAGCTAACCAGTTATGGGTAAGCCTCATTTGACATTCAGAACCCTGATCTACAACACAAACGAGTCTATAGATTCTTAACACTTTATAATCCCCAAATCCAGAGGGGAGGACCAAAAGGGAAAAGCAGAATACCCAAAGCGAAAATATAAAGGTCTTCAAAGAACTTGTAAAACACAGAGTTGCTACTTTACTGTGTTTGCTTTGATCCTTTTCTGTTCTCATAAGTAAAGTTTACCAAAGTATGTAATTTCCATTTACCTGCCCTTGGTGGTCCAGTTTTGGGTACCTGATTTTTTAAAAGGTATTGTCATGAATTTGCCAAAAAAGAACTCTTAAGCAACCACATTTATCTGCTTTGTTTCCAAGTGTTTGAGTAAATTTGGAAATATTTCCAGAGCCATTTAATTCACACATTCTAGGGAGAGCAGAACTATATAGATTCTAAAGGGAAAGATCGGAACAAAATTAGAAAACCTTTTTCAGTCACTGAAAAACACCTCCCTCACCACCACCAAAAACTATTACTGGTACAAATGCTGTTCACTATAGATTTACAGTTTCGTTCATCACTAGAAGCCAGAACAGAGCTAAGTTGAAAAAGCCCTGGGAGGTTACTGAAACTGCCCTGGTCATTTTTTTCTTTTTTTTTTAAAGATGGGTCTTTTTTTTTTCTTTTTTTTTTTTTTAAGATTTTATTTATTTATTTATTCATAGACACAGAGAGAGAGGCAGAGACACAGGCAGAAGGAGAGGGAGAAGCAGGCTCCATGCAGGGAGCCCGATGTGGGACTCGATCCCAGGTCTCTAGGATCACACCCCAGGCTGCAGGCGGCGCCAAACCATTGTGCCACCGGGGCTGCCCCTGCCCTGGTCATTGAATGAAGACTGGGGGTCCAAACCCCAAAGATCCCAATGAGGACAAGTCAGGGCAGTGCTAAACAGTTATGTCTTAGAAATTTCAAGTAAAAGGGATTTTAGAGGTAGACCTTTAATTTTTTTTTTTTTTTAAGATTTTATTTATTTTTACCAAAGAGAGTATGCACACAAGCATGGCGGGGGGGGGGGGGGGTGCTGACAGCAGATGGAGAAGCAGACTCCTCGCCAGGCAAGGAGCTTGATATGGGACTCAATCCCAGGACCCTGGAATCATGACCAGAACTGAAGGCAGATGCTTAGCCAATTGAGCCACCCAAGCACCCTGAGAAATAGACCTTTAACTACTTTTAGAAAGTAGTTTTTTGAAATCTAGAGACAGTTAAAGATTTACATGAAATTATACAGTTGATTAGGTAAAAAACCAGACTCCTGCATCTTCTAGTACTTGATACTGCCCTTCCTTTGCAGTAGAACCTAAATTCTTGAGTGAAAAATGAAATTAGCCTGGAATGTCCCCTTTTCCTCTACGTGGTAGATGGTTCTAGCCTTATTTCTTACACAGATTGTTTGATCTTGGACAAGCCATTTCTTGCTCAGTTTCTGTACCCTTGGTAATTACTTTACCTAGGTCATGCTTGGGATTTGGATAATGACACTCACATATTGATTCCAAAAGTCTTTCTGGTTTATTTTGTGCTTCTGTGTTTCTTCCATACCTATACCTATCTTTAAATTATTTATGCAAATTAAAAAACTTTGCAAATCATTTCAGACTCATCACTTAACATAGCCAATAATACTGCAGAATGGGAAATTAGAGTTTGCTACCCATGCAGGCATAACGGTCACAACCAGTGTAATTAATAAAAAGACATGTTTGCTTATTAAAATTGAAATTGATTTTGTGTACTACAGCATGGTCCCTATATGTAATTTCATAAAAACAACCTAGAACTGCTAGATTATGAACAGAGACTTAGTCACTTTTACCTTTGTGTCTTTATTGATAACTAGAATTCTAGGCCTGTATTATTGCCATTCATTGAGCCCATTGAGTAAATGGTGCACTTAGGTCAGTTTCTCTTTTTCAAGCTAAAATCTGAGTTCAGTGATGACTGTGAGTACCTTTTAACCATTGGATTCTTAGCAGTATAAAGCAGAATTTAAAGTGTATGTGACCTTGTGGTAAACATAGAATAACATAAACTTATCAAATCACTGTTGTACACCTGAAACTAATGTAACATTGTACATCACCTATACTCAAAAAAAAAAGTATGTGTTGCTACTAAATCATAAATTAAAATTAATTCAAAAATACCGTACTAGGTGAGAAAAATGAATAGTATGATATCAACTTATTTTTAACACTAGGCAGAATTATTTTCATGATCAGGCAAAATATATTTCAAGTTTAAAAATAAGTATCAGAAAAAAAATAATAAGTATCAGGGCAACCCAGGTGGCTCAGCGATTTAGCGCTGACTTCAGCCCAGGGCATGATCCTGGAGACCCAGGATCGAGTCCTGCATCGGGCTCCCTGCATTGAGCCTGTTTCTCCCTCTGCCTGTGTCTCTGCCTCTCTCTTTCTCTCTGTGTCTCTCATGAATAGATAAATAAAATCTTTTATATGTATATATATAGATTTTATTTTTATATATAAATATAAAAATATATATTTCTATATATATATATATAGAAATAGAAATAAATAGGAGAATGAATTGGCCTTAGTTCTTTACATTCCTTGTCTTTTCCTTGAATTAAAAGTTCTTTTATATCATTCTATAACTTGTTTTGTTATGCACACATTTTTTTTAAAGTTTTACTTTTTTCAGCTTTATTGAAATGTAATTAACATATAAGACAATTTGAAGGTATATGTGGTGATTTGATACATATACCTATTACAAAATGATTAACACAGAGAGGTAGTTAATATCTCAATCATCTCACAGATTACCACTTTTTTGTGTATGGTGGGAACATTTAAAATCTACTGTCTTGGCTACTTTTGAGTATATAATACTGTACTGCTAGCTATAGTCATCATGCTGGACATTCAATCCCTACATCTTATTCATCTTATATAATTGAAGATATGGGGGCATCTGTCAGGCATTCGACTGTTGATTTCAGCTGAGGTCATGATTTCAGGGTTGTGAGAACAAGCTCCACGTTAGGCTCTCCAGTGGGCCCTGGGCCACCCGCCTCCCCCCCCCAAATGAATGAATGAATGAACAAACGAACCCTTTATTGGTTATCTTCCCCCATTTCGCCCAGCTCTCAGCCCCTGGCCACCATTCTACTATCTTTCTGTGAGTTTCGCTTTTGTAGATTCCACGTATAAGTGACATTATGCAGTATTTGTCTTTTTCTGTTTGACCTATTAGCATAATGCCCTCAAGGTCAATCCATGTTGTGGCAAATGGCAGGATTTCCCTTTGTTATGGCTGAATAATACACATGGCTGAATAATACTCCACAGTGTGTGTGTGTTTGTGTGTGTATTCCTTATTCATCCATCAGTGGACACTTCGGTGGTTTCCACACCTTGGCTATTGTTAATACTAGTGAACTTGGAAGGACAGATACCTCATTGTGATCCAGACTCCATTTCCTTTAGATAGTACCCAGAAGTGGGATGATTGAATCATATGGATTCAATCATATGAATCCTTTTTTGATTTAAGATTTTATTTGAGAGAGAGTGCACTTGCAAGCCGGATGAGGGGCAGAGAGAAAATGGGAGAGGGAGAAAATCTCAAACAGATTCCCTAGTGAGCACAGAATCCAACACGGGGCTTGATCCCATGACTCTGGGATCATGACCTAAACTGAAACCAAGAGTCAGATGCCTAACTCACTAAACCATCCAGGTGCCTCTCCTTTTTAAATTTTTTTTGGAGAACCCCCTTTTTTTTTTTTTTTGCCCTAATAGCTGTATCAGTTTACATTCTCACCAGCAGTACACAAGGGTTTCCTTTTCTCCACATACTCACTAACATCAGTTACCACTTACTATGTGTCTTTTTTGATAATTCTAACATGTTAGAAGTGATATTGTGATTTTGATTTGCATTTCCCTCATGATTAGTGATGTAGAACATCTTTTCATGTATCTGTTGGCCATTTGTATCTCTTTGGGAAAATGTCTCTTCAAGTCTTCTGCCCATTTTTAAATAAGATTTTTTTTTTTGAGGTATAGGGGTTTCTTATATATTTTGAATGTTAACCCTTTATCAGATATATGGTTTGCAAATACTTTATCTCATTCCACAGGTTGCCTTTTCAATTTGTTGTTTCTTTTGCTATGTAGAAGCTTCTTGGTTGAATGTGGTCCCACTTACTTATCTATCTGTTTGTACTTATGGTATCATTAAAAAAAACATTGCCAAGACATTTATGTCAAGGAGCTTTTTCCCTATATTTTCTTCTAGGAGTTTCACAATGTCAGGTCTTATGGTTAAATCTATTTCAAGTTAATTTTTGTGAGTCGTGTATGATAGGGTCCAATTTTATTAGGATGGTAATTTCAATAGCTTAGGATTATCCAGTTTTCCCAATAGTTTCTTGAAGAGATTTTCCATTCCCTTCTGAGTATTCTTGGCTCCCTTATCAAATAAATATATACATGTAAATATATATATTTATATGTATAAGCATTTACACAAATATTTATGTATTATATATATTTATATATTACATATAAATATATTTATATTGGTATATACATTCTATGTAAACAAATATACATATGTATTGACCATATATTCAAGAGTTTGTTTCTGTGTTCTTAGTTCTATTCCAGTGATCCAAGTGTCTATTTTTTTAAGATTTATTTATTTATTAGAGACTGTGCACATAAGCAGTGAGGGGGGCAGAGAAAAAGAGAGAGAAAGTCTCAAGCAGAATCCCCACCAAGCATGGAGCTCAGTCTCATGACCCTGAGATCATGACCTGAGCTGAAACCAAAAGTCAGATGTTCAATTGACTGAGTGCCACCCAGGAACTCCCCACCCCCACACCAAGTATCTATTTTTATGTCAGTACAATGCTGTTCTGATTAGTATAGCTTTGTAATAGAGTTTGGGATCAGAAAGTATGATGCCTTTTACTACTTTCTCACAATTGCTTTGGCTATTTGAGATCTTTTGTGGTTCTCTACAAATTTGGGGATTATTTTTTCTACTTCTGTAAAAAATGCCATTGGAAATTAGGGATTGAATTCAGAGTATAGATGGCTTTGGAAAGTGTGGACCTTTTAATGATACTCATTCTTCTAAATCATGAGTATGGCCTATCTTTCCATTTATTTGTGTCTTTATTTTCTTTCATCAAAATCTTAAGTTTTCAATGTACAGATCATTTCCCTCTGTGATTATATTTATTCCTAAATGTTTGTTTTATGATGCTATTTTAAATGCGGTTGTTTTGTTTCTTTTTCAGACATTTTACTGTTAGTATATCAAAACACAACTGATTCTAGATGTTGATTTCACATCTGCAACTACTGAATTCATTTATTAGTTTTACAGTGAAACCTTTGAGGTTTTCTATATACAAAATCATACCACCTGCAAATCCTTTCTAATTTGGATGCTTTTTATTTCTTTTTCTTGCTTGATTGTCCTGGCTAACACTTCTAGTACTGTGTTGATTAGAAATAGTGAGAGTGATTGTGTGTAGTTACTGATCTCAAGAGGAAGAAAAAACTGTTCAGCTTTTCACCATTGAATATGGTGTTAACTATGGACTTGTCCATATATATGGACCTTTGTAATATATGGCCTTTGTAATGTTGAGTAACATTTGTTCCATATCCAGTTGTGAATGGATTTTGAATTTTGTCACATGCTTTTTCTGTATTTATTGAGATCATCATGTGATTTTTATCTTTTATTCTATTACTGTATCACATTCATTGATTTGCATATGTTTGAACTATTTTTGTATCTCAGGGATTAATTTTGAGCATGATGAATAATCTTTTCAGTGCGCTGTTGAATTAGTTTGCTTGCATTTTGTTGAGTATTTTTTATCTATATTCACCAGGGATATTGGATAGTTTTCTTATAGTGTCTTTATTTGGCTTTTGTAATGGGTAATACTGGCCTGGTAAAATGAGTTGAAAGTGTTTCCTTCTCTTTAATTTTTTTGGAATAGTTTAAAAAGGATTGATGCTAATTCTTTAAAAGTTTAGTAGAGGGATCCCTCGGTGGCTCAGCAATTTAGTGCCTGCCTTTAGCCCAGGGCGTGATCCTGGAGTCCCAGGATCAAGTCCCACATTGGGCTCCCTGTGTGGAGCCTGCTTCTCCCTCTGCCTGTGTCTCTGCTCCCCCCCCCACCGCCCCCCATGAATGAATAAATAAAATCTTTTAAAAAAAATGTTTAGTAGATTTCACCAGTGAGTCCATCTAGTCCCATAGTCCCAGGCTTTTCTTTGCTGAGAAATTTTTGATTACTAATTCATTCTCCTTATTCTTTTAAATATTTTATTTATTCATGAGAGACACAGAGAGAGACACCAAGACATAGGCAGAGAGAGAAGCAGGCTCCCTGTGTGGAGCCCAATGTGGGACTTGATTCCAGGACCCAGGGATCATGACCTGAGCCAAGGGCAGATGCCCAACCACTGAGCCACCTAGGCATCCCTCTCCTTACTCTTTATTGGGCTGTTCAAAATTTCTATTTCTTCATGATTTAATCTTGATAGGTTGTTTCTAGGAATTTATCATTTTTTCTAAGTTATTTAATTTGTTGGCATGTAATTATCCATGATAATCTTATGCTCCTTTTGATTCCATGCTATTAGCTGTAATATGTCCTCTTCCTTTCTGATTTTGAGTCTTCTTTTTTCCTTGGGTAGCTAAAAGTTTGTCGGTTTTATCTTTTCAAAAAGTGGCTCTTAGTTTTGTTCATCTTTTCTCTTGTTTTTCTGGTCTCCTTAATTTACTTCTGCTCTGATCTTTGTTCCTTTCTTCTGCTAACATTGGACTTATTTTTTGTTTTTCTAATTTTGGGGGGCATAATGTTAGATCGTTTATCTGAGATATTTCCCTTTTTTTTTTTTCCTTTTTTTTTTTTTTAAGTAGGCTCCACACCCAAGGTAGGCTTGAACTTACTACCCTGAGATCAAGAGTTGCATACTCTACCAACTAAGCCAGCCAGATGCCCCTATTTGAATCTTTTTAAGATCTATTTATTTGAGGGGCACCTGGGTGGCTCAGTCGGTTAAATGTCTGCCTTAGGCTCAGGTCATGATCCCAGGGTACTGGGATCGGGCCTTGAATCAGTCTCCCTGCTCCATAAGAAGCCTGCTCCTCCCTCTTCTTCTGCCCCTCCCCCCTGCTCATGCATTCCACCCCTGCAACTCCCCCAAATAAATGGATAAAATCTTTTTTTTAAAAAAGTAAGCCTTAAAAAAAAGAAGGTTTATTTATTTGAGAGAAAGAGTGGTGGGAAGGGGCAGAGAGAGTGAAACTTAAGCAGACTCCATGCTGAGCACAGAGCCCAGTGTGGGCCTTGAGTTCCCAATCTTGAGATTACAACCTGAGATGAAAACCAAGAGTAGTCAGAGACTTAACACTGTATCACCCAGGCACCCCAAGATATTTCTTAATGTAGGCATTTATCACTATAAACTTCCCTCTTAGAAGTACTTTTGCTGTATCCCTAAGTTTTGGTATGTTATATTGCTATCTTCATTTGTCCAAAATTGTTTTTTACTTCCATTTTTCTTTGACTCATTGCTTAATCAATGGTGTATTACTTAATTTCCATGTATTTGTGAATTTTCCAGATTTTCTCTTATGAATTACTATTGCGGTTAGAAAAGATACTTGGTATGAGTTCAGTCTTCTTTAATTTGATAATAATTGTTTTGTGACCTAACATATGATCTGTCACGGAGACTATTCCTTTTATTCTATTAATGTATAACTTAAGAAGAATGTATTCAGCTGCTGTTGAATGGAATGGTCTGTATATGTCTGTTACATCCACTTTGTCTTAAGTGTACATAGTTCAAATCCAAGTCCAACATTTTCATACTGATTTTCTGCCTGGGTGATCTCTGCATTGTTAAAATGGGGTATTATAGTCCCCTGCTATTATTGTATTGTCTATTTTTCCCTTCAGATCTGTTGGTATTTGCTTAATCCATTTAGGCGCTCTGATATTGAGTGCATATAGGCATACCTTGTTTATTGCACTTCACAAGTGCTTTTTGTTGCAGTCCTGTGTGGAGCAAGCCTATTGGCACCATTTTTTCAACAGCACTTGCTCACTTCATGTCTCTGTCACTTTATGGTAGTTATTATGATATTTCAAACTTTTTCATTATTTGCTTATGGAGAATCTGTGATCAATGATTACCACTCCCTGAAAGTTAAGATAATGATTAGCATATTTGCAACTGTTATATCTTCTTGATGAACTGACCTTTTTATAATTATATGATGACCTTCTTTTTTTTTTAATATAATGGCCTTCTTTATTTTCTGTTAACAGCTTTTGAGTTAAAGTGTATTTTTTTTAATCTGATATTAATATGGCTACTCCTGCTCTCTTTTGGTTTCTACTTGCATGAAATTCCTTTTTACATGCTCTCATCTTGAGCCTGTATGTGTCCTTGATGCCGAAGTGAATCTCGTATAGGCATTATATAGTTGGGTCTTTTTATCTGTCCATTCAACCAGTCTGTGCCATTTGATTGGAGAACTTAATCCATTAACATTTAGAGTAATCATTGATAGGTAAGAAGTTACTAATGCCATCTTATTAGTGTTTTCTAACTATTTGGTAGTTCCCATACTCCTTTCTTCCACTTTTGCTATCTTCCTTTGTGAATTTACAATTTTCTGTAATGCTATGGTTTGATTCCCTTCTTTTTATCTTTTGTATGTTTTCTGTAGGTTTTTGCTTTGTGATTACCATGACTTGTCTTCTCTTTCTAAGGAAATTTTACCTGTAAAGCCAGTTGTATTTTGACACTCATATGACCACATATCTGCCAAGTAATTGACCAAGTAATTTATCTTTTGATTACCTGTGTCATCATCAAACAAAAATAAATAGATAAAAAGTATTGAAAATAGCAAAGATAGTGTTGAAAATAAAGATCAAGCCAAGAGTAAGAGACTTGTCCTACAATCATGTATTAAAACACGTGAACCGGGATCCCTGGGTGGCGCAGCGGTTTGGCGCCTGCCTTTGGCTCAGGGCGTGATCCTGGAGACCCGGGATCGAATCCCACATCGGGCTCCTGGTGCATGGAGCCTGCTTCTCCCTCTGCCTGTGTCTCTGCCTCTCTTTCTCTCTCTGTGACTATCATAAATAAAAAAAAAAAAAATTTTAAAACACGTGAACCTACAATAGTTAATACAAATTGACAGACGTATAATAGAAACCGGAATAGATAACTCTAAAATTTATATGTATAAAAACTTATATGAAAGGGACGCCTGAGTGGCTCAGCAGTTGAGCATCTGCCTTCAGCTCAGGGCGTGATCCTGAGGTCCTGAGATCAAGTCCTGCATTGGGCTCCCTGCATGGAGCCTGCTTCTCCCTCTGCCTGTGTCTCTGCCTCTTTCTCTCTCTGTGTCTCTCATGAATAAATAAATAAAATCTTTTTAATAAATAAATAATAAAAACAACTTACAGGATAAAGAGACATCAAGACTAATGAAAAATGAATGGGTATTATTAAAGATTTATTTATTTGAGAGAGAGAATGCACTTGATGCACAAGTGGGGAAAAGGGAAAAAAGCAGACTCCCTGCTGACTGCAAAGCCCAACACAGGGCTCTATCCTAGGAACCTGAGGTCATGACCTCAGGAGAAATGAAGAATCAAGGACACCTGGGTGGCTCAGTGGTTAAGCAGCTGCCTTTGGCTCAGGTCATGATCCTGGGGTCCTGGGATCATGTCCTACATCAGACTCCCCAGAGGGACCCTGCTTCTCCCTCTGCCCATGTCCCTGCCTCTCTCTCTCTCATGAATAAATAAATAAAATATTTTTTAAAAAAAAAGAAAGAAATGAAGAGTTGGACACTTAACTGACTGAGCCACCCAGGTGCCCCTGAATGGGTATTATTTTTTAATGGTACAGGAAATAATATGTGGACAAAAATAATTTTCATCAGGATACTTGGGTGGCTCAGTCAGTTGAGCATCCCACTCTTCAATTTGGCTCAGGTCATGATATCAGGGTTGTTAGATCAAGCCCCATGTCAAGTTCCATGATGGGCATGGAGCCTGCTTAAGATTCTCTGTACCTTCCCACCCCTGCTTAAATTTTTCATCACTTTGTGTATCAGCATACATTCCTAAAAGATGTAAAGAATCAATTGATAAAACTATCCAAAACCTAGATGACATTATAAGTACCTCACTTAACTTGGATAAAATATTTCCAAAGCATAAAATCAATAGAAGAAATTACAAAGGGCACCTGGGTGGCTCAGGGGTTGAGCGGCTGCCTTTGACTCAGGTCGTGGTCCCAGGATCCTGGGATCGAGTCCCGCATCAGACTCCCTGCAGGGAGCCTGCTTCTCCCTCTGCCTGTGTCTCTGCCTCTCTGTGTGTGTCTCTCATAAATAAGTAAAAATCTTAAAAAAAAAAAAAAAAAAAAAAAGAAATTACAAAAGGTGTGACAGTATTCTTGGTTACCTAAAATATTAAACTTTTACGTCAGAAGCCATTATAAACAAAATCCAGATGGCAAAATGGGGGAAAGTATTTTCAGCAAAAGGGCAAGTTAATATCCTTAATTTATGAAGTGATGTTTATAGACTAATAATTTAAACTACATCCCAAGTTTAAAATGGACAAGGACACATCCCAGAAGAAATAACAATTGACAAACATGTTAACGACCAATACAGAAGGAATATTAGCCATGCTTGGGGTGCCTGGGTGGCTTACTCGGTTAAGCATCTGTCTTCAGCTCAGGTCATGATGGGATCGAATCCCACATCGGTCTCCTTGCTCTGCAGAGAGCCTGCTTTTCCCTCTCCTTCTACCTGTGGCTCCCCTTACTTGTGCTACCTCTACCTCTCTGTGTCAAAAATATAAATAAAATTGGGATGCCTGGGTGGCTCAGTGGTTGAGTGTCTGCCTTCAGCTCAGGGTGTAATCCTGGAGTTCTGGGATCAAGTCAGTCCCACATCAGGCTCCCTGCATGGAGCCTGCTTCTCTCTCTGCCTATGTCTCTGCCTCTTTCTGTGTCTCTCATGAATAAATAAATAAAATATTTTAAGAACATAAATAAATAAATAAATAAATAAAATCTTTTTAAAAAATTAGCCATGCTTATCTCTGTGTTGTAAGATCCAGGATTATCATTCTTCTCTGTATTTTTCAGTATTTTCAGTATGGATTAATAATAAAAATAGAGGGCACCCCAGGTGGCTCAGCAGTTTAGTGCCGCCTTCAGCCCAGGGTGTGATCCTGGAGACCTGGGATCGAGTCCCACATCGGGCTCCTTGCGTGGAGCCTGCTTCTCTTCTCCCTCTGCCTGTGTCTCTGCCTCTCTCCCTCTCTCTGTGTCTCTCATGAATAAATAAAATCTTTAAAAAATAATAATATATAAATATAGCATTTAAAGACATCCAGTCAATATGTCAGTCTGAATTAATATAATGTTCTTGGGATATCATTTGATTTATGTGTCAAGAGTCATTAAAAAGGGCAGCCCGGGTGGCTCAGCGGTTTGTGGTCCTGGAGACCAGGGATCAAGTCCCACTTCAGGCTCCCTGTATGGAATGGAGCCTGCTTCTCCCTCTGCCTGTCTGTGCCTCTCTTTCTTGTGTCTCTCATGAATAAATAAATAAATAAAATCTTTAAAAAATAAAGGTCATTAAAAATATTGTTTAATTAAATTAGCATTTCCATTATTAAGAATTTATCTCAGGGAAATAACTGTAAAGGCCAGGGAGGAGGAACTGTCTTCGTGAAGTTCTCTGTTATGTTCTCTATTATAATGAATTTATAATAATATTATAAACATTAAAATACAAAGTTTTAAAATTCTGATAATGCAGCATGATAGAATAGTAGGTAGCCATTAAAAAAATGAGCATGAAAACTAAGGTAGGGGGGTGCTGATATTATGTGAAGTCACAAATGCAGAATATGAAACTGCATCTATATTCTACTTATATCAGTTTAAAGATATGCATGAATAAAATAAGTCATGGAGATAAAAAGTACAGCATAGGGAATATACTCAATAATATTGTAATAATGTTGTATGGTAACAAATGGTAACCCCACATATATTGTGATGAACATTGAGTAATGTATATAGTTGTCTAATCACTATATTGTATGCCTGAACTAATAGGCAATTATGTATCATCTGTACTTGAATATTAATAAAAAATTAATTTAAAAGTTGGAGCAGGCAAAAAAATAAAATTTAAAAAATAAAAATAAAGTGGAGCAGGCATGCATGAAATGCAAATAAACTTGGGAAGGAAAAATAGAAAAAAATTAAAATCGTTATATTAGTTTTTTTAATGTGTTGAGATTGCAAGGGTTTTTCTTCCTATTTCTGTTTTTGTTATTTCTACTCTGTTATAAAAACTGGGAGGGAGAAAAAAGCCAACATGCACGCAGAGGAGGAACAAAGTAAACTCTGTCTCTCTTCTTCCCTACTCCTCTAAGAAGTTTATTTCCTCTTCCCAGCAAAAGCCCTGTAATTATTGTGATTAAGTGAGAGTTAGATGATGTCTACAGTTGACCGTAAGATGCAGTCAGAAAAAGTTGGATTGATGGATACACAGATAATGTGATAAAGGAAATATAGCAAAATATTGGTAATAATTGAATCTTGGTGGGTATAT
Source organism: Canis lupus baileyi (assembly GCF_048164855.1). Lineage (NCBI taxonomy): Eukaryota > Metazoa > Chordata > Mammalia > Carnivora > Canidae > Canis > Canis lupus. The sequence continues at coordinate 49,493,119 of NC_132848.1, read as the reverse complement.
AGGTATTTACCTGACATTTTCAACTTTTCTATAGGTTTGAAAAATGTTCATAAGAAAATGTTAGAGAAAAAATGGTTTTGAATACCTTTGTGAAGGAATTGAGAAAAATAATAGCCAGTTTTTTTCATGTATAAGCAATATTCACTAAAAACAAGGAGTTTTTCATTTTTGTCTGCATTATAAATCAACATATGTACAACAAGCAGTGAGATGTTGTCTTTAAGGTAGCATGCCTTTGAAACTTACTGGATTTTCTTCTCTTTCTCTGTATGCGTGTGCAGCTACTTTGTTTTCCTTTATCTTACAAAAGACAGTCGTTTCCTTACCATAAATATTATGAATAAGACTACTTCTGAAGTGTGGCTAATAGATGGCCTAAGCCCTTGGGATCCACCAGTACTTATCCAGAAACGAATACATGGAGTCCTTTACTACGTTGAACATAGAGATGATGAATTATACATTCTCACTAATGTTGGCGAGCCTACAGAATTCAAGGTAATCCGGGATTCTCCGTGTACTTATTTGAGCTTTGAAAAGTGTCATACTTCCATCAACATTTCTTGCTCTAATAATTAACTGTTTTGGCATTTGGTTAAAAAATAAAGGTTTTTGGTAAAGCGTAGAAATTGATGCTACCTTCCTACCCATAACCAGTCCGATTTCTCTTCCCTTAGATATAATGCTTCTATATAATTATGCCTAAAAAGGTTAGTAAATGGAACGTACTGATCTTTACCAGTTATCAAAGCCAAACTTAATGATTCGAAAGAACAAACTTTTATAAACTCACAATTTTTATAATTTAGCAATTTGGATTGATCTCAGCTAGGCAGTTCTGATCCCAGCTAGGCTCTTGAATGCATCCCCAGTGAGCTGTTTGTCAAATGCCTTCATTCAGACACATCGGTTTGCTGTAAGGTGAGCACTAGGCCCTGCTGCCTCATCACATGAGCATTCACGTGATAACAGACACACTGCAGCTCTGGGGCGGAGTTCAGTTCTTTGGCTCTTCGTAAAACAGTGCAGATTAATACGGACTAGTTTTCTGGATGCTGTAGTTATCACATTTTGCTACCTAGATCTCTTCTGACTTTGTTTCACACAGCTCATGAGAACAGCAGCTGATACCCCTGCTATTATGAACTGGGATTTATTTTTCACAATGAAGAGAAATACGAAAGTAGTAGACCTGGATATGTTTAAGGATCACTGTGTTCTGTTCCTGAAGCACAGCAATCTGCTTTATGTTAATGTGATTGGTCTGGCTGATGATTCAGTTCGGTCTCTGAAGGTATGCTTAATTTCCAAAAGATTACTATTAATCAAAATCCATATAGCTTAGCTTAACAGAACATCAAATTTTGAATAATAGCAGTGTACTTTTTCCTGAAAAGAAGTGTAATTTAAATGACATGTAGCAGACAAGGTTTTTTCATGTTTAGGAGGTTTATTTTAGAATTATTTAGAGGACCTTGCTTTTAATAAAGTTTTACTTAAAATACTGTCTTACAGCATGAACTTTAGAAGTGTCCTATTTTTCTCTTTCCTTATCTCTGTATATCATACATCTCTACAATTTTAGGTATGCTGATAGCTCAGGCCAGCTTGACAGCTAACCAGATTCTGCTTGCTGCTCCCATCCTATAACCCCAGTAGGGATAGTAGCTGTGCCCACTATATTTCTGCCTTTATGTCTGCACCATCTTCTTTTGCCAATTTTCTTACCTGCCAAGGTTTTAAGGGAGAGGTGGCAGTGCTCCCTGCTGCAGCAGAGGTGTGATAGTGGCACATCTGCCTTCTAGGCTAACTTGGTGGTATTGCCTGTGGCTGCCAGCCAAGAAAATCTGCCTATACAAGTGAACTTGTTAAAATTGGTGAATATACCAACCTTATTGCGCCATGGTAAAGTAGCATTCACATGTAGGTCAGGTACTAGGTGCTGAAGGAAAGGGGAAAGGCTTCCATTTTCCTTGAATACATATTTTTCTATTCTTTGGGTAAAATCCAGTAGTGTGATTGCTGGATAGTAGATTACTTCTGTTTTTAACTTTTTGAGGAACCTCCATATTGTCTTCCACTGTGTCTGTACCAATTTGCATTCCTATCAACAGTGCAAAGAGGTAGGGTGCCTTTTTCTCCACATGTTGCCCAAACCAGTTGTTTCTTCTGTTTATTTTAGCCATTCTGACAGGTGTGAGGTGGCATCTCATTGTAGTTTTGATTTGTATTTTACTGATGAGTGAAAATGAACATCTTTTCATATGTCTGCTGGCCATATCTTCTTTAAGAAATGCCTGCTCATATTTTCTGCCCATTTTTAATTGGGTTATTTATTTTGGGGGGGTTGAGTTTTTTAAGTTAAATATTTTAGATATTAGCCCTTTATGGGATATGTCATTTACAAATCTCTTCTTCCATCCTGTAGGTCGCCTTTTAGCTTAGTTTCCTTTGCTGTGCAGAAGCTTATTTTGATGTAGTCCCAATTTGTTTATTTTTGCTTTTGTTTCCCTTGCCTCAGGGGACATATCTAGAATCAGGTTGTATGGCTGATATTGCCTGTACTCTCTTCTGGAATTTTTATGGTTTCAGGTCTCACAATTAGGTCTTTAATTCATTTTGAGTTTTTGTGTGTGTGTGGTGTAAGAAAGTGGTCCAATTTCATTCTTTTGTATGTAAACTGGCTGTCCAGTTTTCCCAGCACCATTTGTGGGAGTTTACGAAATTATCTTTATTCCCATTGGATATTCTTTATCTTTTTCTCAAAGATTAATTGACCATAGAGTTGGGGGTTTATTTCTGGATTTTCTATTACATTCTGTTGATTCATATGTCTGTTTTTGTGCCAATTCCATACTGTTTTGGTCACTATGGCTTTGTGATATACCTTGAAGTCCGAAATTGTGATGCCTCCAGCTTTGGTTTTCTTTTTCAAGATTGCTTTGGCTCTTTGGGGTCATTTGTGGTTGCACATAAACTTTAGGATTGTTTGTTCTGGTTCTGTAAAAAATACTGTTGGTATTTTGATAGGGATTGCACTAAATGTGTAAATTACTTTGGGTAGTACAAACATTTCAGCAATGTTTTTTCTTTCAACCCATGAGCATGAAAGGTCTTTCCATTTGTTTGTGTCCTCTCCAGTTCCTTTCATTGGTGTTTTATAGTTTTCAGAGTACAGATCTTTTACCCCTTTGGTTAGATTTATTCCTATTATTTTTGGTATAATTATAAATGGGATTGTTTCTTAATTTCTATTCTGTTCATTATTGTGTATAGAAATACAACAGGTAGCTATACATTGATTTTTGTATCCTGCAACTTTACTGAATTCATTTATCAGTTCTAGCAGGTTTTTGGTGGTATCTTTCAGATTTCCTAGTATCATATCATCTACAAATAGTGAAAATTTTCCTTCTTACCAATTTGGATGCCTTTTCTTTCTTTTCGTTGTCTGATTGCTGAGCTAGAACTTGCAGAACTCTGTTGAATAAAATGAGAGCATACTTCTTTCTGACCTTAGGGGAAAGGCTCTGTTTTCCCCATTTAAGATGACTTTAACTGTGGGTTTTTCATAAATGGCTTTTATTATGTTCCCTCTAAACCTACTCTGTTGATGGTTTTTTTTATCGTGAGTGGATGTTGTACTTTGTCAAATGCTTTTTCTGCATCTACTGAAATGATCATATGATTCTCATCCTTTCTCTTTCTAATGTACTATTATCACATTGATTGATATGTAAATATTGAACCACCCTTGCAACCCAATCCCACTTGGTTGTGGTAAATGATGTTTTTAATGTATTGTTGGATTTAGTTTGCTAGTATTGTGTTGAAGGTTTTTGCATCTATGTTCTTCAGAGATACTGACCTGTAGTTCCTTTTTTTTTGTTGGGGTCTTTAGTTTTGGTATCAAGGTAGTCCTGGCCTCATAGAATGAATTTGAAAGTTTTCCTTCGTTTCCAAGTTTTTGGAATAGTTTGAAAAGAATAGGTATTAATTCTTGCTTAAATGTTCGGTAGAATTCACCTGTGAAGCCATTTGGTCTTGGATTTTGTGTGGGGGTGGGCGGGGGGTTGTGGGGATTTTTTGTTTTTGTTTTTGTTTTTGATTACAGATTCGATTTCATTGCTGGTTACCAGTCTTTTCAAATTTTTTATTTTTCTTGTTTTGGTAGGTTATATATTTGTGGGAATTTGCCCATTTCTTGTAGGTTGTCCAATTTATTGGACAATTATTGGCATATAATTTTTCGTAATATTTTCTTATGATTTTTTTTGTATTTCTGTGGTGTTTGTTGCTATTTCTTCTCTCTCATTTGTAATTTTATTTATTTTGGGTCCTTTCTCTTTTTCTTGGTAAGTCTGGCTAGAAGTTTATCACCTGTATTGATTTCTATTTATTTTTTTTTCCACAGAGCCAGCACCTCATTTCACTGATCTATTGAGGGTGTTTTGAGGAGGTTTTGGGGTTTTATTTTTTAGTTTTTATATCACATTTCTCTTCTAATCTTTTAGTATTTCCTTCTTTCTGCTGGGCTTGTTTTTATTTTTTTAAGCTTTATTTAGGAGAGAGGGGGTGAGAGAGGGTCTCAAGCAGACTCCTCACTGAGCGCAGAGCCTGAAAGAGGGCTTGATCTCACCACCCTGATAAGATCACTACCCAACCCAAAACCAAGAGTTGGATGCTCAATCGACTCTGCCACCCAGGTGCCTAAACTTCTGCTAGTTTTAGATTTTGTTTGTTCTTTTTCTAGCTCCTTTAGGTGTAAAATTGGGTTGAGATTTTTTTATTGCTTGAGGTAAGCCTGTATTGCTATAACGTTCCCTTAGAACTGTTTTTGCTGCATCCCAAAGGTTTTGAACTCAACATTGTGTTTTCATTTGTTTCTACATAATTTTTTATTTGTTTTCTGGGTGACCCATTAATTGTTTAGGAGCATGTTATTTAACCTCCATGTAATTGTGATCTTCCCAGACTTTTTCTTGTGGTTTACTTCTAGTTCCATAACATTGAGGTCAGAAAAGAATGCATGATGTGACTTACATCTCTTTAAATTTGTTGAGGGTTGTTTTGTGGCCTAATACGTCATCTGTTTTGGTCCATGTGCATTTGAAAATATTGTGTATTTTATTTTAGGATGGAATGTCCTGAGTATATCTGTTAAATTCATCTAGTCCAGGGTGTCATTCAAAACCATGGTTTCCTTGTTGATTTTTCTCTTTAGATGATCTGTCCCTTGATGTAAGTGGGATGTGAAAGTTTCCTGTTATTATTATTATATTACCAATTAGTTCCTTTATGTTTCTTATTAACTGTTTTATGTATTTGGGTGCTCCGATGTTGGGTGCATAAATATTTATAATTATTACATCTTTTTGTTGTTTCCCCCTTATTATTATATAGTGTTCTTCGTCTCTTGTTACAGTTTTTGTTTCAAAATCTATTTTTTCCTGTGTAAGTATTGCTACTCCAGGTTTATTTTGACATCTATTTGCATGAAATGTTTCTGCATCCTCTCACTTTCAATCTGTAACTGTTTTTAGGTCTAAAATGAGCTTCCTGTGACAGCATGTAGATGGGTCTTGTTTTTTATCTATTCTGTCACCCTGTATGTTTTGATTAGAGCATTTAGTCCATCTACATTCAAAGTAATTATTGATAGGTATGTACTTATCGCCATTTTATTACTTGTGGTGGTTTATGTAGTTTTTCTCTGATCCTTTCTTCTCTTTCTCTTTCTTACTGATATATTTGGATTTCTCTTTATTCCTTGCATATTTATAAGTGGTTTTTGATATGTTTTAATACAACACTCTTCTGCATATAGCAGAAGTTTATATTTAGTTGATAGTTGTTTAAGTTTCTTTACTCCTCCCCCAAGTTTTAGGTATATGGTGTCATATTTTACATCCTTTTGAGTTCCTTGACTGATTTTTTTACAGGAATATTCATTTTTACTGTTTTTGTGTTTCCTACTGTCATACTCTTTTTTGATCTTTCTTTTCCACTCAAAGACTCCTCCTCAAGATTTCTTGCAGAGCTGGTTTAGTGGTCATGAACTCCTTGTTTTGTTTTTTTTGTTTGTTTGCCTAGAAAACTCTTTCTCTCTCCTCCTATTCTAAATGGTAGCTTTGCTAGATAGAGTATTCTTGGCTGCAAGTTTTTCCCATTCAGCACTTTTTTTTTTAAGATGTTATTTGAGAGCGACAGCACATGCATGTGTGCGCACAGGCAGAGGGAGAGGGAGGAGCAGGCTCCCCATGGAGCAGGGTGCCGGATGCAGGACTCCATCCCAGGACCCTGATGCTTAACCTGAGCCACCCACACACACACACAGTTCACACTTTAAATACATCATGTCACTCCTTCCTGACTTGGAAAATTTCTTCTGAAAAACCCACAATAACCTTATGGGATTTCCTTTGTATGCAACTGTCTTCTTTTGTCTTGCTGTTTTTAATATTTTTTCCTTATCACTATATTTTGTCATTTTAATTACAGTATATCTTGGTGTAGATCTGCTTTTGTGGATTTTTTTTTTTTTTAGATTTTATTTATTTATTCATAGAGACAGAGGGGCAGAGACACAGGCAGAGGGAGAAGCACCTCCATGCAGGGAGTCTGACATGGGACTCGATCCGGAGTCTCCAGGACCATGCCCTGGACTGAAGGTGGCGCTAAACCACTGAGCCACCTGGGCTGCCCTTTTGTGGATTTCATTGGAGGGTTATCTATGCCTCCTGGATCTGGATATCGGTTTCCTTCCCCAGATTAGGGAAGTTTTCAGCTATTATTTCTTGAAATAAATTCTCTGCCCTTTTTTCTCTTTTTTTCTGGAACTCCTTTAATTTTTTTTGGAACTCCTATAATATTAATATTAATTCTGTTTTGATGGCATCACTAAGTTCCCTAAGTCTGTTCTTGTTTTGCATAATTCTTTTTTCTCTCTTTTGCTCATCTTGATTACAGTTACTCTGTATTCCAGGTCATTAATTCTTTCCTCTGCTTCTTTCAGCCTGCTGTTCATTCATTTCATCAGGTGTGTTTCTCATTTCGTTTATTGAGCCCTTTGTCTCTTCTATGTTATTCCTTATTTCTGTTAATGGTTTCACTTATGTCTTCCATTCTTTTCTCATGTCCAGTGAGTATCCTTATGATCATTGCTTTAAACTCCATCAGGCATGTTACTTATATCTGTTTCGTTTAAGATCTCTGGCTATGACCTTGTCTTTTTATTTGGGAAAAATTCCTGTCTTCTCATTTTGTCTTAAGTCTCTGCACCTTTTTCTGTGTGTTAGGAAAGTCACCTGTGTCTCTTGTTCTTGAGAGTGGTGACTTTATGAAGAAGAGGTCCTGTAGTGCCCTGCAATGTAATTTTCCGTGTTCACCAAAGCCTGGTGCTTCCAGGAGTGTCTCCAATGGAACATCATTGTGTCTTTAATTTATTCTGTATTTCCCAATATGTTAGGCCTTGTTATAATGTTATAATGTTCTGAGTTATCAACACATGGAATCAAGTACTACATTATATACTAGGTTATACTTAAAGAAAATTTTATAGATCCGAGCCTTTCATGAACTGGGTAATACTGATTAATATGCATAGACAGTGTCAATCACAAAGAACAAAATCTTTAAGCCAAACTAAGAGTGGATTATAAAGTATTTCTGTATGTAACATCTCTGCCCAGTAGGCACTTGACTAAAAGGCTTTTTAAAACTCAATCTGAAAACAGAAATGTAAAAATCCTTAATATATTTGTCTCCTCTCCTTGGTCATCATATCATCAGTTTTTCCTGATTTTTTTTTTCACAAAAATAAGTTATGTTTTAATTGGTTATAATATTTAATTTAAGCAAATTGTGAAAAGTTTCTTGCTTTGTATTAATGTCAGTTTACAGGAGGTGTTTACATGCTTGGGCCAATTTTCTTTCAGCATGTATGTCTTAATCTTTCAGTGAAATAAATGATTTGCTGGTAGAATGCTAAAACTGAAACTGTTTCTGTCAAGTATCTAAGAAATATCTGCATATCAAAGCCAACCTAAAATTATTCTGGTGCTGTCCATTAATATACCCAGATGTTACTACAGGATTATCTCAGTAGGAAATGTGGCTTAAGGTGTCTTTGAGATGGTTAATGCTTATTTCCACATGAGCTAGATAAATTTTAAGAAGTCCATAGCCGGGATCCCTGGGTGGCGCAGCGGTGTGGTGCCTGCCTTTGGCCCGGGGCGCGATCCTGGAGACCCGGGATTGAGTCCCACATCAGGCTCCCGGTGCATGGAGCCTGCTTCTCCCTCTGTCTGTGTCTCTGCCTCTCTCTCTCTCTCTCTCTCTCTGTGACTATCATAAATAAATAAAAATTAAAAAAAAAAAAAAAGAAGTCCATAGCCTTGGAACGGTTTTGTTATGGTAAAACTTTAACCTTGGTCCCACTACTTTAAAAAATAACACCCAAGAGAGTTTTTTATTTATTGGAACCACCTGGTCTGAAAGTATGACTGCTTACAGCATGGGGCACGTGGAACTTTTTTTTTATTATTAATTTCACCAAAGAACAAAAAAAAAAAACAAACGTTTGCCTCTGTGGACTGAGGCACCATGTGCCCTCTTTCTGAAACCTGGTTACAAGGCCAGTAGCAGTGGTACTTTTTCCCGCTAAGGTCTCTGTTTACTCCATTTATGCTGCCAAACTTCGCAACTTTCACATGTCACACTCTTCTTTCCAGTTTTGTGGCTTTGCACTTAAGTAAACATTATCCTTGAACATAATCCTCAATCTGAGGACAGTCAATAAGGAAGTCTCTTTAAGAGACATTATGAATATACAACCTTATTGTGTTTTAGGAAGATAGATTCTTTGAATTAATTGCAAGACGTTTTCTGTGAACATAAGCTCTTTGGGTTTAGTTTCTACAGGTTAGATGGTGTACTCTTTATCCACATGGCCCCCCCCAACCCTTTCTGAATAGTGCCCACCAGTGACATTGCTGTGCCAAGACCTCTGATTTTCTAAGGAATTTGTTCTTTCTACAATTACTCAGGAAAAGAAAGGCAATTTTCTTTTAATGTTCTGACTCTTGGTACCATTTCTTATACTCTGTCATCTGCTTACCAGAGTTCTTTGAAAGGTGTAAGAGGGATGTTAGTGGCAGGCTTGAAACTGGACCCTGCTGCTCTGAGAGAATGAATTTTGATTCCTTTCCCTTTTTTTTCTTAAAGTTAAGAATCATAATCATAATAGCTGTGAGTCTCTCAGAGTGGAGATGCCAGGAAAGGTTTTGTTCTGCACAATGGTTAGCCTAGGAGCTAAAGTTAGAAACAAATTGTAAATGCTTTAGGGCTGCTGAGCCAGTTTGTAGCCCTGGAATAATAACTGTCATCCCTATGGCTGTCTAGGCAGCAGGGGAAGAGCTGATGGGTAAATTATTAAAAACACATGAGAGAGATTTCATGTTCTATGAGAACAGAGACCTATAGATGTTGTTGGGTTCTGGAATTAGTACTTGATTTGCTCTTTTTCTTAACCATTTTACTATCCACTGCTCAAGTTTATACCCAAAATAAACAACTTTATTAATAGAGATTTCATGTAAATCCAGATTCATAATGAACCATTTTTCTATAATTTTTCCTTAGTTTATTAGTCTTTACGTAGAGTTGTTCATTTGTTACTCAAAATATATTTGTGCTGAAATAATACTTAAAGGAGGTATTATGTATAACAGATAAAAATTAACTTGATATCCTCATCGTATTGTTTGTAGCAGACTCAGAAATTTAATTAATGATACTTAGTCTAGATAAAGAGTAAAAATAACTTTTCTTTCTTTAGCTCCCTCCTTGGGCCTGTGGATTCATAATGGATACAAATTCAGACCCAAAGAACTGTCCCTTTCAGCTTTGCTCTCCAATACGTCCCCCAAAATACTACACATACAAGTTTGCAGAAGGCAAACTGTTTGAAGAAACTGGACATGAAGACCCAATCACAAAGACTAGTCGTGTTTTACGTCTAGAAGCCAAAAGCAAGGTAAGAAGACTTTGTAATCTCACCTCTGAGCCCTCATCTATTACAGGCATGCTGTCAGGTGCTGTGCAGTTGTTGCTGGTACTGTAGTAGCATGGTTTTGTAAAGTAGATCTCACACACTCCAGCAAGGCCCAAATGATTTTTAGGGGATACATAGATTTTTTTTGTAACTTTAATATTCATATGTTTATTTTAACATGGATTAGAAAATGTATAACCAGCACATCAAGCTCTTGAGTTCACGTGTTGTTTCTATTTGAATTTTTAAAGTTGACTTAAAGAAGTAGTCAAAGTCGGTTTCTAGTTATGGCAAAAATTGTGAAGGTGGTGAGCAGTTGACCTAGAGTGAGCTAGATTTATAAAAGTCCTGCCTTTAAAAAAAATAAAAAATAATAAAAGATAAAAAATAAATCAAAGTCCTGCTTTAATTAATTAATTAATTTTTTTAAAAAAGTCCTGCCTTTGTGGAGCTTAAATCTAGTGGGGAAGGTGACCAATGAAGGAGTAATTGGCTAATGTACTGATTGCTGCAAAGGAAACTACACTGAGTACAATGGAAACAGGACACAAGGATCTTTCTCAGGCCGGAAAGATCAGTGAAGGCTTTTCTGAGGAAGTGAGGTCTCAAGTAGGATTAAGAATTAAGCTAGAACGGGGGCAGGAGGAATCCATTTTGTGTAAAGGCCCTGAATTGAGGGAGAAGTGGTATATTCAAGAAGTATAAAGGAGGGCAGCCTGGGTGGCTCAGCGGTTTAGCGCCCACCTTCAGCCCAAGGTGTGATCCTGGAGACTCGGGATCGAGTCCCTCGTCGGGCTCCCTGCACAGAGCCTGCTTCTCCCTTTGCCTGTGTTTCTGCCTCTCTTTCTCTCTCTGTGTCTCTCATGAGTAAATAAATAAAATCTTTAAAAAAAAAAAAAAAAAGAAGAAGAAGAAGAAGTATAAAGGAGGGGGCACCTCTCTGGCTCAGTCAGAAGAGCATGCAATTTTCGATATTGGGGTCATGAGTTTGAGCCCCACATTGGGTGTAGAGCTTACTTAAATGTTGTAAAATGTTTTAAAAGGTATAAAAAAGGACAATACAGCCAAAGGTTAGAGTAAAAAGAGGCAAGACCGAGGGGGGGGAGTGTAAAGTAGAAAAGAGGGGCGCCTAGGTGGCTCAGTGGGTTAAATGTCTGCCTTCAGCTCAGGTCATGATCCCAGGGTCACTGGATTAAGCCCCATGTTGGGCTCCCTGCTCAGTGGGGATCTGCTTCTCCCTCTCTGTCTGCCCTTGACTTATGCTTGCTCTCTCTCTATCTCAAATAATGAATAAAATATTTTTTTAAAAAAAGAAAGTTTGTGCAAATGAGGAATAAATTAATCAACTGTGGCCTTGGATTTAAAGAATTTTCAGACCTTAGCATATTAAAACATCAGATAATTGCACGTGCTGGCAGTGAATTATGATGACACAGCCTTTTGTCTTTGTGAATTTTTTCTTTAAACTATTAGTTTCTTTAAACTATTAGTTTTATTTAAATATATATTTTTCAGTAATAGAAAAGCAATACACACTTTTTTTTTCTTTTATTAAATTCAGTTAATTAACATATAATGTATTATTAGTTTCAGAGGTAGAGGTCCCTGATTCATCAGTCTTATATAACACCCAGTGCTCATTATATCACATGCCCTCCTAAATGCCCATCACCCAGTTACCCCACCCCCCACCCACCTTCCCTCCATTGACCCTCTGTTTGTTTCTCAGCATTAAGAATATCTCATAATTGGGACACCTGGGTGGCTCAGCGGTTGAGCGTCTGTCTGTGGCTCAGGGTGTGATCCTGCGGTCCCAGGATTGAGTCCCGTGTTGGGCTCCCTGTATGGAGCCTGCTTCTCCCTCTGCCTCTCTCTGTCTCATGAATAAGTAAATAAAATCTTTAAAAAAAAAGTCTTTCATAATTTATATCCCTCTCTTATTTTATCTTGTTTTTTCTTCTTTTCCCCTATGGCAGTAGTACACTTAGAAGAAATGCAAAAATGCCAAGTATATAAAGTTTAGACGACTGCTTTTTGGTCCCATTTGCTGTACCTCTTAGATGTAATTACTGTTTACCATTTAGTGTGTCACCATAGATTTTTGTGTTTTGTTTTTTGTCAATAGAATAGGCTTTGTTCTGCTTTAGAAATGTGGGATTATACCAGTCTATTAAAATGTTGTTGTAGTTATTATACCCCAAATGGAAAGAACAGTGAAGCCAAGTTCTTGGGGAGCCCAGGGATTCTTTATATGAATTAGAGAAGGGAGACAAGTGCTCAGTGGAATCTACTATAACTGCTTGCTTGCTTGCTTTCTTTCTTTCTTTCTTTCTTTCTTTCTTTCTTTCTTTCAAAGGTTTATTTATTAGCGCGCTAAATGTGCGTGGGTACAGGGGAAGGGCAGAGGGAGAGAGAATCTCAAGCATACTCCTGCTGAGCAGGGAGCCCACTTTGGGGCTCAATCTTAGGACCCTGAGGTTACGACCTGAGCCAAAATCAAGAGTCAGACACTTAACTGACTAAGCCACCAAGGTGCCCCACTGCTACAACTTTCCACATGCATTTTTGCACTGCTGATTAACTCAGATCCAGCTCATCACAGGACTTGCCACCAACCTCACCTCTTCCTTTTCATAAGTTTTCTTTTAAAGATTTTATTTATTCATGAGAGGCACAGAGAGAGAGAGGCAGAGACATAGGCAAAGGGAGAAGCAGCCTACCCACGGGAAGCCCGATGTGGGACTCAATCCCAAGACCCCGGGATCACGCCCTGAGCCCAAGGTAAGGTAGACAGTCAACCGCTGAGCCACCCGGGCATCCCTTTTCTTAAGTTTTCAACCAACTAGTTTTTCTCTGATTGTTGGGGAGGAGGCAGGGAGATGAAAAGACAAAGATAATTGTAGAAATTAATCTACATCGTTTTGTAAGAATAAATCTGAGAAGTGAAACTCCAGTTACACTGTCGTAGCAAGTTGAGCATCATAAGGAAGGATGAAAGATTGCCTCCTTATCTGATAATTACTCTAGTGCCTCAAAGTTAAGTTTTCACAGTAAGCATAAAAATAGGGAGAGTGGCTTGGTTATTGTTTTCCTTTTATTATTTCCTCTTATTTTATGTAGACTAGCACTATTTCACTAGTTTCTGTAAGCAGGGTGAGAACCAATTTCTCTGCCCTTTTTCTACAAAGGGAATATCAGAAATACTTCAGATTATGTTAATTTTGTCCAGGGAATGCCTAGTTTCAATCGGTTTGCAATTAATGAACGTGAACTCAACTGGGGAATAGTTAACCTGTCCTAAAGTAATTAAGATTACTTACTTAAGCCACTTTTAAACATTTTAAAAAATAAAGGTAGACCTTTGAAGAGTATAAGGATGTATGTCAGTTGGGGTAAGAAATTCTGATGCTAATGGTTGAGGACTCTGCTTACAGAGGTCAGAAAACTTGGCTGTTAAAACTTCTTCAGTCAGCATGTTTATAAATACTCAAAGATGAGAAATGTCACTATCTGGCTCTAGGTATAGGAAAAATGCTGTGCTGGTATATCTAACCTTGATAGGTATATTTTGACTTTGACTTGACGGAAGAAAATTACAGTAATGGTAGTAGTGAAGAACCCCTTAAAATCACTTTACTGTCATGAAAAGCTACATTTAATAAACTCTTTTCAAGCCAGAGTCTTATTGTTCTTTTCTGAATAATATTATAGGTCAGTAGTACAGCTGAAAATGGGGATGAACCATGATGTATTTTTAAAGACCATAACTCTTGTCTTTATTATGGTTGTTTATTTTTATTTATTTTTGTTGTGGTTGTTATTTTTAAGTAATTTCTATACCCAAAGTCCTACACCCATAGGACTCAACTCACAACCCCGAGATCAGGAGTCACATGTTCCACCAACTGAGCCAACCAGGCACCCCTCTGTTACCTTAATTAAATGAAGTTTGTGCTCAACATCAATAAGGCATAAAGTTAGGGATAAACTGTTTTAAAAGACTCTTACTTACATGCATAGTAACTCTTAATTTTCAGGATGGAAAATCAGTGCCAATGACCATTTTCCACAAGACAGATTCTGAGGACTTGCAGAAGAAACCTCTCCTGGTACATGTGTATGGAGCTTATGGAATGGATTTAAAAATGAATTTCAGACCTGAAAGACGGGTATTGGTGGACGATGGGTGGATATTAGCATATTGCCATGTTCGGTGAGTCAGCAACATTTTACCTGGCGTATGAGTGCCAGAGCATTGTGACAGATGTCCAGCATAAAGTCTATCAGGGAGCAAAGTTTATTTTCTCATTTGTGTTATTAAATTTATGTATTCCTAAGCATGTGCTAGTGGAAGTGAATTTAACAGACTAGTTGATATCTAAAAAGCAAAAGGGTAGATTTTTAAGATCTTGTACCAGATTTGTAGAGTTGACATACCAGTCTGTGTATTATCTTAGTAATGTTATTATTTCCTTTTTTTTTCTAGAGTTTAGTTTTTTCTAAAATAGTCTCTCAAACTAGATCCTTTTTTCCACTCTAACTTCATTTTATTTTCACTATTTTCAAGACACAAATACTATTTTATGTTTCTGCTTAAAATCCTTCTCTACCTTTCCACCTTTGAAATAAAATCCAAACTCTTCAGTGTAGTATTTTAACATCCTTATAACCTGGTTTATCTCTGTAGTAATAGCTGTGAATACTGCCCAAATGCGTCCTGCACTGTAGCCTTATTACATCCTTTCACCTGATAAACTCTTTCCCTTTTGTGCCTTTGCACCTGCCATGTCTTGATGTTTCCCCCTTCTTTGCACTCTGGGAACTCATATTCTTCCTCTAAGACGTGGCTTACATTTCATCTCCTCCTCAAGCATTTGTTTTAGGAAGTATATACCTCTCACCTAACAGGTGGATGTTCTTCCTGCTGCTTCTTTGATAACTTTAAATACCCTGTGTAAAAGCAGCAACCACATTGCTTGGCAGCTCTTTTCTTTACCCCCAAACTTATAATCTTCAGGGCAGATTTTTGCTTTTGTATATTTATAAGGCCGGCATTTAGCACAATGCCTGGTATACAGTAGGAGGTACCCAAAACGTATTTGTTTAGGGGTGTGTGACTGGCTCAGTTGGAGCAGCATAAGTTCAAGCCCTACATTGTGCTTGAGGCCATAAATTCAAGCCCTACATTGCATGTAGAACCTACTTTTTAAATGAATGAATAAAAAAATGACAGTGACTTATTTTTAAGACATTTATGAAATCCATTTTTGACTGTCTATATCAGAGATTGGCAAACCTTTTCTCTAAAAAAACTGAATAGTAAATATTTCAGGCTTTATAGGCCACATATGGTCTCTATTGTATATTCTTGGTGGTGGTTGTTGTTTTCTCCCAACCTTTAAAGATCATTCTTAGCTCTAAGGCCATTTAAGGGGGGGAAAAACAGACCTCTGAGTAAATATTTGCCCACCAGCTACAGTTTGCTGACCCTGACTTATTAATATGTTTGCCCCACTAAAAAAATTTTTTGCCCTTTAATTTCAGAGGTGGTGGTGAGTTAGGCCTCCAGTGGCACGCTGATGGCCGTCTAACTAAAAAACTCAATGGCCTTGCTGACTTAGAGGCTTGCATTAAGACGCTTCATGGCCAAGGCTTTTCTCAGCCAAGTCTAACAACCCTGACTGCTTTCAGTGCTGGAGGGGTGCTTGTGGGAGCATTGTGTAATTCTAATCCAGAGCTGCTGAGAGCTGTGACTTTGGAGGTGAGTATACTCTGTTCTCTACTATGTACAGAGTGGGAAGGCATGAAGCCATAAGCTACTCTGAAAAATATTTCTGTTCCAGTTTTACCATAACACAGGAGTGTAGCAAAGCCTTTAAATTTTAAACACAGAATTGGAGCTCTATTCTAAACTTCTTTTACTCTAATTACTTCTCCTTTATTTATCCTTTCTTCCATTGAAAGATATTAATGGCTGTTCTCATTAGTTATTTCTTATTTCTAAAAACATTTAGAATTGCTAGAAAAGAGAGCATATGTGATTCACTAGTTCCAGGGAATCAGGCAGAGGACACTGCAACTCCGGAGTCCACGAAATCCTTTGACTATATTATATTGCCCATGAGCATTTCAGTACTAGATGTAGAGGCTCTCTATTTTTAGATACTCCATTCATAAAGGTCTTTAAGTGGGTGGTTTTTCTATATTGTAATTTAAATATTTTGTTTTGACCTTAAAAGTCTCCACGGTTGACCCTTGAACAACATGGGGGTTAGAGACACCAAACACCTCCCCTGCCGCCCCCAGTCCAAAATCCATGTATAACTTTGGACTCTGCAAAAACTTAACAGCCTGCCATTGACCAGAAACCTTACCAATAATATAAACAGTTGATTAACACATATTTTATATGGTCTATAAATTATATACTGTGTTCTTAAAAATAAGCTAGAGAAAAGATGTTAAGATGATCATAAGAAAAATACATTTGGGGCAGCCTTGTTGGCGCAGTGGTTTAGCGCCACCTGCAGCCCAGGGTATGATCCTGGAGACCCGGGATCAAGTCCCATGTCGGGCTCCCTGCATAGAGCCTGCATCTCCCTTTGCCTGTGTCTCTGCCTCTCTCTCTCTCTGTGTCTCTCATGAATAAATAAATAAAATCTTAAAAAAGAAAAAAAGAAAAATACATTTGTTTATATAGTACCATATGTATACTTAAAAAAAAAAATCCAGGTGTGGGACGCCTGGTTGGCCCGTGGTTGAGCATCTGCTTTTGGCTCAGGTCCTGATTCTGGGATCCTGGGATCACATCCCACATCAGGCTCCCTGCAGGGAGCCTGCTTCTCCCTCTGTCTGTGTCTCTGCCTGTCTCTCTGTGTCTTTCATGAATAAATAAAATAAAATCTTTAAAAAAAAAAAAAAGTGTAAGGGGTCTTCCATAGTTTAAACCTATGTCTTTCAAGGGTCAACTGTATAATCTTTTCCTGGTGTCCGAAATTTAGAAGTATTATAGCCACTTGTTTCACTTTCATCATTTTGCTCCTGGTCAGACTCTAGAAAAGAAGAGCTGGGATGGAGAGAGTAAATTATTTTAGGTTTCTTTTATGGGGTATACACTCTAGGCTTCTCTTATTAAGTGTTAAATAATCCTGATCTACAAATCTACTTTTTTAGGTAGAAATAAATGCTAAGTACAGAGGGAAGAAAACCTATATACAAAGATAGTAAGTTTCTTACAATATAAAAAAAAAAAATACAGCTGATCTTTGATTTTAGAAATTAGAAAGGAAATCATCAGAAATGTGTGTATAAGAGTATTTACCCCATGTTGCTTGTAATAGTGAAGTAGAATCAACCTAAATATCCAACAATAGAGGATCCATAGTTTTAATTAGAAGCACCGAATACTAGCTCTGATTAATTTAAGCAGAAAAGAGATTTATTAAAAGGTATTGGGAAAGGGCAGGCATAGAACTAATCTTATAGAGGCTACACGGCCAGAAACATATCCATATATACCATAAAACTGGCCCAGTGAAGCTATCACTGCCGCTATTGCTGGGCACAAGTCACCGTATACTCCCAGTGCTGCATCTGAAAACTCAACATAAATGTGTCGCTTTTGCCAGAAGAAATTCTCGTGGTCCCTACTTTAAGCCACAAACTTCCCAAAGTCTGGAGCACATTATTATGTCTGATTTGGTAAACCCAAGTCATGTAGCTACTCCATGCTGTGGGGAAAACGGAGAAGGGAACTACCTGGCATTTAACAGCTCCATACTGAGAGGCAGGCTCTGCCTCATAAGGTTAGGAATAGTTTAAATGCAAAAAAGTGGAGTCCAGATGCTAAGCAGCCAGAAGGAATTACTTTTGCCCACTAGGTTAATGTTAATACAAGAGAAAGCTGAAAAGCATGTTAACAGAAGACTACAAGTGAAAAAAAAGCAGCTGCCATTTTATTAAATGTTTTAACACTGGTTATAAGCCAGTGAATGTTTTTTCCTCCTTTGAGGTTGTATATTTTCTAGATTTTCTTCAATTAACATTTATTGCCTTTTTTTTTTTTTTATGTAAAATGTCCCAACTGGTAAGGAATTATTCATGTTGGGTTTTTTAAATTTTTGTGAGAAAATAAATTTAACATCTTAACCATTTTCAAGTATACAGTTCATGTGTGTTAAGTATGTTCACATTGTTGTGCAACCAATCTCCAGAACTCTTCATCTTGCAAAATCAAAACTCTGCACTTATTAAATAGCAACTCCCCAATTCTCCCTTCCCCTTAGAACCACCACTCTGCTCTGTCTCTATAGATTAGAGTCTACCTCCTACAAATGTAATCATACATATTTATCTTTTTGTAACTGGTTTATTTCACTTAGATAAGGTTCAGGGTCTATCTATTATCATAGTATATGTCAGAATTTCCTTCCTTTTTAAGGCTGAATAATATTTGTGTCATTGTGTATATTTTGCTTATCCATTCATCCACCAGTGGACAGACACTTGAGTTGCTAACATCTTTTGGCTGTTGTTTATAATGCTGCTACAGATATGGTTATATTCTGCAAGAACCTGCTTTTAATCTTTGGGATATATACCTAGAAATAGAATTGCTGGATTATATGGTAATTCTGAGTTTAGTTTTTTGAGAAACTAGCATACCATCTGCACCATTTTACATTCCTACCAACAGTGCATAAGGGTTCCAATTTCTCCACATCCTTGTTAACACTGTTATTTGTTTGTTTGTTTTTTTTAAGTTTTTTAATAGTACCCATTCTAATGAATGTAAAGTAGTAGCATTTCTTACTTTTATATAAAATATGTGTGGGGGATCCCTGGGTTGCGCAGCGGTTTGGCACCTGCCTTTGGCTCAGGGCGCGATCCTGGAGACCCGGGATTGAATCCCACGTCGGGCTCCCGGTGCATGGAGCCTGCTTCTCCCTCTGCCTGTGTCTCTGCCTCTCTCTCTGTCTCTCTCTGTGTGACTGTCATAAATAAATAAAAATTTAAAAAAAAAACTTCAGTGTAAATGCCCCCTTTAAAAAAAAAAATATGTATAAATAAAGGCATCAAACTAAAAAATTGTGAAATTAGAAAACATTTTTTGTTTTGTTATACATATGTGTGTGTGTGTGTGTATACACATATATAAACATGACGTATAACATCATCATTTTCAGAGTCTGAAAACCATAAAGGCCAGTTATAAAATCACAGGACCTAGTTAAGGACTGAGTAGTTAGTCCACCTCCTGGGAATCCACATGGCTTCTTGACTTTTGTTCTCTCATGTCCATATGTATATTCATAAAATAAAATGTCTTTCTGAAACTCATTTTGACAACTTATTAGTCAAAATTTAAATTTCTTTGGCTTTTTTTTTTTTTTTTTTTTAAGGCACCTTTCCTGGATGTTCTCAACACCATGATGGACACTACACTTCCTCTGACATTAGAAGAATTAGAAGAATGGGGAAATCCTTCATCTGATGAAAAACACAAGAACTACATAAAACGTTACTGTCCCTATCAAAATATCAAGCCACAGGTAGTGCAAGTTGTGATACACTATCCTAAAGTGATAGAAAAGATCATCAAAGGGATACTTACCATGCTGAGGCAGGAATTTTTACTGGGGTTTTAAGTTATTTCTGCTCAAAATACCCAAACACCTCTCAGCAACATCTCTGTTAATACTCAATTTAATAGTTCAATAGAATAGATTAGATATGATCATGGTCTTGCTAGCCAAGGAAAGGCTATTCCAGGTAGCAAGTGGTCTAGTACTATAATGCTGTATATCTCTCAAAAGCAAATGAGAGGGACGCCTGGGTGGCTCAGAGGTTGAGTGTCTGCCTTCGGCTTAGGGCATGATCCTGGAGTCCCGGGATCAAGCCCCACATCAGGCTCCCTATGGGGAGCCTGCTTCTCCCTCTGCCTGTGTCTCTGCCTCTCTCTCTCTCTCTCTCTCTCTCTCATGAATAAATAAAATCTTTAAAAAATATAGATAGATAGATGTATGTATGTATGTATGTATGTATGTATGTATATAAAATCCAATACATAAATAACTCTTCAAAAAAACAAATGAGAAGAAAATATATCTGGCACCTAGATAAAAAAATTGGAGGTAGTTCTTTTTCATAATCTATAGGGTAGAAAAGGACCATAAGGAATAATGTAAACTTTGCATCTATTTTCTTTCAGCATTATCCTTCTATTCATATCACGGCTTATGAAAACGATGAGCGTGTACCTCTGAAAGGAATTGTAAACTATACTGAGAAACTCAAGGAAGCCATTACAGAGCATGCTAAGGACACTGGTGAAGGTAGGAGACTACCTGTATGCAGGGAATGTAGCTAAATGGACTATTCCCTTCCACATACTGCTCGGTAATACACTTTACACTGTAGACTAAGTCATCTGCCTGTGATTTTGGACAAAAATTGGTTTTCCTATGTTGACTACTCAGTTGAGTCATATTAAATGACTATACTTGTCTCTTTTTGAAAGGAAATATTAAAATAAGGTAGGCAAGGCACAAAGAAAAATAAGTTTAAACATCAAATACAACTTAGAGATGTACTGTCATAAAACATTCATTTAATAATATTAATTGAGCCATTATTCTTGGAAACCTCTAAAAAAGAGATTCTGAAGCTTTTGCTCTGGAGCTTCAGTGCCCAAGCTAGCTGCTGTAATTTTCTCTAGATCTTTCCATTTCACTGGACAAGAACTATTACCTTTCTTCCTTAACAAGACCTTCTGGGCTTAGGGTGGGAGGGACCCATATACAAGTTTTCAGTCACCTTGTTTTCACTCCATGCTTCACACTCACCTACTACAATAGAAGCTATTTCCAGGTCGCAAAGACTCTGATTCCATAGGGCCAGTTGGCTTCCTCTTGTGACACAACCTTCTCCATGTGGCTCTCCAAATGTCTTCCATCTAGTGTCTTCAGCCACTGGTTCTCCTCCTCCTGCTTTCTCTGTTTCAGAAGTCTGCCTTCTACTGCTTGCCCCCTCCCATCTCTTTCTTGGTGGTGATAGTTTATGCCTTTTTCCTTCATTTATTATTTTAATAGCACATGTGGGAGGAAAGAGGGTGAAAAATGAGTCTCAAAAAACCTAATTGTTTCATGTTAATTCTTTCAGGTTATCAGGCCCCCAATGTTGTTTTAGATATTCAGCCTGGAGGCAATCATGTAATTGAGGATTCCCACAAAAAGGTATGTTATCAAGCCTCTCTCAGTTTCCAGATGCACAAGTAGAAATGTGTTGCAGTTAACATTTCAGTGATTGCATCAGGGTTTATGATAGCTGCTTCATTAACTGTCGGGGGAGTGGGGGGGCGGAGAGGAAGAACAGTGAAGTCAGTCGAGAAAAAGGGTTCCCTCTTAACACTTGTAAATGAGATCTATTAAAGAAAGTAATGGAATCTTAATTTTTGGGAGCACCTTCTGCCTCTGTCCCAAATAATAAAAGTACCTTTGCCATAAGTTGCTGACTTAAGGCTTAGGTGAAGATGGATAGATCAAGAGCTTTAGCACTGGAGTTTTACAACAGAGGCCTTCTAATTTTTTAATGTGTTTCTTTTAGATTACAGCCCAAATTAAATTCTTGTACGAGGAACTTGGACTTGACAGCACCAGTATATTCGAGAATCTTAAGAAATACCTAAAATTCTGAAATGCTGCATTCCATGAGAATTGGAAACACTGAAATATTTCATAGTCTTATTTCCAATTGGGTAAGCAAAAGTGAGATTTTTTTTTTAAGTTAGTAATTTTCTAAAATTTGCTTCTCCATCCAAACTTTGTCTAATGTACATCTCACTTGCTTATGTCATTCTCTTCACTGGTGCATATGCCCCTCAGCCTGGGAAAGTAGTTTTCAAACCATGCTCCTCAGAAGGACATGGAGTTGGGGGTGAAGGAAGGATTGGTGACAGCACAACTCTCCCCACACCCCCATCAGAACAGCTTTGTTTTTTGTCTGTTCTAACATTTTCTTTGAAAAGTTTACAAATCAAGGTCCTGCCTCTTTGCTAGTGAATGTTTTTAAGACACTTCAGCAGTAAGTCATCCTCCAATTTTCTATGCCTGTATTTTACGAAAAAGATAACATTCTTCACATTAGAATTCAGCAGATCTTTCTAATATCTGGAGTCCTGAGGTTCCGATCATCTCTTGTATTAATACTATCTCAACAAAGTTACAAGTTCTGCAAGTGATAATTTTATTATTTTTAAAAAACATTTGGGAACCTTTGCATTCAAGCTGTTTTTACCCAGCAGCATGCTATACATGAAGTTACTGCAAATGCTTGTAATAAAACAGAATGCCAGTGTCTTCATCTCTTTCATAGAGGTGCCTAACACAAGCTGTGCAGTATGTTTAATACACTGGAATAGCATGCCCGATTGGAAACAAAACATCTGTCTTTGAAAGCTGTTTGGTGATGAAGGAGATCGTTCGTGTTGTATTCAAGGATGAGGCCTTCTCCTTTATCCAGTAAAATGGCATTCGTATCAACTGTATTGCGATCGTCAGCAGAATTAGTACTTAACCTTATTCTCATTCTTGCGGGAATGTTGGAAATCATTTCCTGGAGATTTACCAGTGATAATTCTCCAAAATTCAGAACCACAAGAAAGACTCTATCGATGCCATCCAGCTCTCTTGCATATACAACAGAGTGGCTGTCATTCCTCAAATAGCAAAACCAGCCCCTGCTGAGGAGCAGGTCATTGGCATGAAGCAAACTTAATTCTTGATATAACTTCAATGCTGATCTGGACTGAGTCTTTTGGACCTATTTAAAAAAAAAAAATCAACATAAAGGTTTGATTCTAAGAGTTGTTTGGGGTTTTTTTAATATATTTTTGGTATCAAATAGAAACTTCCTTCCCCAAAAAATTTGCCTCAGTTTGTGCTTCTTAAAATGACTACCAAGTTATATGTATTGATAGGTAGATAAGAATAGTTTAACTATTGAGAGGTATTGCAAATTCAGGGAGTCATCGTATGCACAGTGCTCTGCTACATCTTGGCCAGAGATGATGAGGGACCAAATTTGACTCCACTTAGGAATCCCTAACCAAATGTCCATGTCTAAGTTATCTGGTGTTTAACTTGCCTAAATACAGTCCCTTTATGCTACATTGTAACTGATAGAAAAGCAGCCACTGTGGCTGTGGACTCTGAGGGCCTCTCTGTTCTGTTTTGTAGAATAATATGTGGGTTGTTTTAACTTCAGCAGATATGTATTCTTACAATAGCTAATGGTGAACAGGAGGTTGCAAAAAGGGATAAAAAGCAAAATGCTTTCCCTAAAGGGAAAGTTAAAAATTGTACTACTTTAATGTGTGTCCATTAAGGAAGATCAGGCTTTATTTCACAGCTATATAAAAAATATACAATTTAATGTTGTGTTTTCCTTTAACATTTCAGGCATCTTCTCCTGTTATTATGTTAAAATGTCATTTTAATAATGACAAGATAATATTCTATTGGATGGATATACCATACTTAATCATCTCTCTCATTTCAACATTCAACTTTCTAATATTTTCTGTGCATCCCTCATATTTGAGTTATTTAGTACAGAAAGACAATTGCTATGTCAAAGAGTATGGACACTTGATTCATAATGCCAAATTAGTCTTCATCAGAGCTATTGCCAAATCAGTGGTAATGTTCATTTCCTTGGACTCTTGCCAGCCATGTTGACTGCAGTGGTGGTGTTGGCTGTTGTTGCTGTTACTGTTATTTGGGGGCAAGTGCCTAATGTGTGGTCTTCAGTGAACATCTACTGAATGTCTGAAAAAATGTTTATTCTCTATTAACAGGTACAAAGGTATTTATGGTATATGTATATGGTGTATGTATATGACTTGTCAAATTACTATTAACATTTCCTATAGCCTTAGATAATGCATGGAAAAGTATAGTTCAGTGCCACTCACAAAGAAGTGCCCAGTAAGTGTTAACTATTATTTGTGTCTCCTTCCTAAAAGTATGTTGACCTGTCTCTCTGTAATTGTGGATTTGTCACTTTCTCTTGACATTTCTCATAGTACTTGTTTTATAAATTTTGGAGCTATTGTTAGATGCATAGATTCATGACTTGTAGTGGAATGTTCTTTTATCAATTTTTGAGAATTGCATTTGCCTCATAACGCTTTTCATATTGAATTCTATTTTGTCTGCTATTAAATATTTCCACACCTGCTTTTTGTAACTTTATTCTTCTAGTAGGAAATGCATGCACACAGTATAAAATTTATGAGAACAATATATAAAATAAGGTTTTTCCTAATACCACCCCTAGCTTTTCACTTCCTCTCTCAGAAATAGACACTATTATGATTATGTGTGATACATGTTGTGCCTGTGCAAACATGTACGTCTACTTTTTCACTATGGCATGATACCATTATAGATGCTATTTCTTATTTAGTACATGTTAGAGATAGTTTCATAATATCAGTGCATTCTTTTTTAAAGCTGCATACTAGTCCATTTTATAAATTAACCATAACCAAGTCAACTTTCTATTGATAAAATATTTAAATCATTTTCAAGTCATCTTCTTTTTTAAAAAATGATGTGATAGAGATCCTTGAATATTTATCATTTTCCACATAAGCAGGTATTCACAGAATGAAGTTACTGCGTTCAAAAGGTTAGATGCATTTTTGGTTTGATAGCTATAGTCAGGAGGCAAGCTTTATTTTTAAATTTTTATTTTAGCAGGTCTTATGTCAGATTTTGTCTTGGTATCTTAATCTGAGAGTTTTTATCTTCTAGTAGGTGAATTTCACCATTTATATTTGTGATTATCATATGTTCAGATATAATCCTACAGCCCTTTATTTATAATTGTGCTATTTTCATCCTTTTTAACATCGAATTGATTTGATGTAATAATTTTCCTTCTAATGTTCTTTGAAAATTATACACTTAAAATTGCAGTGCCCATTTAAAAATATTTTTTTCTTGACATTTGGAGCAATGCTGTCTAAATGTACTACCTGCGGTGCTGGAAGTGTTCTGTATCTGTGCTGTCCAATGTGGTAGCCACTAGCTACAGTACACTTGAAATGGTGCCAGTGTGTCACAGAAAGTGAATTTTTCAGTCCATTTAATGGCCACTAGGCAGCTCAAATCCAGAGTGAATTACTCTGTTTCCATGCCCTGAAAAGACCATGCTGCCTGCTCTCCTGCCACTTTCCATATTTAGAAGTCAATCACTAAGATTTTTGTTTCAGAATATCTTCTTTACCTTTTTTTTACATTGTATATCAAAAAATATCCTTAAGTTCTGTTGATCCTTTCCTGACAGTGTTTTATATATCATGTCTTTTTTTTTTTTAAAGCCATCTCTACACACAATTTGGGACTCAAAACCCTGAAATTGAGAGTCACATGCTCTAAGCCAGCCAGCACCCTACATCACTGTCTTTTTAGATTCATTTTCTGAGTTCCTGATTATTCCTTCAGAAACTATATATGCAAAAATTGGGGTCCTTTTCCAGATCTATATTCTTGAATACTAATTTGAATGGATACAGGATTATAGGTATAGAATCAGATTTCCATCACACTTTTATTAAAGATTAAAGTTCTAACGTGTTCTAGGATCCTCTTGAGAAGCCAATCCAACTCTCAGTCCTTTCCTCGGGCAAGTTTGGTTTTGGTTTCTACATATTTTTAGGGTATTTTCTTTATTCTTGCCATTCTAGAAAAGAAAATTTCTCTGAGTTTAGTTTCTCTTCTCTTCTAGAAACACCAAAATTTTTCTTGTTTTATTTTGCTTTTTTACAGTGCATTCTGGGAGGAGCCTCTGGATCAGTTTTCCAACACCCTAATTAGAATTTCTATTTCAGTGTTTCACAATGTTCTACATTTCTAAGATATCTAATGTTTGCTATATCCCCTCTACTTTCTACTGTTCTGGTAAGAGTGGAGTGTCTCATCTTAAGTTTTCTCAAATATGGTGTGATTCTTGGTGATCCATTTACTTTTGCATTTTGATACCCCTTGTCTTTAGTTACCTACCTCTAATAATTATGGGAAGCTTAATTTTACTTTCCTTTAGAAGTTACTTAAATTTTTACCTATCTCTAGGGCTTTTGTAGATTTTATTAAATAGCATTGCTTGAGACATTTTGTTACTCATGATCATTTGAAAGGCTTGACTAGTGTTATAGAAAAAATTTTAATTTGCACTTGCACTTTTTCATCTTTCTGATATACATTTTTATGTAGGATTTCTTTTTTTCTTTTCCTTATTCATGAAAGACAGAGAGAGAGGCAGGGGGAGAAGCAGGCTCCCTTCTGTGAGCCTGATGCAGGACTTGATCCCGGGATCACAACCTGACCCAAAGGTAGATGCTCAACCATTAAACCATCTAGGAGTCCCTATTGGATTTCTTATGTATAGGACATAACAAAAATCAAGAGATTTAATCCAAAACACAAATGTTAAAATACATATTTTTGTTTTCAAAGACCTATGAATATATAAAACAAAACTAATACTATATCCCTGAAGCCTCTGGAGTTTGGATCAGGGAGCTGTAGGAACAGGACGGTTTGCATAAAGCCCAAAACAATAACATGGGAAGATTGCACTTACTGTGGTGTGAGCATTGTCAAATCACTACATGTACACCTGAAACTAATATAACATTGTATGTCATCTATATTTTGGGGTAAGGGGAAATTTTTTAAGTCTCGTGGAATGCTAGTAATTTCTCTGGCACATGATTCCACTTGGAGCCATTTCATACTGCTCTGGTCTAAGGAAATATACTTAGCACTTTGCCAAATTGAGCAAACCAGTTTTCTGCAAACCAGCTGGATTTGGCAAACTTGATCACCCAAGAACAATAAATAGTATGGGCAAAAGCCAAAGGATGTACTTTTCCAGAACAGCTACTTTTATGAATTCACTGACTTTTATGAATGTCTTGGTTTCTCCAGGTAAATAGCCTTGATGGGTCTCCTTTCCTTCCTTTTGTGGGCAGGAAAGGAAAACAAATAGCTAGTCTTGCCAGTGAATAATATATTCTATACTATATTTCACATGGTGTACTTATGTACCAGTTTGTAATGATTTAAAAACTGTAAGAGAAGTCTATGTGATTGATTTAGGGAGAGCATCAGTTAAAATTTTAGTTACCCTCAGGCACAGAAACTCATTTCCTGTTTCTGGAATCAGATTAACATTTTGATACTTACATCAACATTCACAGTATGGTAATCTGAACTGGTGGGTAACCAGGTGTGATTGGCTTCAGAAAAACCAGCATTTGAGCTATTGTCCCACTGCATTGGTGACTTTGAGAGAAGAGTATTCTGTGTCAAAAGACCATAAAGAGAAAACATTGGTCTAGTTAGTAAAAGAAAAATCATTTGTCCATAATTTACTTCATAATTAATTCCTTAACTTAAGCCAGCTTCACACTTTTTTTGGAAAATAGTGACATCTTGAGTTTCAATAAACTATAGTAACTAGACTTTGATACATGCTTGGAGTCTGCTTTTTTTCCCTAAAAATGAGTAATGTATGATTTCAAAATGTACTGTTACCAATTCATTCTGTGGTACAGTGATGCAGCCATGTATAAGTAAGAGGACAATTCTGTCCTCTTTTATCCAGCCTAGTTATTGCTCATGAGTGCACATACACAAATTTAGGAAATACACACCAAATAAATATTAGGGAAATTGGATCTCCTAACATAGAAAACTAACCATACAAATTATTTCAGGTTCACCCAACAACACAATTTTGAGATTCATAAAACAAAAACAAAATAAAAACCACTGAAGTCTGAGGCTGTGCATTTACAATTTGTTAACGTGAAAGGACGAATTTTTTTTTAAAGGATGAAATTCTGTGTTCAAAGAAATCTAGCAGTACAGACAAGCAGTATAATTAATGATCCTAACTCCATATTTCAGGTGGAGGGCAATAAGTAATATTCCAAACTCAAAACATGGGATCTCAAAGTCTAATGTGCCTACGAATCAGATGGAAAACAACATAGATTCCTGGGCTCTAACAATTCAGTTGTATGTCTTAGGAAACAGCATTTTTAAGCCCCCAACCAAGACAGTTGACTAATAATAAGAAAGGAAAGCAGAGAGTAATCATTTTCAGCCATAGAATAGGAATAGTAAATTCTTATGTTAACTTACAACATCATAGCTTTCATTGAAATTTGTGACTAAAATATTTCTCATTCCTATTTCTTCCCCATAGTAAGTTATGGGAGTTCCAGGGAGTGTGAAAACAAGCATGTTCATGATGTTGACATATTCTTCCCCAAAACGAGAAGTTAGCCGGGCATTGTCTGGTCCACCGATCTGAAAGGCAGATATTTTAAGAACACAGCTCAATATACAGTTTTCTGGAAGATTTACCCTATTCCACAAAAAGTTCATCTGTGGGTACCTTGGTATCAGCAAGCCTGGATTTAGTCCCAACCCTGCTACTTACTGTGTAATTGATCAATTTACTGTCTTGGCATTAGGATTAACAAAATGGTGGTAACAAGTTTCTTCATTGAGATTGCAAATACAAAATGTATGATGGTGTATATTAATATTTTCTCACATTTGGATAAAAGAATATGGACAAGAAAGAAAACAAAAATGTTTCTCCTGTAGCACAACAAGTAGGGAACAGGTGGAAGGAACAGAGGCAGCAGAGATTTCTAAGTGGGTGGGGGGGTGACTTCTGAACTATTTAAAAATTTACACCAAATTTTATAGGGAAATGTACATAGCCCAAGAGTAAATTTTCTAAAGTGTTTTCTATTTTTAAATTTGGCTATTTCTAGTTAAATGCTCTAATTACATAATATTACATGTTATCTAGTCCTTACAACATCATAGCTTTTGTTAAACTATACCATATATACCACAACTCAATTTCATATGCATATGTTGAGCATGGCATTTTACTATTTATAAAGTACTTATAGGGCACCTGGCCGGCTCGTCAGAAGAGCTTGCAACTCTTAGTCTTGGTGTCATGAGTTTGAGCTGCACATGGATGTAGAGATTACTTAAATAAACTTTATAAAAAAAAAATAATTTCACACCTACATTACATCTTATTGTACTGCTCCATTGTCAGGTATTGTCTCCATTTTACTAAAGATGAAACAAGCTCTCTGAGAAACCACATCACTTATTCAAGGCAGGGTATGGTGTAAAACCAGCCTTTGAGAATAAGAACTTAGTTGGATCATTATAAACTATTATTCTATTTTTATGGCCAGAAAAGTCAAATTTTGCCTCTGTTTATTTTCATTATCTTGAGAGCCTTTGATAAGAAACTATGGCTTCTCAAGCTTTGTGGACTTAGAGCACTTTCTTTCTCAGAACTGAAATTAATATTTCCACAGATAGTTCACAGCAATGGACAGAAATCCCAGTCACCTATGATATTGGAGACTCAATATATGAAAAAACAAGTGCTAAAACTCCATTATTAAATTTTGTAATATAGGGGGCACTTGTGGAATGGTAGGGGAAGGACCTCTAAAATCTCTACCATAAAAGCAAGGAGAATGCTGGCAAAAACTAAAAATCCACTGTTTCAGAACTCTGGAAACTAGCTAAAGGCTTTCAACCATCCAAGAAGCATTTACTCAAGAAAAATGACAGGCTTTATGTCCTTTTAACTGGCCTTGAACTCCTGCCCCTGAGACCCATGATAGCCTTCCAAACAATCTTGGAACTACCATAGCTGGAGGGGCAGAATAAGTTTAGAGTTCACCAAAACTCAATTTAGAGAACTGTCACTATTTGGCCTAAGCATTCACTTTTAGTTGGCTTTTTTTTTTTTTTTTTTTAATCTGAGAAATGCCCTGTCCCCAAAGGTATTTGCCAGAAACAATCAACAACAATTGTTTAACATCCCACCTGCCTGCGGTGGTGTTACCCGTTGGAGGTTCTATGGAGACTGACCAGACTTTAAAAGCTGGCGGAAGAGGTAACCATACTGGCTTTTGAAAGTCTAACAGATTCTTGGAATCCAGAACACATGCAGATGCCTTGAGAAGGCTCTCATCTCTCACCTCTGGCTAACCTTGAAACTCCGTGCAAGCAGAAAGTGAAGACTAAAATCTACAAACTGTCTTCCAGAGTGGTGAAAGCATGCCCCAACACACACACACACACACAGCCCCTTCAGCAAAGGCTGGGAGACTGACTGGTTCAAGGCAGTTCAGGAAGCTCTTCCAATTGTTAGCTGGCAATGATCTCCCCGAGCAGCCACACCCAACAGAACACATTTTACAAAATTAATTCAAGAACATCACTGAAGAAACAGCAACAATAAACACTGAGGAGGAAGAGAGAAGGGGATTTCCTACATTAATACATTAATTTTGGGTTTTGTGGCTGCAGCATAATATTGATGGCTATTATTAACTGTAGGTCTAGTAAGCTTTACATTTAAATACATTATTTAAAATATCCAATTCTCAACACAAAAAGGAATACAAGATATGCAAAGGAACAGGAAAATATAGCCCATACATAGAAAAAGCAGTCAGTAGAAAATGCAGCTGAGGAAATTCAAACATTGGACTAGTGGACATTAAAATCAACTACTATACATATGTTCAAAAAACTAAAACAGAATTTAAAGTGTGAAGACAATAAAAAGAATACAAACAATAACCAGAAAGAAATTTTCAGAGTTAAAAAGTATGATCACTGAAAGAAAAATTTCACTAGATGGACTGGACAGACCTGAACTGGCAGAGAAATCAGCAAATTTGAAGACTGAGGAGTCAAAATTACCTAGTCTAAGAACCAGAAGGAAAAGAATGAAGAAAAAATATGAAAAACCTGGAACAGACAGGCCTGGCTCACTAAATAATCACTGATGAAGGGAAAGGTTAAGGTCACTTAACAAGATATACCCCTCGTTTTAGGGGTAACTATTTAACCAGCATACCAGCAGCAGATATGCTGCCCCAGGCAATGAGGACTTACCATCCAGTTAGGCCATTTTCCTTCTGGCATGTTTTCCATCCAGGATGTGATAACCTCAAACACACTGTTCCCAGAAGGAGTATTTAGCTTACTGAGATAATCGTTGAAGGGAAAGTCTGCTTCTTGAATAAAAGGCAATCCATAGTACATCATGGTCCTGTCAATGCTCTCTCCATAGGCTTCAGTCCCCATGAACCTGGAAGAATTGGCAGGGTGCAGTGTCCTCAGGGCCGGTCAGAAGACTGGGAAGCATTCTGCAGCTCCTTCAATCTGCCTATTAACCATATTTGGCTGGGCTCACTAGGAAGCATAATTGAGCCAGATGGCCAAGTCATAGCATGCTGGGTGACCTGGACAGTTTCTCATTTCTCATGGACAATAAACCCAAGAACTAGCCTAATACTAGGCTGTGTCTAAGAGTTAAACACATTTGGGGATCCCTGGGTGGCACAGCGGTTTAGCGCCTGCCTTTGGCCCAGGGCGCGATCCTGGAGACCCGGGATCGAATCCCACGTCGGGCTCCCAGTGCATGGAGCCTGCTTCTCCCTCTGCCTGTGTCTCTGCCTCTCTCTCTCTCTCTCTCTCTCTCTCTCTGTGTGACTATCATAAATAAAAAAAAAAAAAAAAAGTTAAACACATTTGATTTCAGTCAATATTGTTCTCTTCCTCCTAAATCTGATTAAAACTCAGTAACTTCCATGAAGCCTATCAATTCTGATCACTGGTTAGAATCTACAGTGTATGTCTGCATATCACGAAAGGGGGTTTTCCCCAGAAACCTCTTGTATAGGAATCCTTGTAAAGTCTCACAATAATAATTGGGTGCACTCTTGGTTCTTAAAAACCAAAACTCTGGGGGCACCTGGCTGGCTCAGTTGGTAGAGCACGCGACTCTTTATCTCATGTTGGGAGTAGAGCTTCCTTAGAAGCAGACACTATTTAGGGAATGACACATTAGCCTGAAAAGACCCATGTCAATGCTAGCTTTACCTGTTTGAGGTAAGTGCACAGGTATTTCACTCCCATCCCTGCCATTACTCCCTGCATGACCATTGCCTTTATGCTCAAATTCTGTTTTCTCAACTATAGAATGGGGATGGCAATCAGAGAGGACCTACTTTAAGGAGGAGAAATTTAATTCTTTCTGTTGATACTATTGGGTGATCTGTATACACATAGAGGCTTAGTGAATGTTTATTACATGTCAGTCCCTGTTGTAAGTGCTTCATGATCTCATGCAGTCTCATAAAACCCTGACAGGTATTACTATCTATCACCTTTTAATTAGAAAATGGGACGTGAGTCAGTGAACCAACCCAAGGTCTCAGCTGTTATACACAACTCTTATCTTAGGTCCATCTGATCACAAAGCATTGTGCTCTACTAGCAGTTTAGCTGAAACATTTGGATTCATACTGTATACTGGACACCAGCAGACCAAATTGTAATGATAACAATAGAATACTTAAAGGCTAACATTTAGATTATATTTTATCTTTTAAGTGATTTTCACAAAAATTCCTATGAAGCAAATACTGATGCACATTATTTTACAAATAAGGAAACAAAATCAGCAAAGTTAAGCAACATGAAGGAATATACTACGCCTTGGCATAACCGAATTATAATACATTGTAGTCATGGAGGTTTGTTAAATAGTTTGAATCTCTTGAGAATAACTGGCTGTGAAGGATAAACTACAGGTCACACCCTTCGCCTGTGAAGAACAGAATTGTGTCCTGTAGTTACCTGTATCTCCCAGGCTCCCTGCTGTACTGGTCCATTGTCTGGCGGAAACTCCGGACAATGTCATGCATTCCAACTTGCGTGGTGGTGAAGTCATGGTATAGCTCCCAGTAGTGTGTGACCGTGTCCTTTGGAAACAGAAAAGCACGATTGCCATCATTTCACATGACAAATCCCCATAGCTGCCCTTACACAAATACAGACGTTCTCTTCAAAGGGCTCAAGCCAACGCATACATGCTGAAAGATGATAGTAGGACTTTCAATGCTCACGGGGTTTTGTGGCTGCAGCATAATATTGATGGCTATTATTAACTGTAGGTCTAGTAAGCTTTACTGAATAACAATTACAAGTGTATTTAACAGAATCCTCCTCCCAAACATTTAATTTCTCCCAAATGCTGAACTTAAAGGCAAAGAAAACATACAGTTCATTATTACACCTATACTTGGTCAGCTCACAAAACCGCAATCCAAAGTATAATGGTAAGAAAAAGGCTAGAAGTG
The DNA here is from genome assembly GCF_048164855.1 of Canis lupus baileyi. Classification (NCBI taxonomy): domain Eukaryota; kingdom Metazoa; phylum Chordata; class Mammalia; order Carnivora; family Canidae; genus Canis; species Canis lupus. The sequence continues at coordinate 49,459,784 of NC_132848.1, read as the reverse complement.
GTATTTAAAAAAAAAAAAAAAAAACCTTTGCCAGGGTTTCAGTAATTTTTCCTGTTATTCATTCTTTGCCTTCCTCGGGTTACAATAATCTAGAATCCAAAGTAAAAGATTGTATCTAACACAAGCCAAGGTGGTTGGGACATGGACAGACTACACAGTATAAACCTGCATTGCCATCCATTCAATGGACCCCTTTTTGAAAATAAGTGAACTTACTTGTTAGATCAAGTGAAGTTTTTTGGAATCATGGGTCCCTTCTTTTTTTTTTTTTTTTTTTTTTAGTTTTTATTTATTTATTTATGATAGTCACAGAGAGAGAGAGAGAGAGAGGCAGAGACACAGGCAGAGGGAAAAGCAGGCTCCATGCACCAGGAGCCTGACGTGGGATTCGATCCTGGGTCTCCAGGATCGCGCCCTGGGCCAAAGGCAGGCGCAAAACCACTGCGCCACCCAGGGATCCCCATGGGTCCCTTCTGAAGTAACTTTTTAAGTTTTTCTTGGCAAACACACAAAACCTATTCTGATCATTTGTCATAACTGGAAACATACGCCTGTTTTACAGTATCTCATAATTATCAAGATTACTTTGAGATTTCTTCTCCAAGGATAAGTGCTCTCTGGGATTGAATAATGCATCACACACACCTTCATTTTTCCTATTGGAAATCATCTGCTTTCCCTACCCCACCAAAAACTGGCCTTTGGTTCATGACATGCTCTCATAATTAGTCCATGCATTGCCAACTTTAATTTATTTGGTTTAATGAGATCAGTAAGTAACCATAAATCTGTTACTCAGGACAAAAGCTAGACACTTGATAATTAACTATCAATTTCATTTTTCTTTATTAAAAGGGCATCATGCTATATATGTTTTAGGGTTTTTTCACTAAACATTACACTGCTAAGATTCACCCATATTGTGTGTCACTGTAATTCGTCTATTTTGACTGATGTATATAATATTTCCATTGAATAAATCTACAAATCCATTATTTTGAAACCCATTTTAGGACTCCTGTCTATTTAGCCATTGAACGTACAGTGTCTGTAGAGTGGTGGTCAACCAGAAGAGCAGAGTGGTGTCCTGATTACTGTTTCTCATGTGTGACATGGGGGGAAAGGTGAGAACCGCTGGTGTAGCTACCAGACTCTGTAGCAAGGGAGGCTTGGTTTATAATTCTGTTTATCACCTCTGTCACCCCTGAAAAGTTGACTTCTCTAAGATTTGCTAAATGGGGATCATGAAATGTCTCATGAGCTGTTACAAAAGTTAAATGGACTATCCTAAGTAAACACATAACATAGAGGAGACACTCAGCAAGTGTTTGTTCCCTTTGGTGTGTCCTTTAATGACAACAAAAGCACCTGGGGAATTTACAGGCCTCCTCCTCACTTGAACTTGAGTGAGATGACAAAATCACAGTGAGTGGTTACAGCTCTTGGTGGAGTCCAGTGTCCATGCCCTCAGAACCCTTGTCACCAAAATACTTCTTAAGGATGCTCTACACCAAAGGGAACCAATGGAAACATCTAAGAATATGGATTTGAAACTCCTTCTTCCTGAAGAAAATGATTCAAAGCACTTCCTGTAGGGGTACCTACAGGGCTGGGCTCAGTGGAGCATGTGACTCTTGGGATTATGAATCTGAGCCCCATATGTTGGGTGTGGAGTTTACTTTAAAAAAAAAAAAAAAAGGGGGGACGCCTGGGTGTCTCAGTGGTTGAGCGTCTGCCTTTGGCTCATGGTGTGATCCCGGGATCCGGGATCGAGTCCCACATGGGGGTCCCTGCATGGAGCCTGTTTCTCCCTCTGCCTGGGTCTCTGCCTCCGTGTGTGTGTGTGTGTGTGTGTGTGTGTGTGTGTGTTGTGTGTGTCATGAATAAATAAAGTCTTAAAAAAAAAACTATGCCTTAAATTCAAATGCATATATTAATAAATTTAACTACATTCTCATCTCTGGTCATTGGTGTCTCGTGCTAAAAAAGAAAACATGGATGGCATTTTCAGAAAGGGGGAAAAATAATGTTTAAAAACTTTACCGGTATTTGAGCCTTGTTCACTTGAGCTTCATCTCTCAGATGTTCTGCTTCTAGAAGAAATTTAACAGCATCGAAACTAAAACCATCAACACCCTTTGTGAGCCAGAACTGTATAATTTCCTAAACATGAAGAAGCAAAATGCTTTGGTTACATTAACATTATAATCACTTCCCATTATGAAACAGCCATTTCCACATACAAAACCAGCACAGCACTCATATGGTGTATTTTTATCTGGTAGGCGTAGCAGTGTTTTAATATAATGAACTCTCAGCTGCATCTATGGACTCCCACACTTCCCTCAGATTTGAATTCAGAATGTTCCATTTGTAATGGTTATGAGTGCATTTGCAAAGCTTAAAGAATCACTCAAAAGGAATGAAACCACGCTGAAAGGACTCGGGAGAAACTGGGAACATATCTTCTCCCATGCCCTGTTCCTTAAAAGTCACTCCAAACAGAGAAATAATCAGCCAAGCATCAGGTCATGAGGGGTTCTTCCACCAGACTGGGAAATTCCAGAAGGAAAAACTGCAGCTTTCGTTTGTTTCCCTTGCCTCTGACACAGCACCAGGTCCTTAGTGAAGAACACAGTATCAAGCCCAAAGAAGTCCAACATGCTGGGATACTGTTGGGACACTACAAGTACATGTCCCCTGGCATCCGGGCATCTATAGTTGGGGGCCCATGAGACAGGAGAGAGTTACCTCCTGTGCAAGGTGGGTGTAGCTCAACAACATGAAAGGAGATTCCCTTTCAGGATGTTGGAGCTCCCAGAAGAATGGATTTAATAGATTTAATGTGGACACACGTGGAGAAAGGAGAGATACCAGTTCTACTTTGACCAGTGACAGTTTATCAGGGAGTGAGATTACAAAGAACATTCTGGACTATTTGTAGGACAAGATGGCCAAGCACACAGGCAGAGACTGACTTGGTCTCTGTTGGGGCAGGTGGGAGGACCAAATGCCCTTGGAGAGCAGAGGGCCTAGATCTCAGCTCCCCACCCCTCCTAGCTGGCCCTATGCTAGCACCAATCACAGGCTACCCTTCTGCAAAGGGACAGTGACTCTCCCCACTTCCCTCAGCTCATCCTTTGCCAAATAGGTTTTATAGGAAAGTACTTACCAGATTAGAACAAACTGTCCATAATTCAAAGTACTAGAGTTAAGTAACTAATTGATGGAGGGGAACAGAGTCACAGCTCCCAAATGAAGACTATCCCCCAAAATCACACATTTCCTTTGACGTGTTTCTTGTATCTACATGCGTATGTGGGGTCTCTGGAGTGCTGCAATTCAAGGATTTCCACAGTTTCTACGTACCACAGGCAAGGGTTAACACTGCTGAGGTCAAATCCCTTTAAGGTGACATTTTTGAATAACAAAGCTTGAAAAGCATTTTCAAATCTAAGAGCAGGCTCCTTACCAGTCTTAGCGTGGATGCAATTGAACCAAATGATGTTAAGCAGGCCCTACCCCACAAAACCCACAAATGTGTTCTTACTAGCATCTTACTCTTACCAAATACACTCATTCAATAAGTATTTGGGCCAGGCCCTTAGCTAAGCCCTATCATCATGAGCAAACTACAACAGATGTGGCCCTCAGTCTCCTGAATTTACTTAGAATCCCCAACTAGACATCACATAGTAATGCAAAATTTAAATCACAGCCAGATAGAGCTTTAAAGGAGAGGAACTTGGTAGTACAAAAAGGTGAAATAGCAGGATCTGCCCTAGATGGCAGGAAGTAAGGACAACTGGTTAGCTGTTGAAAGCAAAGTCAACAGAGATATTAAGGCACCCCATTTGCAGAATAGTCTCAGGGGCTCGAGGGGTCAATTCAGCATGAAGCTAATAAAGCTTTAAGCTTCAGAACCCCTCACTTAGGCAGGCCCCTTCCTACCTCCCTTCTTCCCCTGTTCTAAATAAACACTCTACCTAATTTTATGCTATTTTAAGAAGGCCTCAAATTTTCACCAGCTTCAGACCCCACTCTACCCGGGTCCACCCCCAGGTGGCGCTGAACTTGAGGGAACACAGGAGGTAGAGGCGGGAGGTGGCAGGTGCAGGAAGGACGGACAAATAGCTGTAATCCATCCAAGCCACTTCTGACAAAAATGTGGGAAAACGTTAAATGCCATGCCGTTGTAACCATTAAGCTTTGGAGCACTGATTTCCTAGGGGAAAAAAAATCTGTTTCTTCATGGGTCCTTCTTCCCTCTGGGGAATAGGTAGCCTTGCCAACTGTTGACCCAGCCATACAAAATGAGAAATGTGTACCCCAGCAAAAGCGTTCTGGTCCTGGCAGGGGTTCTCACTTTAGTCCAAGAAGAGATACTACCATTGTTTAAAGAGACAAAACAGTAAAACCTGGGTATTTTGGGGAGTCATTGTAAATGACATAATCCAAAATTTGCTCTTGAAAAATATTTGCTTTGTGCTATTTATTCTCCCAACTAGGTGAGAAGAGGGAGCTCCAGATCTTAATCGTTAACTCTCTCCTTACTCCAGTTAAGCCCTCCCAGGGTGCCGGGTACAGAAATGGGCACAGAGCCTAGTTCTGCTGGGTCTGGGTGACCCACCAAGGCGCCATGGGACTCTTGGGACAGTACACTGTGTCCCCGATTCCTGTACAACTCCCATGACATCACAGAGTCCTGGTTTTTCTACCAGGCACCTTTTCATCCTTTTTTCCTTAAACAGCTCACTGCTCTGAGTAAAAAAGTAATCAATTCAACATTACTAATGTCCAAATTCACAAAACCTTGAGGCAGACCTCCTCTTCTGCAATGACTGAAATTATTGGGCCCATTTATCTAAAAAACTTAGTTTGGGAAATAGAAAAGCTCTGCTCTTACGTGTGGTGATCTGTAAGACATCGTCTTGAAAGTGACATAAACCCCAGGTCGGCTATCTGAAGAAGAAATGAGAAAGTATAGGATATTTGAAAAGTACAGAGAGAAAACTATATACTCTGTTTATAAACAAAGGAAAGACCCTACTGCTGTCCAGGAATCCTGGTAAAATTGTTGGCTAACTCCTCCAGGAGCAGGGCGTGGAGGAAGGATCGTGAGCTCCGGATTCTAACCCACCCAGGAACCTTCCCATCTCCCCACTGTCCAACCAGCTGTGTGCATTGGGGCATCTGCATGACCTCACTAACCCACCTTGCAGTCTCTGTGAGGACTAACTAAGGTATTGCTTCTAGAGTCAGTTCACACTTGGGTCTTTATATGATCTGATCTCTCTGCAATGTTTGACACTGCTGACTGAAATCTTCCAGAAAAATTCATATACCTTAGCTCCAAGATACCTGCTCCTCGTTTGCCACTTTTCTCTGTCTACTCTGCAGTCTTTTTTTTTTTTTTTAAGATTTATTTATTTATTTGAGAGAGAGCACGAGTGAGATGGGCAGAGGGAGAGGGAGAGAGAGTCTCAAGCAGAGCATGGAGACTGACATGGGGCTCGATCCTAGGACCCTGAGGTCATGACCTGAGCTGAAACCAAGAGCTGGCCACTCAACCAACTGGGCCACCCAGGTGCCGCTAGTCTGCAGTCCTTTAAATATTAGCACTCTTTGGGGTTCTTACCTACTGTTCATTTCATTTCACAGCAGTATTTACTCATTTATCTACCCCTTTATTATTTAACAAGTATTCAAAAAACAAGAAACACCCTGACCTAAATGCCTTACAGAGACACCTGGGTGGCTCAGTCAGTTCAGCTCAGGTCATGATGTCAGGGTCCTGGGACGGAACCCCACGTTGGGCTCCCCGCTCAGCAAGGAGTCTGCTTCTCCCTCTCCCTCTGTCCTTCCCCCTACTCTCTCTCTCTCAACTAAATAAATAAAATCTCAATTAAAAAAAAAAAAAAACTTTTCCCCATCAACCCTACAACATATGGGCCATTACCCTCCCTATTTTACCAATGAGGGATCCCAGGCACAGGGGGATAAAGTACGTTGATCAAGGTCATAGAGTTAGTAAGTAGAGGCAGCAGAACTGGTACCCTCTGGCACCCTTACTCATTTGCTCTGCTTTCTCCTCCAGGTCTGTCCCACTCAACCCCCTTCTCCAAAGTTACTGACTTCCAAAATGCAACCAGAAATGCAGCTGGAAGATCTTCTAACTCTGGGCCCTTTAATTTCCACGTAGCAACAATCGGCTGGAGCTCAGCTGCAATTGACCCCCTTCCTCATCCTGGCCGGCCCAGGGCTCTCACTGCAATTACCTGCCTGACCTGTGTAGGCCTTGTCCACATATCAGCAAATCCCAGAGAATTTTATCTCTAGGCCAGACACGTCCCTGAACTCCTTGTCCTCATATCCAACTCTCAATTGAACAATTGATGTCTCACAGAGAGCTCAAACTCTTCAAAACTAAGACATCCCCCCTCCTCTCCTTTCTCTCTCATCACAGGAAATGACACCAGTGCCAGTCAAATCTGAAACCTGAGAGTCACACTAGATTCCTCGCTAAGTAACCTGATGATTTCCCTGCAACCCTGAACCACCTTATTGCACTGAACCCTGATATTTTTTTCCTGATGGCTGAACCACCCTCTGCCCTGGCCCCTCTGCCTCTGAAAATACCCCACTCAAATCCCCTCTCCAAAGTTATTGATTTCCAAAATGCAAAGAGCAAATGATTTCCCTAGGATCTTGTAAAGCCAAATCTTCAGCACAGCCCTGCTTCATCCCCCCCTAGTCTCATCTAGCAAGCTCCCTCTCCATATACCATGTCCCAGCCATATTGGATGACTCCAAGCACCTCCAATGTGCCATGATCCATGCCTTCCCAATGCTTGACCCAGGCCTCTCCACTTGGCTCAGTCCTTCTCATCCGTTAGATATCACTACATCCTCTGAAAGCTTTCTCCGGTCTGTTTCACTCATGTCCAGATTAGGTGCCTGCCCTGTGTACTCCTACCTCCTGCCATCACAACCACTCAATACACTTACGTAACGGTCTGTTTCATGGTCTACCTCCCACTTAGGGATATAGCCCCAAGATGGCTACAGCATGTGTCTAGCTTACCAACCATCATACCCCTGGCATGTGGTCAATACATAATACACACTGCCAAATGAGTCAAGGATTTATACTAAAGTGCCTGGCATGTATGAGGTACAATAAATGGCACAGTTATTATCAAGCACAGAGTCGGGTTATTAAGCAGGTTGTGAGGACATTTTATTTTGAATTGAGCTGCCAACACCATGCTGCTCAGTAGGAACAGAGCTGACATTTAGAGTCTAGATTTCATCTTAAGCCAGGGGGATGGAGGTGGGACATCTGGGTTCCCCGTCCCCAGGTGCCATGAACAGCGCAGGATCCCACAGTCCAGGGCTCAACATTTTCCCATGGTGAGGTCAGTGTCACACCAACACAGTTCAGGCAGAGGGCTGGGCTGTCTGCAGTCCTTTCCCTGCTCTGCCGCTAACCTGATGGTTCACTTCACCTCTCTGGACTTCAGTTCCCTCATTTGTCAAATAAAGAATTTGAGGGCAAGTGAAAACCAAAGTGATTACAAAATACATACAGTAAGTCTCCATGTCCTCCAAGGCGGCTTCTAGACTTCTCTAGGTAAACACACTCAAGACCTGAGAGGTTCAGGGGAGAGCCAAGTCCCCTGAAGGCCAGTCCAAGGGGGAGTACAGAGAGGAGAGAAGAAGGTGCTCTGTGCTGTGTGTCCCCTACATGCCAGCCTCCCACTGTGCAGATAATCTGGAATCTGATGGGAGCCAAGAGCGAGAAGTCTCCATGAGTGCAAGCTGGTATGCAAGCAGGGGTCATTCCAAATGCCTCCCCACCACAAACTCTCTAGGTTGCAAATTATTAACCTGCTTAGCTCTACTGCAGAGATAAGAGCTACTGGGGGGTAGAAGGGTGTTTGGAAAGTCTCCTTCATGCAAAAAGCCTTTCGGGAGCAAAGAGCCTTCTCTTACAGCTTCTTAGCCTTTCTTATTTACTTCTAATAGCAAATCTATACCAGCCTTGCAAAAATGTCCAACCTTCGACTAAAGGCAGTAATGATTCATCCCAAAAGGAATCTCATCCTATTGAGACTAGTAAGTAACACACACTCCACTACCTGGATGCCTGCAAGGGAACAGCTGGATTAGTCAAAAAATAATTAATGTATTGGCTGGCAGATATTGGGACAATTTATTACACTTCTTGAACATCTCCAGATAATCCATCACTGTCGCCACAAGGAGCCTGGTGAAGTCCACGGCTGATAAACCAACTGGATTATGCTCACATTTATGAATTTCCAACTGAATACCCTTGAAAAGACTGTGTAGGCAAAGTGAAGCACAGAGACAGCACCAGCTTTGCCTCAAGTCAGAAGTGGAGTTGTGGGTAAGAGAGTGGACTCTGGGTTTGAATCCTGCTTTGTCACTCCCCAGGTGGGTGACTTCACCTCCTTAAGCCTCAGCTTCCTTCTCTGTAAAATGGTCCTGCAATCTCCTAAATTAGACTTGGTGTGAGCATTAAATGAGATGACCCGGGTAAAGCACTCGGCACAAAGTAAATCAAGAAGTGTGTGAGGGCAGGTCAGGGGGAAGGTGCAGGTAGAGGTGTGTAAATGATCTTTGGTGATGGAGAAAAGAGCCCACCTCCACCAAAGAAGTTTAAAACTAACCCCTAGTTAGTAGCTGTGTCTATCACCCTTCAATACCCCCATCTTCCCAACCCCAATGAGATAAGGCTGCCCTGATTCTAGAACAGATCCCAAAGCAATTCATTTAAATTCTGGGAAACATCAAACATGTATAGTAAAAACAGCCTTAAAACTAAGGAGGCTACAGAAATATATTTAACAAAAGGAATGCAAGACTTGTACACTGAAAATTACAAAACAACGTTGAAAGAAATAAAAGACCTAAACAAGTGGAAAGACACCCTGTGTTCCTGGAGCAGAAGACTTATTATCATTAAAGTGGCAATACTCCTCTCCAAACTGATGCCCAGATTCAATGCAATCTCTACTCAAATCTCAGGGGATCCCTAGGTGGCTCAGTGGTTTAGCTCTGCCTTTGGCCCAGGGCGTGATCCTGGAGTCCTGGGATCAAGTCCCACATCAGGCTCCCTGCATGGAGCCTGCTTCTCCCTCTGCCTGTGTCTCTGCCTCTCTCTGTGTGTCTCTCATGAATAAATAAAATCTTTAAAAAAAAAAAAATCTCAGCAGCAGGCTTCTTTGCAGAACTTGACAAGCTGGTCCTAAATTCTTATGGAATGTGTACTATCCAGTAACTCCACTACTGGATATTACCCAAAGAAAACAAAAGCACTATCAAAAAGACACATGCACTCCTATGTTTACTGTAACATTATCTACAATAGCCAAGATAAGAAAGCAGCCCAAGTGCCCATCGAGAGATAAATTGATAAAGATGTGGTGTACACACAATGGACTATAACTCAACCATAAAAAAATTATGTGATCTTCTTTAAAAAAAAAAAAAAAAAAAAGGAAGGTGCCTGAGTGGCTCAGTCAGTTAAGTGTCATCCTTCAGCTCTGGTCACAATCCCAGAGTCCTAGCTAGGATGGAACCTCCCATCAGGCTCTCTCCTCAGCAGGGAATCTGTTTATCCCTCTCCCTTTGCCCCTCACCTGTGCTCCTGCCTCTCTCTCTCTCTCTCTCTCTCTCTCTCTCTCTGTCTCAAATAAATAAATAAATAAAATCTTTAAAAATTTTTAAAAATGTGATTTGCCAATTGTATGCTTATAGATGGACCTAGAGGGTATCATGTTAAGTGAAATAGGTCAGACAGTGAAAGATAAACACCATTTGACTTCATTTATAATGTGGAATCTAAAAAGCAAAACAAACAAACAAAACAGACTTTTAAATATAGGAAACAAACTGGTGGTTACCAGAGAAGTAGATGGGGAGATGAGCAAAATAAATCAAGGAGATGAAGGGTTACAAATTTTCAGTTACAAAACAAGTCATGGAGATGAAAAGTGCAGCACCAGGGATACAGTCAGTAATAGTCTAATAAAACCTGAAGGGTGACAGATGGTGACTGCATTTATCATGGTGAGTACGGAGTTATTGTATAGTAATGTCAAATCACTATGTTGTACACTTGAAGCAAATATAACACTGTATGTCAAATATACTCCAATGAATAATAATAGCAGATCACCAAAAGAAAGAAAGAAAGAAATACAAGTACCCAAAATAGCCAAACAATCTTAAAGGAGAAGAATAAACTCATAGGACTCACACTTCCCAATTTCAAAACTTCCTATAAAGCTACACTAATCCAGACACTGTGATATTAGCACAATAACAGACCTATAGAGCAATAGAGCAAAACTGAGTCTAGAAACAAATCCTGACATTTATGGCCAATTGATTTTTAAAAGGGTTCCAAGACAGTTCAATGGGGAAAGAATCTTTTTATTTTTTTAAAAAGGATTCATTCATTCATTCATTCATTCATTCATTCATTCATTCATTTAGAGGTAGATAGAGAGGGAGGGGGGGATGGAGAGGGAGGAGGAGCAGGGGGAGAGGGATAAGCAGAATCCCTGCTGAGCTCAGAGCTTGACCTCAATCCCATGACCCTGAGATCATGACCTGAGCCAAAACCAAGAGTTAATTCTCAACAGACTGCACCACCTAGGCAGCCCAAGAATAATCTTTTTAACACACACATTGCTAAGATAACTGGATAGCCACGAATTAAGTTAGACCCCCCTCACACCATATATAAAAAGTAAGGGGAAAAAATGGGTCAGAAACCTAAAATATTAGAGTTACCACTATAAAACTCAGAGAAGAAAACATAGGAGTAAATCTTCATCATCTTGGGTTAGGCAATGGTTTTCAAATGACATGAGAAGCACAAACAACAAAGGAAAAAATAGATGAATTGGACAATTTAAAACTTGTGCTTCGAGGGATGCCATCAAGAAAGTAAAAAGACTGGAGCACCTGTGTGGCTCAGTTGGTTAAGCATCTACTTTCAGCTCAGGTCATGATCCCGGGGTCCTGGCTCAGCAGAGCATTTGCTTCTTCTTCTGTGCCTCCCCCAACCCCTGCTCTCTCTCTCTCAAATAAATAAATAAAATCTTTCATTAAAAAAACAAAAAATAAAACGCCAACCCACAGAATGGGAGAAAATTGCAAATCATGTACCCAGAACATACAAAAAACTCACAACTGAAAATAAAAAAATAGATAACAAAATTTTAAAATGGGCAAAGGATTCAGACATTTCTGCTGTAAAGATATAATAATAATCTATATAAGCACATGCAAAGATTCTCAACATCGCTGGCCATCAGGCAACTGCAAAACCACAGTGAGATCCCACCCACACCGACTAGGGTGATAGTACTCAAAAATATAGACCATAGCAAGTGTTACTGAGAATATGGAGACATTGGAGCCCTCACACACTGCCAGTGGGAATAGAAAATGGTGCAATTGATTCGGAAAACAATTGGGCAGTTTCTCAAATTGTTAAATATAGATGATAAATATAGATATGTATCATAGACATATAGGTAGATATTGTATGATTTTGTTTCTAGGGAATGTCCGGAACAGATATAGCCGTGGAGACAGAAAGTAGATGAGCAGATGTCCGCGCGGGTGGGGAGTAGAGGGTGCGGGGGTGTGGAGGGTCATGGAGAGTGTCTGCTACTGGATATGGGGCTTTGTTTTGGGGCGAAGAAAATGCGAAATCAGGGTGTTCATTGCACAATCCTATGAAGATACTAAAACCACTGAATTATACACCTGAAAGGGGTGAATTTTAGGGTTATGTGAATTATACCTCAATAGAGATATTTTATTTTATTTTTTAATATTTTATTTATTTATTCATGAGAGACACAGAGAGAGAGGCAGAGAGACAAAGGCAGAGGGAGAAGCAGGCTCCCTACGGGGAGCCCGATGCAGGACTCGATCCCAGGACTCAGGATCATGCCCTGGGCTGAAGGCAGGCACTAAACCACTGAGCCACCCGGGGATCCCCTGTTTATCTGAAATTAAAATTTAATTGGTGTCTTGTATTTTTATTTGCCTTCGCTGGCAACTGTACACGCCCGCCTCCAGGCCATTCCTGAAACACATGACGCATGGCTCACCTCCAGATCTTTGCATTGGCTCTTCCTTCTGCCTGAAATTCTCTTCCCCCAAATATCCACAGGGCTCCCTTTCAAACTTCAGGTCTTTGTTCAAACAGGACCTCAACATAGGGATGTCTCCAAACCAACTTCTGCCTGGCACTCTGATGTCCCTTACCCTTAGGGACCACCTGACATGTATTTAGTTGTTAACTGTCTGCCTTCCCCTCAGTATACAGGAGACGCCTCGAGAGCAGGGCTTCTTTTATTCACTGCTCCATTCCCAGTGCTTAGAAGAGGACCTGGCGCAGAGCAGACAGTGAGTTAATATTTACTGAGCGACACAGAAGTGCTGTGCATGGGTTACGTCCTCTAACCTTCCAAACAGCCCGTGAGACAAATAGTGCCATCGAGCATGTTTCATAGATGAGGGACCTACAGAAAAGCTAAATACTTCACCCAGGAGCCTACTGTTGGCAGCAGTGGGGCTGGGTCCAGACGCAGGTTCAGACCCTGGAGCCCAGGCTCTGGCCCCCCGCTACATCAGCTCATTGTCACAGGCGGAGGGGCACCACAGAGAGAAGGTACCAGATATCTCTGCCTCCTTCCCCTGTCGCTCATTCTGGGTGAGAGGGAGGAGGGACCCACCAATATGTCTGAGGGCCTCTATCTGTATCAGACTCCATAACCCCAGAGTTTAATTACATTACTTTGGTTTTGCTTGAACAGCTATCGTTCAACATCGAGTATATCAAGTAACCACTTAAACACCTATGCAATTGGAGAAGTCTGTGTGGGTATCCATACTCACTTTTATTTCTTTTTGAACATCAAGATTGTAGAAATTTAAGTCAGGCTGTTCTCTCAAAAACTGGTGAAAATAACACTGGTTTCGTACTTCGTCAAAGTGCCAGCTGGAGTTTCCGTACACACTTAACTAGCAAACAGAAAACAGCAAGTCAGCAAATCGCTTACTTAGCATTCATATAATGGCACTGCCCACAAAGAAATGGTGATTGCCATCCCTGGCCTTGTGCAGGCTGAGTGCACAGATCCTCAGAATTTTCCTTCTAGGGAGAGCACTAGATAAGTTAATTCCTTAAAATGCTATCTGCTGGCCTAATGTCACACAAATGTGGCCGGGATATATTTGCAGAGTAGAAGCTGTTCGTGACAACCACAACAGCAAACCAAGGCTCTCAAGGCCACGTTAAAGAGCGTACACTTCTAATATATTTTCTGGAACCTTCTATCCAGGCTCTGAACTCCTGCTTGTGAAGTAATGCAAATGACGGTCATTTGGGGGGAGAAAGACACCTCCCGTTGGTCTTGGAGTTTGAATCCACACAGAGTGAATATTTAAACTGTTATCCTCAGAAAAGTATTAGAATCATTCACTTAAACACCCTTCTAGCCCTCAGGAATAATAATAATAATAATAAAAATCTAACAACTTCAAGTGCTGGGATCAAGCAGCATTTGACGCAGGTACGGATTTCCTCGTTCTAGGAATGCTCACATCTGTGACTGCAGAGCATCACCTTCCTGGTGGACTCTCCCACACCTCTCTCTCCTTCTCAGTCAACTTGTTTTCTTCAATGTAACAGTTTTTCAGGGTTCTTGTTAATTTCATGCTAAAGAGAACATTTAGAAACTAAGGGATTTTGCATACATCCTTTTCTTTTTAATTGGAAGACCCCCCATCCTGTGGGGTTCACATCACCAGGGCAACAATTGGCGGAAGCTAAGGGGTGGCTGCTGCCTTTCAAGGAAACACACCCTTACCAGCACACCTCATGGTCCAACCTGACATGAACTGGGATATTCACAGTATATATGACGGAGAAAAGATGGGTATCCAGAATACAAAAAGAACTCCACCAATCAATTTCAAAGGCACAAGCAATCGAAAAGAAAACTGAACATAAACAGATGTTTCACAGAAATGGAAGCTCAAATGAATAAATGCATGGAGAAATGTCCAACATCATTAGTAATTAGATCAATCTTCACGAATAACTAGAGAAATGTAAATTTGAGACCTCAATGTGATACCAGTTTATGTTCACTTGGTAAAAATTACAAAGTGTGGCAGTACCAATAAATTAAGGAAAATATGTATTTTTTTACACTGCTGAAGGGGCTATAAATCAGTACAATTACTTTGGTATTATCTTGCAGAGTGGAACATGCAGTATCATGCATCCAGCAATTTCACTCCTAGTTATTTACCTTCAAGAAGCTCTAATAGCTGAACCCCAAGAGAACTAGGTTAATGAGAATGTTTACCATGGCATCATTGGTAATAAAATAAAATAAAATAAAATAAAATAAAATAAAATAAAATAAAATAAAATAAAATAAATAAAATAAAATAAACCACTGGAAACAGCCCATCAGTGGAAGAGTGGATAGGTAAATCATGGCATATGCACACAGCGGAATATAACAAAGAAAATGTATAAACCACATCTACCAGAAACTACATGAATATTAAAAACAGTGAAAAAGCTCTTTATAGGAGATTTACATGTAGCAGGATACATCATAGAGTCCAAAACAAGAGAAACTAAATGATAAATCTTTAGAAAATATGTAGCATATGTAGGAAAAACAAAAGCAAAAAAAACACAAAAGCAAGGACTTGGAAAACCCCCAAATTCAAGGTGGTGATTACCCCTAAGAGGAGGCATAGGGAGAAGCAGGGAGAAGCCCACAGGTGGTTTCAGCAGTGTTGGTAATGTTCACGTTCTTAATTTGGGGATGGGTTCATTGATGTTCACTGTTTTATTACCTCCCCTAACTTAGATATATATTACACATATTTCTAACAGTTTTATTCAGGTGAAGTTGAATACAATACACTGCACATGTTTCAAGTGTACAATTTGATAAGTTTTGACATTCCTTTATGTTTGTGAAACTCTCATCATGATCAAATAGTGAACATATCCATCCTTTGTGGCCCCTGACTCTACTCTCCCACTCCTCCCCATCTTTAAACAGCTATTCAGCTTCCTGTCACTACAGATGAATTTGCATTTTCTTTCTTTTTTTTAAGATTTTATTTATTTAATCATGAGAGGCACAGAGAGAGAGAGAGAGAGAGAGAGAGAGAGAGGCAGAGACACAGGCAGAGGGAGAAGCAGGCTCCATGCAGGAAGCCCGACATGGGACTCGATCCTGGGTGTCCAGGATCATGCCCTGGGCTGAAGGCGGCGCTAAACCACTGAGCCACCCAGGCTGCTCGAATGTGCATTTTCTGTAATTTCATGTAAGTGGAATAGTATGTGCTCTTCTGTCTGACTTCTTTCACTCTGCATAGTTACTTTGAGATTCATCCAAGGCATTGCCCATTATCAATAATTCATTCCTTTTATGGCTGAGTAGTATTCCATTGTATGGTTATACACAAGGTGTTTATACATCAATCATGTATTACATATATTTTTGGATGTATCAGCTATTACACTGAAAAAGAAAAAAACCTACAATGTTGGCTACAGTGGAGAATAGATGGAAAGATGGAAAAACTGGATGCCAGAGCACGTGGGTAGCTCAGTGGTTGAGCATCCACCTTTGGCTCAGGGCGTGATCCCGGGGTCCTAGGATCAAGTCCCTCATTAGGCTCCTTTCAGGGAGCCTGCTTCTCCCTCTGCCTGTGTCTCTGCCTTTCTCTCTGTCTCTCAAGAATAAATAAATAAAATCTTAAAAAAAAAAAAAACTGGATGCCAAAAGAGGAGGCTGTTACAGTCTGATAGGCAAGAGATGATATGGTTTCAGGTATGGCTGGCAATTTTTTTTAAAAGATTTTATTTATTTATTTATTTACTTATTTAAGAGAGAGAGAGAGAGAAAGAGAGAGAATGAGCCCAAGGAGGAGTAGAGGGAGAGAAACAAGTAGGCTCCTTGAGTGTGGAGCCCAACACAGAAATCGATCCCACGACCCTGAGATCCCCACCAGAGCTGAAATCAAGAGTGTGATGCTCAACCAACTGAACCACCAGTGTTTTTTTTTTTTTTTTAAATAAGATCATTGGACTTTTTTTTTTTAAGATTTATTTATTTATTCATTCATTCAGAGAGAGAGAGAGAGAGAGGCAGAGACACAGGCAGAGGGAGAAGCAGGCTCCACGCAGGGAGCCCAACGTGGGACTTGATTCCGGGTGTCCAGGATCACAACCCAGGCTGCAGGCGGCGCTAAACCACTGCGCCACCGGGGATGTACCCACCGGTGGTTTTTAAAAGCAGACTGTGCAGTTGGATTGTGTGGTGGGTCATTAGCCCTTTCATTTATGGGCTGTGTGACTGAGGGCACAGTGCTTAACCTTGCCCGCCCCCAAAACAAGAACTGAAACCTAACTCCTAGGATTGCTGGGTGGATTAAATGAATGAACAAATATAACACACTTAGCATGAACCTGGCACATAGTAAGCATTTGTAGTAAACATTTGCTAGTATCATTATCATTTTAACAAGCGTGTGGACTGGGGCAAAGAAAAATTAAGGAGTTCAAACCACCAGGATTGCTGATGACCTGTTCACCAGGCTGCATACTAGTATATTCAATCAGCCTGGGGTTTAAGAGGTTGGTTGGGAGAAGATCACACAGCATTAACATGTGTCGATTTTGAGTGCCCTTGGTTCATCTAAAAGTTGATGCCCAGGAGCCTGCCTCTTAAGTGTTTATGGAGAAGGTCAGGAAAGGAAGTGGAGGGCCTGGATGGTGGAGATCCAGAGGATCCAGGGTGAAAAAGGCTCTGCAGAAAGCAGGAGAGATAGGGACCACAGCAGGCAGAGGAACTGGCCTGCGTGGGGGGCAGAGTGGCCAGAGAAAAACAAGACATACAATTAAATCTGAATTTCAGGTTAACAATGCATAGATTTTTAGTATAATTATGTCCCATGCAATACTTTATACTAAAAAATTATGCATTGTTTATCTAAAATTCAGATTTCTTTGAGCTTCCTGGATTTTTATTTGTAAGTCTGGAAACCCCAGTCAAGACCGACCTGGCCTTTGCTGTAAGAGAAGTGAGTAGGAGGAGGGTGGGCACAGGAGAGGCAGGTTTGGGACACCTGGCTGGTGCAGTGGGTTGAGCATCTGACTCTTGGTTTCAGCTCAAGTCGTGACCTCGGGGTTGTGAGATAGAGCCTGGCATTAGGCTCTGCACTCGTTGCAGAGTCTGAGATTCCCTCTCCCTTTGGCCCTCTCCACTGTTTTTTCTCTCCCATTCTCTCTAAAATAAATCTTAAAAAGGAGAAAAAATAGAGGCAGGTTTGATGACTTCTGCTCTCCCTTTGAAGTAGAGTTTGCTGCTGAGCATGATAAGATGGGGAGATGGCAGGTAGAGTGTTTGAGAATGAGGGAGGGCCCTGGATAGTAAAATCCTCAAGAAGACTGGAGGGCTCCGTTCAGGTGGGGACTGTCTCCAAAGGCACGGATACCAAAGTTCAGGCAAAGAGAACGTGGATGGGCAGGTTTATTTACAGCTAGGGTTCTGTTTGAGGGGAGTCACAAAATCAGAAAGGCAAAGGAATCTGGAGAATAGCAAAACAGTTACTAACCTAAGGGGACATGGAGTCCGTGTGGACAGAGTGGAAAGTTGAGGGAAGGAGAGGCTAATAGAAATGATAGGTTTTGGGGCACCTGGGTGGCTTGGTCAGTTAAACATCTGCCTTCGGCTCAGGTCATGATCTTGGGGTCCTAGGATCAAGCCCAATGTTGGGCTCCCTCCCTGCTCAGTGGGGAGTCTGCTTCTCCCTTTCCTTCTTCCCCTCCCCCAGCTCATGCTTTCTCTCTCTCTCTCAAATAAATTTTTTTAAGCAAATATACGATTTAATTTGCTAAAATAAGGACACCTGGGTGGCTCAGTGGTTGAATGTCTGCCTTTGGCTCAAGTCGTGATCCAGGGGTCCAGGGATCGAGTCCCACATTGGACTCTGCCCCTCTGTGTCTCCCATGAATAAATAAATAAAATCTTAAAAATAATAATAATAATTTGCTAAAATATATCAGTTTGAGAATGATATAAAAAGTCCACATCCAAATGGTTAGGAGGGGTGGGTAGCTTATTTCCATTTCTTTGGGAAACTTTCCTCCTCCTCAAAACTATATCCATTAATTTTTTCCTTAAAGGACTTTATAAATAATCAGTTTAATCACTGAAGATCTGCCCATTTTCCCTTTGTAAATCAGACAAGTTGGTACTTACCCAGTTGTTGGGTGGTATGGTTGTGCCATTTTCATGGGTGCAGTCATGCCAGATATAATAATCAGTATATTTCCCTGTCCGATTCCGACTCAGTTGAAACCAAGCATGTTTATCACTGGTGTGGTTTGGTATGAAATCGATTATTAATTTTAAACCTAATTGAGTGAAAGTATTTCAAATGTTAGGAAGAAATTACATTAGAATAATACGTGTCAGTTAAGGAAAAAATGCTTTAAGTAAGCATTTGGAGAATGCTTTTCTCAACCCCACCATCCCTCCCATCCCTCCGTCACTCAGTTTACCTTTATCGTGTATGGCTGCAAGCAGATTCTCAAAATCTTTCATTGTTCCAAAAATAGGATCAATGTCTCGGAAGTCTTCGATACCATATCGGAAATCTTTAAGGGATGATTTGTAAAATGAAGTAATCCAAATGGTTTTTATATTTAAAGTTGTGATGTAGTCCAGTTTCTCTTGAATACCTAAAGAAAAAAGTCAAGGCCATGAAAAACAAAGGTTTTTTTTTTTTTTTTTTTTTTTTAGTTGAAGGATTAAAAATAAAACCAATATGCCTAAAATTGAAATAGTTCTATTGAAACAGAAATATTTGGAATTTGGTTGAATTTGAGTGAAATTCAAATAGAAAGGTCTAGTTCTACTATAGCATCAAATGGTCATCTAGAAATAACCTCTAACCTTTACCGTAAATGTATAACATTAAAAAAAGTCTATAGGGATGCCTGGGTGGCTCAGTGGTTGAGCATCTGCCTTTGGCTCACGGTGTGATCCCAGGATCCAGGATCAAGGCCTACATCAGGCTCCCTGCGGAGAGTCTGCTTCTCCCTCTGCCTATGTCTCTGCCTCTCTCTGTGTCTCTCATGAATAAATAAATAAAATCTTTTTTTAAAAATCTGTGCATTTTTTATATTTTATATTTAAAACTAAGGCTGTAGGGGCACCTGGGTGGCTCAGTAGGTTAAGCATCAGACTCTTGGCCTCAGCTCAGGTCTTGATCTTGGAGTCGTGAGTTCAAGCCCACCGCTAGGCTCCACACCCAGAGAGCCTACTTTAAAAAATAATAATAATAATAAAATAAAACCAAGGCCACAATATTAATTTATTCTACACATGGTTTTTGAGCACCTAATCTAGGCCAGGTGCTGGGCTAAGTGCCAAAGGACAAAGTAACACATGGTCAAAGCTGTACTATCCAGGACGACAGCCGCTTACATCTATGGCTGTTATTGGGCACTCGCAATGTGACCAGTGTGAATTGAGATGTGCTATAAACACAAAACACTCACTGGATTCTGAAAAGTATAATGTAAAATATGCCATTCATATTTTTATGTTGATTATATGTTGAAATGATATGTTGGCTTAAACAAAATACTTAAAATGAATATGACTAAAAGAGATTTTAAATTAAAAATTAAGGGCAGCCCGGGTGGCTCAGTGGTTTAGCGCCACCTTCGGTCAAGGTCATGATCCTAGAGACCTGGGATCAAGTCCCAAGTTGGGCTTTCTGCGTGAAGCCTGCTTCTCCTTCTGCCTGTGTCTCTGCCTCTCTCTCTCTCTCTCTCTCTCTCTCTGTGTGTGAATGAATGAATAAATAAAATCTTAAAAATTAATTAATTAAAAATTTTAAAAAAATTTAAGATTTTATTTATTTATTCATGAGAGACAGAGTGAGAGGCAGAGAGAGAGGCAGAGACATAGGCAGAGGGAGAAGCAGGCTCCATGCAGGGAGCCTGATGTGGGATTTGATCCCAGGACTCCAGGGAGAGTCCCCTGAACCAAAGGCAGGCACTTAACTGCTGAGCCACCCAGTCATCCCAAAATTAAAAATTTTTTAAAGATTTTGCTTTTAAGCAATCTCTAAACCCAACAATGGGCTTGAACTGGCAACCCCAAGATCAAGAATCGCATGCTCTACTGACTGAGCCAGCCAGACATGCTTAAAATTAAATGATTATTAAAATGAACTTCTCACCCTTTTTTTTACTTGTTTTTTTAAAATTTATTTATTTATTCATTCATTCTTCATTCATTCATTCATGAGAGACACAGAGAGGGAGGCAGAGACACAGGCGGAAGGAGAAGCAGACTCCATGCAGGGAGCCCAATGCGGGACTCGATCCCAGGACTCAGGGTCACTCCCCGAGCTGAAGGCAGACGCTCAACTGCTGAGCCACCCAGGTGTCCCCTTTTTTTTTTTATTTGTCTTAATGTGGCTCCTAGAGAATGTATAATTACCTATGTGGTTCACATTCTCTTTCCTTTGGACAATGCTGAAGCCAAGAATTTATACAGAAGAGAATTCTGGATTTGGCTGCTGTAGACACAGGAATGAAACTCTTTGTACTTGGAAACTTGTAGGATAATTTAGCAGATAGTGTGTTTTTTTGTGTGGTCTTGGTTCACAGTCCTAAATGCAGATCAGAGACTTGAGTCTAGTATTCAATCCCCAGTAACTTTCTGGGGGACCCCCCTAAGTGGCTTCCTACAATCAGAGCCTGTCACAGGTCACACAGCAAGCTGGAGCCCACTGAGACCAAAGCACAAAGCCTCCTGACTCCCAAGACTGGGGCTCTTCCTCTGTGATAGGCCGCTTATTTTTGTCCTCGGTACCTCAGTTCCCCCATAGAGATGTGGATGGGACCTCCAGGAGTGTTCATGGCCAACAAGAGGATTTTGATTTAAATCAGAACAACAATACATCTTAAGAATAAGCTCAAAGGAACAGGATGTTAAAAACAAAGGGTCTGGACAGACACAAAGCAAACAAAGGATCCCAGGCCTCCACTCCAGGGGACAGAAAGCAATCACCCAAAACAAACTGAAACCAATGCAATGGTTCCTTCGAATAATAACAAGCAGATCCCCTCAACCTCAAGGACAAATATCTATTGATGACAGGAAACAGCTAGTCCCTCAAGGCAGTTACTGGAAATGGCACACAATGTAGGAGCTGATGAGATACTGCTTTGTGCATGGGAATCTGTGAATGAGAATTTGGGGTATATTGGGAAGGAGATTAGGAAGGGAGGGCTAGGAAGTGGGGAGTTTATCTTTGGGTTTAAGGGATTTAGCTCTATTCTATCAAAAACATCACTTTTGCTAAGCATTTACTACAACGAGGCAGCAGGTGCTGGGGCCATGCCGGGATGGCGGGTGTGCAAGGGAAAGTCACCCAGAGAGTTTACAAGGTTATCAGAGGGTGCCGTCAACAGTCCAAAGCCCAGCGGGAGCTCTGGGGATGGCAGAGCATGCTCTGATTGGGAGGCTGAGTAAAGATTAATGCAGAAAATGGGTTTCAATGGCACCCTGAAGGTCAGATGATCTATCAATTGGTGAAGATGCAGGAAGATACAAAAAAGGAGAAACTGATAAGATCGTGAAAAGGAGAAGCCCCCCCCCCTTTTTTTTTTAAAGATTTTATTTATTTTAGAGAGAGAAAGAGAGCGCACAAGCTGGGGAAGAGGAAGAGAGAGAGGGAGAGAGAGAATCTTAAGCAGGCTCCATGCCACATTGGGCTCGATCTCATAACCCTGGGATCACAACCTGAACCAAAATCAAGAGTCAGACACTTAACCAATTGAGCCACCCAGATGCCCTGAGAAGCCTTTTATGGATTATTAAGGATGGTAGGAGATTTCAAATTCTATCTGTAACATTTTAAAGTTAGATTAAGCTCATCCCCAGGTCCCAAACCCTATTAAATCATTCTGTTTTATTTTTTTCAAACTAAGTATTATTATCAAAAATTACCTTGTTATTTTATTTATTTTTTTCTTTCATTTTATTTATTTATTAATGAAAGACACAGAGAGGCAGAGACATAGGCAGAGGGAGAAGCAGGATCCATGCAGTGAGCCCAAAGTGGGACTCGATCCTGGGACCCTGGGATCATGCCCTGAGCCAAAGGCAGACGTTCAACCACTGAGCCACCCAGGTGTCCCTGTTATTTTGTTTCTTATCATTACCCTGAACTATGGTGACCATATCAACCAAGCTGTCCAGGACAGTTTCAGTTTATGCTTACTGTCGTAAAATTTTACTTTTAAAAGTGTTCGGGGGCTGGAGAGGTACCTGGGTCACTCAGTTGGTTAGGTGACTGACCCCTGATTTCAGCTCAGGTCGTGATCTCAGGATTGTGATCAAGGTCGTGTGGTGCGGAGACTGCTTAAGATCCTCTCACCCCTTTACCTCTGCCCCTCCCTGCCCTCTTTCTGTCTCACTCTAAAAATAACCGGGTTGTGGGGCTGCCTGGCTGGCTCATCAGAGGAACATGCTACTCTTGATCTCAAGGTTCAAGTCCTACATTGGGTGTGGTGATTACTTAGTAAAGCCTTAAAAAAAAAATTTTTTTTCAAAGCGTCCTAGTTTGAGCAATAAAGTCTAAGGATATTCTACCCAGAACTCCTTTGGAAATTATTGGCATGACTTTTAAAAAGTTAATTTTTTTACTTTGTGTTTCATTTTATTTTTACTAATGGGGGTATTATGTTAAATCATCCTCAATTCAAGTAATGTCCAATGCACCCTGCTAATGCTTTTTTTCCTTTCCTTCATCTCTCTCTTTAAACTTTAAAGGCTCAGCCTCTACCTTTTAAAGATATGATTTAATATTTTTATAAAACATTATTTTTTTAAAGATTTTATTATTCATGAGAGACACACAGAGAGAGAGAGAGGCAGAGACACAGGCAGAGGGAGAAGCAGGCTCCATGCAGGGAGCCCGATGTGGGACTCGATCCTGGGTCTCCAGGATCAGGCCCTGAGCCCAAGACAGACACTTGACCCCTGAGCCACCTAGGCGTCCCTATATTCCCAATCTTTATAATCTTAAGCTTTAAGAGATTACATATAATCTCTGCAACAGCCTTTAAGTACCATAAAGGAGAGATAACTGATAGTTTAAAAAATATTCATAGTATTGTGGGCATGTATTTCTGAACTAATTTGGATTCAATTTATATTATTATTATTTTTTAAAGATTTTATTTATTCATGAGACCCACAGAGAGAGAGAGGCAGAGAGAGACACAGGCAGAGGGAGAAGCAGGCTCCATGCAGGGAGCCTGACGCGGGACTCGATCCCGGGGCTCCAGGGTCACGCCCTGGGCTGAAGGCGGGCGCTGAACCGCTGAGCCCCCCGGGGGTCCCTAAAACATTATTTATGCTTCTTTACTAATAAGCAGCTCCCGGCCAGGGGCGCCGGGGGGCTCAGCGGCGGAACCTGAGCGCGCGCCGTGGGCTGGGTCGGGAGCCCCCCCCCCCCCCCCCGCCCGCACCCACCTTTCAGGTCTCCGTTCCCATCCGCGTCGCTGTCCCTGAAAGACCTCGGGTAGATCCGGTACACGGGCCCCGCCTGCCACCAGTCCAGGCACCTGGGCGACACGGCGATGATGGCGATGGTGGCGCCCGTGAGCGCGAGCACCGAAGCCACGGTGAGCCAGAAGAGGGCCTCCCGGGGCGCCCGGTAGCGGGCCCGGCGCGAGAACTGGAACAGCACCTCCTTGGGCATGCCTGCGTACGGCCCCGCGGCCCCCAGCCCCAGCCCCAGCCCCAGCCCCAGCCCCGCGGCCCCGCCCGGGCAGGGAGGCGAGCTGGCCGGGCCCCGCGCCCGCTCGGGCTCGGGCTCGGGCTCGGGCTCGGGCTCGGGCTCGGGCTCGGGCTCGCTGGCCGGGAGGCCCTCGTTCCGCACAAAGCCGTTGTTGGTCCGGCACGCCTGCATCCTCAGCGCCCCGGAGCCTCTCCGGTCCGTCCCCTTGGCCATGTCGCGCAGCCTTGTCCCTTCGCTGTCCCTTCCTGCAATAACAACGGTGGACAGGCGGGCTGAAACGCTGGGCTTCTTAAGGAGCTTTGGTGGTTTATAAATAAACCTGGCTGGCCAAAGTCCAGGCGAGCGAGAAAGGGCAAAGGTAAAAGGGGTTTAAAAAAAAAAAAAAAAAAAAAACTTCTTGGGACACCTGCCGGCTCAGAGGTTGAGCATCTGCCTTTGGCCCAGGGCGTGATCATGGGGTCCTGGGATCCAATCCCGCGTCGGGCTCCCCGCATGGAGCCTGCTTCTCCCTCCTCCTGTGTCTCTGCCTCTCTCTCTCTCTCTCTCTATCATAAATAAATAAATCTTTTTAAAAAAATTCTCTTTACATCAGCCCTTGAGGCTGTTATGGCTCAAGTCCCAACACGGAGGGATTCAGACCTGGATGGGGACAGGGACACAGAGGGGAAGAAAGGGAAACGGGAGGCGGGGTTCCACTGCGATTTCAGATGTGACTGGACGGAGGACACCGGTGTTCACAGCAGCACTATTCACAATAGTCAAAAGGTGTTAACAAGCCAAGCACCCCTCGACAGGTGAATGGACGAAATGTGATACATGCCAGGAATAGAATGTTACTCAGCGGTGGAAAGGAAATCCTGTTGCAGGCCCTAACATGGATGAACCTGGAGGGCATTATGTTAAGTGAACGAAGCCGGCCACAAAAAGTGCACAATTCCACTTCTAGGGGACCCCTAAACTAGTTTATGCAGAGAGTAGAAGGGTGGTTAGCAGGGGTTAAGAGGAGGCGAGTAACGAGGAATCAATGTTTACTGAGTACAGAGTTTCCAAATGGGAGGATGAAAAAGTTGCACAACAATGTAAAAGTGCTTAATGCCATTGAATTGTATACTTGAATAAAGTAGTAAATTTTATATCATGTATATTTTGCCACATTAAAAAAAAAAAAAGCTTAAAAATGTTCATTTTGGGGGCACCTGAGTGGCCCAGCTGTTAAGCGTCGGCCTTCAGCACAGATCCTGATCCCAGGGTCCTGGGATGGAGCCCTGAGTCAGGCTCCCTGCTTCTTGCTCTCCTTCTGCCTGCTGCTTCCCCTGCTTGTGCTCTTCCTCTGTCAAATAAATAAATATGTAATCTTTTTTAAGTGTTCATTTTAGCTAGGTATGAGAAAAAGAAACTAAATTTTGCAAGCGGCAACAGGCTCTCCTTTATGTTTTGGCGTGAAGGTCTCTTCCTACAAATCCAAGAGGAAGAATGGGGACAAGGAACAACACGTTGTTATGGAAGCTAATTTCATCTCAGTTCAGGTCAACCATATAAATAACCATTTGTATACTCTGTTGGACGCCAGATGCCTTCAGTCTTCTTTCCTGTTTTTTACCTTCCATTCTTGGAAGCACTTTCTGAAGATGGAGAAGGAGAGGATAAAGAGAAAGGATTCCATGACTTGCATGTTCAAGTGCTTAACTATAGGTAAATATAAATGCACCTAATACCTGCACTTAAGAGTTATTTCATCAGCAGCCAACTCTTGATTTTGGCTCAGAACGTGATCTCAGGGTCGCAGGGTCCCCGAGTCAAGCTCCATGCAGTCTGCTTGAGAGTCTCTCTCTGCCCCTCCATTTGTGCTTGCTCACTCTCTGTAAATAAAATCTTTTTTCTTTAAAGATTTTATTTATTCATGAGACACAGAGAGAGAGAGAGAGAGGCAGAGACACAGGCAGAGGGAGAAGCAGGCTCCACACAGGGAGCTCGACATGGGACTCGATCCTGGGTCCCTAGGATCATGCCCTGGGCTGAAGGCAGCACTAAACCGCTGGGCCACCCAGGCTGCCCCAAATAAATAAAATCTTAAAAAAAAAATAAAAGAGTTATTTAATCATTGACATGTGTAAACTACAACATTTGTGACCTTGAGGAAACTGCATTAAAGTTAGGTATGCTTTCCTAAAGATTCTGCAAGCCTTCCAAGAATATAAGATGACTCACGGTTCCCATTTAATCAGTGGCATTTTAACAACCCTATGACTCATTTGATCAGATAACAAGAATTTTTTTTCTTTAAAAAAGCCATATGAGGGACTCGTGGGTAACTCAGTGGTTGAGCCTCTGCCTTTGACTCAGGGAGTGATCCTGGTGTTCTGGGATCATGCCCTGATCCAGGACACCAGGATCTCATTGATTCCTGCATTGGACTCCCTGCGGGGAGCCTGCTTCTCCCTCTGCCTATGTCTCTGGCTCTCTCTCCGTGACCCTTAGGAATAAATAAATAAAACCTTAAAAAAAAAAAAAAAAGCTGTATGAATTCTTATGGGTGCTGAGTTTTTGTTCTTTTGTAGAATGATTTAGAAGCAGTGTATGGTACAGAGGAATAAACCATTTGATTTTGTCCAGGTTACTTTTTTAAATGAGTAAATCCCAATACCTAGTTCATCGAATGCATCCAATAACTAGCATCTCTCATTATTAATTACGCACCTTGTGAATTTTTTAAAAATCAAAAGAATTTAAACATTGTGTCTTAAAATTGCTTTATCTCAAAAACATAATGGTAATTTTCACACAGGATCTAATTCTTGAAATTCAGTTACTGTTTGGGAAAAAAACAATGTGCAAAAATACTCAGTTTTAAAATTATTCTAAATCATAAAAATAACTATAAATCCTCAAATCCTAAATGTGCAATCATATAAATGTAGAGAAAACTCTACGCCACAGCAATATGCCTTCGTGACAAAAATGTTCCATTTTGGGACGCCTGGGTGGCTCAGCGGTTTAGTGTCTGCCTTCGGCTCAGAGCGTGATCCTGGAGCTCAAGGATCGAGTCCCGCATCGGGCTCCCCACACGGAGTCTGCTTCTCCCTCTGCCTGTGTCTCTGTCTCTCTGTCTCTCTGTCTCTCATGAATAAATAAAATCATAAATAAAGAAATAAATAATAATAAATAACAAATAATAAATAAATAATAAATACATAAATAAATAAATAAATAAATAAATAAATAAATAAATAAATAAATAAATAAATTTTTAAAAAATGTTTCATTTCAACTTTTCTACACCGACATGGGGCTCACTCTAATAACCCCAAGATCAAGAGTCACATGCTCTCTATGGACTTGAGCCAGTCAGGTGCCCCATATTACTTCTCTATATTTTATTTCAGATAATAACTTCCTGGGGCCCCTGGGTGGCTCAGTCGGCTGAATGTCTGCCTTCAGCTCGGGTCCTGATCATGCAGTCCTGGGATCAAGTCCTACATTGGGCTCCCTGCTCAGTGAGGATCTGCTTCTCCCTCTGCCTCTGCCTGCTGCTCCCCCCTACTTCTGCTGTGTCAAATAAGTAAAATCTTTAAAAATAAATAAAATAATAACTTCCCTACATTTAAAATAGCAATACTTTGAGTTTCCAGGATATGCAAACTAGAAGCTTTTAAAAACAAAGGGTGCTTGGCTGGCTCAGTTGGAAGTGCATGCAACTCTTGTTCTCAGGGTCATGAGTTTGAGCCCCACAATTATGTGTAGAGACTAATTAAAAAAATTTTTTTTAATCTTTTTAAAAAATAAAGAATAAAAACAATTGAATGATTCTCTGGTCTTTAGTGAGAGGATTTTTTTTAAAACAACAAAAGCAATCAGAAAAGAAGATTGCTGGATTAGATTGAACAAAATTTTTGGATATATAATATAACAAAGTATACTGATTAAAGAGTATATATGAAGTTGAGAAATATGTTGGTAATAAATATGCCAAAGCACTTTTGTCTTTAATATCAAAGGTACATATATATTGTTAGGCTTTAATACGAATATATAAAATTTCATGATATCAATTAAAAAGTATAAATGCCAGTAGAAAACTTGGGAAAAATATAAAGACATTTCACACAAATCAACTCATTAATATCAGAGAAACAAATGAGCACTTTCAATCACACTGGCAAAGAATTTCTAAAAGATAATAGTGCTGACAAGTGTCTGTTGTAAATTAACACAATAATTCTAGAAAGTAATTTGGCAATGTGTATCATGAGTTTTAACATTTTCAGAGTAATAAATGAAGCCAGTTCCATTAAATTTAAAAATAAAAACTCCAGTAAAATAAGGAGTTGGTACGAAAGAAGGGATAGGTCAAATGATCAATTGAACAGATGGGAGTCATCAAAAATAGACACTTATTCAGAAGAGAATTTAGAACATGAAAAGGCAACATTTCCAATCAGGAAAAGAGATTATTTAGTAAATAATGTTGGACACTAGCTAGCTATTTGAAAGAGAAAACAAAATTATATAGCTTTCCTTATTCCTTACATCAAAATAAGTTCTAGGGGCACCTGGTGGCTTAGTTGAGTGTCTGCCTTTGGCTCTGGTCATGATCTCAGAGTCCCAGGATCAAGCCCCACACTGGACTTCCTGCTTGGTGGGGAATCTGCTTCGCCCTTTCCTTCTGTCCCTTCCCCTATTCTCACTCTCTCTCTTTCTCTCTCTCTCTCTCAAATAAATAAACCTTGAAAAAAAAGTAAAAATAAAATAAAAAAGAACAATCCACAAAGATAAAAGCTAAATGGCAAAGCCATATGACAAGCTGATTTCCATAATATAGAAATTGATTGTACAAATTAACACCACAATATAGGAAAATGGACAAAGGATATAAGCAGTTGGCAGGAAAAAAAATTACAAGTGTTTAATAAACAAAAAAAATGTAAATTTCACCCAAAATTAAAGATACAGAAACAAAAATTCAAAAGATATACACTATTTTTATAAATTTTTTTAACTTTTTTTATTTATTTATGATAGTCACAGAGAGAGAGAGAGAGAGGCAGAGACACAGGCAGAGGGAGAAGCAGGCTCCATGCACCGGGAGCCCGACGTGGGACTCGATCCCGGGTCTCCAGGATCGTGCCCCGGGCCAAAGGCAGGCGCCAAACCGCTGCGCCACCCAGGGATCCCTGATATACATTATTTTTAAACTATCATTTTGGCAAAAATGAAATACTTCAATAATCCAGCATTCGAAAATATATGGGAACTGGCACTCATACATTCATGCATAAAGTAGAGCAAACTTTATGTAGAACAATTTGGGAATATATGTCAAAATTAGAAATTGCATAAACTTTGGGCACCTGGGTAGCCCAGTTGGTTAAGTGTCTGTCTTCGGCTCAGGTCATGATCTCGGGGTCCTAGGATTGAGCCCTGTGTCAGGCTCCCTGCTTAAGAGCCTGCTTGTCCCTCTCCCTTTGCTGCTCCCAGGCTTGTGCCTTTCTCTCCCTCTCCTTCTCCATTTCTCCCTCTCTCTGTCAAATAAATAAAATCTTAAAAAAAAAAAAAAAAAAAAAAGAAAAGAAAAAAGAAAAGAAAAGAAATCATGTAACATTTGACTTGGAAATTATACAGCTAAAACCTTATATTGGAGCATCTGCCTTTGGCTCAGGGTGTGATCTCAGGGTCCTGGGATCAAATCCCATATCAGGCTCCCCACAGGGAACCTCTTTCTCCCTCTGCCAATGTCTCTCTGCCTCTCTCTGTCTCACTAATAAATAAGTAAAAATCTTAAAAAAGAAAACAACTTATATTGAAGATGGAACCAACAAGATATGTGTACAAGGATGTACACAACAAAATTGGAGACAATCTAAATATACATCACTAGAGAATAAATAAACTATGGCATATTCAGACAATGGTATAGCACATAGCTCCTACAAAGACAAGTTTATGTATCTGGGCTGATAAAAAATATTCAAAATATAGTGTAAAGTGGAAAAAATGTTTTAGAACAGTACAGATAATATAATCAGAGTTGTGTGAGGGAAATGGCAGATGAATGTGTGCATTCATTATTAAATTTTCAGCTAGTAGGGGTGCCTGGGTGGCTCAGTTGGTTAAGCATCTGCCCTTGGCTCAAGTCATGATCTCAGGGTCTTGGGATTGAGCCCCGAGTCAGGCTCCCTGCCCAGAGGGAAGTCCCTCTCCTCCTGCCCCCCACCTCCCAGCTCTCTCTCCTCTCAAATAAATAAATAAAATCTTAAAAAAAAGAACAAGAATTTGCATATAATGAGGCTTATAAATTACAGTGCTATTTATAATAGAAAACACTGGAAATAACCTAAATGTTCAATGACGCAAGACCAGCTAAAAAATTATTATTGTATATCCATGTGATAGAATATTAGTCATTCAGCATATTTGCCAAATAGGGTGACTTCCCCTAGCAACAGCCATCCAAAATTCATAAACACCATACCCATATCTAAGGGAAAGAGAAAAAAAAGCAAACTTTAAGAAAGAAGACAGAAAAGAATTTCAATGAACCAATACTGAAACACCAGACAGAAGAGGCAGCTGGCAGTCATCTAGACAAGATAACCATAAAGCTAAGAATTCCAAGCACAAAGGATCAGTAAAACTTATTTTCAAGGATATTTTTAAAAGCATGTATTGATTGCAGAAAGCCAAACACACTGCTGCTAAAACTTTTAAATGTGAATAAGGAACAAAATGACTAAGGAAGCTTTAAGAGGCACCAGGGATAATCAGGACAAAGAATCAGAGATAATGAAGATAAGTCTGCTCTGTAAATTCAAACCCCAAGTGACTTACACAATCATGCTAATAAAGCAAAGAAGAGAAAAATATCTAGGAAACAGGAGATAGAATATTAGGGAATACCACAAGATCCAGAAACACTCTGTGAGTAAACAAACATACAGAAGTAGTCATCAGTGGGGGAGGGAGGGAATATATGTATATAAGGCATTTTAAAGTCATCATATCATAAAGACGTCCACTCAGCAGCAAACCCACCAAAGTGATATGCAACATATAACCTGTCAGGTTTGTGAACATTTGAAAGAGAAGAATGATTTCCCATGTTGCATTCACCTGTTTAGCTGAGGGCAGGACCTACTGCAAAGTTATCTCTAAGTTCCCAGCCTCCTGCTCTGTGCTTGGTACATTATTAAATGAATAAAAGAATAGTCACGTAAAGGGGCACCTGGGTGCTTAGTCCGTTGAAAGTCTGCCTTTGGGTCATGTCATGATCTCAGCGTGCTGGAATCCAGCCCCGCATCAGGCTCCCTGCTCAGCCCCTTTCTCCCTCTCTCTCTTTGCTCCCCCCCCACCTGCTTGTGCTGGTTCTCTCTGTCAAATGGATGAATAAAATCTTTTTAAAAAAAAAAAGAATTATCACTTAAAGACTGATAGACCAAACTCTATGAAGAAGGAAGAGGAGGAGGAAGACGAGGAAGAAGAGGAAAAGTAGAAAGTACATTCTGCACAAAAATGTAGATTTTTATCACCTAGCTAAATGTTCCTGCCTTGGTACAGTTTAATGAAGGAGATTTGAAGTCAGAGGAAGTGAGATGCCAGTGTGCCTCTACCATGTGCTCTCTGATCTTGGATACCCGGCCAGTTTCCCTTTTTTTCCTTTTAAAAAATATTTATTTACTTGGGGGAGAGAGAACATGAGTGGGGGACGGGCAGAGAGAGAAGCAGACTCCCTGCTGAGCAGGGAGCCCGATGCAGGGCTCAATCCCAGGACCCTGGGATCATGACCTGAGCCAAAGACAGATGTTCAACCAATTGAGCCACCCAGGGGCCCCACCTCAACCATAACATTTAACTTGGTTCTGGACTGACTGTTATAAATACGGTCCAGAGTAAAACGTTTTTTAAAAACCAGTTCTAGGGCAGCCCCAGTGGCTCAGCGGTTTAGTGCCGCCTTCAGCCCAGGGTGTGATCCTGGAGTCCCGGGATCGAGTCCCACATCAGGCTCCCTGCATGGAGCCTGCTTCTCCCTCTGCCTGTATCTCTGCCTCGATCTCTCTCTCTCTGTGTTTCTCTCATGAATAAATAAATAAAATCTTAAAAAAAAAAAGTTCTAATAAGAAGGAAACAAAAAATAGATTTATGCCTGTTAGAGAGGGAAGTTAAACTTACATCACCATTCAAATCTGAGGAGAATATTTAAACATGTTTCTGCTGGAAGTTAGACTACTTTAAAACATTTTTATGATCTAATATAACCCAAAAAATGGCAAAAGAAACGTGAACGGAATGAGTGTGACAAATGTCACAACAAAACTTTTCAAAAAAAAAAAAAACCTTACTACGTTTCATACACAAAGAATTAATGCAAAGAAATCAGTAGCTGAATTTTGTTCAGTAAGAGATTAAAAGCAATTGCAAATTATATATAAGAAATTAACATATATAAAAGTCATTGCATAAAAGTACTTTCTTGATGGAATTAAAGAAATAAACATAAATTAAAACATTGTTAAAGTACATGATGTATTAATTGCACTTATTGCATCCCTGTATGCATGCCTTTTGCCCCTTTTGTCTTAGACCCTTAACACTCTGAGCCTGGGCTTGGACGTGTGGCTTGCTTTGGCCAATGGGACACCACCACAAAAAGCAGTTCTAAATATTGTGCATTCTTGCTCCTCTTTCACTTCTCCCATCACCAGGAGATCATGCCCAGGCTGGCCTGCAGAAAGATGAAGGAGGGATGTGGGAGATGTGGGAAGGAGCGTGGAATCTGCCCATGTAGGGTCTTCTTGACCAGCTGTTCCCCAGGCAGCTGCTCAATGGACCGCAGACGCTTGAGCAAGCCCAGCTGGCATCAGTGGAGGCCACCTACTCCAGGTCAACCAAACTGCCCATCAACTGTTGTGTCATGAAAATCAACAGTTGGGTTACTGTTTGATTCTGGCCTTTGAAAAATGGCTTTACCAAAAGAAAACTGACATATGATAAACCATACTTATTTAAAGTGTATAATTTGAGGGACACCTGGGTGGCTCAGTGGTTGAGCGTCTGCCTTTTGCTCAGGTTATGATCCCAGGGTCCTGGGATCAAGTTCTGCACTGGGCTCCCTACAGGGAGCCTGTATCTCCCTCTGTATCTCTCATTAATAAATAAATAAAATTTTTTAAAAAGTATATAATTTGGTAAGTTTTAACATGTGTATACACCCATGAAACTATCACCACAATCAAAATAATGAACATGTCCATTACCTGCATGACCGCCACACTGTCTTCCAAAGTGGCCATACCATTTTACATTCCCACCAGCAATGAATAAGAGTGTGTAAGTCTTACTCACTTCTTTACTAACATTTAGTCTTGTTACTGTTTCGGATGTCAGCCATTCTTTTTTTTTTTTTTTTTTTAAGATTTTATCTATTCATGAGGATCAGGACCTGAGCCAAAGGCAGATGCTCAATCACTGAGCCACCCAGGTGCCCAGATGTCAGCCATTCTGATAGGAGGGTAGTGGTATCTCATAGTTGCTAAGTACATTCCTTCTTACTTCTGAGTAGAATTCCATTGTATGAACATACCATTGTTGGGGGGGGGGGGTTCCAGTTTTTTACTATGATAAATAAATCTGCTATGAACAATCATGTCTCTGTAAGAATATGACTTTCTTTTCTTTCAGGTACATACCTAGGAGTGGAAGGCTGGATCATATAGGAGGCATGTGTTTTGCCTTTTAAGGAACTACCAAACTGTCTTGGAAAGTGGCTGCACCATTTGGTATTACCTTTAGCAGCATATGAGCGTCCCAGTACTTGCACATCCTTGCCACACTTGCTATGTTCACTAGGTTTAAGTTTAGTGATTTTAGTAGGTACAGAGTGGTATTTTGTTGTGATTTTGATTTGTACATCCCTAATTACTAATGACATTGAGTATCTCTTCAGGGCTTACTTACCATACATCTATCTTTTTGGTGAGGGTGATATTGGCCATCAGCCAGGGGGTCCCAGTTCTCTCCACATGGACCTCTTTAGGTAGTCTTTCCATAGGGGCTTACTTCGGGTTTCCTCATAGCATTTTGGCTTGGTCCCCCTATGTGAGTGTCCCAACCGCAGAAAGAAAACAAAGCACAATTATTTCCTTTTTGTGACCAGCCTCAAAAGGCCCCTAGCCCCGTTTGGATTGTACTGTATGGACCAAGCCCAGAGTCCATGTGTGAAGTTCTGGGGCAAAGGACCTGGATACAGGGAAGCCATTACCTGGGATATTGATGCAATTAATCTATCACGTGCTTAACATTTTTTTCAATGGTGATGAAAAAACACATAAGATATACTGTCTTAACATTTTTTTAAAGATTTTATTTATTTATTCATGAGAGACACAGAGAGACAGAGAGGCAGAGACACAGGCAGAGGGAGAAGCAGGCTCCATGCAGGGAGCCCGATGTGGGACTCGATCCCAGGACTCCAGGATTATGCCCTGGGCCGAAGGCAGCACTAAACCGCTGAGCCACCCAGGGATCCCTGTCTTAACATTTTTAAGTGTACGGTTCAGTAGTGTTAAGTATATTCACATTGTTACATTGTTGTGAAACC
Source organism: Canis lupus baileyi (assembly GCF_048164855.1). Lineage (NCBI taxonomy): Eukaryota > Metazoa > Chordata > Mammalia > Carnivora > Canidae > Canis > Canis lupus. Next base: position 49,425,268 of record NC_132848.1, on the reverse strand, counting down.
GATCTCTAGAAATTATTTCATCTTGCAAATCTGAAACTTTACACACTCATTAAACAACTATCCCCCCTCCCTTCAACCCTTAGTAACCAGCATCCTACTTTCAGTCTCCAGGCATTTAACATCTTTAGCTACCTTCTATAAGTGGAATCATACAGTATTTGTCTTTCCATGACTGGCCTATTCTACTTGGGATATTGTCCTTGAGGTCCGTTCATGTAGCTGGTGTCAGCATCTCCTTCCCTTTTTAAAACTGAATAATATTCCATTGCATATGTAACACCACATTTTGTTTGTCTTCCAAGAGCCTACTTTTAGAGGTAGCTGGGTGGCTCAGTCGGTTGGGCATCTGCCTTCAGCTCATGATCCTGAGGCCCTGGGATTGATTCCCACATCAGGCTTCCTGCTCAATGGGGAGCTTGCTTCTCCCTCTTCCCCTCATCTCTCTCTCTCTCTCATAAATGAATGAATGAATGAATGAATGAATGAATGAATCCTTTAAAAAAAAAAGCCTACTTTTAATTTCTGTGGATATGTATCCAGATCTGGGATTGTTAAATCATATGGGAATTCAGTTTTAACTTTTTTTTTTAAGATTTTATTTATTCATTCATGAGAGACACACAGAGAGAGAGGCAGAGACACAGGCGGAGGGAGAAGCAGGCTCCATGCAGGGAGCCCAACATGGGACTTGATCCCAGGTCCCCAGGATCACACCCCTGGGCTGAAGGCGGCGCCAAACTGCTGAGCCAACCCGGGCTGCCCACAGTTTTAGCTTTATGAGGAAACTCCATAATGCTTTCCATAGTGGTTGTGCTGTTAAACAATCTCACCGACACAGCACAAGGGTTCTGGTTCCTCCATATCCTTGCTGGCACTCCCGATTTTCTGTTTTGGTTTGTTTTTATAGTAGCCATCCTGATGGATGTGGATGTGATGTTTTATTGTGGTTTTGATTTGTATTTTTCTGATGATTACTGCTAATCTTTCCCATTCTTGCCAGCATTTGCATATCATCTTTGGAGAAATGTCTGTCCAAGTCCTTTGCCCCTTATCTAATTAGGTTATTCAATTTTTTGTTGTTGAGCTGCATCAATGTTTAATTTGTATTCCCAACAGCCACTTATGTACCAGGTGCAGCCTGGAGCTAATACTTCGGCCTGATGAATGACACACATCTCTATGTAACTCAGGCCCAGATTTGTGACAATCATAGTTGAGGGATTTCCGTGGCCATTGTCAATCCAGAGCAACTGCTATTAATAGTAACACTTCACCACTGTGCCTTCCTGGTGGCCTATCCTCCAGACATTAAAAAACAAAACAACATACACAGAAACAAAAAAAGCATAATCATGTCCTTATGTGACATCATTGGCCAACCATGTAATTGGATCCACAGTGTAATGGGCTGATTTATAAAGTGTTTGAACCTGAGGGTGTCTCAATTCTTTACTGCTTAAAGACTGCTCTCAAAAAAAAAAAAAGTCCAGAATCACAAAAGAAATAATGACACATAATATCTGGTCTTTAACAAAGTTCTGTTGAAAAAGGTCACCCAACAGTCAAACACCAAAGTTACCCACCCTGTGACAAATACTTCAAATTCAGACACACGGAGCTGCTCCAGAAAACTTGTAATTATCAGCACCGGTAGACACTGTACTGCCACAAATGGTCTTGCTCCAAAATCAAAGAGCACGAATCAACAGCTACAGTCATCTGAGAACACTGTGCATTAGAACTTCACTAGGACACAAACGCCATTCTCTGCAATTTAAAGCTGGGGAAATGTGGTTGTTGGATATTGAGTGATACCCTCAACTCCCAGGCCAAACCCAGTATTCTGGGGATGGGTGGAGCTCTATGGGTCCCTGACCTTTAATGGACAGTCTTAGCAAGGTCTGACTTAAAGCCAGGAAACATTCAGCTGGATCAGGGTCTCTGGGAACATATATCAGGGGACAGAGTGCCAGTATAGGTAGAAAAGACACAAAATATGTCATACTTTAAGGAAATGGCTTTACCCAAAGGTAGCCATATAGATAAACCCATTGGGAATATGTCCCTATAAAGTAAAGCCCACTGACCCTAACAATCTGCCAGGCCACTGATCTTCTCAATAACACTTATATTGAGCCTCTGTAGCCTTCAGTGGCTTCTCACGATAAAGAAGACAAAGTCCACATATCTTGGCTTAGAAGTCTAAGCTTCAGTCCATGCCCACACTATGTTCTAATCTTATTTCTCTCTGAATATCTCCAAATCAGGCTCTCTGCTCAAGTCAACCAGTGATGTTTACTGTTTCACCACTTTAGTCTATGAACACCTTGTTCTGGACACTTGTTCCCACCTCTCCTGAGGCCCTGGCTCCATCTGCCATCCCCCACCAATATAACTCCAGTGGACACTCATCTAGCCCTCCCAGAACTCCTTACTCATTTGTATATTCATCCTCATAATTACAGCTATTTTAATATGTGATTTTATTTGGCCTTTCCACTCTGATGGCTGAGCGCTGTACCTGTCACCACAGTGAGCAGGCCAGGGCTTTGCCAATGATCAACGTTCAGAATCTTGCTGGGATCATCTTGGGTAAGGCTCGGCAGACTTTAATCTGCATACAAATCTTCTGTAGATCTTGTTAAAATGCAGTTCTGATTTAGTGCTGCATTTCTAAGCACCTCCTAGTTGAGGCCAGTGCAGTGGTACCTGGACTACACTGCAGAAGGTTTCAAAGGCCAAAGCCTGCCAGACTGAAATGACACACATGGATGACTGGGTAACAGCAAGGTGGTGGCAGATGAGAAGGCTCCTCCCCGGACTATAGGGGCAGTGGACACTCAGCTACAGCAACAATGAAGAACTGAGATTGACAGATCTAACTTCCAGAGAAGCTGAAAATCTGCATTAATATGTAGAATCTCCCAAATTTTATATGAGGGTAATTAATTCAAATCCAGGTTTGAGAGGATCTGCACAACATATCCGTAATCTCTTTAAAGGGCCTTGTGTATGACCGAATGAATACTCCTCTAGTCTTTGCTCTGTCTGAAGTATTAGCTTTCTTTCTATAACAGGCTTTATATATAACAGACTTTTCTTTTTTAAAATATTTTATTTATTTATTCATGAGAGATACATAGAGAGAGGCAGAGACATAGACAGAGGGAGAAGCAGGCTCCCTGCAGGGAGCCCGATGGTGGGACTTGATCCCAAGACACCGAGATCACGACCTGAGCCAAAGGCAGAAGCTCAACCACTGAACCACCCAGGTGCCCCTAGACCAGAATTTTCAAACTGAAAAAAAAAGTTTTAATGAAAAAAAAATCTGTAGCCCTAATAAAATCCTAACAACAAATATTCACCCTGCTAGTTTGTATATAATTAGAACAATGATTTCCAAACTTTGGGATTTTATGGGCAAAAAAAAATCCCAAAATGGGGAGAACCAAAAATACAACACCAACATTTCACTTTGTTCAATAAGGATATTAAAAAATAGTCTACTCCCAGTATCTTATTATATGAAGGACACTGTAATGCCAAAACATGTAAAAACACAAATCTTAGATGACAGGAAAATTCTTTAAGTAGGTAAATTGTAGCTTCAAGGGAGAACTATACTGTCCTTGTTTTTCTAATTTTGTGACGGACAAGTAGAAACTTGGATTCAAGTTCTGGTTTGGGGGAACCATTGATTATCAATCTCTTCTGTTTATAGGAGATGAAACAAAGATGCCCAACAACCGTATGACTTGCTCACCACCACCTGCTTTAGTGGCACAGCCCAGTGCCCTTCACTGTTCTTGCTGGTGGGGTTACAATTTCATGTAATTCACCTCGATTTGGCATGGTGACATGGCAAAATCTTGGGACCAGTTTAAATTCCAGATCAGCAACTTACAAACTTCCATCCATGGTCCTGGGTCAATTATTCAACCTCCTTGGCTGGACCTCAGCTCTTTCACCTGTTACACTTACTTCAGAGTTGTCATGAAGATTAAGCAAAATACATTTAAATTTTAAAATTTATTTTAGATAAATTTAAATAAAACTCAATTAAACATTTAATTAAATAGCATATACAAGCTACCTACCAATGTTAAGAGGCTCCTCTTGTAAGGATTGGTCAGCTCCCTCCTCAACAAAGAGCAGAACATGGTGAGGCCTATGTCACTGATACAAGTTACTGTTAACATTATAACAATTGCTAGTAAGCATGAAGTACCAGAACAATAGAGTCTACTCACTACATTTATAGAACTAAAGGGAATGGTTCAAATTATTCTTCACAAAACAAGAATGATCTGCTTGGGGATAATTTTATATCTTCAATTATTCCAAGTAAGAAATATTAATTTTTCTGTTTTTTTTCTTAAATGTAAAAAACTCATAATCCCAAGATCAAGAATTGGGAGGGGGAGGGGGACAAGCAGACTCCCCAGGGAACAGGGAGCCCAACGTGGGGCTCTATCCTAGGACTCTGAGATCATGACCTGAGCTAAAGGCAGATGCTTGACTAACTGAGCCACCCCAGGTTCCCCTCATGAGAGGGTCCTACTTTACTTTTGTAGAATCTCTACACCCAACATGGGGCTTAACTTAGCATCCCAAGATCAAGAGCTCCATGCCCAACCAACTGAGCCAGGTGGGCATCTTGTCACAGAGCGGTTTTAGGAGCTGCTTCAGAGGAGGGTCAGAAAGTCCTTCCTGAACATGCTATTTCTCAAATTCTTCCAGCTTGGAATATGCAATATGCCCAGCTGCCATATTTTGGAGTAGCATTTCCTAAACCTCTCTGTTATCATATCAATATTAGTTTTCTTTATAGAAGTACCCAGGTTACCTGACTCTATAAACTCTTTGTCACAGCAGGTAGCAGATTTGTTTTGGGGTGTGTTTATCATCTACAGCCAGGGTCAGCGAACTTTGTCCCAGATCAAATCCAGCCCAATACATGTCTGTAAATAAAATTTTATAATGAATGAAATGCTTTCATTTGTGTGTTATCTGTGGCGGCTTGCCATAGCAGAGGAGCTGAGAGACAGAGACGATGTGGCTCTCAAAGCCTAAAATACTTACTCGCTGGCCCTTTACAAAATTTGTCAACCCTAGACCTATCGAATAAAGACAAACAACTAAATATGTTAAGAGGTCATTACAAAAAGTTATCACTCCAAAAGCTTCAATGAATGCTAACACCTTTGTATCTGTAAGGCAATGGTCTTTGCTTAAAAGGTAGATTTCCACTCTCCTAAGCATGAAGAGACATCAAAAATGAAAGTCATAATTACAGTGGAGGCACTCTACTTTTTATAAGTAGTAAATGAAAGGGGTTTTGGTTTTGGCAATGAAGGGACTGCTTTAAAATGTTACAAAGCCATGGCTCTTGAAGAGAGAAAATCAACCATGGGCATCTTCTATAGCTGGATTTCAATACAATTTTAATTACTTTTATAATATTTTATTTTATGTTATTATTTTTTAATGCAAACCCTATGCCCAACATGGAGCTTGAACTCATGACCCAGAGATCAAGACCAAAATGTCCCACTGACTGAGCCAGCCAGGTGCCTCTACAATATTTTAAAGCTATGTTCTACAAATAAGTTTTCCTGGTTGCTGGGGGAGGCAGCAGATAGGATTATGTAATAAAATGGCCTTGATCAATTCCTATTTTTTGATATCACATAATTCAGCCCATATGAATGGATTACTTAGCAAAGCTTCCTCCTCACTCCAACCTTACTCTCATCCCCATAGCTGCTTAAGAGAACCATTAAGTAATAATCAGATAGTAAGTACATTCTTATATACATATAGCTACTATATAAATAAATAAATAGTAAGTTCCTGTTGCTACTTACCCGAAGCAGGTCACAAAGAGGGGCCCCTGTGAAAAAGAACTCAGGCCATAAAATTTGGAGTATTCTTCTCTGGTGATTTTTATCTCAAGTTCATATCTTTTGAAATATGTTAAAATGGAAATTATGAAACATAAATCAGATTTGAAAAAATTTTACAGTGAATACCCACAAACCCAAATCTACATTAACACATTTTTCTTGTAGTCAGATTAACGGGGTATTGAATACACACTTACCACTTTCAGATGTATAATTTGATGAAATCTGACAAATGTATAGCTATGTGATGACCACCACACTCATGAGAGTGAAGCATTCCATCATTCCAGAAAGCTCTCTACACCCCTCTGCTGTCAATCCCCAGCCCTGGCAACAACTGATATGTTGTCACTATAATTCTGCCTTTCTTGAACATCAGATGGATGGGATCGTATCAGATATATCTTTTGTGTCTTCTTTCATTCCGCATAAGGCCATATTGTTGCGTGAATTAGTAGTTTATCCCTTTTTACTGTGAAACAGCATTCATTAGTATGGATATAGTTTATCCTTTACACCAGTTGAAGGAATTTGGGGGTGTTTCTAATTTTGGACTATTATAAATGAAGCTCCTACAAACATTTCTGTACAGATTTTCATGTGGACATATGTTTTCACTTTTCTTGGGTAAATATTGAGGAATCGCTGGTCATAAGGTTAGTATAGTATTAAAGCTTATAAGGGAGGTGGGTTTGTTGGAATGTTTGAACCAGTCAGAGCAACTCTGATAAAGGAGGATTATACTGGAAGATTCCTACTACCTGATTGCGAGAATTACTATGAAGCTATACTAACTAAAATAATGTGCCAGGGGTGCCTGGGTGATTGAGTAGGTTACATGTCTGCCTTTGGCTCAGGTCATGATCCCGGGGGTCCTGGGATAGAGCCCCGCATTGGGCTCCCTGCTCAAAGGGGAGCTTGCTTCTCCTTCTCCCTCTGCTGCTCCCCCTGCTTGTGCTCTCTAAAAAAAAAAAAAAAAAAATCTTAAAAAAAAAAAAAAATCTTAAAAAAAAAAAAAAAGATAACGTGCCGAATTGTATTCTAAAGTGGTTGGACCTTTTTCCCTTCCCATGGGCAATGTGTGAGCATTCTCTCGGCTCCACATTATTGAGGACAATTGGTGATGCTGGTCTTTGTAACTTTATCCTAGTGAGTTGTACTGGTTATTACAATTTTCATTTCCTTAGTGACTAATAACTTCATGCATTCGTGCTTACTAGTCAGTCATTTGTTCTATCTTCCTTGGTATAATGCTCAGGTTTTCAATATCCTCCCCATTTAAAAATTTTGTCTATTATAAACATGAGTCTTTTATCAGTTATGTTTTGCCCCAGGCTTGCCTTTTATTTTCTTAACAGCGTCTCTTGAAGAGTTTGTTTTTAAGTAAGCTCTATGCCCAATGTGGGGCTTGAACTCACAAATCCAAGATGAAGAGCCCCATGCTCCATCAACTGAGTCAGTCAGGCGCCTCTCATTGTTTTTTGATGCTATTGTAAAATTTTTCATTTCAATTTTTTTGTTTTAATTTTTTTTCATTTCAATTTTTAATTGCTTGTTCCAGTATATAAAAATAGAGATATTCTAGTACATTGACCCTGTATCCTGTGACCTTGCTAAGCTTATTAGTTGTTTTATAGATTCCTTATCATTTTCTACTTACACAATCATCCCATATTCAAATGGATAGTTTTATGTGTCTTTCTTTACAATTTCTTTTTTCAATTTCCCAATCTGTATGCTTTTAATTTCCTTTCTGCCTTGTTGTACTGGCTTAAACCTCCAGTCACCTGGAACACCAGAGGTGACACCAGACATTCTTGCCTTGTTCAGCATATCAGAGGGAAAGTATCAGTCTTTTACTATTAAAGATTTTAGGTTTAGGTGTTACTTAGTTACCGTTTGTCAGATTGAGCAAGTTCCCTTCTATTTGTGCTTTGCTGAGAATTCCAACCATAAATAGGTTCTGTATTTTGTCAAACGCTCTTTCTGAATGTAATAAGATAATGGTTTTTTTTTTCATACTCCCTCCCACTGTTGAATTACACTGGTTTTCAAATGTTTCCTAAGTTGTTGATTTCATAGGAATAATTTTTTTTCCAATATTCCTTTTTATAAAAGTCTATAGGATCTGTGGTAAGGTGTTCTCCTGTTCATTTCTCATACTGACAATTTGTTTTCTGATTAGAAGTTATCACTTTTATGGATATTTTCAAGAGTAGCTTTTAATTTGATTTTGCTATTTTTTGATTTCTATTTCATGGCTTTCTGTTCTTACCCTACCTTTCCTTCCTTCCTCACACTTGTACTCACTGCTTAGGTTGAAAATTTAATTAGAGACCTTACATTCTTTCTCATATAAGTGATTAAAGCTATGCATTTCCCACTAAATATTGTCTTAGCTGCAGCCCCCAAACTTTGGTATGCTGTGATTTTCATTTTCGATCTGCTCAAGATATTTTCTAGTTTTTCTTATAACTTCTTCTTTGGCACATGGATTATTTAGAAGTGTGCTGCTCTTCTGTTACTGACTTCTAGGTTGATTCCACTGTGGTCAGAGAATATGTCTTCTATGATTTCAATTCCTCAAATGTAGTGAGACTTTTAAGAAGTAAGGGAACCTTTTCCTTGCTCACTTTCCCCTTCTCATTGGATACAGATGACAACAAGGCCCTGGGGGATGATGTAGCCACAAGATGGCAACAGTCTCAGACTTCAATCACCACGTGGGAGAAAGCAGCATACTTATCTGGAACACCCACTCTGGTAAACACAAGTAAGAAATGAACTTCTAGTATTTGAACCATTACAGGTTTGCTTCTGTTTTTTTGCAGCAGTTTTGCTTACCCTGATTAAAACACCGCTTATCTTTTTAAGGCTCCCCTTTCTCCCCACTGCCCTGAAAGTGAGTTTTTCATTAAATGTACTTTAGTTCATACTATCCAAAGCATTATCTGACCCATCTACTCAACTATTTTTGTGTTCCATTAAAAGACAAAAACTTCCTATGAATACAAATATATATAAAGTTTATTGTATCAGCCAAGGTTCCCTTTTTTTAAAAACAAATATTTTTATTGAAGTATAGTATACATACATAAATGCACACAAATACACTATCAACAGTATATATGGTAAGTATAGCTGCAGAGATTTACAAAGCTGTCTACATGTGGGTCATTCTCCTCCTTCCCATCAGTTTATTTTTGCAGCCCTGGTCATGGAGGAAGTCAAGAAAAGAGATAAAAGGCACCTGCTACAGAGTGTGCCCCAGAAGGGATCTTCCAGGAGGGCTGAACTAAAGCCTAGCGAGTCACAGCTAGTCCTTTACAATCACCTGCATGGAGCTGAGTTCCTCTGTTATACTCCAGCTGTTTTTTTTTTTTTTTTTTTTTTGTTGTTGTTGTTGTTGTTGTTGTTGTTTTTTGGGGGAAAGAGGATATAATACAGGTAGGGAAGAATGTAAAGAAGAAAGCTATGCTGTTCTCCTTTCCCAAAGCGAATGTAACATTCCAGCCAGGGCTGCTGCTGGACAGTCACTTTACTTCCACCTGTCAGATATTGGTTGCAATTTAACTGTACTACTTTTATATACTGAGAACACTTTCCTGCATCTTGTCCCCATGGCCTGAAATGTGAATTGCATCCCTTTGGACACTGCACTGTTTTGCTCCATCCCATCTTCCAGCTACATGCCGCACCTGACCTCACTCAGGCTCTCAGCCTCGTTAAGAGTTTTGTTTTTTTGTTTTTCTAAAAACATATCGGCGTTATTTTTGAAAATACTTTTTAAGAATCACACACATACAGGATGAAAAAGGGAGATGTACCTAAAAACAGTAATATTACCAAATAAACAAAAACAGGAAACCAGCAGTTTTCACAGGAAGAAATGTAACAAGTCCAAATTCCAAAAATGTTTAAGTGATACAAGAAACACCTTTAGCAAAACCACCACCAGAAATCTGCAGGTATGTATAGGAATGGGGTCAAGGTAAAGATGTAAATTAGCCAAGTTATACACAAGGGATAAGGCCAATATGAACTTCATTTCCTATTCTACGCTGACAGAAAATAAGAAAATGATACTGAAAATCTAAGAATATTTCTGAGCAGCCCACTGTTTACATTTGAGACAAGTGTGGACTAGGGAGGGACCAGCCACAACATCAAAAAGAGAAAAGGTCATTCCAATTTTGAGGACAGGCCCAAAATGATGGCAACTTGAAACTGATCTCAGGGAAGATCCTTCTAGCGTTTTCTAATTCTTTAGGAGAGACCATCACTCACTCTGAATCAACAGGTGTGACTCCAAACTTTTAGGGGCAGTTACTTGACTAACATTTGGGAAATGCAGGACTTCTGCAAGGAATGTAAACTCCAACAATATCCTCTGTAACCTTGGAGAGATATGGACTGCAGCAAATCACTACATCCTTACTAACGGGTGTTGATTGATCCCTTGGCCAACCTGTATCTGACTGCAAAGTTTTGGAGGCCTACGATAGATCACTATCCTCAGACTTGTTTCATTCAATATACAAGGTTTAACATATGAAATTTTGGAGTGATCAGAAAAAGATAGCAAATTGATCTTACATGGATCCAAAAACATCTAAAAAGGTTAATGAATCAAACAAAAGAAAACTTAATAAATGTAGGTCCTGCAAAGTAGGTTAATAAACAAAACACCAACTACACAGTGTGGGATGAGGGGAAATTGTTTAACAGCAGTAAAAATCGTTAACCTTTGAAGACTCACACAATATCATGTGAGTGTCAGAAAAGCTAGTCCATCATTTGGGTGCTAAATAGATGAAGAGTATTAACTACACAAAGGAATGACAGCTCTGCTACTTATGTTAGCTCTGGGTTGAGCACTTTCAGAAAGACACAGAAAACTAGAGCATTTGCACAAAAGGGTCTTGAATGGTAAAGACAACAGAAGCCAGGACATATGATGAGTGAACTGGTGATAGAAAAGAGTAAAGGCTAGGAGTCGTCACAGTAGCTGCTGTTAAATGTTTGGTCTTGAGCTAATACGACAAATGAAGGAGGAAACCACCAACTGGGGACCAGGAGAGCTGCCCAAAATGAAAGATTTTGGTTCCTGGAGGGTCAGATGAGAGGCTGCTAAATGTCTTTTTCCAACTTTGAAATTCCATAAATATATAAAGATCTGACCAGCTACAAAATTTATTACTCTGTTTTTGAAGAGCACACAAATGACAATTCTTCAGAGCTACTATGTTAAAACTTTTGAGGACATAAACTACAAATCATTCAGAATTTGCTTTTTTTGGCCACTTTTATCTCTCAAATGGACAAACATTCGTGTGTGTTCCTCTAGTTTTACTGAGATACAACTGAAATGTGTGTGCTGTTTTTTGATGTGAAATCAGTCTAGAAAATGTAATCTATTTTGCCTCCCTCCCATTCACCCCTAGAGTTAAAGCAATTAGCATCATATAAATTTTTCATGGTCTACTTCTTTAGTCTAGTCTACTACAGTATAATGCTGTAATGGGGAATATTCCATCTTACCTGTTATATTCATGCATGTTCCACCCTGAAAATGCAAAAAGCCCTAAAAAAATCATACATACAATACAAACGTGGATTATTAGAAGGGAATTCCTTCCTTTTCAAAGACAATTTTACATGGCCAATCTTCCAGGTACATTTAACTTACAGTTTTATTGATATAATTTAGGTTACCCCTAACGACCTGGAAATGTGTGGTATGCTATAAACCTAATTCTAACCAATTCCAATTTTGTCTTAAAGGTAGGTCTTAGTACATTACATGCAAGCTCTAGAAATACCTACTACGTAGCTGAGATTGCCATAAGCCTTATTTCAATATTCACTCTCAGATATTATGCAAAACATGAATAAATCCATGGAATACACTCAAGATATCTGTGACTCCACATACTACATCACAGAATTATCCAGAGACCAAAACATCAAACTTTTCCATGGTCTCCCTAAAAGAAATAATCTGCTGTCTTTCAAAATTTTGCTTTATTACTTCCTAGAATATTTATAGCAGTTCTTTGGAAAAGCAAGAATTAAATTTGGCAGCCTTTGTGCTCAAGGACCAAACATGGGTTATTTATCATTCTTTTTTGCAGCTTTCGGTCTGGGAGTGGACAATCTCTCAGAGAGGGAATGTATATAGTTACTGTATAGTTCTAGTCATTTACTACTGTTATATAAAAGTTAACAAATGGAATTATAATAAAAGGCACAAGAGGGGAGTTTGCTTAGGTGATATGTCATTCAAAAGTACAGTTTTTTGGCCACTGCGAAAGTATTTTCCAGAAAATATCTGAGCTGGTGTCTTGTGTGACCAAGATATCCACTACCTTCTATATTCTTAAACAGAAGTCTTTGACGTGATCTAAACTAGTTTAAAAAGTGTCTAATCTAAGGGAGTTATTAAAATTTGTATTCATGTAGAACAAGCTGGTTACAAACTTACTTTCCTTTCTGTTGACTCTAAACACTGAGCCTCATTTCGGAAGAGATCTGGACATCACAAATACCAGAATCAAAGAAAGATGTTCTTACATGAACATTTAGGAACCTAGTAACTTCTCATTTAAATGGTGCTTTTAGGAGAAGGGAAACAAGCATGACAGATTAAAGTCTGCCTCTAACCATGAGAATCCCTGGAATAAAATCAAAATATTTCCCCAAAGACACAGGTGTTTATCACAGGGACAGAGAATATGCAATTTTGAAAGGTGCAGTGAAAGTTTTTCTCTGCCTCTGTTAACGGACTTTAAGATTACAGGTTAATAGCAGTATAAATAACACAATTAGATAATGTGGGGTTCATTTTTCTTTCAGATTAAAAAAAAAACAAAACCAAAAACCTTCATGTCCTTGTACTTTTAGGGGCTTGGAAGGTCTGCAGCCACTGCCCTTCTTGTCACCAGAGCCCTCGGCGGCTTTACAAATGGACATGCCCGAGACTGCCATCTGGTGGAAATGATAGAAATTGAAATGATTTTGTTGTAAGTGATTAAGTCCTTTCCTACAAAGAATGTATGAATTAAAAATATATTGGGGGAGAATGGTTTATTCATAACAGCAATAAGAACTCTAAAATAATAAGGAATTAACTGAAGAAATGCATCATGCATATAGAGAAACTATAAAACTTTACTGGGGGGCATAAAAACACTCATATAAATAGTAAGATACAGCATTTTCCTGGCTTGGAGCTCTTATCTGTTCAAGATATCAATGACCCCTCCCTCCAATTAATCTAAGCATATAACAATTCAACACTAACAAGATTTTTATTTGGCAGGGAAATCTTGGCCAAAATATTCAAAAGTTCATTTGGAGGAATAAGCATTCGATTTTTCTAAGAGTAATAAGGGAGCACTTTCCCTACCAGATAATAAAACATATAATAAAACTACGATACTTAAGATGACATAGTGATACATAATACAAAGCAATGAAATAGAATGCCCATAAAAACACAAGTGAATACTAGAACATATAGTAAAAGGGCATTTTCAAATAAATAAGAAAAGACTGGCTTATGTATTAGCTGGTATACGGGGATAATGGAAAATATACTAGATTTTCACCATGGTGTAATACCCCAAAGTAAGTTTGACTAGTATTACGTATTTATAATAAAACCAAAGTCATAAATAAAAATATATGTAAATATTTACTTACTCAGAATGTGAAAAGATTGTCTAAGTATACAACTGAAGGTTCAAACTGTTAAAGAAAATAATAAAATTCTAAAACTTTTGAAGTTTACTTATTTATTTTAATCTCTACAGCCAACATGGGGCCCAAACTCGCAGCCCTGAGATCAAGAGCCACATGCTCTTCTGACTGAGCCAGCCAGGTGTCCCAAATTCTAATGCTATTGAATATAAATAACCAAGCCAACACTTCTCAAAACTCATCAAATTAAACATCTAAGGTCTTTGCAGTTTACTGTATGTAAATTTTACTTCTTCAAAAAAGTAAAATAAAAAATAAATCCCACTATATATTTCAAATGGCGTATGGAGGATAAAAGAATTATTTAGTATTTTTGACCAAAGAGAGCTATCTAATACTCTTCAGAGCATTTTAGCTCTCACCTGTGCCTCTCCAATCATAGCAGAAAGACTTTATTCTTACTGTAAAAAACTGGCACCAAAACAATATTACTGTGTAAGAAAAAACACAAAGTATCATGGCATACGATTTTTTTTGGGGGAAAAATAAACCCATGTTATTGAGTTTGTAGTTTTTCAGGAATTGGGTCATTTCCATATTGTTAGATGTGCTTTGTTCTTAGTCCTATCCCCAATATCCTTATTTAAAAAGACAAATAATAAAATAATAAGTCATGGCATATTTGAAAGAATAGTTGATTTCCTGAATATATAAAGAGCTCTCACAAATCAATAAATGATAACTGTATTAGCAGATAATAAGCAACATATCAAACAGGCTTTAATAAAAGATGATTAAAAAACTAGCCAAAATAGGAGAAAAACTGTTCAATGTCATTAGGAATCAAATAATTTGAGAATTAAATAAAAAAATCATAAATTACAATAAACCTACCAGATTGGTAATGTACAACACTTGAGAGAAAGCAAAAGATACAGACATTTTGTATGTTAGGATTATAAATTGGTATCCCTTCCCAATGTATTTTTTAATTCAAAACTTTATAAAAAATTAAAACATATAGAAAATTACAGAAAAGAATATAAGATACCCTTACCTATCACCCAGATTTAACCCATGTTAACATTTTTGGTTTTTGAGGGTTGGGGGGTGGAAATAAATATCTCACACTTTGCAGTGTTTCTGAATAAACTGCCCTAAATTAATGTTATCATTCCCATGCATGTTTTATAATTATTTACCTATAAATTATATAACATGTTCCCTCATCCCTCAACTCTTAAGATTCCATTATTTTTGGTACCACTTTTAATGTATACTTAAGAAAAAAATGAAACTATAAAATGATGCTTTAATATCACTTATGATTATTTTATACTTATTACAATACGATTGGTTTTGTTTTTGAAGTAGGCTCTACCCCAATGTGGGGTTAAACTCAGGACCTTAAGGTCAAGAGTCATATGCTCCACTGACTGAGCCAGCCAGGTGCCCTGTAACAGGTTTTTAAGACAGACTTTTTACAAGTCCTGTCATTTCTGTTTTGCTTACACTATAACTTTGCTTCTATGTTAAATCGTATGTAATCATTTTAAAGACATTTTAAACGGCATTAGACTTAACACATGTAGCCCCAACCATATGCAAAGCTCAATCATGGAACTGAAATATGAATCACTATTACCAAGCAGGAGCAGCTGTGCCTAGCCAATGAAATTGTAGATGCCACTGACCTAAGATGCTTCTCAATTGCAAAGAAATTAAAATATGAAAAAGTACATTTTGGAATATATTTTGGAGATCAAAGCTGTTAAATGACATCCTTGCAGAACTTGCTGATTCTCTCAACATTATGTTTTTAGAGTATTAAGAGGGCTGACTGCCTAAGGAAGAAAAGCCAATAGCACCTAGCTGCTGCTGGAGCAGAGGATCCTCAGCCCAGCTTCTCCAGCGTTTTCAGTAACCACCCAAGGAAAAACTGTTTTGTGCTAATGGGTACTAACTAGTAGGCTAAGTTATTCCTCCTTGCCAACATCTGCCTCAAATCAGGAACGTGGTCTCAAGACAGTCACTTCAAAGGCCCAGAAATTCAGTCATCAGGGGAGCATAAGGTGCATGAATGATACAATTGCCTTAGGGCCAAAAAATTCAGTAACCTAGAAAAATATACAATGCAAGATTTAAAAGAAACTAATGGGAAAACCATGAGGAACCATATCAGATTTTAAATAAAGATAGAATCACTATCACAGACTTTTTCATTTGCCTTGGAATCCAACATTAGCAGGCAGGGCTCTGTTACCGGTTCAGCCAGACTTACAGGGGAAGGCAGGGGGTTTAGAGCAATCAAGGCACCGCACACTAGCTTCACATGTAAATGTGCAACAGAAACAAAGTAATTTTCATAGGTAGGGTGAAGAATTTTCAATACAAGCTGCCAAAATGAATGCAGGCTGCTAAGAAGCAGAGAGTGGGGCTTATTAATTGCATTTTTATTAAAAGGAACAAAGGTTATGAAAGATGAAGGTATTAGATGATTACCTGTCAGGTATTAGCATTTACAAGGCCACAGTTAATTAAAATGGTGGGATATTTTACAGGATTAGACAAAAGGCAATAGAAGAGGATGGAGAAATGAGAAATGGATCACATGTAAGAAATTGGTATGTGACAGGGCTGGCATTGCGCTGGCACAATTAGCTAGCGGAATGCAAAAAATTGGATCTCTGCCTCTATACCGTAAAAACCAGTAAACTCAAGATGGATTAAAATCCTAAATATATGTGCTTGGGAGGAAGGATGAATACTTTTTTTTTTTTAATATTTATTTATGAGAGAGAGAGAGAGAGAGAGAGAGAGAGAGAGAATGAAAGATAGAGAGACAGGCAGAGGGAGAAGCAGGATCCATGCTGGGAGCCCGACGTGGGACTCAATCCCAGGTCTCCAGGATCACGCCCTGGGCCGAAGGCAGCGCCAAACCGCTGAGCCACTGGGCTGCCCAGGATGAATACTTTAAGAGAGAGAATATATGAACTTGAGATGGCAAGGATTCCTTGAACAAGAAAGACAATAGTACAAACTGTAGAAGACTGATTTATGAATAACAAAAGACCCCATATACAAAGCATAAAAAAAGGCTAGGTTTTGCAACACATATAAACAAAGGATTAGCATCAAGACTATTTAGAAAAAAACTACAGATAAATGAAAAAGTGGCAAACCAAAAAGAAAAATGAGCAAAGGATATAAGCAATCATTTCAGAGGAAATTCAAATAGTCATACAGAGAGAAAATGAGGTTTGCCTCATAGGTAACCAAATATGCAAATTAAGACATACTATTTCATGTTCACCTAACCAACAAGTGTAAAATCCAACAGTATCAGCATTAAATTATGGAAAATGGACAGAGAAATAGGAATTTTTGTACATTTCTCATGGAAGTGTAGACTAATAAACCTTTAGTATAATGCATTTGCAACATTATCTTGAAGGTATGCATACCTAATAACGTAGTAATTTTATTTCTAGGCAAAGCACTGGTACATGTACTCAAAGGACGCATGCCAGGGTGCCCACCGCCATCAGTTTTTTTAAGTTGCATATCATCTAAATATCCCTCAGTGGGGAAAGGGATACATTGTGGTGCAGTCATAAGAAGGATTATACCAGTTTATTTTTTGTTTAACCATTAGCTTGTTTTATAGAAGAGGGGATGTAGAGGTAATAACATGAGCAGATAAATTCAAACCTGAGGCCTGAGAATAACACCCTTTCCTTCCCATAATACCACCCCCCAACCCCCCACCAAAATCAAAACTGACCAAACATGGTGGGTGGACATGTGGGGGAAGGGGTAATGAGGTGGCTGACTCCTGGTGGTGGGTGATCCTGATCCTTGGTGCAACTCCATTCCCCTTTCCCACCTTCTAAATAGGTGAATCTTAATACTTGGGGGTAACAAGCCAAAACCTGTAAACATCATTCATAGTGCAACCAACACTCTTCTGAGTTTCCTGCCTTGTAAAGGTATGTGCTGTTTAGTTTCATTCACCAAGTCGTATATATACTCTGAAGCTAGTGGTCTTTAAAAAAAATTTTTTAATAAATTTTTAATTATTTATGATAGTCAGAGAGAGAGAGAGAGAGAGAGAGAGAGAGGCAGAGACACAGGCAGAGGGAGAAGCAGGCTCCATGCACCGGGAGCCCGATGTGGGCCGACGTGGGATTCAATCCTCGGTCTTCAGGATCGCGCCCTGGGCCAAAGGCAGGCGCCAAACCGCTGCGCCACCCAGGGATCCCAGTCTTTAAACTTTTCAAAATCATTAAGCCTTAAATCAAATCTTAGATGGAATCTCAAGTAACACAGAAAAAAGCAGAACTGCTCTGGAGGTTGAAAAAATGGTACCCTTGTAATTATAACACTTTAGTGAATTTGGACTACATGAAAATTCTTAAGACTATTAGTTTATTTTGGGGTCATATATAATTTTAAAATGCGAACTCTTCATAAAATGTTTTTCAGTTCCTAAAGAACCTGCAATTCCAGAATAAAATCCAGTTACTCTCAATGTGGGAGTGCACTCCAACAGCATCAAAGTTCTGTAATGATCGCCAGTCCTACCTAAGACTAATTTCAATACCAATTATTAAATGAGTATTTAAAAAAAAAACAATAAAAAATAAAAATAAATATATATGAGTATTTAAAATAAACTTTATACTATATCCATTGACTTAGAAGATGCTTACGCTTAGGCAAAATCTATGAAAATAAACTCCACAATCCTCTTGAATCATGTCACTGTGGAGTTTTGAAAAAATAAATTGCACCTCGTTTTCAAGATTTAAGGAAACAGAAACTCCTTCTCATAGTAGCACAAATGAAAATAAAATGACCCAGAAGAGTGCAAGAAGGTTATCAGACCCTTTTATTAGAATAATTCTTGGATTGTACTGGTCCTCTTCACTTCAAATACATGCCCAAGTATTTTCATTAGAGGTAGATATGAGATAGTATGTAAAATATTAGATGAGAAAGAAAATGAGAAATGTAAAAATGCGTTTGTTGTACAGATTTAATTACTCAAGAAATCATTCTTGCCATTATAGGCTAGGTTTATTAGTCAAGGGGGAAGAAAAATCCCAACACTTTGATTCCACCCATATTTGAAAGGTATGGGGTTTTGCTCCACCAGAGTTGTGAATATGAGGTGGAGAACCTCATAATACCGAGATCGTGTACCCCTCATTCCTCAACTAGAAGAGCACAGCTACCACTTAAGTTTGAACAGGAAATGATGTATTTAAGTTAACAGAAGTGTGTGTCAGGTAGAATTAAACTAAAACAAGACAAGGGGTGGAGGAGAAGAGAACACAGCCAGGAAAACCAGCAAGAAGAGAGAACCAGAAGTAATGCAGTCGCAGCCTGAAAAGAAACTGTAGCAGTAGCTACACTGGTTTACTTCTAGACCACAAGGTTAACATATATAAACCAAAACAATGGGCAAAAAATAAACACTTGCTTAGCACTTTCATTAAAGCTTACAGAAAAACTCCCAAAATTGAATAGAAAAATCTTAAAGCAATGGAACATAGAAAACAACGCAAATCAAATCATTATAATGCCCACTAAGAATCAATTTACAAGAGCAATTAACTCTGCAAATTTCTCTGAAATAACTTAAATTCTCGTCGTAATGATAATTACATTAGTATTTGGCTATTTTACAACTATAATGGATTGTCTGCATTGTGCATTGTGTTAACGTGAAAAAAATCACAGTATACGATTCTTTACTAGTCAGCCACCCAAAACAAAATGTATTCTAAAATCTTTTATCAAATGCTTCCCTTTATTAGTTAAATCAGATTATCTTCAGAACACAAATCAAGGCAAATTTAAAGAGAAATTGTGAATTTGAGAAGTCACTGAAAAATGGGATCTAAATTCAAGACAAGAAAGTATGATTTGGCTAGCAAAAGAAAATTCAATAGACAAGTTCCGGTTAATTTCTGTGACTGAAGCTGAATAAAAACCCAGTTTAACTCCAGCAACTCTGGTTTGATTGCCTACTTTCCCACATCCAGAAAGCATACACATTTGTTTTCTGATGACCAATTTGTTGTCTGAAAACAAAAATGCTGTTCATAACATCAAAATACTTATTTACGCATGGTCTCATTCCATCAAGTATTTCAGGTAGTTTAGTTTGGAATATAAACCAAATTTCTAATTTCTGGCTCAAAATGTTGGGCTAACAATATAGAACCACCTCTCCCCAGCTGATACCATTTCACTGGTCATTAAGATATTTTGAAGCCTGACGAGGTGGGGGATGGGGAGGAGACCTCAGAGAGCATGGTGGTACCATCTCTTTTCACATAGAAGATTGATCCATTATACGCAAACCTCATCTTAGTTTTAAATTTTGCTAGTTTCAAAATAAATAAATAAATAAATTTTGCTAGTTTCTTATGAAGACCAAGTGTCTAGTAGGTGACCGGAGAGCCTGCCAAGCACTATGTAAAGATATCAAAACCCAAATGGATCCCCCACATCTGAAAACAAAATTGACGTAAGGACTTAAGGAGAATTCAGAGCTGCAGTTGCTTTTAACACATTTAAAACAAAAAGCTCAAGTAGTAAGTGTTTTAATTACCAAGCCTTCTAATTGGGCAAGAAACATGGGACAGAAATCATGAGTTTATTTTTTTAAAAACACCTCCATGGCAACGTTACTCAAATCTCGGATGTTCAGCAAATTGAAAAATCTAACAGAGAAACCTCAGCATAAAAGCCTGATATGTTTGCTGCCATGGTCATTAAAAAAAGAAAGTCCTATCTTTATCTGGCCAACGCAATGTGACATCTCAATTGTGGCAAAACGATTTTATTGGAAATGACACAAATCTAGAGTCATTGAAGACATTCTGAAAGCCTAAAGTGATCTGAATACATGCAATAGGAGAACCAAACTCTCCTCTTAAGTATGACCTCAAAATAGGAATTTCCCAAGTTGAAACCTATCAGAGGAGTTTCCTGCCAAAATACCAAATTAAAGATTCCACCTTTTCTTGTTAAGTAGCACAGTGGCCACAGTCACCATCTCCTCGGAGCCCCCCCAAAGTAATTTTTATGTGAGATTAACACGTCGTTAAGGTTCACTTACTGTGAACACTGTGATGTTTGGAATAAATGAACACATGATGCCACCGCCCCAGTGGACAGGGCAACAATTGTGAAAGTCGCAGCATGCCAGGGAGCCTTGCAAGGAGGTCTATTAAGTCAGAACTATTAACTATTTCCTAATAATTATTCTTTTCGACATACTGACACTTACACGTGCAAAAGAAGTAAGTGGTAAAACTGCAGGTACCTGGTTGTGAATCAAGACAAACTAATTAGCTGCTCCTGTAACTTCATGCCACGCTCAGAGAAAAGGGGAGAAAAGCCAGTTTCAGTGAACAGTGTCCCTGATTAAGCAGTAAAAGTTTTTATTACACCTGTCCTTGAATACACGTTTTTAATATCCTAGATGACGACACGGGCAGTACTGTTTCTACGGCATGCAGAAGTGGGATGGCTGTCGCTTGTGCTAGCAAGCTGTGTGCTCAACTAGCCACTTTCATGGAGACCACTTCTACTCAAAAGAATGATTGACAGACTACAGTTATTCAGCAGACATTTTCTTGGAAATAAATGAAGTAAGCCTGTCACTCAAAGAAAACAACTGACAATATTTGTTGCCAGTGACAAAATCTCACCTTTCAAATGAAAATTAGAATTTCGAAAAATCTGTATCCATTGCCGTGAGCTTGACAGCGTCCCAATACTCAAAAAGATTTTTTTCTGATGAGATCGGATATATTAACAAAAAATTTTAAACACTGCATAATAATGTGTCAATATTCTAAAGAACCGCATAATTCAATGAACCAGTATTTTTCCAAAGATACAATGCATGATGTTACCAAATCATACCAAAATAGGGCATCCATTCAAAACTCCAAGATAGATCAAATGCGTTTTAATGTAAGAGAGTACAAGTTGACTGATAAAGTTTTGAATTTCACATTGCACCTAACCTTCCAGAAACTACCAGATCGAAAGTTTTAATCATGTATCAAATAGAATATCCACAATAACCCGAAGCTATTAAAATCCCCATTACCAAATAATGTATTTCTGTGAGGCCAGAATTCTTTATATACTTCCAACAAAAGGCCACATTGCAACAAAATGAATGCAAGGGTATAAAAATTCAGTCCAACATGAGGGTTTACAAAAACAAAAATGAGTGCTACCTGTCACACTAAATTTAAATTCGGAAAATAATTATTTTTCATAAAACAATGCTATTTATGTTAATAGACAATGGTTTCATTTTTTAATGAATTAAAATAGTATGTAAAATTTCTTGGCTTTCATTTCTAATGCGATATAAAATAACAAAACCCATAAAAGCAAGGTTCTTGGCGATCTTTAATCTTTAGAAATATAAATGGAAAGAACATAAGTAGGTCTTAAGACTAAAATTTTTTGAAAAGAGCTGGGCTATAAAATTCAGATTAGTCAAGACTAGTTCAGGTTTTTCTTTTGCTAATTCACACATTATTTGTATTTCAAGGGCCACTAACCACCACCTGAAAAAGATTTTTCGGAAATGGCATAAAGAGTAGTTTCAGAGCAAAGAAGCGGTTAAATTAGCAACGTCCTACACAGTTTGGTTAATTCCTCTACATGTTCTGTATGAAAAGTTTCACATAAAATATTCCAATGATGTAAAATGTTTAAAAGTAACATTCAAAACTGGACTTTTAAAAATCATACCAAATAGTAATATGTCACACTGTTTTTATCAATTCTTTATTTAGGTAACAAGTTGGTTATGTTCACTGCATTGTATGAAACATCACAATACCATACTGGAAAGGTACTATCAGTACAGGGTTGGATCAGAGTGGACAGTTTGAACAATAAACCATTTTGCATTCTTCATTCCCTATCTTTTTACAACCCCCCAAACCCAGTAAAGGGACAGATAGCTTTTAAACATCATCATGTAAAGCACTTTAACTTACAAGGCTAAAATCTAAAGAATAAATAAAATATATTGTGGCAATAATTCCTTTTAGACCAAAAAATCAGGTGCACAATAAATCAAATGATCAGGAAAGCTGTCTGTATTCAAACGTGTGGCTCTCCAGAAACAGCTTCAGGAAAATGTTACAGAAAATATCATGAATTCCATTTCACACAGGACCAGGTGATGACTCATTTTAACTACACACAAGGGCAATTACATCCTGCTGAAACACAATTTAAACATATAGGAAAATGTTTACAAAGCATCCACAACATGTAAACCATGTACAAATGGATACATTCATTGCTTCCCCTACCCCAATAGCTTCTTTTCGATAAATATTTTACTCTTCATGTTCGGCATTAATTGGATTTACTACATGCAAAACTCAAGAGAATTCAAGGTTATTGTAAAAATAGAATTAAAATAATAATCTTCAAGTACCTTATGTGACAGCCACTCTGTACCGTGCCCAATGTTATAAAATGAAAGGTTACTGAACCCATGAAAATATCTCTGTAATATTTCCTTAGATCTAAAATAGATAATTTTAAATGTATTTATAGTCATTTCAATGTGATATTCTGAGCTTTTAAAAGAACGTAAACAATTAAAAATTATACCAAATTACACACAAAACTTTATCTTAAAAGCTGAAAAATTAAAACTATAGAAACCCACATGTAAAACAAAAAATCACAATTTACATTATAAAGGCAAATCTCATCATTTAAAAAAATTTGCAGCAGTGAGATGTCAAAGCAAATTATAAATAGCCATAAATTAATCCATTTGGTTTCAAAAGATTTTCTAGTGAGAGTTGAAGGATGTAGTAGATACATGCATAAAATTTGTAAGGGTTTATAATATTATTGCCAAATACACTTTATCTTGAAAAGCAGGCAACGTTACAATTTGGACATTATTGGAAAACCCAGTTCGGTAATACAGGTAAAATTAGAAAAAAATTAAATAACAATTAATAATAAATATATATCCTATAGTAAATTGCTCAAAGGAAATTTCAAGCCACAGAGCTGCAAAAGGCTTCCAACTTGGTGAACTGAGAAAGGAACATCCCATACAATTCTTTACTCTTACATGCTTATATGTTGTGTGTCTTGTCTAAAAAACAGAAAAAAACAAAAACAAAAACAAAACAAAACAAAAACGTAATGTATCTTCAGAGTACAGCTAACTATATTCCCATGCACCTCAGGCAGAGTTTGTTATTTGTGGTGAAATAACTCCGTTGGTTCCTACGGCCCAAAGTTCAATACAGATGTAACCAGTATGCCTGAGGTTGGCAAAAAATACTGTAGTACAGGCAATGCTACAAGTGGCAATTATCAGAAAACACAAATATGAACAAATGATGGGAAATGCTAATGATTTTCTGCTCATATCATAAAACGTTGGGAATCCACAAGAATATTTTTCCCTTGTATTGAAGAAAACTGTGATTAAAAGTTTTTTCCCCCAATTTTCAGAATCAAAAGCATTTTAGAAGGTTTATAAGGCTACCATGGGTCTTCTAGATCTCCAGCACCCTACAGGAAGAGAAAAGGAAGAATATTATTATTATTTACCTACACCACTTCCAGGTTGGATTGAATTTCAAAAGAAAACAAAATTAGATGAACAAATTACCTTCCTTTCTTTGTTTGAAAAGGCACTTTTACAGAGAGGTGTGTGTGGTGTATACTGTGTGTATACACATGGATCTATCTAATACAGATAGATAACTGGTTGGGTTTTTTTCTCCCCTCTCCACCAAATGCCTTCCTCTTTCTCAAACCACTTAAAAATATTCTGGCATTGGAAAAATAGATCAAAACATCAGCTACATCCGAAGATCCAAAGTTTCAACTTAGGGCACCGTAAGTAACTTTAGATATGTGATAAATATAAACATGAAGAAGAAAAGTTAATGTTCTACATTCACAAAATATTTGTTGTAAGAAATATTTTCCCATGTGACTACTAGCTACTTGTATCTTAAAAACCTATTTTAATGAAAACAAAATTCACTATTTAGAATATCCTGTAATTCTTGCATTTCTTAATATCTGATGAATAGTTATAGCAAAGATGACGGGTCTTGCAATCTTTAATGTGCTCATCATGGAAAGTCTCTGACATGACTATGTGTGTCTATACTGGCCACAGATGAATATTTTGTATTACAAAAAGGGGATAAGAAACAATGGATTTGAGAAAGCAAGACTTCTCAAAATGTTTTCTTTTGTTAATGACAAAAGCCAAGTCAAAAGTTTTCTACATTTTCTATCAATATAAATGAATTTCTAATGGGTATTCTTCCAATATACCAAACCTGGTTGTTTAAATTTTTTTTAATTTCAAAATAAGTACAACATGCATAGATTATTCCACATCACATGCTTTATTTGGACTTGAACACTTATAATTTCATTCTAAACACGTGGTTGACATACATTTTGATGTATGTAGTTAGGCTATACAGAATGTACAAACCAAAGCTGTATCAATAATACATAGGTTTTTCAAAAATTAGGTTTCAATAAAGAATACAGAGAAAGGAAAATAACCACACATCCAACAACTCAGAACTTCTAAAAATAAAACTACAGAGATGTAAAGTATAAACAAGTCAAAGAACACACAAATTATCATCCTTGGAAAGAAAAAAAAAATTACAGGCCAGCATCTGCCATTCGTTGAAGAACTAAAGTTACTAAAGAAAACACAAATTTATTACAAAGCTGACTATGAGTGTACTAATATGTAAAATAATATGAAGCAGAATTCTACATTTACAAGTTTTTCCACAATATAATGTCATCTTGCTTATCAGTAATCTCTAATCTTATCTAATATGAAGTTAACTACTGATTCGAATAACTAGTAGCCTCATTTCTGGCATACAATATGAAATGACATAGAATTTTATTAAATTCAAAGTACTATAAATAGTCAATTTTAAACTATCTGATAAAGGTGTATGCAAAGGCCTTCTTAAAAAAACAAGGCTATCTGAAGGTAATAAAACTAGTTTACCAAGATTCAAATAACAAAAACGGTTATATAAATGCATACATTATACTTCCTGAGTAAAAACCATCAAATCAAAGATCACAAAAATATTACCACAAAGTCAAGTCATATTTGTTTACCACTCATCTTTGTCCCTGCATCTTCATTATAGCTGTCTAATTCAGCAAGATCACTTTTTGATTCAGTATGGCTTTCCTGCATTGTCACTGGGTTTCCAGCATCACTGTTCGAAGAAGTAGCTGTGGCAGCTGGTTCAGCAGGGCTTTCTTCTCCCTCTACTTTAGCTAGCCTGTAACTAGTCAGCATCTCCTCCAGAAGTTGTCGGTAGTTTCCCCTATGATTAATTCTCATTTGCCTGAGAGCTTCCACCAATTTTCCCTGTGATCCACTTTCCTCTGCTTCCTCGGAGGCCTTTTTTTGAGATTCAAGACCCCAGTGTCAGTAGACAAACTAGGATATCACATGTATTTCATAACATAGCACAGCAAAACACTCATTTCTCTATCACGAGTAATATAGTCTAAGCATGAGAACATTTCATTAAATAAGTATCAAGTCTTACTTGTGTCAATAAAAGTTTCCACTTGAAATATCAAGTTAATTTTAGCAAATTACCATTAACTAGTTTACATCTTATTTCACACTGGCATTTGAAGCTTCCTCTGAAATTTACTCCACTATTAGAATTCAACAGCAACACAAGCATTTCCTAAAACTGACTTGCTTAACAGAAAAAACAAAAAACAAAAAACAGTAATTGTCTAGAATGATTTAGCACAAAAGGAAATTAGTGTTTAAAGCAATAGGAAAGGACAGAAAAGCAGGCCATTAGAACATTAGTTTCTTCATCCCTGCCACTAAATGATAGGTAAGGAAAAGAGATACAAAATGTAGAATTATATAAATTTAAACTGGATTTTTGGGAAATTTTAATGCTTTTGTGGGTAAAAATTTTATTTACTTTTTGTTCTTACATATCTTAATAAAAACATTTTTAGATCAAATTATTTAAAACATGATAATAAGACATGAACAGGAAACTACCTAATCTTTTTATATTTTGTTAAATTTTGGAAAACTTAGAGGTTTCTACAACAGCAGCTACTTAATCTTGTTAGCAGAACAAGCTCTAACATCGAAGCTGATCACAGTTAAGCTGACAGTCTAAAAGCAAGACAACCTTACATTGTGTGCCTCCTGATGTGATTCATTAGGGAGTGCAGAACCATGTCCTATGTTCTTGCCAAAAATGTTTAATTTAAATCTAATAAAGCAAATTCCCAATTTATAGGAAAATAGGGAGCAGAGGATGGTATTAAAGGACACAAAACAAATCCTACGATCCAGGATGTAGGACATCATATGCAAAGCTGGCTCAGACTCTTCTTTTTCAATGGCAAGGGGAAGAAAAAATGACCTGATTACAAACTTCATTAATATGCTAGATAACAGGCTGACCAGACCATCGTTCAAAATAACTACTATCACAGTCATTCTAGAGACAACTGGGAAAATCTGTACTTGGTACTAGATGATACTCTTAATTTTCACTGGCATGATAACAGTATTATATTATGGTTATGTAGAAAGATGTTCTCTTTTTTTTTTTTCCCAAGGAAGCTCTACGCCCAATGTGGGACTTAAACTCATGACCCCAAGATCAGGAGTTGCATGCTTTACCAACCAAGCCAGCCTGACGCCTCGAAATGTCCACATTTTTAAGAGTGGCATGCCAAAATATGCCAAAATGTCTGCAGTTTGCTATCAAAAGGTTCAGTGAAAAAAAAAAAAAAAAAAGAGTAGCATATATATTCACACACACATAAAGAGAGATAAAGCAAGTATGGTACGGTATAATGTTAACAATTGTTGAATCTAGGCAGAAGGTGTATAGGTGCTCCTTACAATCGTTTCAACTTTTCTAGATATTTGGAAGTCTTAATCATA
The DNA here is from genome assembly GCF_048164855.1 of Canis lupus baileyi. NCBI lineage: Eukaryota > Metazoa > Chordata > Mammalia > Carnivora > Canidae > Canis > Canis lupus. The sequence goes on along the minus strand of NC_132848.1, from coordinate 49,397,629 downwards.
AAATGTTGGGAAAATAACTCAAAAAGGTTACTGATATAGATGATCTGACACAAACTCTTAACCATTTCTGTAGACTGCTATCCTACAACTCAGCAACAAAGAAACAAAAGGAACACAAATATAACCACATTTATTCATGAGACAGACAGAGAGAGAAGCAGGCTCCCTATGGGGAGCCTGATGCTGGACTCAATCCCAGACCCCGGGATCACGGATCACGACCTGAGCCAAAGGCAGACGCTCAACCACTGAGTCACCCAGGCGCCCCTGCCTTATTTTCTTTGAGTTCTCCAATTTTCTACCTAATGTAGATTAACTGTAACTTTTAATTTTTAAATTAAAAAAAAGTTTAATTTATTTGAGTACTCTCTACACCCAACGTGAGGCTCAAACTCTCGACCCTGAGATCAAGAGTCTATGCTATTTGGACTGAGCCAGCCAAGTGTCCCAAATAACTTTTTTTTTTTTTAATTTGCAAAATTTATCATGTGGAGAGAACAATAAAATGTGCTCTTCTGTTAAGATTTTTCTGACTTTTTCTCCCTTACCTTTCCTTCTGTGCTAAATAAATAAACCCACATCCCCAAATCAAGTTTCTCATTTGACTCTATTCAGGAAAGGTTAATAAGATGGAGCAATGAGGTAAAAGCTTGCTCATCATAAACCTTACTGGTCTTTAATCAGGTTTTCCACAAGGAAAATTTCTACTTTACGGTATATCACAAAGAACTTTTAATAGATGGCATAAACACTCTTCCACCTCACTTCCTGCCCTCTCCAACTCAAACCAACAACTCCCCTTTTTATCAAAAAAACAAAAACAAAAACCTTCAATGACAATGAAATAAATTCTGAAGTGTTTATCAATCCTGGTTTCATACCAGGATTGCTTGCGGAGCTTTTAAGATTAAATAGAAATACGTGGGGGCACCTGGGTGGCTCAGTCTGTGTGAGCGTCTGAATCTTGATTTCAGCTCAGGTCAGATCTCTGGGTGCTAAGCGGGGAATCTGCTTGTCCCTCTCTCTGTTCCTCCTCCTGCTTGCACTCTCTCTAAAATAAATAAATGAATAAAATCTTTAAAAATAATTATATAGATACTAAAGTTCTATCAAATGATACTCAGATTCATTGCATTGGGATAAGTTTTTAAAGCCTATCACTTGATTCTGATAGAACCTCCAATATAGACTCGACTTACTTGAACTTACTGATTAAAGGTTGTTATATTGGTTGTATTTCAATTTTGGTGGGTTCAAAAGATAAAGCACCTCTCACTTTTCATCTGACACCTATTATTACAGTAAGTATCTATGTTTCTGTGAATTCTGTAGTAGTGGTAGTTGGGGAGGAATAGCTGCTTTTTACAAAAAACACATTAAAATCAGGCCTATAAATCAAGTTGGGATGAACTTACTATGGCTGGCATCACAGAGTTACTGAACTGAAAAGAACTTGACCTAATAACCACATTTAAAAGTCATTTTATCTCAAAGCAAATTACATTTTCCTACTGTGCTGATAAAAGATGGCTCGGTGAGTCTTCTTCCAGCCATTTCATCTGACTCTTAAAAATACTGTTAAGCTATACTTTTTTTTAACCTGAACCCGTATATACACATCATGTTTACACTTCTTTTATAGCAATTAATTCTACCTTGCAACTGATCATAAGCCTTTTAAATTAGACTGTAAACTCTTTCAGGTAAACAGAATTTCACATTCCTTTCTGTTTCCTCCCTACCACCTAAGAAAGGAAAATTAATGTTTGTGCTTAGAACTTTATGCACATGACCTTGTTAATCCTTATAGGTAGCCTACATAATAGGTACCACAACCCTAATTTTTATAAGTAAAGAAATTTATAGACTGAGACTTAAGTTGGCAGGGTGACAACGCTAGTAGTAAGTGGCATAGCTCAGGTTTCTATACAGGTGTAATTAACATCAGTGTCCCTCCGATGTTCTTTTGAATATGTTATGGTAAGTAACATAGTAAGTTAAGTACCCCATAGTAATAGATACTAAAGAAATAGTGCTTAAAACTACTGAAGTCGACCACAATTTATTTCATATTCAAATCTACAATATATTTCCTTGATATAGGAAGACTAATGAAATTATAGGACAAAAAATCCTATTAGATGGGATGGTTAAAATTATTCTGGAAAATAAACTGAAGGCAATTATGGAGATGAGAATATAGAACTTTTCCCTCTGTTTCAATTTTCAAGGTTTCACTGTTATCTACACAAACACAGTTTAAAAGAAATCTCTCATGAAAATACGGCCTTATTCCAAATAAGATATAGGAATATAGATAAATCAGACAGCAAACAGAAGGGGAAATAAATTAAGCACATTTTAAAAGATAAATTTTAACTAGCTAGTGTTTATTTGCAGCATTTTTTTTAAAGATTTTATTTATTTATTCATGAGAGACACAGTGAGGGGCAGAGACATAGGCAGAGGGAGAAGCAGACTCCATGCAGGGAGCCCGACATGGTACTCGATCCTGAGACCTCAGGATCACGCCCTGGGCCAAAGGCAGGCACCAAACTGCTGAGCCACCCAGGCGCCCAAATTTGCAGCATTTTTTAATGCAGTTGCCATAAGCAAAATGCTTCAAATGATTAGCTAAAACAATCAATTATGGAGAAAATAGTGAAGAATGCTAATATAAATATTAACAGTGTTTTTGGTGGAGTTCTATCCTCTGCTTGTCAGCTAAGAATAATTTATAGAGCTGAAAAATCCTCAAATATGAGTTCATGAGATAAAATTAAAGTGACTACGGAAGAATCTATCTGTTATTTGCTAGGATCATATAAAATTTAATGAATCTGAAATAATTTTGAAGAGTTGTTTAAGTGGTTACGACCACATAGCTAAGATAAGCGGTATGTCCTACCATCCTTAAAAATAGTCTAAAGTCTAGTGCTATTTTCAAACAGTATAGATCTTCTCCATAAAAATGCTTTGACAAGTGAAAAAGAAACAATTTACAAAAAGTCATATTCACATAGTCCTGAAATTGTGATTATAAAAATGTAAAAGCAGCTGTGTTTATAACTGATCTATCTGAAATTATCAAAATAAAAAGACTGTATATAAAACTTAATGTGAAAACAGATTATGGAGATAGGCTATTGTCCTGTCTTTCCTCCCTTACTTACTTACTTATTTTCCTCCCTTCTTAAAAATCTGAATGCATTAAAAAGATTTTAGATTCAGATAAATAAAACTGTATATATTTTAATGAAAAACAACTGAAAATAAATTGGACTTGACTTAGTTTCAAAAACTGTATGAAATATTCCTCATCAAAACCAGAATATCTTAAGACTATAAAAGAGATTTGCAAAAGAATAGTAAACTATTTTTTGTAGGTAGGAAAGAGAGGTGGAGTATGGATATATATGTAATTTAAGTAACTCAGGCAACACAGAAAGGTATAGAGAATAGTTTTCGAAGTTACCCTGACAAGATTCAAATATTTTTTTTTTTAATTTTTATTTATTTATGATAGTTACAGAGAGAGAGAGAGGCAGAGACACAGGCAGAGGGAGAAGCAGGCTCCATGCACCGGGAGCCTGACGTGGGATTCGATCCCGGGTCTCCAGGATCGCGCCCTGGGCCAAAGGCAGGCACCAAACCGCTGCGCCACCCAGGGATCCCCCCTGACAAGATTCAAATTCTGGCTGTATGACTTGTTTTAGCTCTGCCAACTAGAGAGCTACTTCCTCTCACTGACTCTTAGTCTTATCTGTAAAAAGAAGGGTGTTGAGGACAACACCTATGATTTTATATATATATAATATTTGTGTGTACACACACACACACACACACACAATAGCTAGATGACTACAAGTCCTTACCCTTGCAAAATCATCAACATATATGGCTACTTGATTAGTGGTATATTTTAAAGATCAGAATCTAAATCAATGAAATAGCTTTTATTTTTTTTTTTTACACTTTTTTTTTTTTTTAATTTTTATTTATTTACTTATGATAGTCACGGAGAGAGAGAGAGGCAGAGACACAGGCAGAGGGAGAAGCAGGCTCCATGCACTGGGAGCCTGATATGGGATTCGATCCTGGGTCTCCAGGATCGTGCCCTGGGCCAAAGGCAGGCGCCAAACCGCTGCGCCACCCAGGGATCCCAGCTTTTATTTTCTTTTTGTAATCTCTACATCCAACATGAGGCTTGAATTCTGAACATATTCCAAAAGGTTGAACTAAAAAACAAATTTAGTTAACAACTTTAGAAGATTCCCCTAAATAGTGAGTTTTCTGAATATATCTTAAATGTTTTACTTTTGACTTATAGGGGTGCCTAGTGGCTCAGCTGGTTAAGCATCTTGATTTCAGCTCCAGTCATGATCTCAGGGTCATGGGATTCAGTCCTGTGTCGGGTCCTATGTGTGGAACCTGCTTGGGATTCTCTCTTTCCCTCTCCCTTTGCCCCTCTCCACCCTGCATGTGCTCTCGCTCACTTACTCTCAATCTAAAATTAAAAAAACAAACAAAAAGGAATATTATAAAAAATAAAATTTGGCATATATTCCACTTGGCTTTTTGAAATGTTATCCAAAAGATTTTTTTAATGTAAGAAAACTAAATGAATCCCTATTTCTAAAGGTATTACCTATAGGCATTCACAGCAGGGTAAGTCTATCTCTGATATAAAGCAGACATCTTAGGAATCTAAATACATCTCAGATTAACTCTGACTAGCATTCTCTTTTTTTAATATCTGTACAAAAATTTTTATTTTAAAAAACCCAACTATTGGCTCCTGCCACTGTACTTCCTGGCCACAGATGTAAGCTGAGAAGCATTTATGGAACACATCTGTGTCTAACTCACTGCTATGGTAGCTTAAGAGCTAAGAATTTAATTAAATACCTATAATTACTTCATTTTTTTCCTGCTTTTTTTTTTTCCTTTTAAGAGGATATTTCTGCTAATGTACATTTAGTATATTTCTGCTTCTGCTATGGTTCAACATTTTTCAAAGATCATGATTATTCTGAAAGGGTTAAGTATTATTTCCCAAAACAGGATTCTGGGTTGCAAAAGTTAGTTTTCATAGTAAATAGGGAAGTTTCTCCAATCTATGTATCTGTCGAGTAATGAGTTTACACGTTATCATCTGATCTCTGCAATTACTTCACTACTTGACTGCCAACATCTCTTTAATCTAACACTGCACATGTTTCTAACAGATTAAAATACCACCAATATTCCTATGAGTCTACCATTCTGCTGCTCCAAACATATGGTGGCTCCTCACTGTAAAGTTCAAAAGGCCTCTTCAGTCTCTCCAAAAATACTTCTGGCATCCTAAATTCTTATTTTTCACCAGCAGTTCTCTGCTCTAGTCAAAATGAGGTCCTTTCAAGACAGCTCAAAATTTGCTATTGCCTCTCCCATCCACTTGAACTATCATCCTCCTCATTTCATTTCTGTCATTCTAATCATTCTTATCTCCTCTTTTCTCTGCAAAAATCTGACTTTTCCGCAATCAGGTGTACAACTCACAGGGAAATTAATCACATTCTATATTTCATCATTTCTTTCTATCCTTTACTACATGATATAAACCATTTTACTCCTTAACTCATGTATCTACATGGCTCACAGCACTGACGGCGGGGATGAGACCATGCCTGATGTTTTGTGGAGTCTCCTCCCTCCATCAATTCCCCACATGGTGGTCTGTCCATGTTTGATCTGCTGAAGTTACTAGAAAGCTTATATATAAGGTAGAGGTAGAGAGGTAATTAAGTATGCATCTCCTTAATTTACATAGTCATGTAATAATTGTATTCGAGGCCAGTTTTTTTACCTTGAGCCTGTCTTCAGTTTCATGGCTCTGCTGTTTATTCACTGTTTATAGAGCTACTGTGTGTAAGAAGTATTTTCTGTTTTTTAAAAAAGTTTAAAACATTAACTTAATGTTAATTGGGGGGGGGGTTTGAAATGTTTCTTAAAATTGTATCTGGAGTAAAAGCTAATATTCTCAAGGGACCTTAAAGAAATTCAGCAAGGTATAATGAGATAATTTTTTAAGATTATATAACAGGAGTACATTTTCAAGCACATGAAGAAACAGGAGCACTTACTTATATGGTTAGTAATGAATCAATAACTACTTTTTGAGGGCTTATTTCCTCTAATGATGCTGGATGCTGTGTGGAACCTGTGATCTAAGGGATTAGCCTCTCTCCACTCCACCACCCAGTTACCATGGGCTTTTTTCAGTTGTGTCAACATTCTGCCCTTGTTTGTCTGACCTGGGTTCTTTCTAAATCTATCACATGACATATCTTTATTTTTAAATGAATTTTCACAACTTTAGATATAATTCTTAATACTCTGAGGTACTGGATACAAAAGAAAGACTCAGAACCACTGCTCTAGACCAAGATATATATATATATATCCCATTATTAGCAATATACAGACCACTTTCATCCAACTCACTAAAATGTATTAATTTTAACTTTTTTCTTTTTGTAAGGATACTTCTATTGTTAAGAAAAAAAGAAGTGATAGGATATTGCTGTGTAATAGTGAATCCTACAAAAACGGTACAACTGAGAGGACAAATAATTTCTACCAGTGGCTGATGTCTCTCTCAAGACCTGACACAAAGAACTGGAGACTCAGAGGGTGTCTATTTCTTCTCAACAAGTTAACCTTAGCTCCCCCAAATCTTTCAAGTGTGTATGTTAAAAATTAAGTTACTCGTTTACAGATGTCAGAAAACTTCAAAAACTTTACGAGAAAATACTTATTCAAATTAATGACTTTGAAATGTAGGGGGATTAAAAAAAAAAAGAAGGAGTAGGCATTGTTTTGTCTCCTACTACTAGTACTAAGATTAAAACACTACAGAGGTACAGCTGACAGCTCATCGCTATTTCTCAGGAAGGTAAAGGAAGAGTTTTGCTCTGATAAAGCACAGCAGGATACAACAGAATGGTTATCTCAGTTCAACACAAAATATCTACAGTGGTAACGTTAAAGGTTAAGAAAGAAATTATCCTTAGGTATTCAACTGGGCAGACGGGCACGGAAAGTCAGGTCTTTAAAACAATAGCTCATTTCTCTATCACTAAGTCTAGTGAGGATAGCAGCCTGCTGAAGGAGAAACAGATATTTAAAAGCATGTTCTTCACCTCAAAATTAAGATTTAAGGGAGAAGGAGAAGGAAAGGCAGACATACAGGGAAGAAATAAGTACAGTCCAACAAAAAGGTACTCAATGCCCATCAAGTGACAACAAACTTATCTATAAAACAGAACTGTATCTCTACCTCTATTTCTAGACATTTCCTTAAACTGACTCCTTAACATGAAAGGTACTAATAAATTATAGATTTCATAATGTGAATGTATTATCTCTAGTATTTACATTATAAAATTATTTTAAATGCTTAAGAAATAAAAGGAAACTTACCCCATCATTTTCTCTATGTGGATTCAGCCTACTATAAACAGCTTCAATAACATTGCGCCTAAAAAAAATTATGCTTTAGTTTTATTAAGTTACACACAATTACTAAGCTTCTGAATATTTAAAATAATAATTCATCCTGACTATCCTCAAAAATGAACTGTCACACTAAATGCTTGGCAAGAACACAGTTTCTACATTTCACTTAGAATTTGATTCAGCATAAGCCATTGATTCTCATTTACAAAGGAAAGGACGACTTTCACCTTCAAAGCTTGTGATAAATAATTCCCTTTAAAAAAACCCTTTGGATGAAATTTTTCTTCTCTAATATAAGAACCATCATGCCATCTTATCTTTAGATAATTGATATACTTCTTCCTCAAAATTACTTAATTACTAATTATAAATGAACTCAAAATTAGTTCTTTTTGTTCTACTTACTTGCCAGCAAGGCCTCCCCCAGGAGGTAAATTTGGGATATTTTCTGCAGACAAGATGCGCATGACATGGGCAAGATCAGGCATTCCTTCCTCACCAGACTTCTCCATAATTTCTGCAAGTTTTTAAAAAGAATTCCTAAATTAATGTGTTAACTCAGAGTTCACAGAGTGAAACAAGGGGAAGTATTTGGTAGTATAAATTTTATTTATTTTCTTTTTTAAAAATTTAAATTCAAGTTAGTTAAGATATAGTGTATTAGTTTTTGTAGTATCAATTTTAAAATGTAAAAAAAAAGCAAACATTATCTTACTATCACACAGGAATAAAAGAAATATAAAAAGTTATTTGCATACATAAAAGTAAAAACTGGAAGAAGTGAAATGTTCAAAAATACAGGGACAGTTAAGAAAATTTTGGTATAGCCAATGAGTGAAATGGTGTATATCACTAAAAATGATCCCTCTGAACATAGTACAGCTATATGGAAAAACACTCTGATCTAATTTTATGTAAGAATAATAAATACATGATGAGCTAATGTTGGCAAAGTGAATTTTAAAAATGTTTTAAAAAATTAAAAAAATAAGACAAAAGTTATTAACACTATAATTACAAAAAAAGTGGTAGATGAATAAGGATTGTAAAGAGAAGGAGAAAAATTAGGAATTGTTTTATAAGGTTATTTTAAATTGAAGACAACTAACATACTAGTTTCAGACGTACAACACCGTGATTCAACAATTTTAAATATTACAAAATACTGGCTGTAGTAAGTGTAGTCACCATACAATGTTAATACAATATAATATCACTGACTGTATTCCCTATGCTGGAATAGAGGTCAGCCCTGTGACCTCTATGGTAACTGGAAGTTTGTACCTCTTACTCCCCAATTCACCCAGTCCCCTATCCTTCCTCTGACCACACCTATGAGTCTGTTTCTGCTTTTTTAGGTTCCACATAAAGTGAAAACATTGTCTTACTTTACTTAGCATAATACCTTCTAGGTCCATCCATGCTGTTTTATAAGACTTTTGATCCTAAAGTAGTTATGTTCCACAACAATTTAAAATAAAAAAAGGAAAATAAATCCTAGAACTTGCTAAAGCTTAGAACAAAATAAAACATTTACACATTCCATTTATATTTACAATTTATGGAAAATACATCTTTAGAGCATGATTATTTGGCCAGTATTAAGACATAAAGTCCTCAAATATCAGATGAGGCCAATTTACTTTAAGACAACAAATAGCAGTGTCCTTAGCAGCTGCTGTGCCTCATGAGCCCCTTGCCATGACCTTAACTTTCACCACTCCCATTCAACTCTGCCCCTGACTCCCCTATCTCCAAAGGTAGAGAAGCCTTCTCCTACTTCTAGATCTTCATATATACTTTCCCTTTGATTTGAAACACTTTTTATGCCATTCCAACCAATCCATTTTGTATAGGTCAGTCATGTTCATTCTTCAGGTTTCAACTTCATATGTCACTTTTTCAAATTCTTCTCCAACCCAAGCCAGAAGTAGGTGCACTGCTACATGCTTCCATGTATATGATGTTTACTGTATCACAGACTGTAAGCTTCTTAAAGGCAGGACAGTAACTTTTGTGCCTTATACTTGTATAAAGATTTCTCCTTATACTAGTACAGGATTTCTCAGCCTTGGCATTATTGACCTTTTGGACCAGACAAATTTTTATCATACAGGCGACCTTGTGTACTGCAAAATATTAAGCCATATCCCTGGCCTCTAGTCACTACAGGTTTGTGACACCCTCTTAGTTATGACACCAAATATTTCTCCAGAGATTGCCACAATGAAAAAGAGAGACAGAGACAGACATGGGGAGAGGGAGGGGGAGGAAAGAATGAGCATGTTATAGAAAGTAGAGAAGTCAATTATAATGTAAACAAATGAGGAATCTAGGTAAAAGGTACTACACATTGTCCATGGGAGCTCTATTTTTTCAACTTTTCTGTAAGTTTAAAATTATTGCAAAAAAAAAAAAAAACTATCGCAAAATAAAAAGTTAAAAGAAGTACAGTTAATACTTGAACGACTTAGGTTTCAACTGTGTCAGTCCACTTATATGTGGGTATTTTTCGATACAGTAAGGTACTGTAAATGTATTTTCTCTTTATGACTTTTTTTAAAGATTTTATTTATATATGCATGAGAGACATAGAGAGAGAGAGAGAGAGGGGGGCAGAGACACAGGCAGAGGGAGAAGCAGGCTCCATACAGGGAGCCTGACATGGGACTCGATCCCGGGTCTTCAGGATCCCACTCTGGGCTGAAGGCAGCGCTAAACCACTGAGCCACCGGGGCTGCCCTCTTTATGATTTTCTTACCATTTTCTTCTCTCTAGCTTACTTTTGGAAAAATAGAGCATATAACACATAGAACATACAAAATATGTGTTAACCAACTATTTATCAGTAAGGCTTCCAGTCAACAATAGACTATTGCTTTGGGGGAGTCAAAACTTATATGCACATTTTTTTTTTTAATGTTTTAGTTATTTATTTGAGAGCAAGCAAGCACAAGCAGAGGGAGAGGCAGAGAAAGAGGGTGAAACAGCCTCCACACTGAGCAGGGAGCTGGATAAGGGGCTCTATCCCAGGAAGATGCTGGGATCATGACCAGAGCCAAAGGCAGACGCTCAAGACTAAGCCACTCAGGCACCCCTTATATGCACATTTTCAACTGAGGGGGAGAGTGGAAGGGGAAAGTGGGGATGGGTGGGTGTGTCTGCACCCCCAAATCCCACGGTGGTCAAGGGTCAACTGTAAATCAATAATCTTTCACAACATCAATGCTGACTCTTATCAGTAAGATAAAAACATACCGTATCATGAATTTCTAGATTAATTTGGGAGGAGAGAATTACTGTTGGTGGAATGACAGCATTTGATATTCATGATAAGCCCCGAGGCAAATTTCACTGGACTCTTTACTAAGTATAATCAGGGAAAGGGGAAATAAAATAGCAAGCTTTTACAGACTATTTTCAAATGTTTCTCTTTAGTGGTATAATAGACATATTTGTCTTCTCCCTGCCAATAAATTCCCACACACTGGTCCAAGATGTGATAGTAAATCTCAGTAGACAGATGCATGTTTATTTTAAGGCCTTGTTTTGAAATACTTAATTGTTATTTTTCCTAATTCTAAAAGAACTATTTGATAAACAAGAGAGAATACCTTTCCTTTCCTTCTAAATGAAAAAAAAAAAAAAAAAAAAAAAAAAAAGCACCTTTCTTACCTTCAACCCGTGATTCCAAGTGCTTATCCAGCTCTGAATCTTTTCTCACTGCTTCATCTGAGACCTTGGGAGCATTTGAAAAGCAAACTAGAACAATACTCATGTTATCTCGACTTCCCTGTATATTAAAGAAAGAAAAAGAAAGAATTCTATTTCCACAGTCCAGCAACTTTCTATTATTTAACTCAAAAGTTAATTACATTAAGCAATTATAGTTTATTTAAATCACCAGAATGTACACATTCAACAACATTCATTTCCATTCCAAAGAACTATTTGAAGCATTCCCTGAAGAAACAAGATCTCTAGATATGAGTAGATCTGTAATTATTTTATGACTTTTAATTCTGTGTACCTATTCTTACCCACCAGCACTCTACAACCTAAGAAATGAAGATATCTTCATATATATTACATCTTCTAAACTGTTTGCCACTCATGATTGCATATTCCCAAAGTGGCTTACACCCAAACACACATTCCCAAACAAGTGTGCAATTTTCACCTAGCTAATTAACCTGCATCAGAGCAATGTTAGCAAAACTCTATTGCATTTAACATAGCTGAAAATTACTCATCATTAGGATGCCCAAGACACTATACTGAACAATTACAAGCAGAGTAGAAAACAGATTGTAAACTCTTCTGAGAATCAAGCAGCAAACAATGGAATGTAACTGGATGGCTGAGATACTATATAGTCAGATATAACAACTTTTGAAGGAGAGACCTCAGATTGTTATATAGAATCACAAATAGTATCAGAGTCTGCAGAGGGAAGCTAAAACTGCTAACTTAGGGACAAATTTTACTGCTGCCTTGGTAATTGCACTTCCACAGACAAATGATCTACATTTTAAAAAGTAGCACCATTACCATGAGCTTATGAGAAATAAATTTAAAATTTTCTCATAACTTTTCCTATAGGTATATTACTTTAACTGAGTCTCTTACACCAGTGACTTGGAATAGTGACTTTTTCAACCCACCCCCTCCTTATTTTTTTTTTTTACCACTCTAAAAAAACCAAAGTCAATGTAGGTGGCAGGCACTCTGTCTGACGGTGCAGTTTGCCAACCCAAGTGAAAAAAAGCCAAGGCCATACCCATTCTTGTCTTGTCAGTCATTATGGCCAGGATTAGGCAGAGATTGTTTGGTTCAGACTTGCCACCTTTTTGAAACCTATATAACACAGCCAAAAAATACACAAAGGACTTGAAAAACTTTTGCCACCACCTCCTAAACTCAATGTAGTAAAGCTTGAAGACGATGGAGTTTAGTTAGGCCTTAAGGCAGCTTCAAAAAAGAACAACTCTTTCCACAGACTCCCATGCTTTAGTAGGAAAAAAATATCCTGAGTATAAAACCAGATTCTCCATATCTGAAAAAAAAAAAATCAGGATTTCCAAAAAATCAGGACAGGCCCAAATTAATTTCATTCTCTAATAAAATCCACCAAGACCTTCATATAAGAAATAATGTATTGGCTGTATGTGTATATACATATCTGCACAAACACACTATGGTTCCAAATAGCACCCTTCCTCCCTCCACCCCTAAAAGAGCAATACATTCATTCTATAGGAATCAGGGTTGACCACATAAATTCAAGTCAGGCAAAAGCTTTATACCATATATATTAAAGACACACACACACATACACAATTTCCACAAGTTTTTTATGTTATAAAATTATATCTTATCAATTAAGAAATTAACTGAAATACAGTTTCAGGAAGTTTAAATATCAAAAACTAAAGGAAATAATTTTTTTAAAAGGAAATAATTTACATTTACACCTCAGCTATGTGTGATTTCAATGATGCCTCTTCTATTTCTACATAAAGATGACTTTCAGGGGTGCCTGGGTGGCCAGTCAGTTGAGCAATGACTGGGTTTCAGCTCAGGTTGTAATTTTGAGGTCATGGGATTGAATCACCCCCAACCCCCAGGCTCCGCATTCACCTTAGAGCCTGCTTAAGGTTCTCTCTTCCTCTCCCTCTCTGGCTCTAAAACAAATAAATAAATCTTAAAAAAAAAAAAAAAAAAAAAGACACAGGGTACTATGATATACTGAGATATTAAAAATGAGGGGAAAGAGAGTGATACTTCACATCTGTGGACACCCTTCAAACTACCGTGAAGCAGTTCAGTTCAACAACTGGTAACACTATATTCCTCTCAATGATGTGCTATCTTTTCAAAGCCAGGGTTCTGAGAGTAGCTAAGATTAAAAAGCAAGTCCCAAAGAAAATCAATGTGATGGGGATCCCTGGGTGGCTCAGCGGTTTGGCGCCTGCCTTTGGCCCAGGGCATGATCCTGGAGTCTTGGGATCAAGTCCCGCATTGGGCTCCCTGCATGGAGCCTGCTTCTCCCTCAGCCTGTGTCTCTGCCTCTCTCTCTCTCTCTCTCTGTCTCTCATGAATAAATAAGTAATTAGAAAGAAAGGAAAGAAAGAAAGGAAAGAAAGAAAGAGGGATCCCTGGGTGGCTCAGGGGTTTAGCGCCTGCCTTCGGCCCAAGGCGTGATCCTGGAGTCCTGGGATCGAGTCCCGCATCGGGCTCCCAACATGGAGCCTGCTTCTCCCTCCTCTTGTGTGTCTCTGCCTCTCTCTCTCTCAATCTCTATGTCTATCATAAATAAATAAATCTTAAAAAAAAAATTTATAAAGAAAAGAAAATCAGCGTGATACATGAAATGAGGGTAGCTTTGGGCCATGATTCCAAGATTTGAGAAACTATGCAGTGACCAACAGGTACACATATCTCATTAGTATGTAACTGTTGGCTCTAACTATATAATACTTGTATCTGCTACTGGCTAAGTAGCATTGCAAAAAAACTCTGAGATACTCAAGCACCATGTGACCAAGAAAATTTGCAAATTGCTACACTATAGACTATATTTTTATACTCATTCTCTTCTTACTCCAAAATACCCAACCACACCCCAAATACTATCTATGTTTACTTCTGCAGTATTTAGAATTTTATTTTCTGAAACCTGTAACAGAAAAACTCCTGAGTTTAGAGCTAAACAGTTTTGGGGGAGTGTACAAGTACATTTCCCATGTTGTATTACTAATCTGGAATGGTGCTGCCTTTGGAAAATAAGTTATTTTCCCTCAATTTTATCCAACTATCAGGTACAATTTCATGTTTTAAAATAAATAAGCTTCTGATAAGTGGTATATAAAGTGAATTTAGGAAAATCAAATATATATATATTTATTTATTTATTTATTTATTTAAGATTTTATTTATTCATGAGAGACACAGAGAAAAAGAGGCAGACACACAGGCAGAGGGAGAAGCAGGCTCCATGCAGGAAGCCCGATGTGGGACTCGATCCCGGGACTCCAGGATCATGCCAAGCTGAAGGCAGATGCTTCACCGCTGAGCCACACAGGCATCCCTCAAATAGTATTTTAAAAGAAAAAAAATTAAAGAACAATTTAAAGGGACACTGACTTTTACAATTTAGGAAAAACAAAGCAGGCGGCAAAGTAACATGCATAATATAATCCATTTCTGTAAAAAACAAACAAAAAAACGAGGGAAAGAAAACCCTATCTTTATACTTCTGTATGTTTGTATAAATAAACACAGAATTATTTGTTAGTATATATGTGGCTACTTAAGGGAGATGAGATATTTAAAAAGGACATAAATACAATCATCTGTGGATATGTTCATAAAGTTCTGAGGGCACCTGGGCAGCTCAGTGGTTGGGCATCTGCCTTCAGCTCAGGTCGTGATCCCAGGGTCCCATGATCGAGTCCCGCATCAGGCTCCCCATGGGGAGCCTGCTTCTCCTTCTGCCTGTGTCTCTGCCTCTCTCTGTGTCTCATGAATAAATCAATAAAAATCTTTTTAAAAAATGTTCTTATTAATCTTCTTAATTAGTGAAAAAAGAAAAAGAAACTCTTACTATTTCCCTTTGGGAAAAATTTTTCATCAAACCCTCTGTGAAACATCGGCAATGGACACACAAACTTGAATCAAGAAATGTGCATTCTAGTCTTGGCTTCAACACTCATCAAAATATGACCTTACAGCTATCTTTTAATGTCAAACCTCTATTTCCTTATTGCAAATTGGAAACAGATTTTTATTTCGTTCACCTCAGAGGGTTACTAGGAGGATAAATGGTTGTTATTTATAAGTTATGAAAGGCTATGCAAACAGAAGTTACATAGTCTATGCAACCTGAAATTAGCTACTAGCATTGGCAATAAAATGGGAAAGCTCCTTTGTTAGGGATTATTCTCTCCTACAGTTAAATATCTTAGAGAGTAATGCCCGACTGGAGTCATCCAACACTTTCAGCTTCATATTGCTAGGTGGAAATCCTGAAAAAAGATTATCATTAGCAATAATGCTAACTACCTTTTATAGTCGTTGTGAAAATTAAATGCATTAAAATATGTGTAAAGTGCTTAGAATAACATTTGGCTCACAGAAAGCAATAATTTACTGAGCTATTGTGATTATGACAATGATCACAATCTCCCAGGATTTCATGAGTTAATATATTAAAAAAAGTGCTTGTAAACAATTAGGGCATGATAAGTGTTAGAAATGTTAGAAAATATTAACACATCATTTAAATCTATTGTCAGGAAAACTTCCACTTAAAAACTGGATCTGCTGTCCCTCCTTCCCTCCCTCTCTCTCTCTCCTCTTGAAGAAGCTAGCACCTACTGAGCAATCACTAAGTGCCAAACACTGAGCTAAGTGCTTTCCATGGATTTTAAAATTTTGTATTCAATCTTTCAGACTAAGTTCAAAGCAATCATATTCTATTTTAATCATACGGTTTTATAATATTGTTAACCCTTGGTTTTACACTACAAACAAGTGGAATGAGAAAATTATGGAGTTAAAAAAACAGAATGGATAAGAGGTTTAATATTTAAATCCATTAAATAACAGGTAAAGGTTCAAAATATTCTTAGGTCTGTATGTTTCAACACCAAAGTTAACCAAGCTTCTCAAAACGGAATTCAATTTGGGGCACCTAGGTGGCTCAGTCAGTTAAGCATCTGACTCCTGATTTCAGCTTAGATCATGATCTTAGGTTGTGAGATAGAGCCCTGTCTCAGCCCTGCGTTCAGTGGGGAGTATGTTTGAGATTCTCTCTCTCCCCTCCCTCTGCCCCTTCACCTTCCAGGGCACGGGCACTCTAATTAAAAAAGACAAACAAGGGGGATCCCTGGGTGGCGCAGAGGTTTGGCGCCTGCCTTTGGCCCAGGGCGCGATCCTGGAGACGCGGGATCGAATCCCGCATCAGGCTCCCGGTGCATGGAGCCTGCTTCTCCCTCTGCCTATGTCTCTGCCTCTCTCTCTCTCTCTGTGACTATCATAAATTAAAAAAAAAAAAAAAAAAAAAAAGACAAACAAGGGCAGCCCCGGTGGCACAGCAGTTTAGCGCCACCTGCAGCCCGGGGTGTGATCCTGGAGACCCAGGATCAAGTCCCACATCGGGCTTCCTGCATGGAGCCTGCTTCTCCCTCTGCCTGTGTCTCTGCCTCTCTCTTCACTCTCTCTGAATGAATGAATGAATAAATAAATCTTTAAAAAAAAAAAAAAAGACAAAAAATCTGATTTCAATTTGAATGCAGCTTCATTCAAAGGAACCACAGTGGTCAACTTCCACTAAAATTGAATGAATCATTATGTTCCAACCTCTTGTCCCTATTACTATCATTTATCATTTCTGAGATTCTAGAAATCTGGGATATTTAATACCATCAACAGGAATATTTAATCACTGAAAAAAGCTGTCAAGCAAAGATACACCACCAGAATCATTTCAACCCCATTCAGAAGGGTGGGGTCAAAATTCCTGAAAAGTAACATCCTTTCACTGGAAAGAACAGTGCAGTTTATCCACAATACAAACTTCTTTTTTACTCCAAAATTACAGACCTAATAGATTTTGGCTATTCCTTCAAAACAACATGCCATTTTTCCAACAAAATACTATGCAACCATGACAAATGATTTAGACTGATACCTATAGATATGGAGATCTCTCTACAACATACTGTTGAACAAAAAAGTATACTGTCGAGTAACAAGTATAATTTTTACATAAATACACATACTCACAGGCAGGCAAAAAAGACTGGAAAGATATATGCCACACAGCGAATGCAGCCAACTTAGGTTAGTGGCAAAGTTTATGAATGTTTTTTTTATATGTTCTGGATTACCTGGAATTTTTTTCAGTAACAAGTATATACTTGTTTTAGAATCAGGGAAAATGCTGTTTTGTCTGCTAGTCAAGCAAAAAACATCTTGCTTTTGTCTCAAAAAGTTGCAGGTCAAAATCTCTCCATTTAGAGTTCAAGGAGAAAACATTTTTAGAGCCTATTCAATCACCACAACTATTGATACTCTCATACTTAACCTATCCAGATAAGTAAAAAAAAAAAGTATACAGTATGCTTAAGGAAAAAAAAAAATCGAAAAGCTAATAAAGGAGCCATCATTTAATATTCTTTCAGAAAAAAGCTGCCAACTGGAAACACCAGCCCTTAAATTTTCTCTATTTGAAGTTGTCTCCTCCCATTCTATGGAAAAGAAGTTGACTCTGCCAAAACCTGGGTATTTCCACAGACTCAGACATCCTTGTTCAGAAACTTTCTGGCTATGTCTGTACCTTCCAAGGCAACTTATGTGGTTGGGAGACAGAACAGTTCTAATCTAGACAGAATAAATAAGTCAAAACCTTTATTTCATATAACCAAAGGTTAGATTTGCCTTGATATCTTTTCAATCAGTCTTGTATGCTCACATATTCTAGGCACTGGCCAGATAATTCAAATTTTAACTGAGCATTACATAGGCACTGTCAAAAACCCACTTGAAACTAATACTTTAAACACATTCAAGGGAATTGCCAAATATGTCTTAGTTTGGATTTGCTTTCCCTATTATTGTATCCAGTTAAGATTCACAGAACATTACAAAACTAAATTAAATGTTCCTGATCCACAGGAATCCTTCACAGCATTATATTTTATTTTAGTCTTTGGTTTTTAATCATTAGTGATGAAAAAAACATCCATATGAAAAGAATCCTAGTATCTTCTACAGAAGATATTTTCTACCAGAAGATATTTTCTATTTTCTAAGATATTTTCTACCAGTTACATAGAGCCATATGTAAATGTCTTTTTGATTCTGTTGCTAAGAAACAGTTTCTTTTACTAAATGATAAGAAATATACAAGTCATACTTTTACTTCGGTTTTCATTTTAAGCTGCTAGGAGGCTCAGATCTAAATTACAAAACTTGACTTAGCCTAGGTCTCTGGTGTACCTCCCCATATGACACATGGCTTTTGATCTTTTGTATATCTAGTACAGAAATATACCATATACATAGTTCATCAAATTGCTTCAAAATTAGGCATAAGACTGCTATTGCCAATACTGAGAATTTAAATTGAAAGGCACACTTCTATACAGATGCCTTTGCCACAACAAAAGCCATAAAGTTCTAAATGACAACAAATGCCACAAATTTATTCAACTTAATTTTTGAATTAGAAGGGTGGGGCAAACAAAGATGGGAAAAAAAATTATTTCTGGTGAAAAAAATAATTTAAAGACATACAGTTTTTCCCTAATGAAAAGTTTTTAAAATTTAAGTTTGGTTACTTTTACTTACCATGCCTTTTCAAAATTAATGGTATTTTAATTATAACAAAAAGACTTACATACCTTATGTAAACAAGTGTCCACTACCCAATTGCACACATTTTCCAGGTCATCAGATACCTCAAGCCTAGATTTAACAAATTCACAGAGCTCCTCATTACTCATAACATCCCAGATCCCATCACAAGCCAAGATGATAAATTCATCCTCTTCTGCTCTTAAAATTTCATAAACCTCAGGCTCTGGAGAAACAAGTTGTTCTGTTGGGCCCTTGCCGTCAACACACTTGTAATCATAGTCCCCCAAAGCACGAGACACTGCTAATGAACCATTAACACGTTGTATCATTACACTGCCTCCTGCATTTTGGATTCGCTCCTTCTCCCTTGGATTGCAAGGTTTGTGATCCTGGGTAGAAAAGCAGACTTGTCCATTCCTATACAGAACAGCACGTGAATCACCACAGTTGATAAAGTAGACATGCTTAGGTGAAATCAGGACCCCCACTGCAGTCGAACCACTTCTGTCCATTCCATTTCTGAGGTCTGAAAAGTTACGCATGTATTCATCAATTTTCAAAAAGCCAGTTCTGATGCCATTCTTGACATTTTCCACGGAGGGCTCAAGAGCAGATCCTGATTTTCCAGCTGCCCTAAAGTCTTCATTATTAGTGATGTGTTCTAATAAATGTGTTGAGCAGTAATTTGCTACTCGAGATCCAGCATGACCATCATAAACTGCAAAAAATGACCAGTCTTCCAAGCCATGAGGAATACCTACAACAGCCGTGTGTGCATCTTCCATTTCTACTCTCCATCCTTGCATGCTGCTCAGGCCATAACGTAAACCATTCCCAGCACCATGAGCATTATGTTTCTCAGTTTTGGGTTTATCCAAAA
Organism: Canis lupus baileyi; assembly: GCF_048164855.1. Taxonomy (NCBI): domain Eukaryota; kingdom Metazoa; phylum Chordata; class Mammalia; order Carnivora; family Canidae; genus Canis; species Canis lupus. The sequence continues at coordinate 49,377,882 of NC_132848.1, read as the reverse complement.
ATGCACCCATGTTTAATAATGTATCTGAAAGAAAACAAAAATGGTCATGGATTATATGTTTAAATCTGTCAGATTTAATCTACAATATTCCATCTGTTCTCTGGTAACTCCTATCTGAAGTATATTTTCCAGTATTATCTGAATTTACTGGAATAACAAAAAAGAAACTAAGAAAATTTCCCCATACATCCTTATTCTAGAACAGTGGTTTCTCAGTCCTAGCACATTAGAATCATCAGACCAATTAAATCAGAATCTCTAGGGTTGGGACCCAGATATCTTTTTTTTTTTTTTTTTTTTTTTTTTCTAAGCCTCTCTGGTGACTTAGATGTGCAGTAAGTTGAGAACCACAGTTCCAGGAAAGGAAAACTAACAGACACTACCAGTTAAGTTTTCTTAAATATTCAATTTATAAGATAACTCTGGGGTTCAATACAGAAGACTGTCTCATGAGAATATTCAGAATGGTGTGGCTTTTCTAATATATTAAGGTACTTTGGTATAGTTCAGAAATACTTCCAAATGCATGTATTGTAAGATACTGTAAGATAGTGATTAAGACAACAACTGTAAAATTCAATTAAAACAAAACTCAGGACACCTGCGTGGCTCAGTAGTTGGGCACCTGCCTTTGGCTCAGGTCGTGATCCTGGGATCCAGGACTGAGTCCTGCATCAGGCTCCCTGTAAGGAGCCTGCTTCTCCCTCTGCCTGTGTCTCTGCCTCTCTTAGTCTGTGTCTCTCATGATTAAATAAATAAATCTTTAAAACAAAACAAAACAAAATCTCAGGGCTCCTGAGTGGCTCAGTCAGCTAAGCATCTGCCTTCGGCTCAGGTCATGGTCCCAGATTGAGCCCCACATAAGGGCTCAGTGGACAGCCTGCTTCTCCCTCTCCCTCTCCCTCTGCCTGCCACTCCCCCCTGCTTGTTCTGTATCAAATAAACAAAATATTTTAAAAAAAAAAAACAAAACATAAGATCTTCATTCTATAAACATTTGATTTTATCAAAGTTTTAGTGTTTATCAAATTACAAACTTTACTTGGATTGACTGAAATCTATTACTTGGATTCTGTTAAAAACAATTCAACTTTAATGATGTGCTTACAGAACATAGTTAAGATTGCTGAGTTTTATAATCCATGAAGAAATATCAGGACGATTTTTACTCGGTACTGACAGAGACTTACAAACTACAGACAGGACTATAAAGTACCACTATGCATCCCTCTTTCTCCGGACTTTACTGTTAGTTTAGAATAAAGCTTTTGCAATTTCAGATGACTTGGACTGAAGCAGTTGTTCTCCGAATAAGCACGCAGATGCCCTAGTAGTCTCCCACCTACAATCCTGGCCCTAATACTCACTAGCTGTGTGACCTTGACTAAGTTTCTTAGTCACTTGTACCTCAAATTCCTCCTGTGAATTAGTCATTTGTACCTTCTCTTCCCCTCTGTCAAATGGGAGTAACAATAGTACCTACACTTCACAGGGTTGCAGTGAAGAACAAGTTGATGTAGTATACTCAGAACAGTACTTGAAACAGTAAAACTATAAAGATTCCACAGCACATCCACCACACACCCAAAGATTTGCTTTTCAGTATTCTAACATAGAGACCTTGAGAAGAACATGCTGACAACTGAAGAATCACATTTTGAGAGGCACTAGTCTAAATTAACTGACTTTCATTTGGATCTAGGTATCTTTTTAAGGTACTTTTTCCAGCTATGACCATTAACCTAACTTTACAATAAAATTTATGTGTCTCGGGCAGCCCTAGTGGCGCAGCGGTTTAGCACCGCCTGCAGTCTGGGGTGTGATCCTGGAGATCTGGGATCGAGTCCCACGTCAGGCTTCCTGTATGGAGCCTGCTTCTCCCTCTGCCTGTGTCTCTGCCCCACCGCACCCCTCTGTATCTCTATGAATAAATAAACAAAATCTTTAAAAATAAATGAATGAATGAATGAATAAATATTTATGTATCTCTATTTGTAAAATCCTGACGAACCATCATGTATATATTTATAAATTATAGCAATTCTATAATTTTTCATGAGTTATAGAATACTATACTAATTACATATACAAATATTTACAAAAGAATTCTGAAAGATTTAAAATGTACATAAAATTACTTTTCACCTAAGTATAATACAAAATTATATTCTGTATTGATAGCAATATAAGAACACATTTATTTTTTAAGTTTTATTTATTTATTTTTAAAAAGATTTTATTTATTTATTCATGAGCGACAGAGAGAGAGGGGCAGAGACACAAGCTGAGGGAGAAGCAGGCTCCATGTAGGGAGCCCAACGTGGGACTCGATCCAGGGTCTCCAGGATCACAACCTGGGCTGCAGGCGGCGCTAAACCGCTGCGCCACCAGGGCTGCCCTTTTTTTAACAGTTTTAATACTGTGATACAATTTGAAAGCCTAGTTCTAAGTACATTTTAGTTTAGATTCCTGTTTTTAATTGCTATTTCAGCTAAGAAAGACAACTTAGATCATGCCTAAATGCAAATGAACTGAATTATCAAACCACTTTTTTTTTAGATTTTAATATTTTTAAAGTTTTTAAATATATTTATATTTTTTGTAATCTCTACACCTAATGGAGGGCTTGAATTCACTACCTACAAGATGAAGAACTGCACTCTTCCAACAAAGCCAGCCAGGTCACTTTTCAATCCCATCTATCAGTTATGAAAAAAAAATGTGTCATCTCTGTTTTTCATTTTGACAAGAGGTTCAAAATTCACAAGAACTCCTCCTTTCAAAGATTAAAACAATAGTTTAGAAATTTCTATTTCCAAATTTGTTTTTAAGTTAGGAATAAAGAAAGGAGAAAAGGAAGAAGGGGTCTTCAATAGAAAGAAGAAAAAAGGAGCCTAGAAAGCCAGCTTAGAAAACCATCAAATGAGTACCCCACACTCCAGAAAAAACAAAGGAGCCAAACACTGTGAAAGTTACACCAAGAATGGCCTTGCTTGCCCACAGCTGCTCTCACTGCTATGATTCCTACCGGTTTCCCTCTGAAAGTCACATGCTCAGGGTTCAGTCCAAGAAACGAGTATCTGACTGAGCATAGGTCACCTATTGGCTTTATCAGGGACTGCATTCCTTCACAAATTTAAGATTTTATTTTATTTATTTATTTATTTAAGTAGGCTCCACAACCAATGTGAAGCCCAAAGTGGGGTTTGAACTCATGACCCTGAGATCAAGACCTGAGCTGAAGAGTTGGATGCTTAATTGACTGAGCCACCCAGGCATCTCTACTTATTTTTAAAGTAGTCTCTTACACCCAGTTTGGGGCTCAAGCTCACAACCCCAACATTAAAATGAACACCTATGTGCCCACCATACAATTTAAGAAAGAACATTATCAAGACCACAGAAGCTTCCTATTATCCTGAATTTTATCATTAGTAACCACTGAGGTTTAACCATTTGAGGTATAATTGTTTAGTTTCAAATGTTTGACAATATACATTGATGTGAAGTACAGTATGTTATTCTAGTATATTTGGCTCACCACTATATTTCTGAGATTGATGTACAATGATGCAGAGCCATAACTCAAGATATGCCACTTGTGTACAATTTTTATCCATTGTCCTATCGATGAATATTTGAGTTGCTTCTCATTTTTAAAAATTATAAAACAGTGCTATTGTGAACCATCCCCAGTGGTAGGGTTTTCTGTCTTTTACTGCTTAACAAGAAACCTCAAAGGGCCTTATAAACATTTATAACCTCACAAACCTCACAAAGGTTTTTTATACTCAGAACGCCTAATTTTTAAATGTCTTACTAACTTGTTATGGTTTCATGCTATCATTTAGCTACATATAAGCAACAGTGGAAACTCAGGCAAGTACAGTTTCAATAATACAGATCCATATTTTAAACAATCTTCTTCGACAATTGCAGATATTTTTGCATTTGATATTTCGGATCTGATTATATCATAGTTTTTACCCCAGAATGAGATGAGAGCTTATACTGGAATTAGGAGTTCTAACATTTTTTATATGTATGCCTCTGTGCTTTATTATAATTACAATCAATCTAATTTTTTGATAAATCTAATTTATCACTTGCTCACTGAAGACAGCCTCATTAAAACCTGATAATATGGAAATCAACATGATCACATGTAAACGTAAATGCAATACCACAACAAATACAAGTGAGAAAGTGAAAATGCTTTAGATCTCTCATCAGCACATCTGACCTACTAACAGTGTGGGAAGCCAGTGTTGATCACTGTGCTAAATGCAATTTGCCTTTTCCAAGATGAAAGACAATAAATGGAAGTTCTAATTTTTAAAAACTTAATACTAATGGCTTGTTCCTCATACCAATATTTAGAGATCAGTGATGTATACAACTCTATGGGCCACAGACTTTTGACAAGACTAAGAATGTAGGCATAGGAAGCATTATCTAAAGACTGAATACATTTGTCTTTTTCCGTTGCCTTCTTTGAAGAAAACACATTAGTGAAACTACAGCAGCATGATATTACTTACTTTTTCAATCAATATATAATAATTGTACCATAAAGTTAAGGATCTGACAAATATTTTAAAAGAGGTTCTCATACATGGAAGATTGAGGACTCCTCATCTTTTTATTTACTCTAAGTAATTTGCTTAAATCACTTTAAGCAATCACATTTTAATTTTTTTTTATTTTTACTATGTTTTTTTAGGTAAACTCCAAGCAACGTGAGGCTCAAACTCACAAACTGGATATCAAGAGTCACATGCTCTACCGACTAAGTCAGCCAGGTGCCCCAGGTAGTCACATTTTTAAAATCACTTAAAAGGTTTCACATGTTTACATATTATATGACATTCAATTCTGGGATAACCCTACAATTTCTCATTTATAATTAGTACATAAAATACAGCAATATATTATACATACTCTTAACGTATATGTCAAACAAATACGTTAGCTTTGTTCAATTGATTTTAAAATTACAAATGACAATACAATATTTCCTCATTCAAATATTTTCTTTCTCCTCCCCGTTTATTTTTTAAGTAAACTACCACCAACGTGAGGTTTAAAATAATGACCCCAAGATCAAGAATCAATGCCCTATCAAATGAACCAGTCAGGCATGCCTGAATCAAATATTTCCTGAGTACCTACTGCATGCCGGGCACTGTATTAAGTACATTGTCCCCTTCACTAAAGAACTTCTAGTCTGGTGGAAGATAAAGCCCAGTGCACAGATAACGAAGGCAGACTGTGAGATATGGTACAATGGGATAAATACAGGTATGCCAACAGGAGGTATCAAAGATAGCCTTGTTTATTCAAAAATTTTTCCAGGGACCCCTAGCTGGTTCAGTTGGTGGAGCACGTAACTCTTGATCTCAGGTCTGCAAATTTGAGCCCTGTGTTGGGTGTACTGATTACTAAAAAGTAAAATCCTTAAAACAAGACAGCCTTTTCTTCTAAAGGAAGAAGCCTAAGCTGAGACTTACATGATGGAGAAGGAATAAGCCAGCATATGCAAAGACCAAAAGAAGAGTAAAAGCACAATTAATTTGGTATAGCTAGTGTGTATGTGTGTGTTTGTGTGTGAGTATATACATAAGCATTTCAAAGGGCAAAACACAAGCACTAAAATCCTAAGAATAGCATTACTTCCCACTGAAATGTCCACTATCTACTTATCTTAGAATCATGGATTTAATAACTCAAAACTGTGTCATCCCCTTCTTGCCTGACAAGGTAGTAAACCTATCTGAGAACAAATCTGGGAAAAAGTTTTTTCAGTGAGAAGAACAAATCTGGGAAAAAGTTCTAGAGGTCCTAAAATTCAGATGAATATCTATAGTTTACATTCTTCTGTAGAATAAGCCTCTACATAAAAAATTCTGAGGTCTTTCAGTTAGCTTACAAACTAGCTCTGAAAGGGAGTAAAAGTGGGAGGTGGGCAACTTTTACATATAACAAGTCAAACTTCAGTGAAGAGAGACTTGAAAAGCTGTTTAAATTACTCACATTGAAATATTACCACAATGTTCAAAATAAGGTCAAATACATGCAAATACACATAGTCAAAAGGTACACTACTCATCACCAGATAATTAAAACAGTCAATAACTGATTTTCAGGTTCCCTTTTTTTCCTAAAATCCTCTTCAGCTCATTCATAATCGTCTCTACTCATTAGGTCCAGCGAATCCACAGGACAGAAGCTTTTTTCTCCCTTTCTCCCTACACGTGTTTATGGACTGTGTTTATGGACTAGAACGTCGTCTAAAGAACTGGATTTGTAGCAGCTGCTGGAGAAGAAAGGCTAGTCTCCCCAAACGCCCAAGAGTCAATGGATTAAATGTACTACTATTTCTGAAACTATTAAATATGGTGCACTCAGTTAACAGTTATTGTGATAATAAACTCTCTGACAAACAAGAAAAATTATCTGAAGCCTTGTTCTTTAAAAATTCCTTTGAATTGGGCAGCCCAGGTGGCTCAGCGGTTTAGCGCTGCCTTCAGCCCAGGGCGTGATCCTGGAGACCCGGGAGTCCCACGCTGGGCTCCCTGCATGGAGCCTGCTTCTCCCTCTGCCTGTGTTGTGTCTCTGCCTCCCTCCTCTCTCTCTCTCTCTCATATAAACAAACAAACAAACAAACAAACAAATAAATAAATAAATAAATAAAAATTTTTAAAAATTCCTTTGAATTTAAAGTTCTAGGTCCTTTGCCTTTGCTGACAGACTGGCTGATTTGTTCCCATCAATCTTATTCCAAGGGGGACACACTTCAAAGCTGCCTTCAGTTTACAATCAAGCTCAAATACATTTCATATTTATAATCAAAACTGACAGCACAAAAAAAAATGACAGCACAGTAGGAAACACAATGGGTCATCAAAAAATATAGCTTCATTTTTTCAAATAACAACTTATAAAAGTGAAGGAAAAAACATGTATTGCACCAAACATTTGTAATAACAGATTCTAATACACCCCCAATTCAAAAGCAGGACTATTTTGTCTACCAAAACTCGGCCACTAAATTATTTTAAAATTGCGCTTTCCCCCCCTCTCCTTAACTATCCTCATTCATATAAAGTTACATCCTTCCAGAAATGTCAGATTTGGGTCTTATCTTTTCCAGAAATCCTTTCTCCATGGTACTCCATTAAACTTCATTAATAGCTACTTCTTTCCCATTGAGTACATGCTACTTTGCATAATTAATGGTCCCTCTGTGTATACCTCCTACTTCCCAAAATAGTATGTTTATTTCCCTGCCAAAACAAGTACTGACTAAATGTTAGAGGATTATTTTTACAAATTAGCTGGAGAGAAGTGGTTTAACAAAGCAACACTTCCATTCCCAATAAGTGATAAATAATACCTTTACCATAAGGCCATACCCTCCCTACAACTAAGGTAGATTCCATGAAAGATATAGGTATGCACTATATGACATTGAAAAGAGAAAGGCCTCAGGCAAAAAAAAACCCAACAAACCCTAAACTCATCACTCCAATGTCAAAGAGCCTTGTTCTGTCAGAGAAAGACTTCCACGGAGGCCAGCATCCAGGTATGGGATCTGGGGTAGTGAATGGATGCTAAAATGGTGTCCACCACATTAAGGCAATCCAGGGTTTATACAATATGAGTGACACTGTGCATTCCAGAAGATTAGTCATCAACTAAATTATGTATTTGGTTATCGTACTATAGGTTTTTTATTTCCCTTTGGATTTCCTCTATCTTTAATATACCTTACAAGTTCTTATCTCGATTACTTTATGTCACATTAAGGGGGGAAAGTCTTAGTCCCATGTTCTAGAGAAGGCTTTGAAAGTTACACTGATGCTCTCTGACCCCCTTAAGTCAGTAATAATAAGAAGCAGTAGTAATAAGGGATAGTCTCCCAAAGGGGAGAAATACTTTAGTTTAAGCAAAAGAGCTGAGAATGAAAGTTCTGGCCACGGAACCAGATCTATAAGGTTTGGCCATGGAAATTTTCTCACATGAATTATAAAAGCATCTATTAGAGCTGATTATTATGACTAAGTGCCATATTTTATTCAAATAATCTGGGAAAGCTTCATCCAGCAGAAAATCCAGAAAACTAAATACGTGTTTGAGTATATACATATCTAAACCTCAAAAGACTAAATGAAATGGTCCCAAAAGAATCAAGATTATCTGCAGTGGGCTACAAGAATTAGTATTTTCTGATAATAAATAAAAGCATATTAAATTTGCACTCAAAATACAAACACACGTAATAAACATAAAATCTTAAGACAATGAACTGAAGGAAACAAGAACAGAATAGAATGCCTAAATACTAGGTTTGATTCTTGGCTCTACCAAATATCTGCTTTCCTAGGGAGAAAAAAAAGAAAAGCTGTACAAAACAATACTGAGCATCTCTTCCTGTCCTGAAATTCTATGTGGTCAGAGTCTGACTAGTAAGTAAACTACCAACTACTGCCAACAAATATAAAATTATATGACATCGTAAGATCAAAATACAGCTCACAACAGATAGTTTAGTACCATTGGGCAAGTTTGTGTTTCATTTGCAATATCGGATAAATATAAGTAAAATAAAGTAAATGAATTAAGGATTTTAACCAGATTTTTCACTTTCTGAATCTTATGTACTGACACTGGAGAACTTTCGTAGGCTTATTGCCCAAGGCTCCCCAAAATGATCACAATCATATCCTCTTCCCCAATTTGGGGGAAAAAACCAAAACCTCAATCAAATCAAGCATGTTCTCTCCAATGAAATCTTATAAACTACTCCAACCAAAAGTTATTTATCACCTTTCTGAATTTCTGGAAGGAGTGTCACACACAAGGCAATCAACTCTATACTGCAAGCCTGATATCAAATGGTAACACTGACATCATCCCAAGTGTATTTGCCTATGTCATACAGTACCAAGTTTCCATTTCAACCTTTTACTCAAACCAAAGCAGTCTTAACTGAAATTTACCATTAAGCAGAACTAAGCTTGCTTGTTATTATATCTTCATTATTGACCCAATTTGTGAAGTTTACTTTTTTTTTTTTTTTTTAAGGAAGGAGTCACTAATTTGGCACAGTTGTCTTTTTGAGAAGTTTAGTTTTACACTCTGGGTAAAGAAAGTCTATGCTTCTCCATGTTTCTGGGTACTGTCTGCCTTGAAGAACGACTGTTGATTTAAGAAGGGAGTTAATGTTTCGGTAGAGAACACCTCTCTGAAATCTCATAAGACTATGAGGAGGGACTTTTAAATCCAAGAAGATACAGTTAGTGAGAGCGGAGACAACAATGAACATGCTGTGAAGCCTGGGAAGTGGTGGAACCAAGACTCTGACTTAGTTAAACACGAAGCTAATTTTGAGGAAACGAACAGCATGCTACCTTAAAGTACTGCTGGAGGTGTATTGCTGAGTGGAGGCAAAACTGGGGCCAATGACAAGAGGACTGAATGTAAGTCTTTTTTTTTTTTTAATGTGTTTTTTTTTAATTTTTATTTATTTATGATAGTCACAGAGAGAGAGAGAGAGGCAGAGACACAGGCAGAGGGAGAAGCAGGCTCCATGCATCAGGAGCCTGACATGGGATTCGATCCCAGGTCTCCAGGATCACGCCCTGGGCCAAAGGCAGGCGCCAAACCGCTGAGCCACCCAGGGATCCCTTAATGTAAGTCTTAATAAGCAGGTGGACTTCCCAGAATTCCCACTCTCTAGGTCAGCGGAGCTGAATGAAGGAAGGAACCTCCAGAAGGAGATGAAAGTTTATTTCTGAAAAAGGTAAAAACAGAGAACTGAAGAATACCAGGCAGAGATTAGGGCTGGAAACTAGCCTTAAAACATAAAATTCAGTAAAAGTTTACATACTTATTGTTTGATATACTAGCCCTTTTCAGACATTCAGCACCCTGAATGCTGGCAATCAAATATATACCCTCTAAATAAAAGATGAGAAGAGGCTTACTTATATTCTTTAGAATCTCATTAATTCTACAGGAAAGATCTTATGTACTGACACTGGAAATTATTTAAAAAAAAAAAAAAAAAAAGTCAAATCACCCCACAGTGAATTCCACAGCCAACAAACCCCATAGACAGGCACAAGGCTTCCAATCAGCTACTCAATGTCCACTTAAAATATAAGCAGACAGTCCATGGCCAAACATAGAAGAATTTCCCTAATATGAGAGAGAGGGGCCAAAACAAGCACAAAAGGGTAGCTTGGAAAAGAAAAACCTAGAAAGATTGGGCAAAAAAAAAGTTATTCACAAGAAGAGGAGGAAGCACGCAAGCAAACTCCTTTCAAAAAGGTAAGAGAGTTTTTGAATCCATGAAATAACAGGATGTTATTAATAGGAAAAATAAAACATTCAGAGGACGACAAGATTTCCTGTAAAGTAAAAGCACAATTGTAGAAGAGAAAGCTGAGAAGATGAAAGTTGAGGAAAATGCTCAGAAATTACAGCACAAGATGGCGAGATCAGCCCAGGAGGTTCAAGAGCCAATAAATGGGAGTAAGAGAATACAGAAAAATGAAGAGAAGAAATGCAGGCACAACTTGGAGATATTAAAGGTTTGGTCCAGACCACTGCAATAAAGCAAGTGTCGTAATAAGGGGAGTCAAATTAATTTTCTGGTTTCCCAGTGCATATAAAAATCATGTTTCTAAAAAAAAAAAAAAAAAAAAAATCATGTTTCTACTACACTGAAGTCTATTAAGTATGCTATTACAATGTCTTAAAAAAAACAATGTGTATATCTTAATTTAAAAATACTTTATTGCTGGGGCACCTGGGTGGCTCAGTGGGTTAAGCACCTGCCTTCAGCTCAGGTCATGATGCCAGAGTCCTGGGACAGAGCCCAGCATCCAGCTCCCTACTTAGCAGGGAATCTGCTTGTCTCCCTCTCCCTCTGCTCCTCCTTCGCCCTCCCCACTCATGCTCACTCTTTTTTTTTTTTTTTTTTTTTGAAAATTTTTATTTATTTATGATAGTCACACACACACACACAGAGAGAGAGAGAGGCAGAGACACAGGCAGAGGGAGAAGCAGGCTCCATGCACCGGGAGCCCGACGTGGGATTCGATCCCGGGTCTCCAGGATCGCGCCCTGGGCCAAAGGCAGGCGCCAAACCACTACGCCACCCAGGGATCCCTCATGCTCACTCTTAAATAAGTAAAAATACTTTATTGCTAAAAAATGCTAACCATTATCTGAGATCTCAAGGAGTCACAATCACTGATCACAGATCACTGTTAACAATTATAATAGTGAGAAAGTTAAAAAAAAAAAAATTAGTGGGAAAGTTTGAGATACCCCAAGAATTACCAAATATGACAGAGACACAAAGTGAACAAATGCTGTCAAAAAATAAAAAATTAAAAAAATTAAAAATTAAAAAATGGTGCTGAGAGTCCAGCTTAATGTAGGGTTACCACAAACCCTCACTTTGTAAAGATCACAATATCTGTGAAGCTCAATAAAATGAAGTGTCTCTATAGTTTATATAAGAAAAATTTCAAACTGAAGGGTGGGCATGGATTTCAAAATTGAAAGAGGCCATCCTATAATAAGCACAATGGATGGAAACAGGCATTTACAAAAGTACATTGTCAAAAATTTCAAAAACCGAAGATAGGTATAAAAGCCTATAAGCTATCAGAGATAAAAAGGTTTAATTCAAAAAATGAAGAATCAAAATGCCATTTGTCTCAACTAGAGGTTGAGTTAGTGATCAGACCATCAAACACTGAACAAAACGTATTAATCCCAAGAAAACAAGAAACTGCAGGAAGTAAAAAATGATCCCTTTTTGAAAAAATGTTGAAGTATGGGGGAGTATGTCTATGTGTACAGTTGGGATAATCAAATCAAAGAGCTAGATGTCATCTTCAGTAAAGGGATAGAGGATTCCTAGAATTGGTTAAAAAAAAAAAAAAAAACAATCAGAGGTGCCTGGGTGGCTCAATTGGTTAAGTGTCTGACTCTTGGTTTTAACTCAGGTCATGAGCTCATGGATCGTGAGATCAAACCCTACATCAGGCTCTGTGCTGGGCATGGAGCCTACTTAGGATTCTCTCTCTGCCTCTGCCCCTAACCCCCTGCACTTTCTCTCTCTCTCAAATAAATAAATAAATAAATAAATCTTTTTTAAAAATCAAAAAGCAGACATTAGAGATTAAAAAGATAAACTCCAAAAAAAATTAAAATAAAATAAAATAAAATAAAGTTCCAAAGGAATCAGCTATAAGAGTTTGAAATGGTTGGTTCTGGGGAATCTTATACAAAAACAAGAGCACACAAAACTGTCTGGTTCTTTAAACTATGTAAATATTTAAGAAAACTAAATTAAAGAAGCAAAAAATAAAACAATAGCATACTATGAAACAAGAAATTGCATTTCATATCATGAGCCAATTTTCCTAATATATAAAAATGTCTCTTTAGGGATTAATATCAAAATATATAGAGAACCTCTACAACTCAACACCAAAAAAATTTCAATTAAAAAATGGACTGAAGGGGTATCCCTTGGTGGCTCAGTGGCTTAGCACCTGCCTTTAGCCCAGGGTGTGATCCTGGAGTCCCGGGATTGAGTCCCGTGATCAGGCTTCCTGCATGGAGCCTGCTTCTCCCTCTGCCTGTGTCTCTGCCTCTCTCTCTCTGTCTCTCATGAATAAATAAAATCTTAAAAAAAAAAAAAAAAAAGGACTGAAGACCTGAACAGACATTTTCCCAAAGACATACAGCCAAAGATGGCCAGCAGACACTGAAAAGATGCTCCAAACCACTCATCAGGGAAATGCAAATCAAAAATCACAGTATCACCTCACACCACTTAAAATGACTAGTATCAAAAAGGTAAGAAAGGCACCTGGCTGACTCAGTTGGAAAAACATGTGACTCTTGATCATGAGTTTGAGTCCCATGTTGGGGATAAAGAATTCCTCATTTTTTATTTTTTTAAGGATTTATTTACTTATTCATGAGAGACACACAGAGAGAGAGGCAGAGACAAAGGCAGAGGGAGAAGCAGGCTCCCCACAGGGAGCCCAATGCAGGACTCGATCCTGGATCCCAGGATCACACCCTGAGCCAAAGGCAGAGGCTCAACCGTTGAGCCACCCGTGTCCCAAGAATTCCTTAAAATAATTAATAAATACACTATGATACTGCAGGTTTTCTTTAAAAAGAAAAAAAGACAAGTGTTGGTGAGGATGTGGAAAAAAGGAAAACCTTGTGCACTGTTTGTGGGAATATAAATTAGTACAGTCACTGGGGGAAACAGTATGAATATTGCTCAAAAAAAATCAGAAATAGAAATATGATATGATCCAGTAATTCTATTACTGGGTACATACCCAAAGAAAATGAATCACTAATTTGAAAAGGTATGTGCACTCCTGTATTTATTGCAGCTTTATTCACAAAAGCCAAGATACAGAAGCAGCCCAGTGTCCATCAATAAATGAATGGATAAAGAAGATGGGTATGTTTATATATGTCCACACCGCTCCCCCACACATACACAGGAATATTACTTAGCCTTAAAAAAGAATGTGATCTGGGACACCCAGGTGGCTCAGTGGTTGAGCATCTGCCTTTGGCTCAGAGTATGATCCCAGAGTCCTGGGATTGAGTCTCACAGCAGGCTCCCTCTGGGGAGCCTCTGTCTATGTCTCTTTGTTTCTGTATCTCTCATGAATAAATAAATAAAATCTTAAAAAAAAAAAAAAAAGAATGAGATCTTATCATTTGCAAAGACATGGATAGACCTAGAGGCACTAAATGAAATAAATCTGAGAAAGACAAACACCACGTTATTTCATTTATACAAAACAGCAGACTTAAATACAGAGAACAAAATGGTGGTTGCCAGAGGGGTGGTGGGTGGAAGGATGGGCAAAACCCATAAAGAGGATTATAGGTACAAACTTCCAGTTATAAAATAAATAAGGCATGGACTTTAAAGTACAGCATACGGAATACAGTAATATTGTAATATTATGTTGTATGGTCACAGATAGTGACTATACTTATTGTGGTGAGCATTGAGTAATAGAACTGTTGAATTAATCAACTGTTGAATTCAGGTGTTAGGCACCTGAAACTAGTAACACTGTATGTCAATTTAATTTTTTAAAGTCCCATAAATCAGTAAGAAAATGACCAACACTGATTGAAAAATGGAACAAAACCACTCCACAAATGGATCTTAAACTAAGCGCAACCTCACATTCATAAGAGAAACTAAAATAAGACTATACTGAGATGTTTTTCATGTATCAGATTGTCAAAGACCAAAGATTTGATCATCATCATTCTCTTGACAAGATCGTGCAGAAACATATTTACATTGCTGATACCGATAAATTGCTACAACCTCAGTGGATGGCAATTTTAAAAAATTGATCAGAAATTACAGTTGCACATACTCTTCAACCAAATTCTAAAAATTTACCTACAAGTTTATTCCTACATGTACAAAACTGACTATTCACCGTAGCACTGGAAGCAAAAATAAAATACATGAAACAATCTTAGTATCATTCATTTGGATATCGATCATAGGATGAATCATGATACACACTGAATGATAAAGTATGTTGAAAAAAATGTCCTACAATTCTTTTAAAAGAAATATACACACATGCACATGTGTGTATTCATTCATTTCCTGAAAGTGTACACAGAACTGGAAACCATGCAGAAGAAAAGAGAAATCAAGCAGTCGGAAGACAGGAGTGAAAGAGACACTGTTATATACTATGTTGTACCCTTTCCATTTTAAAATATATAAATGTAATAAAATTAAATGACATGAATTTAATGCCATTAAATAGATGTTATTTCAACAAGGAAAATTTCTTTACAGCAAATCTTTTTTAGCAATCAAAAGCTCTAATTCATAATAATCTAAACCATTAGAAATATCAATATACTGATACCCAAAGGTTTTTTTTCTCTGCAAACAAATCGGAAACAATCACCTACCTACACTGACAGAGTGAGCCATTAAGACCCAGCAGATATATCCTGTTCATTACATCATTTCCTTGGAGAAGTAAACTCATTGGTGAGTCCTACTATTAAAAAGAACATAAATAAAAAAGCATAAATTCTACACTCAATGCATGATGAAAACTGAGGTGTAACAGTGTCTAGAAGATAACATCAAGCTATGGTAAAGTATATCATAAATTCATAGAGAAATGCATATACCATGGTAACTAAGGGAAAAATCCTTTTCTTGAAAGACTTTAGAACAAGAGTAAATATTTAGTGCTGCTACTTGTAAGTACAAGTATCAAACTCTACCTAAACGAACTGCGCTTCTGTAAGAGACCAGATGAAAACAAAATTCTCATAGAACATTTTATAATTTTATAGATATAAAATTAACATATACTTCATCAGACACCATGAATATAAAAGCTATACTGGGGATCCCTGGGTGGCTCAGCGGTTTAGTGCCTGCCTTTGGCCCAGGGCATGATCCTGGAGTCCCGGGATCAAGTCCCACATCAGGCTCCCTGCATGGAGCCTGCTTCTCCCTCTGCCTGTATTTCTGCCTCGCCCCCATCTCTCATGAATAAATAAATAAAATCTTAAAAAAAAAAAAAAGCTATACTATAAGGCATCTTAGCAAAAATCCAGTATTTCTGGTAACTCTTTGAAGACATTTCTTTGGTCTAAGACTGCAGTATAAGCATATCCTAAAAGTATTTGAAACAAATGCATTACTAATGCAGATTTTAGCTTGCAACATAGGGCTACAGGAAAACACAAAATAATTTTTCCAGGGCAGCCCAGGTGGCACAGCGGTTTAGCACTGCCTTAGGCCCAGGGTGTGTGTGATCCTGGAGACCTGGGATCAAGTCGCACGTCAGGTTCTCAGCATGGAGCCTGCTTCTCCCTCTGCCTGTGTCTCTGCCTCTCTCTCTCTCTGCCTCTCATGAATAAATAAATCTTAAAAAAAAATTTAAAAAAATAATAATTTTTCCAAATTTTCATAATGGCAGAAAGCAAGAAATTTACAGATCATACCCTTGAGGGAAAACAAAAAATACAAAGATACAATTAAAGAGTAGAATTGGATCCTTTATAGGGATTAGTGTATACACTTAGCATATGGCTAACGTTATGTACTCTTAAAAATACCCTTGCAAAACCGCTAAAATAATAAAAGCTCACTTTTATATAGGCTCTATAACATGACCAGGTACTGACCTTTATATTAACTTCATCTATATCATTCAATTCATTTATTCTCTGCAACAACCTTATGAGGTAGACATTACAGTCCTTATTTTATGGAGGAGGGCACTGAGTCACAGAATGGCTGAGTAATATGTCCAAGGTAAGGAACCTAGGTTGTCCAAATTACATCCCAGGCTGTCTGTCCAGAGTCCATGCTCTTAATCACCACCAAAATACAACACAGGCGGCAATATTAAAAGTACACCAGGTTTGTCCTGAGTTGCAACAAATCTGTTTCTTCACAGGAACAAAAATATCTATAGATCAGAGCCTTGATTCTGCTTTCTCTCGCACAATTTTGAATCATTAACAAATCCTATCAATTCTATCTCCAAATATAGCCCAAATTAGCCCATATCTCCCCATCTGTAGTTGTACCAGCCAAGCTAAAGTCATCATCATCCTTTGCCTGGACTACTACAATAACCTCTTAATTAGTGGTTCCACTTTTGCCCCCCTATAATTCACTCTCTAGGGTGATCTTTCTTAAATGTAATGAAATCATGTCACTCCTGACTCCCACGAACTTAGAAGAAAATCCAACCTCAGTACAGCACTCTACGATCTGACCCCTGTTTAGATCTTTGGCCTTATTTCCTGTAACTCTTCCATCATCACTTACTGCTCACTAGCCACAGTGGCCTTTTCTATACCCTCACTACGTCACACTTGTTCCCCATCTCTGGACTTTTGTTTTTACTGTTTTCTCTTCTTGGAATCACCCTTAACTCTACACCCCCAGCAGCATGGCTAACTCCTTTTTGACATTTAGATCTAAGCCCATATGTCCACTCAGAGAGACCTTCCCCGACCACAAAATCTAAAGTATTCTCCAAACACCATCATGGCTCATTTTACGGTTTTACTTTACTCATAGTTGCTGAAATTGTTTTTTATTAAATTCTTTATCTTTTTATCCCAACAAGAATGTAAGTTCCAGAAGTGGAGAAACGGTCTTATTCACTGTCAAAATGACTAAAAGCACCCCATCAAATATTTGTGGAATGAATGAATGGGCAAGTGAGCACCAAATGAAGCAGTGCCGGAGGATGCTCAGTTATGGGAGGTGTCCTGCAACTGAAAATGGCTAAGCCACAGTTCACAACTCAAGCTCATTAAACCTAGGAAATATGAACACAACAGTGTAGATTAACATAAGGTTCAATACTGACTTGCCAAATACATAAAGCACTGCATTCACTAAGAGCCATGTTTTACGAGGGACCCTGACAAAATACAAGTATGTCCTAAGGAGAAAAATGAGAATAGCTCAAAAGACAGTTGAAGAACATATGAAGAACATTTGAAGTAGCTGATATTGCTTAGACTAGAGAGTAGGTACTAAGTACTAACAGGGCTGGTGGTGAATCCTTGCAAAAGAGGAAAAGACTTGACACTTGGTTCCAGAGGGCAGATCTAGAATCAATGGATGGAAGAAAAGTGTGTAGTTAACATTAAGACATTTTTTAAAAGATTGTGTTAATTATTAGAGATACTAAAAGAAAGGATGTCATCAAGTTAAAAAAAACTGGAAACTTCAGTTTAAATGCACTCCCACCCACCCCTACACACACAAGGGATTTTTTTAAAAAGGCACCTCTATATTTGAAGGTTTCAACTATTTATAAATATATGGAAACCAAGATGAATCATCATCTTGGTGTAAACTGCAACATAAAAATGTCAGTGCCCTTTCCAAGCTAAAATCAGAATAGACTATGGAAAGAGCAAATACAGAAGGTGAAAGAATTGAGGAATATAAAATAGAAATTATGATTCCCCACTAAGATAATTATCATTGAGACTACTTACAAAAAAATAAACAGGAAAGTAAAAGTATTTGTTCTCTTGTTTAATAATGTAAAATCTGTACATATAAAATAAACAAAACTTAAAATGGTTGCTACTAGGGCACCTGGGTGGCTCTATCAGTTAAGTGTCTGACTCTTGATTTTGTCTCCCGTCTTGAACTCTGGGTTGTGAGATTGGGTCCCACATCAGGTTCCATCCTCAGCACTCAATCTGCTTGAGGATTCTCCCTCTCCCTCTGCCCCTCCCACTCCTGCTCTCTTCTCCCTCTCTAAGTAAATCTTAAAAAAAAAAGGTTGCTATTAGATTGGATAATATTATGAGGGATCACCACAACTTTTTTTTTAAGATTTTATTTATTTATTCATGAGACACAGAGACACATTCAGAGGGAGAAGCAGGCTCCTTGCAGGGAGCCCGATGCCGAACTTGATCCTAGAACTGGGGTCAGGACATGAGCCTAAGGCAGACACTCAACCGCTGAGCCACCCAGATGTCCCAAGTGATCACCACAATTTAAAAATACTCTCCTGGGTGTGCATGGTGGCTCTGTCAGTTAAGTGTCTGCCTTTGGCTTGGGTCATGATCCCAGGGTCCTGGGATCGAGTTCTGCATCAGGCTCCCTGCTCAGCAGGGAGTCTGCTTCTCCTTCTACCCTTCCCCCTTGTTTGTGCTTTCTCTCTCTCACACAATCTCTTAAATAAATAAATTCTTCAAAAAAAAACAAAAACAAAAACAAAAACTCTCAGGGAATCCCTGGGTGGCTCAGCAGTTTAGCGCCTGCCTTTGGCCCAGGGCGCAATCCTGGAATCCAGTCCCACGTCGGGCTCCCGGCATGGAGCCTACTTCTCCCTCCTCCCGTGTCTCTGCCTCTCTCTCTCTCTGTATCTACCATAAATAAATAAATAAATAAATAAATAAATAAATAAATAAATAAAGCTCTTAATGTCAATACTATTCAAGTAGAGAGGTACATGAGGGCTCAATATATATTATTTCTATCTTTATGTATGTCTGAAATTTTCCATAACCAAATTTTTAAAAGCTAATTTAATGTCATCTAAGTTCTCCCAAAATTAAGA
The DNA here is from genome assembly GCF_048164855.1 of Canis lupus baileyi. Classification (NCBI taxonomy): domain Eukaryota; kingdom Metazoa; phylum Chordata; class Mammalia; order Carnivora; family Canidae; genus Canis; species Canis lupus. The sequence continues at coordinate 49,358,707 of NC_132848.1, read as the reverse complement.
TCACTTCACTTCTTCCTCAATAGCCATACTCAGATACCAGTGATTGTATCAAAATTTAAATTGCAGGGCATGTAGAGAAAACCCTGCCAAAACAATTTCATTCTTCCTTTATTCCCTCATAATTACAAATGCCAGAAACTATTCACACTTCTATCAGCCCTAGGCCAAAGGTAGGGAGCTTTAGCTGTCTCAACAGCCCGAGGGGGCAGACTGCAAAGAGGTTTGGTCAGAAACCAGGCCCCTTCAGGGACAACCAGGTGACTAATCTGAGCGGGTTAATGGTCCTCTCACCTCTTACTATTTCAATTAATTTTTGCTCCAGAGACTCATTACAACAAGTAATCATAAAATGCTTTTATCGGATTTTAGGCACTAAGGAATAAGCAAATACTTACACAGTGCTCATTCTGTTGCAGGCCCTGTTTTAAATGCTTCATAAACATTCTACCCTTTAGAAAAACAAGTATCTGAAAAGCAACAATTCTCAAAGAGACTTCAACCAAAAATCTTTAGACACAGTTGAAATTATAAAATTTCAACCACAGATATTCAGACACTGCAAAATTCCCCCCCTCCTTCCTACAGCTGGCACACTATTTCGTAGAAAGGGTACATGGACATTGGCAAACCTTCCATAGGAGCAGCACAATCTGTCAATCCCATCTGCTTCCTATCAAAAGGATAAAGTGGTGTCAGGGATGCCTCAGGCCCATGGACACAATTTTTCCCAAGGATTTCTGAAGACTAGCATGTTGGTTCTTTTGACTAAAAGTAATGTAAACAGCAATAATAACAAACTTACTATTTTTTGTGAGGTCTATATCCCAGACTTTATATGAAGAGATGGATATGCACTGTGTCATTTAATCAAACAATTTAGTAAAGATGATGTTATTAATGTTCTTATTTTACAATTGAAAAAACTGAGATGGGATGCCTGTGTGGCCCAGTGGTTGAACATCTGCCTTTGGCTCAGGGCGTGATCCCAGGGTTCTGGGATCAAGTCCCACAATGGTCTCCTTGCATGGAGCCTGCTTCTCCCTCTGCCTATGTCTCTTTCATGAATAAAAAAATAAAATCGAAGGAAGGAAGGAAGGAAGGAAGGAAGGAAGGAAGGAAGGAAGGAAGGAAGGAAGGAAGGAAAAAGAGAAAGAGAAAGAAAGAGAAAGAAAGAAAAGAAAAGAAAGAGCTGAGATGCCTCAGGTAACCAGACAATGAAACTTAAAGGGCAAGGCTGAATTCACACCACAGCAGAATGGCTTAGAGTTTGCATCCTTAAACTCAAGGCTCCAGTGGTTAATGCATGTAAACTTGTCTTCTTTTTAAAAAATAAAAAATAAACATACATAAATGTTTGAGGACTCAAAAGGCAATGGTATTTAATATAATGTGGTACTCAAAAGGGTTCCTGGCACAGAAAAAGAGAATTGCTAGAAAAACTGGCGAAACTCAAAGTCTGGAATATAGTGAACAGAACAGTACCAACATTTTGTTTCCTAATTTAGACAAATACACCATAGAGAAAAAATTAACATTAAAGAAAAGTGATCAAGGGGTATGCAGGAATTCTCCGTACTATCTTTGTTATTTTTCTGTAAATCTAAAATTATTTCAAAATTAAAAGTTTATTTAAAAAATTAATAGGAAAAAAAATAATAAATAAAAAAAATTAATAGGTAAGCCTCAGTTAAGTAGAACACCTCACACCAACCAAAGTGCTGGATAAAACAAGGATTATAAACTGGCTCTGGAAAATCTCTCCACCTGTGACTTTGCCAATCATGATAGAGTGGCTTAGAAATGTATCCTAAAAATATCAAGATTATGTAGTAACTGAAAAATCTGACAGTAATTCCATTTCTGAGAAGTTATCTTTAAAAAACAACACAAATTGTACATAAATATATTACTATTTTAAAAGATTAAAAATATTAATAGAATCTATTGGCGTATCAAAAATACGTCCCCTATAACAAAACAGGAATAGAAAAATGGTTACGAGGTGTCTGGCTGACTCAGTGTACAGCATGTGATTTGATCTCAGGGTTGGGAGTTTGAACCCCACGTTGTATGTAGAGCTTACTTAAAAATAAAATCTTTAAAAAAAAAATTGTTCTAGGGATCCCTGGGTGGCTCAGTGGTTGGGCACCTGACTTCGGCCCAGGGCGTGATCCTGGAGACCCGGGATCGAGTCCCGCGTCAGGCTCCCTGCATGGAGCCTGCTTCTCCCTCTGCCTCTCTCTCTCTCTGTCTCTCATGAATAAATAAATAAAATCTTTGAAAAAAATTGTTCTATATTTGAAAATCACTAATTCACCATAACAACATCAAAAGAGAAAATCTTTGTGCATAATGATGTTCGTTACAGTGTTATTTAAAAATAAGAATAACCTACATTTCTTAACAATAGAGGAATGGGCCAAATCTATAAGCAGTTGTTCTCAACCAAGGAAGATTTTGGCTCCCAGAACATTTGGTAAATATAGAGACATTTTTGATTGTCACAAGTGGCATGGGGGGGGGGGGCGGATACTGGCATCTTGTTAGTAGAGGCCAAGCAGCTGTAAAACATCCTACAATGCACACAACACCCTGGAAGCAAAGAATTAATGGTTCAAATGTCAACAGTACTGAGGCTAATAAACCCTCATCTACAGGACGAAATACTATATATACTAAGGACTTGGGGCAACATATTTACAGTTTAGCTTGGGGTTTAACACAGTATGTTCAAGCCATTCAATTTTAAAGGCAATAGAGAATCCCATGGGAATTCAATCCTTCAGTCCCCTACTCACTCTTAAATAAAGCCACTTAAAGCAGGAGAGTAGACAAAAAATCAGGGTGTTCGCAGTCTTCAAAGCACAATGCAGAAGGAACTGAAACAATGGTAAAGACTTCAAGGAAGCAAAGCACGATGCAAGCGTTTTATCTCTGACTACACTTATTCTTTCAAACATGTAAAGGGATGTAAATTATATCACAGTAGCATAAAAATTATTTTTGCACTGAAGACATTTGAAAATCAACAGATGCTTTGAAAGGCTTTATCTCAAATCCACACCCCTTCTCTGCCTAAAAAGCAGAGTCCTCCAAAAGCACTGATCAGGACCAAAAATCCCCCTTCAAAGGAGGCTTCCAATAATGAGAGATTTACTCCTATCACCTGCAAAAGGGAGTTGGCACTGGAATGAGAAATCAAACATTGTCATACCTCTCATCTATTCTCCTAAAGACCTAATTTGTCTTTCCTAAATGTCCTGTTTTTTCCATGAGAGCCCTTTCTCTCCTTCCCCTTCTCGTTCTCAGAACTCTAAATTCTGAACTCTAAATTCTAACCATTTGTTTAAACCTCCCAAGTATATAAACTTTGTCTTTTCTCTTGTTACTCTATATAGTATCATTTAATTCACAAACTCCCAACCCATGAATATAAAGGGCAGAGGAAAAGTTTCCCTCAATTTCATTCTCCCAAGGCCCTTTCTTGTAAAAAAAATATTGAAAGCTAAATGAGAAATGACTACAGGATAATTAGTGACATACATTAATCATAATGAAGTATAAATAATAACAGACTGGAAGGTACTGGAAAAAAGTGAAGGTAAAAGGTAGTGCATATGTGTGAATTTCTTCTTTCACGGGAAAGATGGTCACATTTGTTTAGAGCTATTAAATGACAGATATATACACTAAAGAGAAGTAAAGAATCAAAATCAACTGTCAAGAGGATAAAGTACTAAATATTAGGAGTAAACTAATTTCCACATCTTAGAGATATCATTAAGATAGAATTGCATATTATACAATTATACACAAACCATCAGAGAAAGAGATTATAAAATATCTAAGTCATAGAAAGAAAAAACATGCCCAAAAGAAACACAGTAAAATACTTTTAAATTTTCAAACATTTACTTTTAATTCTTTTTAAATATTTTATTTATTTGAGAGAGACAGAGATAATTAGAGATAGCTAGAGAGAGCACAGCAGAGAGGAGACATAAAAGCAGACTCCTCACTGAGCAGGGAGCCCGATGTAGGGCTTGACCCCAGGATCGTGACCTGAGACAAAAGCAGACGCTTAACCAACTGAGCCACCCAGGCCCCCAAATTTCCAACCGTTTAAAAGAAGAAAGCAAATAAGACAATTCAGAACAAAGACATGTCATATTAATAAATGTAAACTCACCTATTTAAAAAATAATTCTCAAACTGGAACACAAAACAAACTCCTTCTCTAGCTATATACACTTTAAAAAATCCACTCACAACAAAGAGCCATACATGGTTGAAGATAAAAGATCAAACAAGGGCAACAAATGCAAAAACGTGTTAATTAATAGTAACCTAAGTCAAATTCAAGGGGAAAAAAATCCAGTTTAAAAGACAACTAATATGGCAAATTGAACTCCAATAATAAAAAAAAATTTTTTTAAATAAAAAAATAAAAGACAACAAATAGGGACACCTGGGTGGCTCAGTGGTTGAGCATCTGTCTTCAGCTCAGGGAATGATCCAGGGGTCCTGGGATCAAGTCCTACATCAGGCTCCCCAAAGGGAGCCTGCTTCTCCCTCTGCCTCTCTCTGTCTCTCTCATGAATAAATAAAATCTTAAAAAATAAAAATATACGAAAAAATAAAAATAAAAATAAAAATAAAAGACAAGACAATAGGGCACCTGGGTGGCTCAGCTGGTTAAGCCTCTGCCTTCAGCTTAGGTTGTGATCCTGGGATTAAGCCCCTATGTCTCACTCCCTGCTCTGTGAAGAGCCTGCTTATCCCTACGTTCCTCACCCTGCTGCTCCTGCTCTCTCGCTTGCTCTCCCTCTCAAATAATTAAAATCTTAAAAAAAAAAAAAAAAAAAAGACAACAAATGTAATCCACAAAGAAAATTTAACTGTAGTGATAAACCAAATAATGCAAACCAAAATATTTAAATAAAAACTACAGGTAAAACAAGGGAAACGAAGCAGAAACAATAGAATTAATTTGCCACTCTTGGGCTATGGTAGATCAAACAATTACTTTTTTTAATAGGCAAAGCTGGAATAATCAGAGCAACAAAATAAAGTAGTACTGGATTATAACCCAAAGTATAAAATAAAAACTTCATGAGTCCATATTGATAAAAATGAAAGACAGAAATATTGGGAGAGAACAAACAAATCATCAGTGCGGAAGAATTCCAAATAATTTATGCAGATACCTCACACTCAAATAGATGAATCACCACTTTCCACCCCTTTCAGTGTGGTCTGGGCATAATGACTTCCTTTTCAAAGAGCACAAAATGAAAAGGGGGCAAAAAGTAACTTTACAGCAGAGAGATGTGACACATGCTATCTCTGGCAGGTCATCAAGGTCAAATAATCATAACCATGTTCCCAATATGTTCTCTTTATACGACATGATGAAAATAGCATTTATCTCTGTGGTCTCTACCCAAACCCCATAACCCAGTCTAATCATTAGAAAAGTATTAAACAAATCCGAATAGAGATATTGTGCAAAACATCTGACCAGTACTCAAGAGTGACAAGGTGACTTAAAAAAAAAAAAAAAAAAGAGGAAATTCTGAGCAGCTCCCACAGCCAAGAGCAGCCTCAAGAGACATAATCATAAAGCAATACCTAAAGCAATATCCTAAAGGTATCCTGGGACAGAAAAAAGACATTAGGTAAACACTATGGAAACCTTCAAAATATAAAAGAGATGAAAAGTACCAGCATAGGGAATTGATAATATTGTAATAACGCTGTATGGTGAAAGTAACTACACTTATCGTGGTGTTTTGTAATGTATATAAATGTTGAATCACTATGCTATACACCTGAAACTAATAATATGTCAACTATACCTCATTTTTTTAAAAATCTGAGGAAGGCACCTGGGTGTCTCAGTCGGTTAAGCATCTGCCTTCGGCTCAAGTCACAATCCAAGGTCTTGGGATCAAGTCCAGAGACAGGCTCCCTGCTCAGCTGGTAGCCTGCCACTCCCCTCACTGTGCGTTCTCCTTCTCTCTCTCTCAAATAAGTAAGTAAATAAATAAATAATCAATCAACCAATCTGAGGAAGCCAGAGTAAATAAGTATGGGTTTTGATTAGTAAGAATGTATCAGTATTGGCTCGTTAATCACAAGGGCTTAAATGAGAAGTTCCTACATGGGATTTTTCACATCACTGCAGAGATATTGGCTAGGGAGATGGTCACCTAAAATGAAAATTCTTTTTTTTTTTTTTTGAAAATTCATTTAATGGTTGACAGTTGATGGTTGCTGCTGGTAAGAATTCAGCTGGAACTGCCCCAGGAGCACCTGTATGTGGTCTATCCAGTTTGACTATCTCTGGGCAGTCAGACTTCTTACATGGGACCTGGCCTTCCCCAGAGGGAATGTCCCACGGGAAACGAGGAGAAGCTCTATGTCCTTTCATGAGTGTCACAAGGGCTGCATTCTGATGGTTACAAGCAAACCACTAAGGCCCGTTCAGACTCAAAGGGAGGGGATACAGACCCCGCCTCTTAGAGCAGAGACTCCATCTTTCAAAAAGGGAGATTAAAAAAGAATTTACAGGGGTGTCTGGATGGCTTAGCTGGTGAAGCATCTGCCTTCGGCTCAGATCATAATCTCACAGTCCTGGAATCAAGCCCTGTGTCGGGCTCCCTGCTCAATGGGGAATCTGCTTCTACTCTCTCTCTCTCTCTCTCTCTCATAAATAAAATCTAAAAAAAAAAAAAAAAAAAAAAAGACTTTACAGACATATATTAAAACTACTACACTGGAGGTTTACTTTGAAAAAAATGAACTACGAAGCCTCTGAATTTAGAGACAGTATATTCAGCTGAGAACCAGGGCAAGAAACCTTACTGAAACCAGAGATTTAAGTTATGAATCCTGAAGCCCTCAGCCTTCTTTCCAAATTTAATTTCCAGAAACATGTTTACATCTCAGGCAGGTAACAGTTCTACTGCTCTCTGAAGAAATTCAATAGTCCCAGAGAAAGTACTTACAGATTACTTATACACAGGAATACTCAACAAATGGTCAGGTCATCCTATGGGCAGGCCTGCCAAATGATAGTCCCTGACCAATTCACACAAGGTTTCCAAAGCTAAACATGAATAGAAACCTGGAGATTACCAGACATGAAAAACAGAATAAATCACAAGGACAAACCAAAAAGTAATCAGAAAGAACAATAAAGCTGGAAAAATAAAATCAATGGAACACCTGGGTAACTCACTCAATTAAGTGTCTGCGTTTGGCTCATGTTATGATTCCAGGGTCCTGGGAAAGAGCCCCTGGTCTGCTTCTCCCTCTGTCGCTCACCTCCCCCCACCACTTGTGCATGCCCCCCTTTCAAATAAACAAAATCTTTTTTTTTTTTTAAGATTTTATTTATTTATTCATGAGAGACACAGAGAGAAAGGCAGAGACACAGGCAGAGAGAGGAGAAGCAGGCTCCATGCAGGGAGCCCGATGTGGGACTTGATCCCAGGTCTCCAGGATCATGCCCTGAGCCAAAGGCAGATGCTCAACCACTGAGCCACCCAGGTGTCCCAACAAAATCTTTTTTTAAAGAAAAAAATCGTCAAGAGAAATAAGAGTATTATACTAATGAAACAAGAACGAGATGCTATTTCTTTTTTTAAATCTAGATGGCTCACAGAAGCATACAACTTTTGATTTCAAGGTTGTGAGTTCGAGTCCCACAGAGTAGAGAGCTTACTTAAATAAATACTTTTTAAAGATAAATATATAAATAAAGCCACTAGCATATATGTAAAAAATAAAAAACACACACACACACAAAACAACAAAACAAAAATCAGGGGGAAAAGTGCTCTTAGAACCTAAAATGAGGACAGCAATTTTTAATAAAAGATTACAAAAATTAAGTTAGAAAAACGACCCTGAAATATGATTCTCTGTGCCTCTTTCATCCCAAAATACAAACACACACACACACACACACACACACACACACTCTCAAAACAGGAGAGAATAAAACTAAGAAAGTTTTAGGAGCAGTACTGGGTATAGCATCCAACTAATAGATATTCCAGAAAGAACAAGGAATGCAAAGAAAAGAAATTTATCAAAAAAAGTTTAGAAAAGTTCCCCAGCACTAAACAAAAGTATCAAGACTGAAAGTGCCTGGCCAAACTGATGAAAACAGAACCACAACAACAACAACAAAAAAGGGTAACTGAAATTTCAAAACACTGAGAAGACAAAAACCCTGAAAATTCCCAAAGGGAAAAAAAACAGGTCACACATAGAGAATCAGGAACCACAATGGCATCAGAAATCTCAGAATAATATCTGGCAAAGTAAAGATGCTCATAACTTCCTGTGGAATTGTCGGGTTAGAAGAGTCTCCACCCTAGAGAAATTCTATACACAAGAAAAGCACATGAGGACACTGATGCAATGTAATACCCTACAGAGTTAAAAATATGGGTTACATCTACATGTATCGCCATGAATAAATCTCAAAAACAACGCTATCTGGGAAAAGAAACGGTGTGATGCTATTTATGTAAAGTTATACAAAACAATAATAGATTAGTTTAGATGAGTGAATGTCCAGAAAAGTATTAAAAACATGCCTCACTAGTATAAAAACTGAAACTACTGAACTACTAAAACCAAATGGATAATAGTTACTTCCAGGGGGAAGGAGTCAGAAGAGATGGAATGATAATATTTAGATAAATTTGGTAATATTTTCTTTCTTTCTGCGAGCACTTTGAAGCAAACACAGCAAGACATTAATGTCCATTAAATCCTGAGATAGGCACATGGATCCTCTTGTCAAGAATCAAATTCTTAGGCAAAAATACATTCATGTTGCTCAAGAAGCTGCATACACCGACATGAAAATTCATGTCTCAGTACAATTTCATTTCAACACAATAATTCCACATCAATTTCTTTTACTATTAAATGGTCATTAATACCCATTTCCTTGACAAATATTACAGTAAAATTTAGTCAACCCAAAAATATGAGTACTTGTTCTGTTCAATTTATGGAGTGTGAAAATGCTATGTAAACACATATGTAGAACAGAAACTGTTTAGCCAAAATAAATGTCACTTCTGTTTTAACAGACGCCTGGTCTAACACTTATAAATAAAAGATCAACTCATTTAAATTTATCTGCCTACTAAATTTTGAGAGTTCTTTAAAATTACTTTCACAAGAAAAGAAAGCTTTAAAATATGGAACAAGAGGAGAAAAGTTTCAAAGTGCTGAAAAATAAGACATAAGACTTACAGAGTCAATATATTCCCCAAATCCAATATACTTAAATTTCTCTAGACTATTAACAAGAAACTATCTGTACACAAACAAAAGCCCTAGGGTAGAATAATCTTCAGTGAAATTTTTTTGTGTTTAAAAATAAACTCTGCCCAACATAGGGTCAAACTCACAACCCCGAGATCAAGTGCTGTATGCTCTATCAACTGAGCCAGCCAGGTGCTAGTGAAATGTTTTTATAATGAAAAACCATCATTCATATTGATATATTAACCCATGTGATAAAGGATCTTCTCATTCCAGACAGAAGGAACGTAGCCCGTTTATCTCTAACCCATCCCAAAACACCATCAAAATGTTAGTAAAGATATTTAACTATGAAACAAACAATGAAAACCTAGGAGGGAGAAGAGGGACATAAGAGGCATGCCATCAATGGGTAGAGATATCAAAAATCTTTGGAAGGTGTAAAGCAGATGGTAGCATGGTGATTGAATAATGAAACAGAATGGAAGAATCAGCAGTTCAGAATATGCAAGTAGCAAATTAGAAGTGGGAAGAAGACAGCTAGCCAGGTTCAGAACTCAAACATAGCATGGTGCTTGGACCCAGCAAAATGGGAGAGAACACGAAAATGAAAATGGGGGGAGCTACTGAAAGTTACAGAGAACCATTAATCCCACCTCCCCTTCTAGTCCACATCCAGAAAAGTTTCTGCCAGACTTTTTACCCCAAACAAAAAAAAGTGTTCTTTTCTCAAGAAATTTTAAATGTATGTAAAATTTTAAATGCATATTTACAAAGCAGCACGAACAGATAGGTCAAGGACAATCAACCATGTAAGGAAACCCAGCAGCATGAAAGGCAAAGAGCTGCGATGATACCACTGTTATGGGAATTACAACAATGAGGAGAATTTTTTTAAATGAGAAATCAGAATCAGAGATTCAAAAAGACACTGTAGAGGCGCCTGGATGGCGCAGTTGGTTGAGCATCTGAGTGTCTGACTCTTGATTTGGTTCAAGTCGTGATCTCAGCATTGTGAGATCACACTGGGCATGGAGCTTGCTTAAGATTCTCTCTCTCCCTCTCCTTCTGCCTCTCTGTCCTTCCCCCGCTCATTTTCTCTCTCTCTCTCTACCCCCCCCAAAAAAATACTGCATCTTGCTTCCACAAAATAGGAACAGGGTGCTATGAAAATGGAACAAGGGGGCAGCCTGGGGTGGGGGGCGTGGCTCAGCGGTTTAGATCCACCTTCAGCCCAGGGCCTGATCCTGGAGTCCTGGGATCGAGTCCCAGGATCGGGTCCCACATCGGGATCCCTGCATGGAGCCTGCTTCTCCCTCTCTCTCTCTCTGTCTCTCATGAATAAATAAATAAAATCTAAAAAAAAAAGAGAAAGAAAGAAAGAAAGAAAGAAAGAAAGAAAGAAAGAAAGAAAGAAAGAAAGAAAGAAAGAAAGAAAGAAAGAAAGAAAGAAAATGGAATAAGGATGAAAAATTGCCCTTTGGATTTAAATAAATATATGACTGTCCCCACCACTCCCCTGTCAATAAAAACAAAAAACAAAAACACACACCTCGCTCAATGGTTTTTCCGCTCAATGGTTTATATGTGTAACAAATACAAAAGAAGAAAAAAAGGTGAACAACACACAGGTTCAGTCCAGGCAGTGCCACAACAGACCAAATACCTATTTCAGAACAGAGAACAAGAGAATAAATTATCAAACTAATAAAGAAGAAAAACAATTTCTCACAGCTGAGGGAAGATAGAAGTAATCAGATTCAAAGTCCACTGCCTGGGGGAGAAGTGGGGTAAGGGGAGGGACACATGTTCAGACAGATCACTGTGAACTTTCATAGGACCAAAAATTAAAATCTCTTAAAAGCTTTCTGTGACAATGTGGTAGTTCCCCAGAAAGTAAAAATAAAACCAAATGATCTACAATCCCACTTCTGGGCACATATTCAAAAGAATTAAAGCAAAGTCTCAGAGATATTTGCACACCCAAGTTCACAGTAACATTTCGCAACAGCTCAGAGGATGAAGCAACCCAAATGCCCAATGAACAGATGAACAGATACACAAAATGTGGCATATACACATATAACTTATTATTATTCAGCCTTAAAAAGGAAATCTTTTGAGTCACTATATTGTACACCTGAAACTAACATAACACTATATTAACTATAGTAAGTAGAATTAAAATAGAAAAAAAGGGAGTGGGTAGGGAGGGAGGAAATTCTGACACAGGCTACAACATGGATGAACCCTGAGGACATCATGGTAAGTGAAATAAGCCAGTCACAAGAAAGACAAATACTGTATGATTCCACTTATACGAGGTATGTAAAATTAGTCAAATTCATAGAAACAAAAAAGTAGAATTGTGGTTACCAAGGACTGAGAGGATAAAGAGGAGTTGTTGTTTAGTGGGTATAGAATTTGTTTTGCAGGACTCCTGGGTGGCTCAGCGGTTGAGCGTCTACCTTTGGCTCAGGGCATAATCCTGGAGTTCCAGGATCCAGTTCCACATCAGGCTCCCTGTATGGAGCCTGCTTCTCTCTCTCTCTGTCTCTCTCATGAATAAATAAATAAAATCTTTCAGGAAAAAACTTAAGAGGGTAAATTTTATGTGTTTTTTAAGCATAATTTTAATTAACTGTTCAAGCTTTTAGAGATAAGAATGAAGCTAGAAGGTCATCTGAATCCAGGGGCGCCTGGGTGGCTCAGTGGGTTAAGCATTGGCCTTCAGTTCAGGTCATGATCCCAGGATCCTGGAATCAACCCACATCAGGCTCCCAGTTCAGCAGAGTCTGCTGCTTCTGCTTCTCCCTTTCCCTCTCCCCCTGCTCATGCTCTGTCTCAAATAAATTAAAAAAAAAAAAAAATCTTAAAAAAAAAAAAAAAAAGAATCCAAATGACATGGGACTTCTCATCAGCAAAACTAGATGACAGAAAATTCCTTTGTACTTCCAAATCAGAAAATTAAATGATAATGTCTAACTTAAAACAAAGAAACCACTGGGGCACCTGGCTGGCTCAGTCAGTAGAGCTTGCACCTCTTATCTCAGGGTCATGTTCAAGCCCCATGTTGGATGTAGAGCTTGCCTAAAATAATAATAAATAAAAATTTTATTTACTTTTTAAAAAATATTTTATTTATTTATTTATTTGAGAGTACAAAGCGGGGGAGAGAGGAGAGAGTGGGCTCTCATATAAGCAGGGGGGCAGGCAGGCAGGCAGAGAGAAAGAGAGAAGCCAACTCCCCACTGAGCAAGAAGCCTGACACAGGGCTTGATCCCAGGACCCCAGGATCATGACCCCAGCTGAAGGCAGATACTCAACTGACAGAGCTACCCAGGCACCCCATAAATAAAAATTTTTTTAAAAATTAATTAAATAGTTGTATAAACATTTTAGTTAAAGATAATGGAAGTAATTACCGGAAAAGCCCATAGATATTATCAAAAACTTTCTGGAGATACTTATTTTCCTCACTATAAGCCTTCTATACAAAATTTTTTTAACTTTAAACAGAGCACATATTAACCTTTTTTTCATTGCTATATATATAAAAGTATTTTTACTGACTGCTCACTTAATAGATCACTGAAAGTTAACCTTATTTTCATACTGCATTCCATTATAAAATATGAAGCATATTTTTCTGAATTAAAAAAAAAAGTCAACTATTGGGGTGCCAGGGTGGCTCAGTCAATTAAGCATCCTACTCTAGATCTCAGTTCAGGTCTTGATCTCAGAGTTGTGAGTTCAAGCCCCCAGTTAGAATCCATAATGTGCAGTCTACTAAAAAAAAGAAAGAAAAAAAAAAAAGTCAATTGCACAAAATGAGCATGGAGCCTACTTTAAAAAAAAATTTTTTTTTTTTTTTTTTTTTTTTTTTTTAAGAAAAAAGGGGGCATCTGGCTGGCTCAGTTGGTAGAACCTGCAACTCTTGATCCTTGGGGTCATGAGTTCAAGCCCTATGTCAGGCATGGAGCCTACTTTAAAAAACTTTTAAAAAACTCAATTGTAAAGGTAATAAAATGACATTTAGAAATGAAGACATCTAAGGCAAAACAAATTTACAGGAAATATTCTTGCTGATAACAAGTAATAATTATAGCATTCATAACAGCAGTACTTGTATGTTACATTCAAACTAGCCAGAATTAAAAAAAAAAAAAAAAAAAAAAAAAAAAACTAGCCGGAATTACTAAAACTCTGTAATTCAATAGCAGGAAAAATAAAAAAGAGCAGAAACAGCCCACAAGCTGATTAATTTTATGTTGTGGATTGTAGGTCTTGACCCCTGGCTAAGTACCTTAGACTTTTAAAGGCTTTGAGGTTAATTAAGTATCGCTTACCTTTCTGAGTCAGATGATCCAGGTTTCACAAGTCTGTAAAATTCTCAGCTATTATCTCTTAATATAATGTGTTTCCTCAGTGCACTCTATTCTATGTATTTGCAGTTAAAAGCAAGGAATCTAGAGCCAAATTGCCTTGACTTGCATTTATCTCAACATGCTAGGTGACCTTGGTCAAGTTAGCTAACCTTTCCTGTGCCTCAGTTTCTATCAAACATGGGGAATAAAACGTACCCTCAGAGAGTTGTGAGAAAATTTAAAAATCTAATACAGATGAAATGCTTAGTTAGAATGGTGCCTCTTTCTATTTTCACATTTTAACTGAGGCCACATATTCTCCTAAGGGTTATCAAGAAATGTTTCTACAATGCAGCCAAGTACTCTTCACTACCAGCCTGTTGCTAGACACAATGGCAAGATTAACAACTTTTACTTGTATATTATGCTGCCCAAAGTAATGATAGCATGGGCCACATGGCTGGATCAGGCTACAGAGCACACAACTCTTGACCTCAGCATTCTAAGTTCAAGCCCCACACTGGGTATAGAGATTAAAAATAAAATATTAAAAAAATAAATAAACAGGAATGCCTGGATGGCTTGGATGGGCGACTGATTCTTAATTTCAGTTGAGGTAATGGGATCCAGCCCAGTGTAGGGCTCTGCACTCCCTGGGAGTCCACTTAAGGTTCTCTCCCTCTCCCTTTGCCCCTCCCCCTGCTTGTGGGCACATACCCTCATTCTCTAAAATAAGTCAATCTTTTTCTATTTTTTAAAGATTTTATTTATTTATTCATAGAGACACAGAGAGAGAATGAGAGGCAGAGACACAGGCAGAGGGAGAAGCAGGCTCCATGCAGAGAGCCTGACGTGGGACTTGATCCAGAGTCTCCAGGATCACGCCCCCGGCTGCAGGCGGCACTAAACCGCTGCGCCACCCAGGCTGCCCTAAAATAAGTCAATCTTAAAAATAAATGATAGCAGTAATAAAATCCATAATTAGAGCCCATGCTCTAAATAATGCTTGAAAAGTCACATGGCACAATACCAATCCAGAGCCTAAAAGAGCAGATTTTTTTTTTCCAGAAATACCTGCTTCAAATCCTAAATACTAGTATCCACTTGAATAAGAAGCAAAGAATACTTTTTACTTCACTAAACTCACAGAAACAGAACATCTGGCTCTCATCCTCCCTTTCAATTCTTAAGTTCTCTCTTCTTCCAAATCAATTCTGTTGAACTGTAGTATTAGTGGCATTTGCTTAAGATTTCTGAAATAATAACAGATATGGAAAGTTCACAAGGGTTTACATAATTGTTAAATTGATACTTTTAATATATTTTATTATAATAGTTGGCTAACTAGGCACTGACCACACCCAGTTCCAGTAATAAAGAAATGTAACTGGGAATGGGAATGGGAATGGGAATACCAATTAATCCAGCTGCAAAGCTAGCGTTTGATTTGGATCGTTCATGCATGGTGCCCCCACGTCTTTCCAACTAATTCTAATATCTGCTTCCCTTCCAAAACAAAACAAACAAAAACACGAAGAATCTCCCAAAGGCTGGAAACTATAGCTCTAGATTATGAAAACAAATCAAGTCAGTCACAGATTTTGTAATTTTTAATTTTAAGTAAGATCTACCAGGTCTGACAAGAATTCACATCTTATTCTAATTCAAAAGCACAGCTAAAAATTTCAAGTTTGGGGCAAGGGTACCAATTTTTAATCCCTCCCCTAGCCTTTCAATAAGGAAAAGATAAGTCATGAAGTGGAAATAATTTTTTGTTGTAGCTATTTTAATGAGAAAAAAATTATCACTCTCTGGATATGTATAGCATGGACTAAAAATTATACTACATCCATATTTAAACTATGAATAATATGCATTCAGGTTATATTACATTGTCAACTTTGACAGCGATGTTCTAAGTTGAAAACAATGATATTTAAGATATGCAAGAAAACATCTGCCACAGATTTTACATCCAACAAAATTTGATTTCAAGTATAAAAGAGTGTAAACAAACTCATATGAACCTGTAAGAACTCAGGAAACATTGTTCCAATGAATGCTTCCAAATGAACCTGACTTAGAGATAATGATAGAAAGATATTGGGGTTAAGGAGGAAGACAAGAAATAAGAGGAAGGTTTCCCAAAGGCCAAGAGCCATACTGTTGGAATGAATGACCTTGGGAATGGCAGAAACCTCATTCCCAATGGCCATCATCACCATTAGCTCAGATCCATGAGGCACTGCCTGCCATTGTGGGCTGTCAAAAGCTAGGAATGCCAGACTCTTTGGAACCCAGAATCTATTATGGGTCATGGAATCTGCAGAAAGCCAAGTCATGCCCTCTTCTTTTAAATCACCATTCTTCCATTCAAGACTTCTTTCTTAACATTAAAAAAAAAAAAAAAAAGTATGAGCTTTAGCACAAAATAGCCTTGAATCAAATGCCAGCTCAACCACTTACTATGTGATGACCCTGACCTAATTATTTAATTTCTAAAGCTGTGATATACCCATCTAAAAGACAAGAGTAATAAAAGCACCTACATTACAGAGTTGTCGTAGTAAATGAATGAGAGTACAGGTTAACTCTGTAGGTCAGTGCTGGACATAAAGTAAGTGCTTTAAAAGTACTAGCTATCATTACCATTATAATCCATAAATCAAACCTTAGTCTATCATAACCAACTCAATGCATAAGTAAAATCAGATGTAGTCAAATAACAAAGTTATAATTTACATCCTAGATCAACTATCCACATATAAATTGACAGAGGAGAAAATATCTGACATTTAGAGGATGATTATCCTACGGATAACATTTTGATCTCTCAAATTTTTCCAACTAGGCTCAACTATAGGTCAGTATTTCTTAAAGGCTTTTTCATTACTGAAATCCTTTCAGTGACTTCCAAAACCAGCAAACCAGAAAAAAATTATTTAACTGGATATTACCAGAATGTTTTCGTTGATTACATATATTTACTTATATGTCAAATGCAGTAAAATCGCATATTAATCTCAGTTACATTCTCTTACATATAAACTCCCTGTCAGACACATCAAGGGGTACCACCAATGTTAAAGGTCTTTACTGTCAAAAAAAGGTCAATTCACTCGAAGAACCTCAGATTGTAGTCCAATCCATAAAATTCCATTCTGCCATCCAACTTGTTCCAGTTGAAGACCTCTAGCTATTGTTTTTACATATAACAAAATGCACCCATTCTACGTGCATAGTTTGATGAGTTAAGTGTAGATACTTGTGTAACCACAATTGCAATATAGATACAGAACATTTCTGTCACTTCAAAAAGTTCCCTTCATGTATCTTTGAAACCAATCTCCCCTGAACACGACTTAGACAACCATTCATGCATAGTTTTGCCTTTTCTAGAATGTCACATAAATGTATATAGTATGTACCCCTTTCTGTCTGATTTCTTTCTGCAAAATCTATCTCCATGCTGTGTTTATCATTAGTTTGTTCCTCTTAACTACTTCCATGGCTTTTAAAAATTTGGAGGTCTTAATAGATTTGAAAGACGATGGAGACACAAAGGCTAAGGAAAGTAGTTTAGGCCTATATAAAGACTTATCACCAGCTACCTGCATGTCTCTGTTAAAAGCTTAATTTTTTAAAAAAAATTTTATTTATTTATTCATGAGAGACACAGAGAGAGAGAGGCAGAGAGACAGGCAGAGGGAGAAGCAGGCTTCATGCAGGGAGCCTGACATGGGACTCGATCCCGGGTCTCCAGGATCAGGCCCTGGGCTGAAGGTGGCGCTAAACCGCTGAGCCACCCGGGCTGCCCAAAAGCTTAATATTTTAAGGTAAAAGAATTATTTCCCCTTGACCATAATATTAAATTAATATTAAATTATTATTATAATATTAAATTTTTTAGCTACTGTTGCTGAAATCAGAGGGAATTCATGTCCTATCTTTATTTGACTATGTGGATGATGAAATAAGAGCTAAATGTACCTTGAACTTTGTCATGATCTTCTGCTTGATTGTTTTACTACAAGATTGATTTCAAACATATTGACAGCACCTTTTTAACTTCAGCAAAGCAGCCAAGAACTCAAATAAGCACTCTTCCTAATCCCAACAGTTTTTCAATTGGCAATGACAATAAAACTGCAGAGCTACAGGATTTACTTCTAGTTGTTCTCTGTCCTCACCTCCCTCCCTAATAAATGGTTCCAGATTACAAAAAGCAACTTAAGAAAAAAAAGAATCAGACAGCATAAAGTTTCAGGAGGCTTTCAGAGTCAATTTTATTGATAGGTTTGAATATCTTTAGTGCCATGTTTATAAGTAGTTAGTGAAGTGATACAGAACATAGCTCTAATGCATCATTGTAGTCCTAACACCCACAAAAGTGAATTTACTTTTCCCGGAAGCAACTTCATAATATGGTATGACCAACATATCTAGAATATTTCATATAGGGAATGTTTTTTATAATATAATACATAACCATTTCATAACAAAAATCACCAGAACAACTCAAAACACTGATGTCTTTTTGGTAGAATCAGCTCCTCATTCTTTAGTCTGGCTCTAAAAAGGAGGCCTGTCAAGATAAGGTACTTTGTTACACTTCACACTACAGATTAAGGTTCCTGAAACTCTTTCCACTTCTGCTGACTTTCCAAACACAAAACTAACAATCATTCATGCCCATTCCTTTTCCTTTGGCCTCCAAAATTCAGGAGGGAAGATGGTTCCCCAAAACAGTAATTAGCCTTCAACCCAAAACAGTATCTGCCCTTTGATCCAATCTCATTACTTCAGATATCACTTTTAAAAAATATTTAAGTAATCTCTACACTCAACATGGGGCTCGAACTTACATCCCCAAGATCAGGAGTCACATGTCCTACCAACTAAGCCAGTCATGACAGTGCCTCCCTCTTATAGCTGTCACTTCTATACTGACTTCTCAGATTTTTAATCATTAAGCTTGGCTGTTCTATGTATCTCTTCAAGCGAAACATACCCAAAATCTTCACCTCTGCACCCAAACCACCTTCATATTCCAATCTATTTGTAGTCACTATCTATTAATCTTTCTATCCCTAATCCTTCTTCTAGTAACTAAGGCTAGAAACCATAAATCATTTATATAAATCCAATCATTACAAACCAAATCACTATGTTCCACCAAATCTTCCTTTTAAGCATCTCTTTTATCCTCCATGCTAATCCTGAGCATCACTATCTGTTGTCTGGATTATCTAACTGCCTCCTAGTTGGTCTTGCTGACTTCAATCTACCCTGCAGATTTACTACCAGTTTCATTTCCCTAAAACATACCTTAAGCATCCTAAAAAGATGTAGTAGCCATCCATTCCCCCAAGTGACACTGAGTACAAAACATCTAGTCTGGAACCCTCCTCTATAACCTGCCCTGCCTAGCCTTACATAGGCCAAGTACATTATTCACACCTTAATCAACTTGTCCTACCTTCTTTTAGTGAACTGAAAATCATTCAAGGCACCCAAATCATTCAGGGCGTCTAAGAAATAATACCTCTTTGTCGCCATCAGCCTCTCAGCATCCCTATATATAGACCCATCCATATTCCTTGACATTTTTGCCTTCCTTATCCTTCCTATCCTAACTAGTGACTCTGACACCTAGCACCTACTAAGTAAAATACACATTAAAAGATACTTCTTTAGGAAAGGATAGCCTAGTCAACCATTACAAAGTTCACAAAAATATTAAATTGCAGAGACTCAATGTTCTATTGGAACACTGATTAACCTGTCATCTACTGTAACGTATTAAGTACAAGCAGTTCTTATTTCCAACAATTTTTTAAGTGTTTAAAGTAATTTTATTAATTATTTTTGTGATTCCTAGCTTTTATTGCTTTTACTTTCCAAATCAACCAACATTTCTAAGCATGGCCAATTCCACCATTGGTGACGTAAGTTTCTCCTCAAGGACTTTGCTCATATATGGGAGGTTAGGTTTGTACTTTGCATGTTACTTCTACTGATATACTTGGCCACACCATTAGGAAATCTCTTATCACTGCCACCACAACACACCAGAACCTCCACACACTCATGTACTGCTTCCTCAGGAATCTGTCCATCTTAGACATGAGCTGTATTTCTGTCACTATCTCCAATGCCTGTGTAAACTCTCTGTCTGACAACGGGGCTATTTCAGTGGTGATTTTCTATCAATTCTACTTTTGGTATTTCACATTTTTTTTAAAGATTTTATTTATTTATTCATGAGAGACACACAGAGAGAGAAGCAGAGATATAGGCAGATGGAGAAGCAGGCTCCCTGTGGGGAACCCGATGCGGACTCAATCCCAGGACCTCAGGATCATGACCTGAGCCAAAGGCAGACACAAAGCCACTGAGCCACCCAGGTGCCCTGGTGTTTCACATTTAAAGCACAGAGTCAATCACACCCATTTACTGCAGACAGAAGGCACACTAACGAATTTATCACTTGGTCTGTTTCCAAATGTTCTACATTAAGCACCACTAATTCCCACCTCAGTCTACCCCTGTAAGCCCGTTTGAGGACATCTTTGGTTCTAGACCAGAATCTATTCAGCTTAGCTCTTCCTAGGAGGTCTTTGGGCTTAAGAGTTAAGAAAAAAAAAAAAAAAAAAGAATTAAGGAAAGGAACAAGACTAAACTGAGCAAAAGTAGGAATGTATAGAGGAAAAGAAATAAACACAAAGGATTGTTTACCTTAAGTATAGAGCAATCACCTTTTCCTCCATCCCCCATATTACCATTCAAGTACTTCCAAGCATTTACTTCAATACAAATTATTATTGGAGTTATTTTAAAACTACCTTTAGAAAAAAAAACAAACAAACTACGTGTAGATTAAAAATGAGGTGGGCTTGGGCCGCCTGGGCAGCTCAGTTGAGTCTGCCTTCGGCTCAGGGCATGATGATCCCAGCGTTCTGGAATCGAGTCCCGTATTGGGCTTCTTGCAGGAAGCATGCTTCTCCCTCTGCCTGTGTCTCTGCCTCTCTCTCTGTGTCTCTCATGAATACATAAATAAAATCTTAAAAATTTTGGGCTTTTTGTTTTTTTAAAGATTTTATTTTTAAGTTATCTCCATACCTGACATGGGGCTCCAAGTCACAACCCTGAGATCAAGAAGAGTCACATGCTCCACCAACTGAGTCCATCAGGTGCCCTTAAAATGTCTGAGTCAGGGGCAGCTCAGGTGGCTCAGCGGTTTAGCGCCACCTTCAGCCCAGGGCCTGATCCTGGAGACCCAGGATCGAGTCCCACATCGGGCTCCCGGCATGGAGCCTGCTTCTCCCTCTACCTGTGTCTCTGCCTCTCTCTCTCTGTCTCTCTCTCTATGTATGTCTCTCATGAATAAATAAATAAAATCTTAAAAAAAAAAAAGTCTGAGTCATTTTATAGACACACCATCTAATTAATCCCTAAAAACTCTTAAAAACAAAACAGAAACACCAGCATTCTAATGGCTAAGATAATCTGCATTTATGCAAAATCTGCATTCTAATGGCTAAGATTTTGTTATTAAGGAAAACAAATAAATAAAAATGAGGCACCTGGCTGGGTCAGTCAGTGGAGCTTGCAATTCAATCTGGGGCTTGTAAACTCCAGTCTCACAGAGGGTAGAGATTACTTAAAAATAAAATCTTAAAACAACAACAACAACAACAACAAAAAAAAAAAAAAAAAAACAAGAAAACAGTAAGACCAAATTATAACAGCAAATACACACAAAGAGAAATTCAAATGACCAGTAAAACATATGATAATGTTCACCCTCATTAGTAATAGGAAAATGCAAATTTCCTAATAGGGAAAATGCAAAATTAAAGTCACAAACAGTGCTTCTCTCATTAGAGTGAAGAAAAAAAAATTCTCAATACCGAATGTAGACAAGGACATAGAGCTGTGCTGTCTGATACAATAGCTAGTAGCCATATGTGACTAGTAAGAATCTGAAACGTGGCCAATCCAAACCAATCCAGACACGCTGTTAAATATAAAATACATACCCTATTTCAAAGATTTAATAAGAAAAAATGCAAAAAACTCATTAATTTTTATCGTCTACATACTGAAATGGTATCTTTAATAAACTAGATAAAATATTTTATTAAAATTACCTTCAACTACTCCTTTTTGTTAAAGCGGCTACTAGAAAATTTTAAGTTACATGTATGGCCAACATTATATTTATATAGGACAGTACTGATATGGATAAAGAGCAACATAAACTTTTGTATACCACTGGTGGGAGCATAAATTGCTATACCCACTTTGGAGAGCATTTTGGAAACACCTTGGTAGGTTGTACTATGAGAAAAGCCTCCAATTCAGCAATTATACCCCTAAGTATGTGCTCTAGAAAAAGTCTTTCACAACTGAAAGACAGGTCAATTGCATTTTAGCGCCATTGTTTACAATAAAAAAATAATCCAAATACTCAGAGAGACTAGATTAAATGCATTATAATCATACAATGGAATACAATACATATGCAATACTATTAGAAAGAGGGGAATAGAGCAACAAGGAAGAACTTCGCAAAAATGTTAAGTGAAAAAAGCGAATTGGATGAACAAGTATTCCACATAAAAACTATAAAATCTCTTAAAAGAGTAGTATATGCTATTTAGACACATACACAGAGATCATCTATGTGAGGGCAGGCACAAGATTCGGGACGGTGGGAAAGAAAGGATGTAATCTGTGAAGGTAACAGGATTGCAAGTATGCTGGAAATGTCCTCTATCCTAAACTAAACTGGATAGTGGGTACTTTGGTGTTCCTTATTCTCTATAACCTTTTTTTTTACATCTGAAGGATATCTGTTTTTTTAACATATGATTTTATGGACCATGTACAGAACCATACTTTATTGTTTTGGAGATATAAAGAAAAGCTTCACAATTTTCACCACATTAAAAGCAGTCAGACCTTGAACATCAGGTTGCAGAAGCTACATATAAATACCAATTATGTGAACACCAAATATATAAACACCAATTTTATACCTCTACTACCACTACAATGAGAAAAATGGGACTATATATATATAAAAATCAGGGCTCGGCAAAACTTTTCTTTAAGGAACTGTAAATGTTTGGGGCTCTGCAGGGCCATATGGGTTCTGTTACAACTACTCAACTTGCCATAGCAGTGGGAAAGCAGCCATAGACAATATGAAAACAAATGAGCATAGCTGTTCCAATAAAGATTTATTTACAAGAACAGGCAGGAGACAAAATTTGGCCAATGAGCCATAGCTGGGTGACCCCTGTCTATATCCATCTTCAAAAAAAGAAATCATGAGGTGCCCAGATAGCTCAGTTGGTAGAGCATCTTACTTTTGATCCTAGGGCTGTGGGTTCAAGCCCCACACTGGGTGGAGAAATTACTTAAAAAATTAAATCTTAGAGACTCCTGGGTGGTTCAGTGGTTGAGTGTCTGCCTTCGGTCACAAGAGTGATGTCCTATGTCTCTGCCTCTCTCTCTGTTTCTGCCTGTATCTCTGTCTCTCCTGTCTCTCATGAATAAATAAATAAAATCTTAAAAAAAAATCAAATCTTAAAACAAATAAAGAAAAAACAAACCACTAAATCTATTAAGTAAAATTCTGAAGGAGAAATAGATTTGCATGGTAACAAAATATGCCACAATTTACCTGACGATCACAAAGGAGAAAATATTCCTTGTCCATGGGGACACCTAACAATCACCAACTTCACCGGTGACCAAATTTAGACCCACTAAATCTTGTGACAATCAGGCATTTTGTGCATCCTGGTGTGATGTAATATGAAATAGCATCAACTACAAAGCACCTGGCCAAAATACTTAACCTGAACTTAACTCAGTCTTTAATCCTAATTTAACAACCTACAGAGAAGAAGTAAGTTTTTTAAAAACACCTCAAAAAAAAAAAAAAAAAATCAGACAAATTTTGAATACAGGACATTTTACAAGATAATACACCTCTTCAAAAAGAGGGTCACTTTTTAAGTAGCTGTTTCAATTTAAAAGAGAACTGAGACACAACAGCAAATGCAGTACAACAGTGCATGATCTTCAGTGGAACTTAGTGTGGAAGGGAAAAGCTATGTTAAGTCATTTTTTACCCAAATGGGTAAATCTGCATATGGATTGGGGATTAGAGGACTCCAGGCATTAGATAATAGTGTATGTATGATGACAGTATTGTAGGTAGGAAGAAAATATCATTTTAGGGGGAGATTCATATTTAATAATTTAGAAGTGAAGTAACACATGTCTATAATTTATTTTTAAATGGTTCAGCAAAGGGTAGCCCCGGTGGCTCAGCGGTTTAGCGCCACCTTCAGCCAAGGTGTGATCCTGGAGACCCAGGATCGAGTCCTGCTTCCTGCATGGAGCCTGCTTCTCCCTCTGCCTGTGTCTCTGCCTCTCTCGGTTTCTCAAATAAATAAATAAAATCTTAAAAAAAAAAAAAAAAAAAAAGGTTCAGCAAAGATTATATAAAGCAAATATGGTAAAAATACACTGTTGAATTTCAGTAGTGGGTATGTAGGTACTCCATAAACTGTTACAATGTTCTGTAGGATTAAAATTTTTCACACACTAAAAATTTTTTCATAAATATAGCATTATGTCAACATGCTTCTACAAAAGAATTTTTCATAAAAAGGCAAAATGCATTACAAGATTATTTGTTAGCTTATTAAATTTTATTCATCACTCTCCTCAAAATACTAGTTTTAAGTCTCCCCCAAAGTTCTCAAGGTATATCAAATTTGACCCAAAATAAATTCTTCTCAAGTTCAGTGATCTGGATTTTTTTTTTAAAGATATTATTTATTTGACAGAGATAGAGAGCACAAGCAGGGGGAGTAGGAGAGAGAGAAGCTGGCTTCCCACTGACCAGGGAGCCCCATGAAGGACTCCAGGATCATGAACTGAGCCAAAGGCAGACACTCAACCGCTGAGCCACCAGGTGCCCCAAGCGTCTAGTTCAAGAGAAGAAATGTAAACCTCTCTCCCCTCCTCCTTCTCCCTAGTCTCCTCCCATTAAAAATACTGTTTCTGGGCGCTGGACTGGCTCAGTCAGTAAAACAAGTGACTCTAGATCTTGGGGGCATGAACAGAAGCCCCAGGTGGGGTGTACAGATAACTTAAAAATCTTTTTTAAAAAATTAAAAAATAAGTAAGTTTTTAAAAATTTACATATTATCATTCACTTTACAAATGAGAAAACTGAGATTTAGAGACATTAGATAACTTGCTTTAAGTTACCCATCTGTGGAATGATGGAACAATTAATTCAAATCCAAGTAGTCTAACTTTAGTGTCAACACTCCCAATCATCCTCCTCCTTTTGAAGCTTTTTCCAGAAACATAACCCACTCCAAGTATACAGCCTTCTTACATTTAATATATACTTAACAAACATACACAAGTAAGTGGTGCTAAGCATCCTACACTATTACCTAAATGCATAAAGTAGCAAAAATTCAGAAATACATATCTAAGTGTTGACAAGAAGCCTCCCTCATGCATGTTTGTGAATAAGTAATTCTATAGGCATAGAATGGTTTTCATTCACATGTGACTAAGATCCTTCTTAGTCTTTATTATTATCAAAGCATTACTCTGAAATAATAAAGTCCTAAAACCATATTCTCCTAATGTCATGTCCATTTGGCCAATTCTTCTGACCATTTTTCAGTTGGTATACCCCTGAAACTACTGCTGTATACCATCTCCCAAACTTTGCTAGCAAAAATATCTATCAATTAAATATCATACTTACCTTTGTTAGATGGTTTTCAGTCCTTCTAAAAACATAGTTATTCCAGCTAGCTCTCTAAAATTAATGATGCATCTCCTCTCCTTTCTATTCAAAATATACTTTATATTTGACTCCATAATTTACCCACACAATCTACGCCTGAACAAAAACGAAAGACCCACCTACATGAACTCTAGTCTGCAAGGTGATCAGAAAGTTCAAAAACAGAGGTATTATTTTAACATTCTGTACTGGAACATCAATAAACCACTTACTGTATGCATCTGCGCTTCTAAACGTGGTGGCCACCCTGTACTTAAATAAAAATCAAGAAATCAGACAGAGGCGGAAAAAGCAAGATAAACCAAAAGCACAAGAGTAAATAACCTGATCTAAAAAATAAACCTATCACTGAGAAAGAGACTCATGAATTAGACTAAAAGCAACAATGCTATCTAAAATATCACTAATCCTTCCAAACTTCTACTTCCCTTACAAACTAGAGTTAGACTGCATAAAACAAAAACAAAGGAAAAGTATAACTGAAAACTAATGATATACTAAGGTAAAACTTATCATTTCAGTTTTACATTTTGCTTCAAAACACTCCAGAACAGAGGGATACAAGATATTAAACTCCGTTCCCTTACATTTAGGACTTCAACCACAAAAGCTTTAATAAAATTCTGTACTATATAAATGAAACCAGTTATAAGAAATAATTTAAGATATTAGGAAAGGCTTTATTTTTTAATCTAAAATGTTGAACAGCTTAGTGAACCTGGTCTGAATTACAGCACTTAATTTAATATATTAAAAAAGTTCAAATTTTGGGGCACCTGGGTGGCTCAGTCAGTGGAGCATGACTCCTGGTTTTGGCTCAGGTCATGATCTTAGGGTCGTGGGGTCGAGCCCCATGATGTACTCAGGTTCTGCAAGGAGTCTGCTTGAGATTCTCTCCCTCCTCCTCTCCCTCTACCCTTCCGCCACTCACACTCTGTAAAATAAAATCTTTTTTAAAAAGTTCAAATTCTTCCGCACATCAGCACTTTGATACAAGTGATAAATACAGTCACAAAAATATATTAAAAGTGAAACTAGTAATTTGAAGGCTGAATTTGGGTGCTATAAATGAAGTCTCTCAGGTCATGAATGGAACCAGTGTTCATTTTTATATTGAGGCACTGAAATAAACACAAGTTGATTTGCTTTAAAATAAAAAAAATCTCAATTCACTGCAGCAAGCAAGATCACGAGAGTCTTACTCAATGCCTCACAAATGAAAGCAAAAGACTATTATGTATTAAGATAAAAACAAAGATCAAAGATCTCTCATGCTTATCTGAAGTGTGCAATGTTTGTGCAAACTCAGGAAGAGACATTTTTACCAAACTGGATCATCACTAGAAAAGGTACATGACAGAAAGTAGAAAAATAAGCACCTGCTTCATATCATGCAGTAAGACATCCTCATGCAGAAATTTATAATGCAGGAAAAACAAAGGCACAACTTCAAGTTCTACACCACAGCTCTAGAAGGGAAGCAGTAACAAATATATAGACCAATTTTAGCACAGTAAACTAAGAGACAGATTGGCTCCATCAGCTCTCTTCAACAGAACTGTCAAATAACCAGAAAACACAAGTAGCAGTCACAAATCAGCAACAGTATTTCCAGACACTAATGGCCAATCACCAACCTTTAGCTGTACTCACAAAAGAGCACAAACAGCAACAGAGTTTTTTCTAAACACTAACGACAACATATATTTTATAGGTGCATCCCAAGTTACTTAAACCAGTCCTGTTAAAAAGTCCTGTTTACCCTACTCCCATTATCCTACCTTCTTCCATTTTCCTCTATAGGAACTCAATTTATCCAAGTTTGGGCAGTAAATGATAACACCTGAAGGCCTCAGCTTCCCTCGTCTAATTTCTATATTTGGCTCACCTTTTAATCTTAGGTACAACAATATTTCCCCCTTCCTACTTCCTCTTTCCATGTATCAGTTTTTGTCTAGTTACAGAAAAACTCTTTTTTCCTTCCCTATTATTTTGTTAAAAATGGTAAAGCTCTGTGCACCTGGGTGATTCAGTAGTTAAGTGTCTGACTCTTGAAGTCAGGGTCCTGAGAGCCCTGCACTGGGTGTGGAGAGCCTAATTACAAACAAATAAATAAATAAAGCTCTAGGGGCTCCTGACTGACTCAGTCAGTGGAGCACATAACTGCTTATCTCAGGGTGGTGAATTCAAGCCCCACCTTGCTTGTAGAGCTTACTTTAAAAAAAAAAAAAAAAAAAAAAAACCACCACGAAAGCTCTATTCACAACTTCTGAGGGTAATATGGAAAACACCATACACATCCCAAATTTTCCACTCCTAATTTCAGTCATCCACAAAGGGCGTACAGTTGTAATATAAATTAAGGA
This sequence comes from Canis lupus baileyi, assembly GCF_048164855.1. Taxonomy (NCBI): domain Eukaryota; kingdom Metazoa; phylum Chordata; class Mammalia; order Carnivora; family Canidae; genus Canis; species Canis lupus. The sequence continues at coordinate 49,330,823 of NC_132848.1, read as the reverse complement.
AGTGTGTTTGCTATCAGAATGTAAAATCTTTGAGGGCAGGGATTTTTGTCTGTTTTATTCAGTCTCCAGCCAGAGGATGGTGCCTTGCATATTATAAGGCACTCAGAGAATGCCAGAATAATGGCTGGGAATGGGGTGGCTACAGACTGAATATTATTAACTACATAAAATGCTTTACTTCTCAGTGGGATGGTAACCTGCAGTAAGTAAAGTAAAAGGAAGCCGCTTATATCTGAACTTGATCTCCCATACATTCTATCATTTAGAGTTGCTTTGAGTTCATTATTTCCTTTCTGCAAAGGACTCAGAAGGAGGGCCACCTGTATTTAATAGGTAACACCAGTTCATTAACTCAGAGTTGAATGCTTTAATGAGAAGAGGGGAAAAGAAACATTCTTTCCCAGGATAGGTTAAGTACCCATGAGCAATATGGACACTCCTAGATTCTCCTACTTGTAAGAACATCTATTAACTGTCCTTTTTCAGTGTTAAGAGTGCGCTTTTACATACCTACAACAAGAAAATAAAATGCTATTAGACTTAAGAACCAGTGATATTACTCTCAACCTTTAAAGTGTTTTGAAATCCTTCAGAACGTCAAAAATCACTCTATATATCCTTTATCAAGCCTGCTTCTTGGGTCTGTATTATCTATCCAACAGAATCTATTCAACTTAATTTTTTCATATATTACACATTTGACCATACCTAGTAATAACCACATTTAAAAAATAGTTTCCCACGAAGGAAAAGATTTTTCAAGTTTCTATCATAAAAATGCACTTATCATACACAACATATTTTGAAGTGGGGGGGCGGGGGGGCATTCTATGTAGACAAAAAGCCCAGCAATACTAGACACAGATCTTATCCTGTCTACACCACCACCAATAACTGGTCCCATCTCTCCAGTGAGACAAGTTCCTTAATATTCAATAGAAGTCTTCCAATAGGAAGTCTTCCAATGTTCATCTCTCTCTCTCAATATCAAACCATCTACTTAATAGTCTTCTAAAGTAAATGAAAAAAAGCTTTAAATTGGTGAGCTGTGCTTTAACTGTCATAAACCATGGTAAATTTGTTCTAATATATGAACAAGTTAAAATACCACAATTGATTGTTAAACTATTGAGTTCTTGAACTTAAATAAGTTATTAGAAAGGGTATCATTATAAAAGGTATATGTCATGCCAAGAAACAATAAAGATATTGTAGATATGGTCACAAGTTAGCTGTAGTTAAAAAAGAAAAATATTTACTTGAGAACTCCTGTGTGTCATGACTTACCATAATTCAGAGCAAAATGTTTACATCTGTTATTAACATTAAATTGAAAGGGAGAAATAACACACCGTGAAATTTGAATGAAAATTAAAAAAAATAATGAGTTACCTTAGGGTATTTGTTTCCTAGGTTACTAGATGATGCTATAAAAAAATCTCATGATCTTTATGAAATCTGAGATATTAAACTACAATATATAGACTGCGTTTTTGAAAACTTCATTCTATCAAGAATTTAGTAAAGACTTATTTTTGTCAATTAATATTGATTCACCTACCTGATCAAATCACTCAAGTTAGTCTAAATGGTGGGGTTTTTTGTGGGGCCGGAGAGGATATAGCTTAAACATTGAGAAGTGTAACTCAAGTCCAGTCTATGCAAAGGTTAAACCACATTAGAAATGTTTCATTTTAAAAAAGATTCCAAAACGGCAAATCAGATATATTAGCATACTTAAATCACTCTAGAAGATCAACTGATTTTAAATCAATGTTTTAGTATAACAAGTATTATCAACAAAAACAAGAATAAAACAAAGATTATGAAGAACCTTTTCACCTCTACATGTTAAATCAGATGCTAGAAGATGATGATAGGCCCCATCCTTTCATGAATTTTATGACAGTCAAGCAAAAACTACAAAAACCAATATTCCCCAAATCTACCCCATTTCCCTTCACTGTTTAGTTTGAGCATGGATAGTGGGATGGAAAGACAGATTACATTTCCAGAGTGTACCTAGTATCTGAGAATTTTACCTCATATCCCCAATTGATCAATCTCCTAAATCCACAATTCTACTGATGTGATATATAAAATATATTCTACAGTAAAACTTTAAAACTCCTAACACATTATTTGGTTCCAACTCAGATTCTGAAATTAGTTCACTAAGAAAACAATTAAAAGAATCAAGTACAATATGGGGGAAAAAACAAAATAATGGCTATCCAGAAATAACCATATTCCCCCAAATTCGCTTACTGCTAACCATAATTTCATATTTTATGCTAAGTATTACTTGAATAAATTTTACTATTCAAATTCTGGAATTTTTTTTTTTAACTATTCTAACACTGACACTGTCAGTTGTTTCCCAACTAATTTTTGCTTAAAATCAATGAACTGTGAAAGGTATATTTCACAGAAAAAGTAAAATACCACGTTGTATTTTAATAAGTTAATTTTATTCACTTTACCTTATGAAAGACCACTACAGAATGAGCATTTTATGATAGACCACTACGGAGTTAGAATTATACTATTTCACTTCTTTCTAGCCTAGGCAATGTCATAATAATACTTTAAAATAGTTACAAGTAGGGATCCCTGGGTGGCTCAGCGGTTGAGAGCCTGCCTTCGGCCCAGGGCGTGATCCTGGAGACCCGGGATCGAGCCCCACATTGGGCTCCCCGCATGGAGCCTCCTTCTCCCTCTGCCCGTATCTCTGCCTCTCTCTCTCTCTCTTTCTGTCTCTCATGAATAAATAAATAAAATCTTTAAAAAAAATTTTTTTTAAGTTACAAGCAACATGCAATTTTTCATACAATGTGGTTAATATGTGTAACTAACAATAAAAGGAGGGGGTCATTCACTGTCAGTATCATGTGCAATAAAAGAAATGTTTACCAACCCATTGACAAGGGCATGTTTAAAAACTGAGGCAATGATAAAACCATTGTAATGAATCTCCACAAACACTGAGCTACATTATGGCAAATTCTACTCTTCCAAGAGTCTATCAGCACCAAATTTTAATTCAAAAGTCTTCATATAGTCTTTCACTATAGGAAAATAAATTTTCAACAAGAACCACTTTTTCTGACCTTTACAATTTGTAAATGAGATATTCTTAGAAGCACAGCTATTTAGACATACCATTCCTTCAGATGATGTAATCTTAAGGGATTTGGTAATTATAATATGTTAATTACTAACATAAAATATTATTTATTGCCATGACTATCAGACAAACTTTAAAGCTTTCACCTATTGCTGGAGTCTTTACAGAAAGCAGAAACCTGGTATGAGAAAACAGGTATTGAAAGCTCTCCTGGTCACTTCTAAGAGAACTAGGCCATGAACAAATTCAAAGGATGATGTACAAAAACTGAGAAAAACTTAGTAAATGGGTATGAAAGATTACATAAAAATACTACTCCACGCTGATAAAGCAATATAAAAAGCCACTGCAGAAACTGTGATAAGACTTTTATGAGAGCAAAACTAAATGAAAGGGGAAAAAACAAGCACCATTAAAAGAAAAAAATAAGACATTGAGAGAAAAAAAAAAAAAACAACAATTAAAACAGGATTATCCCTGGAAAAAAAAAAAAACCCGTTGACTTAAAAAAACAAAAACAAAAACCTGTTCTAAATACTAAATTTTAAAAGTTCAACTGAAACAACACAGTGCTCTTTCAGGAGGCCTACAAAAATATTTCTTCAAAAAATTACCATTTTAATAGTATAACTTCAACCATACTTTTTAAAAGCCTGTACACTTGGAAAAGACTATTATAATAATTACAATAACTTGTCCCTCTTTAGAAATGCTCTATTTAAAAGTAGGCCAACAATAGGAACTTTGCTATTACACAACAGAGAAAGTAAATGAAATAATGTCCATTAACATTCAGCGTGGATGGCATGTTTCTGCACCTCCTAGAACATATGGACTTACGCTATCTGCCCTGAACAATCTACCACTTCTACATCCGTGCAGTAGCTCAAATAAAATGAGTTCCTGTGTTAATCCCACAGTAAACCTCAGTAATTCTCACATCACAATTGTAAACGTTTGTTAACAGAAAAAGAATGTTTTTCCCAAAATAGCTACATATCACTAAGACTACTCAAATTCCTAAATAATCCTTTTACAAGACTCCTGCCAACTTTATTTTGATACATTAAACATGTGGAGCCTATTTTAAAAGGTCTTTAACTATGACTTCTCGAAAACCGCTTCCTAGTTAGTCGTTCATATAATGTCTTCTTTTTAAAGTTTTCACGTCCTTTTTAAGCCGACTTGAATACTGATGAATCTGGGCCGACTCTTCCAAACGCTTAAGAAGCAGTTTTGCCAAGTAAGACGGGCAAAGGTTCTGGATCTGCTAAACTCCACATTAGAGGTCAGGCAACTTAAAAAAAAAAAAAAATGAAATAACTATTCTCAACGTTCACCGAATCTTTCGTTTTTAAAATTACCTCGTGTTACTTTCACATTTAACGTTTAAGAATACAACCTTTAGTTGTTGTTGTTGTTGTTTTAAAGGATATTAGGCCCAGTTAAATTAAAAATAAAATAAAATAAATAAAAAACTGAACTGTCACTATAAAGCTGATTAGTCTACTCTTAAAGGGTCTCTGGAAGATCTGGGGTACCGGCTGTAGAAGTTTCATTTAAAGACTTCTCTGTTAAAAAGAATGACATGCGAAAAGGATCGCTTGGGAAGGGAAGGGAAGGGAAGGGAAGGGAAGGGAAGGGAAGGGAAGGGAAGGGAAGGGAAGGGAAGGGAAGGGAGGCGAAGGGAAGGGAAGGGAAGGGAAGGGAAGGGAAGGGAAGGGAAGGGAAGGGAAGGGAAGGGAAGGGAAGGGAAGGGAGGCGAAGGGAAGGGAAGGGAAGGGAGGGGAAGGGAAGGGAAGGGAAGGGAAGGGAAGGGAAGGGAAGGGAAGGGAAGGGAAGGGAAGGGAAGGGAAGGGAAGGGAAAGGGAAGCGAAGGGAAGGGAAGGGAAGCGAAGGGAAGGGAAGGGAAGCGAAGGGAAGGGAAGGGAAGGGAGGCCCGGAGTCGGCTGAGAAGAAAAGGGGCGATTTAAAGCCACTTTTCAGAAGGAAGGAGGTGGTGAGACGCACGGCCAGAGGAGCGAGAAAGAAGATTTAACAAGGAAGTGAAGTGGAGCGCAGAGTGGGGCAGAAGCTCGGAGGCAAGAGCCGGGAAAGGTAGGGTCTCGTCTCCCAACAGGCGCGATCCAGGAAGGGAGGGGTTAAGGCCTGGGGTGGCCCCAGCGTGGCGGCGTGAAGATGCTCGCCGACTCGGAGGCCGGGCACCGCAGCTCACTCGCAGGCGCTGGAGCAAAGTAAAATTCCCTGCCCCGAGCCTCTCCCGGCCTCGGCCGAGCGCGGAGGCGGCGGCTGGGGAAGGGGCCTAGCCCGGAGCCAGGCCCGGCGTCCTGCTCGCCCAGGCTCCCCGGCGCCCGAGCCAGGAGGCCAGGACCAGGCAGGCAGGGCCCACGCCCGCAGCCGGCGGCGCCCCGAAAACGGTCCGGGACCTCGGCGCTGCCCGCGAGCCGTTTCCCCTGCGGCGGGGCGCTGGGCGGCCTTACCTGGGGCGAGGGAGGGAAGCGAGGTCGAGGGCGTCCGCAGAGACCCCCTGCTGCACTCCGCCCGGGCCTCCGACCGAGGCGCGACCCTGCCGCAGCCGCCGCTGCCCCGTCGGGCTCTCGGCCGCCGCCTCCGCCGCCTCCGGGGCTGTTTACACCGTCGGGCCCCGCACGCCGCCGCCGCCGCCGCTGCCGCCTTCTCTCCACCCTAGCGCCGTTGCCGATTCGGCCGCCGCCACCTCCTCCGCCGCAGCCTCGTCTCTCTGGAGCATCTTCCAGCCACCGAACCCTGAGAAACAGAGACTCCAGCCGCGCCGGCAGGAAACTCCCCCGCAACTGCTAGGGGGACCAGGCGGTCAGAGCACCGGCGGCTTTTCCGCCATTGAGCAGCAGCCGCTCCGCTCCTTCTGCAACCCCCTCCCCGCACCCTGTCCTCCCCGCCCCCCGGCGGGCCCCGCCCCCAGCCCCCCCCCATCGGGACGGTGCAGCCCTCGTGTCGCACCTGGTTGGCCACGCGGCCCGTCAATCACCACCCTCCCTCCCACTTCGGCGGCTCTCTACCGCCGTACTTAGCTTTCCCCGCCCACAATGCCCCGCCTCCCGGCTCCTGATTTCCTATTGGGCCCCAGTGACCACCTTCAATTGGCAAGGTCAACTATCCATCAAACACCGCCCACTGAGCGAGACCCAACCCTTCATTACCATTTACTTTACCCAGCCCCGCCCCTGGGCGTCAGGGACTGACCCACGCTGCCAGCCATAAGTAGACATGGCCATCAATCAAATAACGCCCACCTGCACTCCGCCTCGCAAAGACCGAGCCCTAGCGATTCCCTTTTCTTATTGGCCCAAAGGGCGACTTGAACCCTCAACCATTGGCTTCCAGTGCGTGTCCGTCACGGAACCAATTTCCAAGTCCGTCACACTGGCTTTTTTTAAATGAACGCGCAAAAGGCGGGGAAGTATCCGAAAAGCGATTGGCCAGTCCTCGAAAACGGTCAAATCCAGAAAGTGTGTGCGGATCCTTCCCGTCCTACGAGAACCATGCCCCTCTCTTTTTTGATCCCTAAGCCTTGCGTAAGACAAGCGCCATCGAGGAGCCAACGCGCTGTGCAGTTATAGGTGTGGAAGCTAGTCCCACCCGCAATCGCAGGGGGCTGGCTGCTGATTGGCTAGCAAAGTCCTGTTAGGCGCTCATTGGAGGATACAAACGCCTCTCTGGGGCTCGGAGACGGGAAGGGAAGGCGCAGGCGAGGCTGAGAAGCGGTCCGGGGAGAGGCAGTTGTTTTGCTCCAGCCAACGGGTGGGGCGGACGCGGGAGAGGGAAGCTCGCCGCGCAGGGCTGGGGGGGGCGGGGAGGGTGCGCGGAGGCGAAAAGCCCGGATGTTTCCTAACAATGAAATCATCGCCGACCAATCAGAGCTGCTGAGCTGGGATACCTGCCTGACCTGTCCTGAGTGGGAAGGGAATGAGTTAGTGAGCGGGAAATTGGGCTGTCGGAAGAATGTTGCAAAGCCAAGTGGAAAAAGGGAACAGGTGATGCCTTCAAGAGGACTCTGCTGTGATGGGGTTATTTTTATTCTTTCTAGGCCTGCAACGCCTGGCGCTCAGCCCTTGACATTTCCGTGTTTTGTTTCTCAGTCCACATTGATTTTTACAACTCTCGGGCCTAGTCTTTGACATCCATTCGTTTGTTCCGCAGTTATTAAGCGCCTGCTATTTGGCAGGCACTGTTCCTAGAACTGGAGATACAGAACTAAATTAGGCAGTCCCAGGACAAGATGATAGGTGCTACCGTTGGCACGTGCAAGGGATAGTGGTGAATAAGGGATGGTCCCTGTGGATAGGTTTATGGAAGAAGGCTTCACGAAGAACAGGGTGAGTCTAGAAGGAATGATTCTATAGGCAGAAGAGGGACGTGGACAGGAATCGTTCAGCAATGGAATTAGACTAACAGGTATTGTTAGGTTAATTCCCCGCAAAGAAACTAAAGTGTAATGGAAGCAACTTTTTTTTTTTTAAGATTTTGTTTATTTATTCATGAGAGATACAGAGAGAGAGGAAGACATAGGCAGAGGGAGAAGCAGGCTCACTGCGGGGAGCCCAATGGGGAACTCAACCCCAGAACCCCAGTATCACGACCTGAGCCAAAGGCAGATGCTCAACCACTGAACCACCGAGGTGCCCCTAATGAAAGCATTCTAACACCTTAGGATACTTTTTTTTTTTTTTTTTTTTAAGTATCTTGCTTAAAGATTTAAACCTTCATCAGTTTTGCATACACTGGTTTGGACAGACAAGCCAAGATCCAGCAGAGTGCTATTCAGCTTAGGGGCTGTGGATGTTTTAGGAATAAGGGCAAATTTAGGAATAGGACCATTGCTCAGGCTATGGTGAAGATGGTAGAAATAAAGACTTGATTATAGTTCAGATTTTTTCATCTATGCCCCAAGTTTGTGGAACAATAGCATTTTATATAGTATGGTGGCTGGACCACCTGCATCATAATCACCTGGGGTGCAGATATCTGGGTCCACTCACACCTGTAGTATCGGGGACTCCAGAAACAAGATTTAGAAAGGTGAAGTTTAGGGACGCCTAGGTGGCTCAGCGGTTGGGTGCCTGCCTTCGACTCAGGTCATGGATCTGGCATCAAGTCCCACATCGGGCTCCCTGCGAGGAGCCTGCTTCTCCCTCTGCCTATGTCTCTGCCTCTCTCTTCTTTCTCTGTGTGTCTCTCATTAATAAATAAATAAAATCTTAAAAAGAAAGAAAGGTGAAGTTTCAAATTCCCCAGGTGGGTTTTATGAACACCCATGACTGAAATCCTCTAATATAGGTAAGGGAGATACCATAGACTAAAATTTCATTCCCCGCTTCTTCATGTTGGGAGGAAAAATAGTGAAGAAAAACAAGTAGGCCCATTTAGACTTTGCCTTTTCTTGTCCCATTTATTATCAGTATCAGATCTTAGGAAATATTTCTTAATTTATAGAATACATTCCCTTAACCACACTCCTTTACCTGACACACTTTATATAGGGGGAAAGGAGTCTAGGATCCCAGCTTCCAAAATAGAAATCTAAAGATCATAAAAGTGGATACATCTTAGGATCCTGGTCTTTAAAATCCAGGCAATCTCACAAGGGCATCAGAGAAGTTTCTTGATCTGCTTGATTTCCTTCTTACTTTCCCTTAGTTGACCCTAAAACTAATACAAAAGCACAATCATTTAGGTGGGCTGATGATTGCACATCATAAACAAGATTCACAAATTTAAAGGTAAATTGGTGCGTACTATCATGAACATATCATAAACATTGAGTACCATGATAGTGGGCTCTGTTATTAACTCTGTGAATGCAGCTAATCTGGCTCTCTGAGTCTTGTTTTGTGTTGTATATATAGGAATCACAAAATCTTATGAAGCCAAATGAAGAGCTTTAGATGCTATTAGTAATGCAACGCACTCTCCAAAAGATAGTGGAAACATACTAAATGTAATGTAGAAAATGTTCTGATTTTTCCAATGTTGGCTTTAGTACTCCGGCGTTCCTTTTAAATTTCTTTTTAGATCTTATTTATTTATTTAATTATTTATTAGAGAGAGAAAGAAAGAGAGAGCACTATCACGAGTGGGAGAAGGGGCAGAGAGAAAGAGAATCACAGAGCCTGAAATTAATTAACTGTAATATTGTGATATAATAGAAATATATATTTAATCTTCATCCTGGTTCCTGACATAGAGCTCCTAAAACCCTTATCATTTTTTGAGTGATAGGGGTAAGGAGAGCATTTTTGTTATTCATAAGAAGCCTTTTTTTTTTTTTCTTTTAAATAAGCTCTAGGCCCAACCTGGGGATTGAACTCAAGACCTTGAGATCAAGAGTCACATGCTCTACCACTGAGCCAGCCAGGTGCCCCTTTTTGAACACATGGATTTATGCTAATGAGGTAACTTCATGGAGGATAGCTGGTTGCCAGAGGAAGCAAGTATATAATGAAAATGTCAGAACTTTCAGCCCAACTCCCTACCTCTAGAGAAGGCAAAGGAGCTGGAAATGGACTTAATCACCAATGGCCAATGATTTAATCAATCATGCTTATGTAATGAAGCCCCCATAATAAAACCTAAATGACCGGGTTTGGAGAACTCCTGAGTTGGCATATACATTGAGGCACTAAGAAGGTTTGCGATCCAGGTAAAGCCATGGAAGCTCTTTCCTGAGTTCTGTGAACAGTTCTAGAAATTTATCAAACCTGAAGAATGCATTGTGGAAATCCCCCATTTATAGCTGGGCGGTCAGGACAGATCACAACCTGGGACTTGGGATGGGCCTCTAAAAGTGGGGACAGTCTTATGGGACTGAGTCTTTAACCTGTGGGAACTGCCCTAACTCCAGATAGTTAGTGTCAAAATTGCTTTAGGTAAGGAAAACACCCACACACGTGGGTCAGAAGTGTAAGAGTGGGAAACAACTTTTCCTTTTTACTGACCACTACTATTTTCTTAGAAAGCCTCAACCCTGATTTTAATGAAACCACAACATAGTTTCTCTTAAAAATGTGTCTCAAACAGCTCCAGAGAGCTCCTTAGAATGAAGGCTCTTTTATCCCAAAGTATCTAGGATTCAGCAAGAATTAAGCCACACATGCTAAAAATTATCTTAAAAGTCCGTAAAAGAGGCACCTGGGTGGCTCAGTGATTGAGTGTCTGGCTTTGGCCCAGGGCGTGATCCCGGGGTCCTGGGATTGAGTCCCACATCAGGCTCCCCGTAGGAAGCCCTGTTTCTCCCTCTGCCTATGTGTCTGCCTCTCTCTGTGTGACTCTCATGAATGAATAAATATTTTTTAAAAATCCATAAGAATGTTGCCCCCTGTTCCATATTTAATACTTATTTCAACACTAAAATATTTAAAGTTTTTATCATCATGAAGGGACAAGATTTGTTATAAACCATGTCAGAAAGTCAGAAATATGTTTGTTTAACAGAAAATCTAAGCAGTGGCTTAAATTCTGGGAGGATGTGGGTGGCTTTTTTCCCCCACATAACAAGAATTCTGGAGGTGAGCAGTGATGTCAAGGTCAGTGCTTCTACAATTATCTTGTTGCCCCAAGATTGCAGGGTGGTTACTGCAGCTTCAGATAAGATGCCCAAGTGGAAGGCAGTAGGGTGTGAAAGAATCACATGACCATCCCTAGCTGTAAGGGAAGCCTGCAATTTAGGGAACTGGAATGTCATGAGTTTCTGAGGGTAAAGTTTCTCAAACTTTACCAAGCATCAGGATCCTCTAGAAGGCTTCTGAAAACAAAGATTGTTAGGACCTACCCTCAAAGTTTCTGATTCAGTAGGACTCAGGTGAGACTTGAGAATTTGCATTTTTTAAAAGACATTTTATTTATTTATTTGAGAGAGAAAGCATGATTGGGGGTGAAGGTCCAGAGGGAGAGGGACAAGCAGACTTCCCACTGAGCTGGGAGCCTGCCTAGGACCCCAAGATAATGGCCTGAGCCTAAGGCAAATGCTTAACAGACTGAGCCACCCAGGCACCATTTGTTAGAATTGCATTTCTAACAAGTTCCTTGGTAACGCTGCTGGCAGTCTAGCGACCACACTTTGAGAACCACCAACTTAAGCTAATCATGATCCATCGCCTGGCATTGGTACAGTGTGGTCCAGACACATGGCCACGTTAGCATTTATAAATATTTTTGCAGCTATATTTCCGTTTTACCTCTGCACAGATGAAAATTAAATCAAGTAGGGGCGCCTGGTTGGTCAGTTGGTACTGTATGTGAGTCTCCATCTCGGAATTGTGGGTTCAATCCCCATGCTGGGTGGAGGGTTTACTTTAAAAATAAATAGGGAAGCTTGGGTGGCTCAGCGGTTGAGTGCCTGCCTTCGGCTCAGGGTGTGATCCTGGAGTCCTGGGATCGAGTCTCACATTAGGTTCCCTGAGTGGAGCCTGCTTCTCTCTCTGCCTGTGTCTCTGCCTCTCTCTCTGTGTGTACCTCATGAATAAATAAATAAATAAATAAATAAATAAATAAATAAATAAATAAATAAAATCTTTAAATAAAATCAAGAAAGAGAGAGAAAAGAAAGAAAAGGAGGAAGGATGCAAAGAAAGAAAGGAAATAAGATCAAGCAGAGGCAAAATAAAAAGTCTTTGCTCACACAAGTCGGTCTTCAATGCACCCAACTCTCTCTTTCCCACGCCATTAAAGATCTTAGGCTCTGAGACACCAGAACATTACAGCCTCCTAACTTCCATTAAAATCAAGTGGATACAATGGCATGGGCAATACTTTAACTGAAGTTAGCCTTCAGGTCCTCTCAGCTTGCATTAGTCAGAGTTCGGCAAGAAATGGATGATACACACAAGTTAGGAATTTTGAGGAGGGTGTAATAAAGGGACTGTTTCCAAAAGTGCAGGCAGGATAGAGATAAATCATACAGTCCAATCACCTTGGGCTAGTAATGGGGAGGCACATTATGACACCTATGCCTGAAGGGATGTGGGTAGGAAGGGCTCACAGGAAGAGTATGTAGGGTTGTGTGCAGAGTCCTGTGTCAAGAACTCTGCCCCCACCCCCCATGAAGGACAGAGTGAACCCTTTTCAACCTGGGAATAAATACCCCAACATTACTCTCCTCTCTCCCTTTGATCCCCTGCCAGTGCTACCCCTTGATCAAATCCAACTGGAGTCTATTGATATTGTCCATTTAGGTCACAGAACAGAATGAGAAAGGTGGAGGGACACCTGGACATCGGGAAGGAGAACAAGCACTATCCAAGACAGACATATTTGAATTTTATACCATTTATTTCAAATTATAGAATCAGTCTTTTCCTATAGTTAAGGAAAATGCAAATTATAAAACAGAAGAAATTAGAAGAAATCCCTAAATCAAGAGTTCTTGGAGTATGATCTGAGGACCCCTCCACAAGGTCAAAACTATTTTTGCAATAATAGTAAGACATTATTTGCCTAGTTCACTCTCATTCTTTGAGAAGAAGACAGAGCTTTCCAGAGGCTATAAAACATGGACTATTGCAACATACTACAATAGTAGATACAGAGGCCAACTGTCTTCCATTAAGTCAGAGATGAAAGAGATTCAAAAACACAGAAGACAATGTCTCCTTCCTTACTAATATTTTTGTTTTAGAAAATACAATTGTTTCATACACATACAAAAATTCTACTTATGTGAACACATAATGGGCTAACTTTTTTATGAATTAAAAAACATTTTTAAATTTCTCAATTTTAATTTCTAGCACAATAAGTGTTTATAGACATAGCTCACACAAACAAAAGCTCTTTGAGTACTTAACAATTTGTAAGAGTGCAAAGGAATCCTGAGAACAAACTCAACACTGCTCTAACTCATACTCCACAAAAGGCTAGCTCCAAAGGTAGTCCAGCCTTAGCCAGTTTAATGAGCTGGGAATGAGGAGGAAGGGAAGAAAAGCATGACTCAGAAGATAAAATGCTTCTCTCTCTTATCTCTACTCTCTTTTCTTCCTCTTTACCTCTTTCTGAGGGTACCTGGTCCAGGGACCACACTTTGAAACCACTGACTTAGGCTAACGATGATCTATTGCCTGGCATTGGCACACTGCTGCCCAGAAACATGGCCACATTAACATTTTTAAATACTCTTACGGCTATATTTCTGTTTTATCTCTGCACAATGAAAATAAGCAGAGGCAAAATCGAGAAGTCTTGGCATACACCAGTGGGTCTTCAATACGCCCAGCCCTCTCTTTCCCACACCATTACCTTTGTTGATTTCCTGTCCCTGCTGAATCCCTATAGGGCTTTGTGGTTCCTATCTTAGAACACTTACCCTTTTCTACCTCATACTATGATTATTTAGGTAATTTATTGTTCCAACATGCTACCCTCTCTGAAGCACATGTGTGCACACACAAGCACACACATGCACAGGATGAGAAAAAAATTTTTAAAAGATTTTATTTATTTATTCATGAGAGACACAGAGAGAGAGGCAGAAACAGGCAGAGGAAGAAGCAGGCTCCCTATGGGGAGCCCAAAGCGGGACTCTATCCCAAGACCCCAGGATCACAACCTGAGCCAAAGACAGATGCTCAATCACTGAGCCACCCAGGTGCCCCAAGATGAGAAATTCTTGACCTGCAGTCTACAAAGGCTAAGGGGATTGAATTCACAAGTTTATGAACTTGGACAGCAAGAAAATTAAACATTTATTTTTACTAACCTCTAACTGAAGTTAGCATTGCTTTCTTATAAATGTAGGCAGCAACACAGCAGCACTAGCAGTACTTGTGATTTTATCACCAACAGAAATTATTGATATTTTTACATTGCATTAAAGTTGTTGCGGGTCTCTCACAGTACATTTACACTCAACACTATTTGAAATCACAGGAATTATTAGACTCACCACTAATAACTCACTGCTTGTTATTTAAAGCATTCATAAAGAAGCAGATGTATTAGGGGCTGGCTAGCTCAGTAGTAGACCGTGCACCTCTTGATCTCTGGGTTGTGAGTTCAAACGCCAGGTTGGGTGTAGAGCTTTTTTGGGGGGGAAAAAAAAGGAAGCTTACGCTTTATTGTATCACAGATTTGCTAGTTTGATGACTGTTTCAATACAATTGGTTTCCTTTGAAACTTTGTGAATTTTATGTACGTATTTTTAAAGGTTTTATTTACTTATTCATGAGAAACTCAGAGGCAGAGACACAGGCAGAGGGAGAAGCACTCTCCCTGCAAGGAGCCCAGGTGGGACTCCATCCCGGACTATGAGATCACACCCTGAGCCGAAGGGAGATGCTCAACAGTTGAGCCATCCAGGCATCCTGAACTTTATGTATTTAAAACCACTATTGGAAAAAAAAACAAAAAACAAAAAACAAAACAAAACAAAACAAAAACACTATTGGGACATTTATTGGGACATTTTTACTTTGGGGGGAAAAAAAGGAGTAATAACCCCTGAGGAGGTAGTAATCTTCAGGGAGGACATTATTCCTTTTGTTGTGTACTGTACACAGTAAATGCCCAATGAGTATTTACTGAATTGTTTTTGGGGAATTTCAAGTAGTTCTGGATGTTTTCCCTTTCCTGAATGTCACCCCGCCAAGGCTGGGCCGTCCCCCACCCCACTTCCTCCAGAGAGAGGAAGTTGATCAAGCTATCGCCATCCTGCATGCAATCCCCTCAGCCTTGGAAGCCAAAGCCAGCTGCCTCAGAGTCAGATGCTCCTTTGTGTTTTAAAGTGAGTGTCATGCACAGGAGATGATAGAGATTAGGGTTACAACACAGTGGGTGGTATCAGAAACACTTTTCACTTGGAGCCCAACCATATTGATGCTGCAAAATGACAAAATGTTTAAATGTGCTTGGCTGTAGAAAGCTCTATGATCAGCCATTTATGTAAGCACTTTAGCATTTATGCCCAAATTCATTTACATTATTCGTTCGCTTTGTTATGTTTTGTTTTCTTTTTACAATAAACTATACATTTCTGCCAACTCTTCATCTTTTGCTTCTTAGCAGTATTGCCATTTGCTTATGCAATATGGTGGTTTGTGCATGCTTCAAAAACCCAAAGGAAACCTTGTGCTACTTTTTCCTTATTTTTCTTCCACATCTGCAACAACTCCTTTCCTGTTTATTTGTCTGAAAGTTCTTCTTTCTCCTGCTGTTAAAGCTGGGCATGAGTGCTGATCTTAAGAATCTACGCAACCTTTCTGATGAAGCAGATATCAAGGAGAAGAACACAAGAGTAAAGCCACAGGTTGATGATTCTGTACACAAGTGTGGAGAGAGATAGAAAACTCTCAATGAAAAGGTCATGGTGGGCATCTGAGTTGCTCCGTAGTTCAGTGGCTCCCTTTGGCTCAGGTGTGATCCCAGGGTCCTGGGATTGTGTTCTGCTTCGGGTTCCCTGCAGGGAGCCTGCTTCTCCCTCTGCCTAGGTCTCTGCCTCTCTGTGTGTGTCTCTCATGAATAAATAAGTAAAATCATTAAGAGAAAAAAAAAAGTCATGGTGAAAGGAACACACAGGATCTGAGTGCTATTAGTTTAAAAGGCTTCATATTAAGAACTACATGAAATGTCCTTTAGATAAAGGCCTTATGTTTCTGGCAAATAGCAGAGACCCTGGCAGTCAGATACCTGGTCTAGAGGCAGGTGTCTTATCAAGACCTGGTCACAGGGACGCCTGGGTGGCTCAGCAGTTGGGTTGCTGCCTTCGGCTCAGATCGTGATCCCAGGATCCAGGATTGAGTCCCACATCAGGCTCCTGCGAAGAGCCTACTTCTCCTTCTGCCTGTGTCTCTGCCTCTGTGTGTGTGTGTGTGTGTGTGTGTGTCTTATGAATAAATAAATAAGTCTTTAAAAAAAAGCAAAAAACCAAAAACCTGGCCACAGAAAGAGTGAAGATCAGGGTTGAGTAATTCAGGCTTTAACGGCAAGTAGAAATGGTGATAGGAGAGGAAGCCAGAGAATCCCAGCAGAACAGCCAGAGCCACAGCAGCAGCAGAAATGGCTGGATGTGAAACCTGTAAGAGGCCGAATGAAGCTGTTTATATTATCTTCCTGCCGGTGACTAGAATTTATCCCAAAGTATGGGATTTGCGAACAAAAGCAGCCTGATTGATACATATACTCCAAATCAGATTTCCTTTTTTTTTAAGATTTTATTTTTGGGCACCTGGGTGACTCAGTCAATAAAGCAATAAAGTATCTGCCTTTGCTCAGGTCATGATCTCAGAGTCCTGGGATCAAGCCCTGCATTGGGCTCCTTGCTGAGCGGGGAGCTGTTTCTCCCTCTCTGTCTGCTACTCCTCCTGCTTGTGCTCCCTCGCTCTCTTTCAAATAAATAAATAAAATCTTAAAAAAATATATCTTATTTCTAAATCATCTCTACACCCAATATGAGGATAAACTCACAACCCCAAGATCAAGAGTCACACACTCTACCAACTGAGCCAGCCAGGCACCCCCACCAACTCAAGATTTCTTTTTTCCTAACCTTGCTCAAGTTCATTGCCTCTGTCAAGGCATCAACATTTCTCCATTCAGTGTTCTTTATAATTCCCCATATCTAGCCAATTTTGTCATTGTTTCCTGCCAGCTTTTTCTTTCTCTCCATTAGCAAAGTTACTATTAGTGGCAAAACAAAACATAGTGCAACTAATGCCCTGAACTAGCCCTCATGAAAAGTGAGGGGCTCATAGAAAGTGATAATATTGGTCATAGCCAACTTTGTCTTGTTCAAAGCATGTAACATGTAGTAGTCATTCAGTATATATTTGTTGAATGAATGGATGGAGGGATAGATAGATGAGGCATTTTCCAAGAGAAGAATTTCCAGAGAATATTTTTTCAGAGCAAGAAATCTTCCTCAGAGACACCTGGCTGGCTCAGTCAGTACAGCATGTGACTCTTGATCTCAGGGTCATGAGTTCAAGGCCTATGTTCAGTGTAGAGTTTATTTAAAAAAAGAAAGAAAGAAAGAAACTTCCTCTGCCAAATAAGTTTGTTTATTTGATTAACCATTAAACAGAATTGCTTTAGGACTTCTCAGAGCCTTCAATATGCTTCTATGCATTAAGAGAGGGACTCTACTATTCAGTGCCACCCCAGCTTAATTGGCCAGAGAGGCAATTATTCTTGAGTCACCATTTTTTTAAAGATTTTATTTATTTATTTATGACACACACACACACACACACAGAGAGAGAGAGAGAGAGAGAGGCAGAGACACAGGTAGAGGGGAAGCAGTCTCCATCCAGGGAGCCTGATGTGGGACTCGATCCCAGGTCTCTAGGATCACACCCTGGACTGAAGGCAGCACTAAACTGCTGAGCCACGGGGGCTGCCGGAGTCACCATTTTCTAGAGTTCCACAGAACGTAGCTAGAGTAGTTGGTCTCAAGCTATTTTTGCCAATTATGGCTTCAGGGAAGAGAGAAAACTCTAGAACTACCTATATCCTATATTGCCTTCCTACCTACTCATTCTCATTTTCCACTGGAAAAATAGGTGGGCATAATACGGAAGTGTCATTCTGTGGGAAAATTGGGGGATATTATGTATGCATCTATTTTTGCAATTCTAGTATGGCTTATTGATTGTTGAAACAATGTTTACATATCCTAAAGTCTAAATATCGTAAAATTCCACACTAAAACAACTACTGACACAAATATATACTATACTTTATATAGTAAATTAAAACCCCAGAGCAAACTGATAATGATAAGGCTTCACTGGGCATGAAATGTAAGAACAGCAACTCTTTAAAGCCATAGCTAAACTAAAACCATTCAGGTGAAGTACTGATAATAAAAGCGTTTGTCCTAGAAATTATGGGAATTTCTACCAGCCATACAGGCCACTATAGCAGCTATACATGTATGCAGTCTCCCCAGAACACTGAATTAGGCCTCATTAAACTCTAACAAATCATAATTTTAGTTTATGAATACCAGAACTCCATAACCCTCAATAACTCAGTAGGTTTCAAGTAAGTCTTAGTTTTATGTGAAAAGGAATGTTATTGGAATTGGCTGAGATAATACTTAAAAGAACCAGAGACCATACTTCTGGGAACGACTACAGTGGGGCCTGCCTAGATTAGTACAATGTGCAAAGAGCTCATCCATTTATCTCCCTTGAATGTTAGAGGCCCTGATAGAGAGCCCAGATTAGCCTTCACATCAGCCTATTTTATTAGCTGCCACTAGTTACTGCTACCAGATTAATCAGAGTCATCACCTTTTCACACTTAAAAGATCTAATACCTACCAGCAATTAAAGTTACCAACTCCTAAATTAGTACCTAGCAGTTTAAGGGCTCTCTGACTCTAATTGTGCTCAAAAGTTACCTAGGGAAGGGCACCTGGTTGGCTCAGTCTGGGGAGCACGTGGCGCTTGGTCTTGGGGTCATGAGTTCGAGCCCCACATTGGGTATGAAGGTTACTAAAAAAATAGATAAGTCTTGAAAAAGAAAATGTTATCAAATGAATCTGAGAACGGTTTTCAATATTTAAAAAAAAACTAAAGAAAATCATGCATTTGTCATATAGGTACACTGGCCACATTTTGTGCTTCTGAGTCTAGAATTATACCAACTCAGTGAAGATATACCAATTATCTCCTAGTGATTTGAAGTTCAGAATGACAATTTTATATCTTTGGTTTATAAAACATGCTAAAGGGGACGCCCGGGGGGCTCAGCGGATTAGCGCTGCCTTCAGCCCAGGGTGTGATCCTGGAGACCCGGGATCAAGTCCCACATCGGTCTCCCGGCATGGAGCCTGCTTCTCCCTCTGCCTGTGTCTCTGACTCTCTCTCAGTCTCTCTCTGTGTCTCATGAATAAATGAATAAAAAAATCTTTAAAAATAAATAAATAAATAAATAAAACATGCTAAAGGATGCCTGGGTGGCTCAGTCGGTTAAGCGTCTGCCTTCAGCTCAGGTCATGATCCTAGAGTCCCGGGATAGAGCACCATCGGGCTCCCTGCCAGCGGGGAGTTTGCTTCTCCTTCTCCCTCTGCCTCTCCTCCATGCTTGTGCTCTCTCTCTACTCTCTCTTTCTCTCAGATAAATAAAATCTTTGAAAAAAAAAAAAGATCAAAATACTATTGTAAAAAAAAACTTGCTGGGCAGCCCGGGTGGCTCAGCGGTTTAGCGCCACCTTCGGTCCAGGGCGTGATCCTGGAGACCTGGGATCGAGTCCCGCATCGGGCTCCCTGCATGGAGCCTGCTTCTCCCTCTGCCTGTGTCTCTGCCAATCTCTCTCTCTCTCTCTCTCTCTCTATGTCTCTATGAATAAACTAAAAAAAAAAAAAAATCTAAAGTCATCCTTATTTCATGTCTTTGCTAATCAAATTCTCCCCATTTCTAAAGGTTGGCACAAGATCCCATAGGTCCCTAGAGATCTCCCATTACTCTTAAATTCTCCAGCACTGGTTGATAATTTTACCATCCTAATTTCTTTTTTTCTTTTTTTTTTTTAAGATTTTATTTATTTATGAGAAACACAGAAAGAGAGAGAGAGGCAGAGTCACAGGCAGAGGGAGAAGCAGGCTCCATGCACCGGGAGCCCGACGTGGGACTCGATCCCTGGTCTCCAGGATCGCGCCCTGGGCCAAAGGCAGGCGCTAAACCGCTGCGCCACCCAGGAAATCCCCCCTAATTTCTTAACAGGTGCTAATTCTACTCCTAAACACTAGATCCTTAACTTTTTTTAAGTTTTTATTTTTATGATTAAGTTTTATTTTTATGATTATGATTTTATATTTATCTTAGAGCACAAGCACAGCAGTAGGGAAGGGGCAAAGGAAGAATCAGACTCCCCACTGAGCATGGAGCTAAAGCAGGGCTGGATCCCAGTACCCTGGGATCATGACCTCAGCCAAAGGCAGATGCCCAACTTACTGAGCCACCCAGGGGCTCCTAGATCCTTGTCTTTGACATCATTTCTGAATCAGCATTGCACACATAGAATGGACTCGACTAGGTAGATCCTCAGCAAATGAAAGAAACACACTTTTCTTTCCTTTTCTTCTCTTTTCTTTAGAGAGAGAGACTGTGTAAGCAAGGGGAAATGAGGGGCACAGGGAGAAGGAAGGAAAGAATCGTAACCAGGGTCACCTGGGTGGCTCAGCAGTTGAGCATCTGCCTTTGGCTCAGGTTGTGATCCTGGGGTCCTGGGATTGAGTCTTGCATCAGGCTCCCTGCAGGAAGCCTGCTTGTCCTTCTGTCTGTGTCTCGGCCTCTCTCTGTGTCTCTCACGAGTAAATGAATAAAACTCTTAAAAGAAAAAAGAATCTTAACCCAGCTGAGCCAGAAGCCCAATTCAGGGCTAGATCTCATAACCCTTGTGATCATGACCTGAGCTGAAATTAATAATCAGAAACTCAACCAACTAAGCTACCCAGGTGCCCCAAAGAAACTCACTTTTTGAATGAAACTTATTTTAATTTGTAGGATAGTTGATAAAAACTCACTTATTTAATTTATATAATTTGTAGTGTACTTTAAAATTTTGAGGTTAAAATAAATACATAAATAAATAAATACATAAATACATAAATAAAAGTAAAAATAAAAATTTGAGGTTAAGCAGAAGCTTGGAGACTAGGTTTTGATCTCTCAAAATTTTTATTACTAATATATTCATACGTGGAGAGAAATTGAAAGAAAATTACAGTGAACATCTGTATACTCTCCACCTAGATCCAACAATTGTTATCTTTTGCCATATTTATTTCATCACTCTCCAATTATCTGCCAATACATATTTTATATTATTGCTGAATCATTTAAAAATAAGTTATAGATGTCATAACACTCCTTAAATACTTAAGTATGCAGGAATGTCTAGTATTCAATGAAGTTTTATATGTTGTGTTTGGTTGTTACATTTTATAGAGGGAGGAAAAAGCTTTCCATATTTTGGGGTAGCGTGTCCTGGACATCACCAATCTCTCTCTTTTTTTATTTTTTATTTAATTTTTTCTCTCTTTTTTTTTTTAATAGTTATTTATTTATTTATGATAGTCACAGAGAGAGAGAGAGGCAGAGACACAGGCAGAGGGAGAAGCAGGCTCCATGTACCAGGAGCCCGACGTGGGATTCGATCCCGGGTCCCCAGGATCGCGCCCTGGGCCAAAGGCAGGCGCCAAACCGCTGCGCCACCCAGGGATCCCTCTCTCTCTCTTTTTTTAAAAGGTTTATTTATTTATTTGACAGAGAGAGAGCACACACAGGGGAAGCAGCAGAGAGGCAGGCTCTCCAAGGAGCAGGGAGCCTAATGCGGGGCTCAATCCCAGGACCCCTGGATCCTGACCAGACCTGAAGACAGATATTCAACCAACTAAGCCACCCAGGCACCCCCTCATCAATCTCTTTACGTGCTTTTAATCTATGAGTCCCCCTTCATTCAAAAATTTTAACTTATTTTTTAAAAGATTTTATTTATTTGAGAAAGAATGAGAGAGGGAGAGAGAGAAAATGAACAAGGGGAAGAGGGAGAAGCAGGGTCCCCACTGAGCAGGAAGGCCCAACATGAGGCTCGATTCCAGAACCCCAGGATCATGACCTGAGCCGAAGGCACATGCTTTAATCAATTGAGCCACCCAGGTGCCTCTCATTTTTTAACCACATCAATTTTTAAAAGACATAGGCAGTTGTAGAAACAGTTTTACTAGTCTTAAATAGCTATAGGAAAGACATTTTTCCATTTCCCTTGTTTACAAAGAAAGAAGTTCCTATTCTGAGAGTTTAAAATTTAACCTAATCATCAGCTAATATGGTTCCAGATAAAACAGCCACTGAAGAAAAAAGAGAAAACTGAATTTCCACAATAAACTGGTTCCAGCAATCACTAGCTAGAATTCCTAGAGCATGTTATTTAGATGCCACGAGGTTCATTTTCTGCTACATAAGAGGGAGATCATACCTACTTTGCAAAGTAAGGATTACCATGAGATAATTATGTGAATGCCTAGCATAGCAGAGAAGCTTAATAAATGCTGGTTTCATTCTCCTAAGTCCCTATTCGTTATCTAAGAATGGAGTATTTCCAAATAGGTAAACTTCCCAATTATGAATCTTCCTTTGAATATTTTGTTGCCAACTAGATTGCAAAACATAAAGTCCATACTTAAGGTTTTTAAATGTTTCTTAATTGAATTAATTAACATATAATATATTATTGATTTCAGGGGTAGAGGTTAGTGATTTGCAGTCTTCTATAATACCCAGTGCTCCTTACATAATGTGCCCTCCTTAATGTCCATCACCCTGTTACCCCATCTTCCAGCCCCCTCCCCTCCAGCAACCCTCAAGTTGTTAAGTTTTACATCACATTTTACCTTGTTTTGCTTTGGGTTGTCCTTTGAAAGTAGTATCTGTGAACTTTTTTTTAGTTTTAATAAACTAAATGATTAGCAAACAATTTCTTTTTTTTTTAAGATTTTATTTATCTATTCATAAGACAGAGAGAGAGGCAGAGACACAGGCAGAGAGAGAAGCAGGCTCCATGCAGGGAGTCCAATGTGGGACTTGATCTGGGACCCCAGGGTCACGCCCTGAGCCAAAGGCAGATGCTCAACCGCTGAGCCACCCAGGAGTCCCAAAGCAAACAATTTCTGAAAAGCACTTCTAAAAATAAGACAAAATCATTACTATTTTAAATTAATATTTTATTCTAAATATGTTCTTGGTTTTCTTTGTATTTCTGCCAGCATTATATCTTTAAAATATGACATTTAAGGGGCTTCTGGCTGGCTCAGTCAGTAGAGTATGCAACTCTTGATCTTGGGGTTATAGGTTCAAGCCTCATGCTGGGTATAGAGACTACTTAAAATCTTTTTAAAAATATGACATTTAGAAAACAATAGAATACAATTTCAAATTACTTACAAGAAGGTATGGACACAGTTCTAATGAACTACCTTTAAAAACTAGAGAGATACAGGCATGCTGGGTGGCTCAGTTGGTTAAGTGTCTGCCTTTGGCTCAGGTCATGATCTCAGGGTCCTGGGATTGAGCTCTGAGTTGTCATGCTCCCTGCTTAGCAGGGAGTCAGCTTCTCCCTCTCCCTCTGCCCTCCCCTACTTGTTCTCTCTCTCTCAAAAAAAATAAATAAAATCTTAAAAAAAAATAGATACATAGATACATTTTGGACAAGCTTTACCATGTTGGTGGTATTGTGCTTATTAATAAATCAATAAATCTTTGTGCTTATTCTTAAAAAAGATACATATTATATAAAATTCTAATTTTCTTTTTTAAATTTTATTTATTTATTTTAAAAGATTTATTTATTGGGACACCTGGGTGGCTCAGTGGTTGAACATCTGCCTTTAGCTCAGAGCGTGAGCCTGTGGTCTGGGAACAGAGTCCCACATTGAGCTCCCTGCGTGGAGCCTGCTTCTCCCTCTGACTCTATCTCTGCCTCTCTCTCTCTCTGTGAGTCTCTCATCTTTTTAAAAAATTTATTTATTTATTTTAGAAAGAGAGAGAGAGAGACAGCATGAGCAGGAGGGGCAGAGGGAGAGGGAGAGAGAATCCCAAGCAAACTCTATGCTGAGTGCAGAGCCTGAAGTGGGGCTCAATCCAAGGACCCTGAGATTGTGACTTGAGCTGAAACCAAGTGTCACTCAACCAACTGCGCCATCTAGGTGCCCTTCTATTTTTTAAAGCTTTTATTTTTAATTAATTTCTATACTAATGTGGGGCTCAAACCCACAACCCTGAGATCAAAAGTTGCATACTCCACTAACAGGAGCCAGCCAGGTGCCCCTAAAATTATGGGTTTTTTTTTTTAAGATTTTATTTGTTTATTCATGAGAGACACAGAGAGAGGCAGAGACATAAGCAGAGGGAGAAGCAGGCTCCCTGAGGGATTCCGATGTGGGACTCGATCCCAGGACCCCGGAATCATGACCTGACTCAAAGACACTCAACCACTGAGGCACCCACGTACCCCAAAATTATATTTTTCTAAAAACTAATTTTATAAAAGCTAATTAATTATCTTTGCAGTAGAGAGTTTAAATGTCACTACAGATTACAAAAAAGAAAATTAAAAGAAAATTATCCTTCTCAGAGTACCATTTTTAAAAAGATACAGAATGGATAGAATTGTCAAAATTGGGATCCCTGGGTGGCGCAGTGGTTTAGCGCCTGCCTTTGGCCCAGGGCGTGATCCTGGAGACCGGGTATCGAATCCCACGTCGGGCTCCCGGTGCATGGAGCCTGCTTCTCCCTCTGCCTGTGTCTCTGCCTCTCTCTCTCTCTCTCTCTGTGACTATCATAAATTAAAAAAAAACAAAAAAAAAAAAACAAAAAACAAAAAAAGAATTGTCAAAATTCTCTACTTAGGGTCTCTTACAGTCACTACTATACTTTAAGGTTAAATTTGACACAGTAAGTAGCTATAGAGGGGGGAAACAGAGGCATCTTTTATTTTTTTTTTAAAAAGGTTTTATTTATTTATTCATGAGAGACACTGAGAGAGGCAGAGACATAGTCAGAGAGAGAAGCAGGCTCCCCAGGGGAGCCTGATGCAGAACTCGATCCTGGGACCCTGGGATCACGACCTAAGCCAAAGGCAGACGCTTAACCACTGAGCCACCCAGGTGTCCCAGAGCCATCTTTTAAAATATAGTTTTCTTGGGATCCCTGGGTGGCACATCGGTTTGGCGCCTGCCTTTGGCCCAGGGCGTGATCCTGGAGACCCAGGATCGAATCCCATGTCGGGCTCCTGGTACATGGAGCCTGCTTCTCCCTCTGCCTCTCTCTCTTTCTGTGTGTGACTGTCATAAATAAATTAAATTTTTTAAAAAAATAAAATAAAATAAAATATAGTTTTCTTGCATTATTTTGGAATGCAATTGGTCATTAATACTAAATAAATACAATTTTCAAACTATATCATTGTAGTCATCCACCCACATGGGACAACTATTTTGGTGGTTTTGTTAACACCAAGTTCATGTAATCAGTGTCATTGTTAATAAATTACGTAGGTCAATTCTAGAATTATAATAATAACTTAAAATAAGAAGTCATAGAAGAATGTATGTATACTTTTGTTTCTTACTTCTGGCTGTACTTTCTGTGTGTGTGTTTTAGAAGATTATATACAACTGCTATAGCAATTTTGTTTTACTGTAACTTCCTAGCATTACTTATATTTGCTTAATATAGAGTGATTATATCATAAAATAAAGCACTTTGTGAATTTCAATTGCTACATGAATGCGCACAGGTTTGTTCATATTTAGATGACTGTATTATGGTTTGTTATTAATCACCATCACGCAGGACAACATACAATAGCCAACTTGAGGGTTTAGACATGATTGTTAATGTTGGTTGCAAAATACTTCCTCAAGTAGGACAAATAGCTGATTGACCCCAGGAAATCCAATCTTCTCATATCAAGCTGAAGTAAGTGAAAGTAGACTGTGCATTGAAAATGCTAAAAGATTATAGAGAAGAACAGCATCAATTAAAGCAATGTGCTTTTATAATTTCCCAACATTACAAGAGAACTCACCACCAACTAGAAGCTAGTAATCAGAAATAAGAGAACTATTTTTAAGCAAATTTCCTACCAATTAGCGACATGAATTCTCTTCTCCGTTCCTGCTGTTTGCTCACTATGGAATCTCCTCCCCTCCCCTCTCATCTCTGCCCATTACAGCCTCAAGGATCTTGCTCTTTCCTGAGCTAAGGCAGTGATGTTTCTGTGCCATGCAATTTAATACCTAATTATATACTGTTCTGTGCTAGTCTTTAATTGTTTTAGGTGTGTTGTGTATTCACTTGTCAACTAGATTGTAGTCCCTGGGGCTAGGACCATATGCCATATTTCTTTGTTAATGCCTTTTAGGCTAAACATGGTAGGCACTAAGTAATGTCTTGTAGGAAAATCTAAAAATAGCCATTGGTGTTATACAACTATGGCTAGAACTCAAACCAAAAAACTTCACGTCTCTGTGGGGTAAAGGACATTCACCAGGCACTGATGTTTTCAAATTCACTCAGATGTTCTGGTTATAGCAAACATAAGTCTACTCCAGTTGGCTTAGCTAAGTACATCCCTATAATAAGCAGACAGGATGATTTCATGGAACCCAACTGCAAATTGGTGATTAAGATGAACTTACGAATTAAAAGGTTAGAAACCAGGCAGTGTCTTTTTCTAAAAGGGAGAGTGGTTTCTCTTTTTTCCATTTCTCCATTCAGCTGCTTCTATTTCACTGTGTAAGTACAGGCCAGTTTCTCTTGCCTGCCTGTATCTTAGCATGGCTTCTCCAGCGTCAACCTACCATGGTCTTAACAAGTCCAGGACCCTTGGGTAACTGACCCAGCTTTCACATTCTATTTTCAAGTTTCTGACAGAAAAATATGATTGGCCTGTGATGGGTTAGATAGTAATCCCTGGCCCAATCAGCTGCCATCCAAGTAGCAAGGATCATGTGGTTTGACATTTTTTCTCAGCCCAGGTGTAGGAACAACTTTCAAAGAAGAGGCAATTTGCTGCAACAACTTCAGTTCAAAACTACAGAATATTGCAACAAAAGTTCTCTAGGTGTCTTCCCAGCTCATAACTCCCTTCCTCTGAAAATTACCTGATCCAGTGGGATAGGCCCCAACAGATACATTCATACTAAATGATACTGGACCTCTGGCCAGCTGACCAAACCAGGGTGATCACACTCTACCCAAGCCAGGTCAAACTGGTGTTCTCCTGGGAAGTTTGATTTGAGGCCAAGCCCCTCAGTCTAGGCTGGCCTTTTGAGAAGAAAGGCTTTGGACTCAGAGTTGTTTCAGGAGCATCTTTCCCCTTTCCGTGCACAGGAAAGAGAAAAGAATGAAGCATACATCCTTAGGAAGCAGAGCTGAGACAGGGGAGAAAGCCCTGCCTGATTCTTTAAGGCCTGAATAATTTCCGATTCCAGAAGCCCAACTACTTTACTGCCCCTCAGTTCTGTGAGACATCTCCACACTATTTTCTTGCTTACATTGGCTTGAGTTGGTTTCTGATATTTACAACCAAAACAGTTGTAACTGACACATCTAGATTAAAAGTAAGAATCTTTCCTATACTTGTCCATTGAGACAAGTCAGCCGTTTTAAGATGCCAATATTTTGTTGCCATGAAAAGTTTCTAAATTTATCTTGTAGACTCACATATCTGTGTGGCTATACAGTGCATCTGTCGGTGACTCATGAGGATTAAATAATATGGGAGGCTAATTCTAAGTTGGGTGTTATATGATTTCTTGAAAGAGAATGGTTTATGAAGGAAAATCGGCCTTGCAATTTTTTACCATTTACTGGATGTCTGGGGTTTGTTTTCATTTTTTTCAAGTTATTATTTAAATTCTGATTAGTTAACCTATATGATAAAATTGGCTTCAGGTATATCTGTTACTATAACTGATGCTTGTTAACAATTTTCAAAACACATTTACACACATTCTCTTATTTGATATTCACAATGATCCTCAGAGAAAATATCCCAATTTCATAAATGAAGAAAGAGATCAAGTGGGATGCCTGGGTGGCTCAGCGGTTGTCTGCCTTGGGCTCAGGGCGTGATCCCAGAGCTCTGGGATCAAGTCCCACATCAGGCTCCCTGCATGGAGCCTGCTTCTCCCTCTGCCTGTGTCTCTGCCCCTCTCTCTGTGTCTCTCGTGAATAAGTAAATAAAATATTTAAAAAACAAACAAAGAGATCAAGTGATTTGTTCAGTATCATTAATCTAGGAAGGATACAACACAAACTGAAACCCTTTATGTACTTGTGACCTGCATTTGGTCTGTCTTCTTATAGCCAGGGTACATATGTATGTACAAATATATGTGTGCATGTATGTATTTCTAAATACTCTCTTTTCTATTGAAGTGTTAAATAGGTACAGAAAAGTACACAAATCATTAAGTGTACAGCTCAGTGAATTACTGCAAAGTGAACACACCATGTGATCACCAATGGGGTCTGAAAGGGGTAGGACTAACACCTACTTTCTGCCCTGTCACAGTCATTATTCCCTCCCTCTCTTCCCAAGAGGAAATCACTCTCTTGACTTTTAACACCATAAATTTGCCTGATTTCAAATTTTATATAAATGGAAGTGGGCTGCGTGGATACTTGTGTTCAACATTTTTATTCATATGAGATTCATCTACTGTGTTGTACGTAACGGTAGTTCATACATTTCTATTCTCACACCATTTATGTATCTATCCTATTATCTTCTTTATTTTTTATTTATTCATGAGAGACACACAGAGAGAGGCAGAGACACAGGCAGAGGGAGAAGCAGGCTCCATGCAGGGAGCCTGACGTGGGACTCGATCCCTGGTCTCCAGGATCATGCCCTGGGCTGAAGGTGGTGCTAAACCACTGAGCCACCTGGGCTGCCCCTCTATCCTATTATCTATCAATATTTAGATTGTTTTTATTTTTATTTATTTTTTTTTTTTAGATTGTTTTTAGTTTGGGCCTATAATGGATGCTCTATGAGCATTCATGAGCATATCTTTTTGTGTACCACATTCACGCCCTATTGAGTAAATACCTAGGAATGAAACTGCTAGGTCAAAAGTTCAAATTTAATGGCTACTGCAAGGCAATTTTCCAATGTGGGCATATCAACTTACACTTCCATCCCACTGGTGGAGGAAAACTTTGTTCCATATTCTCATCAACACTTGTTATTTTCTACTTTTAACTTAAGCATTCCGGTGAGGCGCCTGGCTGGCTCAGTTGGTGGAGTGTAAGACTCTTGATTTCGGGGTTGTGAGTTCAAACCCCAAGTTGGGTGTAAAGATTACTTAAAAATAAAATCTTAAAAAAACATTTGGAGTGCCTGGGTGGTACAGTTGGTTGAGCATCCAACTCTTGGTTTCAGCTCAGGTCATGCATGATCTCAGGGTTGTGGGATAGAACCCCTAGTCAGGCTCTGCACTGGGTGGGGAGTCTACTTAAAGATTCTCTCCCCCTCTCCCTCAGCCCTTCCCCTGACTTGTGCCCCCCATACTCTGTCTCAAATAAATAATCTTTTTTTTTTTTAAGTGTTCTTGGGCACCTGGGTGGCTTAGTGGTTGAGCATCTGCCTTTGACTCAGGTTGTGATCCCAGGTTCTGGGGTCAAGTCCTGCATCAGGCTTCCTGTGGGAAGAAGCCTGCTTCTTCCTCTGTCTATATCTCTGCCTCTCTCTGTATGTCTCTCATGAAAATAAAAAATCTTAAAAAAAAAAAAAGTGTTCTGGAGCACCTAGTTGGCTCAGTCAATAGAGCATGTGACTCTTGATCTTGGGGTTGTAGGTTCGAGCCCCACCAAAAAAAAAAAAAAAAAAAAAAGCATTCCGGTAAGTATGTATAGTATACATCATTGTGGTTTTAATTCCCCCCCCCCCCGTAACTAATGAGCTTAAGTAGATTTTTATGTTTATTGGCCATTTGGATATCTTCTTTTGTGAAGGGTTAACTCAAATTTTTGCCCACTTTTCTATTGATTTGTAAGAATTCTTTATGTATTCTGAGGAACATGCATTAGCCCCTGTCATATGCACTACAAATATCTTCTCCCCCTCTGTGGTTTACATTTTCAACCTTGAATTTCTGACATCAAAGAAATCATAGCATCTTATTTGTACTTCTCTGCTTCATTAAAAAAGGTAATGATTTCAATTATTTGGGATAAAATCCAACCAAACAAGATGCTCAAATGGCACTTCTCTCTCCATTTTGGCTAGGCTCCCAAGCTGAAACCAACACAATGGTTGATCAGTACTCTCTAGTCACTCTGGACCTGCTAAGAGTAAGTAAATAGTCTGGCTTTTATGAACCCACCACTGACCTTGAAAGTATAAGGAGGTTGACATAAAAAAAATGGAAGGGTGCAGATTTCTTTGGAAAGTCCTTTCTGCCCCTTCCACCTTCACATGGGGTCAGGGAGGGGCGTGCACTCATTTCACTCATTTCATCTCAAACCAAATGAGAGGTGCCCCCAAATCTCCCAGAATTTGTCCCTTGGAGTATCAGGAAGAAAGACTTAGGTCTGATCCTTGACAAATGTGAAGGTTGCAGAGCATGGCTGAAGCCTCACCTGCTTGCACAACTACATTGGGTAGAAACTGGATTTTCACTTACAGGAAGCAAAGAGGAGTAGGTTCCAACAAAGTGGAATCCATTAAAAGCACTGGCCTGGGATCATCTGAAAAGGAAATCTTGCCTCCTTGCTCCACAGTGGATGAAGGAAGCATCAGAAGCCCAGGTCTGAGGGAATGATTATAAAAATAACAGCCAGGGATGTGTTGTCTGCATTAGGGAGTGATCGTCAGTCTGTGCAGGGAGAGAGCAAACTTCTGAGAAAAAGTCTGGAGAGAAAGAGCCAGCCTTGGAGCGTGTCCATACCCAGAGGGCACTCATGCCAGATGTCACAGCACCAAGCATAGAAGACTGTTTCCCTTTCCTCCTAATCCTCTTTCCCCCTGGCACAGGGTGGAGAGGTCAGCCCTAAGCGGGGGGGTGGGGAGGGGGGAGCAGCGTGGGAGGGAAGGAGCAGCTGACAAGGCACCTCCCCCATGCAGGTTCTGAGGCCTAAGGCAGGCCTGAGCTGGGGAAGCAGAGGAGGGTTAGTTCTGAACATGTTTGGAATTTTGAAATTGCCCTTGATGAGACTGGGTTGTATGATTATAAGCCTGCACTGGAATCTTTTCCAAATTCTCTCCTCCCCTGTTTCTATTCTGATGTTTCATTCTCTACTGAGTTTTCAACTTCCATTCTTAACGATTTTCATCTCCAGAATTTCTGTTTGGCTCTTTATCCTATCTGCTTTAATCATTTTCTGTAGGCTTTTGTTCCTCACTCATATTTTCAAGCCACTTTTTAAAATTCTTTAAATATGTTAAACGTAGTGCTTTTATGTGGGGTCTGACAATTGCAATCTCTGAAATCTTTGCAGATCTGCTTTTTCTGTTTTGCTTCTGCTCCCTCTTGCTTTGAGTGCCTGATTTCCTCGTTGTTAGACTTTTCTTGCTGTGAGCTGAATTGCTGGCTTTGGCGTTTTATCTGTGGAATTTCTTTGAGGTCCAGGTTGAAACTGTAGTCCTCCTGCCTGTTGCCTGGGGCGAACTACCAACCCTGAGAGGACTTCAAGTTCAATGGTCATCTGAGGTTTCAAACCTCGCAGGGAACATGCTTTTGGATTGAAAATCCACTTGGAGGCCAGTTTGTGCTATAATTGCTCAGCAGAGAGTTTTCTATGGCATTGTTCTCAACGAGAAACAAGTTCAAGACAGGCAAGCATCCTGCTGTCTACTTCTGAGTGATAAGTTTGTTTCTCTTCAAGAATCTCTGTGGTCCCAGCTTTATTCAGATCTTCTAGTAGATGCTCTTCTTGAGTAGGCTCTAAGCCTAGGGTCACCAAAGTTCCCCAAAAGCCTTAAGGCTAAGCCAGCCTTGGTACTTACTTCACCTCCTAGAATTCACTTTCACTTCATTTTTGGCCTTGGTAATTTTCCTTGTAACATACCAATCAGGATCACATTTGGAATATTGTTTTTCAATAATTTATTCCAGGTTAAACCTCACATGGGGGTTTAATAAACCCCTCATAGCCTTCTGTTTGCTCACCAAATCTATGTTACTTTCCTCCTGGGCTCACATACTTCTGGAAATCTGAACAAGACCCTTCTACGTTTCAAAGAGACCAAAGGGGGCACCTGGGTGGCTCAGTTGACGGAGCATGCAACTCTTGATCTTGGGGTCATGAGTCTGAGCCTCACATTGGGCATAAAGATTACTTTAAAAAATGGTAGGGACGTCTGGATGATTCAGTTGGTTAAGTATCTGCCTTTGACTCAGGTCATGATCTCAGGGTCCTGGGATTCAGCCTGGCAATGGGAATCCCTGCTCAGCAGGGAGTCTGCTCTTCTCTGCCTGCTGCTCCCCCAGCTTGTGCTTGCTCGTGCTTTCTCTCCCCTTCTGTGTCAAATAAACAAATAAAATCTTAAAAAAAAAAAAAAGTGGTTGTAGGGCTTCTAAACTACTGAAATAATTGTGCAGGGGAGTGAGTTTAGGCCTCAGTGAAATGGTATAATCATTGACATATATTTAACACAAGTGAAAGCTGGCCACTCTCGTGCAAACGGGCTCAAAACAACAGCTATCATCAATCAAACTGGCGATGTTTAGTGACTGCAACTTCTCTACAGTCTCTCTCAGCTTTTTAGGCAACTCTGAGGGGATGGTTTACCAAACTTCTTACAGCCTCTGGGGGAGAGAATGATTGGCTGCTCACTAAACCTGTGTCACTTTGTTCCTAGACCACACTTCCTAGCCTCTCTTGCAAATAGCTGTGATCTGAGTTTAGCCCAGTGGAATGTGGGCAGAAGGGACACTGCAGCACTTTCAGCCTAGCCCATAAAACTTTCCTGCATAGTTATTGGTGAGCTATAGCTGTTGGCTAGAGATACTTGCCCTTGCTTTTCTCTAGCAGAGGTAGTCTGTGTTGAGTCTTAACATCTGCTGAGCCTCTTTTGCTCAACTAGACCATCAGCTGGGAAGGTTGGTGTGGCAAAGATGCAGGATTTAGGAACACTGAACAACAGAGGATTTAAGTGGCCCATTCACTGTGCTGATACCTTATCTTCACTCTGGTTATCTACCTCATTCTCCTTCCTCTTGCTGTAGTGTTTAAAGTTGATTCAATAAACCATGTAATTTGAAGACCAAAACCTGCATGAAGTTTCTCTTTTGTCACTCAAAGCAAAGGACTCTAAGGTTCCAGAAGATGGCAGACCATGAGATGGAAGAAACTCAAGAATCTGAATTATCAAATGGAAGGCCATTCATTAAATGCTAATTGGAATTTGAGACATAAATTAAATGGTATTAGGATATTGAGATTTTAGAGTTTCTCCATTACTACAGCTATCACATTAGCAGATATATCCCTGGTCACTCAGAAATTTCAGTAAGAACCTAATGTGGTTGTAGAACCTGCATTGACAACCCAGGTCATCTGGATCTAGAACTAGGACTCGGACAGAATGCTTTACTCTGCCACTGGCTCCATCTTGCTACATTGTCCACAGTGTTGAGATAACGACTGAGCATCACAAACACATAATTTCATAGCAACCAGGTAACAATGATAAAAGTCCATGGGTGTGTGGATCATTTATCTACGAGGTCAAGAAGGGATGGAGCTAAGCAAGCCAGGCCAGGACCTACCAGTTACACATACCAATAAAAATTGTCTTTCTACATGTAACCTGAATAACTCTGGAGGTCGCCTATGGAAGGGTGTTTGTGTGGTATTCAAAAACAACATTCAAAACATTCACATTCCATTCAAAAACAACACTGTGGGTGCCTGGATGGCTCAGTGGTTGAGCATCTGCCTTTGGCTCAGGGCATGATCCCGGGGTCCCAGGATTGGGCTCTTTGCAGGGAGCCTGCATCTCCCTCTGCCTCTGTCTCTGCCTCTCTGTGTTTCTCATGAATAAATAAAGTCTTTAAAAACAACAACAACAACACTCTGACTCTAGAAACCCTGAAGATCACTTTGATCTTTATCTCAGTGAAGTAGGAATTTTACACAATATTTTCACATATTAAATGGGTCAGGGTACTTGATAGAAAATAACAGAAGCCAATTCTTTCCAACTCAAGCAAAAACAGAAACCAAAATGTGAACCCCTAAATTATAAAGGAGATCTTACATACTCAAGAAGAAAAAGAAGGAGAAGGAGAAGGAGAAGGAGAAAGAGAAGAAGAAGAAGAAGAAGAAGAAGAAGAAGAAGAAGAAGAAGAAGAAGAAGAAGAAGAAGAAGTCATCGTCTGGTGAACCATACTGAATAAATTGTCAAGAACTATAGAAATTTAGGTTAAATAAGAACTCCAAAACCACAACATAGGCTAGTTACATGTCTTAAAAGTATCACTCCAGGGGCTCCTGGGTGGCTCAGTCAGTTAAGTGTCTGATTCTTGGTTTCAGCTCAGGTCATGGTCTCAGGGTCCTGGGATCGAGCCCCACATGAGGCTCTGCATTCAGCACAGAGACTGCTTATTCTTCTCCCTCTACTCCCCCTGCCCACTCATGTGTTCTCTCTCTTAAGTAAATAACTTTTCTTTCTTTCTTTCTTTCTTTCTTTCTTTCTTTCTTTCTTTCTTTCTTTCTTTCTTTCTTTCTTTTTCTTTCTTTCTTTCTTTCTTTCTTTCTTTTTTCTTTCTTTCTTCTTTCTTTCTTTCTTTCTTCTTTCTTTCTTTCTTCTTCTTCTTCTTCTTTTTCTTTCTTTCTTTCTTTCTTTCTTTCTTTCTTTCTTTCTTTCTTTCCTTTCTTTCTTTCTTTCTTTCTTTCTTTCCTTTCTTTCTTTCTTTCTTTCTTTCCTTCCTTCCTTCCTTCCTTCCTTCCTTCCTTCCTTCCTTCCTTCCTTCCTTCCTTCTTTCTTTCTTCTTTCTTTCTTTCTTTCTTTCTTTCTTTCTTTCTTTCTTTCTTCTCTTTCGAGAGACAGAGAGCACAAAGGAGGGAGGGGCAGAGGGAGAGAGAGAAGCAAGCTGTCCGCTGAGCAGGGAGCCCAATGTGGAGCTCGATCTCAGGACCCTGAGATCATGACCCAAGCCAAAGGCAGACACTTAACCAATGAGCCACCTAGGCACCCCATAAATAAAATCTTTAAGAAAAAAAGCATATATTTTTTAAAAAAATTATCACTCCCTAGATTGCTGCTTTTTTCCCCCAATTTTAAATCCAGTATAGTTAATATGCAGTGTTATATTTAGGTTAATAATTGTTAATATAGGGATCCCTGGGTGGCTCAGCAGTTCAGCGCCTGCCTTCAGCCCAGGGCGTGATCCTGGAGACCCGGGATCGAGTCCCACGTCGGGCTCCCTGCATGGAGCCTGCTTCTCCCTCTGCCTGTGTCTCTACCTCTCTCTTTCTCTCTGTGCTCTCATGAATAAATAAATAAAATATTTTTAAAAATTGTTAATATAAAGTTATAGAAACTCTAAAATCTCAATGTCCTAATACAGTAGAAATTTAATTTCTCAGGATGCCTGGGTGGCTCAGTGGTTGAGCGTCTGCCTTTGGCCCAGGATGTGATCCTGGAGTCCCGGGATCGAGTCCCACATCGGGCTCCCTGCATGGAGCCTGCTTCTCCCTCTGCCTGTGTCTCTGCCTCTCTCTGTGTGTGTCTCTCATAAATAAATAGACAAGATCCTTATAAAAAATAAAATAAAAGAAATTTAATTTCTCATTCAGTCAAATTCCAATTAGGATTTAACAAATGGCCTTCTATTTGGTAACTCAGATTCTTGAGTTTCTTCCATTTCATGGTCTGCCATCTTCTGGAGCCTTAGAGTCCTTTGCTTCCAGTGGCAAAAGAGGAAGATCATGCAGGTTTAGGTTTTGGTTTTGGTTTTGGTTTTGGTTTTCAAATTACATGGTTTATTTAAAAAAAAAAATTATATGGTTTATTGAATCAATTTTAAACACTAGAGGAAAAAGAAAGAGAATGAGGTAGACAACCAGAGTAAAGATATCAGCAGAGTGTATGCTGAATGTACAATACAGTGATTCAACAATTTTTTAAATCTTTTTTTTTAATTTTTTATTTATTTATGATAGTTACACATAGAGAGAGAGAGAGGAAGCGACACAGGCAGAGGGAGAAGCAGGCTCCATGCACCGGGAGCCCGACGTGGGATTCGATCCCGGGTCTCCAGGATCGCGCCTGGTTTGGGCCAAAGGCAGGCGCCAAACCGCTGCGCCACCCAGGGATCCCTGATTCAACAATTCTATATATTACTCAGTGCTAATCAAAATGAGTGTACTCTTAATCCTCTTCACCTATTGCACACGTTGCATATTAGTTAAGAAGGAGAAAAGCTACTTTTAAAAAATGAGGGATCTAGCAGGCACCACTTTAACTAAGGGATCTATCTTAAATATTACTAATAATGGGTCAAACTGATATTACCTGTCTTCTGAAGGGATAAAATGGAAGGATACAGCATCATCTGTGTAGTACAAATTTGTGAAAATATCTAGCCTGAAACTAATTGGGGAAAACAATCAGTGAATTCGAGATTATGGGACATTCTATAAGGTAACTTGCTGCTAATATTCAAAATTATTATTATTATTATTATTATTTATTTTAAGATTTTGTTTATTTATTCATGAGAGACACAGAGAGAGAGGCAGAGACACAGGCAGAGGGAGAAGCAGGCTCCATGCAGGGAGCCCAATGCAGGACTGGATCCTGGGACTCCAGGATCACGCGCAGGGCCAAAGGCAGGTGCCAAACCACTGTGCCACCCAGGGATCCTCTATTATTATTTTTAAGTAAGCTCTATACGTAGTGTGGGGCTTGAATTCACAATCCCAAGGTCAAGGGTTGCCTGCTCCTCCAACTGAGCCAGCAAGGATCCCTGGTGAACAATTAAAAAAATCTGAATACAGGACGCCTGGGTGGCTCAGTGTTTGAGCATCTGCCTTTGGCTCAGGGCATGATCCTGGGATCCGGGATCCAGTCCCACATCAGGTTCCTTGCAGGGAACTTGCTTCTCCCTCTGCCTGTGTCTCTGTTTCTCTCTCTGTGTCTCTCATGAATAAATAAATAAAATCTTTTTTAAAAAAGTTTTTAAAAAATCTGAATACATATTAGATTATACATTGTACGAACGTTAAATTTCTGGCATGAGATAATAATAATATTGTAGTTATATAGCAGAATGTCCTCATTCTTAGGAAATATATACTAAGTATTTATAGGTATATTTCATGGCATCTATAGCTTATTTTCAAACAATTTAGCAAAAATTAAATGTAGGTAGCTAGGTAGACAGACACAGACAGAACAAGCAAATGTCTCCAAAATCAAAGATAGGTGAATCTAGGTGAAGGGTACATGTGTGTTCATTGTACTGTTTTTTCAACTTTTTATAGGCTTTTTTTTAAAGATTTTATTTATTTATTCATAGACACAGAGAGAGAGGCAGAGACACAGGCAGAGGGAGAGGGAAAAGCAGGCTCCATGCAGGGAGCCTGATGTGGGACTCCATCCCAGGTCTCCAGGAGCACACCCCAGGCTGCAGGCAGCACCAAACCGCTGTGCCACCAGGGCTGCCCGACTTTTTATAGGCTTAACATTTTCAAAATAAAAACTTTGCAAAGTTTAAACAAATTTGTAATGTTTCTGAATTGTGCCTAGGAATTTAAACCAAAGGTATAGGCAGTGAATTATACTGGGATGGGTCTGTGGGCAAGCACCATGCTGAATGCTCATGTTAGTCTCTGACAAAATTCATGTAGCTTCTCATAGGTATGGTATAACTCAATAAAAAGTTTTAAAAATGAGAGAGGGAAAGAAAATTACCAAAGGTTACCTAGCCTACCAGGGGCAGAACTGGGATATAAACTCACATTCACATTTTTTTCCTCTCTGGACAGCAAAAAGTCCAGAGACTTGCTATACCCCCAAATCAAATAATCTACTTCTCAATTTTGCAGAAGGCCAATCTTATAAATAATTTTTAAAACATTCCTAAGTGCTAAAGATAGTTGCAGAATAAAAGGAAAAGAATGCCTTCAAAATACTGTATTATTAAGCCACGCTTGAGAGTACGTTTGGGATTTATAAGAGGATTTGAAGAATTTAATAAAACAGTTATTTAAAAACAAGAGAACAAGAGGCTCTTTGATATGGACTTAACAAGAGTTTAGGAACAGTTCGGAAAGACTCCCTTCCAGATAGTCTTAATTAATATGTTGGATTTATTGGGGAGAAATTAATTGCTAAAGTGGAGAAATAGTCTGAAAAATTATGTCTTTAGAGAAGTTACTGAGTCTTATATAGACCTTTGCATTTTTTCCCAGTCTTTCAAACTTCTGTTCTCAGACCTGTTTTTTTTTTTTTTTCTTTTTTTCCCCTCTCTGCTCTTTGTCAGCACCTTCAGCTGCTACCTTTCTTTTAACCAAGAACTCAATGCAAAATTGGGTCTCCTAAAGTCTGGAACTCTGGTCTTAGCCTCTTGGCAGTCTCCCCACAAGTACATTTTCAATTGCTTCTGGAATGGTGCAAAGGTACCCAGTTGGCATCTCAAACTCAAAACAAATTCATTATTTTCCCTTAAAATGTGGCCTTCCTTCTGATTTCTTTGTTCTTGACATCCCATCTTCTCAGTTACCTGCTTTACACTTTGGATTTTTTAAATTTTAAATCCCGCTTCCCCTTTGCCCTCATATTTAGTCCTGTTCAAAATTCCATGTACTCCACTTCCACAGAACCACTTGTAGCTGCCCCAGTCTTTCCCTTCTTGTTATCTATTCTAATCACCTGTAACCCAGAGTCACTCAAGCAGAATACTACTGACATTCTGGACAGGATAATTCTTTGTTGTAAAGAATTGTACATTTGTACAATTTGTACATTTGTACAATTGGGCATTGTAGGATGTTTAATAGCATCTCTGGTCTTTACTGACTAGGTGCCAATAACATCCCCTCAGTTATGAAAATCAGGTATATCTCTAGACATTATCAAATGTCCTCTGGAGGGGCTAAATCACCCCTTGTTAGAACCATTGCTATAGGGACACCTGGGTGTCTCAGCAGTTGAGTGTCCGCCCTCATGATCCCGGGGTCCTGGGATGAGTCCCACATCGGGCTCCCTGCAGGAAGCCTGCTTCTCTTTCTGCCTGTGTCTCTTCCTCTGTGTGTGTGTGTCTCTCATGAGTAAATAAATAAAATATTTTTTAAAAAAGGAACCATTGCTATAACCTAAATGATTGCCATGGCCATTTTTAAAAGATTATTATTATTACTATTTTCTTTTTTGAGAGAGAAAGAGCAAGCATGAGCCAGAGAGGAACAAAGAGAGAGAGACAAACTCTTCACTGAGCGTGGAGGCTCGACCCCACCACCCATGAGATCATGACCTGACCCAAAACCAAGAGCCAGACGCTTAACTGACTGAGCCACCCAGGGGCTCCTGCCATAGCCTTCTCTGAGAAACATCTTCTCATCTACAAGGAGTCCCATCCCCAATTTATTCTGGACATAAATTTATTTACTCTTCTTACAATTCAGCTCTGATCATACTATTTCCCTGCCCACAAACACTTAGTAGTTCTTTACTGCCTACAGAGTAATGCACAAATTCCTCAGCTTAGTCTTTAAGCCTCCCTACCATTTGGCCCTAACCTAGATCTCAAATATATTTCCCACTGTTACTCTCTGTGTTCCTTCTTTCAGTTTTATGACCTCTGAAACTTTGCTTATGAGATTTTTTTCGTTCGTTATTTATTCAATCAACAAACCTTTATTATTATTATTGAGCAACTATTAAATTTAAGTGATAAGTTGGGCACTGAAGCTGTAAAGTGAGACACAGCCCCATACCTCATGGAGTTTAGCAGAGAGCAGAGATTAACAGTGGTCTGGACACCAATTGTTCTGGCCTGCCTAGTATTCTCTTCTACCTCTTCCATCAACAGAGCCTCCCTTTGCTGTGGAGACCTGTTTCAAGTCCCCAAGATTCAAGTGGGGCTGATTCATCATTCACTATTTTGGAGATGAGGAAACTGAGGCTTAGAAAATTTGATAAGGAACTTCAGACTTGGGAGAAGTTCAATGTAATTTCCAAGTGACTGGCACAAGGGCACACTGCTGGTGCATGACACAGTCAGAACTTGAAGGCAAGCATTTCAACTCCAGAGTCCATATTCTTGACCATTACACTGCACTGATTCTCTATTAAAGAAATTCAAAGATTTTTTTTAAAGATTTTATTTATTTAGAAAGAGATCATGAGTGGGGAGAGAGGCAGAGGAGAGAGAATCAAACTGACTCCATGCTTAGCATGAGGCTCCATCCCACAACCCTGATATCATGACCTGAGCCGAAATCAAGAGTGAGACTCTTAACCAACTGAACCACCCAGGCATCCCAAGAAATTAAAGGATTAATGTCATGATTGAAAACTACCAGGCAAAAAAAAAAGAAGAAGAAGAAGAGGAAGAAGAAGAAGAAGAAGAAGAAGAAGAAGAAGAAGAAGAAGAAGAAAGAAGAAGAAGAAGAAGAAAGAAGAAGAAGAAGAAGAAGAAGAAGAAGGAAGAAGAAGAAGAAAGAAGAAGAAGAAGAAAGAAGAAGAAGAAGAAAGAAGAAGAAGAAAGAAGAAGAAGAAGAAGAAGAAGAAGAAGAAGAAGAAGAAGAAGAAGAAGAAGAAGAAGAAGAAGAAGAAGAAGAAGAAGAAGAAGAAGAAGAAGAAGAAGAAGAAGAAAGAAGAAGAAGAAGAAGAAGAAGAAGAAGAAGAAGAAGAAGAAGAAGAAGAAGAAGAAGAAGAAGAAAACTACCAGGCATCAATATCTCAGCTGCCAGAAAGCTCAGCATATGCTTCTGTTGGGGAAATATAATTAAAAACAAAATTTCCTCTTAATTGACAAAAGCTCTCCACACAAATGGAAAAAGGAGAAACTTTAAATTTGAATAAGCAATAAATCAGAATATGATGCGCAACACAGGTAACTCACTACAGGGATTCCAAAGACAGGAAGGAGTCTTCCTCTTTTGTATAGCTAAGTGGATATAATCCATTCAATACTATTAGGTAGATTTTGCAATTTGGAGTCTGCTGACAAGTTAGATCTAGTTCCTTCCAGGAAACTGGGAGGTTGGGTTTTATCTTCCTTGAGGATAAGGAAACATTTCTGAGGTGAGAGATTGGCCACAGCCCTGTTTAGCCATTAAAAGGATTTACTTGCTTTTGAAAAGGACAAAGAAAGGAATTGAGAAAGAAAAAGGAGAAGGGGTAAGTCTCCTCACTCAGTTTTCAGCAGAAAGAAAATTTGTATTTGCTCTCATACTTGTTTCAGCATTTAAGATAAGTTAATATCTCAGACTGACTTTTTGCACCATATTTTCATTCTGTTTATTTATATTTAATTTTATGTTGCTTTGTAAATTAAACAAAATATTTTATGCATATATTCATGAGAGACAGAGAGACAGAGAGAGAGAGAGAGAGACAGAGAGAGAGAGGCAGAGACACAGGTAGAGGGAGAAGCAGGCTCCATGCAGGGAGCCCGATGTGGAACTCCATCCTGGGACCCCAGGATCATGCCCTGGGCCGAAGGCAGGCGTCAAACTGCTGAGCCACCCAGGTGTCCCTGTAAATTTTTTTAAAGGAATACGTGCACCCTGATGTTTATAGCAGCATATTTATTTATTTATTTATTTATTTATTTATTTATTTATTTGACACAGAGAGAGTGAGCACAACCAGGGGGAGCAGCAGGCAGAGGGAGAGGGAGAAGTAGGCTCTCCCCTGATGATCCCAGTGCCCTGGGATCATGGACTGGGCCAAAGATCAACACTTAATGGATTGCACCACCCAAACACCCTACTTTGTAGAT
The DNA here is from genome assembly GCF_048164855.1 of Canis lupus baileyi. Classification (NCBI taxonomy): domain Eukaryota; kingdom Metazoa; phylum Chordata; class Mammalia; order Carnivora; family Canidae; genus Canis; species Canis lupus. Next base: position 49,289,252 of record NC_132848.1, on the reverse strand, counting down.
ATTTTGAAGTCATTTTCTTAGACCGATACAAACTTTATTTCTATAAACTCACAATTTTTTTTTGCCAAGACGAGGAATGCAATAAATCTTGCAAAATGATTGACAGCTTTTGGCTCCAAGGATTTGGAAGCGACTGTGAAGCCACTGAAGTTGAATCCATCCACCACCAGATGAGCAGCAGGCTGGAGCCAGCCATTGGGGCCCAAAGATAATAGATGAGTCTGACCTCTTGGAGGTTGGGAACAAACATGTACCAAAGGAATACGGAGTAGAGGATGTATTCAAGTCTATCTTAATCCTGGCTCTCAAGCTTTATAAGTAAACCTTGAAATAGTGCTTAGAAAAATGATCAATCAAAAAAAAAAAAAAAGAAAAATGATCAATCTAATCTACTTCTTTCTTTTTATTATCTGTTGTTTATTTATTTATTTATTTATTTATTTATTTATTTATTTATAAAATAATCTCTAACCCCAACATGGGACTTGAATTTACAATCCCAAGCTCAAGAACTGCACGCTCAATACTCAACTGGCTGAACCATCCAGGAGCCCCAGTCAGCTCTACTCTTAAGGGAAGTATAAATGTATCTTCAAATCCTCTTATTGGGATTAAGTACTGGCAAAAAGAAAGCAGGATTCATTCTGAACACATGAATGAGAGAGAAGTCATTTCCAATGGTAATTAAAACACAAGGAAACTAGAAGCAAACAAGGAAACAAAGAATCAGGAAAATATAAGGCCTAGGAGGGAGACTTGGGATATAGAGTAAGATTTAACCTTTGTCAAAAGATAAGCTGAGGCATATAAAAATTTTTTTGTTTTTATTTTACTTCGGTTAAAAACAGGCAGCACCAAACTGGAAGTGGTTAGGTATGCTCTACCCAGTGGGACTCCAGGACAGACTTTCAGAAAGAAAAGAGAGAAGTGAGTAAGGAAATTATTGATTGGCTATGGGTTAGAATCTAGATGGCTGTTTGTGACTGGTTGTTCTTAGGTTTCCATTTCTTAGCTTCGAGGCATTTACAGATTTACATTTTGCTTTGCTTACATAATGCCACTAAGGCATTAGAACCACCTCAGTCCAATGGCCTCCTTGCTCAATTAATGTAACACCTTTTAAGGTAACCTTGAGGCTGGCATTTAGACTGGAGTTTAGTGGTCTGATCTGAAAACTCTTCAACAGTCCCAGACTTCTGTGTTAAAAGGCAAACATTTCTACCAGGGATCTCACCTTGAACCTTTACCAGCAAAGTCTCCCTTAACTTTTGGCTATCAATTAATAGCTTTATTTAATTAATTACTTGGGTTTTTTTTAAAGGTTTTATCTATTTATTTGTTTGTTTGTTTGTTTGTTTGTTTGTTTGTTTGTTTATTTGAACAGAGAGAGAGTTCACACAAGCAGGCAGAGGGAGAGGGAGACGCAGGCTCCCCGCTGAGCAAGGAGCCTAATGCAGGGCTGGATCCCAGGACCCTGGGACCCTGACTGAGCCACCCAGGTGTCCCCCAATTAATAGCTTTAAAAAAGATGGAAGGTCCTTGCATGACTTGAGAGTGTGGGAGGTTGTGGTAAACTAGGGATTCTGAAGGAATCTATTGAATCTACCGGAAAGGAAAACAGCCTGCCTCCTGCCAAGGACAAATTGCAGTTACCTGTTCTGTTGAGTGTCTGACTGAAGAGAGAAATGGGCTGAACCAGGCAATGTGTCCAAGGTCAGCGCTAGGCCAAATTTTTATGAGAATGGAACTTGCTTTCTGCATTTCTCAGAGCCTCTACATTGATTTTCCCTCTCTTCAAAGCCCCAGGGCCCTCACACAGCTTCTCCACTGCCAGCTACCCTACTGAGCCACACAGAACCTAATTCTTCCACCTTCTCACCTGCCTACTTTGCATTTTCCTCACATCGTAACTGAACTCTATCTACTCAGGGATCTGATAAATCAGGAGCCTGACAGATCCTTTACAGGGTCAAGATCTAGTTTTATTCATTTATGTTTCCCTAGCACCTAACTCATGGAGGCTGTACAAGGATAATGCTGGATGTGTTGATATATATTGATAGAAGATACTAGCTTAAAGCGTTTCCCTACTGAAACCCAGTATTTGGAAGAAGATGTTTTGCAAGAAGGTAGGCTTTCCTTTCTGCATGTCTCCTTTTCAGAACTACCAACCCCATCCCGGATTGTCCTGGGACTGGAAGTGTCTTGGTCACGGCCTGGATGTGAGTAATAAAGAAGGCAAAGACAATAAGCCCCTGCCCCCCACCCCGGTTCCCCATATGGCAGGGGGAGGAGAAGTCAGGCAGGAAGGCTCATGGGATAATGAAACTGGCATTGCCCTAGACATCACAGCACAGTCAGGTACCCTCTGTAACCCGATTCCAGCATTCACTTTTAATTTAGCCAAAGTTACCGTAAATGTATTAAAAGGAACTGAAATCTTCACATTTGTGCTTGCTTACACTTAATCAGAATCTGACCCATGAACCTCTCAGTAAAAGGAATTTAAACAGTTATGTTGAATATGTGCTTACATCTACTTAACCAGAATTTGACCCATAATACTCTTGGTGCTGTTGCATCTCACAGAATGTCCTAGATCTACTGTGATCTTATTTCTAAGAGCTGAATAAACTAATCCCCACAAAGCCACATGAGTACTTCACTGTGATGTAGTACAAGAATTAGGATGTTCTCAGTAGGCAACTGCAATGAAACTACCTGCTGACTCACTGAGCTGATCTATTTTTAATCCAATGAGCAAAACTTCTATTTGGTATGACCTTATCTGAATGCTATCTTCTGTAGAGCTTGTAAAAACTACACCACTAAAAAAAAAAAAAAAAAAAAAAAAATTGAGGAAATGTTCATTTTCATTACTGCCTGACAAAATAATTATGCTGCTTATTCAGTTGGACATAAATCTTTTAACTAGAAATCAAGTAAGTGTTGCCTTAATAAAGACAGACTGGCAGCCAGGTTGTAAAAACAAAACAAAATGAAAAAAGCTCAGTAAAACTATTTTTCTTTGAGAATTAATCTCTATAATAATAATTACTGGAAATGCATTAGTCATGGTGAAAATTATATTCTTATTTTACGTATACTTCTCTTACTGGTACAGAAAAACGAAACTGACTAAGGTCACCACGTGATACACCCTTTTATCGTCCCAAATTAGATGAACAACTGGTTTTGTTATTGACGGAAAATGTTCCATCGAAAGTTTGAAACTCCAGCTGAAAAAGGAACCCAGAGTGTTTGTAAAACCACTGCTAAATAGAATACCACAGAGGAAAAAAAAATCTTGTAATTGGGTTCCATTTGTTAGTGATTTCCTTTTCAATTTCCACAAGAAAAGAAATAATTTGATGCTAATTGCTTGGAGAGATTGAGAGAGGGGTCAATGTCCGGTGTTAATTTTCTCTTGGTAAGAAAATCAGGCACAGAATACTTTTAGATGGAGGAGAAACCTTTGTTGTAAAATTGTGTTGGATGTGAGAACATTAGTTTTAGCAGATCTGAGAGTTTGGGGCCCATGGAAATAGGATTCACTATCGAATCACTATTTTAGATTAATTTCTTTTAAGAGACTTTGTTAAATTTCACAGAATCATTATGTATCTCATGGCTGAGAAACTTTCCAGGCCATAGCCTTTGGGTCTGGTTCTAGGAACCCTATTTCCATTTTTGAGTCGTACCTACCAGCAGGATCTTTAGCTTTTCCCACTGATTTTCTAGAGTTAAGGGTATTAAAACTATGGGCAAAAATTTCTTAGGAAGGTAGAAGATGGTTAAGGGTGGTTAAGACTAATGGTGGGGGTGGGGTCGGGGAAGACTAACAATGGAAAGTCTTGTGAATTTCTTTCACTTTCCAAATTCACAGTGCATTTTTGTGTGGTCAAATACAATTCGCAATCAACATTGGAAGTTACTTTTACCTTTCACTGTAGATATTGCAAGTTGCCTATCCCGTCAATTCTTCTCTTCCTCCCTCCTAATGGAAATCCAATTTGTTCACACTGGCTGAGCACCCAATTAAAAATATTCACATCTCTGTTCATCTTTGCAGGTAGGGGTGGCCAGGCAACCCAGTTGTGGCAGAGAAAATGTAAGTGATTTCTATTAGATGGAGTTTCCAGAGAAGTCACGCTTTTCCTAAGTCCAAGGGACATTTGTTGAGAAGCCACTGTTTTCCGATTCAAAGAGTCAGGCTCAGTTGGCTTAGGACTACTGACTTCTCCCTGTCTCCTTCCCCCATTCTTCCTACATAGAACATGAATTTGATGCCTGGGAATATCCACCGTGCAACCACTGAGAACAAAATCCTATCCTCCCCTGCAAGAAGGAGCTTGCAGACATCCTTGAGCATTAGCCTGGTCAGTCAGCTTCCATGATGGCCAAATCAAACACCACTTACCCAGTTAAATTCGTGCATGAAACATATTATACTAAAAACCAATTCATTGTTTATCTGAAATCCAAATTTAACTAGATGTCCTGTATTTTTGTTTGTTTGCCAACCCATGCTGATTCTAGACTTCTTGCCATTTGAAAACATTGAAGTCTTATTTGGCTAAACTACTACTACAGTCAAGTTTCTACTACATACAGCTTAAGTCACCCCCTTATAATACACTCTTAAAAAATAGTTATATGAAGGAGTGCCTGGGTGGCTCAGTTGGTTAGTCTGCTTTCAGGTCAGGTCATGATCTCAGGTCCTGGGATAGACCTGGTGTTGGGCTCCCTCCTCTGCTTCTTCCTCAGCCTGTACCCCTTTCCCCAGCTCATACACTCTCTCTCTTAAGTAAATAAATAAAATCTTTTTTAAAAAGTTACATGAAAAAAAAGGAGGGGGGGAACGTTATTTGTTTTACATTAATTTAGGTTTCTTCTTAAAGTCCTAAATTTATATTTTATCTATTTGGAATTATGAGCTATATAATATCTTCTTCAAAAATGGAATAAAAAAGGAAAGAAAATGTGATACAGATACAGTGATTGTTAAATTAACCAAACAAGGAGGTCATTACTCTGAAGTGGTTCTAGTGCTTTAGTGGCATTATGTAAACAAAGAAAAACCCAAGCCAATAAACGCCTCAAGGTTAAGAAATCAAAAGCTAAGGACAACCAGTTACAACACAACCAACAAATCTTTTCCAAATAAGGCAGCTGCTTAAGTTATAGCTGATTAAATAATTTTGTTGTCTTGCTTCCATTCCTTCTCCATACAATTTTTTCCTTAGCTCCTGTCAGTGGAGTACTTTCTGGTTTGACACTCTTGATTGATTTTAGCTCAGATAAACTCTTAGAAATTTTTACTCTGCCTCAATTTATCTTTCAACAGTTTAAATGATTTGGGTATTTGTTCTACCAGAAATTGGCTCTTGAAACTTAATAACATTAGTAAACAGAATTCAAATTTGTTTGTCTGTATGAACTACCAAATACAGGGACAAAGGTTTAAAGCAATGAGATCCCAATTTCCAAAAACTGCACATGTGAAATATAAGTTAGTAATTTCAAAGGGAATTATTCACGGAATAGTTGATATATTTCTAGATTTGCTTATAGACCTTACTGCACTTATAATACCAAGTGACTCCAATTGTTGAAGTCAAACTGACTAATTCAATTGAATTAGTAGCCATTGTACTTATTGCCATGCATTAGAAAGCTTGGATCATAAAGAAATGGAAAATAATATGGTTTCTATCCTCAAAGAGTCATAACCTTTTGAAGGAGATAAAACTTAATAGGAGTCAAATACTTATGAAAAATGAAAGAATAATGTAAAAAGATAAATTATAGTTAAATGGAATATTAAAAAAATATTTTAAAAATACCAAAATATACAATGATTATAATGGACTGTTAGGACAGAAGTTACTTCATGGAGAAGGTGGAGTTTGTGATGAGTCTTGAGATTGGTGCTCGCAGGCTTGTCCAAGCAGCCAGACGGGGTCCCCTTGGACTACCCAAGAGAGTCCTTGACTTTTTGAAAAATGGGAATTAGATGTGAACCAGCAAGAGATGAAAGCAGGGATACTCAATCTCTCTTATTCTCTCTCTATATATATCTGTATCTATATAGAGTTACTGATCTTAGAGAACATTTATGACCCTTCACTCCTTAGATGTTATCTTGCATCCTGGAAGACTACAAAGATAGCATTATCTCTTTGTCCATTACAAGGATATATGCTATTTGCATTAAAAGGCAGGTGTAGGGCAGCCCCGGTGGCTCAGCGGTTTAGCGCTCCCTTCAGCCTGGGGTGTGGTCCTGGTAGACCTGGGATCGAGTCCCATGTCAGGCTCCCTGTGTGGAGCCTGCTTCTCCCTCTGCCTGTATCTGTGCCTCTCTCTCTCTCTCTCTCTCTCTGGGATGCTCATGAATAAATAAATTAAATTAAAAAAAAAAAAAAGGCAGGTGTAGGGTGGGCTGGGGATGCAGGCCCCAGCAATATAAGCCAGAAGAGGAGCAAAAGAAAAATATGGCTTTTTAATGGTCTATTCATGGTCTAAATATGGTCTATTATGGTCTATTAATGGTCTATTAATGGTCTATTCATGTCTGCTATGTTTTAAAAAAAATTAAGTAATCTCTACACCCAACATGGGGCTTGAACTCATGACCTCAAGATCAAGAGTTGCATAGTCTATCAATGGAGCCAGCCAGTGGCCTCCCTGTGTATGATATCTACATAACATCTCTTACTTAGGGCCAAGAATCTGCTTTGCTAATTCCAGGGGATACCCATCACTTATATCTTATGCTATGGGGATGGTGTCTCCTCCTTGTGAATAATGTCTCCTGGAATTGTACAAGGAAGCAACACTGTCAACCATTCTGTAGCATACCAGGGTTTGCAGATCCAGGATCTGATCTGTCCCAAAGCAGTTTTAAAAAAATTATATATAAGAAGAAGCAGCTTATACAAGTGTAATACATATAAAGCAGTAATAAATCTGTCATTTCCATGAGTATCCCAGTTGCACACTCTGTTCCCTGTTCTCCAGTCTTTCTTTTTTTTTAGGCCTTATTTTTATGTAATCTCAACACCCAACATGGAGCTCCAACCCATAACCCCAAGATCAAGAGTCACATGCCCCACTGACTGAGCCAGCCAAGCACCCCTGTTCTCCAAATTTCATGTACCAGCTACAGGTTTAAGTTCTCTCTTGCAGCTATTTATATCACACTGTAAAATAAAACTCTCATTCATAAAATGAAGATGATAATAAACCTTGTCCTACTTCTCTAAAAATAATTTCCTATCTGCGAAATGGGGCTAGTAATACCTACCCTATTGATTTCACAGCGCTGTTCTGAGCATCAGATGGAATACTAGATAAAAGCAGATTGAAACTCTAAGTATTATGCAAATCCCTATAGTTCTGCCTAGGACTGCCTAGCATTGGAACCAAATCATTTGTAAGAAAAGCGTCAAGCTGTCTAGTACAATATTTTTGGCCAGGAAAGGGTGTGATATTTACTACCCTGTGGACCCACCAAAATGTTTGTGCTACATTTTGTGTTTACTATTCTTAGGAATAGCTATTTTTAAAGAAGTTGGCAGAAGCCTACACAACTGGTATGACTACTTAAAAGCCCGCGCAAGCAAGAAGGTGAATTCTAGTTCTCCTCTCTTATTCTGCTCGGTTTCCCATTTCTTTCCACAAAGGGGGACATTGTTCAAAGCAGAACTGTAGATAGAGCACTTTTCTTGTAGATACTTTTTTTTTTTTTCTTGTAGATACTTTCTTTTCACCTCTTAGGCTGACTCCAGTTTGAATGCTTTTGGTATGATCATTAGAATTTTCTTCTCAGAAGTGAAAGGGGTATTGTAATACTATTCTGGGGGATGAAATGCATTCCACCACAGGCACCATAAACCTGGGTTCCTGTCCCAGGTTTTGTGCAACTTTATTTTTTTTTATATATTTTTAATTTTTATTTATTTATGATAGTCACAGAGAGAGAAAGAGAGGCAGAGACACAGGCAGAGGGAGAAGCAGGCTCCATGCACCGGGAGCCCGACGTGGGAATCGATCCTGGGTCTCCAGGATCGCGCCCTAGGCCAAAGGCAGGCGCCAAACCGCTGCGCCACCCAGGGATCCCTTTTGTGCAACTTTAGATCAATTGCCTCTCCTTCTGGGGCTTCAGTCTCCTTCTCTACAAAATTATTGCTCTAAAATTTTTCCTATAATTTTTTTCTATAATGTAATTAATTTAGGGGTGAATAATTTTATTGCGATATCATTAATATACCATACAATTCACCCATTTAGAGTGTATGATTCAATGGTTTTTAGTATATTCACAGAAAAAAACGTAACCATCACCACAATTTTATTTTTTTATTTTATTTATTTTAATTTTTTTATTTATTTATGATAGTCACAGAGAGAGAGAGAGAGAGGCAGAGACACAGGCAGAGGGAGAAGCAGGCTCCATGCACCAGGGAGCCCGACGTGGGATTCGATCCCAGGTCTCCAGGATCGCGCCCTGGGCCAAAGGCAGGCGCCAAACCGCTGCACCACCCAGGGATCCCCATCACCACAATTTTAGAACATTGTCATCATCTCAAGAAGAAACCCCTTATCCCTTAGCTATCAATCCTCTACTCCTTCACACTCCTCATTGCCCCTCCGTCCATCAAGTCACTGCCAGTTAACATTCTGTCTTTATTGATTTTCACTCTGGAGTTTTACATAAATGGAATCATATGACATGTGGTCTTTGTGATTGGCTTCTTTCAGTTAGCTAATGTAGTCAAGGTTCATTCACATTATGGAATGAGCTGGTATATTCCATAATGTACATACCAGCTCTTCATTTCTTTTTTTAAGGCCAAATAATATTCTACTGCATGGCTATACTACATTTTGCTCATTCCTGTGTTTGTTGATGAACATTTGAATTATTTTCACATTTTTGCTATTGTGAATAATGCTGCTATGAACACTCACATACAAGGTTCTGTGTAGACATAGATTTTCAATTTTCTTGGGTATATACATAGATTATATAAAATTCTACATTAATTCTGTTTAATTGTTTGAGGAACTGCTAAACAGTTTTCCAAAGCAGTTGGACAATTTTATATTCTTGCCAGTTGTATATGAGAGTTCTGATTTCTCCTCATCCTCACCTACACTTGTTATTATCTGATTTTTTTATTTCTAGCCATCTAGTGGGTATAAAGTGATATATCATTGTGGGTTTGATTTGTATATCCCTGATGACTAATGATGCTGAGCATCTTTTCATATACTTTTTAGCCATTTGTCTTGTTTTTTACTTATTAGCCATTTTTTAACTTAACCATTTGTATATCTTCTTTGGAGAGAGGTCTAATCAGATTTTCTCCCATTAATATAATTAGTTTTTAGAGAATAAATAATGAGAGAAAAAAACTACCTTACTAGTAGACTTCTAATACTTGAAAATAAAAATACAAATAATTAAACTAACTATACAATCTCTAACCTTTTGACCCTAAGTTTGTTTTTAAGCACATTTATTGGAGGGATGCCTGGGTGGCTCAGCAGTTAGGCATCTGCCTTTGGCTGAGGGCGTGATCCTGGGGTCCTGGGATTGAGTCCCGCATCAGGCTCCCTACAGGGAGCCTGCTTCTCCTTCTGCCTATGTCTCTGCCTCTCTCTCTGCCTCTTTCTCTCTGTGTCTCTCATGAATAAATACTCCAATAAATATTGGAAAAGCTAAATTAGTACTAAATCCTTCTACTAAATCACTCGGTGATTTTTATAGTAGCTACCCTATTAAAAGGCATATATGATAATCAGTGATCTACATCAGCATTCTGTTTCAGATATCAAAGATTCTTTGTAAAAAAAATATTCTTTGTGTGGAAATATGGTTATTTTCTGTGATGGTAGTTCTCAAAGTATGGTCTGACTCCCCTGTCACCAAAACCCTTTCAAGAGATCCATGAGGTCAAACTATTTTCTGATATTATTAAGACATTATTTGCTTTTCTCATTATGTTGACATTTGCATTGATGGTACAGAAGCAATGGTGGACAAAACCGCTGATGTCTTAGCACAAATGAAAGCAGTTGTATCGTACTGTAACAATACTCATTATATTACTCACTGCCAAGCACTAGCAGTAAATAAGTAAATAAATTCCATTTAAGATGCCAGTTTCACTTAAGAATGTCCTTGGTGAGGGGCACCTGGGTGGCTCAGTCAGTTGAGATCAGACTCTTGAAATCGGCTCAGGTTGTGATCTTGGGGTTCTGAAATCAAGCCCCAAGATGGGCTCTTCGCTCAGTGCATAGTCTGCTGGAGATTCTCTACCTCTCCCTCTGCCCCTCCCCCTTCAAATAAATAAATAAATAAAATCTTAAAAAGAAAAAATGAATGTCCTTGGTGAAATAGTAAAAATTCTTAATTTTATTAGATCTTGACTCTTGAGTACATGTATTTTTGAGTACACATATGTATTTTTTCTTTTCTTTTTTTAAAAGATTTTATTTATTTATTCATGAGAGACAGAGAGAGAGAGAGAGAGAGGCAGAGACACAGGCAGAGGGAGAAGCAGGCTCCATGCAAGGAGCCCGACGTGGGACTTGATCCTGGGACTCCAGGATCACACCCTGGGCCGAAGGCAAGCGCCAAACCGCTGAGGCACCCAGGGATCCCTGACATATGGATTTTTGTAAAGATTTATTTATTGCAGAGGGGGAGTGGGAAGCAGAAGGAGCGAAAGAATCTGAAGCAGACTCCCTGTTGATCAGGGAGGCGAATGCAGGGCTCTATCTGAGGACCCTGAGATTATGACCTGAGCCAAAACCAAAAGCCAGAGGCTCAACCAACTGAGCCACCCCGGCACCCCTGAGTACATGTATTTTTAATACGATGTGTGTTGAAATGGGAAGTACACATTAAGCCATTGTGCTGCAAACCTATATAGGAGGATAGCTTGAGGAAAAGCACTTGTTCTTTGAATTGTAAGGAACCACCTGCTTTTTTCATGGAGCTCTATTTTTACTGAAAAGAGTGACTGTAGACAAATTATAGTATTCAAACTTGGGTATTTGGCAGATATTTTCTTAAAAATGAACAAAGTGGGCCTGTCACTTCAAGGAAAACAATTGACAGTACTTGTTGCCAGTGATAAAATTTGAGCTTTCACGTGAATATTAGAATTTTAGGAACCTTGTATCTGCCACTGTGAACTTGACAACTTCCCGGTATTTAAAGACCTTTCCAGTAACATCAGTGGTGATATTAATGAATGTGATGGGGGCCGGGGGCGGGGGGGAGTTATATAATGTTATGTATCAACATTTGGAAGATCTGAATAATTCAATGAATCAATATTTTCTGAATGAAAATGCATGATGTTACAGAATCATGCAGTAGTACGATATCCATTCAAAGGATGAGATAGGTACACCTGGGTGGGTCAGCGGTTGAGTGTCTGCCTTTGACTCAGGGCATGATCCCAGTTCGGGGATTGAGTTCCACATTGGGCTCCCTTTGAGGAGCCTGCTTCTCCCTCTGCCCTCTGTGTCTCTCATGAATAAATAAATAAAATCTTTAAAAAACAAAACAAACAACAGCAGCAAAAAAAAAAAAAAAAAAACACACAAAAAAAACAAAGGATGAGTTAGATGAATTGATCTTGAGTCACAGAGTACGAAAAGGTCAGATCTCAGATTGCAACTAACCTTTGGGAAACTACTTGTCAAGTTTTGGTGTAATATCAAAGAAGAATATAATCATCTGGAAAGACTAGACTATTAAAATCCTCCTCTTAAAAAAAATAAAAAATAAAATCCTCGTCTTTTTCCAATTGCCTGTGTGAGATCAGAGTTTTAAGTTTTTTTATTTATTTATGAATGTATTCATTCACTCATTCATTCATTTATCGAATGAAGCAATTTATTAACCCAGAATTTGTTCTAATGCTTCTTGTTGGCAGCTGCCACCTGTCTGGCGATTCTGTCCAGATCCCGCTGTCCCTGAGGTGTCAGTTTGCAGCCCCCATCTTGGTCCTTTTCCACCACTTTCAGCCCCTCTAGGGCTTGGGGGACCCTGCGGGCCAGGCTCTTGGAGCCTCTGCTGAAGTGGCAGGGCATGACCCGGTTTCTCTGACTTCCCCCTAGATCTTAGGGAGCCGCCCCGGAGGTAGGGGTGCTTCCACCTCCCCGCTGGTGGAAGCACCTGTGTCCGAACCAGCTCTCCTCTCGGGAGCCAGCTCTTCGTGCTCGGCCAGCCGGAGTGTCCACCCCCTGGGGACTTTCAGCTTCCCAGACTTTTTGAGGAAGGAGGCCAGAGCTCTGACAAACTCCTGCTGCTTCACACCCTTTACAGTAACTCCAGGCATCTTGTGGCCTCCGAGGGCCCCGCCAGGGAAAAGGGGTGTTTATTGTTTTTTAAAGTAAGCTCTAGACCTAACATCCCAGCCCTGGGATCAAGAGTCACAAGCGCTACTGACTGAGCCGGCCAGGCACCCTTCTAACATGGTTCTTTTAGTACACCTGCATTTCTTCCTTTCGTAATTACCCCTAAAAAGCGGGGGCGGGGGGGTGCACCCAGGTGGCTCCGCAGTTTAGTACCTGGCTTTGGCCCAGGGCGCGATCCTGGAGACCTGGGATCGAGTCCCACATTGGGTTCCCTGCTTGGGGCCTGCTTCTCCCTCTGCCTGTGTCTCTGCCTCTCTCTCTCCTCTCTGTGTCTCTCATGAATAAATAAATAAAATCTTAAAAAAAAAAAAAAAAAAAAAACAACTTCACCCCAAATATAGGGCTTGAACTCCCAACCTCAAGATCAAGAGTCACATGCTCTATGGACTGAGCCAGCCAGGCCTCCCTGTGTGAGGCCAGATTTTCTCCATGTTTTTTAATCCAAATGTTCACAGAAGACTGAATGCAGAAGCTGTCTTCTAGGGATGCCTGGGTGGCTCAGTGAACATCTGCCTTTGGCTCAGGGTGTAGTCCTGGGGTCCTGGGATCAAGTCCCACATAGGGCTCCCCACAGAAAGCCTGCTTCTCCCTCTGCCTGTGTCTTTGCCTGTCTCTCCGTGTCTCTCATGAATAAATAAATAAAATCTTTAAAAAAAAATTTTTTTAAGGAAGCTGTCTTCTATTTTTTTTTTTTTTATATTTTATTTACTCATTCATGAGAGACAGAGAGACAGAGACACAGGCAGAGGAAGAAGAAGGCTCCCCACAGGAAGCCTGAGTGGGACTCCATCCTGGGACTCTGGGATCATGTCCTGAGCCAAAGGCAGATGCTCAACCGCTGAGCCACCCAAGCCTCCTGAAGCTGTCTTCTATTAAGCATGACATTAGGTAGATGAACAAAACAACAGCAACCACAATAAAAAACCGATGCTATTCTCTCTCAAAATTGTTTTTGCTTTGGAAATAATTATCTTTAAAAAAAAAAGGAGATAATTATCTTTCATAAAAACGTATTATTTTTGTTAACACATAATAGGTTTATTATTTTATTTATTTTAAATTTTATTTTTATTTTTATTTTTAAAAATATTTTATTTATTCATGAGAGACACAGAGAGAGAGAGGCAGAGACACAGGCAGAGGGAGAAGCAGGCTCCATGCAGGGATCCTGATGTGGGACTTGATCCTGGGACTCTGGGATCATGCCCTTAGCCAAAGGCAGAGGCTCAACCACTGAGCCACCCAGGCATCCCAGTTTATTATTATTATTATTATTTTTAAGATTTATTTATTTATTCATGATAGAGAGAGAGAGAGAGATAGGCAGAGACACAGGCAGAGGGAGAAGCAGGCTCCATGCCGGGAGCCTGACGTGGGACTCAATCCCGGGACTCCAGGATCGCGCCCTGGGCCAAAGGCAGGCGCGAAACCACTGAGCCACCCAGGGATCCCCCAGTTTATTATTATTTTAAATGAATGATTACATATTCTAAATTTTTTGGTTTTAATTTCTAAGTTTCTCCTTATTAGCTTGTGTTGATGTAAACCATCATGGTTTTTTTTTTTAAGATTTTATTTATTTATTCATGAGAGACATAGAGAGAGAGAGAGGCAGAAACATAAGCAGAGAGACAGGCAGGCCCCATGTAGGGAGTCTGATGTGGGACTCGATCCTGGGACTCCAGGATCATGCCCTGGGCCGAAGGCAGATGCTCAACTGCTGAGCCACCCAGGCATCCCTAAACCATCATAGTTGTTAAGCTTTTTTCTTCACTAACATACCATAAACCCCTAAGTCATGGTGGTAGGACCTATGAGGCAAGGAACTGTCATCTCAGACTGTACTGTATTCCTGGCACTCAACACAGAGCCTAACTACTTACTTGAGAAATACATTGTTGAATTGAATTAATTGGAATTACAGCATTGATCCTCAGTTCACACTGTGTTTTCTCATGTTTTGGGGTACATCATTTTTCAGAGCAAGGATTTTAATTTCTTTCTAAACCAACACAATCACCCTTGAAAGGCATCAAAGAAAAAACTTGACTCAACCACTGCATGGTAGACAAGTGGAAAAAAGCAAATCAAAAATCCCACCATGAAATTCATAGATTAAATTTTTTTTTGCTTAAAAATGGCAATGACTGTAAGTGCTACTTCAGAAAGACTAGAAATCAGGCTGCCTAAGTTCAAATTTTGTCTCCATTATTTACCATCTGTGTAATCTTGGGAATGCCTTTAACTCAGCTATGCCTTAGTCTTCTCATCTGCAAAATAGGATAGTAACAGTACACTTTTTGTAGAATTATTTTGAGAATATAATGAGTTGATACATGTATACTCATTTAGAGTTATATGTATTAGAACAATGAACTTATTTATTTATTTATTTATTTATTTATTTTTAAAAGATTTTATTTATTTATTCATGAGAGACACAGAGAGAGAGAGAGGCAGAGACACAGGCAGAGGGAGATGCAGGCTCCACGCATGGAGCCCGATGCGGACTCGATCCTGGGTCTCCAGGATCAGGCCCTGGGGGGGGCCAAACCGCTGAGCCACCTGGGCTGCCCAGAACAATGAATTTAGAACCATGCTTGGCACTTACTTTCTTAATAATTTTTCCCTATATTCCATAAAAAGGAGGACATTTATAAAACATATATATATATGCTGAAATGATATATAATTATTCACAGTAAATAAAAGTACTTTTTAATCTTTTTTTAAAAAAAGATTTACTTATTTACTTGAGAGAGAGAGCATGGGGGAGGGGTAGAGGGTTAGGGAGAGAATCTCAAACAGACTCTGCTGAAAGCAGAGTCCAGGGTGAGGTTCCATATCATGACTCTGAGATCATGACCTGAGCCAAAATTAAGACCTAGATACTTAATGACTGAGCCACCCAGGTGCCCCAAAAGTACTTTTAAATCTTTTTTAAAAACCACTGCAGGGGCAGCCCTGGTGGCTCAGCGGTTTAATTTTTTTTAATTTTTTTAATTTTATTTATTTATGATAGTCACAGAGAGAGAGAGAGAGAGAGAGAGAGAGGCAGAGACATAGGCAGAGGGAGAAGCAGGCTCCATGCACCGGGAGCCCGACGTGGGATTCGATTCCGGGTCTCCAGGATCTCGCCCTGGGCCAAAGGCAGGTGCCAAACCGCTGCGCCACCCAGGGATCCCGGCTCAGCGGTTTAGTACCACCCTCAGCCCAGGGTGTGATCCTGGAGACCTGGGATCGAGTCCCACGTCAGGCTCCCTGCATGGGGCCTGCTTCTCCCTCTGCCTGTGTCTCTGCCTCTCTCTCTCTCTCTCTCTCATGAATAAATAAATAAAATCTTAAAAAAAAAAACACTGCACACATAGAAGAATATATTTGTATGGTACACTGGGTAAGCAGAGGAGTCTGCTCATGACCTGAGTTGAACAGTCTAGAGGCTCCCAGCCCCCAGCACCTACCCAGCTATCCCAAGGATAAGGGGAACAATATCTTGGTATCTTGTAAGTCATTCAGAGACTGTGATGCTTTGCACATCACATCCACACACATCCACACATACATACATACATACATATATATCAACATATATAAACATAAATTCATATGTTCAGAACAAACACATCTTCATTTCTGTTCCCAGAAAAACTGTATTGGTCAGGATAAGCTATGCTGTGCTATTCTAACAAAATAAATCCTGAATTCTCAGTGATTGTTAAGGCTGAATTGTGTCTTGCAAAATTCATATGTTGAAGTTCCAAAGTCCATATTGCATGTACCATATTTAGAGATCTGTAAAGAGGTGATTAAGTTAAAACTAGGCCATTAGGGTGGGGCTCTACTCCACTATGACTTGTGTCCTCATAAGAAGATGGAAGAGATACTAGATACCAGGAAGATATATCATATACCCACATGGAGAAAAGGCTATGAGGCAACACAGCAAGAAAGTGGCAATCTGCAAGCTAAGGAAAGAGGCCTCAGGAGATGTCAAACCTGCCAGATACCTTAATTTAAACTTCTAGCCTCCAGAACCATGAAAAAATACATTTCCACTGGCTAAGCTACCAGGTATGTGGCATTTTGTTATGGCAGCCCTTGCAAACTAATACATTGGCTTAACACAACAAAAAGTTATTTATTTATTTTAAAAGATTTATTTATTTATTTATCTATTTATTTATTTATTTGAGAGAGAGAGAGAGAGTGCGGGGGGGTAGGGAGGGGCAGAGGGAGAGAGAGAATCCCCAAGCAGACTCACCGTTGAGCATGGAGCCCAACGCAGGGTTTGATCCCAGGACCCCGGGATCATGACCTGAGCCGAAATCCAGAGTTGGCTGCTTAACTGGCTGAGCCACTTAAGCACTCCTATTTCTTTTTTCTTTCTTTCTTTCTTTCTTTCTTTCTTTCTTTCTTTCTTTCTTTCTTTCTTTCTTTTTTCTTTCTTTCTTTCTTTCTTTCTTTCTTTCTTTCTTTCTTTCTTTCTTTCTTTCTTTCTTTCTTTTTTTGATTTTATTTTTAAGTATTTTCTACACCTAACATGGGACCTGAACCCACAACCCCAAGATCAAGAGTTATACACTCCACTGACTAAACCAGCCAGGTGCCTTCCAAAAGTTTTTTCTTACTTAAAGTTCAAAGACGGTGGTGAAGGTCTCCTCTATTTGGTGACTTAGGAATCTAGGGCCCATATCTTGTGACACCACCATTTCAATATGTTGTTCCATCCTCACCACTCCAATTTCAGCCCAGAAGGGGCAAACAATATATCTCTTCTGCTCCATCTCCTGCAAAGAACTAGTCACATGGCCCCAACATGACAACAACAGAGGAGGCTGGGAAATGTGGGGAAGCATATGGAATATTGGGTGAATTCTTCCTCTGACACAAAAATAACTTTTCTTTCTTTTTTTTTTTTTTTAAGATTTTGTTTATTTATTCATGAGAGATACAGAGAGAGAGAGAGGCAGAGACACAGGCAGAGGGAGAAGCAGGCTCCATGCAGGGAGCCCGATGTGTAACTCCATCCTGGGACTCCAGGATCAGGCCCTGGGCTGAAGTTGGTGCTAAACTGCTGAGCCACCCAGGCCGCCCTCATCTTAGCTTTTATGCATGATCCTCCTGCCTCAGAGAGGTTCCCCTCTTGGATAATTCAAATCTCTCTTATCTATCAATGAAAAATTGAAGACTACATAAATTTCTGGTAGTAAGGCCATACATAGCCAAGTAAGCTATAAAATACTAATATTGTATAGCTAATGAAAATGCCAGCAAGGGGACTTTATCAGCACAAACAAATAGATATACTGACAATATTATATAGAGTTTATTGACTGCTTACTCTATGAATGGTGCTAAGTGATTTTATACCCATTATCTTATTTAATTCAGGCCATAGTCCTATGAATTAGGTAAAAGTATGATGCCCAGTTTACGGATGAAGAAACTGAGGTTCAGAAAAGCAACTTGCTGGGACGCCTAGGTGGCTCAGTAGTTGAGCACCTGCCTTCAGCCCAGGGCATGATCCCGGAGTCCAGGGATCGAGTCCCACATCGGGCTGAGTGGAGCCTGCTTTTCCCTCTGCCTATGTCTCTGCCTCTCTCTCTCTCTCTCTCTCTGTGTGTGTGTGGGTGTGTGTCTCTCATAAATAAATAAAATCTTAAAAAAAAAGAAAAGAAAAGTAACTTGCCTAAGTTTGAACAGCCAGAAAATGATACTGAGCAGAGGACTGACAGACTTGACCACAATGCCATTCTCTCCTAGAAGTATAAGAAGAAATGTAAAGTTTAAAAGACTAGTTGAGGGCAGCCTGGGTGGCTCAGCGGTTTAGCACTGCCTTCAGCCCAGGGCGTGATCCTGGAGACCCGGGATTGAGTCCCACATCAGGCTCCCTGCATGGAGCCTGCTTCTCCCTCTGCCTGTGTCTGTGCCTCTGTGTGTGTGTGTGTGTGTGTGTGTGTGTGTGTCTCATGAATAAATAAATAAAACCTTTAAAAAAATAAAATAAAAGACTAGTTGATAAAAAAAACACTAAATGTGTTCAGGTTGCTACCAATTAAACTCAAATGTATAGCTGCTCAAAAAGATTGAAAATACAGGGCAGCCCAGGTGGCTCAGCGGTTTAGCGCTGCATTCAGCCTAGGGTGTGATCATGGAGACCAGGGATCGAGTCCCATGTTGGGCTCCCTGCATGGAGCCTGCTTCTCCCTCTGCCTGTGTCTCTGCCTCTTTCTCTGTGTGTCTCTCATGAATAAATAAATAAAATCTTTAAAAAAAAAAAAGATTGAAAATACAAATTTTTAAGTTAAAAAAAAATTGGGGAAGTACAGAAAAATTATGAAACAGGAATAAAACCTACCCAGTATGGTACCATCTTAAACCAAAAAGTTAAGAATTTGGCACATTTCCTTCCTATTTCTATCTTCCATATATTTTTGTAAACACAGTTTGGCCTGCGTTGTTCTCATTTATCATTATAACATAAGCCTTTCTCTCTCTTTTTTTTTTTTTAAGATTTTATTTATTTATTCATGAGACACACAGAGAGAAAGGCAGAGATACAGGCAGAGGGAGAAGCAGGCTCCCTGCAGGGAGCCCAATGTGGGACTTGATCCCCGGGACTCCAGGATCATGCCCTGAGCCAAAGGCAGTCCTCCACCACTGTGCCACCCAGGAGTCCCTAAGCCTTTCTCCATTAAAAACTTAAAGGCAGCTTGAAGTTTTGTGAGTCAGTATTAGTTTGTATGGGTTAGGATTAACTTCAGCTGTGAATGAAGGCAAGCCAAACAACAGTGGATTAAAGTTTATTTGTGTCTCAAATAAACAGGCGATTTGGAGCTGGTATGATAGCATCACAGGATCATCAGGGACCAGGCTCCTGGATTTTTGCTGCTTCTCCCTCCTCGATACCCAGCTTCTACACTATGGCCCAAGATGACTTCTCTAGCTCCAACCATCAAGGGCCCTGACCCTTGGCAGGAGATAGTGGAGAGAGACAGCAGACTCCCTCTCTTTAAGGATGTTTTCTGGAATCTTCTCATGCTATATTCATATCCCATTAGCCAGAATTTGGGCACATGATCACATTTCGTTGTGAAGGAGACTGGAAAATGTCATATTTTTTCCATGTGGCAATGTACTTGGCTTACACTGAGGGGTTCTAACATTGTGAAATAAGGAGAGATGAATTCTGGAAGACCACTAGCAATCTCCTTGTAGCTGAGTTCTTGGTTTTTCCATAAAAATTAATAAAGTTGACTTATAAATTTTTTATAATCCTTATTACATCATAGGCTCCTTTGAGACACTATCTCTTGAATAAGAATATATCATTCTATGTATGTTTTTTGCATTCCTCTTCCATGCCCAACATCTAATAAAATACTTGACATACAGTAGAGACTCAGTTACGATCTAAGCTCCTTTAAATAAATGAAAAAGAATATGCATTTTTTCACCACCTGCTATGTCTTATACATTTTATTTCACACATCCCATTTTCCCTCTATGAGTAGATATATTATTTTCTCTGCATATGTAAAAGACTTTTCTGATTCACGTAATGAGAAATTAAGCAACTTGCTTGAAGTCTCACAGCTGGTACTTGGCAGGGCTGAGGTTTGAGCCCGGGACTGTCTAACACCCAGATGAATCCATCTCTCCCGTGGCACAGTGCATCAGAGCTCAGGACACCACCCGGAAGAAATTCAAACTCCAGAGAAGCAGGTATTTTCATCTATAAAATGACAATTTACCATATTCTGCATTAGAGAAAAGCACAAATTCCCTTTGTTTAAGAACTCTCTTTAATTTTTTTTTAAAGATTTTATTTGTTTATCTGAGAGAGAGAGAGAGAGAGAAAGAGAACACAGGAAGAGGGGAGAGGGAGAAGCAGGTTCTCTGCTGAGCAGGGAGCTCAATGTGGGGCTCAAACCCAGGACCCCGGGATCATGATCTGAGTTGAAGGCAGATGCTTACCAAGTGAGCCACCCAGGTGCCCCATGAACTCCTTTTAATTTTTAACTCTTATATCAGGGACTCCTGGGTGGCTCAGTGGTTGAGTGTCTGCCTTTGGCTCAGGGTGTGATCCCGGGTCCTGGGATCGAGTCCCGCATTGGGCTCCTTGCAGGGAGCCTGCTTCTCCCTCTGCCTGTGTCTCTGCCTCTCTCTGTGTATCTCTCATGAAAAAAATAAATAAAACTCTTTAAAAAAACCACACACAACTCATCAGATTATGGTTTTCCTAATAAGATCTGAAAATTGTGCATTTGTTTGTTTATTCATACACTCACAGATACTTAACAGGGACCACTACATTCCCAGCACTCTGCCAGGCTCTGGGGACAGAGATGCAAGAAATAGCCCCTGTCTGTAAACAGCTTACCTGGTGGGGGGACAGACAGGTAACTGGCAGCAATTACAAACTGCAATTCTTTGCCTTAAGGGCAATGCAGCCTAGGGGAGTCAGGCCAGGCTTCCTAAAGGTGACTATTAAAGAGCTTTTAGAACAATTCCAGGGACACCTGGATGGCTCAGTGGTTGAGCATCTGCCTTCAGCTCAGGGTGTGATCCTGGGGTCCCAAGACCGGAGTCCCAGGATCAAGTCCCACATCAGGCTCCCTGCAAGGAGCCTGCTTCTCCCTCTATCTGTGTTTCTGCCTCTCTCATGAATAAATAAATAAAACCTTAAAAAAAAAAAAGGAACAATTCTAGAAGCACAGTCCAAATTCAGCTAGGCAAAGAAGTGTGTGTCTGTGCAGGGCACAGGGCACAAAAGCAGGAAGAGAGAATGTGGCACCGTGAAGAAGTAGTCTGGAAAGGCTACCAGCAGCTGTCAAACTGTGTGCTGCCTGAGAATCACTGCTGGATTTAGCGCAGTTCTGGCCCCACATCCCATAGTTTTTGATTGTGTAGACCTCAGACAGGACCCAGGAATTGTAATTTTAGTATGCGGTGATTTTCTTAGGGCTGGTCTTGGGACTACATTTTGAGAAACATTGAAGAAATAAAGAAAGAGGATGAAGGCAGGAGACAAGGCTGGTGAACCAAAGGCATGATCAGTCTTGGCTGCGGCGTGTGAAGTGTCCTCTGTCAGCAGTGGGACAGGGGATTTTAAGTGAAACAGAACTGGACTAATGTTTTAGAAAATCACTCTGGGGACATCTGGGTGGCTTAGTGATTGAGTGGGTTCCCCACATGGAGCCTGCTTCTCCCTATGCCTGTGTTTCTGCCTCTCTCTGTGTGTCTCTCATGAATAAATAAATAAAGCCTAAAAAAAAAAATCATTCTGGCTTTGGTGTACAGGAGAGGATGGCTGGAATACTGGGGACCCTAACCAAGGCAATGAGAAGGATGGAGAAATGAGGAAGGCATTTATTATGTGTGCATGTATCAAGTAATCTCTACACTCAATGTGGGGCTCGAACTCATGGCCCCAAGATCAAGAGTCAGAAGCTCTACTGAGAGCCAGGTGCCCTGAGAATGGTTTTGAAAGATATTTTGAAGATACAATATCCCGAATTTGGACACGAATGTGGTTTGAAGGGGGGTGGGTGGCGTTGTTACTGAGCAGGAGGACTTCAGGATATTTTCTGAATTACTACAAAACTGGAAAAGGGGAAGATCGCTCCATCTAAAAATAAAAGGGCATTGCAGCACACGAGGCCAGCAAAGATATTGCTAGTACATTTTAAAATCTTCTTTATCTGAAAAATCTTTTCCAAACTTGCATTTGATTTAGTTTCTGAACCTTAACAAATAAAACCACCATTGAGTGTCCTGAGAGTCTCTGAAAACTGGGCATTCCAATTTCAGGTTAAACAATAGTCCCAAGCAAACCTTCTATTTCAGGGACTGTCCGCCTGCCACCCTAGGGCCACTCCTTCTGGCACCATAGGTCGCCTCAAAAGGGGATCGTTCTTCCTTTGCCACCACAGGGGAATGAAAGAGAAATTAATTCCTAGCTCAGGAGCAGGCCCTCTGATGCCTCTTTCAGAACTATGTGAGCACACTGCTACCTTGCTACAGAATCAGTCTATGGGTATATAAGATGAGCTTTGAGAACTTAAGTTATTTGCATTAGTGAATCATGAATAAAGGTAAGAAGATTTTATCCACCCATTTTAGAAATACACATGCATTAAGGAGTTTCTCAGAAATAAAGGATATTGCATCTAGAGGCGAGCGAGACTGTTTTCACATGATTACTTAAGAAAAGAACGTTGTAATTTGTAAGCTAGGCCTCGTCACCCTGCCACGGTCATAGCCTCAGCAGCAAACAGGGGCAGGATGAAGCCATGGTGGTGGGGTAATAACTGGCACTAAGAATAAAACAGACTCATAACTGGAAGGGTCTCAATTATACCTTTCTGAGTCAGACCAGTCATTCTGGTTTGCCCATTATGTAGCGATAGCACCCTGGCACTCACAGGAGATCTGTAACCTTGATCTTAGCAACTGAATGTTGTCTCAGTCTTATTTACTGAGAGAAAACGATAGCCATTTGCTCCTTCTCAAGATCATTTCATTTGCTTTTGTTGATAGAAGATTCTCAAAAAACCTGGCTTGCCCACCACCTCCTCTGACATTCCCAGACTGTAGAAGAAGGAGAGACTGTAAAGAACCGATTCTTTCTCCCATGGAGCTTACCATTTAGGGGCAATAAGGAAGGTCAGGTACACAGACTGCCAGGCAATACGTGATATCTAACTTCAGAACAGTAAAAATGAGATCCTATAGGATTAGACAGGAGAAAAAGATCACTCTGGGGATGATCAGCAGACTTCACAGAGGATCAGAACCGAGTCTTGAAGTATACAACCCCTGCTTAAATTGAATTCAGGTATCCATTTATATGAGTTTTCTATTGCTATGTAACAAATCACCATGAACTTAGCAGTTCAAAACAACATTCATTTATTAGCTCACGGTTCGGTGGGTCAGAATTCTGGGCAGCCCACCTGGGCTCTCTGCTTAGAGTCTCACAAGGTCAAAATCCAAAGTGTTGACCAGACTGGGCTCTTTTCTGGAGACTCTCAAAAAGAATCTGTTTACAACTCCATTTGAGCTATTGGTAGCATTTGGTATCTTATGACTGAGGTCCCCATTTTCTTGCTGGTTGTCATCTAGGGGCCACTGTCTGCTCAGAGAAGCTACCCACACTCCTTCTCACATGTTCTCCTTCAACTTCAAGTCAACAGTGACCCAGGGAATCCTTCCCTTCCAATCTCTCTGACTTCCTCTTCTGCTACCAGCCAGAGAAAAAGCTCAGCTTGATAGCTCAACTCTCCATATCTTCAGGTCAACTAACTTGGAACTGTAATTACATTTTCAAAATTTCTTCACAGCATTACTAAATTAGTTCTGATTGAAAAACCAGTGGACAGGAATCTGGGGCTTATCTTTAGACTTTTGCCTACCCTGAGGCACCTGGGTAGCCCAGTCAGTTAAGTGTCTGACTCTTGATTTCAGTTCAAGTTATGATCTCAGGGTTGTGAGATTGCAACCTATGTCAGGCTCCATGCTCAGAGCAGAGTCTGCTTGGGGTTCTCTCTCTCCCTCTCCCTCTCCCTCTCCCTCTGACTCTCCCTCCTGTTTACTCACGTGCTCTCTTTCTCAATAAAATAATTAACTAATTAAAAACAATTTTTAGGGATGCCTGGGTGGCTCAGTGGTTGAGCATCTGTCTTTGGCTCAGGGTGTGATCCCGGGGTCCTGGGATCAAGTCCCACATCGGGCTCCCCAAAGGGAACCTGCTTCTCCCTCTGCCTGTGTCTCTGTCTTTCTGCCTCTGTATCTCTCATGAATAAATAAATAAATAAATAAATAAATAAATAAATAAATTCCTTAAAAAATTTTTAGAATTCTGCATGCCCTGTGGTTATTCTCTGAACCTATCTTAAGGTGTTTATCAAGCAATTTATCAATTCAATCATCTATTGGCTTATTAAGTGAATTGTACCAGTCACCATCATGCTAAGTAGAATCTTATTTTTAGCCTGAAGTATTTTTCAAGTGCTTCAAAACTTGAAGTCATCTCCAGGCTTGTAAAAAGGAAGTCAAAAAAATTTTTTAAAGATTTTATTTCTTTGACCAAGAGAGAGAACCAGAGAGTAAAAGTGGGGGGAACTGCAAGGGGAGCAGGAGAAGCAGGCTCCCCACTTGAGTAGGGAGCCCGATGTGCAGTTCTATCCCAGGACACTGGAATCGTGACCTGAGCCAAAGGCAGACATTTAATGACTGAGCCACCCAGGTGCTCCTCAAATATTTTCAATAAGTAAATTCTATCTATCCATCTATCTACCTATCTATCTATCTACCTATCTATCTATCTACCTATCTATCTCCACGCCTAATGCAGGACTTGAATCACCATCCTGAGGTGAAGAGTCACATTCTTTACCAACTGAGCCAGGCTGGTGCCCCCAAATATAACCTATTTAAATGGTATTTCAAAATGTTTCAATAAAGAGGTGTATTAGCCTAACCTAGCTTTTTAAGCTACACACTACTTTCTACCTCATTCTTCATTTCCTCCTAGGAAGCAGAAGTTCAACTCCTTATTTCTCTCATCTTGCCTTGCTCATGGACAGTCACCACCATAATGAATCACTGTTATCCATTTTTCTTCATTCATGATGATCGCCCCTCTGTCCCTCACATGTGTTTCATTCTCTTTTGATTCAGGAACTTTCATGCATATAATGCCTTCCCAACCATTATGCCTATCAACACTTTGCCCACACTTTAAGACTTGGCTCAAATCCTGCTTTCTCTATGCCTTCTGACCATACCTACCCTTTTTTTCTGTGTAATCCATCTGGCAATCAACAGTATCGTTGCCTTGCATCACTTCTACTTAAATCTTAATTGTATATATACATACATACAATTTTAAATAACAGCATCTTTTTGTTTTTAAAGATTTGTTTACTTATTTAGGAGAGAGAGAGTATGGGGGAAGGGTAAAAGAAGGAGAGAGAATCTTCAAGCAGACTCCCCACTAAGCATGGAGCCTGACATAAGGCTTGATTCCAGGACCCAGAGATTGTGACCTGAGCTAAAAGCAAGAGTTGGACGCCCAATCGACAGAGCTGTCCAGGAGGCCTGATAGTATCTTCTTTGTTTAGGTTACCCCAAAGTATTTAGCACAGAAAGACATTGAAAAAAATTTGCTGGGTGAAAAAACTGCTCTGATTGAAAAATTCTGACAGCTTCCCATGATTTCCTGCTGTTAACATTATTTATCTAGTTGTCATATTTCTTAAATAATTCTAAAAAATTAATCAAGATTTTGACAAGCAACATACAATCACCTCATTGTAGTCCCACATTTTCCATTTATTAACAGGTTTAAGGGTGTGGTCAGGTATTGACATTACAATTGACTTTACAAGCAAGTATTTATAAAATGTTCTGGAGCTGGAGGCACTTTTTTTCTTAAAAGACTTGATTTATTTATTTGAGAGAGAGTACAAAAGCAAGAGAGATCACAGAGTGAGTTGGAGAAGCAGACTCCCCACTGAGCAGAGAGCCAATTCAGGGCTCCATCCCAGGATCCTGGGATCATGACCTGAGCCAAAGGCAGATGCTTAATCAACTGAGCCACCCAGGCACCCCGGAGGCACTCTTACTAGTAACATTATATATTTTTTTAAGATTTTATTTATTTATGCATGAGAGAGAGAGAGAGAGAGAGGCAGAGACACAGGCAGAGGAAGAAGCAGGCTCCATGCAGGGAGCCCAACATGGGACTCCATCCCAGGTCTCCAGGACCAGGCCCTGGGCTGAAGGCAGCACTAAACCGCTGAGCCACCCAGGCTGCCCTACTAGTAACATTCTAACTTAGATTTTTTGTGATGGTCCATTTTCTTTCTTTCCATCTACATGATGAAGACAGTAGCTACCTACCCTAATCTTCCTCATCTGTATCAACAGAGTTGTGGCAGCTGCTCAGCCTGGAACTACGTTTCCTACCAACCCCAGAAGCCATATGTGACCACGTGACAAATCTTTGCCAATAAAACATGAAGGGAACCCATATGTGCCAGTCCTGGGTGTAGCTCCTTTCTCTCTCTCTCTCTCTCTTTTTAAAGATATTTATTTATTTATCTGACAGAGAGTGAGAGAGCACAAGTGGGGGAGCAGCAGGCAGAGGGAGAGGGAGAAACAGACTTTCCAATGGATAGGAAGCCTGATGCGGGGCTTGATCCCAGGACTCCAGGATCATGACCTGAGTCAAAGGCAGATGCTTAGCCAGCTGAGCCACCCACGTGCCCCCTGGGTGTAGCTCTTTAAAAAAAGTATTCACACTTACTTTCCCCTTCCTCTAGTTGGATAGAGAGAGACAGAGGCCCTAAGATTGATTGATTTTATTTATTTATTTATTTATTTATTTATTTATTTATTTATTTATTTTAGAGAGAGAGAAAGAGATAACATGAGCAGGGGGAGGGGCAGAGGAAGAGGGAGAGTGAGAGACAAGCAGACTCCGTGCTGAGTGTGGAGCCCGGTATGAGGGGCTCATTCGCAGAACCCTGAGATCAAGTCCCGAAGTGAAATCAAGAGTTGGATGTTCAACAGACTGAGCCACCCACCCGGGCACCCCAAGACAGAGGCCCTAGGAGGTGGAATCTAGAGAAGGGAGTGTGGAGCATGATTCCTCAAGTAGAAGAAAGCTGTTGATATCTTGGTCTATTTGTCCTGTTCCATGAGTGATGAATTGTGCTGGATTTCAGCCATTGTATCTTGTGGTCCATTTCCTTTAGCAATTTAGCCTCCTATAATTAGTACAGTTCATTTTTGTATTTTTTGTCAAGCATCTAGTAGCTATGTAGCATGGCTCCCATAGCGTACACTTATTTGGAAATCACTCACAGGAGGTGAGATCTAAGTAATTACGAGGAACATGCCACCTGGCTCTCATTCTGAGGAATCGCTGTTTTCATCTCTATGAGAAGAAATCATCTTTTAAAAACTATTTATAGTAATTGAAAGCAGAACTTGTAGTTAGCAACACCCCTGAGGCAGTGTGGTTTGGGTTTGATCGGTTTGTGGCTTATGGTCAAGGAGCCTAACGGGATGGCCTATCTCTGCTTCATCTGAAAAGTTTCTACTTTTCAATTCAATTCTACCTAAGGCGAGAACAGTGTCCTTTTAGGTCAGTCTCCTCGAATTTGAATTCTCCTCAGATGTTTTATTTTCCAGGAAGGTTACTTAACCACCACCCTCTTGCTACCAGGGGCAGGATAAAATGTCCATTCTCAAAGTAGTCCCAGGACCCTGTAAATCTCTGTCACTGCTCTCACCATGCTAATGCCTCTGGATCTCATCCCCTACTCCAGTAAATCAACCTCTTGGGTACAGGGACACTGTCTTTCATCTTTGTGGTCCCTCTGCCTAGTACAGTGCCTGGTATAGAGTAGACGTTTTATAAATGATGGCTGAATGAATGAATCCTTGAATTTAAGGGCCTCATGTGATGTGATGGTATTTCTCTGCTTACTCCCATAGGAGACAACTTCATCATAGTCATCACTGACATCATTTCTAAGTCCTTCTCCTAAATCTTTTAAAATTATTTGTTACCATGCCTCGTTACTTTTTACTGGTTACCATGCCTTTGCTTTAGATCAGCCAGACCTATGTGCCTTCTCAAGATATTTCTCTGCAGAAGTCTCTCCTGACTGTTAATTTTTATATTCCCAAATCTTTACTATATTGGACACATTGTACCAAGCGATAGGACTGAGGAGTAAAGAGAGACCTGGACCAGAAGTCGGGAAACCATGAGTCTCTCTCTCTCTTTCTCTCCCTTTTTAAAGATTTTATTTATTTGAGAAAGAGAAAGGGCACCAAGAGGGGTGGGGAGGAAGGGCAGAGGAGGGAGATGCAGGCTCCCCACTGAGTAGGGAGCCTGACTTGGGCTCTATCCCAGGATCCTGAGATCATGACCTGAGCCAAAGGCAGATGCTTAACCAACTGAGCCACCCAGGGGCCCTGTGTCTCTCTCTTATGGCTTTAGTAAAATGCTCCCCTAAAAGACCACTGTAAAATGATAGTGAATTAGAAAAGGGTAAGCCCTAGATTTATTCTTCAGACAAAATGCTGCCTAGAAATAACAATGAATTTTATTTTTTATTATTTTGTTACTTTATTTTTTAATATTTTTAATTTTTTTATTTAAATACAATTTACCATGTAATATATCACCCAGTGCTCATCTCATTGTCTGCCTTCCTTAATGCCTGTCACCCAGTTACCCTGTCCCCCCACCCTAATAATACATTTGAAAAGAGATAAAAGCAGAACTTACTCTGGGAAGCAGAGTTTGCAAACCATAAGCCTGGATCATCTCAAAAACCCCTTTCACCTGTAAAAACCTGTGTTCTATGTAAGTCAATTGCTCTGCATTTTTTTATATGTAAATGCTATGATCTTTGGTACCTTCCAATCTAAGAACGAACGGTACTGTGTGCTAGCTGTATCTAATAAAATGATCTCCTGCTGACACAGCATTCTACAGGGGCGGTTATAGAGGCAGTGGGGCACCGTGGTTACCAGCATGGACCTTAGAGTAAGACTATTCAAACCATATTCAAATCTGGACACTTCCATAAACTAGCAGTGACTTGAGCAAATTACTTAATCTCTCTAAGCCTCGGTTTCCCCACCTGTAAATGGCCAGGAGAACGCCTGCATTACTGGCTGTTGGAAGGATGAGGTGGGATATGGTACAGCCCACATTCATCGCAGTGCCTGGCATGTGCGACATTCTCTATGCAAATCTGCCGTAGGTAATTTCACATTCATCATTCGCTTAATCCTCACAAGACAAGACAAGTGTTACTATTATCCTGATTAGCAGAAAAAGCTGAGACTCAAAAGAAATGAAATGACTGGCCAAAATTCACCCTTTAGGGGCAGAACCAGGTGTTCTTTCTACCGCCCTGCTTGGAGTCTGACAGAAGAAACTAGAACAGATCAGCTCGGGGAGGGGAAATGAAAGGGAACAGTTGAGGCTGGGAGCCCCAGGAGCAAAATCTGCTGACCACACAACGATGACCCCGGACAAGGTAAGCATGGGGAGGAGGATTCTAGAGACAAATTTAACTAACTTATAATAGTGTGTGAGACTGAGACACTGTCTGGCACAAGCCAGGATGTCAGTGTGACCTCTCCACCCCTGCAACTCCCAAGTCCATGGCACAAGTGGAGTTTCTCCTTGGCCCAGCTCAGGCTTTTGCCCATAGCGGGTGTCCACGGGACATCTGCCAAATGGCCTGGGTAATAAGGCTTCTCGTTTTATTCTCCCTTCCCTTAATTTAGAAGACCTTCCTAGTCCTTGAAATCACAAGGAATAGAGGACTTTGCTTCTTCCTTCCAAAGAGGGAAGAATCCTCCCTGACAATTCAATTTTGTATAAAGTAATTGATCGATCCTGACAATTATTCCATTTACTGTACTCTAAACAGCAGCTCCAGCCTCCTCGCCTCCCTCGTCCTCCTTCTCCCTACACTGAAGTTATGGGGCCTGATTTAGTTCACCATCCTAATTTCTGCCCTCAGCAAGCTGATATCATCACAAGCAAGCATAGCCCCAGACGACTCAAAGACAAAGAGGCACAGACCTGAGAAAGAAAATCAAGGAGCCTGTTCACTGCCTGCCTCCCATTCCCCCTTCTGTCTCTTCCTATTGTCCTACTGCATCCTGGAGGCTGCTCCTTTACACGAATATCTGTGGTTCGGAGTACATTGTAGACACACAGACTCAAATTTCCTTACTGCTACAGTACATTTCAATATATATATTGAATGTATGTAGTTGGATATATTTATTTAATGTACAAGAGGACCTGCAAGAATTGGTTTTGTTCCCTCTAATACATTCACATATTCAGGCTGTTTTCATTTTAGAGAAAATCACAAAAACAAAGGACCAGAAGGGTTAAATAATCACAGAACAGCCTGTCCTCATTACTTGTGTGAAATCCCCACTGCATCACAGGGACAGCATGTTAAATCAATAGAGACTTGAGCTGCTAATTTCCAAAAAGGAAGAGATGATTGAACTAAAATAGTCTGTATTGAGTCTCTGCCCACAGGGGACAGGAGACCCTTTATTCTCAGGTCTCTCTACAATTAGATACCTTCCAGGACCGTGAACCACTTTACAAAATTTCCTGCTTTGGGGGCGTGGGCAGGGAATACTTTGTGGCCACAAAAGCTTTAGTTTTGTACAGCATTGAGTTTACAGTAACATGGGAAGAGGAGTAGGTGTGTATATAGGAGTATGAAGGTGCTGGAGGGGAGCAGGGCTGGGGAGGTGGGGACACATCAAAGTTAGTAACAAGTTATCCTCTTACCCTTTGCTTTTTTTGTTTGTTCTGTTTTTGTTTTTGTTTTTGTTTTTTACTTCATCTGCTTTCCTCCCTTGGGCTATGCCCCTGCATTGAAAGTCCAGGGGAAGAGATTTTGCTTTTACTTCTTGCTGATCCAGTGGCCCTCTCTTTTTATTTTTCCCAGGCAGAGGCTGAGAAGGAGGCTGTTTGCAATGCATGCAAACAATGATCAATGACTTTTGCATGCAACTCATTGCATGCAACCCTTGATCAATGACTTTTGATCAGGTTGGCATGATTAAATATTTGTAGGGTCTAGGGAGGACCAGGCTGATAAAATAAAGGACAGCTTTTACTAGAAGTCTCTTCATGATGCCACTTCTTGGTGGGGCTATCTCTTGTGAACTATAATAGGTATCAGCATCCTGATTACGTTTTAGGTATAAGTTGTGGAAATCCATAGAGTAGATAACTAGGCATTTTTCAAATAAGTGTCAGCTGATTCTAATTTTTTAATGAGTTCCTCCCCTACTTTTTGATCATTCTTGGTTATGACATCTTCAAACTAAGAGTCTGCTGCAGCTGGCTGGGAATTCACTTCTTATCCAAAAAAATTCTTTACATTCTTAGAATGGCCTTGAGCCCTACGCTGCCATCTCTGAGCTTCTCCCCAGAAGTGAAAAGTAGCTCCTCACTGGCTTCCTGCTCTGCTGTTGGAGGGGATATGAAGGCAAGCAAGGTGTTCCATTCCATCACCTCCCAAAAGACCGCCTTTCTCCTAAAGAGCAATTGGTTTATATCAGGGGAGGGGCTGCAGAAGCAGGATGGAGTTTTGAGATCAGGATGAGTGTATTCATTAGCTTTATTTTTCCTGCCATTGTCTTTTCCTGTTCCCTGCCACTTGGTCTGTGGATGGGCCAGCTCTAATTTAGCTTAGTCCCAACCAGGGCAGGTGAGAAAGTAGCAGCCAGCCCCTGCCATGTATTCCTTCCAGAGGGGACACTCTGGGAGCCTAGGGGCAAACTTAGTTCCTACTGGTCTGGGAGGTGTGGTACTCCCGCACCTCTCAGACTAGGCTGCCTTCACCTTAGAGTAGTGATTCTCAGCCCTACCTACATCTGGACTGACTGACTTCCTTCCTTCCTTCCTTTTGTTCATTCGTTCTAAGATTTTATTTTTAAGTAATCTCTACCCCCCGTGTGGGGCTCCAGCTCACAACTCTGAGATCAAGAGTCACACACTCCACCAGCTGAGCCAGCCAGGTGCCCCTACATCTGAATTTTCTGAAGACCTTTTAAAGATGCCCAGTCCCAGGTCTACCTTACAGTACTTGAAACCAAACCCCTGGAGATGGGGACCAGCTAAGTGTGTTTTCAAAGCCCCAGAGTGAGGGTGAAAATGTGCCTCCCACTGTTCAGTGCCAGCTTACGGCACTTGGCAAGTGTGACCCTTGGAGCCAGGCCTTCAGCAATGGCCCTGTCATAGTCAAATGCTGCATGCAATCTTGAGGAGACCTCCTGCATTCACTGTTGGTCTGCCTTGTCTTGCTCTCCATTAGCCTGGATGTTGCCTCACTCCTGCTCAGTTAGCTTTTCCTCTCTAGTCAGAGTATGGCCTTATTTCTACCCCATCCCGCCATCTCTCTGCATAAATGGCCAAGGTCACAGTGACCCACATAGGCATCTCTCACAACTGACCATAAGCCCTTACACCTATTTGGAGCTTCTGTTCCTACATTCCCTTCACCCAACATTTACTGAGCATCTACAATGTGTTGGGCTCAATGCCAAGTACTTCATAAATTTACCATGCTTAATCCTCATAACAGCTTGGAGGATTACAGCTAATGACACAGAGATACTGAGATGATAAGAATCTTGTCCAGGGTGTCTTAATTCAGATTTGGTTTTCAAACACAGGTCTGGCTGACTCCAAAGCCCACAGTCTCTCCCCATTGCCATACTGCTCCTCAGTGAAAAAATCCAGTTTCTGCCTGGAGGTTGGTAGGAAGATACAACCAGGAGGACAGAAGGAGTCTGGAGCTGTGGGAGCACATGGAGAAGTGCCTACCCAAAGAAGAAATCCTTGAGATGATACTTTGAATTGAATCCCAAAAGATAAGCAAAAATTTTTCAGAGGAAGAAAGTGAGAACTTTGTGTACATAGCTGTAGAGTCCAGAGCAATTAGGGCTTCCTCAGGGATCTGCAAGGAGTTCAGTACAGTTGAGGGATGATGTGGCGGCAGGGGCAGGAGGTGATGATAGGCAGCAAGAGGGGCAGGTCATGAGGCTCTATGTCACACTAACAGGTTTTACACTTTTTCCTGGGGACAATGGGCACCAAGTGAAGGATTTTAAGCAAGAGAGATACAATCAAGGTTGCATTTAGGGAAGGATTGGCAAAGGACATGCATGTCTAGAAGCAGGCAGAATAGATAAGAGGCTGTGGTGCAAATTCTAGTGAGAGGTGTTAGTGACCTGAACTAAGGCTTCAGCAGTGAAGATGAAGGGAGAAAATCAGGAGCTATTCAGTAGGCAGATGCAACTGGATTTGATAAAAGACTAAATATGGTGGGTGAGAAGGAGGAGTCAAGAATAAGTGCTCTCAAAACAAAAAACAAAAACAAACAAACAAAAAGAATAAGTGCTCTCCTTGGGACAAAGAACATAGGATGAGTAGCATGTTGGGGAAAGCTGGTGAGTTTCTTTGGACATGAAAGTGGGAGGGCTCCAGTGGGCAGCTGGATATGAAGGTCTGGAGTCCAGGAAAGGGGGATAGACTGGAGATCTAAAATAGGAAGTCATCAAAATGGTCACTGACTCCAAAGATGCAATCAGGTGTCCAGAGAGAGGGGGCATGATGAGAAGAGCTGCATCAGCCACGGCCACTAGAAGTGATCCCATCTTTCCTCTAGAACTTGACAATTATTCTGACCCCCAGCTTGCTTATGCAGGATCCTGATACCTGGCCTTCTTGCAGATTTCTTTCCCCAGAAGAAAGCATACTCTTCTCTGTGCCCTCATCTACTTGCTGATACCTTTACAAATGCTCAGCTCTTCTAGGACCACATCTCTACTGGATCCAATCCCTGCATTTCTGCTATTGCCTGCACTCTATCCTTGTCATACAACACCATCCAAGGAGGACCCTGTAGTACCACTCCTTGCCCAGCCTTTCTTTTCCCTTTGGGCCCTGTGTCGAAAAGAGACCAAACTCCCTCATGGGACAAGCCTCCAAAATAAGGTTAGTTCCCATACCCTAAGTGGGCAGGGCCCTCCCTATTTAGTCTTCTCCTCCTTTGGCCCAGGGCTGTGGCCTGATCTAGTGCGCTCCACTTCACAGCCCACAGAACAGGCATGTGGGCGCCCAGAGGGGCTGAGGCTGAGGCTGATGGAGCCTGGAACCGGGGTGGTGGTTCCTCTGTTGACCCAGGCACATGGAGCAGGGAAAGAGGAAGTACAGAATGGAAAAGTGGAACACCAGAATTTGCTCCTAAGGGAGACTGGCTGTAGAATACCTTAAATTAGAAGTCTTAAAAAATGTGTTAGGGATCCCTGTTGCCCTGGTTGGCTTTGGGTGTGGTTCTTTACAACGGAGGATGATTGGTACAGTTTGTCCAGCCCTATAATTCTACTTGCGCTGAGGTGGAATTAAAGCTGAAATGTGAGTTCATAAATTGCCCAGTTGGTGAATAATAGAGTTTAAATCTCCTCAGAAAAAGTTAAATATGAAATCATATTAAAATTCATAGCCATCTGCCTACAATGATCTAATTTAAAAATTGAGCACAATTAATTTTTAATCCTAGGTCAGCTTCCCCACTCCCACCTGTCTCTCTCCTTACCACCTCCCCCATCAGACAGTGCCTGTGAGCCCAGGGAACTCGAGACCATTTTAAATATCAAGTGGAGCCACACATATCCAGGAAGATGAATCCACACGCACATCTTCTCCTCTTCCATCTATTATTACTAGTTATAGTTGCTCACATCTTTCTAAATGTAGTTCTGGTTAAAAATAAATTCTGTAAACTAGGAATGTGGGGTGTGTCTGCCGCCATAAAAATCCCTTTGTTCTCTGTGTAGAATTGAGCAGAGATGTAGCAGTAGAAAGAAACCAGAGCTGCATTTCAAGAAAAGATCCTGTGCTAGTGCTCCAGCATCCATCTTTCTGTTAGCAGTAGGGGTCACTGAGTCTGGGGAGAGATTAGGACACTTCAAGGTTTTACAGCAGAGACTGCCTGACTTCCTTCCCTGACTGCTCAGTTTGGATGAGAAGAAATTCCATGAGAGAAGGGACAGGAATAGACACGAGCATGGCAGGCGAAAGCCAGGAAGCTGACATGATCAAGCATCCTCCGGGAGCAGGCAGGCCAGGGCCAGATCAGCTAAGTCTGGAACTGCTACAGGCATCCTGAGAGGCCAGCACAGTTCAGGAGATGAGCTCTTCTCATGGAGATCCTCTGCTGAATTGGGCCCTTCCTCTGCAGGAATTGAACCATGCAAATTTTTGAATGAGGTTTGCTCTCCTCAACACTGGAGTCCTCCTCCTCTATGACAGACCCACAGGAGGCAGGAACATGAGGCTTCCATGGACTGGTAACAGCATCGATGCTTGTAGAGAGGATGAGGAACAAAGCAATAAATCCTGGGGGTATGGTAGACCATGCTCAGAGAAAGTGGAAACCAGAGAGGGTTGCTTCTGGTTTGACACCCTTCTAAACAAACCCCTGGATTGTTCACAGTCCAAGATTATTAGTTAGGCAACCTAAAGTCTGTGGATCCAAAGGGCAGCTAGCAACAGTATCAAGCCAAAAAGGAGAAAAGGTTTTAGAGGCTGCAATCTGTGAAAGCTGAAATGTGTTTTTAGGTTTTAGGGGTTTTTAAAATTTTTTATTTTAAATGTTACTTATTTTTTCAAAGATCTTATTTATTTATTAATGAGAGACACAGAGAGAGAGAGGCAGAGACACAGGCAGAGGGAGAAGCAGCCTCCCTGCGGGGAGCCTGATGTGGGACTCAATCCCAGGACCCTAGGATCATGACCTGAGCCAAAAGCAGATGCTCAACCACTGAGCCATCCAGGCGCCCCTGATTTTAGTTTTTAGAAGCTACTGAATTTGTGATCACCTGTACTGGAGCCACCATCAGCCCTTAAGACTTTCTGAAGAAACCACTGTTGGTTGTTTAATAACTGAATCCCAGATGTGTGACTGGGGGTACAGTTGTGTCGAGGGTTCATGTATTTGCTCTAATGTGGCCCCTAGCAAGAAGCCACAGAAAGTGCTGGAGCTGGGTTCCCTCTCTTTCTTTTAAGTAAACTCTACGCCCAACAAGGGGCTCGACTTTACAACTCCAAGAAGAAGAGTCGCATGCTCTGTAGACTGAGCCAGTCACGCACCCCAGGAGCTAGGTTCTTAAATGGAGATGAAAAGCTGTGACTGAAGAATGACAGCCAATGATGGGAAATGGGCTGCATCTTAGGTCAGAGTCTCCTTTCTAGTGAGACCTGAGGTAGAGGGCATTTGGGGGCTGAAAACTCAGAATGTCAGCTAAATTTGGCCTCGCAAAGAGAAATTAGGTCACAAGTGCAATACTTTGGAAAGAAATTTAAAGTAGTTGCCAGTGAACAAGCAAGGCAATTGTTAATATCAGGAAAAATAAAAAGTAACAAAGAAAAATAATAGTACACTATGATGCCCTGCTTTCCTTGCATGTATATAATAATGTAAACGCCAAACATTAATTTAATCAAAAATTATAATATGAGAATGTAGGGAGGAATAGGGAAGGGATGACTGAAAAAGAGCACTAAATCCTTATTTATCAATACAGGAACCAAAAAAGAATAGCGCATGCGGATTATTTAAAATACGGCAATATGTAAATACGAGAAAAAAAACCCGGGAAGACTTGGGGGTGTGAGAGGAAATGAGGAAGGAAACTGCCAAAGTTCACTGGACTTTTAGTATATTATTTGACTTTCTATAAAAAGATTTATTTATTTTGGGGGGGGGGAGAGGCAGAGGGAGAGAGAGAAACAGACTCTTCACTGAGCAGGGAGTCCGATGTGGGGCTCGATCCTAGGACCCCAAGACTGTGATATGAGCTGCAGGCAGATGTGTAACCGACTGAGCCACTCAGGCACCCCTATATTTTTTAATTACGTGCATGTGTTCATTAAAACAATTTTTAAGTGGTGTTTCTTCAAAAGAACAAGACAGAACAGAACATATTTACAGTTAAAAGTGTGTTGAAAAGACAAATTAACTTCAAGCTCCAAATACCCTGGGTCAGGAGGACCAGGAAGCTAGACGAAGGCCTAAAGCTCCCTTCGTTGATCTGCATACATTTTGATAACAGTTAATTTTAATAAAAAGAGTCTTTAGTTCATACCTAGATCTTGCACAATTTTAAAACTTGTTATTGCTTCTGTAGTATTTACAAGAGAATTAATTAAAACTTCCTTTAAAAAGAGGTAGTTTGGGGACGTACTGAGTGGATCATATTCTATATATCTACTGCTTTAATTGTCCACACAGAAGTGCCTCGTCAGGGGCCCATGCATCCATAAACATTATCGTTATTCATCAAGTGCTAGCTATCTGAAAAGCAAGCACACTGGCCAGGAGGAATTAATCATCTTCCATAAGACCCGAGACTAGATTGCCATGGATTTCACCCATTTCTTTATTCCTAGATCTCTTTCACAAATGTACAATGTAAAGGAACCTGCCAAAGCATATCTTTTGGTGGCAGGTAACACCATTTAAGCAAACTTGCTGTGACCTTGAATGGATGACCAGTGTTGAGTGGACCTTCACCCTTTAACATAGAGTTCCTCAACCTCAGCACTACTAACATTCTGGGTCAGATCATTGTCATGGGAGTCTAAACTGCATATTGGAGGATGTTTAGCAGTGTCCCTGGCCTCACACACTAGACGCCAGTGGTATCCATCCTCCCTGGTTGTGACAACCAAAACTGTAGTCAGTAGCTCATCAAAGATTTAGGCTTAGTCTATATTACTAACTCTGCAGCAAAGAACATCTAAACAGTGATTAAAATTTATTATACCATTCTGCATCTGATAACTGAGACATGTTAAGTGAGAAATTTCTCTCTAAAGTATAATTAGGCTATGTAAATTACCTAAGTATTTTTAAATCTGGAATAAAGTTGAAAACGAAGAGAATCTCATCATGACATTCTGACACACTGGTTAGATCTTTCTCCAGGGAGGAGAATCTTGCTCCCAACATCTTTATGATTTCCCCCTCAACTGAGCTTGCTTCAGCTTTCAAGAAACCTGGAACAGAACCCATAAAGGGTTTGAGTGGGCAAAAGGCACTCCAGCAGGGATTCCCTGGCCAGAATGGGGAGGACTGGGTCTAGGACATAAATAGCTGCTTCATCATCAAAGCCTCCTCCTGCCCAAGAGAAGGCTTTCATGAGAACTCAGGCTCATTGTGTGAAAATTCAGATGACTGAACTATAATTAGCTCGATTAGTCAACATTTTAATTCATAGGATTCTGGCTTTGATGTGCTCCTTTCTCACAGAATCAAAGCTAATAATTCTGGAATCATAATTGGGAGCTGAGTGCCAGCTTGAAGCTTGGGGAGCTCCCTCACCTTCTTGGCAAGCCCTGCTTCCAAGATACTGCTTCCTGGCCATGAATGAACCTGGCACCTCCACCTTGCCCTTTGGCTCCTTGCTTCAGAGGACATTTCCTGAGCATCTCCTCTCTGTGAGTCAAGATCTCTACATTTACATTCTAAATTTTCAGTGGTTGACATAAAACTATGATGTCAGTACCTCCAGAGCCCAAGCAGTTAATATGTGCTCCATAAACCTTTTTTTTTTTTTTTTAATATTGCTAAACAAATAGTGGAGGAGATCATTGGTTGGTTGTCTATCCAATAACCATCCTTCCTGCTTCAGGATAAAAGCTGATTGGAACAACCAACCGTACCAATTGTCTTTTTGTTCAAACATAAGCACATGAGAAAGTTCTGGTTCATGAGATATGATAAGTATGCCAGGTAGATTCTCAGAAAGATTTCCTTGCTTAAAAAGGCAGACACAGGAAGAGACAGTCCTCTCCCACTATTGGAAGTGGTTGTGTTTCCAAGTGACATCTAGAATTGTGCCCATCATTTGAAAGCATGATCGGGTCCTGATGAGGGACTCGATCCCAGGACTCCAGGATCTCTAGGAGACGAAGCACCCAGGCCGAGGATGCAGATCAGAGACACAGAAGAATGTGTGGCCCCTATGATATTGTTAAGCTGTGGATCAGACATCCCTGAAGCTACCTCTGGATTTCTTAAGTAGATGATATATTTCCCCTACTCTTAAGTTCAGTTGGATATTCTGTGCTTATAGCTGAAAGCATCCTTGTTGATATAAGTGATTCACCAGATCTTTTTATATAGGAAGGGATTTAGGTAAAAGGCAAGCCTAGTGGGAGCTTTATTATATCAGCCACTGCTTACTGAGCACCAGCCATGCACATGTGTGAAAACCAAATGAATATTGACTCTGATCCTCACAATAACTCCACAAGGTGATTCTTATTATTTGCATTTCAAAGATGGGGAAACTGAGGCTCTGAGAGCGTAGGTGAGCTCAAACAAACCATCTGGTTACTATGCAGTGCAGCTCACATTTTTTATTTAAGAAAACGATTTATTTATTTATCTAGTTGAAAGAGAGGGAGAGAGATGAGCATGAGTTGGGGGACAGGCAGCGAGAAAAAATCTTGAGCAGTCTCCTCACTGAAGGCGCAGTCAGACATGAGACTCGATCTCACAACCCTGTGATCATGACCTGAGCCAAAACCCAGAGTCGGACACTCAACCAACTTAGTCACCCGGGTGCCCCTACATTCTACTTCTCATTAGCTTTCAGAGACATGATGCAAGAGATGAAGATAAGTGTGCAGAAGAAGGCTATTGGTTCAAGGGTATGGGACAGAAGGAAGCAAGGACCAGAAACCCCATCTCCTAAAATTGCCTCAATGGGGAACGAAACCACCATCCTCACCTAAAACATCCCTTACCAGAGACCCTGGATGCTGCTTCCAAGCAGCAAAGAGGAATAGGAAACCCTCAGACATTTTGCCACCAGAGCTCCATATTGGTTCTGAAAACCTGGCCATGACATTTATAATATGTAAAGTCTAAAGACCACCACTGGCTTCTCTAGAGCTTTTCTCACTGAGGGAGATCCTGCCTCTCATCCTCATGGCACAGTCTCTGCAGACAAGACTAAAAAGAGCTGTTTCCTGTGTTTGTCTCACCCCCTTTCTTATTCCCTCTTTGCCCCGACACTTTCCCGCAGTACACAAAAACAAGGTACCCAGGACAGACAAAGAATAGTGATGCTAAGCTCTTGGGACTAAGCTCTGGTCCCAAATCTGCTCTGGGTTTGCTCAAGAGAGGAATCTGACAAAGGCTTGGTAGGTGCTGTAGACTGCATTTTGTGTTCTAGAGACCCTACTGGGCATGAGTGGGGAAGGATGAAGGCTTCTTTTGCACAGGGCCCTATTGGGGCATGGCCTCTCCTGACCCTGACTAAGAAAATTAATGAATTCCTTACCCTCCCTGCTTCCATTTTTTATTCCCTTGTAAAAAAGGAATAATAAGGCCCAGTTGTCCATAAAGATGCAGAGATCAATGTTAACATCTGACTGCTGTGAGCTGTCAGGG
This sequence comes from Canis lupus baileyi, assembly GCF_048164855.1. Taxonomy (NCBI): domain Eukaryota; kingdom Metazoa; phylum Chordata; class Mammalia; order Carnivora; family Canidae; genus Canis; species Canis lupus. The sequence continues at coordinate 49,248,762 of NC_132848.1, read as the reverse complement.
CTGTGAGGTGGGACGGACCAGAGCTCATCCCTGCACTATCTCCAGAGTTTCTCCTTGGCCACCTTTCCCTCTCCAGCTCCCATCAGCCTCATGTGTCCAGTGATCAGCAAAGATGGAAGTTTCCCCCCATTTCCTGAGGCGCCGTGAAGAACTGCTAAATGAGCTCATCTCTCCACACTACATACCCCAAGAGCTCCCAGGGAGCAGGCTTGCTGGCCCAGCACATGCTGACAAACCTGGAGAGGCAGGGGGGGATCCAGGCCTCCTGGATCCGGCACATCCACGGAAGCTGAGGCAGGAAAATGCATCAACGCAATGGGCCAAATGTGGCTGAGAGGCTGAAAAAGATAAAAAGGAAGCAACGTGAAGTGTATTGGTGATGAGAAGAGTGAGCGGTCTGGGAGAGCAATTTGGGACTGAAATGCCAATGGATCAATTGAGGAGAGAATAGGAGGGAAGAAGTGTTTACAGACAATTCTGAAGAAATTTTGCTATGGGACCAGAGAAATGGAAGAGGACATGAAATCACAGAAGAGTTTAAGATAAGAGATATTAGAGGATCCTTGTGTGCTGATGACACTTATTCCTTTCTGGAGGGACAAACTGACAAGGCGGGAGAGCGAAGTGACAACTCACAGAAGGAGAGTCTCTAGGGAAGGGAATTTTCTTCACCCCGTGTGAGATCTTTCTGGCAACTTCACTTGCTCTGGTCTTCTGATGGACATCTGCTCTATGTGTCCTCAAATGGCAGCCTAATCAGGACAGGGCTGAGAGGGACTGGAAGGATTCCATGCCCCCCTTAGCTTTCCACGCTGCTCCCGGGATCCAAGCTGCGGCAATCTGCTGCTCGGTTTGCTTTCTGACTTCCCAGTGCGTCGTCCCCAAGCACTGGGGCAGGTGAATCTGCCCTGCATTTTTTCTCTTTCTTTCTTTCTTTCTTTCTTTCTTTCTTTCTTTCTTTCTTTCTTTCTTTCCTTTCTTTTCTTTCTTTCTTGATTTTATTTATTTACTCATAAGAGACACAGAGAAAGAAGCAGAAACACAGGCAGAAGGAGAAGCAGGCTCCCTGCAGGGGGCCCGAAGCAGGACTCGATCCCAGAACTCCAGGATCATGTCCTGAGCCAAAGGCAGGTGCTCAATCACTCAGCCACCCAGGCGTCCCTGCCTCATATTTTTCAAAGGTCAAAAATTTTCAAAGGTCTGATCTCCCTCAGTACTATAACCCTTAATGTGGGCCAGACATTTGCATTCATTGACTCATTTACTCTTATCCAACCTTACAGATGGGGAAAGTCAGGCATGGAAATGTTAAATGAACTGCCAGAGGTCATACATCTGTTAAGTGGAGGAGCTGGGATTTGAACCCAGGCCCTCTGGCTCTGGGAGCCCGCCTCTTCCACTAACCCCCACATCCCACCCTCCCCCTGTCCCGCCCAGTTCTGTTTCTTCCCTTTAGCCTTTCTCCCAGAAGGCCTCGGATCTTTTCAACCACCAAAACCCTTGTGGCTTGTCATGTGTGACTCAGAAGGCCCTAAGCCTGGGGGGTCAACCTCACTCTGCAGTGCCAACCCCCTCCCCATATATAGAGAACATCCTGAAGCCCTTCAAATGAGAGGTCATTCTGATTCACCTGTGACTGGTCCTGTGCCCATGAGGAATGCTGCCCACGCAGGGAGGGAGGACTCAGAGCTAACTGCTTTCCTGCCTTCCTATTTATATCAGGCCAGACCTGGGCAGGAAACAGATGGCACACTCAAATTGGGTAATTTGAAGAAAGTTGAATAAAGGGGCTATTTACAAAGGTGTGGGCAGGATGTAGGGAAACCACAGAGGCAGTGCAATAAGTAACAGCTACTTGACCACCCCTAGGTCTGAAGGGGCAAGAGGAGATGCAGTCACCGAAACCTCTAGCATGTGTCTTGTGCGCTTAGAACCACCTGACAAGAGCTGTGACCATGAGAAAAGGGAGGTAGCTAGCCCCAGGAGTGCCCCCATGCAGGCCTCCCTCCCGCTTCTCTCTCCTTTCGGTCTCCTGTCCAGGACACCCACTGGCTGAACCCAACCCAAAGCCAAAGGGCAAGTGAGGGAACCCACTGATAAGGTTTGTAGCACAGACCAGAGTAGGGAGGGTTGGAGAGTGGATCTAGAAAGGCAAACAGAAGTATCTAGCATATAACCAACTTCTTATCTAGGGTGGTGGTGAAGAATGGGGCTCTGGGGCCAGGCTGCCTGACTTCAAGTGCTGAGCGCCTCTTGTATGCCACGGGACTCTGGGCAAGTTACTTAACCTCTCCATGCATCATGAGTTTTCTCATCTGTAAAGTGGGCATTATAACCCCAACCTCACAAAGCTATAGTGTGCATTAATGCTTAATTGATCTCAGAGATAACATAAGTAAAGCACTTAGCATAGAGTAGGTACTCAGTAAATGCTGATCCCTTTCCTCTCTCATTTCCTTCAGGTAAAATGTGTGGGAATGAGGCCCTATATTTTGTATGTGGCAGCATTATTCCCTCTCCATAAATATTGCTTGGTTGATGGTTGAAGGGCCATCTGTTTCTTGGAGGCTTCAGAACATCCTTCAAGTGACCTGTCTGCTCTGTCCTTGGAGCCTGCAGCAGTTACTGTGGCTTAGAAAGTTCTTGCTGAAAAAAAAAAAAAAAGAAAGTTCTTGCTGGGATTGCTGGCCTGGTTCTATCTCCTTTCATGGGTGGTTGCAAGGTCACTAAACTATTTGCCTTATAATTTATTAACTCGTATGATTATTTTATGCTGTTGTCTCTATTTGTTTTATATCTAACAATTAAAAAGTTCTTTAAAGTCTTTTTTCAATTAAAAAGTTCTTTAGGGATCCCTGGGTGGCGCAGTGGTTTGGCGCCTGCCTTTGGCCCAGGGCACGATCCTGGAGACCCGGGATCGAATCCCACATCGGGCTCCCGGTGCATGGAGCCTGCTTCTCCCTCTGCCTGTGTCTCTGCCTCTCTCTCTCTCTCTGTGTGACTATCATAAATAAATAAAGAAAAAAATATTTAAAAAAAGAATTTAAAAAGTTATTTAAAGTCTTTTTTTAAAAAAATAGTCTTTTTTAAATTTCATATAAGCATAAAAAATTTTAAAATTTCAATGTTTGCTTTCTCTCCATTTGCTCTACCCTGTGATTAGGTTGGATCTGAATTATCACCAGGTTCGTGACAAAAGGCATTCAAAAAGGCGAGTTTACTGGTGATAAGTGGACTTGGGGCCATTTCTTTCTTTCTATTCATATATTATTTCCTATTCACAGATGCAGGAAACTGAAGCTGGTCTAAAAGCAAGCAGCTCTAGGGAATGCTCCCTACTGGAGGCAGCTATTAGGTTATGCTCCCTACTCCTGAACTTTCTTTGGAGAATTCAGTGGCTCAAATCCTTGTCTTTGAATGAACCATTTGACTCTGAGCAACTGTCTCCCTCTTGCTTCTTTCCGCGTCCCTCCGGCTCCTTAGAGCTCCTGGGTGCCTGGGGTGCCACACTCCTATCATCCACCAAGCAGCTCTGCCATTGTTGCTAGGCCCTGTTCCTAACCCACTTTTTTTTTTTCTTTTCTTTTTCTTTCTTTTTTTTTTTTTTTTAAGATTTTATTTATTTGAGAGTGAGCAAGAGAGAGAGAACACAAGCTGGGGCAGGTAGTGGTGGGGAAGCAGAGAAAGAGGTTCAAGCAGACTTTCAGCTGAGCAGGGAGCCCAACACCGTCCTGGAACTCCAGGATCATGACCTGAGCCTAAGGCTGACGCTTAACCCACTAAGCCAACCAGGGGCTCCCCACCCCACAGCCCACTCTTAAGTAGACACCCAAGTGGAGGTAGGCTTTTCCAAACTATTTACTCGACATTCTCCTTTTCTACTGTAATCTCTTTCAACTCTTCTCTCCAACATGTGCTTTCCGAAAAGCACAAAAATTGCCTCTGACAATAAATACCACTAAGACTCAAAGTTGTGCAGTGGCAGGGACTGTGACTTTCCGTGTTTTTATGACTTTATATTGCCTTTCTGACAAAAGTAGCTGACACAGATCAGGAGCTCAAGAAACGGTCGTTGAACCCAACTGGATACAATTTTCCTTCCCTTCCTGCCTACGTGAAAACCATCTACCTCTCCAGGCCAGTGCGATCACTCCAGGGGACTGCACATGACCCGAGGGAGAGGGACTTTGTCCTCTCTGGGAGGTGGTTTATATGTGACAGCAGCAGCAGCAGGAGTGCTAAAAGGATGAGATGGGAGGTGGACAGAGAGGAACAGGCACTTTAAAAAACTTTGAGGCTCATCTATTTTTAACATTATAGATTTTCTCTCCCTTCTCTTTAGCATAGGATGTGTCTACCCTCTTCTTGTAAAGCATTGCGTAAATGAGGAATTCTATTTGTTTATTTTGCCTCATGCACAGTCCTAGGCAAACTCTGGCGCCTTCCAGCCCCTACCCCCCAAAGCCGGTGCAGAAACACCAGAAACTCCAGCGCTCTTGATGCTTTTACTTGTGCTCCAACTAACTACCCGAGGCCTGGAGCTGAGAGAGTGAGTGAGGCCAGTTAGCTCCTCTGGGCCTCACCTGTCCTCATCAGTAGGGTGAGCAGCTGGGTATGAGAGCAAGAAATCAGGAGTAATAAATAAATAAGTGGTGCTTGCTGTTGTTGGCATGAAAAGTTCCAGCCTGTGAAATGTGTGATCTATGAGACGTTGGTATCCAATTCCTGGGTGAGGGCATCTGAGGCAGGCGCCTCCGGGAGCCCCCGAGCTTCAAGGGGTCTCCCTACAATGAATCAGGACACAGATTGGCCAAATCAGCTGTTTTCCTTATTCCTCCAAGTTCCAAAGTCCAAATGCTTTCCCGCTGAGTAATGATTTGATAAAGGGGGAAGTTTAAAAAAAAAAAAAAAAAAAAAGGCAGCCGGCTCCCGCGGGCTCGCGGCTGGCTCTGCGCCGGGCCTGCGCGGGGTCCCTAGCTCCGGCCCCCCGTGCGCGCTCCCCAAGCGCAGCGCCGGGAGCCAGCCCCGGGCACGTACCGAGCCGCGGCTTTCCCATCTCCTAAAGACGAAGTTCCGAGCGCCGGCGACTACATGCTCCCCGCAGCAAAATTTCATTGTCAAGAAGGACATCGTGCCTGTCCGGACGCCCACAACGAGGGCCTTTTGCCAAAACGAATGGGAAATCATTGGCCCAATTAACATCCTGTGATCTTAAGATCTAAAAATGACCCGGAGCCGGGTAAACAGGGTGACGTAAGCGGCCGGGCGGGCAGCGGCTCTCTACTGCCACCTGGAGGGCGGCGCCCGCGTGGCGCCCGGGCTGGGGCGGCGGGGACCCGGGCTGCGCGCGCGAGGGGGCGCCCCGGGGCGGGGGGGGGAGCACCGCGCGGTCTGCGGGGTCCGGCTCCCCGGACGTTGCGGCGGCGACCCTCGCTGGCTGGCTGCCTTCTTGGGAACGTGCCTTTGAGCAAAGGACTCGGGGCAGCGTGAACCCTCGCGGGCAAAAGGCATGGCTGGAACTAGTGGGACAGGCCCCCCAGCGCCGACCCCTGAGAAGAACGACTGGCAGCCGCACGCCGGGGGCTCAGGCTGAGCACCTGCCTTCGGCCCAGGGCGTGACCTGGGGTCCCGGATCGAGGCCCGCGCCGGGCTCCCTGCAGGGAGCCTGCTTCTCCCTCTGCCTGCGTCTCTGCCTCTCTCTGTGTCTCTCATGAATAAATAAATAAAACATCTAGAAAGAAAGAACAACTGGCAGTTTCTGAAAGGAGAAGCGGTGGCATGGCTGGGCTCAGTGAAGCCCAGGGCCCCGGGCCTTCCGGTTCTACTTTGGGCTTGGCAGTGACTTGGTGGGGGAGGGAGCGCAGGAGTCCAACAGCCCTAATTTACTTTCTCGTCAGGCTAATGTGAGAATGAGGCTGCCGAGCTTTCCGCCTTACGCAACCGGCATGCTGGGAGATGCCCCAGAAATACGCTGGGGGCTAGGAGAAGGTCAGCCGAGCCTTATTACTTTTCCCCCCGCAGATGATCCACATCCACAAAAGGAAAAAGCAGGAGTTGGTTTTGAGCTTGATCAAAACGAAAACAAATGGAAACCCACTTTACTTTTGGGTTAGTCAGTTTTTGCTTCCCTGCAAACCGCCTCAAAAGTCTCAGTGGCTGAGGACAACAAATAGTTGTTTTTCTTGCTAATGGGTCTGCAGGTCAGCCTTGGTGTGATCCCAGCTGGGCTCACCTGGCCTGGCTGAGCCAGGCTGGACTCCAGGCTTAGGGGTCAGGCACAGGGTCCATGTGGTTCCATTTCTGGACCCAGGATGAAAGGACAAAGGCTACCTGAGGCATGCCCTTCTGGCAGAGGGTGTTACCTGTTCAAGAGGCCAAGTCAAAACAGGCAAACACACTTGAAGTCTCTGTGCCTCACGTCAGCTAATATTCCATTGGCTAGGGCAAGCCTAACATCAGCGGGGGTGGGGGCAGAGGTAGGGGAGTGGGATATGTTCTGCTGAGTCTTGTAGGCTGATCTCGACTGGAATTTAACCCATGGGTCACTGTCTGCTCACTACAGACCATCTGCTTCTTGTGGAAGACTTGCAAAGGGCGGATGGCCTAGATAATCCTTATGTAGTCTGGTGGTCCTCAGCATGAATTCAGTTTTGCCCAATAGACTTTTTCTTTTTAAGTTTGCTATTATTATTATTTTTTAGTAATCTCTACACCCAACAGTGGGGCTCAAATGCACAACCCCGAAATCAAGAGTCCCATGCTCTACTGACTAAGCCAACCAGGCGCCCTGGCTAATACACACTTTTAGTTTCTTTTTTATTCACATCTATCACTTATGACATTGTGTGCTCATAATGGCTAAGGGACACAATAGCCTTGTCTTATGTCTGGTCTACTTTGTGGCACTCTGTCTCACAACAGGGTATACTCAAAACGCCCTGTGCCAGAGTTTAGCTATGCGGCTCTCACCTATGGAGTGAAAAGAACAGGGAGACATTCTTTGAGGAGGCAGCGTGGTATGCTGAGAAGAGCCGCCCTAGACTTGAGAGTCAAGAGACCTGGGTTTCTAGTCCTGATTCTGTCAGGGAATTTGGAAGGGTCAGCAGGAACCAGCAACCAGGTGCTTCTCAAATCTTGCTGAGAAGCTTGGACTTTATCCTGTGCACTGGGGCGCAGCAGGGTCAGATCAGAGTGGGTTTTTTTTTTTTTTTTTTTTGGTTTTTGTTTTTGTTTTTAAGCCTTTTTTGGCAACAGTGTGGGGGGTGGATTGAAGGAGAAAAATTGGATTGGAGGCAAGGAGATGAGATAGGATATCATCCAGGTGAAAGGTAATGAGGGCATAGACCAGGCCGGAAGCCCTGCGGATGGAAAAAAATGGATGAATAAAGAGCCTTTAGAAGCAGAACTGACAGGAAGAACTTAAAGACCATCGATTATGGGGAGAAGGAGAAAGACAAGGGCAAAGTGGGAGTCAAAGATGAATCGGGGGGTCCAGAGTCATCACCTAAATAGTGGGAAACGAACGTTCTTTCTCAAAGAATGTCTTTCTTACAGCTGCATACGTGTATGTGTGCATGTATGTAAAATGTACTTTCCAGAACTGAGTGCAAAAAAATGACACAAACTTCAGCCATTTGCAAACCTTATTCAGAATCTTTGCTGTGTTCAAAATACCTGCACTATTAATATTCAGTATCTTTCTTTCTGTTTTTCTTCTTTCTTTCTTCTTCTTAAAGATTTAATTTTTAAGTAATCTCTACACAGGCTTTGAACTCATAACCCCGAGATCAAGAGTCCCATGCTCCACCTACTGAGCCAGCCAGGCGCCCCTAGCATTGTTCTTTGAGTGAAGTCATTTATTTAACCTAAACACTTATTGCAGGCATATCCTTAAAAACCAGATGTGTGAGATCATGACTTTGTTGTGCCAGTTATGTGTTGATACATAATGAAACAAATATAAGGCCATTAAAATTTCAAATGGGTCTGTATACTACCTGAAAGTATTATTTCCCATGGTCATAGCTGTGTGCAGGCCAGACATAGGGTACTCCTGCCCCAGGTGATAGCTAAAGCAACTAGAATTATACAGATTTTGCTTTCTCTGCCCTCTTAGTTTCCACTCAGATTGTATCAGTGTCCAGTCCTGGATGTCAGGTCTGGTCTTTGCGTCCATCGTCGGCAAGTCCTTGCCCTGCAGGCAGTGACCTTTAGCAGAGCTTGGCTGGAGGTTGTCATCCAAACAAATGGGGGCTGACCTGGAATGTCTTTTTAACTCAGTGTCTCACATCCTGAACCTCTGAAAGCCACTACAAGAGCAGCCAAGCCAAATGAGCTGAATCCCTCGTACTCTGCAGATAAGGGTGCAAACAGGGCCTTAAGATCTCCCTTTGCTTCTCAAGTATTCTCCCTAATGGTCTTCTGGAAGCCCCATGCAGAGGTCTAAATGCGGAGGGCAGCGACTTCATCGTCTTCTGTTCACTTTTAATGCACAAAGCTCTCTAGAGACTGTTTTCAAGGTAAAGTTGAATTAATTCTGTACTGCACTGCACTTCTGCACTGTCACTGAACTCTGAGACTCAGTTTCCCTCTGTAAAGTGGAGGCCAGGCTGGTGGTCTTGAGAGTGCCTCCTTTTCACACTTAACTGTGCTCAACAGTTTAGGGACAGTTATGCTTCTTATTCTTTGAACTCCTTATTCCAGTCTTTGACATTTTTTATAGTATTGTTTGTTCTTCTATATAAAATTATGGTCATTGTGTTTTATGCATATTTTATCATATCCCTTTGTTACTAATATTGCACATTTTTCCCCGGTATTATTTCTACCTTGTTCCTGTGAAAAAAGGAGATATTTTAATTTGCTGTGGAGACATTTTAACTTAAAAAGAAAATAAAAACCCAACTGACAATCTTTTCTTTGAGAATTTCTGCTTGAAAAGAGCTTCCTTACTCTACGATTATAAAAATACACACTCAGCTTGTTTTCTGGAATTTTAATGGATACTTTTTTTATATTTAAATTTTTAGACCTTTTAAATGGATTTTATATAAAGAGTGAGCTAGAGATTTTATTTTTATTTTCTTTTTCAAATAGGTACCCCATTTATTGAATAATCTATCTTTTACATACAGATTTGAAAATATGACTTTATGAAATTAAAAAAATCCTACATTATATACTTATAGTAGTAAAAGCTATTGTCAATTATACTATGGCATATTTTAACTGTTGTACTAATGGAATTATTATTTTTATTTAGATCTTAAAACCATAGCAACAATATTTATTTCCAACCTTACTACATTCACTTTAATGCATTTAAACACTTAACCATAAATGGTCACTATAATGACTGTCAATCTGTAAAAGCTCTCAGAAGGAGCATTCTTCTCTTTTCCGTCATGGTCATTAGTAACAGTAATCATAGCAATTAGTAGAAGCAAAATATGAATTGTAATTGTAAAGAACTCAGTTGCTGTGATTTGGGGGAAAGTAGGACTTGGGCCTAGGCAGATTATTCTAGAGACCAGGGATCTGTGCAAACTAGGAAGTTAGAGATGTTTTCTCCCCAGGCTGCCTCCCCCTTGCTGCAAGTACCCACTGTTTTCTCCTGCTCTCTACCTCACTCCCTCTCAGAATCTACTCTCAGATCTTCATTCACACTGAGTGTTGATGACTGGTCACTGTCCAACACAGCTATTCTCATTAGAGTGTGAGGTATGTGGAAATTAACTTGTTACTAATAATAGAATGCTGAAGTTTGAAATACTTTTTAATCAATCTGAGTTGACTCAGTGTTTCCCCTGAAATGAATTCCCCTGATCTTATTTGCATATTTCTTTTGTGAGAGAGAAAAAAGGTGTGCTCTAATTGTCTGTAACCTCTTTCTCATAGACCATTGGGATATAACAATGTTCCATTCATAGAAGAGGCCACTTCAAACTGCCACTTAGTTGAGCATCTATGGTTGCTTTCATTTTCCTTTTAATGTTGTCCCCGGATAAATTTGTGATAACATCACCAAATCTGTATTGCAAGGGAAGAAGAATGATGCCAGAAACATACTTGTTAGTAAAATTACAAAAATTTTAATTACTTAAAGATAAAGTGAGGATGCAAATGTGCTCTACTGCTATTCATACTAGATACTCAGTAAATATTAAATAAATGAATGAATATTTAAAACTCATTAAAATCTGTGTTTCTGTAGTTAATAAATGAAACAGAGTTGTTTATGCTTTTCTGAAATATTCACTCACTTTTTCCCTTACTTTAAATATAATCTGTGATATAAAAACAATACTTTCAAAAATGTTTTTCAACATGAAGTTTAATAATCTTTTAAAAATCACTTTTAAATATTTTTCCTCGTAATGTCATCTATTTTAGAATAGAAGTCTGAGTGATGACAGAGAGGACAAGAGAATGGTAATGTTTGAGGGTATAAACATGTGTCAACTGGCCTCTAAATTTTGTCTAGAATCTTTGGCCTCAGGAATATTTTGCTTTACCCTGTAAAACACTTTGATGAATACCTCATGTACTTCAGAAATATTTTCAGTAGTGTTTGTTTTATTTATTTGCCCACTGCCTGGAAGTTATAAAACAAAACTGGGATCTCTGAAAGGAGTAAGTCTGCCATTCAAAGTGAGGAAAAAATCTGAGAAACAAAATTTTGAGAATTGGGAGTCTAAGCTAATCGTCACACACACACACAGCACTACAGAGCCTTAAAGGAGGGGAAAGAGGCCCCAAGAGTAAACCAGAGGCACTAGCCAACACTGTGAACCTCTGACACCCTGCCTTGTGGGCGGCTCCCACCCCTTGTCCGTTTGTAGAGTCAGCTGCGCTGGTGTGTTTTTGCATTCCAGGTGCCATTTCTGATTGCAAGAAGGAAAGTGGAGCTGGGACCATTACTGGGAGCCACCGACCAGAAGTGCTGCTTCTGCCAGTTGGGTAGAATGTAGACAAGCCTTCCTTCCCCAGCCTGCTCACCCTGCTCCTCCCCCTGCCATCAAAGAGGAGGATAATTGAGGTCTTGCTGGCTTGCAGGAGGTGTCAAGCATTCACCTCAGGGTCCCTTCCAGGGGATTCAGTGACTTGGGATTTCAGTTCCTATTCCCCAAGCAGTTTTCTCAACACAAAAGGTTTTCAGTTCTTTTAAATTCATCTAAGGACACAAACTATGCAGAGCAGTCAGGATATAAGCCATGTGAGCAACAAATAACAAAGCACTAATTGCATCTAGTGGGCATAGAGTTTCAGTGACTTCATGTTGGCTAAATATAGGCGAACACTTGGTGTGTTGTGCATGCCAGGGGGAACCATGATGCAAGTCTCCCCTCCCTTTGATGGAGGGGGAGGGCCAGGGTCAGAAGGCAAGAATGAGATTGCCTAATAAACGGTCACTTGTGATGGTCTCCAACTCCACTTGCGTCCAAGGTTTGTACACACATACACTGAAACAAAGCAAACGTTGCTATACAGTTTTAAAACAACATAAATACTCAACTCTGGCCATGGTTTAAAATAATTATTTAAAAATTTAATTGTTTCAATTTTCTTTTTAATCTTTATTATATAAGAAATTCACACCCATCTTAGAAAATTTAGAAATAAGAATAACAACTAATTCTTATTAAGCACTTAACAGGTGCCAGGCACTCCTTGCCATAGAGACTTTCCATCAAAAAATTTAATTGTTGGAGTCAGCCTGGGTGGCTCAGCGGTTTAGCATTCAGCCCAGGGCATGATCCTGGAGACCCAGGATAGAGTCCCACGTCAGGTTCCCTGCAGGGAGCCTACTTCTCCCTCTGCCTCTGTCTCTGCCTCTTCCTCTCTCTGTGTCTCTCATGAATAAATAAATAAAATCTTTTTAAAAAAATTTAATTGTTTCAATTTTCTTTTTAATCTTTATTATATAAGAAATTCACACCCATCTTAGAAAATTTAGAAATAAGAATAACACCTAATTCTTATCAAGCACTTAACAGGTGCCAGGCACTCCTTGCCATAGAGATTTTCCATCATCTCATTTAATCCTAACACTAACTCTCTGAGCTAGGGACAATCATCATTCCTGTTTAATAACTGAAAAAAAAAACAAAAAAAACAAGAGATGAATTCTGTAACTTGTTCAATGTCACCTACTTAGAAAAGTGAAAACTGAGAGTTGAACTCAAGTGCACCGATAGCAGATTTCATGCTCTTGAACTCCAGACCAGTGCTGTTTAATACTTACATACTGTGAGCCACTTATATAATTTAGTATTTTCTAGTAGCAACATTAAGAGAAGTAAAAACAGAAACAAATGAGATTACTTTTGATGATGTTTCATTTAGCCCAATATATCCAAAATATAATCATTTCAACATTTAATCAATATAAAAAGTAACCTGAGATATTTCACATTCTTCTTTCCCTACCAAGCCTTAAAAACTCAGTATGTATTTCACACTTACTTCTCAATTACGACTAGACAAATTGCAAGTGCTCAATAGACATGTATTTAGTGGCTACTGTATTGAACAGTACAGATATATACATTTCCATCCATCATTGGACAGCGCTGCTTTGGATCATATTGACAATCAAAAGAGAAAAAAGTCACCTATAAACTCCTCATCTATTTCAACGTATCATATCCTTCCTGTGCTCTTCCTATGTATTTACATGTATAAACATGTTTTCCAACAGATGAAAGTATACTATAAATATAGTTTTAATCAATTTTTTTTATTTCTTTAATGATAGTGTGCAACCTTCCAGTGGTTTTGTCTCCCTGTATATATGAGAGGCAGTGCTGATGTGCTGAAAATAGCATGGGACTTGGGAGGCAGAGGACTCCATCATTTCACATCTGTGTGAGATTGGACAAGCTATTCTTCGACCCTCAGTTATCTCATGTGAAGACTGAACAGAATAATGTATGTGAAAAGGGCTTTAAAAATGAAAGCTCTTTGGGTTTTTTAAAATTATTTTTTAAAATTCAATTTTAAGTAAAGCTCTACACCCACTGTAGGGCTTGAACTCATGATCCCAAGATCAAGAGTCACATGCTCTAATGACTGACCCAGGTGCCCCAATGAAGTCAGTTTTAGAGGCAGAGCTAGCCTCTTCATATAATGTATACTGTGTGTGTCTGTGTGTGTGTGTGAGTGCGCACACACGAGTGCATGCTAGATCAGACTACATAAATTTCGATGATCAAGCCAAAGGATCTAGTTTTGCACTCCCAACCCAGGCAGAGCTTTTATTGATCAGTGGCATTTTTCCAAAGTAAGTGGACTTTCTCTTGCTCTTTCTCTCCCTTTTTGCAGATGAATTTTGAGATGTTCTTTTCTCCTAGGCCTGAAAGAAGCTTCTGCATGAGGAAGAAGACTGATTTCAGGAGGAATCTATTTCTCCTCCACCATGGTTTGAGATGTCTTGCTAACCTAAAGGAAGAAAACTCTACACTCCCCCAAGGGAAGCATAGTGTAGGCCCAGCATGAGAACTGTATTTAGGGGCAACATGAAGCTATCATGGCTCCTTGCTCTCCCTAAGCTGGGAGTAGGTTTTAACTACACGGGAAGAAAACAGTCATGATTCTCCATCTCTACAGATGGATGGACAGCAGCACACACTCTCCAATCAATAACAAATCTATAAAAATCTGAATTTTCATTTGGTCTGGTGAAATGAATTTGGTAGGGCTCAAGATATGCTATCCCCAAATATGGTCCCTTGGTACTCTGAATATTTTAAGCGGAAGGAAAAGAATGAAAATAAATAAAAAGAGCATCAGTAAGCTTTGGGGCAACCTTTGACCAACCTAATATTTATATAATTGCAGGCTCTGAAAGGGGGTGGAGAAGGACAAAAATCTATTTGAAGAAATAATGACCAAAAACTTTCCTATTTGATGAGAACTATAAACCCCCAGATCCAAAAAACTCAATAAACCCCAAATACAAGAAACATGAAGAAAACTACATCTAGAATGTTTCAAGTTGAGTAAATATGTATTAGTTACCCTATATGGGTAAGGCTGGACATAAATTTAAAATTAAGAGAAAAAAATCCATCCTCTGCTAGCAAAGAAATCCTTAAAGCACCCTTGACTGTTGTCATGGGTATCATGGAAGACTCAAGAAAATGCAAAACAGTTTCTGTCTTCAAGTAGGTTTTAAGCTATTTGGGCACACTAACGTAAGAAACACCATCCCTTAACTTCACAATATCCATTCTCTCTTCTTCCGTTGATGGCAACCCCACCCCCACCCCCACCCCCACCCTGGTTGTGTCCAAATATCTGCCTCTTTCCCCCATGACTCCAGAAGGAAAGATTCATGTGTAGACCCAGGAATAAATAAGGGTCTGATTCCCCTCCATAGTAATTGACATGAGGGTGGCTATCTGACTCGTTTCTGGCAGAGATGTTGGGGGAAATGTGCTGGAGGATTTCTGAGAAGGATTCTTTGCTTCCAAGGAAGAGAAGAGGAAGAGACAATCTCTTCATCCTTTGGACACTGAAGTGCCCAACGCCTGGAACTTCTGTACCAATTTGTGACTAAGCAGGGCCAGTCTGAGGTCAGGATCAACATCCTGAGGATGACAGAGCAATGGAAAGAATCTGGATCTTTGAGGATGTCATTGAGCCGCTGAATTAAGCAAACCTAAAGCTCCTGTACCAGTGAACTTTTTCTTGTATGACATAATACATTTCCATATTGTTTAATTCTAATTAAGTTTTATGTTCCTTGTAGCTCCAAATATTCTATTAGCACTAACTAAATATTTGCATAACTAATTCTATCACTTTATCTGCATAATTCTAGGGCTCACGTTTCTCCCATGGAAAGGGAAGGACATGGACAAAACAAATTCTATCATCACTTTTAGCCATAACCAATATACCTTAAATGTAACTGATTAGTCTAGGCAATCGATTATAACCATCATGTGTGTGATTCAGAAAATAGATGCTCCATGACTCAGCACTCTACTTCCAGGGATATACCCAAGAGAAACTAGTGCATATATCCACCAAAATACAAGAATATACACAGAAGCTTTGTTCATTGTAGCCCAAATCCGGAAATCCTATATCAGAATTCCCCAAGGAAGCAGAATGACTAGGATTTATATATACATACATTAAGAAATTTAAGAAATTGGCTCATGCACTTGTGGAGGCTAGCATCTAGGAAATCTCTATGGCGGTTCAGCAGGCTGGAAACTCAGACAGGAGTTAATGCTACAGTCTTGAAGC
The DNA here is from genome assembly GCF_048164855.1 of Canis lupus baileyi. Lineage (NCBI taxonomy): Eukaryota > Metazoa > Chordata > Mammalia > Carnivora > Canidae > Canis > Canis lupus. Next base: position 49,233,504 of record NC_132848.1, on the reverse strand, counting down.
AAAGTTTCCTCTCTGGAAACCTCGGGTTTTGTTCTTAAGGCCTTCAACTGATCGGAAGGCCCCACCTACATTATCAAAAGTAATCTTTACTTCAATTCAACCGGTTGTAGATGCTATCACATCTACAAAATATCTTCACAGCAACACCTAGGTTAATGATTGGTTAGCTGGGTACTATAGCCTAGCCAAGTTGATACAAAAAGCTAACCATCACAGACCCAATGTTCACCTGCAGAAGAATGGATCAATTCTTGTATATTCGTACAAAGGAATACTAAATAGCAATAAAAAAATTAAAATACTGGATAAACAACAGTGTGATGAACATCATAGGTGAATATCACAGGATGAGGAAGCCAGGTACAGATACTATGTGACCTGTTCATAAACATTTTAAGTACAGGCAAAATTTGTGGATGGTAATAGAAGGCTATTGGAGTGTATGGACTGGGTGAGAGCACAAAGGAATCTTCTGAGTGCTAGGAATGTTTGATATCTTGATCTGATGGCTCTAAAAGTAATACATATAAAAAATTCTTTGAACTATACACTAAAATTTTTAACACTTTTAGCAGTTAAAAACAATAGTTTATCAAAAATATTTTTTTAAGTGCTACAGGAATCTAGAGGTGAGAGAGACCATTCTGATCTAAAAGGACAAGGGAAGTCTTCATGGAGACTGGGCTTGAACTGGGCTTTGAAGGATAAATAATATGTGAGAGATGAAGAGAAGAAGTAAAGTTATGGCAGAGGAAATGCGGAACACATGGCCAAGGGATGATGATAAGAAGCGCAGTGAAGTAGATACAGTGTATCAGAAGCCATGTAGAGTAGTAGTTATAAGAATAGGCTTTGGGGTCAGATATTTGTAGGTTTGAATCCTGGCTCTGATGCTTTCTGGTTTGAATGTGTGCTCTGGACCTGCTTTCTCATCTCTGAAACAGAACTGATGCATACTTCATAGGGTTATGGAGTGAATGAAATATATGTGTGATACGCTTAGCACAGTGCTGTGCACACAGAGTAAACCCTCCATAAATGGGAGCCATTGCTATGACCACTACTTCTAAAATCACCAGTCTGGGTCATCGGGTCACCTTCACATGGAGGGTGGTAGTGCCTAAGGGAAGAGGAATGGCTTAATGATCATTTGGGGTCCTTTCAAACTCTCAAATTTATAATCCCTAATACAACCCCATGACTAAATCAAAGCAAATGAATAACTGAGGGTTTAACCTTCCAAGCTATCTTGGTAACATCCCCTCCCACCCCATGGTCTTGTCCTCGGTCATTCCTAACTATACCCCTTGATCAGACCAGCATGCGTTTCTGTCCCGGATAGGACAGCTCTTATTCCAAGTGATCTCACATGTTAGTTATCACACACCAAATTCACACAGACTCCTAAAGCATGTACAAAAGCGCTTTATTTTGGGTATATATCCTACATTCCACCTCTTGAGAGATCACAAGGAGTGCTAGAGACATGGGAGTGTTCATATATTTTTGTGAGTAGTACCAGCTCCCCTTCCACTGCTACCAGTTGGGTTCTCTTTCAACTATGGTAAAATTACATGCCATAAAATTAACCAGTTTCAAAGTGTACAATTCAGTGGCACCTGGTATATTCACAGTGTCATACAATCACTACCTCTGTCTAGTTCCAAACATTTCCTTGCCCCAAAGGGAAACTCTGGATTCATTAGGCAGTCATTCCCCATTCCCTCATATCTCCATTAATCAGCTTTTTAAGTCTATGAGTTTCCCCATTCTGGATATTTCATATAAATAAAGTTATATACTATATGACTGGCCACTTTTTTTTTTCATCAGTGCTCTTGGCCTCATTTAAATGTCCGCTCCCCTCACAGTTAGAAGAGAAACTTCTTTACCCTTAAATTGTCTATGTCTTCTTCCTCTTCAACAACCCCTTCACCATTTTGCTCTCATCTCAGGGGCCTTACTTCTTGTTAGGTTATCTCTTCTTCACTCTAGAGCTGTGCTCTCCAATACTAGCCACTAGCCATATGTAGCTACTTAAATTATTAATTACAATTAAGTAACATTTAAAATCCAATTCCTCAGTGGCACTGGCAACATTTCAAGTGTCCAACTGGCACATGTGGTTAATGACCTCTGCATGGACTGACACAGATAAAGAACATCACCATTATCACACAAAGTTCTATTGAATAACACTGCTCTAGAGGGCACTAGATCCTGGCAAGTAGAGAATGGGACCAGGGAAGAAGAACTTAACAGTGGGCTGCCTTCAGGGCATGAGATCTCTGAAATTATTTCACCTTTCGCACCACTCAGGACTCTTCCAGTAGGGCCACTCACTGTCTATATGAATGGCTCCCCTTCAAATTCTATAGTGCACAGCCTGTAAGTCTGTACCCAGTCACGCTAGAAGAGTCGGCCTTCCTCTGTCATCCCACCCCAGGAGGCGCCTGACTCCAAGAAAAAGAGAGAAAGAGAGAACAGAAACAAAACCCTTTTCCACCACATCTGCTTGAAATCCTACTTTTTACTTCTCTAATTAGGTTATGAACCTATTGAAGGCAGTTCCCACGTCTTCTTTACCTACCATGCTCCCTACACGAAAACATCTAGCACACAGGTGTGCCCACAGCAGGCATGCAGCTGTGGTTTCTGGATTATTGATGGAAACATTTAACCCAGGCTATGTTGCTGAGCATGGGGGTACCAAGTACCCCCAGACCCATCTGGAGGGGCTACTCTCTCCATGTTGACCCTTGCTGTGCCCAGTGATGGATGCAAGGCGAAGAGAGGCAGGGGTGTCAGCACTGCACTTTAGAATGTTCATTCTGGTTTCCCCTCTAAGCAACAATGGCACCGTGCTCATTCTGCCCCTAAAACAATGATTACTTGGAGTCTATGTTATCTGTACATGTCTGCCTTCCCCAGCAGTGTGTGAAAACTGAATGTAACATGAGCTCATTAGAAGGCACTCAACAATTTAGAGTGAAAAAGAACAAACCTAAACAAGTATGTCCTAAAAGATCCTTCTTAGGTAGGAGGTAGAAATGGCAGTGAGGGACATTAAGGCCACCAGAATAGGGACACTTCAGAGCAGGCTGGAGCCTGGGCCCTGGTTGTCAGGTGTTCCATTTCCTGTGTGACAGGCTCCCTCCAACCTAGTCAGACCTGATGTAACCCCTCCTTCCCTACCCCAGTGGTGGTGGGGCGGGGGTGGAAATAAATTTCTCCTTTCAAATTATATATATGCTCTCTCTCTCTCTCTCTCTCTCTATATATATATATATATATATATATATATATATATGCTCTATATAATATCTATTATATTATATATATATGCTCTATATAATCTTTGCCTCAAGGGGCAAAAGCCTACACACCAATGAGCTGTCTTGTGATGGAAAACATCAAACAATTCTTTTGCACTTTGGATTTTGATCCACAGCAAAACTTTACACTAGCAGCCAATATTGACTCCTTACCACCATCCAGGTTAATAAAGCTTAATGAATCTTGATGTGACCTGTTCTTTCTTGACTCCTTTTACTCAACACTGCCTGCCACACCCATGCATATGCATTCCCATTCAGCCCCCTTCCAGCTGATTAATTAGAGTATTTTCCTTCTGTCCTTTGAAACACAGGTGGTAGCACTCAGATGTCAATCTGGGGGCTTTGTTGTTCTGGCCGTCATGGGAAACGTCTGCCTTTGGCAGGCTCTAGGGGCACTTGGCAGCAGCTCCCACGTTGCTCCAGTTCCAGGTAGATCGTGTGGTTTTGCTTAAGGCGGCCTCTGACCACTGGTCACCGGGAGGGAAGGAAAGAAGTCTCTAGGCTTACATCCTCCAGTATGGAGAGTGATTGGTGAAGTTGCCCCACACTGATTTCACATTCCTCTCCTTCTGCAGATGTATTCCTCTCACCTTGTTATCTAGTAATGAGCACCCAATTGTGCTGGAGGTGCCAAGCACTGTGTCCTTTACCTGTGTTATCTCACTTGTTCTTCTGGACAGATCTTTGACATGGTGCTACCACAAAAATCTCCATTACTGACCCTAGAGAGACTAATTTACCCAAATCCATACCAGCAATCGCTTGCCAGGTGTGACACGAAACCAATCCTGTCCGACCCCTAAACCTTTGCTCTTAACCTTGGTGGTGAATGGTTTATGCCAGTTGCTCCTCATGTTAGCTGGGTTCTTACTCATCTGAGTTTAAAGATGAGGAAAACTGAGACTCAGAGTAGGTAAGTAGCTTATCCAGATTCACCCAGCTTATAAGAGGTGACTGCAGGGTTCCAGCCCCCGTCCAGCTGACTGTAGTATTTAGCCATTGTTGGTAGGTTTGCATTTTCTGTGCATGACTTTGTGGACTCTAGGCCCATCTCACCTCCATTTCCCCCCTACTCCTCCCAACTCTTGGCAAAACATGTCTCTCCCTCCCATCCCTGGTTCCTGTCTTCTCTTCCTAGTTAGATACTCTCCTTCTGGCCCTATTCAAGTCCTGTCTTCTCCAGCAAACACTCCAGAAGAGAGCTCCTGAAGCTCTGGTGGTCTCAGCCATCCATTTGTTAGGCTTTAATATCACCATGTGCCACCATGGGCATTTGCAGCCATGAGCATCAACAGTGGAGATGCCTGAACTCCTGAGCTGGACCACATGCTCCTTGATCCTCTACTTCTTTGCACCACCCACTGCATATTATGTCAGGCACTCAGGAGCATCTGAGGATGGTTTGTTGAAAGGGCATCAGGAAGTCCAGCAAATATTTATTTATTAATTCAAGCAAATATTTCTTTTTTTATGATTTTATTTATTTATTCATGAGAAACACAGAGAGGGAGGCAGAGACACAGGCAAAGGGAGAAGCAAGCTCCCTGCAGAGAGCCTGATGTGGGACTCAACCCTGGGACTCCAGGATCACACCCTGAGCCAAAGGCAGATGCTCAACCACTGAGCCACCCAGAGGTCCCTATTCAAGCAAATATTTCTTAAAAAAAAAAATAGGGATACCTGGGTGGCTCAGCAGTTTAATGTCTGCTTTTGGCTCAGGGCGTGATCCTGGGTCTGGGGACCGAGTCCCACATTGGGATCCCGGTGAGGAGTCTGCTTCTTCATCTGCCTATGTCTCTGCTTCTCTCTGTGTCTCTCATGAATAAATAAATAAAATATTTTAAAAAATAAAAAAATATTTTATTTATTTGAGAGAGATAGTGAGAGCATGAGCAGACAAGGCTTGATCCTAGGACCCTGAGATCATGACCTGAGTAGAAGGCAGATGCCTAACTGACTGAGCCACCCAGGAGCCCACAAATATTTCTTTAATGTCCACATTCAGCTAGGCTCTTTCACACATGTCACCTCACTTAAGTCTGTATTAACTGCTCCTACACACTCCTACATACTCACTGGCTTCTCCCTTGACACAGTGCACAAAATTATGGAGCAAAAATTGATCTACTTGATTCTTATGAAAAATGAAAGAACACATTCCCTGAGTTTCAGAAGCAGGCAGCTACTACGCATTGATACTTAAAGAGGAGTTAGGCAGGATTCTTCACTTCCAAAATGTCCATCCCACTGACGGCCATGATAGCTTCATTCTCTTAGACATAATTTTTATTTCTCCTCTGAGGTCCCTTCTAAAATGATATACACCCTGTCCTCGCCTCCCCCATGAGTATTAAGCCTCATCAGCAGACCTAACAACAGGGAATCGGGAGAAATTGGACATAAGACAAGTGCTAGAGGATAGGGAATACAGTGCAACTCCTTACCTTGGCTTAAGATACCCATTGGGATTTGGTCCCTGCCTGCCTCCCCAGTTTCTTCTCTCATCACTCTTGCCTTTGTAATGCTACTATGTGGCAACACCCAACATCCTTCACTCCCTTCATCATTCCCTGCTCTCTTCTGCTTTCTGGCCTTTTGATATACAGTACATACTCCTTTGGCTGCCTAACTGCTATTCATCCTCCAAATGCTAGTTCAGACATCTCTTCCTCCAGGAGGCCTTTCTACTCATCTCAGTCTGGGCTTGGTTCCCCTGCCATGTATCCCCATGGCTCCCTGTGCCTTCCTTATCATAGCATGAATGCACTGATATTATACAATCATTTATTGTCCATATATCTGGTTGACTGTGAACTCCATGGCTCAGGTTTCATGTTGGACTTTTTACTATCCCAGCACCAGAAATACCTGTCACCTTGTAGTTACTCAAGGAACATTGGATGAATCAATAAGTGGGGCCTGAATGGGCAGATGGGAGTACCAGGGACAGATTTCTCTTCCTTCACATATTGTCAAGGACCTGACTTGCTGGAGCTCCATGCAGTTTTTCTAACTCCAGAGAAGTCCCTGCTAAAAAGCATGCTATAGATCACAAAGGACTCTGAGAATGTGAATAATTCTGTACAGACTCCCAAACCTAGATGTACAACTCAGAATACATGTCATTTTCTCTTGATGGGAGACAATACGCTAGTGTTCCTGGAAGTCTATGTGCCCACCTCAGAAGCTCTAGATATCACTGTAGGCCACTAACACTGTATTAGCACGAATAGGGGTTCCAGGGTCCTATTTTCCAGGAAAATTATAAAGGTGATCTTAGAGCCAATGGTCAGATTCCTAATTGTGCAAAGATGGGAAAACAAAGACTGCCTTTTAATCCCTGAGAAAAGGGGTACCTGGGTGGTTCAGCTGGTTAAGCATCTGCCTTTGGCTCAGGTCACGATCCCAGGGTCTTGGGATTGAACCCTGCACCAGGCTCCCTGCTCAGTGGGGAGTCTGCTTCTCCCTTTATCCCTCCCCCTTGCTTGCAATCTCTCTCTCTCAAATGAATAAAATCTTTTTTAAAAATTAAAAAAAAAAAAACCCTGAGACAAGTGCTTAAGAGAAGCCAAGAACTCTGATGCAGGAGAGTAATGAAGGCTAGGCACTCTGCCTTGAGTAATGTAGGCAGCACAGGTCATGCTATGCTTAATAGCTTCCAGGGAGGCATGCTCCAGGTCTCTGGGGAGAGGAAGAGAGGAACTCAAAAGAGCAGAGCTCTTTTGAAGAGTTAAAAGAGATATAATTACAAGAAGCCAAGGCTGATTGAAAGGCTCACTTCTTTCCATTTGAGGTAATAATCATGGTAATAGTCACAGCTGGCCATTTTTGAGAGCTTACAAAGTGCTCACTCCTGGTTTTGGTGCTATACAAATATGAACCAACAAATCCTCACCATGTCCTGTGATGAGATAGGTCCTATTCTTACTCCCACTTCACAAGTGAGGACACTGAGGCACAGAGGTGTTAGGTGAGCAAGCCAGGTTTGCACTAGTAAATGGAGGAGAAGGGATTTGAACCCACACATTCTGGTTTCAGAGCCCACAGCCTTGGCTGAGGTCCTTAGCAGGAGTGGAGGGTGTTGGCCATCAGTGCAGATGATGGGAATGATGATCCAAAGGGACTGGTGGTGGTTCCCACGTTGTGTTCTCCAATGCAGGACTCATTAGCATCTTCTGTGCTGTGTGTCTGACATGGGATCTGGTATTGGGCACATGGGGGTAAGTAAGTAGGATCCAGTCCCTGGTCTTGAGAGATTCTCAGTCCTTAAAATGGCTGGGATGTGGGAGTCAAGATGGGGAGCCCCCCCTGCCTGGGGGGACTGATGGAGAGAGGAGGCATTCACCTGGCTCTGGAAGAGAGAGAGCTATGATTCCGGCTTCATATCTCTTTGCCTCCCGGTTCTGTCCAGGAAATACCTAAAAACAAAAATGGTGTTTTACTTATCCTCAGGTTCTCAAGTGCCAGCACAATGAATGGCACATAGTCGTTCAGTAAATGTATATGGAATAAATGAATGAGTACACTGATTTACCAGAATTGATTGCAAAGAACTCTAATTTGGGAGAAGCAGGCAAAGCAAACTTTTAGAAGATCCCTAGAGGTAAAACCAGAGTGAGTGGGGCACCTGGGTGGCTCAGTGGTTAAGTGTCAGATTTGACATAATCTTTGGCTCAGATTATGATCCTGGGGTCCTGGAATCGAGTATCACATCAGGGAGCCTGCTTCTCCCTCTGCCTATGTTTCTGCTTCTCTGTGTCTTTTATGAATAAATAGATAAAATCTTAAAAAAAAAAAAAAAAAGCCAGAGTGGGTAATGCAGAATAGGGGAGGAAAAAAACCCTCTACATCCAACTCTTTGCTAAGCAAGTTTGCTGAAATTCTCTGCTCTATTCTGTCCCTCTATGTTGTCTGGAAGGGTTGAGGGCAGAGAGTGGTTGTTCACTGTAGGGGGTTTGATGGTGCTGCTTTCTTTTTTTTCTGCAATTTCTCTGCTTTACTTACAGATCACAGACTGCATGCGTGAATTGCATGAAGTTACAAACATGCTTTGTTTCAGTCACAATATTTTCTTTTTTTTTGCATATTTTTTATTGGAATTCGATTTGCCAACATATAGTATAACACCCAGTGCTCATCCCGTCAAGTGCCCCCCTCAGTGCCCGTCACCCAGTCACTCCATTCCCCTGCCACCTCCCCTTCCACTACCCCTTGTTCATAATACATATATTTTTACTTTTCATATCTTTATTTTTTTTACTGGAGCTCAATTTGCCAACATATAGCATAACACCCAGTGCTCATCCCATCAAGCGCCCCCCTCAGTGCCCATCACCCAGTCACCCCCACCCCCTGCCCACCTCCCAATGGTGCTACTTTTTTGTCTGGTCCTGAGCAGGAAAGCTGCTTCCCAGAGAAAACTAGCAGAGCCTATAATCAAGCAACATGCATCACTCCAGAAAGCCCTCCAAACACCACAGATTTCCTGGTGACTGGCAGCCCCTTCATCGCCAGGTGCCAGCCAGCAGAGTGGGAGCTGCATGATTTTATTACCCTTCCCCTGTCACCTTTGAGCCTCCTCAGCTTATTCTCAAGGTGGGGAGGGAGGAGTGAAACCCCAGGGTCAAACTCACTGCCTTTTTTTTTTTTTTAAAGATTTATTTATTTATTCATGAGACACACAGAGAGAGAGAGAGAGACAGAGAGACAGAGAGACAGGGACGCAGGCAGAGGGAGAAGCGGGCTCCATGCAGGGAGCCCAACGTGGAACTCGATTCCAGGTCTCCAGGATCAAGCCCCGGCCGAAGGCAGGTGCTAAACCGCTGAGCCACCCAGGGATCCCCAACTCTCTGCTTTTATTTTATTTTTTTATTTTTATTTTTTAAAGATTTATTTTTATTTATTTATGATAGACATAGAGAGAGAGAGAGAGAGGCAGAGACACAGGCAGAGGGAGAAGCAGGCTCCATGCTGGGAGCCTGACGGGGGACTCGATCCCGGGACTCCAGGATCGTGCCCTGGGCCAAAGGCAGGCACGAAACCGCTGAGCCACCCAGGGATCCCCCTCTCTGCTTTTAATGTCACCTTTCCTATCAGCACCACATAAGAGACTATGAAAGACCTTTTGTTTTTAAACTTATTATCATTAACTCAAATTTTTAATCTGAACTAAAAAGAAAGAGAAAAAAGAAAAACCTAAATATGCAACGAATGAAGATTGGTCAAGTAAATTATGATGTCCATGCAATGAGATATTTGGAGCAATTTAGAAGGGTATAGATTTTACTGTTGGTGGGAATGCAAACTGGTGCAGCCACTCTGGGAAATAGTATGGTGGTTACCTCAGAAAGTTAAAAATAGAACTACCCTATGATCCAGCAGTTGCACTACCAAGTATTTACCCAAAGAATACAAAAAAAAACTAATTCAAAGGGGCACACGCACACCAATGTTTACAGCAGCAGGATTATCAACACCGGCCTAATTATGGAAACAGCCCAAGTGTCCATCAACTGATGAACGGATAAAGAAGAGATGGTATATATGTACAATGGAATATTACTCAGCCATACAAAGAATGAAATCTTGCCATTTGCAGTGACATGGATGGGGCTAGAGAGTATAATGCTAAGGGAAATAAGTCAGAAAAGACAGATACCATATGATCTCACTCATATGTGAAATTTAAGAAACAAAACAAATTAATATGAGGGGGGAGGAGGCAAACCAGGAAACACATTCTTAACTATAGAGAACAAACAGGTTTATCAGAGGCAAGGTGGGGGTAGGGATGGGTGAAATAGGGGTTGGGGATTAAGGAGGGCACTTGTGATGAGCACCTGGTATTTTTTTTTTTTAAGTTTTATTTATTTATTCATGACAGACACACAGAGAGGGGGAGAGAGAGGCAGAGGGAGAAGCAGGCTCCATGCAGGGATCCCAACGTGGGACTCGATCCCTGGTCTCCAGGATCCGGCCCTGGGCTGAAGGCGAAGCTAAACCACTGAGCCACCAGGGCTGCCCAGCACCTGGTATTGTATGGAAGTGTTGAATCACTAAATTTTACTCCTGAAACTAATATTGCACTGTTTGTTAACTAACTGGAATTTAAATACAAACTTGGAAAAAAATAAAATGGTACAAATTTTTGTTGACATGAAAAGATATCTAAGACATATTAATGAGGGAGAAAATAAGTTATAAAACGTCATATATGAAAAAAGCCTGGGCAGATTTCCATCCGAACGAATGTTAACTGTTGGTTACTACAGTTTGTATCCTCATGGATAATTTTTATTTTGTTTTCAATCTCTATTCTTAGTTTACGTACAATGAGCAGTCAATGAGTAATCATAAAAGGTCTGAGCGAGTCTCTTGGATGATTTTAAAAGCAGATAGCCTCGCCCTGGGGTTTCATAACCCCTCCCTACCTTGCAAATAATGTGAAAGGCCCAAAGAGGCTCTGGAATGGGTGGCAAGGTCGTGCCGGGTCACACGCTGCTGATAGGAAGCTGGAGCGGCAGGAAGCTGCCAACTGCAGTAAAATCTGCCGTGCTTGGGAGGTTTTTTAGACAATAACAAGTAGTTCTGATGGCAGGTGTTGCTAATTCTCTCCTTTCTGCCATCGTTTCCCGAGTCCATGGCGGCAGGATCCGGTGAACTGTACCTGGGAGGTAAGCGCCCTTGCAGACGGCACAGATGGTCCAGGTCAGCTCTGCTAACCCTCCCACACCTGCCAGTTTTATTTCCTCTCCCCCAGTCTCTTCTCAGCTCAATCAGGGGTGAGCCTGGCCTGGGAGCAGATCACTTTACTCACCATTATTTCATTGTCTGCATCTACCTCCCGCCCAAGAGGCCAGCTCACTTTTCCACTGTAAATTATTTATATACAAAAGCTCAGAAAAGATCCTTGATCTTCTCCCAATTCCTCCGAGTCTTACCTCCAGCATTTTAACTGTCTCCCGGTGTGTCTTCCTGGACATTATCCCTAGCTCTGGGGTCTGTCTTTCTACTACATTTAGGGCTGGAGATTGGGGGACTTGGAGAACTGAGTCAAGGGTACAAGTTCCTGAAGAACCAAACCCTTTGACAATTTAGTAACCTCAAGGCTCTGCTCTCTGGCCAGGATTAGAATGGCCTCTACAGTCATTAGAAGGAGAGGGGAGCTCTTCCCCACTCAGCCCTTTTTCATACGTGCCCACAAGTACCGCCACACACGTATACCTAGAGGAATATACCATATCCAGAAATGACACTCACACAGCCGTGCATATATGCACATTCCACATACACATCCTCAGACACACACAGACGGGTACCAACGTGTGTCCTTCTGGGCATCCACAACCTATTCATCTACACACACAGAAAACACACAGGCATTCATGCAGGCATTGGAACGCACACAACAACATGCAGACACGCGCAGACACAATTGTGCATTCTCGACACGTGCCGACGTTGATACCTGCACACATATTTCATCACAGACACGAGCACACATAAATCTACTACAGGCAAAGAAGAGACAGATCACCCTAGACAGAGACTGTTACCATTCACACTGACACTAGGATTGCTTTGTTTTGTAGGAAGCTTTTGTAGATAGTTGGCTATGCCTTTGACCGTGAGTTCAGCCCTCTTGTGCCCCCTGCTCGCCTGCCAGCTTTCTCCTCCCTGTCCCCTTGCAGCCCCATTTTTCATCCATTGCTGTGCCTGGCCAAGGGGAAGGCTAATTGCCATGACAGGAACTGTTTCCACCTGTTTACATCCTACTTGCCTCCCCTTAATGCCATTTTGACTCTGCCAAGCAGTGGAGGTGGCCTGCTGTGCAGGCCCTGGTGAGGTGGGGGTAAGGAATGAGCGAGAGGATAGTTGGAGTGTGAAAGGGACCCGTCGCTAAGTGACTCCCCATTCCAACAGCCACACACAAGATGCACATAATTGCTTTTAGCACAGTGGGATGGATAGAGATACAAAAGGTCAAATCAAGGATTTGTCCCATAATATCTTTGCTAAGCAGCAGCGTCAGACGTCGGAAAAGCATATTCATGAATTGAGTTGCCAGAGTGTGGGGCAGGCTTTTCAGAGGCGGCTGTGTGTTCCCTCTTTGAGGTGTACCTGCCGTGGTGATTGGATTCACACGGAGCAAGTGACTTCTCAATGCTCAACAAAGCTCTGCCTGTGAATTGGACTAAATAGACTACTTGGCAGGCAGCTGAGATAACTATGCTAAGTGAATTTCATAGTTGCTCCCACTCCCCATATGCCCAAGCCTCCTGGAAAATGCAGGATAAAGGCCAAACTCCTGAGAGTGACATTCAAGGCCTTCCACCTATCTTTCCAGGCACTCCCTAGCATGACTGTTGGCTGTCCACCCCACTGGGCCCTTCTCTGATCTCTGAATACATGTAAGCCTTGCTGTGTTGGGGACTCCACCTTTGACATTCCCCAGAGTGCACTGTCCCCCACTAAACTCATTTGAATGCTATTTGTTATTCAAGCTTGACTCAAATCCTAACTTCACCAATCCTTTTCTTGTTCCCGACCTAGATGTGACCATGACCTTCTTGGAAGGAAGAGGGCAGCAGGATAGTAGAGAAAGAATGCAAGTCTGGATCTGACTTAAATGTGAACAAACTCACTAGCTCCCTGGGGCTGGTGTGTTAAGGATAGTCTGTGAGGCCCAGAGGAAGCAGAAGCAGAATGGAGTTTGGAGGTTATTGGGATCATGGGGGAGGGAGTGTGGACAATTGGAACCAGGGAAATAGCAGTGGAGATGGTGAGCAAAGGTTAGATTCTGGGGCACGTGGGTGGTTTGAGCTCAACATGGATGAGCGTCTGCCTTCTGCTCAGGTCATGATCTCAGGGTCCTGGGATTGAGTCCCACATTGGGCTCCCTCTGGGGAGCCTGCTTCTCCCTCTGCTTATGTCTCTGTCTCTCTCTCTCATGAATAAATAAATAAAATCTTTTTTTTTTTTAAGAGGTTAGATTCTGTTATATTTTGAAGGCAGATTTGAAGGCCTTGCCTGAGGACTGGTTGTGGGGTACTTAAAAAAAAAGTTCAAGCTGATCACAAGATTTTTGGCCTAAGTATTAACTGGTAAGTGGCAAGAACAAACTTGGATGATAGATATTAAAAGTCTAGTTTTGGACATACTTAAGGACAGGTAATATAATAGAAGAAAACTAGGGGAGGGTGGGATCCCAGAAGAAAGTATTTTAGGGAGGAAATCGTGATCAGTCATGTCCAATAGAGCTAAGAGGCCCTAGTGAGATGAGCACAAAAACTGACCATTACATTTGCTTTTAGGGCCTTTTATGACCCTGGCGAACATGGCTGTGTGAATGAACAGACACAAAAGCCCAACCCTGAGAGGTTTCAACAGGGAATAGTGAATTTTTGAGAGGTTTTGCAATAAAGGGAAGTAAGTCAGTGAGCTGGAGTAGTGGGATCAAAAATGAATTTTTCTATGGGAAAAAATACTGTTGGGACGCCTGGGTGGCTCAGTGGTTGGGCGTCTTCCTTTGGCTCAGGGCATGATCCCAGGGTCCTAGGATCAAGTCCCGCATCGGGCTCCCTACATGGAACCTGCTTCTCCCTCTGCCTGTGTCTCTGCCTCTCTCTCTCTCTCTGTCTCTCATGAATAAATAAATAAATCTTAAAAAAAAAAAAAAAAAAGGAAAAAATACTGTCTTCAAGACACCTCTGCCCACACTTTCTACTTCCTTCTATTCTTACCCAGAGAGGCCAGAATAAAGTACACTGTTGAGCTCTCAGTGACTGAAGGAATCCCCACCCCAAGTTTCTCTGAAAACCAGGGAATTCTTTCTTATTTAAAGCCCAGTTCTGGGGCACCTGGATGGCTCAGTGGTTGAGCATCTGCCTTTGGCTCATGGCGTGATCCTGGGGTCCTGGGATCAAGTTCCACATCAGTCTCCCCGTGGGAAGCCTGCTTCTCCCTCTCTCTCTCTGCCTCTCGCTCTGTGTCTCTCATGAATAAATAAATTAAATCTTTAAATAAATACAAAATAAATAAAGCCCAGTCCTATGACTCTGGCCACATCCACCTTTCTCCTTCCCAACATCCTGGCCAATTTGTTATTCCCTTCCAAATTTCTGAATTTCACCCATGAAGGCAGGGGGTCCCTTCTCAAGAGAGTCCTAGGTTTTCCACTAAGGAGTGGCAAATCACAGTTTTTCCTAGCAACTTAAAAAGACATATAAATAATTTAAAATTTTAATGTTCTTCTCCATAGGAAAAAAAATATACCTGGCATATCAACTGCAGAGATGTTAAGTGCATTTTCAGTTCTCAGAAAACACGCCATGTGTCAGGTACATAATTTCATTTAGCCTATTGTGCAAAGCGAGCTGTTGTGAGGGGTCTGTCATGTTTCCATTATTCCCAACCCCCATTGGGGTTTAATCATATTCAGGGCTATTTGCAACTATGGTTTCCCATTTCAAATGACATTAGACTAAAATTAAGCCTATAACTTATACTTTGGGATTTAATATGCAACATTTTCCATCAGTGTATTATACTGGTTAAGTTGCTTTTGAGCAATGTAAAGGAAAAACATAATAAAAATATCTGACTTAGTATGAGAATTTAAGAACCACTCATTTTGTGATTTTGCTAAAGGTCATCTCCAGTAGGGAAATGACTGGGAGGGCCACTCATCTTTCATTGGCTGTGTGGCTAGAATCCTGTCAATCTCATACTAATGTTTGTGAAAAGGTCAACTGTCCCCTCAAGGCAATGAGTGGTTCCGTGTGTGTGTGTGTGTGTGTGTGTGTGTGTGTGTGTGTTTTAAGATTTTACTTTATTTAAAAAAAAAGAAAAAAAAAGATTTTACTTTATTTTAAACTGTATTATTATTATTATGTTATTGTTAAGGAATCCACTTCTTATGACTGTCATGAAGCCCAGGCTGGGTTAACAGTAATGAGATCCAGAGGTTAACTACACCCTACTCTGGACTTTCTGGTTAGAAGCACTGGCTTCTCTCTCTACCTCAGCTGAAAACCCAAACTCATGAGGCCTCAATCCTTCATTCCCTACTCCCAGAAGATGCCAGAGCCAACATTGTAGGAGGCTTTTTCAGAGAAAACCTTGTCTTCCCAGAAGACAACCCCTCTACTTTGCTTTTTGAGGCAGACAGTAACCCCAAATCATGGATAGGTTGGGACCTGTGGAGGCGTCAATGGTTAAAGATCTTACCTTTAAGTGATCTCTACACCCAAGTGGGGCTCAAACACACCACCAAGATCAAGAGTCGCATATTCCAACAACTGACTCAGCCAGGTCAGTTGACTGACCCAAAGGCAATTAGTCTTTTTGAAATAATGGTTTGGGTTGGCCCCTCGGTTCTCTGTGGTTTCTGACTTCACACAAAGCTGACAGAATTGCACAGGTTGGGAATGGTGGCTCCTGGAGTTGTGCAGTGGACAACCTACACAACTATGGTCCTGCTTCAGGGAACTTACATGTGTAGAAGAGACTGTAGAACAAAATACCTGGGAGTTTCTTCAACAGTGGTCCTGCCTTTATGGAAGCTGAGTCCTTCTCTGCTGCATTCCAACGGAGAGGGCTGAGGGCACTAAATGTGCCACTGCAACCATACTGTTCAAAAAAATCCCACATGTCCTATTGACTGCTGGGTCTGCAACCATGATATGTGTGCACACATACAAAAACAAAAAACCCATGATACAACTGTAAGTTTGCTTTACTTCTATGGGCTTAGAAAAATGGCTCCTAGGTCTCTACACAGGAAGCACCAGAATCTCATGGTAGCCAGAGAACCCATGTACTGCATACCCTCAGCTAAGGCTGAACCACTAGCTCCCACTGCTTGAGAAACACCACAACACCCAGGCATTCAGGAGTCCCTTTTCTCACTTCCATGGGCTTCTCCTCCATGGGCTCCTTCAGTTTTTTCTATATTTCAGCCCTCCTGAGAATGCTGGCTTCACTGTAGAGAACACTCAGTCCCTTGATGTCTCTGAGGAGATTCTGGCTTTGTCAGAGGTAATGGCCATTCTCTTGTTAATCAGTTGTATCTTACCAAAGACCCTTATTATGAATTGAATATGTGTGTCTTTCCCAAATTCAAAGGTTGAAACCCTGATCACCAGTGTGATGGTATTTAGAGATGAGGCCTTTGGGAGGTAGTTATGGTTAGATTAGGTCATGAGGGTAGGATTTCTTGATGGAATTAATGTCCTTATAGGAAGAGTAAGAGACTTGAGATCCATCTCTCTCTTCCTGCCATGTGAAGATATAGGAAGAAGGTGGCCATCTATAAGCCAGGAAGCAGGCCCTTACCAAGAACCCAACCATGCTGGCACCCTGACCTTGGACATTCTGTGTCTGTGGAACTGTGAGTAATGCATGTTGGTTAAGCCATTCAATCTATGGTATTTTGTTACAGAAGCCAAAGCTAAGACAGTCATTTCCAAAGATGACTGAAGAGGAAGGAAAATCCCATTCTAACCTGAAAGTTCTTTCTTCCTTTGATCTGAATCTGATCTGTAGCAGGCGTAGGTCCTAGTTCTGCCCAGAGGAACAATACGTATGTGACTCACACCTCTCCTACCTTCAGCCTTCACCTTCTGAAGCTCATTGTCATGGTTCTCTTCAGTATTTTCTTCTGCAAGCTGAATTTCCCTAGTTCCTCCTCTGTATGGCCTGGTTGGCAGAAGTTTCCTGCCATAGTTAGCTTGTCGCTTACTGACCATGTTGATGTGCTTTACAAAATCTAGAGCCTAGAAGTGACCATCTACCTAGACACAGTTACATGGGAGCAGTCTCTATTTATCTTCATGGGCATGTTAGAATTTTATTTGACATAAAGTAGTTAGGGGGATATTTAAAGTGCTTTAAGAATTGGCTTTTAGGGATGCCTGGATGGCTCAGTGATTGAGTCTGCCTTCGGCCCAGGGTGTGATCCTAGAATCCTGGGATCAAGTCCCACATCAGGCTCCCTGCATGGAGCCTGCTTCTCTCTCTGCCTATGTCTTTGTCTCTCTCTCTGTGTCTCTCATGAAGAAATAAAGGGGAGGAGGGCGGGGGGTGGGGGTGAGTGGGTGACAGGCACTGAGGGGGACACTTGACGGGATGAGCACTGGGTGTTATTCTGTATGTTGGTAAATTGAACACCAATAAAAAATTAATTTATTAAAAAAATCTTTTTTTTTTAAATAATTGGCTTTAAAAAAAATAGACTAGATTGGCACATAGGCAAAAAAAAAAAAAAAAAAAAGCCTGCATTTGCATTTGAGCTATTACTCTATGGTACATGGTTTTTTGTTGTTGTTTTTGTTTTTTTATGGTACGTGTTTTTAAGTGACCCACATATGGCTAGATTGGGTAATGACTCCTAGAAGATCTGATCAGTCCTGTGTGACCTTTGAGAGGTCCTTTCTCCCATTTTGGGTCTTGATCATCTCCTCAGGGAAATGGGGTGTTAAGTGATGATATCTAAGCATTTCGTGATTTGCTCTTCTTTCTTAAGGCCACAACTGTCACCCAATATTGAAGTGTAACCACCTAGCTCTACTGCTCACAGACACATGGTTGGAGCTGCAGGACTAGATTCTCCTCCATCTCTACTTGCAGTGAGAATGTAGGTAAGACAGGAGGGTAAAGGAGGGTAGAAGGAGGCTAATGCTCTAAGTCCAGGACCAAGAGACCAAGGTCTATCCTTAGCTCCCTCATCTGAGCCAGACTAAGTCAGAAATTAGGGCAGAGGAAAAAAGCTCTTTCCCCACTTCCCTTCTTGTATGTCTGTGGCAAGGTGGGAGATACTCTTTATGGATTATGGTCTCCCTGCTATGTGTGCTTCTACTGGGAAGGCTCCCTCTTCCCAGTGGTGTCTACTTACACTGATACCTAGGGGAGGAGAGAGGTCTCTGGCACTGCAAGGAAGGGGTCGCCTCCCGGAGCCAAAGTCACTTGTGGCCATATACCCAGGAGACCTAAGTCTCAGTTTTAGCTTCTTCCATCCATCCCAGCCCTTCCACCTGTAACCTGAGCCAGAATTTCCACTTTAC
Source organism: Canis lupus baileyi (assembly GCF_048164855.1). Classification (NCBI taxonomy): domain Eukaryota; kingdom Metazoa; phylum Chordata; class Mammalia; order Carnivora; family Canidae; genus Canis; species Canis lupus. The sequence goes on along the minus strand of NC_132848.1, from coordinate 49,215,104 downwards.
ATGGTGAATCACCTGTAGTCAGTCCTCACAAGACCGAATCCTACCAGGTCAATGTGACACTAGAAGGAGAGAAGCACTACTTTGTTTTTCACAGCTCTCCCTTCAATGGTCTCTGACCCCAAGGTGTTCTGTGTCTGCTGAGCTGATTTTTCCCTCAGTGTTTCAGCTTCTCATTGACATTTCCACAGCCAGCCTCCTGCCCTGCCTCCTTTCCTCTCATGTCCTCAATCCCCAGGCTGGGAGCCTTTACTAAATCTTCTCCAGTCTAATCTAATTTCCAGCAAGGAGCCTCTCCTGCTGCTTTCTCTCTCTGACAAACTTGATTTGTCTTGATACAGCAAACTTCGGACTGTTGGGGACATGCTGATCTCTTTGGGGAGCTCAGCTTTTGTGGTGCCCAGGAACCGACTCTCCTGAGGGCAGTATCACCCTGTTCTTCATCACAGTGGAGGATGGGTTTTTCTAAAAAGGACCTGGGAGGGGGTGCCTGGGTGGCACAGTCAGTTAAGTGTCAGACTTTTGGTTTCAGCTCAGGTTGTGATCTCTGGGTCGTGAGATAGAGCCCTGTGTCAGGCTCTGCATTCAGCGGAGAATCTGCTTGAGATTCTCTCCCTCTCCCTGTGCCCTTTCCTCTACTCTAAAATAAATAAATAGATAAATAAATAAATAAATAAATAAATAAATAAGACCAGGGAGGGCAGCCCACACCACTAAAACTGTCAAATCTCTCCTTAGGAGACCTTTCTTTCTTTCTTTCTCCCTCCTGCCTACCCAGCAAGGGCCAGGAACCAGAAGTAGGGTGGAAACTTCAGCTGCCATCACATCAATTAGACAATAGTTCTTTAGACACTGGACATGCTGACAAAAAGGGTAAAACATTATGTGTCATATCATGTTTATTGCATTTTAATCCTATCACATCCCACCATATCATATTTGTATTCATTTACTAGGGCTGCCATAACAAAATACCACTGAGTGGTTGGCTTAAATAACAGAAATGTATCTGCTCATGTTTCCAGAGACAGGAAATCCAGGATCAAAGTGCCAGCAGAGTTGGTTTCCTCTGAGACCTCTCTCCTTGGCTTACAAGTGGCCACCACTTGTCTGCCTCTTCACATGTTCATCCCTCTGTGCACACATCCCTGGTATCTCCCTGTGTGCTCAAATCTCCTCTTCCAATAAGGACACCAGTCAGACTGGATTAGGGATCACCCCAACAACCTTGATTACCTCTTTAAAGGTCCTATCCCCACACATAGCCACCTTCTGAGGTGGCAGGGGGTAGGCCTTTAATGTATGGTTTTGGGGGACACAACTCATCCCATAACAATATTTTCTTCCAATCCCATCAACTGCTTGTGCTGAAGTAATAGCAAAAAGGAATGTCTCAAATTGCAGATGTAATAAAGGTTCAGGCATAACCCAAATTGGGATCCTGGTGTGGAATCTCACCTGGGGTGATGAAGAAGGAGTAAAGGGGAAGGAAGACATCCCAGAAAATATACATTCCTAATCATGTGGGACCCTTTCTAGAATTAGGAGGTTAAATGAAATGATTTTTCAGTCTCAATATTAATTCATTCAACCAAACATTTCATTTAGCAAACATCCACTGAGCCCTCACCATGTGCCAGACACCAGGAATCCAGAAGTAAACCTGTGAAGGCTCTTGTCCTACCACAGGGGACTTATGCATATTGATATTTAAACCCTGAATGGGATGGAAGGAGGGCAGGAGCACACAAAAGAAGTGTCAAGAATACTATGAGGCTTGAATAGTAATGAGGCCACAGACCTCAGCCTAGGGTTAGCACAGGCTTAAGTAATTCCTGGCTGGCACTCAGCAGTTCCCACACTCAGAGCAGGACCCCCTATTTGATAGAAGCTTGCAAAAAACATCACCTCCCTGGGTTTGGGAGATCTGAAGGACCTTGCAATTTGAGCCAGCCCAAGGGAAGCTGGAGATAGTTCTAAGCCCCACACCTAGGGTAGGTAGGTAGGAGGGGGACATGGCTGGCACTGCAGTAGAGTCAACCATAGCCATAAGCCATGAGGTTTGAGATCCAGTGAGCCCTGACCCTGATCCCACTATAGCTGCAGGTAGGCAGGCAGGCAGGCATTCCCAAACCAGACACCTCTTCCCCTTGCTTCTCACCAAAGCTTAGTCACACCCTCCCTGGGGAGACTACCAGATGTCTCTGGGATATGCTTGAGAGTGTGTGGCCGCTGGAAGCAGAGGATGGGCTGCCAGTGCCAGACACTTCAATCTACAAGGTACCGGGCACCTCGATCTGGAAGGTAAGCCTGCCATCTAGTGTCCAAGTCTGAGAGGCGAAGGGGCAAAACCAGCTCTCCTTACCCTGTTGACATTCAGACTGTGGCATATTCTTTGGCCCCCTCCATGAAGGGAAACCATTTTGCTTTCAGGGTGGATTTGATTTTTTTTTTTTTTTTTTTAAGAAACAACTAAATGTCATTCTAAGCCAAATGGTTACTGATGGGAGTATAAAGAACACAGATTTTCCTTTGTGGTTTATAACCATCTAAGGGCAAGTGATTATTTTGAAGAATGTATATATTTTCAATTCGTGTCTTGAGATGAAAAAGGTCTCATTATTTTAAAGCCAATACTGTGTACCAAGGAATTCTACTAAAGTACATTTTTATAGAGAATTTAAAATCCATCTCTCCCAAGACACGAGTGCCGGTGTGGCTTTTTCCACGCAGGCCCATCTTTTGTAAGAAAGGAAGAATGGTTTCTTTGATTTATTCAGCTGCTGAGAAGGGAGTCATCCATACAGCCTGACAGAGGCCAGTCTTCCTTCAAGTGCTGGTCCCTCAGAACTGAGTATTGAACCCAGAAACCGGGTCTTGTTTGTCATGGGCGCTTTCTTCAGAAGGCTTCAAATCCAGGAAAGGGCTACTAGAGGGACACTAGGCAGGATTTCAGCTCTGTTCTTGTTTCTCGAAGGAAGTATGGAGCTCAGTGCCCAAGTCACCAGTGGCAAAGGACCTGGAGTCATCTGAGGAAACAGAGGAGTGCGCCAGAATGCTAAAGCATCAGACTCAGATATTTGGTCCTTGGGGTCATTGGTTGAATGGTTCCTGTTTCCCTGAAAGGCAGGAGAGTCAAAGTCCCAGATTGAGCCTGAGTGAAGTGGGAGAGGCTAAAGAAGAGGCCCTCTCCAAACCATCAAACCTCCTGAGGAGCTCTGAGCTCCTTGTGTCTTAGGAAAAGAGCCCTCTTTTCCTGAAGCAAAAGGTAGACCCCTCTCCTAAGACCCTTGCTAACTTCAACACTATCTGAGTACAAAGGGACACTTCAGTTGGACCAAGCCTGGAGTTTAAGCCTGACTATTAGGTGGTGAGGAAGGTGGGCTAATCTTTTTTAATACGGAACAAAGTCAGGAAAACAGGGCCCTCACTTGGCCCCGAGTGCCTGGTAATTCCATTATTCCCTTGATTAGCCATATTCTGGAGCCTGAAGAGTCCCAGCTCGTAATTACAGAAGGAATAAAAAAGTTTTCAAAAAATTACTAGTATTCCAAATGAAATAATGGACCTAGGTAGCAATCATCAATGAATGCTCAAATCATCAGGTGAAAGGTTAATGGGGAACTCTGTGGGCTGACATTACCTAAACCTACTCATCGATGTTGGCTGCATTAAGAGAGAAACATCCACATATTATATGCCTCACAGTAACAGCACCACTGTACGAAGTATTGGTGCCTAAAAATACTGATTTTGAATCTAATCAAGCCCCTAGATATAGCTTCCAGTTTATAGAGGAACATGTTATCTGTAAGAAAACAATCAGACAAATATAGCACACAGATGTTACATAGAACAAATGTGGCTCCTCCACAAATCAATGGCCAGGGTGGACTGCCTCAGAATAAAAGAGATCAAGAGACACACCTATACACAATATGTGGATTTTGAAAAAGTCAGCTGTAAAAAAGATGTCTGAGATAATTAAGAAATTTGAATGTGGATTGGGTTTAAATGATTTTGGGGGAATTATTGTTAATTTTGTTAGGTAAATAATGACATTGAGGGATGTAAAAAAGTCTTATCAATTAGAGATATAAATTGAAATGTTTCAGGTGAAATCACAAGCTATCTAATACTTGCTTAAAATATGCTGGCAGGAGAAAAAGGGAAAGACAGATGAAATAAGGTTGGCAAAACGTTGAAGCTGGATGATGGATACATGGAGATCTTTATTCTAATTTTGAGTATGTTTAGAAATTACCCTAACACACACACACACACACACACACACACACACACACTGTGGTACCCCTGACTCCCACGAAGATCTCAGTTTATATCATATTATGTAAAATTCAGCCTCAGTCTGGGGTCTGGGAAAAACAGGTAGACTCAGATGGAAGAGGCAAGGAATGCCCCTAGGCAAGTTTGGGAGATTGTTCCTTTAAGCATTTTGGATTTGAAAAGATAACTGAAAATGATAGTGCTATATGCCTATTGGAATGGCCAAAATCTAGAACACTGACAAGACCAAATGCAAAATGGTACAGCTCTCTGTATGACCCTATAATGATGGATACATGTCATGCATTTGCCCAAACCCAAAGGATGTATAAAACCAAGAATGAACCCTAACGTAACTATGGACTTTGAGTGATAATGTTGTATCAGTGTAGATTCATCAATTGTAACAAATATACCCCTCTGGTGGAGGAAGCTGAGCCTGGGGAAGGCTATGCACCTGTGAAGACAGGAGGTATATGGGAAATCTCTGTATCTTCCTACTCATTTTGTTGCAAAAGTGAAGATTGGTCTAAAAAAATGAAGTCCATTAAAAAAAAAAAAAGATAATTGAAATGATCTTTAAAAGCTACTCTACAGGGCAGCCCAGGTGGCTCAGCAGTTTAACGCCACCTTTAGCCCAGGGCATGATCCTGGAGACCCGGGATCAGTCCCACGTCAGGCTCCCTGCATGGAGCCTGCTTCTGCCTCTGCCTGTGTCTCTGCTTCTCTCTCTCTCTCTCATAAAAAAAAAAAAAAAAAAAAAAAAAAAAAAAAAAAAAAAAAAAAAGCTACTCTACAGTCTCCAAAATGGACTTCTATGTGAGGAGAATCTAAAAGACTACTTCTTGGGACACCTGGCTGGCTCAGCGGTTGAGCATCTGCCTTCCGCTCAGGGTGTGATCTCGGAGTTCCAGGATCGAGTCCCACATTGGGCTCCCTGCATGGAGCCTGCTTCTCCTTCTGTGTCTCTGTCTCTGTCTCTGTCTTGTCTCTCATGAATAAATAAATAAAATATTTTTTTTAAAAAAAGGCTACTTCTTGTACTGGGAACTGGTTACTAACTAAACCGAAATAACCAGCATCTGTCACAGACACACACTCAAAGATATCCTCAGGGCACGCATCAACAAATCAGGACACAGAGGAGCGGATGCAGAGGAGCTGACACACCCAGAAAGACACACACAGATGATACACATGTAAGCTGGCCCCAGCACAGACCCTAGCACAGCCAGCCATGTGCGCAAATGCCCGAACACCCACAGGGCAGGAGAACACACCTGCTTCCCAGACATTGCTACAATAGAAATCCAAAGACAAACAAATGAATTTGGTAGCACTGAACATTAACACGTGGCTATATGAGCAAGAAGGCTTGGCAAATGAAAACCAAATGTTCCATCACCCATCCTAGCACTACTGGAACATTTTGATTAACCTGAGGGTAAGTTTAAAGTTGTATCTCAAAAACTAAAAACCAAAAAAACAAAGAAAAAGGAAGGATTGGGCATCAACTCTCCTGCTTCTTTTCTCCTTTCCACTGGCCAAAAGATAACCAGCACTGAAGGAGCCAACTCGGGCTCAGAGATGAAAATGCTGAAGATGGCAGTGCCGTGTCATTTGCCCTGGGCCATCTACCTCTGAATTGTTTCAGGACAGAGAAATAAGCTTAGCCCGTCCCTTAACTATAATATAACATCAATATAACAATGTTCAATAAGCAATGAAACATACAGGTCTGCAGCTGAGGAAAGAGGCAGGAGCTACAGACCGAGATTTAGGAGTGGTTAGCATACAGGCACTGAAGGACTATGTGGTGTGGAAAGAATTAAACACAACAAAATCAAGTGCTGTCTTTTTTCTATGGATGCTCTTTTTTGTTTGTCTTTTCATATTTATTTATTTTAGAGAGAGAGTGTGTGTGTATGTATGTGCCAAGGGAGGGGAGAGAGGAAGAGAGAGGGAGAGAAGCAGACTCCCTGCTGAGGGCTGAGCCTAAAGCAGGACTCCATCTCACAGCCCTGAGATCATGACCTGAGCCAAAACTGAGTCAGATACATAACTGACTGAGCCACCCAGGCGCCCCTATGCCCAGTCCTTCTAAGAGCAAGATACACATCACTTCTTCTCACATCCCATAGTCTGGAGTCTGGTCACAGGGCTATGTTCTGCAAGGGAAGCTGGGAAGTAAAATCTTTAACTGGCCATGTGCCGCTACCACTATCCTCGGAAGGGCAGAAAGGTATTGGAGGATAATGGGAACCCAGTTCTATCCCTTGGATACCTCAAACTCAAGACATCTAAGTGCAAACTCACCATGCTCTTTGCCTCCATTTCCGACTGTGCCTCCTTCAATTCTCAGCTTGACAAATGCCCTATCACTTAGCCCCCTCAAGTCGGTTTGCTGGATATTGAATTAATGTTAAATATATTGGATATATTGGATTTGGATTTCAGATAAAAAAGGAATCATTTTTTAGTATCAATATGTCCCAAATACTGCATATATGTTTGTTTATCTGCTAAATCTAGCAACCCTACATCCAAGCCAGAAGCCTTGGAGCCACTCTGAATTCCTCCCATTCGCACACTTTCAATTGCCTTCTAAGTCTTTCCTATAATATTCTTTCCTATAATATTTCTCGTTTTGTCCCCTCTTCTCCATCTCCACTGTCACTTCCTTGGTTTAGACCATCATCCTCTCTCTCAAAGACTCCTGTAATTGCCTCACACTTGGCCTTCCTGTTTCTAGACTTGCCCCTTCTAATTCATACTATGCACAACAGATTAACTGGTCTTCTTAAAACACAAACCCGACCACATCACATCACTCCTCTGCTTAAAATCCTTCCATTGTTCCCCATGGCTTTCAGGATAAACTTCAGACTGATTAGCCAGGCTATTTAGCCAGCCTGTCTCTCTTGGGCTCTAACCCATCACTCATGCCCTGGCCACATCCAGCTTCTGGGAGCCCTAGAATGGGGCTCATTCCTACCACCACTCCCACACCTACCTCACTCTTTTTCCTTTGCTTGGCTAAATCCTAGTCATTACAAGGAACCCAGTTTATTTTTTTTTAAGATTTTATTTATTTATTCATGACAGACACACACAGAGAGAGAGGCAGAGAGAGGCAGAGGGAGGAGCAGGCTCCATGCGGGGAGCCTGACGTGGGACTGGATCCCGGGTCTCCAGGATCACACCCTGGGCTGAAGGTGGCGCTAAACCGCTGGGCCACCGGGGCTGCCCAAAAGAACCCAGTTTATTTTATTTTATTTATTTTAAGATTTATTTATTTATTCATGAGAGAGAGAGAGAGAGAGAGAGGCAGAGACACAGGCAGAGGGAGAAGCAGGCTCCATGCCAGGAGCCGGACGTGGGACTCGATCCTGGGACTCCAGGATCGCGCCCTGGGCCAAAGGCAGGCGCTAAACCGCTGAGCCACCCAGGGATCCCCAAGAACCCAGTATAAATGCCACTTTCTCCAGGAAGATTTCCTATTATTTTAGGCACATACTTTTGCTTCCATAGCCCTTGACATATGTATGCCAATAGCTGACTTGTCTGTGTGTTTCTCCAAGCACATTTCACATTCTCCTTCAGAGCAAGGACTATGTCTTATTCATCTTTATACACTGAGCAACTGATACAGTAACCAGCACTAGTAAATAATCAGTGTTTCTTGGATGAATTATGGTTCTCTGGCTTGCAATGTTCCAATTCCCATCCCTGGCTGGTTCAGTCTTAGTTGGATACTTCCCTCCCTTCCAGATGTGGACCTTTCTGCACCAGCCTCAAGCCCGTTGTATCTTTATTCTCACTGAAACTCTGAGCTCTGATTTCCATGGCTCAACCATGATGAAAAAGCTTCTTGTCCACTCCATTACGCTCCTACCTAATGGATGTTAGGATGAAGAAATGACACCTAACCGAATGAGGCCCTAGCCAGTTCCCCTCCTGAGCTGAGTTTCAGATCATGATTCCAGCTGACATTGGGCAGCTGTTAGATGAGAGTTTCTTGCCTGCCCTCCCAACCCCCACAATGTGCTCCCAGCCCTTCCTCATCCCCTGGGGAGTAACTTCTCTCTCTCTCTCTCTCTCTCTCTCTCTTTTTTTTTTTTTTTTTTTTTTTTGGGCCACAGCAGTGTTTAGCGGGAACAGGCAGCCATGCCTTGTTTGCGCTGTGATCTAACACCAGCTGACAGGTGGGTTTCGGGGTGTCTCTGGGGCCGTGGCCTGTTTAGTGGATTTACCACTCTAAACTCAATTACAGGAGACTTTCACGCTCCATGGGCAATTCCAGTCCCTTTTTTGATAAAAACTCTGGTGAGTAAATAAGTCATGATGGTGATAGGGGCCTGCCATTTAATATTCATTGAAGTACACATGTTTGGAAATTGGAAGCAGAGTTTAATCCATTTTCATATTTATATCAACATGCAGCTTTAAAAAAGGATCCCTCCTTTTCTCCACCAATCTTGTCAATTCCTCCTCTGGAAAGATAAAGGTAAACTGAATATAAACTTTATTTTTTTTAAAAAATTAGAAATATGTGAAGTTGTAATAATTAAAGTTGTGGGCTTCAGATCTGTTCATTTTCAACTCACAACTAATTCTTGCATTTCATTTGAACTCCTAAGAGAAGTAGGTAACAGATAAGCCAAAGTCATTGCTGCTGCTGGTGGCTAGATTCTTGGATTTGACTTTCCTATGGGAACTCAGTAAAAAGCAGAGGTTGGGAATATGGTGACCTCAGGCCCAAGGTTGTAAAATTTAGGGGAAGGTTTCATAGCCATTCCAAGTAATTAAAATAAAGGCAGAGGAAATCTTTTAAAAAAAAAAAAAAGTAAAATAAAAACAAGGGTTCACAAAATAAGAAGTGTGTGTGTTACAGGACTGTTCATTGAGGGAGACCCGAAACCCAGGGATAAAGAGTTAACAGAGGGAAGGGGGTGGGGCATTTAGTGGTCCCCTCACTCTACCTTTTTTTTTTTTTTTTTTAATGTGGATGAATGTTTAAGTATGGCGCTATGGTCAAAGGCATCTCTTTTAATAATGCAACACACAGCTTCCTGAGGGGACAGCAGTTGATTTGGAAACTGAATATGGTGCACTCTAAATTCTCCTCCCCAAGGAAGGCTGGCTAACTGATAAGTGCCACGAGCTAGCATGGGGACTCATTCTGTCAAATCAACTTGCTGGAAAGGCCCCATGCGGAATCTTCTTCAGTCTCCAGGAGCTAATGTGAGCAGACACTTGTGACATTAGACAGTGCAGCAGGCCTGGCATGAAGGAAAAGTTCACCATCCGCCAACAAGGTGGTCTTTAGATGACAAGGATAAAGAAATCAGTGCAAATTTGTTAATGTAACAACTTGGAAAAGTATGCTTTCAAAAAAAAAAGGTACTCTATGGGGAGAGAGGATCAAAAGGAAGAAAGGCAACAACAGTACTTGGAAGCTTTCTTTGCACTTTCTATACCTTTTGATGAACATGGCCTTCTCTCCTGGTCCTTTTTCTATCCTGGGGATACTCTGGTTAAGTGAGTGAGTCCCACTGCACAAATCATTGCTCCATCTAAAACCAACAACCGAATAAAATAAAAGTAAGGAAAGGAAAAGCAATGAAAAGAAAAGAACAGGAAATGCTTGTGACTTTGCCTTACTGGGGTAAATAACATGTCTCCTCTTTCAGATGGGTGATTACCTGTCTTCAAGTGAGAATTCTCATCTGTCTGATCTTGGTGCATTGTCCTGGAGGAAAACTGAAGTGATTGGTATCTGGGAAGAGACACGGAGATAAGATGTTACCTCTTGTCTGACACAAAATGTAAGTAGGTGTTTATAACTCGATCAGGTATTTTAAGAATAAATAGTACTACAGGGGAAAAAACGTAGTTATTAATATCAGACAAATTTGTTGAGCGGCTGATTCAAAGAGGTGGTACTACCATGTTTTTTTCCCCTTGGTGGGGTCAATTTAATAAAAAAGGCAATTTACTATAGCATCCTTACTCCATATTTAAATTGGAAAAAAAAAGACATAGCTTTGAATATGGTGAGCTGAATCAGCCCTTTGATGGTAGCTGGGAGAGCGTGGGCTCTAGAGAGACATACCCTGAGTTCAGGTCCTAAAGCAGTAATATAAAACATGGTAATTGGTTACCATACAGACCTTAAAGTCTCAAAACACTCCCTTTTATTTATTATAGTCACAGAGAGAGAGGCGCAGAGACACAGACAGAGGGAGAAGCAGGCTCCATGCACCGGGAGCCCGACGTGGGATTCGATCCCAGGTTTCCAGGATCGCGCCCTGGGCCAAAGGCAGGCGCCAAACCGCTGCACCACCCAAAATAGTATTTTGTTAGGTGGGATTGCAGGAGGCCTAATAGTGTATGGTTAAAACCTGGACATGGGGGATGACTGACGAGGATCAGTGGTTAAGCATCTGCCTTCAGCTCTGGTCCTGATCCTGGGGTCCTGAGGTCGAGTCCAGCGTCAAGCTCCCCATTAGGAGCCTCCCTCTGCCTATGTCTCTGTCTTTCTCTGTGTGTCTCTCATGAATGAATAAGTAAAATCTTTAAAAAAGAACAAACGAAAACAAAAACCACACACAAGCTGGGCAGATCCAAGTTTAAATCTGTCAGGCAAGTTATTTCCTATCTCTAAGTGGTCAGTGTCCACAGCTGTGACATGGGGTTGGCGGGGATATTTACCTCCTAGGCTTGCTATATCAATTAATTGAGGTAATGCCTGGCTCTGTCAGCTATTGTTGATGTATATATCCTAACAGCAGGGCTAATAATTTGCCAACAGATAAGGAATTGGTCATTTTGTGCTCAACTGCTCTACTCATTCAGAGGCCTTGGGGCTTCTAGGTTGCAATAGAAAAAGTGCTGGAATAGGAATTGACATCCGTGGGTTTTAGAGCACCCTTTCTGCTTAATTGAGGAGTTAGCTGATGAGCATATAGGACACTATTTACCAAGATTAGCATACCTCTGTGCCCAGTTTTCCCATCTGTGAAAAATCAAAGCAGCAGTATACCTTTCTTGTTTGTTTCAGGGTTACTGTAAGACCCAGAGATGCTCAAGTATATATGATTTTCTTTTCTTTTTTTTTTACATATGATTTTTTAAAAGACTTTATTTATTCACGAGAGACACACAGAGAGAGGCAGAGACACGGGCAGAGGGAGAAGCAGACTCCCTATAAGGAGCCTGATGTGGGACTCGATCCTAGGACCCCAGGATCAAGACCTGAACCGAAGGCAGACACTCAACCACTGAGCCACTCAGGAGTCCCTACATATGATTTTCTTAAACTGGAAAGACCTATCACTGCTTCAGACATAATTCATTGAAAGCTTACTAGGTCTTACATCTAAGGCCTCATTTTAATCTTCTCTACGAGGTGGGTTTTATTATACCGATTTTAGGTATGAGGAAATGGAGGCTCAGGGAGGCTAGATACTGTTGATTCCTCCCAAGTTCTCACAGCTAATAAACTGTTGAGTCCAGAATCAATTCCAGATTTACCTAACTCCTAAGGTCCTAGAACCACTATATTTTAAAATACCATTAAAATACATTGTAAGTTCAAAGTTAGCATTGGCCACATACACTTTCTCTGTTGGTTTCTACAGACATCTTTTTGATATTGTAAAAATTCCTAACTTGGACAGCAGCCACTAGTTAAATGAATGAAGACGAAGCATTGGGTAGAAAACAGAAATAATCAATGCAGGATCCAGCCTCTTAACTGGATAATGATTTACAGATACTGGCTGGATGGTTAACTTTCCCTGGGACCTATGTATGTTTGCTGTGATTATTATCATGACTAGCATATGTTTGAGGGCACCCTCTCAGAGAAAGTCATAAGCTGTGTTAACTGATCTCCACCTCCTGAGAGCTCCTGGATGGCAAACTGATGTGCACGGCAAGTGGCTTCACAGACTGAAGTAGAGCAAGGTCTGTCAGAGAGGGAAAATCCATATTAATGATATGCTATAAAACACTTTTTGTTAGTTATATATATTCCTTTACTTTCATTTCCCAAGAATAGCTCAGCTGTCAAAGCATTTCCAAGATTTCCATAGATTCGGCAAATACTGTACGATCGAATTATTGCTCTGAGAGAAGTTGCAATTAAAACACATTAATCATTGTAACAAAGGATCCTTATTGAGGCTGACAAAGATGGTGAAATCTGATGAATAATTAGTCTGGTTAATCTTTTAAAAGTGAATTAAACTGCTAACAAGTTAAATCACTGTGATTTTCAAAATAAGCCTCCAGGGTGAGCAGAGAATGGGAATATTATCTTCATTTTTAAAAGATATTTTCTTCCTCCTTCTTTATCTCTCAGCCTGTACTAAAGGCCCTGGATTACAACAGTGTGGGCCTGAGAAGCAGCTGAGGAGAATAAAGCTGGTCAAGGCTGGAGGGCATGTTCCTCACTTCACCACTCCCCCACCCCCAGTGATTTCCTGATACATCTAAAATGAACAGTAGATAGAAGAACCATGGATGACCTTTAAATCTGATCCAGAACTAATATGGCACCTGCTCACCAGCCATTCTCAATGACCTGAAGTGGATCCATCACACGGTTCTGACTTCATCCCCACTGTAAGCCAACCAACCATGACAATGGAGTTGTTCTATAATTTTCTCTTTTGCCCTTCTCTCCAGTCAGCTGGCATATTCTTCCAGACAACACCTCTTCTCTTTGCATTTCAATTACTCTGGAAGGTTTGCCATGCTTTGAAATAAACCAAGATGAGCAGATAGAGACCAATAAGTCAATGGACAGAATGGGACAATAATCATTTGGGCTAAAGTCTTATTTTATTTTATTTTATTTATTTATTCATGTGAGACACACGGGTGGGGGGTGGGGAGAGGCAGAGAGAGAGGCAGAGGGAGAAGCAGGCTCCATGCAGGGAGCCTGATGTGGGACTTGATCCAGTGACTCAAGGATCACACCCTGGGCCGAAGGCAGGCACTCAACCATTGAGCCACCCAGGTGTCCCTGGGCTAAAGTCTTGACTTTGGCTGAACCTCCACAATTCTGGGGAGTTTTAGTGGGTGCTATGATGTGTTATCCAGATCCCGTTCAGGAAGGAAGGACTTGCTCTGCCAGCAGCTGGGAAAGCTGCTAAATTTCGCCTTCAGCTGTTAGCCTTGAAAACTGCCCCTCCTCAACAAAGTCACACTTCCTTCCAGGGGTAGCTGGCATGCAATTACTGATCAATGCCAGAGTACAAAGACCAGTCCAATCTGGGACACGTGGGGGGGGGGGGCATCCTGGTGCCAGAGTTCCCTGTGTGGTTGGCAAATACCTTTATTGGGATAGTATCACCACCCAATTTCTCTCTTACCCACTCCTCATTTCTTCTCCTCTCATAGGTTATCACACCCAAGAGCACTCTCTAATAAATCAATTGGCTGCTAAACCCCACCTTGGAATCTGCTTCCTGGTGGCCCCAACCTATGACACCTGTGAGGTAGAGGTCTCTGATGCCTAGTGATCCCATAAAAGCAGGAGGGGAAATGGATCAGTGAAGCTCCCAACTTAGCTGGAGGAACTGCTGCTGCTTCCTGGCTTCCTATCGCTCCTATGGCAAGTGTTTTCCTGCCAACAGATGCCACACGAGATACCAAGGATCTCCTAAGGAAAAGAGGGATGACTGCTTTCGCAGATGAAAGGTTCATAGCTTTAGAAACTAGCTGGATCTTACGCAAATTCTTTATTTTAGCCTAGCTGCTTTTCTGTGATTGTTTCCTATTTGCAAAATGGGAAGATGCAACTGGGCTCATAAGCTTATTGGTTAAGTGAGATGATAAATGTCAGTTGTCCTCCCTGAAGTCCCCTCCAAGGATTTCATCCTCTTCTATATCCTCCATCTACCTCAGCCTGTTTTCCAGATTCCAGGAAAATCACTGCTTTTCTCTTTTTCTGCCTGATTTCATCTACCTGGGGTGCAGGTGCCTGGGGATTCCATTTTAGGCTAAGGGTGTTTTGGAGGGTGCTCCACCAGCCATCTTCTGCCCATCTAGCTTCTCTCTAGATGGCTGTCTCATCAGTTACATGTCTATCTATACATGTTAGTTCCAGTGGGGGGCCAGGGACACCACACAGTAACTCCCTGGCAACTGATGACCTTTCCTACTTGGAAGATACAGGGGACAAGTCAACAATGCTGAAGTGTGATTATTTTCAGTTTAAATCTGGGCTCTGTTCTTGGTTTCATGTGGGGGGCCGTTTCTCCCCCAACTAAACTGTAAGTTCTCTGAAGGCAGGCCGCATATCATCTCTTGTAACCCAGAGGATTTAGCTTGGAGGGAGTGTTCTTTTGGCAAATTACTTGGGGTCTTGACAAACAAACTGCTAAGAGAAAAAGCAATACCCATATAAAAACTTGTATGTCCTGGGATATCCCCAGTTCTGGCAATTTCCAAGCCACTTTAATTACTCTTTCATCTCCTGGTGATGCCCTTGTCTCAGGTCAGTCTGAGAGAAAGCCAAATTTAAATGCTCCCGCCATGAATCAGACCCATCTCTATCTTAGACTTGAACCTAGGAAATCTCAACAAAATTGTAAAGTATCAATGAAAAGTTTGGGAAGCAAGACCTCAAGTTTGGACCTCAGAGAAAGGCGAAGGGGAACGGTGGTCACTTGGCCCAGGGGAAGAGAAGTTCTGTTCACTCTCTTGCAGTGCAAAAAGTCTAGGATGAGGAAAGTGTTCAAATATTCTTTGACTTTCCAAAGGAACAAACAAGATTGAAACAGGAAGGACTTTACTAGGATTGAACACTGAAATCTTTACAGAGATTAAATCAAACTAGTATGTGTGTGTCTGTTTCCTACTTTATTTTCAAGATTGCTTTTTAAATATTATTTTGTTTTATAGCTGCATAACATACTTAGAAGGTTGCAAAGTCAAATCTACAGAATAATGTATATTCAGAGAATTCTAACTATCCCTGGTCCTCCCACTCTATCTTCTTCCTCTCCCACAGGAGATATTTTTATGTTTTTACTTTGTTTTGGCCTTTTAAAAAAATATTTTTCTTCCTTTTTACTCTTTCTCTCTGGTCATGTGTTTGTCTATTGTGCTTCTTCTCTTTTGAGTTTTCCTAATTTAGTCTTCATTTCTGAAATAAATCTTTCCCTTTATTTCAAGTTCTTTCCTGGGTCTATCATCTCATTTCCAAATTTTCCTCTTTCGAAGTTGCCATTCTTTTATCCTGTCTATATTTCCCTCGATTTAAATATTAGGATGTACTTTTCATCTGTTTCGTAAGCATGTTTTATTTACTAAGTGGTTTTATTTTATTTTTTAAGATTTTGTTTATTTATTTATGAGAGACACAGAGAGAGAGGCAGAGGGAGAAGCAGGTTCCCCGTCGGGGAGCCGATGCGGGACTCGATCCCAGGAGCCTGGGATCACAACCTGAGCCAAAGGCAGACGCTCAACCATTGAGCCACACAGGTGCCCCTACTGTGGTTTTAATTTGGGAGCACAAATGTTTCCCTGATACCCCAGCTGCAGTGACCTGCATCCTCCCTCCTCTCTATAAGCCTCTCCACCCATTGCCAGGCTTAGGAACGGATTCCCTGGATTTCACCCTTTCCTACTCCGCCAGGATCTTCCTCCACCAATTGCCGTCTTTTCTCTTTTTCTGTACTTTTAACCTCTCTCACCCTACTGGAGCTTTCCCTTCAGCATGCAAACATATTTGTATCTACCTATCTTTATTTTTAGGAAGATTTTATTTATTTATTTATTTATTTATTTATTTATTTATTTATTTATTTATTTATTTATTTATTTATTTGAGAGAGAGAGCATGCAAGCGGGGGTGAGGGGCGCCCCTTTATTTACCTATCTTTAAAAAATATGATAAACTGCCCTGTTCCCATCTTAGAATTTAGCCACCTTCTTCTCTAATTCTTTTCTTAGCCAACGTTTTGCGAGGTCTATTGGTATTACTTCATTTCCCACTCCCTTCTCAACCCATGCTGTCAACCCATACCATGTAGCCAATCTCTACACACCTCTGCAGAAATTCTTATGGGAGTGAATGGGTGACGGGCACTGGGGGTTATTCTGTATGTTAGTAAATTGAACACCAATAAAAAATTAAAAAAAATAAAAATAAAAAATAAAAAAATAAAAAAAAAAGAAATTCTTATGGAGGTCCTCACTGACTTCCTTGTTGCTAAATCCAATGATCATTTTTCAGTTTTTTTTTTTTTTTTTTTTTTTTTTTTTTTAATTTTATTTATTTATGATAGTCACATAGAGAGAGAGAGAGAGAGGCAGAGACACAGGCAGAGGGAGAAGCAGGCTCCATGCACCGGGAGCCCGATGTGGGATTCGATCCCGGGTCTCCAGGATCGTGCCCTGGGCCAAAGGCAGGCGCCAAACCGCTGCGCCACCCAGGGATCCCCATTTTTCAGTTTTTATCTTATGTGATCTCTTTCTACTCTTAGACACCATTGACCACTTCCTCTTTCTTGAAGTGCTCTCTTTGGCTGGTTCTCTTTCTCTGGTTTCTCCTTCCTTAGCCAAACACAGAGATTTGCTATTCTGAGGGGTTTTGTCCTTGGCCTTTGTCTCTTCCCATTTGCCCACTCTCCTGGGTGATCTCACTCACTGCTTCAACTTCCACTACTGTTCAAATGCTAATAATTGCCTATTTACTTATTTATTCACACTCCACTTTATCTGAAAATGAACTTAAGATATCTCACTAAAATATACATTGAAAAATTAACAGAAAATCTAGGCAAAGGGTATGGAGCAAGGGAAGTAAACAAAATAGAATATAAAATTTGGCTCTGAGATTTCCTGCAGTTAGTGCAAAAAGAAAAACAGAATAATGCTTATGTTTCACTGTGTTCCTGAAATAAAAGTAAACAATTTGTTCTATAGAAGCACAAAATTTATGGTTCTGAGACATAAGCATTCCCAGTGGTCTTCATAAAGGGGACACTGCACTTTGTTATGGTGAAGCATCCTCACAATTTATCAGTAAATATAACAATGTTGTTCTACAGGTAAGACTTCTGTATTTTATTTGAGAAAGGGGGGGGCGCTCAAGCACAGGGAGGGGCAGAGGAAGAGAATCTTCAAGCAGACTCCCCTCTGAGTGCAGAGCCTGACCCCGGGTTTGATCCCACGACCCATGAGATCATGACCCAAGCTGAAGCCAAGAGTCAGCCATCCAACCGATTGAGCGACCCAGAGGCCCCTTTCTGCAGGTTGTTTAAAATATATAGTCTCTCAATATTGATGAATTAGATTTTTTAAAAAGTAAACATATGGAGGGCCAAAATGATGTATTCCAGGCACTCTGGATTATGACAACCAAGCCTCGAAAACCAAAGCTTTCAAACTTTCTTTAACAGCAGCCTTTGTTAAAAAATGAAGTCTCATGTGGAGTCCCAACTCTTACAATCAATCTAGCTGGAACAGTTCTGGTTGAAAGGGAAAGCAAAGCCATGTTTCTTCCACCTCCTGTCCATCCCACCCATCCTGGCTGCCTCTGAGGTTCAGCAGAACACTTTTGGAAGCCACCATCCTAACTCAGATTCATGGGTAAATTCAGAACATCGAGTCTTGAATTAAGTGCTGCAGACAACTCCCATAATTATTTACCTAAGCTGAATTTTGGATCAGCACTGACTAAGGACATAGGGAAACAGTTATTCATCAATGCAAATTAGTGCACCTGTTTTGGAAGACAATCTGGCAATATCTATAGAAAGTAGTAATAAGTAATAGTGAATTCAAGGTTATATTCCCAAACACAAGTATTTTAAGTTGCCATTTAAGTGCAGACCCATATGATGACATGATTGGCCAAGTTTAAGATAGCACCAGGATTCTCCTAGGCAGTGGTTTTCAAACTTAAGGTGGTATTAGGGTCACCTGGAGGCTTGTTAAAACATAGACTGATATAATTCAACCCCAGAATTTCTGATTTAGTGGCCCTGGGAAGAAGCCTGAGAAGCTGTATGTCTCACAAATTCCCAAGTAATCCTGTTGCTGCTAGTCTGGGGACCACACTTTGAGAATCACTGCCTGTTTAGAAATTTAAGGAAACCTAAAGTGGTCACCCCACCGATCCAGACAGAGCATCTGTTTGCAGGTATATAATACTCCTCAAAATATAATTTTGAATATAATGTGACCCAGATGTATGGAACAATCAAGGCATTCAAGTGATGTGATTTAAAATAGCAACAACAGGGGTACCTGTGTGGCTCAGTTGGTTAAGCAGCTGCCTTCGGCTCAGGTCATTATTCCAGAGTACTAGGGTCAAGCCCTGCATTAGTCTCCCTGCTCAGTGGAGAGTCTGCTTCTCCCTCTCCTTCTGCCTGCTGTGTGCATGCTCTCTTTCTCTCTCTCTCTCCCTCTTTTTCTGTCAAATAAATAAATAAATTTTTTAAAAAAATAAATAAAATGGCAACAGCAAATGTTAAAGTGAGAAAACTGAAAACCTTGCTTTCGGGGATCCCTGGGTGGCTCAGCAGTTTAGCGCCTGCCTTTGGCCCAGGGTGCGGTCCTGGAGTCCCAGGATCAAGTCCTGCGTCGGGCTCCCGGCATGGAGCCTGCTTCTCTCTCCTCCTGTGTCTCTGCCCCCCGCCCTCTGTCTATCATAAATAAATAAATAAACCTTGCTTTCTTCTTGGTCTTAGAAATGTACATTAGTAAAGAAGTCTAAAGGACAGGAACACCTGGGTGGCTCAGTGGTTGAGTGTCTTAGGCTTTGGCTTAGGGCATGATCCTGGGATCCAGGATTGAGTTCCACATCTGGCTCCTTGCAGGAAGCCTGCTTCTCTCTCTGCCTGTGTCTCTCATGAATGAATAAACAAAATTAAAAAAAAAAGAAAGAAAGAAAGAAAGAGAAAGAAAGAAAGAAAAGAAAGAAAGAAAGAAGCCTAAAGGACTAATTGAGTGAGATAGCCTCCTGGTAGACAAAAAAACAAAAGAAACAAATAAAACAAAAAACCTAATATCTCATTGGTTTGATATACTTTTCTTTAATTCTGAGATTTCACATTTGTATTTCTTTTTCTGTAAACTATCTTTTGATACATATCCTTTCCCCATTTTAATAAGACTGTTTTGTCTTTTTCTTAACAATTTAGCACAACTTTCTGTCTGCCATTGGGTTGCAAATATTTTTCAAATTTGTTTTAACCTTATGGTCATATTTTTATTTACATGTTTTGAAATTTGTTACCTCCAAGTATAAATATCAATCTTTTCCTTCCTATCTAATGGTTTTATATTATGAAATTTAGAAAGTTCAAAATCTTCTCTATTGCAGATTACATTTTAAAAATTTCACCTATTTTCCTCTACTACTTTTTGTGGATCCATGTTTCTATGGTTAAATCTTTGACTCATCAGAATTTTATCTTGATAGAGTGATCTAGCTTTATTCTTTTCCCCAACCACTAGCCAGGTACCCTTAAGCCACTTATTAAAATATCTAATATAAGCCTGCCCTTTCTAAAGAAAAGGAAGAGATCAGTATTTTCCAGACATCTTGATGACAAGAACCCCCTAAGGTACATATTAAAAACAAAAGTACATAGGCCCCTCCCTAAGAAATGCTAACTAATTAGGGGGCAGGAGTTTATATATTTTCAAGTACCCTCACATGACTCTTACTGTCTGGGGAGTTTGGCAAACACCAGAGTAGACTCTGATCTGGATCTAAATAGATAGGACCACGCCATCAGAGACCGGATTTTGGACATCTCTTAAGAGGTCTGAGAATGTGCATTTCTCATAGATTCCTAGAGCAGAGGAATTAAATCTAAACCTGCCTTTAAAAAAAATAAAAAATAAAAATAATAAACCTGCCTTTTTGACCTTGTCTTCTACTAATTCTCCAAATCCCCTGTCTCTGCTTAATTTTTTCTCCCTAGAATCTATCACCATCTGACTTAGTAGTCAGTAAAAATAGGAATTTCATTTTACTCACTTCTATATTATTGTACTCTATACTATAGTATACTATCATTGAGGCTATGGGTGGTATATAGGAGATGCAAAAACAATAGTTGTTTAATGAATTAATTAAATGTTTCTCCAGTTCAGAGTTCTCTTCTGAGATCCTGACTTTGTTACCCACTGCTCAATACAGACTTTCTCTTGAACATCCCATGGGAACTTTAATGTATTTGAAATTGAGCTAATCATTTCTCCCACCTCAACCCAAACCCTGACTACTAGAGCACCCTGGCTTGGAGAATAGGTTTACTAACAACCCTCCTACTTAAGAAGTCATCCTTGAGACCCTCTCATCTATATTGTACCAACCACTAAGGCGTGCTGATCCTACTTTTCATCCTCTCTCAAATCTGTACTCACGTCTCCAGTACCTTAGTTCAACACATCGTCTCTTGTCTGAATTATTGCAAAAGGTTCTTCTAGTTTCAGCATCCTCCCCAATAAGCACAAATTTCTACAAATTGGTAATCCTCAGTTAAAATCTTTCAATAGTTCTGCATTGAGATGTAGTTTAATTGCCTTAAATTGATTAAGCCCTTCGCGACCAACCTCTGTCATCTACTTCCTCATGCCCTTCAACCCTTGATCCAACAGAATGAACCATTCCTACTCAACAGACATGCAGTGGTGAAGCAAGAGTGGAATAATAAGAACAGGTTATACTGGGTGGAGGCAGCAATGGGCTGTCTGATGCATTGCCTATAGGGAATATTTCTTCTTAAATTAGTGTTGCTTAAAAACCAATTTTTTTTGCAGGAAAAAAAATTGAAAAATAAAATAATTATTGAGGAAAAATTCCCTTCTACTCTTTTTGGTTCTGTGGCTGGGCCCAAGAGTTAAATTGGCATAAGATAGATTCATAGGAAAAAAGCACACACATCTTATTTAGTTTTTTTATGTGCACACAGGATATTATATATGGAAAATGAAGACCCAAAGCAGCAGTAAAAACTGAGAGCTTATATACTTTTTAAACAAAGAAATTACAAATTTGTGGAGAGGTAACAAGACAAAAGGGTTTGGGCTAGGGGCAGTAAATTGTGGGAGAGTGACTAAGAAACACATGAAGGAAACTAATGGAAAATTAGGGTTACTTTAGGTTTGTTTGTATAGATTCATTTTGGCATTGATTCCCAGTCTCCTGTGATAAAAATGTTCTTCTCTTCTTGATACAAGGAGAGGAAATTTTATGACCTGATTAAGGTAGAAAGGGGGAGGTCAGAGAGCCCTTCCTGAACCTGCTGCTCCTGAAGTGACTTCAGCACAAAATAATATGTCAAAGCAGTAAGGTATGGGGTGGCATGTTCTGAACCAGCCATTCTAAATGATGGCAGTGAGGGAAAAAAAAGGCAGCACCCAATCTCCAGAAACAGATTGAATGCAGTAGGTTCAATGTATTACAAACTGATGTGATACAACTAAGCTACATTGTTCTCTTGTTGGGCATAAACATCTTGCAGAACATCCACTTCAGACATGGTCCCTGCACAACACCAAATACCATATATCTCACTCTATTGGCTGATACGCTTGACTGCTTTAGCTTTGATTTAGCCCCTTCATAGATAAGATTTATTGCGATGCCCAATCATAGAACTGCCCCATTTTCTAGTAGCACCCAATCCAGAGTAAGCCCTTATTTCCTTAGATCCTCCCCTAAATTACCCAACTAAAGCTCAAATCCAAACCAAGTAGGTTCTTTCTAATACCCTCTTACTGAGACATCCCATGGTTTCCCATGGTGTGTTTTTTCCCTCCCTGCGACAATAAACACAACTTATTCAACTGTATGTGTGTCCCTGCTTGTGTTTGGGTGAAGGGCATTGATAAAATGCAAAATCTCTTTAAGAGATCTAACTTCTAAACAACTGCTATGTCATTGTTGACCTTTAACAAAACACATGTAGCCTTCCAATTAGACCATTTCTATTACATAGGACTTCTGCCTGGATTGTATATTCTCTTTCTCTTGCCAGGTAACCTCTTATCACTTTCAGGCCTTAGCTAAAATGATAATTCTTCTGGAAAACCAACTTTAAAGTTTCCCCATTCAGAGCCCCTCTGGACTTATACTTCTTTTTTTTTTAAGCTTTTATTTTTTAAAAATGAAGATTTTATTTATTTATTCATGAAAGACACACAGAGAGAGGCAGAGACTTAGGCAGAGGGAGAAGCAGGCTCCATGGAGGAGGCCCAATGTGGGACTCAATCCCAGGACTCTAGGATCCACGCCCTGAGCTGAAGGCAGCCACTTAAGCACTGAACCACCCAGGTGTTCCATGGACTTATGTTTCCTTGTTGATAGTGCCAGTGCTTGTTTAACTGTTTATTACCATGGCCAGCTTGTGAGCAACAAATGGATATGGCTTGTATTCCTCTTGCTGGCTCAGTAAGTGTTTGTTAAGCACATTAAACAATGAATCCCCTCACACGTCACAAAGAAAGAGGGCAAATAAGTAATTGGCCTGAGCTACAGAGTAAGTCTTTTGGTAGAATTCCCCAAGCAGGAAGTTTCTTTTTTTTTTTTTTTTTAAATATTTTTTTTAAGTTTTATTTATTTATGATAGTCACAGAGAGAGAAAGAGAGGCAGAGACATAGGCAGAGGGAGAAGCAGGCTCCATGCACCAGGAGCCCGACGTGGGATTCGATCCCGGGTCTCCAGGATCGCGCCCTGGGCCAAAGGCAGGCGCCAAACCGCTGCGCCACCCAGGGATCCCAGGAAGTTTCTAAATAGAAAGTTTTCTGGGAGGAATTCCCACAGCAAATTTTGAGAATCAAAAGAAACAGCTTCAGTTTTACCTTCTCTCCATTCTTCCAGTCCCTGCCTCTCTCTACCCTTTAATATCACAAAAGTATCCCAGGAAAATTCAACATAAAGATAAGAAAAGTAAAAATCCACCAGAGATGTCTAAAAAAACTCAGAATATCAAGAAGAATAGAGATTGGTTGTGGGTGGGGGTGGGCCAGATGTGGGAAATGTCCTCCACCCTAAAGTAGACTTGTGAGGAGCAAGTACTTCCCTCTTTAACCTTCAACGCTGCCAGGTACAAAGTTTTCAGAATTAGGAGTGTAGTGGCAATAAATTTGGGTCTCCAAAGGCTGAGGCAAACCTGGAAGAAAGAAAATAAGACTGACCTCTGGGATGGGGGATAAAGAGTCTCCAGTTCTCTTGAGGTTCCACTGCTAGTGCAGGTCAGTAGGTAAAAGGAAGTCAAACATCCTGGCTGGGAAATGTTTTGAGTTTCCCTTGTCATTAGCATTTTAACATGAGAATTCAAAGTGATAAACACACACTCATGTTCTTGAGAGTCCTTGTAAAATGCAAAATGTGTCATGTGTTTAGGGATGACACCCAATCCACAGGATGGCTCACAGGGGACCCTGCGCAGTACAGTAGCCTTGACCATCGGAGTTGCCCCCGGCAGGTAAAATGATAGGAATATCCAGTGTAATATGAATGTCCTGTATGGACACTTCAGCCTGCTTCTCTGGCCGAGAAACACAGTATTCCACATACAGAATTGCTATACTGATTAAAATGTATGTTTTGAGGCAGAAAAAGATTCCCTACATTATAGTGGGACTGAGAACTTACATGTCAGGCTGAAGCCTGATACAAATTAAATAAATGAGCAACAAACCTTACCAGAGAGGAGCTTATAATGGAAACACTGACGGGATATAATTATGATCTGGATTTTGATCACTACACTCTATTGAAGATACCTCCAATATACAGTAGTTATGTAAAATACCTGTACACTGTTGTCAAGTGGCATTTGAGAAAAGCATTAAGGTAAAGTTAATTTTTATGAGCCTCAAAAACCACAATGATGATTAAATGAAGAATCCAACACTGCATTCTCTTTGCTACAAAGGAATTCAAGGGAGGAGGGAGAATGGGGTGACGAGTGGCAATCCACTCAGGTCCTATCTGTTTTATCTTCACTTCTAAGCGATATTCAACCTTCATAGTTTATGTCAAAGGTCTAATTGGAGGACTGGTACACAAATGCAGCCTGACAGAATTTTCCCAAATAATTAAACTCAACAATGATTATGGGCTGCCCTGTGGTACATACACCATAAGTCACAATTATTACTCTGAAAAAATTTACAATCCAGTGGAAGAGAGATAATCCAAATGCACAAAGTACCAATATGCAAAGCTATATACTGTAGGTGCTTTTGAGTGTTAAGGCTCCTTATTTAGTCAGGGGATTAGAAAAAGCCTAGGAAAACTAAGGGCTTAAAAGATGGGTAAAATCTACAGGAAGAGACAAAAGTGAGAAATGTTTGGGGCATGCCTGGCACAAGGAAACAGTCAGAACTATGGTTTGGAGGCCCATACAATCTGAATGGGCAAAGCACTAGACAAAAAGTAGAACCTTCCAATGGATGATAATCATTAATAACGGTCTGCTGGGAGAAGAGCCTGTGAATGCTATGCCAAAGACATAGAACAATAAGTCTGCATTATCCACTGACAGTTTGTTATCAGGAAGAAGTAATTACAGCAGAATTGTGTTAATGTCTCTACCAAGAGAAAAAAATTGGTAATGTCCTTCAGTGACAGAATTGTCTCCTCTTTTAAAAAAGATGTGCTGTAGATGCTTTTTATAGATTTTAAATCCCTTTACAATTCTTTTTCCATCTTTTTCCCCCTCTCTTAGGCAAAGATTACCATTCTACACTGACTCCAGACCTGAGATGTCATCTAGGCTCAACCTCCAGCTAAGCCTCATCGAGAAGTTCACAGATGAGAATTAAGAACATGGAAAGAAAAAATCAAAATACACTCTTAGAATTAGTCCGTCCAGCCTCTGCAGTTTTTTTCTCCTTTTCTTTCTTGGGCCTCAGCAAGAGGCAAGCTGGAGACCTCAGACTAGAGATAACAGACTGGTCATAGGGTGCTCAATATAATGGGCAACTGAGTTCTATGTCAGGGAAAGTTAAGTTGAGAATGGAAAAAGTGACATTTTATTTATTTTTCTTAAAGATTTTATTTATTTATTCATGAGAGATACAGAGAGAGAGAGGCAGAGACACAGGGAGAAGCAGACTCCATGCAGGGAGCCCAACATGGGACTTGATCCCAGGACTCCAGGATCACACCCTGGGCTGAAGGCGGTACTAAACTGCTGAGCCACCCGGGCTGCCCCGAAAAGTGACATTTTAAAATCTCCCTATTTTCTTCTTCTAGGGTCCTCAATCTTCATAAAATGAGTTCGTTTCAATTTTCTGAAAACTGGGTTTTTGTGTGTGTATGCATGCACATATGCACACATCTGCACACCAAGTCTCTAAGATTATGGGGCTCATCTCTCCCTGATGGGAATACAAAGAAAGGGAAACTTGGTAGAAAGATTAGTTTTTTGAAATTCACTAAAAGATTCCATTCCAGTGGTTTGCTGTGACAGATCTACTACATCAAGTCTAAACGCCTTTGCCTGGGGATGCAGCATGTGGCCATGGCACCGCTGTCCATGGTGCTGACACATCACTGTGTGCTAGGTAAACATGGCTGTTTCTCTTAACTCTGAAATAACAATAGTCAATTAAAGTCCTTGAGAGCACTTATGCCACAATGGCCATAGTTGTTTGTATTCTTTTCCTATCTGAAGAATAACTTTAATTTTTACTATGCTTTCCTGCAGAACAAAATTATCATTTACATATTCCAATGTATGCAGAAAATTTACCTACACTGAGTTCTATTATGTATTAGTCAATTACAAAATTTCCCCCTCTGAAAGCACATAATCTATCCCTTCTTCCCCATATCTCTCTGCTTACAACTCTACCTGGCTCTGATCATAATACCAGCACACCTCTCTGTCCTACTTTCAGCAACAGCAAGAGCAATTGCCTCTTCACCCATCACATGCCATTGCCACTCCCCTCTATATCTTAGCTCATTATGGATGGTTCCCAGACTGTAATTCCCCTCACCTGTTATAATTTTCTTTTCTGTTCATAAAAACCATACCTAGATTTCAAGACCCAGCTCCTACCCTGCCTCCTCCATGAAACCTTCCTGATAAACCAAGTACTTTTAGTTCTTCCTCTCCAAATTCATTCAGAATTTATTATTTGGCAAATGTGGCATTTCATCTTGAACCATAGAATATCTGGAAGGGAATCTCAACTTTAATTCTGTGCTGATGTAGTACAACGGACAGGGCATGTGTTTTAGTATCAGACCATTCTCGATTTCAATTTTAGCTCCTCCATTCCCTAGCTTGAGTGAAGTACTTAGCCTTTTAGAGCCTCACTTCTCTAACTATGAGGAATCATCTTTACCCTACATAAAATTATACATGCAGTAAATTATTTGGTACCCAATAGGATCTTAATAAATAAGTTTTTGCTCTCTTCCTCTTTCCCACTGTAGCCTTCATACCACCTACCCCATGTTAAACACATGGTAAATGTATCTATACTGAAATGCATACGAAGTTTGGCTTATCTACCTAACTGTGCTATATGATCCACCTGCAAAAACTGGCCATCTCTCATCAAGCACATTTTGGGCAGAGAGGTGTCCACAAAGCCTGAGAGTGTAACTTATAAGAGAGATCATTTGAAGAAGATGTTGAAATACTTGTCTCTTGAAATGGTTATTTTGATGGCTAATTTTATGTGTCAACTTGAGTGGGCTAAGGGGTGCTAAGATAGTTGGTAAAACACTTCTGGGTGTATCTGTGTGGGTGTTTCTCAAAGAGGTTAGCATTTCAATCAGTAGACTGAGTAAAGAAGATAGACTTCACCAATGTGGGCATCATTCAATCCACTGAGTGCTTGAATAGAACAAAAAGATAGAAGGGTGCATTTGCTCTCTACTTTAACTGGGATATCCACCTTCTCGTGCCCTTGGACATCAGAGTTCCTGGTTTTTAAGCCTTTGGACTTGAACCAGGACTTACACCATCAGCCCCCTGATTTTTGGGTCTTTGGACTGAGATTAGGATTGGCTTCCATGGTTCTCATGCTTTCAGATTTAGACTGAATTATACTATTAGTTTTCTGGGTTCTCCATCTTGCTTGACAATAGCTTGTAGGACTATCAGACCTCCATTATCCCATAAGCCAATTCCTATATTAAATCTCCACTTACATATATCTGTATACATATCTCATTGGCTCTGTTTCTCTGAAGAACCCTGACTAATACGGTCATGTTCTCAAAGTTTGATGAATGAGTACAAATACAGTGAACCCATTCACAGACATGACAACTAGCAAAGAATATCAAGTGGATGTGGAACTCTAACTCCTGAACAACCTGTGCCCCAAACTCTTTAAAATTCAAAGTATAGTGTTGGAGAAATTTCCACTCTCTACAGCATGCCAAATTTTGACATTTTCCCCACTAACATTTTTTTATTTTCTATTATCAGAAAGGGCAGAATTTCTTCTGAAAAAGAGAAGAAAAAGAAGATACGCGGAATATCGGTTTTAAGTGTTATTTTTGTTCTTGAAAAGGCTTCTCATAGACTTTAAAAGAAAGCTTTTTCCCTTCAGAGATTTATTTTGATAGAATTATCTGAGCCTTGTCAGGGAGAAGAAAATTTTGTGAGCCTACCATACCAGTAAAATGCCAAATTATATGCTGTAAGTTTTTTGTTTTATTATCTCTGGGTCCAGTCAAAGAGAGAAAAGATTTTGAATCCAGAACTATTAGCATTTGGAAACAAAAGAGTCTTCACTGCAGCCGCTCCCCCAGGGCTTGTTTCCCCATCCCTGCGGGCTCCATCACTCAGGTGGGAAGATCCTGTACCTCCTTCTACTCCACCATGCATGTCTTTCCTCCAGAGCCAAGGAGTTTACAAACAGGATCATTTTCCTCAGCAACCTCTTTCCAAAGCTTAAAGCCAGCTCCAGGACATCAGCACACATACACTCACACACATCCTAAAAAATAACATTTTACTGAGGGCATGAAGTCCTCACTGGTCCATCCCAGCCACAAAGAAGTGCCATTATGCAATGCAAAGAGCTTAAAATTTAAAGTGAGTTCACATTCACACCTGAATGTGAATCCATTCTATTACTGTCCAGCTCTGCTACTTTGGGCAAATACTTAACCTCGCTGAACCTCAGTTTCTTCTTTTGTAAAGAGACAATAATATCTATGTTGAGGGGTCATGGTTAAAAAATTAAATATGTAAAATACCAAACACACTGGCTTGCGTGTAGTAGGAGCTCAATCAATAATATACTGTTATTATAGACTGAAACCTGGAAATACAACATCAGAGAGACAAATTTTAAGTGTTGTAGACACCACAGGAAGGCTACTGGGATGGAAAGAAGGACCAAGAGGGAGCAAGATGGTAGGGCTGGAAAACAGCAGGGGCCACATCATATAGGATCTCATGTAATCACAGTAAGGACTGTGGATTTTGTTCTAAGGGTGATGGAAAAGCCATAAAGGGTTTTGACTAGGGAATAAAATGATTATATATATATATATTTTTTTTTTTTTTAAGATTTTATTCATTTATTCATGAGAGACACACAGAGAGAGGCAGAGACACAAGCAGAGGGAGAAGCAGGCTCCACGCAGGAAGCCTGATGTGGGACTCGATCCTGGGACTCCAGGATCACGCCCTGAGCTGAAGGCAGACGCTCAACTGCTAAGCCACCCTAAAATGATTATATTTGTTTTTAAATATGACTTTGGCTGTTGTGCAGAAAACAGGCTGCAGGAGACTATTCTAATAGTTCAGGTGAGAGCTGATGGTGGAGGGAGGTGATGATGCAGGTGGTAAAAAGTGGTCTCAAGTGTAGTATGCCTTGATGGTGGAGTTGACAGGGCTCACTGATGGATTGCATACATGGAGAGAGGAGGGGGGAAAATGTGACTTTTAGGTTTTTCCTCGAAGGAATTAGAGAATGGAACAGCCATGAATGAGATAGAGAAGACTGTGGTAGAAAAAGTTGGGATCAGAGATTTCTATTAAATTTCTTTTTTTTTAAAGTAGGCTCCAAATCTGCATTGGGCTTAAACTCATAACCCTGAGATCAAGAAGAGAACTGAGATCAAGAGTCAGATACTTAACCAACTGAGCCGCTCAAGCACCCCTTCTATTAGATTCTATCCAAGTGGGAATTAGAGACTGGACCTTGGAGGAGACAGGAATTTGGATGTCATCATCACAAAAAAGGTATATAAAGCCATGAGACTAGAGGAGATTGCTAAGGCAAAGAGAGAAGGAATCTAAGGACTAAGGCCATGTTACTACAATGTTTAGAGGTTGGAAAAAATCAGGTAAGACAGACTTAGGAGGACTATTCACCTCTGGATTTGGCAACACAAAATATTGATAAAATGTGATTTTGTGTTACCACAAAAGCCTGATTCAAGAGTGAATGGAAACCAGGGTGCCTGGCTGTCTCAATCAATACAGCATCCAACTCTTGATTTTTGGGGTCATAAGTTCTGGCCCCATGTTGGGTATAGAGATCACTTAAATAAATGAAACTTAAAAAAAAAAAAAAAAAAAAGAGTGAATAGAAACTGATGAGGTTGAGAAAAGACCAGTAGAGACAACTCTATCAGGAATTTTATTATAAAGATGGAAAAAAACAGGGAGTTGCTGGAAGGAGAAGTAGATCCTGGAGGGTTTTTTAAAAGATGGTAAATATATTAGAATGCATGCTGATGGGAATCATTTAGCAGACATGGGAACTTAATGGTGCAGGAGAAAGAAGGAAGAATTTCAGGAGTGAAGTCCTTGAGAAGGCAAGAGGAGATGAGATCTGAATATAAGTGGGAGGATTGACCTTAGACACAACAGATCATAAGAGGTAAGAAGGCCAAGTTTGTGGGCACAGATGCAAGAATCTGGTAGAATAATTGTCTTGCATATTCCAGAACAGAGCCTGGGCCAGGGAACATTACTGGATCCTGTAATGGAAAGGATGGCATTCTATTATACCAAGAGATTTCACAGCACAATACAGGGAAAGTTAATTTTTTTTTCTCCTGGTTCCCTCCCATCGACCCCTCCTGCCATCTCTGAGGCTTTTCTAACCAGACTCCAGCATGGACACTGCATGTTAATGAGACAATACTTGGTCCAATCCCAGGCACTTGTTTCTGAATAATTAATCTGGCACTTTACCAGCATCTATGAGCTTTGGTTTTTCTGATGATTAAATAAAGGGCCAAGGCTCTTAACAACCATCAACTAGCTCTTTGGTATGGTTTGGCTCCATGTCATATTAACACACTGGGAAGTCTAGACCGATCTGATGAAAGGAGAGCACCCTCCCCCTTTTGGCTCTCCACCAAACCATAGCTCAGGCAGCAGGGGTTCAGCTTAGTCACTCCAGGGAGATGAAGAAGGATAGGATGTCCTGAGAATTCTGACCCCTCACACCCATTTCAAGCATCACCTGGGAGCCTCTGGCTTTTCCTGAGTCCCTTCCAACCATTCAAGTGCCTTGTTTTGTTTGCTTTCTGGCAATTCTCACGTCTTCCTTCTCTCCATCCTATAGTCTTATGTTTCTCTTGAATGTAAATGTGAACAACATCAGCTTAAGTTCCCCAGACTGCATGACCTGAGCCCTAAATTCAAAAGAAAGTCTCCTCCCTATTGAGAGGTACATAAACAAACACAAAAACAAAACAATAACAGGTTTCTCTTGGCTCACGTTTGAAAATGCCAAGCAGAAGCCCTACCTTTCAGACAAGCTTTGAGACTTAAAGATGACTGAAAGGAAGAAGAGAATAAGGATTGGTTGGCAATGGGTTTTTGTGAAGTCCTGCTGGCGCTGCAGAGCTTTCTGAATTCACAAGGGGCATCAGAGGCACTGAGATGGCAGAGATTGTTGTGGCAGAAGCAACTGGAAAATGTCCTGAGACTGAAACACAGACAGATTAACATCACCCCGGTGGACACTAATGACTTGCACTTTGAAACGCCAGAGGCTCATACTGCCAGTTAAGACAAGGGAAAAAACACATTTCTAGTCTCCAAAGACCTTAGATCTTTCCAAACTCTGCAGGCAAATGCAGCCATCACGAATTTCTGCAGCTGGGCAGCCCCTTCACGCCGCTAGGGGAATCATTGCCAGAGTTGCTATGGGCAGTGTAGTCAGTAAAGCTGAATAAAACAATCACTGAAAACCTCCCAGAGGTTAAGTTAGTAATGATTCAATTTATAATTCAATGTATTCAAGCCTACAGCATTTCCAAATACCAAGCTTATTTCAGTGGTACTAGGTAAACCACTCTTTCCCTTTGAACATTCACAAGCTCAACAAATGGGTTTCTAAATGATGATTTATCATCAACAGATAATTAGAATGTCTTTTCAATCACTGGCATCTGGATAAAGTAATTTTGTCCCAGCATGGGCATTTCTAGGAAGCGAACAAAAGTCAAAGAGGAAAGAGCTTGCTGGAAGCATGCTCAAAAGGAAAAATTTTCAAGAACTGCTGTCAGCTGCAGGAAGGGAGTGTTCCCATATCAATTTGATTAGCAAAAGAAATGTGGGCTTTGAGTGGTGAAGATCAACAAAAGGATATCTGATGTGACCGAAGGAAGAGAGTGTCTGGTAAACATCTAAAACTGCAAAAGGGCAGGAACTGGTAAAATGTAATATCATCAAGAATTCAGTGCTAAATGCATCTAAAATTCACAAGTAAGTAGGTTTCTAAAGTCAGTTTACCACTTCTGAATCTGGTCAGCAAAAAATGGTGCATCATACCAGGTGCTACAGACAAGGGGAGAGATAAAACTGGACCTGAGTTCTTAGTCAATTCTTTTTTTTTTTTAAGTAGGTTCCATGATCAACATGGAGCTTGAACTCACAACCCTATAATCAAGAGTTGCATGCTTTACCAACTGAGCCAGCCAAGTGCCCCACTTAGACAACTTCTGATATGGTTGAGAAGGCTACTGTAACAGGATGGAAGAGGGGATAGAATTTGATGCCAAATTGTGTTACACTGATTTTAAGTTGAGTATAAGAAGTTCAGAAATGAGAGAAACTAGTGTTGGATGGGGTGTAATCCAAACATTTCTCCCCCTAGACTGCCTGCAATTGTCAACATTACTGCTCTGTCATTATTGCCATAAAGGACATTATTTTATTTTATTTTATTTTATTTATTTTTTTTTAAAGATTTTATTTATTTATTCATGATAGTTACACAGAGAGAGACAGAGAGGCAGAGACACAGGTAGAGGGAGAAGCAGGCTCCATGCAGGGAGCCCGACGTGGGATTCGATCCTGGGTCTCCAGGATCGTGCCCCGGGCCAAAGGCAGGCGCCAAACCGCTGCGCCACCCAGGGATCCCAAGGACATTATTTTAAAGCAGTATAGGGTAGTAGTTAAATAACTGGCTTTGGAACCAGCCTGCCTGTGTTCCAAACCTGGTTCAACTACTGACTAGGCTGTGGGATCTTAGACAATTTAGCCTTTCTGTGCCTCTGTTTTCTCATTTTATTTTATTTTATTTATTTTATTTTATTAAAGGTTTTATTTATTTATTCATGAGAATACACAGAGAAGAGAGAGAGAGAGAGGCAGAGACACAGGCAGAGGGAGAAGCAGGCTCCATGCAGGGTGCCTGATGTGGGACTCCATCCCAGGTCTCCAGGATCATGCCCTGGGCTGAAGGCGGCGCTAAACCGCTGAGCCACCCGGGCTGCCCTGTTTCCTCATTTTAAAAATGTAGTTGATAACAGAATGCACATGATAGAACCATTATGAATGTTCAACGAGTTAACTGATGTAATTCATTCAATATATTTATAGTTTGCGGCGCATCAGAATTACCTGAGAAGTTTATATAAAATATGTATGTCATGGGATCTGTAGAAGTTGAAGAGACTATGCCTCCTAGAACACCCAATTATATTTGGGGAGATAGTGGCAGCATGTAGTTTAGAATTTAATTGAAGCTTTCTTTGAAAGTCTTCTTTCCAAGCCACTTGGTCAGTAGGCTATTCCACTTCTGCTCTGGGGTATTTCTCCTCAACCTCTTGCACTATTTGGCTATGGAATATTTTTGGTGTGTTAGTTTCAACTTGGAGTTTATCTGATTAAAAAAAAATTCAGTCATCCTTGATTTGCTCCACTTTTATTGAAACTTTGGAGGATAGCTGGGTCATATTTTACTCTTTTGGCATTTTCAGTGCATTGGTTTTTAAAAAATATATAATGAATTTATAATCAACAAAATGATAAAAGAAATGATAAGAACACAAAGAATGAATTAAAACTTTTAAATAATAATAAAAAAGAATAAACATTAATGTTTAGAGGAAGCATGCTACTAAAGAATTGTGATTCTGGGAATCCCTGGGTGGCTCAGCGGTTTAGCGCCTGCCTTTGGCCCAGGGTGTGATCCTGGAGTCCCGGGATCGAGTCCCACATCGGGCTCCCGGCACGGAGCCTGCTTCTCCCTCTGTCTCTGCCTCCTCTCTCTCTCTCTCTGTCTATCATGAATGAATAAATAAATAAAATCTTTAAAAAAAAAAAAAGAATTGTGATTCTATCCAAACTCAATATTAAGGAGGACCTTTTATTAGTACAACAGCAAAAACCCCTCAAATTAGCTTTGTACAACTTATTTGTTGGCTCAAATAACTGGGAAGTCAGGAGTAAATTTGTCTTAAAGCACAACTGGATATAGAAACATCAATGAGGGGCACCTGGGTGGCTCAGTTGGTTAAGCATCTGCCTTCAGCTCAGGTCATGATCCTGGGGACCTGGGATCGAGCCCCACATCAGGTTCCTTGCTCAGTGGGGAATCTGCTTCTCCCTCTGCCTCTTCTCCAGCTTGTGCATGCTCTCACTCTGTGTCAAATAAATAAATTAAAAAAAAAAAAAGAAACATCAATGACTTCATCAGCCTCTCTCCAGTCATTGGCTCTGCTTCTCTACACATTCTCATTCTTTACCAGGGAGAGTGGATCCCAGCAATTACTGATTCACATTTTCATGGCTGGTGACTCTGGGATTACATAACTCTCCTACTAGCTATAGTTGGTAGAATTCAACAAATTATGCCAATTGCCTTAGTTTGGGTCCCCAAAATAATCAATCACTCCAGCCAAAAGGATGGGATTTTCTCAGAAGCTAGTCCTGGGTCAGGTGCTGATCCCAGTGACCTGAAGTAGGGGCTGGTATCAGAAATCAAAAGTATGTATGTTTGGGAAACACTGTAGAAAAACCCAAAACAAAATGTTGACTAAAAAAAATCCTTCTAACATACAGTGATAAACACCTTTCTTCCCATATATAATTCATTTTTTAAAAATATTTATTTATTTATTTTAGAGAGAGCATGCAGGCAGAGGGAGAGAGCCTTAAGCAGACTCTGCATTCAGTGGATCCTGACACGGGGCTCTATCTTACCACCCTGAGATCACAACCTGGGCAGAAACCAAGAATCAGATGCCTAACCAACTGTACCATCCAGGCACCTCCCCCTATATAATTCAAAAAATGTGCTTTAATATAACATAATTCAACTGTCCCACCCTTGACTGAAAATATACTGCTCATTCTTCAGTGGGAGACAATGTAAAGACACATATCGTTTCTATATCCTGCCTTGTGTACCATATTTCCAGGCTATTTGCATTCCTCCCAAACAGGCCTGGAAAGCAAGATGGGCAGCCAAGAACAAGAGAGGTATTGGTGTCTTTGTTACTTAATGCAATGGAAAATACATATATTCTTTACTGAGCTTAAGTAAATGCTATTAATTTCCCTCTCCAAATTAAACTGAAATTATTGGAAAGCAAGTGGCATAACAGTGTTCAACTTTTAAAAACACTTTTATTTAAGTAATCTTTTCACCCAACATGGAGCTTGAACTCAGGACCCCACCAAGATCAAGAGTTGCCCCACCTTCTGAGTGAGCCAGCCAGGCACCCCAAAGGTGTCCAGCTTTTATTTATTTATTTATTTTTAATATTTTAAGATTTTATTTATTTACTCGTGAGAGACACAGAGAGAGAGAGGCAGAGACACAGGTAGAGGGAGAAGCAGGCTCCATGCAGGGAGCCTGACATGGGACTTGATCCCAGGAACCCAGGATCATACCCCGGGCCAAAGGTGGCGTTAAACGGCTAAGCCACCAGGGCTGCCCGGTGTCCAGCTTTTAAAATGTAAATTCTTTTCTTTTTTTTTTTTTTTTCCCATTCCCCCCACCCACCCTCTCCTTATTTTCAATCCTTAGACACAAGCCAAAACAAAAATTCCACATTATCTATTGCTCTAAGAAAATTAAATACATTTTCTAGTTCCTTAAAAACAATACAAACAAAAAACTCCAATGAACCAGGAAATTTAAAAGACGCATGCCACGTTTTAGCAAGTAGCAATGACTGTTAATAAAGACTTCCTAAAATTTATGCTTGGCTGTTGCAAGGATTATAACTGGTTTCTGTCTTGAAGGGACTCAGTTTATAGTACACTGAAATGCCAATTATGTTTGACTACTTTTCTGTATTGATTTATCCAGACACTATCTGCCCTGTGGGAAACACATAAACTTTCAGCCTTCACACATGGCAACACTGAGAAAATACCAGCAACAACCCCTAGTTGCCACTGCTAGTTACTTTCTTATAGTGAGTGACCCTGCATCTGTCTTCCTGGTTTGTGTGCTTATGAAAAAATTATTGTTTGACAGAAGTGTTGCTGAAGGGTGTAACAATGACAAATTGGACCTCCACTTATAATGAGAATCTGGGGGCTGTGTGCAAATAAAGGTCTGAGCAGAATATATTTTGAATAATTGAGAATTACACACATGAATAAATTTGGATATGAAAAACAGTCACAAAAAAAAAAAAAGAAAAAGAAAAAACAGTCACAGATGGAAGAAGTCCTAGATTCATCAGACAAGGGCCTTAAGAAAAAAACACAAACATAGCTAAACATTAAATCTACTGCTTAAAATATGTGAAAGCTTTTAAGCAAAATAGGCTTTTAAACTCAAGGCAATCACTTGAGTTCTTTGTTCCCACTATTTTGAATGTATTTTTTTTTAATGTATTTGTGTGAAAACTGGAGAAGACTCCAAAAAGGTCAACAAACAATTATGAATGATCAGTACTATTTTCTGATTCTTTGTGATCCATCATAAGTTGTTATGAGGCCAAGAAAGAAAAAAAAAACAGTTAATTAATCAAAGTAAAATGAGATTAATGTCCACTGCCTTGTAAATTTTCCATTTAGGTTGTTGAGTACCATACTTTCAGCTCAAATTTTGAAGATAAATATTTCCTTAAAAAATAAACAAACATGGGATCCCTGGGTGGCGCAGCGGTTTGGCGCCTGCCTTTGGCCCAGGGCGCGATCCCGGAGACCCGGGATCGAATCCCACATCGGGCTCCCGGTGCATGGAGCCTGCTTCTCCCTCTGCCTGTGTCTCTGCCTCTCTCTCTCTCTCTATCTCTGTGACTATCATAAGCAAATAAAAATTTATTTATTTATTTTTTAAAGATTTATTTATTTATTCATTCAGAGAGAGCGAAGAGAGAGGCAGAGACAGGCAGAGGGAGAAGCAGGCTTCATGCAGGAAGCCTGATGTGGGACTCGATCCCGGGTCTCCAGGATCACACCCTGGGCTGCATGCAGCGCTAAACCGCTGCGCCACCGGGGCTGCCCTAAATAAAAATTAAAAAAAAAAAAATAAACAAACAAAAAACACCACCACAGCCACTCTGGAAAATAGTATGTAGGTTAAAAATAGAGCTACTATACTACTCAACAATTGCACTACTAGCTATTTATCCAAAGGATACAAACAGTGATCTGAAAGGGCACATGCACCCCAATGTTTATAGCAGCAATATCCACAATAGCCAAAATATGGAAAGAACCCAGATGTCCACCAAAAGATGAATGGATAAAGAAGATGTGACATATAAACAATGGACTATTACTCAGTCACCAAAAAGAATGAAATCTTGCCATTTTGCAGTGATGTGGATGGAACTAGAGGGTATTATGCTAAGCAAAGTAAGCCAGTCAGGGATCCCTGGGTGGCGCAGTGGTTTAGCGCCTGCCTTTGGCCCAGGGCGCGATCCTGGAGACCCGGGATCGAATCCCACGTCGGGCTCCCGGTGCATGGAGCCTGCTTCTCCCTCTGCCTGTGTCTCTGCCTCTCTCTCTCTCTTTCTCTCTCTCTGTGACTATCATAAAATAAATAAAAATTTAAAAAAAAAAAACAAAAACAAAAAAACAAAGTAAGCCAGTCAGAGAAAGACGAATACTGTATGATTTCACTCATATGTGGAATTTAAGAAACAAAACAGATGAACATAGGGGAAGAGAAGGAAAAATAAAATAAGATGAAAATTGAAAGGGAGGCAAACCATAAGAGTCACTAAACTCTAGGAAACAAACTGAGGGTTGCTGGAGGGGAGATGGGTGGGGAATGGCATAACTGGGGGGTGGGCATTAAGGAAGGCACGTGATGTAATGAGCACTGGGTGTTATATACAACTGATGAATCACTAAATTCTACCTTTGAAACTAATTTAAAAAATAAGCTTTAAAAAACACCTCATCACTTTGGTCTTTTTTTTTATTTTTTTATTTTTTTATTTTTTTTATTTTTTTTATTTTTTTTAATTTTTATTTATTTATGATAGTCACACAGAGAGAGAGAGAGGCAGAGACATAGGCAGAGGGAGAAGCAGGCTCCATGCACCGGGAGCCTGATGTGGGATTCGATCCCGGGTCTCCAGGATCGCGCCCTGGGCCAAAGGCAGGCGCCAAACCGCTGCGCCACCCAGGGATCCCTTTTTTTTTTTTTTTAACTACCACTTTGGTCTTAAATGAAAATCTTTGTCTTAGATTGTAATGGTTACAATCTCCAATATTTCAAGATTATATGTAAGATTATTTAAAAAATGATTTTGCAACAACATCAAGTTTTGATGCTTGAACAACTATTTGCTGAAGAAGTCAATCAACTGTGTTGCTTCTAGCTGCTCTAGCTCTCACAGGTACATTTCCTGCTGGGTGTTGTTTACTTTGCATTTACAATGATGTGATTGAGTACAGTGTTTTTCAAACATCTAGTCATGCTATACTAATGAGTATAGTGAAATCAAACTACAATCAGCATTTAAGATTTTTCTTTATGAACATTCACATACCTACAAAAGTAGAGAGAATAGTAAAATTACCCACATTCAATGATTATCAAGATACTGTCACGTATTTTCTTACATAACCACACAACCCATTGTCACACCTCAAAAAGTTAGCAATAATTCCTGGTATTGTGCAATACGGCGCAGGTGTCTAAAAAATGTTTTCTTGTAACTAGTTTTTTTGAATTAGAATCAATAATTCTAAAATTAGAATTTTATTTATTTTTTAAAGATTCTTTTTTTAAAAATTAATTTTATTTATTTGTCAGCGAGAGAGGGAGCATGCACAAGTAGGAAGAGCAGCAGGCAGAGGGAGAAGCAGGCTTCCCGTTGAGCAAAGAGCCTGATGCTCCAGGGCCTTGGGATTATGACCTGAGCCGAAGGCCGACACTTAACTGTCTGAACCACCCAGGTATCCCTATTTTTTAAAGATTCTACCTATTTATCTGAGAAAGAGAGAGATAGAGAGCACATACAAGAAAGAGCATGAGCAGGGGGAGGAGTATAGGGAGGAGAAGCAGGTTCCCTGCTGCGCAGGGAGCCCCACACATGGATTAATCCCAGGACCAGGGGGGAATCATGACCTGAGCTGAAGGCAGACGTTCAACCAACCGAGTCACCCAGGAGCCCCAGGTTCAATCAGCATTTAAAGAAAAAAGTGAAATAGAATAGATTAGTTAATATCCAAGGCCAGCACATGTAGTAAGGCTCATTATTGTTTTATAACATTTCTTTTTATGTGTGTATTTGTGTCATTTATAAAATGTATTTTTTTTTAATAAAATGTATTTTCTTGCTAGTCATAGTCACAAAAGTGTGAAAGCCACTGGTTTAGTGATCTTCCCTACTCCATAGGCTCTGGGAAGATTTCAGTGTCTAAAAACACATTCTGCAGTTTAAGGAAGGATATATATACAGGAAGGAGAGCTCTGTATCTTTGCTTCTGCCGTTCCCTCTGCTTAGAACTCCCCTCACTAACCTACTATTTCATGTTTTCCCCAGCTTCCAAGGGCTGAAGTGTCATGGAATCTTTTTCTCTTCTCCTGCCTAGCTGTCACTTGGTTTGCCTCTTCTTTGTGCACTCATCACA
Organism: Canis lupus baileyi; assembly: GCF_048164855.1. Lineage (NCBI taxonomy): Eukaryota > Metazoa > Chordata > Mammalia > Carnivora > Canidae > Canis > Canis lupus. The sequence continues at coordinate 49,175,549 of NC_132848.1, read as the reverse complement.
CTGCCTTTGGTAATGCTTATATGGATACAATATATGTTTTACACTATTGTATAAATTAAGTTCATTAAGTATATCACGTATAACTTCTTTGCCCTGAGATGTAACTTGCTGCGTGCTTTAATTATGTTAAGCACTTAACTGAATAAACTGACTTAGGAGTTTGAGACACTAACTATAGGTTATTAGGTGGGGTCAAAAAATCAGACTCTAAGGAGAGACCGAAGAACCAAAATTCATGAAGTTTAGACTAGATCATAAAAAACAGCAACAATAATTTTTCAGAACTTCCTATGCTCCTGGTACTGTAGGAACTTCACTTATTTTACCTACTACTTCCAAAAAATCCTGGAAAGAAGGTTATCACTAGCATTACACATAAGGAAACCAAGCAGTTAAGTACTTTTGCAAAGCCTAGCATCTAAGCTCTCTTTCCTTATAAGATTCTGTTCAGAGGCTATTTCATTCACTGAGATAGGGACTCCCAATTTTTAAATGAACATTTGAATTCACTTCATAGTTCAGAATAAACTAAGGGAGAACCAAGGATAATCAACCTGGCCTTCTCTTCCACTTTGTCACAGCCCCTGCAGTCTACTTCTGCAGTCTAAGGAAATTGGCGAAGGATTTGGAAAGTCTGAACTGAAAAACAAGCAAACACCACTCTTTCCCTCTTATACACATGCACAAAATGCACAGACACACATATGTGTGCATGTACCTTGCATGTGTTAACTATTCATCCTTCAGACCACAGCCTAATAATCCTTTCCCTGGGAATCTTTCTGACCCCGGGGTAGATATACTCTCTCATGGAAACATGTCCCTTTCCCTCAGAACCCGTTTCAGGGCAGCCCCTGTGGCACAGCGGTTTAGCGTCGCCTGCAGCCCGGGGTGGGATCCTGGAGACCTGGGATCGAGTCCCATGGAGCTCCTTGCATGGAACCTGCTTCTCCCTCTGCCTGTGTTTCTGCCTCTCTCTCTCTCTTTCTCTGAATAAATAAATCTTAAAAAAAAAAAAAAAAAAAAACCTGTTTCACTGTGTAACTTAGTGTGATTATTTGTTTAATATTTGCCTTGTCCTCTGGGGTACAAGCTCTGTAACTATAAGGACCTGTTTTTGCTCATCACTGTTTTTCAAGCACTTAATTTGCCACTTGGAAGATTTTAGGTGTTCCATAGTGAATGCGTTCATGAGTGAATAAATGAATAAGTGCCTGGACAAATTTCATCAGTAGTTGTTTCATACTTTAAGAGGAAGCCTGATACAGCAACACTGAGAATGTTGTTTAGGGATGAAGGGTTTCAGGACTAGAAACAATTAGGAGAACATCCATTCATTCTCACCTACCTCTACCAGCCTTGTTGCAGCTGTAATCATATACCTTGTTTTTCCTTCTGTGACAATGGCTGGATGGTCTAGATTCTTACCTAAAGTCAACCGATTCACTTTGTACTGGATCCTATTTCCTCTTGCTCCTCAATGTACTCATTCTCTCTCATGCTATCAAATTTTTACTCCCTACTACAACCCTATTCAACAGAGTTTTCTACGATGGAAATATTCTCTGTCCATGCTGTTCAATACAGTAGCTACTAGCCACTTGTAGCTACTAAGTACTTGAAATTGGTTAATCATGGAGGGACTACATTTTTAAAAGTTTATTTTAAACTAGTTACCTACAGATGACTTCCATCAGATTCAACATGCAATTATTTCTTCCTTCTCAAAAAATAACCTCCCTTGACTTCAGACTTCTAGATACCATCCCTTTCTCTGCTTCTCCTTCACAGTATATTCTATAAAATGTTTGTCTACACTCCCTGTACACACTTTTCCTTCCTTCATGTACTCCTAAACTTACTTCAGTCTATCTTTTGACTCAACATATCACCATAATGTTGCTCAGCATCACCAGGGACCTCTGTGTTGCCAAAACCTATGGTCAGTGTTGAGTGCTCATTTTACCAGAATGAACAGCAGCATTTTACAGTTCATAACTCCCTTCTTGAAAGATTTGCTTCTCTGTTATTTGGGATCTCACCTTTCTCTCTCTCTCTCTCTTTTTAAGATTTTACTTATTTATTCATGACAAACACAGAGAGAGAGGCAGAGGGAGAAGCAGGCCCCATGCAGGGAGCCTGATGTAGGACTCAATCCCAGGACTCCAGGACCATGCCCTGGGCGGAAGGCAGGCGCTAAACTGCTGAGCCATCCAGGGACACCCCCCCACCCCCCTCAATTCTCCTCTTATCTCTCTGGCTATTCTTTCTCAGCTTCCAGTGCTGGATTTTCACCTTTGCATCCTCTAAATACTGAAATGTCACAAGCCTTAGTTCTTAAACCTCATCTTTTGTCTTTATTTTCTTCCTTGGTGCTTTCATCCATTTCCAAGGCTTCAAATATCAGGTATAGGCTGCAGACGCCCACGTGTATTTCTTGCTCTGAACTCCAAACTTGCATGTTCTAGAACAAATCCCCCACTGAAACCTGACATTTGTATGTGTAGCATGGACTCAAGCTTCAGATTCTATAAGATCATTTCTGATTCACCTTTAAATCTGTTCTTCCCTCAATATTCCCCATTTTATTTTTAAGATATTATTTATTTATTTGAGAGAGAGAGCGAGAGAGCATGCATGAGTTGTGGAGGCCGAGAAAAAATTAAGGCCATCCCACCTAAAGTTTAGCATTAGCACAAGTACAGCCATCTTAGGCCCCTGTGAATAAGAGCTGAACTTTATGGGAAAAACTGCAGAATGTCCTCAAAGTCCTCGGCAGGTAATCCCATATCAGAAAGACAACAGAGCCCACGCCCATGGTAGAAAGTCTCCTATTAGAATGAGAACAGAGCTCAATGCCCTTGAAAGCCCCACATCAGAATGTAAACAGGACTTGGAGAAATTCTTCCATCCCTTCTGAAAATCCCCTAGACCAGCCTATAAAAAACCCAGCTGTAACCCACTTCGAGGTCCAAGTCCCTGCTCCACTGTGTCGGGTATACTTGGACCCAAGCTCGAGCTTGCTAATAAACCCTCGTGCGCTTGCATGGGTGTCGGCTCCTTGGTGGTTTCTCGGATTTGCAATCTTGGGCACAACAGAGTGGGAGGAGGGTCAGAGGGAGAGGGAGAAGCAGACTCCCATTGGAGCAGGGGGCCTGATATGGGGTTTGATCCCAGGACGGAATCATGAGCTGAGACAGAGACTTAACCCACCCAGGTGCCCCAATCTTCTGCATTTTAATCAGAGCCACCTCCATCTTTCTAAACACTCAGGCCCCAAATTTTGGAAATGTTCTTGACTCGTTTGCCACCGCCAGACTATCAGCAATTTCTACTTTGTCTTACTATTTAAATAATGCGAGAACCTGACCCTTTTCCATTATCTTACCTAGATCAAGTCACTATCACTGCTAGCCTAGATTATTACAAGAGCCTCCTGACTGGTTTCTCTACTTGTATTTACTTTTATTCCCCTAAAATAACCTATCCAAACAGCAGCCAATGATCCCTTAAAAATGTAAATAGATTCCTATCACTGCAAAGCACCAAGCTTTCCAATAGTTTTCCATCTCTTTCTGAATAAAAATCAAGGTCCTTACAGGAGCCTATAACATCCTGCATAATCTGGGCCCCAGCTATCTCAGACCTCCAGGCTGCTCTTCCCTCTCCTCCCTAACTTCCTCTTTCCTCTAATCCACATGGTCCTCCTTGTTGTTCTTTGAAAGGGCTGAACTTGCCACCTTCAATCTCTTTATCCTGATTTATTTTACAGGACAGTTCTTAATTATCTTCCCAAACTAAACTTCGGAGCCCTTAATCAGAGTCCAGACTTGACCTATTTTGCTCTCTACTGGATTCCCATCTCAAACAGTGCCTGGCACTGAATAGGTATTCAATAAATCAGTGTTGAGTAGGCGAATTAACAAATTATACTACTAATGCCTAGTAGTATAACCCAGCATGATTAACCATTTAACCTTTTTCGGATCTCACTTTCCTCATCTCTCAAAGGAGAGATAAAACTAAGTAACCTCGGGCAGCCCGGGTGGCTCAGCGGTTTGGCGCTGCCTTCAGCCCAGGGCATGACCCTGGAGACCCGGGATCGAGTCCCACATTAGGTTCCCTGCACGGAGCCTGCTCCTCTGTCTGCCTGTGTCTCTGCCTCTCTCTCTCTCTTATTAATAAATAATCTTAACCTCAAATATTTAATGCACTACTGTGCCTGGCACTGGGGAGGTGCTTCAGATCCAAGAAAAGGTCACAGTCCCTGCTGTCAAGGATCTAGATGTTGAGTGGGGTGAAGAGCTACACGGGGAATTACCATGGAGGGCTTCCAGAGTAAACTTGAGTGTTCTCACCTGGTGATGGGCAGGATGCAGCTAGGGGAAGAGGGGGCAGGAGCCTGTTCCCGGCTTCCCACGTGTGCACAGCGAACCCTTTCAGGTTGTGGAAGTTTACAAGGGCCTCCCGGGTTTACGCTCAGATTTGGCTCCAGACTTAATCCTATCATTATCTTACCTCCGATGCTGGTGCATTTACGGAACGAAGAAGCGGGGTGGGAGTTGGGGAAGATCATGAAATCAGTTCCAGCTTTAAAACTACACCACCTTGGTTAGCATCCACCTGTCCTAAGGCGAGGAACTACTTGTGCACTTAGGCTTGGACCTACGTATGCTTTTACACTGTTTTTAAGCCCCAGGAACACAAATCACACCGTCTTTAACTCTGGAGGCCCCTAGCACAGTACAAAGGTCCTCAACGTTTTTCAGTCCCACGCTTCTCGGAGCCTTCCAGCCCGGACGTCCCCCTCGGCGCGGAGCCCAGACCGCGGGACGTCTGCGACAGCATCCGCGCAGGCCCGCGAATTGTCCCACACCCTGGGACCGTCATAGTCGGCTCTTCTCGAGAGTTCCCGGGCGTCCTTGCTAGTTGGCCCCCCGCAAGCCCCTGCGCCAACCTGGGCGGAGTCGACCCCTTGTGACTCTACCAACTGAAGAGTGCAGGGGTGGAGGCACTGAGCACGCCGAGAGGAAGACGACAAAACGGAAAGAGAACCGCCCTCAAATAACCGGTCAACTTACCTTATTATTATTAGCACGTCGCGCGGGGCTCACGTGTCCTGAGAGACACAGGCTGGCCCGCCTTCCAAGCTAAAACAACGCGCGGCCCCCCCTACGTCTGGCGCGTCGGGCCTTTGGTCTCTCCCGCGCCGGGCGACCCTGCGGTCACGTGCTCCCCCTGTCCTTCTCGCCGAGCGTGCTTCCTGCGGTGGGGACGGCCGAGCCATGGCAGCCCTCCTGAGACCCGCTCGCTGGCTCCTGCGAGCCCGGGCGGCCCCGCGCCTCCCGCTTTCCCTGCGCCTCCTCGCAAGCGGCCCGAGGCGGCCATACGCCGCCCCCTGTGTGCCCGCGGCCCGCGCAGGGCCGGTCGCCGGGTGAGTGCCCGGGTTTCTCCCCCGGCGCGTCTGCAGGGCGGGCGTCCCCCGGGGGCGCGATGCCGGCGGGGGCCGGGCCCGCCTGTCTCTGTGTGTGCCCTCTTCGCCGCTCTGGGGCCAAAATGTGCCGGGGCCTCGGATCCCGCTCCCCAGCGGGGGTTTTAGGGTGACAGGGTCAGCCGACTGCAGAAGGTCATGCCGTGTGCTAGGCTGGCTTCCGGCTTGGATTCTGCTCTCGCCTGGGATTGGGGCCTTCTGTGCTCGGGCTACTGGCGTCCTATTAAACTGAGCGTGTATAGGGGGTGGGGAGGTTGAAGACTGCTACTGGCCTCGGGTACCACTTACTCTTCTCCTTAGGACTGACCAGCTTGGGTGCTGCCCCTCGTGCGAGCATTATTTGTGATCAGTAACCTGCTGGGACTTAGATTTCGAGAGGTTTATTGCGGGAGGGATAGATTGGGAATTTAAGGCGAGCCGGAGATAGTTAATTATGCGGGGATAGAGAGGGACGTTAATTATGATCAGTTTGGGCTGTTGCTTTGCCTTTCTTCTCGACATTTAGAAGGGCGGGATATGGGTTGGGAATTGTCCTAGTAGGGCCCTGTAAGCGTCAACGAGTGAATAAGTGGACACGTGCAGGGGACTCCGTGAGGATTTAAGGAGGCCGAGGGATCGGTGGTGTCAGATGTGTGAATACTTTCGTGGATTGAGGTTTATCAGGAGATAGGTCTGGCATAGACTCGGAGGGGGCATAAGGAAGTTTGATGAAAAAGTAGGAGAGTGGTATTCTGGCCATCTGAGAAGGGGGAGATGGGCACTGAGGTTTTAGAATTGGAGAAAACCAGATTTTGAAAGACTGTTTATAAATAAAGTTATTTTGGGAGACAACATAGGATGAAGAGCCAAGGATTTGCCATTGGGCAAGTCACTTAAACCATTTCTGGGCCTCGGTTTCCTTAGTAAGATGGAGTGGTAATAGGGTTGGTAGCACTGCATGAGATTATCTATAAAAAACACTTAACTTAGGGCCTGGTACCTAGGAAGCACTTTATTAGTTGTAATAGTAGTAATAACTATGATTACATGGATCTTTGTGGAGCAGCCTAGAAACCTATTCTCTGCATAAAATTATATGGAGGAAAAGTTTTACGACTTAACAACTCAGTTATAGATCTTTGGAACATAGCCTACTTCTAACTTACGGCCTGCCTGGATTTTGTTCTTAGGCCTGAACAGTTAACCTTCAGGAGCCATGCCTCTGCTTTCTCAGAAAGTATATCTTTGCTTTCAAAGACTTTATTTTGAGAAAGTTGTGCCAATTACTTTTTTTTAAGATAGTCCTTAACTATCTTCCATGAGGCCAGAGGAGGGTCAGTGGTATCTTTGATCTTCACTGTTGCATTTGAGGAAAACTGTAGAACACAATCTAGTAGAGAGGGTGTTGGTCTTGGTGTTCATTAGACCTGGATTCCGTTGGCCTGCTCTGTAATCTAACCTAACCTCTTTGATCCTCAGTTTCATGATCCCCGTAAGGTCGCGGTAACAAGGCCTTTCTCCCTTTTTTGCAAAGCTGATTTCTTGTCATTCAGGATTCAACTTAAATACTTTCTTCAAAGAAGCCTTACTTATCTCAGCACTCAATCTAAAATCTATGCTATTTTAATTTTAACACGGTATGTGTGACTTGTCCAATATTAATCTGTTTTTTGTTTGTTTCCTTTAGTAGAGAAAATGAATTGCGTAAGAGCAGGACTTTGTTTTGCTCACCACTGCGTACTCAGCTCATAACAAACAATAAAGAAATGTTCCATCTTTCTCTTGTACTCTTAACAGTCCTTTTGTGACAGTCTCCTGACCCACAGCCTGTAAGACTGCCCGGATCTTTCCCCACCCTTCTTAGAACTCTGGACTTAACCTCTAGGTGCTTTCCAGTTTCCCTTCCCTTGTCCCTATTCCTGTCTCCTTTATTTCCTCACTTCATGTTCATTCTTCCACCCACTGCAATCATACTACTGGCAAAGCCATCATTGTCTTATTTATTAACTTTCTGTTGTATATATTTTTTATTTTACTTACTTTTTTTTTTTAGTAGGCCCCACACCCAGTGTGGTGCCTAAAGCAGGGTTTGAACTCCCCACCATAAGATCAAAACCTGAACTGAGATCAAGAGTCGGTTGCTTAACTGACTGAGCCACCCAGATACCATTATTTTATATTTTTAAATTATAAAACTCATGTGCTTTGAGGAGCAATTGCAAAATACAGAGGGATTAGTAATAAATTAAAAATCACCCTTAGGTGCGTGGCTGGCTCAGTCTCTGTAGTGTGAGGCTCTTGATCTTGGGGTTGTGAGTTCGAGCCCCACGTTGGGTGTATGAATTACTTAAAAATGAAATCTTAAATAAATAGATAAATAAAAAAAATTACCCTTAATTTATCATCCAGAGAGAGCTGTTGAAATGTATACAGCCTTTGTGTGTGCATGTCCTTTTTTTAAAATAAAAAAAATTTATTCATGAGAGGCACGGAGAGAAGTAGGCTCCTCACTGGGAGCCCCATGTGGGGACTCTATCCCCAGACTGGGATCACTCCCTGAGCCAAAGGCAGGCGCTCAACCGCTGAGCCACCCAGGCATCCCATGTGTGTAGATTTTTTTTTTTTTTAAGATTTTATTTATTTGTTCATAGAGACACAGGCAGAGGGAGAAGCAGGCTCCATGCAGGGAGTCCCATGTGGGACTCTATCCTGGGTCTCCAGGATCATACCCTGGACTGAAGGTGGCGCTAAACCACTGAGCCATCCGGGCTGCCTTGTGTGCATGTTTTTATGTATGTATCCATACATAATCATTTATGTATGTATAAATGAAAGTTTATTTCACTTAATATTTCCAAAGGAACATTAATTACCAAATCCACCTTTAAGTCCTTGACCCCTGGTATATTATTATGTCTCCCATTTCTCCCTTCATGAGACCCTTTGCGTGGCATTGATGACACCAGTCTTTCATGATTCTCTTTAGGATTTTTCTCATGTGCTGTGTTGCTTCCTTTTTCTTATGTTCATTTCTTAAATGCTGATGTGTTGAGTGGTTTTGTCTCTCTAGTCCTTATGTTTTTTCATTCACTTTGGGTGACCTTACCCATTTTTAAGCCATCAGCCCCTTCCTACTCATCTGATAATAGCATTATCTCTCTCCCTGGATATATAGACCATTTATTAGACACCTACACCGGTTGAATTACAGGTGCTTCAAACCCATCACATCTCAAGTTGGACTCACCTTTCCTCTCAGATTTGTTCCTTGTGTGTTCCCTATTTTAGTGAATGTTGCCATTTCTGTCTACTTTCTAGAGATTTTTCATTCTTCTTTCATTGACACCTCCCTGACCCAATTCACCCCATATATATTGATGACACGTGATTAAGTTTTTGCTAGATTTACTCCATCTGGAGTGAATCCCCGTTTTCTTCAACCTTCACATTATTCTCTAGTCTCCTTGCAACTGCTGTACCTCCATCATGTCATTTTCCTACTTAGACACTGGTGGCTTCCATTAGTTCCAAGATAGGGCTTCATGATCTGGAGATACCTGTGGAGCCTCACTTTTGAGTTCCTTTCCATGGCATCCTGTATTCTAACTGTACCATACTACTACTTCTGAGTCCTCTACAACCGGGCTTTTTAGTGAGCATAAAAATTCCTTGGGGATCTTGTTAAAATGTAGATTCTGATTTTGTAGGTCTAGGCAAGGAACTGAGATTCTGCATTTCTAACAAGCCCCCAGATGGTAAAGGTACTTAGTATTGGTTCACAGCTCTGAGGAGCCATGTTGCACATCTCTTTGCCTTTGAATGTGGTGGTCACTCTTGGGATGGTGTTGCCCCTTCTCCCTACTCAGGTGTTCCTTTTCTCTGTTAAATCTTGGTTGTTTCTCCTATTTGATGACTCCTCTTTTGTGCTTTCTCTCAGATCCTGAATCACTAAGCATCCATTAGCATGATTACATGTGTACCCACCAGCACTCCAGACCTGGCTATACATTCCTTGAAGGCAATGATTTTGTCTTACTCTTTGCCTTCCCTGGTGTCTGACTTTGTGGCACATAGTAGGTATCAAATATTTTTTTAGTAAATCAGTGAAAATCTTAGATGTTGAGGAAGGAATATTGTGACTGCAAAGACTTTTTGAAGACATATTTAATCCACTCCTGCAGTGCAGTGAACCTCCATTAATTCACCCCAATCTTGGTTTCCAAGAATGTTCTGTGAAAGACTGATGAACATTATTGGGTGAAATTTTAGAATTTATTAATTTGTTTTCAAAGTTGAAGCACCAGGAAGTACATACTTCTGTATTTTTTTTTTTTGTATTTTTTTTTTAAGATTTTATTTATTTATTCACGATAGACACACACACAGACAGAGGGTCAAAGGGAGAAGTAGGCTCCGTGCAGGGAGCCCGATGTGGGACTCAATCCCCGGACTCCAGGATCACGCCCTGGGCCAAAGGCAGGCGCCAAACCGCTGAGCCACCCAGGGATCCCCACGTCTGTATTTTTAAGTCTTGCTCCCCATTACCCATTTCAGTACTTTTTTCTTTAACAAATTTTTCTTAAAAACCAGCTCTTACCTTATTCTCTGTGGGGAGTTTGAGGGGCAAACACTGTTGCTTTCCCCACAGACTCTTTTTTTTCCCCCTTGCACTTCTGGATCAGAAGCTGCTTATATTTTCTTGTGAGAGTTTTTAGACTTCTGTGCTTCAGAGGAAAGATAAACTTTGAATTATAGCCATTTGGAAGTGGATCTAGATTGGTGATTGACTTAAAGGGGAAGAGCACATACTGCCCTATGACAGAATGATGTGACTTCTAAAGTTGGAAGGAAGGAAACTTTCCCTGGCTTATTTCTTAATAAGAAAAAAATCTTAAATATTAAGAGTCTGTCTGGGTCCTTTGGAGTTATGATTCAGCCTCTGGTTTCTGTGTGTATACACTTCTTAATTACAGAGGGCTATGATAGGCACATGTACAGCTCATATATTCTATCCATAAAAGAGGAACATAATACTGTGGTATTTCAGAGAGAAGAGCAGTCACATTTGTGGTAGGGGGCTCACTTGAGTGTAAGAGAATATATGGTAATGAGGAGTCAGAGTGTTCTAGGGGAAGAGAAGAGCATGAAGGGACTTGGAGATCAAACTTTTATCTTGTGTGGCTACATGGGATTGGATGTAATGGAAGTTGATACTGCCAAGGTCAGTTGATTCCTTGTAGCTACTAAGGTTGTTTAGAAGTTGGTCATTTGATGATTGGAAGCAATCGGAGGGTTTTGAGAGGTATAGGTCCTGACAAAGTTTACATAGACTGTAGGAGAGACAGAGGTTGGGGATGGAAAGATCAGTAGGAACAACATTGATACTACAGATTAGGGCTAATAGGACCTCGGCTAGGTGGTGCAGAACTGAAAACGCTTTTCTTCTTGAGAGGGAGTGAACAGGAGATTGGTCAGCATGTTGGCAGAATAAATTTGGAGATGAGGCTAAATAGTAGTACCTTCAGATTAAATCTTTACCATTTTCAAGTTGTTTGTATGATTACATCACACATATATTTCATCTTCTAAGGGTTGATATTACAAATTAGGAAGAGTGAAGTAGTTTATCTGGGATCTCCAGTTGGGATTTAGCTACAGACTCAGCTGCCCAGACTGTAGGCACTGGGCAGCCGTGTCTGTAGGCAAAACACTGAAGTGTTTTGAATATATTGTGTTTTAGGTATTGAAGAGATTACTTATAGACATAAAGACATTTTTTAAAAAACGGGAAAGGAGAGAAAATGAGTGGGAAATATCAGTGAGAGTGACAGAACAGGAGAACTCCTAACTCTGGGAAATGAACAAGGGGCAGTGAAAGGAGGTGGGCGGGGGGTTGGGGTGACTGGGTGACGGGCACTGAGCGGGGGCGCTTGACAGGGTGAGCACTGGGTGTTATGCTATATGTTGGCAGATCGAACTCCAATAAATACAAAAAATACATTTTTTAAAAAGGTGATATGATACATTATAAATTTAGGAACTAAAGACAAGTAAGTAAGAACGTAAGATCTGAGAATGTAAACTCTGGAAGGGATCTTTAGAGTAATCTTGTCCATCCCACTCTCACTTTATAGATTCTAAAGAGTATCTTGTTCCATATCACATCATAGGTCCCGACCTGTTCATCACTTCCTGTCCAATCTGAGTACCACTGAAACTGTTATTTATATTTAAGTTTTTTTTTTGTTTTTTTTAAGATTTTATTTATTTGAGAGACAGAGCACACAAGGCAGGGGAAGAGGCAGATGGAGAAGCAGGCTCCATGCTGAGCAGGGAGTCTGATGCAGGACTTCATCCCAGGACCTTGGTATCATGACCTGAGCTGAAGGCAGATGCTTATGTGACTGAGCCACCTCTGATATTTTTCTTAATGTTGGTTTTAGGTTTAGACTAACATTATCGTAACTTTATCTTAAGCAAAAATATTAGTAAAATAAAGACCTTGATGTGATAGTTACTTTTAAGTAATAACTTTTAAGTATTAATTAAAATAGATAAAACTGCTAAAATAGAAAATTTTTGTTTAATTTTTATTTATTTTTTTGAAAATTTTTGTTTAAATGGTATCTGTCTTGCCTAGTGGAAGGGTGATATTTTTGGAAATACTTTACTATTTCAGTTAATCTTCGTGATATCCTTGTGGGGTAAATACTGTTATCTCCCAGATTTTACAGGCTTAAAAGTTGCAATAACTTGGCCACATTACACATCTTTTTTTTTTTTTTTAAGATTTTATTTATTCATGAGAGACAGAGAGAGAGAGTCAGAGGGAGAAGCAGGCTCCATGCAGGGAGCCCAATGTGGGACTTGATCCCAGGTCTCCAGGATCAGGCCCTGGGCTGAAGGTAGTGCGAAACCGCTGAGCCACCCAGGCTGCCCTACGTTATATATCTTATAAATGGCACAACCTGATGTCAGGCTGGTCTGCAAAACTCAGGTTCATGCTCTTCAAGCTCAGAGCTCCTGTGTTTCCACCATGCCATGGAGCCTTCTGTTTTTGTCTCTAAGATTGTGCTTGTCAAGTGTTCATGAAAATAACATAATAGGGTAGGATGTATACAGAGGATTAAGTAAGCCATTCTAGGGCACTTTGACATGAAATTTTCTTCATTATACATAAAGAAGTGAGAATTAACATTGTATTGGTGAGATTTCTTGCTTGGACTTTGCAGTTAAATTGGCTGGAGGCTTTGGTGATAGCTATTTCTTTCCTGTCTCCACCACTCACTCTGGTGTAATCTTTTGTCAGCCTTTACTTGGACAATTGCAATATTTTCCTAAATGGTATCTCTGTCTTAATTCTTGTTGCTCTCTAATTCTTTACCCCATGGCTAGACTAATCTTTTCTTTTCTTTTTTTTTTTTTTTAGACTAATCTTTTCAAAACAGAAATAGATCATGCCACAATCCCTGTTTATAAACCTTCAATAGGGTTCTGATACAGCTCTGTACCTAGAATAAAATCTGTACCAAAAATGAAATCCAGACAGACTCTTTATCATCACAGTCTTTCATGATCTAACCCACTCAGTAACCCAGTCTTCCTCTCCAGCCACATCCCGTGTGTTGCTTACTTGCTTGGCCTGCTGACTGTTCTGGCTTGCTTGGAATACTGCTCCCCTGTTGTCTATGGCTGCTTCTTTTCATCCTCAATTAAAAAATTAGTGTCATTTTCTTTGAACATTTCTTTTTAAGATTTTATTTATTTATTTTTTAAAAAGATTTTATTTATTCATGAGAGAGACAGAGAGAGGCAGAGACACAGGCTCCATGCAGGGGGCCCGATGTGGGACTTGATCCCGGGACCCCAGGATCATGCCCCACTGAAGGCAGGTGCTAAACCGCTGAACCCCCCAGGGATGCCTTAAGATTTTAAGTAACCTTGCACCCAACATGAGGTTTGAACTCATAACCTCTGCATACTCCACTGACTGAGCCAGCCAGGCACTCCAAATTTCCATTTGGTTCCTCATTTTTAAAAAAAAGTTATTATTTTTTTGTAATCTCCCTACATGTAGTGTAGGGCTCAAACTCATGACCCCAAGCTCAAGAGTTGCATGCTTTTCCAACTGAGCCAACCAGGCATCCCCATTTTCTTTGAACATTTTATTTGAAGTAGAGCTCTGTTTCATTGAAGTCCCTTGTTTATGTCCTTCATAGAGCTTAACACAAGTGTTTATTTTTTTGAAGTTTAATTGAATATCAGGTTTACTTACCAGATAAATAGAAGGGCTGATCCTAGTATAGTGCCTTATACATTGAAGGTGCTCAGTAAATATTTTTTGAGTTAATAAATGAAAGAACGTAGTGTTGTGAAAAAAAGTAAAGAACAACTATAGGATATTAAAGAGAGAATGACATGAAGATGACTTTGGGAATGGTTGATCTGGCAGTTGTATGAATAAATCCTGAAACCTGAGAAAGTAATTATGGATTTGTTGCAAAAAAATCCATGTATTCTGGATTGAGCAAAGGATTAGATAGATGTGAAAGGTGAGAGGGATTGAGCAATAAAATAACCTAAGATTTTTTTTTTAAATTATTTATTTATTCATGAGAAACAGAGAGGCAGAGACACAGACAGAGGGAGAAACAGGCTCCACGCAGGGAACCGACGTGGGACTTGATCCCATTTCTCCAGGATCACACCTTGGGCTGAAGACGGCGCTAAACCGCTGGGCCACCAGGTCTGCCCTAACTCAAGATTTTGAGCTTGAAAGAACAATGCAGTGGTGGTAAAGTCTATAGCAGTAGAGAAATTTGAAAGAAGTACCAACTACTTTTAAAAGGAGGCATTATTGGGGTGCCTAGGTGTCTCAGTTGGTTAGGTGTCTGACTCGATTTCAGCTCAGGTCATGGTCCCAGGGTTGTGGGATCCAACCCTGAGGTAGGCTCCATGCTTTCTGAATAGTCTGCTTGAGATTCGTTCTTTCTCTCTCTCTTCCCACTGCACGCATGCATGTGTTTCCTCTCTGTCTTTTAAATAAATAAATCTTGGGATCCCTGGGTGGCGCAGTGGTTTGGCGCCTGCCTTTGGCCCAGGGCGTGATCCTGGAGACCCGGGATCAAATCCCACATCGGGCTCCCGGTGCATGGAGCCTGCTTCTCTCTCTGCCTGTGTCTCTGCTTCTCTCTCTCTCTCTCTCTCTCTCTCTCTCTGTCTGTGACTATCATAAATAAATAAATTTAAAAAAAAAAAATAAATAAATCTTTAAAAAAAAATTAGGGATGCCTGGGTGAGTCAGTGGTTAAGCATCTGCCCTTCTCTCAGGTCATGATCCCAGGGTCCTGGGATCAAGTCCCACATCAGGCTTCTCACAGGGAGCCTGCTTCCTTCCCCTGCCTAGGTCTCTGCCTGTCTCTCTGTGTCTCTCATGAATAAATAAAACTTTTTTTTTTTTTTAAGATTTTATTTATTTATTCATGAGAGACACAGAGATGTGGGACTCGATCCCAGGACCCCAGGATCATGCCCTGAGCCAAAGGCAGACACTCAACCGCTAAGCCACGAAGGCGTCCCTAAATAAAATCTTTTTTTTTTTTTTTTTAAGGTTTTATTTATTTATTCGTGAGAGAGAGGGAGAGAGGCAGAGACACAGGCAGAGGGCGAAGCAGGCTCCATGCAGGGAGCCCGATGTGGGACTCGATCCTGGGTCCCCAGGATCAGGCCCTGGGCTGAAGGCAGTGCCAAACCGCTGAGCCACCTGAGCTGCCCCCTAAATAAAATCTTAAAAAAAAAAAAAATTAAGGGCAGCCCAGGTGGCTCAGCGGTTTGGCACTGCCTTCAGCCCAGGGCCTGATCCTGGGGACCCAGGATCGAGTCCCACATCGGGCTCCCTGCATGGAGCCTGCTTCGCCCTCTGCCTGTGTCTCTGCCTCTCTCCCTCTCTCTCACGAATAAATAAATAAAACCTTAAAAAAAAGGGAGGAGGCATTATTGGAGCACCTCGCTGGTTCAGTCAGTGGAGAGTATATAACTCTTGATCTCAGGGTTGTGAGTTGAAGTCCTACATTGAGCATGGAACCTACTTTAAATAAATAAAAAGAGGCATTACCCATTTTTAACATGTTAAACTTAAGTGGAATCAGTATATGTAAAAAATGTTTTTAAAAGAATTGCATACCATGATCAAGTTGGGTTTATTCCAGGTGTGCAAAGCTGACTCAGTATCTGAAAATCAATCCCTGTAATCAAACATATCAACAGGCTAAAGAAAACTCAAGTGAAATAGTTAAAATTAGGGATTGGTGAGAACAAATTTGAGGTCCCCATTCCCTACAGAATAGTACAGCAAGATAAGCTGGGAGAAAGAGTGAGAGAGAGAGAGAGAGAGAGAGGCAGAGACACAGGCAGAGGGAGAAGCAGGCTCCATGCTGGGATCCCGACGTGGGACTCGATCCCAGGCCTCCAGGATCACACCCTGGGCTGAAGACGGCGCTAAAACCGCTGAGCCACCTGGGCTGCCCTCCAGGTTTAATTTTTACCACTTTCCATTGTGAACCCCTTATTGCAGCCAGGTTAGTTTTCTTGATGCTTTTCTGCCATGTTGAGCTCATTTCGGAAGGAGACTACCCAAGTACAGATCTGGGACCTGTCATCCTGTCATTAACTAGCTTTTGCTATGACTTTGGGCAATTTGCTTCAGTTTTCTTATCTATAAAATGAAGATTATGGTAATAATTTTTTGTTACCTAGGAAGCATCATTAAATGCATAATAAATATTAATTACTGGTTATACCTATTGCATATCTGTATCCTCTTTTTTTTTTTTTTTTTAAATTCTGGGAGCTCCAAAGTGCTAGATGCTCCGATGACTCATTATAGCAATGAAGAACGTAACACAGAAGGGAGAATTTTGAGAACATGTGTGATTAGTTTCCTGTATATTTGAAGTTTAAAAAGAATGAGTAATACTTCAATAAAAAGTTTATTTGAGGGGCCCCTGGTTGGCTTAGTCAGTTAAGCATCTGACTGACTCTTCAGTCATGATCCCAGGATTCTGGGATCAAGCCCCATGTCTGGCACCCTGCTCAGTGGAGAGTCTGCTTCTCCCTCTCCCTCTGCTGCTATTCCCCTTGCTCGTGCGCATGTGTTCTCTCTCTCTCTCAAATAAATATATATGTGCTGCCGAAGTGAGTACTCTCTCAAATAAAAAAAATCTTTAAAAAGTTTACTTGAAAAAATAAGTGTCAAGAATACCCAAGACAAGACAGTGCAGCCCTGGTGGCCCAGCGGTTTAGCGCCGCCTTCAGCCTGGGGTGTGATCCTGGAGACCTGGGATCGAGTCCCACGTCAGGCTCCCTGCATGGAGCCTGCTTCTCCCTCTGCCTGTCTCTGCCTGTCTCTGCCTCTCTCTCTCTCTCTCTCTGTCTCTCATGAATAAATAAAATAAAATAATAAAAAAATTAAAGAATACCCAAGACACATAAAGAACTCTTAAAATTCAACGATAAGAAAACTTAAAGAAAAAGGGAAACATAATGATCCAGTTGAGAAATGAACAGAATATCTGAACAGATAGGTCACCAAGAAAGACATAAAGGAGGCAAATAAGCATATGAAGAAATGTTCAACATCATATGTCATTAGGGAATTGCAAATTAAAACAATTAGATACCACTACATACCTGTTAGAATGACTGAAATCTGAAACACTTGTGGCACCAAATGATGGTGAGGATGTGGGGCACTAGAGATCTCTCCGAGTCATTGCTGGTGGCAATACTGAGTGGTACAGCCATTTTGGAAGACAGTTTGGCGGTTTCTTTCAAAGCTAAATAAACATGAGCTTACCATATAATCCAGCACTCAAACTTTTAGATACTTAACCTAGATGAATAGAAAATTTACAAAAATCTGCGTGCAAATTCTTATGGATGCTTTATTCATGCTTGCCCAAATTGGAAGCAGCTAGTATGTCTGTCCTTCCTTCAGTAGATGAATGGATAAACAAATGGTGGTAAATCCATAAAATGGAATATTACTCAGCATTAAAAAGAAATGCGTTATCAAGTCACAAAAGGACATAGAGGAACCTTAAATGTATTTTGCTTTGTGGAAGAAGACAGTCTGAAAAAGTCTTTCTACTGTGTGATTCCAACTACAAAACATTTTGGAAAAGGCAAAACTACAGAGGGCGAAAGGTGATTACCAGGGGTTCAAGAGGAGGGGGGGAAGGGATGAATCGGTGGAGCATGGGGCATTTTTAGGGCAGTGAAACTGTACTGTGAGTACTGTAATGCTTGTCATACATTTGTCAAAAACTCTTAGATATGTACATATACAGAGTGAACCCTATTGTAAATTATAGGCTTTAATGTATCATGATTGGTGTATCATTTGTAACACATGAACCACAGTAATGCAAGATATAAATAGGGGAAACTGAGTGGAGAGGGAAGAGGATATGTAGGAACTCTACTCACTGTACAGTTTTTCTGTAAACCTAAAAATGCCTTGAAAAAGTAAAATATTAGGGGAAAAAAACAGGTTTAAGAGGGGAGTCCCATGGAAGCCTGCTTATCATAATCTGATCCTTGTACCTTTTTGAAATATGGACGTACAAAATCAGTTTTTTGTACTAAAGAGTCAAAATAAAAACCACCATCAATTAAAACAAACAGAAAAACAATGCCAGATTTTGCTAGAGAAAATTTATGAGGAATCTGAATATTAGTGGTGAGTGCCAGAGTCTTAGGAGGGAACCTAAGATGTTTAACTCAAAAATGCAAAGGAGTCATTTATGACACGTTGATAAGATGATAAAATGATTTTCCTTTATGTGGTTATATCAATTTTGGTCATCAGAATTTGGAGACAGTGCCTTCTAGCTTGTGCAACTCTGATGGTTAGGTGCCTCTGCTACATGGATTCACCTTCACCCCTGGACTTTAGCACAGCATACGTATTGTTCTAGGCATGAAATTCTTATTTCCTGTTGGGTATGTTTCTGTGGAATTTAAAAATAAATTTAAGGCCAAATAATGTAGAAAGCATTGCCAGGTAGGGAAGCTCTGGAAACTTCCCTTTGAAGAGTGAAGAATCCCTTAGTTAAATAACTAACCTTCCTTCACCCCAGTTAATTCTATGGTGGATTCATAATTCAGCTTATCTAATTAAAGTCGAGTTTACTTGTGTGTAGACTTAACCGCATTAAAGATTTATTTGTGAGAAAAATTAGCTTTAAAATGTTCAGAATTGGGACGCCTGGGTGGCTCAGCGGTGGGGCGCATCTGCCTTCGGCTCCGGTGTGATCCTGGAGTACCATGATCGAGTCCCACATGTGCCTTCCTGCATGGAGCCTGCTTCTCTCTCTTTGTGTCTCTGCCTCTGTGTGTGTGTGTGTGTGTGTGTGTGTGTGTATGTGTGTCTCATGAATAAATTTAAAAAAATGTTCAGAATAACATACTGGTTTACTAACCTCTCTGTCTTCTGTCTGAATTTTGTATTTGTTTGATCATATATTTTAAAACTGCATTTTAGTAAAGGTTTAACTTTTGTGCTTTTTCACAATTTATAAGATTTGGGTATGTAAAAAATCTTGGCAAATACATTTCATTACAATTGTGCAATTTTTCTTTTTTAAACATTTTTTATTTTCTTTTAAAGTTTTTTGTTTTTTGTTTTTTTAAATACATGATAGACACAGATAGGCAAGACACAGGCAGAGAGAGAAGCAGGCTCCTCGCAGGGAGCCCAACGTGGGACTCCATCCCAGGACCGCAGGATCACTCCCTGGGCCAAAGGCAGGCACTCAACTGCTGAGCCACCCAGGTGTCCCAACATTTTTTATTTTTAAATAATCTACACCCAACATGAGGCTCGAACTCACAATCCTGAGGTCAAGAGTTGTATGCTCCATGGACTGAGCTAGCCAGGCACCTCTCCAGTTTTGAAATTTCTATGTTAATCAGTTTTCATTGTTGAACAATATTATTTATTGCACACTTACCTGAACTTCATGTTCAGAGTGATTTAAAATAATGTTATTTTATGTTTACTGAGCAGGGGCATAGTTTAATAACAACTGATCCAGTAGACAGGTGAATGGCCAGGGAAAACCTTTGAAAATAAGGGATAAACATTTAGGAGTGGTACATATTTCTGTGGATTTTAGGTAATTAATTCAGCTCATTTAATCAGTTAGCCATTTACAATGTGCTGATCAATAGATTTGTAAAGGTAAGACGGAGTTGTCTTATTTAATTAGTGTCCTGGTTTTTTTCCATTGTTTTCCAGTCTGTTTACATAGGTAGACTTATTGATGACCAGAGTGCTTGTGATTTGTCCCAGATCACAGTGGTAGGAATTTTAGTATCAAGTTACTGCCTCTGTATTTTACATAATCTTGTAGTGAAACTTTCGTTGTAGCTTTAAAAAAAAAAAAATTATTCATGAGAGACACACAGTGTGAGAGGCAGAGACAGGCAGAGAGAAGCAGGCTCCATGCAGGGAGCCCAGTGCGGGACCCGATCTCAGTTCCCCAGGATCCCACCTTGTGCCGAAGGCAGAAGCTCAACCGCTGAGCCACCCAGGCATCCCTATAGCTTTCTTTAATGTAATATCACATACTTAATCATTTAATTTATAGCTGATTTTTCAAGGTTAATAATATAGGCTAGGAAACCAACAGTTTTATTTATTTATTTATTTTTTAAAAAGGTTTTATTTATTTGAGTGAGAGAGAGTGTGCATGAACACAAGTGGGGGGGGAGGGGGAGGAGCAGAGGGAGAAGGAGAAGCAGTGTTCCTGCAATGGGCAGGGGGCCCAATGTGGGGCTCCATCCTAGGATCTCAGGATCATGATCTGAGCTGAAGGCAGAAGTTTAACTGTTTGAGCCACCCAGCTGCCCCAACAAGTTTATTTTTAAACTCACTACTTTGGGGATCCCTGGGTGGTGCAGCGGTTTAGTGCCTGCCTTTGGCCCAGGGCGCGATCCTGGAGACCCGGGATCGAATCCCATGTCGGGCTCCCGGTGCATGGAGCCTGCTTCTCCCTCTGCCTGTGTCTCTGCCTCTCTCTCTCTGTGTGACTATCATAAATAAATAAAAATTAAAAAAAAATAAACTCACTACTTTGTAAACATTTATTTTGGTAATCATGGTAAAGATGTGCTAATGCAAGAAAAATGGGATTATTCTGTAGGCATCCCTGGATTAATAAGCATAGTATCAGACTTTGTTAATATGTACGTTGTATATATTATTTAGTTATAATTCCTGGCTGCTATGGAAAGTTTAAGGTATTTTGGAATAAATGTGTAAATCTTTGCACATTAGAAATTTTGTGTTAGGGGCACCTGAGTGGCTCAGTTAACTGCCTGCTTTTGGCTCCGGTCGTGATTCTAGGATGCTGGGCCTCATCAGCTCCTTGCTCCTCAGGGAGACTGCTTCTCCTTCTCCCTCTCCCTCTGCCTGCCACGCCCCCTGTTTGCACGTGCTCTCTCTCTGTCAAATAAAATCTGTAAAAAAATAAAAAAGCAATTTGTGTTAAATAGTGTTTTAATACAATAGTAAGTTTAAATTCAAAGATTTATGACAGGGTTGTCACACATGAGGATTATTTTTAAGTCTGGTATTTGTAAATTAGGTACAGCCTGTATTTCTATAGTATGGATTACCTCTGATTTCGTGTTTGAGAGCGTTTGGCTTATGTATTAGGCTCCATATTAAAATATTGAATGATTTAAATATTGTTTGCTCTTTATAAACACACATGTGCTCTTTATAAACACACATGTGCTAGTCTTTATAAACACACATGTGCTAGTCTGATCTTGTCCAATTTATAATTTTTTTTTTACTTTCTGAAAACTAATGATGGTTTATACCAGGAATCCAGTTATATTTTTAATGAATGCTGTTGTTCAAATAACTAGAAAAGTATATAATTAGCATCTTGACAGATGGAAAGCAGATAGGATTGGGAGCTGAAATTCTAAAATGCTTCAGATTTATTTAAACAGATTGGAAATTCTTTTGTCCTGAATGACTCTTTAAGATACTGCATAATTTAAACTTGGATATTGGTCTTCTATTAAATTCATAATGAGATTATACCTAGAAAGCATTTGAAAGCAGTTAACAGAATTTTGAGTATGTTAGATCTCTTGTCTCATTTGTAGAGGTGAGGAGAGCTTTGTAGCATAAACTGCTTCATTTTCCTTCATTAATCTGGTTTTACTTAAGAGAAATTAAAAAAAAACCTCTTAAATCATACCATATTATCTTAGTTTCAAATGATTCCATGTGGAAGGTTATCAAGACATTATCAAACAATTATTTAAGGGATTTACTTTGCATACATTTTGTGCTTTCTTTCCTACCTTTTTAGACTTCTTTAAGCATTTTTGCCTTTTGCACCAGAATTTAGGTATTTAGTAACCAATAAACTTTGCTTATTTAAATAAATTTTGCTCAAGAAGAGAAATATGGATAGAGTTGAGTTAATTACCATTTGTGTTTCATTTTATAGAGGGCTACTGAGCCAAGCCAGGCCATACGCCATTGCTGTTGAGAAAAATAATTTTCTTCAAGAGGAGCCCACTTCTCATAGAAGGAACACCAGTCAATTTGACTGGGCTCTAATGAGATTGGATAATTCTGTCCGAAGAACTGGCCGCATCCCAAAGACTCTTCTACAAAAAGTCTTTGACAATACCTGTCACTCAGGTATTTGAAAATTTCCTGTACAAAAGTTGATTGTCTTGTTTGGGGGCAAGCTTGCTGTAGAATATGATTTGATGTTTTTAATTTTGTTTGTTATTTTTGTTGATCATCAAGATTTTATGTCAGGATTGTGATCTTATGGTCTTTCCAACTCATCAGTGCAAAGTTTTGAGTGAAACATTTTGTTTTAGATGTTTATTTTGAAATCAAATAAAAATAGTCTTTTTGCTTCCCAAAGCAAAAAGTTTAAAGAGAATCATTTTTAGTAGTAACTTGTCTTGGTAGTTATTATTTTTCTTACATTCCGTTGTACAGTGTCAGCTTTCCCTAAGATGCTTATGTATGATAGATTTCCAGAAAGATCATTATTTCCCTTTCATTTTCACTTAGTTTTATAATCTGTTTGAGTCACTTACTTTGATAGTCTGGTGGAAGCCTGTGGGCCCCCTCACCACCACCACCCCCCGCCCCCCCCACCCGCAAACCCACATGGAAACACGCACATAATTTTGCATGTAGTTACAGAATATGCTCCAGCTTCCTAAAGCCCATCTGGAATTATTCAGATTAAGAAGCTGTGGGATCTAATGATGAGGGATAGCAAAACAAATATCAGTTATAATTGTGTGCTCTTGTGTCATTTTCTCTTTGATTTATTCAGAGTTGTATAACTATTACCATAGTTATATTTAGAACATTTTTATCACCTCAAAAAGAAATCTCTAAACCCTCAGCCATTATCCCTCAACCCCTCATCCCTTCCAGCCTTAAGCAACCACTGGTGTACTTTCTGGCCTTACAGATTGGCTTATTTTGGATACTTTATATAAATGGACTCATACAGTAGGTGGTTTAGTTTTGGTTTTGTTAGGTTTTAAAGTCTTCTTTCAGAGACACATGGATAAAGGGAGAGGGAAGTTTATTATTTTGTAATTGATTGTAAACCTAAATTTGGTATTCATGGGTTTTAATTGTACTGCATTAGACTGTTTCATGAGATACTGAGAAGCTTAGCCTTTGAATTGCAGTAAGCATTGCTTATAAATTTAGTTCTAGGTATTTTTGTATGCTAGAGTCTTGTAGATTAGATAGATTCATAACCTTAGCTTCCTTAAGAAAACAAAACTAATTTTAAAAACATAACTTTTAGGGGCAGCCCAGGTGGCTCAGCAGTTTAGCGCAGACTTCAGCCCAGGGCCTGGGATACCCCCCCCCACCCCACCCCCGTATCTCTCATGAATAAATAAAAAATCTTAAAAATAAAAACAACTTTTGGTAACATTGTAAATGATACTTGTGAATTGGGGTAGAGTTGTTCCAGTTTGTGGGTATTTTTAATACTGTCTTGGTGAGACAGATTTTTTGGATATTTACATTTTGATATTTTTCTGTATGAAATAGCTACTGTGTTAAATTTTATGCATTATCTTTTTCATAGGTAGCCCAGGTGGCAATCAAGCCTTGCTTCTCCTGCGCAGCTGTGGTTCTCTCCTGCCTGAACTACAGCTTTCAGAGAGAACAGAATTTGCTCATAGGATATGGGACAAACTTCAGAAATTGGGTATGACTGTTTAAAAATATGATGTGTATACATAAAAGGTGTAGATTTTTTTTTTGGTAAATAAGAATTTTCTTTACATAAATGTTCTAATTCAATTTGATGAAAGAGCTGCTTGATATTTTTTGGTGAGTTATAGTGACATCTAGGGGCATTAAGAATAAAATAATGTAGCATTATGTGTCAATTATACTCAAATGAAAAAATAATCTTCATAACAATTATTACTTTTTATGGTAAGTTAAAAAAGAACAGAATAAAAAGGCATTTGGTGTGTCAAAGTTAGGAATGAATGTACCATTTGACCAAGTAGTTCATTTGTTAGAATATAGGTACACATATACTCAAATATGCAAATGGATACCCTTTATTGTAGCTTGTTTGTAAGAAACTGGAACCAACTCTAATGTCTCTCACTAGGATTGGTTAAATAAATTATGAAGTGTTCATGAATTTGAATACTGTACAACTATTTAAAAAAACTGAAGTTCTTCTATACTAATGCAGGTGTTCTCCAGAATATAAGTAGAAATAAAGGTGCAGAATGGTAATATATAGTATGCTAGCTTTTTTTTTTTTTTTTTTTTTTTTTGCATTTTTTTTTTTTAAGATTTTATTTATTCACGATAGAGAGAGAGAGAGAGGCAGAGACACAGGCAGAGGGAGAAGCAGGCTCCATGCCAGGAGCCTGACGCAGAACTCGATCCCGGGACTCGAGGATCATGCCCTGGGCCGAAGGTAGGCGCTGAACCGCTGAGCCACCTAGGGATCCTCGTATGCTAGCATTTTGAAGAAAAATGTTTATATCTGTATATGAATACAATATTAAAATATTTCTGGAAGGATAATAAATACTAGATACAATTTTTACTCTGTACCTTCTTATGCTTTTAAAATTTTGAACCATGAATGTAGTATCTGTTCAGAAAATAACATAATTTAGAAGACCATTATATATCCAATGTTCATTCTTGATTTTTAAAAATCTTATAAAGAGGGGTGCCTGGGCGGCTCAGTCCATTGAGTTTCCGACTCTTGATATCTGCTCAGATCCTGATCCTGGGGATATGAGTTCAAGCCCCGCATTGGACTCTATGCTGGGCATGGAGCCTACTTAAACAGAGAATAGAAGGATGCTTCTTTTTTTTTTTTTTTTTTTTTTTAGGATGCTTCTTTAACATGTTAAAATTTAAAGCCAACAACTAATATCATGTGTAATGGCAGTAAAATAAGATATGAAACAATACTAGAAATTACTGTTTTTTAGATGATGTGTTTATTTACTTGTAAAATCCCAGAAAATCAATTTAAAATAAAGTAGTAGGAAATATTAAATGTTGAAGAATCTGTAACTTTCCCTAGTTAGAAAACAAAATGCATAAAGGATTCAAGTTTAGTCACAAATATGTAAAATATATCCTTCAAGAAACATGCCACTCCATATGGAAGACTCTATAGAATAAACATAGCCTCACCTCAGTTTTGAATTCATCTAGAATTAATTTTGATAATGAGTTTTTTTTTTTTTTTTTGAATTATAGATGAGGGCAACCTGGGTGGCTCAGCAGTTTAGCACCGCCTTCAGCCCAGGGCGTGATCCTAGAGACCCGGGATCGAGTCCCACGTTGGGCTCCCTGCATGGAGCCTGCTCCTCCCTCTGCCTGTGCCTCTGCCTCTCTCTCTCTCTATCTCTCATGAATAAATAAATAAAATCTTTAAAATAAAATAAAATAAAATTATAGATGAGTATTTGACTTCAGAATGGAAAAAAGAGTTTTCTAGGTACAAAAGCAGCAGAAAAGTTGAAGATAAAGAATTGATTTCATAAAAAATTTCTGAATGTCAGTAAGTCATGTAATTTGAAAACACATGTTGGACTGGGAGAAAGATTTGTGAAGAATATGTACTTCAGTTTTAGAGCTGTAGCCAACCATTATTGGAGTTCAACTTGAATTGATTTTTTAGAAATATTCAGACACTGTATGGTAACATGTAATCGCATTGCAGATACTGAATTGTACGTGGTTCTGTTTAAAGCCCTGTATAACCTATTAATATGGTTAACAGATTGGACACTCAGGGCAGACCACCTACATTCAAATCTATGATCACTTACTAAGCCATGTGGTCTTGGACAAGTGGAAGAGTCAGTTTTCCTCATATATATAAGATAGGGATAAGAGTAACTGTCTCAAAGCTGTTGTGAAAAATGACTGGGCCTCTTGATGAGAGCAGTTTAAGTACAATTCCTGGAACATAGTTATTAGCACTCTACATGTCTAATAAAATAAAAACAAATACTAACTTAATAGAATAGGTCTCTGCAGTCGAGAATCTCAAACTGACATCAGATATTGACCAGGCCTCTGGTGCTACAGAGGGTTAAGTAAAGATAAGAAATTTAATTCATGCAAATCTAGTAAAACATATTAGCCCTAGGTTGATATGATGACCATAATGTCATCAGTGGGTCGAGGAAGGCTGAATGGTAACCATGATTGATGTGGCCGTAGGCAAGATGGACCCAGAAAGTAAACAAAGGGCTTTGGAATACAAGTAGTTAACAACAGCAGACTAGAAAAATAGTGTTCAGCAACTGGAAATGGAGCCTTCAAAGAAACACTTTGAGTACCCTGGTTAGTAAATAAGCAAAGTTGCTAGCACTGTCCTACTTGTATGAAACAACTATAGTCAAAGTTCATCTTAGTGTGTATGTACTGTGGCAAGGACTGCTTTCTGTAGAAAAATCTTTCAGTCACTTTAAATACAGAGGTTATTGTCAATATTTTCCAATAGGAAGGGAATACTATGCTGCGTAAGTAAGAGAGTTCTTACCATCTGAATAAGCAGTTACTTGTAACTGTACAGTAATTCAATTAATTATTGTCTTAAATACTTAGCTTGCTCTGTTCTGACAGGCTTTCTATATAGATGGGTCAAAGTATGGGGTGAAATGCTGAGGTGATTACCCTTTTTGTTTGTTAAACTTAAGTACGCGTATTTTAGTTGTGATAAAGGATATGATTTTATGTACTTTTCTAAAAGTTTGATTTAAACTTTTTTTGTAGGTACTGTGTATGATGTAAGTCACTACAATGCTTTACTTAAAGTCTATCTTCAAAATGAATATAAATTTTCACCAACTGACTTCTTGGCAAAAATGGAGGAAGCAAACATTCAACCAAATCGAGTAGGTAGTTGCTATCATAAATGTTTTTTTGTTACATCGCTTTTTTTATCTCAGGGAAAAAAATAGCATTTAAAAAATATTAACTGGCCCATTTCATTGACAGGTGACATACCAGAGGTTGATTGCTGCTTATTGTAACGCAGGAGATATTGAAGGTGCCAGGTAAGGAGCTCTATAAATGTATGTTTAAGTGAACGAATTTGTAAGTCTTAAAGCCTAGAATATATTCACTCGCCTATTTTTTTTTAAATTAAAGTTTTTTCTTAGGGAAATTACTTCACAATATTTTAATCTAGCAAATTTGGTAATACAACTTAGATAAAATATAAAGTGTAAGAGGAGAAAGACAAGTGAATATTGCTATTTTAATTAAAAATTTGATTTACTGGACCAGAAGCTTAAAGTTGCTGCAATGTATAAAGTTGGCTTTGATCTTTGTAAATTGATATTTCCTAAAGGAAATGTTCTCAGCCATTTAAACTATTCATTTATAAAACAATAGTCTATCTTGCTGATTCATATAAAATCAGTTGTGACATTTATTTCTTTGTATAAATTACTATTTTTGGATGGAGGTTTTAGGAAATAAGGGATAGATTGAGATGTATAATTCACTTTTAATTAAATGGATTTTATTAAACTTTATGCTTTTTAAAGGTTAATTAGTAGTATAGAAGAAAGAATTAGGTTTTAAAAACTTGCCTGCTATTTTTACCAAGAGTAGTTCAAGATATATAATTTGGTATAATTGAAATAATTTCAGGGAGTGAGATTTTCTGTACATATGTTTTTTTTTTTTTTTTTGTACATATGTTGTAAAAAGTGTTTTTGATGTATATTTCTAAGAAGTGTATTCATTTCTCTTTTTCAGCAAGATTCTTGGATTTATGAAAACTAAGGATCTGCCAGTCACGGAGGCAGTTTTCAGTGCTCTTGTTACAGGGCATGCGAGAGCAGGGTAATGTTCAACCTAAGATTTTATTCTCAAGCAAGGTTTAAATTAAAATAATTGTAGGGGCACCTGGGTGGCTCAGTCTGTTAAGCGTCTTCCTTTGGCTCGGGTCGTGATTTCAGTGTCCTGGAATTGAGCCTCGCATTGGGCGCTCTCCTCCACAGGGAGCCTGCTTCTCTCTCTTCCTCTCCTGCCTGCAGCTCTGCCTGCTTGTGCTCTCTCTCTGTCAAATAAAATCTTAAGGAAAAAAAAAATAATTGTACAAGATTCTGAAACCATTTTTATCCCCTCAAAAATTTTGAATGTGTGAGATAGAAGAACATGCAACTTTTATTTTTTATTTAATATTATTTTTTTAACATGCAACTTTTAAATAACTTAAATGTATCTGTTTTGTAAAACTTGTATTTGAAATTTTTCTATTTTAAAAGATAGGCCTGATCCAAAGCCCCTGACTTTCTAAAGTATTTTAATTGCTCTCTTCATGTCTGTGGAAAGCAGTTTCATTTTTGAAGAATAATTTCCTAAACATTATTCTTTCCGTAAAAGGTAAATTTGAGTCATAGCATACTTGACAAAAGAGGACACGTTAATTTAAGGTCTACATGATTATTATGCAATTTGGTTTCTCTTTTGGAAAAGTTGCCTGTCAAAATTTGAGATGTTTATTATTATTGTTACTTCAGAGACTGATAACCATTTTAAAATGTACTTGCTGTTTTCTGATTTTCTTTGCTAATTGGTCTAAATGGTTCATAAGAATTTTTAATTTTAATAAGAATAGGGTAATACATTTATTTATTTATTTTTAAAGATTCTGTTTATTCATGAGAGACAGAGAGGCAGAGACATAGGCAGAGGGAGAAGCAGGCTCCCTGCAGGGAGCCCGATGTAGGACTTGATCTCAGGACCCCAGGATCACGACCTGAGCCAAAGGCAGATGCTTAACCACTGAGCCACCCAGGTGCCCCCTCGGGTAATACATTTTAGATTGAATGATAATACTACATTTGGCAGTATTATATTAATCTGTTCTCTTTTCTTTGAATAACTTCTAGAGATATAGAGAATGCAGAAAATATTCTCACAGTGATGAAAGAGGCTGGAATTGAGCCTGGTCCAGACACATACCTAGCATTATTGAATGCATATGCTGAAAAAGGTGACATTGACCATGTTAAGCAGGTATGACTTATGTCATGTAAATAAAAGTACTTTAAAATCATTTATATAAAAAGTAAAAGTCATTTGTGCAAGCCTGCATTCCATTTTGCATGAAACAAAAAAGTGTATTTTAATTCTGTTTTTAAAGGTATTTCTCGTAGACTCTAGTATTGAAGGAGAATTTTTATAGTTTGGTACCTTGGTGTTGATGTAAATTATTGCTGAAATATAATATTTTCTGTCTTAGAAAAGAAGTCCTAAACCTTTAGATAGTGTATGTTCCTAATCTTTAAAATCTTAGTATTTTAATTTATTTGGCTTTAATTTAAAAATGCTGGTTTCTAACTTGTTCTAATTTCTGGAACTGCTTGCAGACTCTGGAGAAGGTGGAGAAGTCTGATCTTTACCTTATGGACCGTGATTTATTGCAGATTATTTTTAGTTTCAGTAAAGCTGGGTATTCTCAATATGTCCCAGAAATTTTGGAAAAAATTACATACGAAAGAAGATATATTCCAGGTAGTTTTAAGAAATTTATTTTCATGATTTCTCTAAAAATCTGAATTAGTATTCTCTAACAATAGGGGATTGTGGTACATGAATATAAGACTCTTAAAAAGCTTAATAAGCTAAATAGCTTGAGTTAATGAACACATGGGAACATTTTGATTTGGAAATGTTTCACTATTATTTAGGCAGATATATCCTTTTGGTATTTGCAGTTCATAAGTTTGACTTTCATAGTGGTTTGCAGTGTAAAAATATTCAATTCAGTAACAAAAAATGCCTTTGTTCTCTTCCCAGATGCGATGAATCTCATTTTGCTTTTAGTCACTGAAAAATTGGAAGATACCGCATTTCAAATCTTATTAGCGTGTGCTGCATCAAGGGAGGACCATCTGAGTGACTTTGGCAGTTTCTTTTTACGACACTGTGTGACCATGAATACGGTATTCCGTCTGTTTTTACTTTGTAGGCAGTGTAATAGGAAGTGAAATAAGAGTTTATTAAATGTAAGAACATATTATGAGATGAGACCAATTAAAAGCATGATGAAAACTTTGTTTCTGTGTCTAAGTTTATCTGGTAGAAAGAAGATGAGAGGTTCAAATTTTTCATTGCAGAAGGTCAAATGGTAGGATATTTGCGGATCCACTGATGTGGTGTCTTTTTTTTTCCTAGCCTGCAGAGAAGCTGAAAGACTACTGCAAGAAGTTAAAGGAGTCCCAGATGCACACATCTCCTTTGCAGATCACACTCCAGTGCGCTTTAGTGGCCAATAAGACTGGTACTATATTCTCATCATTAAAACCGACATAAGTAAGTTTTGCTGAGGTAGCTGTGTAATATTTTATGGTATCTCTTTCAGATTTGGCAAAAGCTCTGATGAAGGCTCTGAAGGAAGAAGGTTTTCCTGTCAGAACTCATTATTTCTGGCCATTGCTGGCTGGACATCAGAAGGAGAAAAATGTTCAAGGTTAGATTTTGCCTTTTACAGATTTGTAATGGTTCAGAGATCCGGAATAAGTTTCTACACATATGTAGTTGAATTCTTAGGGAAGGCAAACTTTTTTCTGGGTAGTAGATCTTCTGAGAAAATAGAATTGACTTAAATCATAGTCAAGAATTGGGTAAGCCTTTATAAAAACATAGTGGATTTCTTTCATCTTAATTTCATTTCTGACTTCATCTCTGATCTTGATATTCAAACTTGAGGGTGTAGTTTTAAGTGGTTCATTATTTTTTTTAAGTTTTTCCAAAACCTCTTTAGTTCTTGATTTTGCATATACTATTTGAGATTAGTTTGTCTAGCCTTATTCAAGAAAAAGTTCTATATATAATCGAGCCATTTTCTTTGTGGACCAGTCTCCTTAACTGAGCCAAGTTACATAATAAGAAAGACAGGAAAACTTATTGTAAAATGAGTGCTCATGACCTGACAGCCTGCTGATTGAAGGACAGAAATGTTCAATCTTCCAGGTTCTTAAGTACGTTTAAGCATTTAGCATACTTTTCCCTTGTACACATGGGATGCCTATAGGATATGAATAAGAATTGAACAAATATTAAATTTTAGAGTACAGTATCTAATTCTTTGGTTTGCATTATTGGTAATTCAGAAAGAGTAGTCTCATAAAAAGATGCTTTTAACAGAAGTACTTCCCCCTTGGGGAAACAAAAAATGGTCTTTTTCATTTTATCTCACAGTATAATGTGCTTTAGAATGAGATGCAGAGTTGTTAGTATGACATTGGGTGACAAACAAAATGCACAAACAACAAAAAAAGTGCTTTTAGCAGACTTTCATATTGCAATTTTATTTTAAATATATAGTCGTCTTCTGGTCTAAAGGAAATAGTGAAACAAGTATTCCCTAATTGTTTCTGGCTATAAAAGTCTCAAAATCCTTTTTAGAAAAATCTTCGTGAAAACAATATGCTAGTTGATTAACTCTTTGCATATCCTCCTGTTCTGAAAGCTCCAGGAAGTAACCTTTAACCCAGTATTTTTGAACCAGAGAGAGTTTACATCATTCCATGAAAATCTTTGGGCATATAAGTGTTGTCCATCTCTACACAGATAAGAAAACACTTTGGAAAATACCCCCATTGAATATTTGTTCATCAAGAAAATTTGCTTTTTTCAATCTTATGGCTGTATCCAGACTTGAATTGCTTGCGACATTTTAACAACTTAGTAAACATAAAAGAATTCAGGTAATTTCTTTTTATAGTTATAGCTCAAACTAGTAGAAAAGTGGGCTTTATGTTGAATCCATCCTTTCTTGAAATCTTATAATTTAGATTTCAGAAGTGCTTTGTTGAAAGCTCACTTTATATTAATGAAACAACTGAGAGCAGGAGAGAGATTCAGTGACAGACCTTATGTTCCACACCTAGCTGTCAGTTATGCTGGGATTAGAACTGAGGATTTCTGTTCTATTTTCAATTCTCTTTTTAAATACCATAGTACCTCCACATTAGACATTTGTAAGTGTTATGCTGTATTTAAATATTATAAAAAGTCTTAACTATTAAAAGTTAGATGCCAGTTTTTGCATCAAGGACATTTTAAAAAATGGTATCAAGTTTTTTAATCAGCAAAGGTTTTATCTAGAAAAATACAAAAGCTGAGAAAGGTAACTTGAAAGTACATGATAGTGTCAGTTGTGTTGCAGTTTTTAAAAACTAGTTTCTCCTTTGCAGGAGGTCCAGAGATACAGTAAAGTATGTATTCTACAATTTTCCTTCATGTAAAAACAAAATGACTCTATGTATTCTATATGGTTTCTTTAGGGTAAGGTGAGAAGGTCACGTTTTTATTAGTGCAATGGCCTTGTTCTTTGTCCAGGAGAAGTCCTATATAAACTGGTAGAAAGAACAGAAGAAAATCATGGCTGCAGTGATGGAACATGTAGAGGAGTGTTTTGTTTGTTTGTTTGTTTTTTAAGATTTTATTTATTCATCAGAGTCACAGAGAGAGAGAGACAGACAGAGACAGAGAGAGGCAGAGACACAGGCAGAGGAAGAAGCAGGCTCCATGCAGGGAGCCTGACATGGGACTCGATCCCGGGTCTCCAGGATTATGCCCTGGGTTGAAGGCAGCGCTAAACCGCTGAGCCACCTGGGCTGCCCCAGGAGTGTTTCTTAAGGACTAGATAAAACCTTTCAGGAAACCAGAGACAGGTATTTAAAGGTCAGATCAAACTGAACCAAGAGTTTTCAACAACACTGTGATCATATTATTACTGAATTCTAGAATTATTCCGGCTGCTAGTTCAGCCATCACCAACCCCTAAGACAGATTCTCAGAATGACTTCTTCATGGCTCATCTTAATAGTATTTTTCTCTGTGGCACAAATGGAAAAGTCACCACTTAGAATGTTAGCAGATTGACTTACATGAGGAAATAACCCATAATGATTGAAGATCTGCATCCCTGGATATATTTAGAAAACATAAAAATCAGAGGTATGGAAGGGGTAAAATATAGAAGGAAGGGCCAGTATGAAAGCCTAAGAGCCAGTTAAGTGGTTGAATAGAGAATACTTTTCAAAAACCAAGAAATTGCTTCTAATAGAATGAGTGCCCTGGGTAGAGTCTAAAATGATGTGGAATAAAAAGTCATAGTTGGTAAAAGTGGTTCAGGTAAACCATTTATCTTTCCCAAAAGTTTGAATTACTTCAGTTCTTAGAAAACTTTGGAGACTTTCCTTTAGACTCATAAACTTTGTCATGACTGTCTGAAATATTTTTATTAGATTGCCTAGTCTTAGTTTAGGTTTTATAAGTTCATAGAGGTTTGGGATCTTTGTTTATATCTGTTAATATATGATTATCTTAGTCTTTTTATTTTAAAAAGAACTATGGATTGTATTTTTTAGGGGGAGGTAAGTAAGTATGTGGGATCAGTAACACTTTCTCCTTACTGATAAGTGTTTCTGTCTTCCCATCATTGAGTCAGTTATTGAAGTGAATATCTTTGTGTGCTCCTTCAGAATGCCTTGAGGGAGTGACTGAACTTACCCTATCAGAAGGTATAGATCCAGCTTTTCTTTTCTTCTTCTTTTTTTTAATGATATTTTTCAATTATATGACACAGAGCACAAGCAGAGGGAGTGGGAGAGGGTGAAGCAGGCTCCCCACTGAGCAGGGAGCCTGATGTAGGACTCGATCCCAAGACCCTGGGATCATGACCTGAGCCAAAGGTAGATAGATGCCCAACCAACTGAGCCACCCAGGTGCCCCCTCAGGTTTTCTTAAACCAACTTATGTTCAGTTAGAAAAATATGTAAGTTAACACAGGTCATTTAAATGAGCAGAATGCTCTCTTCCCCTAATACACATGATTGGAAAAATGATGAATTAAGAGAATAAAGTGTATTTGAAGCATAAATATTGGAGTGAAGTTTTGTACAGAAATAAGGATCCTGTATTTACAAATAACTTTTTGGCCTATTTTCAGACAACAGAAAATCAAATATATAGTTACCTTACTGTACTACATTTATTCTATGTGTCATCTAAAGAAATTTTAAAAATTATTAGGGTATTTTAAGACAGCTAAAATATTAAATAGTTACTGTACTTTTAGGGTTTCACACATTTTTCTCCTTTAAATGATGACCCTAAAAGCCAAGTAGAGAGCTTTATTTTCATCATTCTTACATTATGGACAGGGACTATTAAAACTCAGTTTTTGAGGGGATCCCTGGGTGGCGCAGCGGTTTGGCGCCTGTCTTTGGCCCAGGGCGCGATCCTGGAGACCCTGGATCGAATCCCACATCGGGCTCCCGGTGCATGGAGCCTGCTTCTCCCTCTGCCTATGTCTCTGCCTCTCTCTCTTTCTCTCTCTGTGACTATCATAAAAAAAAAAAAACAAAAAAAAAAACAACTCAGTTTTTGGTGGCAGAACAAGTACTTGGTCCCAGGTTCTTTTGATTCCAAGAAAAACTGTAGGTTTTTGCATTTTTGTTGTGTTACAAGGCACCTATGAGATTTGATTTTTTTATTCAAGATATGTCTTTGATCTTGTAGTACTCACACATTTTAACACTTTTGTTGGGATCCCTGGGTGGCGCAGCTGTTTGGCGCCTGCCTTTGGCCCCGGGGCGCGATCCTGGGGACCCGATCCTGTGTCTCTCTGCCTCTGTGTCTTCCCTCTGCCTGTGTCTCTGTCTCTCTCTCTCTCTGTGTGACTATCATAAATAAATGAAAGAAAAAAAATTAAAAAAAAAAACTTTTGTTAAAAATGAAGATTGACTTTTTTTTTAAAAGATTTTATTTATTTGTGCATGAGAAACGGGGGAGGGCAGAGACACACAGAGGGAGGAGCAGGCTCCATGCATGGAGTCTGACGTGGGACTCGATCCTGGTATCCAGGATCATGCCCTGGGGTGAAGGCAGCGCTAAACCACTGAGCCACCCAGGCTGCCCGATTATTTGACTTCTAAAGACATTTCCAGCTTTGTTTACATAGAGGAGTAAACCACCCCAAAAGACTGAGTTGAAAATCTTGTTAAGTTGACCCCTGAACAACAAAGGTTTGAATTGCACAGGTCTCCTTATTCATAGATTTGATTTTTTTATGGATATAGTACTATAAATGTATTTTCTCTTTTTAAAATGATTTTCTTAATAACATTTTTTCTGTAGCTTACTTTATTTTAAGAATATAGCATATAATATACAGAATATATGCAAATTGGCTGTATATGTTATTGATAAGGCTTCTGGTTAACAGTAGGCTATTAGTAGTTAGGTTTTTAAGGAATAGTATGAAGTTACATGCAGATTTTCAATTGCTCTGGAGCTGGGACTGCTAAGCCCTGTGTTGTTCAAGAGTCCGCTGTTGATATTAATCAAAACTAAAGTGATACTAGGATTCTTATTCAGTATGTTCTGTTTTCCCTATTGTCCTCAATCTTCCTCTAGGCCTAGGCCTCAAGAATTTCTCCCACATCTGTAGGTAATATTTATAATTCTTGGTACTTTGTTTCTGTCCATTCACTAGGCCTTATAGGTCAGAAAATTATTCCATTCATTGAGTGCCTTGACACACTGACTTGCCGAATCTAACACAGATGGTAGTTAGGAAGGATTAAGCCAAATGTTATTTGATAAAGTGTCTAGAAGACACAGTTCCTGGCCTATAGCTATTTTTAATGTGTAATTTAAGAAATGATGGCTCAGAAAGGTGAAGTTACTTGTTCAGATCTATACAGCCATTAAGTGCCAGAACAAGATTGAAAACTAGGTCTCTTTAAACTTTGAGCTTGCTTTTGTTTTATAATTTCAACGAGAATCTTATCAGAAGTATAGCTATTTATTTATTTTTATTTTTTAAGGATTTTATCTCTTTATTAGAAAGAACACAAGCAGGGGAAGCTGCAGGCAGAGGGACAGGGAGAGGCTGGTTCCCCGTTAAGCAGGGAGCCCCATGCAGGACTCTGTCTCAGGACCCTGGGATCAGGACCTGAACTGAAGGCTGATGCTTAACTGGCTGAGCCACCCAGATGCCCCCATAGCTAATTTACTTTAAACCATTGTCATGAAAGCAGTCATTACTGGTAAGGAAGGACATTAAGAACGTTAGATTAGCACAAGTCTGTTGTTATGAGTAATTGAAAAGCAATTAGCTATATACCTTCCTCCCAAATGCTTTAGTAATCTTTGCATATAAAGAGGAGTATAGTGTGATTCGCCGTCTTTTATAATAGTTATCAATGTTACTAGTAGTAATTCCTAGTGAATTGTTAGAGGAATACTACTAAATTTTGCTTTTAAGTATTGGTAGGCTTGTTGTGTGCTCTATGGACCAACTACATGCATTTTCTCCTAAATTTGTAACTAAGCATTTGCTTTGTCTTTTAAGGTTTTTTTTTTTTTTTTTTGGTATTATATTTATACTGTAAAAAATATATTTAAACATCTAAGAATTTGAAGATCCATTAGGTGGTTTTAAATATAACAAACTGTTTAACCTGAATAATAATCTGAATTTTATCTAAAATGTGCAGGTATTTAATGTAGTCACAGTTGCCTGTGTATTTCTGTATTCAGCAGGAATTTACAATCAAGTATTTGTACTTGAGAATATTACATAAAAATTTTATTGAAATATAACTTTTCTGTAGAGGATGTGATAGGGTAAAACTAGGGGCTTCTACGGATAGTTTTTTTTTTTAAGTTTTATTAGAGAGAAGCACAAATGGGAGGAGGGACAGAGAGACAGGGAGAAGCAGATTCCCCACTGAGCAGGGAACCCCATGTGGAGCTAGGATTGTGACCTGAGCCAAAGGCAGACCCTTAACTCACTTAGCCACCCAGGCGCCCCTAGGGGAAGTTTTAATGTGAAAGTAATGAAACTAAGGAAATGAGTTTTAAAGAAAAGTCCTCTTATTAAACTGTGGCCTCTGTCAAATTGGGTGACACCTGAGTCATTTGATAATTTTCTAAATTAATTGGTCTGATAAAAAGAAATCAGTTTGCACTATTTGAACCTAACTATAGCTTTGGAAAACATGAAATGATCTTTTAAGAAGTTAATAAAAGATCTTTTTTTGAGTGGAAGAAAGAAGCAACAAACACTTTAGTAGATTTTCAGTTTTAATTATAATGAGAGAACAATTTTCTTAGAATCAGTTGTTCCTTATCTATTTTTATTCCTGTAACTATGAAATCAGAAGTTAATAACAATTAGGGGATTTTTTATATAAGTGTTTAAGAACACTTTTGTCTTTGACAGATCCCCTCTCACCCCCCTCCGCTCATCCCTTCCCTCTGCAGTGTTTGTTCTGGTCCAGTTTCATTGTGTCAATCTATCACTGCTTTGTAATAGCAGTGATGTTTTATGACCTCTGTTCATTTGGGTGCCAGAGGTATTAGGCATGTTGCTCAATTGTTTTAAATTTTCTTACCATTTCTAGAATATTTCCTTAGCACTTTCTACTGAATTAACAGAGAGATGAAGAAAGGAGGAATTAATTTCTTTTTTCATTTATCATCTTACTTCTCAGTTCTGTTGCTTTTCTGCTTTCTCTTTTTAGACAAACAAAATGAGTAGTTTTTCCTACATTATGATTCAGAAAGTAAATGAACTGAACTTTCAGATCTTTTGTTAATTTATTCCAAGTATCTCATCTGTGTGCTTCTAAATTTAATCTTATAGGTATAATTGAAGTTCTCAAAGCAATGCATGACATAGGAGTAAGTCCTGATCAGGAGACATACATAAATTACGTGTTTCCATCCTTCAATAATGCGAAGTCAGCTCGTGCTGTTTTGCAGGTGAGTACAAGAAGGTGTGGTTTTAATTTCATAATTAAAGACATTTCTTTCCTCCCTAATTGTTTAGTGATAACCAAAAAAAAAAAAAAAGTCATTAAGCAGAGTACTAAAAATGTCATTGTACAATTTTCTAAAGCTTTGTAAAAATATTGGTTAGTGTAAAGTTAAGTATCATGGTTAAACTTAAAAAACTTGGAAAGGCAAAGCAATAATTTTCTTGTGTGTTGAAAGACAATAGGCCAATATCAGGAAAAAAATGTAAATAAAACAATAGATGCTCTTTAATCTATTGTAACTGCAGTTTTCATTTTTTGACTATTTTGATTTGTATATGAATTTTCATAATATCCTCTTTAGTATACTTACTTTTTTTAAAAAAAATGATCTTTTGTTTGACTCCAGCATTATTTTCCTACCTAGCACTTCCTATTCCCATCAGAATGGGAATCATTTATGAAGGGGCATAGAAAGAAATTGACTTAGAGCGCATTGGATCAGCAAGGGTTGCACTTTCACTTTCACAACAAAGTGCTATACAATTAGGAACAACATGGCAGAGCACCAAACACTTTTAATAAGAAATACTTTGTTCAAAAGATCTGTTTCCTACATGGTTATTCACATAATGCCTAGGTTTTCCTAATATTTCTGGAGTGTTTTTTTCTTTCATTGAAATAATTACATAATTACAATCCTCTTAAAAGCAGAGTTTATGTCTTAAGTGTCTTTACTTCTCTTCCCTGAGTACTTAGAGTATTTTGAGCCTGTACTATACATACTTTACTGTTAAAAATATATTTAAACAAAAGTAATTTTCCCATATATTCTTCTCCACAACCTACCTACTTTTTTCACTTGGCACTTTCTATTACACATGTAATTCTACCAATTATTTTTTTATGGTTGCATGCTGTTTTATTGTAGGGATATACCATTATTTATTTTTGGTTATTGCTTATTCTTGATTGGGTGGTTTTAAATGTTGTGCTATTATACAGTGATTCAGTAAATGTATTGGAGCTGAATTTTGGCTCAGATACTTCAGTTCTTAAACAAGTGATGATGTTGGGACATGTGACTAGCCATTTGGAGTTAAGTAAATTAAATTTGATCTTTACCTTACCATATGTCCCAAAGTATCATTTTAGATTGGTGTGTTGAATTTTTATTTTGTTATGAATGAGAGAACTGTCCTAGCGCCTTCAGTAGTAAACTCTTCCTAGAAGGAAGGCTTTCTAAGGGTAACTGATTATCTGAATTTGAAGATAAGCATTTAATTTGGAATGTTGGAACTCCATCTCATAGCTTTTGCAAAAGTTCTGTTAGTTCACATATTCTAAAAAATGATTTTTTTTAAAGGAAGGATTATCAAAGACTGTGGTGATATAAAAAAAACAGGAAAATGGGAAATTTGAATGGCATATCAAAATATTTTTAGCTAAAGTGTGTTATTGAAATATGCTTTATCCCTAGGAAAATGGATGTCTGCCTGAAAGTACTGTGTTTTCACAAGCTGAATTGAGAAGTGAAGCAGTTAACGGGAACTTAGCCTATATTTTATCATTTTGTAAGTATGAAACTTTAACAGTAAACTTGACAGGTATTGATTTCAGTTACTACTAAGGGCATGTAGGGTAGTTGGTGCCCTTGATAGCTACCTTAGAGAAGGTCAAGGTCAAGGTATCTTTATATGTTTTTTATGTATTTTGCTTAAGTCAGACTGATAAGACTGTTTATGATTTGAACTTGTGGATAATTTGGAAATAATTTTAAAATTAAAAGGAGCTTGGAGATAACATGGTGGTAGATTTGTACCAGAAGACTTGAGTTCTGTTTATAATTAAACTGCTAATTATGGGACTTGGAACAGGTCTTTCTGTTTCAATTTCATGAAATGGGGATAGTGTTTCTTAGCTAGCTTGTAGGAGTCAGTGTGAAAAAAAATCATTTGAGATACTGTTTCTGAAAGTGTTTTCTAAACTAATGCCTCTTATAGCTATTGTTAAATGAAGCCCATCACTTCTAGACCTCATTAACCAAAACATAGCAGATGTTTATTAAATGCGTATAAATTCTATGATGCTTTACAGTATGCATCACATGTCAATAAAATTACCTATACTGATAGATGAAGAAAGGCGCAGAGAGGTTAAGTGATTTGGTCAGTTAGTGATTGAGCCAGAACCAAGATATTCTGATTTTAACCTTACTGTTTCACCCTGTTACAATGTGCTAATAAGACCTTGCTTAAAGTCTTCATTTTTGAACATGTCTTTTTTTTTTTCAAGAGACTATTAAATCGTTTATTGATTACACATGATAATGGACGATACACAAGCTTTAATCCCATCTATAATTTTATCTGATACCATAATTCAATTTAGATATATTGCATAGGATGTGCCAACAATCATAATAACCAAATAAACTCCAGGACTTTGCTTGGGTGACCCTTTTAACGGTGAACTCCAGGTCACAATACATTAACTGTCAGTTCAACCACACCAAGGTTTGTGGAGACAATGGCTTCTGTGCCCAAGCAGGTTGCAAATAAATTTCGAGTGGAACCTGGCATCACCCTGAAGGAATTCTAACTTCACACTGTTGGGGTAGTTTACCAAGATGGCTTCAGAGTAGACTAACTTTACACAGCACATTTAAAAAAAGACACATTTATTCAGCGTCATGATCAGACTATTACATTTAGCAATCAACAGCATGGGTGCAAAAAAAAAAAAATCTACATTAAAACCCTTTGTTGGAATGCTTTACACTTTCCACAGAACAGAAACTAAAATAACCTGTTATACAATTAGTCACAAATACAGTCCTCAAGTTTTTTGCCCATACACATGAGTATTGTCTAAAACATGTTTTCTTTGTAGCAGCTAGGCCCTGCCACCACTGTGCTTGGCTGAGTTCACAAATCTGTTGTAACATGTAGCTTCCCTGTCACTTCTCTGGCTCTCCTCTCCTGCTAAGCTTTGTTTCCTGGCAGTAATTAAAACCTTCTGCCACTGCCATAGCTGCTGCTGCTGCTGGAATCCAAAGTTGCTTCCGTCATTACCAAATCCGTTATAGCCATCCCCACTGCCACCGTATCCACCACCACCTCGACTGCCACCGAAGCCACCTCGACCACTGAAGTTCCCTTCACGACCAAAGTTGTCATTCCCACCAAAACCACCTCCACGACCACCACCAAAGTTTCCAGAACCACTTCGGCCTCTTTGGCTGGACGAAGCACTAGCCATCTCTTGCTTCGATAGGGCTTTCCTTACTTCACAGTTGTGGCCATTCACAGTATGGTATTTTTGAATGACAATCTTGTCTACAGAGTCGTGGTCGTCAAAGGTCACAAAAGCGAAACCTCTCTTTTTGCCACTGCCTCGGTCAGTCATGATCTCAATCACTTCAATTTTCCCATACTGTTCAAAATAATCTCTTAGATGATGTTCTTCAGTGTCTTCTTTAATGCCACCGACAAAAAATCTTTTTCACAGTTAAGTGGGCACCGGGTCTTTGAGAATCTTCTCGGGAGACAGCCCTCTTTGGTTCCACGACTCTTCAGTCCACCTTGTGCGGCCGGGCGTTCATGGCCGCGTCCACCTCCTCCACGGTGGCGTACGTGACGAACCCAAAGCCTCTGGAGCGCTTGGTGTTGGGGTCTCTCATTACCACACAGTCCGTAAGCGTCCCCCATTGCTCAAAATGGCTCCTCAGACTCTCATCGGTCGTTTCGAAGCTCAAACCTCCGATGAAGAGCGTCCGCAGCTGCTCGGGCTCTTTGGGAGACTCTGACTTAGACATGACGGCGGTAGGAGGGGAGACTTTAATGATGCTTACTCGGCGGCGTCCAGGGGCAGAAAGCCATTTTTGAACATGTCTGTGACATTACCTGTTTTTCTAATCTTGTGAAAAGGATACCATTAAAAACTAAAACACACAAACATCAGTTTCTAGACCCCTAAAATGTTAGAAGTTAAGCTGGGATTGATGTGTATTCAAACTGTATAGGTGGAAGCATTGTAAAAACCATATTATTGGTATTTTAAAAATTTTTTTAAAGATTTTATTTATTTGTCAGAGAGAGGAAAGAGCACAAGTAGGCAGAGTGGCAAGGAGAAGAAGGAGAAGGAGACTCCTCACTGAGCTAGGAGCCTGATGCGGGGTGTGATCCCAGGACCTTGGGATCATGACCTGAGCCAAAGGCAAATGCTTAACCGACTGAACCACCAGGCGCCCCTATTAACGGTATTTAAAGTAGTTCATCTTAGTATTATAAGAAAAAGGCAAGTGTTCAGTATGAAAAATGGTGACTGTTATTTTAGTTAAAGGTTGGGTATTGGGCAGCCTGGGTGGCTCAGCGGTTTAGCGCTGCCTTCAGCCCAGGGCCTGATCCTGGGGATCCAGGATTGAGTCCAATGTGGGGATCCGGGATTGAGTCCCATGTTGGGCTCCCTGCATGGAGCCTGCTTCTCCCTCTGCCTGTGTCTGTGCCTCTCTATCTCTGTGTGTTTCATGAATAAATAAATAAAATCTTAAAAAAAAAAAAAAGTTGGGTATTCATGCCGGCTGCTATCTGAGGGGGATTTTTGCCTTCCACTCAGTATAATATATAGATTTGCCTTACTGACAGGAGGAAAACAGAAGCATTAGCAGAAGAATCTGGGTACACAAGGTGCATACCTGAGAGCTGCCTTTTCCCTTTATCATATCATCCGTTCTACTGCCTTGTCAACCTTGATTTTTCAGACTTGTTTGTTGCTACGGAAACTGAATGGCTTTTTTCAGCAGCTTTCATCTTGCTGAGATGTTTCTGGTCACCTTTTTAAGGAATAAAAACTTGACAGTATTCTGTAAAATACTAATTTGAGTAGTATAAAAATAACTTTTTAAAAGGTTGTTTATGAAATTTGAAAAAAATTCCAGGAACTTTAGGAATAAAGAGTATTTTAGCCACTCCTATCAGTGCCCTCCCCTCCTGCTTTGATTTACAGGTCTTTGAAGAGCAGTTCTCTAATGGCTGTAGTCAATGTAGAGAGATCCTAGGTAGTCACTTTTGGTTACTACATTACAGGGAATGGCAGGTAATAGAGAAGAGTGCTGGCTTATCTTGATTCAGTTTGGTAGTAGTAGGAAACATTTTCCTATTTGAGTTTTAGGCATGGAAAATTAATTTGATCAAGCAGTATTAAAGGTTGCTGAAAGATATGTAGTTATGTCTACTTTAAAATTCCTTGAGTGACTGAATGCTGGTCATTTAAAAAAATGATTTTTAGATTTTCAAGTGCTGTGTAAAACTATTGAGAAACACTCTCTGTTCAAGGATATAACGCTTGATCTAAAACAGTTCTCCTTAGGTGTGCGAGTTGAATTTTTATTCGTATTTAGGAGAAATGGGCAAATGCTCTTAGAATCTTCCATGGTATTTTCCTTAAGTTTTTATTTTAAGTTAACCATGTATGTCTTAATCTTTTCTAAACTGTACTAATTCTGTTTTCAGAATTTACGTATACTGTGAGCTCCTCTCTAATTCTGTCCATCTTGGATCATTTAATAGTCACATTACATGTAAAAAGATTGAATCCATTACTTATAACATGGTACCATTTTAATACAATGACAGGGAAAAATAAATTCAGGAGATGCCTACTTTGATTTTTGCCCTTCCTAGTTGTGGTAAGAGTTAAGTGAAGAATCAGGCCTGTGTGTTAAGGCAAATCAGGCTTAGTGTCAGCATTGAAACATACAATGTTGTATATTGTTAAATGGCAAAATGAATAGTAGAGCAAACAAATACTTTAAAAATGAAGAGTGAATTTG
The DNA here is from genome assembly GCF_048164855.1 of Canis lupus baileyi. Lineage (NCBI taxonomy): Eukaryota > Metazoa > Chordata > Mammalia > Carnivora > Canidae > Canis > Canis lupus. The sequence continues at coordinate 49,131,870 of NC_132848.1, read as the reverse complement.
AATCAGTTATACCACAGAGGTAAAGACTTATTTTATTATGGCTTTAAGTTGTCATTCTTATATGAATGAGGTCATTGATCATAGTAGAAAATGGAATGACAAAGTGTGAACGTTCAGCAGAACCCACTGCTACTATGAGGAAACATCTTTTTTCCTTTAAAGGACAGAACTGCTATAGGGTTACAATATCTTCCTTCATAGTGCTACATTGTCTGGTAACATACAGTTTTGGTATGTTTGGTAACATACAATTTGGTACCAGACTAACTCAGTGTGCTGGTAGATTAGTTATTACCATTTATGCCAAAGAATATTTATAAATTCATTAGTTGTATTTATTCATGATAATAAAGTAAAAATGTTTTTAAAGGATAGCTTATATTGCATATATGTATTGTTGCATTATTTAATTAATTTTGTATGAGAACATTGCCATTTTAGAAATAAAATTTCCAAAATGAAAATTAAAAGGTATGTGTTTCCAAATAAGGTAATAAGTTTTTTTGGGTTTGCTCTGGAATTTAATGATGATCACTTTCTTTTGCAGTGGAATCAAATACATTGCCTATCTCATCCTCTTCTTTAAGAGGCAGTCTAAGTCTAGGCTTTAGGAGGTAAGATGATTACTTTATATTGTTCTTCGCCTGATTTCTCCTGTTTTTCTGATCTGCTATATAAGGAAAATCTAGATATTCTTGTCTTCCAAATCTTCTAATGTACTAGTTGCCTGAAATAACTTATCTGTGTTATTCTTCCTCCTACGTAGTTGACTTGAGTGTAGGCAGGCTTTTAAAGCATCTTTTCCAAGAAATACACACAGATTTGGTAAAAGTCATGTTTCAAAGAAGAAAGCACTGTTTGAAAATGGCAGATTGGAGTTACAAAGTTGTATGTGTGTTTGGTGGTTAGAGTATTTAATTTCAAGGTAACTTTAGTCAGTGTAATACTACTGTCTGCTGTGTGCTCAGGGGATATTAATGACCTTTTTTTCCCCCCTCTCAATTTTGTTATTTTGAAAATTTTCAAACATAATTAGTTGAAAGAATAATAAAATACCATTTATGTAGATTCACTATTTTTTATATTTACCATATTTGCTTTCTCAACACAATTTTCTAATATATACACACAAGCACATATATACTTTTTTTTTTTTTTTTTTTGCTGTACCACTTGAAGTTGTTTGTATCATCGTACTGAATCCTTCAGCTTCTCTCTCATAAGAATAAGGTCATGAGGGATCCCTGGGTGGCGCAGCGGTTTGGCGCCTGCCTTTGGCCCAGGGCGCGATCCTGGAGACCTGGGATTGAGTCCCACGTCGGGCTCCCGGTGCATGGAGCCTGCTTCTCCCTCTGCCTGTGTCTCTGCCTCTCTCTCTCTCTGTGTGACTATCATAAATAAATAAAACTTAAAAAAAAATGAATAAGGTCATGATCTATATAATGGCAATACCAGTATCATAAAAAATTAACAATATGATGATGTCACCTACTATACATAGTTAATAGTTAGATTGTTCCACTTCTAAAAATAGCTTCTTTTACAGTTATTTTACCTTTTGTTGTTGTTGTTATTTTACTTTTTGATTGAAGATTCAATAAGTACATACATTGCATTTGGTTGCGGTCTCTATTAATCCAGAACAATTTCCCTACCTTCTTTCTGTCTTTATGACATTGACTTTTTTTGAAGAGTCCACATTACTTTCTCTATAGATTTGTAGTCATCTAATTTTTTTCCCTCATATCAGACTCAGCTTGAATACTTTTAGCAAGAATACTTGATAGGTGATGGCATTTCTTACTGCAGCAAAAGAGGCAAAGTTGGTGTCATCAGCTAAGTTTGATCACTTGGTTATGGTGGTGGCCACCATGTCTCTTGCAAAGGAATTTCACTCCCTTTGTGATTAATAAGTCTGTGGGATGATAACTTCATGACAGTGGGTCTATCCTGTTTCTCAGAACCTTTCATTCAGTGGCTTTATTTTATTTTATTTTTTGAAAGATTTTATTTATTTATTCATGAGAGACAGAAAGAGAGAGAGAGAGGCAGAGACACAGGCAGAGAGAAGCAGGCCCCACGCAAGGAGCCCGACACAGGACTTGATCCCGGGACTCCAGGATCATGCCCTGGGCCAAAGGCAGGCGCTAAACCGCTGAGCCACCCAGGTATCCCCATTCAGTGGTTTTAGCAGCCATTGGTAATCTTGTTGAATCAGTTGCTTGCAGTGGTAGCTGGAAAATGATGAGTTTCTAATTTTGTCACTCTTTCTGTATTATAATGTTAATGACTTCTGACACTAATCTCAGTAATTTTTAGTCTATTTATTGGTGGGAGCATGAGGATTTTCTGTAGACTTCTCCAGAACCTCCATTATAGGCAAGGAGAGAGAGAACAGGTAGGTGGGATTCCGTGTTACTGCCCTTTCTTTAGCCAGTGCAGTTCCACTTTTTTTCTGTGATAGTCTTTTCTAGTCTTGTTATTTTTTACATTAAAAAATAAACCAACCAAGGACTGTGCCTTTAACATTAAAGTTTGAAAAATACAGAATACATAATTAAGTGTATAGAAATGCTATAGAGCCAGATTATTTATTTTTAAATATTTTATTTGCATTCAATTTGCCAACATATTGTATAACACCCAGTAGAGCCAGATTTTAAAAAAAGAACCCCCAAAAAAAAAAAAATAAAAAAAATAAAAAAATAAAAAAATAAAAAAAGAACCCATAAAAATAGTTCAGAACCCATAATTTATTATGAAGTGAAGCATAGTAACAATGTCATTTGATTACCCTTGAAAAATGTCTTGAAAAGGTTTTTCATATAAACCTCCATGTCATACGTGTTTCCTTCTTTAACCTATTTTTTTGCTCTGTTTAAATGGCACTTGTTATATTTCACATGTCCTGGCTTCTTTTTTTTTTTTTTTTAAATTTTTATTTATTTATGATAGTCATACAGAGAGAGAGAGAGAGGCGCAGAGACATAGGCAGAGGGAGAAGCAGGCTCCATGCACCAGGAGCCCGATATGGGATTCGATCCCGGGTCTCCAGGATCGCGCCCTGGGCCAAAGGCAGGCGCTAAACCACTGCGCCACCCAGGGATCCCTGTCCTGGCTTCTTAAACAAAGTACTTAGACTATAAAGTTGATGCAGTGTGATGGGAAAAAAAATTGTATATTCCAATTATATACCTTGATCAGTCATTGAGCTTGTAGTGTCTTAATCATTAAAGTATGTTTTAATGTCTCTGCATACTTTGCCCCTCTGGTAAATATGCATCTGCTTGCTGTGTTTTCTGTTTCTGCTTTTAATTTTGTGTCCCCTTCTTTGCTGTAAGAGTTTTTCTTGTCACTCTTGACAACTTTCAGTGTATTTACTGTAAGTAACCTACACACGCTTAAATAATTTGCTGTTTTTGATTTGTTGTGGGCTGGGAAATTAGGCAACCTAAGTTGTGGTAATTTGGAAAAGTAAATGGCTCTTAATAAAGGCATGTGTATCTTTTTGTTATTATTTTGTGACAGATTTTGTGGCAGCTGTTTGGATGATTAGAACATAAGCTATGTGTTTGGTTTATTGCACTATCTTCAGAGCCTAGATTAATACCTGGCACATCATGATCAATGCTGTTGAATTAATTCGGAGGCATTATTTTCTACCTCTGTGTTTAGGCATTCCCTTTATTTCAGCAAGTATTTATTGTGGAGATTGGAGATGGTGGTTGAGATCAGGTGGTAAATAACAAAGGAACTTGGCCTTTATTTTGGAGAAAGTAGACAAATTTGTGCAGGGTGGAGGCTTGACTGAGGTAGATACACATTTAGAATATATTTAAATCTCAAATATGATATTTCTCATTTCTGGATATACAGTTTGGATTTTAATTTTTTTTTTTATTTTTTTTTTTTTATGATAGTCACAGAGAGAGAGAGAGAGGCAGAGACATAGGCAGAGGGAGAAGCAGGCTCCATGCACCGGGAGCCTGACGTGGGATTCGATCCCGAGTCTCCAGGATTGCGCCCTGGGCCAAAGGCAGGCGCCAAACCGCTGCGCCACCCAGGGATCCCTACAGTTTGGATTTTTAAAAATATATCTTCTCTATCTCCTTAACATGCTTATACTTTTTTCTTCCATTTTGACTATATGGAGATATTGTTGATAGAAGTTTTAATGTCTTTGTCTATTAATTCTATCATTTGTGTCACTTCTTGGTCTGTTTTTATTGGTTAGTCTTTTTTGCCTCATTATACATCATACATTTCTGCTTCTTTGTAATTTCTGTTTAGATACCAGATGTGGAATTCATTCTGTTGAATATGGATTTTGTTTTTTTTTTTTGTATTCCTTTACATATTTTTGAGCTTTGTTCTGATGTTTTAAGTTTATGATAGTTTTCTTAGTGCTTGCTTTTTTTTTTTTAAGATTTTATTTATTTATTCATGAGAGACAAAGAGAGAGAGAGAGGCAGAGACACAGGCAGAGAGAGAAGCAGGCTGCATGCAGGGAGCCCAACACAAGACTCGATCCTGGGTCCCCAGGACCAGGCCCCGGACCAAAGGCAGTGCTAAACCGCCAAGCCACCTGGGCTGCCCTTAGTGCTTGCTTTTATGCTTTGTTAGGCAGGATTAGAATGGTCTTCAGTCTAGAATTATTCCCACTAAATTAATTCAGCCTCACTATTGAAGCAGTATCATTCTGAGTATCCTGCCTGTTAGCCCATGTTTTGTTTTTGTTTTGGTTTTCTTTAAGGTTTTTTATTTTTAAGTAATCTCTTATACCCAGTGTGGGCCTCCAACCCACAACCATGAGATCAAGAGTCCCATGCTCCACTGACTAAGCCAGCCAGCACCCCTAGCCCATATATTTTTGAGATCATTGGGAATGTGAGCTAGTCTAATGCTTGTGTGGGTTTTGGCAGTTGTCTTTTTTTCAGTCTCTGGAAAGGTCTCAGGTAGTTACCTAGGCTTCAGATTGTTGCCTCGCTCCCATGTGATTATAAGTACTCAAAGACTGAGCTGTAGGTCTCCAGAGCTCTTTATCAGGGTCTCTCCTCTTTGTTAGTGTGTGCTATAGCAAGTTGTAACTAGTCCCTCTGGGAAAAGTATTTGAATCTGTGGGTTCTAAAATTATATTATGTTGGTGAATTTTTCTTATTGTAGATATAGAAAAGTTTCAGGCTGTGGTAATTTGGTATTAGAAGAACATGTGAATATTTTGAAGCATTTGTGACTAGAGGTGATTTTTTTTCTTTCTTTTGACTCCTAAAACTTAAAAATTCAGAACAAAATCAGTGTTGTTGCAATCCAGTATCTTAAACATTACAATGTAGTCTTCTTTTAGTTGATGCTAAGTTGAGTAGTATGAGTAGTATGTGTATTTTAAAATCCCTTCACGGGGATCCCTGGGTGGCTCAGTGGTTTGGTATCTGCCTTCGGCCCAGGGCATGATCCTGGAATCCTGGGATTGAGTCCCACAGCTGGCTCCCTGCATGGAGCCTGCTTCTCCCTCTGCCTGTGTCTCTGCTTCTCTTCTCTGTGTGTCTCTCATGAATAAATAAATAAAATCTTTAAAAATAAAAATAAAAAAATAAAATCTCTTTGCAAAGGGACACCGAAGTGGCACAGTCAGTTAAGTGTTAGACTCTTGGTTTCAACTCTTAGTTTCAGCTCAGGTCAAAATCTCAGGGTGGTATGGTCGAGCCCTGGGTTGGGCTCTGGGCTCAGTGGAGTTTGAGTTTCTCTCCCTCTCCCACCCCACCTCTCCCTTCCTCTCTCAAATAAATAAATCTTTAAAAAGAAACAAACAAACAAACAAAAAACCTCTGCAGGACATTCAATACAACTATTGAAGCAGTCACCTATCACATGCTTCTCCAGGTCCTGTTGTACTCTAGCAACTTTCGAATTGGTTGAATGAGTAGAAGAAAGCTGAGTATTGATCAGCATTCCCAGTAGAGTTCAAATTAACCGTCTGAGACTCCTGTAAGGATTAACATCTAAGATTCACTTAGTTCTTCCTTAAAAAAAGTCATAGTCATCTTAAATGTAAGAAGTTATAGAGCTCTTGAATGAGATATCGTAGTCACTTTAGATAATCTTAAGGGAAACTTGAATATGCATTTCACTATTGGAATGCAGTTTTAGAATAGTTATCTACCCTTAGTGTAAACTGTCTCTTAGTGCTAGGTTCAGAGTCCACAGGCAGTAGTTCCCAGCATGTATTTTGTAACTTCTTGGCCCGGATTAATTTTTTATGCTATCCTACAATAGTTTTGAAATACCAACACTATTTTTCTTCATGTCTTTTGAGAGTAGTCTTTGAGTGGTGAGCTAGTCTTTCTGTAAGTTGATAAGCTCAAGATATAAGCATTAATTACCAATCAAGTATATGCCTTCCTGAAGTTTTCCAATTTATTTTTAAAAATATTTTATTTATTTATTTGAGAAAGCTCAAGAGCGAGCACAAGCAATGAGAGGGGCAGAGAAAGAGAGAGAAGCAGACTCCCCACTGATCAGGGAGCCCAGTGTGGGGCTTGATCCCAGGACTCTGGGATCATGATCTGAGATGAAGGCAGATGCTTAACTGACTGAGCCACCCAGGCACCCCAGTTTTCCAATTTTTAAATTGCCTGTTAACATATGTTGGCAAAGTTGCCATAGAATAGTATTTAGATTCAATACTGCTTAGTTAGGGTGAGATTATTTAAGATTATTAAGGAATTTTTGCTTCTAAACTTTTTTTTAAATAAGCCTATTTATAAGAATATTTTCAAAGGCATTTTGGATCTGACTGATAAAGTTAGTAAATTCTTATGTCAGATCCAAGGCAGCTGATATTAAGTATGAGTAAGACTTTGTTCCTAACAATAGTGCTAGCTGAAGAAAGTTCAAATTAGAAAGAGAGCAGTATACATACTATATGTTTTTGAAAACACCACCACCAGAAATACTGAGTCACCTCTAAAAGGCAAAGTGTTACTGAAACTAGTTCAAAACTTGACTGGGGGTATAACATACCATAAAGATAAGTGCTTTAGAATTGACATGCAGGCATTTAAGTCTTTTTTGCCACAACAGAGTCTTGTGATAGAAGGAGGGATTCCCTGACTCATGGCAATAACCTGAACTTGGCAAGTGGGACTTTATGCCACTGTGTAATGGTGCTGCTTTTCATATGTTGGAAGAATATATCAGGTTTCTCACATAAGCCCTATTGAATCCACCAAGTTAAATGCCAGATGGTATGGTCTTCTTTTCAATCAGCCAGTGAGGCTCCCACCTGTGACATTTTATAGGCGGAGGGGAAGTACTTCTTGAACTATAATTTGAGTGCTCAGAAACATTAGCTCCTATTTGTGTGTTGCTGGGGCTGGGACCACAAGATAATAGGTAAGTCAAGGATGAACAGGAAACTTCTTTTTGCCAAGTTGTTCATAGGTGGAGATCGGAAAGTAAGAAAGCAACTGCAAACTGGTCTTGATAATTATGTGCACGTGGAAGAGAAGGTACTGTCTCTTCTGCCAAGGTTAAGGGAGGGGATGGATGGGTCAGGACAAGATGTGCAAAGAAGGCACTGAGCTGAGTATCAAGGGATGAGTAAGAATTTGTCCAGGGTGAAGGAAGGGCGTTCCAGGCAAAGGCAGTGAGGCCGACAGAACCGTGCATCTGGGGACCTGAAGGTAGACTGGTAAAATGGTAGCCCAAGAAACTGAAATAATGGGAAGAAATAAGGCCAAAAAATGGTAGCCTGGGGCCCTTCAGGAATGATCTCATTCTAACTCATGAGGTTTGGACTTTGAGTCATGGCTCTGAGCCATTGAAAGGTAAATGTAATGAAGGAAAGACTGATGGTGGCTATTCAAAGAGGGGGAAAAAGGGTGCAGGTAAGGCATAGATGATGAACAGTTTGTGGGACCTTCTGGGGTGCCTTTGAAATTTCAGGTGCAGATACTTAGCCTTTTCTTCCCTTTTTGTTAAGTAATCTTTTTGTTCATCATGGGCTCAAACTCATGACCCCTAGATCAAGAGTCACATGCTCTACCAAGAGAGTCCTATGCCCCTACTAACTAAGCCTTTCTGTTTTCTGTGAAACAAGGAATTTAAACCTCTACATGCTGGATTGTTTTAAAAGTAAAGGGAAGGAGAATTTCTGAAAGAGATTGAGTAGTGTCAGTGGAGATTGGCAGAGAATGATCAACAACACAAATCTTAAAATAGTCAGGGGATCAGAAGGTGTTAGTTGAATTTTGAGTTGAAATCGGTGGTAATTTTTTTTTTTTTTTTAAATTTTTATTTATTTATGATAGTCACACACAGAGAGAGCGAGAGAGGCAGAGACATAGGCAGAGGGAGAAGCAGGCTCCATACACCGGGAGCCTGACGTGGGATTCGATCCCGGGTCTCCAGGATCGCGCCCTGAGCCAAAGGCAGGCGCTAAACCGCTGCGCCACCCAGGGATCCCATCGGTGGTAATTTTAATGAGAGTACTTTCAGTGGAAGTTTGGGGACAGAAGTCAGATTGCATTGGATTTAGGAGTGAGCATGCAGTGAAGAAGTGTTGACTATTCTTTACAAAAGCTTAGTTTTAAAGGATTCTGTACTTTCTTTTTGAATCTGTGCCATTTATCCTGAAGGTTCACATTCAAGGTAGTTCACATTCAAGGGCTTTTAGTCATTGTCTGTTATTTTAGATACATAAACAGTTTTGAAGTTTTACTTCCATGCCTTCACTGGGTACTTAATGTTGGTTTGAGAACAATTCAATGTCTTAGTGTTTTTTATTTTAGGTAAGTTGATATTTAATGAAAGATATGATTAAGTAGCTTTTCTTAAAAAGGAAGCTCAGCTTATTAATGTTGAGAGTTGGATTGGAGGTTCAACATTTAAACCAGAGATGGTGTTTGTGTTTTACTGTGGAGTTTTCATTTACAAAAGTAGAACTCCCAAAAGTATTCACCAGCCAACTTCAACAGTTAAGATTTGGCCATCTCGTTTCATTTTTTTCCTCCCCTAGCCCCCCTTCTCCCCCAGAATGGACTGTTTAAATTACAGATCTCTTGTCATATTCTGTCTATAAATACTTTAGTATACATCTCAAAACTTATTTAATTTTTTAAAAAGGATTTATTTATTTGAGAGAGAGCATGCACTCAAGTTAGGGGAGGGGCAGAAGGTATGAATCTTCAAGTAAATCCCTGCTGAGCTCAGGGGTCCATTTCTGAACCCTGAGATCATGACCTGAACCAAAACCAAGAGCTGGATGCTTGACTGAGCCACCCAGGCACCTCTTTTTAAAAATTCATTCATTCATTCGTTTGAGAGGGAGAAGGGGGGAGGAGAGGCAGAGGAAGGGAGAGAGAGAGAGAACTCAAGCAGATGGGGAACTCAATCTCACTATCCTAAGATCATGCATGACCTGTGCCAAAATCAGGAGTTGACGCTTAACCAACTGAGCCACCCAGGTGCCCCCAGAACTTTTTTTTTTTTAAATAAGTTTTTTTTTTTTTTAATTTATTTATTCAGAGAGAGAGAGACTGAGAGGCAGAGACACAGGCAGAGGGAGAAGCGGGCTCCATGCAGGGAGCCTGACGTGGGACTCGATCCCGGGTCTCCAGGATCAGACCCCTGGCTGCAGGCAGCGCTAAAACGCTGCGCCACTGGGGATGCCCTATTTTAAATACAACAACATAACCCCTATAATATTGCACCTGATAAAATTAACAGTAATTGGGAAGAGGGATTCATCAGCTTCCCAAAGGGGTCCATGACCAGAAAGCTAACAAACCACTTTAAGTCTTGCCACTTAATATTGTTTACTTTTGGGCATTGGCACCTTGCTCGCAAACTCTTGATTTCCCTTCTCCTTCCCTCACCCACCCAATTCCTTAGATGTGGTAGGCACCAAGGCTTAAAGTTCCTGGAATTAAAGCTGTTTTTAGGGCACCTGGGTGGCTCAGTGGTTTAGTGTCTGCCTTTGGCTCATGCCGTGATCCTGGGGTCCTGGGATGGAGTCCCACATCAGGATCCCTATGGGCAGCTTGCTTCTTCCTCTGCCTATGTCTCTGTCTCTTTCTGTGTCTCTCATGAATGAATAAATAAAATCTTCCAAAAATAAAAATAAAGCTATTTCTAACCTGGTCAAAAAAGATACCTAATTTTTTTAAATTAATAATAGACTTTTATTGTAGTTTATTGTTCACTGTGTAACATTTTATCCTCATCTCTTGAGTTCCCACTTTTTCACTTACTATTTGACAAAATTTTTTTTAAGTCTTTTTTTCTTTTATTTTTGCATATGGAAATATCAAGTAGAGGAGGCTGCTCTGTAGTCAGTAAATGGGTGAGATGAAAACTTGTAACAGTTTAGAGATTGTTTTCTGCTACAGCCTTGAGCTATGGTTTTTGGGTCAGTTTATCATTTCTTCTATTAACTGATTTCTTAAGAATTTTTCCCGAATCAAAATAAACACTATAATAAACCTAGGGCTTCATAAACCTTTTTTTCCGACCTATAGATAAGAATCCATCTTCTTTTTCAAAGTTTTTTCTTAATGTGCATCAATGGAAAGGATGATTTCATCATAAGAGGATTCCAGAGGGACATGGAACATGTTTTTTGTATTTTTTAGTTTGAAATAATTATAGAATGACAGAAGTTGCAAAAATGGGTGGAGAACACATAGGCCCCCTGTGTCCTCCCCCCCCCCCCCGGTTACATATTATATAACTGTAGTACATTATCAAAATCAGGAATTTTACATTGGTACAATATGTGTGTGTAGTTCCCACATTTATTACATGTATAACTTTGTAACATCCCTGCAGTGAGGATAAAGAAATACTTCATCACTGCACATACCCTCTACCAGCACCATCCCCTATAATCTACCACTTCTACCCCATCCCTAATTGTGGCAACCACTAATTTGTTTTCCATTTATATAACTTGTAATTTTGCAAAGATAATATAAATGGACTTATAGTTGTCGTGTTTTGAGACCAGCCTTTTTTTAATCAGCAGAATGCCCCTTAAAAATCCATCCAAGTTGTTGTATGTGTTGGTATAGTTCATTCTGAAAAAAGGAAAAAAAAATTTAAAGTAATCCCTATACCCAACATGGGGCTCAAACTTAAAACACTGAGCTCAAGAGTTGCTTGCTTTAATGATCTGACCCAGCAAAGCACCCCCATTCTGAATATGTTTTCAAAATAAAAATAAGTGCCTTGTTAACTCACTGTACCAAAATTCAGTCCACTCAAAGCTGCCCAACCTCAAGTTTAAAAAGACCTATATAAGGCCTCAAAAAGCCTATAAGGGGGATCCCTGGGTGGCGCAGCGGTTTGGCACCTGTCTTTGGCCCAGGGCGCGATCCTGGAGACCCGGGATCGAATCCCACGTCAGGCTCCCGGTGCATGGAGCCTGCTTGCTTCTCCCTCTACCTATGTCTCTGCCTCTCTCTCTCTCTCTCTGTGACTGTCATAAAAAAAAAAAAAAAAAAGCCTATAAGGGTACAGATTTAAAAAGGCTTATTGCTTTTTTATGGGCATTTTACAATGTAAATTATATATGTAATATATTTTATAAGTTTTAATTAAATTACATTTACATTATAAAATTACTATTAAGACATAATTAATCTTTTTAAAGTAGATGACATCTTTAAATATAAAGAGCTTAGACGGTGCGCCTGGTTGGTGCAGTCAGTTAAATTCTTGATTCTTGGTTTCAGCTTAGGTTGTGATCTCAGGAGTCACTTCATCTCAGGAGTCCATGCTCTGCATGGAATCTGTTTCAGTTTCTCTCTCCATCTTTCTCTGCCCCCACCTCCTCAACTCCCATGCACATGTGTGCACTCTCTCAAATAAAAATAAATATATCTTAAATAAATATATAGAACTTACAGACATAAAATTTGCAAAGCTTAGAAATAGTGTAAGACCAGTGTTTACTGGTTATCTTATTCTATAAATGGCTTTTCATTTAAATAGGAAAAATTTTGGTGAGCCATACTTTTTGCTTTCTTTTTTTTTTCTTTAAGATTTATTTATTTACTCATTCAGAGAGAGAGGCAGAGACACAGGGAGAGGCAGAAGCAGGCTCCATGCAGGAAGCCCGATGTGGGACTCGATCCCGGACCCCCAGGATCACACCCCGGGCAGCAGGCGGCGCTAAACTGCTGCGCCACCAGGGCTGCCCTACTTTTTGCTTTCTTTGAAATAATTTCAGATTTACAGAAAATTACAAGAATAGCACAGAGGACTCTTATATGCCCCATTTACTAACTTTTAGCATTTGGCCACATTATCATTATTTATTCTCCATCTATCAATCCGTATATATATACACACGTAAAGATAATGATTTTTTTTTTTAACTCTTTAGGCTAAGGCTGTATGTGTCATGACCATTTACCTTTAAATATGGCAGTATGTAATTGTGCAGAACAAGGATATTCTTTGGTCTTTTTAAGATTTTTGTAAAATATTTTATTTATTTTATGGAGTGCACAAACGGGGGAGCAGCAGGTAAAGGGAGAGGGAGAAGCGGGCTCCCCACGGAGCACGGAGACCAATACAGGGCTTGATCCTAGGACCCCAGGATCATGACCTGAGCTGAAGGCAGATGCTCAACTGCTGAGCCCCCCAGGCATCCCAGTTGTCTTTTGTCTTTAATTTTCTCTAATCTGGAACACTTTTTCAGCTTTTATCTTTTATGACATTAACATTTTGGGGGGGCGACAGGCCAGTTTTTAATAGAATGTCTCTTACAATGGTTCCCCCTGATTAACTTTAGGTTATACATTACTGCCCGGCATACCACAAGAATGATATTCTGTCCTCAGAGGATGAAGCCTAAAAAACATACAATGTCTATTTGTGCCCCTTTAGGGTTGGTAATTTTGATCACCTAGTGAAGATGTTCAGTTTCTCCGTTACATAATTTCCATCTTTCTATTACAAGTAATAAGCAGTCTCTAGGCAGATGTTTTGAGAGTATGTAAGTATCCTGCTCTATGAAACTTGGACCCAAAGATTTAGGGATGGTTCTTAATGATTCTTGTCCAAAATAATCTATTTTATTGGTTCAAAATAAGAGCCAGCCTTTCTAAATTAACTGGTCCTAAAATTTCAACTTAACTTTGAAAACATTTATTTACTTACTTATTTTATGGCTTTGATCTGTATGCATTGCATATGATAATTGCTACTATGTTTCAACTTAAAATGTTTATTAAACACTGTATTTATTTTTAATCCTTTACTGCCCTCTGCAGGTGTATGGATGTAAATCTTTGGAGCAAGGTAAGTCCTCCTAATACTGCAATTCCAAAGAGGATATATAAAAAGCTATTAAGAGCAAAAGTTGTAATAGCTTCATAATTTATGATGTGTTATTATAAATTAATTAATTTAGAATTTTGAAGTTGGTAGTTTTAAAACTGTCTTCGTAGAGCATGAAATTTATTATCAAAGTGATCCTTAGTCCTAAATTCTTTGTAAGGTTTTCAGCTTTTTTGAAGGATAGCTGCTAACATTATTGCAGTGACATTTGATTTACAGATTTAATAACTAGTTTAAGAAATATATTCATATACATATTTGTGTATCTATATGTGAATGATATATAGATCAATTTTAAATTACTATTTTTTAAAGAAGTTAACTACCTTTGTGCAGGAACTACAATTATCCTTATGCTGAATTGCAAGAAATATTCATAACTAAATAAAATCAATGTACATTATTAACTGGAATTCCCAATTTTTAAAAATCTAAATTCTTAAAAATCTAAATTTCATTTAATTCTGTTTCAGGTATTATACTGCCAAACTATATAGTCAGTTATAATTTATGATCATGAAATCTATATTTAGAAGTGAGTTTTTTTGACAAGAAAATTGTTTTATTGGTTATTCATGAAATGTGTTTCTGTTCAAAATTCGGCATTAAATGTAGCTATCTTGGATCTACTATATGGTTGTAACTTCTGCTAGAATGTATTGCCTACCTTCTATACATGTCTGTTAGTTAAAAAACAGTTTGTAAAAAAAAATAATAAAAAAAACAGTTTGTAGATGAAAATTGTTTCATTTTGCTTTGTTTTTGAGTACTTTCTATCTTAACTGTCCTTTGAATTGCCATTAAGTGCAGCATGATTTTCATGGTGGAGTGAAGTGAGATATGGTCAATTTTGCCCAATTTTCTATATTAGCAAATTAATAGTAGTAGAAGTAAGTGCATGCGAGGCAGTATCTTAAGAGCAAATAAGTTCAGTCATAGAATAGACATAAAGTAGTTCAGAATTCCTAGCTTATGTCACTTTGGAAAAGAGCCGTTTGTTTCCGTTCTTACTGTCTTTATCCCAAGGATGTATAGTCAAATACTGTGTTCAAAAGTTATAGGTCAGTACTGTAGGTTTGTAGTCATTTTCATCATAAAATACATATTTGGATTTCTTCAGTTAAAATTTTGCTAGCAGAATTAATGTTGAATAAATGTTGTGTTTGTACAATCAACTGATAGGAATCTGTGAGAACAAGCACATTAGAGCTTTTGACTCCTTTGGTTTTAATGCCATTAAAATACCTGGAAAAATGTCATTGGGAAAAAACTAAAAAAAAAAAAATTTAAACTATTTAGCAGTCTAGTGTGTTTTACTTTATTATTTCTGTAATACATCATTTGAAAGGAGGAAACTGGTCCAATTTCAATAAGACCAAAAACAACACAATGAGAAATATATTGGCTGATAATTCCTATAAACTATTTCCTGTTTCTTTAAAACAATATATAAACAATATATAAACAAAATATATAAACAAATCTGTTTGGAGGGTTTCTTAGTGACAGTTCATGAAACATTGTAGTTTTCCTTCAACATGGGTTTGTTTTGTTTTTGTTTTTAAAGACAAACCTATTATTTAAAAACGAAACAATTTCCTTGGCTGGTGGGGGTAGTGTTGAATTACTGTGATATAGAATAATACCTTACTGGGAAGAAGCTTTATTATTTCAAGAATTCAATTTCAGATTGTATTTGTTCTTGTTTGCTTCTCTTGCTGCAATGCGTGCATTTTCTGTCTTACCAGATAACAGAACTGTTGTATAAGGATGGACGTTATTGCCAAGAGCCTCCAGGACCAACGGGTAGCGTTTCAATTTCGATGATTGTAACTTATCCACAAATCCATTCTTCTGTGTAATGATGGGCTAGAAGGATTACAGCAGTAAACATTTTCTTTTTGAAAGTGAAATTTGAAAACATTTGGTTATAAATCTTTATATTGATAACCACAACATTTTGAGATCTCTGAGGTGTTTGGTTTTATCATCGTAATTGTTTTACAGACAGGATTGGAGGCTTTTTTTCTGTTTGAAGAAAGGAAATGCTTCGTATAGCACTTAGGAAAATAGACTTAAAGATGAGTCATTCTTAGTGTTTGTTATTTTAATGTTTTGCAGGTGTGGCTAATTTTAAATAAAAGAGATCTTTAATCTTTAGGCTTTTCCCCCACTTAAATGTAATTTATTATCCAAAATATAGTATTTTGGCATTTAATGATTTTTATTTTCCATATAATAAAGCCTAGAATATATGGTTTTCAAGAAGGTACCCTTCTTGAAAGTTCAGATTTTCTATCTTAGGTATTAACACATGGCCATATACATTTTATGCTTGAATGCATAGGAAAATTACTGTTGTTACAAAACATCTTTGTTAATCTTGGTTTTTCATTGGCTAATAGGCAGCTCTCCACAGGATTACTGTATCTACTTATTAAAATTATTTAACTTTCTATACTCAACATTTGACAGTTGTTCCTAATTTTATGTGTTCCCTAAATATTGCCCACCAAAAGATTAGTGCAGAAATGTGTACAAGGCATTTATTTATTCTTCCTCCTTGTGATTTGGACAGGAAAGGGGTAAGGCCTTGGGCAGGACCACTTCTGTCACAGAGTGGTGGAAAAAAATAGATTGAAGTAAGATTCAGTACTGAAAAGCTGTCACTCGGTCTGAAAATAATTAATATTCCTTTCACTCACCAGTTAGATATGTGCTCCCAAACCACATAATCTCTATGCCTCAGTGATCAGTGTTGCCATTTCAGAGCCTCTCATCAGGGTGACATCTCACACCAAAATGATTTCTTATAAATTAATCTTGATAACATGACAGTCTCAGTAATTTTAGTGGAATGCTTTCTCTTGTTTTTTTCCACAGAAGCTGTTGGCTATTTTCTTTATAACTTGATTGACAGCATGAGTGACTCAGAGGTACAGGCCAAGGAGGAGCGTTTGAGACAATACTTCCATCAGCTGAAGGAGATGGTACCATTTCATTTTTTGCTATATAATGCCTGTCCTGTCTGACATGTATCTATTAGATTTGAAATTGCTGCTTTTAAGTACAACCAGACCACTTCTCAATGACATACACGAGTTGGAGACTTAAATTATGTCTGAGATAATTTCTGTTAGACAAATTTCAGTTTGGTTGTCTAAAACTCAGGATTTTTTTTTTTTTTCTTCTTTCCCTTTGTACAGAATGTAAAAATTACTGAAAATCTCTACAGAGGCATTCGTAATCTACTGGATAGCTACCACGTTCCTGAATTGATTAAGGTGTGTGTGAAATAGTAATCAAAATTTTAAAAAATACTTAATTTATATATAAAAGCATGTTAAAATTGTATTTAGTATGATGCTTCTGGCCAAAAACCGTTTACTTAAATGACAACCATTAAAAGAAGGTTTTTCATTGATGGTTAGTAAATACTGTTTATATATTGAAGAATGTGTTTAAAATATTTTTTACAATGGTTAATGAAGTATGAATAGAATTTCTGGAAGATTTTGAAAAGATAGAAAAATAATAAAATGAGCTGAAACTTCTAAAATTCCTTTTGACATTGGCTAATATATTTTTCCATGTGTTTTCTAATTTTAATTTAAATCTCAATTTTAGGATGTTAATATATTGGTTGATAGAGAGAAGATTGACTCTCGAAAAGTAAGTAGGTTCTACATACTATAACCACCACATTTAATTACAGAGAATTCTAGCTTGGGTCCTTATGAACCCAGTGGTTCCTAACATTTTTGTCATCTGCATACACCTAAGAAGTTGATAACAGCTGTTCCTCATCTCAGAAAAATCAGCATATCTAAGAAATTTGCATGCGTATCTCAGGAGTTTAAAAAAATCCCTGGAGTCCATCCATGGATCCCCAGATTAATGACCTTGATAGCATTTATACTTCTAGGAAAGGTCAGTTTAAAGGGAAGAATGACAAGGGGCACATTTTCCTTTTGTAGTGAATTACTTTCCTTTTCCTGTAGACTATGCAGCTGCCATCATCTGTTTTGGAGACTACACTTGAAAAACTAAAAGCTGAAAATCAACCTATAGGAGATGTTCTAAGGCAACTCATACTAGCGCTTTGTTCAGAAGAGGTAACGTTTGTTTAAATATTTCAAATGTGCTATTAAGGTAAAAAATTCTTTATAGATAAAAGTAAGCGAAGCCACATATAATATTTATGATTTTCACAATTGATTATTATACGTCATGCATGTGAAAAGTGCAATTAAATGAAAGGTTAACTAATTTCAGCTACACCTTGAATGGCATGTTTTCGGGTTGCTGTAGTTTGTTTACGATAATCTGCAAAGTGAATGATAGTAACAGCCGTGATAGGTTTATCATACATGCCAAATGTCCTTTCAAGCCATGGCTCCGGTCTCTTATATCTAGATTGTCAAGCAACTGATACATGCAGTAGTCATTTGCAAGTCAAATATTACTAGGTTGTTAATGCAGGGATTGAAATTCCATTTTCCTGATGGAAAAAAGCTCTTTCTGAGATAAAGGGTCTCTTGCCTTTTTTTCAGCAGGCGTCCAGCTGTACTTTGTGTTCATTTTAGTGTGTGTCTGCAATTTGTGGTATATCACTAGACTTTTTCAGTTTCTAGTTCAATATGATTTGGTTGTATGCCTGTGTTTTTAGAGGAAAAAAACATAACTGACGTTAAGATTATAACATGGTACTGTTGAATTCTAAAATATTTCTTCACTTTAGTTGGATATTAAATTAGACTGTGAGTAACTTTGCAATGATATAGTTCTACGTATGGAAATTGGACTGTGAGTAGGGGCTAACTTGGTACATACTTAATTTGGACATCTTTTTTATAATACTTATAGAGCTAAAACATCACATTTGGCACAATTACTTGTTTTTGTATCACATGTAACAAATCTTAAATCCTATATATGTATCTTGCCTGCTTTTTAAAAGGTGAATAAAATGACCAAGGAGAAAAGTGAAGTTAATAACCTGGATCTATTTGTTTTTAAAGTGCTGTTAACTTTTTCTACAGTCTGAATGCTAAACCTAGAGATTTTACATTTTTACTTTTATATCATTTCTTCCTTTTTTACTTCTGTTCTTTATCTTAGAACATGGAAAAAGCTCTTCAATTGAAAGCAAAATATGAATCAGACATGGTTGTTGGTGGCTATGCTGCTTTAATAAATTTGTGCTGTCGACATGATAATGCAGAAGATGCATTGAACCTGAAACAAGAATTGTGAGTACTCTGCACTGAAGCAAATCATCAGCATTTATGCTGATAGTCTTTGATGGATCATGTAAATTGAGTATTACTCTTTTTAAAAATTATTTTTTGTCAGTGTTTTTGAAATTTCATAATATGACTCCTTTTGATTAATTATGGCTTGTTTTCAGCAAGGAGTCATTACTTAAGTACAAGACACCCTATTCCTTAAAGCCAAGGTTTTTTTTCCCCATTGACTACATAAGTGCATATCACAACAGGGGTGATGGTAACTATTTTACAAAGGCTTAGCATTTCCCTTTCTCGACCATAGTATAAACAACATCCTGTCCATTTCTCAGGTATCTTTGTTTCCCATCCTGATAGATTTATTGATTGAAAATATGTCCTTTTGAGTATTTGAATGTTTATGACAAGGTTAGAATCACCTAAAGTGCCATGAAACAAAAGAGTTCCTAAATTTATATCATTTGCAGATGGGGTGATGCAATATATGGCTAGTGTTAGATTTTTGAATACAATTGTTTGTGAATTTGAATATGGCTTCAGAAATAAACCTACACTGAAATGTAGAGGCATGTGTTAATAACAATTCAGAACAACTGATGCATTTTTGAGAAGGATAAAATGGCTATTGCAATTTTTTTCACAGTCAACTTTCAACATAATATAAATGTACTTTTAATTTTTAGTGACCGTCTAGATTCATCTGCTGTCCTTGACACCAGCAAGTATGTAGGCCTTGTAAAAGTATTGGGAAAACATGGCAAGCTCCAAGGTAAGCCTCGGCACATAAAGGAAATATGTGATGCAAGTATCTTGCCACTGGAATAACATGTGAATTGATATTAATGGTATATCATGTCCTGCAAAGTGCTTGAACACTTTGCATACAAATTTGCATGTGAATCCATCCAGAGCTGCATGGACAGTGTAGGCCATTAGTTTTAATGGATTGGCAAGCTTGTCATTTACATTTGCACAGCTCAGTGCTTTTTGCATTTCTACAGCTAGTTTTTATTAGCATTGCTGTTTGGATTGAGTTTGAAGATCATGACTTATGGCACAATTTGCTGATATGCCTGCACTAATGGCTTTGTTTTTGCTTAAGAATGTCTGAAAGCTGAACATAAAACCTATAAACATAACCTTTATTTAAGAATATGAATTTTCCAGTAGTCTTTGTCTTAACTTTTAATAACATTAGCAAAAAATATATGGTTTAGTAGGATTTTATTTAGAAGTTTGCAGAGAAAGCCTCACTGATTATATAGCTGATATGCATACTCTAATTTTCTCATTGTTGAGATAATACTAAGCCTAATTACATATACTTCACCATACGTTCTTATTGTTTGTTTTTCTTAAATTTCTCATTGGGCTTTATTTTGAAACTTTCTTTTTTAGCCTTCTTCTCTTCCCTTTATTTCTAGAGAAGATCTAAAAAAAAATTTTACAGTGAGAAATGCATAGAAAAAAATATTTGATTTGAACATTGGATTTTTTAAAGGAAGTCTTTTTAAGACAGAAAACTCTTTATAAGGATTAGCCTGCTTTTTTAAAATCACTTTTTGTAAAGCGGTCAAAACATTTGTCTGTGCAATAATTAAGAACAACATTATAAAAATGCACTTATTCCATATCCTAAAATGTTTGTTTCTGCCTTCCTAATGAAGCTTAATGAACCTAATGTATTAACATGCAGTCTTTTGGAAAGCTTTCATTGGCTCTGCTTGGCTAATTAGTATCGACATAGCAAACAGGCCCTATCGGTATCAGACCATTAGTCTGGCTGTATATACAGTGTAAACACATCTTTATTATCTGGCCTCCTGACAAGCCATCTGCTGAAGAAACAATGATGTGATTTAGCAGATGTTAGCTCTGAACGATAAAAGCATCCATTTAGGAGGATCTTACAGCTATAGGGCAGACCGTACAGGGTTATGTGGTGCAGAGTGGGCACACAGTCCCTATCTATAATTTGTAGTCAAAGTTGCAGGGAAATGATAAAACCATGCTATTGTGGATTTATAATTGTAGTCTCGTTTAGAAATGCAAGTAGTAATTAACTTGAAATCGGCATTATACACTAGAATTTACATTCCTGCTGGGCTTGAAATGCTGTTTTAATAGCAGTTTGTTTTCCCTACATGAAATTACCTAAGGGTCTTTTGTGTTACTTCATTGTAGATGCTATTAACATTCTAAAGGAGATGAAAGAGAAGGATGTTCTTATCAAAGATGCAACACTCTTGTCCTTTTTCCACATCCTAAATGGCGCAGCTTTAAGAGGTGAAACTGAAACAGTGAAACAGTTGCATGAAGCCATCATGACTCTAGGGTTAGCGAAACCATCTACTGCCTTAAGTTCCCCATTGGTCACACTCTATCTGGAAAAGTAAGTTAATTGAATTTTGAATTTAAATGTTGGCATTAAAATAATGAGTCTGATCATTTGGGGATTATACTTTGTCAGTACCTCTGTGCTGCTGTGGAAGCCATGGAGGTTATTAGCCACCGAATAAGGGGACTTCATATGGACTGGGTGACCTTTAAAATGATGAGCTGCCCTGTGGTCCTATGGGTTACTTCTCAATGGAATGGTCTGTGGTGTGATTCTTTTTTTTGTGGGGCATGTGATGATATTAAATGAAATTGAAACCAATTTTTCACAGTTTTGAGCTTTAAGATGTTAATAATGTAAGAAGGAAGGATTCTCTGGGGCTTTTGGTTATGCATTGTGACTGTCATTCAGGTAATAATGTAACAGCATCTCTTTGGTGCTCCTTTTCTCCATGTGGTATTTGATTTTAATAGCATATGCCAATACAGTTATTCTAATTTTGAAAAATACTGTAGAAGGTATCTTTGTGCCTTGGGGGAGGAAGATAAGTTTGTTGATACAATGAGGTTTACGGAGTTTGAAATTTTTTACATTTGGAATGCTCATGTTGGTGACCAATTTATTTGCAGTGCAAATCATAAAAATCAACCCTACTCTTGTAACGAGTGAAACATTATAGTAAGACTATTAAGTATTAAGCATCATTATCATCTTGTTTTCTTTTGGCACTTGTTTTCTTTTTTTTTTCCTTTAAGTTTCCTAGATATTTCCTTTTCGTCTTTTTCATGGCTTAATGCAGTTTTTAATCTACATATTTTGTGATTGACGTTTTCTGATTTATTTTATTTCCAATGTAGTTAACATACAGAGTTATATTGGTTTCAAGTGTACAATATAGTGATTTCGACACTTCCTTATATTGCTGAGTGCTCATCAAGATAAGTGTGTGGGATTTTTCTGATTTTAGTGAGGATGTGGCCCTGTCAATGCTAGGAGAAAAATAAAAGATACATCTTAGTGGTTCTCATAGTCTTCCCAAATTTCTGGTAGTTTTTCTTCATTTATTAAAGAGTATAATTAATTGACTATAATGAATGGTTTAGTATTAAATTTAAAATGGGGAACAAAAATCCATCTAGGCTCCATGTTAGGAAATGTGGGTATATATATTTATACACACAGAGATACATAACACATATATGTTTCATGAAATAATTTCTTTGCCATCCAATCAAACAGTTTATCAAGTTAGATGATTGGCCAGATCTTAACCTCTACAATCTCAGCATTACATCCTTTAAAAGAAATAGCGATTCAAACAATTACTATGTTAGTGAGTTCTCATGTTCACAGCCAACTTTATATAGAAATCCTATAATTAATATGCTTCCTACTAGAATTTTTTTGATTGTTTGAAAGACCCATCTCCGCAAATTGCTTGTGGAGCTCGGCATAGGGATTTGAAAGAATTGGGCCCAGTGCCCAGAAGAATTAGACCCTCCTCCACTACTGGGCAAAAATAAAATAATTAACAATGAAAACGAGGCCATGGTAGAAAAGTATCTTACAAATAGAAATACTTTGAAGACAGAGAAGACACGAAAGTTTTCTAAAAGAGGTCTGCAGATGGGGCTCATGAACCAAGGAGAACTTACCACAGGAAAATGGAAATATCATGAGATTCAGCTGTTAACCTGGAGTATGCTCTGTTTTCTGATTGTACAGAGATTTGTGTGTCTCAGTAAAATTTGACTGTCCTTATTAATTGGTCTAGAGAAACTAAATTAGTATCTTTTTTTGTGTGTGATTTCTTACTACTTTCAGATACATAGAGAAATTATTACCTACTATTTTGATTTGCCCAGTCTTTTTTTTTTTTTTTTTAAGATTTTATTCATTCATGAGAGACACTGGCAGAGGGAGAAGCAGGCTCCATGCAGGGAGCCTGATGTGGGACTTGATCCGGAGACTCCAGGATCATGCCCTGGGCCGAAGGCAGGCGCTAAACCGCTGAGCCACCCAGGGATCCCCAATTTGTCCAGTCTTTTTTGCTATCTTGGCTTTGTAGAGATAGTCTCCATAGCCAGATCTTTCAGTTTATCATAATTAAAAGGTTTTGTTGACTCTTTTAGAGTCATGAGAATAATAAAGAGGAGATAAAGGAAATTTCATGTTCATAAAATAGCAGAAAACAGTAGTAGCACTTCTAGTCTTGGATAAGTTGGAGGAAAAATTGTCTTTGAAAACTTTTTTCAATTGTGTTTTCCCTGATGGAAGATAATTCAGAATCATGACAAGTACAGTACAAAGATTAGCTACAATAGCCTGCCAAAAAGTCCACATGTATTTGATTTAATTAAATATGTTTAATCTTCAATAATATCACATAATTGACCTCAGCAGGTATGAGCTCATCTGGAGAATAAGCCTTATTTATTCAGACTTGAGATAAAAGTATGAAATATTTCAGAACATCATATAAAATCTTTGTCTTTTCATTCAAAGAAAAGCATCTTTTTGGAATGCCACTGCAAAGACTCTAAAGAGACTGTCCCTTAAAAATTGTTAATTCTGAAACAAATACATGAGATTGGGTTTTTTAGAAAGATGATCTTTAAAATTTAGTAAGATCTTAATTTTGAAACTTATTTTCCCAGCAGTAAATAAAACACAGGAGAAAGTAATACTATGTCAGTTTCTTACTTGGAAAATGAATAAAAAGCTTTATGGATATGGAAAACAATAATTTTGTTTCTGTTATTTGCAAAGGGAAATACAAAATAATAACAGGTTTGCGAAATTGTAAAGAAGTTGGTAATCTGTTTTTGTATTATCAAAATGGTAATACTTGTATTAAATGGCAAGATATGCAGAGTTCAGTAAAACCTTCATGTGTTTCATTTATGTTAGGATTATTTTATAAGCCACATGTCCACATGTAGTCCAAATGAATTTTATTTTAAACATTTTTTTGGTAACTTCTTAAATTTTTTTTAATTGAAATCATGCCTGATTCTGGAAATAATCTGGGTCCTCCATATTAAGGAAGAAAAAAATGCTTTAAAATAGGTTAAAAGAGCTTTTGATTAGTCCTTATGCTATGGTAAAGGAAATGAAATTAATAAATCTGGGCCATTAGGTTTAAAAGCATAGAAATTTGTATGATGTAGTTTCAGATGCACTTGTTTTATAGCTTATCCGTTTTGGTTTCATTGCATATGAAAAATATCTGAAGCTGTTTAACTGGATTATTTAGTACAAATGATCAAAGAAGCTTTAATTTCTGCTTTCCATTAAGGACTTTTCTTTGCTGATTTGTGCTATAATCTGTATATGCCCACATGCATTTAATTTAAGTGAATCATGGACTTTGTATATTTAATCCTCCCAGAACTCTTGCTAAATTAATCTTGAGTTCTTCATAAAGGTCACAATTTTTGTAAGATGAACCTATAATAAAAGTTTTAAAACTCACTGTAGCACTTTAAAATGTTATATAAATGGGAAATATACTTTTTAAAATGCTAGTTATTCTGTCATACACACTCCCCTTCAATTTTAGCATCTTCATTTGTACTGGATACTTTTATTATTTATGGGAATGCATGCCTTTTAGAGTAAAACTCTTTATGTGCTGAAAGGAAATTAAGGAGGTTTGGCTCTTTTACTCCATTATTGCAATTAAGAATTTAGCATCATCAGTGCCAAAGGACAAAAGTGGTTCATTTGCCCTAGGGGGACAGGACAGTGATAAGATGATTTTTCGTCAAGGATCATTGGGTCGTAATTAAGTTACATTCATGGCTATTGCTTTTTGAAGGATGATTGGTAAATGACAGGCTTCATGTGCTTAGTACGGACAGTGTTCAGTAGGGTTTTTTCTGCCTCTGTCAGAAAATCCTGTTGAGCCTGATAATGTAAATGTGGCATTTTATTCTGAACAAAAGAGCAGGGAAATGAGCTATCTTGTCTAATCATTCAGTTGTTTAACACCGACTTCCAGTTTAGACTCAATTGGCTGGAAAGCACTTGACATGTGAAGTTAGTGCTGTTCGGAACGCATGTTTGAGTAAATTTTAAAGTAAGTGACAGCTAAATTGTACCTAGGGAAATTACAAAGCCTTCAACACAGTTAATTTTTTGGGGAGGATTAGTTGTAATTGCAACACCAGTCTCCTTGAAGATTCCTCATTTATAGATGATGAACAGAAAAAAAAAAAAAAACATTTAGCTCTTTCAAAGGCTGGTTCTCTTAACAGAATAATTTTTACGAAGATGCTGGTTTCTCTTGAATTTGATTGCTCTCCACACGGAACAACTCCTTAAGATTTATAGAATAGTTTGTTTTTAGAGTGTTGAAGTGCTTTTTCCCCTAGTTTTAAACTTTTTTTCTTCCTTAAACTCCCCCTTTCTCTAGTGATTTCAGATTTTGAGAGCTTTTCAAGTCAGTAATCCCTTTAGGTAAATTGCCACTTCACTAACACTTTATGCATAGTGTTGAAGCACTTTATTCCAATTAAAAATCAATATTTGTCATTTTTGGTTGTTTAAATTAAGTATGCTCTCTAGATTGCAAAGTTATTTACTATAAGGAGATTAAGTTTGAAGCTACTGATAGTTGAATAGGTAGTTGTCACTAGTTGTTCTAACAGTATAAGATTGTGTGAAATGCATTTATGACTTTTGCAGTTATGTATAGAAGGAATTTGACTTAGGAGTGCTTTGTTTCCTGGTATCTTTGAGTAGATATTTTTTTGATCAGTGGATGCCTCCTATGAATGTATGTCCAGTGTTTATTTTTCTCTCAATGACATGATAGCATATTTAATTCCATAATAATGATTAAAATGAAAGGTGATATCAGATTTGCCATATGAGCTTCACGCTTGCCATTTTAGATGTTCCTCCATGAAATAATGCGAAATTAAAGTATATAGGGTCATATTCTCTTAAAAAGTGAATTGGAGATTCTAGAGTTAATTTTAATATGGGCCAATTCCATTCAAGTTAATAAATAAAACTCTTTTTTTAAAGATATATTTATTAGAGAGAGAGCAAACTTGAGAGAGCACAAGCAAGGGGAAGGGCAGAGAGCAAGGGAGAGGAGAGAATCTCAAGCAGATTCTACTGAGTGCAGAGCCTGATGCAAGGCTTGATCTCATGACCCTGAGATCATGACCTGAGCTGAAACCAAGAGTTGGATGCTTAGCCAACTGAGCCAACCAGGTGCCCCCAATAAAACTCTCTTTTAAGTGTTCAGATTAGTTACAAGACTCAGCCTATGATATATATGTGTTCTTTTTATTTTTTTTTTTTAAGATTTTATTTATTCATGAGAGACACACACACAGAGAGAGACACAGGCAGAGGTAAAAGCAGGCTCCATGCAGGGAGCCTGATGTGGGACTCGATCCTGGGTCTCCAGGATCAGGCCCTGGGCTGAAGGCAGCGCTAAACCGCTGAGCCACCTGGGCTGCCCTATATATGTGTTCCTAAAATTCAGAATTACAGAATCTTTTTTCTGTTCTGCCTTCATATTTAGACTCATAGAATTTGATAAAGCTTGTATTTGCATCAATCAAAAAAATTTTTAAATGCTGCTTGTTTGTTAGTATATAGTTTCATTCATGAAAATTATTCATTGAAATATTCGGGGAGTGTCTAGTCGTTGAAAAAAATCATAGTGGGGGGCAGCCCGGGTGGCTCAGTGGTTTAGCGCCGCCTTCAGCCCAGGGCCTGATCCTGGGGACCTGGGATCGAGTCCCACATCGGGCTCCCTGCATGGAGCCTGCTTCTCCCTTTGTCTGTGTCTCTGTCTCTGTCTGTCTGTCTGTCTCTCTCTCTGTGTCTCTCATTAATAAGCAAATAAAATCGTTAAAAAAAAATCACAGTGGGTTTGCCTTTTTGTTTTGTTTTGTTTTTAGAGATACCAATATGTTACAGAGTTGGTTTTCTTTTAGCATTATTTGAGGTTTGTGAAAGCAGTGGCTAAATTTTTATCAGGAATGGGATTTTAAAATTTTGTAACACGTTTGTACATAAAGCATTCAGAATTTTGAATACAGACTGAAGCATAGAATCAAAAGTTGTGTTGCATCCAGAATTAATGTAAGATTTCTTCAAAACATTACTGTTATTTTAGAGTAATGCTTTAAATCTGCTGTAGTGTTTTAAAGTAGACAAAGGAAATCACAGAATCATTCTAGGTCACAGAGCCTAGAATTACACTGTGTGGTAAAGTGCTGTTCCATATGTTGGGTATAAAGCAGTTTCCACCTTTTCCTTTTGATATTTTGCTGTTCTTACTGATTTTATCTTGCCTAATAAAAGTGGTACTTTCATGTGATGATTTTCTCTGCCAGTGTGAAACATTTGAATTGATGAATCTAATAAGCTGAAATTCTTAGAACCTCACATTAGAGAATTAGAACTGGAAAGGAGGGCAGCCCCGGTGCCTCAGGGGTTTAGCGCCGCCTTCAGCCCAGGGCGTGATCCTGGATACCTGGGATCATGCGTGGAGCCTGCTTCTCCCTCTGCCTGTGTCTCTGCGTCTCTCTCTCTCTCTCTCTCTCTCTCTCTCTCTCATGAATAAATAAATAAAATCTTAAAAAAAAAAAAAGAAAGAACTGGAAGGGAACACTGGTCCTTGGGTTCAGCCATTGTGATAATCTGCTTTTCTTCACCACTTCTGGAAATTGATCGCATGGCTATAGCCCAGCTGCATATAGTACTTATCAAGTGGGAATGCAATTCAAATGTCCTGTGAGTATTTAACTATTTTCATAGCAGTGTCAACTTAGATACTTTTTCATATTTTTTATTTTTATCACCCAAGGTTTTAAGCTTCAGTAGGAAAGATTAATGATTTCTTCAGATGGACATACAACAGATGGACATTTTTATCTCTTTTTAGTATGACATGATCCAACCATAAGTCAGAATGTAGATGATAGGGATTGAAAAGAATGTACTAATTATTAGTTCATTTCCCCTCCCCCCAGTTCATTAGTTCATTTCTGTTATCAGTCCACTTGTATGAAATGTTTCATTATAGATTTCATTTTCATTTTGTTGGCAACCTGAGAGTAAGTAGTGGTACTTAAAACTACTAACAAATATATGAATTATTTCCATTTTGCTATTCTTGTCTTTTTTGTTGTTGTTCTAAGCATGTATAATCTTCTGAAGCATATATTTGGAGACCAAAGACTATTAACATGTCTCTTTGATTGACAGAACAATTATTCATTCATTTATTGATAGCTTTGACCTAATGTAGGGGAAATACAATTGAGACATACTCTTCTATTTTGGGAATTGATCTGAAAAAGCAGATCATACTCCCTTAAAAAATCAGTTTATGTTAGTTGTTCTCTTGAAAATATATTAGTAGTTTTCCATTAGATGGAATTGTAGAAAGCTAATAACTGAACTTGTGTCTGAAGAAAGGGAAATACTGATTATATAAAGGTTTATATCATATGTGGTAGCTACTGTAGCATTTCTCTTGTATGACAGTAATCTAGCCTGCAACATCTACTTGCCGTTTTGAAATTAACCTGTAATTTAGTCTTCACCCCAAATGACAAAAATTCAAATTACTCTGTGGGGTGCCAGAAGATGCACTGTAAACAGGGCTTAGGAAGGGGATAAGGTAGAGAGCTCTGGCAGGATCGGCTCGCTTTCACTGTGTCAGTATTATTGCAGTAAAATTAACACTTCTTCATGGTATTTTCCTTTCAGTACAGCTTAAAATCTTAATCTAGATAAAATAGTAATTCAGTCTCGGGCAACAGAACATTTGTATAATGGACCAAAATGTTAGGGCTTCAACAGAAATTTTTAAAATGCTTTCCTCTTTTTGAAAACTATTGCATGTAAGAGCAAGATGTTTTCTCCACAGAGCTTGTTATAAACTGTCACTAACCATCCTTTTTTTTTTAATTTCACGCTTTTCTTTTAAAAAATATCTTTCATTTCTTTTTCCACATTGCAACACCTTATTAGGTTAAACAAGCCAGCAGTGTTTTTACTAGAGCATAATGTGTAAGTAGATGTAGTCAACTGGAAGTGGCAAGTGGGGAGGCAGTGCATTCCTCTGTTTACCATGGTAGCCTGAGGCTAATCATTGAGTCTCTACATGCCTTAGTTTCCTCATCTATTTAAAAATAAAGGAGGGTGGCATGTAGAATTGGATCACATAATTTCTACAGTTTTTCTGAGGTCTTACATATTTCTCATACTGTCATTTTCCCTTTAAGGGAAAAAGTTTTTGAGGACTCACAAGAATACATTTCCACACTCTTGTTTAAGAAACTCCGAGTTAATGAAAGCGCCTTTTTCTTTTAATTTATTGCCACAGAAGAGAAATCTTGACTTTACAATGGGAAATAACTTTTGTTTTAAGATTTTATTTTTAAGCAAATTCTATGCCCAACATGGGGCTCAAACTAAAAATCCTTAGATCAAGAGTCTCTTGCTCCATTGGCTGAGCCAGTCAGGCATCCCTGGAAATAATTTTTAAAAACTTGCCCTTTAATGAGGGTTTTCCTGGAATTCACTGACTTAAGAATGTCCTAGTTTTTGGCCACAATAAGGTTCTGAATATATGAATCTTAATGTTATTTCCTCCTTGCCTGGAGAGGCAGTATGACAAATACAGTGATAAAGTTGAAAGTATTTGAAAATTCCTTGGTAGCTACTGATGGACATTTCATAGTGTTTCCCAAATCTAGAATTATTGAGGACCATAAACACACATAATAAGTTGGAAATAATATTTGGTAGTAGTCTTTGTTTTTAAAAATAATGTATTCTTATAAAGCAACTTAATATATGAAATCAAGGGGTGCTTGGGTGGCTTCGTTGGTTAAGTGTCTGAGCCACCCAGGCACCCCTGAAATCAGATTTTATTTATTATAATCTCAGAGAATGCCTTCATTTATTTGGACTCTTTATTAAGAGTGCTATCTAGGGGCACGCAGGTGGCTCAGTGGGTTAAAACGCATCCATTCTTGGGTAGCCCTGGTGCCTCAGCGGTTTAGCACCGCCTTCAGCCCAGGGTGTGATCCTGGAGACACAGGATCGAGTCCCACGTTGGGCTCCCTGCATTGAGCCTGCTTCTCCCTCTGCCTGTGTCTCTGCCCCTCCCTCTCTGTGTGTCTCTCATGAATAAATAAATAAAATCTTAAAAAAAAAATGCATCCATTCTTGATCTCAACTCAGGTCTTGATCTCAGGGTTGTGACTTTAAGCCCCATACTGGAATCCATGCCCAACTTTTAAAATAAAAAGAGCGCTATTTAGCAAGTGAAATGATGAAAGATGAAGAAGGAGAAATAGGGAATTGCTAATGATGTCTGTACTTGGAACATTTGTTTATACTATATAAGGATTGTTTCTCTCTTTGTCCATTTTGGCTTTTTTAAAGCCCAGTCATGTATATTTTGACTGGTCATTGTGCATCTAGATATACTTTATTCATTGTTCATATTTTGATGTTTCCAAGGGATGACATAGGTGCTGCTCTTGACATCACCATCGACTGCTATGAAAAGTATAAAGTATTACCAAGGATTCATGATATCTTATGTAAACTGATAGAGAAAGGCGAGACGGATCTAATTCAGAAAGGTTGGTCACCTCCAGTATCTTGCTGTAGTTGTTTTTCTTTCCCCTCTTGCTTTTTTAATCTCAACCCATTACTATGAAGAGAAAATTAAACAGGAAGGGAAGCACATCCAGTGGGGACTTTGTTGTACTTCTTAACTAAAAAGGACAATATCAGTAGATTTTCAGTGCTGTCAATATCCTTGCTTTTAGTAACTATTTGTTTTGCACACTAGCTCCTCTGTTATTTTTTACTGTTATTTCTTGGTGATCTGCGTTTGTGAGTTTTTTCTCCTCCTCACCAGTTCTCTCCAAAGCTAGTCTTAGATACTTAATGTCATAAATGTATGCTGTTAGGTAAGGAATGTGACAGAAAATTGGTTGATACTGGCACTAGTCTTTAAGTTAGTGTAAATATTTCTTTTAAAGTTTCTTTATATTTGTCCAGAACTTCAAGTGATACTGTGTTTCTTTATATTTTTTCTTCTACTCTGTAGCAATGAACTTTGTGAGCCAAGAACAAGGTGAAATGACAATGCTGTATGATCTCTTCTTTGCCTTCCTACAAACAGGAAATTACAAAGAGGCCAAGAAGATCATTGAGGTATGATTTTTAACTACAGTATTCTAATTGTACAGCTATTTAGACTCTTAATTGGAATATATTTAAGAATTTTAACCTTTAATTACAATTGTTCTGATTCATGTTAATAAAATTCAATCCCAATAATGGGGGTTGGAGGAGGGGCCTGGCCAGCTTCTTTATTGTATATAATTACGGTTCAGAAAAGGCAGCCTGGTTGTATATTGAATTTGTTTCTTCACTTTGTTAAATTCGCTGTTATGTATCAAAACGATATTTGCATATTAAATCTTGGATTGTGGAACAATTAAATTAAACTGGCATTCCTGGGTGTAAAGTTGCTAATCCTCTTTGCCAAGGAATTCTTTGTTCTTAAAAGCAGTGGAATTTAATTTGCTGCAGACCATGCTCAGATTTATTTGTAATGCTTGTCTACAAGTTAATCAGCCAAACAAGTGCTGTCTGCAACTGTTTGGCATTTAATTTAAAATTTCCTCTTCTTCTCTGTTTTTTTTTTTTTTTTTTTTTTTTAACTATGGTAAGCAGCTTATGGGAAATGGTAGGTGACAAACCTGGCCTGTTTAGGATTAGTGTATTTTATCTAGGCTTGATTGAAATTTTACTTACTGAAATTGATAAGTCAAAGGGCAACTATAAAGTCTGTCCAAATTATGATTAACTTCACTATTAAACAATTCCATTTCCTCTAAACAAAGCATTCCACAGAGAAGAGACCCCATTACCTTAGGGAAAATGATTTGATGTGAAATAAATAAAATGTATATCAGTAATTGTTTTTCTCCCAGATCAGTTTGCCATTACTCCATGTCTTTTTCCCAAAGTCCCGTGATGGGTGAGACACAAAGTTGGTATTTGTATACTTGTTTGTATATTAATGACTGCTTATGATGAAGTTGAAAATGTAGGTATACAACCCTGAAAGTTATCAGTTTCTCTTGATGTTTTTCCAAGAGAAGAAAGGTATGAAAAGGGAAGACTGTGAAATTGATTTTAGAATATTTAGAATGTTCTTCTCTGTTTGTCTTACAACTTAATCTATCCTCCTGTCAGGGGAGTGGGACATGCTATCTTGGAGAGGTGCTTCTATAGCTCAAGTAGCTCATTGTATTTTCTAGAAAATAGTATAAATTTTTTCATTAAAAGTGCCTAGTGTATCTGAAAATGTGAGAAGCTGTGTGCATTTTGAGTTCAGCTGCTCCGTATGCCTGGTATCAGTATTAACAGGGCACTTATCACAGGGGAAATGAAGCTCAGGTATTCAGATAATAGTGACAAGAGGCACTATGGTAGGAAATCATGTGTGTCTTTTTATGTAAAAATAAAGGCATAATATGAAGAGCCAAAGGCATAAGAATGAGTTCTCTTTGCCATCTACTTGCTAGTATGGTAATGGACAGTTACTAAACCTTTTTAAGCTTCCTCCTCTATAAAAGGGAATATAGTATCTTTCTTTAAGATTCAATCACATAATGTATGTAAAGCAGCTTGCATGTTTCTGGATTATGGTCATAATCAATAATATTAATTCTCTTTGCCCCTTAAAAGTGGGGATTGTGTTATCTTCTTTACCCCACATAATTCACAGTATGATGCTTAGCATAAAGGTACATGTTGCCACATGAATAGGCAAGAGAAAACTGCCTCTTAATTACTTTAAAGCTTTGCCAAATGCAGCATCATTGAATGTAAGCTTTTAGGGATGCTGTCTACTGATGACAGAATTTTCGTAGTGGATGTGTACAAAATTGCTTAAAGGATAAAGGATGGCTTTACAGAACCCCTGCAGTATTCTAGGGTAAGACAGCAGGTGTGTGATACATGGGAATATACTGAAGCACATTTCTAGTTTCTTCTTTTTAACAGTTAGTTGGAACTGAAGTGGAAACTTGCTTTTTTCACTATTAAAATTTAAGACCTGGAATTCTCTCTTGTAGTTTTCTAAGGATTATTGAAAATATAAACGGTAATAAAAAATTAATAAACTATGACTGTATCCACATGTGAAAGAATATTCTAAATACTGAGCAACATTTTTTTTGTATCATTCCCCAAAATGCATTAGTGTCTTATCAATGGGTAGATTTGCTAGGGTTGAGTTTCCAAAGCAAAATATACAGTGAAGCTTCTTTGTATTTCAAGCACTGTGGGAGATAAGAAAAGCCAGTCATAAAAATGTTAAATGAAGAAAGAAGAGATTCAGTGTGTAATAGGACTTGTGTTGTTTTTTAAATGAGCTGGTGTACATATATCGTGTATTATATATAATATATTTAACATAGTCTTATATTTTATTTCTATACCTGGATTATTGTAACAGAAGGACTTATAGATGCTATTCTTATAATTTTCTGTAGTAACTGAGTTTTTTATAATGAGCATATAAATTCTTATACTCAGAAAAAGTGTTTTCTTCCAAAAGAAAGAGTAAAAGTGAATCAGACTATTGATTTTTACTAAAAGTGAGTCAGACCAAGAACTAATGTGAAATCACTTGAATATGAGATTAATATTTGAGAATAATTACTATATGAGATCAAGAAGTGTTAACTACTCTAAGAAAGGTATGAATACTTCTGAGAGTTCAAGAGTGGAACTTACTTTCAGTGAAAGAAATTAAGACTTTGGAGGATATGGAGCATGAGGTAGGGATGGATGCATAGGATATTCTTTAACATTCAAGAGTTTTATGAGATTGGAAAGGCTATTATAGGTATTAGAAGTAAAGCAAAGAAGTAGAAAGGGGAAATCTTTAAATAGTTCTTTTCCTCCAGCTTTATTGAGATACAGTTGACATGTAACATTGTGTCAGTTTAAGGTGTACAACATATTAATTTGATTACTTCTATTTTACAAAATAATTACTGCACTAGCATTAGTTAATAATACCTCTCCCACCTCACCATTTCTTTTTTGTGGTGAGAACATTTTTTCCTCTCTTAGCAGGGCAGCTGGGTGGCTCAGTCAGTTAAGTGTCCAACTTTTAATCTCAGCTCAGGTCTTGATCTCAGGCTGGGGAGTTTAAGCCCTGTGTTGGGCTCCAAACTGGACATGGAGCCTACTTAAAAATTATGTGTGTGTGTATATATAAATAAATCTCTATAGGGACACTTGGGTGGCTCGATGATTGAGCGTCTGCCTTCAGCTCAGGGTGTGATCCCAGAGTCCGGAGATTGAATCCTACATCAGGCAGGAAGCCTACTTCTCTCTCTGCCTATGTCTCTGCCTCTCTTTCTATGTCTGTCACAAATAAATAAATAAATAAAATCTTTAAAATAAATAAATCTATATAAATATATTGATGTATTCTCCTAGCAATTTACAAGTATATAATATTTTTTATTAATAACTTTTAAAAAAGATTTTTATTCATTCATGAGAGACAGAGAGAGAGAGAGAGAGAGAGAGAGAGAGAGAGAGGCAGAGACACAGGCAGAGGGAGAAGCAGGCTCCTCACAGGGAACCTGATGTGGGACTCGATTCCGGGTCTCCAGGATCACACCCCAGGCTGAAGGTGGCGCTAAACAGCTGGACCACTGGTGCTGCCCCAGAAGCTATTAATTTTATAAAGGAAGTTTGTACCCTTTGACTGGTATCTCCCCATTTCGCCTGAGCCCCTGGCAATCACCATTCCAGGAGTTTGGCCATTTTATTTTATTTTATTTTAATTTTAATTTTATTTGTTTATTCATGAGAGACACAGAGAGAGAGAGGGGCGGAGAAGCAGGCTCCATGCAGGGAGCCTGATTGGGATTCGATCCTGGGTCTTCAGGATCACGCCCTGGGCCAAAGGCGGCGCTAAACACTGAGCCACCCAGGCTGCCCAGTTTGGCCGTTTTAGATTAGACATATAAGTGAGATCATACTCTATTTGTCTTTCTCTGCCTGACATATTTCACTTAGCATAATGCCCTCAAGGTCCATCCTATTTGACCAATTTCCCCTTCATCCCTTCTTCCCATCTTTTTTCCTTTCCTCTTTCCCTTCCTTTCTCTTTCTTCTCTCTCTCCCTTTCTTCTTTATATCAATAACAAGTAATTATTAATGACATCTTAGTCTAGTCCTAGAGAAAGACCTTTAAAAAAATAAGTCTATATAATGCAGTAATTGCTATAGAAAAGACCTATTGCAGACTCAGTCTTTCTGAGGAAGTCTTGTATAGAATGAGAACTAAAGGATGAACTGGGAGCCAGCCACATAGAGTGGAGGCAAAATCATTTCAGGTAGAAGGAATTCCCTATGCAAAGGCCCTGAGGCAGGAAAGTACTTCCATCTTTTATCCTTATTTTGTCTCTTAGGACTCTATCAGATAACACTCAAAGAGTGTCTGATACATTATTAAACAGTTAATAAATATTAGTTTTATTCCCTACCTTCTGTGTGACAGTTTTCTCTGTGTTGAAGTCAACCCTTTTGTCTCTCCTGCAGTCTTATTCTTTGCAGGCTAACTATCCCTAGTTCCTCTCGGTGTTCTGACATGTTCTGGAATGAAATTGGGGAAAAGTTCATAAATTATTTTTACAAACTTACATAATACCAGGTAAATATTTTGTGAACTATATTCTGTGTTGTACCAGTGATGATGATCGATGTGACTTTTTTACCCTGTGAATAGATTTAAATAAAATTTATACATGTTCCAAGTATGAAGATGCACTGTTAATCTCATTACTCATGCAGTCATTTCTGTGGGGTTTTTTTTTTTTTTGGTCCTTTATCCAAATGCATTTTCTTTTATATATAATTGAAATTATTCAAACCTTAGTTTCATCCTACATCACTGTTTCTGCATTCCATGTGTATAATTAAGAACTCTACTAAAGGAGTGAAAATGAGTGGGAAATATCAGACAGAGACAAAGCATGAAAGACACCTAACTCTGGGAAGCGAGCAAGGGGTAGTGGAAGGGGAGGTGGTTGGGGGAGATGGGGTGACTGGATGATGGGCACTGAGGGGGGCACTCTATGGGATGAGCAGTGGGTGTTATGCTATATGTTGGCAAATCAAACTCCAATAAAAAATATACAAAAAAAAGAACTCTAATGAGCATTATTTTTTAATGACCACATCATTCCATAGTACAAGTGAACTGAATCATCATAATTCCCATCTTGACCTATAGGTATATTTGATTTTCAGATTATTAAGATCATTTCTTAGAAGTAAGAAATGTTATTATTGTTAAGGCCCCTGATATATAAAGACAGAAATTTTGTCTTTATAGGTGATAACCTCTTCTGTGGTTCACCATAGCAGAGATTTGGTCTAAAGCTCAGACATCCTGTGTTCTAGTCCCATGCTCCTTTGGCTAGAAATTACAATAAAATGAGATGGCATTTTCTTTTTTCTCTTTTCTTTCCTTTTTTTTTTTCCTTTTTCTTTTTTTAAATTTTAATTGCTTGGGAATATAGGTATTCACTCTTTAAATGTTCAGTGGAATTCACCTGTGAAGCTGTCTGGTCCTGTACTTTTATTTGTTGGGAATACTTTGATTATTGATTTAGTTTCATTGCTAGTGATTGATCTGTTTGATTTTCTATTTTTCTGATTCCGTTTTGGAAAGTTATATGTTTTAGGGATTTATCCATTCCTTCTCTGTTGTCCAGTTTGTTGGCCTATATAAGAAGATGGTGTTTTCTCGTTTAAGAAAGACTTTAGGGGCGCCTGGATGGCTCAGTGTTTGAGCGTCTGCTTTCAGCTCAGGGCATGATCTCGGAGTCCTGGGATCGAGTCCCGCATCAGGTTCCCTCAGGGAGCCCGCTTCTCCCTCTGCCTGTCTCTCTGTGTCTCTCATGAATACATAAATAAAATCTTTAAAAAAGAAAGAAAGGACTTTATTTTTTCAGTCAAGTATTTTTTAAAATACTTTAGTCACCTTCCAGGAAGGAAGTGTTGCAAGGTCATTTAATAACATTCCTTGGATAGTTCAGTTTGTGTTTTAAGACTGGACATTAAGTCTAGGGAGGGATGATACATACAAGTATGAAAGGAGTTAAATTATGATATGAAATGTTAAATAAGTGCATTAAAGTTTTCCATAAAGAACTATATTATTTATATTTATTCATAGCCCTTTGAACAGTTCAGTAATTCTGTACTTCCTGTCTGCCATGTTCCAGGCCCTGCTAAGTTTTCCAGTTACAAACACAAAGATCTTGAGTAAGAGTCTGCTTTAAACTTGCTTAGGATTTCTCATTTGAGCCTTTTCCTTTGAGGTTCAAACTTAGATTTAAAGCTAAACACTATTACTAATATTAGTAACACTTTTATAATTCCAAATGATTTTCATATACATCTTCATGTAAGGCACACAAAACAACTCTGAAAAGTAGTCAGGGCAAAGAAACTTTAAGTTCAGAGTGTCAGTGTGGAGCTTCTTTAGTTAGTGGTAGTCATGGAATTTGAGATTGGGTTCTGATTTCACATTTTCTCTTGTTTCTCCTTACACCATTCCTACCTCTGTGATCTGTCTCTCTTTTTATTTTTATTTATTTTTTTAAAGATTTTATTATGAGAGAGAGAGAGAGAGAGGCAGAGACATAGGCAGAGGGAGAAGCAGGCTCCATGCAGGGAGCCCAATGTGGGACTTGATCCTGGGACTCTAGGATCATGCCCTGAGCCAAAGGCAGATACTCAACCGCTGAGCCACCCAGGCATCCCAATATTCGGGTTCTTGTTTTTGCTGGTCCATTCCCTCTTACGCACTTGATTTTCTTCCTGCTACATTGAGTAGAGGATATGAGGTAGTTCATTTATTTTCCATTTCACAGTTCTAGCACTAATGGCAGGAGAAATCAAAACAGGTAAAAACTTCTATTTGAGTCTAATTTAAGATGGTTTTCCTTGACATAGAGTTTGAAGTAGAAGAATCTTCATTGCTTTCCACTTTAAAGATAATAATTACTTGCTAGGTCCTTTTACTAGTATATATAGAAGCCTGTTATGGTAACAGCAAATTTTATATCAGACTATGTAACAAAATTAAATGAGAATTATTTTTTATTTTGCATTACTTTTATTCTTACACAAGTGAACCTAGTACTAAATTGTAACTTGACAAAGAATGTTTTGAAGCACAGTAACCTCGGTGGAAACAAACATGCCAGGTTTTTTATTTCAAAAATTATTTTATTCTCAAAAAAAAAAAAACAAAAATTATTTTATTCTCACTGTCCATTAATTAGATTGTATGTAGCAAAAACAAAAACTAAAAAAAAAAAAAAAAAAAAAACTAGGTGAGTTCATTGTTTTAATTAAGCATTAACTGGTTCTTTGAAAAGTTATATTTAACATCCCAATAGAATTCTATTCTTCTCCGTATTTTTATTACATTTTCTATTTTTGCTTTCAACTTGTAGTGTTTAAAATTCAATAAGATGTTAAGAGATAAGCCAGAAATGTAGACTATTACAGAAGCCTAGGAGATTTAGTTAATCTGACCTAGATGTTCTTTTGATGATTGAGATTTATAATGTGAAAACAGTTCTCAATTTCAAAATGAAACATAGGAATATCTGTGGAATAAGTCAGCTGTCCTGCCAATGACAGGCGGATTAATCAGCCACAAAAAGGAAGAGTTACCATAAAAGTTGTGCTATTTGGATCAGCAGTAACATTGAAGTTACAAGTGAATGTGGTCCTTGCATTTTGCCTTCTTCTAAAGAGGACTGTCCAGCATTTTTGCAAGGGCTTCTTGTACATGTTTGCTTTCATTTGGTTTCATTATTATTGGTTTCATTTTCCGTGTAATGCATGTGAAACCAAAGAGTAATGTGAGAAAAATCTTTGAGTAGAAATTGTAGAGCAAATGTTAAGTATTAATGATATGTGAGAATATATTAAGCATTTGGTCTATTCAGCATTTATTTCTTGTATCCCAAAATGTACATTCTTACTTGCACAGTTAGAATGAGAACACTTTTATAACTTCTAGCGTACCAGTTTGTTATTGTACCAAATCCTAAGATGTTAGTGTCTGCTTCAGTTCTTAATTGAACATTGTACAATATTATTTTAAGGAATAAAAAAATGAAGACTTAAAAGTAAGCGATTAGCTTTGAGGGATCCCTGGTTTAGTCAACGAAGCTGAGTGGAGAAATCAGTGGAGGTACCTCCTCTAGACTGGAGCAGCCAGGGCTAATGAGCATGTAGTTTTCTTATCATAATGCTGTGATTGAAATGTAGTATTTAATGGGGAAGCCCTCTTACACATGATGAAAATACTGTAGTTAGAGTGACAAATCCTTGGAATTATGTGTGAATTAGTTTGCCTTTTATTCCTGGATCCAGTATTATAAAATAAGTGCTTTGAAGCCAGAGTTATTGACTAAAACCCTAGTAATTTCTGATTGAGAATATAACATATATCTCAGTAATTGAAATAAATTAAGACTATGAACTAATTTAAAGTGCTTAGCTTATTTGGAGTACCTAGTTCTTTAAACATTTAGACAGTAGGCAAGCATTTGTGGTATTCAGAATACTTTTTATCTAAATTTTACAAAGTATGTTTCTTTTAAAGTAAAAGCCATTGGTTTATTGTTGTGATGATGATTAATACATTTGTGTAACATTAATATTTTTTGCTTCCTGAACCTTTTGGGATCTCTGAAGTGTGTGTGTGTGTGTGTGTGTGTGTGTGTGTGTTTAATTTGACATCTTTTGGAGTTGATTTAGTTCATGGAGTCAAGATTTCCTTTTGAACTAAAGAAAGTTTAACCATTTTACTATTTAAAGATTTATGGAATGGAAATTGACCTGCAAAGGAACATTTTGACGTAACTCAAATCTTCTAGATATTGGTTACTAATGCAGGTTACTATTTATGCTCTGTTTTAATCCTAAAACAGAGCATAAATAGTATGCTATGATACTTTGTATGTTAGTGTCTGCTTTGATAACTGTGATATTAAGTTACAGGTTTCTTTTATGTAGTATTTGGGAAGGACGCAGTAGATTCATTAGAAGGAAAACTATTTGTCTTTAGGGGAAATTAACATTTAGCTAAACCTTACCTCATGTGCTATATGATTATTTTATTTTACAGACTCCAGGCATTAGAGCTCGATCTACAAGACTCCAGTGGTTTTGTGATAAATGTATTTCAACTAATCAGGTTTGTGTTTAATTTCTGGTTTCAAGCACGTGAAACTCCGTGGAAAGCAAGTATCCTATATGTCATATGAGCATTTGGGGATTTTGAGACATAAAACATTATTAATGGGAATAGCATAATTTTGGTGGTTTTCCAAATAAACAGTAGCTTAATTCTTGATCCTGAGTTGCAGTGGAATCCCTGAAAATTTTAATTTGGCTCCCAAAGATTTTAGCTTGCTTTATCCTAGTTTTTGGCTTGAGCAAGCTAATCTGGTCTCCTTTGCAGTTTAAGTCTGCTTCCGTTTTTAGTGACTAGGGGAGTCACTTGAAGGTAGCCCAATGGAATTTCTACTTCCCGTCTCCACCAGTGTGTAGATACTCCTATCCTGCCAAGTGAAAACCACAGGGAAAGAGGAATATAACACCTGGGTGTGAAGGAGTAGTGTTATTAATAAATAGAGGATGTACTACTCACTGAATCCTCTACCCTAGATATCTCTGAATTCTTCAAAATGCATCTTCATAGAGGTTCCCGCAACCAGATGATTATTCATGTTTTGTTCTTGATTACAAAGTCCTTCAGCTTTTTAACTTCAAAATATTGTTTTTAATTATGACAAACTGCATATATAACATAAAATTTATCATTTTAACCATTTTTTAAATGTTCATTTCAGTGACACTAAGGTACATTCACATGCTCAGCTCTTTAACTTTTGAAA
The DNA here is from genome assembly GCF_048164855.1 of Canis lupus baileyi. Classification (NCBI taxonomy): domain Eukaryota; kingdom Metazoa; phylum Chordata; class Mammalia; order Carnivora; family Canidae; genus Canis; species Canis lupus. The sequence continues at coordinate 49,090,912 of NC_132848.1, read as the reverse complement.
ATGAAGTTAATCTGCCCTTTGGGTAAAACTTATTTGAAGAATTATTAAACCAAGATTTGTCAGCTATAAAATATGTCCTTTACACAGTCTAGATCCATCTATTAATCTTATTTTTAAGGTTGAAGTTCTAGAAAAATTAGTGGAGCTGACACAGAAGCTGTTTGAGTGTGATAGAGACCAGCTGTACTACAGTCTGCTAAAACTGTATAGTAAGTAATCTGACTATTCTTCATGTTTTCATCTTGAGATATTTATTCTATTGAGAGCAGGTGCAATAAAAGAGTAACAGGAAGGTGTAGTGATTGTCACATGTGTGGTCTTCAACAGACACTTACGTAGAGGCCAGATTGAATTTTATCACAGAATATTATATTGTATCACTCGACACCATACAGTTTCCATAATTTCTGACAGTCTTATTGTAGTAATGAAAGGTGAGAAAAAAACTTTATCAGGGCCACAGAATTTAATAGGACTTTTTAAGGAGAGACTAATTTTTTTCCTTCTTTTTATTTAAGTTCTCTAATAGATTTACCAGTCACTCCTATAAATCATGTAATCACTAACATGTTTATGTGTATAAGATATTTTGCCAGAAAAATGCATGTTGATACACAGACTAAAATATTTTTAGGGCAGCCCCGGTGGCACAGCGGTTTATTGCCGCCTGCAGCCTTAGGTGTGATCCTGGAGACCCGGGATCGAGTCCCACGTCAGGCTTCCTGTATGGAGCCTCCTTCTCCCTCTGCCTGTGTCTCTACCCCTCTCTCTCTGTCTCTATGAATAAATAAAATCTTTAAAAAAATTTTTTTAAGTTTATATTGTAATATAGTTTTTGTTGATTTTATATTTTTATAAATATTTTCTTAGATTACCTATAAAAGACTACATTGAATGGCTATACTAGAATTTACCCAGCCAGTCTTATGTGACTAGAATTCTATTTCCCACATTATAAAACAGTGCTGCATTAGCCATCTTTGTACCTTAATCTTTGTTCACACCCTTAGTTGTTTCCTTTGGCTGGATTTGTATTTGTGTTCTGAAACTCTTGATCTCTATTACCAAACAATACTCTGGTATGTCAATTCCAGTTTATACATTTGGGCACTTTTCAGTCTCTTTTAGGGTATTTGGGTGGAGAGGAACGACACTTTTTATTTTATTTTATTTTTATTTTTTATTTATGATAGTCACAGAGAGAGAGAGAGACAGGCAGAGACACAGGCAGAGGGAGAAGCAGGCTCCATGCACCAGGAGCCCGACGTGGGATTCGATCCCGGGTCTCCAGGATCGCGCCCTGGGCCAAAGGCAGGCGCGAAACCGCTGCGCCACCCAGGGATCCCAGGAATGACACTTTGAAGAGTCAATGACCTTTCTTTCTTTCCTTGCTTTGTAGATATTTGATGTAGATTATTTTCTTTTTCTTTGGGAAATTTTCCTTCACCAAACATAGACAGCAGTGAATAACTTAACTCATTTGTCTTTTTGAATTTATATTTGTTATCATTAGAAGCTTTATCTTCCATTTTGATGGTATAAATAACACTTGCTGTAAAATTTCTATTTCAGTTGCTTTTTGCATTGAAGTATATACTTCATTATGTAATTCTGAAAACTCTTAAAATTCGGGGCACCTGGGTGCCTCAGTGGTTGAGCATCTGCCTTTGGCTCCGGTTATGATCCCAGGGTCCTAGGATCGAGTCCTGCATCGGGCTCCCTGCAGGGAGCCTGCTTCTCCCTCTGCCTATGTCTCTGCCTTTTTCTCTGTGTCTCTCATGAATAAATAAAACCTTAAAAAAAAACTCTTAAAATTCAATATTTTTGGGGTTGAATGGTCAAATTCTGGCATATAATACTGAGATTGTTATTGAATATATACAACTAGAAAAGTTACATTTTAGGTATTTAGTCTTTAATTGGCAGGTTATAACTTGTAATTATATAAAGGTAATTCTTTCCTTTCCCCACGCCTTTCTCCCTTTTGAGGAACTATTTCATGCTTAAATTCTAATTTTATACCAATTTTTTTTTAAAAACCTTGAATTTATGTATCCAAGTGAGTCTCAGCAGTTAAAATAGTCCCTACAGAAGACCATTATTCCTAATTATGCTGGATAATGAGGAGGACACCGCAGATTAAAAGGTAGTGCTCTGTGCAGTTTGGCCTTTAACCAAGACTAACAGTATGGAATGAACACCCAGAAGAATGTACCAGATTCTGTGGTAGTCCAGGGAAGGTGGAGGTGGCCAGCCTCACAAACGTCTTTTTTTTTTTTTTTTTAAGATTTTTATTTATTTATTCATGAGAGACACAGAGGGAGAGGCAGAGACACAGGCAGAGGAAGAAGCAGGCTCCCTGTAGGGAGCCCGATGTGGGACTCGATCTTGGGTCTCCAGGATCATGCCCTGGCCTGAAGGCGGTGCTAAACCACTGAGCCACCCTGGCTGCCCTAAACGTCTTTTTTTCCTATGCAGATGACCTTTTGCTGTGGTTTTTTAAAAAAGAAAGTAAAGAAAAAGAACTAAGTTCATCTTAAAATTTCCTTTAGGAGTAAGCAGTCTCTGAGGCTTATTACCATTTCTTTCTCCTTAATACCTTCTCTTTGCTTTTGTTGGACACCTTCCTCCAGTTTGTTGCTCTGTATTTTAGCCAGTAGTGTGAATCGCCCTATAATGTGAGGGTGACCTCTTCTAAGGCTGGAAGTCAGAAGAATCATTTTCACGAAGTATACTTTCTAAACCAGTTTATATACTCCTACCTTTTAGCACTATAAATAGACCATGTGGTTGTAACCTTAATCCTCTCTGAGGAACAAACAAGCTCTCCTTTGTTGGCCTTCTCTTCCATTTTGCCCTTGTATCACTGTTGAAACATGTTAAATAGTTTATAAAGCACCATGGACTCAATTCATTTGAAAAGGAACGTATATAGAATGATAAATGAAATGTGGTCCTATTGTACTTGAAAAATCCATATTTTGGATTGTGGATTTCTGAGAAAATAATTTGTGTGGCCTACTGGAACTTGTTATGAGCTCATTCTTTCTCAGGATATTATTTTAGTCCTTGAAAGAAGTTGGCCTAATTATTTGGGGTATTTGTTGAAGAGCATTTTTTCCTTTGTTTTAAAATGGTACGTCAACACCCATACTTAATGTTGTTGTGAATCACAACATACTACAGAAACAGGCACAAAACAAAGATACACATTGCTCAGTGTCAGTGCTTTATGATAGTCAACATTCATATAACCATAGTCTAGTAAGAAATAGAATCTGTCACAATTCAAACTGTATTTCTATCTTTTCTAAATACTTTGACCTTTCATTGTGATAGTCTTGCAAAATTAGTTCCTAAGACCTATAACATTACATGAATGAAGCAACCACTTCTCCTGCATAAAGAATATATTATACTGGGGGCATCCCTGGGTGGCTCAGCGGTTTAGCACCTGCCTTTGGCCCAGGGCATAACCCTGGGGTCGAGGGATCGGGTCCCGCATCGGGCTCCTGGTGTGGAGCCTGCTTCTCTCTCTGCCTCTCTCTGTGTGTCTCTCATGAATAAATAAGTAAAATCTTAAAAAAAAAAATATATATATATATAGAGAGAGAGAGAGAGAGAGAGATTACAATATTTTTGCCTTCTTACTGAACATTTTCTTGTATTCTAAACACTTCAGTTTCTTTTTATATGTATTAAACAGTTTTATTATTCGTACACATTATTGGAAAATAAAAACAACTTTAGGTTTGAAATTTTGCCTTAAAATTTTTTCATGTCTGTTTTTAAAGATCCAACATTGATGACTTTGGCATTTATTCTACCTGAGAAGTTACTTATGTGCTATTTTTTTTTCAGTATTTATGGCCATTGACATTTCTTTTCAGACGGTGGATTCCTCATTATTATACAAGTAATACATGAGTATATTCCAAATTACTAAAGATTCAAGCAATAGTATAGAATCAAAAGTGGAAATGTCAAATTGCCCACTCATTCAGAAGTAACTTGTCAATTGGCCATCTTTCCAGTTATTTCTTTGTATTTCTAACCATTATCCATTTTACATATATAAGTTATTTTGATTGTTTTATACACTACTTGTTTCATACTCTACATTAAGTTTTGTAGCTTCCTTTTTTACTTAACATGAAATAAATCCCCAGGGAGAGATCAATGCCTTTTCTTTCTTTAATTACCAACTTTAAGTGCTGGTGCCCTTGGAACTTCTAAAGTTGACCATTGATTTTTTTTTTTAATTTGTGAGTTCATTATGTATTTTAATATATTTGTGTTTCAGTTTATTGTAACCATTATCCTTTTTTTTGGGTAACCATTATTCTTGTAGGTGCTCAGATTGTTCCATCTTTGACCAGTGGGGACTCCTTTACATAGGCTCCTATGTCATTTGATGCACTTCTCTAGTCTTTGATTGTTTTCAGGCAAAACAAGTCAATCCAGGCTTGTGTAGCATAATCTCTGTTCCAGACCTGGAGTCCTTGTTTTAAAGGGAAGGTTATTTAGAGACCATAATCAGACCATAATTCAGAAATTGCCCTATTCAATCAGTAATTTGTAAAAACTTGCCACTCTAGGGCAGCCCCGGTGGCGTAGTGGTTTAGCACCGCCTGTAGCCCAGGGTGTGATCCTGGATACCCGGGATCAAGTCCCGCTTTGGGCTCCCTGCATGGAGCCTGCTTCTCCCTCTGCCTCTCTCACACACACACACTCTCTCTCTCTGAATAAATAAATAATTTTTTTAAAAAATCTAAAAAAAAAAAAACTTACCGACTTTATAATTAAAACCCTGAACTAGAAATTTTCGTCTCTTAGTTCAATACCATACAGACTGTGTATGCAGTGCCAACTGTTGTTATTCACTGGTCATATAGCCATAAATTACAGCCCCACAACTATTTGTATTCTTGTAAACTCACTAGTAGTCTCTAAAATCATTGGTTGTGGGGGCAGCCGGGGTGGCTCAGCGGTTTAGCGCCGCCTTCAGCCCAAGATGTGATCCTGGAGACCCAGGATCGAGTCCCACGTCAGGCTCCCTGCATGGAGCCTGCTTCTCCCTCTGCCTGTGTCTCTGCCTCCCTCTCTCTCTGTGTCTCTATGAATAAATAAATAAAATGTTTAAATAAATAAAATAAAATCATTGGTTGTATAACGTAACAGTTCTGAGAGATTAGTTAGTAGTCAGCCCTCTTGTTCTTTAAAGAAGGAGAACCGTGAGTTCCAGAAATGTGATGATGGGATTGAGAAGCAGAGCATCCAGTTCTTGGTCACAGCTCAGGTTATGGCTGTTTGATTCTCCAGGTAACAAGTAGAATTGTTATCTTGGTAGAAGGAATTTTAAGCCCCAAAGGGATATTATGGCCGAAAGATATGCCCTCCTTGTGCCTTTGTTAGGATTTCACACAGGTACAGATGTTAGCACACTGAGTAGTTGGATTATCTCAAATTTTTATTATGTATTTTGTGATCCAGGTATATTTACAAGAAGTTTTTTCCCTTTAAACAAAAAAAAAGTGGGTGTTTTATGTATGTCTGTTTTGTATCGATGTGTGTGTAAATATAAGTGACTGAGTTGTTTCATGCTATATATATATATATCTAATTTTCATATATTTTGAAATATTTCCTTGTATAAGTTGCTATTCCGTTTTAATTAAAGGTGCATCTTTGTAACATCTTGTCCTCCTAAAGTAGAAGCTTTCATATACTTGTGCCTTTTCTAGAAGAAGAAAATTACTTTCCTAGAGTTGTTACAATTGAAGACACAAGAGTTGTACATCCTCCACCCACCTTCTCTTCAGTGTTTGGAATAGGCATGTTATCTTAAAAATGAATCTCTAAAAAGCATCATAGCAGGGATGATACCAGTTCTTAGAAACCTTCCCTGTGTCTTCCATAGTCCCTAGGTATACTCTTTGGCAGGGGACAGTAGTGTTCTACCTTTCTCTTCTCCAGAATTACAGATGCTGGAGCTTGGGTTTTGTTTTTCATTTATTTAATCCAATTAGTTTTATATACTCTCATACTTGAGAAATTACTCTTGAATTATACATTACATGAGAACATTTTAATGAAAGAAAAGCATAATTAGCTTATGAGAGTCTTGTTTTGAAAACAGATTATAAATTTAAGGGGTTTATATGTGAATGATTTTATTATCAAAGTATATACAAAATCACTACAATCTGTATATGACCCGGGGAAATTTTCCTACTATTATCTTTTTCTTTGTTGCAGATTTCTGAAAGAACATGAATGTGTTTTATTTTTGTTCTTTGAATTTTTTTACTTCCAGGAGCCATTAGCTTTTCAGTTGGACAAGTGTGGAGAGAATCTAGGAAAATCCCATCTCTTTTAGTATTTTTGTATTTTTGAGAAATACATTTATGTATGTTTTCTGGAACATTTGTGTTCTGAAACAGCCCCCTTCCTAGAACTGACTATGCACAATGAAAATACTCTTCATATTTGAACATTTTAGAAAACACACTTAAAACAGTATTTCTTTGTGCTTACTAGTTGTATTGAACTTATTGTCATGATATTTTTCATATTTTGCTCTAGTTCTTCATAAGCAAAAGTTTATTAAATGACTTGCCTTTTTCTGTTTTCAAAACCTATCAGAATGTTTAAAAATAAAGTCTTAATTATTAAATTTTTGCTGTTTGCAAAGATCAGGTTACCACATAAAAGGAACTTGATTTTTCAGTATGAAGGAATCTGCCTGTTTCCTTCCAATAAACTTCCCTTGCCCTATAATACTTACTTAGTCTGTTGGCGTTATTTTTGGGATATAAAAAAATCTATCACACGGTGTCCTAGACATTCTTCAAGTCAGCAGAAGAGACAGAATTATCCTTATTCTACTAAATGAAATGGATTTGTTTTTGTTGATTTGACATTTTTGAAGAAAATCATACATTTGTGCTCTTCCAATCACTTTAGACCCCCAGCTGTGTATGATACTGTATATATGTATCCATCATCTTTCCAAAGTCTGGTGGGCACAGTTGAATTGCTATCTGTTTCTGATTTTGATTTCAACAATGGGCAACTTCTCAGTTACTTTAAAAAGACAGACTTTTTATTAACATGATTTTCAAAGTGTAGTAAAGGGGGCTGTGGATTTTTGTTTTTTAATAGGTAAGGAGTTTCCATTGTTGAAAACTCAAAAAGTATACAGAAAAGTCTTTTCACCTTTGGCCCACAGTTATCCTGTTCTTTGCCTGGAAGCAATATTTGGAATAATGCTTACTTCAACCTGTAATAGGAAAAAATTCTAAACATTTTTATGAATTCTTCTTAGGATGTTCATTAATTTCTGCTTACTCAAATTTTACAGAAATAAATGGTGACTGGCAAAGAGCTGATGGTGTGTGGAATAAAATGCAAGAAGAAAATATTATTCCACGTGCAAAGACATTAAGATTATTAGCAGAAATCCTTCGAAACAGTAATCAGGAGGTTCCATTTGATGTACCTGAGGTAATTTGTTTTTAACTGTAAGCATAACAAGTTTCATTGTCAGTAGAACTACAGGGCATAGTTTAGCCCAGTTTTATACTAAAAAGATCAATCTGTATACCAGTTTTTGTTTAACCGAATAACTTTTGTTTTTAAGTTGTGGTATGAGGATGAAAAGCACTCCGTGAATTCTTCACCCTCACATGCAGAAATTAATATCCAGAAAGATCTATTGAAGGCCTGCAGACAAAAGAAAAGCAAAGGTAAATCCATATGGTGGGGTCTTCTAATAGCAACATGGCATCTAAGTCTTTCTAACAAATTAGTAGTGTTCTAGGAGGGAGATGGAACTTACACATATTAATTATTTTCTTTTGTTCTTTAAATTAACAAGGACATTTTGGGAAAGTTGGAAAAAATTATCAACGAGTAGTAGATAATATTAAGGAATTATCCCACCCTTTTTAAAAAAGTTTCTTTTTTTAGTGATCTCTGTACCCAGTGTGGGGCTTGAACTCATGACCCTGAGATCAAGAATCTCATGCTCTTCTGACTGAGTCAGCCAGGTGCCCCTATCTCATTTTTGTTATACGATAGTGGTATTAAGTGGTGGTAATAGGACAGTGTCCTTAAATTTTGAGATCTATAATGAAGTACAGAGAGATGAAAAGAAATTCAAGATATCTATAATTTATTTTAAAATAGCTAAGCCATAAGGAACAAAGATAAAACAAATCTGGCAAAATGATAATTGTTAGATGAAGGTGATGGGTATGTAGAAGGGTCCATTATACCATTCTTTATATTTTTCTATGCATTTAACATCTTTTATAATAAAAACTAAAATAGGCCTTTTATCGAAAATTATACTACGAGGTAAAAAAATAAGCTCTTCTGCTTTCTCAGTCATGAAGAGTAACTTTATCCTTTGGGTCATTTTCCTTTGCAGCATATTTAGTGTATACACCCCTGAGTTTTTCAACATCAATATGTTTAACCTAAATCTAAAATTAATTATGACCATCATTACTATTTGAGTGTATTAGTGGAATTCTGATTTGACTGAAATGAATATAAAATACAGTTAACTGTTTTGAAGGCTCTAGAATGCCTTTGTATATTGACTTTGTAAAAATTGTTTTTATTTAAGACAAATGCTTAACCAATTAACTAAATAAATATAATACAGTATTTATTATAAATGTACCCCTGTTCTAGTTTTAATATATAATGTATATTTATCCTATTAATTCTTCAGAGTTTTTAGTTACTTTTGTGTATATCTCAGGATTTAAATGCTTAGCAGAAAATAAGTACTTTGGAAATGCATCACTTGCTTTATCGAATTTCTGGTAATTTAGGATATACTTACTGACTTTCACACCAGAAACTTGTGGTGAATGAGTGTGGGGCATTATTATAGTGATGGCCTTTTTCTTTCTTTTTTCCAAGTAATAGAGAATAATAAACAGAGCCATATCAATTCATACAAAGACTACAATTTTAGAGGTGCCAGGGTGGCTCAGCTAGTTAAACATTCCACTCTTGATTTCAGCCAAGGTTGTGATTTGGGGTTGTGAGATTTAGCCCCATGTGGGGCTCCGTACTCAGAGTGCAGAGTCTGCTTGAGTTTCTCTCTCCCTCTGCCTCTCCCCTTATTCACATGTGCGTGCACATTGCTCCAGCTCTCCTTTCCTCAAATAAATAAATCTTTTTAAAAAAACTATAATTTTAGAAAACAACTAGTGATATTTTCTAGATTATTATGTTAATCTTAAGTATTCTAATTATACTTACATTTTATTGAGCAAACTATGCTTATTGGGTAGTAGACAATAATTACTGAATGATAGATTTTATCTGTTTTCCTTGGTTAAGATGCAAATATTGCTGTCATACCTTTTCTCTTTAGTTTTCTCTGAATTTAGCATGAAAGAATGTTTTTGACATTGTCACTTCAGTTTAATTGAAGGGCTCTTGCAAACTGCCCTAACTTTGAAATAGAAATATCATGTCTACTTGTTCAGAAACCTCTAAAGTAGTTCAGAATGTTCTGAGCATTAATACCATGTTCACTCCTAGTCGTGTGTACTATATTTCCTTACATTGAGCTTTATACCCATCGAAGGTCATACGTGATAGTTCACTGGTGCCCCATCTCTTTTGTGATTTGTTTATACACACCAGAGAGTGGATTATAGTTTCAGTTGGATGTTTATAGCCAGGCAATTTTATTTCAGAAAAGTAAGTGACTGAAAAGTGTAGTTACTTCTCTTTTGGTAACATCTTTTCATTCACTGACAGTTATTGTGAACAAGTGAAATAAAACTGTTAATCAGTCAAACAAATGTTGCTTAGTTTACTTGTTAGATACCTGTATATTTGAAAATTGTATGTTTTTGTATAAGTCCTGTCGTAGCCAAATAATTTGATCTCCTAATTTTAGAATTATAGGCTATATTCACTTTAATGCTATTGTGTTGAAATGTTAACCATTGTAACCACCCACTTATAGATTAAAGATTGCTTTAAAATGCATCTTTTGCTCCCCTCAATCTAAATTATACTTCTGGTTTATTTGGACCTTAACACGTATTTTGCAATTTATTTTGAAACCGGTATCATCTTTTGACAAACCAATTCAGAAGAGTTATTTCTCATTTTTATTGGCATGAAAATAATTTATTGACTTCAGAGAGCTAGTATAAAAAGTAATTTTAAAAGGAAGTCCTTTCAGGTACCAGCCATGTGGCTTAAGTAGCATGTCCCATACTGTGACTTTGTTTTTATAAAGATGAGAAGGGTGACCACATCTGCTCTTTTGTTCAGTGTGTGTCTCTGGAGAAGTGGTATGGTGGGTGAACATGAAAACAAATGCATATGTGGCTTTGGAGCTTCGCTCTAGGGTGTTTTCCCTCCCTTTTGACATTTCAGAATAACATCATCTCTTTTTTTTTTTCCTTCACAGATGCACATACTATTTTCCTGAAAGCACAAAAGCAAAACATTGTGTTGGACAGTGAAACTTACAGCAGTCTTATAAAATTACTGTTGGAGAAGGATAGTTTGGTAGAAGCAGTGCAAGTGAAAGAATTGTGAGTATTGGGACACCTGGTCGGCTCAGCGGTTGAATGTCCGGGCATGATCCCAGGGTCTGGGATCGAGTCCCACATTGCAGGGAGCCTGCTTCTTTCTCTGCCTATGTCTCTGCCACTTTCTCTCTGTCTCTCATGAATAAGTAAAATCCATATAAAAAAAAAAAAAAAGAGGGGATCCCTGGGTGGCACAGCGGTTTAGCGCCTGCCTTTGGCCCAGGGCACGATCCTGGAGACCCGGGATCGAGTCCCACGTCAGGCTCCCGGTGCATGGAGCCTGCTTCTCCCTCTGCCTATGTCTCTGCCTCTCTCTTTCTCTCTGTGACTATCATAAATAAATAAAAATTTAAAAAAATAATAATAAAATAAAAAAATAAAAGAATTGTAAGAGTCCATTTATTAAACTTGTCACTTAAAAAAAGTATCAGCTATCACTAGGATTTTCCTAATGATTTGTTGTAGTAGCAGCTGCTTGAATATCCTCAACCACACACAAAAATCCTATGAAATGATTTTCTAATTTCATGGGGGTTTTGTTTTTATTTTTTACAAAAGGTAAAAAATAAAATTACTGGCCCTGCAAAGTGGAGTACATTTTCTTTCCCTAATATAAGCTCACCACTTATTTATGAAGCCCATATAGAGAAAAATAATGTTTTCCCTTTATCATACTGTTTCTTGTTCAGCAGTTACATCCGTGAGCCTTTTGTGGTAGAAGGAGCCTGATATAACGAAAATACCGAAGGGCTTTGAACTTAGGTAGGGGTTTCAATCTTACTTGAAATCTCTATTGGGGAAATTACCTCCCATCTGTGAGCTTCATTTCTTCTATGTGGTGAGTGGATGATAATAAGATTTATACCAAAGATATAAAGATGTAACCCTTCTAGGTGTTAAAGGACATAAGAGTGAAGAAGAGAAAATATAGGTGCTCAAATTTTATTTTATTTTATTTTATTTTATTTTATTTTATTTTTTTAATTTTTATTTATTTATGATAGTTACACACACAGAGAGAGAGAGAGAGGCGCAGAGACACAGGCAGAGGGAGAAGCAGGCTCCATGCACTGGGAGCCTGACGTGGGATTCGATCCCGGGTCTCCAGGATCGCGCCCTGGGCCAAAGGCAGGCGCTAAACCGCTGCGCCACCCAGGGATCCCGGTGCTCAAATTTTAAATGCCTTTCTCTTATACTTCTGTTGTGTTTTTTTGTTTGATTTTGGATTTTTTTTAAAAAGTTGGGTGGTGGTGGTAGAGGTTTTGTCTCTCTTGCCAGTTCATTAGAGTAAAATTAACCAGAATAAGAATAAAATTTTCTTACCTGGTGTGTTAGTTAATGGACTCTGTTGTCTTATTCCCAAGGAGTTATCATGAAAAGTTGAGTTATTAACCAGAAAAGGTCTAGAAGGGAGCAGATCACTGACCTGCTCTTGAATGGAGACCTGTCCTGATGATGAGTCAGTAGCCTTATTTTCAGTGGCAGAGGTCAGCCTTTTCCTAGTGTATTGCAAGTTCTGAAATAATCTCTCTTGGCTCGACTTTGGCCTTCAATATTTTTAAGTCACGTTACTTTTGAAATATTAGAATGCTTGCATAGAAAATGGATGCTTGCCATTCTTGCAGTTTGCTGGAAAATCTGGTGTTAATGCTATTGTTATGTTAAAGCTGTGTACCATAGGGTCATATTTACTGTGTTTCATTACTTTGAAAAGTGTATATGACTGTACTTGTCTGTGGAAATACATACATACACATGTATATAGGTGTGTAGATATATCTATATACAAGTACAATATGTGTGTGTGTATATATATACACGCACACACATATATATACACACATATCCCCACCGTGTATGTATGTGTGTGTATATATATATATATATATATACACACACACACACACACACACACACACACAGTCTTGAATCATCATTGGTATATCCTATGTCAACGACACTCTCACTAACACTTTTTAAAAGTTCAAGTCTTTAATGTATTCTTTATCTCATTTGTGTGTTTTTACTCAGTTGCTAATTAAATTACGTATCTCTAGAATACTCAAGACATGCTCAATTAGTCACTTGGAAAATTTGACATTGAACAGTATACCATCATCTGTAATCATTGGAAAGGGGTGGGCGTTTTTCCTAAAATTACTTTTCTCAGAAAATTATTACCTAAACTCTATCCTAATACTGCCCATGTAATCAGCAGCATTCTGAAGCAACAGTGATTTGGGAGGAGCAGGGGCAGAGAACAGAAAGGAGCATTTTATGTTGAGAACTGGCTGTGATTAAGTGAAGGGACAGAAGCATAGAAGGAAAGTGTATTTAAATTTTTTAATCCTGAGGATGGTAACAGGAATCTCTGAAATACTTCCCCAAAATACAGATTATCATTTGTTTTTGTTTTCATTTTTATTGGGCTTGTTTTAGAATGGTGAACCTCACATTCTGGTAGCATGAAAAGATCCCCCACAGCCCATCCTAAAGGTTCTGATTCATTTGATCTGGTGTGGGGCCCAGGAATCTGCATTTTACTAACCACCCAAGTGATTCAGTGATCACGTCATAAACATTTTGATCATATACCATTAATAGTGCATTGTACTAATGTAGTGCATGTTAAGTATATTTTAAAACACACAAAATAGAAATTTTTCAGAGGATAAGATTTAGAAATAGAGGCTTAACCGTCTTCTTTCCTCATCCTAGAGCATTCATGCAGTGTGCATTCCTTTCATTGAAAATGGCTCACTGGGATCCCTGGGTGGCTCAGCGGTTTGGCGCCTGCCTTTGGCCCGGGGCGCGGTCCTGGAGTCCCAAGATTGAGTCCCACATCGGGCTCCTGGCATGGAGCCTGCTTCTCCCTCCTCCTGTGTCTCTGTGCCCCCCCCCCCCCTCTGTCATGAATAAATAAATAAATCTTTAAAAAAAGAAGAAAATAGCTCACTGATGGTGGTTTTTCAAACTGATGTTGTAAACAGTGAGTCATAGTCCGTCTCTTTAATGGGACAGAACCAACATTTTGTTTAAATAGAAGAGAAAATAGTGAAGCGCTTCAAGTGGTAAAGATAGTTTTGTGAGTTTTATTTATATGTGCACTGGTAAGTAGTGTGAAACCTTTCTTACTGTGTGTGACTGGATCTTGATCACACAAGTGTGAAAACTACTGATCTAGAAGATGCTTGCAAGCACAGCCCTTCTGTTTCCCCTATATGTACAATGTGTAAAATGTAGGTTGATCTTTCCTTCCCTCCTTCTCTAGATCTTCATGAAGCCTTTCAGTACTCTTGAGGGCACTTCTGTCTTAGCTATGTTATCCTTTCAGGAGTATTTTGCAGCTGCCTTCCACATCTAGCTGGGTGGGCCTAAGAGAATCCTAGATGCAAAGCCTTACGGTGCCTGTAGGTACCTAATCAGGGTACCTAATCCTTTCCCTTGAAACCAAAAAAATGTTATATCTGACTATGAAAAATTGTTATCTTGGGGGTGCCCAGGTGGCTCAGTTGTTGAGCTTCTGACTCTTGATTTCAGCTCAGGTCATGATCTAAGGGACACGAGGTCAAATCCCAGGTCAGGCTTTGTGCTCAGAACACAGGGTCTCCTTGAGATTCTCTCTTTCCCTCTCCCTCTGTACCACCCCACCCGTACCCCCCCCCCCCCACACACACACAGGAGCATGTGTATCCAAGTGGGTTCTCTCACTGTCTCTCTCAAATAAATCTAAAAAAATTTTATCTTGGGTTATTTTGAAAGTAACTCTTGGCTGGAAATTCAGAAGTGGTAGTTCAAGCTTCTAACTAGGTCATCTCTTCCAGTTGTACCAGTGCCCTGAGTAAAAAAAGAATTGTTGCTTTTTCTAATGGCCATCTTTATTGTATTATGGTGTGACCAGATGAGCCCCAGTAGCAAGTAGCAGCACCCCCATGTATTTTGGTACTGTTATTGTCAGTTCATAGATAGCAATCTGTTGTTTGGGGGTTATTTTAGTCTGTTATTTTACTTGCATGATTCTACTTACTCAGTCTTAAGAGCAGTAGTTTTCTCTATGAACTAAAGAATGCAGTCTTTTTTTTTTTTTTTTTTGCTGTACCTTTTGCTGTCTCTGATGTGTTGCATTCACTTGATCTCTAGTGAGAGTTCTTCATTTTTATCAATAAGGTAATTTAAACATTTCCTACAAGTTATGGAACCTCAAAAGTAACAGTAACAGCAGCCTTTAAAAAATTGGCCAACTCTGTTTCATTTTTAGTTAGAGTTACATTTCCCCATGTTTCAAAATTTAGATACAATGAATTCTTTCAAGGGGAGGGGAACTGCTTATTCAAAGAGCAGAAAGGGAGATTACTATTTTAAATCTCTGATAACACTAAACTGTATTTTTAGGAAATTGTGATTTCCATTCCTCTATCACAGTCGTTGCCACATGTGGCTGGCTAATGACTACCTTATTTATTGGACATCATGGATAAGGAATGTTCCCATAATCTGGGAAATTTGATTTGACATCTCTGGACTAGTTTTTTTTTTTCTTATAAAAGGGAAGATCTGAAGTATGGGTCAGAAGTATAAACTTCTTTTATTCTTTTATTGTTTGAGAGAGATCTTTGTTCACAGAGATCTTTGCCAGTAACTTTTTGTAGTTTTTTTCTCATTTGGCTAGTTTGGAATATATTTTGGTTTGGAATGGTCAGTTTGTATATATGTAAAATATAGATGTTCAGTATATAATAGAGGTGGGGAGAGTTTCTGACTTCCTGTTAATCCCCACTTTTGTATTTCTATTGAATAGGCAGTTTCTTGAGATAGGAAGAGATTATTGAAAAAAATGTTCTGTGTTTTGAGGTTTTTGAAAGGCTGATAGTTCACACTTGATGTCAGTTAAAAGGAAATTTTGTTACTGCGTGTTTTCAATGAATTTAGGTAATATTTTCATGTAAATATGGTATAATACATGTAATAATGTTGGCTTAAGAAGTGAGCTTAATTTTAATAGTGCCTTCTGTTTATTTAATCATGCTAAAGATTGAGAAAGTAAATCCTTTATTTTATGCAGTTTATAGTCTCATGCACGAGTTGTTGACTTAAGAGCTTTGACAGATGGGACAAAGGAAAAAAGTCAAACTGAGCAATGGGTGCTTTGGTGGGATTAAGAGGATTGGTTGGGGGGATAAGAAAATCCTGTGGTCGGGGACTGCAGGGGTGAATCTCCGTGGCTGGAAGTGACTGACTGAGAGGATGGGCACGTCACAGTGTCTTTGGAGGATTTTCTTGGGATTGACGAGAATAATTTAGCAGTGACCCTGCTTTTCTCTCAATCTGGTCGGCTTAGATGTTCATGTCGGCAGGCCGAGATTGTTGGCAGCAAGATCATCACTGAGCTTGATAAGGCAAATGGTGGCAATTGCTTTTGCTCCTTGTGACCTGTGGAGATTTCCTAATCGGGAGATGAACCCTGGGGGCATTAAGGATGCCGAAATTTCATCATAGGAGATGTGCAAACAGTGTAGCAAACAGAAATCATCTCAGCCGAGGGTTGTTTTTTAATCACATAGGTTTTAGTCAGAAGTAAAGCGATTTTTGCTCTTGAGCTTTAAAAAGTTGGGAGATTTTGTTTCAAATCTAAAGGCTGGGACAAGGTGGTTGTGTGAAATTTTTAATTTTAATGTAACAATGGTTTTAGTTCTGCAGTACGCTCACCTTTAAAAACTGTATGTATCTAGATGACAGAAATTTGAAAATTAATCAACCAAATGATATGGTGTTAGTTAGTAATATGCTTTCGTTTATATTTAAAATATACAGTGCTGAAAATAAATGTTCATTTTTGTTGCTGAAAGAATAGTTTTACATTTTATAATTATGGTGAATGTAGAGAAAAGAGGAAAAAGTATCCAGCTTAGGATACAGCAGAACAATGCAGGGCATGCAGTTATTTTATCATCTAATATGTCAGCATTCAAGAATCTGAACCGATTGTTTAAAAAAAATCTTGTACTTTGTTTCTTTTGTTGCTCATTTCCAACTTTGTCATCTGTCAGAATGCAAAAAAAAATTATCCTTCTATAACCATTGACAGGATAACACAAAAGCTGTCTCCAGGTCGATATTTTGCAGCAATATTTTTAACATACGAACAGTAGTTTTTATAATTTCACCTTGGTGCTCAACCATTTATTATCGTATCAGAAGCATGTCAGTAATTCCTTTCTAAATGTCTGCTTCTTTTAGCGCTGAGACCCACATCAAGGGCTTCACACTGAACGATGCTGCCAACAGCCTCCTCATCATAACGCAAGTTAGGCGGGATTATTTGAAAGGTATGTCACAATGCTTGACCTTTACGTCACATTAATGCCTCTGCAGATTTTTCTTGTAACGCCCTTCGAATACTTGGATAAAGGAGTCCATTTAGCAAATTACCTGCTTATCAAGAGCCTTTTGTGGTAGCTGAGAGACGTAAATTACTGTACATGCATTTATAATACAGCTTGAATATGAATGTACTTGTCATTTGACCACTTAGTCCAGTTTCCATTCCATTTAACACAAGATGGGTTTTCTTAAGATGAATCACAGCTCTTCAGACATGCAAAATTTGTGTTCCAGAACGAGAGAAAGTACAGGCTTTCAAGTGCGTTAAAATTCACAGCACAAGTCATTTTGCTTTGGAAATTAACATACTTTAGAGCATCTGAAACAATTCCCAGCAGTTTCTTGCATATTGTGTTGGTTGTGTGTGAGATAGCAAATGAGTTAAATTGAGTGTTAAATGTGTGAGATTGTGCACCAAATGATTATAATATTGATTTTTTAAACTTAATCTAATACTTTTTCAATTGTTCATAATACCAACAGCAATAAAATACAGTGTTTGTTTGGAGTTTAGTGTTTTTCAATTAACGTTCAGAAGATAACCCCAGAAAGCTCCAGAGATGATTTTGGGGAAGACTGGAAAGGGGGCTGTTTGTTTAGTGGAGGGTATTTGTGGATCTGGAAGTCTTATGAGTGAACTCCCAAGGGGAAAACACGATGACTCTCTTAAATTTAGGTAAGCATCTTTTCTCCTTGGGCTTTAAATATGAATTTTAGTCAGTACAGTCAAACCATTAAAATCATGGTGTTGCCAGTATAACAAAACCCACGCAGGAAATCTTTAAGCAACATTGAAAAAGCTCTCTACTGTTCAGTAGGATACCTCCTTTCTTCCTCGGTCTGTAATAATGATGTTATTCTTGATTTGCATGTTTATAAAATAATCTCACATCCTTGAGGAGGAAGTTGCTAATTGTGCAACTTTAATGTTGCCTATAATTCTTAAATGTGCTGGTTTTTAGATGTCCTCCTAATTGATTAAGACTGAGTATGTATGTGATTTCTCTCTTTGCAGAGTTTGTATTTCAGCACTCCTTCCCCAGGCAGGGCCAGCACACCTAGAGAGTCCTTTTGGACAGGGCTTGTTACTAAAACTTCAAAAGCTTTCATTTTGTTTTTTATTTTAAAAAACCCCTTTTTGTTGATATTTTATGTAAAAAATTGTAAAACATTGAAAAGTTAAACTTGCTCCCCACATAAATAAGCTTATTTTTTTGTAAACATGGAGATAAAGATATGACACTTTTTTAATTTCAAGGGGTTAATTTTTGAACTGAATGTGAACTGAATTTGTTTAATTTGACTACTGTCTTCCACTTATATATTTGGTGCCCTGTGAAAACTACAAGAAACTTTATGATGTGATTTCACATCTATTCTTCTCAGCTATTTAGTACATCTGGAAGTTGGCTGAGAGCAGGAGCCATGACATTACCACCTCCACTCCCACATACCACCTCCTGTGCCTTGCCATCACCTAACCTGTTGTTAGAGTACCGTGATCATTGTCAAGGGTGGGAATGGTGTTGGCACAATCTCTGTCTTCTTATCTTGCTCCGTGGCTGACTAGAGCTTCCAGTTTTTAAAATCCCTTTCTCCGGGGTTCCCTGGGTGGCTCAGCGGATTAGCACCTGCCTTTGGCCCAGGGCGCAATGCTGCAGTACCGGGATCAAGTCCCGCATCAGGCTCCCGGCATGGAGCCTGCTTCTTCCTCTGCCTGTGTCTCTGCCTCTCTCTCTCTCTCTCTCTCTCTCTCTCTCTGTGTCTATCATGAATGAATAAATAAATTTTAAAATAAAATAAAATCCTTTTCAGGTTTCTTTTTCTCAGTCCTATCTAAAACAAAAATAAAGCCAGTTTAATCTTAATATAATTTTATAAGCAAATGCTATTCTGGAATATTAATAGCTGATTTGTGGCACCTTTGCAATATAATCATTATTAGGAAATTAAGGTGACTGTGAAAAGGGGAAGAGTATGGGTGGGTACCATTTGGGGTGCCCCTTAGGTCCTAAACTATATAGAAAGCAAGTCCTGTTACGGAATTTGATTTAGGTTCTAAGGTCCCATGCTCCCTTAGGATAGACGTAAAATAATAAACTGTCCCAGTCCTCTCTCTCACGTAACCATAGATGCAGGCTCTAGGGTGTTGGATTCTTGGGTTGGTGTCTAGCAATATGACCTTGGGCACATTATTTAAACTATCTCAGTTTCTCACCTGTAAAATTGGTACTTCTCTCAGAAGTTGAGTATAGCTGTGTTTGTATGTAGTAAATGCTCGGCAAAGGTAGAAAATGTTCAGTTTATGCTAGTTACTGTCATCACTATCATTTTCATATTTTTTTTCATTTTCATATTTTTGTTATTCTTTTGATCCAATGGTAAGAAACTCTTCTCTAGCAGATAATACTTAGTTAAAATAATATTTTTTAAGTTGATTATCTCTGTATGACTACCAGTTAAGAAAATTTTATCAAGCTTTTTAAGTACAGATTGTATTACTAAAATAAAATAAATAACATTTTTGTTTCCTAGATATACATATGTATTTATAAAATTTTAATGAATGTGCCATGTAAACTACCTATTTTCTCTTTTCCCCATCTGAGAATCACTGGTTTAGATTGTAGATTGGAGTATTTAAAAATTGTTTACTCAGTAATAAACCCTCAATGCATTATGTTTTTTACTGTAGCACTTTAAAATAGACTGTTTAATTATTAGCTTTTCCCCATTCTTCTGTAGAAGATAGTTCCTAAGTCTTAGGTTTTTTTCTAGGTTATATTGCTTTAATTTTGAAAAAGCCAGGAAGTTTTTCTTGGTAGCAGTAGTGTGATTGTTATGCTAAATATTACATTTTCCCTCCAGTCTACCACCTTATCTTTAATGTGATGATTTTGCTTCACTGGCATATGAGTCCATAAATCAGAAGGATAGTCCATATTTATCCATAACCAGGTACTTACAAAAAAAAAATCCTGTGGCTTTATCCAAGGGAATCTTATAATCTTTATTTTCTTTGAAAAATGAATGCTAGCAAGTATCTATGAAATATTCAGTCATGTAAAATGAATTTGTTAGTGTGGAAGTTGAATGTTCCAGTTTGGCCATGGCTGCATAATCGATGCTCTTAGGCTAGAAAGAGACATTGTTTTCAAGGAAGAATCTTTGGGATATTAGAAGATTTTGATAATCAGGTAAACTGTGAGTCTAATAAAATCTGGGAAAGCATGAATGTGGTAGAAGTTGTAATATTTTGGGAGACTCTTTAATTTTTAAAATTTGGATTTCTATTTTTCTGAACATGCCAGTTTTCTTGAAATTAGTCACTAAATGCTATTTCTGAAGGCAACCCACATTCTGTCAGTAACATTTGTATTTTCTCTGTGATTTAAAGAAGAAATTCTCTGCTCTCTGATATTTTATAGTCAAATCATTATTTTGTTTTAGGTTTCTCATAAAGTATTAATATTTTCTGTAATCTGGAATAAATTATTCATAGCTTTTTGTGGGTAGCCATTTGGTGCTCGTATTTAAAAGCTGGTTTTCAAAATGCATTAGTACAATTCATAAAAGAAAAACTCTGTCACCTGCTCTTCTATTGTAGAGGCCCTAACAACACTAAAAATGGCCTTGGATCTGAAGCAGATACCTTCTAGGGTAGCAGTGACCCGCCTTATTCAGGCATGTGCCATGAAGGGTGATGTAGAAAGCATACAGGAGATTCAGAAGATGGTAAATGGACTTGAACATTCAATTGGACTTTCAAATATGGTTTTCATCAATAACATTGCTTTGGCACAAATAAAGAAGTGAGTATTTTCAACTTTTCCTTTACTGGATACTGATAGCATTATCTCAAATACCACTTTTTAAAAACATTCTTAGGCTATTAGAAACTGTATCAACTGCAGAGGAAATATTGATGCCAGTTGCTGATTGTTTTCTGTTAGGGAATAATTATATGTTACAAAATGTGTTTTAGCTTTGAATGAGACCTTAGAACCACATTTACCAAATTTGTAAATCCATGAAACTTTCTTCCATGGTTGGTAACTTTTCTCATTCATACTTGCCAGGCCCTGGTTGTTGAAACACTGATACAGATGTGAAAAATGAGTTCATTTCATTGTCAGCAACACTTGAGAGTGACACTCAACTAGAACACTGCAGAAGCAGAGGGACACGCAAGCTTGTTAAATAAAGATAGTCATTTCTGTTTTCCCCACTGTCCTACCCATCCCCTCCTGTCAACACACACCCATTAAAAAGGGAGGTGTTTAGAGGGGATTCTCTTACACCATCTCTAGATTCTTTGCAGAGACTTGCCACTGTATAGAAGTAAATAAATACTTCATTTTTATTAGCCTGGCTAGCAAAGTACATTGCTTAAGTTGAAGATTCGTGGGGATAATTATGGAATTGACACTCTTCATACTTCTAAGTGTTCTTTAGTAGTTAACCTCACATACAGTTAATGCCTTGTGATCATTAAAACGTAGTTTGTTTTTGCAGGGTTTTTTTGTTCCCATTTCTTTGGGTGGAGAAGTTTTGCTTTTCCCTTTTAAAACCATTTCCCGCCCCAGATAGAACTTTAAATTTTCCCTTAATAAGAAAATGTGATGGGATGCTTGGGTGGCTCAGCAGTTGAGTGTCTGCCTTTGGCTTCAGAGCATGATCCTGGAGTCCCGGGATCGAGTTCCACATCCGGCTCTCCAGCTCCTTGCATGGAGCCTGCTTCTCCCTCTGCCTGTGTCTCTGCCTCTGTGTGTGTGTGTGTGTGTGTGTGTGTGTGTGTGTGTGTGTGTCTATTATGAATGAATAAATAAATCTTTAAAAGAAAAAAAGTGATTAAGTTAGAAGAACAAGGAAATTAAGTAAGATCTGAATGAATTTTAAAATGTTACCATAAAAAAAAAATAAATAAATAAAATGTTACCATATTAAACATCATTTTATATGAGGTGGAGAATGTGTTTTTATTCACTATTAAATAATTATCTCACTAAAACCCATAAGAAAAAGGTATTAAAACAGGGTATTCGGGCAGCCTGGGTGGCTCAGTGCTTTAGCACTGCCTTCAGCCCAGGGCCTGATCCTGGAGACACAGGATCGAATCCCACCTCCAGCTCCTTGCATGGAGCCTGCTTCTCCCCCTGCCTGTGCCTCTGCCTCTCTCTCTGTGTTTTCATGAATAAGTAAATAAAATATTTTTTAAAAATCTATAAAAAAAACAGGGTATTCATTTTTATTAGAGAATTTTTATATTTAGGTAAGAATTCCAACATAAAATTGATTATTTGGATGCAGAGTACCATATCATAACTATAAAGTATCGATCCAGGAGTACCTTGACCAAAAAGATAATCATGCAGATAATTTTTATCATAACTTGTTACACAAGGCTATGTCATTGTTTTTTGTTGTTTTTTTAAATGTAAAGACACTTTTTTTTTCTGAGAGTTTTAGTATAAATTGATTATTTTTCAAATGTTGTGTGATATCCAACAAAAACAAATTGATGTGGCTGTGGTTGATAGACATGAAAGTAGACATTTGAAGACATCATCAGCATCTTTAAGAATTCTGAGGTATTACGCATTATCTTCACCCCATGCAGTAGGGAGTAGTTGTTAGATCGTAAAGCCAAAGTTATAGCACTTAAAAGACTTTTCATTTTATACCCAACGAGCTACAAAATCAAATTAGATATTTAAGGTAAACTATTTTAAGTTATTGTCACTCACTGATTCTTCCATATGTAGTCATTTGATCTTATCTCCAGAGCATTGTTTTTTGTTTTCTGTGTTTTGTGTGTGTGTGTGTGTGTGTGTGTGTGTGTGTGTGTTTTAAGATTTTATTTATTCATGAGAGACAGACACACACAGACATAGGCAGGGGGAGAAGCAGGCTTCCTCGGGGAACCTGGTGCGGAACCTGATCCTAGGACCCTGGGATCACGACCTGAAGGCAGATGCTCTACCACTGAGCCACCCAGGCACCCCCTGAGCGTTGTTTTACAATAAGCACGTACTTCGGTTATTGTAGCATGAACTACCTAGTGATTGCTTTTGCCACCTATGTGTGATTGAGTTCAGTTTACATGGTGGTTTTAAGTCCAGTTTACATGGTGGTTTTTATTGGGTTAGTGATAGATATGTTTCCTTTTTTTCCTAAAGTATTTGTATGTGTGAATCTCAAAGTAAGTTCTCATATTAAAACTGCCTGCAGGAAATACTTTTTTTTTTTTTACAGTTGATTTTACTTTGTCTTACAGCAATAACATAGATGTTGCAGTAGAAAACATTGAAAATATGCTAACTTCAGGGAGTCAAACCATGGAACCCCAATACTTTGGCTTGTCATACTTATTCAGAAAAATAATAGAGGAACAGATGGAACCAGCATTTGAAAAGAGTAAGTGAGCTTTTCTCGCTAAAGAACACAGAAGCACATTTTCTCTCTAGTGAGGCTGGACCAAATGTCGTTGGTGGGCGAGTTATACCACTGTTTAAACAAAAGGTTTCTCTTACCCGTTACTTTTTCAGTAAGCATCATGGCAGAGAGACTGGCCAATCAGTTTGCAGTTTACAAACCTGTCACTGATCTTTTCCTTCAGCTTCTGGATTCAGGCAAGGTGGATGATGCCAGAGCTCTCTTACAGGTAATGACTCACCACACCTGAAGCAATGGGCCTTGTGACTTGAGAGAACTATGAGAAATTACTAGACCTAGGTATGGCACGGTAGGGTTTTGGAAACAGCATGGTGCTGCCAGTACATTTAAATTCTTTGTGAACCAAGGTCGCATGACAAGGGCTGGATTGTAAGTGGAGGTTGCTGGTTTTAAAGATGCCAGTCCAGGCTAGAAATGCCCTAGGACTTAAAGGGGAGTGAAGGAAGATGTGTTTTGCTGAATGATGTAAAAACAAATGTTTCTATACAGATAGGTAATGCAAAGCCATGCCTTTGATTTCCTACTTTAATTTCTCCAACACTCTAAAGACTGTACATCACCATGGCAACACAGTTTGCAAACAAAAAGTAGGAAATGTTTGCTTTTCAAGTACAGCTTCTCACTTGAATACTCAAACATTCGCAGTGCCTTATTCAAGGTTTATTAAGAGTTGAATTTGCTTTCTATTCACTTGCGTGTCACAGACACATTAAATGACAAATGCAGGTCTCTGTGGCCCGCGCTCTCAGTTAAATTAGCAATCTTCAGGGAAGGAGACAACTGTATTCATGCCATTTTAACAGCACTAAATAGAAAGCTGTGCCAAGTGCCGACAGAACGGTGGGTGATCGGAGCTGCCACTGGCAATGTACACAAACAGGCACCGCTGGGGAGCCCTTCCCAGCAGGTGGCAGTCAAACAGTCACTGCGATCCCGCCAACGGCTGTGTTTGTGTAGACTCCCTGTGTCAAATTGAGGCCCGGGACCAATCTCTGATAGTAAATAGTATTATATTCAGTTCCATTTTTACAAGCTGCGAAACACGTTAAGCGGTAGATGGGGAAGGTGAAACTGTGCCCCTGTGCTGGAGCTCTAGTTTTGATCCTTGAAGTTCATCTAGTTTGACAGATTCCAAGCCATTTTTAAAAGGAGTTCTTAAGTTTCTCTGTGTGAACAGTTTTGTGAAAGATGGAAATTGGCACTTGCCTCTGAGGCTTTTTTTACTTCTTATTCCTGGACAGAGAGAAACTCCAGCTAATTGGGAATGTTTTGGTTTGGTTTGGTTTGGTTTGGTTACTTTTTTTCCTACCCCCCCCCCCTTTCTTTTTTAACAGAAAAGGCAGTTCTTGTAGGTAAGGAATTTCAGGAATTCTTTCATTGTCTTACCTTACTGCTTTTAGTGTTAAAAGTTCCATCTAAAAGGAATAAACTGAGGCTTTATCTTTGTGTGTACACATATCTAAGTGTACCTACTAGGGGGTGTGCATCTCTGCTTACACATGTCAGAGTCTTCGTTCCATTTTAACACACTATTTTGATAGTTCTTTATGAAGTGGCACTTGCTGTTTCATCTGCCAGCCTGTCCTGAGCCAACATTGTCCAGGCTCTTCCTAGAGTGCGTGCTGACGGCAGCCTTAGCTGGGAGGAGGCAGGGCTGCTGCCCGTGCCCTCTAAGCTGCACTCACACAGCGGCCTGTCTAGGGCTCTTGGTGACAGCTGTGCGTTGATGCAGCAACCACAGTTTTTTCGTTGTCATCCCTTCAGTAGATGGAGGCTTCAGATGATAAACCCTTTACCCATCCTTTACCTGCTTGTCAAACAGTCAAAGATTATTCTTGCTGCAGTGAAGAATACTTTATTCACAGATGTCGAAAACATCAGTTTATAATGTAAATGTTCTGTGTGTCCCCAAAAGTTCTTTTTATACTATTCGTTTTAGTATTGACAATGTTTTAAAGCTTTGAAAGAGCAATGTGCTTTTAGAAACTTAAAAGAATGACATCTGTGATGAGTGTAAACTAAAATATTGTCTTGCCATATTTGATTTCACTATAGCATCTAAGATTGGATAGACACTTGATTTATCTGGTCTGTCACATAAACTTTTTTTTTGAGTTTAACTTTTGTCTCTTTCTCAAGCGCTGGCTGTCTGTTGCAATGAAAGCCTTTTATAAAATAGAGAGATTGAAATCAGTCCTTTTGTATGCATAAGTGTAGGTAATTATACTTTAAAGAGAACTTGCTTTGTACATTTTAATTTTTATAAAGAAACGAGCAGTTATCTCCCTGACACCTTATTAAATGTATAATTAACCTTATGATCCCTAGCTCACTTGTGAATGCTTGGCAGAATAATTGGAGAGGAATAGTGCTTCTTTTTTTCCTCTTTCTTTGCAGTCCTAAACCTTATTCTGCGGTTGTTGAAGCATTAGTTTAATTTTTCCCTTTTCTTTTTAAACAAACTTTATACTCGCAGCGCCAAGGGCAGCATATTCACGAAAGCTCAGCGTAGCTCGCATTTGTTTTCTGTTTTCTTGCCGTACAAAAATTGGTTGACGATTAGGCCTTCCCATTGGTAATGATACATTACTATATTATTGTGAACTTTGTTAATTGGAAATATTCACCTTGGTCTACTTGTTTATCAAAAACCTTCACTTACCAAATGATGTTTCGATTTTTAGAGATGTGGTGCGATTGCTGAACAAACTTCAATCTTCTTGGTGTTCTGTATCAGGAACTCTCAGAGACCAGGAAAGGTACTGTGCTTGACTTGCTGACAGATGTGGGATGCTAGAAGCCAGCCTTAATTCAGGGTGCTGAGTTTCACATAAGAGCTCTGGGTCGGTCAGTACCTTACCTAAAATCACTGTAGACACTGAAGATTTTGCTTATCTCTACTTCACTTTTTTAGATGTTGATAGAGAGTCCGTTCTGGCTCCTTTGTTTTACTGGAAATGCAAACCAAGTTCACGCAGTGAATTCCCTGTTCATGTAGTTGTGTGGAAGGAGCCCTAAGACAGGACCCTTAACGGGTGCCTGGCTGGCTCAGTAGGTGGAGCATGGGACCCCATCTTGGGGTTGTGAGTTTGAGCCCCACATTGAGGATGGAGATAACTTTAAATAAATAGATAGATATCTTTAAAAAAAAATAAAAAGAAAGTAAGAAAGTTGCCCTTAGAAATGGAAGAGAAATATCCTATTGCTTAGGTCATTTGGTCCATTTAATAGTGGGGAAGCACTTGAGGAGAAAGATACTTCACTGCAGAGTGTCTCCATGCTGTTGTCTACTTCTGGCCAATTTCTCAGGTCCAAACCATCAGGTAGATGAGCCATTTGGCTTTGAAACTAGCATTTGCCACAAATTAATGTTCTCTAGTTGTATAGTTACCTTATTTACACGAAAAGTGTGTGTGTAAACAGAACCAAGTACTATTTTTGATGTTAAAAAAAAAACAAAATCGTATCTCCAAAAAAATTTTTGTAGATATGATTTTATCATTGAGCATAGCAAACCTCATTCTTAGGTTTTTGGGGCACATATAAAGTTTCAAACTGAGGGCCAATTGTAATGTTTTATGCAAAACATTTAGGTTTCCAGTCTGAGAGGTCCGCTTCTCCTTAATTTCCCCCACACTAACACACTGTTTTTTCTGTTTTTAAAATGTACCTAATTGCACTTTTTATCTCTTATATTTATTTATAGCAAATAGCTTTTCAAAAATATTTAGTTGCCTTTTCTTTTTCCTTTCAAAGAGACTATTTTTTAAATTTGTGATTAAAAAGTATGAGACATCCAAAAAGCACTTGGCACTCTACATGTCTGTGCCCATATGCCAAGTACCTACTGCCTTGCTTGGAAGATGGACAGGAAGTGTCCAGTAATATATTTGCTCAGAGCATTCCTCTCAGGAGACTAAATTGCAGGAAGTCCTGGAAGGATTCAGATCCAGTTATATAGATTGAATAAATGTGTAATGAGTGAATTAGAATTTTTTAAAATTCCAGTTATATTGTCTAGCTATTTGACAGTAGGATAAATAAGATATAGTTTCTTTTGTGAGCTGAGAACGTGGCATAAAGGTATAGAAATCCATCCTTGATTTATGGAGCAATATCAGAACGTGTTTGGTTATCACTAGGGTGTGGCAGGTATGTATTCACTGTAGGAACTAAACCCATAGGTTAGTCCAGATAACCTCTGAAAGTACTCAAGTAAACATTCCACTGAGATCTGGAAATGGCTCTGTTTATATACAAAGCAGGGAAAACTTCAGAATGTTTAATCAAATTCTTCATTTTATTTAAAAATCTTGGCACCTTAAGATACAGTTAATATATCTTTGTACCCTTTGGGATTTTATAACTTCTTGGGAAGGTTACCAGTTGACAAAAGAAGCAATCTTTATGATATTTTAGAAAATTATTCATAGACATGTGAATAGAATTTCATTAACTTTTGAAAAATGCTTGTTTGTTTTGGCTGTAAATTATTAAATCAACAATAAATACTAAGATATACAGAAGGGGGAAAAGGTAATGAATTGAATAGACAGTTGTGTTGTAATTGTGAAGATTTTCTGATATAATGTCCATATATCAGTGTTTTATTTCACTCTTCTTTCAAGTTGTGGTAACATTTCCTATATTTAATTTTCTAGGCATCCACTCTGAAGTCTTTGTTAGAATTGATTCCTGAATTAGTTGAAAAGGAAGAAGTATACACTTCTGCCATGAAAAGCTGTGGTAATAAGTTTAATCTGACTTTGTTATTTAAGTGATTTAGATATTTGTTGTATAGTCAACTAAGTTAGTCTTTAGCTCAAAGACCGTAATCCTAAATATCAGGTAACTATGATATAAATAATTGATTTAGCTTTAGAATATGTTTTAAAACTACAAGAAAAAATATGTAATTATTCATAGAATTAACATAAGAGTATTCACTGAGCATCCTTGGCTGGGCCCAGCTATGTTGAATAGGATCCCAGACTCCCAGAAAGCCCTGGAAGTCCCCTTGGGTGAATACACCCGGAAGCAGTCTAGTCTCCCCAAGGCCACCTGAAACAACATGAAATAGATACATATTTGAGACTATCACGTGACTTGTCTTGTTCCTTTGGTACCCTCCCCACCTGCCTATACTTGTGAAATAACAGATCCCTTAATTAAAAAATGGGCCCCAAGATTTTACTTTAAATCACAGTTGAAATTCCAGTCTTCTAAGCAGATGATTGCCAGCTCATCACACATGAAAGGGAACCAGGCTAAAGTCTTCTCAGTAATCAAGATAAGTGTAAGCATTTCCTCTCTAGTTATGATCACCTGTCCATCTGCCACCCACTGATCTGCTCATGTGAGGCAAGGGGCAATTAAAGAATTACTTTATTGATTTTACTGTTGTCAGAACAATAAACTGCAATCAGAATTAGTAAATTGGTTCTCTGTTTTCCACCCTTACGAGGGGACCATGATATATTTCAAAACAGAGGCAGTAATCCTAAAACTTCTTATGGTGCCTGGGTGGCTCAATGGGTTAAGCATCTGCCTTAGACTCAGGTCGTGATCCTGGGATCCTAAGATCAAACCCTCCATCAGGCTCCCTGCTCAGTGCGGAATCTACTCCTCCCAACCCACCACTCCCCGCCTGTGTTCCCTCTTTCATGTGCTCCTTCTCAAATAAATAAATAAAATCTTTTTAAAAAATCATAAAACTTCTCAAAGTTCCACTAGGGGGGTTGGGAGATGTTAAATAATTACTACCAGGAAATAGTGTCAAACAGCATAAAACTGCCACTAAATTATGTAATGTCACTCGGGAATTGGGATGGGGAGGAGCCGGGAGACCATGAAGGTAGTAACAGGCCACATGGGAGAGTTTTCTGAGTAGCTTCCTGGACAATAGTAGAGCTTGAGGTGAGCCCTTGACAGTGGCAAACAAGGGCTTTGGCCCCTGTGGGGACCAGTTTTCCTGTAGAGCGGAAATTGACTTCATCCAAACTGCAGAGATCTGACAGTTGATGAGTTATCCATGCTCACTCCCTTTGGGGAGATACTTATTTTACAATAGGAGAATGTATTGCCAGTCTTTTTGGTGGTGTTTAGCTGATGATCTTCTTTTTTTTTTTTTTTTTTTTTACGATTTTATTTATTTATTGATGAGATACACAGAGGCAGAGATACAGGCAGAGGGAGAAGCAGGCTCCATGCAGGGAGCCTGATGCAGGACTTGATCCCAGGACTCCAGGATCATGCCCTGGGCCAGAGGCAGGTGCTAAACCGCTGAGCCAACCAGGGATCCCCCTGATGATCTTCATCTTGATGTAGATTAGACTTCCCCGTAATTTACACAACCCTCACCACAATAGTCCTTGAGTTAGCTTGATTTCAAGTGTGGTTTTAAGCAGAAGCAGGTTGCGTGGTGTGTGTTTACTTCGTGATTGAGGACTTTGGTTTGTAGTCACTTTAACTGTCATGGGTCTTTTAATAGCCTTATTTGTCCTCTTCTCTTTCATCCTGAATGATGCTGAATGAGAGGTGTGGGGAGGAGTGAGGGACCTGTGGACTCTGAATGTGGCGTTTTTGTTGAAACTAGTTAAGTATTCTTTTGCCTTGGGATAAAGGGGTTCAGGAATCCCTGAGTGGCTAAGT
The DNA here is from genome assembly GCF_048164855.1 of Canis lupus baileyi. Taxonomy (NCBI): domain Eukaryota; kingdom Metazoa; phylum Chordata; class Mammalia; order Carnivora; family Canidae; genus Canis; species Canis lupus. The sequence goes on along the minus strand of NC_132848.1, from coordinate 49,060,847 downwards.
GTTGTTGGGAAAAGAGGAAGGTAGATTGTCTTCATCTGTGATTAATGATATCTTTCTTCCAGTCTTAGACAAGGATGCTGTATCTGCTAAAGTGCTATATGAAAATCTGATTGCAAGGAATATAAAATTGAATGATCTGTTACTAAAGCGTTATGCAGTTTTGCTGAAGAATGCTGGAGAGCCTGTCCCCTTCACCGAACCCCCTGTGAGTATTCCTTAATTAAGGGGGGGAATACCTCTAGAGATTTATGTATGCTCTGTATTAATGTGTAGAAAAAGTAAGTTGAATACTTAATTGCATACGGATTAGATCTCTGTGAAGAAGCCTCGGAGGAAGGCTTCAGGAACTGAGCAGTCATGCTGCGGGTTTGGCTGTGGGAGAACATAGCCCTCTGGGGCTGAGGTTTGAAATAGAAGGTCAATTTCAGACCTTCAACTATAGGTATGGATTTATCAAATGTCCTTGGGGCAATTCTCTCATCATTTCAACTTTGAAATAGGATTTAATGGCCTGTATTTCAATAGCCAAGCACATTGTCTCCCTGTGAATTACTTGTTCATTTCAAGCAAGTTGGTTATTTCTTAATCTAGGATTTTTTTTTTTTTTTTTTAGGTAGAATTGACATAATAGTTTCAAGTATGTAATGTAATGATTCCATATATGTGTATATAGTAAAAGGATCACCACAGTAAATCCATTAACATCCATCACCACACAGTTCGGAATTTTTTTCTTGTAATGAGAACGTTGAAGATCCACTCTCCTAGCTACTTTCCAATATTCAATACAGTATTAAGTAGAGTCACTGTGCTGGATGTTACCTCCCTATGGCGTGATCGTTTTATAACTGGAAATTTGTACATTTTGACTCCCTTTCACCCCTTCTGCCCACCTGAGGCAACCACCAGTCTGTTCTCTATACCCATGAGCTTGGGGTTTTTTGTTTGTTTTTTGATTTTTTGTTTTTGTTTTTTAGATTCCACATAAGTGAGATTATATGGTATTTATCTTTTCTTTCTGATTTATTCCATTTAGCTTAATGCTCTCAAGGTCCATCCATGTTGTTGCAAATGGCACAATTTTTCTTTTTTATGACTGAATAATGTTCATATATATCTCATATATGTGTGTATCATATATTCATATATCACCTTTTCCTTATCCACCCATCCATTGATGGACACTTACTTGCATTATCTCCATGGGCTGGACTACTGTAAATAATCAGTGAATAGTGAACATGAGGTTGCATATCTTTTCAAATTGGTTTTGATTTCTTTTGATTAATATTGAGTAGTGCACTTCCTGGATCAAATGGTATTTCCATTTTTAGTTTTCTGAGGAATCTCCATACTGTTTTCTATGGTGGCTACACCACTTTACATTCCCACCGACAGTGCATGAGCTGCCCTTTTCTCCACATCCTCACCAGCACTTTTTATTTCTTGTCTTTCATATCGACAAGTATGAGGTGCTCATTGTGGTTTTGATTTGCATTTCTGTGGTGATAAGTGGCGTTGAGCCCCCTTTTCATGTGTCTGTTTACCATCTGGACCATCAGGTTCTCAGCCCATTTTTAATCAGTTGCCCAGGACATTTTGTGTTGTTTTATTCTATGTTAATAAGAGAAATCATACATGTGGGGCGCCTAGATGGCTCAGCCCATTAAGCTGATTTCAGCTCAGGTCATAATCGTGGAGTCCTGAGATCAGCCCACATAGGGCTCCTTGCTCAGCGGGGTGTCTGCTTTTTCCTCTGCCCCTCACCCTGCTCATGCTGTCTCACGACCACTCTTTCTCTGTCTCAAATAAATAAAATCTTTTTAAAAAGAGAGAGAAATCATACATGCAGAATTTTTTTTTATTGTATCATTAAGCTGCAAGTCAGTACTCATGTTTATTTGAACCTTCCGTAGTCAGGCTTAAAGGCTGCACACACATCACATGTGTGCACACAGTGGAGGCTCTCAGTGCTAGCTTTAACTCTGGACTTGGGCCCTTCAGCTAGTGATTCCGTGAGCAGAAAGGAGTGCTGAGGCTTGAGGGGATAGCGGTTGCCATGGGCCCGGTGGTCTTTGCTATCAGTTTGTAGCACTTTATGACTTTTGAGGGTTTGGTTTGGTTTTTTTTTTTGTTTTTTTTGTTTTTTTTTTAAGATTTTATTTATTCATGAGAGAGAAAGAGAGAGAGATTGAGATTGAGAGGCAGAGACACAGGCAGAGGGAGAAGCAGGCTCCATGCAGGGAGCCTGATGTGGGACTTGATCCTGGGTCTCCAGGATCACGCCCTGGGCCAAAGGCAGGCACTAAACCGCTGAGCCACCCAGGGATCCCTGGTTTGGTTTTTTATGACTTTTGAGTTTTGTGCCATCAGTTCTCACTGACAACTACTCCTGTAACTTCCCTCCCTTTTTGTCTCCTTAACAGGAAACCTTCAAATTTTATAGAAAGCAGCTAAGGGATTCAAGGGAAGACCCTTTGTGAAACAAGTAGGCAGTACTTTATTTCCTGTGTATTTGTGACTCAGTGTCTAAAATGTTATTTTTTAAGTATATTTGAGAGGACAATAAATAACTGAAAAGTTACTTTGTGTATTTTTTTATTCGTAATGTATATGTTCAACACTTTATTGACAATACTGTGTGCAGGTATGCATGTAGTCACTAGACTTTCTTGGGGTTTGCCTACAACTTAAATCTGTGGCATTTTCTTTGCGGCTTCTGATGTTTGAAGCTGTCAGTTTTCAGGGTTCTTCTCCTAGTGACTCTTCAGGTTCCCTGCTCTGTTTTGTTCATTATTTTCATAAAAATGTTACTGCTTTATTGAAGATTTGCTTGCTAATATTGTTTATCTGAAAATTTTGGAGCTAGACAAAATGATAGTGAGCTTTCTAAGGCTTTACTGTTCCATAATAGGAATTCACTTCATGTGTGAAACCCTACATAATCTTCCAGTTTTGTAAATTTTTGGCACCAGCAGGCATGTTATATTATAAGTCATCACATCTAGCACTCATCTTCCAATGAGAAATGGAAACTTAGAGACTGTCCCTTGCCTTTGGTCAGGGTGCTATTTGCCAGCGCCTAGATGTTCCCCACTGTGCTTTTCCCTTCTACCATGGAGGCTTCTGAAAGGCTCTGTTCATAGCCATCTCTAACACTGAGCCCTAGCCATGACTTTGATCATGGAGCAGAGCAGTGCATTTCCTCTTGGCTTGGTTTCACGTTTGCCAACACAAGTACACCAGGCTTTCTTACTTCATACTCATCCTTTGAATATGTGATTTTATATATGAAGGACATTGTGGTTTATATTCAGGTTTATCAGTTATCAGACTTTCATGTCTGTCAGTATCTACAGTCAGTAGTTACTATAAAAGAATTCATGCTGGGTTGTGAAACAGTTTACCATTACAAATATTTCTTAATATGTAACAGTGACCTATTTGGGGATTAGGTAATCTATTATCAAAAATGTTGAAAATGTTTTATTTGAGGTTATCCTCATTTTGGTATATTCCTTATCCACTTGAAGTCAGTGGTTCCCACTACTTACATGAGGGGAGACCTTGCCTTGAAGGAAGACCTGGCCTCATGCTGGTTGTCCTGCTTACCTGAGTTATGGACCCAGCTGTCCTTCATCTAGAGCCTGTAGATGCCATGAAAAGGGAGGGGTTGATGGAGGGAAGCCAAGAAGGAAATGTCATCATGGCATTGGCTGTGCTTTCCTTCATCTCTGTTTTGTGGAGTTAGACCAAAGGGTACAGAGGCTTTGGCCGATGCCAAGGCCTAGCCTAGAGGACTCTCCTTTGTTTGCTCCCCAGGTGTGGGACCTGTACCTGTTATGGCTATACCTATATTGCCCGACTGGCCATGAGCCTCACGCCATTAGTGATTCTGCTGCAGCAGGCCTTATGTTTTGCAGTTACGCTAACCATAAGTTAGTGAAGCAACATTTTATTGACATTCATTCAAATAGGTCTCTCAGATGAGGCATAACCTTGGGGCATACACTGGACTTCCCAGTATTGTCTGGGCCAGAGACTGAGGGTACAGTCTTATTGCATGAAGTGACTCTAAGCCATCCTTGAATATTGACTGGTAAAATGCAAGGCAGTGCAGGGGAATAGGTACAAATCCCTCATCTAGCCTTCTAAACAGCACTTATGGCTTCCCCTTTTGAATTTAAATATTTAAAGTATGATTGGATATACCAGGTGGGCTAAGAAATGCTTTCTAAATATCTAATAGAAAAATTGAAACAAATAGAAATAGAGAGCACATACAATTATAGCACTCAATACATTTTAGACTAAGCACACAGCTAACTCTAAAAATTAAATGTCATAGTAAACCTGGGAAGTATAAAATGTTTTATATGTAATTGTATGTTCGTGTATTTGAACCTAATGTAATTTTAATGTGAAATGCTTTGAATAAATTATACTCCAAAAACTTGTGAGCTTCTTCATTTTAATCTTATCAGATTTTTAGCATAATCACTTTTATCATTTCAAGGAATTTAGCCTTAAAAATTTTTTTTAGTCTTAAAATTTTAAACTAAAAATTGGTAGTCTGTCGCAGCCAGAATTTCTTTGCTAAATGGTATACAGTTTGTGTGTAGAGAACCAATAATAATATCACAGCTTCTCTGTTGTAAGGACAAGTAAATATTTGAGGGTACAAGGTTAGCAAGAATTAATAGTAGGGGTGGATATATGGTAAATGGACACTGAACATGAAGGGGTTTTTATCTGTATTGTCAGAAGGAACATTTCCACAGCTACACAGGTGTCTGGGACTGCTACACAGAATGGTCCCGGGCACACTTCACCCCTCATGCATTATTAACCTGCTGTCCCTTTCTCTGGCGTGTTTACTGCAGCTTCTCTGCCCTTCTCCCCACCTAGTGTATTAGTTGTCTCTCCAGGACTCCTGCAGCCATTTAAAAGAGCAAGTATCATGCAGCTTGTGAACTCCCAAGGCCTGGTTCCCTATGTTGGGTCTATAGCTCCAGACTTTGCACAGCCGTAGCCGCAGGCCGCCAGTGTACTGTTGTCAAGTCCCATCTGCTCTTTGGTGCCAACCATGGGCACCCACTACCGTGCATTGGGCACCCCTCTTACCTCACGTTCACGATGAGAAACTTTGGGCTTACAGAAGTTACTTTACCCACAATGATCAGAATCACAGTGATCTAGCACATGGCTAGGACTCCCGACTTCCCAAAAAAAACTCAATCCAGTTAAATCTTACATTCAGTTAAAAATCCAGTTAAAATTCGAATTTGAATCTCTAAACTGTTAGGATATTTCTGCTTTAAAGACAAAGCAAGGTTTTACATTAAAACAAATGTTCCCAGGCTGGACAGCTTTACACTGTACGATGATTTTCCTCCATTTACTCAAACACACAGTGCTTAGCATAAATGCCAAATTTGTGAATTCCAGTAAATTACTAAGTAAGCTTTGTGTTGCAAATTGTTCTTCCCTGTACAATTTATTCCTCAAGTCTGCAGTGGGTACTCTACACACTTTTTCTTGTGTTTGAGCACAATTTTCATTTAATATTTGTCTTTCGACAAACCAGTATTTGTAGAGTTTCTATAAAGTGCAAGCAACATTCCTGAAGTATGGTCTAGCTAATAGCTGCAGGGGGTACACAATCATGGTAATTTATCACTTTGCTGTTTCCATTAGAAATGTATCCTGCTTTCAGACCCATGGACTTTACAAAGCCCACATTATGCAGCCTTAGTACAAATAAAGGAAATGGCTGCATCTGCAAATTCAAAATAAGCACTTATCTTTTTTCTTTTTTGCACGAAGAAAAGAAAACATCTGGTTCAGGCAGAGCAAAAACACTGAACCGACTTCATACTTACTGCCCCTGCACGTCTGTTTGCACATTGGCTGGCTGCTGGGATCCACGTTTGCAGAGATCTCTTGAAAGTAGTATGTTCACCAACCCTGCTCCAGGCATGCATTTGCTGAAATTCTCTTCATTATTTACTTGGCTTTTGTCGTTTCCTCCCCTAGACTGTGAGCTCTACTAGTGCTCTGCAGACACACTAGTTAGAACCAGGCACTGGTCGGCACCTGGTTGTACGTCATCGAATGAAGCAATGAACACAGCGCCTGTCCTGCTTTCCACGCCATGTTCTTTTGGAGAGGTGTGTGTTGCATTTATCGGACGGTTTCCCCACATGCACACTTGTATTCCTGAGATCAGAGATGCCATTCTGTAGCTCAGAGCTAGGATACTGGGAGTCCAGGCCCAAGAAATCGTTCAAAACCCATGTTCCCATGTGAAAACATGTTCAAGTTTACTGCCAAGAGAAGGAGGAGGGCTTTCAAATCATGATGGAAGCAGCTTCAGTGCAAGAGGGATCAATAAAAATAAAGAGCTTCACTTTTTAACATGGGGCAGTGAAGCTTTTTAACAGTTTGGGGAAACAAGGAATAGCTCTGGCTTACAAAAAGACGAGCATGGGCACTGTTACATGGAAAGCTGAGAAGTATTATCAGCCTTTGAGTTGGTGTGCATTAAAAAAATCTCAACCTATTGCTTAAAATATTACTGTTTTGTTAGCTGCTACTTCCACAGGTGCTGCTGTTCCCCAGCTGCCAGCAGAAAATGGGTGGTGCTCCACCTGCCTGCCGCCTCCCCTGCTATAGCGGTCTCAGGCAGAGACCAGATAATAGGGACCAGGCTATTCCTCTGTTCCCTGGCCACTTTAAAGGAAGAACCAATCCTATCAACAAATGACAGAGGAGATTTGAATGATCTAGTTTAGATTATGAAAATAGGAGTGTTTGCTTTCAGGCATGAACACTGGCTGTATTCTTGAAAGGAGAACAGGTCAGCCAGCAAGATGCTTCCTCACTCTGCTTCCCAGTCCCTCCTTGCTCTCCCCCTTGGAGCCTGATTGGTGCTCCAGGCACGTGGCTGGGCTGAAGGAAGGGGCCTCTGCTACGTGACTAATACTTGGGTCTCAGTAGAGACCCTATGGTTACCAGGTCTGTGGTTAGCACTTAGATTTGGTGTCTGTTTAAATGTCCCTGCTGCTAGCTGTTGAATTTGGATTCAAAACAAGAGGTCGAGTAGAAGAAAGAAAACAAGTAGAAGATATCTCTGTGAACCTGACTGGTGAGACTAGCTTGACCCAGGGCAAGATTAGGTCTTAAATCATTTTTATAGGAGCAAGAGCAGGAAAAAAGGATCCCATCAGAAATACTGAGTCAGGAGCCTGGGTGACTTCAGTCAGTTAAGCGTCCAACTCTTGGTCTCAGCTCTGATCTTGATCTCAGGGTTGTGAGCTCATCAAGCCCTGTGTTGGGCTCCACTATGGAGCCTACTTTTAAAAAACAAAATAAATATTCTGAGTCCATACAGGTAATTACTTTCTGCTTAATTAAAATTTCCCTGTCAATAGCATGATTTGAGATTGGAGGGTTTAAAATGCAAATTTCAAAACCTTCACCTTCTGATTAAGGGTCTATGAAGCCTACAGCCTTGGGACAAATCCAGCATATTGCCTTTTTAAATAAATAAATGTTTCACTGGGTCACAGCCATACCAGCAGTACTTTAGAATTGTCTGGGGTGGCTCTCACACTACAACAGAGTTGAGTAGTCGAGAAAGGCACTGTGGCCCTCAAAGCCTGAAAAACTGACCCTTAACAGGAAAAGTTTGCAACCCCTGCTCTTGATAATTACTCACAAGCAGATCTCTCCCTTCAGTGCAGGGAGAGGCCGAATAGACAACCTGCATGCTCTTGGAGGAAGTTTGTTTTTTTGGTCTTGTTTCAAGAAACAGACCCCTGAAATCAGAATCTCTGGGGGTGGGTCCAGGGTGGACAACTAGGGTGGAGAACCAGGATGCTCCAGCAGAAAAATGACAGCTACTGGATTTCTCCCATTCTCCAGCCTTGGCACTTTGCCCCCTTTCCCCACAGTCCTGCACACCAGAGCCTACTGAGTCATTAAAGCCCCTGGAGACTGGCCAAAACTCAGATGATGTACCCCAGTGGCTGTCCTCACTACATGTTGGAATCCCTGAGGAGTTAATGGAAAAAAAAGCCCAACATCCTCTTCCTCCTCCCTTCTCCATACAGGCCTAAAGCCTTTAGGTAACCACAGTATGGTTATGGGAGAAGCCAGGATGCGCTGGAATAGGATGAGGAAGGCATCTGTGCAGATTATGGGGCAGCTTGATACAGGAGATACAGCCCCAGCAGGGTGAGAAGGGTATCCACATACTAGAAAAAATGTGGTGTAGATGGGAGGTTGGTTATATACAGGGGATTAACCAAATGAAAAAATATGAAGGCCACTGGAATCCAGGTTTCTTGCAATTTGAAAAGGGAGATACAAATACAGAAAGGAAGAAAATTAGAATCAACTCTGTGGTGTACCGCAATTTGAGAATCGGATGTATTCATGTGAACTCACAGGTACAGGTATGTGTTTATATGTGTGCATGTGCACATGTACACACACACATGCAGACCTGTGTACATATGTATGCATTCTCAACTTTGTCTCCTGAGAGGGCCTGGGGGTAGTGATGCCCCAGTAGCAATGAGCAGACTAATCACTCAGATCTTGGTTTCTAAATACCATTTTTCACTTAAAAAAATCCAAGATTTTTTAAAGAAATGTCTGCTTTTCTAAGCACTGGGTCTAAGGACTGGGAGTGGAAAAGTACAAGATGAGCCTGAAACACTTTTTTGTGAGTGTTCACACAATATGGAGACAGATCAAAAGATGCAGAGGTCCACTTGAATGGGCACCCAGGGCCAAATCAGGGATGATTTGAACATAAAAATTAATAATGATATTAAGGGGTTATACCCATTGAATAAAACAGGAAACTACAATTTTATATTGATGTAAACTAAAAAATGAATAAATGGAGGCTTAATGAGCAACAGGTAACTTACATTGTTTCAAAGCACCTATCTACAAAATGCTTATGAATTACCAAAGAAGGGACTCGGTTGTGGAGAGGCTCAGCAGACATGCCTTGTGTCAAGGGAGCCGAGTGCACACCTTCAGTACAGGACAAACTGCAATCTTCACCACAGGATTCAGCGAGAAGGGTGTGTCACTTCTGTGACGTGTCTGCCAAAGGAAATCCCTGTGATATCCCATTAAATTTCTGATCTGAGTTCCATCATGAAAATATACCAAACCCAAATTGAGAGCTTTTCTGCAAAATCTTCAAGTGTCAATGTCAAAAAGGTCAAGGAAAATTGAGGACCGTTCTAAAACGAAGATCAAAGAGAATGGACAACTAGATCTGCTTGATCCTTTTTGCTATGAAGGACCTTGTCAGAACAATTACTGAATCTTGAGTTGGGCCTGCCCTTTGGATGGTAGCAATGTAACCATGTCACAATATGCCATGTTACAATGTAGCATCGGAAGTACCCTAAGTTTCATGGCTGTGTGTAAAAGGGCAGTGTGCTAGAGCACTGCTGCTCAAACTCAGGTACACGTATCACCTGGGGATCTTCTAAAAATGCAGATTTGGATTCAGGTGGTTGGGTGGGGTGGGAGACTGACTCTGCCTAACCAGCTCCCAGGTAAGGTCCTAATTGCCTGTCTCGAGCAACAGGAAGGGCGTAGGGAACCTTAGACGTTCATTTATTGTTTACCTCCCAAACACTCACCTCTCTCCTTTTTTGGTCCCAGACTCTGGTGGTTCCTTTGGGAATAATCTGCTCCCCTGTGTACCATTTTTGGGTCTGACGGTCCTCAGTGCTCAGGCAATGAAGCATGCAACCTGGGGATGACCTATCCCATACCCTAGCCACCGTGAAAGGTTCAAGGCTGGTCCTTAGACCCAGCTAGGGCCAGTGAGATGCAACTCCAAGAGGCCTGGCTGAGCCAAGAACAGCCTCTACAGCCATCTTCATCTTCTGGAGCCTTCCTGGAATTCCAAGCTGTACGGTGGCTCAGGACTTGCCTTTTGCCCTCCAACTCCTAAGGCTTCCAAAGCTTTCTGACCCCCATATGACTCCACCACATGACAGACATGTGACCTTACATATTAGTGACCTTACTGAATTTTTACCTGGTTTCCTCATCTATAAAATGGGATACCACCCACCTCAAAGGGTTGAGAATTATATACCGTCATCCACATAAACAAAGCATTATGAGCTATACTTGGTATACAGATGTTCAACAAATTTTTAATTGTTCCATTTGGCTTTTGGAGCCCATAATCCCACACAAAAAGAAAGGATGGCATCTCACTGGTATGTCTAAGGTCATTTTCTGTATTGAGAATGACTTAACACAGAGTTTGGGAGTCCCGGAAGATGAGACCAAACATTTCGCTAGGCAATATTGTTTCCTCTGGATCCAGGAGTTCTTGCATAGCCTACTCAATTCATACCTAACTTGCTCTCATCCTGCACTGAGTTGCCTATATAAATATACATGAAAAGGAAATAAATTAGCAACATTGTAGGTGTCCCTAAGTTCCGTTGTCACTTTCCCAGGAATCCCAAAACTCTGGCCAGTGATCAGAAATGCCTTTCTACTGTCTTTATTCTACTGCCATCCTGTGGCCAGCCTGCGCCACTGCAACATTGAGGGCTGGTGTCACTGAGCTCCCTGTACTGTCCTCCTGGTACCAGGGATGGGGGCCTCCTTGAGAGGAAGGAGAGGAGTGCAGTTGAAGTCTTCTCAAGTCCCCATCAGCAGGCAGGAGCCTGGGCATGAATCACCAGTCTTGATATGATTTCTGTTTGATGAACCTTAGGGCCACATAGTACAGGATCATGAAGCCACCACCGATGCCAATGAGGATTAAGTAGATGGCGTAGAGTGGATGCGAGTTCAGGCCCATGGAAGTGAGGATCTGGGGATACAGACATCAGTGAACTCAGTAAGAAAACATTCAGATGAATGTTATCTATTTAGAGTTGGAGGCCTCAGCTACTTACTACATCTCCTGGAATAGGGATGGTGAAGTTGCCGACCACCATGTGGTAAGTGTGCCCTTTAAACTGAATCTGCATCAGCCCTTCAAAACACCAGCGGAGAAAGGAGACTTTGGAAATCCAAGCGGGCACTGAAGACAGAGATCCATGTTATTCACAAAGGCTAATCACCTGCCCACTGGGAAACACTCCTGGACACCAGGGCCCCGGTGACTCTGATCCAAGGGAAGCAAGGTCCCTGAGGTGTCAGGGGGCAGGGAGAGGGTGAAAGGACCAGAGTGAAACCCTGGGACATGGTCTGAAGTGGAAGGGCCAGGTGGCTCGGGGGTCACCAAGTTTTATGAATAACAATTTGAGAGAGTAATTTATTGTGTGTCCCAGCATATGCTCAGCTTCATGGAGGTACAGCCGCAATTTGAGTCTGTGCCCTGACCCCAAGGTAGTATCACAGTGCCAGGAACAGGAGAAAAGAACAAGCCCAGCCGGGCTGGTCAGGAAAGGCCAAGGAGAAGAGAGCAGCCATAGAAGCAGGGGCAGGGGTGGACAGAGAAGAGCCAGCCACACAGGCTCTGAGATGAGTGTATGGAATGTGTTGGGGACTTCAGAAGAGTGAGGTGGGGGCAGTAGCCACCCCAGAGGGCTTAAAAAATGCAGTGACATGGATTTGTACCTTACAAAGCACCACTCCATGGGCGAGGGTCAAGAGAGAAGTGGAAGGACAAGGCTCACATAGACCACTGCAGTGGTGTAAGACCAGACGACAAGATAAGGCCTGAGGGATCAGGCAAGGGGGATATTTCAGAAAGATGTAGGGAGCAGAACTGACCTGGCACACTGGTGAACGTGGAGAGTGAGGGAAGTCAAGGGTGACCTCCAGGTTATCAGCTAGGGGATTATAAGGAGGTGCCTGCCATCTGTATTCTCCCATGGACTCATTTCTTTGACAAGCAGGACCCAGAAAAACCAGGCTTAACTTGGATCTAAATAGTGAGTTTTAGGGACGCTTGGATGGCTCAGCGGTTGAGCCTCTGCCTTTGCCTCAGGGCAGGATCACAGGGTCCTGGGATCAGGTCCCACATTAGGCTCCCAGCATGGAGCTTATTTATTTATTAATGAGAGACACAGAGAGAGAGAGAGAGAGAGGCAGAGACACAGGCAGAGGGAGAAGCAGGCTCCAAGCAGGGAGCCTGATGTGGGACTCGATCCGGGGACTCCAGGATCAGGCCCCAGGGTGAAGGCGGCGCCAAACCTCTAAGCCACCCAGGGCCACCCAATAAATAAAATCAATCAATCAATCAATCGTGGATTCTCATCCCCAGGTGAAAGCGGGCTTCATCCAGCCCCAGAAGGCCTTAAAAAGCTTGACCAGGGGAGGGGAGCAGGCCTTACCTGTCCACAGGTTGTCCAAGCTTATCATGAAGCCCCCGGTGAGGTAGAAGGAGTTGTAGAGAGCGTTGCCAACGAAGGAGGATGTATGGAATGTGGGGAGCAGAGCAGCAACACCCAGGGCCATGATCCTACAGTAGAAGACCACTAGCCACACCAGCAGAAGGTGCAGCAGAAAGGGCTCAAGGCCTGGGCGCAGGTTGGCCAGCCAGTAGGTAGGCATCCCACAGATCATGATGTAGACACAGTGCTCTGGAAGCTCCCCTAGGATCTGCAAAGAATAGCCCTTGCAAGGATGTGGAACTAATGCCTTCACTATCATTGTTCTTTAAGTGTTTAAAGATAAGTAATCCTCTGTGATGCCAATCTTCCCTCCCACTGATTATCAGCCTGCAGCAGGAAGGGCAGTAGGTGTGGGACCCTGGAACATGAGCTCTCCTTGCTGGTTGCTCCCTGCAGATGCCATGTGCTCCCTCTGGGACAGTTAGAGTCATTTCCCCCGGGGTGGGGGCAGTGTAGCCGGGTGAAAACTGCAGTAAGGTATCTGTTTTCTTGTTTCTAGTTCCCGCCCTGCCTGCCTAGACCTAATAGGTGTGGGGCTTTGAGACAGCTGCATAACCTCTCTGAGCCTTTGCATCCTGGAAATAAGTATAGTAATAGTTGCTGACCTGCTTCCTGGAGATGTCATGATATCTGAAAGGGGAGTATGCTGGATTTTTCCCACTTTCTTTCTTTCCTTCCTTCTTCCCTCCCTCTTTCTTTCCTTCCTTCCTGTCTGTCTGTCTTTCTCTCTTTTTTTGGTTTCTGCTGACCAGGAAAGTGTCATTCCTCATCCACAGTCCTGGTCTTTAGGTAAATATTTTAAAACATCAAGTCTCTGAAACTCCCCTAGGAAATATGATATCTATAACCACAGATGATGCACGGTCCCCTGGTTCAGCAAAATACTTCTCAGGAGCTTCTGTCAATGCAGTGTGACTTTGTCTACCCATCCCCCACCTTGTCACTTGCTCTCAGCCCTGACCAGTCACCTTGGTAAAGAAATATGGACCAGCAGTGTACAGTCCATCTTCTAGTTCATAGTAAAGCATTGCCCTCTCTGAGTGACCTAACAAAAGGGAGAAAAGGAGAATGAAAATGACATTAATTTTTAGTGTTTGTTTTTGAGTCTTAGTACAATTATAAATAGTCATATTGCCTAAATGTCTTCTATTTTTAAAAAGCAGGCAGAGTTAAACCATCCTAATATAGACGTTTGTAATTCTCTGACTTGTGCATTGCTGTCAAGTATAATTCCTGTTATAATAGGAATGCCTAAGACTCCTGGGTAATCGTCTTTCATTTGCATACTAATATTAATGTACGAACTTTAAAAACAATCATCACCTTTTATTTTGCAATCATGGTGAAACCATTCAGCAAACCTATTCTCCCCAGAAGTTTGGAGGAACAGAGGTCAGCTTTGGATCAGCTCAGAAAGGTGATGTATCCCATGGTCCTCTGGCTGTTCCAAGTGTGAGTTACAGAGAGCAAGCCATACTCACATTTGGCAATGACATCCAGGATCACGTTGAAAGGGATGAGAGCTCCAATCATGAACAAGAGGGCAGCTGTGTCCATGAGGGAGAGCTTGATGGTCCCATGGCCATAATAGAGGAACCCAATGATCAAGGACATCAGGCAGGCCTCTGCTCCACGGATGAGGAGAGTTGGCAGGTCTCGGAAGTCATTAAAAATCTGACGACTTAGAAAACAAAAGAGGTGCCAAGGGAACAACATACACCAGCCCTGTGACATTAACAATGTCAATCTCTGTAAGTCTCATTTTTCTCATCTATAAAATGGACTAGCACTACTCTCTCACAAGGATGAGGCTCAAATGAGATCATTGATGAAAGTATGTGTCTCACACTAGATACACATAAATAATTCACGTTATTGTCAACGTATCAGTGTGCAATTTTATTTAAAGACATTACCCTAAGGAAACAACCAATCCAGTACATAAAGACATACATACAAGGATAGTTATTGCACCATTACTTGTCATAGCAAAATCCTGAAAAAAAAATCAGACCATCAATATGCACTTAGCAGGGAAAACAGCTATGGCTAGACTGGAATGCTGAGGGGGACCTACCCAGATGAGAGGTAGAGGCCTATTCTATATGAGACCAAAACCAAAAAAATGGTTACAGAACAATAGTAAGAGTATGATCCTATCTATGCCCTAAAATGCTTGTGTGCATGGGAATACCTAGAAAGACTCACACTAAACATTGGGTCTGGTTTTCTTTGAGGGCTGGTGTGACAGGAAATCTTCCCTTTCCACTTAAGCTTCTCCTGTATTATCTGAGTTCTCCACAAGCCTATGTAATTTCTCCAATCATCTGGCCAATAAGGACATTTTGATTTTGTTTAAAGAATAAAAACAAGAGTGTTCTGTATTGCACAGAGGGCTAGTGCTAGTCTTGGCGACACCAGTTTTTTTAAAAATGAGTCTACCTCTTGCTATCTCTTTCAAATTCACTTTAGATAGAAAAGACTTAATTTGATATAATAAAGACTTCTGGGGTAGGGCTGGTGGTAGTGGGAAGAAATGGCAGATACTTACCGGATCAGCATGGTAAACTGCTGCACAGGGCCAGGCAGCTCAGTGGGAGTCGGAGGCTGGTCGGTGTCCTGGGGGAGGGCCCGGCTGTCAAGAAACAGACGTGTCATGGGTTGTGGCGATGGTGGTCTTCTGCAAGGAGTTCTGCACCCAGAGCCACCCTCATCTGCCTTACCTCTCCAGACAAGTACCCTCACCCAGCTCCCTTTCTTCCGCTCTCCACAGAAAGTCATCGGAGCCACGAACTTTTTCTCGAAACAAGGCCGCAAGGGACTGAGCCTTCTCCCTGGTGGCCACTTCATGCTCTCTGCTTCGCCTGTCAATGCTAGTCAAGTCCACTGTAAAGAGAGGATGTGGGGCCATGGGTGGCCATGGTCTCTGCACCTGCTTGCAAGTGAGGAGCTTGATGCAAGGCCAGTTTACAATGCTGGTCAGCTCTTAGGGACTCCAGGACATGCTCCCCACCCTCTGAGAGTGAACCATGAAGTCATGAACAGCAGAGAGAAGCAGAGAAACACCTAGGGCTGGCTTTCCCTGCTGGGCCTGGCCACATCCACTTCAGGGAAAGCCTGCTGTAGGAGAAGGGTTAACACCAGAAGCCCTGTGAGCCCTCATCCACATCCAGTCTCATTATGGGGACATGTCTAGGACAGAACAGAAGGGATTGGCCTTTTAGAGCCCAAGGTCATGGCACAGTTATGCCCTGACTCCAACTCAGGCCATTTAAGAAGCTTGTGATGAGGACTCAGCTTCCAGGTATGCTTGCCCACAGGGAGAAGGTGGGCTGGCTGCGAGGTGGTTGGGCAGTCTGGGCACCCAGAAATTCTAGTTCTCACTCTAGATTAGTAATTTGGCTCCCCAAACAGCCTCCCTCAAAGGGGAAAATGTTTTGGCTGGAGGGTGCCAGTGCCTGGACAATTCTAAGTAGAGTTGTCACTGTGTCACTGCCCTCCAGAAGAGGGAGCTGCCATGACCAGCTGGAGAACCAGGCTGCTCTGCACCCACCTCCATGTTACTTGTGGGGAACATCTGGCAGCCCCAGCCACAGCTCTACTCTCATGGGGCTCCCACAGTGTCACATAGACACACCTACCCAGTCATAGCCAGGGCCCTCCTGAGCCCAGCTTTACTCTAGTCCAGAGATGGCTCACCTCCCTCTATTCCTCCTCTTAACCTCTGCCTCTTCTCTCTTGTCATTTTCATGACATGTCCCAAGACAGGATAAGGTCTAGGAGGAGTCTTGTAGAATGCAACAAGCCTCCTCAGCATTCAGGGCTGCAGCTCAGGACACCAGAATCTCTGAGTACTGCAGGTCCTGTACCGAAGACTGGAAGGTGGTAGACAAGAGCCACCCCCCCAACACACCAAAAAAAAAAAAAAAAAAAAAAAGGCAAAAAGTATAAAGAAAAAATTTTTTCAGGTCTGTTATGGACATTTGCCTCCTGGTAAACCCCCCTCTGGGGTTATTGCCTATTGCTCCCTGTGGCCAGGTTGAAGGTACCCTCTGTGTGAGTTCAGACAGTGTGAGTGCATACTGCAAGGATTGGCAGGCTGGAGAGAGCGGCCTATCCTCCTGGAGGAGGGCTGGACGTTGGATGCCAGGAGGAGGATGTAAGCCCAGGGCCAGGAGTCAGGGAGGGAGCCAGATACCCTGGTTGGGAGTCCTACTTTTGTGCCTTGCAAGTTCTGTGCAAGGAGTTTAACTCTTCAGATTTGGTATTCTCATCTGTAGGGACAGAGATGACCCTGGCAGGGCTGTGAGGGTGAGAGAGCTTGGTGCCTTTGGGCCCAGTGTCCGCCCTCAAGGACATGGTCCCTGTCGTCATGGTCATTGGTGAGGCCCTTGCTTCACTGAGCCATCTTGGAAGGAAGGCTGGGGCTCCAGGTGACGTACTGGACAAGCCATAACTACCGCTTCCCCTGGCACTGGTGAAGGTGTGTGGCCCAGCCAGCAAGCAGCCACAGCACTCCTCAGCATTCAGGATCCAGGCATCCGCTTTCAGGCCAGACACCTGTAAAGACAACTGTCTCCCCAGGAATGAAGGAACTGGCTTACCTTCCCCTCAGGGGTATATGCTGAGAACTCAGAACCCCATGTAGGAAGGCCTCTCTGGTGCTGACAGAGAAATTTTCATATCTAGAGGTTCGTTGACCAGTACCTCCAAATGTCCCTGAGCTCCCTGTGCCCTGGGGCCCCCTCAACCACCCAGTGCCTCCAGGTCCCTGCCTCTATGGGGGCACCAGGGCACAGCTTTAAGATTTCCCAGGGGCCTCCTGACCTTAGGTATCCTAGGTTTCCCTACCGAGTCTGAATAAAGACCACAACTCTGGAAACTAATGCAAACCCTCTTGGATTCTATCTCCTCCAGCTACTGGAATTCTTACAGGCTTCTCATCTATGGTGCACAGGACGGTGGCTACGTCAGAAGCTGCTTCCGTCAGGCCCTCCGTTTCCAGCATCTGATACTTGGCAAAGTGACCCGTGCGCTGCAGCCCGCTCTGCCCGGCTCCCTCCGAGGTCCTGCTCCCCGGAAGCCTCTGGGAGTTTCCCTCCTGAGTCTCCCCACCAGGCCCCCGCGGGGCTGGGCAGGTGCGGGCGCTGCCTGCAGCCTCACCGTAGAAGTCGGCAGGGTTGCTGTAGCGAGGGCAGGGGTGGCCGACGCCTGCGAAGTACTGCACCATGTGCTGGGCTGCCCCCAAGTAGATGGTGGTGCCGGACGTCATCAGGAGGACCAGATCAAACAGCCTGAAGATGTCCGACCGAGGCTGGTGGAGGGAGACGAGCACCAACCGGTTGCCTTTGGCCAGCCGGGACAGGGTTTTCACCAGGTTGTGGGCTGTGAAGCTGTCAAGCCCCGACGTGGGCTCATCCAGAATGAGGATTCCTTCCCAGCGGAGAGAAAGGCCCGGTCGGCCCGCGGGGACTCAGGCTGCCCCGCGTCCGTCCAGGTGGGCGACGCAGCTCCCCTCCCCTCAGCCCGCGCCCTCACCTGGGTTCCAGAGGAGCTGCACCCCGATGCTGACTCTGCGCCGCTCGCCCCCCGACACGCCCCGCACGTACGCATTGCCCACGCGCGTGTTGGCGCATTGGCGCAGGCGCAGCTCGGCGATCACGTCGTCCACCTGCGGGGGGCGCGGTAGGGGAGCTGGGGTTTACACGCCTGGCCACGCGCCTGGCTTCCGGCCACGCGCCTGGCTTCCGGCGACGGGCCTGGCTTCCGGCGACGGGCCTGGCTTCCGGCCACGCGCCAGGCGCGGGTGTTGGCCTCCCGGCGCGAAGCGGCTGCCCGTCGGGCTCGCGCCGCCGCCTTCCCTGCCCCGCGAGGTGTGTGTTCCCACGTTCAGTCCGTGCGCCCTCCCACGCACAGAGCCCGGCGCCACGTTGGGAACGTGACTGCGACTTGGGGACAGGACGGCGGGGCTGCCTGCCCACGCGGGACAGGAAAGCAGCTGGACGCTCCTCACGCATTTTGCCCTGTGCGGTGGAGGGGACTGGCCGGGGCGGGCGGCTTCCGGAGGGCTGCGGAGTTTAAAGGCGGCCCGAGGTAAGGCCGAGTGTGGGGCGGGACGGATGGTGGGCTGGGCGCCGCGGCACGGCGGGGAAGGGTGGCGTGGCTTCTTGGGGTCCCCAGGGTCAGGGAGTTAGTTACCCTTTGGTCACGCTGAGCCTGGGAGAAGGTTCTGGGCAGGCGTAGCTGGGCAACAAAAGCCAGGGTCTCGCGGACGGTTAGGTTGGGGAGCAGCTGGTCGTGCTGGCGCACGTGGGCCACATACTTCCTCACCACCTGAGGCGAGCTGGGCTTCCCGTTGATCCAGATTTGGCCTGACTTAATTTTGCCGCCATGGTCCCTCCCGGTGATCACGTCCAGCAGAGAGGCTCTCCCACAGCCTGCGAAGCCACCAGAGACGTCCTGAAAGCAGAGCTGCGAGGCCCAGCCTGGAAGCCGCCGCAGCCCACGACTCTCCAGCCACCCTAGACTGCTCGCTCCTCGCAGAAGTGACCCGCCTCTAGGGAAAGTGGCACAGCTCTTGGACCCAGCACCTGCAGCTCTAGACCTTTTACCCACAGCCAGCTTGAGCGCGGGTGGGGAGCTAGAAGCACGTTGACACTGAGGGTTCAAGCCGGTGAGCCAGAGGCTGCATGACAACGGCCGGAGTTGTGGCCCTGGCTGTGCCTGGAGCAAATGCCCCCTTCCACCTCTAGTAAGTCCCTTTCTCTCCCAAGCAAGCCCGGTGTTAATTGCACCCTGAAGCTTAACTGTTTTGGGGTGGTAAATATGCCAGCAGCATTTGTTTGGCTCAGAAGCTGGCATTATGGGAAGGACTAATTTTGGAGAATTAATAGTTTTTTTTTTTAATTAATAGAGTTTTTAAATTTTTTTTAAAGATTTTATTTATTCATTCATGAGAGACACACAGAGAGAGAGGCAGAGACACAGGCAGAGGCTCCTCGCAGGGAGCCCGATGTGGGACTCGATTCAGGGACTCCAGGATCACTCCCTGAGCTGAAGGCAGTGCTAAACCACTGAGCCACCCAATTAATAGGGTTTTAAAAAATATATTTATTTATTTTTAGAGGGAAGGCGAGAAAGGAGTGGCAGAAGGAGAGGGAGAGAATCTCAAGCAGCCAGCTGAGCGAGGAGACCCATGAGGGGCTTGACCTCACAGGGTGTTTTTTAAAAATGCAAAACTGGAATTTTCAGAAATCAGGAGAAAAAATAGAAAAGTAATTGATGTCATAATTTGAAAACTAAACACAGTATACATGTGTATACTACATGTGTATGTGATTATATACTACACTTGTCTTTCTCTTATTTTTATCAGTGGTACTTTTTACTGTCTCTAGAAAAAGTGATCTGTTGCCATAAGTTAACACCATCCACCTCTGAGTGACAGCCATTGCTATCGATTTGGGAAAGTGTCAGATTGGATCAGGTTTCCAGAAGCATTCAATGAGACTTTTTGACAGCCATTTAAGCTGTGAATGCCAATTTGGCTGCAGCTGTGAGAACACCTTGCAAACAGCTAGGGATGAGGATCTGTCCAGTTCCCCCAAGTAAGAGTCTGGTTTCTTCAATTTCTTTCAGAAAGCAAATTTTGCAACTTGTTTTCAAATAAGGAAAGTGCCAGTACTCAAATGTAACCACCCCTCCTTTCCATACACACATGCTTCCTGCAAGAAGCCCTATGCCTCTAGTGCAAAAAACAAAACTCAAGAAGCCCAGAAGCTCTCACAGTGGAAAGGGACCTGCCTGCTGCCTCCCAGGTACACCTTATTCAAGGTTCCTGAGAATGAAAGTGGAGCAAACCAGCTGGGAAAGAAGCAGAGGGGAGGGCTCTGGTCCTGTTCCCTGCCCAGCCTCAGACATCATCAGATCCAGGCTCTGAGATAGCTGGGGACTTTGTCAACATTCATAGGTACAGTGGGATTCCCAATCAGAAGTGGGAAGGCTACATTTCCTAAACAACACTTTATGAGAGTAATGGGTGGCCTTTTCAGTGGAGACTAAGTAGTGCAACTGGCAACACTTTCTATGAGCCAGGTGAGCCAGGAGAAAACACCAAGCACATTCAAGAGCCTTATAAAGTGGCAGGAGTCTCCAATTCAGTAAATGCATTCATTGGAAAACACCTTTGTCACTACTGCTGATTCTACAGAAGTAGCCAAAGTGGTGCTGTTTTAATTTATATTTTATAAATTATGAACGTTCATTTATTCTTTGTTTCATTCTTTGTTAAGTAGAGTAAAAGCCATAGGAAGCATAATTGACAATCCTCCTTTTTTAAAAAATATATTTTTAAAGATTTTATATATTTTTTCATGAGTGACACACACAGAGGCAGAGGGAGAAACAGACTCCCTACAGGACTCGATCCCAGGACCCTGGAATCATGCCCTCAGCTGAAGGCAGACGCTCAACCACTGAGCCACCCAGGTATCCCTGATAAATCTTTCTAAGAAATTATTGAGGGGCATCTAGGTGGCTCAGTCCGTTAAGCAGTGGACTCTTGATTTCGGCTTAGGTCATGATCTCAGGGTCCTGGGATTGACCCCCATGGTAGTAGGCTCTATGCTCAGTGGGGAGTTTTCTTGAGGATTCTCCCCCTCCCTTCGCTCACACCCTCTTCTCTCTCTCTCTCTCTCTCTCCCTCTGAAATAAATAAATGTTAAAAAGAAATCATTTAAATAATTTCAGCCTAGTAAACCTGAAGCTAAACAACATTGAACCTAGAGTCAGAAGTCCTGGAGACTGCTCAGTCTCTCTGGACTTCACTTCCTTCAGGAATACTAATGTAGGGTCATGTGTAGCGAGTATTCATTGTGATGACTCTAAGACTTTGTGGAAGTGCCTCCACAGGGTCCACATATCCCTCAAATTCTCAGCTCATGAAGAAAAAGCAGATATAACAAGAAAAGCCAAGAGGAGTTACAAAAACAAAGTTGGCCTATGAATGTCTCCTGTTTTCTTGTGTAGATCAGAATTGCAGAGGCAGGGTCAAAAGCGGGCAGAACTTGACCTGTGGGTGTTATTTAAGTTACAAAGTGCATTGACACACATTATCTCATTTGCTCTTTGGTTAGACAATAAATGGAATTTCCCTGTCCGAAGACTAAAAATTTGGAGATGTTCAAAAGTTCAGTAATCTCTACTTCTGGAAATGATTAATTAAAAGGTATAAAGCATTCTAATACCATGTGAGAGAGAAACGCCCTGATCTGAGGATCAGAAGACTAAAGTTCTAGATCTAGCTCTGCATTAAATATATGTCCTTAAGTGAATCACTCACTTTCTCTAGACTTTAGTCTCCCCGTCTGTTAATTGAAGGTGTGCATATATTGAGGGGAGGCAGGAGGACACTCTAGAAATATTGATTACTTAAAATACTGATAATTTAAAAGCTCTCCTTTAAAGAGGCTTCCAAACTGGTAAAGAGAAAGAAAGAATACATTGGAGAAGGTAAATTTTGTTCTTCCAAGTCCCCTTTCACCTCTGGCATCGTATAATTTTAAGTTTGGCTTGTATAGTTTAGTGACTCTGAAGCACTCCAAGAATCTGGATCTTTGCAGGAGGTTGAAGGCTGCACTAAGATGAGGGGCTCTCTAAGAAGTGGGAGCTGTGGAGAGGGCTGTGCCTACTGGATCCTGGGGCAAAAATGAATGAAAGTCCCTGGTGGTAGAGGAATCCCTCCCCTCCCCCAAAAAGAACACTCAATTTTGAAGCTGCCTTATGATCTTGTAAAGGTTGTTACCTTGTCTCAATATAGGTATTAACTAAGCCCTGGCTGTAATTCATAATGATGGTGACTACCTGAGAACTAGTAAATGGAGGTTTTGGGATTTGAACCAGGTCTGCCTGACCCAGATCCTGTGCTCTCACCCACTCTGCTGTGCTATTCTCCTTATCAGCAAAGGGTTCTGTGAGAAGCATCCCTCTGTCTGAGGGATCATTCTGCTTTCCAGGAGAGATGGAACTCAATGTCTCACTGTTTACCCTTAGTGGTACCTGAGCTCCCAATGATGGCCAGCATCTGTCCACTCCTCACTTTGAAGCTCAGGTTTTGAATGCCCAGCTCACGAGAATCCTTGTGAGATGTCCAAGGCATCTTGAACTGAGCTAGCTTCTTAAACCAAGGCACCTGGGAATCCATGTCCACCTGTGGGGAGTCATTGGAAGATTCCTCAGAGAGCTGAGTGATCATAGGGTTTCAGCAACTTCTGTTCACCTCTGTACAGCAGACATCCTCCTGCTGGTACAAAACAGGACTGAGGGGCCCCTACATAGGTTCCCCACGATGCTGGGAACCTGAAGCTGCCACTTCCAAGTTTGAAGTGAAGACATGGGAAGCATGTACAATAGAACAGAAAAGAAAATATAAAGCAAAACAATGTCTTCACTTAACAATAGTAATTTACTAAAAATGTTTTTAAGTGTTTACTATGTATAAGGTATTGTGTAAATCTTTTTCAAGGTCACACAGCTAACAAGTGACAAGCAGAGAAGATTATGGTGTGCCTCATTAGCTTGTCCTAACTCACATTTACAGGAAGCCAGGGTTGGGCCTCTGGGGTTCACCATTGCAGCCCTCAGCATGTTCTATCTGGATCACCTGGGGTCTGCCCCCACAAGGATCTGGGACATGGAAGTTTTTTTTTTTTTTTTTTTTTTTTGGACATGGAAGTTTTGAATCTGACCAAGGAGTCCCTGAAAGCCTCTGAAAAGCCAGTGGTCCTTGCACTTTGGATGTTTTAGTTCCAGGGATAGTATGTTTTGAAAACAAATAACAAAACACAGAACTACTGAAACCTGAAAGAAGTCTGTAATTTAGTGAATGGTGTCATGGCATTGTTAATTTCTTAATTTTGGATGGTTTTGCTCTGGGTATACAAGATTTTTTTTTAAGATTTTTATTTATTTATTCATGAGAAAGCAGAGACACAGGCAGAGGGAGAAGCAGGCTCCATGCAGGGAGCCTGATGCGAGACTCGATCCCGGGACCCCAGGGTCACACCCTGGGCCAAAGGCAGGCGCTGAACTGCTGATCCACCCATGGATCCCTGTTTGTTTGTTTTAAAGATTTTATTTATCTATTCATGAGAAACACACAGAGAGAGAGAGGGGCAGAGAGACAGGCAGAGGGAGAAGCAGGCTCCATGCAGGGAGCCCAATGTGGGATTCCATCCTGGGTCTCCAGGATCACATCCTGGGCTGAAGGCGGCACCAAAGCTGAGCCACCCGGGCTGCCCCAGTATACATGATGTTAACATTAGGGGAAGTTGGACAAAGGGTATATGGAAACTTGTACTATTTTTATACCTTTCCCAAAAGTCTAAAGTTATTTCTGAAGTTAAAAAAAAAGTTTGAGAGTTTTTTTTCTCCATAGGTTTACATAATTTGTTTTATATTTTAACAAAGGTCTCATTCTCTTAAGCCTGTCAGTCTCCAGCTACAGTATTTGTAGTTGAGGGGAGTCTTGTACTTTCACTCAACACCTGAAGCATCAACATGGCCTGGACCTTTGTACTTGGGGCAGAGGGCCCTCAAGGTGGGTTCACCCTTACCTTCCACTTGGGGTATCATTAGGCCTTCCCTGCCCACTCCTCCCACCTTGCCCTCAGATGTGCTTCTACCTGGTAGCTGAGATCTCGGACCTCCAAGGTGTTGGACTGGCCACCGTATGTGAAGTATAGGCTGTTGTCACTCTCGGAGGAGAACAAGCTGTCCTGGAGTCCCTGTTGGCAGACATGACAGGTGAGGGCCTCCTTCAAAAGCTACCAAGAACTTAGGAGAAAACAGGAAGAAGACCAAAGAAGTGAGAGAAGCAGCTAGTTTGGTTGAGATCCAGAATTGGCAAGACAAGACTTTTGGGCATATAGAGCCCAAGAGCTCTTGAGAAAATAGGATCAGTGAGGGCAAATCTTTCCTTCCCTGCAGAGGGAGCTTTGGAGCTTCCCTCCAGCACAGCTCTTGACTCCAGAGAACTCAATTGCAGGTTGGTGGAGCCTGTTCAGGCAGCCTACGGTAGGTGAGACCCAGACTCTGGACTGGAGAGAGAGCTTTGTGAACTTCTTTGCTCTGGGGGGACCTGAGTGGGAGTTGGCCTTAACTTTTTCTTCCCTGCCTCTGGCTTACTATCTCCTAATGCCAAACAGACTTCACCTACCTGGCATGTGAGAGGAAATAGCTATCAAAAAGCTAATGCTCAATGTTTGGAATTCCAACATCATCCTTGGAAAAGCTGCCTATTATTCTAATGAGTTTTGCACAACAAACCCATTCAAAATGCTATTGGGAGATTTCAGAGAAAGTCCCCATTATCATCATGGTCATCATTATCATCTTGTTGCTATTGTTGGAGGGATGGTATATTTGTACATCAAATCAGTGTTTCATGGTATCAACTGATACCTTTCTTATTAGCCATCAGCAGATCTCAATTCCTTCTATCAGTTTAATCATTTAAATCATTGAGGCCTCCCAAAAGAAGAACATGTTCAGTAAGTTTTCCATTTTTTAATGCATAACATTTTTCTTTTGTTTTTTAGTGCAGAAAAAAGTGTATTTATTAACAGTTCCAGTTGACTCCAATCTTTTCCTCTCAGAGCTGCCATTCTCACACTGATGTGTTCCTCAAGCAAGCAAGCAAGCATCCTGTAATTACTGGGAGCCCACATCATGCTTCGGGCTTGGAGTTTGGGATGTGACAAAAATGGTCTCTGAAAAGCTTAGATTTTTTTTTTTATTGAGGTAAAATTGGTATATAACGTATAAGTTTCAGGTATACAACAGAACAATTCAATATTTGTGTACACTGTAAAGTGGTCAGTACAATACATGTAGTTACCATCTGTCACCATGCAAAGAAGCTTAGGTTTTAATGAATGGGACAGGTGGTTAGGATGGAACAAAACAGGCCAGGTGTAGAGGCACACTGGCCTCAAGCATCCATGCAGGGTATATTTACACTTTGTACACAGTCCCTATCTGTGCTTTACGTGAATATAAAATGACTTATGGGGCAGCCTGGGTGGCTCAGCGGTTTAGCGCCGCCTTCAGCCCAGGGTGTGATTCTAGAGACCCGGGATCAAGTCACATGTCGGGGTCCCTGCATGGAGCCTGTTTCTCCTTCTCCCTGTGTTTCTGCCTCTCTCTTTGCATCTCTCTGTGTCTGTCATGGATAAATAAATAAAATCTTAAAAAAAAATGACTTATGACTTATGTGAAAATAACACCCAAAAGTCTCTGTCAAACTTCCCTGAAGTGGTGGAGTTCAGAGGTCCTTGGAAAGGATATTCAAGCCCAGTGGAAGTGGAGGGAGAGCAATACAGGTGATAGTCCACAGCAGCAGTTATGAGCAAGTAGTCCCCAGAGTTCCAGGGCAGTATGGAAACAGCAGACTGTAGCTACTTATCTTGTCTAATGTTAGAAGTATTACCATAAAGATCCTAAATTATACAAAAAAAAAAAAAACTAGGAAAGATGAACATGTAATTTAGCAGAAGGGCTATCTCTGGGGAACAGAGAGGAATACAAGAGAGAAGGGCACAAGGGAAGGCTAGGGGATCAAGCTTCAGAGCTCTTGGTAATTATTGGTGGGTACATGAGAGTTCCCTGCTCTATAAACTGATATGTCTGAAATATTTCAAAGTATGTTTTCTAAGTGAGAGAGCAAACCCATGAGTAGAACTCTAGAATACTACCACTCCCACCTCACCCCTTAGCTACCAATGCCTCCAAGGCAGGAGGTGGCTGTGGAGATGGAGGAAGGTGCAAGGTCTGTGCTCTCAGAAACGGAGATGGAGATCTCTCCTGAGGGAGGTCAGCCCTGCACCTGACCCTCACTCACCACTTCTTCCACCAGCACTCACATGGCAAGTACCCCCTCCCCCTTTTTAAGATTTTATTTGTGAGCATAAGCAGCAGGAGAGAGAGGCAGGCAGAGGGAGAGTGAGAAAGAAGCAGGCTCCCCACTGAACAAGGAGTCTGACTCAGGGCTCAATTTCAGGACCTTAGGATCATGACTTGAGCCAAAGGCAGGCACTTAACTGACTGAGCCACCCAGGCATCCCTAGTTTTTCCATTTAATTCTGTTAAACTATCAGAAATTTTAGCAGGGAGACTCATTTGGGCTAACATGCATCTTATTTGTTTGCTTATAAAAAAAGTAAATATCTGTAGGAGGGATATGAAGTCAATTGGTGTAAGATACGAATTATTTCAGAAATTGGTTCTGTGAACAAACACCTAGCCAAAGGCTACCCAAGTTAGATTTCAGGTGGGGTGCTTAAGAAAAGGAGGTCAACCATTTGCTTCAACATGGATGGAACTGGAGGGTATTGTGCTGACTGAAATTAGTCAATTGGAGAAGGACAAACATTATATGGTCTCATTCATTTGGGGAATATAAAAAATAGTGAAAGGGAATAAAGGGGAAAGGAGATAAAATGAGTGAAAATGTCAGTGAGGATGACAGAACATGAGAGACTCCTAACTCTGGGAAACGAACAAGGGGTAGTGGAAAGGAAGGTGGGCAGGGGGTTGGGGTGACTGGGTGATGGGCACTGAGGGGGACACTTGATGGGATGAGCACTGGGTGATATATGTTGGCAAATTGGACTCCAATAAGAAAAAGAAAAAAAAAAGAAAGAAAAGGAGGTCATATGTTTTAGGGTCTGGAGTATTAGGTGCAGGTGATTTTATGCCCAAGTGGGTTCCACTTTCCATATAAGTGCTTTGAAAAGGTGGAGGATGCTGGGGCCCTGGGGAAAGAGGTGTTGGAATGGGAAGACAGATCAAAGGAGAAAGGTGCTCTCTGCTCTTGAGGGGTAGGTGGGCAGTACCTCTCCCCCTAGGCTAAGTAGGTAGATGCAGGCCAGCCAGGGACCTTAACCACCATCTAGGGACTGTACCTTCCTGGATCTGCACAGGCAGCGTGACCTTCAGAGGAAGAGCATTTATTGCTGGGTTGAGGATGGTCTCTGTTCCATTTTGAAATATTTTTTGGCTCCCAGATGGTTTTGACAAATTCTCTGTATTTTTCAAATACTTAAATATCTATTCAGCTGACATCTTAATCAGTATGACTGTCAGTCATACAGAAATTCGCTTGAATTTCTGACAGGTGATGCCCAAAAAAGCAAAAGCAGTTTTTTTTTTTTTTTTTTGTAGGTAACCTGCTCGGCTTCTGCTGGGCTACATTGTAATTTCTCCTTGTATTAACTTCTGATCAAATTCCTGAGTCATAAGCATGGATGAGAAGGGAACTCAGCACAGAGCCTAAGTTCCTTATTCTAAGATGAGGAATTCATGCCATTGTGAGTAGTGATGTGCTGAGGACTTAGTACCTGGCAGAAACATGCCAGGTTTGTTCCTGGCTGAAGGGATGAGCCTGGGCCTTTACTAAAATGGTCAGACTGATCTCACACATCTTTGCCCTGAGGACCGGGCCCCATGTGTCTTCCTCTGGCTGTGCTTTTCCCTGTGGACTGAGGAGTCTGTGGGCCAAGGGCACTTTTGACACTCCAGGCACCCCAGGCCAGAGGGCATTTGTCTGTGGAGTGTGAATAGAATGTGGGGAGGGTGGATGGCATGACCACCTAAGAGTGTGTGAGTCACATGTGGGGCCAGGATTGGGCAGAGAAGGGGGCAAGCTGTAACTTGGGCTGGAAGCCGGTTCCCCTGTGCCACCCCATTCTAACCACTGCTCCAAAAGGTCCTAGGATTTCTAAATTTATACCTGGCCTTTTAGGTTGTGAGGAAGTTATGTCAAAATAAGAAAACAAAATCTTTTAACAGTTTTTAGCTTGATTGATAACTTTAAAACATCTAGACATAAGATATGTAGCCCTTGTTTTCTTGTTCCAGGTTCCTTAAAAGTTGAGGGAAGATTGTCACTTGGAAGCTTGAGTAACAGGATTGGAGAAGAGGAAATTGGAAATAGCAGGCATTCCTGGATGTTGGATTTGGGCAATTTGCATCACCTGCTGTGGTGGCTGAATTGTCAGACCTTTTAGGTAGAAAGTGTCCCCAAAGACACCACTGATTTTATATCCTGATCAGGCTATGAGCACTGCAGTCACAGCTCCTAGGAATCATTTCTTGGCAAAGACTGGCTGTATTCCCAAATCAGAACTGGCTATTTGTCATGGCTGCAGAATAGATTAGGAATGGGCCAGGCTGAAGTCATGTCCTAGCAACTCAGGGCCAGACTAGGTGGCCTGTGGCCTTCCCTGTTGGGTGTGGAGTCCTCAGTCCTTCTTGTCTTTCTCTCCTTCTTACCCACAACAGGCAAAGACAGTAAGGTGTGCCAAGGTGAGGTGGTAGGCTCAGCTTCCTTTCTGTCTTTCACGTTAGCCGCCTGCTTCAAATCCCACCCACACCTGCATTGTAGCTAAAGGCCATTTCTCAAGTAAACATTTCTCATTTGAGGTAAGAGTAGAGAACTTGTGCCCCAGCCTCTCAGCCCTCTGGCTGCTCTCTGTCCCTTCCAGCTCTCTCTCGGGTCTTGTGTCTACCTGTTGAGCATAAATTCTATTCTGATGTTCCGATAAAAGTTTCCTGCCATCCTATCTCATTTTTCTGCATCTGAGATCCTGACTTTGACTGACTCACAGATGAAGGAGAAACTACAGAGCCTCCTGTATGTATGAACACATTTCTGCTTTGGAGTCTCATTGAGAAAAAGCTATATCAGCCCAAGTCACAAATAGGAATGTCATTTCCCTGTGCAGGAAGTGACTTCAGATGCCCCTACCCACCCTCTTCCCTGAATCCCTTGTCCTCAGCCCTTTGATGCCCAGGAAAGAGTTCTGCTGCCATATTCTCCCTCTGCTTGTGGTCCTGGTGATGAGCTAAAACAGAAAGTTCCCCGGGAGGAGGGTGGGGGAAGTCCCATTTGCTCCCACCCCCCATGATTGAAGTGACTGCCCATCACTCACGGAGGCATCCTGGGGCGCAGCCCTGTTCCGGAACCCTCTCTCCTCTGAGGCCTCAGCCATGAGGCCCAGCAGTGTCTGTGCCGCTTTGCTGCAGCTTCCTTTCCACCTTAGCTGCTACCAGACAGCACCAGTGTTTGGTCTCTCTCAGGGCTGGGCAATCAATCTCTGGCCCTAGTTCACCGTGCCTCTCTCCCAGCATTCTCAGGCAAGCCCTCCTACAAATACAGGCTGTGTTCTGCCCACTGCTGAGATAGTACACATGCTCTGGGCAAAGGTACATCAGATAATGGCATCTGTGGCCAAACCCCAGTGCCGCTGCTGGTAAGGTCTGGGGAGGGACTGCAGGGCCCGGTGAAGAGTAGGCAGGGCAGTGTGCTGCTGGCTCTACTGAGGCTCCTCAAGGGAGAGTCAGGGCGCCCAAAAATTCACCTGTCTCTGCTGTCTCTTGGCCATGAGTGAATTCCCATCTTTGGTCCCTGTGGAGTCCTCGTGGATCCAAGTAAGCAGAGGCCCCCAGAGTTCCCCAGAGGATGTTCCTGCAGCTGTTTCAAAGCCTCGACACAGCCTGGGCATTCTCCATGTCTCCTACAGTGTCAGGTAAGGCCATGCCTCTTTTGTCTACTGGGAGCTTGAAGCTGGGCTTTGTTTGAGTTGTGGTCATGGTTTTTGGTGAGTGAGCCTCTGCTGGCTTTCCTCACTAATGAGGGCCATGTGTGTAGGCTTTGGGCTACAAAGCCATTTGCAATGGCAAATGGCCCCCCTTTTGCTCATGAAGACCTGGAAACTGACAGTGAGGCAGCTGTGATCTGCTTTGTGCCCCAACTTTGTGTCTCCTTAATCCCTTCCTGTTGTGTTGTGTCGTTCCTGCCCCCCCCCCCCCCCCGAAGCCTATTCCATGGAGATGGAGAGGGCTGTCCCCCTGAAGCCTGTGCCATGGAAATGGAGAGGGCTTGTGTTGGGGAGTGCCTACAACACAAAGTGTAATGAAGCCTGGTGAAGGAACGCCGGGTCAACAGGAGGAATAAATAGCTTCCTGCTTGTTTTATTTCCTACACGGCCAAAGAGCTGGCATTCAGAGCAGCTCTTGGGCAGGGGTTTTACATAGATGACCTTTCTTGGTCACTACCTGCCTGTGTCTGCAGAGAAGGATACTGAGCTCCAGGCATATTTAGGAACCTGTCCAGAGACAGCTGGAATTAGTGCTGGGGGGCAAGTGTCTGGCCCCTTCTTGAACCCCATACTCCCTTTCTTTTAAAGCCACCGAGTTGGGCCCTGGTGGGACTTTGCATCTTGCCGGCAGCAGTGGGACAGGCAGATCCTCAAAGATGTCTCCTTGTATGTCGAGAGTGGGCAGATCATGTGCATCTTAGGGAGCTCAGGTAAGCTTGGGAAGGAGTACTTTACATTCTCAGCATTCAGAAAAGGCTTTAGCTTGGTTTGAACATTGAGGAAATAGGTTTAAGTTGGAAGAAGGCTACAAGTTTGATACTAGATTGAAATCTGGTACTAATGTAAAGTCTTAAGAGAGATCCTTGGAAAAGAATAAAGTCCTGCCTAACATGTCAGTAATTCCTATTTCAGTGTATGGAAAGTACCTAGCACAGTGCCTGGCTTGTAGGGGTGCTCAGTAAACACAGTTTCCCTGATCTGTATCCTGCCAACAGGCAGGAAAAGGAATTAAACACAAAGATGCATGCCCATTTAGTCCTATATTCATTTTTTAAAAATTATGATCTATTTCAAATATATAGGCAAAAATAAGCAAATAATATAAAGAATGTTTATGTATATTTTTAAAAGAATTTATTTGAGAGAGAGAGCACGAGCAGGGGGAGGGGCAGAAGGAGAAACAGGCTCTCTGCTGAACAGGGAGTCTGATGTGGGACTCAATCCCAGGACCCTGAGATCATGACCTGAGCCGAACGCAAATGCTTAACCAACTGAGCCACCCAGGTACTCCAAGAATGTTTATGTATTAATATCTGGTTTTATCAAATCCTTAAATTTTTTAAAAAACTTAAATTTCACTTAGAGAGCGTCTGGGTGGCTCAGTGGTTGAGCATCTGCCTTTGGCTCAGGGCGTGATCCTGGGATCCAGGATCGAGTCGCATGTCAGGCTCCCTGCATGGAGCCTGCTTCTCCCTCTACCTATGTCTCTGCCTCTCTCTCTGTGTCTCTCATAAATAAATAAAATCTTTTAAAAAATACATAAAATAAATTCCACTTAGTTAATATACACTGTAAGGCTTTATCAAATCTTAACATTATGCCACATTTGCTTTAGATCTTTTTGTTTTTAAGAATTAAAATGACAGATTCCACTGAGGCCATCTGTGTGCCCATTTCCCACCTTCTCCTCTTCTTTCCTGGGATATCTACACTTGTGGCTGAATTCACAGTTTGTGTACCTGCATCAGCCAGTCATTGTTCTGGGAAGGTGTAGCCTCCTGAGCGGTAGCCCCTTGTGTCTTGAGGGTCATGCCTCATGGGGAATCAGCTGTGAGTCCTCAGTGGCTGGAGGATGGGTGCATTGACTCTGACAAGGGCAAGGGGATCTATGTGAACACACAGGGTTGACTACACTAGGTTATCCTGCACACTTTAAGGGTGAAAGATTCTGACAAATTTGCCTTACAGGAGCTTCCTGATTGAGTTCTTGTGCACTGACATTGTTGACATTTACTAGCACTACACACTTGCATTATTCTCTTTAATAGAAATGGGTAATGCAAGTCTGTGATAAAGGTCAAGCATGGTCAGCCTCATTTGACCTGGGGAGTTAAATCCATAGCCATTCCCCTTCTACAGCAGGTGAACAGCTGATTGACAATAGCATTAAGATTAAATGAGAAGCAACTCACTGACTAAAATTATTATACTTTGCTGAGATTTCCTGTCTGTTCCTATTTCCAAATTTTTAACCATTTCTTTTTTTTAAAGACTTTTATTTGAGAGATGCAGGGGATGGTGGTAGGGAGAGGGGTAGAAGGAGAGGGAGAATCTCAAGCAGACTCCCTGCTGAGTGCAGAGTCCAGCATGGGGCTCAACCTCACAACCCTAAAATCATGACCTGAATCTAAACCATAAGTCAGCCACTTAACTGACTGAGCCACCCGGGTACCCCAAAACATTTCTAACTATATGAAAGTACCATAATGTCCAGGGTTATTCTAATTTTCCTATTGATAATTGTAATATTCTTTAAGAAGAAGAACAGCTGAGTTATTCCCATAATTTGTTGTTACCTGCCTTCTATAGGATTAGGGTGGTATGTTGCATGCAACAAAGAATGAACTCATTTTCTCAGAAGGGTGTCCCACAAGCCAGTGTCATGCTTCATGCACATCTCAGTAGGACAGTGGGTGGGAGGTGGGAGGTCTTGATCTGGGAGCTCATGGGCTGGTTTCTGATGATATCTCATCATGGTTTTATGACAACAGCTATCTTTTTATACTGACCATGAGTTCACAGTAGACTCCAAGTTCTCTGGGTGGTGGGAGTTTTGTCTTTGTTTTTTTTCCCTACTGTATTCTCAACAGCTAGAACAGGGCTGGCTACAGTAGGTGCTTAGTAAATATTTGTTGAATTAGTGAGAAACAAATCAATTCTCTGAATTACTGCTAGTGTTTCACAAAATGATTTTTTTTAAAGATTTTATTTATTCATGAAAGACAAAGAAAGAGAGAGGGAGAGATATAGGCAGAAGGCAAAGCAGGCTCCATGCAGGAAGCCTGATGTGGGACTCGATCCCGGGAGTCCGGGATCACCCCCTAAGCCAAAGGCAGATAGATGCTCAACCACTGAGCTGCCCGGGCGTCCCCAAAATGATGATTTCATTGCTGTCTTACCTAACACAGCACTGTTAATCAAATCTTTATCAGTGAGGCAAAAGAAGACTGATGTGTTTAAAGTATCATGACAGAATGGTGTAATGCAAGCCTGCTTAGGGTCACCCAGCACTACAAGGGAGGGTAACTATATTTGACTCAAAATTTGCTATCAGTTGGGACCTAGACTCTGGGTTGCTTCCTCCCTCACAGAAGACTATTTAGTTATAATTTCTGTCCTTTTAGGGAAGATAATTCTAAAGGTCAGAGTTTCATTGTCTGTAGGACACTAATACACTTTGTTTTCTTTTTTCTTTTTTTATTGTGGTAAAATATGCAAAACTTACCATCTTAACTGTTTTTAAGTGTACAGTGGTAATAAATACATTCACATTGTTGTGCAACCCTTCTACCATCCATGCCCATAGGTCTTTATTTTGTAAAACTGAAACTCTACACTCATTAAGCAATAACTCCCCATTCCCCTTGCTCCCAGCCCCACCACTATACTTTCTGTCTCTATGATTTTGACTAACTACCTGACATAAGTGGAATCATACTGTATTTGTATTTGTCTTTTTGTGGGTGGCTTATTTCACTTACCATAATGTCCTCAAGATTGTTGAATGTGTCAGAATTTCCTTCTCTTTTAAAACTGAATGATATATTCTATTGAGATATGTGTGTGTATGTATATATATATATATACATACACACACACACACACACACACACACACACACACACTGTGTTGGCTTATCTATTCACCCATTAATAGATACCTGAGTTGCTTCCACATTTTAGCTACTGTGAATAATGAAATGAAGATAAGTGGACAAATGTCTGTTTACAACCTTGTTGTCAGTTATTTAGGGTATATACCAAGAAGTGGAATTGCTGGGTCATATGGTAACTGTATTCTTAAGTTTTTGAGGAACCACTATACTGTTTTTCACAGTATTTTTGTATTCGCACCAACAGTGCACAAAGATTTCACATTTTGTATTCCCACCAACAGTGCACAAAGATTTCAATTTCTCTACATCCTCACCAACACTTATTTTCCAATTTTTTCATAGTTGCCATCCTAAAGGGTGCAAGGTATTATCTCATTGCAGTTTTAATTCACAGTTCCCTAATGTTTAGTGATGGTGATTTATGCTTAGTAATTTCATGTGCTTTTTGGCTATTCATATATCTTCTTTGGAGAAATGTCTATTTAAGTCCTTCACCCAGTCTTAAATTGGGTTAATTTTTTGTTGTTGAATTTTAGAAACTTTCTATATATTTTGGATATTAATCTGTTATCAGATATGTGATTGGCAAGTATTTCCGCTTTCTGTGGGTTGCCTTTTTTTGCAGTGAGGATAGCGTCCTTTTTCTTTTTTTTTTACTTTATTTAAAAAAAAATCTTTTTCATGGACTAACTAAATAAATAAAGTTTATTTAAGTGATCTCTACACCCAGTGTGGGGCTCAAACTCATGACCTTGAGATCAAGAGTCACGTGTTCCTCCACTTAAGCATTCCAGACATCGCTGGGGATAGTGTCTTTTGTACAAAAATTTAAAACTGTCATGAAGCCCAATGTATCTATTTTTTCTTTTGTTACCTGTACCTTTGGTGTCATATTTTAGGCCATTAACCATTTCTGTGTCTAATTTTGCATACTCTGACCGTTTATTTTCCACTGATTATACATATCAGTTTTTTTAATACTTTTTTCCTCTTGTATTCTTTTTTCGAATAAACTTTTTCATCCTGGTAGTCCTTAATAAGTTAATAGTTGAGATATCTTACAAAAAGAGACTATATTAGCCATCCATTTCTTTTTCTTTTTTTAAGATTTTATTTATTTTAGAGAGTGTGTGCATGAGGGTGGTGAGCAGAGGGAGAGGGACAAGCAGACTGCACTGAGTGCAAGCCTGATGTAGAGCTTGATCTCACGGTTGTAAAACTGAAACTCTACACTCATTAAGCAATAATGAGTTGAAATCAAGAGTTGGACATTTGATGGGCTGAGCCACCCAGGTGCCCCAGCCATTCATTTCTATGTAAAATGTATCCCAGAACTAAGTGGCTTAAAATAATGAAAATCATTATCTCCCAGGGTTTCTATGAGTCAGAAATTTGCAAGTGACTTTGTTGGGTGGTTCTGTCTAGGGTACCTTATGAGTTTGTAGTCAGAAGTCTGCTGGGCTGCAGTCATCTGAGGGCTTGAGCAGGGCTGGAGAATCTGCTTCTAAGGTGGCTCCCTTGCATACTGGCTAGCAAGTTGGTGCTTGCTGTTGAGCTGTGAGAATGTGTTACATAAGAAGAGCAAAGGCCCAAGAGAGAACCCTAAGTGTTGTCCACAGGGAGCTGGGAAGGAGCAGCCAGACCAGTAGGATAAAACCAAGAGGATGAGGTAACATCAAAGCCAAGGGAGAGAGATTTACATAGAAAGGCAAAGAATAGTATAAATGCTGCTGAGAAGTCAGCATCCAGGAAGATGCCCACCAGATATGGCAATAAGGAAACAACCATGATAACTTCAGGGAAGTCAGTTTTGATGTGATGGGACTAGGATCCAGGCACCAGGCTATTTGGAGCTTTTGTCAGAGTGGAGATTGGATCCCAGAAACGGGAAGGCAAGGAAGCTTCTAGTTAGAAGAAACACATACAAGTCCTGGGATCATGCAAGGAAATTTCAGAGCATGTTTTGAAAGACAACTCAAATGATGATGTCACATTTTGTTTCTTCACAATCCCTCTCCTCTCTTCCACCCTGACATCTACTGAAGACACTGGGGAGCTAACTCTGAGCTGGGTCAGCCATGGATTAGAGAAGACCACTGTTATAGGAGCTTGGCTTACGCATCTTTGTACCCCTCACAGGGTACAAAGAAAGCAGTTTGTTTGTTCATTCGTTCATTTGTTCATTCGTTCATTCATTCCTTCTTTTTTTTTTTTTTTTCGTTCCTTCCTTCTTTAGGATTTTATTTATCTGTTTGGCCGAGATCTCATGCACAAGAAGGGGGAATGGCAGGGCGAGGGAGAAGCAGACTTTCCACTGAGTGGGGAGCCCAATGAGGGGCTCTGTCCCAGGACCCTGGGGTCATGACTGAGCCAAAGGCAGACACTTAACCAGCTGGGCTACCCGATGCCCCAACAAGCAGTTTCCTTACAATATTTGAACAACAACAAAAAATCTCTTTGGTTTTGCAGAAGTTGTCATATCCTTGGTAGAATTTTCTTGCTATCTATTCAGACAGTTCAGAACCTCCTGCCTATTTCTCTGTTAATCTAACTTCTTAGCACCTGGCAATGCCAGTTCCTTGTCTCTATTGACTCTCTGGGCTCATGTAGGTTTGTGTCCACTATGAACAGAAGGGTATAGCTGGTGTCTTATCCTAATAGTATCACCTAACTTCTAACCCAAGAAAAACCAAACCAGGGGAAAGCTCTTAGCAACAAGCAGCTGGGTCATGCCCAAGGCTCTCAGTGCAGGCTGAGGCCAACTTGATTTTACTAAAGGACTTGCTAAGCTAGAGCTTCTCAGCCTCTGATATGTGTGGGAATTACCTAGGGATCTTGGTAGCAGAATGTGATTCAAGGGGCTGGGGCCTGGGATTCTGCATTTCTAACAAGTGCTCAGGTGACGTTGCTGGTCTTCAGACCACACTTGGTTATCAAGGCTCTAGGTAATGTCCTCTACTTTCAGGAACCACCAGATGATCCTGGGTGGGGAGTTTCAAAAGGATTCAGATGTCCTAGATCCAAATGTTTCCAAGAGCCTAGGTTTTCTTTTTATTCTGATCCTTAATTTTCTTCTTCAACTCAAAACAGCTTTAAAAGCTAATAAACAAGGATGCCTGGGTGTCTCAGCAGTTGAGTGTCTGCCTTCGGCTCAGGGCATGATCCCAGAGTCCTGGGATCAAGTCCCACATCAGGCTCCCCGTGGGGAGCCTGCTTCTCCCTCTGCCTATGTCTCTGCCTCTCTCTGTGTTTCTCAAGAATAAATTAAAAAAACAAAAACAAAAACAAAAAAACCCTAGAAAACAGGCAGACAAGCTCCTCCAGCCCTGACTGGGATAAAGGAAATGGCTTGTCCCTCTCTGACTCCGGAGACAAGCCGGAAAGACTCAGTGGTACAATGAGAGTTTGACACAGGGGGCTACAGATAGAGCAAGTCAGTGCTAGACCAAGGGTACACTGAGGGTCTGGGGATAGCCCAGCAATGCCTCGTGGGGGGAGTCCTCTTGGGCCTTGTTTTCTTGTCTCCCAGGCTCAGGGAAAACCACGCTGCTGGATGCCATGTCCGGGAGGCTGCGGCGCAAGGGGACCTTCCTTGGAGAGGTGTTTGTGAATGGCCGGCTGCTACGCAGGGAGCAGTTCCAGGACTGCTTTTCCTATGTCCAGCAGGTGGGTATGTCCAGGGCCTCCACCCCAGCCACTGCAGCCCAGTCTTGGCCTTGGCCACGCTGACGCCTTCCTCTCCCACAGAGTGACACACTGCTGAGCAACCTGACTGTGCATGAGACGCTGCACTATGCAGCGCTGCTGGCTGTACGCCACCGCTCTGCGGGCTTCTACCGGAAGAAGGTGGGTAGCACCTGGCCTCCTGCAGCCCTGTTCCCTCGGGGATCACTCCGTGGTGGCTTCGCACCTCCTCTTCCCTCCACTTGTCCGTTCCTCCCCTTCACTCCTCACCTCTTTAGTCTAGACCTGTACTGTCCAGTATGGCAGCGACTGGTCACTTGTGGCTTTAAGCACTTGATGGGTGGCCAGGCCTAATTGAGATGTGCTATGAATGGGAAATACAGAATTTTAGAAACTTTAGTCTGAAAAACAATGTGAAATTGTTTCACATTGTTTCAACAATTTTTAAAATATTGTTGATAGGTTAAAATAGTAGTATTTTGGCTGTATAGGGTTAAATATATAAAGTTAATTCCACTTGTTTCTTTCTAAAATGCGGCTACTAAAATGTTTGGATTCTATGTGGGGCTTATATTTCTGTTGGATGGTACTGTTTTAGGAGCTCTGTTTTTGAATAAAAATGGTTATTTTCCTCACCATACTTTGCCCTGTAGCCCTGTTGAGATTTTTCTCAACTTTCTTTGAGGCATTCTGAATGTGCCTCATCCAAACTAGATTAAGTTAATGAAGGAAGAAACAATTGACTTGTCTACTCTTTCCAGGTTTCAATCTGTTCCTTTAAATGTATCCAGTTTGGAAGTATTCATAGGTAAACCCAGAGGGATCTGCAGTTCAGGCTCCAGGGCTGGTCTTCTCTAATGCCATTGAGGCTCCAAGGAAATCTTCCATATCAGCTGAGGTTGTACCATTTTATCAGGCATTGTTGGGTCTGTCACCAGGGACTTAGTCAATTTGTCCTTGGCATTGGACTTTCAGACAGGGCTTGGAGAGTGATATTAGGTCTAAGCTGTGTCCCAAATACCAGTAGACTTGATTGATATAATGCCCAGATGAATAAAGGGCATTCTTCTGTTTGAGAGTCCTAGACAGTGCTGGAGGATAGTTTTTTTACTCCAGTGGAGTCTTAGCAAGGAGCCTGGTCCTCAGGAAGGACCTTCAGCTTCACAGTGATACCTAGCTCTGTTTCCTGCCCGGAGGTTAGCTTAGAGGGTTCAGAAGGCATTGCAAGGTACACAGGCATACCTTGGAGATACTGTAGGTTTAGTTCCAGACCACTGCAATAAAGCAAATATCAAAATAATTAGAGTCAAATGAATTTTTTGGTTTCCCAGTGCATATAAAAGTTATGTTAACACTTATACTCTAGTGTGTTAGGTGTACAGTAGCATTATGTCTAAAAAAACCAATATACTTACTTAGTTTTAAAATACTTTATTGACATACAAAGTAAGCAAATGCTGTTGGAAAATGGTTTGAGTAGACTTTCTTGATACAGGGTTGCCACAAACCATCAATGTGTAGAAAATGCAATACCTATGAAGTGCAATAAAGTGAAGTGCAATGGAAGAAGGTGTGCCTGGACTCTGAACTCATAGTTGGCTGACATTAGTCAGACTCTGTCACACAGTATTTCATTGCATCCTGGCATCAACCCTATGAAGGAGACTTTATCTTCTGACACACAAGATTAAGATCAGACAGTTGGGAAAGGCAGAGTTGGGAGGTGAACTCAGGTCCTCTAGATCCATCTTGTCTCCCTGAGCTTCTGGGATCTCCTGAGCCCCACTGTGATGAGAGAAGATGGAAGCCAAGTTAGCCCACACTGAGGCACAGCCATGTTCACATAATTCAGTAGCCCTGACAGTGAATGACAGAGAAGTCCATCTGCAGACTTTCTCTCTCTGCTTGCTTTAGTATTTATGTATCTAAAAAGGGCAGGAGAAGATCCTATTGGTATTTGGGTGGGAGAAATGCAGTCATAAACAGATTCTTCTGAGTTGGTGATCCATTTATATTACATTTCCCTCTGAGAGAATGAATCTAAGAAAGTCACTGAGCTCTTCCCCAGAAAATGCACATTTGCATAAAAATTCAAAAAATTCGTAGATGCCTTGAAATCAATTGATTGCAGATATTTTCCCCTGCTAAACATTCCTCTGGCACTGACAGTCCCTAAATATCCTGCAAAAGTTCTGCTTGAAAGTACTTTCTGAGCAAATCCAGTCCACAGGGTGTAAAATCGTGACAATTTAGTGAGAAGGAAGTGGTGGTGATAATAGAGAACAGAACACAGCAGATCTCTCCTCTGAGGAACCTGAACATAAAGCTGTGCTTGACATGAGAAAGCTGTGTCTGCTGGACTGTTGGCTAATCCCTGTGCTTCAAGGACCACTTGAGAGAACCCAGACAGTTCTTTTAGTCCCAGCTCTGCCACCTGTTAATGGTGTGACCTTGAACAAGTTATATACCTCTCTGAAGATCTGTTTTTTCCTCTGTAATAAATAGAATAATAATGTATCTCTTCTGGAGTTGATGCGAGGAGTGAGTCAGTTTATCTGAAAACATAATAGCATAGTGGTTGATGATCCCAGTGCATCCCAATGATCCCAAGGATTCCTTCTAAGACATTGTGAATTCCATTCCCAATAGTATTTCCTAAACATGGGAGAGGCTTTGGGAAAGTGCATGGGGCATGTGAAACAGGTTGAATAAATGTCTCCTCTGTCCATCCCTTCCAAGCCAGGAGGGGCAAGTTTTACTCCTTTCTTGCTGTTGCAGAACAGATGAAAGGGATGTTCAGGAATCTGCCCTGGCTGGTGAGCACCTCAACCTGGCCATGTCAAGCAAGACTCAATTCCAGAATCCTACTCTGATGGCAAGAGGAGAACCTTCTTTTTTCCAGAGTAAATCATACTGATTTATTTATGCATTTTTAAAACCCTGTTACTCCTTAAAAACAAACAAACAAACAAAAACCCTGTTACTCCTTAGGATCTATTTTAGATGTGTTCCTTCATTTGGTCCTAACATTCATCCATGCTGTTGATCCCACTCCCTGGATACACTGGAACTTTGTTCCACAAATTATCCCCTCTTTTACTCCTGCTTACTTGTTTTTTTGTTTTGTTTTGTTTTTTTACTTGTTTTTTTAAAGATTTTATTTATTTATTCATGAGAGACATAGAGAGGCAGAGACCTAGGCAGAGGGAGAAGCAGGCTCCCCGCGGGGAGTCTGATGTGGGACTCAATCCCAGGACCCTAGGCTCATGACCTGAGCCAAAGGCAGACACTCAACCACTGAGCCAGCCAGGTGCCCCTTGTTATTTTTTAATGCAGTGTTTTGTTTCCTTTTTCGTTATAAAAGTAACACAATCTCATTTGAGGTACATAAGAACAAAACTCATTATTGAGCCCACCAATATATGAAGATTTTTGGTCCGTTTCTAGCTATTTTCCCTAGGGCCTTATGCAGATAGTGGTAATCAGAAAGGCAGGGCCAGAAATAAAGATTATTGAAAGGGTCTCTGGAGATAGGCTAAGCTGAGGAAGGAAAAAAAAGGAGGGGGAAGCAAAGGCCAACTTTCTTGATTAGAAAGCCAGTAAAGAACCTTTCTAGTTGTTATTGTTGTGGGGGAATTGAGGAGGAGGAGTAAGGTGATGGTTTCAGGGAATGGCAGAGTCTAAGATAGAGTGAGGAGAATGGGATACAGGACATTAAGTATGGCTGCAGGTTATAAACTTGGCCACCTGGGAAATTTTTAAAGAGAGTTAAATAAATATTGGCATTATTTTTAATTTCTTTTGATAGCTGGATTATATTTGATGCAAAATCACACTGAAATTGAACCTCATGGGACTCCAGGACTTATTTGGGTTACATAAGGGTAGCCAAGTTAGTTTAAACCAAATTGGATTTTTTTTTTTTTACATTTAAAACATTTATTATAGTAAAATTTCAAAAACCAAACATTTTTAAAAAGCTGCATTGTACCTATGCTTTTAGGGGATTTTTCTGTATGCTGAACTTAAATGCAGCATCTGAAAATAGGAGTCCAGTGACCTCTCCATTGTTTTCTGGTGAATTTGCCTGAAACAAACATAGTTTTTGCTGCTCTAGAGACTTTTGAAAAATAGTTGTATTACTTATTTTAACCTGACACATGTATTATGATTAAGACCAAATTGGATTTTATCGTAATAGGCATGTTGTTCCTAGGGGGTGGTGAGCCTGAAGGTGGCCTGAGGACTTAGGGGAAGCGTGTTGCCTCTCCCATGTCATCTGCACGCCATGAATTGGAGCAGCATCCCTGCAGTGACCAGCCTTCCTGGACTCTGTCTCTTACAGGTGGAGACAGTCATGGTAGAGCTGAGTCTGAGCCACGTGGCAGATCGACTGATTGGCAACTACAACCTTGGGGGGATTTCCAGTGGCGAGCGGCGCCGGGTCTCCATTGCAGCCCAGCTCCTCCAGGATCCCAGTAAGTGGGACCCAGAACCATTACTACTGCTGCTGTCTTCCAGGGTCTGCAGACATTTTCCATTCTTTTTTTACAGTCTCCGTTTGGAAAGGGGTTTGTGTGGAACTGACATCATTGAGGTTTTTCAAACTGGGGACCCAATTTCTTTGGAAATGCTACATAGTTCCTGATGCTGTTCTACCATCCAAGTATAAAACAGCTCTTGGACTTGGAGACACTATATTTGTGTTTTAATATGCAGTTAGGGTCTTCCATGAACACAGGCCTCTGGTCTGTCCATTCTTATTAGAGAAGCACCACTGTGGGTGCTATGGAAAGCCAATGAGTTTGGGTGTGACTAGAAATGGCAGGAATTAAAGCGGGACTTTGATATGCAAAAAAGTGTATATTTTGGAGAGAGGAGCTATCAAGATGGGGTAGCCAGTTACCTGCTGCTCCTTCTGGGTTTGGTCATTCTCCCTACCACTGGGAAAATCCCAGTTCTTAACCATCACCTGGAAGAGGACATGTTACCCCTGGATACTCCACTGGGGCACACTAAGACTGCTTGCTCTCCAACTAGTGGTTGGTCACTAGAAGGCAAAGAAGAGGGATGTTCACAAAGAGCCCTTCTCACTTCCTGGGTAGAAATGGCCACAGTTAAACCTTCTAAAGAATCTAAATGCCTGTCCCACCTAAGAATTTGTTTTATGGTGCAGAGTTTTTTGCAGTGCAAAGACTCTTAGTGTTGGAAAGTGCTCCACATGAAGATTATGTCTTTTTTTAAAAAATATTTTTATTTATTTATTCATGAGAGACATAGAGGCAGAGACATAGGCAGAGGCAGAAGCAGGCTCTCTGCAGGGAGCCCAATGTGAGACT
Source organism: Canis lupus baileyi (assembly GCF_048164855.1). Lineage (NCBI taxonomy): Eukaryota > Metazoa > Chordata > Mammalia > Carnivora > Canidae > Canis > Canis lupus. The sequence continues at coordinate 49,017,868 of NC_132848.1, read as the reverse complement.
CAATCCCAGGACCCCAGAGATCATGCCCTGAGTCAAAGGCAGACGCTCAATCGCTGAGCCACCCAGGCGTCCCTCTTTTTTTTTTTTTTTTTTTTTAAAGATTTTATTTATTTATTCATGAGAGACACAGGGATAGAGAGAGGCAGAGACACAGGCAGAGGGAGAAGCAGGCTCCATGCAGGGAGCCCGACGTGGGACTCGATCCTAAGACCCCAGGACCATGCCCTGGGCTGAAGGCAGGCACTAAACCGCTGAGCCACCCAGGGATCCCCAAGGTTATGTCTTTTTAACCAGCCTCCTCTCAGCCTTTTGAAAATAACTTGGTGCCTGCTCGCCAGCCCTTGTTCTTTGTCATGGCCCTTGGGACAGAGCCCAGACAGTCCATAGTACCATGTGAGAGGCCTGATCTTGTTGCTGCTCTGTCCCCTCAAGGATTAAGGCCAAGATGTGCTCTGGAGCTGGGAGGTGGGTCCTCTGAGGTCAGGTTCCTCTGCCTGGGCTCAAGCTGAAAGCCAGTTTACATGCAGGTACTTCTCACAGGGCACTGTTTAGATAGGGTAAGATGGGATGGGATAAGACATCTCAGTAAGGAACTGTTCAAAATTCTGAGTTTAGAGCAGAGCCCAGTCTTGTCAGTGACTCAGAAGCCTGACCCTTCCTTGCCTGCAGAAGTCATGCTGTTTGATGAGCCTACCACGGGCCTGGACTGCATGACAGCAAATCAGATCGTTGTCCTCCTGGCAGAGCTGGCTCACAAAGACCGTATTGTGATTGTCACCATCCACCAGCCACGCTCCGAGCTCTTCCAGGTGAGGGGGGCTTTTGTTTCTGCTTACTTCATCAAGAGTGGGTGTGTGTTGAGCTGAGGATCGTGAAGTAGAGATTAGTACTTGTCAACCAGAGCATTTGGGTCCATTTGGGACCTGATATGGGAAGGGTGTCTACCATGTACCAAGTACTTTCTATGCACTAGTTCATTTAGTACACATAACAATCTTATGAGGTGGGTATCAGTATTGTCACTTTACAGAAAAGAGATTCAGAAATTATGCAAAATGGAGTCAAGGATCTAAGATAAAATAAACACCTTGTCCAAGGTCACTCTGGGAACATGGCTGAGCCTCAAACCCAGGTCCACTGCCCAGGTCCAGGAGTTCTTGTCCTTTCTGGGTGTGATGCTGGGTCCAGGCCAGATGCGGATGATGCACAGTGGCAACGCAGGCTGAAAAAAATAGGGACATACTCTCTATGTCCCCAGTGGCACAGTAAGAATACTGATGCATGGCCACGATCAACAGGGACTGACTGCTTGGAAATTTATTCTCCAGAAGGATACGGTGAACTGATACATACTAATGCCATTGATTTTCCCATCAGCTCTTTGATAAAATTGCCATTCTGAGCTACGGAGAGCTAGTGTTCTGTGGGACACCAGCAGAAATGCTTGATTTCTTCAATGGCTGCAGTTACCCTTGTCCCGAACATTCAAACCCTTTTGACTTCTATAGTAAGTTTTTTTCACACTTCCCATCATGAATATTCACTCAATTTTATCATCTCAGATTTCTGCATAGGTATCAAGAGCACTAGTGGATTTTATTCTTCCTTTTGTTTTGGTGATTTCAGTCTTTAAGGAATTAATTTGGTCAGGTCAGTTAACTTTGCCATAGATGACCTATCAGAATGAGGTGGGGGATCTTTCTTAAATTGCTGCATGTCCACTTTGTCAGAGAAGAATCAGCTTCTAAAGTCTCCCAGACAGCCCCAGTTGAATCCTCAGGGTCTTGCTGATAGTTTTAAGATACTCTGATTTTATAGGTAGGCATGAACAACAGGTGTTTTCCTGATGGGATGAGGTATTAGCTAGTACTCCTGAATCAATGATGAAACATATATTATTAGCCATTGTACATATATATGTATTTAAAAACACATGGGTCATTTCTTTTGGGGGAAAAAATTAGTGGACCTGACATCAGTGGATACCCAAAGCAAAGAACGGGAATTAGAAACCTACAAGAGAGTCCAGATGATTGAATCTGCCTACAAAGAATCAGCAATTTATCGCCAAACCTTGGAGAACATTGAAAGAACAAAACACCTGAAAACATTACCAATGGTTCCTTTCAAAACCAAAGATTCTCCTGGAGCTCTCTCTAAACTGGGTGTTCTCTTGAGGTAAGAGCCTCACCCTGTTTTAAGTGGTCAGATACCCACCAATAAAAGAAAAGGGATTAAAATGGGGTTGTTTGGCTTTCAGGAGAGTGACAAGAAACTTAATGAGAAATAAGCTGGCAGTGATTATGCGTCTTGTTCAGAATCTGATCATGGGTTTGTTCGTCATTTTCTACCTTCTGCGGGTCCAGAACGATGTGCTGAAGGGTGCTGTCCAGGACCGTGTGGGTCTCCTATACCAGTTTGTGGGTGCCACCCCATACACAGGCATGCTCAACGCTGTGAATCTATGTGAGTGCCTGTGCCCAGTTCACCCCAGGGGTGGGGAGGGCACTTCCTCTCTTCCTGATCATCTCCCTTCTCCAGCTGGCATCTTATCTTGTAAGACTCCACCATTATAAGAGGTATTTTGCTGAACTAAACTTGGCCCTCTCTAGATTCTCTCCCTGGCAAAGAGTTAACTACTGAGTTACTAACATCTTTGTGTGAATTAGTTGATCAAGTAGATCTCTCTGAGGGTTTTTAAGGGTTCGGGAAAACAAGAAGTTAGGGCTACTGATGGGGCAGGGTTTGGGAAGAGATTTTTAAAAGATAATTCCCATTATCCCTATCTTGGCAATTAGGGTGTGCAGCCTGAGGTCCAAGATACCTGCCAATTTTGTACTGTTATATTCTTTTTGAAGCCTATTTTAGGACAGCTAGCACCCATTTTTCAAATTGAGTGAGGATCCAGAAACACCACCTAGTTGCCTGGTGTTCTGTACCAAGACCCTGCACAAAAAGAGGACAAAGTACCTCACATCATTCGTGACCCTTTTGCACGTGTTCTTGAATTTGTGACGACTCTCCCCTGACTTTAGAGAAGGAAATAAATTATGACAGTTTTTGCAACCATATTGTAATTCAAGTACAGTAGATTTCTGTAGGGGGAAGTGTTTACAGTTCTGTGGACAGCAGGTCTCCTCTTTACATGACTAGGGAGCCCCAGCTCATCCCCATCATCCAACCCTGACAGAACTCAAGTTCATTCTGGGCTAGCCCTCCCCTTAGCTCTGTGGCAGTGACCAGCTATCCTGAAGCCTGTCTTCTGTGCCCAGTTCCTGTGCTGCGAGCTGTCAGCGACCAGGAGAGCCAAGACGGATTGTACCAGAAGTGGCAGATGCTGCTGGCCTATGTGCTCCATGCCCTCCCCTTCAGTGTCCTTGCCACCATAATATTCAGCAGTGTGTGCTACTGGTAAGGGGGTGTTCAGAGGTGTTCAGTCCTGGGTCTGGCCTCCTGGGGTCTCCAGGTGGCCCTGGAGATCTTTATTTGCCCATCAGTGCCTAGTACAATATCCTGTCCTTTAAGACAAATAAAAAAAGCCAGCTGGGGCCACATGGGACCTGAGAGCTGACCAGCAGGACTGCATGGTGCTAGGCACTGCTGTGTCCCACATCCTCTGCAGGGCCTGCAAAGAGAAGGTTGCCCTGAAGTAGTTGGGATCCAGGAGCAGAGGCAACCAGCAGCTGTTCAATAGCAATAGAACATGGCTCCCAGGGGCAGCCCGGGTGGCTCAGAGGTTTAGCGCCACTTTCAGCCCAGCACCTAATCCTGGAGATCTGGGATTGAGTCCCACGTCAGGCTCCCTGCATGGAGCCTGCTTCTCCTTCTGCCTGTGTCTCTGCCTCTCTCTGTGTCTCTCATGAATAAATAAATAAAATCTTAAAAAAAAAGAAAGAAAGAAAAAAAGAACATGGCTCCCAGGCTCCTCCTAGCTGGAAGGGCAACTCTGCTGAGGTTCCACCTACAACCTCACAGTTGGGCTGGCGTGAGGGGGCTTGAGCAGTTGGAAGAGCGGCTTTGGGAAGGGGCACATCCCTGTTGCTCTTAGGTTTGGATTGATGGCTTCTTTCTGGTTTTTGTTAGAACTTTTAAAAGATATAAATCTAAGAATGTGTACTTATTTGCATAATTGTCATCAGAGGGAGAAGTATCTTCCCTGTTCCCCATGGCTTTCCCTTAGGAAAAGATGGGGGTATTACCTGGTATTCTGTGACTCTGGTAGTTTAAAGGTGCCCAGCTTGTTATTTGGAGAACTTCAGGCAGTTCTTGGGATGCTTTCTTCAGGCCAGAATTCAGAAGCAGGTGTTCCTAACATAGCCTTGTATATAGACCCATGATACATTACATGAAAATAATTATTATGAATTAAGTGATATGTAAGCAAAAGACAAACCAGGGCCTAGTGAGTTTGAGCTCCCTGATGAAGAGTGGGAAGGTCTTGGGGTGGGTGTTTAGAAGTTGGTCTCATTCTGGAGAGAGACAGAGGCAGAGCCACTTGCTCCGAGTTAGCAACAGGATGGGTTCCCCACCGAGGGTGATGGCAGGGACCATAGGGCCTCCCTGCCTGCCCTGATGAAGCCTCGCTATTCTCAGACACTCAGGAACATTGAATCTCTAATCCATGATGTAAACCACAGGTTTGTCTAGTTTAGGCTGAATGATCCAGAAGATTTTAAAAATCTGATCATTTTTGAGTAAATCAAGTTTGGCTGAAAATTGAAGATGTTGCTAATTTAGAATCTTGCTACTCAGTGTGGCCCATGGACCAGTGTCAGCCTTACTTCGGAACTTGTTTAACATGCAGAATCTCCAGTCCAGCTACTGAATTGGGTTCTGCCTTTAAAAGGACCCCCAGGTGGTTCATATGCACTTAAAATTTGTGAAGCACTGATTTTGAAGACCATATAATATTTGAAAAAGTGCCGATGAGAAAGAAAGTACTTTAAGATTTGAGAAAATGGGGCAGTTTTAAACTAGGCTCAGTGTAAGCACACAGGTCATGACTATTTTTGATAAAAAGGCATAAAAGAGTCATTTCCAGTGGCAGCAAAGCTGTTAGCAATGTAGCAAATTCTTTGATAAATGACAGAAATATTTGTTGAATGCCTACTAAGTACCAGGCATAATACTAGGTGCAACAGAAGACTCAAAGAGGAGTGAACAGAAGGTGTTGCCTTCTGCACTCAAGCTTGCAATTCTGAAATGTAAACATCTCCGAAAGCTACAGTGTTTTTGTAACTTTTAGCAGCACAAATGACCTGAAATAAGTGGCAAAATCTCATCTGAACTGACATGATGTTCTTTATACTTTCCCCATATCAACACAACATGCTTGATTATAAGTGGAGTCCCCGATCCCACTGTGACAAGTATGGTCTATGCAGTGTACAGCCTTTCCAAAATCTGTAAATTGCCACATTCCAAAACACATCTGGCTCTAGAGTATTTCAGATGATGGATTGTAGGCATAAATCTCCAGATGATTTTAAATTTTTTTTAATTTTTTTTTAAATTTATTTATGACAGTCACACAGAGAGAGAGAGAGAGAGAGAGGCAGAGACACAGGCAGAGGGAGAAGCAGGCTCCATGCACCGGGAGCCCGACGTGGGATTCGATCCCGGGTCTCCAGGATCGTGCCCTGGGCCAAAGGCAGGCGCCAAACTGCTGCGCCACCCAGGGATCCCTCCAGATGATTTTAATTCAAGAGAGTGTAAGATTAGTATTATAAGGATGCACAAACACTATGCTGAGGAATATAATAATAATAACTAACACATACGGAGCACTGGCTATGTCAGGCACTAAAGGGTTTTAAATGTATTAATTCAGATAATTGGCTTGCAATTCTATAAAGGTGGTGCTATAATTATTGTTTGTAGATGAGCAAACTGAGGTACAGATGGAAGTATCTTTTTCATTTCACATCCATTATCCAAGTTAATTACAAAGGAGAACAAGAGCCCATTTGGTTGAGAGGACAGCTTGAGAGATGAGCATTATTCGAATGGATAGAAAAGAGAGCAAGGGCATAAGTTCAGGAGCAAAAACACATAAGACCTTTCCAGAGAAAGGTTCAGTTGTGCTGTGAGAGAAAAGGGTTGGAAGGAGTAGTGAAAGGTATGACTGGTCCCTCTGGGGGGGAAGGTGTTGGATGTCAAGCTAAGGGGCTGAAGTGGATTTGATAATGGAACATAGGAGAGGGTTTTGAACTAGGGAGTGACCCATCTTTCTTGGACTCTGGAGGGTGAGGCTGGCTTGCTTTGGCAGCAGACTAGAGGTGTGGTATATCCATTCATATTGCAGAGCTTCATGGAGGTAAGGGATCAGATTAAGAGGTCATTAGCAGTCTTCCAAAAAGGATCGTCAGTAGTGTGATGGGGCTACAAGTCAGATTCACAAGAGAACAAGTAAAGAAGGAGGTAGAAGAAGCAGATGTTGCTTGAGAAGCTTGATGGTATAGGGTAGGATGAAAAGAAGGCAATTTCTCACATAGTTATCAGGCTCAGGGAGTGGGTGTTTTTAGGATATGGTAAATAACACCATCAGGAAAAACCGTTAGATTGAAGAGTAGATGAAACTATAGCAAAATAGGAAAATTCACAGATCAAGTTTCGAGGGGAGTGCAGGGTAGGGATAGGGAATCAGGATAACATGAAATCAGGGAACAAATGGATAGGATCAACTTGGCAACAATAGGAGGAAAAGAGAGAGAATGAGCACAAGACATGGAAGATGAAAAGTAGAGAAGATAAAGATAGCAAGAAATTAGTAATTGAGTGGACGGGATAATTTAAAGTAGAGGTATAGATTAGCCATGAGGGACATGTCATTGGAACCCAGTAAATGGAAAAAATTAGGGGTCTAGGGGTTCAGGTGAGGCAGAGCAGATTTGATTAGTGCTGAGGAATGCCTTGTTCAGCACACCTTCAGGGAGAGAACTTAAGTGAAGAACCCGGATCTCTGGGTGTGGGGACTGGTAGGCAAAGACAGAAGGGGGTAAGGACCTGAGGTAGGAGAGATGAAGGATGCCCTGATCAGACAGCACTTTCAGAATCTGAAATCTTGGGAAAATAGAACAGTTCTGAGTAACATTTAAGTCCAAGACATGGTGAATGATGAAGATTAGGTAGATGGAGCCATGGGAACTGGTCAGGTTGCCTGATTAGGAGGCACTGATGTTGATGGTTTATCAGGAAGGTTAAAGACCTTGAGGATAAATGATAGTGGGCAGGAGTGCAAAGACTGACCCTTGTCCAGATGCTGTAAAATCATTAAAGGTGAGAGAATGCCCTAAAAGCCACAAAGGGTTGCACAGGGAAAGAGAATTAATAGTAGAAGCAAATTCATGATTTGTGGCCTTGAGTGGTAGGGAGGCATGCATTTAAGACGTGCCAGCTCCTTTTCCTTACTGTACAAATGCAAGAAAGAGCAGCCATGTCTAATGGTTGTTGGGGACACGCTATCACCAGGGAAGTGTATTTAGTGGAAGGAATATAAGAGTGAAGGGGCATGGATGTAGGGAAGTCTGTTCACAAGAAAATGGGGATCAAGTCTGTGGAAGGAGCTGGTAGAACAAGAAACAAGAATGGAGCAGACCTGAAGGGCTAATTCACCAGAGGCAGTGAAGGGTTTTCACATTGGCAACCATCCCACGGTAACAGGGATGGAGGGGCAGAGCGGCAGGTCGAGTGAGCCTTCAGCACTGGGAGAGTAGGCTAGGCTAGTTAGGGTAGGAGCACGGCTAGCTAAGCAGAACATGGTTATTTATGGAGAAGCCTGGAGAGTTCAACACCTCCACTTACTGCACCGATTGTGAGCATTGTTTAAGTATTAATATTTTCCTCTGAGAACTGAAGGAGCTGTAAAAGGGAAAAGGTGGCACACTAAGTCGGAGCCAACAGAAACAGTTTGTAGTAAAAAAATGGTCTCAAAGGGTGTCTCTGTTCCAAAAGGCCTTTCAAGGAGTTTGGCTTACCCTGCAAACTCTTCCCACCCATTAACCACCATGGACTTATTCATAGAAGGCACATGTGGTATTTTTCTTAAATAATCCCTGGAGAGGAAACTAAAGACTTTATGTATTTCTAGGACTCTGGGCTTGTATCCTGAGGTTGCCAGATTTGGGTATTTCTCTGCTGCTCTCTTGGCCCCCCACTTAATCGGTGAATTTCTAACTCTTGTGCTACTTGGTATGGTCCAAAACCCAAATGTGGTCAACAGTATAGTGGCTCTGCTCTGCATTGCTGGGATACTTGTGGGATCTGGATTAGTAAGGTAAGATATGACAGTTTGGGATTTTCGTTGACTATCTGTTGTTAATGAATCACTTGATAACAATAGTTATAAGAAATTGCAGAGAAGAGCTGTGTGATACTGGCTAAAGGTATTGCCTTATGATCTGGAGTATTTAGTACTTATCATTACTGTTTAGACCTTGAACTGTTTACCACGTGTTCAGTAAAATGTCTTCACACTGAGAATCAAGAAATGACAATTTAGGCATGTTATCCATATGATTCACAGATAGTTAACAAGAGGAGGAAAACCAACCCATCCTCCAGAAAAACTCACAGCCTATCATTACAAGCTAAATAGCATGTATTTAATTCATTTCTGCTCTGGCACTGTGGAGTCTCTCTCTGTTCTGGTTCTCAATTACTGGTTTCTTTTAGGAAGTAAGAACAGTCAGATTAAGAGCTTGCATGACAAAAGACTGATCAAGAAAATATCAGGACTAGAAGGATACATACTAAATGTTACCAGCAATTATTTCTGGGTAATAATGTAGTTTAACTTTTTCTTATATTTTCCCTTATTTTTATGAATTTCTATAATAAAGCATCATTTTATAAGACAATATATATGTCCACATACATACATTTAAAAAAAGCAATAGCAGAAAGGGTGGAGAATTTTAGAAGAGTGCTGGTGGTCCCAGGCAGGTGATGTGAGTGTCTATTAAGTATGCTAAGGGTCTCTGAGGAAATGTGAAGGTGGCTATTTCTTTGACTTAAAAACAAAAAAGCTCAGAGCATCTACTATATGTAATTACATTTATATATTTATATATTTAATTATTTAACTCTTAGAGCAATCCATGTTTCAGACTTGACTTCTAGTCAAACTACTATGAAGACTCCCAGGCCACACGTGGCTCCCTGGAGAGAGCTCTGACCCAGGAGTCAGATACTTCCTCTACCATTTATCTGCCACATGACCATTGGCAAGTCACTTTTCTATCTAAATTTGCTTCTTCATTTATAAAATGGAGCTAATGATCTCGGCCCTACCAGCCTCAAGGGAACATGAGAAACAAATGAGATAATAATCAACAGGAAAGCACTTCATAAGCTGTACTGAATTATATAAAGGCGAAAATTACAAAGTGAGCTGGTTTTGATCAGTCAAAATTACAATGCCATTATTACATTGTGTTAAGTGATTGTTAACATCTATAAAAAATGCACAAATCAAGTCACCCCAAGGGTAGCCAATCAAGCCAGCAAGGTATAGACCCAACACTGGGCAGGATCTCCTCTTGAATATTTGAATTATTACCTGCTCCAGTCACTCTGGCACTATTTTGTGTATTTGGTTTGTAGAAAAAGGAGATTCATTGTTTTGAAAAGAGAGGCAGTGGCCAGCATTATCAAAGGCTCTTGGGTTTTTTGCAAAACCTCAACATCCCAAGGCTTCATCTGGATTCTGCTTCCATCACTGAACTGAAACTCTGCTCTCGGGGCACCTGAGTGGCTCAGTGGTTGAGCATCTGCCTTTGGCTCAGGTTGTGATCCCGGGGTCCTGGGATTGAGTTCCACATCAGGCTCCTCACAGGGAGCCTGCTTCTCCCTCTGTCTCTGGCTCTCTGTGTGTTTCTCATGAATAAATAAAATCTTTAAAAAAGAAACTGCTCTTCAAGGGCCACATCAACCTCTTAGTCATAAAGTTCATATTCTTCCCTCAGGTCATCACCTTTCCTGACTGCCTTCCTGCAATATTTGCATTTTTGGCTGCCTTTTCCTTTAAACACAAACAGAAATAGCTGCTTTGTGCTTACAAAATAAATGCAAGTTCTTTGGAGAAAAAAGGTACACAATACAGAACTGTATAAGGAAGAAAGTAAAAGTTACCTTAAGTATCACAACCTTCAGTTAAATTTTGTTGTGTATCTTGCTAGACTTTTATATTTAATGAAAATGAGATTGCACTATTGTGAAGAAGTATGCATTTAACGATATAATGTGGACAGTCCCACATCAATAAATTTATTTTTTTATATTTTTTTATAAAGAACATGTTTCTTTTTTTTAAGATTTTATTATTTATTCATGAGAATACACAGAGAGGAGACAGAGAGAGAGGCAGAGGCACAGGCAGAGGGAGAAGCAGGCTCCATGCAGGGAGACAGAGAGAGAGGCAGAGGCACAGGCAGAGGAAGAAGCAGGCTCCATGCAGGGAGCTCGACGTGGGACTCAGTCCGAGGTCTCCAGGGTCATGCCCTGGGATGAAGGCAGGAGCTAAACCCCTGAGCCACCTGGGCTGCCCCACATCAATAAATTTAGATACATGGTTCCTTCCTCTCTAAAATGCTCCAGATTTCTATGATACAGCCTGATTATCCTCCTGTGTCTTTCACAGACCTGTTTGTGTCCGTTTGCCACCCGTAAAGATGCCTGCATGCTGTTCCTTGGCTAGATTAGCTCTCTCTGAAATCCCACTATATGTCACTTCTGTTGCAGCTTTCCTTTCAAAGGATGGCAGCCTCTGGAGGACAGTAGCGGTGCCTCATTCATTATAGTTCTCAGTGGCTGGCCCAAGCCCTTGAACCAAATAGGTTTGCAATAAATATCTGAATTGAGTGAATGAATGACTGCTTTCTCTCCTGGGACTGCCTACACATCGGATCAATCACCAACTTCTGTTGGGTTTCTTCTTTGCTTCCAAACCACAAATACATGTGGAGCCTTTACGTGTATTCCACCCTGTGTGGTGCACTGCAAGATGAAGTCACATAGTTCCTATCTTAAGAGAGGAACCTTCTGGCCAGCTAGGCAGCCAGCCTGTTATGGCCATCATCCTGTTGCAGGCCTTTGTCATTTTATACTTGAACTACTGCTGAAACAGTTCCCTTTTTGCCTTTCTGCTTTTCCTAATCTGCCCTTATTCCATCCCTCTAGTTGCTGGTGCAGCGTTTTCTTAAAACACTGATTTTATGGTCTTTCAATGTCAGCCCACCACAAGGCTCTGAAACAGCAAGTTCCTGTCATTCCAAACTCAGCTCCCACTGCTTCAGATCCTCTGTTTCAGCCCTTCTGGCTCATTTGGCCCCATATGCAGTCCTTGACATGCCTGTGCTCATACCATCCTTCCTTCCTAGAATGTCTTTCCTCTCTTCCTTCCTTCCTTCCTTCCTCCCCAGGTTCATCTATCCTGTCCTTTCCAATTAGCCTCTCGATTGGCTGATTCAATTTTGTTCCTTAGAACATTGCCCATAACTGAAAGTCATGGGGTTTGGAGGCCACGTGGGAATAGGTAAAAACCATAAATACGAAGTACAAGAATGTCATGGACATGTGGTGCTGGATTATTATACTTGGCACAAATTGTTTACCACTGTGTTTTTTTTTTTAGTCTTAAGGATATATATTTTCTGTCCCCAATTACATTGCGAGTTCTCTAGGGGTAGGGTACTTCTTTGAATTCCTCAAGCACTTAGAACTAGTGCCTCACAAATAAAAAGATTTAATCCATATTTGTTGATTGATAGAAATTATATAGTGGACAGAGGAAGCCACAAGGTCAGCATGAAGTTTCTCCTAAAAGAGACTGAAGAGGGAACAGAGTTCATTTTGAACATCACAATGAACATCTGCTGTTCTCTCCATCCTCTCCCCTTATATCATCGTTAATTCTCACTTCACAAACTAGCTCCTTCAAATCTCTATTTAATCACAAATATCCTCCTCTAAAGTGATGTGTTAGGTGTGTATTTTCTTTCATGTTTATATCATCGGTGCTTATCAAAAAAATTAGACACCAATCCATCATCAGGGGATTGTTAAGGTTTCTACTATAATGGACCACTGAGCTATAATTAAAAATGATGGAGTGCTATGCTTACTGACTTGGAAGGCTGTCTGACACATGTGTTTGGTTGAAAAAAAAGTAGGTTAAAAAAGAGCATGAAGAGTGTGATTCCCCTTATGTATAATTTTATAAACACATACATATACACACGTTACATGTATCACCAAAATTTTAACCAGTTATTTCTGGGCAGTGGTATATTTTTGTACTTCTCAGTATTGTTTGATGTTTTTCACAGCACAATTTTTATAATGAGCGATAAAAACTATATTAATAATGGGAAACATAGAAAGGCGGCGGCTTTTCTTTTCACTTGGTAGGACAGTTACCAGAGACTACTGAATTTTAGCCTGCTCTCTCTTTTCTTCAGAAACACAGAAGAAATGTCCATTCCTTTTAAAATCTTCAGTTATTTTACATTCCAAAAATACTGCTCTGAGATTCTTATAGTCAATGAGTTCTATGGACAGAATTTCACTTGTGGTAAGTACTCTGTTTTAGAATATTATTTTTACATGTTACATGTTACATGTTACTCTGAGGAAGCAATTCCCTGAGGGAAATGTATTTTTTAAATAAAAGCTATGTTTTATAATAGATTTAAAACCTTGTTTTGAAATAAAAGTCTAACAGTTTCTCTGATTTTTAAAATAAAAGTCAAGTTAGTTACCCGTCAAAGGCCAACAGCTCAAGTCACTCTGATGTTTTTAGAAAACAGTAGGCCTGGGGCACTTGGCTGGCTCACTCAGAAGAGCATTAGACTCTTGATCTTGGGGTTGCAAGTTTGAACCTCACACTGGGGATAGAGAGTACTTAAAAAAATAAAATATTTAAAAAATTGATAGACCTAATGTACACCAGGATAAACTTTAGTATACTCTGGGTGGAATCTGTTTTTAAGATTTATTTATTTGAGGGAAGGAGAGAGAGCGCATGCACATGAATGGAGAGCGGCAAAGGGAGAGCGAGAATCTGGAGCAGACTGCACACTGGGTGTAGAGCCCCCCACAGGGCTCCATCCCATGTCTGTGGGGTCATGACCTGAACTAAAACCAAGAGTCAGTTGCTTAACTGACTGAGCCACCTAGGCGCCCCTGGAATCCGTTCCGAAGAGAACAGGTTGAAGCAGGTTGCAGTGTCTTCTCGTTCCCTAAAATGTATGTAGTATATAGCTGAGTAAGCCATTTTTGGCAAAAGTCTGTTCTGCAAGTCCATGAGAAGCAGTGGGAGCATAACCAGGTCCTTCTGGCCATGGAAATCCCAGGCCAATCTGTGAAGGCAACTAAAGAACAGGGCAGAATTTAATGGTTGTTTTAAGTAGTTTTAGGTGGTAATAGCAGTAACTTTAGGATATTCAGTACTAGGTGATCATAGTGATCATGATTTTTTCAGTACTGTTGTAAGGAATTTACATCCCAAATGGAAACAAATCCATTTCCATCTCAAAATGAAGCTAGGACCCAGAACACTATTGCTTCACCTAATAATGAGTTCTGGGCTCTCTAAAATGTCCTGTATCTTTCATAATGACAGGAACTTAGCAGGCAGTTGGTAAATACTTGATGAAAGTACCTGGGACACACCATATCTGACACTGTCCATCTTTTCCTGGCAGGCAGCTCAAATGGTTCTGTGACAACTAATCCAATGTGTGCCTTCACTCAAGGAATTCAGTTCATTGAGAGAACCTGCCCGGGTGCAACATCCAGATTCACAACCAATTTTCTGACATTGTATGCCTTTATTCCAGTTCTTGTCATCCTAGGAATAGTTGTTTTTAAAATAAGGGATCATCTCATTAGCAGATAGTAAAGAACATTGCCACAAAAATGGAACTTAAGCCCAATTGTTGCATGACTACTTTGAATGTCTGAAATAAGAAAGCCATATGTTTCTTGATAGTACATCTTAAGTCTTTTAACCACTTGAACTCCATCTGTGCCCCCCTCAGATCCATGCTGGCCTTGAATGATAGTCTGACTTGTAGGACATGGGCTATTTAGAAATTGTGAGTGGGCTAGTCCAAAAATGTAAATAGTAATAACTTACAATCTTTCATAAAATTATGGGAGACTAGTGTGACTGTTTTCTTTGTTCTAGACACAGAAAAATAGGTCAGTTAAAAAATTATGCTTACAGGGGCGCCTGGGTCAGTCAGTGGAGCATGCAGTTGTTGATCTTGAGGTTGTGAGTTCGAGCCCCACACTGGGTGTAGACTAAAAATTTAAAAGATCTTAAAAAAATTGTTTACAAACAAAATTATGCTTACATTTAATAAAAGATTTGGTGAGAAGAAGATATTTGAATGGTTACTGACTGTAAGTAACAGAAAAGAGTGTTGTGGGTTCAAGTGAAGCAAAGCATCATGCAGAACTGGGTGGGAATGCTTCATCATTGAAAAATCCACATTTATTTGTACACGTTTACATGAGGGTCTGCGTTACCCAATCACACTGAAAGGATGTTGGACAGATGCTGGATGATGAAGACCCCTGATACAGAATACTCAGGGATTTTTTTGGGAGTTAAAACGTTCAGGAATGGGCTGAACTGACAACACAGCATGCCAGACAGACCTCGGGTAATGTTTTTAAATATTAGTTTGCTATTTTTCTACTTTTCCCTTAGTTTACTTACAAAATCAAAAGTGAATGTTACTAGATAAAGTGTATGCACTGAGAAATGACATCTTTAATGCTAAAGAAGAGGGGTTATTTGAAGTCCATAAAGATAAAATGTTCAACTGACATCGAAAGAACCAGGTTACACACACAGAATTCAGGTTCTTGAATCATAAAGAGAAAAAGATGCTGACAAATACAAATAGAGATACTTGTATTACATAATTTTAGGGATGAAATGATGTATATAGAGGATTAAAAATGGGTTCTGTACTAAATGACTGATTATCTTTCTGGTTGATCTTTAGGTAATTCATGTACAAGTCTGAAAAGACCCTGTCTCAATGTTACCATGGTAATGCTGAGGGAGAACATCTTAGTGAGTACATGAACTTGTTCAGTTGCTGTGACCTAACTTGCAAAGAATGATAAATTATAGCATTTGAAATGTCTCACACTGTAGCAGAAAAGATCATTTCATTAAGGAAACCACAGTAAAATTCTATTTCTTAGAACAGTATTTAAGGATCTGGAGACATTGGCAAATTACCAGAATAGTATTGTCAATTTTTATAAAAGGTCTCTGACACTGATGATTATGGTATAATAGTTACATAATGCCTTACAGATTATATATGTCACATCAGTTATAGACAATTCTGCAGATGATAATCTATTAAAGTAGTTCAAAGAGAGTCCCACAGGAACCTCTTTTGAAATCGCTGATTTCAACTTACTAAAGATATGGGTGTGCATTGTAAGTGGAAACATTTCTACTATTCATATGCAGATGAATTTCATCTAGCTCAGAAACATTTGGAAAATTGACACAGCACGTGACTTCAAGCTATTAAATGTTAGTGATACCATCTTAGAAAAACACAATGACTTTCAACATGTGACAGTCTATGTCTCAAGTCAAAAATGGACAGTGATGTGTAAGACAATCAAATTATATAATAGAAATTTCTATTACTATTGTGGAATAGGCTGTTTCTTCCCACCAAGTCAGTGGATGTTTCTGAGATGATACTGTTCACTATTAATTTAAAGGGAGCTCTTTCTCCACAGCACTTGGGCAGGGTGCCTGTCTGCACCTAAGAATGAGGTTCTTTGGAAACGTGTTGAATCCTGTTGTCAGGAGTGTTAGAAACCACATGCACTGCTAAGAGTTTATGAAGTCTTATTTCATTGCAGTTATCAGGGAGTTTGCTCTCCACTCAGATACCACTCATCAGTTTTGGTGTTCTTGGGGTTAGTAAGTGTGCTTATTTGAAGCTGGGTGTATGGTTTATTACAGTGAACATATTTTATGGTGGAAATGGAAGATCACAGAATAAATGACTTTCTTGGTAGTGATAATTATATTTACTCCAGATTGAACTTGGCTAGCAGGCATACAAATCATAGATGGAGAAGGCTTTTTAAAAGCCTTTGGAAGTGATCTTCCAATATTACCAATTCATTAATTTTGGCCTGCTTTCTGATAGAACATCTCCTTAAATTTACCTGTTCTTCAAAAACTTTTACCGAAAATAAGTATGTGAGAATCATTAGAGCTGCCTGTACCCCATTCCACACCCGCTGATTCAGGGTCTCTGGGTGTGGGAACTCAGGAGTATTCATTTTATTTTATTTTTAAAGATTTTATTTATTCATGACAGAGAGGGAGAGAGGGGGCAGAGACACAGGCAGAGGGAGAAGCAGGCTCCATGCAGGGAGCCCGACGTGGGACTTGATCCTGGGTCTCCAGGATCCAGCCCTGGGCTGAAGGCGGCGCTAAACCACTGAGCCACCTGGGCTGCCCAGGAGTGTTCATTTGAAATGGGTTCTTCGGGTGCTTCTTGTGCCTGTGTTTTACAGTCAATGATGACACCTGTGCACATGACCACGATTCTAAAAAATTCCTTTGAGAAGGAATGTGTCTAATAGAAATGTTTAAACTCATATTCATAATTGTTACTAAAGGATCTTGCTTTTTCATAGTCCTGAAACAGCATAATAAAGCAGAAACTTATAAGTGCTGAAGTGAGTATACACTAAACATATTAGAGAAAGGTAGAAGAATTTTTATTTTAAAAAATACTGCATGTCATTATACAACTTTTCCCCCTTTTAAAAGACTTCTAATTATCCAGGGAGTTGCACTTTAATACAAGAAATGCCACTTTTAACAAATTACAAATCTTTGCTTCCTTCATTTATTACCATTATGCTAATTATAAACTTACTTGTATTTGGGAAAGAAGAAATAAATACACTTGAACCTAAATACAAATTAGGTTCAAGAATCAAGCTCAATTTGTTTCCAAGACTTGGAAGAACTTCTTTTGTATTGTTCCAGTTCCTAAAACAAAAATATGTATTAAGAAAAAAACTTTAAAAATTAAACTAGGCACCTTAGCATTTTTTAGGTATGACAGCACATCCTTTATGGTATTACCATTTGCAAAATTTCTTGACAATTATCTTGTAAATTCTTACTAGGATTTATTTTCTAGAAATGTAGAGTCTTTAGAGTTTCTACAGCCTAAGCAACACTTAGAGATGCACTTAATAAAGATGAAATTATATACTATATATACATACAAATTCTTTAAACTATTCAAATAAATGCATTTGTCATATTTTATTTAAAAGTGATCTTTTGTTTTCTGTTCAAGTCTTGCCAAAACTGGGTTGATGTTGTCAAATTATCAATATTTAGAATGTATATATTCTTTTGACCCAGTGATTCTGCCTTTTAAAATGAATCTCACAGAATAATAGAGAAGAATGCAAGGATATAAATAAAAGGAGGGTCACTGTACTGTGTATACTGGCACACAAATGGAAACAACTTAGCTATCTCCCAGGAAGGACATTATTAAAGATGTCAGAGCCCATTCACACAGGGTTTCATGGGCAGCCAACAAAAATACCAGTGGTCGTATGTGCCACACGAAAAAAGCAAACAGGTGGAGAGGACAGGATACTTCTACTTTCTATTTTTTTTTATTTTATTCTATATCTTATGAGGGTTTTTTTCCGTGATGAGTATATGTTACTTCTAAAATTCATAAAATAAGTTCTGGTATGGGTGGAACCCTGCATTAGACGATTGATATGCAAAGGGATCATCAAAGGGGATTGCCTCCTTTCTTCTTACGTATTGTTCAGTGTCTCAGTAACTGTACAAAGTACATTATTTCAAATAAGCAGAAAGTGGTTACTCTGCAAGATATGGCAAACACTGCCCTTTGGCTAACATAATTGAAGTTCATAGTTGCGATGAAAATTCCATTCTCATTTTCAGAAAAATTGCAGATTGTCTCTTTCATACCTATACTCAAATTACTGAAGTTTAAATGTTAAAAGTTTTAAAACTGAAGAAAGACTTTGAAGAGTCTTTATATGATAATTCCAAGGTAGAATTTGCAGCCTGGTTTATTCTTTTAAAATGAAGTTAATTCAGTTCACCAATCATCTACCACATAGGGTTTTGAAGATTGTTAACTCATAAGGAATACAGTAATCAGTTTTCTTGCCTTTAATTGGAAGCACTGAATTGTTATTACCAATGATAAGGGTGAGGACATTGTTTTGACATTCTGTTAAAGATATCTATCTTACTTCTGCAGAGAACAGAAGAACAGGGCTGGTCACACAGCCATGTCACAAAGAATTAGTGGTGTTATACAGAATTCACCATGTCCACTAGACCTTCAATACTGCTGCCATAGGAAGTCAAAATAATATGATGACGCTCTAAAGGAAGAGCAAGTAAGAGGATTTTCTTTACACTGCAATTCTTTGTGGTTGCTTTAAAGAGCCATTTTATTTATTTTTAAAGATTTTATTTATTTATTCATGAGAGACAGAGAGAGAGAGAGGCAGAGATGTAGGCAGAGGGAAGAGCAGGCTCCATGCAGGGAGCCGGATGTGGGACTTGATCCCGGGACTGCAGGATCACACCCTAAGCCAAAGGCAGAGGCTCAACCACCCAGACATCCCTAAAGAGCCATTTTAAAAATGAATGTAAAACTAAGAAAGGGTTCCACCTTGCCTCTTAAGAACCTCTAAGGTTTTCAACCATAAATGGTCCACTGTCTTAAAACACTTGAAGATTGAAGATGTTTAAAACAGCATCTTCAATAAAGGACAGTAAGAACTTTTCCCCCTAAACATGTAAATGAGTATGTCTTTAAGTTATAGGTTTAGGGAGTATGAACAAGTTGATTTTTGAAAACGGATTCAAAATAGATATGTATGGTTGGCCAAGAAGACCTTAAAAATATTGTTTACCCACTTTTTTGTTGTTGTTTTCTTTGGCAATAAAAATATAGAAAAGAGTTAGAAAGATTTAGCAAGTGCTTTCTATACATATGTCCCCTTAAAATCAGGAATGCTTTAAAACTAGAGGGCTTTTTAAATTATGGAAGCAGAGCAGCCGAGGTGGCTCAGTGGTTTAGCGTCACCTTCAGCCCAGGGCCTGATCCTGGAGACCTGAGATCAAGTCCCATGTCAGGCTCCCTGCACAGAGCCTGCTTCTCCCTCTGCCTGTGTCTCTGCCTCTCTCTCTCTGTGAGAAATCTTAAAAAAATGGAAGCAACCCAAGTGTCCATCTTTATTTTATTTATTTTTTTTAATTATTTATTTATTTATTTATGATAGTAATAAATCTCTCACAGAGAGAGAGAGGCAGAGACACAGGCAGAGGGAGAAGCAGGCTCCATGCACCGGGAGCCTGATGTGGGATTCGATCCCGGGTCTCCAGGATCGCGCCCTGGGCCAAAGGCAGGCGCCAAACCGCTGCGCCACCCAGGGATCCCAGTGTCCATCTTTAGAATGGAACTTGTGAGTTAGCCTCTTCATCTTAGAAGTGACATGCTCTAATTTCACTGGCAAAACTTAAAGGCCCCAAACTTTGTTTTTGTTTCTTCCCTGATGATTAAGCCACTAATAATGGGGCTTGGGGATGGAGAAGATAGGAGGATCACATGTGGTCTCAGACAGGCTTAGGGCCAGCCCTCTACTCCTATGCAACTATATTATATCTTAATGAAACAGGACATCATCTGTTCTCCCAAGAAGCACAAGAATCAGAAGCATTTGGGTTAAAGGCATGTAGACATATGGCACACAGTATGAGCTTCCCTAAGCATTTACAGGTTGGTTTTAAGTAAGGACAGCTTACATAATTATGGAAAACCCTGAGTGAGACATTTCTTTTAAATGAATATTATTTTGTTCCAAATGGCAAACAAAATCAATCTAAAGATTATAATGCTACTTTCACTGAAAAATGTTATGTGGCAATAATCATATTAAAAGATCAAAAAGAGGGGCACCTGGATAGCTCAGTTGGTTAAGCATTTGTCTTGGACTCAGGTCATGATCCCAGGGTCCTAGGATTGAGCCCTGAGTTGGGTTCCCTGCTCAGCAGGAAAGCTTCTCCCTCTCCCCCAGCTCACGCTCTGTCTCTTGCTCTCTCACATAATCTTAAAAAAAAAAAAAAGGCAATGTGAATGAAGAAAGAGCTGTAGACAACTGGCTAGATTTTCAAGTAATGCCAGATGAATTCTTTCATAGGCTGTGTTAATAGCAAAGAATGATAGGTATTGTGGGGTTGCTTTCCAGTTCCATTCCAAATTCCTACAGTTTTAGGTCAGTTAGGGAAGATGGATTTAAATGTGAAAAGTCTTGCTGAAAAACACTCCAGCCCTTTCATAATATCTGTGTATATAAGTGTAATAAAAGGGGTCACCATGCAATATAAACAGATACTCTTAACAATGGCAGTTAGTCATTGACTCCTCAGTAAATATTCAGGGATGGCTTCCAACTAATTTTTAGCTGAGCTGCACATAAATAAAGGTTGTATGAGGCCATCTGACTGTTCCAACAACATGTCTCTCACTTTGCTACAGCAACAAAACCCCCTAAATATTCCTGACATAGTTTTTAATTCTCCTGGATTATGTTTATTTATTAAAAGATTTTATTTATTCATTCATGAGAGACAAGAGAGAGAGGCAGAGGGAGAAGCAGGCTCCTCACAGGGAGCCTGATGCGGAACTCGATCTCCAGACTGGGATTACGCCCTGAGCCAAAGACAGGTGCTCAACCACTGAGCCACCCAGGTGTCCCTGGATTATGTTTATTTTTTTTATTTTTTTATTTTTTTTAAATTTTTATTTATTTATGATAGTCACAGAGAGAGAGAGAGAGAGAGAGAGAGAGGCAGAGACATAGGCAGAGGGAGAAGCAGGCTCCATGCACCGGGAGCCTGACGTGGGATTCGATCTCGGGTCTCCAGGATCACGCCCTGGGCCAAAGGCAGGCGCTAAACCGCTGTGCCACCCAGGGATCCCTGGATTATGTTTAAATAGGATGTTTTGCTTTTTTATTCTGGGGCCCCTGAAGGTGAAAGGCTAGTGCTGAAAAAAAATACCCCAATCTGTGCTCCTGTGGACAGTTGTGTTCAGATTACCCTTGCAACAATGTGATGGCCCAAGTGACACAGCTCTACAAATCCCATCTGAGAGGCTGTCAGAGCATTCAATTTATAGTGCTTGCTGATATAAGTTTGGATTCTGCACAATGTCTCATTTTAGAGATCTGAGAAAACCTAAGTATCAGATCATGATGAATTTACCAGCTTTTGCATTCTTACATCAGATTTCATATCACACCTCGTGCTAGCTGGGCATATATGGAACACAGTCTCCATTCTTAACTACTTTCCTGAGAGATCCTGTCTTTGTGTGCTTTCAGACTGGGTAGTCCGGAATTTTCCTGGTACAAGAAAAGTTTAAGTATGTCTGAATATTCTAACAAAAAATGAAATCATTTAAATAATTCCACAAACAAAAGAATATTGTGAAAGTGTCCCCCCAGCAGCAAGGTAAGAATCACTACCCATCTTCAATATAAGGTAAACTGGAAAACCCGAAGAGGCTATGTGAACAGTAGGTCATCTCTGGGTGGTGGAATGATTTGAATTCCTTCTTTATGAACATCAAATTTTTTATATAGTGAAGATATGCTATTTCAATTATTTTATTTTTTAAGATTTTATTTTTTAGTAATCTCTGTACCCACCATAGAGCTCAAACTCATGACCCCAACCTCAGAAGCTGCATGTTCTACCAATGGAGCCAGCCAGGCTCCCCTTCAATAATTTTTTTAAAATTTTTATTTATTTATGATAGTCACAGAGAGAGAGAGAGAGAGGCAGAGACACAGGCAGAGGGAGAAGCAGGCTCCATGCACCAGGAGCCCGAACGTGGGATTCAATCCCGGGTCTCCAGGATCGCGCCCTGGGCCAAAGGCAGGCGCCAAACTGCTGCGCCACCCAGGGATCCCTCCCCTTCAATAATTTAAAAGTAAAAACAAAGAGTGAAAAATCTAAGGGGCTCTGGAGGTATTTTGTGATAAACTCAAGAGGAGATAAAATAAATGTTGAGGATTATTACCTGATCCTTCTGAATTCTCATTTCATCAACTTCACCTTCAGCATACTGAGGGTCTCTCGCAGGGTCTTTGATATGCTTCAGTGTGTTGGTGCTCTGAAATTATAGTTCAAGTCATTTCATGCCCCGCCCCCCCCAACCATCTGTGACTACCGTCGGCCTCAGCAAGGCTCTCTATGGTCTTCTGAGCTTTTACTGTCACTGCTGAACCTCTTTCAAATTCCACCAGGCCCTCTCCTTCCAGCAGCTGTCTCTCACTTCTCCAACAGTCTGGAAGCTGAATTTCAAAGTGGAGCATCTTTTAAACCTCACAGTGCCTCTTGTACAATAGACTTTTGGCATATATTTGATTTTTGAAGATGCCAGTAAAAAAGTCATAATAGGCTCATTGGAACATTTCCTAGTAACTGTTGAATAATGCAAAAAATTCTTGCTTTAAAAGAATTAGAAGTATTACCTTTGGTGGAAAGACTCTTTCATACACTTTTTTCCACAAATCCATTGGTGAATGAGCATGAAGCTTTCCAATGTCATTATCAGGAATAGGAGGAGATCCTAAAATGGGAAGTTGTACACCAAATGACTGCACTGGTTAAAACTTGACAAACTGGAAAAAAAAAAAAAAAAAGCTAACCCCCACCCCAAAACAAACAAATAAAAAAACTTGACAAACTATCAAGAAAATGGATGGCACTTAGAAAAATACAAATCCTAGATCACTCATTTCCCTTCTCCCTTAATATAGCCACTATTAAAATTTAGTCCAACCCAGTATAGCAAGGCCACAGATTCTAGCACCAGAGAAAGAGGAGACAGAGCAGTTAGTCAGTTGTGATTCTCTTGCCCCATAATTACACCACCACCCACTGAAATACCTAGTTTGATATTCTCGTGTGTTTATGAGTTTGTAAGGAAACGCTCATTGGTGCTACTCACCAGAGTGCAAATTGGGACAACTAATTCAGAGGGGGATTTGGCACTACTTCCTACCCTGAAAATATGGAAAAAGGTTAAATGCTACTACCCAGAAATCCTAGTTTTTGGTATTTAACCTAGAAACACCTGTATACAAGTGTTAATGGTTTCACACTGCAGCATCATTTGTATAAGTGAAAAATTGGCCAAGCTAAACTGTCCATCAATAAAGGTATAGTGAACTAAGTTACTTTGCATTTTCACGCTCTAACCACACAGCAGTCAAAATACCAAATAGATCTAGCTACTGCATTAATATGGAAAAACCACTAAGACATACTGAGTAGAAACAGAAACTTTCAAAATGATAACTATAGAATGATAGAATTATGTTCTATCTTTTTTAAAGATTTTATTTATTTATGAGAGAGACAGAGAGAGAGAGGCAGACACAGGCAGAGGGAGAAGCAGGCTCCATGCAGGGAGCCTGATGTGGGACTCAATCCCAGGACTCCAGGATCACGTCCTGGGCTGAAGGCAGGTGCTCAACCGCTGAGCCACCCAGGAATCCCTAACAAGTAGTTTTTTCTATATCACATTCACATATATAGAAAATAATCCAGAAGTATACATATCAAACTTGATCCTTACATGTACTATTTTAACATTTTATAATGAGAATGTCTTGTGTACTGATTGTATAATTTGAAAATTTGAAAAAATGCTGACTTCTTGGCAATTGTCAGTCTATAATCTTAGATTTCTCATTCTTTCTATTCTAGCATCTACCCTGTTGATCTTTCAGGACCTCCTTACCACTTTGGTGTGAAAGACAGTGATACAAATCACCAATCAATTTCAGTTTTCCCAAGTTTTTTACTTGTCCTTATTTGTGTGTATGTGTGTGTGTGTATTAAGTTCTATACAATTGTGTCATCTTTGTAGATAAATGTGTCCACTACCAAAATCAAGATACTACACAATGCCATCCCTTGTGTTGCCCTTTTATACCCACACCACCCCCTTCTCCAATCTCTTTATCTCCCCACCTACAATCCTGTTTCTAACTTCTTACAACCATTAATCTTTCCTCTAGTTCTAAAATGTTTTCATCACAAAATTTTTGCACACGTAGTATCATATTGTATATAACCTTTACTGACTGGCTTTTTTTCATTCAGTATGATTCTCTGGTGATTCATGCAAGTTACTGTATCAATAACTTGTTCCTTTTTATTGCAGAGTAGTAAGCTATGGTATGGATAGCACAGGTTTAAATAACATCTGGTTGTTGCTAGTTTGGGACTATTACAAATGAAGCCACCATGAACATTTGTGTATGGATTTTTATGTGAACGTAAGTTTTAATTTTTCTGAGATAAATGCCAAGTAATGTAATTTCTAGCTCATATGGTCGGTACACGTTTAGTTTTGTAAGAAACTGAACTGTCTTGAAGAGTGGTTGTATCATTCTATATTCCCACCAGCCATGTATGAATATCCAGTTTCTCCATTCTTGCCAGCATTTGGTGTTATCATTTTTTGTTAGCTATTCTTATGAGCACATTGTGGTTTCAATTTGCGTTTTCCTAATAAAGATATTAAATATATTTTCATGTGCTTATTTGCCATTTGTATATCCTCTTTGGTGATATGTCTGCTCATGTCTTTTGCCTGTTTTCTAACTGCATTTTGTTTTTACTGTTAAGTTCTTTATATACCCTAGATAATAAGTCCTTTGTCAGATATGTAGTTGAAAATCTTTTCTCTCAGAATGTAGCATGTCTTTTTATCCTTTTCAAATGGACTTTTCAAGAACAAAAGTTTTTCATTTTGATGAGGTCTAAGCTCCATGATTTTTAAATTTAGTAATTCTCATTTCTTTTTTGACCTCCAACTACTTATAGGGGCATTATCTATTGGTACACACAGTGATTCTCACTGCTAATGAAAGTAAGTCATGGGCAGCCCTGGTGGCGCAGCGGTTTGGCGCCGCCTGCAGCCTGGGGTGTGATCCTGGAGACCCGGGATCGAGTCCCACATCGGGCTCCCTGCATGGAGCCTACTTCTCCCTCTGCCTGTGTCTCTGCCTCTCTGTGTGTCTATGAGTAAACAAATAAAATCTTCTAAAAAAAAGTCAGTATTAATTATAAAGATTGTTTTAATATTTATTTAATCATGAGAGACACAGAGAGAGAATCAGAGACATAGGCAGAGGGAGAGTCAAGCTCCCTGCGGGGAGCCTGATGTGGGACTCGATCCCAGGACCCTGGGATCATGACCTGAGCCAAAGGCAGACGCTTAACCACTGAGCCACCCAGGTATCGCCCCCCCCCTTTTTTTAAGATTTTAAGTATTTATTTAGGTATTAATAATAATTAGGAAAATCAGCCTTTGTGATCACTCATTAACCACCTCTATTTTCATTCCAGTTCAGTCTATAATCTAATTACAAAGATCTATATTTGAAGTCAACTTTAGTGTGTAAGGGTAATGATGGATGGGAAATAAAAAGCTACCATCTGCTAGAGTGTTAAAACCAAACTATGTCAGCCCCTGAGTAGAAAGAGTTGCTAGGCCCAAACCTCCACAGGGAAAGTAGTTTCTGTGGGAAGATAAGGAGCTTGATTATATAAACTCTTAAAATTCTTTTTGCTTCATGAACCTAAAATGTCCATAAGTTTAAGAAATACATCTCATATCTGAAGCAAGCTATTTTCATAGTGAAGAATTAAAGCATAAAATAATTAGTACAACTATTGTCTTTTAGTTTATTCCATCACTTGAATCTCTATTTTTCATCACTGCCCATAATATATAGCTTTCAATTTCCTCACTATTCTGTGCTTCTGGTTTTCTTCTAGACCCAATGAGCTAAAATTTAAAAGTACCTGGAAATCAGTGAGGGAAAGGAAATTTTTTAGTAAAACAGAAATCCGAAATCAGTCTCTTATATGGCGACATTCCTTCCATCACAAATATGTCAATGTGATGTATGTTGCATCAATACTGTGTATACAAATAAATACATGAGAAATAACAGTGATGATAATGAAATCAGAAATGGTGGTATGTTGGAGATGAAGTGAACATGGGGTAGGATAAAATCAATAAGCAATTAAAAAAAGATTGAACAATCTTAATAAGTTCACCCACCTATTTGACTTAAAGAATCCAATCCTGCTGTGATAAACAGTGGTTTATTCTGATCCACACATATTGATTTGCTACATGGATAAGAAGAAAAGAGTCTAATTTAGTTTAGTAGTCGAATATCCTGCTCTACTGTAAATAGAAGAACCAAGTTTTATACCTAGCCATTGGTGAAAGAGCACTGCCCTCAAATGAATGAGTGAATATTTAGGTGGTTTCAAAAATTAAAGTCTGTCATTAATAAAGTTTTATAAGGAAAAAGGTGACAGACCCAAATTACCTTAAGTGAAAGCCAAGAAAAGTAGAAGGTTAAAAAAAATACACATACTACAATTATCAATTCAATTTCTAATTAATATAAGAAAATGATAATATAGGGAAAGCTACTAAAATGAGAGAAGTCAAAGAAATCAGAGAAATAAGTGTAACAGTATCATTATTTTATTCTAGTCTCTATTATGTAACATTTTTGTTATGAAATGAGAAATACTTAAGCAATACAAGAAACAGGAAATAATATGAAATTATTTCTCTAAGAATAGCCATCCGGGGATACTTTCTTAGAAGAAATAATGAGATGAGAACAATAATCAGTTGAGATTATTGGCAAAAATAAAATAAGATAAAAAGATACACAAAATATATTTTAATAGTACCTTTTGTCAATGCCAAATGCTAACTGGTTGATAACTCCACGTACTTTTAGTAATAAAGCTTCTGATTTACTGGTAAACTAAAAAAAATAAAATCAGGGGAATAAATTATATGCTCTGCTTCCAAATAGAAACAGGTAAAATAAAAATGGCTTTGAACAAGTACAAAATGCGGACAGAATTATTATTTGCCCCACACTTGTGTTTGAGCAGACAAAAAATCTGAAGGAAAATAAATCTCAATAAATTTGTTTCAACTCGTTCTTCTAACTTCATGAGTGCACGGTATCGAAGGGACTTGTGTTTATGCACTTGTTCACCACACCCACATATGGATTATAACTATGTACCAAATGCAGTCTGGCTGGTAGAAAATGGGAGGTATATATCATAAATAACTTTTCCATCCATGGGCATATTACTGTCTTCCAAAAAGCTAACATGGAAGCTACAGACTGGTCTGACAATAGTGATACTCATTAAAAAGATCTTTTAACTTCTCTTCAGAATTGCCTTTGAGCTTGCAAAGAACATTCTCAGAAGTGGTATATAACAAGGGTGACCAGAACCAGAACACTTCAGAGAATGAAAGGGGGTGGGTACTATCAATAAATAAGAAATTAAGCTGAGACATCCAGGAGAACATCAGGACATGTGGTTACCCTACAAATCTTTTAAGACTAGATTTGATTTTTTGGAAATACCAAAAGTTACTCAGCCAAATCAGAATGGCTAAGATGTATGAAAGTAGGAAAAACAACCTTGAGCCAAAATGAAATGTACTTCTATAAGGCAAAGAAATCAATTTTCAGGATAAGGTTCATTCTGAATTAAGAACAGGCTCCATTGGGCAGCCCTGGTGGCTCAGCGGTTTAGTGCTGCCTTCACCCCAGGGCCTGATCCTGGAGACCTGGGATTGAGTCCCATGTCGGGTTTCCTACATGGAGCCTGCTCCTCCCTCTGCCTGTGTCTCTGCCTCTCTCTCTCTCTCTGTCTCTCATAAATAAACAAACAAATAAAATCTTAAAAAAAAAAAAAAAAAAAAAACAGGCTCCCAGGCAAAATCTTGACTCGTGTGAATATATAAAATTTAATACAGTGACTTTTCAAAATTGAAACAATTTTAACACTTCTTTTGAAGGAGTTTAAAACTATAAAAAACTAATTGAACTTTTAAAACACAATTTTACTATTATTTATGTTCCCTATGTGGAAAGGAAAATACCTTATCACAAAAGTATTTCATAGAAGGGCTGGGAGGACGTGAGAAGTTTTCTGACTCAACCCCCCCATCTGTTGCATCAATTGCCTTGAAACATCCTCCAAAAATTGCTGTAGAGCTTCTGTTTGCATTAATTTAGTAGGAACTCAAAATCTCCAAAAGTAACCCATTCCATTTTCAGATAATGGTAATATCTGAAATGGTTCTTATTTTGAGCTAAACTCTGCTCTGATTCCTTGTTCTTGACTTTAAGAGAGCAAAGAATATATCTAATCCCTTTTCCATGGGACAGTCCTTTGAATATTTAAAGAGCATTATCACATTCTAGATAATAGAACATAATTTTATACTCCTTCTCATATATCATATTTTTAAGCCTCATACCATCCTGACAGCTCTCCACTGAATCTGGTCCTACTCATCAATGTTTTTCTATTTTTATTAACTTTATTAGATTGCTTGTAATAGTGAATCCACTTTCTTGACTGAATTATAAAGGATCAACTAAAGGGGTAAAAGAAAACTGCTGAGCATCTAGCAATCTTCTCAAGCAGTCCCATACTGTCTCCTTTGGGGGGGTGGATGGGGAAGAGTGGAAGTGAAATGGAAAGACGGGGCTTTGTAACTTTGGCTACTCTCTTCTTGGTCCGAGAAGCTAAACAAGCTTTATGATTCTCCTGGCAGTCCAGAAGGGCTCCTCTAATCCAAGCTCTCATCTTCTGGTTTGCTGAAAGCTGACATGAAACCATTCTTAAACCCATTCCCTAGAAGATCCTGATCTTCTAGGACCTTCTAGACCTGCTGGGGCCTACAGTGATCTGACTTCATCTAAATTTGTACACATAACACCAGATTAGATCCTGTTCAAATGTGATCTGTTCCTAAAGAAAGAGATTTCCCTCAGCTAACTAAACAGAACTAACTATGGGGCTTTATCTTGTGTAAAAATAAACTATAAGATCCATGGTCTTTGCTTTTGTATCCTGGATGAGCCATTCATTTTAAACTCCCCATATCGTTTTGAAATAGTAAAAAAAGAATATTTCCAAAGCACTCTGTCAATTTCATATATAAGCGGATACAGTATAAACATAAAACATTCTGATTTGTAGGGAAATACACAATGCATTTATTTGGAGTATTCTGAAAAGTATAAAAAATTTAAACATAGATCATATTATCACTTTGTCATAATATATTACCCATGAAGGCCAGCGACTAGACTGTTATCTCCCTCCAACTTCCTCAGCACTTTCATGCAGGAAAAAGCAGGAAAAAGAAACCATTCAAATGGGAAGATATTAATTCTTTTAAATAGAAGTGATTTTATATTTTATTGCATTAAAGAATATCCTTTATCCTGGGATGCCTGGGTGCCTCACTCTGTCTCTCACAGAGTAAATAAATAAAATCTTGAAAAAAAAAAAAATCCTTTATCCTTTGTTCCTGCTGTAGAAGGTAAGGATAACAGTTCTTAGACTAAGCAACATTTATTGAGGAACACTTTGTTTCAGGCCCTGGGGTGGGCACATCATTTTCTCTCTCTCATCCTTACAACAACTCTATGAAGAAGGCACTGGTTTTGTCATTTTACCCTGGAGGAGACCGAGGCTTGAGTGAGATGACCTGGCCTGTCACACATCTGGTAAATGGCTATCCTGAGATTCGAACAGAGGCAACAGGACTCCCAACTTCATGGTTTTAACCCCTATGACAATATTGTTGTTGTTTTAAGTTTTAAAAAGAACATATAGGGACGCCGGGGTGGCTCAGTGTGTGATCCTGGGGTCCTGGGACTGAGTACCGCATTGGGCTCCCCACAGGGAGCCTACTGCTCCCTCTGCCTACATCACTGCCTCTCTCTCTCTTGAATAAAAAAATACAATCTTTAAAAAAAAAAAATTTAAAAACATAGGTTTTTTTTTCCTCTTTTCCCTTAAGACAGATTCTAATTTTTAAGGGGAAACTAAAAATGAATAAATGTCTTTAAAAAGATTTATTTATTTGAGAGAAAAAGTGAGTGTGCACAAGTAGGGGGAGGGCAGAAGGAGAAGCAGACTCCCCACTGAGCAGAGAGCCTGACATGGGGCTTGATTCCAGGACCCTGGGACCATGATCTGAGCCGAAAGCAGATGCTTAACTGACTGAGCCACCCAGGTACCCCTAAAAATGAATAAATTAATAGCCAGTTTATCTGTTTAAGACTGATTAGGGTTTGGGGCACCTTGGTTTCAGTTAAGGTTGTGATCTCAAGGTTGTAAGATTGAGAATCCGTGCTCTGTGGGGAGTCTGCTTGAGATTCTTTCTCCCTCTCCCATTGCCCCTCCCCCCCACTCCTGTACACCTGCTCTCTCTAAAAAAAATAAAAAAGAGAGAGAGAGAGAGAGAGAGAGAGAGACTGACTGGGGTTTATGAGCATAAGCAATTGATCTGAAGACCTGGTAGGCCATCTAGCAGAGTATGTTCTAGAAATATTGGGACACCTGTGTGGCTCAGCGGTTGAGCGTCTGCCTTCTGCTCAGGGTGTGATTCCTGGTCTGGGGATGGAATCCACATCAGTCTCCCCATGGGGAGCCTGCTTCTCCCTCTGCCTATGTCTCTGACTCTCTGTGTCACTCATGAATAAATAAATAAAAAATCTTAAAAAAAAAAAAAGAAATATCAAACACTCTGTAATGAGGATTTGGGGGCAGTGGGAAAGGAAAGAAGGGGATTATGTACACTAGTAGAAGCATTAGTATTTATAATCATGCATCAAGTTGCTTATCTTTCTAAGTATGGTGCTGTCCACTCGAGCCAAAGGATAGGAAATGTACGAACCATTAATGATGCTCCATAATAATGTGCAACAAATCGAAGTGTCTTGCATATAACCTTTCTCTTCTCAGAGTCAAAATCCTGAAGAAATACATTATTAAAAAGAAAAAAGTTGAGAAAATTAAATATCAGTAGTGGGAAGGTGCAAATTACTAAGTGTAGAAATACATAATTTGTTTTTTGTTTTTGTTTTTTGGAACATACCCTGAGGAGTAGGATTCCATTACCTTGATACTTTTTCTATAGAGAATTGAATAGTAGCTGCAGCCTTCTAGAACTACAGCTATCAGATCTTTCCTTGTTTAAACACTTAGCTCAATAGAATTTAGATATGAGCACACATTTTATAGTGTGGAATACCCTAGGGATTCTCTGACAAGCAAAGATAAGAAACCAATTTTCTACTTTCTTCAATTTAAAAGTTGGGAAGTCAGTCCTATCCCTCAGTGACTGGGTGAAAGATTCAGTTTCTCAAGCTATCTTATCCCCATTCTACTGCCTTATCCCCATTATACTGTATGTATTGTTCTTTACATATTTTCTCTTTCCCCGCTATGTCGTCTTTTCCAAAATCTTTAAGATGTGTGACTCCTTGACCTCTCCCTCCTAGAGTCCTATTTCTCACTTCACTATTATTTTTGTTCTTCTCCCATAAAGCCTGAGTAGAAGCAACCGTTTTAACTAGAAGTGGAAAAGCTTACCTGAAAAATATCGTATTTACTTCCAATTATGACCAGAGGTATTAGAAATGGGTCAACTAATTCACGGTCCTGTTAACAAATACATTTCATTGATTTATTATAATTGTTTGTACTATGTATTTAGCAAATTCTATTGACTTCCAAAAATATACCATTTTAGTCTTTTCATAGATGCTGACTTCGTTTGCTTGACTAAGAGTTTGTCCTAATATTTAACTTTGACTTAACCTAAGTTATATTTCTCAAGTATAAAACTAGAAATGGCAGTTCCCTAAATTACCATACTTATTTGTCACGTTCTATCCTATTTTCTTTTCTTTTTTTTTTTTTTAATTTTTTATTTATTTATGATAGTCACACACAGAGAGAGAGAGAGGCAGAGAGACATAGGCAGAGGGAGAAGCAGGCTCCATGCACCGGGAGCCCGATGTGGGATTCGATCCTGGGTCTCCAGGATCGCATCCTGGGCCAAAGGCAGGCGCTAAACCGCTGCGCCACCCAGGGTTCCCCTATCCTATTTTCTTAAATAACATGTCATCTGCCTGTTTTGTTTTTCACTGTTTGGTATTATCTTTTGTTGCAATATCATTTACACTGCATAGTTGTGAACCATAAGCTATCAGTTTCCTCCTGATATTCCCTTATGTAAAACACATTTGTATAAACCCTGGGCAATATAAAATATTGCTATAGGTTTTCTAGAAAATGATACTCATGATTGTATTTAAAGAACTTGTGTTACCATCAATACAACTTTATAATTTAATTAGTTGTCAGATAATCAAAAGATATAAAATATGTGACAGAACTAAATGAATGTAAAATACAGAGTGGCAATGAAGGCTGTGAAAACTATTCATTGTTTACATTTGTAGCTTCATCTGGTCTTTGCCAGATGACTTTTGTACAGTCTGCTTTTTTATCTTCGTTTTACAGAGATTATAAAATCAATATCAAACTACTACTTCAAAATTCTGTTTCTTTTGATTGGTATCCTATGCCATAACAATCACAGTGGATGTCTAACAAGACATGAGAAATCCTTTCCCTGGTTTTGCTCTCACTGAGGTTTTATTAAATTGCTGTAATTTTCCAGTGAACAAGTTCATACATCAAATGAATTTCAAATCATGCATAAAAATTTAAGGAAGTTGTTTGTGATGTTATCTTTAACTACGTATGGGGCTACGGATTCTGGGAATAATCCCAACAGCAACTCACTGGATGGTCCTTCTGCATATTACTCCAGATCTTCTGTCTCATTTCAGAAACTGCTTTAGAATTTGTCTTCCCCAGTTTCATTATCATTTTGTCTACATGGCTTTTTGTGGCTTGTAACAGATTTTCCATAGTGGGCCAAAGGTCATTAGGTTTTGAAAGATCCAAAACAAGAACAATAGAAAATGTCCTAAAAAAATAAAAATATCTCTTTAAAAAAACTCAAAATAATTAGTTTTGAAACCTTATTATACTGAAATTTATTAGCTAAAAAGTAACACTATAGCTTATAAAACATAGCAGTATTCTAATAAAATAGCCCCCACCACCAAAGTTATGGCCTTATTTATTCCAGTGCTTTTCTCTAGTGATATTTAAGTATTACAACCAACTGTGGCACTGAAGGTTTTATTTGCACTAATAATAATCCAATTCAAATAATCTGCAAGAACGGGATCCAACAATGTGATGATTGGATCCAATTTTACTGTGTCCTCCAGAGAAGGGAAGCGAAAATAATAGAGCACAGCAACAACACAAACAACACAACAATTAGGTGAATGAGAACGGATGTATCACTAATTAGTAACTTCAGAAAATATTATTTTAGACAGTAACTATTGAGATTTTCTATAAAATTAGTATGCCATTAAATTGTATAGCCAGAGCTACATCATTTTAATAAACTGCTAACAGCTTTGCTTGACTATAATAAATAATATATACGTTGATCATTTTCCATATGAAAATAACTGTAAGTGAAAACAAAACAGAGGGGCGCCTGGGTGGCTCAGTCAGTTAAGCATCTGTCTTTGGCTCAGGTCATGATTTCAGGGTCCTGGGATCAAACCCCACATCTGGCTCCCTGCTCAGTGGGGAGCCTGCTCTCCCTCTCCCTCTGCTGCTCCCCCTTCTTGTGCTCTGTCAAATAAACAGATAAATAAATAAATAAGTAAATAAATTCATTCTTAAACAAACAAACCAGAAATATTCAAGCTTTTTCCAAGATTAAAATTTGTGTTTCCATTGCACTGGAAACACTTGTTACTTTTACCTTCATAACAAATGATAGCCAAAAAGAATTTTTTTTTTTTAAAAGATGTTATTTATTCATGAAAGACAGAGGGAGAGAGAGAGCCAGAGACACAGGCAGAGAGAGAAGCAGGCTCCATGCAGGGAGCCCGATGCAGGACTAGATCCCGGGATCCCAGGATCAGGCCCTGGGCCAAAGGCAGGCACCAAACCGCTGAGCCACCCAGGGATCCCCAGAATTGTTTTTATTTGAGTATAGCTGACACAGAATGTCACATTAGTTTCAAATGTACAACTTAGTGATTGATGAGTTTATACATGATGCTGTACTCACCAGTGTCGCTCCCGTCTGTCCCATTACACCGCTACTATGATATCATCAACTGCATTCCTTATGCTGTGACTTTTATTCCCGTGACTTACTCATTCTGTAACTGGAAGCCTGAATCTCCCAATCCCCTTCACCCATTGTACCCCTCCCTCCACCCACCTTGCTCTGGCAACTATCAGTCTGTTCTGTTTTTATAGATCTGATTCTTTTTGTTTATTCTTTTTTTTTTAAAGATTCCATTTATGAGTGGAATCCTGCGGTATTTGTTTTTCTTAGTCTGACTTATTTCACTTAGCATAGAATCCTCTAGGTCCAACCACATTGTCTCAAATGCCACAATCTCATCCTTAAAAAACATTTTTTTAAAAAAAACCCAACCACCTCTTTAAACAGGGAATGAAAGCATAGGAAATGCTCCGTTACAGATTATCTAAAGTTTGTTCACTGCATTTATAATTACTCTATGAACAGTCATCTTAAAGATAAACAGTATCTAACAGCATTTAGCAGTATTATTTTTTTCAAGTTTTGGGCTTTGTCCAATATAAGGAAATTAATTATGTGTCAAATTGATCCAAGTCACAGAACACTCGGAGATTTGTGACCGTATTAGGAGTGAAATGTTTATCATGAATTCCTTAACCACTCAGCAACCTACTCTGAATGCAGGCCTCCGGCTCCCCTTCCGTTGTTCATCATAACCCTGACCTCCCCTCTCTCCTCAAGCAAAACACAGCTGCCCTGGGCTTCTAGGGAACGAAGACTCAGAGAGAGAGGCATTAAAGAAGCTGTGGAAAAATGTGGCTTCCTGCAGAAACCAGAATTTCGACAAGGCCATCAGGCCCAAAGCCTGTTGGGCCAGAGGAGGGCAGTGAGATCACTTGACAAGGTGATGTGACAGTCAGGGCCACAACAGGAATCAGCTTCCGACCCAGGTAAGAGCAGTTCCCAGCCATTTTCACTCCTTTCGGCCTCAGGCCACACTGTCTGGCAGCTCTGGTTCCTCAGCTACTCCCTGTCCTTGCCCTCTCTTGCTCATACCACCAGGAGTGGCCTTAATTCCCAGGTGGCCTCTATGATTTGTCTCTTTTAAAGGAGGACAAATGAAATACCAAATAACTCTAAAATCCATGTTGCTGAAAAATTATGTCAGGGGAAAATAGTCGTTATACATGCAAAACCAAGATCTAACCATACATAGAAAAAAATTCCACAACTGTACAAAGTATATTTACAAATGCTGAGAACACTGAAAGAAATATGTTGGCATGTTAACAGGGATTATTTTTCAGGTGATTACGGGCGCTCTTACTTTCTTCATACCCTTCAATTTTTTTCCAAGATCTCTACATGAGCATAAACTATTTTTATAATAAGTAAAAGACAGTAAATTAAATTTCTTTAAAAGAAAAAATATCACTAGCCAGATAAAGCCAATGCTATCTGTATCTAGCTAGCTTACAGAAAAACAATTGTTCTGTTAACCAGAAATAATTCCATACCCTAAAGATCTTAATGGCTGAAATGTAACAAATAATTGTCAAGCCCTTTGTATTTGGTCCAGGCTGCAGCAATGGTTTGGGTTAAACTCTGACAGGAGTAAAATATTTCAGATGTAAAAATGTGTGTTTTCCTTGGCTAAGACACATTCCCAGGAACATTGTGAGAAATGTCACAATTTTCCACATCTGATTTGGCCAACATGTGGGAGTCATTGTCAGGAAACGCAACCAAAGAGTTTGAGGTTTTCCTCAAGTTTCTATTTCTTAAGGTCAGCAAATAGACTTTCTCCCTCCTCTAAAGTCACTATTCCCTTGGGTGAAGCTTCTATGGTACTAATTAGCATTTAGTTCAAAGGTAGACTTAAATATCCAGTTGAAGAAAAAACTCAGGGCTGAATTAGCCCATATTCAAAAGAATTAAGCTTTTCAAATTGCTGTTTGCCAAGTGAATTCATCGCTCAAGTGTTATTTGACGTATTTTGTTTGTTTGTAGCTTTGCAAAATATGTGACCAGTTGGAATGCCAGCTGTCAGCACAGGACAAACCCTGGTTCTTTTAAAATCTCTTTGAAAGCA
The DNA here is from genome assembly GCF_048164855.1 of Canis lupus baileyi. Classification (NCBI taxonomy): domain Eukaryota; kingdom Metazoa; phylum Chordata; class Mammalia; order Carnivora; family Canidae; genus Canis; species Canis lupus. Next base: position 48,981,586 of record NC_132848.1, on the reverse strand, counting down.
TTACACTTTAAGCGCATAGAAAGGCAGAGAATGTAACCCTTCAGCAACATAAAACTGCCCCCACCCCTGTCCAAATTCTGATCCCCAAAAGCCCACTCATATTCATCCTGTGGACACTACTGGGTCCTCACTAACAACTGTTCCTGGGGCACCTGAGTGGCTCTGGTGGTTAAGGTTAAGCATCTGCCTTCACAGCTCAGGTCATGATCCCAGGGTCTTGGGATGGAGCCCCGTATTGGGCTCCCTGCTCAGCAGGGAGTCTGCTTCTCCCCAATCCCTCTGCCTCCCACTCATGTGCACACATGTGTGCTCTAATAAATAAATAAAATCTTAAAAAAAAATTAAGAAACCCCAACTGTTCCTGGATCCAGCTCACTTACCTTAAGTTGTCACTTGTGATTGGTATGCTGATTAAGTCCAATAAAGAGGTTCCTCCACCCAGTTCCCAAAAGTGAGCAATATCTTTTGGCTGAAAAAACAAATGTTTTTCGTATTTAAATTTTTTTTTAAATTAAGTAATGAATACTTCATTAGCATCAGCCGGTAATAATTATGGATACAAAAATATAGTCCTCACTGAACCTTTTCTTGGCAGTCAAAACTTGCCTCTTTCTCTATCCCATCCCTCAAAATGCACCAAAACCTCTATTCCAAAAAACAAAGATTAAACATTAACATGGCAGGTGGGGAACAAGAAGAGTTTGAACAACTGATTCCCTTTTTATAGGATGCCTAAGCATTGGGGGTTGTAAGGGAAAGGCAGCCATGTGGGAATAAGAGCAGGTGTTCCTCGACATCCTTCTTCCACTGCTAGCTCATGGCTTCTCTGCTTCCACCCTGCTGCTGAGGAGCCCTCAGGATACCACAACTGTGTGAGGAGCGGACACAGTGCTTCCATTTAGAACTCTTAGGGAACACTAAATCTGAGAAAGACATAAATCTTCCAGAATGAATATGGAAAAGCCCAACTTGCCAACACAAAGTTTAGGGAAAAAAATATTTTTTTGACAAATTATCGTCTCATAATCACGAAGACTGTTTTGCTGTTGCTATTTGAATATTTGCTGTTGATATTTAAATCAGTAATGTTTATGGGGGGGGGGGATTTTTCCCTGGAAAATCTCCCTGAGTCACAATTTGACGAAGGGGAGTTTTTAGAGCTCTTCTCAAAAGTGAAGCTCTGAAAGCTGTTTCAAAGTTTCCAGTGAAAAGGATAATCCCATTTCTACATCATCACTCATATCAAAATTCATGTGAGTCACAAAAGTAAAGTTCTTCTGCATCTCACTATGTTATTTCTTTTTAATCTCACAATTTTAATAATCAACTTTCATTGGTGAATCTAGTAACAGGCAGTTTTAACTCTTACACATTGTCTAATCAAACATTTGGACTAGATCAATCTGTAAAATGTTGCCTGTGTTAGGGGAGAAAGGGGCCTTCTATTATAGATTGTTCTTTCATACACCTAACTCTCCTTAAGAAATGACCTATTTTCATGTAAGAACTCCAAATGAGGATTCTATTTCAGATTGTTTTTATCCTTCTAACATATGCCATAAACTCTCCTTCTATCCTGAATAATCTCCAACTTTCCTTTGAACACTCAAGTGAAAATTGGATTATAACCAATTATGGCCTCTGGTCTCAAATACTGGTATTACTAACTTCAAGATATATTTATAAAAATGCTAATAATTTGGATTTTGAGTAGTATATTTTCAAAAATATCCTAAAGGTTAACTCATATTTTTAGCAGATTTTTGGGGGAGACAGGATATAACAATACTATTCCCACCTACAAGAAGAGAAAGTCACATTAACACAATTAATATAAATATTTCCAAGAACTGTACAAAAAGTTTACAAAGGAACCTTATTACAGCATTTTAAGGCACAACTAAGAAGGCTAAATTATTTTCTGTTTGGGTTGGCTTCATGTCTCTCTGAGGTGCATTTGAAGTTTAAAAGCACAGAGCCATGCAGTATACAACTGGGTATGTTTACCGATAAGATGAAAATATAAAACAAAGTCAACATTATTACTTCTCCATCCACAAGCATAGCAGTATCACTTAAAAAGACACTCACTATATTATGCCCTTTTGCTCTTCTTCCATATGTATATTCCAAAGCTAAAGTTGGTTTTGGTGGCTCATCCCTGCACAATAAAGAGAGACAGTATTACCCTCGTGGGTTTTCTTATGCTATTATATTACCCAATTCATTTCCGCTTCCTCTTAAAAACTTGTTCTGTTAATAGAGACATTACTTTGTGGAATAGCAGTGTGGTAAACATGATAAAATCTTATGTAAAAAATAAATAAGCCTTCGCAAACCACCTTCAAGGGCTTTTTAGTCACAGCTGGAGAGGAATAGTGGCACCTGCGTGATGTGGCAACCCTTACAGGCACTGCTGGCGCCAGTGGAGGAGGCGGTGTGGCTGCCAGTGGTGGTGGCCATGTCGGGCGACAGCTCTGGGTATTCAGGTTATGTGGGAATCACTAATAGCAGGTTTGTGCTCAGCCCTGGTGTGGGCAGCTGGGAATCTAATAATTATCGATTCAATGGAGACATCAACAGAAGACTTTAATATCTTTCTCTATCTAAACTCATGGCTCAAACACGGGCATCACTTAACTAGTGAGAGCTAGATATTACATCAACAAGTTCTAAGAATGCACAAATGATTTGATGAATTATTTACACTGTTGCTTATACTGCTTGGTAAGCAGTTTTATGGTATATATCTACTTATTTACTTCATTTTTTTACTGTAGTGAAAAACATGTAACATAAATTTACCTTATTTTTAAGCATACAGCTCAGTAATGTTAAGTATATTCTAGAACTTCTTCATCTGGCAAAACTGAAACTCTATGCCCATTAAACAATAACTATTTTCCTCCTCCCTCCAGACCCTGGCAAACAGCATTCTATTTTTTGTTTCTGTGAATCTGACTGCTCTGAGATACCTCATAGAAGTGGAATCACACAGTATTTGTCTTTCTGTGGCTGACTTATTTCACTTAGCATAATGTCCTCAAGGTTCATTCATATTATAGGATGCATTAGAATTTTCTTCCTTTTTCAGGCTGAATAATATTGCTATAGATCATTTTAATTTGGAGTACAAAGAGAAACAATTTTAAATTTGTGATGTATATATTTATTAAGTATTTTGCATATCATTTCTACATATGTCTTTTTTAGATATCTATATATGTATATACTATATGCTATATATATGTATATATATATAGTAAAATGTTCGGTTATATTTCCTGAAAGATACGAATTTTCTTTTATGAAACAAAATGCTACTTTTAAGACAAAAATTTAGCATATAATAGGCAGAACTGTCTTTTTTCTAAGTAGACTATCAGGGAACTGAAATTCAGCTCAGTGTCGTATTTCATCCTAAGCTGATGTTGTAGTAGAGGACTTATTTGCAGAAAGAAACTCATATGGTCTAAACAGAGCCATGATTCCTGGGATGGAAAGATGATGCAGGTGTCAGTATGGATCTTTGTGAAAGGAATTACACAGTCAGGATTCTTTTTTTTTTTAATTTATTTTTAATTTTTATTTATTTATGATAGTCACACACAGAGAGAGAGAGAGGCAGAGACACAGGCAGAGGGAGAAGCAGGCTCCATGCACCGGGAGCCCGACGTGGGATTCGATCCCGGATCTCCAGGATCGCGCCCTGGGCCAAAGGCAGGCGCTAAACCGCTGCGCCACCCAGGGATCCCTTTTTTTTTTTTTTTAAATTAAGATTTAAGATTTTATTTATTCATGAGAGACACACACACAGAGAGGCACAGAGACACAGGCAGAGGGAGAAGCAGGCTCCATGCAGGGAGCCTGATGTGGGACTCAGTCCTGGGTCTCTGGGATCACACCCTGAGCCAAAAGCAGACGCTCAACCACTGAGCCACCTAGGCATCCCCAAAGTCAGGATACTATTATTTAAACTTTTAAATAGTATTTTTCAAATGGATGATTTTTTTAATATGACCTTGAGACAAAATTCCATCTATTTTGATGTTTTTGGAGAAGTTATAAGAAATAGGTATTGGAATGAAGGGATATCTTCCGAAATCAGTTGAAGACTTTCCCTTTTAATTTCCTGCAATGTCCACTGTCCAAAACTTAATTGGATGGCCAAATAGGTTAGGAAGTACAAATAACAAACGGTAAAAAGTAGTTTGAGGATCAACACTGTGCTTCAAAAAAGTTTCCATGAGCATTTTAAAGATTATAATTAATGTTCAGATAATCATGAACTAGGTAAAATAATATCAGAGTAGCACAGACAAAAAGTAGGTAAGTACTATCATAGTTATGTTCATTTCTTTCCCAAATAGGAAAATTCAGCAGTAATCCTGTATATATATTTTGTTTTTGTTGTCTTTATCTTTAAAGAAGATCTTAGGGATCTCTGGGTGGCGCAGCGGTTTAGCGCCTGCCTTTGGCCCAGGGCACGATCCTGGAGACCTGGGATCGAATCCCACGTCGGGCTCCCGGTGCATGGAGCCTGCTTCTCCCTCTGCCTATGTCTCTGCCTCTCTTTCTCTGTGCGTGTGTGTGTGTGACTATCATAAATAAATAAAATTAAAAAAAAAATAAAAATAAAAATAAAGAAGATCTTAGAGGCCATACTAAGGATTCACTAAGAATTAAGTTATTGTTTGCACCTAAAATTCATTTCTCCTTCCGTATGTCTTTTAGAATCTAACTTGCCCTGTACAACTAGAATAAACAAAAAATGTAGTCTAAAGGTTAACATAACACTTACCTGTCAAGACACCTTAGAATAATAGTAGTCTTTCCCTGGGAATTAAAAAAGAAAGAATACTGTGTTAATGTCATCCACATGTAAAATTTTGTTATTGTTCATAATTGTGGCCAAAAATAGCTTTTAATCACTTGAATGATAAATTACCTGGAAACTAGAAACTTTCAGAATTGTTCCTAAGTTTGATAAGTGGAAAAAGTTAACTGTCAACTTTCTATCACAGTGTAACTACACTGCTATTATTATAATTATAAAGTCCTGCAGATGACAAATACTAGCAAATCATACCTCACTTTAGTGGTCAACTTGGCAGCTGTCTGAAATTTTCTCTCTATTCATCAATGCTAATTACTGGTTAAGCAGATGATTAGTATCTTCTAATATGTTTTAATTCCAATTGTTGAAGTGGAAATAAAGAAGAAAGATAACATACAAATAAAGGACATGCTGCAAATATATTCAAAGTAAGCAATCCAGATACTGGGTTAGAGTATTTTTTGTCATTTTATTTGTAGAAAATGAACTTATTCTAAGTTTCTTATTAGGAGTCAGAAAATATAGGTTCTGGCCATCTCTGCCACTAATCATGAAAGTTAACTTCATATCTTAAGAGATTGGCTCAGTGGTTTAATTACTGATTTTTTTAAAAATAGTAAAACCTTAAAAAAAATCTCTTACAAGAAAACAGATAAAAGAGGAACAGCAGGGGAAGCTCTAATGGAAGAAGCCTTTGGGTTCCAAGGAAAATAGTTTGGAAAATCCTGGACTGACAAAAACACAGAACATTTGACCAGATGTTTTCTCCTCAAAAGTTATAATTTTTTTACCAAAAAAAGATGATCACAAATATATTACTCTAAATTATATCTGGGATATGAAAAAATTGAATTATTTTTTTAGTAATGGGAAACATAATAATTGAAATAGGACCAAAAATGTAAATTATGTTAATTGGCAGGTATTACATCAAAGTGAAAAACTAGAAAAAACCTAAATATCCCCAAATAGGGGACTAAATCAATTATGACAATCCTTAAATGGAATAACATGTAATAATGATACAGGAACATACTAACATGGTAAAACATTAATAATAGATTAGCATAACCCTGTTTTCAATATTCAAAATATCTTTTCCTGCTCTTTGAGATATACATATATACATACACATAAACAGATTCAGAGACAGACACAGAAACACACTCAAATAAACATCCAGGGTATATCACTTAGCTAACAGTAAATGTTTCTAGGTGATGGATTTGCAGGTAATTTATTTTATTTATTTTTTAAAGATTTTATTTATGTGAGAGAAAGAGCATGAGCAGGGGATCAGGCAGAGGGAGACGCAGATTCCCTGCTGAGCAGGAAGCCCAACTCAGGGCTTGATCATGACTTGAGCTGAAGGCAGATGCTTACACCCAATGAACCACCCAGGTGCCTGGTAATTTATATTTTTAAAGAAAGATCAGGATTTTCTAATTTTCCTGTACTGAATATGTATCACACGTAGCATATTTTAACATTTTTAAATAAATGAAGACTACAGTAGTCTCTTCTTATTCATGATTTTGCATTCCACAATTTCAGTTACCCATGGTCAACCATGGTCCGGAAGCAGATGATCCTCATTCTGACATAGTATCATTGGGTCAGTAGTAGCCTAACACTATGTCACAGTGCCCACATCATTTACCTCACTTCATCTCATCACGTGGTCATTTTATCATCTCACAGCATCACAAGAAGAGTGAGTACAGTACAGTAAGATATTTTGAGAGAAAGACCACATTCAACTTGTATTACAGTGTTTTGTTATATACTTGTATTACAACATGTATTACATTGTTCACTCAGAGACTATCAAAATGAATCCTATCTTTCAGGTGACATTGGAAATCCAGTCTTTTCCTCTGACCTGTTATCCTTGAACTCTAATTCCATAATCCTCTATGCATCCCTTCATCTGGTACAATAAATCCCTTCCCTACTTCCAACATCCTTCCACTCTATAGCGCCAGCTCTATGATTAGCAAACTCCTCAGTATCCTCAACTTCTTTTTCAGAATGTACACTCCACCTATTGGCCTTACCTAAAATATGGCTGCCTCTGGACTACTTCCTCTACCATCTTGTTAAAGAAGGCTATTCTCTTCTACCACCCCATGTACTTCAGAGATTTCCTTGCTCCCCAATGCACCTTTATTTTTTTAAAGATTTATTTATTTGAGAAGTGCCTGGGTAGTTCAGTTGGTTAAGCATCTGCCTTCAGCTCAGGTCATGGTCCCTGGGTCCTGGGATCAAACCCCACATCAGGCTCCCTGCTTAGTGGGGAGTCTGCTTCTCCCTCTCCAGCTCCCTGATTGTGAGCGCTCTCTCTCTCCCCACCCCATAAATAAATAAATTAAATAAATAATAAAATAAAAAATTTTATTTGACAGAGGGAGGGACGGATGGAGGGAGCGTGAGTGAGGGGGGACAGCAGGGAGAGGGCAGCCTCCAGACTCCCCACTGAGCACAGAGCGGACACAGGGATCTATCCCACAACCCATGAGACCGTGACTTGAGCTGAAATCAAGAGTTGGATGCCCAAATGACTAAGCCACCCAGGTGCCCCCCAATGCCACCTTTAAACAATTACTCTATTTCCCTCCTTTTGCAAAAGCCTTAGAGGCCTCTACCAGTCTACTGTGATGGCTGTTGTCATCTCTTCTGGCTCAGTCTCCCTTTCTCAGCTATTGTCATTAGTCTTGTTAACTTCATACCCACAGGGCAGCCCAGGTGGCTTGGTGGTTTAGCGCCACCTTCAGCCCAGGAGATGATCATGGAGACCTGGGATCAAGCCCCACATTGGGCTCCCTGCATGGAGCCTGCTTCTTCCTCTGCCAATGTCTTGTCTTCTGCCTCTCTTTTTGTGTCTCTCATGAATAAATAAATAAAATCTTTAAAAAAAAATAATTTACTTAAAAAAAAAAACAAAACAACTTCATACCCACATATGTGGGCATGGGGAGCAACACATCTAACACTGATCTCTCGGTGCCTTTGCCTCCTCCCAGAGACTCTTTACTTCACTCTATTTCTGCCATATGTCACTTCCAAGGTTACATCTTGAATCATTTCACCACTGGAAACTGCATTACTTCCAAAATCACAAACACAACAACACATTCTCCAACCACTTCTTGAGGAATCCCCACAGTAACAATTCTTTGGCTATAGTAAGAGGTCTTAAAAGTCCGTTGACCCATCAACATTTCTCCTTCTCCACCAGCTCCCTCCTACCTCCACATCTCTCCTTTTCCACCTTACACTCCACAGTTTATCATTACAATCACCCTTGCAAATATTACCCCCCACCAAGCTTTCTCTAGCTTTGTCCTGGATCCACTCGGCAAAATCTAACCTTGGTAAACTCAATTCCCTTCCCTTCTCCTCCATGTTTGTACCCATGCAGGTGAGTGATGACAGAGAAAAAGTACACATGCTGTACAGAATGGTGTCACCTAAATTCTTAATCCCCATCTTCAAAACAGCAGTCAGCAATGACGGGAATCCTATTACGTTTGACTAGTATGTTCTCGCTCTCATCTGTTGTAACCGCTGTTTCATACATTTTTCTTCTCTCCTCAGAATACCCACTTGACCCTCTTCACCTAAATTACCTCTCTTTCCTCACTTCCTACCCTTAAAACTCTGGACATCACCCTCTCTTAAGAGGCTTTCCCAGTCTTCTAGCCTCTTGGGCTGAGTTAAGAGCCCTTGTTTCCACCATAGCATTTGTCTCATGCTATGTTGTACAAGTACTAGCACCCAAGTTCCCACACAACAAAGAACATGTCTTTCATTTCTGTTTCCCCAGAGTCGGGCAGGATGCCTGGCACATAAAAGATGTTCAATAGATACCTACTGAATGGAAAAACAGAAGTATAGGAAAGAAATAGAGAAGGCAGCAAGGCAGTTTCTTTGGTAAAGGGTGATTACTATTAGCTGAACAATAGAAGCATTAATTGGTTGCTTCTCTTTATTTTTCAAAATAATATTCTGCATAAAGCATGGAATCAGATACTTTTTAAAGAATAGTCTCAAAAGTACTACCTATATCAAGAGAGTTTGCCAATCTTCAAAAGCAAAATTAGTTTTAATTTACATAAATGAAAATAAACAGCTTGCATATGCCATAATCTACTTTTATTTTTTAAGTATGGTTTCACAAATAACAAATAAAACATGAATGGGCTGTCAAAACAACAAAATCTAGAAGAACTGTTACAGAGAGTGACTAGTGAAGGACACTGGGGGGCATTTTGTGTGTGAGCATTTGTGCGCTGGTATCAGTGATCAGTACTATTAGGATAAGCCGCCTTAAGGATATGGAAGTAGCTTATTATACAGAATACTTTTTGTAATAGAAATTTACTTGTACCATAAGACTAGTACTAGTTATTTACTCATTTTTTAAAATCCATGTATGTATCTATGTGGCAGTAAGTAGGAAATTGGAAAAATGGGACACCTGAGTGGCTCAGCAGTTGAGCGTCCGCCTTCCACCCAGGGCGAGATCCTAGAGTTCCAGGATTGAGTCCCACATCGGGCTCCCTGCATGGAGCCTGCTTCTCCCTCTGTCTCTGCCTCGCTCTCTCTCTCATGAATAAATAAATATACAAATCTTAAAAAAAAAAAAAAAAAAAAAAGGAAATTGGAAAAGTACTGTATCAATGCAAAAATCACTCTCCTTACAACAGTAAATTTGTGAAATGTGTATATGCTATAGCTGGGTTAAAATTTTAAAATATAAGTGATCCCTATGAAACTTTTATTTAAACAGTTAAGTTCAGATTTTTAAAAGTGGGCCAATACCCGGTGGCACAGCGGCTTAGCGCCGCCTGCAGCCTGAGGTGTGATCCTGGAGACCCGGGATCGAGTCCCATGTCGAGCTCCCTGCTTCTGGAGCCTGCTTCTCCCTCTGCCTGTGTCTCTGCCTCTCTTTCTCTCTGTGTCTCTCATGATTAAATAAATAAAATCTTTAAAAATAAATAAATAAATAAAATAAAAGTGGGCCAATAAGAAAACTTTGTAAAATGCAGAAATTAAAGACAAAATAAAAACACACTTGATGACTAAAATTTTATCATACATATTTCTACCTTTTATCTTTGCATTTTTAGAGTTGAGATCATACTGTATACAAATTTCTGTCCTGCTTTTTTCAATTAACATATTCTTTCATTACTAACAACTATTTCATGGTTGTATAACATTTCCCTCCAATAAATATAATGTTAATGTTATGTATAATATCTCACAATGATGGATGTCTAGTTGTGTGGGGAGGGCTCTCTGGGACACTCTCCAAGACAGGGGAGTGCTCTGGCTACCTGGTCACTGACATCACCTGGCAAAGGTGTAGCCTCACTGATGCAGACTTTAGTTCCAGAAAGTTTCATTGTCAACATGACCCTAAGGTGGTAGCATGAAGCCTAAAAGTAAAAGAATAATAGGAACCCCAAATAGAAATGAACTATAAAGCCACATAAATTCCAGCATCTTGGGTCTGCAAGCGTTGACCTTTTTTTAGACAGTGTCACTAGCCATTCTGCCTTCCTGGCAAGAACTTTGTGAGTCAAGCAAAGCTGCATGAAGACGTGATACATCTGTTCTTGCTCTGTATGGCCAATTCCAAAACCTTTCTGTATAGTGGCTAAATTAAACAAACTTACAAAGAGTAGGGAGAGGCCTCTTCCTACCAATCAATCAGTGGTCCTGGGGATGGGCTGCTATATTTTCCCCATGCTTCCCACAATAACAAATAACACTGTAACACACATCATTCATATAATCAGTAACTCCTTAAATGATAATCCTAAAAGTAAAATAACTGAAACCAAAATATGAATATTATTAAGATACTGACTTAGATGCTTATTTATTTATTTAATTATTTTTCCTGACTTATTTAAGATTTTCCTTATTTATTTAAATAAATAAATAAGACACACAGAGACACACAGAGAGAGAGACAGAGACACAGGCAGAGGGAGAAGCAGGCTCCCTGCAAGGAGCCCGATGTGGGACTCAATCCCAGATCCTGGGATCACATCCTGGGCCAAAGGCAGAGATGCTCAACTGCTGAGCCACCCAGGCATCCCTTCCTGACTTATTTAAATGAACCCTGACTTTTATACTCAAATGTAGTAGAAGACCTGAATGCTTGAATGCTTTCAAAAGAGGAAATAAAAAACAAGTTAAAACATTTTTTAAAATTTTTGACTAATCTTATAATTTTTCCTAGATCAATAATAAATGCTTTCTAATTCTTACTAAGTATGGTATTGGCTACATACAAAATTAGTTTACCAACCTCAATTTTAATGGCTCCATGACCATGAATTTGAGTAAAATATGTAAATATTACTTTTAAAATGTAGTTATTAGAACATTAGATAATAAAAACAAAAATTTTATATTAAAATTCTTCCATCTGGATATGTTTCAATCACGTTTCAGTCGGAATACTCAGATGGCAATCAAAATTACTTAATTAACTTCTTCCTGGGCAGCCCTGGTGGCTCAGCGGTTTAGCGCCGCCTTCAGCCCAGAGTGTGATCCTGGAGACCCAGCATTGAGTCCCATGTCGGGCTCCCTGCATGGAGCCTATTTCTCCCTCTGCGTGTGTCTCTGCCTCTCTCTCTCTCTGATGAATAAATAAATAAAATCTTAAAAAAAAAAAAAAAACTTCTTCCTTACAGTGCACAATTCTTAAAGTCCTCAGGTGACATAGTATGGTACTCCATGTGAAATCAGCTCTCTGTTGACCTGAAGGGTATGCTACACCGGAGCATATATCAACTTATGGATTTTGGCTGATGTTTCCTAGTTGTGTGGTGATAAATAAACATTATTAGAGTCAGAGATGACAAATCAATTTTATCGCAAGTGCCAACACCTTCCTGGAATGCTAGGGATTAGATGTCATCTTCAGGCTCAGTAGAAAAGGGTGTTGTGATCAATAAGTTATGTGTGGAAGATGTGTAACTAGTATCTGCTATCTCTTAAGGAACCCTGGAAAGCATCCTCTTGCAACCAGAATATACTTGGGAAAACTGGAAAAGGAAAAATTTAGAAGTCAAGACATTTCCTCCCCACTTTTCTTCTACCTAGAAGTTGAGGTATGGAATGAGAACAGGAGCTCTGGGAAGAAAAAGGCTGGTCAATGACTAAGTTTTCTGGCCCATACCTTAGGATACTGGAGTAATCACTTGGTAAGAGGAAATCTATGTTAAGAGAATGATAAGACCAATGCCTAGGGACTTGACAATCTAAATCAGAGTGGAGAGAATGAGAGAAAGAAGTCCAAATAAATTGAGATGTCATTAGGTATGATATTAAGAAAAATTTTAAGAAAATAATGGAAGAGGGTCCAAGTAATTCACAAGAGAAAACAACTGAGTCAAGGCCTAGAAAGAATATTCACAGCGACAGATACATTAACAGTGCAGGTAATAAGTGCAGTATTATCACAGGGAAGCAAAATGATCTCATATGATTACCAAAACTAGCATATAACTTACGAGTGCAATATATTGGTGAAAAGGAATAAAAAGAGACAGAAAGGGAGAGAAAATACAGCACACTTTGTATATTTATATGGAAATTTATAAATATGCATGAAAAATGCATTTGGATGAAAATAATGAGAACAGATGTAATGTTGTGACGGTAATTAGACTGTTGTCTGACCATATGAAATGAATTAAAATATGGTATCTCATGGTACACATCACAAGAGGAATACAGATGAAGTCTAATAGTGAAGAGGATACCAAATATTCAAAAAAGCTCCTACATCAGTTTGAATTTTTGGTCATTTTTGGTCATTTTTTTGGTCATTCCCAAAGGAAATAATCCAGACTTAGACAGAAACTAGGATCAGATAGAGATTAAGTGACTCATCGTAATGTAGGATTCTATGTCCACATAAACATTCAATCCAGTGAGGGAAAAATAAAGAAAATTTTAGAGATTCAAGGGTCTCATAAATTTTACTTACCATATAATGCTTTCCTAGAAAACTACAAAAAGAATGTGCTCCATCAAAATAAGTGAGTAAACCAAGAACAGAGAAGACACAGGATCCAGGAAAAAAGAAGAAAAAGGAATTCTCAAGATGTTGGGGGAGGATGGTAGCTATGCAGCCGGTCCTGAGAACCACAGTACAGACCAGCACAATAGTTAAAAGACAACAGGACTCTGGCTGGAGAGGGGAACTTTCAGATGATAGGGTACAGCTACCTAGATGAAGATCGTATTGAATGCCTGTTGGGGACTATGAAATTAGAATTAGAAATACATAGCTGGGGAGCCAGTTTCAAGGATAGTTCCGAATGATCCTCCTTGATGGTATTCATACCCAGGCATGGTCCCTCACACTGTATCAGAGTTGGTCTTTGTGATCAATAGCTTATGGCAGAAATGATAGCACATCACTTCCAAGATCAGGGTATAAAAGGCTGCAACTTCTACCGGGGTGCCCTCTCTCTTTTGGATCTCTTGCTCTGGGGGAAGCAAGCTGCCATATTGTAAGCGGCGCTATGGAGAGGCATATATGTGGAGAATTGAAACTTGGCCAACAATCTTCAAGGAACTGAGGCCTCTTGCCAGCAACCATGTCAACAAGCTTGGAACTGATTCCCCAGTTTAGTTGAGCTATGAGAGGACTTTAGTCCCAGACGACATCTTGACTACAACTTCATGATAGACCCTGACCCAGAACCACATAACTAAGCTGCTCTCAGACTCCTGGCCCTCATAAACTAGATGAGATAATGTTTACTGTTTTATTTTTTAAATATTTTATTTATCCATTTGGGGGAGAGAGAGAGAGAGAGAGAGAGAGAGAGAGAGAGAATGAGAATGAGAGAAAGCATGGGTGAGGAGGTGGGGAGAGGGAAAAGCAGGCTCCCCATGGAGCAGGGAGTGCAAGGTGGGGCTCGATTCCAGGACCCCAGGATCATGACCCAAGCTGAAGGCAGAGCTTAGCCAAACTGAGCCACCCAGATGCCCCATGTTTGCTGTTTTAAAAGCTGCTATGTTTTAGAATAATTTATTATGTAGCAACAAATAACTAGTGCATATAAAAACTAAGGAACACATAAAAGCTAAGCAAATAAAAAAAAATTAAGGCATTTTTAAACTTCTGAGAAAAGTTATTCAAGAAAAAGAAAGTAGGAGCACCTAGGTGGCTCAGTTGGTTGAGCAGCCAACTCTCAATTTCTGCTCAGGTCAGGATCTTGGGTCATGAGACTGAGCCCCAAGTGGGGCTCTGCCCTGGGCATGGAGTCTGTTTGAAATTCTCTTTCTCTTCTGCCCCTCCCCTTGACTGTGCACACACTCTCCCTCTAATAAATAAAATATTTAAAAAAAAGAAAAAAGAAAAAGAGGGATGCCAGGGTGGCTTACTCAGTTAAGTGTCTGACTTCAGTTTGGATCATGGTCTTAAGGTCCTGGATCAAGCCCTGCGTTGGGCTCTGTACTTAGCAGGGAGTCTTGCTTGAGATTCTCATTCTCTCTCTCTCTCTCTCTCTCTCTCTCTCTCCATTTGCCCCTCCCTCTGCTCATGTGCTCTCTCAAATAAAAAAAAAAAAACTTAAAAAAGAAAGAAAGAAAGAAAGAAAGAAAGAAAGAAAGAAAGAAAGAAAGAAAGAAGAAAAAGAAAAGGAAGGAAAGGAAAGGAAAAAGGAAAGGAAAGGAATCCATTTGGCTCAGCAGCAAACAAGTTTTAGAAATAATAACACTGAATATTGATTTAGCCCAAAACTATAAAAACAACTATGTTGCAGACTAGGGCTGGAAATGAGCATTTAAAAGTGATAAACTAGGGGATCTGTCTGGCTCAGTCAGTAGAGCTTCTAACTCTTGATCTCAGGGTTTTAAGTTTGAGCCCCATGTTAGGTGTGGACATTACTTTAAAATGTAAAAAAAAAAAAAAAAAAAAAAAAAATCATTTAAAAAAACAGCTAGAACTAAATAATCTTCTACTATTATCAAAAATTCAATAGATAATGTCTAACATTTTAAGTCTAAAAATAGCCTATAAGCTATTTAATAAAGAATTACAGGAAAAAAAAAACAGATTTAAGATACGAAAGAGGCCACTTAAAGGAGAAGCCCTGAACAATGTGGAGAGGTTTAGTATTTTGTGCACCTTTTGATTATCTTTGAGTTTTTAAACCACATATGTTAATCACTTTAATAAAAGTAATTAAAAATATAGACTGTAACAGAGGATCCAATCTGAGAAAATTAAGGACAAAACAGCATGTATGCAAAGAACATAGATCTCAAGCTCAACCTTAGTTAACAAGGTTATGGGATTACTAGAATTTTTCTATACAATAACAGGAGCACAGCATTTGGAAAAAGAGAAGCTGGCAGACCTTCTAGTCTACTGCAGTTAAGCAAAACCTCCAAAGTCCTGTTCCTTCCCAAGAATTACACATTAGAATAGTTCCAGTTAAGAGTTATAAAATCATGACAGGGAATCCATAACCAATATGGAATCCATGCCACAGAAGGCATGACTGAAAGAAAGGAGGATATTAAAGCTGAAATAGACTCAGAGAGACAAAGTGGTTGCCATTAATTATTTGAAGGGTAATTTAAAAATATCTCAAGATTTAAAAAGCAGAAGAAAATTCAGACTTATTTCTGTACTGTTACAAATCAGAATTAGGACCAAGAATTAGGACCTAAATTGGGACCTTAGAATTAGGAATACCAAGTATTTATATACTTTTACAGGCCAAAATTGCAAACATTGGAAGTTACAATGAGCCGCTCAGGTTTTCTCATTAACTAGGAATTCAGGAAAATGGAACCAGGTTGCTTTGTAGAAGACAACTCCTCCCCCCCCCGTTGAGAGAGTCAAACCTAAACTATACAACCACTGTTTATAGTGGTTCTTAACCTTTTTGAAGGTGCTGGAATGGTTCTCCTACCATTTCCCATAAAAACACTGATACACAATCACGCACAATTCTGCATACATTTCTAGAGTTCACTGGTCCTAAGAAGTATCTCCATGGACCTCGGAGTAGAAGACTAGAGTATCTCCAGGTTTCCTTCAGTTTCTGTGACTCTAGTTAGATAAGTGAAGGGTAAATGTATCATACTTTGTCAGGTTATGTTTTTGTTATCTATATTCTTTTTTTTTAAATTTTATTTATTTATTCATGAGAAAGAGAGAGAGAGGGGCAGAGACACAGGCAGAGGGAGAAGCAGGCTCCACGCAGGGAGCCCGATGTGGGACTCGATCCTGGGACTCCAGGATCATGCCCTGAGCCGAAGGCAGATGCTCAACCACCGAGCCACCCAGGTGTCCCTGTTATCTATATTCTTGTTTCAGTTGTATAAGTTACTGGAACTACAGCCATCATATTAGCATTTATGGTGCCTTTGGGGTAAAAGGACTGCTCTAATGGGTAGTCTAATTTGAAACAAGTGCTCCTTCCTCTGCGGCCCACATCAGAGCAACCACCTGACGCAAGAAGTGCTCAGGCTGGATGCTGTCCCTACTCACCCATGAGCAGGGCACCCTCATACAAAGCACAACCAGCTCCAAGGTAACCAGGAGTCCAGAGATTGGTCATCTGGCTAAAGAGTTGAAGTATCCACATTTTTACCAAAGTATTAAAATGAATTTTCCACTGGTTGCTAAATTATAATAATTGGGGGGGGGGCGGGGAAGTAGGAAAAAAAGTGCATTACCCCATTCTTACTGCCAATGAAGAAAACAGATTTTTCTCCAATTTCAAGTCCATCACCTTCACTTCCACGTTTTTCCACTTCGGCTTTTGCAATTTCCCAGAGAGTTTCACTATGAGGGGGGCAAAAAACAAAATTCAGAGAATCATAGGGAATCCTTTCCAATATTTATTTTAAGCTCAGAGAAATGTTATTTCAGTTAAATTTATAAAAACAAATCAACACTATTTTCTGGGAGACAATAAACTGATAAAACTTCCGAGGATTAGTCATTTTCTTTCCACTGGTTCACAAAAGAAAAGCTGAAAATGATAAGCAGAACCTTTGTCACCAGGATTTGAGGCTGTCTTCTTTTGGAGCTTCCAGCCAAGGTTGGAAGCTGTACGTGTTAACTTCCCAGACATGTACATGAATGTACAAAGAATTTTAGAAATCTATAACTTGAAAACTACCAACATCTAGGAATATGGGGAGCATGTAAAGCCAGTATACCAAACAATCTTTGTTTTCTTAAGTATTTCTTGTTTATAAATTATATTTCTGGCTGAAGTTTCCACTTTTTAATATATAAAATATAATGAAAGAAAAAAATTACCTAAAAACACATTTTGAAAATAATCTTTCCATTCATCTCTCTACAAACATATAATTTTTCACAAATAAGATTATACCTTTTTAAAATTAAAGTCTAAATGAAAAATGGAGTACTGAACTAAAAAAAATACAGAAAAAGATTTGATGTGTTCTAAGCCTGAATCTGCTCCTTTCTACATATACCAACTTGGGCAAATTACCTAACCTCTCTGGATTATTCATTCCTTTATTAATTCAACAAATATACATTGAGCACCTAACAGATGCAAGCTTCTGTGCTATTCCTCAGGCTCACTTCTGTTTCTTCATCTCTAAAATGCCAATAAAGAAGAACAGCAATCTTCTAAGACTGTCATGATTGATTGCTAAAATGTGCTAATTCATTTCATTTAGGGCTTGACCTACATATAATTATCTAAAAGTATTGAGAGCTTGGGGCACCTGGGTGGCTCAGTCACTCAAGCGTCATGCTTCAGCTCAGGTCATGACCCCGAAGTCGAAGTCGGGGATGGAGCTCCACCTTAGGCTCCCTGCTTAGCCCGGGGTCCGCTTCTCCCTCTGCCCCTCACCCCACTTGTGCTTTCTCTGTCTTTCCCTCTCGCTCTCTCTCAAATAAAATCTTTAAAAATATTGAGAGCTTATAATAATTACTATTCAGGAAACAGGGATGAAGGAAGGGGCTATGAAAGACCAATATAGGTGTTCCTAAATGCACTAAAATGTATGCATTTATTTCAAGGTGAACCCCCCAGGAACTCAGCCCAGGCCTGTCTGCTCCTCGTTGACACACCACCCTTCCAAAATGGGATTATCTGCTTTCCAAGCTCCCAGAAAAGAGGAGAGCAGGAGGTGCGGCCACCATTCAAGTGACCGGTGGAAATTTGTAACCATCAACCGTAACTTTGTAACTGCAACCAATCAGGCCACGATGGGAAAGCGGCTGGCAGTTTTTCACATTAAGGTTCATAGCCTCAGCAGAGATCAGGTAGGCCGCGATCCACAGAGTGAGAAAAGCAGATCCATCCTGCTCTGTGGGGGCCTCCAGAAGCCCTGTCTCCCTGACGTCCTCATGGGAGGTTCGGGTGGTATCTTGAGGGCGGGCAATGGAAGCTCGCGTCACAGAACCGGAGGGTCCAGATGCGCGTTCGGGCCTCCCGCTCCGGCCTCCGGCTCCACCGCCTTCCACTGCTGCGGGGCGTTCTCCAGGCCCCTTCACTCACGGTGGACCTGAACCCAAAGGGGGCGAACTCCGAAGAGGTGGCTCTGCGGCCTAATCCACTGCCTGAACCTCTGCTTCTAGAACATTCCTTGGCCTGCAAGAAATTTTTACTAAGTGAACGGGTGAAGTTGAGTGATCTTTCAAAATCTTACTTTTCCACCTGGAGAACTTTTCTACCTGCCGAATCCACGTGCTCAAGGCGAGTTCCTAGGGATCCCTGACCATCCAGAGAGGGGTTGCCGGCAGAAAAGACCCAGGGTTCCTCTCCCTAAATATAACCCCCAGCGGTCCTCCCTCCCCTGCCCCTGCCAGGCTGGGGTGGCAAAGGGGAGAAAGCCAGGCTCTCGAGGAGAGCGTCAGCCGGGCGCAAGCAAGGCCGCGGGGATACCTGGGCATCGTGGCTCCACCGACCCGGAGTCGTGGGCTCAGCGTCCAGGTCGCCTAAGGTCAGGCCGCCCGCCAGCTCCCGACCCGCCGGATCGCTCCGACTCTTGCGTTGCCATGGGAGCGACGTCGCAGGCGGCGTTGCGTGCGGAAGAGGGGCATCCTGGGAAATGTAGTTCTCAGCGTTCCTTCATCCAGTCTGGCTTATTATCTCCTCCTCTAAGATAGAAGACAAAGAGGTGATACGTCTGACAAGCCTGGAACCCCAAAGCTCTGGCTGGAAGTGTTCTTTTACATAAAGAGTGTTCTACTGAGTACCGGACTATATGCCAGGGGTGTCTGCTCTCTGTCTCCAGTCACTTTTCTCTTCCTGATAGCAACGCTTTGGGAATGAAGGGTGAAACAAACTCCTGAACTATTTTCTAGTGATTCACCAGAGGCAAAGAATATTTATTTTAGTATTTTCCAGCTTTCTGCTTGTTTGGTTGTTTCGGGGTTTATGCATTAGCGCATTATTTATAAATAAGTTAATAAAGCAAATGCATCTCCATGATACTTCATTTATCTCTGAATCCATAGCAAACACTGAGTTATTACTATAAATGCAACAGTGCTACACAGTATGGAATGAAGAGGTAAGACAAGATCCCTGCTCTTGAGAAAGATGTAACTAAATATAATAACCCAAAACTAAATATAATAACCCAAAGAAAGCCAGTGATATAAAGTATTGTAGAGAAATACCAAAAAATCACATAAGAATAAGTTTTATGCTGAAGGGGTTGTTGAAACATTTCATCATAGTAGCAATATTTGATCTATTTTGAATGCTCAGTGGACCTGGCCCCTCTGGCCCAAGATGTCTTGAATATTTGAAGAAGATACTCTCCTTACACCTTTCTGCCCTTTGGCTTATTGATGGCTTTAGATGGATTTAGATTTACATTCTGACTCCGCTACATTGGCTAAGTTGCCACCTTGTCACAGTGGGTAAATCACTCAGAATCTCTGAACCTCAGTATCTAATTATGTAAAGCAGGAGAAATTTATGAGTTTTTAATGAAAAATATATAGTTAAAACATAAACTGTGTGTGCCTGACACATTATAAGTGCTTCATGCTTGTTATTATCATGTTGTAAGCTACTGATTGGTAATTTTGAACAAAGAAACACTAAGATCACATTCCTGGAAATGAAGCAAAAATTTTTTTAAGGAAAGAATGAAAGCATTCATGACGTAAGATCTCTGGTAACAAAATCCTTCCAACACCTAGTTGCATTTTGAAGCCATAGCAAACTACAGTTGCACATTTGTAATGGGAGTGCAGTTCAATAGAGAGAGGATAAGTGCAAGGAAGGTTGGTATATCTGCCATTGCACAAGCATCTATATCCTGGGGCTAGCCTTCCTATAGTTTCACAAACTGGTGTGGGACAGAGTGTAATGAATTACAATAATTTGGGACGCCTGGATGGCTCAGCGGTTGGGTGTCTGCCTTTGGCTCAGGGCATGATCCTGGGATCCCAGACTGAGTCCCGCATTGGGCTCCCTGCAGGGAGCCTGCTTCTCCTTCTGCAGGTGTCTCTGCCTCTCTCTCTTTCTGTGTGTCTCTCATGAATAAATAAATAAATAAATATATTTTTTAATAAATAAATATTTTTTTTAAAAAATTACCATAATTTGAGTTCTGGAACTTTGGAACCACTTTCTATGTTAATTCGGAAGCCCTATTGATATGAATAACAAAAGCGGTGACTACCATTTTGCCATCTACTTGCTATATACCAGGCACTCTACTAGCATCCTAAAAGTATAATTGTTTGCATGACTAGGATAGAAGGTTGAAGAAAGAAACCCGGTAACAAGGAAGGTAAAAGTTGTCTGGCTGGGCCCTGGTCACCAGCATTGGTTCAGAGGTTAATCAATGGATTCCACTGATCTCATTGAGCAGATGAGTTCCTTTTCTGCCCTTATGCCTCCTGACGCTTCATATTTGAACAAAGTAAGTGACCTTCCTGGGTAGATGAATATTGTTCTTAAGGTAGGAATATGTAAAGATTTGAGCTCCTCTACTGGATCATCCCTAAAAGACTAAAGGATTTCAATGGTGGTGATAGAGGAGAAGACAATTTTATGATGCTTGCTAGGTAGAGTAAGCAACAGTGCAGAAGAATAAAGACGTGTGCAGAGTATATTTGGGGGGTTGTGAATAGTTGAAGGGGATCATATAAAGTGTCTGGTGTGGCTATGGTGGGAGAGCCAACTGGGCAGGTAGATTGGGCTTCATTGAAGGATCTTGCAGCCTGGATTTTACTGTGTTGGTTGTGAGAAACTAAATACAATTTTAAAATAGGGGTATTCCGTGCCTGGACCTAAGTTTCAGTGAGATAATTTTTTGCAGCTGTGTGAAGGATGTTTTGGAGTCTGGAAGTCCATATGGAGGCTATTAACGATAGCCCAGACAGTGACAGAGTTTTCACATTTGTTCCCTTGTTTTCAAAGTTATATAAGTTTATTGTAGAAAAAAATTTTATATGGAAAAAATGAAGAGGGTGAAAGCAGCATACTCCAGAAGCAATGTATTCTGATGTCTTTTTAAAAAAATATTTTATTTATTTATTCATTAGAGACACAGAGACATAGGCAGAGGGAGAAGCAGGCTCCCTGAGGGGAGCCTGATGCAGGACTTGATCCCAAGACCCTAGGATCACACTCTGAGCCAAAGGCAAACGCTCAACCAATGAGCCACCCAGGCATCCCTCCCATCTCAATTTTTAAAAATCCATCGTAAACATAACTTTTTTTTATTTATGATAGTCACACACACACACAGAGAGAGAGAGAAGCAGGCTCCATGCACTGGGAACCCGACGTGGGACTCGACCCCAGGTCTCCAGGATCGCGCCCTGGGCCAAAGGCAGGCGCCAAACCGCTGCGCCACGCAGAGATCCCCTCATAAACATACCTTTGATGGCTGTGTAGTGTTCCGCTATAGGGCAGCCCTGGTAGCTCAGTGGTTTAGCACCGCCTTCAGCCCAGGGCATGATCCTGAGGACCTGGTATCGAGTCCCATGTGGGGCTCCCTGGATGGAGCCTGCTTCTCCCTCTGCCTGTGTCTCTGCCCCTCTCCCATGAATAAATAAGTAAAACCTTTTTTTTTTTTAAAATAAAATCGTTTAAAAAATATTCCGCTATACACATTTTTCAGAATTTACTTAAGTATTCTCTTCATATTGAGTTGTTTTCACTTTGTTTTAGATAGAGAGCACACACATTGGTGGGGGGACAGAGGGAGAGGGACAGAGAGAATCTTAAGCCAGCTTCCTGCTCAGCATGGAGCTGGACTCAGGCTCAATTTCACAACCCTGAGGTCAAGACCTGAGCCAAAATCAACAGTCGGAGGCTTAACGACCTGTGCCACCCAGGTGACCCTCATATTGAGCATTTGAAGTAGTTCAGAGTAAACACCTGAGTTGGGCCCAGTTGAGCCTTTCTCTGGGATTTTTCAAACTAGAATTGGGAAACCCAAGGCATTCCCCTTCTAAGGAAACTGGCATGTTCTCTGCTGAATGAAGAAGCTATTTTGTTGCTAAATTCCTTATCTATCCTGGATATTAACCCCATTATCAGATATGTGACTTGTGATTATTTTCTCCCATCCTGCCTTTTCACTCTGTTGTTTCTTTTGACGTGTAGAAGTTATAGTTTCGAGTTGTCCCATTTGTGTTTTGAAAATTTTGTTACCTGTGCTTTTGAAGTGTTGTCTGATTTAATAAAACCACCAATATAATCTACTTTCAGAAAGGGATACCACCCCCATTCACCCCCCCTCCCATTGATTAGATTATGTTAGCAAAGGGCTGGAAGGAAGGGTACCCTGTTTTCAAGCGCTGTGGTGAACATTTGTATCTTCTTCTGGAGCTATTTGCTAATAGACGTTGCCCTAGTAAGCAAGTTTTTGTTTCTTGACTATTACTGGACCTAAAAATACTTAAAAAGCATACAATGAAGATTTCTGATTGATGCCAATTATAAATACGCCTCCAGAATCATTGTGACTATGTTTGATATAGGCAAAATTAAGTTCAACAGGTAAAATTATGGCAAGAGCACGTATGTATTTCATTTCCTCACCCCAGCTTCTGTCCAGGTCCACCCATCTCTTCTTTGTAGGACCCACCTTCCCACTTAAGTGCCCAAGATGAGTTTGAGTCTTGGTCCCACTCGAATAAGGATGAATCTTACTTAAGGTAGACGTTACCTTAATTTGGAGGTTTTTACATTTTTAAAAAATTATTTAAGAAAGAGAAAGTGCACACTACTGGGGGAAGGGGCAGAGACAGGGGGAGAAGCAGACTCCTCAAGGACCCTGGGATCATGACCTAAGCTGAAGAAAGATACTTACCAACTGAGCCAGCCAGGTGCCCCTTAATTTGGAGTTTAAAGTTATCCCTGTGGCAGTAAAATCCCTTTCTTCTTTCAAGGAAAAGAAAATAGGGAAAAATGTAAAAGGAGATACCAGTTCTCCATGAACCGGTTAGCAGAGACGCTTCTCCACCCTATTATTCCTGCTCCTCATTTCCCTTCCCTTAGTCCTCACATTCTTAGAGCCTTTGATCCACAGGAATCAGCCTGGACACTGCACTGGGGAAGTCCAAATTCCATTGCAGCTAGGGCGTTAGGTGGACAGGTGAAATGTGTTCTTGGCATCCCAGAAACACTTAAAATCTTTGTCTAGTGAAATATGATTATCTGTGGTAGTTAATTCTTCAGGATTATTCTACAGTACAATTGGGTAAGTGTATTGTTCTAGGAACCTGGCCACTATGTATTTTTTTCTTTGGGAAAAATTTCCAAACAATCAATTAATAAGCACATTTTCAGAACAAAGACTTTATAAGTTGTGACTAACTTTTCTTGTAAATTGAGAGTTAAATTCATTTCCAAGCTAGACACTAGTTGACTTTAAGGATACACATATAAAAAAAATCTAGAACATTTAAAATAAATTTTTAGAACACAGTCCATCACTTCACCTATATGAAACTTATGGAACTTACTTTGAAATCATGGGAGAACCCCATGATTTATACATATTGTATATGTGTCAATATGCATACATACATCTTAAAATTATAATTTCCCAAAACAGCTTCCTTTTATCTGGATAAAACAAAGCAACACTGAAGACAAAGCATGAATGCAAGAGAAGGAGGTAATAACTACCATTTTCACTAGTAGCACACCTCAGCTTTGACAATGAAAACATTAGGTATTTCTTGAAGATTGTTCAAAAGATAATGCTCAAAATGGGTTTTGTAAATCATTTATTATGATTGAAAGGGAAGAAAATGATAGGAGACAAATATTACAATTAAACACGTAACATTATTCTTTTGTAACCAATCGTAATAACATACTTTGAATTTTTTTAAATGGCTACATAAGTAATTTCCCAGAAAATAAAATTTTCACATCATCAGTTACAGAAAATTGATTTCTTTCCATCAAAATATTTTATCTCTGTTCTATCAAAAATAAATGCCAAGTGTAAGGTACCACCATTTAAGCTAAGCCTTCACTACTTGTTCAAATTAGAAGATCTGGAGGGGGGTGTGCTTACCAGATGGTGAACTAACTACTGCCTGAGAATAAAATCCTCACACATATGTAAGCTGTGCCAAGCCCCTGGCTCACCAACTAATGATTATTGAACAGTTTTCTGGGAACTAAGAAACACTATTGTATCCCAGCCAAAAAATTCCTGTCAGTCATCACAAACTGGTAACTGGTATATTCTCAAAAACCAACTTGCTTATGCAGTGAGTGGTTGTGGCTCAAAAGACTTAGGGGAAACAGTAAATGGAAATATATTTCTATGGAGGTTTTTTTTTTTTATCTTTTTGACATTAACAATAAAGTAAAATCTTAGTTGAGCAGGGTATTTCTTGGCTCTGATGAGATGGAATATTTTTAAAAGGCTTAGTGTGACAACAGTACATTGCCATAGGGTGAAAGCAGCAAAGAAGAAAAATATGAAGGCTCTGCCAACAAATTAATTCAGCAGCTAACATTTTTTATTCAAACTGGTTAAAAAAATACCACACACAAAGTGATAAATATATGTTCAAAAAATAAATACAAATATTCTATACATAAATAAAATTAAGTATACTCATGATTACTATTGCAATTAGTCTTACAATATAATTTTCATGTCTTATCACAGTTTCATTTTTATCATGAATACTAATTACTTTGTTTGACATATACTGAAATGAACTGACCACTTATGTAACCTAGCAAAGTAATACATTTTAGATACTCTCAACTAAAATTTTACCTCCTTTGACAGAAGAATTCTCTTTTCTTTTAAAAAATATTCTGAGAATTTATGTTAAAACTATAATGAAAAAGAACTATATGAGGGCAAAATATAAGAACTGTCTTTGCTTTCAAAGACATTATTTAACAAAATAAGGTCAAGATGACCCAGCACCAAATGCAATGAAATGTGGGCAATATTCCAGTGAATGCGGGCTATCTAGTAATAGCCAAGGAATTTGGGGAATCACTGTCTTATTCTAAACTTTATACACTCCAGTGATCTGAAAAGGTGACAGAGTATACTTCCAAGTACCACACAGGAGGTTCTGGTTACCTAACTCTCATTTTCTTACAAGATTCATAGTGCCAGAGTTACTGCACTCGCTCCAATAATTTACCCCTAAACAGCATCCTTCAGCTGTTTCTGACACTATATACTCTACTTCTTTCCAAAGACCATATCATTAATTAAAAGCACATTTAATTACAGTACTTAATTTCTTGGCGGTGAGAATTTCCAAATAATCAACTGGTTTGCCAAATGAGAGTCTGGAATCTCCCTTTGCCAAAATATATTTTTTTTAAAGACAAAAAATGCTATGTTGCATGATATGTCTGATAGCAAGGGACAAAGGAGGTGGGGAAAGATGAATTCTAACCCATTTAATCTAAGAGAAAATCAGCATGCGGGCAAATTTTGTATTTATGTTTTATTAGTAGTATTCATTTGAGTATTTAAGAAATAAATAAACCCCCACATTTTTAAAGTCTAGAATACCAACGTGTGGGTGCCATGCTGTCAGGGTGTAAATGAACTTTTTTGCAGCTGATGCAGCCATTGCCTGGAGGATGGGAGTGAATGTTCAGGCTCCCGAGCTTTCAAAGTAAAGTGGGTCCTTTAGTTGGTCTGCTACTTGACAGAAGGGGCTGGCTTCCCACTGCCCTGGCTTCGGGTCCCCGAGTCTGGGCTGACAGCAGTGCTGGAGCAGAGAGGTGGTGAAAGGCTGCCTTTTGCTGATGGAAGTTGTTTATGTAACTGGCGATCAAAAGAGTGATTTCTAGAATCTAAAACAAGAAAAATAGAATTGTTAATGCTCCGGAGAAGTGCTCATCATATGTTCAGCACCATCAAGGCATTGACATATTTTGCCCTGCTTCAACCAGAAAAACGAATGGATCTTAAAGAACCATTAAGTTTGGGAATCCCTGGGTGGCTCGGCAGTTTAGCGCCTGCCTTTGGCCCAGGGTGTGATCCTGAAGTCCCAGGATCGAGTCCCGTATCAGGCTCCCTGCATGGAGCCTGCTTCTCCCTCTGCCTGTGTCTCTGCCTTTCTCTCTCTCTCTGTGTGTCTTTCATGAATAAATACAAAATCTTTAAAACAAACAAAAAAAGAACCATCCAATTTAGTGGCGATATTAAAAAATGTGACAATAGCACAAGTCTACCAATTATCTTAAAGCCGCATTCGTGCATAAATGAAGAAATCTGGGGATCCCTGGGTGGCGCAGCGGTTTGGCGCCTGCCTTTGGCCCAGGGCGCGATCCTGGAGACCCAGGATCGAATCCCACATCAGGCTCCCGGTGCATGGAGCCTGCTTCTCCCTCTGCCTGTGTCTCTGCCTCTCTCTCTCTCTCTCTGTGACTATCATAAATAAATAAAAATTAAAAAAAAAATGAAGAAATCTGGTGCATAATATCAATAAATTTACTTATTTAAACTAAGTAAAGTTCTAAAAAAAACAAATAAATAATAAAAATAAACTAAGTAAAGTTCTGAGTATGTCTCAATCTTCTGCATTTATTGGCTAACTGCCTTCACTTAAATGTCTGCCATTAAAAAATGTTTCAGATTCTAAAAAAAATAGTCTCTGACAATTTTAAGACTGTTAAAGTTTTAGGAAACTCAGTTTCTCATTCTTTTTACTAAAACTAGAGTTAATACGAAAATATAGCCTTTGTACTTATTGTTTTTGCTTACAGACATTAAAACTACAAAGAACAAGTAATGTCTTAATTATAAGACTTTTCTCTTTAATGAGTCTGTAACATGAATTACCCCAAGTAAATAAGAAAATTGTGTATAAAGTACCTGACAACAACTTACATCAAGACCACTTATTTTGAATCTTCTGTATACAAGACACTGGGCTAAAACAGTTAACAATTCCATCATTTCATTCTTAAGCCAAAAAAAAGTAAGTGGCATCATATAATTTTTTCGATGAAAAAGACAAAGCTTAGCAAGATGAGATAAGCCAGAATTTGGACCTAGAACTGTTTGATTATAAGTAAATCTGTTTTTCCATCTACAAGTTAGTTTTTGCACAATAAATGTTTTAGCATGAAAAAGCTAGTATAAAAACGTTAGTAGAAAGGCTTCTACTCACCTTGGGTTTTGCCATGGCAAAAAGTAATTTCTCTGTTGGCTTGTCCTTTGAATGTGTGTTGTTAATGACTATCATGAAATCATCTTGATGACCCCCAAAGGTCATCAGACTCTTGTACACATAGCTGACTATTAACCTCTTCAAAGAGAAGAAAAAGTTAATATCATATATACCTTCTACTTTCAAAGAAAGATGAGAAATGATTAATATATTTCCATTGAAATGCTAATATTAATGAAACTAATGTAACATTCTATTTTAACTATACTTCACTAAAAATATGCTAGTATTAATTATATATAGTAAAAATTATTTTCTAAAATAAAATCTACTTTTGGATCTATGATTCAAGATAGAAATGTACTAATTTTATATAGGCATAATTTACCTTTATAATTAAAATACAGTTTGATTCTGACACTAACTGTGGAAAAAACAGAAAACAAAAAGAAAATAAAAAGCACCTATATTCCCAGCATCTAGTGGAAGACTACTGTTAATATCTTGTATGTGTCCTCTAAGATCTCTATCCATATTAGGTTGAACCATATGAAACTGATGCTTTTTAAAAATTTTTTTAAATTTTTTTATTTTTTTAAAAATTTTTTGAAACTGATGTTTTTTAAGGTTAAAAAAAAAAAAGGTCAGGGATGCCTGGGTGGCTCAACAGTTGAGCATCTGCCTTCAGCTCAGGTCATGATCCTGGGGTCCTGGGATCCAGTGCCGTATCAGGGTCCCCATGGGGAGCCTGTTTCTCCCTCTGCCTATGTCTCTGCCTCTTTCTGTGTGTCTCTCATGAATAAATAAATAAAACCTTTAAAAAAATGATCAAATATTGGCAAATCCATATGGTTCATCTTCGTATACATATTTTGATATAAACACAAATGATATGCATATTGTTTTTAGGATTCTGCTTCTTTTTAAATGTAATAAATTATGAATATCTTTTCACGACAACAAATGCCATTGTATAACATCCTTTTAAGTGATTTGATAGCTAATTCTTATTTAACTAATCTCTTATTGCAGGAGATTTATTTATTTTATTTTTTATTTTTTTATTTTTTATAATAAATTTATTTTTTATTGGTGTTCAATTTACCAACATACAGAATAACACCCAGTGCTCATCCCGTCAAGTGCCCCCCTCAGTGCCCGTCACCCATTCACCCCCACCCCCCACCCTCCTCCCCTTCCACCACCCCTAGTTCATTTCCCAGAGTTAGGAGTCTTTATGTTCTGTCTCCCTTTCTGGTATTTCCCACACATTTCTTCTCCCTTCCCTTATATTCCCTTTCACTATTATTTATATTTTGCAGGAGATTTAAATCATTTTTTGTTACTATCTTAAAACAATATTTCTTTTTTTTTTTTAAGATTTTATTTATTCATGAGAGACACACAGAGAGAGAGAGGCAGAGACACAGGCTGAGGGAGAAGCAGGCTCCACACAGGGAGCCCGATGTGGGACTCAATCATGGGTCTCCAGGACCACGCCCTGGGCTGAAGGCAGGTGCCAAACCGCTGAGCCACCTGGGCTGCCCTTAAAACAATATTTCAATGCATATTTTTTGGCGTATTTCATAATACACATACCTAATTATTTCTTTAGTTATAAATCTCAATAACTGGAATTACTACCTCAAAAAAAATAAAAGACTCTCCTCTGGAAAAGTTATACCCAGTGACATTCCTAGCACTCTAGTCTTAACACTAGATATAATAATTCTTTTAAATCTCTGCCAACCTGACTAGTGAAAAGTAGAATCTCGCTGTTTTAAATTATTTGATTACTAGTGAAACTAACATTTTAAAATACATTTTTGAACACTTGTATTTCTTCTCTGAATTGTGCTGGCTCATTTGTCTATTAATGGGTTTATTGTTTATCATTTCCTTATTGTTTCATAAGGATATAAACTCTTTGCCATGTATGCAGCAAATCTTTTTTCCCATCTGTAGCATAAAATTTTAAAAATATAATTAAGAAATGTATAGGTAAAGGAATCTGTGTATCTAATGATTAGCTTGCAAGTCTCTAAGCAGACCATTCCAGCACTGAACGCCCCACAAGCTGCAGTCAACTGGTGTCCACTTTCTGGCCTTGGTGTCCAACTCCCAGGGTCTGAGGGACTGGCTTACTTACCTATGGTAATTCAATACTAGTCTACAATTCTTTGTTGACTTTAGGTCATCAATTTTATAACCTATCTTCAAGCTACCCATTCAAGAACTGAAAAGCATTCAGGAAATAAAAAGTTCTTCAAAAAGTTTTTTTAGCAACCATAAGGAGAAACTACTATAACACTAAAGAATAGTTTGGTTTCAAGAAATTCTTAGTGATCCCCGACTACAGCTGGACATAGGAGAGCCCAGTATACCTACCAGGTGAATTTAACAATTCCTGTCTGCCAGGTTTAAAAAAAACAAAACAAAACAAAAACAGGAAAAAATAATCTAACAATATGAAATATGATAGAAAATAAGGCAAATAAACATGTAGAAAGCACAGTTTAACTTTATATTTAAGCATGTTAAAAGTTCTAAAATACCACATATGTACAAGTGAACTGGTAAGTAATATTACAGAAAGTTACAGAAGCCTTAGTGATGCTGAACCTAAACTTTGGTAATTAAAGTTTCTACATTAATGTTATCTTAAAGACTTTCATTTTGCACAGGAAGTAACCTCCCTGACATGATAAATTAGTAATCATTTTACAAATATGACCACGAATACAATTTAGGCATGGTATCTTAATATTTTCCTCATACGCAATATAAAACCCGTCCAACCATGTTTTAAAAGATTAAATTATAATCACAGTTGTATTTGTAAAATGACTATTTGTTATACAGCATCGGAAAAATGTTATCTGTGTATGAGAAAAATCATATGAAGAGATCATTACTTTCTATGTACATTGCAATGCAAATAGTTGACTTAGTACAAAACTTAAACTTACCATGGAGTTGTATTCTAAGATGCTTAAACCATCCTCATGGATAGCCAGCCACATGAAAGTACTTCCGAGTGCTGATGGAGTTATGGGCTGTGAAGGGTGCAAATATACTGTATAAATAAATGCTAAGTAAAATCACAGAAGCATTTTTTCATCAAAATGCAATGCAACATTTGCAACAACATCGTATTAAAAAAATCTCTTTAGAAGGGAGAAAAAAAGAAAATAAAACCTATCGGGGGGAATCTCTCTTGGCGTGGAGGCAATATCACATAATGGAAAGAGCAGTGAATCTGATATTAAGAGACGTGGGTCTGAAATCCAAATATGCCACTTATTCAGCTGTACATTTGGACAAGCTACTGAATCTCTCCGTGGCTCAATTTTCTCATCTTTAGAATGGGAACAACAATGTTTAATCTTACTTTTCTTTTGTTTTAAGAAGCTAATCATTAATAAGCTTGTGGGTTTCTATGATGACCAAAATCCTAATGAAACAAAATATGCGGATATGCTTTCTAAGGTGTGTGTAATACTACTGCAACAACATAAAGGATTAGGATTATAAAAGTACACTTTTGCTGAAAGTTTATTAAATCTGATATTCAATGACTAATAACAATAGAATAAAAAGAAAATATTAAACTGTGGGATGAATGGTAATGAGAAATACCAAAATTTCCACTAAATTCCTTATTGTATAAAAGCAATGAAATTATGTTAATAAAAAGATCTCACCACCAGCCCCCAATTAAAACCCATGAATGATTTTGAGCATTCTACAATGACTGTTTAACAAGAACTGAAATTCTAATAAAAACTTAACTACTTCTCTTAAACTTTATAAAAGAAACAGAGATGAGAGATAAGGAACTGGGATGAACCTATAATATTTATATAAATCTATAGTATTTCTATATATACTATATTTTATATAGTAAAACTTTTCAGAATTTCATGTATAAAAAACCCCTGGGTTACCATCTACTGAGAATTGGTTTGCAAAGGATAGGCAACCATTGCAAAGGATGCCATTCAGCTCTTTAACAAACAAAACATTGTTTTTGTTTCTTTGGTGAAACAAAACATGGCATATACATGCAGTGGAATACTTTTTAGCTTTGAAAAAAGGAAATTCTGGGCAGCCCAGGTGGCTCAGGGGTTTATCGCCGCCTTCAGCCCAGGGCCTGATCCTGGAGACCTGGGATCGAGTTCCACGTTGGGCTCCCTGCATGGAGCCTGCTTCTCCCTCTGCCTGTGTCTCTGCCTCCCTCTCTGTGTGTCTCTCATGAATTAATAAATAAAATCTTAAAAAAAAAAAAAGGAAACTCTGACACATGCTACAACATGGATGAACCCTGCAGACATTCTGCAAAGGAAAATGAGCCAGTCACAAAAGGACAAATAATTCCTCTTAGATGAGGTTTCTAGAGCAGTCAAATTCACAGAACAGGAAGCAGAATGGTGGTTATCTGGGCCTAGGGAGAAGGGGCAATAAGGAGTATGGAGGTTTATTTGGAAAGATGAAAAAGTACTGGAGGTGGAGGGTGGTAAGGATAGCATAATGACGTGAATGTGCTTAATACCATAGAAACGTATACTTAAAAATGGTTAAAATGCTATATTTGATGATATATATATTTATCCCCCCTCCCAAAATGGATGTCGTTAAGCAAACAAAGGAGGTGTTTTTGTAGTATAAAGGAAGAAAAGTGAGCAAAGAAAAGATGCCAGTCGTGCAACATGCAAATGCTACATATTATTTAATAATATTTCTGTACTAAAAGGCACAGAACAAATGATCAAAGATGGATATTTAATATTTCTTGCAATGCTGAAATTAGAATTAAAATTCATTATAAGAGGCATCTGGGTGGCTCAATGGTTGGCTTAGGTCGGGATCCCAGGGTCCCAGGATCGAGCTCCCCATGGGGCTCCCTGCATGGAGCCCTCTATGTCTCTGCTTCTCTCTCTGTCTTTCATGAATAAATAAAATCTTTAAATAAATAAATAAATAAATAAATAAATAAATAAATAAATAAATAAATAAATTCATTATAAAATGCTGATCTAACCCTTATATTTTAACCCTTATATTAATCTAACCCTTATATTTTTAGAAAACATATGTTCAACTCCTCATAAATGTATTAACTTGAGAGATGTTCAAGCACTGACTTAGTATATGGCTTCCAGTACCAGTAGCAAAATAATTTCTTACCTCACCACGATACAGTCACTCATGGAATCAGAGTAAGATAGCCTAGATTTTATTTTTTCTAGTCTGAGTTGTCATGTATAGATGACAAAACTAAGGTTAACTGAGTTGCCCAAAGTGGCGCAGCTATTCAGCAAAATTTATTAAGCAATACTTCTATGCAAAGCAAGACGTGAGCACTAGAGGAGAATTGCAGGATCAGTGAGTCTATGCCCTGATGATGTGTGCAAGCTATCAGTGAGGACAGACCTAACACACAGAAAGAGAACATAAGACGAGAAGTATTTTAGGAACCCTAGAGAGTTTAAGGTGACACGGTTCAAGAGAAAGAAGCAGAATTCAGACGTATAGTTCTTCCCCCGGGGACTGGGCTGGCCATCCCCCGTGGCAGGGTGCAGCTCTCCGTCCTTAGCGTGCTGCAGCGCTCTGTCCCTGTCACTCTGTGTTCACCCTACAAGGCTTGTTTCCCGCCTGCTGCAAGTGGGCTGGGAGTTCCTGGAGGTTTGGGCCCAACTCATCTGAAAACACGGCCTGATGTATCCCTAGGTACATAATGTTTGGCCAACAGAAGCCGCTAAATACTAAACAAGTGAGTGAACAAGTGACAGAGTGAGTGACAGATGTGTGAGAGGCTGTGTGGTCGAAGAGAAGTAAGTGGGATTCAGCGGTCACCCCAGTCTCATGGTGAGCCTGCTGAGTGTGAGTGACCTACGGTCGGGGGAAGGGAAGTGAAGCACAAGGCACAGATGGAGAGGCCACTCGCTCTCCTGCCCTTTCTTAGTACCCCTTCATTGTTTTCTTTACATTGTTGGGAATTTCCTCATTTCCTTCTTAAAAGCCCACTACACCACACATGGGGGGCCTGTGGTCCCTGTCGGACTTCACTCAGCTGAACAGGGTCAACCGCACAGGTTAGGGTGTTAATTCTGCTGCTCCCTCCCATCCTTTCTTACTTTCGCAAGAAACAACTTGGCACCAAAGAATGGCCACTTCCTGGCTACGGTCAAATAAATGCGTACACAGTCAGCAGCACTGTGACCCCGGAGGGCCATCCATCTGGTCGACAGTCGCTGGCAGAGCTGCCTATGAAGAAAACAAAAAACGAAAAGGCAAAAGCAAAGACATAAACAGTGCATCATCCTCCTGAGGCAAAGCTCTCCTTGAGCCAATCCTAGGCATGACTGGGCGTCGCCCAGGAGGAGCTGTTATTTTCTGATTCCCATCTCACCACTGTCCACCCCTCATCCTTTCAGGACATTCCTTTCCCCACATTCTCATAGTATTAGTGCTCTCAGCATGACCTAGATTCTCCATCTCCCACCCCATCAGGCAAAGTAAAAAAAAAAAAAAAAATCTGATGAGAGGCATCAGGATGGCTCAGTTGGTTGAGCACCAGACTCTTGGTTTGGGCTCAGGTCATGATCTCGGGGACTGATGTCGAGCCCCATGTCGGGCTCTGCACTCGGTAAGGAGTCTGCTTGAGGATTCTCTCTCTCCTTCTCCCTCTGCCCCTCTCTCCACTCACGTGCTCACACACACACATGTGCTGTCTCAGGTAAATAAATCTTTATTTTTTTTTAAAGATTTTATTTATTTATTCATGAGAGACACACTCAGAGACAGACAGAAAGAGAGAGAGAGAGAGAGAGAGAGGCAGAGACACAGGCTGAGGGAGAAGCAGGCTCCATGCAGGGAGCCTGACGTGGGACTCAATCCTAGGACTCCAGGATCACGCCCTGGGCCAAAGGCAGGCGCTAAACTGCTGAGCCACCCAGGGATCCCCAAATAAATCTTTTTAAAAAAATATGATACACTGGGATGCCTGGGTGGCTCGGTGGTTGAGCGTCTGCCTTTAGCTCAGGGCATGATCCTGGAGTTCTGGGATCGAATCCTGCATTGGGCTTCCTGCAGGGAGCCTGCTTCTCCCTCTGCTTATGTCTCTGCCTCTCTCTCTCTCTCTGTGTCTTTCATGAATAAGTAATTAAATCTTAAAAAAAAAATTTGATAAACTAACATCAAACCTTTCTCATGGGAATAACTTACATTTTAAAAGAAAAGTACAAGACATTGAGACCAAAGAATGAATCCTTAATGGTGGAATTTTATGTGATGCCACCTCTGGCTTGGAGAGATGTTGGCTGCGGGAGGAAGATGCCTTAAATAAAATCACAATGGCAACTGCTCACTCTATATAGACAACAGACTGATCTTAAATGTTTCTATTTTGGAAAACTCATGGTGAATTGGATTTGCCTCTATTTTTCAACTGAATCAGCTTTTCTTTGAATATTCTGTAAAACCAAACTATTATACCAGTTGTATTTAATTAAAAATTTATAGTAAAAAATCTTGTATAAGAAAATTGTTTCTTTTTTTTTAAATAGTTTGTTTTTATGTCAATTTGTTTATAATGAAATCCTAAGAGGTAAAATGTTTTTGGTAAACACTTCATAAAATTAAACACAGTACTGGCCATTTTTTCCCTTTTATTAGCAGGATTAATTTGGACAAGAATGAATAAGAGCAAATGAAAAGTAGATCTTCTAAATCAAGGTAAATTTTTTTTCCTTACAAGACTATTAATTTTCTTTAAAGATTTTATTTATTTGAGAGAGAGAGTGAGAGCACGAGTGGGAGAGAGAGAGAGAGAAAGAGACAGAGAAAGGGAGAGAGAGCATGACTGAGGGGAGGGGAAGAGGGAGAAGCAGACTCCCCGGTGAGCAGGGAGCTTGACGTGGGGCTGGATCCCAGGACCCTGGGATCATGACCTGAGCCGAAGGCAGGTGCTTAACTGACTGAGCCACCCAGGTGCTCCCTTAACAACTTTAAATATGGATTCTCCAGTTTCTAGGTCCATCTTAAATTTTAAAAAATCTATAACCTCTTGGGATTCAACAATATTAAAAAAATCTTAAGAAAATTGCCATGTATAATAATTTTCATCTTTAAAATTTGAACAGAAGAGTATCACCAACAGTCCAGTGTGATTCTATCCTTTAGATTCACAAGTAGGAGTGCCTGGGTGGCTCAGTGAGTTAGACAGCTTGGTTTCCTGCTCCTTACTCAGCAAGAGTCTGCCAGAGATTCTTTCTCTCCCTCTGCCCTTCCCCCCTCCTCACTCTCTAAAATAAGTAAATAAATATTTTTTAAAAATAAATAAAAATTTAAAAATGAAGAGTCACAAGTAGTTCCTTACCTTAACTGTTCTTCAGAAGAGTCATCTCTATACCTTTTAGGATAAAATTTTTCTATGACTTGTTTTAGAGTTTGATTTGTTTTGCACTGATTAGTAACATGCCCCGCTGGAGTTGAAAAGGGTCTTTCAAAATCTCCAATCTCCACCTAATTGGAAATCCAAAGAGAAAATAATGGGATATTGAAAAGATTTTTAAAAGTTAGTTTTATTCTTTCTAAACATTCTCTATAATATATAATATATAAAATTATCATGATTGAGTGATTATTGAATTTATAATCATGCATAGATGCTATTAATAAAATTTAAATTCCATTTGTATTCTAATTTTGGAAAAAAATCTGTAATTCAAACATTTCAATTCCATTTCTACGCAAACTATCCTTTGTAAATGTTGTCATCTAGTAGTATTTCCCAACGGCCACTAATATTACCCATAACAGCACAAAACACTTTTTCATTTTTAAGGTATTATTTTAATTACCAGTAATAAGGCAAAATAGAGGTTAAAAATAAAATACAAAGTTATAAAGCTATGAGGAGTCTCAAAAAAGTGTTGTTTGTACCTCTTAAGAGTCTCTATTGAATATAATGGAACAGAAACTACATTCTCATTACTTTCTTCCTAGATTTTCTCCATAAATGGTTCTGTATCCATCCCCTTATTCTTTATTCTGGGAATAGACCCCTTTATTCCTCTTTCTCCCTGAATGAAAATATGTTCAATCTTTATCTCTATTAATGAGGCTACACAGATGCTATTCTCTACCTACCCATCCATTTCTCCATCCACTCACTCACCCACCCATTTATCCAAACCTATGTTGAGTCTCCATTATATGTCAGGCACTATACTACATGGAATTAAATTAAAAAAAAATAGTTAAGCACAGTTCCCACCCTCAGATTTTACTGTCTAGTAGAGGAGACTGAAGTATAAACAAAGTATTTATACTTATAACGACTTGTGTCAAGTGCCTTGTATAGGTAGGGTACCAAAGAGGGCTCAAGGGGAGAAATGGAGGGGGAACATTCAGATGAATGTCCTACTGAATGTTTATATCCAATAAAAATATATGTTTATATCTTTTTATTTTAAAAATAAAAAGAACGTTCACATCCTTCCATTCAGCACTCTCCAACAAGCAGATGGAGGGATCCATCCAGACTGGGTGGGGTCTCCATCTCAAGAGGGCCTTCTGCCTCCAGGCAAGCTGTTAGCACAACCAACCTCTGAGATTCTGACCCTTGTGTCTTCTCTTTCCTGGCTCTTCATCTGACTCACTGCTGTCTACAATCCTCATCTGAGCTTTGCCCTTCCAGTGTATTCTATGTCTCTAGGTCTCCGACCCAGTTTCTTGTTGGTTTCCTGGCTTGGCCCGGCTGTTTAGCTCTCATCCCCATCTTCTATCTCCTTCTCTAATTTCTTCACACCAAATACAAGTTGTCCATCAGCTCTTCAAACATACTAAAATCCTTCCCCCAGAGCAAGCTTTTTACTGTCCCCACCTACCACAAGGTTGTACTCGGCACAGCTACCTGCGAAACCTAAGAGCAAGATTTCACCCCCAAGGAGATGGCATTTGGATAAACAATAGTTACAAAGATTGGCCATTCAAGGCAACCTTTCCTTTTGGGGAACCCTACAGTGGATCTCCACACTCAGCATCCCCTCTCCAGCACCTGGCATACTATACTGTGAGGGACAGAATGAGCACAGAAATGCTTGCAGAATAATTGAAAATCAATTCACAGGATTCCCAATATGACTCACATCAACATAATGCACTACCAGACACTATCTACAGTGATTAATGGGTTACCTCCAAGAATTTCCTGAGATGCAGAATATCAACAGGGACCTAGAGATATTTAAATTACAACTGAAATAATCTTTCGTCTACAGACCTTAGAGTAGTCTATTTCATTTGTCTTCACAAAGACTACTCTAGGAAAAGAGAACAGAGGTATTATTTAACTTTCCTTTCAGAGATGGAGAAATGATACTTTTTAGTTAGCAACATGTTCAGAATTTTCTAGCTGTACATATACTCTCTACTCCTTCCTCAAATTCATCTAAAACATGTTAGAAGTATATGTCTCCAAATTACGTTACAGTTTTTCTTGGAGAAACTGCCTGACAAAATTACAAGTTGAAAGAGGCAGACTAATTTAAATTTTAGTAAAAATGAGAGTGATTATAGAATCTGTGCTTTTAGAGAACTAGAGCCTAGAAGGGCAGCAGATAGGACATTATACCTAATCCTATCACCAAGAAAATATGTGACCTATTTGTCTTTTCCACAGCTTTTCATCACTTGCAAAAAGAGAACCCTCAGTGTAGCATGAATGCTTTAAATTTTGGATGATCATAAAACTGTTAAAAAAGTGAACTAAATTATCAACTATTCATTCCTCCATGAAGAATGGGCGACACGTAAGGCACTGTGCTAGGTACAAAGATGACTAGGGACAGCCCCTGCCCTCAGGGAGGCTACAGTCAGTGATGCAAAGTGGAAACAAATCAGTAATAACAAACCAATGAGGTAAAGATAGTACTGTGCAGGACAGGACAAACACCCCAAGAATTCAGGAAGGTTTCCCAGAATAAGTGACACCAATGATGAGAATTAAGGGATACACTGAAATTAACAGGTGAAGGAATGGGGATCGAGATGTTCCCAGGCAGAGCAGACAAACACGTAAACATAAGAGGTAAGAAAAAGTGAGCCACATGCACGTCAGGGAACTGTGCAAGGAACCACAGTTTACACTTTGGTGGAGCATAAAGTTCAAGGCAGGGAATATTAACAGATGATGCTGGAGAGGCACACAGAGCTTAGATCATGATGTTCTTCTGTGTAAACAAAGGGAATGACGCCGCTAGCTAGATTCACATGCTTGCTAAATCTCCACCCCAGTTCCTCAGGCTGCCAAACAAACCACCATGGCACAGCTTCCAGGCACAGGTCTTAAGAAAATGGCAGTCTCCACTTCTTGTCTCTCTTGCCATCCAACCACCATTCTGTGAGGAAGCACATGCAGCCATGTGACAAAGCCATGGGGAGGGGTTCCTGCTGACGCGCCAGCACAAGTCCCGACTACCAGCCGGAGTCGAGCACCAAACATGGATGTGGAGTCTTCAAATGATTCCATCCTGCAGCCACAGAGTTGCAGCCAGCCTCTGGGTGAGGCCAGCTGATGCCACATGCTGCAGAGACAAGCTGTCTTCACTCATCCCTGCCCAAATTATTATTTTAAGTGATAGAATCTTGGAGCCATTTTTTTAATGTAGCAATAGATAACTGGAACAATCTCTCTAGCATCTGGGTGGAGGACAAATTTGCGGGGGATCAAACCAGAGAAAGGCTCATGAGTTAGAAGTCCGCTGCAGGAGGGATGGTGGTCCAAACCACAGCAGTGGTGGCCAACGTGCAGAGGAATCATGAGGAGCATGTATCTAAGAGTTAAATGGATGGGACATGGTGACTGGTGGGACCGGGTGAAAAGGAGGGTTGTCAGTGATGATTCCTGGACTTGGAGCTTGCATGGGGGACTGCACAGAGATAGTAGCACAGTAAGGAGACAGAATGTGAAGGAAAAAGAGAGAAGATGATTACTTCAGTTCTTGATATGTTGAATTTAAGGAGCCCATGAAAGAAGTGAACTGGAGAGAAAAGATTTGGGAATCAATGACAGGTGGTAGATAAAATAAACTGTGACAGTGTGCAGAGTACAAGGACCGAAAACCTTAGGTATCTGGTATCTAAGCCTTTGTCCCAATGACATATCATAGAGTTGCCTTAACATTTTTCCTTAATTAACCTGTGCACAGGCTCAGATGTGGTGGACACTGTGAGTCACCTCTGATGACTATTCTCTCTTTCTTTCTGAGTAATAAAAACCTTGAGGGATCCCTGGGTGGCTCAGCGGTTTAGCACCTGCCTTTGGCCCAGGGCGTGATCCTGGAGTCCTGGGATTGAGTCCCTCATCAGGCTCCCTGCATGGAGTCTGCTTCTCCGTCTGACTGTGTCTCTGCCTAACTCTCTCTCTCTCTCTCTTTCATGAATTGAAAAAAAAAAAAAAAAAGAATGGGAGAAAATATAAAAAAAACAACAACAACAACCTTGAATTTAGCTGTGCTCCTTGCCACCCAGCAAAGACAACATTTGCTAGTCTCCCTTGTAGGTTGGCAAGGCCATACAGCCAAGTTTTGACCAGGGAGACATAAATGCATGTGTTGTATAACCTCTAGAAAGTTTCTCAAAGGTGAGAGGGAAGACATGCCCTGTTTCAACCCTTCCTCCATCATGATGCCTGGAACTCTGATGTAATAGCTGGAGCTCTGGCAGCTCTCCAGGACCACGAAGAGGACATGCTAGGGAAAGAACAATGGAGAACAAGATAAAGCCCATGCTGATGACTCTGCCTCTATGTGAGACACAAATATACTTCTATTTGGATTAAGGCACTATTAATTTCTGTGTGTGTGTTTATAAAAGTCTGAACTTAATCCTACTGATACAACAGGTAAATGAAAGAAAGTGCTCTAACCATTTTAAAGACCTATTCCTGTTAGATTACTGAATGATTTCAGCATGGTGCCCTCAGCCCTGCAGCTCTACACTCAAACTCCTTAATTAAATGCAGAGCCTAGTGGGATATTTTCAAGATAATTAAGAAACCAGGTTCCATGAGGAATACTGTCTCAATCGACATCATTACAGTTGTCAGCAATTCTGAGTCAAACTGTAATTATAATGCCTGTAAGTTTTAAGGTGTTAATCACAGTCATGTGAATTTAAAGAATTACAAGATATAAATCAATGTAGAAATTAGTATCTTACCTTCACTAAATATGACTCTATAGAACACAGAAGTTACCTGAGCTAAAAGAGCCGCCATTTCTAATGCCAAATCCTTGTTCAGAGGAAAAAGTCCATTTATTATTTGATCATTTGTCTGATACATTAACAGCAACTTTTCTCTATCAGTCTCTCCACGTGCTTGCATTGAGAAATATAGTCTAAAAAAAAGAGAAAATTTTTCATTAAATGGTATCCTTACAAAGGAAGAAAGGAAAGACAACTCCAGGGGACTAGTATGGGGTTATTCTAATGTAGTTCCCCAAGTGATACAAACTGAGACCATAACTATTTGTCAGTGATCTCTGTTTCTGTTTCATATAACATCTTCAGCAAATAGAGACAAAGCTGCTTTGAGGTTGAGGAATGCTTCTATGCTATTTTTTATGCCCTAAAATACCAAATCCTTAAGTGCTACTGAGGAAGAATCTAAGGCACTGAGTGAAATTAAGTATGCCCTCTCTTGTACAGGATGCTGATGGAACCCTTCATTTCAGTGGGCTGTATAAAAGCAATTTTCTTTCTTTTTTTTTTTTTTTTTTATGATAGTCACACAGAGAGAGAGAGAGAGAGAGGCAGAGACACAGGCAGAGGGAGAAGCAGGCTCCATGCACCGGGAGCCCGATGTGGGACTCGATCCCGGGTCTCCAGGATCGCGCCCTGGGCCAAAGGCAGGCACTAAACCGCTGCGCCACCCAGGGATCCCCTAAAAGCAATTTTCAAAACACTCATGATCTTCCCTAAATAACTTAGACATACCAGGGAATAGAAAATGAAGGTTTCAATTCAAAGTCAACATCAAATGGATGGGGGTTGCAGTTTTCTCTGAGGGTCTAAAAGATCTTATTTATACATTTGAATGTTTTGACTTTTTTTCTTTTCTCTTTTTTTTGCCATATCCGGATAAACAGCTTTAGGAGCTCAAAAATAGTCCATGTGTTGTTATTATTACTTATTGAAATAAGAGATATCTTTTGTTTGCCTAGGAGGCCTTCAGCAATTCAGGAACCCTCTTTATTTATTCACTATGCTGCTTCACTATTCAGGAGACCTCTGGGGGCTCCGACTTCAGGCTCCCGACCAGGCACAGAGTGCTGTAAATGCTGTAGATGTTATGACAGTGGGGTGGGTAAGCAATACCTTGCCATACTTTAAAGATTTATTTATTTGTTTGAGAGAGAGAGAGCGAGCGAGCATGATCAGGGTGGAGGGCAGAGAGAGGAGAGAATCCTCAAGCAGACACCCCCTGAGTGCAGGGCTGGGTCTCATGACTCAGAGATCATGACCTGAGTTGAAATCAAGGGCCCGCCACTCAACTGACTGAGCCACCCAGGAGCCCCCTTGCCATACTTTAAGACTGGCAGGACAACGGGGTGGCAGAAAAAGAGAGGTTTAGGTCCAGCACATGCTAGGTGTGTACCCAATTGGCTATAAGTGGATTTTCAGCCCCTTTTGTCCCTATACACTTATGGGAGAGGGCACACTGGCATCAGTTACATCTTTCACACAAATTAGCTCCGTTGGCAGGGACTGAGGGTGGTAGGTCAGAATCTCAGGGAAGCATGGTGGGTGTACTCTGAAAAGCTCTTCCTTCTCATGCTTCTGATAATTCTTCTAACCACCACACTTCGGAATCACTGGACAGGCAGTCAATAAGTGTGGTCTCCGGAAAAAACAAATCGTAAGCCCTACTCATCTGTGACTCCTTGATGACAAATTGTTAACTCATAGAAGACTATGGCTGGGCAACAGAAACAGATTCTAAATTCAAAATGCTATCAGCAGAATGATATAAAACAACG
The DNA here is from genome assembly GCF_048164855.1 of Canis lupus baileyi. Taxonomy (NCBI): domain Eukaryota; kingdom Metazoa; phylum Chordata; class Mammalia; order Carnivora; family Canidae; genus Canis; species Canis lupus. Next base: position 48,939,063 of record NC_132848.1, on the reverse strand, counting down.
AGAATAAAGTTTAAGATGAAAGCCCACTCTTATTGGTATAGCTTATTTCTCCACTTGAAGTTAAGAACTATGTCTTACTTGTCACTGTAATCCACTGAGATTTAACTAAGATTTTTTTAAAAGATTTTATTTATTTGAGAGAGAGAGAGACAATGAGCAGTGGGGAGGGGTAGAGGGAAAGGGAGAAGCAGACTCCCTGCTCAGCAGGGAGCTCAACACAGGGGTGGAGCCCAGGACCCTGAGATCATGACCTGAGCTGAAGGCAGACACTTAACCGACTGAGTCACTCAGACGCTCTCAACTAAGGTTCTTAATAAAAGCTTGAATTGGTAATATAGTTGGTAATATAGTTAGGAGGGGAGAAAAAAGAACTGAACCAAGTGTGCAAATCACTGCGGGCAAGAAGAGCTAGAGTGCATTTTCTATTCCTTCTAGAGTGCTGGAAAGATGGAACCTGGGAAGGGGAAATGAAGCTCTCTAAGCAAAAAGAGAAAAACCATCCTGGAGATGCATATAGGAAGACAACATGCAGAATCGTTGACTCAAGCCCCTAATGAAACAGTTTGGGCTCCAACAACCAGACTTGGAGAGAATGTGGAGAGGAACCAAAGAGTCACAAAAATGATCACAGGGGTCAGAAACTCAAATCCACAGTCTTGAACAGACAAGGTGCCAGGTGAATGTGATATGAGTGTCTCAGATATGATGAGCTTCTAGGCACTCCTCAGTTCTAAAGAGATCTGCAGCAGAGGAAGTAGGCTTTTTTTTTTTTTTTAAAGATATTATTTATTTACTCATAAGAAACACAGAGAGGAGACGGAGAGAGAGAGAGGCAGAGGGAGAAGCAGGCTCCACGCAGGGAGCCCAACGTGGGGCTCAATCCCGGGTCTCCAGGATCACACCCTGGGCTGAAGGCAGCGCTAAACCGCTGAGCCACCAGGGCTGCCCAGGACGTAGGCTTCTGTCCCCAGGCAGGGCCAGGGGCAGACAGCAGGGGTATTTGCAAATGTCCACCTCTGTCATCACTATGAGGATCAGTTCTGCTTCTGAACGTACAGCACTGCTGGGGGCCACTTTGCCTCCCACTGGCTTTGTATTTCATTCCTAGGAGCATGTATTTCCTACTGTTATCTTTCTCTTCCTCTTGTCCACTTACTTCCTTGACTCTCCATTTACCTTCTCTTCACTTCTCTGTCCACTGTGGTCTACTGATGACACTACTGAACGGCAGTCGTGACCACCCCCCCTTGCCTGCTGCCTATAGGTACCACCTCAAGTCATCTGCTCAAAAGGCACCACTCCGCAAAGCCTTCTTCCATATTCCCAGTACGCTTTGTACATACACATGTCATATTCGTGTTAAGAGCTAATATGGGTGGGCATTTACTGTGTGGCTGGCTTTAATTTGGATTTACATTTGCTGATACTTAGTCCTTTAGAAACACTAGAAATAGATACCGTTTGCGTTTCCATTTCATGTAGAAGGTATCTGAGGCACAGAGATGCTAAGTAATTTGCTCAAGGCCACACAGTGAGTGGGACAGCCAGGATTCTGACCCAGGCAGCTTCTCTTCAGAGCCTCTGTTCTTCACTACTGTGCTCTACTGTACTTACAGGATTAATTACACTGTGAAGATTTCACGTCTGTCTCTCCCTGTAAACTGTAAGATTCTAAAGGGTAGGGGAGTTCTATTCACCGCTAAATCCCCCGGGCTCTGACAAGGCCTGGCATTGGTACACACTGAACAGATGTTTACTGCATGAATGGGTAACTGCATGAATGGTAGTCAGAATTGCTAACTACAGGGATTATTTGCTCAAAAAGACCGAAAAGTCCCCTTCTGCAGCCTTGGGTAAGTGATTTAACATTCTAAAGATGCAGTATCCTCATCTGTAAGATGAGGATATTAATAACACCTGTCTCACTAGGGTGCTGTTAGGATTATATCAGAAGATGCATAGAAAAAAAAAAAAAAGAAGATGCATAGGAGGAGCTCAGCACAGGGCCTGGTGTGTGGTAAGTGGTCAATAAATGTTGGCTATTATTATTACTATTAGTAGTATTAGGATCCTCCTCTAGAAGTCTATAGAATCACAAGTCTCTTTATCCTGGATTTTTTTTTTTAACAGTACCAACAGCCTTTATTGTTTGTAATAGTGACAGAAGTGACAGAAGTGACAGAAAAGAGAACATAACAGCTCTGGCTCCAAGGGCAGCTCCAAAGACCTACCCTGTTTCTGTCCCCCAAAAGTCCATTCTGGAAACTTTTTTACTGTGAACACAGCTGGAAGAAATGGGATAAACTAGATGACCTGTCAAGATGCTTCTTGGCTTAGGAGCCAACAGATAGAGGTGCTAAAGGTGGCAGAGATGGCAATGTTTGCCTATGCTCCAGAGAAACAGTGATTACAAAGGACTACTGAAAATAATCTCTTATTTCATGCTTGGTGGTGGTGGTGGGGAGATAGGAAGAGTAGTCTTCTTCAGGGAAAGACCCTTGCCAGTTTTGTTTTGTTAAAAACGTGTCTTGACTTTTGCAGTTTCAAACATAAGAAACCAAATTGAATAAGCAGCTTACACATAAACAGAACTTAAACATTAGTTTCCAAATGGTTGCCTATGAGAACAAGTTCAAATGCTATTAATTAGACCTTTAACCTCTAAATCTACATAATTGAAATTCCATTAACTTATTAAACATAAGTACAAATTCCAGGATAGAAAGCTGGCATCCAGTTTCACTTACTATGGTGTTGCCTGACAGATAAAAAATCAAATCCTTGGACGCATGATAGGTCACAGCCAGTTCCTCTCCTGTGTCACTGGAAATTAGGGCTCATTGTCTAAGCTATTTATATACATGTGCGAAGCTCAACTGTATTTAGAAACGCAGTACTTTCTCATAGCTGTGGCTATCCAGACATTTCAGACTTCTGTAAAAAATTAAACCTTTTGGTTGAGGTTTTTTTTTTTTTTTTTCTGATGTCAAAGATACTGCTGTGAGGCTTTTTTTTCCTTTTCTGACAAGGCCATTTTTATTATGTGTTACTCAAAACCCTCTTTGTCCTTTCTAGTGGCTTTTGCTAGACTTGGAGTATTCTTCTTATCTGTGGTTCAGACTACCTTTCTCCGTTTCACCCAAATTTAATCTGGGTTCCAACCGTAGCCATCACAGATAGAATTAGCATGTATAAAAGCATTCATAAGGTATGCACTATTAGGGATCGTCTTAGACATGGAAATAATTCCATTTAGTTCCAACAAAACCAAGCCAGAATTCCTGAACCTCTCTCCATAAAGATATATAGCAGGTCAGGTCCAAGAGCTGGCTTTCTTCTACCAAAAGTAAGATTAAGAGACAGAGCAGCAATGGGGATCTCCAGATCAGTGCTTCTCAAAGTCAGCACACATAAGAACCATCTGGAGAACTGTTAAAATACAGACTCCTATGTCCAGAGATTCTGTTTGACTCAGTAGGTCTGAAGTGGGGCCTAATAACTTGCATTTTTTTTTAAAGATTGGTTGATTGATTGATTGATTTTAGAGATAGAGAGGGAGGGAAAGCAGAGGAAGAGCAGAGGGAGAGGGACAAGCAGGCTCCACGCTAAGCACAGAGCCCTAGCAGGGCTCAATCCCATGACCCTGAGATCATGACTTGAGCCAAAACCAAGACTGAGCCACCCTGTGCCCCTAATTTGCATTTCTAACGTGTTTCCATGGGATCCTGAAGCTGCAGGTCCAGGGCCCACTTTGGGAACCACTGCTCCAGCAATCACAGAACTAACACCAAATCATCTGAAAGGTCCAGCCTGCTATTCTTGCCAGTCACCAAAGGACCACAGATAAAGGCTGCCATCAGTGTAAATAGGTTCCTCCAGGAGTAGATTCTATTAGATTTCCAGGATCTAAGAAATCCTGCGTGTCTCCAGGAAGCAATTTTAAAACCTTAGACACCAAAGCTTAACAATCATTACTCAGAATTCTTGCAAATCACCATAGTTCATGAGACCCTGAATAGAGAAGCTCCAATGGCTCACAATTATAATTTATTCAGATCAAAGGAATCCTTTCAAATAGTGGGTGGCCTTTAGCAGCTGTCTGTATAAGAGGAGTCCACAATATGAATGCACCATATTTATTTAACTGTTCCCCTATTACTAAACATGTGAAGATCTGGGATGTACTGGAATGAGAATTCACATTTGTGGGTATTTCTGTGGGACAGATCGTTAGAAAAAGAAATCCCTAACTGGATCAAAGGCAATCATATTCTTTATGTTACTTCTTACACTCCAATTTTAGGCCTGTGAACGTCTTCCAAAAGTTGGCCTCTGGAGCAGCCCGGGTGGCTCAGCGGTTTAGCGCTGCCGTCAGCCTAGGGCCTGATCCTGGAGACCCAGGATCGAGTCCCACATTAGGCTCCCTGAGTGGAGCCTGCTTCTCCCTCTGCCTGTGTCTCTGCCTCTCTCTCTCTCTCTGTGTCTCTCATGAATAAACAAAATCTTTAAAAAACAAAACAAAAAAACAAAAGTTGGCTTCTGAAGGAAGTAACTATTAAATCAGTAATTCTACCAGTAATTCTCTAGTCTGATATTTTAGATTCCTTATTTTATGTAGTAAAAGAGCCACATAAAATCAGCAAAATACTCTATTTTTTTTGTACAATTAGTGTCACCTGGTCAGTGAACACTGTTTACTAAGTACTACCTTCTGCTAATACATGGAAGAAAAGAAGGTATTCAGGAAAAAAAAAAAAAAAGAAAGAAACAAAGAAAATCTGGTTTCTGATCATATGCCAAAGTATATTAAAAATGTATCTGTTGGGAAGATATGTGCTCCAGGCCCACTGGCTTTTTCCCAATTCCTGAAACCCTCTGAGCAGCTTCTCTCTACAAGCTTTGGAACATCCTTTTCTACCCATTTCCATGGTGCCACTTCCAGCCCGCTTCTGGCCCCTTCTCACCCAGGCATAAGCCTCACTCCCTCAAAGAAGCTTCTCGATGCCTCCCTCCAGTCTAGGTCAGGCTGCTGCCTATATGCTCTTACAGAACCAAACTCCTCTCTTTTAGAGAACTTAATGTGTAATTATGTATTCATTAGAACTATTTTATGATTAACAATAGTCTTCATCACTAGCCTATAAATTCAAAAGATCAGGGACTGTCTTTTTGTTTGCTTTTATTACCATTTTATCCAGAGTACCTAGCTAGCTCATAGCTGAAGCTCAATAATTAGAGAGAGAAAAAAAGAGAATATGAAAGGAGAATAAATGAGTATGTAACTTCTAAAAGACATGAGTAAACAGAACAATTTCTTTTCTTTTTTCCTTTTCAGTTTTGTTTATTTAAGTAATCTCTTGTGCCTAGGATGGGGCTCAAACTCCAACTCTGAGATCAAGAGTTACATGCTCTTCAGACTGAGCCAGCCAGGCGCCCCCAGAAATATTTCTTCTTACTATATATCTTTCAGTAGGATATTTAAGTATTTATTTAGTCTTTATAAAAAATGTAATGCTAAAGAAATTTTTGAAAGTGAAAAAAATTCATGCTTGTAGTGACCACCTTAAGAGAGCAGCTATTCTTTCTTACAGTTTTTTCCTGATCTTTATCCAAATGCATATCTTTATAAAATATAGCCATTCATGACTAGAGCTAGAAACAAAATTTTATGTGACAGTTTCTTCTTAGTGAAGTAGTTTCCTCTTACAGAAAAACGAACAAATAAATATTGCAATCAGCATAGCTTTCACTAGGAAACTGTTGGCACATGATATGAGCATAATGGTACACACTTTGGCATTTAGATACGGCATTACACACCTGTTTTTGTAAGTTAGACGAACAGTTCTCGTACCTTCCCATTTCCCAGGTTGCTGTTCTTTGGAGGCCTGCTCCCACTTAGAAATGATGTCACATATCTAGGAGGCAAGTAAGAAATGGAGATTTATAGCAGTTCTCAAATCAGCATTTTTTGAAGACAAGCATGTCTGCAAACTGAAACGTTCCATGAAATTAACATCATCAAACCAAATGGACTGAAGCCTTTTGTTTTAAGCTTCTGTGCACTCCTGGTTTTCCATTTAGTTATAAATTGCTCTTTGGTTTACTTATCCCCTCAGATATCCATTAACTTTGGGCTGTGGCCATGAATTTTTTACTCAAAAAAGGAATCTTAATGAAAGACTGCATGAGACTGGAAATAAGAAGATTCCAGGAATTTTTTCATAATTTAATCACTGAAGAAGCAACTTTTCCACCTTCTGAGTTTATAAAGACTGGAATAACCAAAGTTATCTCAAAGAAACTTGAAATATAATCTTAAGATGCTTTGATTGGGAAAGAATAAAAATCCCTCAGGAATCAAATAAACGTTTGCTTGTTTTTTTAACAGGTCATCCAGAGAATTATAAATAAAAGTTTTCAAAAATATGTGGGAAGCAGTTATTCAGTAAAGCCCCTAACGTTTACTCAGCTCAAGTCAACCAAAAAGCCTAGCTTATCTTCTTGATTAATTATTAACAACAGTGCTCTAGGAATGTGTCTCAAAAATTTACATTTGAATGTGCTGAACTGAATAGGATATACCTGGAGCTAAGGAGAAAAAGACATTCCTTTATTTAGATTTCTCAAGATGCAGCCACATATGCAGGTGGCTAGGGGTGGGGGATGGGGAGCAGGCAGGGAGGTGGGTAGCACCTACTAACCAACATTCCTAATGAACTATGTATGAGTTTCAACAGGGTTCTGTAGAACCCCTTTGAGTGCTAACAGGCCGAGCTGTAAGACTTTGGTAGTTCGAAGAAAGTACTGACATTTCATGTCCTCTAAACTTGTGGGATCTATTACTAAGATCCTATTTCTTCTATTCTGCCCCAAGTCTGTTAGCTTCAAATCACAGAAATACCTTCACCCCACAACAAGGTGCTGATTCCCAAGAGCAGTCAAGGGCCACAACAAGTAAGAAAATGGTCCTGATCTAGTTTTAGTTGTGTGATTTGGTGGAAGTCGTTTTCTGCTCTTAGGCTACAGCCTCCTCATCTGCAAAATAAGAGGGCCTTTCCTGTTAAGGTTCCTATGGTTCTATATTCTTATAGTCCTAATGGTTATCATTGCTAGATGCTAACTTTATTAAAGTCATTTACTATGACCTAGAAAAGATCTTTAAAAAATCTTCCAAATTTCCACCTTTGCTCATGATTTTCCTTATGTTTACAATTCCCTCTTTATTTCCACAGGTCCATTTTCCTACACGCCCTTGGAAGTCCGTTTTCCAACTGAACTTAATCTCTCCATCTGTGGAACACTCGTAGGATGATTAAATCATTTAACACAATTCTGGCTTAAATTTATCAGTGTATACGACTGTTCTTCCCCAGGCAGATTACAAATTGACTGTGGACAGGGACTAGTTGTGGTCTTTCTCTGCATTCCCTACAAGGGCCAGCCCAGCTCCTATAATGGGTAAATAAATACTGCCTAGTGAGTGAATATAATAAAAAGCTATTTTACTAGAGTTTCTATACCTCTTCTCTTTTAGCCTAGTAGTTAGGGTATTAATGCTATTATCAATCTTTCTCCTGTCGCAACATGGAGCATGGTATGTGTGTAGATTGTGTTTGAGAATTCTATGACCTCAACAATTTTTTTTGTTGTGCAGACTAGATTACTTAAAATTTGTGAAACCTCTTGAACTGAGTTTTTTGCAAATCGCAAAAAGTAGCTGCTTTACTGTTTGTTGGGTCTGCCTTCTTAAAAGGAGTTGGCTTCACCTTAATGTTTCCTTGAAGACAATGCTCTAAATCTTTGCCAGAAGGATCGTCGGTGAATAATGCAAAGCCGGACTGTGTTGGCTTCCTCATTCCTGTATCCTGGTTCAGAGTGTTCAAAAATTCTTCCACTGTGGTAGATGCATCAAATCCAACTACCTAAGCAGAAATAACGAAGTTGTTCTTTTAATAAAAAAACATGTACATTTCAAACTTAAATTTCAAGAACGATTTCAGGGCAGAGACAGGGCATATTTGATGCATGATTAATGATAACATATATTTATCTAGGTGCTTTACCTCCCCCCATACCAAAGCTCCACCAGAGAAAATTAGTGTCATCTTAATTGCTAGGTTGCTGTAAGAATTCAGAAATCTTGGCTTCAGCCAACAGACATGAATTCAAAATACAAAGATCATTTGACAGCCATAAACATCTTGCAGAGATATCATGCCTACCTATTAAAAGCAAACCAAGATCTACAGTACAATATTCAAACTTTAAGCTAATAGAAGAAAGTAAACCAGAAATGCACTTAAACAGTCATAGGGATGTAAAGCAGAGCATAGGGGATGCAGTCAATAATCTTGTAATCACTTTGTATGGTGACAAATGATAACTAGATTTATCTTTGTGATCATTTTGCAATGTATAAAAATGTAGGATCACCATGCTGTGCACCTGAAAGTAGTGTAATATTGTGTGTCAATAGCACTTCAATTAAAAATGAATAAATAAAAATAAATAATGTTTGTTTCTTTAATACGTGGTTACATATCTGAACTCTGTGATAAAAAGCTATGGCTGCAAAGCTTAGATGCCAGCTTTGGAACATGTTTGCTTCAGTTAATAAGTGAACAACTAGATCTGAGAGCTACAAGGGCCTGGAGGAGTTTTCCCAGATAATCTCTGAGATTTGGAGATTGAAAAACTTAAACCTGTACATACCCACTGTCAGTATTTATTTTCTCATTTAGCAAGCGCACAGGTTGAGAAGGCCTCAACCAGAGTATTTTTTATTTTCTCCATCAGAACTAAAAGGGCAGTAAAACTCCTCCCCTATTTGGCTCAATTCAGATTTCAGTGTGAATCCTTAGCAAAACTGTTTCAAAATGCAGCTGTTCTGATAGAAGATATATTTGTACATTTATGATCACTGCCAGCTGCTGACAAAGGTAGGCAGGCAGTCTCCTTTCCCTATTCCACAGAGGCTACACAAAGGATTGAAGGTTAAGCAAGCATGCTTTCATCAGGGCAGAAAGTGTAACCCACCTGATATATCCCATTCATGAAGTGCACAGGGATACTGAAAGGCAAAGAATGATGGTAAGGGTTTCGAAGAAGGGTTGAAAGAATTTCCATTCTTGAGGGTCTTGCTTCTCGATCTCCGTTTTGTTGTGTTCTTTCTACACATCGCTGGCAGTAAATGGCATATTTTCCAAATTCTGTCCTATAATACACAACTTAAGATAAAGCCTAGGAATAAATTTAAACAACCTAATACATTAGGTTGGTGTACATTATCATGTATTATGCTAATTTTGACAGTAATTTTTCTATTTGAATGATAATATTAAACTGCCATGACTTTTCTCAAATTCTAGCTTCTTTTGCAGCTGACTGAATCAAACTTTCTTCCTCTTTATTGTATTATTGTAGTCACAAAATGAATTTAAAGTTGCCAGTCATTATATAGTCAATAGACAGTAATTCTATTAACAAATACAAAGGAAATAATTGTATAAAAATAGGATAGGCTAACTCAGGAAACACATAATCTAGCACAGTTCTCTTTGGAGGAACATGGAGGCTGGTGCTTGACTTGCTAACCTATCTTCAAACAAAAAAGTACATGTATTTTCCTTCTTTATCCTATGAAACATGCACTTCTTAAAAAATCTTGAGCATTAAACAAAACTGCTGGAGTAAATAAATGAAAAAGCTAGAGAGAGATCTTATTTGCCTTCATTTGTTATACATAATTTTTATAAAAGAAGACTGATAAAACCTCCAAATATGTTTATATTATAAAGTGCCTTCTAGGCTAACTTTAAAATGTTACCCTTTAGGGGCACCTGGCTGGCTCAGTTGGTAGAGCTTGATCTCAGGGGTGTGGGTTTGAGCCCCATGTTGAGTGTAGAGATTACTTAAAAATAAAATCTTTAAAATGCCACCCTTTGGGGCGCCTGGGTGGTGCAGTCAGCTAAGCATCCAACTCTTGGTTTTGGCTCAGGTTGTGATCTCAGGGTCGTGAGATTGAGCCCCACATTGGACTCTACACTCAGCACAGAGTCTGCTTATGACTCTCTCTCCCTCTCCTACTGCCTTTCCTCTCTCTCTCTCTGTCTCTCTCTCTCAAATAAATAAATCTTAAAATGCCATCCAACCTTTGTCTAGGGGCTCTTCAGTGACTACAACTAAAATCACATGACATTGGGGTTCCTGGCTGGCTCCATTAGGACCGCATAGGACTCTTGATCTCAGGATCATGAGTTCAAGCCCCACACTGGGGACAGAGACTACTTTAAAATAAAAATAAATAAATAAATAAGTAAAATCACATGACTTTGGTCACAGAGTTCCCAAAATATAGTACAAACAGGGGGATATTTTCCTACAATTTCCAAGTTGTTTTCTGTTTCATTGTGTTTGTTTCCTTTGTTTTAGAGCCAGAGTATATTTAAGTCATGTAACATGAACCTGTTGCACAGAATGATCCTGATAACCCTTGGCTGGGTGCCCTGGGTCCCACTGTAAGAAAACCATACTGACAGGTAGATTTTCAATGTTTTTTTAAAGGGGGTAAAAATTCTGAAGTAATTCAAATACACACAAGTATAAAAGGAGGGAAGACCATCAGGGAAGTTTCACTATAAAAGAACTCAACGTAGAGAAAAATAGCAATGTAGAGAAAAATGAGCACCCACTATTGCTAAGTCACTCATCCCTGAAGTGTACAAAGACTTCTCACTTAAAAATATTCTTTGTCAGTTTTTCAAGCTCTTATTGCAGTCTTCTGTAAGAGTTTTAACACAAACAAAGGAAATATTTTCCAAGCCTCACATAAAGGACAACCAAAGGCTTCCCGTACCAACATTTGTTCCACGCATTCTTCTGCAAATATACCTGGCAGGTTACTAAATACTTATGACTTATTGTCGACTTTCAGAGCCACATAAACGGTTCAGCTGGCTAGTGTTCTGCACACCTGGAATCTGCATTCCTCTTTAGGTGGAGCCTGAGGAGCCACAGGAAAGGATGGTGGGGAAGGAAGAGCCCAACACAGAGAGCCAAGAGCTGCCAGCCCTGGGCAAAGAGAAGCACCACAGGTTAGATACCACCTGACAGTCAGAAGGTCCAAGTAAGAACCAGTGTGACTGACAGGTTGAAGAAAGGGATGATGATGGCCTTTATTGTCTCCCGCCCCCCCCACCCCCGATGTTTTTGCTTCTCTCCCAGAAACATTATCTGCTTAAAGTATTTATAATACATAAATTGGAAAACATTCCACATTCCATCATCCATCTAGTTATATACCCAATTGTCTACACTGAGGTGCCAAAGGTCATGTAGCTATGGTAGTCCTTTTTGACATTCCTCTCAAATATGAGGGGCATTGTTCCCCTTTTTGTCCATTTATGTATTTACTCATTCTCTGAAATAGAAGTAATGGCTTTGAGGAAAGGCAGACTGAAAAACAGTAAAAAATCATATACCCCAAGCCAAAACCAATCTACCCACACATACGTACACATATATACATATCTAAAATAGGGGGCAAGTATAAAAATATTAGCAGAGGTTATCTCTATGTAATGGGATTATATGTAATTTTTGTTTTTCCTTTGCTCCATTCTGTATCTTCTTTTCTATTTTATTTATTTTCTATTAAGCAAGTATAACTTCAATCATTTTATAAATGTTATATGAAAAAGGAAGAGAAAAATGTACTGTCTCTTCTTGAGTTATTTATGGCCTAGGAGAAGACCTTATATATTTTAACAATAATTTACAATATAACATGGCAAATATCATGTTATAATCTTTTTTTTAAAGTATAACCAAATGGAGGGAATAACTAACTGCTGTGGGAGTCAGGGAACAACTCACAGGAGAGTGTTGTTTGGGCCAACTGTAAAGTCGACAGGTGAGAAGAGAGACAGGGGATCCAGGTAATAGGAAGAATAGCAGATGCAAGGTGAAGGACAATGTAACAGCATGGTGTGTTTGAAGAATGGGATATGTTTATTCTTTCAGTGTATGCTGGATGCAGGATGCATAAAATTAAGTGGAGAAAGAAGAGGCCCCTAAAGCTAGATTATGAAGGGTCTTCAATGCAGGTTAAGCTTAAGCTTCCAACATCACTTGTGCATGGGCCCTCCAAGACCTGGGAAAGGCCCTGTTGACTGTGTTTACATCATCCTATGTTCTTTTAAAATGTATGAAATTAATATACTTTAACAAAAAATAAAATAACATGTTAGTAATAGTATAAGCTTAAACTGTATAAGCTTCAAGTACCAGGAACCTGGACCCCTGAGAGTACTATTTGCTAGGGTAAGAACTTTCTGGTTTCATCCTGCAGTTAATAGAGAGGTATAAGCAAAGATGAAAATAGGCATTCATTGAAGGGTAAACATCAGTGACCAAAAGCCACCTGAAAATATACTCAGCTACACTAATAAAGAAATGCATCCTAAATCACTATCACTCTTTATCTGGAAGGAGTTTAAAAGAATTACACTGAACATTGTTGAAAATATACAGAAATTCTACAAATGGATTCAAAGAAATTCACTGGGCTTGTGCACAGGGTTTAAGTTCAAAGATGTCTACTGTAGTGGTATCTAGTATAAGAAAAATGATTGGGGGATGCCTGGGTGGCTCAGTGGTTGAGCATCTGCCTTCGGCTCAGGTTGTGTTCCTGGGGTCCTGGGATTGAGTCCTGTATCAGGCTCACTCTGGGGAGCCTGCTTCCCCCTGTGTTTATGACTCTGCCTCTCTCTCTGTGGCTCTCCTGAATAAATAAACTCTTTAAAGAAAAAAAAAAAAAAAAAAGAAAAGAAAAATGAGTGGAAGGACCTAAATATGTAGTGATTGATATTAATGCACCATTCATGTTTTTGAAGAATGTTGAAGGATACAGGGGAAATGTTATGTTCTACAGTTTTTAAAAAAGTAGTATGCACACTGCAGCTCAAGTGATGTGGAAACAGTGAGTGTGCATAAATACACACACATGCATATTTATATGGAAATGTATAAATATATAAATAAATGGAAAGAATATATATCAAAATATTAATAGCTATTTTTTCCTTTTCATACTTTTTGCATTTTTCAAATGTCTATATTGAATATGTACCATGCTTACAGTGAGGAAAACAACATCACTTTAAATTGCATGTATATGTGTCAATATACACCTGCAGCGGTCCTGGTTGATTCTGTGGCTGTCTCCGTCTTGTCTGTTTAATGAGCTGACAGCAAATTTCATTTTGTAGCTCAGGATGTGTCAGACAGATTTGCAGAGCACTCTGGGCTAGAGATATATGGTAATCAATCGCAGGGGAGTCCACTGCTGCATTTATAAAAAGCTGGCATGTCTGAATTAAAACAGAAAAGAGATATTCAAGGGGAGAAATGATTAGATTTATTCTGCATGGATTATATTGATTCTCTTCATAGCAACAGTTTTTTTTTAAAAGGATGGAACAGGATATATTATGATAACACTACCCAGAGAAATCTAGAATGGCAACATTAAAATCAGACAAAGTAGATTTCAGAGCAAGCAATTCTGCAAGAGACAGAGAGGGTCATTATGATGACAGTGGGGTCAGTTCTGCTACAGGACATAACAATCCTGACTATTTATGTGCTTAATAACACAGCTTCCAAATGTGTGGAGCAAAACCTGATAGGATTGCAAGGAGAAATAGACAAACACACAAATATAGTTGGAGATTTCAATATTCTTCTCATAATAATTGAGAGAACAAGGAGACAGAAAATCATTAAGGATTTAGAAAACTTGAACAAATAGTCAACCAACATGACCTAGTGGGCATTTATAGAACACTCCACCAAGAGTGGAATATGCATTCATTTAAAAAGTATACAGAATGTGAATCTATCATCCACCAGACTATAAACTTCATATGAGAGGGAATCCCTGGGTGGCTCAGTGGTTTAGCACTGCCTTTGGCCTGGGGCGTGATCCTGGAGACCTGGGATCAAGTTCCACGTGGGGCTCCCGGCATGGAGCCAGTTTTCCCTCTGTCTGTGTTTCTGCCCCTCTCTCCCTCTCTCTCTCTCTCTCTCTCTCTGTGTCTGTCATGGATAAATAAATAAAATCTTTAAAAATAAATAAATAAATAAATAAATAAATAAATAAATAAATAAAATCTTAAAAAAAAATTCATATGAGCAGTGCCTCTGTCTTATTTATCCTTGTGTTCTCTACACAGCACATAGTGATACAGTAAATGTTTCATTAATGAATGCATTCAAAATCTGATTAAATATAATCTATATAAGAAAGATTAAAGGGAAGTGTTCATAAACACCAATGGTTGGCTTTAACTACCGTGTTGTTATATATAAAAGATAGTCTTGGGCAGCCTTGGTGGCTCAGTGGTTTAGCGCCGCCTTCAGCCCAGGGTGTGATCCTGGAGACCCGGGATCAAGTCCCACATCAGGCTCCCTGCATGGGGCCTGCTTCCCCCTCTGTGTCTCTGCCTCTCTCTCTCTCTCTCTCATGAATAAATAAATGAAATTAAAAAAAAAAAAAAGATAGTCTTTACCTCTTCTGAGAACAGAATATAATCAAATAAATATACTCTCTAATGTAAAGCACTGCACCCAAGCATTACATGAAATGCTCAATGAAAAAAAGATTTCTACCATTAAATTTCATCGTGTTAAGGAAGTATCTATCATTATTTTATGAATGTTGAATTTGTCAAACGCCTTTTCAATCTATGGAGATGACTGTCTACCTGATACATATAAAAGTAATAGACACCTTAATATTTAGCCGTCCTTGATTTCTTGGAGTAAGTCTCTTTTAGTCATGACTTCGTATTCTTTTAAAGTGATGCTGGTTTCTGTTACTAAGATTGTATTAGTTTTTGCATGAAATGCTCTGTTTTGTACAATCTATTCTGGGCTTTGGTATCAAAGTAACAGTTCATGAAAAGAATCAGGTGATATGATGACTGAGAAGTGCTTCAGAGTAATCCAGTGTTGGGGAGCAGTGGGAGTGGGGAGATGAAGATAAAACCAGCCATGTCAAAAGACATGAAGAGAAATCTCACAGAGGAAGACACAGACATGGCCAACATGCACATGAGAAAATGCTCTGCATCACTTGCCATCAGGGAAATACAAATCAAAACCACAATGAGATACCACCTCACACCAGTGAGAATGGGGAAAATTAACAAGGCAGGAAACCACAAATGTTGGAGAGGATGCGGAGAAAAGGGAACCCTCTTACACTGGTGGTGGGAATGTGAACTGGTGCAGCCACTCTGGAAAACTGTGTGGAGGTTCCTCAAAGAGTTAAAAATAGACCTGCCCTACAACCCAGCAATTGCACTGTTGGGGATTTACCCCAAAGATTCAGATGCAATGAAATGCCAGGACACCTGCACCCCGATGTTTATAGCAGCAATGTCCACAATAGCCAAACTGTGGAAGGAGCCTCGGTGTCCATCGAAAGATGAGTGGATAAAGAAGATGTGGTTTATGTATACAATGGAATATTACTCAGCCATTAGACACGACAAATACCCACCATTTGCTTCAACGTGGATGGAACTGGAAGGTATTATGCTGAGTGAAGTAAGTCAATCGGAGAAGGACAAACATTGTATGTTCTCATTCATTTGGGGAATATAAATTATAGTGAAAGGGAATATAAGGGAAGGGAGAAGAAATGTGTGGGAAATATCAGAAAGGGAGACAGAACATAAAGACTCCTAACTCTGGGAAACGAACTAGGGGTGATGGAAGGGGAGGAGGGCGGAGGGTGGGGGTCAATGGGTGATGGGCACTGAGGGGGGCACTTGACGGGATGAGCACTGGGTGTTATTCTGTATGTTGGTAAATTGAACACCAATAAAAAATAAATTTATTATTAAAAAAAAAAAGAAAAAGCAACAACAGGAAAAAAAATAAAAAATAAAAAAAATAAAACCAGCCATGTGCTGACACCTGTAGAGTGGGTCACAAGCGCTTTGACCTCATATTTTCTCTACTGTTACATGGGTTTGAAACTTCCCAAAATAAAAAGTAAAAGAAAAAAACAGAATTGGTAAAATTTCATTCCTTTTCTATGCTTTGGGACACAGGATTGAAATGATTTATTCTTACAGAGATAGACCAATTCCCCTATTTAAATTTCATTTTCCATTCAATTTGGGCCATTTATACTTTGTCATAACGTTCATTCCTTCATCCAGATTTTCCAACATTTCTGTATGGAATCTTTCTTGGTTGGGGTATTTGTGTATTCTACAGGAGGATTTTTTAAAATGTTTATTACAGCAATTTTTAAAACAAGGAAAAATTAAGAGAACAGTGTAATGACACTGTTACACAGTGTAATGTGTAACATTACACATATACCCATTACCCAGTGTCAACAATCATTAGCATATTGCCAACTTGTTTAATTTAAACTCTCTTCCACTTTTTTTCTGGAATATTTTAACGTACATCATGTTATTTTGTCAATAAATACTTCAGTATGGATCTCCAAGTGCTACAGGTTTTTTCCATAGCCACCATATCATACCCCCAAATTAATAACGATTTACATTATCTAATAAACAGATGATTTTTTTAAGATGGGAGGAATGTAGGTAAAAAGAAGCCAAAGGAAAGACAAAAATTGAAACTCAGAAACTAGGGCAAATTGGTCTGATATGGAGTCAAGACCTGAATCCACAGAAGGTACATAAGATTCTGAGACAGGAAGAAAGGAAGAAAAAGAAAATAAATTAAAGAATGTATGTCAGGAAGAGAGATTTGAGGTATTCATGTCTGATGCTCTCTTTTTTCAATGAAATAGAAGGTAAACTGGTTGTAGAGAAAATTATTGAATAGGGAGTTTGGGGTGTGTGTGCGTGACCAAAGACAAGCAAAAGAAGAGGAGTCAGCCCTGAGTAATGAAGACCATGGATTTATATTGGCTCTAGTCCATACATGTTTGCTTGATGTTCTCTAGCTGTGTGCATCTGATCAATATGGAAATGGACAAGACAGCAGTATTGCTCTATGTTGGGGTTTGGCTGAAGAATGCACAGAATTATGGGTCCCAAGGAACTGAGTATTAATGAAAGCCATCTAGACTGGATAAAGAAGGAAGAAAAGCCAAGAGACAATTACCATGCTTTCTCTTGATCCCAAAGAAAATAAATGGCTCAAAACAAGGGTTTTAGGATGAAAAATGGAAGAATAAGAAAATAAGGAAACTCGAAGGCTAAGAGATTATGGTTATAGAATGAGATATTAGAACATAAGTTTTTAGAGGTGGTATAAGGAATGGTGGGGTCAGGATGTGGACATGGAGAATGGGAAGGTGAAGTTGACTACAGGTGAAGCTTACTGGCATTAAGAAGGTCAGGAATCTTAAGACCATGGCACTGGTGAGTGAAGTGATAATAAAATCATTCAACATAATGGCAAAAGTTGAGGTTGAAAGAAAGAGTGTGAATTGGGAGCCAAAATCCTTAACGAAATTTGAAGAGTTACCAGAAAATGACTGATGACAGAGATGAGGGGATAAAGAGTGATATAATGGAATGGTAAGTTCCAAGTGATTAGGGATTTATAATAGCTGTTGAGTAATATGGATTGGAGAACAGCACTAGACAAGAAGGAGGATGTTGACACCTCTCCTCCAACACTAAGGTAGGTGTGATATGAGAAATCCCTCCTTTTGAGATGCTGAAAGGAAAATGATTCTTCTGATATTAAATGTTTTATACTCCCCAAACCACTCAGAGTTTATTTAAGTAAATCCCAAATCTCCACTCAGAAAGCACATTAAATTCACCTAATTTTATTTTAGTAGGTTTTCTTAATAACAAAAACAATGATGATGTTCACATTTAGAATTTTTGGGGAGAGAGTGAAACTTTATAACCTAAATTATTTACTTTTATTTTTTCCAACAAAATTTTGAACAACATATAAACCCATATAAAGTTTTACCTTAAATAATTTAATAGCTTCTGTCTGTAGAGCTTCAGAAGGTAGTGTTGTCAGTGGGGAAATGATTCCTTCTTTGCTGTGACACAAGGTAGGGTGTCTCCATATCTGAGAAGCTAAATACATAATAAAATGTGAACAGAAAACAGAAGAATCACTTATTTTGCCCTCCCATTAATTAGCCCTCTAGAAATAAGTCATTCAGTCCTGACTCACAACCTTAAGTCATACAGGTCACGAAAAACCTTCAACAACATTATCTTATTTGCGATCTTCATGTTTCTGTTTTGGATAAACTAAATCTAGGAGAGTTTGGTCCCCATATTCTAGGCTGAGGCAAGTCTACCATGGCACTATCACATTGCTGAAATGTGCTAAAGACTGGTGACCCAGGTAGAAGATGCCTCTGAGAAGAAGGAGGTGAGAGAGAAGAGAAGCCAAAGAAGGAGACTGAAAGATAAACTTGAAGTCTTTCCTAAAATCAACATTTATTAAATTCCTATGCTAGATACTGCAAATAGGATCTCTGTATTATGTAAAGCATAGCATAGAATCTATACTCTCAGTGGGGACACCTGAGCAATAAAAAAAATAATAATTTCAATGCGAAGCAACAAATGCTATAAAGGAGTTAAATGCAGAGTGCATACTTTCAACATTTTTAAGTGCCTTTTATGAGCCAGATCCTGATGTGGAGTAGGCCTGCTGGCAGCAGGAGTTCCTAATTTAAGTAGGATTTTAGCAGGTTAGTGAGAAATGTGAAGGAAGGAGGAAGTTTCAGACAGAAGGAGTAATGTGAGCAAAGACAGAAAGGTTACAGGACATAGCATATCAGGGAATGATGGTGTCTGTGGAGCCTAAGAACTACCGTGAGAAACTTGGCCCACAACAAACAAAGCCAACGAAATGATAGGTAAATTACAGGGAAACAGGCACTCACGAAGTGAAAATTCCATTAGGCTAAGGGGCCTGGGTCCATCTCATAAATCATAAAACCTCATATGTTGTGAACTTACAAGGTTCTCCTTCAATATTGAGCAGTTTGCAAACGAGTTGTTCAAATTCTGATCCAACATTAACATTGTTACTTCCTGCTGCAACAGTCAGATGATAAAGCCAAGTGTCCTTCAAGTCAAAACACATTATTAGAGATTTAACTAAGATATAATTTGTGATGACTTAAAGAAAAAAACAACTTGTATAAACAGTGGAAAGCTTTGACACTGAAAAAATTCTTTAATTTTAAAATAATAACCCAAAGCCACCTAGTCAAACAGTTCTGAAGCAGGCTCACTTGAATTATACTCATAGTGCCTCTTCCCACTGCTCACATTTTTTATTGCATTCTATAACTGTTTCTTAGGAAAGCATGATAAAATTAAGGAAGTTAGTACAAGGTTGAAAGATGAGAATAAATACAAACAATTCATATTCTTTTAAGATAATAAAGTCTATCAAATTTAAAATCTGATTCCCAGGACACCTGCGTGGCTCATCGGTTGAGTATTTGCCTTTGGCTCAGGGTGTGATCCTGGATTTTGGGGATCGAGTTCCACATCAGACTCCTTGCATGGAGCCTGCTTCTCCTCCCTCTGCCTGTGTCTCTGTCTCTTTCTGTGTGTCTCTCATTAATAAATAAATAAAACCTTTTAAAAAAAATAATAAAATCTGATTCCCAATACATATAAATAACACATATAAGATACTTGGGAAATCCAGAGAATTTATTTTTTTAATTTTTTCTTAAATCCAGAGAATTTAAAGAAGAAAATAATACCCAGAAAGAACTTACCTCAACACAATAAAGGCCATATAAGAAAAGCCCATAGTTAATATCATACTCAATGGTGAAAAACTGAAAGCTTTTCCTTTAAGATCTAGAATAAAGTAAGGATGACCACTCTTGCTACTTCTACTCAATATAGCACTGGAAGTCCTGGCCAGGGCAATAGGGTAAGAAAAAGAAGTAAAAAGCATCCAAATTGGGAAGGAAGAAGTAAAATTATCTGTCTTTGCCAATGACACGATCTTATACATAAGAAACTCTAGAAACTCCACATTTCTTGTTAGAACTAAGAAGTGAATTCAGCAAAGTTGTAGGATACAAAATCAACATACATAAGTCAGTTGCATTTCTATATACCAATAATGAATTCTCTAAAAGGGAAATGAAGAAAATGATCTTATTTACAATGGCATCAAAAAGAATGAAATATTAGGAATAAGCCTGACAAACTAGGTGAAAGACTTAGACATCAAAAACTATAAAACACTGATGAAATAAATTAAAGCAGACACAAATACATTTAGTGTTCATGGATTGGTAGAGTATTTTTAACATGTCCATACAACCGAAAGCACCTCCAGATGCAGTGCAATTCCTATCAAAATCCCAACAGCATTTTTTACAGAAGTAGAAAGACCAATCCTAAGGAATCACAAGACACCCTGAGTAGCCAAAGCAATTTTGAGCAAAAAGAACAAAGCTGGAGGCATCACACTTCCTGATTCAAAATACATTACAAAGGTACAATAATCAAACAGCTATTGTCAATACAATAATCATGTACTGACATGAAAACACACATATAGGCCGATGGATCAGAGAGCCTAGAAATAAACCCATGCAAAACTGGTCAACTTATCTTTTGTAAGAGTGCCAAGAATACACAATGGGGAAAGGATAGTCTCTTCAACAAATGGTGTTAGTGGGACGCCTGGGTGGCTTAGCAGTTGAGCATCTGCCTTTGGCTCAGGGCGTGATCCTGGAGACTCCAGGTTGAGTCCCACATCAGGGTTTCTACATGGAGCCTGCTTCTCCCTCTGCCTATGTCTCTGCCATTCTCTCTCTCTGTGTCTCTCATGAATAAATAAATAAAATTTTAAATAAATAAATAAATAAATAAATAAATAAATAAATAGTGTTAGAAAAACTGGATATCCCATTTAAATGAATGAAATTGGGCCCTTATTTTACATCACACATAAAAATCAACTCAAAATGGAATAAAGACTTAATCTAAGACCTGAAAACACAAAAGTCCTGGAAAAAAAAATAGTGACAAGGCTTCTGGACATTGACCTTGGTCAATGTTTCTGTGCAGCAAAGGAAACAATCAACAAAACAAAAAAGCAACCTATGAAATGTGAGAAAATATTTTGCAAACCATTTATCTGATAAAGGGTTAATATCCAAAATACATAAGGAATTCCTACAACTCAATAGTAAAAAAACAAGTAGCTCAACTAAAAAATGAGCAAAAGAAAAAAAATGGGCAAAGGAACTGAATGACATTTCTCTAAAGAAAACATGCAAATGGCCAACATGAAAAAGTGTTCAACATTGACAATCACTGAGGAAATACAAATTAAAACCCTAATAAGATATCACTTCAAACTCATTAGAATGGCTTTTCCAGGGACACCTGGCTGGCTCAGTTGGTTAAGAGTCTGCCCTCAGCTCAGGTCATGATCCCAGAGTCCTGGGATCAAGTCCCACATCAGGCTCCTAGTTCACTGGGGAATCTGCTTCTCTCTCTCTCCCTTCCCCTGCTCATGCACTCTCTCTCAAAAAAATAAATAAAATCTTTAAAAAAAAAAAAAAAAGAATGTCTTTTATTTAAAAAAGTAACAAATGCTGGCAAAGATGTGGAGAAAAGAGAACACTTATCCACTGCTAGTGGGAATACAAACTGATGCTGTCGCTATGGGAAACATTATGGAGGCTCCTCAAAAAACTAAAAATAGAATTATCCTATAATCCAGCAATTCTACTTCTCAGTATGTATCCAAACAAATTGAAATAAGGATCATGAAGAGATATCTGTATTCACTTGTTTATTTCCAGCATTATTCACAATAGCCAAGACATGGAAGCTGCCTAAATGTCCACTGACAGATGAATGGATAAAGTAAATGTGGTATATACATACAATGCAATATAATGCCTTAAAAAGGAAGGAATAATTTATAAAAGTTGTTTATATGTTAAAGATATAGTAACCATTCATGAAATATTTTATTTTTTATATTATCTTTTTGGTTCTTTTTGTGATTTTATTTGATATAGACAACTATTTTCATTTAAAACATTTTTTTTTAAAATTCATTTGAGAGAGAGAGAGAGTACGAGCACGGTGGAGGGTCAGAGGGAGAGGGAGAAGCAGACTTCCCATTGAGCAGGGAGCCCAATGACACAGGGCTCAATCCCTAAACCCCAGGATCATGACCTGAGCTGAAGGCAGATGCTTAACCGACTGAGCCACCCAGGTGCCCCTCAATTTTTTATAGTCAAATCTATCACCCATTTCTACCGTGATTTCTTACATTGCTTTTTCTTTTCATAAAGTACTTTCTATTCAGAGAATAGAAAAAAAATAATCTCATTTAACTCTTTAAATTCATTTAGAACTATTTTGCTATATGTGGGAGATAAAAAACTAAACTGTTTTCCTAAATAGCCAATGTCCTCAATATATAATGATCATACCATACTATGTATTGAATTATCCATTACCTCCCCCTTAATTTGTGATGCCTCTTTTATCACAGTTTATATTTTTATTTTATATTAACTTTTTATATTGTTTGCTTATTATAATACATATAATACATATAATAATTCATTTTCAATTGTATCTAAACCAAAATTTTGTTGCAAATGAGTCAAAAATATAAGAAGGAGGCCTTAGAACCACCCCAAAATACCTAGTCTAAGAAATTCACATTTTGAACTAAGGTCTCTTTGTCTTCCAGCTTCATGTAATAATTTCAGCCTTGAGATCACTTTTAAGGAGAGGACAGAAAAATGATACATGTGAACAAGGCTAGTTTCCAGGGACATGAAGAATCTCTGAAAATAGAGCTAAAGGTCTTTAACAAAGTTCTCTTCTTCATGTACATAAAACTGATTTGATAATTATTACCGGTACTTAATGACACCAATGCACATCATTCAAAACCAACCAGTAAGCCCTTAGGTACCTTTTCATGCTTGGATCCAATTAGGAGGTAAGTTGGACCTTGGTCTTTCGGGTGGATCACGATGGTGTAATGTGTGGATAACAGACTTCTTCCACTGGCTTCATAATCTTCATCTGAATCACAGGATCTGTCAACCTCTTCAACGTTAGCCTCCCAGAGTTTGATTTGACCTAAAGGAAACTAAAGTAAATGTTAGTGATTGTGAGGAAGGCACTTTCTCGATCTTTTCCACTAAAATTTTTCATAGTCCCTTTCATTCTTACCTTTATTAAGCATATCTTTTTTTTAAATGCAGTTGGGTTACCCACATTGTTACAAAAGTATTAGCCACAACTAAAACGCCCAATTGTAATATAAAAGAACAGTTTGAGTACTAGACAAGAAGCTAGTTCTGTGCAGTGGTTCAGATTATTCATTACACTAAGATGACCAATTACCTAGTCAAGCAATTATGTAATTCAGTCAAAATATTCATTTGACCTTCTCCCCCTGCCCCCACAGAATTGATTTGATTGAGATATTGGATCAAAAGGACAGTGTAGACAAAGTCTCAATACTATTCATAGAAAAAGTGACAAGGTTAGGCAGCTGATACAAAGAATTGTGCTTAACTATCACCCCAATCCCCATTGAGAAGTGTTTTGAGGGCATTAACATATATATCACAAAACAATGCCATGATTTCTTCCATTTTACTTTAAGAATAAGAAAAACTTCCAAAAAAAAAAAAAAAAACTTCCTAAAACTGATTTATATTGAATTTTACCTACTTTTATTGACAAAAAGCAATTCGATCTGGGTGTTAAATATTTAGCGTATTTGTTTAAAAACTTTTGCTTTAATTAAGTTCATTTATTCCAAGAAAATACATGGTCTGTTTCAAATTACAGTTTCTAAAATATTTTATCAGGTTTGCAATTGCAGTTGGAAAATGTTTATTCTAACCTCAAGGATATTTACTGTCATCCATTTTCATGCTCAGGCCCAGGGTTCAAAGCTTGGATTTTTTTCCCAACTATGCTCAGTTTCTGGGTGATCTCATCCAAGCTCACAGCTTCAGTACTGGCATATATTAGCTACTCTCCTATTTGTAACCCCAGACTCATTCTGTCTACTAAGCTGCCTAATAGCATCTCAAACAACCTGCTATGACCAGTCTTCTCTATTTGATGGCAACTTTTTCTGTTTATTTTATTTTATTTTTTAACTTTTTCTGTTTAGCTCCAAACCTTGGCATCAATACTGACCTTCTCACTATTCCTCAAACACACTGGCATGCTCCTGCCTTAGGACCTTTGCACCTGCTGTTCCTGCTGCCTGGCATGTTATTGCCTGAAATACCCACACGGCTCCTTATTTACTTCCTTTAGAACCTAATTAAAATGTCACCTTCCCAGTGAGGTTTTACCTGGATATCTTATCTAAACTGAATTATTATCTGCCTAAAAGCTAATTAATTGTACAAAAGTAATTCATTTAATTAAATGTATTGTCTCGAATGGGAAACATGACTTTTCCCCATTACATTAATGACTATTTTCTCAGTAGTCACTATGTGCAAAACACTATTTTGGGCACTGAAAGAAGAAAATTTACTTCTGAAGGAAAAACATAAAATTAACTTACCTACATGCTTTCAGAAAAAGAAAGGCAGTAAAACAAAAACCAAATAAATAGATAATGAATAATATGTTTTACTTATAGAATAAATAAGATTTTTCATTGAACATATTTATTATACATTTATAGCATATTTCTAATAATAAATAGATAGCAAGCTTTTAAAAATGGGATAAAGAAAACTAATTCTACTGTGATGATATATGACAATACTATCCTAATTATGTTTAGGCATATCCAATCATATGAAAAGCAAGGCTCTTTCCACCCCAACATTTAAAGATGATTATTCATTTTACTATAGAATTCACCAAGGCTCCATAAATAGTAAATAGAGCTAGTGTTTTTACATATTTTGACTGAATAAAAAAAGATACTGATCCAGACTAAGAACAAATTGTTTCTGAAACATCTATAGCATGCAATGAAATGGGTCTATACAAATTTACATACATTATCAATACTTTTCCAGTGATTATAATGGATTTCTACTCATCAATTTACATTCTTCTGATTTATTTCTTCCGTGACCAATGTTATCCATTTTTATTACATCATTATTATTGAGAATATTTAAGTTCTACTCTCTTAGCAAATTTTAAGTAATTTCCTATTTATAAAACAGATACTTATTATAGGAAGTATAGAAAGGTATAAGAAAAGAGTAGGAAAAACATCATTCGTAAATTCTACCATCACAGATAATTGCTCAGCATTTTGGTATAATTCTTTTTTTTCTTTTTTAAGATTTTATTTTTAAGTAATCTCTACACCCAACATGAGGCCTGAACTCACAACCCCAAAATCAAGTGTCACGTGCTCCACCAACTGAGCTGGCCAGGTACCCCTTCTTTTGTACAGTTGTTTATGAACTTTTTGCTATGCATATTTTTACATAGATGTGCCAACCTGAGAATTATAAACTTGCCATCCCAACCACTCACTTTTAAAGTCTCCCAGTAATTGCAGAAAAGAAGTTTGGAACTTATCCCCAGGGTTCTCAGTTAGAGCCTGCTCTGAAAGAACATGAGGTATGGAAGGTAAGGGTGAAAAAGTCATTACTCTCTTGAGACACTTGCAGTCAAATGCATGGGCTGATGTGAGAGCTTCTTCTAACCTGTTGAGGACCAGCTGCCTCCAAGTTTTGGGCTCAAATCTCCAGTGGCAGCTTCCCTGACCTCTGTTCCCCCAACCCAAAAGTTACAGAACTTTTCTAAAAGTTATGGATGTCCCTAATTCTATATTAGAACTGTTAAACCTGGAATACATAGAGTGGATTCTGTTTTTCTGACTTAAAATTAGTTGAGATTATATCGAATGCACAATTTTGTATTGTGCTTACCCATGTTGCATTTTTATGTACATGTTGCATTACTTCAGAGGTATCATTTTTCATAGCTTTTCTGTGTTAATTTCCACCACCTGAGCAATAGTGAGAGCAATGGCATGTGTCTTAAATACATACTGGTCAGAACTGAGAGTGCAGTCTGAAAATGGGACAGAGAAGTAAGTACTGACCTATGTGGTCTCTGAATCAAGAAGTCTAGTCTCATGAACACAGTACTCAGTCATAGACTGCCATTCTGTGGAGTTGGCATCACTATCTTATGCAAGTGCTTTTGGCCATGTTGATTCAAGTTTTAGTTTCAGTAATCCAAAGAAGATGTGGAATACCTATAGTGATAACTGGGCATACATTTCACCTTTGAAAGCTATCCCATCCTTTTACCCTGAAAGTGAAGAGAACTCAAGTTCTTTTTGGGAGATTAGTTTAAAAATGAATATAAGGATATAAATAGGTAGAAGGTGATAGATCAGGGGATAGACAAGTGGTATCTAGGGATTTGAGGGTCTGAGACAGGACTGGATTCTTTTCCCTCCCAAGATTTTTCTTTCCTATCTTGCTGTTCCCTTCATTCAACCTCACCTAGTGTATCAGAACCTGGACAAATATGAGAAGTTGACAGTTGGGAGTAGGGAAGACTTTTCTTTTTTAAGACAAAGATGAATTACTTAAAAGCTTCTAAGACTTCTGATTAAGAATCAAGACTCCTAGAAGTATATGATTACCTCAGTAATAAATTTTATGCAAGATTTCAACCTTATCAAAAATTCAAAAGTTTTAATTAGTAGTGGAAGAGTGAAAGAGAAAACTTTAAGCCACAACAAACAAAATATTTCTAATTAGCTTATTAAAAATACATACATACCTTATCTTCTTGACTACGAAAATAATATAATGTCTTTCCTATAAGTGTACACCAGACTCTCTTGGAGTAACCATGCTTTACCTGAAATCATATTTCAAAGAATTACAAATGTAGCTCAGAACACCTTGAAATATAGCAAATACACCCCACCTGAAACTCTGTATGTATCTAGCTTGCTAAGGTATAAGTGATATTCCAAACTACATTGTACAAATGTGGTTTAAGATTTACCTGTTATAGCAGTAAAATGGCATGTTTCACTAAATGTTTGGTGTATGTCAAAGACTATGCCTAGAGAGAGCTGAGGATTCAAAGACGGATAAAAAAAAAGATGCCTATTCTACAAATAAGTGTATTTCATAGTTTCCATATTTCATAGATTTTCAATAACCTTGTGCCTCTGGTAACTCCTCAATAATGTTAGAAATGAGAAGATTAAAACCTAAAAAATTCTCCTGCTTTCACAGATATTAAAGATTTATGCATTCAAAATATCTGATGCCTTCTCCAGAGGGATTCATACAAAATAGTAAAATAATATTAAAATTTCTAATTCTATACTGAATAAACTGCCTATATGTCAGGAATGATGCTAAGCAAGTGGGAAAGAATTTGAATCTAGCTCTTGACTATGAATAGTCAGAGATTGCTCTAGGATCTGAGAAGAGGGATATGAACAAGACACAGGCTCCTCCCACAAGGAGCTCACGACTTTGTGGGGAAGACAGACAATGAAACCAGCAGTAGGCTATATACTAGCATGAAGAACACAAAAAATTTACATTTATATGTTTCACATGGAAGACATTTAATCAAAATGTTTACTGAATATTGTAGGTTTTTCATTCTTTGGTGGCTTTATGAAGATCCTTACTGTGAGTTCCTCCTTGCCCCAGTCCTGCCCAGGTACAGGCATTGAAGATCTTTGCCAGACAATCCCAGCCACACTGTCAAGACTAGAAAAATACCAAAAACTCCATTCTTGCCAGTGGGTAAGGTTTACAACAAGCCCCAATGCTCCAGACCTAGAATGTGGCATGCCAGGTTGAATTTCCCCTATCGTTCCCTGGCAGCCCCACTAAGCCTTGAAGCTAGATCCTCTCCTGCGACAGAGTGGGCTTCAATCTGGAGAGGCCCACCTCCTAGAAACCTAAGACATTGGCTAGTAAAACTAGAGCCTGACATTCTGTTGTCATGCTTGCTCATGGTGATAGGTATTACAGAGAAAACTAATGCAGAAGAGAAGTAAGTGCTTGGGGAAAGGGGAGGGGGTGTGCTTTACAGTTTAAGAGAAAGAGCTCAAGAAGGCCTCACTGATATTGAGTCTAGCTCTGAAGGAGGTGGACAAGCCATGCAGTCATCTGAGGGAAGAACACTCTGGACAAAGGGGTGAGAGTTAAGGCCCAGAGATGGTGTGTCTGAGACTGAGCAGTGAGGACAGAGGGGAGAGGTCACTGGGGAAGGGACATGGGGGTGGGGGAGGCATACATGTTTTGCAGGGCCCTTGGAATGACTTACATTGAAATGAACTGTTCTGATAGTAATACACTGGGGAGGAAGCAAACAACTGCCACAACAGATTTTACAGGAGGCAAGTCACCACAGAAGAAAAGGCTTGGTTTTTTGAGGTCAAAGGGACCATCACTTAAATTCCAGTTCTGCCTCCTGCTAGATGGAGGTCCTCAGGTGACTGACTTAACCTCTCAGCCTTTTTGTCCATAATGTGGTGTTACTGTAATACCTTATTGGGCTGCTGTGATGACCAAGAACCAAGAACCTGTAAATAAGAGATAATAGTAGCTACTCAATAAATGTTTCCTTCCTCACTATATGAATAAGGAGAAATAAAACATGTGTCATTTAAACCCACTCAAGCAGCCAGCCTTTGGACTTTCAAAGCTGGGGTTTAAGCAAACACCACCATCTGACAGTTTAATGGATTTAGAATCCGGCTTGAGCAGAAACAAAAAATGTCTCATGTGACAAGACATGCTTCAGTTTAATTAAATTTAGAAACATATATTTACAGACAAATATCCTGGAAGTTTTAAACAGTTTGCATCACCCAGGTTTCTTTTTTTTTTCTTTCTTCTTCTTTTAAACAAAATCTAGAAGGGCCTCTCATCAAAACTGTAGTATAATACATCTGGCTGTAGAGAGCATACTTTTGAAATGATTTGTCTTTAAAACAGAACAATGTGTACCTTTGAAGAACTACAAGCTAACAACGACCTTTGCCAGTTCACTGTAAAAGTTGTTTTAAAAAAACAATCTATCTTTACATATACATCTGACTGTGTTAGGATTTCTTAAAACTCTGAGTTATTCTGAAAAATTTATAATAAACCAAATTATGCTAGAAGAATCCTCATAAAAATTTAAAGGTGACCTCAAACTCCAGGGCTTTGGCGAATGAAATAACTGAAAGAATCCTTTTTTACCTTGAATCTCTAACAAAGGTCCTGCCTATCAGTTCTGTCTGAAACTTTGAAGGCATGGTATATCATACCCTAACCATTAGCCTCTGTCATCACAAAAAAATAGTCTCCCACATTTGTCTCTCCGCTCCTAAATTCTCACGCCTGTAGCCTTCACCACAAATCCTGCCACCCAGCCTTGCTGACTTCCCTATCTAGGTGAAAGTCTTGTGAGAATAACAGCTAGCATTTTAGGAGTGTTTATGATGTGCCAGGCACTGTGCTAAAGCACTTTATGTGCTTAAATAATTCATTTCATCCTCCCAGCACTCTGTGAGGGTGGCACTATGACTAACCCCCCACTTTACAGATGAGGACAGTCAGGCACAGAGCCTGCAAGGAACCTAGTCAAGGTGACGTGTGGGCAGGTGGCAGGGCCAGGACTTGCACCCATGCCCTTGCCCTTGCCTCTGCTTCACTGCCTCGCTACATCCTTAACTCACAGTTTCTTGCTCTCTTCATTTCCAAGAACCTTTATTATCTCTCCATTTTTGCCATCCATCCTTCTACCACACCCTCAACTTTTCTTCACTGGAAACTGCTCCACTTCTGAAACTGACAATCTATCCTCTGATCTCAACCTTCTCCCCCTCCTTCTCTCCTAACTTGCACCACTCCTATTCTTTGACCTCATGCCAAACTTTAAGTCCACCTGGTTCTTCCATTTTATTCCAGGTTATCAGTTCTCTCCTGGCCTCTCTCTCTTCCCTATCAACCTTGGATACTGAGTTTGGTCACAAAACAACTTTCTCCAAAGTCTGGGATTGTGTCACATATCCTGGTTCTAACATATCCACTCAATAAAATTTCATCTCCATCTGCTTTTAGGTAATCCAGTGGGGAGTGTGGGAAGAGAGAAAGAAGGTTATGAGGGGTTTTCAGACATAACATTAGCCATAGATAATAACTTAAAATTGAGTGATAAATACATTAGGGTACATTCTATTCTTTGTTCTACTTTCACATGTTTGAAATGCCCATTAAGAAAACATTTATATATATATATGTGTATATATATGTATAATCTTTATATATATACACACACATACATATATATACTTTTATATATATAGGGACACACCTATGACATATATATGTATATCATCCTGATGGGTATATATAAATCAAGTAAAGATTAATTGTAGAATCTACGTGGTGGCAGGATGGGTGTTCACTATAAAATAGTCCTCCAACTTTCCCGTATATTTGACATTTTACACAACAAAATGTTAGAAAAAATGACTATCCTCACATCACTACAATGTAAATTCTCTGTTCCTATTTCTGGGCATCAGAAGATGTGAGAGAAAAATAATCAATTATGAACTCAAATCACTAAAGTCAGGCAAGCCCTGATAACACTTATCGACCTTTCTATCTGCCCTTGAGTATTTCCCTATGTCTCTGATTATTCTCAGTTTTTTCCCTCATTCTCACTAAGTGACTTTGTCTTATGGAGTAATCTTCATCAAGAAAACTGAGGATATCGGACGCGGTATCACTCAATGCCCCACAAACTTAGATATTCATCCTTCTTTGCCTTTCTGCCAGCCCGGCCCTTCCACCATGCCCACGCACCATGCCCTTCCACTCACTTCTTCTGAGCCTTGTTCTTCATTTCCCACTTCACCTCTCTCACCTGGCTTCTTCCCCTCAGTTTGCAAATTCAAGGGATGCCTTTGCCATCCTAAAAATGCTTCTCCTGATACCATGTTCCCTACAGCTCCTTCTAATGCACTGGACTGTATGGACAGTCCTCCAAATCCAAATAACTCAAATACCGCACCTCTTCACCTCCCCTTTATGCTTAAACATACTGCAATGTGCCTTCCTTGCTGAGTGCTCCAAGGCATCTGATACTGCAGATTACTCCTTCTTTGTCAGACATTCCACTCCCCGCCCCGCATGATGTACCTTCCAGAGTCTTTTTACACATCTCCTCTATGTGCTCCTAGGCTTTGTAAAACCCAGTGTTCCAGCACCAGTCCCTGCTCTTCCACAACACACATGTCCCTGGGTGACTTCTCTCACTGTCACGAATTCCACCACTACATACATGCTGAGGATTCCCCAAATCCTTCTCTCCAACCTAACCCCCCTCCTTGGATGTAGTGTGGTGTTGCCACCTTCTGCTGGACTTGTTAATCCTTAACTCAGGTAGCCTCAAAGCTCTAAAAATTGGCAGGGTCCAAAATAGCCTTTGAATCATCCTAAAATTTCTCCTCCTCCCTGAGCTCTCTATTCATTCATTCATTCATTCATTCATTCATTCATTTTAAAGTAGGCTCCACACCCAGCATGGAGCCCAACGCAGGGCTCGAACTTGTGATCCTGAGATCAAGACCTGAGCTGAAATCAAGAGTCCGACACTTAACCTAAGTGACTGAGCCACCCAGGTGCCCCACCCTGAGCTCTCCTATGTGGCACCATCTTTCACCCAATCGATCTTGTCTTTCCCACTTCCTAACCCCAAATTCAATCAATCTAACTGAAGATTTTACCTCCTACCATTACTTAACTTCACCCTCTCCTCTCTTGCCCTATGAACAATTCAGTCTCATCCTCTTCATAAGAGCCACTTCTGAAAATTGTTCTTAGAATGTCCAGCCTGCCTCCAGCAAAGCCACCTTCCTCTCAGCAGAGTGATCTGTTAACAACATGAATATGCCTCCCTGCCCTTGTTAGAGAGCTGAAGGGTTCCACATCACCTTCAGGATGAAAAAGTTCTTAACAAGGCAGAAAAAGCGCTCCATGATCAGGCTCCTCCAGCCTGCTCTCCAAAGGACTTGTTTTCACTGTTAAGTGTCAGTGTTTTGAAATACCCTGCCTCTGTTCTCCCTGGCTCCTAGCCTGAGAAACCTTCCCTGCCCATTGCCATTTGGTATAACTACTCCTCCTCCCTAAAGACTCAGCCCAAATGAATCTTCTCTCAGAAGTTCTCCTGATCCCACAGCCTAAATTAGATTTCTCTGTGACCTTACCATGCATCTCATAATTGCACTTGGTACATATCATTATAATATGCTATTTCCCTTTCTTTCCCAACAGATTATGAGGTTCTCTGAGGGATGGGGCAGTGGCCTCCTCATCTCAATATTCAGCCCGTTGCCTGGCATGTGGTAACTGCTCAATAAATTTTTGTTTTTTTAAACAAATGACTTTTTTTGTAGAGAAAATGTTCTTTCTTAAGCATTAAAATAAAAGTTGCAAGACTGAATATCCGGAATCAAATTAGTCAAGTTCTTAATATCTACCTACATATTTCTGTACTTAATAACAATGTGACAACTTGAAAAAACCTCCTCCCCTCCAAAGTATTCAAGTGCTGTTGTTCTACAGTATCTTAAATTGTAGCCTGAATGAGAGCTCAGAACAAGTCACTCAGAATAAGTGAGGGACGTTTTTCTCTTATAAGGCTGTGAGGGTGAAAATATGGGGGTGGACATGAAAAATGGTAGGAAGCAAACCTAATAAGCATCCTGTCTATAACCCCAAAAGGTTTAGTCATCTGATAATGATACCTACTTATTCTCATTTAAAATGCAATTGTGAGATGGGAGGCAGGGAATAGCATAAATGTAACATGCAAGAACTGACATTGCTATGTGGATGAAAAACAGTCAAACAAACAAATTGTGGGAGAAGCAACAAACCCTTAGCCACAGGATCATATTAAAGTCTAAGGGTTTGATAAACATTGTCCTTGAAATAGGAGGACAACTAGTTATTATGAATTATAGCAAGACTATGATTTAAAGTGGCACTGTGTTCACTGGAAAATATATATTTGCATAATACCAGTGAGATTCTAAGTCATTGGTAACAGAAAAAACATTTTCACAAAAATGTAACATTTTGGAAGAAAATAGCACGATTCTTTTTGAATATATTGGTGAATTTTTTCTCTTAATTTTGGTGTAGCTGGTCAATCTGTAAATATGACTGAGTAGCACCCATCTATGTTCCCACATTAATGCTAAGTATAAATTACATGGTGACATAGCTCTTCTAAATCTAAGTTTTTAACTTCTTACATAAACAAAGCACTTGAATGATGAGTGATTATTTAGAGGTTATTTTTGTGTATGATACTTTATATGTGAATATTTTATTGTTTTTTTTCTTAAAATGACCATTAGGATTTTTTTAATTTAAAAATAATATTTATCTCAGCATAAATCAATTCTTCCTCATTCTAAAAAAGTGAGAAAACAGAATGAAACAAGAATAAAATCAGAGTTATATCTTGGTATATTTCATATTCAGACATTTTTCTATAGATGTATATAACAAAATAGGATAACATAATACTAATATCTATTTTATCAACTAACAATACATCATAACATATTTCTATAGCACTAAATATTCTTTTACAATATTTAAAATGGCTGCATAGTAAAGTATTATCTGATTATATGCACTTGTTTAAACTATCCCCTATTCAGGGTACCTGGGTGGCTCAATTGGTTCTGCCTTTGGCTCTGCCTTCGACTCAGGTCATGATCTTGGGGTCCTGGGATTGAGCATCTCACTGGGCTCCCTGCTCAGTAGGGAGACTGCTCCCTCTGCCTCTGTTCCTCCTGCCCCCCCCCCCCAGCTTGTGCTCTCTCTCTCTCTCTTTCTCTCTAATAAATAAAAACTTAAACAATAACAACAACAACAAAAAAAAAAACCTATCCCCTACTCTACATTTAAGTTGGGGCCAATTTTTCTTTATTATAAACTGTGCCATGCAAGTAATCTTTCTGAGGCAATTAAAATGTTCTATATCATGATAGAGTGACAGTAAATATTTGTTAAAACTCATCAAACTCTACACTTAAAATATGAATTTTATTTATTTTTTTTAAGTGGACTCCATGCCCAATGTGGAGCCCAACACGGGGTTTGAACTCATTACTCTGAGATCAAGACCTGAGCTGAGATCAAGAGCTGGACGCTTTACCAACTGAGTCACCCAGGTGTCCCATGATCTGCATTTTAATGTATGTTAATTATACATCATTTTTTTAAAATAGGAAAAAAAAACAAATAATGATGTGATGGACGTTCTTACACTTAAATCTTTGCAAACTAAGACTAATTCCTAATTATAAATTTTTTGGACTGAGATTGTTGTTTTTTTTTTTTTTTTTTTTTTTAATTTATGATAGTCACACAGAGAGAGAGAGAAGCAGAGATATAGGCAGAGGGAGAAGCAGGCTCCATGCACCGGGAGCCCGATGTGGGATTCGATCCCGGGTCTCCAGGATCGCGCCCTGGGCCAAAGGCAGGCGCCAAACCACTGCGCCACCCAGGGATCCCGAGATTGTTGTTTTTAAACATTTAATATTCATTCATTTCTCCATTCAAAAGCATTCACTGAACTAACACTTTGGTCAAGACACTGCCAAATTGCCATCGTCGTCTTCTTTTTTTTTTTTTCCCAAATTGTCTCTAAAGTAATATGCTCACTAGCAGATTTCTTAATTTGTGTC
Source organism: Canis lupus baileyi (assembly GCF_048164855.1). Taxonomy (NCBI): domain Eukaryota; kingdom Metazoa; phylum Chordata; class Mammalia; order Carnivora; family Canidae; genus Canis; species Canis lupus. The sequence goes on along the minus strand of NC_132848.1, from coordinate 48,904,305 downwards.
CATGCTGTGTTTCATAATTTTTAAAAATAGCCTCTCTTTGACCAGATGTTTTTTTTTAAGTAGGCTCCATGCCCAGCATGGAGCTCAATGTGGGGCTTGAATTCATGACTCTGAGATCAAGATCTGAGCTAAAATCAGCAGTTAGACACCTAACCAACTGAGCTACCCAGGAACAACTTGACCAGATTTTTGAAAATATCATTTGTGTTTTTTATGTCTACCAACTCTACTTCTTGCCCATTGTGTCTTTTGATCCTTTTCCCTGCAGTGATATTTACCCTTTACTTACTGATTAGGAAAAGCTTGTTTTTCACATGTTATAAACACTTGCCCAAGCTTTTCACCTATCTTTTAAAAATTCTGGTTAGGGAATTTTTGATAGTAAGAACATTTGGTATACTAAGTGAAACTTCCTTCTCCACCCAAGATAATATAAATATTCAATATACATACTCTCTGACCCCACTTATGATCAGTGGGGCTAATTCCTCAATTGCCTAGGACACTGTTACACACATAAAGTTCCTACCTTGGTGAGCAATCCCTTCACCGTTGGTTTGCCCTCAGGCTGCAGAAAAAGCGGGTTGGCAGCTTGTACTCGGAGAACATTCTGTAACACTTTAATCCATTCTTCCAATATGTTGGGAGAATCTGCAGTCAGATAGTATGTGTGTTTTTCAGTGGTCAACTAGAATGGGATGAGAAAGAGAGAGGAAAGGAAACTCTGAAGATTTAGGATTAATAGCATTTCCCTGTCTATCCTAAAAACATCATTGATTAACATAGAAACAAACATGCCATACCTTGAATCCTAGGAGCTAAATAAGTGACTCCATAAATAATTTAAAGTAGCTTAACCACTTTGTGAGAATTATAATAATTAACTTTATGTTGAAATAATTTTTTTTGTTTTAGTTTACTTTAAAAATTTTCAGAGTATTAAGCTTTTGAGTCATGATTTTTTATCTCATTTACTCTCGTTTTATCTCATTTACATTTTCTTTTTCTCCTTTAGATGTGCCACAGGCTCCTGGCTGTTGAAGTGAGCAGCATTGGAGACTGTAATAAAGTCATATATTTTCAGCAAATAAAGAGGAGTTATTTGTTATAGAAATGAAGAAATCAATTATAAATAAAATAAGAAGACCTTGCTTAGAAGAAGAGAAATTCTTACCACTAACATGATCAGTTCATAACTGAACTCACAATTTTTCATTTCAAAATTTCCAAATATTTCAGCCTATAGATGATTCTTTTTTAAAAAGATTTTATTTACTTATTTTAGAGAGAGGGTGGGAGAGAGAGAGGTAGCACATGGAGGGGGAGAGACGGGGAAAACAGAATTTTTTTTTAAGATTTTATTTATTCATGAGAGACACGAGAGAGAGAGAGAGGCAGAGACACAGACAGAGGGAGAAGTAGGCTCCATGCGGGGAGCCTGACATGGGACTCGATCTCGGGTCTCCAGGATCATGCCCTGGGCTGAAGGCAGCACTAAACCGCTGAGCCACTGGGGCTGCCCAGAAAAGAGAATCTTAAGCAGACTCCACCCTGACCTCACAGCCTGACACGGAACTCAATCCCAGGATCCTGAGATCAGGACCTGAGCCGAAACCAAGAGTTGGCCACTTAGCCAACTGTGCCACCTAGGCGCCCCAATTATAGATGATTCTTATCTGCCATGATTCAAAATGAAACTTTCCCTGATTCTCCCTTTTACATTCTTGGGCAGTTCTCAGGTATTATCTCCTGAAAACACTGATAATGAGCTTTATTCCGCTCTCCAAAGGAGCAAGATAAGAAAATAATAATTATTAAAGGCATTTCAAAAATGAAGTGTCTGAATTTAAATCGCATATACCAAATGATCTCAAAGGTGTGTGTTTTATTTATTTATGTATTTATTTTTTAAAGATTTTATTCATTCATTCATGAAAGATACAGAGAGAGAGAGAGGCAGAGACACAGGCAGAGGGAGAGGAAGGCTCCATGCAGGGAGCCCGATGTGGAACTCGATCCTGGGACTCCAGGATCACAGCTTGGGCCGAAGGCAGGCACTAAACTGCTGAGCCACCCAGGGATACCAGGTGTGTGTTTTAAATTTAACAGGTTTCAAGCAAGATTAGCCTTATTTTGTGGGTTAATAGCCAGCAGCTATGTCTAGGGTGTGACTTGATAAGTAAGGCAGCCTCTTCCTCACCAGTATCTTTCCACTTAGGTGCTGTAGCAGCTGAAGCTCATAGAAGAAATGCCATTTTCAGGTTCTATATTAAAATGCAAACTCTCCTGAATTTAGTAGTACATCAAATAATATCTTATTGGGAATTCATTTCTCAGATAAACCTTCCCTAAAATAGCTAGACATTTGAGAGCCGAGACCAGCTGGGAGATTAAGCATAGTAAGTCTAGAAAAAGAAGACTGAAAAGTATAAAAGGCAAAAAAAAAACCCACTGTGGTCACTCAACACAAATCTAGCTTATATTTTTGACTGAGAAGGCCTGGGGTTTCACATGTTTTTGAGGCATCACACTTAACACAAAGAGAATAAAGAAACACTGAATCATCCAACCTCTTCTCTGCTAGGTTGGATAATTAAGAACCAAGTTTTACATTACAAAAAAGAAAAAGAAAAAAAAAAAAGGTTTAAAAAAGTACCTGGACTGTTTGTTTGTTATCTCCTCTTAAAATGCTGCAGGATGCACTAAGTTCAATATGGCCCTGGGGTTTTCTAATTACATCACTCTGCAGGAAAGGAAGAAGACAAATGTTAACGTGATTGATTACCTGTAACAGTAATAGTAAGAAATGCTTTGTATAATTAATTGCATTACAGGGGAGAAAATCAATCAGGAGTTTGATTTACAGTTTGAGGAATTCAGTTCTACAGAGCAAGCACTTCCCACTCACCGGAGATTTATAGTAAAGTAATTCACCACCTTTAAGAACAAACCATCTCCTCTTCCAAGTCTTGACTTTACCACTCATTTTTAATAAATAGCCAGATTTTTCCAGTGGTTCCTAATTAAAGAAAAATTTTAAAATTTAAGTTTCCTTTTAGAGGCTCAAACTAACAAGATTCATTAATGTTTTGTTTTGTTTTGTTTATAAAATCTGATTCAGTGTTTACATTTTTCCCGTTATCACTGGATGATGAACAAGTTTTAGGGAGCTTCTGCTCTGGCTGTGAGTACTCCGTGTCTGTGGAGTAAGCATCTGGAGGAATGGCATAATCACTTTCAGAAGCCACTGAAGAGAGAGATACACCTAAATGAATAAAGAAATAAATCAATTCAACATTTAATAATCAGGTAGTCCAAACGCCAGCTGTGAGTTCTCTTAAGGAATACAGCTATTCCAACATCACAAGCCTTACTAGGAAGGCTTATTTTCATATCTTTCACCATAAAGAACTTTTAGAGCAGAAAACAGAACTAAAGGGTAAGGATTATCATGCAAACCTCCAAGGAAGTCACAGGAAAATAAATACTTTGATATGATTATAAGCACAGCTAATTTTACATAAACTGTGCAATATGTAAATATATATAAAACATACACAAAAATACTAATGTATCTTTCATTAAGGATTAAAAATGTGTATTTACATATTGATATATGTAAGTAAACACATGTTTGATTTTAATTTATCAAGATTTGTGCAATCTCATTTTAGACCACTTAGTTTTTGTAATCACTCTTAAAGTAATTCACATCAAAAACAACTTCAGAACTTTAGTAGTATTTTTCATACGTCAAATACACCAGTTTGTAAATTTCTAAAATCTTTTTGTGAAAGAAAAGCAGTAAGACTTAAAGATATAAACAGACTATTTGATTTGCCAGCAGCTACAAAGTAAAATTCAAGGGAACATTTTCACAATAATTCACTTGCCTTTTTCAGAAAATGACTTGCAAGTTGCAAGCCACATTTGCAGGGTCACTACAATTGTAGATTTTCAATATAATAAAATCAAGGACTGGGCAGCCCAGGTGGCTCAGGGGTTTAGCGCCGCCTTCAGCCCAGGGTGTGATCCCAGATATCTGGGATCAAGTCCCACATCAGGCTCCCTGCATGGGGCCTGCTTCTCCCTCTGCCTGTATCTCTGCCTCTCTCTCTGTGTGTCTCTCATTAATAAATAAATAAAATCTTTAAAAAAAAATCAAGAACTTACATCATTATTCATTGCAGCATCTGGCAATTTTTTCAAGTGTTTATTAACATTTAAGGGACTTGTTAGGGCAATGTCACTATATCTTTATTCTTGTTTATTCGACTAAGACAAGTAACAGTCATGACAAGAATGATACCTTTATTTTTCATCGAATAACAAGAATTTAGATTTGTAAGGGACCTCAGAGATCATCTTGATTAAGGCCTTCATTCTCTAAGGAGACTAAGGCCCAGAGATTAAATTAAAACATTTGTCTGGGGGATCCGTGGGTGGCTCAGCAGTTTGGTGCCCGCCTTTGACCCAGGGCATGATCCTGGAGTCCCGGGATCAAGTCCCGAATTGGGCTCCCTGCATGGAGCCTGCTTCTCCCTCTGCCTGTGTCTCTGCCTCTCTTTCTGTCTCTCATGAATAAATAAATAAAATCTTAAAAAAAAAAAACAAAAAAAAAAACCACACATTTGTTCGAAGTCAAATGGCTAAGCAGGAGCAATGGTGGAGTGCAAATATAAGGCGCCCTGGTCCAGAGCCAGTGTGCTACGCACTCTCCTGGGTGCTAAGGATAGAGCAGACCACAAAACAGGAAAACCTCTGCTTTCATGGAACATAGATTCTAGTCAGTGGAGGTAGACAAAAAATAGGCAGTAAGTGCTATGAAAAAATACAATATAGGGCAGACTAGAGGGAGTTAAAAGAGCTAGTAGTTGGAGAAGAGGAAGGGATTGTGATTTGAATGGTGTGCTTGGGGTGGATCTCCCTGAGAAGGCAGTGTTTGAGCAAAGCATGGTGTATGTGCCATCTGGGGGGAAGAATACTGGGTAGAGAGGAAACAATCAGTAGAAGGCCCTGAAATAAAAGCATCCCTGGTATGTCCTTGAAACAGGAAGAGGGTCAGTGTGGCCAGAGCTGAGTAAAGAAGGAGAAAGAAGAGATCAAAGACATGAGTCCCATAACACCTGAGAATCATTAAGAGTCTTAGCAGTGTTTTGGGCAAAAGTGTGATATAACTGGATTCTGGCTGTTGGGGGGCCGAGGCAGAAAAGAGGCCAGTGGAAATCCAAATTACTAAGCCTATGAAAATTGAGCAGCTCCAGTTGAAGTTGAGGGGTTGAGGATTACCTAGGGGGTTCCATGGAACATGGTTTGAAGGCCAAAAAGTACAGTGCATTAAAGGCTTTTGTAAAATACAGGTGTCATTTTGTATGATTATGTCTCTCTATAACCTCTACCTATGCCAAAAATGTCTCCAAAATCCACTAAAAATCACAGACCTGCCCAAAGTAAAGTTTTTGTTGGTTTTCATCTTAATATCAGACTATCAAGTTTTTAGATGTATTTTCTTTGCCACTTAGAGTAACAAATTTAGCTGAAATAAGTCTATTCCATTATTATCCAAAATGCCACACACCAATTGTAAAAGAGAAACATCATTTTGGCCAATTATCTCACTCTATTCCCATAATAAAGTGATCTCTCTCTTCTGTAAGAGATAAGGTTAAAAAAAAAAAAAAAAAAAGATCATGTGGCTTGCTTGAGTGGAATCACAGAAAGAATTAAGAAGAGAATTAGGACCAGAATATAAGCATCTTAGTCCTGGCTAATTCTCTTTTCACTTTGGTTCGAAGCAAGTACTTTGTTTTTAAAAAAATCCTTCTATGGAAATAAAATTCCTATTAAATATGCTGACTTATTTGGAGTTGTCTTGTATGCCTCACCTCGTTTCATGGCTCTGGGGCTGCCTGGTCCGCTCCGACTGCGTGTGTCTGACTCTGAAGTCCGGGAGCTAGATCTGGAACTATCTTCTTCCTCTGACCCAGAGGAGTCATCCAGGAACGGACTGCTGCTTATTTGGGTTGCCTTCTAAAGAAAAGCACACAGCCTATATATGTCCATCTCTAAAGTCACCTCTCTTTTTAGATGTGAAATGTTTTACCAGAAGTCATGGAATAAAATTTTTTTTTAAGGAATGTAAGAATATACTTTGGCATTATCAAAGTCATGTTGTTAAATCCCAGATTCTAATTAGCAAGACACTTATCAAATATAAAAGATTCCTGAAAACATAAGGCCCTTAATACTTGACAATGCTTATTTTAATTATTTCAAGTAAGAGGGCGGAATTCAGGCAATGACGGAAAAATCTTTCCAAATTAGGAATCTCCACTATACATCATTAATAGTGATATTTCTTTAAACAATTAACCACCAAGAAGGGGGTGGAAAAATCACATGGGGTATAACAAACTTCTAGTTTAGTATTAGACTAGTAGTAGACTTCTAGTACTCTGAGAAGCATAAGTATCTTCTCTAGATCTTTCCATTTCTTCTCTTTTTATGATATATTAGTGTGAACATCTAAAACTCCCTATGAAGGAAGAGTCTGTGTAAAATGTCAAGAATGGAATCTGGAGCTTGAATAAACAGTTTTCTGGATCCACCATGAAGAAAGCCACATGTTTAGCAGTAACAATAATGACTTACCCCCTTCAAAGTTGTATACACTGGGGTTGTCATATTCTTGTATATCAGAGAGGTATAAAGCCCTGATGTGGTATAGGAGAGCAGAGCAACAGAATCTGAAACAGAAAACAAAGTGGCTTAAAAAAAAAAAACAAAAAAAACTTCTCTCTAGCACTTAGGTCTATTCCCAATGAATGTGAGCTAGCAAAACTTCCAATTAAAGAGAAGCTGGATTAACACACATGACTGTTCTCATATTGTCTGCTTTAAGAACGCTACTCTGTCTTCCATGGCTCATTATTTCCTCACATGTGCTACTTCCCCAACTAGACTGTAAGCTCTTTGCAAGTAAGGATCATAGCTTTTATTTCTTTCTTTGGCAGGCACCTCTCTCCAGCTCAGGCTGGACAGAAATAGCACAAACACCTGTTGATTCAGTGACCAGTACCCTTTGAAGATACTCTCTGATTATTCGTAGCCCTATTAGTGACATGGTGTGGTGCTAAAATACTGGCATGCTTGAGACTTTATCAGGCGAACCTCATGTTGTAAGCTTAGAGTATAATTTCCTGAATGGCTAGAATAGAAGGTTGCTGAGAAGAAACAGAACATCAACGTTTGCCTCTAAGATTTGGATTAGTGTTGGATAGGAAGGGGGCTAGGAGAAGGAACTATAGGAAAATTTATCTTTTTATTCCAGACAGTTCTCTGTTATTTGGTTTTACTTTTTATAATGGGAATGCATTCCTTCTTTAAAACTTTTTTGAAGAAAGAAAGAAGGAATGTGTTTTAAACGCTGGAAAAAGGACACAGAGATGGATATTACTGCAGTTTTAAACAGCTGAAACTCCACAATTTCTTTTATCTTCTTTTAGGCAAAAACAAAAAAAGGCACTTTCTACATCAGAGTTCAACACAGATGTGCCCCTATGTTGGGTAACAATGAATTTCAACTTTAAAATGTAAATCAGCAACCTTCGAAATTATTTTCTAAAAGTTTTACATAATTCTATGTTTTACATATTCTAAAAGTTTTACATATTCTATGACTAGATGTTTAGGAAGTTGCTGGCTAGTGAAATGGCAATACAAAATCAATAATTTTTTAAAACATTTTTTGGAATATAAGAAAAACATATGTAAGAAACACATAAGATTTACCACCTTAACCATTTCTAGTGCATAGTTCAGTTAGTGTTAATTATATGCGCACTTGTAAATCAGGTCTCCAGATTGTTTTTATCTTGCAAATCTGACACTCTATACCCATTATTAAGCAATACCCCCTCCACACCACTGCCACCCAGGCCCTACTCACCACCCTTCCACTTTCTGTTTCTATGAATTTTCTATGAACTTTAGATCCCTCATAGAAGTGGAATCATACAGTATTTATCTTTTCATGACTGGCTTATTTCCTTTAGCATTATGTCTTCAACGTTCATCCACATGGTAGCATGCAAAATCACTTACTTTTATTAACATTCTCCATATTGAAGGCCTCAGACATTCGAATACCTGATTTGGCTACAGCATAAATTCTGCTCTCCTAATATAAAAGAGAGATTTAAACTGGATATTTAAAAGCAAAGAAATGATTACTTTCAGTACACATGTTTTTCATTTGTTCTTCATTTAATATACACTAGAGCAGAGCATTATTATAAAACTGTCATCAGTGCCAACTCAAATATGCCACCATGAACAGCACTGCAGACATTTTCCATCTATTAGTCATTCCATTATTTATCTTTGTTTCCAAGTTTTTGTTTGGCATTTTAAATTATTTTGAAGAAATAGGAAAAAAGTAAGAGAGAACTTATTCATAATCATTGACTACACATAAACACCACATTTAGTATTCTAACATTTTAGAACATGGTTAAAGAAAAAAAAAAAACAGAAAACCTTGAATGGTTGTAATATGAGGTTAGAAACCATTCATAATCATTGACTACACATAAAATATTACCTTTAATATCCTACTATTCTAGAATATGGTGAAAGAAAGGAGAAAAATCTAGAAGTCAGAAATCACAGAGCAGCATTAAGTGCTATCATCTCCTTAGCTCAATGTACATTTCAATGAAGTAGAAGGAACACCCGAGGCCAAATTGAAAGTGCATTTGAGAATGGCAATGGAATTTATAATATTGTCTTATTCCAAAAACAGGTTATTTTGCTTTCTCTTCTTCGAGAGAACTCTCCGAAAGTGGTGCTGGAAAGGTTATTAGCCCTGCCCTCTGTAACAAAAGGGATTCCAGGTTGTTCTTAACACATCATCAGCATGTCGTTAATTCTGCGCTGCATATAAGCTGGACACAGTTGCCTGGACCAGAGCATAGCAGGTGCCGATCACAGTCCTCTTCAGGACTATGCCAGCCAGTGTCCTGCTAGGTAACGGGCATGAGGTCTCTAGCTATCTGAGACACTTTAATTTGGAGAGTGGCTGAGTGAATGAATCAGATGTGGTTTCTTTGAGAACGTGATTGTGAGATACGGAATAGAAAGTGTATGAAAGCAGGAGATGAGAGGCAGCTGGAAGCATGACAGAGGGGCTGTTAGGAATGAGACAAGCAGAGTCACTGCAGGCAGGAGAGGTCAAGCTAAGCCACTACTGGACCCGGGGCCGTGGGTGTCACCTGCTTCTAAGCAGTAAGTGCTGCTGAAACATCACGTGTTTTCCCCACTACAGTGACTATTGTATTTTGAGTGATAGTCCAGTTCAGTAAGGATGGGCTATGCCTTCAAATAAACCCTTAAAAATCCTTAAGATAAACTCTCATAAGTTGAGGTAACTGGAATACATCTCTTTTCCTTGAAACCTGAAAATACCTAACAAACACCGAAATAAAACCTCAAACTTGGCCAGTCTGCTAGAAGGCTTTTGAAAAGCAATACTACTTTTTCAAGATTGAATAGCTTCAGAAGACACATTGAGGACAGAAAGGCAACAGAGTAGGAAAGTGGTGTGCCAAACAAAGCGAACTTGAAAAGCCTAACCTAAATCTCTGAAAATCTCAACATAATAAAAGCAAAAATTTTGAATCCTCACTGCCTAAAGGATAACATAATTGAAATTCCAGAGATTCACATGCCAATAATGTCTACTTTTTTGTGCTACCCAGAATTTAATAATGAACTGCAGACAGTTTCATGCAGACACTGCAATGAAATGTTCTTTCAAAAGTAAGAAAGAGCAGATACATCTCAAGGTCTGAATTTGCAGTAGGAAAACATGGTTGCCTTAATTTGCTTATAATCACATGGGTCATTAAATAAAAAATAATAACAGAACATGACCCCCGAACCCAAAAAATCCTGCAACCCAGATGCTTCTCTGGAGGCCAAAGGTTAAACTATATATCTCTATGTGAAGGAAAAGTTTTTTTTTTCTCTCTCTCTTTTTTTTTTTTTTAATTTTTTTTATTTATTTATGATAGTCACACAGAGAGAGAGAGAGAGGCAGAGACACAGGCAGAGGGAGAAGCAGACTCCATGCACCGGGAGCCCGACATGGGATTCGATCCCAGGTCTCCAGGATTGCGCCCTGGGCCAAAGGCAGGCACCAAACCGCTGCGCCACCCAGGGATCCCCTGAAGGAAAAGTTAAACTTACAAGACAGATAATTTCAGTTTGTTTCAAATATAAGAATAGCTTTTTAATCTAGTGATGTACATATTCCTATAAAGAATCACACAATTGATGGGTTTAACAATTGTATTAATGATCAGTGTTTCTCTTGTTTTTAAGATTTTTGTTTATATATTTTATTTGAGAGAGAGGGTGAGCGTACACGCGTGCATGAACAGTGGGGAGAGGCAGAGGGACAAGCAGATTCCTTGCTGAGAAAGAAGCCCAACACAGAAAGATCCCAGGACCCCGGGATCATGACCTGAACTGAAGGTAGATGCTTAACTGACTGAGCCACCCAGATGCCTAATGGTCAATGTTTCAATGGAAGAAATTTCAATGTATTCTAGATACATAGGACGATGCCTTTGGTTAAAGCAATGGACTTATAAGCTCATGAAGAGTAAAATTAAATTTCTCTTAAATCAATCAAGTAAATGATTAATTAAGTTCAAAAACTGATGACAAATAAGAGTTAAGTATCCTGGCTCCAAATTTGCCCAAAGTGTTACACAAGTAGGAGACACCCTTCTTCCACACCCTTGGTGTTTCCTTCCACTCCAGATCCCTCTCCAACCATTCATTTCTCCTTCCAAGGAAGAAGAAAGGTTTACTGTGATAAGTAGGCTTAGAAGGAGAAACCAGACAGGCACCTTCCTCTCTCTTTTCTCTTGAAAAGTAAAGGCATATAGGAAACCCCATTTGTTCTTTCTCTGGGCTGTGAGCTATTTTGGACGGGCAGGCCTCTCCTCAAGAAGCCTCTGAGACTGGTTTATAAATCTAGAGAATTTTGAGTTCAGTATTGGAAAGGTCATCTGCCCAGCAATTCTCTAAAATCAGTTTTCTGAGTTTATAAAGATAATATATTCATCTCCCACCCATCTTCACCTTCTCTTATTCTCAACTGACTCAGAACTCAGTGGCAAAAGAGAAGGGGAAATGGTATTCTGAAAACTGAGACTTTTCAGAACAATCTGGGTCTGAAAAGAAGTAAAGTAAAACCTGAAAGTGGACATTAGTTAAAAAGCAGCGTGCGAGGGTCGCACACAGCAGTATCATTTACCCAAGAGGGAAACCGGTGCAGCGGCGGGGTAGGCGGTTTGCTGCACGCCGGCTTCTTGGCCACGTCGCAGGTTTCCTGGTCATCGGAGCATGGGGATTCCAGGGAGTCGTAGGAAAACAATCCATCATCACAACTGGTGTCCATATTCTCTAAAATGTCTGTACTGTCATCATCAACCAGGTCAAGGTCTGTTTCCTGGGGTCTGAGCGGCCGTATCATGCTTATAGCATTTCTATTTGTGCCAAACATCCTATCGGAGCTTAACTGTGGTTGACTTAAGTGTCTTTTGGCTAGCGCCACACTTATACTGAAAACATTAGGAATCCTTAACTTTGGGGGCGGCAGGTATGATGAAGATGCTAACTGTGTGCCTCTTCCAGGGAGTGAGTTAGGATGCTTGGGAGTCAAAGCTGGAGTCAAAATAGGGCTGGGGGTGTTGGCCTCACTAGACGAAGATGAATAATCCAGTCTCTGAGACTGAAATTTTTTATTCAGTTCATCCGACGAACTATCATGCTCCTTTTTACTTGATTCAGAATTTCCCTTTATGAGAGGACAATTCTGAGCTTTCCACTGTGCCTCCTGTTGCCAAGAATACAGCTTCTTGTGTTCTAGTCTCTTAATGCCGAAAGTCTCTTCTTCAAATATAGAACTGCTGTCATCAGATGCTGTCAGGTACACTTCGCTGCCCATCCTGCTGCACTGTACCCCTTCCTCTGATGTGTGACTGGAAAGTGTAGACGTATACCTGCACTTGGATCTTCCTTTGCTCTCATCTTCCTCATCAGAACTCCAGTCACTTCCTGGAGCCCCAGAATTCTGAGATGTGCCACCATCTGTTGCAAAGCTTGTTCTTGTATTCTGATTCTGTTCTGGGACACAAGGGGTTTGATGCAATGTCCTCTGACCCCGGTTGTTTTCTTGAATTTGGTTCTCGCCCGACTTTTCTGGAATTTCCATTTCTAGAAAAGTAACATCATATCAGCATGTTGCCTTTGATAATGTGAGCTTTCTATATATTTAAGCTTTATGAAACCACACTGTAAAAAGTGCCATTTTCATATAAATAAAGTTAATTTACATTATCCTTTCTTAGCTGTCTTGTTTAAACCCAACTTTTTTTTTTAAAAGATTTTTTTATTCATTTATTCATTAGAGAGAGAGAGAGAGAGGCAGAGACACAGGCAGAGGGAGAAGCAGGCTCCATGCAGGACTCGATCCCGGGACTCCAGGCTCATGCCCTGGGACAAAGGCAGGCGCTAAACCGTTGAGCCACCCAGGGATCCCCTTTAAATCCAACTTTGAAAACTGTAAGCTTTAATATAAAATATGAGCCCTAACACTTTTTTTTTTTTTAACAAAGAAACATGTTGGGGAAAAGGAAACTGACAACAGTTTAAAATGAAAAAGCAAAATGTGAAACAGGGCAACTCTATCAAAGAAAGCAGCCACCAAAGAATACCACTAATTCTATTCTATTTTATTTTTTTTAAGATTTTATTTATTTATTGATGAGGAGAGAGAGAGAGAGAGAGAGAGAGGCAGAGACACAGGGAGAGGAAGAAGCGGGCTCCATGCAGGGAGCCCAACGTGGGACTCGATCCCGGGTCTCCAGGATCACGCCCTGGGCTGAAGGCGGCGCTAAACCACTGAGCCACCCGGGCTGCCCACTAATTCTATTTTAAAGCAAAGAGAATGACAGCCCTCTTTCAACTAAATTTCAAAATTATCATAAGAAAATTTAAACATAATAAATATAAGGCTATAGTTAAAAAAAAACATTGTTCCCAAGTTTCAATATATGAAATATGCAAAGCCATGAAGAAACATAAACACAGGAAAGCCTTCTTCATTCTACTTTTGGTTAATTCATATCCATGAATGTGTTTTATAACAAGAATAATGCTCTTTAACAATGTCTTTCGGGCAGCCCGGTGGCTCAGCGGTTTAGTGCCTGCCTTCAGCCCAGAGCGTAATCCTGGAGACCTGGGATCGAGTCCCTCGTTGGGCTCCCTGCATGGAGCCTACTTCTCCCTCTGCCTGTGTCTCTCCCTCTCTCTCTCTCTGTCTTTCATGAATAAATAAATAAAATCTTTAAAAAAAAAAGTCTTTCAATATGGCCTATTTTTTTAAATATAATTAACAGAATGAACCACTGGCTTCATAAACAGCAATCTAAAAATTTGTACGATCTGTAAAGACTACAAGAGAAACTTTTAAAACATAGATATGACCTTCATAAAAAGGAAATAGAGGCTGAACAAATAAACTCTATGATTTGGTATCGAGCAATTTGTTAAATTTGCAAGGGAGCCAGAGCTTCAGGATAGGCAATCTCAGCTGTACCGAGCTATATTCAACTGACAGAAAGTGGAAGGGAAATTAAAATGAGGGATCCCTGGGTGGCGCAGTGGTTTGGCGCCTGCCTTTGGCCCAGGGCACGATCCTGGAGATCCAGGATCGAATCCCACGTCGGGCTCCCGGTGCATGGAGCCTGCTTCTCCCTCTGCCTGTGTCTCTGCCTCTCTCTCTCTCTCTCTGTGACTATCATAAATAATAAATAAAAAAAAAAAATTAAAAAAAAAAAAAGAAATTAAAATGACTTCTTGAAAAAGGAAAAAAAAAATTGCAACTAACAGCATAAAAGCAAGTAGCAAAGGAGAATTCCAATTGGAACAACATTATGTAGTTTTCAGGATTTTACAACCAAGCATAGAGCCAGCTTTTTAGTGCTATAGTTTTTCTCCTTTGGAGGAAGGAAGCAGGAGCTGAAAACAGAGATGGTGCAAATTCAAGCCTTTCTAAAATAATTGGGCAAAGTCACACTACAGGTGGCAAAGTCAGGAACTGTACAACAGAGCAAATTTTAAAGGGGCTTTATGAATAAAAGAAGGGTAGAAATCTGCACGCCAGTCCAGGACTTTAAACATCTATGCTAATATTTTCCTCTCTGAAGCAAAACCAAAAAGGGAAAAATCAAAGCATTTACTAAACTGTCCCCCTGGAGTTCTTTTTCTTTATAAGTTTGCTATGCCATATTTAACTTTGTATTTGATATCAGGTAATTTTTAAATATTTTAAGTAAATAATAGTTCATCATTCTAATGGGATGTGCAACTAAAACAAGTACCTTGTGAGTACAAAGGTGAACTTTTTAATTTTTAATATCGCTGCTATCTACTGCAGGAAAAAGTATCAAGGGGGGAAAATCAGTCTCTTCTATGCTTCCTTGTCAAAGACTCTCAAAAAAAAAAAAAAAAACCACACAAGATAACTAATTATATAAATTAAAGGCTGGATTTTGCTCTTTAAAAATATTTTTATAAACATCAAATTGTTAAGAAAAAAAAAGGAAAATTAAACAGTATTTGGATGAATCTTAGTAAATGATTTTTCCTTTTATTTTATTTATTTTAAAGATTTTATTTATTCATGATAGTCACAGAGAGAGAGAGAGAGAGGCAGAGACACAGGCAGAGGGAGAAGCAGGCTCCATGCAGGGAGCCCGACGTGGGATTCGATCCCGGGTCTCCAGGATCGCGCCCTGGGCCAAAGGCAGGCACTAAATCGCTGCGCCACCCAGGGATCCCTGATATTTCCTTTAAAAAAAAAAAGTAAAAGTAAATTTCTCTAGTCCATAAATACCTTCTATGTCTTTTCCCTCCGTGAACTCAGGTTCTTTGGATGATATCTTGCTCATTTCCTCAGATTTTACTACTTGAGGAGGGCTCCTTGCTCGGGATAAAAAGCATCCAAAGGTCAAACTGCTTAGGCGCTGGCCTTCCGAAAGCTTTGGTGTGGAGACAGAGGATGACTTCTTTCCTTGAACTTCTGTAACATCATTCATCAAAACCAAGATCTGAATTTTTTATAAGTTTACTAAACATAGAACCAAAGTGTATAAAAATCTGGACAAATCACAGCTTATGACAGAAAAAAGCATGAAGTTTATCTTTATTGATGTCTAGTAACATGGACCCCTCAATGTCTAGTATCACATGCTAATGTTTAAATCTGTTTATATATTTTGAATGTTCTAAGTATTTTTTAACTGTAGAGAGAATATCTAATCCCTTTAAAAGTAGTTCTTAAACAAAAACAAAACCACAAACAAAAAAACAGATTGTAGACAAGTAGAGGATTATAGCTTCTTGCAAAATCATATACTGGTAAATATCAGTCAAGAACTGGCAAAATTTGATTGAGCAGCAATGCTGCTAATGGTGAGAGAAGAGGGACTGAGGTCCTGATTGCCAAGACAACCAAAGGAAATTATATCATCACTGGGGAAAATATCACGTGATCACTGTACTAACTTTTGCTATCTTACTTTTCAGTTTGCTTCTCCCATAACAGCCAATGGAGGTGCTTGATCTATGGATGACCACAATATGGAGGGCCTTCATCACTTCTTTAGAGAAAAAAAGGGGAGGGGACAGCTTCTAGATAGAGAATTTAGATAGCTTGAGTAATGATTAATCCTGGGTTTAACCAATCTTGAAAGAGTTGTAACATACCTGCTTGCAAGATTAAAACTATGGAGGGGGCGCCTGGGTGGTGCAATTGGTTAAGTGTCTAACTCTTATTTTGGCTCAGGTCATGATCTCAGAGTCCTGGAATCAAGCCCACATTGGGCAGACTTAAGGAGTCTTCTTAAGATGCTCTCCTCTCAGAACGCCTGGATGGCTCAGCGGTTGAGCATCTGCCTTTGGCTTGGGGCGTGATCCCAAGGTCTCAGGATCCAGTCCCACATCAGGCTCCCTGCATGGAGTCTGCTTATCCCTCTGCCTCTGTCTCTGCCTCTCTGTGGTTCTCATGAATAAAGAAATAAAATCTTAAAAAAAAAAAAAAAAAAAAAAAGATGCTCTCCCCTCTCCCTGTGCCTACCCCTTACCCATTCCCCCAGCTCTCTCTTTCTCGGTCTAAAATAAATAAATAAAATCTGTAAAAGCATAGAGATAGTAAGAAAGGTTTCCCAGGGGCACCTGGGTGACTCAATCAGTTAAGCGCCTGCCTTTGGCTCAGGTCATAATCTCAGGGTCCTGGGGTTGAGCCCCACATTGGGCTCCCTGCTCAGTGGGACCTTGCTCCTCCCTCCCGCTTGTGCTCTTTCACTCTCTCTCAGATAGATAAATAAAATCTTGAAGAAAAAAAAAGAGAGAGAAAAAGAAACCCTACCTCCAAAATTAAATTCTTCTTTTTTAAGATTTATTTATTTATTCATGAGAGACACAGACTGAGAGAGAGAGGAGAGACATAGTCAGAGGGAGAAGCAGGCTCCCCATAGGGAGCCCGATGTCGGACTCGATCCTGGATCTCGGGATCACGACCTGAGCGAAGGCAGGCACCCAACCGTTGAGCCACCCAGGTGTCCCCCAAATTAAATTTTTAATTAACTCTGGGAGAACACCAAAGGAGTAAATTAAATAGCAGCTGATAACTGAGTAGAGCATAAGAAAACTCTTTACACAGTATATTCCTTTAGGTATATCTTTTACTATTTTTATGTTATCTCTCACAGAACTAATCCACAGTATTTTAATAATCATATATATGGATATACATTTTTAAAGTACTAAATTATATCTACATAATTGTACCTATTCTTCTCCAGCCTACCTCTAGGCTCCAAGGATTCATAATCCCTTAGTCTACAAGACCTAACAGACTGCCAATGAAGACTAGAATTGCAAGCTAAGAATATCAGATAAAATAACAGCCTTTGAGAGTAGACTAGGTACATTCAATTTATGTCAATGATTCCATATGTAAGTATGGAATTCTAGATCAACTGTGTGGATATTAATTTTTCATCATATAGGTGGAGGAAGTATGTGATATAAGAACTACATGATTCCGGGCACATAGCTCCTAAAATCTTTGGAATTTCCTAAGTGGTAAAAGCGATAAAAGTATCTTATGTTTTCATAACTAGCCCTTTCAACCACATCTGAGTTTATGTTGATGAGGTGATTTTTGGAAAGCCCCTAGACAGCCTCAGGGTGGGGGCTGGTTGCCAGGGGAACCAACCCTGTGGTTAGAGGACTGGAACTTTAGCCTCATCCTCCACCCCGCTACTTCTGAACTTAGGAGAAGGGAGAGTTGAAAACTGACTTAATCACCAAGGCTAATGATTTAGTCAGTCAAGGCTATATAATGGAGTCTCCATAAAAACCCAAAAGGATAGGCTTCCAATTCAGTGAATGTATGGAGGTGATGGGAGGGTGGTGTGCTTGGAGAGAGCATAGAAGCTCTGTGCCCCTTCTCCATACTTCACCCTCTGTATTGCTTCCATTTTGGCTGTTCCTGAGTTAGAGCCTCTGTAATAAACCAAAAATCTAGTAAGTAAACTGTTTTGTTTTTTAAAAATATTTTATTATTGGGACAGCCCTGGTGGCTCAGCGGTTTAGCACTGCCTTCAGTCCAGGGCCTGATCCCGGAGACCTGGGATTGAGTCCCATGTCGGGCTCCTGCATGGAGCCTGCTTCTCCCTCTGCCTGTGTCTCTGCCTCTCTCTCACTCTCTGTGTCTCTCATGAATAAATAAATAAAATCTTAAAAAATATATATTTTATTATTTATTCATGAGAGACACAGAGAGTGAGAGAGAGGCAGAGACACAGGCAGAGGGAGAAGCAGCCTCTCTGTGGGGAACCTGATGTGAGAATCAATCCCAGGACCCCAGGATCATGACCTGAGCCAAAGGCAGACACTCAACAACCGAGCCACCCAGGTGCCCCTAGTAAGAAAATGTTTACCCGAATTCTGTGGGCTGCTCTAGCAAATTATCAGTCATGTGTGTGTGTGTGTGTGATGGAAACCTCTGATTTATAGCCAGTTGGCCAGAAGCAGGTTGAGAACTGATAATTACAACAGTGTTTGAAGCGGTGTATGAAGTTGTGATGGGGCGGGGGTAGCTTTGTGGGACCAAACTTGTAACCTGTGGAATCTGATGCCAACCTCAAGTAGATAATGTCAGAACTGAGTTAAATTTGAAAGGCAACCAGTCAGTGTCCTCTGGGAATTGGAGAATTGCTTTGTGTGGTAAAAACTCGCACATATCTGACATCAGAAGTATTGAGGAAAAAGGAAAACAGGAGCTTTTTCCTTTACAAAATGACAGCAATAAGTATGAACGTGCAGTAGACAAAATGCTCTTATGTGTCTTAAAATCAACAAACTATCATGAAACCAGGAAGGTACTACTACCATTACTTCACTGTTGTAAAAAAAAAAATCTGAGAATATGACACAGTTATTAAACTGTAGGGCATTAACGTTGACTTCAAAGTCTAAAAAAAATAAAGAAATAAAAAATAAAAATAAAAATAAAAACAAAGTCCATGCACTTTCTACCATGCCAGTATTTTTCCAATGCATTCTATGAAACCTCAGGGCTTTTTGGAAATGTCACAGTGGGTATAAGAAGAGGCATGGGTAATGCTGAGTCTGCAGAACTCTGGATCTGTCACACAAAACCACTTTCACCTGTTTTATCTCTTAAGCTTCTACAGGAAAATAAATATTGTTTTAAAAAGAGTTCTATGGCTAAATAAGCTTGAAAACTACTATAGTGGCCAAGATCTAAAAACCATTGTCTTCAGCTCAGTATGCACTTGAGTTACTAAGTAAATCTCTACCTCTAACCCTATCACTCATTTTTAGGCTTTGATGCTGAAAAGAAAGTGACCCTAAGCATGGGAAAGTGCTAAGAGTTTATCATTCATATTACAAAATTCTGCTGAAAATATTCAGGCTGTAAGAATTTTACTCACTACTGATCACCACAATACAAGTGAAAATAGAAAATAAAATAACTGAGTTTTTTAAAGCAAACATACCTGAAATTAAACATTCAAATTACTGTACCCCCTTTGGGTTATTTGCAATTGTCCAGCTGTGCTGTCTAATGTGAACATGTGGTTATTTGAATTAAAACCTACTCAAATTAAATAAAACCTAAAATTTAGTTCCTTGGTTGTGCGAGGCATATTTCAAGTGCTCAACAGCAAAATTCTATGTAGCCTAATAAACCCAACTAACCTGTCTTAGTCAAAATATTCATACCTTGTAGTTTTGACTGTATTGTTCTTATCTCTTCAGTTTGGTTTTGGTTGATCAAACGAAGATTCTGATTTTCTAATTCCAGCTGAAAAGATATAATGGTATCCTTTTATATAGGAATAATTTTTCTAACATGTGTTAGTAAATTATAATATTTTTAAGATGTTAATACCTAATTGCATGTAATCAAAATACAAAGAAATGATGAGCAAATATCAGATGAATTTATCATCTAGATAATTAGCCTAGATAGCCTAGATAATTATGGCCTTGATATTTATTTTTTCTAGAACTGAGAGTTTCAAATATTTTCAGCCTGTATGCCTTTCCCACTGTAAAATTATTTTAAACCAAATTATTTCATCATTTAATCTGCCATATAAACCAATGTGTACTTCTCAAGATACTGAACACATTAATCTTATGATATACACATATGTTCTATAATTATTTAAAATTAACAAATTAGAGCTAAAATCAACTAATGAGAATGAGGCTACCTATACTACTTACTAGGAGTCTATCAGTATTTTTAATTGTAGAAATACACTGGACATAAAAATGAAAGCTACCTATCTCACATTTACCAAAAGACAGCAGCACCACCAACTGATCAGAATTTTGTTTCATTCAAATGATCAGATATTCTGATGGCTTATCTATTCAAAGGAAGTAAAAGGTAAAGAAAACACAAAATATAGAGAGCAATAAATACCTCGTTTAATTTAAGTGTTACCCATTCTTTGATTTTAGCTGCTTTTTCTTCTATTATTTTAGCTTCTTGTATCCTTATTTGTTTCTGAAATAACATTAGCAGTGTATTTAGTTCAAACATAGGCTCATGGAAATGATTACCTCATAAACGTTACATCTGGAAATGTTACATTGGTTTTTTTTTTGATATTTTATTTATTTATTCATGAGAGACACAGAGAGGCAGAGACATAAAGGCAGAAGCAGGCTCCTCGCAGGGAGCCCAATGCAAGACTCAATCCCTGGACTGAGTTCAGGCCCTCACCTGAAGGCAGATGCTCAACAGCTGAGCCAAGTCAGGTGTCCCCCAAACTTGAATTTGTTTATTTATTTTTTAAAGGTTTTATTTATTATTCATAGACAGAGAGAGAGAGAGGCAGAGACACAGGCAGAGGGAGAAGCAGGCTCCATGCAGGGAGCCCGATGTGGGACTCGATCCCCGGTCTCCAGGATCACACCCCAGGCTGCAGGCAGCACCAAACCGCTGAGCCACCAGGGCTGCCCCTGGAAATGTTACATTGTAAATACAAAAGACAAATCCACTTAAAACCTGTTTCCAAGTAATACATCTACCTTCAAATTACCAAATAGGGTAAAAAATGAAAACCATTGTCCAACAGATGTAATAATAAACGACAAAGGCATATGCAAATATTACTAGTTTTAACAAATGCTATCCTCTTTCTCTGAAAGATCATATACTGAAATCCACCCACTGAATTTATCAGCAAAATAAATGATTTCTGGAAATGATCTAGGGTTTAGAACAGTAGGAGAGGGGTCAACCAGGTTAGGGAGAGGAAAATCAGAATCTCTTCTGAAGATGATTCGTTTTCCCCTCAAACATAAGTTTTTATTTTTCATATATATTATTTTATTTTTACATGCAAATTTTTAAAGATCCAGAAAAAAAAATTAAAAAATCTAGCTCACATTTACCAACCTTCAAATGTGGTTATGCTCACAAAACTAAGAGAATGTGACTGTCATATAAATCACGGTGGGTGGGAGTTGGGAGGTGGTGAAAAGTTGGAAACCACTGACCTAAAGAAATACTGATCCTCTGAGAAATGAAAAAAAAAATGCTGATGATAAAAAACAATTTGACATATTTAATAATTTCATAATGGTCATATTTAAATGATGCCAAATGATAATTTAAGCAAATGACCTTAATGCAGATTTTTCCTAATAAAATTTTAAAATAAACTAAAAACTAACTTGATCTCAATAAAGTGGCTTAAAAACAGTGTACACATTTTTAAATAGGATTCACATCATTCAACATACCTTTAAAACACAATGTTCCATAAATATTTCCAACACCCTAAAAATCTAAAGCAAAGAACTATTTTAAACATTTTACAGACAGAAATGCCTGCTGATAACCAAATGTTTTCAAGTTGACTATTACATTCAAACTCTAAAAAGTCTGAACATTAAGGAGCACAGTCGCATCCAGAAAGTGTTAGATATGGCCTTGGAATCACCCAGTCTTAAAGAGAATGCCATTTTATTTGTACCTTTCACCCTTAAATATGATTAGACTCCATGAGTTGACCAAATAAGTGAGATTTCTGACCCAAATTTAGCAGTGTGGGCTCTCTCTTTTTAACCTTTGAGATTATGCAAAATGCATGTATTTAGACTGTGATGATCAAATTCTTCCTAACCTGTTCTTCAAGCTGCAGTTCCAAGTTTTGAATGATGTCATCTTTTTCTTGTATGAGGGTCTCCAAATCTTGACACTTCTTATACAGCCTTGTCTCTGATTCACTGGTTTGAATATTAGCTGCTTTTAATTTCTCTTCCATAACTTGTACCTAAATTCAGAGGTTAGAAAATTAATAGTAGGCATGTATTTAATTTATCATAGTATTAAACATTATACTTGAATGTGAAATAGATTCCTAAAAGGTATCATCATAAAAACAAAATATTGAACAGCATGTTTTAATTAATTATAAAGTCTGAAGACTAATCTATTTAACAATTATAAAGTCTGGAGACTATTTTGCCAAGTAGTGTTACCTTTGAGGTACATAAGGGCACATGAGAGATTCTCAGAATTTTGCTACCATACAAAGTAATGCTCATTTTTTCTAGAACAATGATAATATGCAAAGTATTTCATGTGTGTATAAAATCAGAAAGCTTGCAGCCCTCATTTTTTACATTTAAATTAAATAGGAATATAAAGTAAAGAAGGTGATTAGTGAGGAAAGATCTGATTGGATGACCCAGAAAAAAAACTGAACCTAGGTGAAAAACAGACAAATACACATGGAAAGGAAATGGAAAACAAAAGAACTTTAAAGCCCCAAATGATGGAATCACAAGAAATAAAAAAATGAGAATCAAGATATAGGTAGGAGAGTATGTTCAGTGAGGGTTTATTGATTCATTCATTTAACAAACATTCCGGGAATAGTTGCCAAGTGCCAGGCTCTGGGAAGACACTGGTGAATAAAATGGACCCCAAATCTTTGCCTGCATAGAAATTAGATTTTAGTGGGTAAGAGAGATCACAAATATAATAAAGATGTAAAAATCATAGAGTATGCTACACAAGGAGATAAAGGCAGTGGGAAAAGTAGAACAAGATAAAAGAGACCAGTGTGTGACCTGGGGTTGAGTGATGCTTTAATTTTAATATCTCAGGGCAGCCCCGGTGGCGCAGCGGTTTAGCATATGATCCTGGCAACTCAGGATCAAGTCCCGTGTCGGGTTCCCTGCATGGAGCCTGCTTCTCCCTCTGCCTCTCTCTCTCTCTCTGTCTCTTTCTGTGTCTCTATGAATAAATAAATAAATAAATAAATAAATAAATAAATAAATAAATAAATCTATCTTTAAAAATTTTTTTAATAACTAAGATACACTGGCTCTGCTTAGATCTTTTGCAAAACACATCTGGGCATATGAAGGAATGTATGAGATGTTAATGACAGGAAGAAAGAAAATAAAGTACTGGGCACTGTATATTAAGACTATTTCATATACTCCAAACAGTTAAGAATGTAATTTTTGTAATGTTTTAGATTGTAGGGGGCAAAAAGGAAAAATATGCAAAAGCATTTGAGAAACTAACAATGATAATCAAGATGAAAAATCTTAAACTGTTAAAAACACTTCTGAAAAATCATGATGAATCCACTTAAAGTTCAAAAATACTTGACTAATGAGGGTTTCTAGAAGGAGAGTGTTAAGGTTAGTTTTGTTTTTGTTTTTGTTTTAAAGATTCTATTTATCTATTCATGAGAAACAGAGAGAGAGAGAGAGGGGGGCAGAGACACAGGCAGAGGGAGAAGCAGGCTCCATGTAGGGAGCCCAACGACGTGGGACTCAATCCCAGGTCTCCAGGATCACGCCCTGGGCTGAAGGCGGAGCTAAACCGCTGAGCCGCTCCGGCTCCCCATTGTTTTGTTTTTTTAACCATGAATACAAGATGTCATCCGTGGGTTCACTGTGGAAATGTAAAATCAACTCAGATGCCAAAGTATCCTACTTAAATACCACTCAGATGTCTGAAAACTATAAAAATAAAAGTAGGTTTTTAAAAAACAGAAGAAAAACCCTGCATTCCACTATCCAGATGATAATTTTAAGTTATCTTAAGATTTGTGTTTTTTAACATAATATAGCAGTCTTTCTGCAGGAATGGCAAACCAGCAAAGGTCTATATCAGAAACGCTACCATGAAAAACAGCCAGAGGAGGACAGAAAGCTGGACAATAAATACCAAGGATCATCCTTAACATGGCATAGCCAGTTCCACACAGGACATTCTATAGCTGTGGAAACAGAGAGAGAAGAGCAGAGACTAAGTTCAAAATGGTAGTTCTTCAGGGACAGAGATGACAAACCTGCAGGGGAGCAGAATATGTCACCCCAAAATATGCCAAACCTGCAGGGAAGCAGAATATGTCACCCCAAAATATGCCACTTCAGGATACTGATTATTTTGAACTAAAGTTACCTAAGAAACAGTTGGTATAAGAACACTCCGACTCCGACCTTCTTTTGTCCCCCTGAAAGCTGGAAATAAATCCCTCTCCTGTATCAGGAGGGAAGAAGTCATCCTTATCACCAGAGTTGGTTAGGGAATTTAGGGCTGAGAAGGCTGTATAGACAAGCCTTGTTACTTCTTCACTAATTTACTACCTCAAGCCTAAACCTCTTTGTCTTGTTAATTTTTCACAAATGTATTGTATACTTGCTTGCTACAGTCACTTCTTTGAGTTGTGTATTTTTATGGAGCTCCATATATATGAAATTAAACTTGTTTTTTTCCTGTTAATGTCTTATGCCAATTTAATTATTAGACGAGCCAAAGAACTTAGAAGGGAAGAAATTTTTCTACCCCTACAAACCTCAAGAAAAGAAACTAAGCAAGAATATAAATAAATATTACCAGATCTACACCTATAGTCTCCTTTAATTAAGTTGGAGCAAGCCACCCTACAAACATTGGGCTGCCCCATAAAATTGTCCTATTAATGCTTAGGAAAGGTCTACAGTTCTAGAAAACTATGATTTTGGAGTACTTTTTTTTTTCTTATTTAAGATTTTATTTAGTGTACCTGGTGGCTCATCTGGTTGAGCATCTGCCTTGGCCTCAGGGCATGATCCTGGGGTCCTGGGATCATGCCTGCATCCCTGCTCTGTGAGGAGCTTGTTTCTCTCTCTCCCTCTGCCTGCTGCTTGTGCACTCTCTCTCTCTCTCTCTGTCAAATAAATAATTAAAATCTTTTAAAAAGGACTTTATTAATTTATATGAGAGAGAGAGTGTGTGCATGGGGGATGGGGGAGAGGGAGAAGAAGCAGACTCCCCACAGAACATGGAGCCCCACATAGGGCTCAATCCCAGGACTCTAGAATCATGGCCTGAGCTGAAGGCTGATGCCTTAATGGACTGAGCTTCCCAGTCGGTACTCCGGATTTGGGAGTACTCTTATCCCCTGAAAAGTATGTACAATTTAAAAGGTGTTCTCATTTTATGAGTGAATGCTACTGTCAGAGCTCCTTGGATGCATCTTTGCCAGGTACAACTGTTTAATTTGACCATTACTTTTAGCTAAACAAAACTTTCCTAAGCAAGAAAACTACTGGCAAAAATGTCAAAATATCTCAGGAAGAGAGATCACAAAGTAGCTATGGGCAATCTACTTGCCAGCTGGTCCTGTTAGGACCAAAGTTCTACAGGATTCACCAGCTTTCCTTTGTAATTAATATAATAAGTCCATAGGAAAGATAAGAGACCTACAGAAAAACCAAGCAGCCTTTAAAAATAAAAAAATTAAAAAATCTCACTACAGAAAAATAGTCCAGTTCTTTCTCTATTCATTTAACCCAAACCATGTATGACTTTTAACTTCTCAGAGACCAATAACAAACATCTACAAATTCAAATTGCTCATTAAAGAAACCCTTGTGATCACCTATATATGGATATTCACTTTGCACTTTTAGGCTACCTTTCTCCTTTTCTTCCAGGAGATCTTCTGGTGGCATCCACACACCTTAGCACATTCCTCAGCCAGTTCCCCAAAATCTTTTCTGCTTCTGAGGTCTCTAAGCTATTCTGCAGTAAAAGATTAACTCAGCAGACGTGGGGGTGCTCAAACCCTGCACATTCCAAAAAAAAAAAAAAAAAAAGAACTGGTGCTTGACTAGCTCCTGGAAGAAATAACCTCTGAGCCCTTGTTACTATCTTCCCTAATGAGACTATATATCCAAGATACTGGACGACACTAGATAGTTTATGCCAATAATGTGATTTATGGTGAACGCCTCTTTATTTATTCATTTTTAAATTCACCTAGGGTCCTGAGCCACACCATATCAGCTTGACCTGTGCAAGGTTGGAGACTGGGTAGTTAAGGTCAGTTAACCCGCGCATTCCATGCCTATAAGACTGACACCACCACCCTCGCTCCCTGCCAATAAAAATTCTGCACACCAAGTCTCAAATGAACTTTCCTGTTTGTCGATACTTAGTGTGTTGTTACATATCACTGATGGGAGAATCAACTGCATCCCTGTGTAACTCCAGTGCAAGAGGACAACTGAAAGCTTATGTCTGGTTTCTCCTGGACTCTGTGTGCATTCTTCCTTTTAATCTGCATCCTTTTGCTATAATAAACCATAACCGTAAGTATAATAGCTTTTCTGAGTTCTGTGAGTCCTTCTGCTGAATCAACAAACCTTGAGTGTAGTCTTGAGGACACTGACACAATTCCCAGGGCTGTTTTCCATTTTCCTGCCCACACTGAAGCAAGCAGGAGCTGCAAATATTGTTCTATTGTAATCACCTTACCAGTATTTCCCTCTTCCCATTTCTAACCTCACCCCTCCCTACCCCATCACATGTAATTAAGATGTGACTATTTTTTTTGAGGAAAGGGTTAAAAGTTTCTATTTCTCTATACATGCAATCCTATGACAAAAAAACCTGATCATTCCAAAATAGAATGAAGAGAGGAATTATAAGGGTATTTTGAATCCCAGACCATTTACCAGTTATTTAAAACATACTGCAAATTAATTAATTATTCTAATCACATCTTAAACACAATTATTTTGGAAACAGTGCTCCAGAATTTATGCAGTAAGCCCAGAACCATTCTCACTGAAGGTAAAAAGGAAAGCACTGGATAAAGTACATTTTCATGTAATGAAGTAAATCATTACAAGGTCCTGGATATTAGTGTGACCAAGTAGTTGTCACTTATTAAAAACCACAAGTGACTTGGAATCTAAGAACCAACTTCACAGAAAGGTTAGTCCACATATTACAATGGTCAGAGAGAACTTTAAAATCCAGCTGCTACCAAGTTTGCAGCAAACACAGGCAAGGGATTGAAATGAGAAGAATGAAAACACGAATTTCCATATAGGAAATTATTGTACCCCTTTTTGATTAGCATAAAAGAGTGTAATAGATTGGAATATACACCTAATCAGATACTTAAGAATGAATCCTGTGTATCAATATCTTTCACATGTGCAATTTGCTGTTTTTCTGTCTCACAGGAATACTCATAAGTAATATGAGATTGACTGGCACATACTGCTTTCCAAACTTTGAACAACTACAATAAAAATGTCCTATAGCAATAAGTATAATGATTGCCAAGATTTCTCTGGAAAAATATATGATTTCTTTTCTACAGCCAATTCATTTAATGGTTGTACAGGTAAGGTAATGCGACTCATTAAAAACAAAGGGAAAAAGGAACAAAGCTCAAGTGCAGAGTTGAGATGGTTTCAGCTGACTACTGCTTTTAGCAGTGAAATGTTCCTTTTTGGTTAATATAAATACAGTTTAAGTATTAGGATATGACTCAATGACAAAGGATAAGCTGAATTTAAGCAGCATAAGCACGAAATAGGGCACAATCCCATAGAAACTGTGAAAGATAGCAAAGGACGTGGTTACTCTATGTTAAAACATTTACTTTGTCTTGGCAAGGCAAAAAAAAAGGTAATATAATCGGTGCATGAAAATTCATTTGCTCTCTTTATATTTCCTGTAAACTCTTAGAATCATTATGTATTTAATATGGTGAATGAGAATTTATATAATGTATATAATGTATAATAATATAATGTATATAATGTATAACATATAATGTATAATATGTACAATAATATAACATATAATGCAATATAATGTATCATTATATAAGGAAAAAATCCCTTCTGAAGCATAACAAAATAAGTACTGAATAAATTTAAAGTGTTGAGACAAAAACAAATATCTATAGATATGCCAAATTATATAGAAATTTTGAGAGGTTTACAATTCTCACTCACTCTTTATTGGAGGAAGGTTTGATTTAAGGACATTTAGCCAATCATGGTGTCTTTTTCTTTAAATTGTAGCATAGAATTAAATAAGTTTACACCTGATATCCTCAAAAGACAACCTCAAACAAGAAATTCTTCCTGTTAGCTTACCAAGATCTGTAGTTGGCCTCTAACAACTACAAATGGTCATGGCTTACTTCTCTCAAATTAGGAATGGGGATTCATTTTTTGCTCTTAAGATCTAATGAATCACAGAAGAAAACCCTAAGAATCACAAATAAGTAAGATACTTATTTTAATTTTCAGAGCTAAACAAATATGCTGCACATATAAATTTAGAATTTTAATTTAAGAAAAGGCAAAATAAAACTGTCCTGTTTCTTTTTTTCCTACACTATGAGGCATTAGAGGAAAGGAAGGAAGGAAGGAAGGAAGGAAGGAAGGAAGGAAAGAGAAAGAAAGAAAGAAAGAAAGAAAGAAAGAAAGAAAGAAAGAAAGAAAAGAAAAGAAGAAAAGAAAAGAAAGAAAAGAAAGAAAAAAAAGAAAAGAAAAGAAAAGAAAAGAAAAGAAAAGAAAAGAAAAGAAAAGAAAAGAAAAGAAAAGAAAAGAAAACAGAGAGAGACAACCACGGGTATATGAAGGTAAAAAGAGAAGTCACCAAGAAAGGATGAAGTCAGAAAAGGAAAGATAAAGAGGGAGATAAGAGAGAGAGGCAGGAGGCACCTGGGTGGCTCAGTCAGTTAAGCATCTGCCTTCAGCTCAGATCATGATCTTAGGGTTCTGGGATGGAGCCCTGCATCGGGCTCTCTGCTCAGCAGGGAGTCTGTCTCTCCCTTTCATTCTCCCTCTGTTCTCTCTCTCTCTCTCTCAAATAAATAAATAAAGACTTTATAAAAAAGGGACAGAGAGAGAAAGAGAGGTACACACTGCTGAATATGTGCTGCTAGCTGTGGAATTAAACAGGGATATAGATAACAAGGCCCACAATAGACATAGACAAAGACATTTAATATAGAATGGCAGGGAGTGACATAAACATGAGAGTCTTTCATAGGATATAAGTGACCTTTTCTGAGTTTACTGTTAATCATTGGATTTTTATTGCTATAAGAGGAAATACTACTATTTGGTCTTATCAGCTAAAGAATATAAAAAACCAAGCACAGCATAGATCTTTATTTACCATTACCTACTTCTCTCAATATCTAAATTTGAGGTTTTAAAGAATTACTGGTGTGATGATGGTACTATAGTTATGATTTTTTAAATCTTTATTTTCAGATTAGTTGCTGAAATACTCATGGTGAAATGATACGATGTCTAGAATTTGTTTCAAAATAACCTGGTGTGGGGGTGGAGAAGAATAAAGTGGATAGAGGTATAGATTATCTGGGATGCCTGGGTGGCTCAATGGTTGGGCACCTGCTTTTGGCCCAGGTCATGATCCTGGAAACTGGGATTGAGTCCCACATCAGGCTCGCTGCGAGGAGCCTACTTCTCCCTCTATGTGTCTGCCTCTCTCTCTCTCTCTCTCTCTCTCTCATGAATAAATAAATAAATCTTAAAAAAAAAAAGAGGTATAGATTATCACTGAGTTGACTAATTGTGAAAGCTGGTGATGGGGGTTCATTTTACCCTTTTCTCTATTCTTACACTGGTTGAAATTTGGTATAATAAATTTTTAGGACTGTCTTTTAAGCATAATTAAGAAAGTCAAGGATTAGGTTAGATTGGATTTGTTTAGAAATTTATCAGGCCACTAAATCAATCTACTTATAAAATTAAATCTTATAAGTGAGGGACCCCTGGGTGGCTCAGTGGTTGAATATCTGCCTTCGGCTCAGGGCATGATCCCAGGATCCAGGATTGAATCCCACATCAGGCTCCTTGCAGGAAGCCTGCTTGTCCCTCTGCCTATGTCTCTGCCTCTCTCTCTCTCTCTGTCTCTCTCTCTCTCCCTTTCTCTCTGTGTGTCTCTCATGAATAAATAAGCAAAAATCTTTTTGCAAAAATCTTATAGGTGAAAACAAGATTTAGTAGTTCTTAAGTTGAAGGGAAGACATGTGACAAATGTAGAGCAAGTATAAGAAATTTAACACACATTTCTTGGAAAAAATAATAATTTTGAAAATCCTGACTTGCCTGAATCTGACAAAGATCTTTTCATAAAATGCAAAGCTACAGATTGAGGATCATTGGACAAACTTTAAGGCTGGTGGGCTCATCCAAAACACTCATTTTAATGTTGGCAAGGCCCAGATAGGGTTAAGTGACTTATCAAAGGTCTGACTTTTCTCCCACATGTCTATTAATACTGAGAATAAATTTTTGTATATAATTTTCCTAATATAACTCTAAGCATTTTTCTATATTAGTATATCTTTTATAATAATTATTTTTAATGGTTGTTAATATTTCATGGAATAAACATAGTTCACTTATTCATTCTCTTCTAATTTGGCATCCATATTATTTTCAACTCCTTATTTCTATAAAGGACACTGCTATGAACATATTTATATTCAAAACATCATTATGGTCAGTATTGCCATAAAAATAATATTTGATTTTTTCAGAAGCTAAAACCTTCTAACGGAAGCATTTTCATCCTGTGAAAATTTATTAAGGGGCAAAATAAAGTTAGATCCTCCACTTTCTCTAACGATCCAGCTCACAGAATAGTCAGAGTGATAGAGAAGGGTTGAAGACTATTTTGAGAATTGTTTTGGGCAAAACAAGGCTTACATTGGTAGAGAGAGAGAAAAAAAATTAAGATTTTATTTATTTATTTATTTATTTGAGAGAAAGAGCAAGAGAGAGCATGAGCCAGGGGAGGGGCAGATGGAGAAGGAAATGCAGACTCCTTGCCAAGGGCGGAGCCCCTTGAGGGGCTTGATTCCAGAACCCAGAGATCATGACCTGAGCTGAAGTCAGACCGTTAACCGACTGAGCCACACAGGCACCTGAGAAAAAAATTTTTTAACTAGAATTATACTCTACCTGTTGAAAAGCTTTTTCTGCTTGACGTTCAGCATCAATAACTTGTCTCTCAAGCTGTTGCATCTGTAAAATGTGGAAAAACAGAGAAAATATAAAAGTTCCTATTTCTTACGAAAATAACTTAAAAATCTTGCAAGGCTATCAAATTCTTTTTTTTCTTTTCCAATTCTTTTAGAATAGTTAAAGTAGTTTAATGGATATGAATTACATACAATTTATGACACTAAAGACAAGAGCATATTTAAAAATTGACCAGGGGCCCCGGATAGCTCAGGTCATGACCCCAGGACCCCAGGACCCAGCCTCAGGCTCCCCACTTGATGGGGAATCTGCTTCTCCGTCTCTCTCTCCCCCTGCCCATGCTCATTCCCACTATCTCTCTCAAATAAATAAAGTCTTTAAAAATGATCAAATAACATACTAAATATTTCATACTTTTAGCACACTGTAATACATGCTACAAAAGTACTCATCCATAGAATTTTCTTCATTGAACCATAAATTACTGGACAACACATTAATAACAGTAATTTAAATCTAAAAGAACAGTAAGACCTCAAATGTCATTTTTGTTTTGTGATCAAAAAGTCACAATGACACCAACAAATGGTGTATTCTCAAAAGCTCCATAGGTGGTATGTTTAAATCAAAACTCTAGGGGATCCCTGGGTGGCTCAGTGGTTCAGCGCCTGCCTTTGGCCCAGGGCATGATCCTGGGGTCCTGGGATGGAGTCTTGCGTCAGGCTCCCTGCATGGAGCCTGCTTCTCCCTCTGCCTGTGTCTCTGCCTCTCTCTCTGTGTCTCTCATGAATAAATAAATAAAATCTTAAAAAAAAAATAAATCAAAACTCTAGGTAGTTTGAATTCTTATTTATTGTAGTAGAGTAGAAAAGAGATTCTGATTTCACACACACACACACACACACACACACACACAGGTCCTCAAAAGCGTACGGCACAGGAATAAAAAAAATTTTCGTTTTCTTTTAAAGTTCTGTAGAGAATAAAAACTTTGGAGATTTATTTATCTTTAAAAAAAAAGATTTTATTTATTTACTCATGAGAAACACAGTGACATAGACAGAGGGAGAAACAGACTCCCCACAGGGAGACTGGTGGGGGACTCAATCCTAGGACCCCGGGATCACGACCTGAGCCAAAGGCAGATGCTCAACCACTGAGCCACCCAGAGATTTAAAGCAAAATACTAAAGTGACTATTATAAGTAAAACAAAGGAAAGCCTTAAAAAGAATCTGATGCAAATTAACATAAGAGATGTGTACCAGGTACTAAATACACAACTATGATGTAAACCTCAATTTTAAGTTCTTTTTTCTGACTGTTGAAATATGATCAACACTAGAGCCATCTGTCGCTGGATCTTTGCTCATTTTCAGTCTCACTGCTGGTTAGTATCCAGAACTCCTACCGCATCTCAAACTCAAGGGCATCCCGAGTACCACCCCGACGGCGGACACCCCCAGCTCCAGCCCCGCCCCCTTCTCGAAACCACAGAGAAGCGGCCTCCCGCGGCCAGAGCGGCCCAGCCAGGAGGGCGGCCATAGCTGCGGGCCACGTGGGCTGCAGGGACCTGACCCAGGCAGCGCGCGGACTTAATGCCTAAAGGAGGGTTTCTGCTGTGGGTGTGTTTTTTTGTTTTGTTTTTGTTTTTACTAGTATGGTGCTTGGGAGCACTAAGTGTGTTTTGGTAACTATGTGGCCACTTAACACTCGACAGAGGTAACGACCACCATCACCAACACCTTTGCCCACCAAACAGAAAAACAGGATGCAACGCATGGATCTTAATAACACTATTCGTGTTGACCGTATCAGCCTTGGAGAATCCGAGATGACCGTTAGTTACTAGGCTGTCCTGAACCTGCACCAAGCTCTGACACAACAGAGTCCTACACTGCTCAAAATGATAGATGGTTAATATTTTTAAAAATGACATGTGGTTAGAGATAAGGCCAACTTACAAATGTCTTTGAAAAGCGTGTTGACAACTACACCTGGTTCTTTCTTGCACATCCCACTACGTTTTGCTGTCATTGACAATTCAGTGTATCTGCCGTTTACTAGGGCTTTAACATGACCTTTCTATATGGGCCACACTATAACATGGCAACCTCCAAAACCTGGCTGTGGAAGGAGAAATTGTCAAGTCTAGAGTCTGAGACAGCCTTCTCAGTAAGTCTGAGAAGTGTGCAGATTGAAGTGCGATTTGGAAATTATCTGAAGACATTCGGCTGGTGGTCAGCCTCAAATAAGCTGGAGTTCTTGCAGAAAATGCAGAGGCTTCTAAGGAAGAGTTGTATTTAATACAAAACCATTTGCACATCTTATTCAAGAGACAATGTGTAATAACCCTCAGCAAGTAGTGGAAGGCTGCTGTTTGGGTATGGCTATTACTTTTAATGGGCCAACTCCCAGAAAGGCGAATAGTAATGATGTATGGTGTATACTGGCTCAGGGCATTCATTATTTCAACAGTATACTGTTTTTGTTGTTGTTGTTGTTGTTGTTGTTGTTTTTGCTTCCAGATGGTTCAGAATATGACTGAGGGCTGAGGGATAATAGAATTGTGCTGTCCAGAAGCACTTAAAATGTGAATCTACTTGCAATGTGAATTGAGATATGCAAGTGTAAGGATGCCTGGGTGGTGCAGTGGTTGAACCTCTGCCTTTGGCTCAGGGCATGATCCCAGGGTCCGGGGTTCAAGTCCCACATCGGGCTCCCTGTGAGAAGCCTGCTTCTCCCTCTGCCTACATCTCTGCCTCTCTCTCTCTGTCTCCCATGAATAAATAAAATCTTAAAAAAAAGAGAGATATAAGTGTAAAGTACACACTTAACTCAATAATACATATGTTATTTGAAAACCTAATATGAAAAGTATAAACCATCTCAGTAATTTTTATGTTGACTAACATTGAAATATTTTTAATGTTGCATTAAATATTAAATTGTTTTTTATTTTATTAATTTGTTTAATAGAAAAGTTTAAACTACAGATGTGTCTGTATTACATTTCTATTGAATAACGAAAGTGTGAAACATTCCATTGTTATCATACCTGGCCATTTAACTTCCTGTCCATATAGCAGCACTTTTTAAGACAGTTTATTGCAGGGATCTAGCTTCTAGAAGAGGCTTCAAATATTTGAGTGTATAAATAGATATTTCCTGAGTGTATTCTCTGGACCCCATATCATCTTGAATTTTTGTGAAAATATTTCAAATGTTTAATAAGCCAATACTGTTGTCTAAAAGCATTTTATTGAATTACTGTATAGACTGTGGCACTACATATAAGCCATTGGACAGGCACTGTCTCCTGTCTAGGATGTTCTTTAAACCAAAAAAAAAAAAAGAAAGAAAAAGAAAACAACTGGCAGACATATGCCAACACTACATTCCTCCACTACTGACAATATGCTGATAAGTGTCACCTCTACAATGTAACTTTATATTATTAGGGAAAATTTGCACCTGTAGAGACTTAACCTCAATTTTGAATATTGTTAAGGTTGCCAGGAAAATCCACAAACAAATTGCTGATCTGTAAAATTTTGCTGGTGAAAAAAAAAAAAAAAAAAGATTATTGACACATCTATTATAATGGCCGAAATCCAGAACACTGACAACACCAAATGTTGGTGAGGACACAGAGAAACAGGAACTCTCATTCATTACTCATGGGAATGCAAGATGGTGCAGCCTATTTGGAAGGCAGTACTCTTACTATTGATCTAGCAATCACACTCCTTGGTATTTATCCAAAGGAGTTGAAAACTTATGCCAACACAAAACCTTGCATACAGATGTTCACATCAGCTTTATTCATAATTGCCAAAACTTGGAAGCAATCAAGATGCCCTTCAGTAGTGAATGGATAAATAAACCATAGTATATCCAGACAGTGACATATTATTTAGCACTAAGAGGAAATAGCTATAAAGCCATGAAAAGACATGGAGGGAATTAAATGCATATTATTAAATGAAAGAAGCCAATTTGAAAAGACTGCATATTGTATGATTCCAACTGAGGTGAGGGGATAAATAAACAGGGCACAGAAGCTTTTCAGGGCAGTAAAAATACTCTGTAGGATACCATAATGATGGATACATGTCACTATACATTTGTCTAAATCCATGGAATGTACACAAAGAGTGAAACTATAGACTCTGGGTTTTTATAATGTGTCAGTGTAAGTTTGATGGGGTAACACAGGGCTAGCTGAGGACAAAGCACGAGCCCGGGGCAGCACACTGACAAGTCCTTGAAACAGGCAAAGGGACATTCCTCTATGGACTCAACTGCCTCGATGTTAATATTTTGCTAAGGGCAAACGGCAATCTTAGCCCGACCCCCAGGGTCCTGTAAGTTTACTTTAACATATAAAAATTCCTTTAGAAATTTCCTTTATCTCTATCCCCCAAGATACATGTTGGCAATCATCCCCCAAGCACATGGCCCACAAATATACATTTGAAAGGTCTCGTGACTCAGGTTTTATTAGACAGTAATAAGCGACCTTTTCCCAACAATAGCTAGCCCCCTCAAGGTTCTGGAAAACTTGCTTCCAAATTCCTTAGAGAGTATGCTATCCTCAAACCCCTCCCAACTCCCAGGTATAGAATCAGCCACCCCTCACAGGCCCCGGTGCAGCAGCTCTTCGTGCCCACAGATCCTGTCCTCTTGCTTTATAAAACCACCATTTTGCACCAAAGACGTCTCAAGAATTTTCTTGGTTGTCGGCTCCGGACCTCACCCCACCAAATCTCACCTATATTCCAAAACTTCATCAGGTTCATCAGTTGTACCACTCTAGTGGGGGATGTTGGTAATGAGGAAAGCTATATGGAAGATTTCTGTACCACCCAATATTTTGTGTGTGAACCCTAAACTGCTCTAAAAAATAAAGTCTTAAAAGACTGAATAGTTTCTTAAAAGGATTGTTATGGTCTGAATGTTTGTGTGCCCCTCCCCCCCAAATTCACATTAGAATCTTAATGTCCAATGTGATGGTAATTAGGTCCTGAGGATGAGAGTCTCAGGAATGGGATTAGTGCTTTTATAACAGAGATCCTACGGAGCCTCTTCTGCCAAGTGAAAATACAAGTCTAAGACCCAGAACTTGACCTCGCTGGCACCCTGATCTCAGACTTCCAGTCTCCAGAATTGTGAGAAATAAATTTCTATTGTTCATAAGCTACACAGTCTGTCATATTTTGTTACAGCAGCACAAATGGACCAAGACAGAAATTGGCACTGAGAGTAGAGTGCTGCTGTAACGAATACCTAAAAATGTGGAAGTGACTTTGGAATTGGGTAATTGGTAAAAAGCATAAGAATTTTGGGGTGCATGGTAGGAAAAAACCTACATTGCCATGAACAGACCATTTAACGCAATTCTGGTGACAATTCAGAGGCAAACAGGAATGCAGCAGAGAAAGTCTCAGTCTTCTTAGAGAATACCTAAGTGGTTGTGAACAGTGTTAGTAGAAATATGTGATGGATGGTAAAGGCCGTTCTGATGAGGTCTCAGATGGAAATGAGAAACATGCTATTGGAAACGAGAGGAAAAGTGATCCCTGTTATAAAGCAGCAAAGAGTTTCACTTAATTAGGTTTTCCTCTTGGTGTTTTGTAGAACTTGTGAGCAATGAAATTGAATATTTGACTGAGGAAATTTCTAAGCTAAAGTGTTGAAGGAGTGGCCTAACTCTTCTTGAGTGCTTACAGTAAAATATGAGAAGAGAAATGATTTAAAGATAGATTGTCAGTCAAAGAGGAAGTAGAGCCTAAAAATCTAGATACTTTTCAGCATATCTGTATTGGAAGAAATGGGAAAGCCTGTTCAGGAGCGGCCAGGGTGTGGCCAAACCACCTTTCCATTAAGGAGTCAGTAGGGATTTGAACCACAAAGTTAGGTAGCAACCAAAAAAGG
Organism: Canis lupus baileyi; assembly: GCF_048164855.1. Classification (NCBI taxonomy): domain Eukaryota; kingdom Metazoa; phylum Chordata; class Mammalia; order Carnivora; family Canidae; genus Canis; species Canis lupus. The sequence goes on along the minus strand of NC_132848.1, from coordinate 48,867,398 downwards.
AAAAGTCCATATGAACTGAAGAGGAAGGAATGAGGCTGGCTGTTGGACTTGGATTTTACAGGATGGGATCTTAGAGCTATGGCTGTGATACTGGGCTATTCTTCAAGACAAGAAGGAAGGACCCTAAATGCAATTCAGAAATCATCAGAGCTGCCTCCTCAGTTTCTCAAGGCCAACGCAGGACATTTCCTGAGTTTTAACTAGCCATACAACCTCTGTCCAAACCAAAGTGGAGCTGCCCAAATCCAAGGGGGGGGGAGGGGTGTGGCAACCCCTGCCCAGGAGACCCATGGAGGCATGGCTACCTCCACCTAGATTTGGAAGGATAAAGCCACCTAGTGCTGTGGGCATACAACCCAACAACAGGGCCACCTCAGGGGCAAGGCCACCAGAGAGCCCCAACCAGGCCAATTCCCAGTGAAGCCATGAGGGTGGGGCCACTCCTAGAATCCCAGATTGGTAAAGCCATCAGTGCACAACTTGAATCCATAAGAGCTGCCCTGCAAAGCCATGGAGCTGCAAATGCCCCTGAGTGTCCAGAAGGTGAGATCTCTCCTCCCCTCCAATTGGTCCAAAAGGTAGGACCTCCATCCCAGAGGGCTGAACATCTAGTTAAAGAGGATTATTCTCAAGCTTTAATATTTAATGTTGGTTGCCTTTTGGCCTTTGAACTTGCTTGGAACCTGTTGCCCCTTCTTTCTCTCCTACTTTTCCCTTTTGGAATGAAAGTGTCTATCCTATGTCTATCCACCATTGTATTCTAGAAACACATAATTTGTTTGATTTCACAGGTTCACAGCTGGTGGGGATTTCCTCAGAACGAATCATATTTTGAGTCTCACCCGTAACTGATTTAGATGAGACTATGCACTTTTTAGGTTTTTAGGGCTATTGGGATGGATGGAATGAATGTATGAGAGAAGGACATGTATCTGGGGGGGTAAGGATGGAATGCTATGGTCTGAATGTTTGTGTCCCCCCCACCAAATTCACATGTTGGAATCCTAACACCCACTGTGGTGGTGTTAGGAGGTCTCTGAGAGGTGATGAAGTCCTGAGGGGGGGCCCTCATCAATGGGATTAGTGTCCTTATCAAGGAGATCCCACAATGCTTCCTACCCCCTTCCATCATGTGAGGATACAATGAAAGGTCTGCAATTCAGAAGAGAGCCCTCACCTGACTTAGCCAGCACACTGATCTCAGATTTCCAGCCTCAAAAACTATGATAAACTTTTGTTGTTTATAAGCTGCATAGTCTATAGCATTTAGTTATAGCAGAACAAACTAAGGCAAGGACTATAAAAATATCTGGTCAGTTTTCTCTTTCTGGAGTTTGAAAATTTCTAGTAGTTAACAGAGCAGAAGCCTTTTCTCTTGGCCTCACTGTAACATATCCTAATACAGGTGTTTATATGTAGTAAGTATTCAATATGTTATAGATTATTGAATGCTATTATTCCTGTAAACCACTCTGCATATATGCAGGACATATGAAGGATAGTATTTTTACTGCTGCAAAATAACTTTTCTTCTGCTCATATGGCATTGACTCTCTCTCTCTCTCAAAATAAATAAATAAATCTTTTTAAAAAAAATGTAGCCCTTGAAATATTAATATAGAGAAAAGTGGAAAGAGCACTGATGTTGGAGGCAAGACAACTGAAATCCGAATCCAGATCCCACTACTTATGAGCTATATAATGATGGGTAAGTCATTTAACTTCTTTGAGTCTCCATTCCTCATTTGTAAAAGAGATTAACATTTATCTCACAGTATTTATGTGAAGATTGAGCAGGAGAGTGCCCAGCATTGTGTCTAATACTTAATGGGTGCTCAATGGATATTGATATAGCAGCATATTTCTACTATACACATATTTTAGTTTTATGAATAATTTTAAGTTAGCAAGGCTTAATATAGCAAGTCTAAAATAAGATAGATTCAAGAGATCCAGTTTCTAATTCTCACTCTACTATTCAACAGTTTGACATTGTACTTTAAAATTCTTATTTATAAAATAGGGAAAATATAACCTGCTCTACCTACCTTACAGGAAGTTGTGAGGATAAAAATAAGAAAACACGAAAGTGATGTGAAAAAGTTAATGGTATTTCATGGGATGCCTGGGTGGCTCAGCGGTTGAGCGTCTGCCTTCTGCTCAGGGCATGATCCCAGGATCCGGGATCAAGTCCCACATCAGGCTCCTTGGGGGAGCCTGCTTATGTCTGTGTCTCTCATAAATAAATAAAATCCTTTAAAAAAAAAAAAAAGAAATGAAAAAGCTATTGGTATTTCATTAATTAAAAATATATGGTATGATTGAAGTGTTAGAATTTTTTTTCAAGATTTTATTTATTTATTTGACAGAAAGAGAGAGAGAGCAGAAGCTGGGGGAGTGGAAGAGGGAGAAGGAGAAGAAGACTGTTCACTGAGCAGGGAGCTGGATATGGGGCTTGATCCCAGGACCCTGGGATCACGACGGGAGCTGAAGGTAAACACTTCAGCCACCCAGGTGCCCTGGCCTTTCTTTTTTAAAAAGAGTTAAGGATACCCACTTAATAGAAATTCAGTCTATAGCTTCCAAAGCATCGAGGTGGGGGAGGGGGGGAGCATGAAACAGGGAAGATAAAGAAAATTTCAACAACATAATGTGTAGAAACAGAATGCATTTATGATTTCAGATATACTTAAAGAGATTATCTCACTAGTCAGATAAAGTCGTAAATCTTGCTATATAGTATCTAAAAGGGCATACTTAAAAAATGATGCTAAAAGATTGAAATTATTCCAAGCAGGTATTACCTAAAAGCAATATCAAAATCAGACAAAAGAGACTTTAATGCCAAAGTTTCATTAGCAAAGAGTGTTGAAAATTATAAATGCGACAATTCTTCAGGACATGTAGCAATTCTGATCCTGAATGCACCTAACTTCAAAACATAAAACCCAGAATGTTTGATTCTTTTTGATATATCCTGAAAACACAAAATAAATTATTTTGTTTAGATAGTGATTTCCATGGAAACATCCCATTATGATATTATGATATGAAGATTTCCCCTTAAAAGACTAGACAAGTCCATTTACTTCACAATTTGATTTAACTTTTGTTTATATGTTTATCCATGTCATAAATGCACATAAAATGCCAACTGGTTCCATAAGATTTGTTAGTAAAAATTATCCTCTTTTAGCCAATTCTCTTAATATTCTACTTTGACGTTCTAAATAACATACTTCTTTTTTATGGAGTTCTTTAGTTTAGTGATTTCCTATGGAGAATTCCTATGGAGAATGAGGATTTAGTTCTTTGATCCCACCATCAACACAGATACATTCCCATTCTTCCAAAATGTTTCTATCTTACCTTTGGTTAATTCACTGTTCAGTATCAGTATTACTGTGACTATACGTATGATATTCAGAGATGAACCACGTAGTAAACCATGGTTACTTTTTCCCATGCTACATAACTTTTTCCTCTATAGTTAAATGTCTTGTTCTTTTACTTACCTATGAACTCATCAATAATTTAATTCCAAGTTAAATCATCTTCAAGATGTTCATTCATGCTCGATTTCCTACCAAATTCATATTTTTTTATCATTTATTCATGAAAGAGAGAGAGAGAGCGAGGCAGAGACACAGGCAGAGGGAGAAGCAGGCTCCATGCAGGAAGCCCAACATGGGACTTGATCCCAGGACTCCAGGATCAGGCCCTGGGCTGAAGGTGGTGCTAAACCGATGAGCCACCCGGGCTGCCCCCAAATTCATATTCTTGAAGGCACTCCCAGAGCTTCTGACCTGCACCCATCTGGACTGACCCACCTCTTGCCAGAACACAGCTGGAGAAAAGAGAAAGCCCTTTCCCCCACACTGGAGCTCCTGTTTCCGTATCCTATGCTTTCCTCTCTTGGTTTCCTTCTTCCTTTTAATGGAGCACGTCCTTCTGGAGACTCTTCAAGTCATATGGCAACTTGCATGTCTTAAAAATCTATTCTAATTCCTGATTGTTTGCATATAACCTGTTTGGGTTTGTTTTGTTTTTTTTTTTTCCTCTGAAAGCTTACAGAATCTGTTCTTTGGTCTATAGTAAGCTTTCATGATGACGTGCCTTTGGGTGAAACTATTGTTTTTGTTTTTATGGTAGGTACTTGGTAGACCTTTCAATCGAGAATCTTGTGTCATTCAATTCTGGGAAACTTTTGTGTCTTGTTTCATTGGCTTTGTCCACTTCAGACTTCCTACCATCCTAGTCTTGAACATGTTGGACTAATCTTTTTTCTCTACTTCCCAGGTATTTACCTTAAGTTTATATTCCAATCCTTCTATTAAGTTTACTATTTCTTCTATCATTTTAAAAAAAGATTTTATTTATTTGAGAGAGAGGAAATAGGGCAGAGAAAGAGGGAGAAGTAGACTCCCCACTGAGCAGGGACCATGAGATGGGGCTAAAATCCCAGGACCCTGGAATCATGACCTGAGCCGAAGGCAGATGCTTAATTGACTGAACCACTCAGGCACCCCTCTTCTACCATGTTTTTAACTTTCAAGAGTTCTTGTTCATTCTCTGAATATTCCTTATTTTAGGAAGGCAATATCTTTTCTCTCTGGGAATATTAAATGACAGGATTTTGCTTGTTCTGTTTTATTTCCTTTCCCCTGCATAAGCAATATTGTGTTTTGTTTTGTGTTTGTTCTCTATCATGTTAGAGGCTTTCCTCATATGTCTGGTCATTCATGAGCTGCCTACTTATGTTTGTTTGTTTGTTTGTTTTTAAAGATTTTATTTATTTATTCATGAGAGACACAGAGTGAGAGAGAGAGAGAGGCAGAGACACAGGCAGAGGGAGAAGCAGGCTCCATGCAGGGAGCCCGAAGTGGGACTCTATCCCGAGTCTCCAGGATCAGGCTCTGGGCTGAAGGTGGCGCTAAACCGCTGAGCCACCCGGGCTGCCCTGCCTACTTATGTTTAAGATTAAAGTATAAAAAGCTGCCTACATGCTTTTAGCACATATCTGGGGCTTGTTGACCATGAACTTTTAACATTAGGTGATCTGGCTGAGCTTTCTGTTGGGGAACCACTGATTGTCAGCATTATTTCCTCTTTCCTCCTGGGCTGGTAAGATTCCCCAGAGACTTTCAATCTTTATCCCCTAGGATAAATGTTTGGCTGCCAGCATTTTAGAAGCCATGTAAAAGAGGAAGGTTGGAAGTGGGGGGAGACAAGCTCACCATTAAATGTGCATATATTCATTTTTCCTCTTGTTTCTGATGAAGCAGAAACCATAGTCTAGAATAAGGACTGGAGGTTCTTGGGTTTCTCCTGCTAGCTAATTTCCTCACAGTATCCTATAAAAACCTGGAGCAGGAGTGAAGGGTGTGGGGTAAAAATAGTGGACATTAATGGAAAATATGTAGCCCTTAGAGTCAACTAACTCCCTGAAACCTTCTCACTTATCCCCATGTGCCAAATGTCCAGCAGCTAAGCATTTACTTCCTGTTGAAAATGGAAATGTTCTTCTCTTACAAAACTGAATAAATTGTTTGGAGGGCATCAGTCCAATAACTGTGGCATTTATGGGTTCATGGTGTAATAGGCAGTTCCCACCCACTCATCCTAAAACAAAGATTGACAGTTGTTGACCAGTAGTCAAAAAAATGTTTAGTTGTTCACTAACTACTTAGTGCTGGTCAACTTTTCAGATGTCCCATTCTTAGCTATGAATGGACCACTAAAAATAATCCGAAATTTGAGAAAAGTTTACAACCTAAAAAAAAAACAAAAACAAAACAACATAAAAGTGGGAAATCATCTCAGAGGAAAGAAAAATAATTTGGAGAATAGAAGAGAACTTAAAAAAAAATCCTAGTGTTTAGGAACCAGAAACTTTCCACTACATTATTTCTCAGCCACACCGTAAGACAGAAATTGTTATGCTTATCGTGAAGATTAGGAAGTTGCTGTTCAGAATGAGTATGCCTTATATAAGCTTATGCTCCGAGTCACTGACATGGCTGGGATTTGAGTCTTCATGCTAAAAATCAACTAAAAGACCACCGATTCTCTAGTGGTCTTTTAGTTGAACCGCAGCTGCTTTGGTATTTATAAACTCGACACAGCATATGGTTACACAGAACCATATGAAAATAAGTCCCCAATACATGAAACCACAAAATTCTTAGCTGGAAAGCTTTCGTCTATATTTCTATCCCATGTATGCTATCCTTTTAGCATAGGCATCTTTTATTGGTAACTTAAAGTGATAGTAACATTCATAGCAGGAACAATTTTAAGTTGCACGTTCTCATGGAACATATCACAGAATGAAGCACAGGGATAGAAGTATGACTAAGGCTAAATTTGGAATTTGAGATTCTAACATAATTCTACCACTAGATAGTAAATAAGCTAAGAGGTGTCCCCCCAGGTTCTGCATGTATGCTTTATTTACATAACAATGCTTGAGGCAGGGTAATTGAATACCACATAACAGAGATTCAATAAATGTTTGTTGAATAAATGAATTGATGCATCAAGGTTCCAACTCTTTCCAAAAAACTTATTTTTTTTTTAGATTTTATTTATTTATTCATGATAGTCACAGAGAGAGAGAGAGAGAGAGAGAGAGGCAGAGACACAGGCAGAGGGAGAAGCAGGCTCCATGCAGGGAGCCTGATGTGGGATTCGATCCCGGGTCTCCAGGATCGCGCCCTGGGCCAAAGGCAGGCGCCAAACCGCTGCACCACCCAGGGATCCCCCAAAAAACTTATTTAAAAGCAAGGATAGGGCGTCTGGGTGGCTCAGTGGGTTAAGTGTCTGCCTTTGGCTTAGGTCATGATCCCAGGGTCCTGGGATGGAGCCCCACATTGAGCTCCCTGCTCAGCTGGAAACCTACTTCTCTCTCTTCTTCTGCCTGCCTCTCCCCCTGCTTATGATCTCTCTCTCTCTCTCTGTCAAATAAATACATAAAATCTTTTTTAAAAAATTAAAAATAAAAATATTTTAAAATAAAAGGATAAACTCTGACAAAAGAAAATCACTACATTTTCACTATCTGTATTACAGATCCTAAACACTGAACGCGTCACATTGCGTAAAGTAAATATATGTAAAGTACATTCAACAAAGTTTAGAACACTCTAAAATGAGTTTAAACACAAGGGTAATCGGAAAGGCAATACTTTGATTTTGAGTGAATGTTTTTATAACCATTCAAGCTGTAAAATAACTTTGTGAAATACAAAAAAAAAAAAAAAGCAACGTAGGAAATATTCAAGTAAGTTTTTACTTTCACAACATCGACTAAAAAGTAAGCCTTGGGTCAAGTCCACAAGCAATCCATATCAAGTTTAAAAGAAACTTGAAATAATCTGCTGCCCTATATCAGACTTTGAACAAAAATAAGTATTTTTACAAATAGGCTACTTACACAATAACAAAATGAAGTAGCAAATTCTAAGCCTCGTGCTCTCATTTACTACCATAGAAGTGCCCTCTGTAGCCAGAGAACACAGCAGCAAGTGGAATAAGGCAATGTGCCACTGACCTTGGATCCTAACACTACCACATTTAATACTCACTGTCCTAAGCACCATATACAAATAAACTTGGCAGGGTTTTTTGTGCTGTATTATATATTTATTTTTTTACTTCAAGTTTTTGTTTAAATTCCAGTTAACATACAGTATAATATTGGTTTCAGGTGTAGAATTTAGTATTTCATCACTTACATGAAACACCCAGTGCTCATCACAAGTGCCCTCCTTTAATACCCATCACTCATCTAACCCATCCCCCACCCACTTCCCTCCATCAACCCTCAGTTTGTTTTCTATGGTTAAGAGTCTCTTATGGTTTGCTTCCTTCTCTTTTTTTCCATTTCCCCTATATTGATCTGCTTTGTTTCTTAAATTCCACATACGAGTGAAATCATATAGTATTTGTCTTTCTCTAATTTAGTTCACTTAGCATAATAGAGTCTAGCTCCATCCACATCATTGCAAATGGCAAAATTTCATTCTTTTTGATGGCTGAGTAATATTCCTACACAAATGTGTGTGTGTGTGTGTGTGTGTATACACACCTTATTTAACAAATTGGTCACATTAGCAGAATACTTTAAGACCTTTACACTCACTGATGTGGCCTGCAATTCCCCACCAACTATCTCTTCCTGATTTTTCCCAACATAACCCATGAAAAACTCTAATACCATTTTTATTTATTTTGTTATAATAAATAACATCTTCATCCAGTTGCCCAAAAACTGACATTTAAATTAACCTGCAAAATCTCATTGTCAGTATGTGTGTAATTCCCATTAGGTACTGAGAAATGAAGTAACAGAGTGACTAAGAGGATGTGTAATTTAAATAGGGTGGTCATAAAACATGAGAGACTCCTAACTCTGGGAAACGAACAAGGGGTAGTGGAAAGGGAGGTGGGCAGGGGGTTGGGGTGACTGGGTGATGGGCATTGAGGGGGGCACTTGGTGGGATGAGCACTGGGTGTTATGCTATATGTTGGCAAACTTAACTCCAATTTAAAAAAAAAACAGAAAGAAAAATAGGGTGGTCATGATGTTGTACTGGACCATTATATGAAGGCAAATACTATACTACCCAGGGGCTCCTCATTCCTATGAGAGAATCCTAGATCACCTGAGAGGAATCATATTCACAAAGGAAGGTCAAGTGGTAGGAAATCCCAGACAGTGATGCTGTATCAAGTAACAGCAGCATTAGTTTACATGGGCCATGCTGATGCCCAAAGGGAAATTTCTTCATATTTTCATCCTTTTTTTTTCTTGCTGAAAATCTAACCCATAGGAAACAGCATTCACTTCAACTTAAAAAGAAACTTTCCTCTTTCCCTCTGTGACTCAGAACACTAACTAGTAATATTGTAAAGTAGGAAAACTCCTTAAATCTCAGCTTCCCTGAAGAGTTTATATTTGGCATGCTAGAGATATTTCCAACACCATTCCTTAAATTCTTCTAAAGACCTCTCCCACTTATAGCAGTATTTGCCCAAGACTTCAATAAGGTCTTTTTCTTCACAAGCTTCAATATTCAAAGTTACTTGGAAATTGTGATGGAAAAAAAAAAAAAACCTGAGCAAAATAGTCCCATTTTAAAAAAAATCTCATTTATTCTCTTTTTCCATCTCCAGAAAACATCAAGTATATATAGTTGAAATCCATCTTTAATTATAAAAACACTGAGATCATCTCATATATTTTTCCTAAAAAAAATTGGGGAAAATGTCTCCTATTAATCGGTATTTACATTTGTTATCTCCTTGTACACTTAACCAGTGTGCCCCTTCAGAAAGACACAGGAAAATCATAATGAATTACTTCTATGTGCCATGCACTCTATTAGCTACATCACAAAAAGTATGAAAGATCTTAGGTTTAATGCCCATTCTGTTATATGTTAGCATACAATATTGGGCATACTACTCAAATATTCTCAATCTTAATGCCAACATCTTGATATTTGAGATAATAATGGTTCCCTTATAGGGTTACCGTGGGGTTTAAACAAGCTAATGGTTGTTGTAACAAAGGCTTAGGAACCATCATTGGCACCTAGTGTTCGCTGCCTATAGCCAGCGCCAATAAAACCGAACTAAGAACTAGAACTATTGAAGGAAAGAAAAGTTGGCCAAAATTCCTGGCTAAGAGCGGAAGAATCAAATTAGTATTCTCTCAAGAATCTTCAGACTTGGGCCTGCATCCATTTGGGGGGAAGGTCTAGAGAACTATTAAGGAGAAGCCTTGGGGCAGACTGGTCCTAACACAAAACCAAAGGTTATGGATGGGACCAGACTGGCCTCTGGAATGTAGCATTTGACTCAAGTTGGCATGCAGAAGCAATGTAACAGGGTTTTCTTTTTTTTTTTTTTTTTTTTTATTTATTTATGATAGTCACACAGAGAGAGAGAGAGAGAGAGAGGCAGAGACACAGGCAGAGGGAGACGCAGGCTCCATGCACCGGGAGCCTGACGTGGGATTCGATCCCGGGTCTCCAGGATCACGCCCTGGGCCAAAGGCAGGCGCCAAACCGCTGCGCCACCCAGGGATCCCGTAACAGGGTTTTCTTTAAAAATATGTAGTGCTATGTAAATTGTTTATTACTACATACATACACACACCCTAACACACACAGATACCTGCCCTTAAGCAGAGATGGATTTAAATGTTGCATGGCTGAGAAGAAGACAGAATAGAGTGGCTGAGTATACCAGAGAAAGCAAGGAATGTGTCAATAAAACTAGATTAGAGAAGCCATAGAAGGTGGTAACTAAGCATTCAGGCTCTCAACACAGAATGCTCAGTTTCAATTCTTGTTTCCATCACTCATCATTCAGCATAAACTCAGGAAGTTAAAGAACTTTTATGTGTCTAAGTCCTCTCCTGGATAAAAAAGAATAATACTAGTACCATCCTCATAGGGTTGTTATAAAAATTAAAAAGTTAAAATATATAAAGTACTTTATATTATATTATACAAATATATATTTATATACATATAATTTAAAACATATAAATAGATTTATATATGTTAATTACATATATATATATATATATATATATATATATATATATATATCACTAACAAGGTATATATAAAGAAGATTGCCTGGTACATAGTAAGCATCAGTTTCCCAATCTGTAAAATGAGAACAATAAAATGTCTTACTTCACAGTTTGTTATAAGAGTTAAATAAATTACATCTATAAAGTGCTCACCACATAACAAATCAATAAATATTTGGTATTTTTATTAGAACATGGGAGGGTACCAAAAATAATTTTAATCCAGGGAAAAATATTGCATAATGGAATATAACAGAAAATATCATGAAAAACATTATTCTCTTTTAGTGTTGAATATATTTACTGGGAAACCATGAGTAACTTGGCATACTCATCCACTTTCCACTGTGTAAAACACATCTGAGTAATTCCATCTCTTAGACCTGTCACAGGATCTAAGTTGCAGATAAAAAAAATACAGAAGATGAAGAAGGAGGAGGAAAGAAACCACAACTACAATAGCAACTTTGAAATAATATTCCTCTCAGTATTCATTCACCGACAAAGAAAAAAACAAAACCTAATAACATATACTCACAAGCAAAAAGCTTATTTACAAATGTACTTACAGAGAAAATGACACTTTTAAATTTTGAAAAGTAGGCACTCCTATGGAAATTTGTGGAAATAGGCCTTCTAAAGAACAAATATTGCCATAAAATTTAGAACTTAAAGGTCAATTCACTGAAACCAAAATAAGCATAATTCCTGTTCAGTCCACAAAGAAACCCAGAGAGTATAGAAGTCAAGGGAACCAAGAAAATTTTAAGGAGGCTGTGGCCAACAGTGTGCTAACTGCTAAAAGGCTAAGGCCTGGTAAGTGTCCATGAGGTATAGCAGCAAGCATATAATTGGTGATCTTAATAAAATCATTGCATGGAGTGGTTGGGATTGTAGAAAATACTAAATGAATCAATACAATCTGAGAAATTATTTTTATAGAGAGAGGAACAAGAGACTAAGCAATAGTCACTGAGTTAGAATAAGCTTCTTTAACTTGGGAGATATTCAAACTGGGATTTTTTTTCAGATTAAAACTTTATTCTAATTAATATCGATAAGTAAAGCCAATTGATACTAGGGATTTATTCCACAAAGTTTATTACTGGGTCATTCTTTGACCCAAAAGTAGTGGAGTAATTTTAATCTTTCCACCTAAAAGATGTTAAAGCACAAAAATTTTAAATGATATATATGAAAGTTTAAACTGAATGATGGTTTCTTGGATTTATTAGAATACTTCTGTGCTAAGAGATTCTCAGCTAGCAGGGCCTCTGGCTGGCTCAGTGGGCTTGCAACTCATGATCTCAGGGTTGTGAGTTTGAGCCTCATATTGGTTGTAGAGTCTACTTAAAAATAAAATCTTAAAAAAGAGAGATTCTCAGCTATCAATGGAAGACTTAAGATCCTTTTTTAAGATGTGATGTGTGTAAAAATCTCCAGCCCAACGGATTATGCAGACAAGTGTTTGAGAAACCACCTGTAAATTCTTCTGACCAGTTATGAATGACAATACAATATCTATTCATCCAGACAGCAGTATCCAATAGAAACATAACGGGAGTCATTCTGTCAGAATGGCTAAAACCCAAACCATAAGAAACAAGTGTTGGCGAGGAAGGGAAAAAAAAGGAATCTTTGTGCACTGCTGCTGGAAATGTAACTGGTGCAGCCACTGTGGAAAACAGTATGGAAACTTCCTCAAAAAATTAAAAATAGAACGAACTATCCTATGATCCTGTAATTGCACTACTGAGTATTTACCCAAAGAATATGAAAACACTAATTTGAAGAGATATATGCACCCCTATGTTTACTGCAGCATTATTTACAATAGCCAAACTATGGAAGCAGCTGAAGTGTCCATCAATAGATGAATGTATAAAAATGTGAATATTTTCACATATTCACATTTCATTATTAAATATGTGGAATATTATTCAGTAAAATAATATAAAATAAAATAATATTATTTTTATTCTATAAAAAAGAATGAAATCTTGCCATTTGCAACAATGTGGATGGATCTAGAAAGTATAATGTTAAGTGAAAAATGCCAGTCAGAGAAAAACAAATGCTATATGATTTCACTCATATGTGGAATTTAAGAAACAAAATAAATAAAGAAAAAAAAAGAGACTCTTAACTATAGAGAACAAATAGTAGTACCAGAGGGGAAGTGGATGGAGGGGATTGGTGAAATAGGTGGAGGGGATTAGGAGTGCACTCGTCTTGATGAGCACTGGGTAACATGTGGAACTAATGGATCACTATATTGTACACCTGAAAAATATAGCACTTATACTAACTACCCTGAATTTAAATTTTTAAGGAATGTTTTAAATAAATGATTCTTAAAAAAAGAAATATGTGAGTTACATATGTAATTTAAAATTTTCTAGTAACCATATTTTTAAAAAAAGAAATAGATGTAATTAATTTTAGTATTTTCTATTTAATCTAACATCTAAAATGTTATTTCAGCATGCAATCAATATGAAAATTATTGCTAAGATATTTTTTTCATACTAAGCTTTGAAATTGAGCTGTATTTTACATTTGCAACACACCCCAATTTGTACTAGCCTCATTTCAAGTGCTTAATAGTCACTTGTGGCTAGTGGTTGCCCTATTGAATAGTACAGGTCTAGAATCCAGGTTCCCTGCAAATAAGAGTATGGGTTTTCTTGTTCACAGATGTAATTGCAGCATTAAGAAGAGTGTCTGGCACAAAATGAGCCCTCAGTGACTATTTGTTGAATGAATGAATAAATGAATGAATTAATCCATGGGTTTTATTCACATATATAAAAAAATTCCTATGACATAAATGAAATTTTAATTACATTACTAGAACTATTAAGAGAAGCATATAATTATATTAAACTCAATTCTAGCCTAGATCATAGTTTAGTGATATATAGTTAGTCAATACATCCTAATAGATGCATACTTTCAAATACAATATAAACATGTTTTACTATCAATAGTGAATATTCTTCTATAATCACTTTAAACATGATTTTCATAAACATTTAGTAAATTAAAATGCTGTCACATGCCTCTAGTAAAAGTCAAGTAAATTATAGCTTTTCTCTCTAGAATGAATGAACTCCACATTCATCAAATACATACAATTCTTACATATTACACTAGTATTAGCAAAGAAATGCTTTTTGGCTTAATGTCCAATTCACTCTAACACTGGCAAAAGAATATGCTAAAAATAGCTTCAAAGCCATAACAAAAAGTTAAATTATGTTGTTTTAAAAATGTTTACCCCTAAAAGTACTGAGATTTCTTAATATAAATGAAATATGCCCCAAATAGTTGATGTTTAATAACAAAAGTTGGAGAGAAAAGCTTACCTTCTCTGCTAAGAGCTCTCTTATCTTGCTTGCTTGAACTCTAAATTTCATGAGCTGGGACTCCAGAGCTACACATCGTTCTTTCCAATCTACTGGTCCTTCTGTCTCAGAAAGCTCTGCCATATTTATCTAGAAATGAAAGCATTCAAATAGCATAATACCCATTAGCATTCAGGATAATGCATTACATAATCCCATGTACACATTATAGTTACCATCTAATGAAATTCACATACAAATTTTATAAATTCTCTGATGAATTTCAGAACTGGCTCTATAGTTCATGGAAAAAACTTAGGGGGAGCCAGGAGGCCAGGACTGGAGGCCCAATGTGTTTATTATTCAACTTTTCTATATAACATATCCTTCCCATATCTCAGTGGGAAGGACACCGGTAATAACAAACCATTGTTCCTCCTGAGTATGTTGTGAGGAACAAATTAAATAATGCTATTTTTATTTTATTTTTTAAAGATTTATTTATTTATTCATGAAAGACAGAGAGGCAGAGACACAGGCAGAGGGAGAAGCAGGCTCCGTGCAGGGAGCCTGAGGTGGGACTCGATCCCGGGACTCCAGGATCACACCCTGGGCTGAAGGCAGGCGCTAAACTGCTGAGCCACACACAGATCCCCCAATAATGCTATTTTTAACAGCACTTTGGACAATACAATAGCACCACCCAAACATAGGCTACTGATATTTATTTTAGCTCTGTCCAACAGATATAGCATTTTTTAAATCTTTTAGCTCACAATTTTACTACAGTCCTAAACTTACAGAATTATCTCAATTTGATTCAATTGGTAGCATGATAGAATAACCTAAGAAACTTCACTACTAGCACTACAATAAGTTAGATTTACATTACAATTATTGCTTTCATCATCTTAAATTTATCTAAGTTCAAGGTCTCTTTCAAGCCAAAAATCATTTGGCATATTTAACTAGGCAAAGTATTATGACCTTGGACACATTTGTATAATTTTTTGGTGCAAAAAAAGATTTAAATATGAAATTTGGAATCACCTACATTAAGTAAATATGGAATCAGTGTTCCCTATGAAATTAACATTTTCTTTTGGACAAGATAAATCTCAAGGAAAAGCACCATAAACAAGAGGGAAGCCTGGAGGCAGGGTAACTGGTTTTAAAATTCTAAAGTGAAAAAAAAAACTATTAATTCATTGTTCCTGGTTCTGGGATTCATAAATGTTATTTTAAACGTTAATGTTCTCCAAATAAATAAATAAATGTTAATGTTTCATCAGGCCATTTGAATAAGCAGCTTGATGATATATTTCTAAATTGTCCTCGCTTTGAACAGATAAAACTTGCACTAGGAAAAAAAAAAAAAACTTGCACTAGGAATGGATTTCCAGAAGGAGCCAAGCCCTGGTCTCAGCATATACTTGACAGCAAAACTCTCAGAACTTCAGAATAGATCTGCCGTTGAATGTATTACTCTTATTTTCCAAAAATATGTGTCCCTCACATATTAGCAAAGTTGATTTTCTCAATATTTAGTGTAATATAACCCTTCCTAAACCTATAGTTTTTTAAAACTTTGTGTTGTTAAAGACCCACAAAAGATTATTTTCCTAGTATAAATATTGTTTTGTGCTTAAACCAATTTTCACATTAATACTGACATTATCATTCAATAATTTAGAAATAAATAAAAGTTGAGTTATTCTACAGAGGCTACAGCTTTTTAAAGATTTATTTATTTATGATAGACGAGAGAGAGAGAGAGAGAGAGAGAGGCAGAGACACCGGCAGAGGGAGAAGCAGGCTCCATGCCCGGAGCCCGACACGGGACTCGATCCCGAGACTCCAGGACCGCGCCCTGGGCCAAAGGCAGGCGCCAAACTGCTGAGCCACCCAGGGATCCCCGAGGCTACAGCTCTATTTTTTTTTAATTTTTTTAAAAATTTATTTATGATAGTCACAGAGAGAGAGAGAGAGAGAGAGGCAGAGACACAGGCAGAGGGAGAAGCAGGCTCCATGCACCGGGAGCCCGACGTGGGATTCGATCCCGGGTCTCCAGGATCGTGCCCTGGGCCAAAGGCAGGCGCTAAACCGCTGCGCCACCCAGGGATCCCCGGCTACAGCTTTATTAAGAGCATCCTGACCATCTCAAAGCCTCCAAATGCTCCTAAATTCTAGTCATAATTTTAGGGATATTTAAAAGTGTAAAACTGGAAATCATTCTCTTTTCATATCTTTGTTTTTATAGAAGGCTCACACCATTGTTTTTCTGAGTCTTTTCTAAGGATATCAACCTTATCAATGACCTTTATCATTACCCAATTATCATTTACTATCAATGATTTAGGAGTAGATAATGCACAAACTTTGTCAGTCACAAACTTTTTCTCACTTCTGCTACTTCATTTCTTTCCTCCTTAGCTTTAGAGTGGACACAGAAAGAAAATATGGATGAAATATTATAAAATAAAAAGCGATCCTGAAAGAGATGTCATTAAGTACTGAATCATTTGTATCTTTGCACAGAAATGTACATTGTTAAACAAGAGGAGTTTAATTCACATTGGTGAATTTTTGCTCTCCATTTAAAATAACTTGTATATGTCCTCCTGTAAAATTTCTAGTTTAAAAAACAACATAAAGGCAGATTTTTTTCAACAAATGAAAATCAATACAGTGAACCATACTAGTATAGTAATAGACCAAAAACCACATAATCATTTCAATCAATGCAGAAAAAAACATTTGACAAAATTCAACACCCTTTCATGATAAAAACATTCAATAAGCTAGTAATAGAAGGGAACTTCTTCAGCCTAATAAAAAGCACCTACAAAAAGCCCTCAGCTATCATCACACTTAATGATAAATAACTGGTCAAAGACCAGGAATAAGACAAAGATGTCTTGCTTTTGCCACTTTTATTCAACCACATACTAAAAGTTCTAGCCAGGGACAGAAAATAAAAGAAAAAGAATCCAGTTTGAAAACTAAATCTACCTCTGGGCCTGGCAGGCATATAATAGATACTCAAATTTTTAAAAAAGGAATAAATAAAGAAAACAAAAACAAAAAGAAAAAAACTAAATTATCTCTCTTTTCAGATGTCATGATCTTATACATAGAAAGTTCTAAGGGAAAAAAAAAAAAAAAAGAAAGCTCTAAGGAATTCACAAACAAGCTATTAGAACTACCTGAGTTCAGCAAGGTTTTAGGAAGCCAGATCAGAATACAATGAATTGTATCAATTGTTTTACTATGCATTATCAAGAAAAAAAATTTTTAAATGGGGACCCCGGGTGGCTCAGTGGTTGAGCCTCTGCCTTTGGCTCAGGTTGTAATCCCAGGGTCCTGGGATCGAGTCTGTATCAGGCTCACCACAGGGAGCCTGCTTCTCTTCTGCCTATGTCTCTGCATCTCTCTCTGCATCTCTCATGAATACATAAATAAAATCTTTTAAAAATATATCCAAAAATGAAATCAGAATATATTCCACATACAATAGCATCAAAAATAATTAAATATTTAGGAATAAATTTAACAAAAGAAGTGTAGACTTGTGCTCTGAAAACTACAAAACATCATTGAAAGAAAAATTTTTTAAAGATTTTATTTATTGTTCATGAGAGATAGAGAGAGAGGCAGAGACATAGGCAGAGGGAGAGGCAGGCTCCATGCAGGGAGTCCGATGCGGAACTAGATCTCAGGACTCCAGGATCAGGCCCTGAGCCAAAGGCAGATGCTCAACTGCTGAGCCACCCAGGCATACCTCATTGAAAGGAATTAAAGAAAACTTAAATAGGGGATCCCTGGGTGGCTCAGCGGTTTAGCCCCTGCCTTCGGCCCAGGGTATGATCCTGGAGTCCCAGGATCGAGTCCCAAATCAGGCTCCCTGCATGGAGCCTGCTTCTCCCTCCGCCTGTGTCTCTGCCTCTCGCTCTGTGTCTCTCATGAGTAAATAAATCTTAAAAAAAAAAAAAAGACCTAAATAAATGAAAGACATCCAAGTTCATGGATTGGAACACTTAATATTATGAAGATGCCAATACTTGCAAATGGACACACACAATCAATTTAATCCCTCTCAAAATTCCAACTGCAGTTTTTGGTAAAAATTGGCAAGCTGATCGTAAATTCAGATAGAAATTCAAGGGATCCAAAATAGTGAAAACAATCTTGAGACTCATATGTCCCAATTTCAAAAATTGCTACGAAGCTACATTAGTCAAAACTGTATGGATTGCCATAAAGATAGACATATGATCAATGGAATAAAATCAAGAGTCCAATTCACATTTATGATGAATTGATTTTTGACAAGGATGCCACAACCATTCGATGGGGAAAGAATAGTTTTTCAACAATGGTGCTAGGCAACTGGATAATATCCACATGCTAAAGAATGAATTTGGACCCCTGTATCACAACATGTACAAAAACTAACTCAAAATGGATCAAAGACCTAAATGTAAGAGCCAAAGCTCTAAAATTCTTAGAACAAAAAATGGGTGTACATCTTTGTGACCTTAGATTAGGCAACAGTTTCTTAGATCTGATATTCAAAGCTTAAGTAATAAAAAATAGATAAATTGAACTTAATCAAAATTCAAAACTTTTGTTTCAAAAGATACCATCAAGAAAATGGAAAGATAACCCAAAGAAGGGAGAAAAATATTTGTAAATCATAAATTTAAGAGACTTTTATCCAGAATATATAAAGAACTCTTACAACTCAACAATTAAAAACAAAATAATTACAAAATAGGCAAATGATCTAAATAGACATTTCTCTAAGGAAGATATACAAATGCCGGATAAGCACATGAAAAGATGCTCAACATCATTAGCTGTAAGGGAAAAGGCAAATTAAAATCATGACAATTATTGCACACCAAATAGGATAGTTATAATAATAACGACATGTAATAACAAGTGTGGGTGAGGATGTGGAGAAATTGGAACCCTCAAAATTTGCTATTGGGAATGTAAAAATGGTATAGCTGCTTTAGAAAAACAGTTTAACAGTTCCTCAAAAGTTTTAACATAAAGTTACCATATGACCCAGCAATTCCAATGCTACTATTATAAGAGAATTGAATGCATAAGTCTACACCAAAACTTGTACATAAATGTTCATAACAGCACTATTCAAATAGCCAAAAAGTGGAAACAATCCATGTGTCCATCATCAGATGAATGGATAAACAAACTGTGGTATATGTGTATGTTGGAATATTATTCAGCCACAAAAAAGAATAAAGTACTAATACTTGCTATGACAACTATCCTAGCTGCCAAGCAAAAGAAGCCTGACATAAAAAGGCCATATATTGTATTATTCCATTTACATGAAATAGGTAAATCCAAAGAGACAGAAAGTAAGTTAATCGTTGCCAAAGACTGTGAAGAGAGGGCAATGGTGATCAATGGCTAATGAGTATAGGATTTTTTTTTGGAGTGATTAAAATTATTCCAGAATTAGATGGTGCTGATGATCACATAACCTTGTGAATATACTGAAAGCCACTGATCTGTACCCTTGAAAAGGGTAATTTTATACCTCAATCTAAAAAAGAGCATTTATTTATAAATGAGTAAAGAAAAAGTAACAGTTGTATAGAGTTGTGGAATCACTATGTTGTATTCCTGAAACTAATGTAAGTGTGTCAACTATACTCAAATAAAAATATAAATTTTTAAAAAAGCAATGCAGATACAAATATTCTCATCATACATTTATTCACACAATTGTTCCCCATACATCTGTCATCTTTTAAAACTTGTTTGTGATATACACAAAGAAAAAATTTCATTTAAATATGTGGTAAAGTGTAACAATCATTTTCATCATGGACTCTGGGCTTTGTTTTATATTTTGAAAGATCTTCCCCACTCCACCCATTACATGGATGTATATAGTATGTCAACATTTACAAATTTAATGATCCATTGTTGCTTGTTATCCTTGCCAAGAATTCCACCATTAACTCCAATGATTTAGAGGTAAATGTTAACCTCAAATATGGCAAGTCTATACATATATCTTACCAAGACTCCTTAGCTATGAAAATGACACAATAAATAAACTCTAAGTTAAACATACCTATTCATATATTTAGTTATGCTCATTATATATTTTACAACGAAGTAGCAAAACCTTAAGCCTATTATTAAATAGGCATCTAATGTCTGCATTCTCTATTAATAGTGCCATAATTTTTAAAAACTCAAAACTACAGATTGGTTGGCTAATGTCCACCCAGAGGTCTAGACACCTGATTTCCTCATTTCGTTCCATAATTTCAGTTAGCATAAAGTAACTGTTGTGTTAATACACCATCTTGAGCAAAGACTGTAACTTTGAACAACGTCCACTATCCTTTTCCATTACCATCGATTTTACAGAACATAACTGTATAGCTTTGGGAATTATAACCATTTGCTAAACAAATATTCTTTCTAGATTTTTAATTTGAAAGCAATCTATCTTCACTGCAGTGGACGGGGTGGGTGTGTGTGTGTGTGTGTGTGTGTGTGTGTGTGTGTGTAAGTCTTGGTTGTCCAAATACCCACCCCCAATGACTTTGGGGAATATTTACTGCCACAAAATAAACTGTTTACAATTATGGAGTGAATGCTCCTTTCTCCGAATCTCTGACTTCCTGTTTCTCTTCCAAATCCCAAAAGAGAAAGAAAACGAAAAGAAAGAATTCGTCTCTATTTAGGCTTATCCTGACCAAGCGCAGGGTTAGCCACTCACATTCTTTAATTTTCTCCTCTTAAGGAACGGCTTCACTTGGCCAGGTAAGCGTGCGTTTGTTTTCTAAAGCAGAAAGGATCCCTTTCTTGACCACACTGAGGCATGCCTTGTGGAAGACGCCTCCTGACCGCCAACCACCCCACTGGGCTAAGCCTGCCCTTGGGTGGCACTGGCCGGGGCAGCAGCCGTGCCCTGGACTGCAAGCTCGCAGGGACACGGGGCTGTGCGGTCGAGCCTGCGACAGGCATTTTCACAAAGAAAGCAGCGACCTGCAGGTAGCACCAAAGCTTTTACGCGTAAATCGTTCAACTTGCTCTTTCCACGGAGTTCCGCACATCAAAAATCAGGCTCAGAGATCCCGTCTTTTACATAAAGGTGGGCTAGTAACTTCAGGGCCAGCGCAGTTTCACGGGTAGGTCACCTAAGGGCACTTTGACATTCCGGCCACTGGAGAGGCAGAAAATGGGTGTTTGGGGCTGTGAGAAGTTTCACCCCGAGATCACAGCGCGGCTCCCAGGAAGCCGAGGCCGAGCCGCAGCATCCCCGGCCGCGGGGCCGCCGGCTGCACCCCCGGGGCCGCCCGCGCCGCGCCGCACACCGGGCCCCGCGTTTTCAAACAAAATGTCACCGGAGGGCAGGGGGCGAGGAGCCGCCGGCCACCGCGCCGGGCCACTGCCTCCAGCCGAGACCCCAGTGCCGGGGGCGGCGAGCGGGCGACACCGCGGGCTGGCGCGGCGGGGGGGGGGGGGGGGGGCGCGGGTCCCGCTCGGTCCAGCGCCCGCGCGCCCCACGGTCCAGGTCCCCGCCCGCCCGCTCTGCCCGCTGCCCCCAACCTCGGCCCGCCGAGCCCCCGGGACGGCGCGCTCCCGAGGGGGCGGGGATCCCGGCATCCGAGCTCCGGGCCCGCTCCGCCTGCCTACCTCCGCTGCGGGCCGCCGGCTGCAGCGCCCGAGGTCCTGGCCGCGCCTGGCGCGGGGCTCCCGGGGCTCTCCGCGGGCGCCCGCCTAGCTGCGAGCCCGGAGCGGGCGGGGGCAGGGCACCGCCTTCCCCTCGGACTGGCGGTCGCAGTAGCCAATCGGAAGCGCAGCCGGCCGTCTGACGTCACCCGTGGGTGTGGCTATGACTTTGACTCCTCCCAGGCCCTGCCTCCGGAGCGGGCTCTGTCCCGGACTGCCTGCCCCTAGCCTTCGCCATACCTAGAGCTCAGAGGTGGTCTTAGCGTTCACCTTCTTTCCGTTCTCTGCCTCGGCTCAACACCCACCCGCTTCGTCTCCCAGCCTGAAGTCCCTCCTCTTGCCAATGCATCCTTTACCCTCTGCCAGGTTAACTGTCCTGAAATGCACTTTTGATGCACACCCTGCCAAAGGCCTTCGTTGGCTCTCTTTTGCTTAAATGATCAAGAATAGACTCCCTAGGGGATCCCTGGGTGGCTCAGCGGTTTAGCGCCTGCCTTGGGCCCAGGGTGTGATCCTGGAGACTCGGGATCGAGTCCCACGTCGGGCTCCCTGCGTGGAGCCTGCATCTCCCTCTGCCTGCGACTCTGCCTCTCTCTCTCTCTCTCTCTCTCTCATGAATAAATAAAATATTAAAAAAAATAGACTCCCTAGGCTAGTATTCGAGGCCTCCAACCTACTTTTCCAGGCTTATCTTTTACAGCTGCCCTTCACTCGAGTCTTTTTTTTTTTTAAGATTTTATTTATTTATTCATGAGAAACAGAGAGGAGAGAGACGCCCAGGCAGAGGGAGAAGCAGGCTCCATGCAGGGAGCCCGACGTGGGACTCGATCCTGTGACTCGATCCTGGGACTCGATCTTGGGACTCGATCTTGGGACTCCAGGATCACGCCCTGGGTTGAAGGGGGCGCTAAACCGCTGAGCCACCCGGGCTGCCCCCTTCGCTGGAGTCTTGCTGTGCACTTGCCCCACCCCAGGGAAGTCTGTTGGGAACGTTTACCTACTGTTTTCTCCGTCCCCTTTAAAAGTTCTAACCGACCTCTAAGACACAGCTCAAATAATCTCCACGTAACCATGCCTGTCACCCCTCCTGGCAAGCATCTCTTCTCCTGTTGCTGCTCCGTGAGCATCATTTAGGTTTTTACTCCTCTTGGCGCTGAGCTCATTCTGCCTTATGTACTGCTTCTTATCTGTGCATTAGATTGTGAGCTCTTTGAACCAGGGATCCATTTTCTTTCTTTTTGCAGCCTCCTCAGCACCCAGCACAAAGCACTGCTTAAGTGGAGGAGTGATAATTTGAATCCAATTGGGTTTTACAAACCCAGATGGGGTCTGGCAAGGACAGTCTCAAGTGGGAAAAACTAGAATTCTGAATATCATGGGTAATCCTTCTGCAGGTCATAAAGTTAGGTCAGACAAATTACTCCCTTTGGTTCACAGTTGGCCAATAAAGGATGTCAGAAGGCTTTTTCCATTACCATCTTTTTTTTTTTTTAAGCTTACCTTACCTTATATAGAAAATGCATAAAAGAGATAAAGATTTACAAAGTTCCTTAGAGGGAAGAAGGCAATAAATGAATACAACTAAAAGGCCAGTGAGCAAGTATCAGGCTTCCATATTTCTTCCAGATGAGCACTAATTTTGGACTGGATCCCAGACTACCCCCACACATCAAATTCCTTTTGCCTTCTGTGGGAGCTGATGATGCATATCATATGAAAAATTGTCTCCAAACAGCTTTGGCAAACAAGCAGGCTGGCCTGGGCTTATTTTACAGAGCACGCAGGAGTTAAATAAACAGAGTTTAAGTAACTTGCATAATTTAATGCAGCAAGTCAGTAGAGACCAAAGAATTAAGTGCAGGAGAAAGAGTGAAAGAATGCCAAAATAGAATCACTTCCGTTTGTGAGTCAGAATACTAAACAGACTAAGAGAGCTGAGTGAATAAAGTCACTCATGAAAAGAAGCTTTCTAAACACGGCTGCCACCCTTGTAAATCTCAGCCAACATTTACTTACTGTCACCTTTTTCTAGAAACATGACAAATTGAATTTGTTTGGCTATGGCAAATACAGTGGAATGGCATCCTGTTTCTGGCTGTGCTAAGAAAAATACATGGTACAATGGAATATTATTTAGCAATAAAAAGAAATGAGGTACTTATAAATGCTACAACATAGATAAATTTTGAAAATGTGCTGAGTGAAAGGAGGTAGTCATAAAAGATCACATTTTATATGATCTTATTTATTTTTTATTTCTCTAAACGATTTTTATTTATTTGAGAGACAGCATGAGAGAGAGAGAGAGAGAGAGAGAATGAGCAGGGAGAGGTGCAGAAGGAGAGGGAGAAGCAGACTCCCCACTAAGCAGGGAGCCTGATGTGGGCTCAATTCCAGGATCCCGGGATCATGACTGGAGCCCAAGGCAGATGCCCAATTGACAGCCACCTCGGTGCCCCTGTGTATAAACTTATTTACATGAAATATCCAGAACTGATAAATTTATAGAGCCAGGAAATAGATTAGTAGTGATGAGGGGCTGGAGAGGATGGGAGTGATGGCTAAGGGGAGAAGGGTTTCTTTGAGGAAATAAAAAAAATTCTAAAATTTGTGGTGATGATTGTACAATGTGTATGAATATACTAGACACTACTGACAGGTAGTTTAAATGAGTGAAATCATATGTCATATGGATTAAAGCTTAATAAAGCCATTCTAAAAAGGAAAATACATGTTGAATGGAGATCTTGTCAAAATGCAGATTCAGATGCAGCAGGTAGGTCTGGGATGGGAACCAAGATTCTCATGTCTAACAAGCTCCAGGGTCACACTTTGAGTAGCAAGGCTGTGACTACAATTGTTCCAGGAGCGCTGGGTATCCACCGAAGTGTTTTAAACAGGAACATGACAAGATCGATATGACAAAAGTATGGAGGTGGATTAGAAGAGACACAAGTAGATTCAATCTGACCAGATGGGGATCTATGTCAGTCATCCTGGTGAGAGATGGTGGTGGCTGGGTAGCGGAGGTGACAGAGAAAAGCAATGAGTGACCAAAACCATGCTTTAGGAAGCTCTATCCAGCACACAGCAAGAACAGCTAGGAGAGGGAGGAACAGTTGGGAGCTAAGGGAGTAGTTCTGTGAAGATCTGAATGAGGGTGGTCAGGGTAAGAATGAAATGAAGGCCATGGTAGCATCGAAATATTCTGGGTGGGGTAGATAAAAATAGTAGACAATTGCACAATGGGCCAGGCTTTCTTCCAAGTGCTTTAGCATGTAAACTCATGATAATTTTGTGATGTAGGAACAGTTGTTATTCCCATCTGACAAATTGGACAACTGAGGCACAGAGAGGTTCCATAACTGTCCTAAAGTTACCCAGATATTATGTAGTGGAACTGGGAATTCTGGTTTCACAGTAACCACTACTCCATATGATATCTCAACTTCTTTTGAGAAATTGAATCTATGAGTTCTAACAACTGATTTGATGGCTGGGAACATGAGGGCCTTGGGAGGCTTTGTGTGACTGGGAAATGATGGTACCATTAACCAAAGTAAGGAAGCAAGGAGAAGAGGAATTAGTTAACTGGAAGAAGAATGAGATTTGGCTTAGATGTGCCAAGTACAACCCAAGGAGGAGAGCCAGCAGAAAATGAGTCAGGCTGAAATGGAGAAAAAGGTCTGGATTTGGGTATACATTTCAAGGTAATATGCTTAGAGGAGAGATTCTTGTGAATTCCAGAATGATTGCTGACCACAGGGCCACTTGGTGTACTACAAGCAAGGACAGAGGGGTTGGAGAGAGCAAGGATAAGGGACCTGGATAAATACTTGGGAAGACAGGTCTGGCTCTTTAATCTGATCACACATAAAATCCAAAAGAGGAAGGAGTCACTGACCTCTACACAGAATGAGCATGTGGCTGGAGTAGAGAGAGTGGAGATCCCAGTTCAAAAATTGGAATTCCCAGCATGAGGGGAAATATATCAAAGGCAAGAGGAAGAAGATTGGGAAAAGGAAATAAGGCTGGCAGGAACAAACTCTTACCAACTGACCGGGATAAAAGTCTAGGGTATAGACTGGGATGCCCCAAGATGTTTACCTGCAACCCAGAAAACCAGCAAACTCTATGAACCAAAGAATCTGACCCTAATAGAGGTGGACCAGGGAGATGGCTGTCCTGCTGGTGTGTAGGTTGTGCCCAGTGCCCAGGTTGTAATGGTCTGCTCAATCTGTTAGGTCTGCAATGAAGCAGAACCCTCTTCAACCTCACTTCACTCCATCAGGTAAGCTGGGCCCCCACTATCACAGTCTGGTATGGGGAGCAGCTCATCATGGGGCGAGGTCAAGGCCAAGACTGGTGGAGGTAAGACTTTAATGGGAATCAGTAAGACCACAGAGAAAGAATAAGTGTGTACAAAGGAAAAAGAAAAACGCTGGGGCAGAGCTTTGCAGATCACTTATTTTAGGGCAAATGAAGAGAAGAACCGTTGAAGCAGATTGAGGGATAGTCAGCCATGGCTCAGTCAGGACCCATGAAGTTTATTTAAAACAAAGACACCACACATGAGAGTCACATAGGAAGCCTGTGACCCAAACAGTATAAAAAAATTGTTAAACGTCAACAGATTATTTTTTCTGTTTAAGGTCAGTACCTACCAGGCAGAGGCCCCCATTCTGGTACAGATCCATATCACAGCTAGTAACTAAAAATTTTCCTGCAGCACCTGGGTGGCTCAGTGGTTGAGTGTCTGCCTTTGGCTCCCGGTCGTGATCCCAGGATTCCAGGATCCAGTCCCGCATCAGGCTCTGGCAGGGATCCTGCTTCTCCCTCTGCCTATGTTTCTGCCTCTCTCTCTCTCTCTCTCTCTGTGTGTGTGTGTGTGTGTGTGTGTGTCTCATGGATAAATAAATAGAATCTTAAAATAAGAAAATTTTCCCTTTCTCTTTCTATATTGCATAAAGGTACAGCTTAAGCTGGAAGTAAAGGAACAACAACAACAAAAAGCCACAGCAAAACTGACCACAACGTCCCCTGTCACTGACAGAGAAAAAACACATCAAGAGGACATTATTATGTACTTGGCAATAACTGTGAAATGAAAAAAGATCCTCAAAAGACTGTGGAAAAAGCAGAGGTGAACAGGGTGGTAGCAAGCAGAGAACATTTAGTGAGGAGGCAGGGCGTGATGATTTGGTGAATCAGAAAGAACTAGTTACTACATTGGCTGGGTGGGGGTGAATGAACTGCTGGAGCCCAGGAGGAAATAGCCTGTATATGAATGAATAAATGAATGAATGAATGAATGTGGTATCCATGAGGTAGATTAAACCAGCCTGCCCCAGCTGGAAGGAAAGAGGTTTGGCATTAATTGACAGTCCAATCTCTTTTTTAAAAAATTTTATTTATTTATTCATGAAAGATACACAGAGATAGGCAGAGACACAGGCAGAAGGAGAAGCAGGCTCCATGCAGGGAGCCTGATGTGGGACTTGATCCCAGGACCCCAGGATCACACCCTGAGCCAAAGGCAGATGCTCAACTGCTGAGCCACCCAGGCATCCCAACAGTCCAATCTTAACAGCTGACACTGAGGTGTTGAGGAGCAAGACCTACTGCAACAAACGCATGTACCAGGTTTCTTCTATCATTGCCTATGGAATATAGTGGGGTTGTTTCAGAAAACCTGGCAGGGCCATTGAAGAGGTATTTGATTGGCACGGAACTGATTCAAGTACAATGCTAGTACATACAAGCTATTTGTAAGCTTTCATGAAACATTTATTGGAAGGATAGCAGATACACAGCAGGAAAATCCTGAACTGAAGTGAGGAGAAGTGGGGAGATGAGGGAAGGGAAATGTACCAATGAGAGGGCTGTAAGTAGGGACAGAGGAGGGTCAACGTCGTGTTGATCAAGAGGTGGGTTCACTCTGAGCCTCATTGGAGTACTGTGAGATGACTTGGCAGCAGCATTTCAAACTAACAGTTGAAATGAAAAAAGTAATTACTTGCATCCTTGTTTTCAGTAGTCTTTGCCTTCACTTAACCAAATTCATATGGTGACCCTGTACTTTGAACTTTCTGCTGTTACCCTATAATATACTCAAATCAACAATAAAAACATTTTTTAGTTCCCCATAGCCATTTTTGTTTTACATTTTGTTTCCTGATTATAAAAGCAATATAAACTCATTTTCATTGGAAAACAGAACAAAGAAGAAAACTGAAGTCACCCACAATCCATCATCCATAACCACTGTCATGGCTGTCTTTCCATTTGGTATTTATTTCTATATACTGTTTTCCCTTGATGAGATTTCCTTATAAGATTATGCTGAATTCTCACATTTTGTCTTGCTTTTACACTTAAGATTCTATCGTGAACATTTTCTTTTTCGTGAAGTAGTATTTGAAAACATTTTTGATGACTACCTGACATTCCACCATAGGATTATACCCTAATTTATTTAACCATTCTCTTGTTAATGTACAATTGGGCTGTTCCCAGTTTTTCACTAGTATAAAAACAACAAAACTGTTTCAATGCTTTTGCATTTTCCAAATATAATAGGTTTTTGGAAAACTTTTTTCAGAACAGCTTTATTGAGATATAATTCACATACTATACAACTCACCCATTTAAAGTGTACAAATCAATGCTTTTTAGCTTTTTTTTAAAAAAAAAAGATTTTCTTTATTCATTCATGAGAGATACACAGAGAGAAGCAGCGACACAGGCAGAGGGAGAAGCAGGCTCCCTAGTGGGAGCCCCTTGCAAAACTTGATCCCAGGACTCCGGGATCACGACCTAAGCCAAAGGCAGATGCTCAGCCGCTGAGCCACCCAGGTGTCCCGATGGTTTTAGTATAGTCACAGATTTGCACTGTTTCATTCTGTCTGTACCAAATCGAGAGATTCTGTTCAGCTCTGGATTATCAACCATTGGCCTTTAGCCCAGTTCCAGAGACACAAAGCTAGTAAGCCTTATTCTTATAAACCATTCCATCCTCAGAGGTTTTTCTCAATATAAAACTGAGTCTCTTCCAAATGACACACCTGCTGCCTTCGTGTTTTCTTTTTACATTCTAACCTATACCCTTAACTTTCTTACTGGCACAGTTTCACTAGGGACAGTTTGGAATGCAGTGGCCAATTTGGGGAAATTTTGACATGAGTGAGGCTGTTCATTTGAGAAGTGCCTTAGAACAAAAAGAAGAAAGAAACTTTCTTAAGGAAATTGACTCGTTTGTCCAAAAGAGAGAATATTCTGTTTAACGGTAGAAACATCACCTTCTTTGTTTTCATACTTCAAGAATTAATGAGACCTCATGCTTTGATTTATGGCTTGATAAAGTTGTCAAGGAGTCAAGTTTTGTCAAAACCCACTACATATCACTCTCTTTTGTGTGTATATATCTAAAATTTATTTTTTCTCTATCTAAGCTTTCTTTCCTTTCCTTGCAAAGGGAACATAATTAGCTTTTTACGAGAACAATTTTATATTTGTCTGAAGCTGGTTCCCTCATTTATTAATTAACTTTAAAGGAGCAGTCAGTGGTTGATGTGCTCACTTGAAGAATATAGTCCAGATAGGCAGTCAAAAGTATCTAAAAGAAAGAAAAAAGTTATTAAACTATGTTTCTTCTTATTGACACTGAAACAGTATGTTTATACATTCGCCTGCATAACAGCTGTGAGATAATAACAAAAGCCTTTAATTTTAAAAGAATAATTTTTGTCATAGCTTTTTTTCCTAAAGATTTTATTTACTTATTCATGAGAGATAGAGAGAGAAAGAGAGAGAGGCAGAGACATAGGCAGAGGGAGAAGCAGGCTCCATGCAGGGAGCCCAACGTGTCATGGCTTTAAAAATTAGTTTACCACATAAAAATGTCAGCCCAACAGTTTGATTTGTTTAAGACCAGAGTTAAATTTCTTGTGATTCAAACTTCTTAAAAATTTTTATACTGGTTTTATGAATTAATTTAATTACCACTATTTCTACAACTTGCTTTAAGTAAAAAGTTATATTATAAAATTATATTCAACTAAATGGAATGATAATGAATGTTCAAAGGTTTAATTTTATGAAATTCTTGCAATACTACAAATGATAGGGATTTAATGTATTAGCTATGTTATATTTCCAGATTTTTAAGCTAACTTTAAAACCTTAAGCAAATCATTAATTGAATTAATAAATAATCTTTGGATTCACAGGTAGTCTCTAAAAGAAGAAACAGACAAGGATGCTTCAGTGGCTCAGTTGGTTAAGCCTCTGGCTTTAGCTCAGGTCATAATTTCAGGGTCCTGGGATGGAGCCCTGCATTGGGCTCGCTGCTCAGTGGGGAATCTGCTGTTCCCTCTGTCCCTCTCCCTGCTTGTTCTCTCTCTCTCTCTCTCTCAAATAAATATTTTTTAAAAATAAAAAAATAGAAGAAACACATACAAAACATTGGTCACTAAACATAATATTTTTATCTTTATTGCTTAAATTGACAATAGATTAACAAAATATGCAAATACATTTAGATGATACAGACACACATTTATTTTTGCCTCCTCAAATTTGTTAAAATTAAGTGAAATAAATAGAATTAAATGAAATTTATTCTTCTTCTTAAGAAGAAACAAATTGCTGAACAGCACTTGTTTCTCAATTCTCTAGTTTTGTGTCTGAAGAAAAGGTTACCTTGATTAAGTGTGACAATATAAATGTTTAATTACACTAGATACAATATTATTTTTAAAGTTTTTTTTTTTTAAGATTTTATTCATTCATTTCAGATAGAGAGAGCATGTGCATGAACAGAGGCAGAGGCAGAGGGAGGGAGAAGCAGACTCCCAGCCGAGTAAGGAGCCCAAGCGAGGTTCAATCCCAGGACCCAGGGATAGTGACCTGGGTCGAAGACAGACACTTAACCATCTGAGCCACCCAAATGCCCCTAATAATATTTTAAAATATAAATAGACACAATGATAATGCATATGCTTTTCCAGTTTTTAAGGAAGTTATAGTTGATTTAGGTGGTAAATTTATTATGATATATTTACTTTATTATTGTTAATTATATTTTAAAACTATAGTAGAAGGCTTCAAGTGAGTACTTGAATATTTGCATATTTATATATGAATGTGAGAATGAATACATATAAAGATGTAACAATAAGTCCTTTACTGCAGACCATTATGTAATAACATACAAAAGGAGTAATAGAATTTGGATCTTTTTTCCTACAAAATGTTGTTTTATGTACAGATCAATAGAGGTCACCAAATTATTCTGCTCAATTTAGTGCTTCCTGAGGTAGTCTTAAATCATTTTTTTAAGAGTCCCTCCTGGGTTGCCTGGGTGGCTTAGCAGTTTAGTGCCTGCCTTCAGCCCAGGGTGTGATCCTGGGATGGAGTCCCACATCAGGCTCTCTGCATGGAGCCTGCTTCTGCCTGTGTCTCTGAGCCTTTCTCTCTCTCTGGGTCTCTCATGAATAAATAAATAAAATCTTAAAAAAAAAAAAGAGTCCCTCCTTTTGGGGTGCCTGGTTGGCTCAGTCAGGAAAGCATATGACTCTTGATCTTAAGATTGTAAGTTCAAGCCCTGTTGGGTAGAGAGTTTACTTAAAACTAAAATCTTAAAAAAAAAAAAATCCTTACTTCTAAAAAAAAGGTAAATTCCTAGGAATTGTTCATTACTGTGTTTTTACAACTTTGCTGTAAATTGTTAGCCTTTAGTTATTTATTAATCTGCCTCTTTTAATGATTCTTGATGTTACCTTTTCTAAATTCAAGCCTCAAATTCTGAATAATAAAACTGGTAAGATGCCTTATGATGAACTATCTTTCAGGTTCCTAAAAAACTACTAGGTAAGAGAAAGAGTTGCTCCATCCCTCTGTAAAAGAAAGGAAAATAGGAATAATCAAGTTTGCCTAAAATTGTCCAAATTGTACTTAATTGGAAACCTATATGAGAATTCCTTTTTTTTTTTTTTTGACAAATTTAGGATTAAAAAAACCCTAATAATAAAAAGAGAATTTATCTTCTTAGGCAAATTATCCTTAAGTAAAATATGTTTCTTAAATACAAGTATGTATATGACTATACTTTCTAGGATTGTATATTTTTCAAATTTTTATTTGTAAAACATGCTTCTGTATAATAAGCCCAAAGACTGGTACAATAACTATCTATTGAAATGTGTTTTCTAGGATTCTAGAGTCATAATTTGTATTTCCCTTTTTGGTTTTTTTGTTTGTTTGTTTTTAAGATTTTATTTATTTATTCATGAGAGACACACAGAGAGAGGCAGAGACCTAGGCAGAGGGAGAAGCAGGCTCCCTGAGGGGAGCCTGATGTGGAACTTGATCCCAGGACCCCAGGATCATGACCTCAACCAAAGGCAGACACTCAGCCACTGAGCCACCCAGGTGCGCCTCCCTTTTTGTTCATGCAAAGTTTGAATAGACACTAGCAATGTGAACTCAAATACCTGGTAATTTTCAGAGATCTATTGCTTATTTCAGCATTTCACCAAGTAACCAAAACATAGATACCTTGTTTGAAAATGTGACAGGAAAAAAAAAAAAAAAAAAAAAAAGAAGAAAGAAAAAAAATATGGCGGCAGTAGCAAAATGTGTAAAAGATTCAATGATTTTGTTTTAAGGTCTCCAGTAAATATAATGGTTCCCATGCTATTACAGACTCTTTTTTTTTTTTTTTTAGATTCTTCTATTGATGGAAAATGCTCATCACTTTTCAGCTAGTCACCACCTATTCTTTATACAAAATTGTATTGCCCTTTCCATCACTGCAACACTAACATAGCCACCATCCTTCCTTTCCATGAAAAAAAAAAAAAGAACTCTGTGATGACTTAATTCCTACCAGGGAACTCTCCTTGTCTCTTACATACCTTGTAGAGACTTCTTTGTGTATCCCTGACATAATTTTGTAATTGTCTATGCTCAAACTAAAAATTGCCTAACAGGTGAGGCTATCACAGACTCGAATTTACCCTGGAAATAGAAGCTTCTCACAGAAATTAAATCAGTTCAGTGACCATGTTAATTGCTCTTGCCCTAGCCTGCCAACAAACAAATGATAAAATATTTGGACTGATAGTAGATATTATTTGGGTTAGTCTGTGATTTCAAAATACCTTAGAAACAAAGAAATCCCCTGACCACTACAGGAATCCTTATCAAATGGACTGTGAAAGAAAAAACCTTGAAATGTTTTGCTAAAACCTAAAGAGACAGCCACAATAAAAGGGATAATTTAACAAAAATCCTTCATGGCGTTACAATAGCTGAGAGAAATTAGCTGTTGGTATAGAGCCAGCATTACTGGGGTAATTTTAAGAAGTATTGCAAATGTATCTAACATACATGCTATTTGTCAAGTATTTATAGCTCATCCCTTCATTTCCTTCAGGACTTTACTCAAATATAACCTCATGAGTGAGGTCTTGCCTGACTACCTTATATGAAATAAGAAACTTCTCCTTCCCCATCCTGTTTTGTATTACTTTATACCAGTTTGTCTATGGCTTTTCTTTCCCAGTATAATGTAATCTCTGGGAGGTTCTTTGTTCTACTTAGTCTCATTTTATTCTCTGCCTGGAGATGTCTAGTACATAATGGGCACGGAAATAGTGTTTATTAAATAAATAAAATATACCTTCTTAAAATGTATTGCACTTAGCAGCTTTCATTTAGTCATTCAACAAATAGTACCTTTTATCTTTTAGTCACTATGCTGTGATCTGATGATGAACAGTGAGTAACCTCTGCCTTCAGTCTAGTTAGAGGCAAATGACAAGTAAATTGGCCATTTAAAGCACAGTATAATAAAGGCTGTGATAGGTGGAAGTACTAGACCCTGTGGGACCATGTAGCAGTCTCACGTAGCCCAGATTTAAGGGAATCAAGGAAGAATTCTTGGAGGAAGTACAGCTCTAAGACATAAAAGACAAGGAGCTAATCCAGGTGGGAAATTGGGAGAGTCACGAGTGTTTCCACTCTTGGAAAAGGGTGAACAGTGAGAGGAGACGTTGCCAGACTGAAGACTCACCCTCCCCAAAGGCATGGATTCGTTCATGTGTTCAAGTCTTTGCATGTGTTGTTCCCTCTGCTGGGAATGGCTGGAATGCCACCTATTTACCGCGCACTTCTGCATCTTGAAAACCTTTTGGCTGTGTGGCTTCTCTTGCCTCCCATAAGCCAAAATAATCACTTTCTCCTTTGTCCCATCTCTATAACCAGTGAGTGTTTCCTCTGTTCCAACCCTTGGCAATGTTTTTCTTCAATGCTAGATGGAATTCCTTAGAGAACAGAAAATATGTCTTTGTATCATTCGGCACTGGAACGTAAAGGGCCTGGCACAGAGTAAGGCACTCACTAAATATTTGTTGAATGGATGACTGAATAATTAGTTCTGCTTCTGAAGGTCATTTCCTGATTCTATTACTTTGAGGAGTAATGACTGTAAAATCCATGACTATCCTACATCAAAAAAAGAATGACCGCAGAGTGAAAGCGAATATAAATATAGACATCGATAGATCTACTGGTATATCTATTTTGCCTATCTATCTATCTATCATCTATCTATCTATCTATCTATCTATCTATCTATCATCTATCATCTATCTATCATCTATTTATCCATCTGTTCATTCATCTGTCCATCCATCCAACCATCCATTACTCATGTACTGCTCTTGCTTAATTAGTAAAAGAGGTGAAGAACTACAAATATGTCTTACCCCATAAACTTGTTAATATATGCCTTCAATTAGTTCTGTGAAAACATCTGTGTTCTGTGAGATGGGGCTTGTATTCAGGATATTTATTAGGGGCCACTTTTCTTTCTTCTTTTTTTATTTTTTTTATTTTTATTTTTTTTAATACTAATTTTTAAAATTTTTATTTATTTATGATAGTCATACAGAGAGAGAGAGAGGCAGAGACACAGGCAGAGGGAGAAGCAGGCTCCATGCATCGGGACCCGACGTGGGATTCGATCCCGGGTCTCCAGGATCGCGCCCTGGGCCAAAGGCAGGCGCCAAACCGCTGCGCCACCCAGGGATCCCTTTCTTCTTTTTTTTAGAAGATTTTATTATTTATTTGAGAGAGAGAGAGAGAGCACACTTGAGCATGAGCAGAGGGGAGGGGCAGAGAGAGAGAGGGAGAAACAGATTCCTCACTCTGCAGGGAGCCCTACTGGGGGCTGGATCTGAGGACCCTGAGATCCTGACCTGAGCGGAAGGCAGATGCTTAGCCTACTGAGCTACCAGGCATCCCAGAGATAACCTTTCTGATGGAGGTGAGACTCCCCAAAGCCTCAGGAAACACCATGGGGAGTCCTCGAGTGCACATAGGACCTCAACTGGAGTTGTCTCACAGGGACCTGAAATACATCAAGAATGCTATCAGCTTATCAGTAGTTGGATGGAAGGGTGTGTTAGGGAAACCCTGAAAGGACAGCTAGAGGTTAATTCTGAGCAACCAGGGCAGCAAGTCCTTCCCTGAAGTAAGATCTCTGTGTCTACTGCAGGATTATTTCATAACTCCCAGTTACAGTTTCAAATGAGGTAGATTATGTTCAAATTTCCCTAACAATGTGTCTATTTAAAAAGGTGTGGAAAGCAATAAAGACGGATGATGAAAATCAGTATATTGGAAATAGACTACAAACACATTTTTCTCAGAGACGTTATTAGAATTTGAAGCATTGCTGTGTAGCTTACTTTCTTAAAGTTTCATGGTCAATACTTTTATCCCAGAATTTTGGTTTACTTTATCCCAAAAGACATCTAACATTTTCCATGGTAGATTACAGATCACTCTCTCCTTTGAGGTGCTGTGAATTTCATATTTTCCATCCCCTTTCCATGACATCAGGAGCCAAGTATCCAAACAAATTTCACTTAAACTGATTCATATGGTAACTCTGTACTTTAAAGTGCAGTGTTAATTTTTCATATTATAATTCTTCAAACCTATTTTAAAGCAATGAAACCAACTGGTCTCTTGGAACTTTTTTAATATAATAGATATTATTGAAGAATTTTAACATTATAAGAATTATCTCTTAGTGGAGGAAAAAAAAAACCCACTTTCCCTCTGACTGTAAGAATTTTTTTTCTCTTGCGCTCTGTTTTCCTACCTGTGTCATCCTAGACCATTCTGTTCTACTGTTGCTCTTTCTTCTTGGCTGCATTTCCTACTAGTTTGAACCAGTGCTTCACATTTTTCTTTCTTAGCTGTTTTCTTTCATGGCTTGTATGGATACTGTTAACCATATGATCTAGAGGTCATCAATAACACATT
The DNA here is from genome assembly GCF_048164855.1 of Canis lupus baileyi. Taxonomy (NCBI): domain Eukaryota; kingdom Metazoa; phylum Chordata; class Mammalia; order Carnivora; family Canidae; genus Canis; species Canis lupus. The sequence goes on along the minus strand of NC_132848.1, from coordinate 48,831,377 downwards.
AAGGGTAAATACTACATTAAAAAGCATTAGATTCTCACAAACAACTAAAAAACTGTCTGCCAGATCCATAAGCTTCAAGACTCTCAAGACTCAGCTGTGTTCTCCTTATGCATTTATATCTCTAGCTGTCACTCAAGATTGTATTCTTTTTCTCTATTTTTACTGAGCTGTAACACAGAATGGTGTTCAGGTCAGTTCAGCTGAGTTCATTAGATGCTACTTGGAGGACTTCTTTGTCACAGAAGGTAAACAGTGACTAGAAGAATAAAGGTAACCCCTCCAGGATCCTGCCATCTGATGGGGTAGGAATTCACACAAACAGATAATTTCAGTACAAAGTTAAATGCTAACAGAAAGGTATATTCACTATGCAGTAGGAGGACGAAGGAAAGGCACTTAGCTCAACCTAGAGGCTTTAGAAAGGCTTCCAGGGATGATGACAGATGATTTGAGTAAGAGTCATTCAGTCCCATCGTACTAGAGCACCAAGTGAGACACAAGAAAGGACTGGAAAGGTGGACTGCAGGCCAAGGAGCATCTAGTGTATTCTAGAGGCCATGAGATCCATGAAGAGTTTAGCACAGAGGTGCCTTGTATTTTGGAAACATAGCTCTCGCTGGCACATGAAGGATGGCTTGAAAGCAGTGGTTCTCAATGTGCTCTGGACTAGCAGCTGCAACATTATCTGGGGACTTGTTAGAAATGCAAATCCCCAGTCCCCACCCCAGACCTACTGAATCAGAAACTGGGTGAGGGGCCCACCAGGCTGTGTCTTAACACGCTTCCCAGGAATTTTTCATACCAGCCAGAGTTTGGCTCCTCTAAATCACTCCTCTAAATCAGCAGGGAGCATCTGACAAAGTCATGGATTAGGGGGCAGCAAGTGAGAAAGTCAGGTGTAAAATTTAAAAGGGTGCCCAAATCATCAGGAATCAAGGGGCACCTGGGTGGCTTAGCCAGTTAAGTGTCTGACTCTTGGTTTCCACTCAAGTCATCATCTCAGTCAAGGTCATAAGCTCGGGGTCGTGCGCTAAGCATCCTGATCTCAGGGTCATGAGACAGAGCCTTGCATGGGGCTCCATGCTCGGTGGGGAGTCCGCCTAAGATCTCTGTCTCCCTCTTCCCCTCTCTCCCCACATAAATAAATATTTTTTAAAATCCTCAGTAATCAAGATAAATAATATTTTAATGCAATATTTTTAAAATAAAAATTAATGCCAAAAATTCACAATGCTATTTGTTCCAGGATGCTGTGTTATTGTGCAATGGGAACAGTTGTTCCCAATCAGCTTGGGGTTCCCAGGGCCCACATAGTGTCACATTCCCCATCAGGCAGATTGGGTAACATGGGATTCAGGCTGAGCTTCATGGATATGAGAACTATGCAGTTGAATAGGGCCCCACATTCAGAAGGACCCTATACTTAGAAAGGCCCCACACTTGGTTTAACATTCTTCTGTCACTGTTTTAAAATTCCTCATCATTTTTAAAGAAGGAGCCCTGTATTTTCATTTTGTGCTGGGCCTTACAAAATTTCCTCTGTAATGGTTTCTGGTGTTTGTTTTCTGCCTTTCAAATTTTACATCAGTGTAGAGTGAATTTAGTCTTTTTGTTGTTGTTTCAAAACTTTCATGAACTTTTCACACTTGGTTCAGACTATGAGAGGACATTTTGCTAAGTGTACACAGGGCACACATTTTTCCTTTTACCTCAGGCTCCAATATGGCTTGGCACAGCAGTGGTTGGGACATTTTTGATTGCCACGACTAAGGGGTGCTACTGACATCTAGTGGGTAGTAGCCAGGGATGCTGCTCAACATCCTACGATGCAGAGAACACTTCCAGAAGGAATGATCCAAACCCAAATGTCAATAGTGCTGAGGTCAAGAAACTCTGCTCTACAGGGACACATAAAGAGGTTGTTAGCAGTGTCTAGCTGGGGCAGTGACAGCAAATATACAACTATCTAGAATCTGATGATTAATCATCAAGGGGGCGGGGAGGGAGTAGTGTTTGAGGGAAAGAAAGATTCCTGTAGGGCATGAGCTCACAAAGGGAATCCAGGAGGAGCTAGTTGGGTGGAAGTGAGGAAAACAGAGAGGAGTTTGTGGCAGAACATCAAATGAGGATGTTTGAAGGGTAGCACCCGGAGCTCCGAAAAGACATTTTAGAACTGTCAGCAGTACCTGTTGTAGTCCTCTGTTTCAGCCAAACCTCTGAGACAGTTCCCTCCCTCTTGCCTCAGAGATTAGATACCACAACTAAACCAGGGGACAAGGAGGTGAATTTTGGCTTTGTAAGTCTCACATAATTTCTCCGAAACTCATGGCAAAGAAATAGTTTCGTGTATTTCAAGAATGTAAGCCCTAATGAGCTCCAGGTATAGAGAGCATCGTCCTGCTGCACGTAGCAGCCTGGGATAATAGGCAAGTCCAAGTACTTCTTCTCAGAGATGAAATAAAGATGCCACAAGTGGGGAGGAGGAAGGACAAGGGGATGTGGAGGAGGAAGAGACAATAGTATCCGGTGGGAGGATTCTCAATGGACAGGAGCAGAATCAGCCTCAGGACTGCCCTGGCTCTGCCTGAGCAGGCACCAAGGAACTGCCTTTCCTGACTGTACCAAAGTGCTATGTCTGGGGAGAACAACCCCAAATCAGCAGCCCACCCCCACCCTGCCACTCAGGAATGACATCTGCCTATGGGCAGCCTTCTTACCAATAGCTCAGAACACTTGCGGGCATAGAGGGAAAACGCCATCACCCATTCTTGGGTAGAGCTGGAGGGATCCACCGTTGCTGCAGAGGAATGCCAAAGTGATCTCCCACTGCTCTAGTTGCATTTCATAGGCAAGTTTCTCTAGAACTGTTTTTGCACAAACTTCTTCCTTCATCGTTAATTTTTACATCTTCAGAGAGTGAATTCACTTTGCATCCTAAATATTTTCAACTTTCTTTATTACCATCCCTAAGAAGCAAGGATTTTTCCTTGTTGTTCACTTAAGCTTATGGGATACATTTTCTAGCTACAAGATAATTTTCTAATTCCTGGATTTTTTTTTACATTTATTTTATTTTTTAACTTAGCACTCCTGGGTGCCTTTGAAGGCAAGGATGTTGTTTTGTTCAATATCACGTCCCTAGACCATGGCACGATGCCCAGGATATAGCAGGGATCTGCAGTAGATGGGGTGGTGTGCTTCCCAGATCCCCCATTCAAGACCAAGGCCCTCACTCCCCTAGATGTGGCTAGTGTTAGCTGATATAGCTCACTGATCAAATAACTGGTCGATGCAGAAGGACAGAGGCTCTGTCCCTTGGCAAGCCAACTCCAGAGCTCCTGGTAGGATTGGCTAAAGTCCTCTGTGGCAAATTCATTTCTGTTCAACCTTCTCTGATCAGTTGTTTCCCCCAAGCCTTCCTGGGGTTTATTCTTAAGAGTACTTCCCAGAAACCCTCTTTTCCACAAACCTCTGTCTAGAATCTGTTTCCTGGGAAACAGACTTAAGACCATGTTTAATAAATATTTGTTGAACAAATGGATGAATGGGCTCTTCCATTGTAAACTATGAGGTTCCTCATCCTGAGCGGAGATTATTGTGGAAAACATCTGACCTTTATCTGTATATTTAACATTTTACTTTGTCATCTCAGGCCCTAAAAGTCAGAGTCCACACTCAAAATCATTCACCCAGCCTTAGGGGCATGCACACTTCTATGTGATGATAATATCAATACCCACTTGTTTTAGTTATATTGTCATTTGACCAGTAGATGGCAGAGGTGACACTTGGAAAGGCACTCTTTCTGGACCTAGGTCACATACTCCAGGATTTAACATTAAATCCAAATTACTCATTTAATACCATCAATTCCCAAGCCTTCGTAATTATGACATTGTTTCATTTTGTAGGAAAGTGTCACCGACACAATTGGCCTCATTTGCATATAAAAAGGAGCGCTTGGAATATAATGGACAGAGTAAGCATCTAAGCATCAGAACCACCGCACACTGGCCACTTTATTCCATTTGAACTGTTTTTTTCTCCAGTAAAATGAGAATGGCACTTCACAGTCTGTTGTGAGGAATACATGAAAATTACTGGGGCCTGGTTGAAGGGAGTGCTTGCGTTCTTCCCTAGTCCATAAGGTGGAGGGACTTTCCTGGCTCCCAGGCTGAGGGCTGGGGTGGGATGGGGTGTGATGTCCTGCAAGGAGGTCCTGGCTCCTGATACTTACGCTCCAGTCCAAGCCAGGCTCCTAGGCGCCACAGAGCAGCTATTCCTGGGCCTGTGCCCCCACCCCTCTGAGGTTCCTGCACCCTGGGGTACGGACAGTTTGGTGTACTTCTTCCAAGGATCCCCAACTACTGCCCTGGCCTGTGTATGTGCTGTGAGACCAAGGAGGGAGAGTGGGGTGTGGCCGGATTTTTCACACTGTGATGGGATGGTCACCTCACTGCCTGGATTCACCCATTGCCACACTGGTGGCAGGTGTTAGGAAGAGGCCAGGGCCAGCCAAGCCAGGGCAGTTTGGGGCAGGTTTAGAACCACGTGCCACTGAAAGTAGGGGATCAAAGAGGTAGACGTGACTGGACAGGCCACCGGACTTCTGGAGCCTGTCACTCAGGGGCCGAGAGGTACCACTTAGAGGAGGATGCTGTTCCCCAAGGGGAGGAGCTTCAGCAGTCTTGTGACACATGAATCCAACCACTTCTGCTGCATGGTCCTCTGTTCAAATCCGGCTTAAAGCAGGGACCCTGCCAGGGACCCAGTGATCCACCCCAAAACAAGGACTGTAGCCTAAATTCCAAAGACCTATCTGTGCTAAAGGAACACTAACGTCCTTGAAACTTGTGATGTTTGTACCGGTTATTCTCTGTACCAGTTTGCTGTGGTTATAAAACAACTAGTAAAAACAGCCTGCATTTGTATTTTCTATTTCCGACTTCTCTGTCCCATGTTTCTTTTCTCCTCAAAATCTCCTCAAAATCTGTCCCTTAATTAAAAAAAGAGAAATCTTTTGGAGAATAAGCCGAAAACTCAAAAACTCCAGCAGCATAGGTTTAGTTTCACCAGCTGTGATGGGGACAGTCAGCCAGGTGAGGACCGCTCCCGGGTACTGACCTCAGCGGAGGTGTGCAGCCTGGCGTCCGCTCGCTCCTTTTTCAGTTAGGGAAAGTATTAATTTCTTATTGTTACTGCAACAAATACCACAAACTTAGTACCTTAAAATACACATTTATTATATTGTAGTTCTGGAGCTCAGAAGCCGCAAATGGGTCTTACCCAGTTAGAAATCAAGGTGTCAGCTGGACTGTGTTCCTTGGCTGGTGGCCCTTCCTTCCATCCTCAGAGCACATCACTGTAACCCCTGCTTCTGTTACCGCATTTCTTTTTTCTGATGCTGGTCCTCCTGCCTCTTTCTCATAAGGATCCCTCTGATTACAATGGACCACCCAGGTAATCCAGGATAATCTCACCTCAAAATCCTTAAAATAATCCCATCTGCAAAACCTCTTTTTCCATGTTAGGTAAAATATTCACAGGTCCCTGTATTACCACATGGGCATCTTTGGAAAGACTTGATGCAGTTTACCAGAGAGAGTTCTGAAAATTGAGAGTGAGTTGGAGAGGTTACAGGTCTAGGGTCAAATGTGAATGAGAAAAATAGCAGATCATTTGTTGAATTTGTATTATGTTCCGGGAACTAGGATAGGCACCTTACATGTGCTATCTCATTTAATTCTCACAGCAATGTAGCAAAGTAGGCATTATTACAGCTGTTTCTAACTTATACAAATTTTTAAAGATTTTCTTGATTTATTTGAGAGACTGAGAAAGCACAAGTAGGGGAAGGAGCAGAGATGGAGGGCAAGGGACAAGCAGACTCCCTGCTCAGCGAGGAACCTGACGCAAGCTGCACCCCAGGACCCAGGATTATGACCTGAGCTGAAGGCAGGTGCTTAATTGACTGAGCCACTCAGGTGCCCCTAGAACTGTTTTTTAAAAAGTGAGAAAATTGAGGCTCAGAGAAGTCAAATAGTTTATAGGTTGGTGGTAAAGCTTCACACTTGGCTCTGATTCAATCCTTTCCCTTAATCTCTAGGAAAATCAGTTTTCTCATTTGTGAAATGGAGACAGTAACTAGCCATATGTTTGTGTGAGAATTAACTGAGCTGACAGTGTAAAGGACTGAGGTGATGTGGCTCCTGCTGAATGTTCCAGGAGTGACAGCCATTGTTGCTATGGTTTGTCAGCCCTAACTGTCCCATCCCTCCCAGCTCAAGTGCTCCCTCTCTCTCTCTCTGGTGGGCAGAGCCTCACCCTGTTCTAAGTTAACTTCGACCAAGGTAGGCAGGAGCCCTGGCATAGTAGTTCTAGGCAAGTAGGCTGTAAGCTCTAAATTTCTATGCTGCCACAGAGGTGGTACCATGCAATACTAGGGCAAAGCATTCAGTTGAAGGAAAATACTATTTTTTGTGTGTAGTATTTTGTGTATTACTTTAAAATAAAGTTGAGGGGCGACTGGGTGGTTCAGTTTGTTAAACGTCTACCTTCAGCTCAGGTCATGATCCCAGGGTCCTGGAATTGAACCTGTCGGGCTCCCTGCTCAGCAAGAAGCTTTGGATCTGGCCTTTTAATCATCTTTTAAATCCACTTAGGTACCTTTCATGCCTATGGCCTGCATGTACAGCAGCTGAACATGAGTATTTGGGTTATTAAACTTTGTATCTCCAAAAAAATGACCCCAAACTGATCAGCTCTTGTCCTCAAGGCTGAAAGAACTTGTCCAGGGCTTCTCATTACAGACAGAGAAAATAAGAATATGGAATAGCACGCAGATAAATGGATAGATGGTATGTGTCAGGATCCCCAGCCATGGTCTGACTTACCTGAAGGCTGAGGGATGTTGATCTTGGTGTATTGTTGACCATTTGTAACACCACCAGTCAGCTAAGCATACCATTTGAAATGTTCAGGTCTAGTTCATTCCTTTTGTGGCTGGGCCACTCGGATTTGAGATAGACCAATACCTGGCTGTTAGGAGTGAGTTCTGGGTTCCCCTGGCTGTCTACTGAGAAGCAGTCTTTATTTCCATTGGGCTACTGCTTTATGAGCCTAGATCCCTGCCCTGAAGTCCTGCCTACCATTCCCTTGGCACACTCTTCACCCCAGGGGCCAGGCCCTGTTCCTATTATATATTCATGTGCCTGCTGAGAGCTGCTGTGAACGGAGAGGTCGGGATAAGGTTGCTTATGCCCACTTGGTATTACTGCTACTGGAGTTCTTGTGTCCCTGATTATCACCTAGGTATGATATCATCAATGTGCATTAAGCCCAAGTAACCAGTATTGGATTAGCTAGCTACCTTTATGGTGTCTTGCTTATACCTTAGGGCAAAAGAAAGGTATTACAGCAGCTCTTAGAGTGCAACAGTATAGATATTAGAAAAAGAATATTCCATTCATTTGTGGCAAGGTTGGAAGAACAGTCCATTCACTTGTAGGCAAGATTTACTTCATAGGTTACCTTCAAAAGTTAAGGATTAATGCTAGTGACAAGTCAGGATCAGAACACACCTTTATGTTTCTTATAAAAAGCTGTGTGAATTTAAAAAAAAAAAAAATATATATATATAGAACAGCATGGAACTTACATATCCAAATGAGAATAGTCCCCACTAGAGAAATCACCTTGGGAGGCCATATACTTGTTTCTTCTTTTGGTATAGCTCATATTTTTGAAATCTTTTTGGACATTTCTATTTAAGATTTTGACATACAGAGAGCAATAGAGCACAGAGGGAGCAGCAGAGGGAGAGGAAGAGGCAGACTCTCCATTGTGAGCAGGGAGCCCGATGTGGGGCTGGGATCATGGGATCATGACCTGAGCTGAAGGCAGACACTTAACCAACTGAGCCACTCAGGCACTCCTGGGTGTTCTTTTTAGAACATTTTTCTCAGGATATCCAGTGGTATAGAAATCTTTATCCCTTGTAATTGGATTTGAGTTTGGGGAACCATTAAAAGTAACTGTTAAGACATGGCAGATAGGATCAAAGAGAGTGATCAATTGATCATCGGCCAAAAGCAAAGTCAGTCCATAAACAGCAAGGCTGATTTTCTTATGCATTCAAAATAACACAAAAAGAATGATAGGAGTTTCAGAAATTACATACGAGTTTTGGGATGTTCTAACCAATCTGTGGAGCAATAAAGAAAATTATTTTTATCTTTTTGCACAGTTAGGGCTATCTAAGCAAATTTTACTGGGGACTTGGACTAAAATCAAGTCTTGGAAGGTTAATTTATGACTGATTAGTGAGAGAACTCTGTGACACATGCAGAAAAGATTTACTATACATACATAAAATTTATACAACATTCATTCTGTAACACCTACAGGAGGTAAATTACAGAGATTCACCTCTTGGATATATGTGTTTTGTGTTTACACTTCTTGGGAGGAATGAGACTTGTAGGTGCATCTCTGGGTAGTAAAGCTGGAGACAGACACTAGGTTTATCTTTCCCCTGGAAAAATTTATTTATACTCCAAAGGGTTAAGAGAATCCAGGATTTCTCCTATTATATCTCCAAGGACACTCTCTGAGAAGAGGATAGCTGTCTCTCCCTTCTATTTAAGTGCCGAGATTCATGTTGGGAGGATCCTCACCTATAACACATTGTTCATATGTAGAGTTTTATTCAACTGGTTCTCAGGTCATCTGAGGGATAAGGATTTGAGCATTGGGGAACCATGCAACTGTTGTTTGCTGGAAGTAAATAATAGCAATCTGCTCTGCTCCAGAAACCTAAAGCACGAAGTCAGGATAAGTATGGGTATCTTGCCAAAAAAAAAAAAAAGTATGGGTATCAAAAATTCAACACAATCTTTACCTTTTTTCTTAAAAAAGATTTTATTTACTCATGAGAGACATAGAGAGAGAGAGAGAGGCTGAGACACAGGCAGAGGGAGAAGCAGGCTCCCCGCAAGGCAGCCTGATGAGGGACTCGATCCTGGGACCGGGATCACGCCCCCAGCAAAGGCAGATGCCCAACCACTGAGCCACCCAGGTGTTCCAGGATTGCTTTTTGAAACAAGAATGAAAAATATTTATTTTCTTTTCAAAAGCATTTTAGTCAAGGATGGTGCTATGTATTTAAAATTTTTGTTTTTTTCTATCTGCGCCCTACACAATTGTTGCCTTTCTTTAAAGGCAGTACCACGGGCACCTGGGTGGCTTGGGAGGTTGAGCGGCTGACTCTTGATTTCTGCTCAGGTAGTGATCTTAGGGTTGTGAGATGCAGCCCTATGTCAGGCTTCCTACTCAGCACAGAGTCTGCTTGTCCCTCTCCTTCCCCTTCTGCCCTTCTCTACTCACTCCCCACCAAAAAAATAAATAAAATCTAAATAAAATAAAATGACAGTAACATAATTCAAATAGTAAAAAATGTTAACTTTTTGGTGATTACAAAAACAGGCCTTAAAAGAAAAGTTTATTAACCCAGTGTTACAACATTAAAGGCAGTTTAAGAAGAAAAAATGTTCACTCAATCTTACCAGCTTAATAAACTACTTTTCCAAACACATTCTCTTCCAACCCTTATTCACAGTATCTATATTTTTATGAAGTTGTAAACATAATGTATACATAATTTTCTGTTCCAATATTTTTAGGTCATATTATTTTATAAATATTTTTCCTTATTACTTCATTTCTGACTTACTTAAATTTTCTTTTAAATATTTGGTTTTTTGATGTAAAAGGCATAAGCAGCAATAATGCTGAATTTTAAAAACACGATATTGAAAACAATTCCATTTATGATTACACCAAAAATAATACCTATGAATAAACTTAGCCAAGGAAATACCTGTACTCTGAAAACTATAAAACACTGATAAAAGAAACTAAAGATGACACAAATAGATAGATATTCCATGCTAATGGATTGGAAAAGTCAATATTATTAAAATGTCCATACCACCCAAGCAATCTATAGATTTAATGCAATCCCTATCAAAATACCAACATATTCCAGAGTTGGGATTACTGCCTAGTGCAGTACTGAGCACTGTGTGAATAAAATTGCTCAATTTTCACAAAGTAATCTTCTATTTGAATGTGTATATTAACTAATTTGAGTCAACAAGTTATTCTAACATACTTTTGGGTAGGAAGTTAATAAGCTAAAATTTCTTTGTAAATACTTATTTCCTGTATGAGTGCTATATCCCACATGAAAAAACATACTATTATTCAAACAATGCCGAAATAGCATGGAAAATGAGGGCCTCCTGTAATTCTACTCCCCAAAAAACCACAGACTACAATTTGGTGAATATTCATCCTGGCTGAACTCCTTATTCAAAGGTAGAAATAATTCCATAGTTTGTTGCCACATGGTGGTAAAATAAGCACCACTGCCAATTAACACTGTAAAGAACACGATAGCCATTACCCTAACCCAACAAATATTTGCTGAGCTATTTACGCTCCGCACTGCACTAGGCATGGTCTAAAGATGGTCCCTGTCTTGGAAGGACTTGTAGGAAGACTGACAAGCATACAAATAACTAGCATGTACTGACAAAATGACAAAATGACATTGTTATAACTGAGACAAAAATCTAAGTATGGCAGAACAGGGATTTCTTGTCAGGTTTCATTGAGGATGTGACATTTGAGACGGGTCTTCAAGTGTGCTGCAGTTTCTCAGGTGAGAATAAGAAAGGCCCTTTCAGCAGAGAGGATGGATGGATGGATGCACATGGATGGAGCAGTGCTTTCAGGGACTATTGAGAAGGCCACTCCAGCTGGAGCCTGGTGTATGGGGAAGGAAAAGGAGTGTCACATGGAAGACAAACTGCTATGTGTGCTCTTAATTCGGGAAGGGATCAGAACAGCTGAAAAAGAGAAAGTTGGAAAAGCATCTAAAATTTTCCTTTCTGGGACACCTGGGCAGCATAGCGGTTGAGCGCCTGCCTTCGGCCCAGGGCCTGATCCTGGAGTCTCGGGATCAAGTCCCACGTTGGCCTCCCTGCGTGGAGCCTGCTTCTCCCTCTGCCTGTGTCTCTGCCTCTCTCTTGCTCTCTCTCTTGTCTTTCATGAATAAATAAATAAATCTTAAAAAAAAAATTATTTCGTAGTCGTGATTCCTTAGCTAGTACATTTCAAGAATTGAGGAAAACCCAGCAGATGTGTTCTAATACTGTGGTAGCCAGCCTCCAAAATGGTACTCCCCAATTACATTGGCCTCCTGATCCACTTCTCTGTCAACCCTTCTCACAATGAATAGAGCTAACCTGTGTGACTACAGAATGTTGTTTGAAATGGTGTGTAACTTCCGTGGCTGGGCCATCAATGTCATCGAAGCTTCTACCTTGCTTTCCTGTGCTCATTCTGGGGAAGGCCTGACACCATGTTATGAGACTGTTTAAGCAGCCTGAAGAGAAGCCCACATGGTAAGGGATTGAGGCCCCCTGTCAACAACCAGAGACGCTGGATTAAGTCATCTTGGAAGTGGTTCCTCTTGCCCCAGCCAGATCTTCCGGTGACTGCAGGCTCATGGGAGACTCCTGGCCAGTAGCACTCAGCCACACACAATGCTGCTAAATTTCTGACCCAGAGAAACTGTAAAAAGTAAAAATGTAGTGTTTGAAGACATTAAGTTTTGGGGTAATTTATTATACAGCAAGATAAATAACAGAAGAACTTTGCTTTCTTCCATAGACTAGGGGACAAACAATAACATTTATTAACAAGCAGCAAGATTTCATCTTCTATTAAAAAATGACACAATATTCATAGCTCTAGTATATGCTTTTGGACTTCATTTTAGACATGAAAATATGAAATAAGGCTTTTTATGAGGGACTCTTTATGTAAATCATGTATTGCTTGCAGATTACCATAAGCTGTTTTTTTTTAGGAGGTAATGGGACTATAAAACTGACAGACTATATTATGCTTTTCAGTTATGCAAAACAGTACTTACAAAAGAAACTTAGCTTGAGTTGGTAAGTAGTTTGGCTTCTATAGAGACTTTTATGGATAAGTAATAAATGAGTAAGCAATTAAAGCCTTTTTTGGGCACCCGGGTGGCTCAGTGCTTTAGCATCTGCCTTTGGCTGAGGTCATGATCACAGGGTCCTGGGATCGAATCTCGCATTGGGCTTCCTGCAGGGAGCCTGCTTCTCCCTCTGCCTGTTTCTGCCTCTCACTATGTCTCCCATGAATAAATAAAATCTTAGATAAAAATATCCTTTTTTTTGTGGCTTTCAGAGATCAAATTTTAATCAAATGTCCTGTCAAGTGTCAAAAATTTTAAAAATCATTATCTGTGAAAATGTGTCATTAAATAAGTATAAAAAAATCCATTCCATAATTGAGGGGACAATGCTGCTTCAACAGGTACTTATTTCCAAAGCTTTAGCTTAACACTTAACAAAACATGGACATATTATTTTTCATGATTTTATGTAGTCCACTTTTACAATAAGATGTCATTTAAGTGTTTCTACACTTTTATATACTAAGGATTATGGACTCTTTAAAAATTCCCTTGGAATACGTTTTTACAAATAAATAGCTACTTAAAAGTTCATGGCTTAAATTCATGCTGTAGTCTAGAAAACCTCAAGCAGAGAAGTTAATTTAGTTTCAAGTTGGTAGCTTAAGTGGCTTTGCAAAAACAAAAGGCTATCTTCTCGTTACTCTTTGAACCTTTTTTAAAAATTAAAACATTTTTTTTCTATTTGAACCTTTAAAACCTAAACCTTCATTGCCTCTAATTCCCATAGTTACTGCTCCATTTATTTGACCCTAATGGAAGTACTAGAGTTGTTTCTACTTGATCTTGACATTTCCTCTCCCAGTGTGTTTTACACCCATTCAAATACACTCCAAATTTTTGCCCCATCACTCCATAATGGCAATTTCATCCTCCCCTTGCTCAAATCAGAAATCTTGGGATCCTCATTGAATCCTCTTTCTTCACCCCCCACAGCTTATCCTTAAAAAAATCGGGTTAGCTTACTTTTCAAGTCAGAATCCAGAACCTGTCCACCCCTCATACTTTCTTTCCACTGCTATCACCCTGGTTTGAGTCACTAGCATCTTACTAGTTTCCAAGAATAGCTTCCTCACTTACTGGTCGTCCAGCCTCCACTACAAAGTAGCTCCAGTGATTCTTTTGAAATATAGACAACCCTATCACTCTTCGGCTCAAAATGACTCCCCATTTCACGGAGTTAGAAGCCCTGACATAGGGCAATGGGGCTTTACATCACCTAACTTCCCCGGCCCCACTGCCCTACGTCAGGGCTTCCCTACAACCTCCCCCGTTGGCTCCCGCCACACTGGCCACCTTGCACAGCATCCGTCTCTATGTCCTGACCTTACCCCGACCCTCTGTCCCAGCTCCTAGCGTGGTGTCCCGCACCTGATTTCTTTCTAAGGTAATGAATCGTCTGATGACTTCTAGGCCACCCCGCCTGGCAGGAGCTCGGACAGTTCGCGCTCATTCACCACCTGACGAACCAACAAACGCACTCGGGACACGACACGCGTTAGTTCATTTTGGCGCTTCTCGTTTTAGCCAAAACTCTTGGCGTGGCTTCAGCGTAAGGCCCGAAGGATCCCATCTCGCAGGCCCTACGGTCGCCGGTTCTCACAGCCCTGGGGCGGTTTTCTCCCCTTCTCCGGGCTGGGCGGGCCGCGTGGGAGGAGGGTGGAATGCCCGGATGGAGGCTAAAGTGCTGCCCAGGTACTCCAGGTCTACACTGCCCTAAGGCGACCGAGACGGGAGGGCCTCCCAGCGGCGGGCTTGCCCCGCGCCGCGAGCGTACCCCGCGCGCTCTATTTACAGCCGCCATCTACCCAAACCCGCTCGCTAACACCCGCTCCCGGTGACGTCACCACCGCCCCGGACTCCTGATTGGAAGAGCGCAGCCGCTCAGTTCTCGCGATGACGTCTGTTCGGGTCTCCCTTGCCTCCCTCCCATTGCGCAGACCCGGTAGTCAACAGACCACGTTGCGAGCCACGGAGGCATCGTAGAACTAGACCAGCTTCGGTACTCGTCCAGACGGCAGCGAACTCTTCCTAGACGCTCACGGGCACAAGGTTTGGCTCCCGGGCGTCCCGTGTGCCAGACTCGCGGTAGCGCGCGCGACTCGGCACTGCTCGCCTCCGCCACTTTCCTGGGGCAGCCGGGGGATTCGCACCAATTCTCGTCCTTTGCTATCGCGAGGTCTTGGCGGTTGCTCTACCGATTTCCGGTCGCTTAGGTCTCCATGGAGACAGCACTTGAACCAGTGTTTTGGGTCGCCTGTCATTCTCCGGACTCCACGTGGTTCGGAAACTGCACAAAGAACGTTTGTGGGAGTCAGCCAGGAAGGTGTAGATGGGAGCGAGGCAGCGGTCCGAAGCGAAGCAGCCAGTGGGAGTACGATTTGCGGAGCATCTTCTCGTCACTGAAGCACTGTTGTAGGGTGGGCACGGGAGTTTCCCCGATTGGGGAAGCCCAGTTCATCAGGACAAAGGTTCAGGCGTCTGTTGAGCACGCATAAGCACCGAACCTATTTTTGTGTAGTCTTTAGGGTTCCACGATCGTATCCTGCTGTAAACTTAGCATTTACGAGAGAGTAGTCTCCTCATTTATCTGTCTCCAGCTCTTCTTAAGTTTCTGTATTGGCCACTTTGCTAGGAAGCGATCCCCAATTATTACGCTAGACCTCATCATGTCATTTTGCAAGTTCTTCCCTTGTCCTTGCCATTCTGGCAGTGTCCGTTTTTATTACTATTTTCTGTTAAATGGTTTTTCACATTCCAGTGCCCTATCGATTTCTTACTTTGCAGACGGACCACAGGTTCTTCAGTGTCAGGACTGGCTTGTCACTTAGATACAGAATATACATAACCGGGTAGTGCACTTTTCTGTTGTTAAAGGCATGCATCGCTGACAATGTTTGTTAATTAATTCATTTGCTTATTCATCAGATGTTTATTAACCGCTGGATATATGCCAGGTACTGTTTTAGGAATTGAGAATTAAAATAGTGGGTGAAACAGATGAAAGTTGCTGCCTTCGTGGAGTTTATTACTGGGGGAGACAGACAATATATAAATAAACAAGTTCTTGCGGTCTTAGGTAGTAGTAGTACTATGGAGAAAATAGAGTAATGGAAATGATCTGTGAGTTGGAGTGCTGGCATTTGATATAGTTTGAGTGGTCATGGAAGGCTTCTCATTGGAGGTGCTATTTGAGAAGACACCTGAAAGATGGGAAAAAGATCTTGCAAAGATCTGGTGGAACAAGCATTAACAGGCAGAGGTATGAGGAAAGGCAAAGCCCCTCGGATGGTGAAGAGAAGATTGATTTGAGATGAAATGCAGAGGAAGGCAGGACCAAATTCCTTGGTGCCTCGAAGGCCAAGGTCTCAAGTATCAAGTTGGATTTAATTCTAAGTGTAACTGGAATCCCTTGCAGAGTTTTAAGCAAGCTAGTAATTAGATTTGATTAGAGTTTTAAAAAGATTGCTATGATGCCTGTGAAAAGCGGGGAGTCCTCAGAATCAAGGGAGAAGAGAATAGACCATCTGTGAGGCTATTGCAAGGGTCCAGCTGCAGAGGCCTCATACAACTTCTGGTGGGATATTTCCAGGATGGGGAAATTCTCTGCTTACAAGGCAGTCTGTGCCATACATAGGTGGATTAGAGAGTTCTTTCTTTACATTAAGCAGGGATCTGCCTCATTGAAACTTGCACTGACATTTCCTAATTCTTTAGCAAGACAGAAAATATCTCCTCTTTTTCTGACAGTCCTCCAACAACAACAGCTGCTTTATAGCACTTGTCCCCATCCTTTTGTCTCCAGGCCAAACACCTCTGGTTAACTGGGAAGGCACTGAGGTTAGTTGGGCCCAGTTTACTTTTAGAAAGACCACACCATTTTTTTTTATTGTTATTTATTACTAAAATGAAGGTTGGCTGTATTTTATTTTTTATTGTAAAATTTTCCTAAAAAGATTTTATTTATTTATTTGACAGAGTGTGAGAGAGCACAAGCAGGGGGAGAAGCAGGCTCCCCATGGGAGCCTGACACAGGACTCCGTTCCAGAACCCCGGGACCACGACCTGAACCAAAGGTAGACGTTCAACCAACTGAGCCACCCAGGTGCCTGAAGGTTGTCTGTATTTTAAAATACAAAGACTGGGTCATAATAGGTAATAGTAACTTTAGACAATAATAAACTCTTGTTGAGCTTAAAAAATGTTTTTCTTTTTTGGAGCAAAAATCCTTAGACCAGTAATTCTCAACCTGGGGCCACTTTGGTCTCCAGGAGACATTTGGCATTTTTCGATTGTCATAACTTGCTGGGAAGGGGATGCTGCTGGCATCTAATGGGCAGAGGCCAGGAACCTGTTCAATATCCTACAATACATAGAATGATACCCCATAGCAAAAAATTATCTTGCTCCAAATGCCAATAGTACTGAGGTTCAGAAATCCTGAATTAGACAATGCTTTAAACTCTTCTTTTTAAAAAAATAAAAATAAAAAAATAAACTCTTCTTTTTTTGCAGTGACTACCATTAATTCTGTTTAAAATGGGTGTAAAGAAGAAAAAAGAAATGCAAGTAACTGCACTGACTATTTGCCATCAAGACCTTGAAACTTTGAGATGTAAGTGATTTCTGACTTCATTACTTTCTTTCTTTCCTGGGTTGCAGGGTATTTTTATCTCTGAGACTAAATATCTTGTTCAGACTCTTGCTATTTAATTTTTTCCATGTTCTTTACATTTAATTTTGCATGTAAAATGGTTTCCTAAAAATTCTGTCTTCAGACTAAGTTCTGCCTGCCTTTTTTTTTTTTTTTGGCAAACTCATGTGCGTATGTTGTTAGATCCTTGAAGAAATTTCTGTTTGTGTGTTATCTAGTTTTGGCTGATGTGGAAGGAAAGAATTTAGCTTCTTTGCTGTTATACTGTGTACAACTCACTGATGGAGTGTCACAAATCCATTATGTTAAACAGGTAAGACTGGATTGATATTCATGGATACATCTTGAGATTATCATGCTACTATGGACTTTTAAAATTAACTGACAGTTTTTGGCACCCGATTATTTAATATCAATGTGTCATTAAAGAATAGAGGTTTTTCCTTTCCTTTTCTGTTTGTTGTATAATCTCATTTTATTCAGAGTATCAGTAGATGCCATATTCAGCCTTCCACCAACATTGGAGCTAGAAAGCTATAGGATAATGAGACAATTGTGCATATCTTTTCTGTGGAGATAAATTTTTAAAAATTATCTCTATTTGAACCTTTCAAACTTTTTAGCAGACATATTAAAAAGTTAATTTAAAATATAAAGACTCTCCTTACCAGTGTTTCAGTATTAGGGTTTACCTTTTGAACTTGCATAATTTTGGGGGGAAGCAATTATATATATTACTGGTTTTTCAGTATTGCAACAGAATTCCTATACCTTAAGCCATTAATAAGTCTAATTCTTAATAGAGGTCGGTCTGGAGAGTAAAATGGGAGTTGGAGATATGGGTTAAAAAGTTAAAAACTACTAAAATAGGTATTTAAATCGGTATCCTCAACAATGCACTATAGAATATATTTCACATTATAATTGAGACTTAAAAGAGTATTTGGCTATGTTACTTTGCTCTATATACTTGATTTTAGAAAAAATTACTGTGATTTTGAATTTTTTGGATTGTAGATTGTGCCTTTACTGGAGAAGGCAGATAAGAATGGTGCATGTGATCCCATTATTCGAAGTTGTTTGGATATTTTAGCAGGCATCTATCTTTCTCTGAGTGTAAAGAATCCCTTGAAGAAAGTCTTAGCAAGGTAAGGATAAAAAAGAAAGGAAGTTAAACATTACAAATGTTGAATTTGACCAAAAGTAATCAGTATTTAAAGTTCTCCTGGCTTGGTAAAACTGAACTGAAATACGTCACTAACAGTTTATATGGTCTCTGTTTTGTTTACTTATTACAACTTTTTATTTTTATTTATTTATTTTTTAATTAAAAATTTTTTAAATAAGATTTTATTTATTTATTCATGAGAGACAGAGAGAGAGAGAGGCAGACACATAGGCAGAGGGAGAAGCAGGCTGTCTTGTGGGGAGCATGATGCGGGACTCGATACCAGGACCCTGGGACCACACCCTGAACCAAAGGCAGATGCTCAACCACTGAGCCACCCAGGTGTCTATACTTATTACAACTTTTTAAAAACGTGGAATGGCTTTTTTTTTAGGTCACAGGCCTTAATAAAACAGGCTATGGGCTGTAGTTTACTGACTCCTGGTTTAGTCAATTTACATTAATGCTATTATTGGTTAAGTTTAATCTGTCATCTTGCTATTACTTTTTCCTTTTTTTCCATTTGTTCTTGGTTTATTATTTTTTAAAGATTTTATTTATTTATTTATGAGAGACACAGACAGAGAGAGGCAGAGACACAGGTAGAGGGAGAAGGCAGGCTCCATGCAGGGAGCCCAACATGGGACTCGATCCTGGCTCTCCAGGATCACACCCTGGGCTGAAGGCGGTGTCAAACGGCTGAGCCACCTGGGCTGCCCTTGTTCTTGGTTTAAACATACTTTTAGGGCAGCCCGGGTGGTGCAGCGGTTTAGTGCCGCCTGCAGCCCGGGGTGTGATCCTGGAGAACCAGGATCAAGTCCCACATCAGGCTTCCTGCATGGAGCCTGCTTCTCCCTCTGCCTGTGTCTCTGCCTCTCTCTTTGCTCTTTCTGAATGAATAAATAAATAAATCTTAAAAAACAAAAAAAAAAACCAAAAAATTTTTAATTATACAGGTAATACAGCAATATATGCTTGATGTAAAGGCTTTAAGCAATATAGAAGTGAACAAAATAAGTGAGCCTTCTGGTTTGTTGTTTCTGGCATATCTTACTTTCTTTAGTAAAGGTCATGACTTAACATTTTGGTGTCTACATCCTGAGGCCTTTTCTTTGGGTTTAGTGTGGGTATTGTATTATAGTTTTCTTATTTTTACATAAATGGGGTTATACTCTACTCACTGCTCTGTAACCTGTTTTTTTTTCACTGAAGAAGGTCTTAGAGATACTTTCATGTCAGTATAATCCTTGTTTTTTTTAATGGTGTTAAAAAATACACAACATAAAATTTTCCATCTTAATCATTTTTGAGTATTAAGTATATTTACATTGTCTTGCAGTATATCTCCAGAATTTTTTCATCTTGCAAAACTGAAACTCTATAAACAGTATTATTGGGGTACCTGAGTAGCTCAGTGGTTGAGTGTCTACCTTTGGCTCAGGGCGTGATCCTGGGGTCCTGGGATCAAGTCCCACATCGGGCTCCCCACATGGAGCCTGCTTCTCCCTCTGCCTATGTCTATGCCTCTCTGTGTCTCTCAGAATAAATAAGTAAAATCTTTATTTATTTTTTTAAGTAAAATCTTACTTAAAAAAACCCAAACCCAGTATTATTATTATTGTTATTATTTTATTTTATTTAAAAAATTTTTATTTATTCATGAGAGGTACAGAGAGAGAGAGAGACAGAGACCCAGGCAGAGGGAGAAGCAGACTCTTTGCAGGAGCCCGATGTGGGACTCGATCCCAGCATACCGCGATCATGACCTGAGCCAAAGGCGGCTGCCCAACTGCTGAGCCAGCCAGGCGTCCCCAAACCCAGTATTATTAAATAGTAAATCCTCATTTGCTCCTCTGCCGAGCTCCTGGTTACTACAGTTCTACTTTCTGCTTCTATGAATTTAATTACTTTAGTTACCACATGTAAGTGGAATATTTGTGTTTTTCTTTTTTTTGATTGGCTTATTTACTTAGCATAATGTTCTCAAGGTTCATCCATGTGATAGCATGTGGCAAGATCTTTGTCCTTTTTTAAGGCTGGATTATATTTTATTGTCCATATGCACTGCATTGTATTCATTCATTATTCTGTTGATAGACATCAGGGTTGCTTCTTCCTCTTGACTATTGTGAACAATGCTGCTATGCACATGAGTATGTAAATATCTGTTTGAGGCCCTGCTTTCAGTTCTTTTGGATACATATCCAGAAGTGAATTACTAGATCATATGGTAATTCTATTACTAATTTTCTGAGGAACCTCCTTTATTTTCCATAATGTCTGCATTATTTTATGTTCCCACCAAAAGTCCTTATATTTTCTTACAGCTATAAATATTCCATAATATGGGTAATGCCAACAATTTTATGTATATATTTATTGGTGTTTAGTTTTGTTTTCATTATTCCAACAATGATGCATGGTATTCTTAATTATGTCTATAATTGTTATGTGTATTTCCCTGAGATAAATTCCTATAGGTGGAATTTCTTCACCAAAGATGTTACTAAACTGTACTCCCAAAAGCTATTCCAAGTTTATACTCTTACTAACAATGAATGAGAGTGCCAGTGTCTTCATATCTTTATCACACTAGATAATATCAATCTTTAAACTATTTAAGATCTAATAGATAAAAAAATAACCTTCTGTTTTACTTTTCACTTCCAGATTACTAGTGAGATTGAACATTTTTTAATATGTAGAGTTTGACTAGTTGTGATTATGTATCTTTTGTATTTCCTTGTTAGAATGTCTTTTCTTTCCTTTTTTAATTAATTTATTTATTTTTAAGATTTTATTTATTTTAGAGAGAGAGAGCACAAGCAGGGGGAGCAGTAGGCAGGTGGAGAGAGAGAAGCAGGCTTTCTGCCGAGCAGGGAGCCGGATGTGGGACTTCATCCCAGGACCCTGGGATCATGACTTGAGCTGAAGGCAGACACTTAACCAACTGAGCCACTCAGGCACTCTCTTTTTCTTATATAAGTAAATGTATTTAATGTGTCAAAGAGCAAATGATCAAATAACTGGCCGGTTCTAGGGTTGTGGGGAAGTAGTCAACAATGTCATAGAGCTTGATATTTTCCATTTTTTCTCCCAAGTGTTGCC
Organism: Canis lupus baileyi; assembly: GCF_048164855.1. NCBI lineage: Eukaryota > Metazoa > Chordata > Mammalia > Carnivora > Canidae > Canis > Canis lupus. The sequence continues at coordinate 48,810,371 of NC_132848.1, read as the reverse complement.
TGTATATTCCTTCAGAACTACAAGGGGCTGTAGCAGTTACTGGCACCTTATGCAGACATGACAGCATCCAGAAAAAAATAAAGAAAATTTCCTCTTCTCTATTTCTTTTTATTGGAGAGAAAAACACTTTGCACAAGGTTCCAGGACACTTTCCATCACTTTCTGTTGTCAAGATTGGGTCATTTACCCTTCTGGTTGTAAGAAGGGCTGAGAAGTGGAAACTCTCACACCTTTAGCCTCTCTAGTGAGAAGTGGGTTTTGCCAATAAAGAAAACATGGCATGGGTATAAGAGCTCTAAATATATTTCTTTGGTGTTTTTTTAAAGATCTTTTCATTTTGTTTTTAAGATTTGTGTTTTTAATTTAAAGAAAGCATGAATGGGAGGGTCAGAGGGAGAGAGAGAATAGACTCTGTGCTGAACAGAGAGCCCCATGTGGGGCCCAATCTCACAACCCTGAGATCATGATCTGAGCCAAAACCAAGAGTTGGATCTCAACTGACTATGCTACACAGGTGCCCCATTCCTTTGTTTTATTACTTGTCTTTGAACTTTCTTTAGGATGTGTTTGCCTTATAAAAATTACAAAACCTTTCTTAGTAATCAATCCCACTAATGTTTTTCTTTGTATAGATTTCTGAGTTTCGGGGCACCTGGGTGGCACAGTTGGTGAGAGTCTGCCTTTGGCTTAGGTCATGATCCCAGAGTTCTGGGATCAAGCCCCTCATTGGGCTCCCTGCTCAACTGGGAGCCTGCTTCTCCCTCTGCCCCTCAGGCTCACCCTGCTCATGCTCTCTCACTCTCTCAGAATAAAATCTTAAAAAAAAAAAAAATTCTGAGTTTCATGCCTTCCTTATGTATGCTTTCTCTACTATAAGATTGTATAAAATTACCTGCTTCTCTGAAAATACTTCATCTGGAGAGCACCTGGGTGGCTTAGGTCATGATCTCAGGGATGAGAGAATGATTGTTGGGTCTATTTGAAGGAAGAGTGTCAGGTGGAGGAAATAGCAAGAGCAAAGGCTTTGGTATATTGTCACAACAAGGAAGTCCATGTAGCTAGAGCTAAATGAACAAGATTTGAGATGAGGCTGGTGAGATGATGGTGGGGCTAGAGTGTGTAGACTCTGGTAAGTCATTGTCAGCACTATGGTTACTAATTTGAGAGGGACATTGTTGGACGATTTTAGTAGAAGACTACTATGGTATTTTTATAATATCACTCTGGCTACTCTCTTGAGGATGGAAGCAAGATGGAAGCAGGGAGTTTCAGTGATTGGAGCATGTAGTTAAAATTTTCTGGCTGTATTTTGAAGGGGTAGTTCAGAATTCCTTCATTTGTAGGATTCCCTTCCCACTCCATACATCTACTTACCACACGGTTGTCAGATTTTTAATACTTGATTCTTTTTCTAGCTCACTAAATGGCCTACCTGAATTTTTTCTAACTGAGGCTATACAAAGTTTTACTTCTCGTCTTCAGGAAGAATTGAATACTACTGATCTATACTCTTATAGGAAAGTAATTGACAATATATCTTCTTGTATGGAGAACTTTGACTTGGGTAAGCCAGCTTTTTTGTGTATTTTTTTTCTGTCATTACATCATTCTTTTTAAATGATGTTAATTTTGGTTCTGAGGCTCCTTACCAGTGTTAATGTTTTTATCCCTACAGGTAGAGCAGGTGTTAATAATCTTCTTAAAAATGGTAAGTCCTGCTATTTTGTTTTATTCTGAGGGGGTAACTGCTTGTATGAGTCATTTTAGAACTGGTTCTTTTAAATTTCTTGGCAGTGGGTAGAGTCTTGCAGATTACTAAGATGCATCATGCCCCTTCCTTTTTAATTTCTACTTCTATACCATGATATCATTATAGGTAACAGTGACTTAAAATATTTTCTTATACTGACATTAAAGTTTACAGTTGGAGGTTCTGCTTTGTCATGATATATTCTTTTTGTTTCAGTGCTTCATTTTCTGCAGAAGAGTTTAATTGAAATCTCAGAAGAAAATCGGCAAGTATCTGTTTGCATGCTTGTACAGGTGTGGATGTACACTTGAGGTTGCGTGTTGTCTTTCTACAAAGGAAATTTAAAAAAAGTTTCCAGAATGTGCTTCATTGTATCCCTCACTGATAATATTGGACCTGATTATTGAAATTTACTTTTTTTAGAGGTTTGATAGTTAATTTAAAAAATCAAATAAATTATTACAAGAATATGAGAATGAGTTTCTTCCTCCATGAGTGTTCCTTACTCATAGCATCATTTTATGAATGAAATATCTGGTTATCTTTCTGAGGATATTAATGATAGTTTTTCTTTAATAGTTTTCTCATCTTTACATAGTTCTCTTTCTTCTAAGTTGCTTTTTTTCCTGTTTGATGCTTTCAGTCACTGCATTTGTTGCTAGAAGCTTTCATCAGAAGTGATTTTTGGCCAAATGCTTATATTTAAGGATGAGGCACTGAGAGTTGATTTGAATCAGTGCATATTGATGGGGTTTATTTCAGGTTTTTAAATTTTTTAAATTTTTTTTTTAATTTCAGGTTTTTTTATAGGCTACTTTAGGCAGGCTATTTCTTTGGAAAACCTATGATGTCAATATTGTTAGGTCTTTTTGCATGGGTAACAGATTCACCATGGAACCAAACTATTGGCTTAAAATTCTGATTGCTGAAGGAGTGAAGAAAGCTGAGGTTGTGGCATTTGGCATTCATTGTTCATTGTTCATATATTTACCTAATTTTCTTGTTTGCACTACGGTGTTCATGCCTTATCTGTGCATGTTGTTTTACCTTCTCTAGGTAAGCCAGTTTTTTGCTGGTTCTTATTCTTCAACAGACTTGCAGCCAGTCTTCCTATTTTCAGCCTTACATTTATTTCCATATCAAGTAGTACCTGATGCCAACAGTTTCTTAGCCTTTTGGGGCTGCAAATCAGGTTGTTTTGGGGATGATTTTCTGGCTTACCTATTTACCTTTTAATTTTTAAAGATTTTTATTTATTTAGAGATGAGAGACACACAGAGAGAGGCAGAGACATAGGCAGAGGGAGAAGCAGGCTCCTCATGGGGTTTGATGCGGGACTTGATCCCTGGACCAGGATCATGCCCTGTGCTGAAGGCAGACTCTGCTCAATTGTTAAGCCACCCAGGCATCCCAATATTTACCTTTTTAAAAAAATTAATTAATTAATTAATTGATTTTATGGGGGGACACGAACAGAGGGGGAAGGAGAAGGAGGGGGAAGAATCTCAAGCAGCCTCCACGCTGAACACACAGCCTGATGCGGGGCTTAATCTCATGACCTGACCTGAGCCAAAACCAAGAGTTGGCCACTTAATCAACTGAGCCACTCAGGTGCCCCAGTATTTACCTTTTTGGTTTCTGCTGAATCAGTTTTCTGTGTGCTTCCAAAATTTTATTGTTATTGTTTGTTTGTTGCTCTTCATATTTTGTCTTTTTATGTTTTCAATCCTGTGGCTGTTGGTTTACTGAGGTTCTGGGAGAGAATATAGGTAGTATCTGTGTGCTATTCTTTTTTTTTTTTTTTTTAATTAATTAGTTTTTATTTTATTCCAGTATGGTGGTTAACATACAGCATTATATTAGTGTCAAGTGTACAATAGAGTGATTCAACAATTCTATACATTACTCAGTGTTTGTCACAATAAGTGTACTCACCTATTTATGCACCTATCCCCCTGCTACCTCCCCTCTGGAAACCATCTGTTCTCTATAGATAAGTATCCTTTTTTATTTGTTTCTTTTCTTTTTTTTTTTTTTTTTTTACTTTGGTCATTTGTTTCTTAAATTCCACATATGAGTGAAATCATACAGTATTTGTCTTTCTCTGACTGCCTTACTTCATTTAGCATTATATCCTCTAGATCTATCCCTGTTGTTGCAAAAAGATTTCATTCTTTTTTATGGCTGAATAATATTCCATTACACACACACACACACACACACACAATACACACACCACATCTTTATCCATTCATATATCTGTGGATACTTGGATTGCTTCCATATCTTGGCTATTGTTGCAGTAAACAGAGAGGTGTATATATCCTTTCAAATTAGTGTTTTTTTTTTTTTTTTTTTTTTTTTTAAAGGTTTTATTTATCCACTCATGAGAGAGACACAGAGGGAGAGAGAGGCAGAGACACAGGCACAGGGAGAAGCAGGCTCCATGCAGGGAGCCCGATGTGGGACTCGATCCAGGGTCTCCAGGATCATGCCCCGGGCTGCAGGCGGCGCTAAACCGCTGCGCCACCGGGGCTGCCCTCAAATTAGTGTTTTCACATATTTGGGTAAATATCCAATAGTGTGATTACTGGATCATATGGTAATTCTATTTTTAATTTTTTGAGGAATCTCCATGTTTTCTGCAGTAGCTGTACCAATTTGCATTTCTGCCAGGTATACAGTAGGGTTCCTTTTTCTCCACATCTTCACCAACACTTATTGTCTCTTGTGTTTTTTATTTTAGCCTCTGTGTGCCATCTTTAACATGGGGCCTCCCTTTCTCTTTCCAGTAGTGCCTTCTCTGTCTCTTTTTAGATTCTTCTTCTGTTAAATATGGGTTCTATCCTTTTTATTCTATTTGTTTTTATTGCTTAATACCATCTACTTCTGTGTATTTAGGATTCCCAGGACAAAAAAATTGTCATCTATATATTCAGGATTCCCAGATTTCTCACTCCAGGTTAGATCTCTTCCCTGAAGTGGTAGATTCATATAGTCATTTGCCTCTTGGACATCTCCACTTGGATGTTTTATAAGTGCATCAAATTCATTGTGTCTAAAAGAAAATTCACGGCCTTTTTCCTCCTACTTGCTGGTAACTTCTTTCTGTTTCTTTGACTTTGCCTATTCTAAATATGTCACATAAATGGAATGCAATATTTGTTCTTTTGTGTGTTTTCAGGGTTAATCCATGTTGTAGCATGTATCAGAATTTTTTTTTTGTCTGAATAACATTCCACTGTAATGTATGTACCACATTTTGCTTATCCATTCTTATGCTGATGTACATTTGTGTTGTTTCTACCTTTTGGCTAAATATAAATAATGCTGCTATAAACATCGGTATGCAAATACCTGTTTGAGGCCCTTCATTCAGTTCTTTTGGGTATATACCTAGAGCAGAATTAGTGGATCATAACTTTATAAAGGACTCCTAAACTGTTTTCCCTGACTTCTGTTTTAATGTCATCACTCTGTGTTCTGTTATGTTGAGAATGGACTGGGGGTGGGGGCAAGGATAGAAGCTGGGAGACCAGTTAGGAGACCATTGCATTAATCCAAGGGAGAGGTGTGAGTGACTCAGACCAAGAGTAGCAGTGGAGGTGGTCTGATTCTGGATATATTTTGAAGGTAGGACAGCAGGATTTTCTTACAGTGGAGTAGGGAAGGGAGAAGTCAAGGATGATGACAAAGTTTTTGTAGGGTAGAGATCTCAGCAAGTGGAGCAGATTTGGAGTTGAAGATGAGTTCATGTAGTTTGAGATGTCTGTCTGTTGGACATTGAAATCAAGATATTGAGTAAGAAGTTGCATATATAAGTCTGGGATTAGAAAGAAGTTGAGGCTGGAGATAAAAATTTGGGAATTGTCAGCATACAGATTATAATTTAAAGTTTGTACTTTATGAAATCAGCATCAAGGGAATAAAGTAACTGGACCAAAGAGGGAGAGTAAAGACTGAGTTGTGGAGAGCTGTAACATAAAGAGATTGGGGAAAAGTGGATGAACTAGCTGAGGTATATAGGAAGGAGCAATGGTGAAGTGGGAGAAAATGGAGGAGAGCTTAGTGTCTTGGAAAACAAGTGAGGAAAGTGGATCAAGGTTGAGGGAGTGTTCAAGTTTAGAAATTGTGGCATTCATTTTACCTGTTATTTCTACTCTAAAAGAAGAAATGAGATTAGTTGTTAGCAGAGAAGGAGGGATATTTTGAGGTAAGAGCATTGAAAGTTTGCAATAAATGTCCAAGTAATTGGAATGTTATGGGAGTGGAAGAGAGAGGTATAGATGTCTAACATAATCTAAAACAAATTTTGGCCCTTTGATTGGTAATATTTCTTTTGCAGAGGGATAGAAATGGTGGCATTTTCATGTGACTTTTCTTTTGGAATAACGTCTTTTTTTCATTATAGAAAATTTGCTGGAAATCGTATAGTTCAGACACAGTTGATGAATGACTTATTGGTAGGCACTAGAGTTTCAGTGATGTTGGTGCAGAAAATACAAGACATTCAGAGAATTCATTTGAAGACTTCCAGTTCTCCCACATGGCAAAGTATGTGTGGATTGCTGAGTATTTTCACCAAGTTTTTAAGTGATGGTAAGTATAAGACCATAAAAATGATGATTATAATTGAGTGTCACTCAGCTTTTGCTAATAATGGTATGAAATGTTTGATACTTACCTGAGATGGAGAACTTCTTTTCCCCCAGCTCCTTAAAATGGGGAAAGGCCCTGGGTTATAAGGTTTTTTTATGCTTTTTCTTTCAAATATACCAATTCTGCAAGGAATAATGTTGAAGGACTTTTCTAAATGTGTGTGTTTTGTAAAAAAGAAAACCTAACAGTCTTAGGGTTGAAAAGCCCCAGACTTTAAATGGCAAAAGAAAGTTCTCAATAAGAAGAGTCCATACTTGGAAGGAAGGTCTGGAAAGGTGAACATAAACCATACAGTTCTCCTTAGGAGCAGGCTTCATCCTCAAGTAATGACAGTAGTCCTTGTGGGGGTGGTCATCATTCCCCCTTATATGTCTCATGTGTTGCTTCTATTCATATGATCTGTGTTCCTGGGAAGCCAAATAGTAAATGAGAGGAAGTCCCTCTTTCTAAAAGCATTTCAAACTATAAATTAAAATGGTATTACCATTTTGTAACCTGATGAATTGATGTAGGCATTAAGCATCAGCAACTACTAACATTACAGAACAGACAGACAGCATGTGCCCTTTAGAGTCTTGCTTTTACCACCTATACACGCTTTGCAAAGGGGCTGAGCTTGAGACTGATCTTTAGGTCACCTGCCAATTTACAGGAATTACAGAAGACAGAAGAGTATGCTGAACTGCATTAGGACAAAGCAGACCCACATCCAGACTGTGGGAAACTGCAGATCAAGGCCAGAGCTCTTGAATAGAGAAATTGTAATGAAATGAAAGGGGTGGAGAGGGCACTTGTAGATTGAAAGGCACTTAAAAGGTGTATCAGATTTTTGAAAAATGTACAGGATTAAACTGTAGTGTCTAGGGATGCACATTTGATTAATAAAACCATTTAAAAATCAGAAAGCCATTACTTTGCAAGTCACGATAATGTTTACTCAGGGTGAGAAAAGGGTTTATGTTTGGGAAGAGACATATGGATGAGCCTTATGGGTTGGGTGCCTGAGTTCGATTTTTCACCTTGGATGCTGGGTACAAGGGTGTTCACTTTCAAATAATTTGTTAAGCTATACATTTGTTGTGGCTATTTTCCTGTATCAGTGTGTTACATTACAATATGATTAATGGAAAAATGATACTTAACACGTGAGTATTTATAAAAAGTTAATTACATTTTTACCCTTTACCTCACGTTCTATATGGTCATGTATGCATAAATATTAACTTAATTAAAAAATAAATGGGATTGATTTAGAACTTTTGTTTATAAAATTTTTTTTTAAATTTTTGTTTATTTATGATAGTCACAGAGAGAGAGAGAGAGGCAGAGACACAGGCAGAGGGAGAAGCAGGCTCCATGCACCGTGAGCCCGATGTGGGATTCGATCCCGGGTCTCCAGGATCGCGCCCTAGGCCAAAGGCAGGCGCCAAACCACTGTGCCACCCAGGGATCCCTAGAACTTTTGTTTATAAAGAGCAGTAATTGACTCTGGTTTTGCTAGTCTAATAGGAAAAAAATAGTACCTCATTGTTTATATGTTTTGAGTCCTAGTAACTAGTAAAAGTGCTAGATATATTGTCAAAATAGCATTATTTATTCATTTATTTTGGCTAGGATCTCAGGTAGTTATAAAAGGAAAGGAGGGGCACCTGGGTGGATCAGGTCGATTAAGCAACTGCATTTGGCTCAGGTCATGATCCCAGAGTCCTGGGATCAAGCCTCGAATGGGACTCCCTGCTCAGCTGAGAGCCCGCTTCTCCCTCTCCTTCGGCCTGTTCCCCGTGCTTGTGCATGCTCTCTTTCAAATAAATAAAACCTTACAAAAAAAAATGAAAGTGTTACTCTAAGATACAATTTACAGATCTGTTTTAAAAGAGGACATTGTTATCTTAAAAAAACAACAACACACAACTGATAAAATACAGAGAAGACCTGATTTTAATATGAGGCGGCCTCTTTTCTGGGTGGTTGACGGGCCTGTCCACTGCTGTTCTTCCCCAAGGTTTTAAAGCTTCATCTGTCAGTAAAATGTTTGGCTGCAAGTAACAGAAAACCAAATTTCAGAGACTTAAGCAAATGTGCCTCCCCTCACCCCCACATAACATGAAGTTCAGAGGCAGATGATCCCAAACTGCTGTATGCAGTCTAGGACCTAAACATTTCTGCCTTTCTGCTCGGCTATCTTCAGCATGTTGACTTTCACTCCCATGTTTGTACCTTGTAGCTGCCATTTGACTGCTGTAGTTCTGGAATTACGAATATGTGTGAGACAGGAAGGAAGGCCAGTTTCATTTTTTCTTTAATCAGGAGAAACAAAAATACCTAAGTACCTACTTACATCCCATTGGCCTGAACCCTCATGGCTACCTTTAGTTGCAGGGAAGATTGAAGAAGCAAGTATACTGTCTTTGGCTGAGCACATTGGTGCCCCAATCAAAGTCACAGTTCTGTTAGCAGTGATAAATGGCAGAATGGATGTTTATTAGGTAGTTTATGGTAGGTATTTATGATTCTTAGCTCAGGTTGAATAATTCACCATATTTGGTAAACTTTCTCACAAACCAGAGGCTGATAGAAAACAAAGAGAAGATAGCAAGCCGAGATTGGCTGCATTGGGTACAGTGCCAGTGATAGCAAAGTTTGCAGTTAGCACTTATCCAGGCTCTTTACACAAGCCCTGAAATCATGTTAAAAAAAATAGTAGTAGGGATCCCTGGGTGGCGTAGCAGTTTAGCGCCTGCCTTTGGCCCAGGGCGTGATCCTGGAGACCCAGGATCGAATCCCACGTCAGGCTCCCGGTGCACGGAGCCTGCTTCTTCCTCTGCCTGTGTCTCTGCCTGTCTCTCTCACTGTGTGCCTATCATAAATAAATAAAAAAATTAAAAAAAAAATAGTAGTATATGTGGGAGTTGGGATGGAGAGGCTGATCAGTGTAGAGGAGACAAGTGGTGTTGCTCCTAGATGTGCTGGGGGGAGAGGAAAAGTGAGTGGTTGTTAAGAGGAGAGAGGAAGGAATCACATATATTAATAAGTGTGTATGTGCTGGCCGTAAAAGCCTTATGTTAATTATGCATTTAAACATTATAATAATGGTCAGATAGGAGTTACATTTTCTCATTTTACAGAAGAGAAAGCTGGGCTCCTGGGAGGTTAAATAACTTGCCCAAGGTCTATTCAACCTAGGAAGTGGTCATGCTAGAAATTGTACCCAGGACTGTCTGACTCTGTGCCATGTGCTTTTTCCACTGGACCAAAATATCTATTGTCATTTAATACGTGCTGTCTACTTTTTTGCCATATAGATGACCTCTTACAGACAATTCAGAGTACGTCTGGATTAGCTGTTATTCTTTTTATTAAGGCTATGTTTCATCCACCTGAGAAGATTCCTGATTTGGTGAGTGCATCTCCTTTGGAGAATTGTGCTTTATTTATTGAATTAAACACATGTTTTAAAGATATTTTTAGGGCCAGCCTGGGTGGCTCAGTGGTTTAGCGCTGCCTTCTGCCCAGGGTGTGATCCTGGAGACCCAGGATCAAGTCCCACGTCGGGCTCCCTGTGTGGAGCCAGCTTCTTCCTCTGCTTGTTGTCTCTGCCTCTCTCTGTGTGTCTGTATGAATAAAGAAATAAAATCTTTAAAAAATAATAAATAAAAAAAATAAATAAAAATATTTTTAGAGCAGCCCGGTGGCTTAGCGGTTTAGCGCCGCCTTCAGCCCAGGGCATGATTTGGGATCGAGTCCCACGTCAGGCTCCTTGCACAGAGCCTGCTTCTCCCTCTGTCTGTGTCTCTGTCTCTCTCTCTCTCTCTCTTTCTCTCTGTGTCTCTCATGAATAAGTAAACAAAATTTAAAAATAAATAAATAAATAATAAATAAATAAAAATATTTTTAAAGAAGTGGATTAAAAATTTCTTTCTACATAGAATCCTTCTGATGATCTTTTTCTTTTACAATAAGAGACAATCCAAAAATGCAGAAAAAGCAGAAGATGATAGCAATCACCTATAAATTCATCTCACAAAGATAATCACTATCAATGTCTTTTGGGGTATATCCTTTTAGTTTGTTTCTTGTACTGTTGGTTCAATTCCATCTCTCAGTATTATAAAAGATAGTTATATTAAAATTATGCAGAGATTAATGTATAGATACAAGAAGTCATTACTTTTTGATAAATATGTCCTTTTTATTAGGAATAACCCAGGGACGCCTGGGTGGCTTAGTCAGTTAAGCATCCAACTCTTGATTTCAGCTTAAATCTTGATCTCAGGGTCATGAGTTCAAGCCCCGTGTTGGGTTCCATGTAGGCATGAAGCCTATTTAGAGAAAAAAAACAATAATCCAAATATTGTTCTTTATTTTTATTTATTTATTAATTTATCAAAGGTTTATTTAATTTAAAGAGAGAGAAGGAACAGGAGGAGCAGAGGGAGAGAAAGAGAGAATCCTAAGTGGGCTCAGCGCTGAGCATGGAGCCCAACACCAGACTGGATCCCACAACCCTGAGATCATGACCTGAACTGAAACCAGGAGTTGGATGCTCAGCTGACTGTGTCACCCAGGCCTCCCCTGACCCCCAAATACTATACTTTTGATGAGAAGTATGTTAGAATCATTTTTTCTGTGCATTTGGTTAGATGGAAAGTATAATTGATAATCTGGGCTAGAATTCTTGTATTCAGTACTAGTAGATTTATTCTCCCTTACTATGTTATCTAGAAACTTATTTTAGTTATTTACCTGACTTTATACAAAATAGATGTATACTTTCCTATGAGATCACACAAAGTATTTACCACTGAATAAAATTTAACAATTTGATTTCTAAAATCACATCTAAAAAGCATTAGTTAAGTTCATCCACCTGCAGGTGGCGATATGTTTTGCTCTACAAATAACATTCAACCCAGCAGAATTGTTCACGTGCTTAGATTTAACTTTTTTCCCTTTTGATATAATAATTTTAACACTTGTGGCTTCTCATCTTTAGGTTCAGTTATTTTCCCTAGTAAGTTTCAGGGGAAAGGGAATTTTGGATTTACATTTTGAAATATCTGAGACGTTTTAGAGGCTTTATAAATGTTAGCTCTGTTATGTTTTTCCAGATTAGCAGTTTGCTTCTCCGTTCAGTAGACTGCACCAGCATTCCCGACTGGTTTTTGAACTGCTGCAGGAGCCTTTGTTGTACTGATGTCTCGCAGTCAACCCTCTTATTCCTGTGTCAGGGGACACTCACCATGTTGGACTGGCAGAATGGGAGTATGGACCTGAGCGGGGAGGCCCTGCTCCTGAATATTGTACATATTTTGTTCACCTTGAGTTCACAGTGAGTTTTCATGCTACTGTCTCATATTTTGTTTTGTCAGACATTTAAAAGACAGCTGAACAGTAGCATACTTAGTAATTCAATGAAAATTGCTCAGGATAATGCTGAATTAAAAGGGAGATAATGAAGTGAGTATGAAGTAGAACAAGAGAAGATGCGATGATGAGGAGGGAGAGAGTTATAGGTATTATTGATACAAGTGAACCTGTACTGAACATTTCTAATGTTAACGTTAACAGTTAGTCTCTAATGCTTGCATTTTGGAGTTTATGAACAACATCAACATAAGTAATTCAGTATGAGCCTCATGTGTTTGGTAGATGGAATCTATTATGTCGAGTGTGTAAAGTGAAGTTAGAAAAGTAAATGTTAAAACTTAAGTGTATTGCTAATAAGCACCTGAGGCAGAACTATAACCAGCTCTTTTCGATTTCATGGGATTGTGTTTTGTGTTTTTTTTTCCGGTGTTTTATTCATGATGCCTGAAATTGATCATGTAGTTAAAATGTTAAACCATAGATACAGCTTGATAGTAATGAACATGTAGGTAAAGGACAAAAGGTACCCTGTTCTAAAATAATTCTTACATGTTTTTCAGTTTATATAGGAAAATTATGCATATTTCCAAAGAATATAAAAATTATTGTTACTATTGTTTTTAGACAAGGAATGGGATGGGTAGAAGGAAAAGGAGAGAGAATCTTTTTTTTTTTTTTTTAAAAGATTTTATCTATTCATGATAGACATAGGGGGAGAGAGAAGCAGAGACACAGGCAGAGGGAGAAGCAGGCTCCATGCAGGGAGCCTGATGCGGGACTTGATCCCAGAACTCCAGGATCGCGCCCTGGGCCAAAGGCAGGCGCTAAACCGCTGAGCCACCCAGGGATCCCCAAGGAGAGAGAATCTTAAGCAGGCTCCACACCCAGCACAGATCCCGACGTGGGGCTTGATCTCATGACCCTGAGATCATGACCTGAGCTGAAACGAAGAGTCAGTCGCTTAACCAGCTGAGCCACCCAGGTGCCCCTCTTGGTATATTTTAAAACACATGTGGAACCTCATCAAAATCAAAATAATGAACATTTCCATCACCCAAAAGTTTTCTTGTGTCCTTTTTGGATTATTTCTATAAGATAAAAAGATTCACTAATAAATTTGAGATCTGTTTTGGCATTGTTTGTAATTTTTTGTTTTTGTAAATTTAATAATTATTGAATTTTCTGATCATTCTTTATCTTTTATATTTTTAAAGTCTGGATGATTATAAAATGAGAATTCTGGGTGCTTCATGGCTCAATCAGTTAGGTATCTTTGTTCAGCTCAGGTCATGATCCCAGGATCCTGGGATCGAGCTCTGCATCAGACTCCCAGCTCAGCAGGGAGACTGCTTCTCCCTTTCCCTCTGCCTGCTGCTCCCCCTGCTTGTGCACTCGCTCTCTGTCTCTGTCAAATAGATAAATAAAATCTTTATAAATAAATAAATAAATAAATAAATAAATAAATAAATAAAGTTTCTGCTACTAATCAGTTGATAATAACATGACTCATTTTTCTTCAGGATCAAGGAATCAACTCTGGAATTGTTTCTGTCTAGAATTTTGGCATCCTGGACTAACTCAGCCATACATGTCCTTAAATCAAGTTCCCCAAGCCTAAAGAACAGTCTGAATGGGAAATCAAGTGTAGTTGGGAGACTTTTGGAATATGTCTATACCCACTGGGAGCATCCACTGGATGCTTTGAGACACCAAACCAAAATTATATTCAGAAATATTCTCCAAATGCACCAGCTCACTAAAGAAAAGTCAAACTCAGAAGTGTCAGGTTTGGCTGCCGATCATTTCATCTGTGATTTGACTGAAGGTCTTCTGCGATTGGAATGGCATGTTAAAGGGAAGTACACATGCCTTGGTTGTTTAGTAGATTACATAGGAATTGGACATATTTTGGCTCTAGCTAAAACTATTCCATCACAAATCTTAGAGGTGATGGGAGACCAGTCATTGGTACCTTATGCAAGTGACCTCTTGGAAACCATGTTCAGAAGTCACAAGAATCATTTGAAGTCCCAGGCTCTTGACAGTACCTGGATTGATGAGTGGCATGAGACTTGGGTTTCTCCTCTCCTTTTTATACTATGTGAAGGAAATTTGGATCAAAAATCTTATGTGATTGATTATTACTTGCCAAAATTATTGAATTGCAGTCCTGAAAGCTTAAGCTACATGGTAAAGATTCTTCAAACTTCTGCTGATGCTAAAACTGGTAAGAAAATCAATCATTCTTTTAGTAATTTCTAGTTAAGATGTTTAAGGGTAGGTACCTAGGCAGATATGGACCATATTCAAATATAAATACTACCACTTCTGTAAAAAGTGAAAGAGAGTTTTAACAATAGAGATTTCAGATTGAAACTAATGTTCCTGTCAAGAGCAGAATAAAGTTTTTGGCTGATGTCATTTCAAGCTAAGGATTGATTCCAGTTATGATTATTACTAGTTTTAATTCATTTACCAAGTTCTTATTTGTTCAGTTGTCAGACTGGAATAAAAGTTTGAGTGTTTTATAGAAGTTGCTAAGTGATCAAAACAGTAATTAAAAATTGTTTTAGGCAAGGATAAAGACAAAAACTAGAGTAGCAAATTTTTGTCTCTGGGAAAGAGACAAAAAATGTAGATGTATTAACCTAAGAAACAACTCTTTATAGTCATTTAGAATAGGGGTAAAGATGCCACTGAAACTTAGCACTGAAAGAATCACTGCATTAAAGCATAATTCAATAATTAATATATAAAGGATGATCCCGACTTATGTGAATCTTAAAATGACTGTATTCTGTTTAACAAAATAGGAATATTACCATATTGTATGTACCCTACATCACAATTTAAGAATATTTACAGCAAGGGGCACCTGGGTGGCTCAGTTGATTTCAGCTCAGGTCATGATCAGGGTTGTGAGATCGAGCCCTGCATCAGGCTCTGTGCTGAGTGCGGAGTCTCAAGATTATCTCTTTGTCTCCCTCTGCCCCTTCCCCAACCCATGTGCACCCAGGTACTCTCTTTCTCTCAAAAAAAAAAAAAAAAAAAAAAAAAAAGAATATTTACAATTAAAAATAACTTAAAGGGATCCCTGGGTGGCGCAGCGGTTTAGCGCCTGCCTTTGGCCCAAGGCGCGATCCTGGAGACCCGGGATCGAATCCCATGTCGGGCTCCCGGTGCATGGAGCCTGCTTCTCCCTCTGCCTGTGTCTCTGCCCCCCTCTCTCTCTCTCTGTGTGACTATCATAAATAAATAAAAAATTAAAAAAAATTAAAAATAACTTAAAAGTTTCAATACTTCAAAGAGTAACCATGAGATAGCTGGAAAAATCTGATTCCTGTATATAAAAATAAGCCATTATTTGGAGTTGGTTTCTTTTTCATTGTAGTTTTTAACAATAATTGTTCTTAGCTTGGGATGCCTGGATGGCTCAGTGGTTGAACCTCTGCCTTTGGCTCGGGGCGTGATTCCAGAGTCCCGAGGATCGAGTCCCGCATCGGACTCCCTGCATGGAGCCTGCTTCTCCCTCTGCCTGTGTCTCTGCCTCTCTCTCTCTCTCTCTCTTTCTGTGTCTCTCATAAATAAATAAAATCTTAAAAAAATATTTTATTTTGTTTTTCACGAGAGACACAGAGAGAGGGGCAGAGACACAGGCAGAGGGAGCAGCAGGCTTTATGCAGGGAGCCCGACGTGGCACTTGATCGCAGGTCTCCAGAATCAACCCTGGGCTGAAGGCAGCGCTAAACCGCTGAGCCACCTGGGCTGCCCACAAAATAAAATCTTTAAAAAAAAATTGTTCTTGCCTTTTTGAGAAGCCATCTAAAGTTGAAGATTCGTGAATCTTCTCAAGGCAGTCTCTCTTTTTTTTTTTAAGATTTTATTTATTTATTAGAGAGAGAGGCAGATAATGAGAGAGAGCATGAGTGGGGAGGAGAGGGAGAAGCAGGCTCCCTGCTAAAGGCAAGGAACCCAACACACGGCTCTGTCCCAGGACCTGGGGATCATGACCTGAGCCAAAGGCAGACACTTAACTGACTGAGCCACCTACATACCCTAAGCAGTCTCTGTTTTTATATCATTGTTCCCTTTGAGCCAGCGTTCCCTGTCCTGTTAGTAAAGGCTGATGTCCTAGCCTTCAAAAGCATCAGGTTCCTTGTAATCCTCCTTTTTATCTTTTTTACTAGGGAGAAATAATAACTCCAAGATATACAGAGAGGTTTAGTATTTATTTTTAGAGAAATATTTAGCCACTAAAGTGTTTTTCCTGATTTTGGCTGAAAATCATTTTAGTTATTCTTACTGTTTTAAATATTTCTCTGCCTGACCTTTTTCCCCCTGAATCATTTCCTGGCTCGTTTCTAAGTGTCAAGGAAAAGGTAAAAATAGCAAAAAATAATGATTTCTTTAACCTTAGGGGATTATGCTTTCTTGAAATTATTGACACAAGAACTATTAAATCCTTTTCAGCAATGATTATTTTATAATAGGAACTTTAATTTGTGTTAGAATTTAAAAGATGATTTTTATTTCTTAAAATACAATGTTAGTTGCAAAATGAAAATTATAACAGTTGTTACATAGCACAGTAGTTGTCTTTGTTACTGTGCTTTTGAGACAAGAACAATCTTTTCCATCCTTAGGGTCTTATAACAGTAGAGGGGCTCTGGGAGCTTTGATGGCATGTCTGCGAACGGCTAGAGCTCATGGACATCTTCAGTCTGCAACTGATACCTGGAGGAACCTTGTGTCCAGTGCAAGAATAAAACAAGGCTTAATTCATCAGCACTGCCAAGTAAGTAAAATACCTGGACATTTTATACATACAGTAGAGTTAGTATAATATAGAGGCCCCTATGTCAAGGTCAGCACTGTTTTAAGGGTCTATAAGGATGATGAATGGAAAATGAAAAGTGTAGACCTTGTATTTGGGCTATTTCAATTTTAGTTGAAGGAATAAGAAAACCTACATAAAACAACTGGAAACCCTTAGAAGACAATACAGATATAAGTGCGCCTTTATGCATATGGACTTGGGGGCTCAGAAATGAGTAGGTAGTAGTTGATTAGGAATGTATTAAATGTGATTAAAGGAGAGGAGACAATGGAGCAGCACACAGAATGAGAGAACACTACTGATAAATGAATTCAGTACAGTAGCAGGGTGGAAAATCAATGTACAGAATTCTGTTGCTTACCTATACACTAATAATGAAGCAGCAGAGATGAAAGACCTCTACTCCAAAAACTATAAAACATTGATGAAAGGAATTCAAGACAATGCAAAGAAATGGAAAGATATTTCATGCTCATGGGTTGGAAGAACAAATATTGTTAAAATGTCTATACTACTCAAACCAATGTACACATTTATTGCAGTCCCTATCAAAATACCAATGGCTTTTTTCACAGAAGTAGAACAAACAATCCTAAAATTTGTATGGAGCCCACAAAAGACCTCATATAGTCAAAGTGATCTTGAAAAAGAAGAACAAAACTGGAGGCATCACAATTCTACATTTCAAGTTATATTATCGTGTGGTATTAATTAAAACAGTATGGTGCTGGCAGAAAAATAGACACATAGGTCAATGGGATAGAATGGAAAATCCAGAAATAAACCCACAATTATATGATCAATTCATCTTTGGCAAAGGAGGGATGAATATACAGTGGGAAAAAGGCAAGTGTCTTCAACAAATGGTGCTGGGGAAACTGGACAGCCACAAGCAAAAGAATGAAACTGGACCACTTTCTTTCACCTTACATAAAAGTAAACTAAAAAATGGATTAAAAAAATGGATTAAAGACCTAAATGTAAGACCTAAATCCATAAAAATACTTGAACAGGCAGTAATCTCTCTGACATAAGTGGTAGCAACATTTTTCTAGATATGCTTCCTGAGGCAAGGGAAACAAGAGCAAAAATAAACTGTTGAGACTACATCAAAATAAAAAGCTTCTGTACACCAAAGGAAATAATCAAGAAAACTAAAAGGCAGCCTACTGAATGGGAGAAGATATTTGCAAATAACATATCCAATAAAGGGATAGTATTCCAAAATATATAGAGAACTGATATAACTCAATACCCAAAAAACAATCTGATTAAAATTGGGCAGAAGACATGAACAGACATTTCTCCAAGGAACACAGCTAGATGGCCAACAGACATGAAAAGATGCTCACCATTACTCATCATCATCAGAGAAATGCAAATCAAAACTATAATGACCTATCACCTCATACCTTTCAGAATGGCTAAAATCAAAACCATAAGAAACAAGTGTTGGAGAGGATGAAAATAAAAAGGAACGCTTTTGAGCTGTTGGTAGGATTGCACTAGTGCAGCCAATGTGGAAAACACGGAGGTTCCACAAAATATTAAAAATAGAATTACCCTATAATCCAGCTAATTACACTATTATTTACCCCCCAAAATTCAAAAACACTCATTCAAAGTGTTTATTATATATAATATATATATATAATAGCCAAACTACGGAAGCAGCTGTAGGGTCCATGGATAGATGAATGGATAAAGAGGAGGTGGTATGTATATGTACATACATATATACATACACACACACAGTGGAACATTACTCAGCCATAAAAATGAAATCTTGCCATTTGCAACAACATGTATAGAGCTAGAGAGGCAGCCCTGGTGGTGCAGCAGTTTGACGCCGCCTGCAGCCTGGGGTATGATCCTGGAGACCCGGGATCAAGTCCCACATCGGGCTCCCTGCATGGAGCCTGCTTCTCCCTCTGTGTCTCTGCCCCTCTCTCTGTGTCTAGAATAAATAAATAAAATCTTAAAATAGAGCTAGAGAGTATGATGCTAAGCAGACTAAATTAGAAAAAGACAAATACCATGTGATCTCACTCATGTGGGATTTAAGAAATAAAAAGGGACGCCTGGGTGGCTCAGTGGTTGAGCGTCTGCCTTCATCTCAGGTCGTGATCCCAGGGTCCTGGGATCGAGGCTCACATCAGGCTTCCCGCAGGGAGACTGCTTCTCCCTCTGCCTATGTCTCTGCCTCTCTCTCTGTGTCTCTCATGAATATATAAGTAAAATCTTAAAAAAAAAAAAAAAGAAAACAAGCAAAGGAAAAAAAAAAAAGAGACAAATGAAGAAACAGACCCTTAACTATAGAGAACAAACAGATGGTTACCAGAGGGGAGGTGGTTGGGGGGAAGGGGAAAATAGGGGATAAGAATTAAAAAGTACTATTGTAATGATGAAGAAAAAAATAAATAAAATGACTTTAAAAACAAACAAATGAAAACCCCAAATGGGAGAATATAAAACAAGGTCTGGAGGATAATTCAGGATGTTGTTTGGTGGGAGTAGAGAGGCCTCCAACGCTAGGTTGAAGACTTCAGATTTCATTCCGTTGATAACTGGACACAAGCTATTCTGCATTCTGCAAGGAAGTAGAATTAATGGCAACAGAGATGAGTTTCCAGTGTGAGAGCAAAAAGAAACCAGGAGACTGGTTAGATGTGCATGACAGTGACCTACGAGTGAGATGATGAGGTCCTGAGGTAAAGTAGAGGAAAAAGAATGAACTTGAGCATTACCATGGAATAAGAATTTTTAAGATTGTTGACTTACAAATACCCAGTTTACACATTTAATAAAATAATTCTGTATCATGTAACCCCAGGATCTTTGGGATTAGGGAACTTTTCTGAAGTATACATGGCTAAACTGAGGGTTACTGGTTTTTCCTCCTTTGGTAGCTTTTGTAAATAAACATGTCAAATGGTTTACAATTTGCCTATTTCATTGAAAAATTAACATTTTATTGCTTGATGTATTTTAGGTACGGATAGATACCTTAGGCTTGCTTTGTGAGAGTAATCGAAGTACAGAAATTGTTTCCACAGAAGAAATGCAGTGGATTCAATTCTTTATCACCTACAATCTTAACAGTCAGTCCCCAGGAGTCCGACAACAGATTTGTTCTCTTCTTAAAAAGGTAGAATTTCTCATCAGAAAATGCAGGATAGTGGTAAACTCTGCTCTACAAATCAATTTTGAAAAGAGCTAAGATTTTGGGAGAGTATAGGAATAATGATCGTGGGATTGGACTGCCACATTCCTTCATGGCCCTTCTGTGAACCATTCTATGATTCCATAAAGTTTACATTTGAGATTCAAGTCTAGGGTATAAAGTCCTTTCATTCTGGTGTAAAAGAAATTGAACTTGAGCTCTTTTTTTTTTTTGAAAGAAAAAAAATGTAATGATGGATCTTTCAGCATGAAACGTATTTTAAGAAAACTTTGATGAGAGAAGGAAAGATGCCCTTGTAGTTTTAGCATTTAAGGGCCTCATGAAATGGTCATTGTAAGATTAATTCAAGTCAAATTAATCACATGGCCTCATTTACGGGATGAAGAATTTGGAGAGAATAGGAGTGACTATATCTCTAGCGTCATACCAACCTAAAGGAAATAGAACCATGATTTAATGACTGTATTCTGGTTTGCAGTAATATTTTGTTTTTGATTTTAAAAACATATGTTAATTTTCTGTCAGAGAAACTGTATAAATATTAAGAGTTTAGAAACCAGTACTCTCCTTGCCTGAAGCTCTAGTCTAAAGAATTTAGAAAATTTGTCCTTTGCTTTTTTTTTTTAGGCGAACAGTGAAGATTAATATGGCTTACATATGCTTCATTTTTCTTTTTCTCAAAAGTTGTTCTGTAGGATACAGGAAAGTTCTCAGGTGCTTTATAAACAGGAGCAAAGTAGATCCAAACATGAGCCAGAGAATGAGTTAACCAAACAGCACCCTTCTGTTTCTTTACAACAGTATAAGGTAGGTGATCTATTTCTAGCCATACGAATATTTAAGAAGCATAGGACAATTGTGAATAAACAATAGAGGGAAATAAATGGAAGTCTTGTAGTGAATGGTGTTTCTGTGCTTTTTTCCTTCAAGCTGAGTTTTACATATTCCTTCTTGTGCTTTGGTACTTCTCTTGAGGTATCCTGAGCTGCAGAATTGGTGCTGGACTTAAGGCCTGTTTCAGAATAACAAGAATGGGTTAACCTCAGTTGTTCACAGCTTCCTGCAGGCCACATTAATTTAGTACTTTAGCAAAAAGGTACTTGCTGGCCCTGAACTCCTCCACCCCTCCTCAGAGTGGAAGATTGCTGTATCTGGGCCTGCTTCCCCTTTAGACTAATATGACTTATAGTGGCTTGATATTGGTACCTCCTGGTCTGTGGTCCAGCGATGCAGGTTCCTGTCCATCCCATTTTGGAGGGAGCATGAAGAGTAAGGGTAGGTTTCGGGGCACTGTATTAATGGGATGGATGTGGCTCCAGTCTGGGGCCAGAGCTCAAGTTGACAGCCTTCCATTTCTGTCCATCAGAACAGAATGAGTTTTTCACTGGTTTCTTAATCCAGACCTAGCCTCTCAGAAGCAGAAATCTTACTGTCTTCTAAGACTCAGATAGTGAACAGAGCTCATCTATTGTATTTCATTTAGGGAAACAATTGTAATCAAGTAATGATACATTAGAGCCATGTTAAACTCACTACCTACTCTAATCATTAGTATAGATGGCCCTTAGTTTTCAGTTTTATAATTAAAAGACAGAAAATCATCTAAAGAAGACTATTCCTTTACCAAGGCTGAAGTTAGCTTCCTCTTTGTAAAATACCAAAGTGAAGTTTGGAAAGGAATGACCTAAACTTGCAGGACATGGGTTTAGTCCCATTTCGGCCACAGACTAGTTGGCTTACTTGATGTCTGCTGGACTCTAAGAGGGATAAGTAACCTCTCTGAAAAAGCTGAGGATTTGAGGATTAAACGAGAAAGCTGTTTGTAAATTCTGAATCATCCTACAAAAAGCCTCGCTGGAAGTCATTAAAAGTGACTGGAGTGTATTCTGAGCACTTGCGTTGTGTGTGGAACAGGTTTTTTTTTTTTAGCCTTTCTTAGATCATTTTTAGATGATCTAAGAAAACACATCCCTTTTGCTGCTTTTTGCAAGGGATAAAATGACATTTGTGAAAACTGAGGTACTTAGAACACAAAACCCTTGTAGTGGATTGACGTTCTGAATTTTCATGTATGTATGGTTTCTTACTTGTCCTTGCGAATATTTGTGTTATTGAAAATTAGCCCTTTAGAGTCTTAATCTGAGTCTATCTCATGGTTCTGATAGTTCCTCCCAACTGTAGTCACCTCTGGCTTTTGGAGACTGTGACTTTGGCACTAAATTACTTATCATCATCTTTATAACAATGGGTGTCATGCAGTATGTGGTAGGCTTGGTGCCAATCAACAGTCCTGGGGGAGAAGAGGAAGCTGTTAGTTAGAAAAGATGTCTTCTAGTCTAGTGAAAGAGATTATTTCATACCTAAATAGCTAGTATTATTAGCTAGAGTACTTTTGACAAAATACTTTGTACTCACATTCTCATTTAAATCTTTAATAACAAAGCTGTGATATAGGCATTAATAATCCTCACTTAACATATGTGAAAATTAGGGCACCTGGCTGGCTCAGTCAGTGAAGCATGCAACTCTTGGTCTCAGGGTTGTGAGTTCAAGCCCCATGTTGGGTGTAGAGCTTACTTGAAAATAGGAAACTGAAGCTTGGAAAAGTTGAGTAACCTGCCCAAGGCCCCACAGCTACTGAGTGATAGGGGCAGCCTCCTATCTGAATCTGCTCTCGTTTCTAAAATCTGAATAGTTTTTTCCAAGTCCCTGCTTAACTGAAAGCTTGGAGGTAAGAAAGTACAGGGAGAATTTGGGGAACAGTGAATTCACTGTTGTGAATGACATATAAGATACTTGGAGCAACAAAGGAGGTGAGTAAAAAGAAATGAATTAGAAAATCAAGTTGGAGCTGGGAGTTGGAATTTTTTTTCTTTTTTTTTTTTGCTATGATAAAACAGCTTAACTAAAAAAACAAACAAACAAACAAAAAAACCAAACAGCTTAACTAACACACATGTATTTACAAATAAATAAAGTTTGTTACCCTAAGAATACAAGTAAAGTATTTTTATTTTGATCTATGAGGTAGCTGCTGTGGAAATTTCATATTGTAGTTACATAGCTAACAAGTGACAGAGCTGGAAGTAGAAACCAATTTCATATCTGTAGTTGGGTTCCCTCTCTGCTAACCTAATTATTTCATCTCCTGTGCTTGAAAATGTAGTGTAACAATAGAATTAAGGATATCTGCAATTTGAAATTTATCACTTTTAACAATTTTAAGGTCACTTTTCGATAGCTTAAGCTATAACATGGCAAAAAACCTTAAGGGCAAGTAGAGAAGATGCCTGAGTTATCCAGAGAGATTTTGAATGCTAGGCTAAGGTATTTGGAAGCCTCACTAGGAGTTGTTGAAAATGATGAGAGCATATTATCGAGCCTGTTCTGTATGTCTAGGACAGTATGCTTAGGACTAGGGATATAAATGTATGAACTGTGGTCCCTGCCTCCACTGTGGTTACAGTGTGGTGGAGGGAAAGAACTACTTCTAAAAATATAAATGATACTGCAGACAGGATAAGATCATTCCTAAAGGATGAACTTGTTGCCCTTTCATGTGAATACTGTACTACTCATTTATATTTAATATGAGTTTAACTAGAATATTTTCAATAACTACTCTATTCCCTTGAAACCCAATAGATTTAATAAACTAACAAACTCTTACTGAGGGCTTGTAAGGGCCTATAGGATAAATCCTCAGGATTGTGTGTCATTGACCAAAGAAATGAATGCTGAGATCCTTTCTAGAATCAGGACTAGAACTGCTTTTGTGCTGCTCAGTTAAAAACAGACGTTGTTAGGGCATAGCAGTATATGTAAGATGCTTGAGGATCACAGCTTTTCCTTCTAAGTTTTCTGTTTGGTTTTATACAGAAACAATGATAATAATTATTATTTTAACTAGGAAGAAGACTTTATCTTGGGTAAACTATTTCCTATTCTTTTTTTAAATTACATTTTACTAAGTTTCTATTTTTTTAAAAAAATCATTTCTATACATAGAATGGTAGAGCAAGAGTCTCAAAGGGGAATATAGAGGACAGGAAGACAGTGGAATAGTTGGATCTTTTTATGAATTATGTCAGCCACATTTATCAAGTATTATACTTACCATATTTATCAAGTAGTCTGTATTGGATTTTTGTTGTTGTTATTTAAAAACTTTGAAGCCTGAATATCCCTGGTGAAGAAAACCAATATTCATACAGCTTTAGAACAGATCTTACTTTCACCAAAAATGGGTGCTGAGTGTTGTATTTTCTTTTATGGACTAGGAATTATACTTCCTGTTGACCCTAGAAACATAGGGTTCATTGAAGTCATAATATAGCTTATGGTCAAGGGTACCAGTCTGAATTGTCAAGTGAAGTGAACAACTAGTATTGTTTTAAAAAATCTTTTCCTTGTTAATTAAAAAAGAACCCCACCCTTCCAGGTGGGGGTTACTTTGAAAATAACCTATTATAACTCAATTATACTTATGTAATTTTTTTTTTTTTTTTTTTTTAAGAATTTCATGTCATCCATTTGCAGTCATCTTTTTGAAGCACTGTTTCCTGGGTCTTCCTACCCAACTAGGTTTTCAGCTTTAACGATTTTAGGCTCAATAGCCGAAGTTTTTCCTGTCACAGAGGGTAAGCTTTCAGTAATGTTTGGGGGAAGTGTTTTTTTTTCCTACAAAACACATACTTTTTCAACATTTTATTTTACTTACGTTTTAGTTTTGTTGTCTTTTGTTTACATTCTTATGGAAGATTTTATTCTCAATATGTAGTTCTTACTTGGACATAAATAAATTTGTCAGTAAAAGACACAAGGCTGTGAAGTTGTTTTCAGTGCTCATTGTTTCCCAACCCAAAACTCCAGGTTTCATGGATTAATGCTTATTACAAGAAGAGTTGCTTTTCTTAACCCCCAGTTCATGTGTTGCTGTTTGAAGATAATGTAAATCTGTTCTTTAAGTTTTAAAAATTAAAAAAATAATAGTTTCTTTATGTATAGCATTTCTTAATGAGTCTTTGTGGTTAAAATGTGGTTTCCCTTATATGCTATCAGTTTCATAAGTCTCAGTCTGGTTTCAGGAAGACAAAATGAGGATGTCATTTCCAGGCATTCTGGTTTAGTGATACCCTTTATTTCTCCTTTAGGGTACTCAAGAGGATGAACATTTAACTTCCTTTTGAGTCGTTTTTTTTTCCTTTTTGACAACAAATAGTTCTTTTTATATCTGTACTTGAGTGTGTATGTTTTGATGTGGATTTCTTGTTTGTGCTCAGTTTTCCTTGACTGTGGTCAAATAGAAAAATATCCTGCTCAGCTGTTTTGTTGGAGGTCCACGAAGAGGACCAGAGAGTTTTACACTATAGTTGCCTTATTTATTATTATTATTACTATTTTTGGTTTAAATTTGTAGACAAAGTGTAATTTCTTGGCAGGAAGAAAGACAGTTTTTGCTGCTAATACAGCCTTCCTTCGTTTGAAGGATTCAAAGATTCAAACCAATAGCAGAGTTTTAAGGATATTCATGAACAGTCATATACCCTCTACCTAGATTCATCAGTTGTTAATATTTTACTATATTTGGTTTATCTCCCTTTCATTAATTTTTTAACCATGACACAATGATCAAATTCAGGAAATTTACTGTTGACATGATGCTATTATCTAATATATAATCCATAACAAAATTTGCCAGTTGTCCCAGTTAGTGGCCTTTTTTAGAAAAAGGAATTTTTTACTGTGATCTGGGTACCAATCCAAGATTATACATTGTGTTTTGTTGTTATGCCTCTTTAGTCTCCTTTAATTTGAAAAATTTTTAATTTCATGATATTAGCATTTTGGGAGAATGTGTCTCCATTTGGGTTTTCCTTATTGTTTCCTCATGATTGATTAAGGTTGTGCATTTGGGGTAGGGATATTGCATGGGTAATGTGGTGTTCTCAGGGCATCATATCAGGAGATACGAGTTTGGTTTGTCCTGTTACTCATGATGATAAATTTGATCGCCTGATTAAGATAAATGTGGTAGGTTGAAAAGCAACCTTTCCTTAGAATCTATGAATGTGAACCTTTCATAGAAAGGGGGCCTTTGCAGATATGATTAAGGTAAGGATCTCAAAATCAGATAATCCAAGATTATCTGGATGGGTCTAAATGCCACCACAGCTCTTGTTAGAGAGGAACAGAGGGAGATGTGACACACAGAAAAGGAGTTGTCACTGTGACAGTGGTTGTGGAGATTGGAGTGATATGGCTCTAAGCCATGGGATGCTGGCAGCCACCAGAAGTGGAACAAGGCAAGGAATGAGTTTTCCCTTAGAGCCTCTAGAGTGTGCATGGCTCCACTAGCACTTTCGTATTGGATTAATTGAACATTAGGCAAAATGGTTTCCAGTACTGTGAAAAAATAGATTTCTGTGGTTTTAAGCCACCAGGTTTATGGTAATATGTTACAGCATGCGCAGAAAATGATTACAGTGATATCTCTTAGGTAAGGGAATTTTAATCAGACTACAACTGAACTTAGAAAATAAGGTTTTAACCGAGAGTGATTATCCATTTAACAAAAATTTTTCTGTATGTTTAGTATAGTTATGGTTGTACCTAGGTGTATGGGAAATAACACTAGGCTGAGTTGTACTGGTAATTTTTAATTTTTATTTATTTTTTTTCTGGTAATTTTTTAATTAGAGTAGTTTAAGTATACTTAAGTGTACTTTAAAAAATGAAAAACCTGAGTCATCTTCCAAATGAATAAGTCACATATAATTGGGCAGTGACCGATATCACAGTAATTATATTAATTAAACAACTGGGAGGTAATGCAAATGGAGCAAGCCATACTTTACCTATTAACTTTATTTACATATTATTATTTTTTTAGAGAGGGAAAGAGGTGGGAAGGAGTAGAGGGGAAGGGGGGGAGAGAGAGAGAATCTAAAACAGGCTCCATACTAGGTGTGGAGCCTGATGCAGGTCTCGCTCTCACAACCCTGAGATCATAACCTGAGTGGAAATCAAGAATTGGACACTTTACCAACTGAGCCACCCAGCTGCCCCTTTAGCCATTAACTTTCAAGGAAACTAAAGATGCATGATCATGAATTACAGGATGGAAAATAAATTCATTCTTCACCTTTATCTCAAGAACTTGAATGTGGGTTTTTATTTTATTGAAGGACTGTGGTTTGGGATTAGTCAACATAGTTTCTCCCTTAAGTATATTCTAGTGCAAGAAGAATAAGCTGCATATACCTTTTTCACTTAGAATAAATGTCACAGTATTCACGGTTAGAAATTGGATTCCACAATTACTTTAAAAGAGTTTGCCCAACAAATACTTATTTAATGCTTATTATATGTCAAGCAGCCAACAATATGCAGTATACAAAACCAAATGCTTCCTATTTTTGAGCTTAGATATTTTAGTGAAGGGAGACAGACAATAAATTAACAAGTAATACATAGAATATCAGATGGAGATAAGTATTATGAAAAAATATTTCAGGAAGAAAAGTGGTGAGAATATAGTGTCTACCTAGGAGCATGGGGAGCTATTTCATACAGTAGTGTCAGAGAAGGTTTCAGATTGGAGCAGAGCTATTAAACAGCTGGTGGGTCATAGAAGAAATCATAAAGGAAGTTAGAAAATACTTTAAGAAGAGTGAAAACAAGAGCACAAGTTACCAGAACTCATGTGTTGAAGCAAAAGCAGTGCTCATAGGGAGCTTTAGAGCTGTAATACCTAATTAAAAAGGAGGAAAGAGGGATCCCTGGGTGGCGCAGCGGTTTGGCGCCTGCCTTTGGCCCAGGGCGCGATCCTGGAGACCCGGGATCGAATCCCACGTCAGGCTCCCGGTGCATGGAGCCTGCTTCTGCCTCTGCCTGTGTCTCTGCCTCTCTCTCTCTCTGTGACTATCATAAATAAATTTAAAAAAAATAAAAAAAAATAAAAAAAAAAAAGGAGGAAAGATCTCAAATCAATAAGCTAACTTTACACCTCAAGGAATTCGAAAAAGAAGTGCAAACCTTACCCCAAGTTAGCAGAAGGAAGGAAATAATAAAGATTAAAAACAGAGATAAACGAAGTGGGGAATAGGAAAGCATTATAGAGAATCAATGAAAACAAAAGTTGGCTTTTTTAAAAGGTCAACGAAATTGACAAAATCTTTGCTATACTAAGAATAAAACGAAGGAAAGTGCAAATGACTAAGATCAGAAATACAAGCAGGGACATTTCTACTGACCTTATAGGAATAAAAAGGATTGTAAGACAGTATTATGAACAATTGTATTTTCAATAAATTAGATAACTTAGGTGAAATGAACAGATGCCTAGAAACAAACAAATTACTGATTTAACAAATAGAAAATTTGTTACCCATAGCAAATAAGAGGTGGGGTCGTAGTCAAAAGCTTCTCAGCAAAGGAATGTCCAGAGGGAGGGGCTTCACTGGTGAAGTCTACCAAACATTTAAAGAATTAACATCAGTCCTTCACAAACTCTACTAAAAAATTGTACGGGAGGGAACATTTCCGAACTCATCCTTTGAAGCCAGCATCACCCTGATACTAAAGCCAGAGAGAGACACCACAAGAAAACTATAGGCCAGTATCCCTTACGAACATAAATGCAAACGTTCTCAACTGAATACTAGCAAAACAAACCCAACAGCATATTAAAAGTATTATACCCATGACTAAGTGAAATTTATCCCAGGAATGCAAGGATGGTTCAATGTAAGAAAAAAATAGTCAATGTAATACACACATTAAAATGTTGAGGAAAAAAGCCCCATGATAATATCAATTGATGCAGAAAA
The DNA here is from genome assembly GCF_048164855.1 of Canis lupus baileyi. Classification (NCBI taxonomy): domain Eukaryota; kingdom Metazoa; phylum Chordata; class Mammalia; order Carnivora; family Canidae; genus Canis; species Canis lupus. Next base: position 48,781,743 of record NC_132848.1, on the reverse strand, counting down.
GCTGTTGACAAAATTCAACATCCTGTTATAATAATAAACACTCAAGAAACTAGGAATAGAAGGGAGCTTCCTTAGTAGGATAAAGGGCTTTCATGAAACACCCACAGTTGACACCCTACTCAATGATAAAAGACCAAAAGCCTTACCTCTATGATCAGGAATAAGACACAGATGCTCACTTTGAGCTCTGCTGATCACCATCTTACTGAAAACTTTAGCCAGAGCAGTAAGGCAAGAAAAAGGAATTAAAAGCATCTGAGTTGGAAAAGAGGCAAATTTAAGCAGAGGTGCAAATGAAGTGACAAAAACTTCATTTATTTGCTCTACAGGGTTCCGCTAACTTACAAGTTAAGATTAAATAAGAAACGCATATCATATTGAACATCATTCCTCAAATTAGCATAGGAATGTTTTCAGGTGTTGCCAGAATGGTAAATTTATTAAATGTTGTTAAATGTTCTTTGCATTCTGCTGTGAAACTCGTTGCCATTTTTGTTTAGTCTTAATCTCAGAGTTAAGTAGATTTGATAACTACTGTCCTTCTTTTGTGATAGTTTTGTTTATTTATTGGTTTGCTGAAATTTATCTTTTTTTTGAGAAGAGTTTTTGGGGAAATTTAGTTAATTTCTTACTATTCAAAAATGCTGTGTTTTGCATTTGATGTTGGAGTAGGATTTTTTTTTTAAGATTTATTTATTTATTCAAGAGAAAGTCAGACAGAGTATGGGGCGGGGGGTGGGGGGGCGGGAGAGAATCCTCAAGCAGCACCTCCAACCCCCTGAGTGTAGATCCCAACATAGAGCTGGATCTTATGACATTGAGATCGTGACCTGAGCCGAAATCAAGGGTTGGTTGCTTAACCAACTAAGCTACCCAGGCACCTCTAAAGTAGGATTGATGTATAATTTTTCACCACAACTTTCTCTGAAGATGTTGTAAGCATTGCTCCAGTATCTTATAGCACTACATGTTGCTAAGGTGAAGAGTTAAGCCAGCTTGATTTTTTCCATTTTGGAGATTTCACTTGAGCTTTGTGTTTGAATGGCCAGAAGATCCCTTTATCTTTGATGCCAAATAATTCTATTAGGATAAATCATTGTATCAATTATTCTGTATAGGTTTAACTAAGACGTTGTAGGACTTTGGATTCTAGGACAAGACATTTTACGAAGATTTTTTTAAAAGACGTATTCCTAAATTTATTTCTTTTCATTTATTTAGAAACTAACTTAGGGGGGCACCTGGGTGGCTCAGTGGTTGAGCGTCTGCCTTGGCTCGAGTCATGATCCCAGGGTCCTGGGATAGGGTCCTACATCAGGCTCCCTGTAGGGAGCCTCTCCCTCTGCCTAAGTATCTGCCTCTCTCTTTCTCTCTCTCTGTCTCTCATGAATAAATAAATAAAATCTTAAAAAAAGAAACTGGGATGCCTGGATGGCTCAGCGGTTGAGCATCTATCTGCCTTTGGCTCAGGGCCCGATCCCGGATTCCCAGGATTGAGTCCCACATCAGGCTACCTGCATGGAGTCTGCTTCTCCCTCTGCCTGTGTCTCTGCCTTTCTCTGTCTCTCATGAATAAATAAATAAAATCTTTAAAAAAAAAAAAGAAACTAACTTAGGAATCTCTTGTATAAAATACAGTCTTTTGAAAGAGAATGAAGTGGTTTTAAACAAAATTTTAGGAGATATTTTTTATTTGGGGAACTTTAATACTTACCATTTTAGGAAATAAATTAAGGAAAAATTATTATTTTAATGCTAATGTGGGTGAACTATGAAGTGTAACTCTTTGCACCAGTTTTCTGTAAATGTGGTCAGATAACTTCAACATGTTGATTTCCTTTTTCTTTTATTAACTTTTTAAAATTTTTATTTATTTAAATAGGCTCCATGCCCAATGTGAACTTGAATTCATGACTCTGAGATCAAGAGTCCCATGCTCTACGAACTGAGCCATCCAGGCGCCTCCTCTTGTATTCACTTTTATTTTATTTATTTTAAAGATTTTATTTATTTGAGAGAGAGGACAAATGGTGGGGAGGGGCAGAGGGAGAGAGAGAAGCAGACTCCCTGCTCAGCAGGGACGAGGGACTCCATCCCAGGACCCCAGGATCATGACTGAGCTGAAAGCAGATGTTTGAGCCAGGTACCCCTTGTATTCATTTTAAAATCTTTTTCTTTTTTTAGGTCAAGTCCAAGCAGTGTATCAGCTGAGTCATGATATTGATGTTGGTCGTTTCCAAACACTGATGGAATGTTTTACCAGCACTTTTGAAGAAGTGAAGATTTTAGCATTTGATCTTCTAATGAAGTTACCAAAGACAGTTGTACAATTTCAGGTATTTGGACTTTTCCTGTATAAATGTGAATGTGGTATATATGCATGAAAACTTTCCATTTCAGCAGCAAATCAAGCAATCTGTGGACTGTGCAGGTTTTTTGCACCTACCTTCTTACATCTTCTGTTATAGTTACTAATACTTCTGTTGCAGGGAGGAAGGTTGGAGGAGGTAGGGATGGATGATATAGAAGGAGGAAATATCATAAAAGAAAACAAAGTTCAAATCCGCCAGCTTTGCTTTTCTTACTGTTTTTGACAAAAAGGGAGGTGCATGAAGCAGTAGTTTTACTGCTCACAAGGTTATTGGTAGCTTTCAGTTACCAGCAGTCTCCTCAGTTCCCGTGGACATGGTAATATTCTGTCAAAACACACCACTTACAGTAACTTGCGTTTTTGTTTTTTTTTTTGAGATAAGATCCTTGCTAAGTTGACGAGGAAGCTGAGTGTAAGTGAGGCAGAGAGCAGGTTTCTGATCTTCCAACAAGCAATAGCTAAACTGAGACTGAAACTCTTGAGTACTTGAGGTTAACAGCAGTTTTCTCCTCCAGCCTTCTCCCCCATCCCCAGCCCCTACTCTCTTCCTGACAGCTGGTACTGCCAACCATGGGGTGGGAAGCAAAGGTGGGCTTGGGAGTGAGGGCACAGCATGGGGATGGAAGCAGCTACCCCCTCCACTTGAGGTATGTTCTGGGGCTGTGAGATCACCAGCAGCTGTCGGTTTACTGGCTGCAGAGCCTTGCTGTGGCTTTCTTTTAGAGCTACATAGAGGTCAAAGGCACCTACTAGGGCTGCAGCTGAGCTATGGTCTGTTCTCTGGCCTTGAGGCTCTATTTCAGGCAGGACAGTTTGTAGGTACAGTGGGATTCTGTAGGAGTACATGTCGGAGAGCACAAGGTGTCTGGTTCCATGGCTTCCAAATGGCACTGCCAAGATCCTAGAGCATTTTTTCTAACTTGGGTCCCTATTAGGAGTTGTTCTCTGGCGTCCATTTATCCTTGTGGGTGTTTCAGGTGCCATGGTAAGCAGAAGCTTCTTTTGGTACTTAGGCTTCTAACTTTTGTACCATATAGAGTTTTTATTTTATTTATTTATTTATTTTTTTATAACTATACATGGCTTTTTTTTATTTTTATTTTTATTTATTTATGATAGTCACACAGAGAGAGAGAGAGAGAGGCAGAAACACAGGCAGAGGGAGAAGCAGACTCCATGCACCGGGAGCCCGACGTGGGATTCGATCCCGGGTCTCCAGGATCGCGCCCTGGGCCAAAGGCAGGCGCCAAACCGCTGCGCCACCCAGGGATCCCCCATATAGAGTTTTTAAAGGAGATCCTTTCTCCTCTTCCACTTTCCCATCCTCCTTGCCCCTTGTATTATATTTATATATAATATATATAATAATATATATTATATATAATATATATAATATAATAATTTATATATGTAATAATTATATATTATATATCTACATATATTATATATGTATATAATATAATATATAATATATGTAACGTATATAATATAATATATATAACTACATATATATAACTACATATATATATATATATATATATATATATATATATATATATATACAACTATGACACATTCCTGGCAAACATTTTGGGAATATCTCAAATGTAGAGGGGTATATTATAGCACCTATATGAAAGACTTAGTCCTTTGAGATAACTTTAAAACATTTTTGAATCTTAACTACTCTAAGGACCTGTGTATATACATTTTTGATGGCATATCTTTGTAGTACATAACTTTATTTCTCACATAGTCTGTTGGCCTTTTTTCTTGTGGAACTACATATCCAAGGTCTTTATATTATATTTTTACTGACCTCAGATGATAAACAAATATATTTTAGACTTCAAAGGCTATTTATTGTGTTTCTTAGTAATTGTTAGTTAAGCAATTCAGGGATTTAACTATTAGTTACCAAAAAATGGCTTTTAGTTGGTTCGTTCTAATATTTATTTAGATTTAAAATTTTGACCACTATCTTTTAAGTTTTTTAGGTCACAGAAAATTAAACATATCAAATGGCAAAGAATTTAAACTAAAAGAAACTGGTATTTCGGGATCCCTGGGTGGCGCAGCGGTTTAGCGCCTGCCTTTGGCCCAGGGTGCGATCCTGGAGACCTGGGATCGAATCCCACATCGGGCTCCCGGTGCATGGAGCCTGCTTCTCCCTCTGCCTGTGTCTCTGCCTCTCTCTCTCTCTCTCTCTGTGACTATCATAAATAAATAAAAATTAAAAAGAAAAAATAAAAGAAACTGGTGTTTGAATCAGTATGTTTGATAACTATTAGAAATGAATAGATTCCCAATTAAAATAAACATTGATGTACCTATAACCAAATTAAAAATTAAGCTTAGAGTGATCTTTTCCCTTGTATTATACAATTTTGGAGCAATCATAATAGAATTAATATTATTGAGCAGTGAAACCCTGAGACCCAGTGTGCTGAACATGCAGTTTGACAACTGTGGAATTGGGATGAGGACCCATGTCTCCTGACCTCAGCCTAGTGCCGTTCTATGTGTGTTACAGTGAACTTCCTTTTTTCTGTCTTTAGGACATGCATGTGGGTAGATGTTTCCATGAGATACAGGTGTGGGAGCTCTGATGCAGAATTTCTGAGACTGATGTGATCACTTTATTTTCCACACATATACATGGATTTTCACCAGGAATAGCCTGGTGGATTTGTACTTTTGTGTGAATTTGTATTTTTTTTTCCATTGAATTAGCTGAATGGAAAGGGGATGGGGAAAGTACAGGACTATGCTGCCCAGGTAAAATAAGCTTCAATGTACAAAAAAAAACCTTTGGTCTATATGGAAGTAACAAAGATGATCTGGCCATAGTTATAGCAGAATTTCTACAGGAAAAAGCATACTTTTGCTGGAGAAAGAGGTACTTAAAAAAAAAAAAAAAAAAAAAAGCTTGGGCAGCCCCGGTGGCGCAGCGGTTTAGCACCACCTGCAGCCCAGGGCGTGATCCTGGAGATTCTGGATCGAGTCCCACGTTGGGCTTTCTGCATGGTGCCTGCTTCTCCCTCTGCCTGTGTCTCTGTCTCTGTCTCTCTCTCTCTCTCTGCGTCTCTATGAATAAATAAATAAAATCTTAAAAAAAAAAACTTTATCAATGTGGAATTTCCCAACTGAATTATTTTCAAAATCCTCATTACTGGAGCTGAGTAATAATAATCAGTAATTATTATTAAAAAAAAGTCTAACCTATATTCTGGGAATAAGGGAATTAATACTTATATTGAGTTATACTTATGTGGCAGGCTCTCTTTTTAAATATGTACTATTACTTCAAACTGAACTATTTCAGTGACAGTTACTGAGTCTGTGCTTTTTCTAGGATTCAGAGAAACTACAAGGCTTATTCCAAGCAGCATTGGAGCTCAGCTCAAGCACTAAACCATACGACTGTGTGACAGCTTCCTACCTGTTGAACTTCTTAATCTGGCAGGATGTCCTGCCCTCATCTCTGTTTGACTCCTTAAAAACTCAGCAGACTGCATGCGAAGATGGCGATAAGTCTGCTATTGTGGTGGAAAGGAACACATTAATGGGTTTGTATTGAATAAATGACCTTTTGCTGTTGCTTATCAAAACCAGTATCTTACTCTGTCACTACTCATTTAGTTAGCACAACTAGCGGTTAAACGTTTGTTTGTTTATTTATTTATTTATTTATTTATTTATTTTTTATTGAAGGGTTTACTAGCATATAAGAATACTGTGAATTTCTCTTTTGCAGGTAAATAGTGTACTCAGCTATAACACTGTTCCTAAACAGAGGGTTCATGTTAAATAAGTAGATTATACAAATGTACATTAATAAAGCTCTTATTTAAATAGGACCTCTTTCTCTACCAAAAATGTAGTGGTTTTTTGGCAAAAATTTTACTATGACTATAACCAGATAATCTTTGCTATTTCTATAAAGAGCAGAGTTCCTTTGTCTATCAGGTTTATGTTTTAACTGACTGTTAACACCCCTGCCTTTTATTCTTCTCACACAGCCAGTTCTAAAACCTAGTTGGTTGGCTTAGGTTTAGTGATTTCCAACAAATATTTATTGGGGATTCATGTGCTTAATTTTGTGCTAGTACGGATGCCCGGGTGGCTCAGTGGTTGAGCATCTGCCTTTGGCTCATGGCATGATCCCAGAGTCCCGGGATTGAGTCCTGCTTCGGGCTCCTTGTGGGGAGCTTGCTTCTGTCTCTGCCTCTCTCTCTGTGTCTCTCATGAATAAAAAAATAAAATCTTAAAAAAAAAATTGTGCTAGTAAATCTTCATTTTGTAGTTGGATTTTTGCATGAATTTTGATATGGACTTTTATTTAAGAAAAAAGAGAGAGCGAGGTCAGATGCAGGGAGAGTGTTAAACACCGTTCTCTCCAAGATGGTAAAAAATGCCCCAAGAAAGACAACTAATAATGGGAGAAAATTAGGAGGCCATGGGTAGTTTTGGTGGAAATGGGGTTAGAGAGGTGACAGTGCCATGCCATGGAGGATGGCACTTGTCCACTCTAGTTGCTTCAGGGCTAGATTTAAAAGGAGATCCTGATACTTGACAGGAAGAGGTTTGCACTTAGGGTAAACTGTTCATGTACAGGCTTTCAAATTCAAGTCATTTAAAAACTCCATGAAATATTTCAAGCATTCAAAAATATTTAAATATTTATAAGATTTACATGGTAAGAGTATAAATATGTCACAAGTTTTATTCCCAAGCCAGATGATAATATTAAGAAGTACAACAGCACCCATATTTTTTTTTTAGCACCCATACTTTTATTTTTTTTATTTTTTATTTTTTTTGCACCCATACTTTTAAAGCTTATCTTCTATCCTAGCTCCCTCTCCCTGCCATATAATTACTGTCCTGTGTTTTATGTCAGTCTTTCATTTTGTTTTTACCAAGATTTTTATCACCCATGTATATATTGTTAAACAATATGTTTACTTTTACTTGATTTTTGAATTTTATATAAATAATACCATATGTATTTTACAAATTTACCATATTTTTTCAATATATTTTCCTGTTGATTGACTTCTTTTTTCTAAATAAATAATGCTGATGTGAATATTCTCGTATATATTTCTTCTAATAGATATGTCTAAGAGTTTATGGTAAACAAAAAAAAAGTAGAATAGCCTAGTCATAAAGTATGTGCATCTTCAACCTAACTAGACAATGCCAAATTTTTAAATTACATTCCCACCAATAAATTTTGAGAGTTGTGGTGTGTTACATTTTATCATCATGACTTGCTATTGTCAGATTTTAAATATTTGCGGAATATAAAGGTATCTTGTGGTTTCATCTTGCATTTTTCCAATTGCTAATGAAATTGAGCATCTTTTTTATGTGCTTATAAGCCATTCATTTTTCCCCTTCTGTGAAATGCTTGTTCATGTTCTTTTGGTCTTCTGTAGGGTTGTTTGTCTTTTTCCTATTGATTTTTAGGACTTTTTTGTATATATTAAATGTTAGTAATTTACTGGTTATACACAGTTCTAAAATTTATAACTCTTGAGTGGTTCGAGGAGACATTGACTATGCTGGGATAATTGGATAGTTACATGCAAAAGAATGAAGTTAACTCACCTACTTAATGCCATATACAAAAATTAGTTTAAGATGGATCAAAGACCTAAATGCAAAAACTAAAAACAATAAAACTCTTAGAAGAAAACATGAGTATAAATCTTTGTGATCTTAGATTAGGTAGTTTTTTCTTAGATCTGACACCCAAAGCACAAGCAGAGAAAAAATAGATAAATAGGACCTAATGAAAATTTGAAACTTGTGTTTGTCAAGGGTGCCATTAAGAAAGTGAAAAGACAACCTTTTGAAAGGTTGGGAAATAGGGAAACCTTTTGGAAAGAATGAGAAATATATTTGTGGTTCCTTTATCTGATAAGAGACCTGTATCTAGAATATATAAAGAATTTTTATAACTCACTAGTAAAAAGTGTATAGCCAAATTTTAAAATGTACAAGGAATCTGAATAGATATTTCTCCATAAAAGGTAAATGTGAAAAATAATCACAGGAAAAGATGCTCAACATCATTAGCCAGTAGGGAAATGCAAATCAAAATTACAGTGAGGAGGGATGCCTGGGTGGTTCAGTGGTTAAGCATCTGCCTTGGATTCAGGGTGTGATCCTGGAGTCCTGGGATCAAGTCCCGCATCGGGCTCCCAGCATGGAGCCTGCTTCTCCCTCTGCCTCTCTCTCTTTCTCTCTCACGAATAAATAAATAAAATCTTAAAAAAAAAATTACAGTGAGGAAGCACTTCACACCCAGTAGGATGGCTATAAACAAGAAAATAGACAACAGATGTTGGGATGTGGGAAGAGTACAGCCCTCGCACACTGCTGGAAGGAATGTAAAATGGTGCATTGGAAAACAGTCGGGCAGTTCCTTGAAAAGTTAAACATAGTGTTACCATAAGACCCCATAGTTCCATGCTCAGGCTGCTGTAACAAGACACCATAGCCTGGGCAGCTTAAACAATAAACATTTATCTGTCAGGGTTCTAGAGGCGGGGAAGTTCAAGATTAAGGTGTAAGCAATTTCTGTTCCTGGTGAGAATCCTCTCCCTGGCTTCAAACAATGCCTTCTTGCTGTGTGCTCACATGAAGGAGTGAAAGCAAGCTCTGATCTCTCTTCTTCTAAGGACTATAATCCTGACATGGGAGTCCTACTCTCTCATGACCTCATCTAAATGTAATTTCTTTCTAAAAACTCCACTTTCAAATATGGGCTTGGGGCTTCAAATAGGAGTTTTGAGAAGGACACAAACATTTTAGTACTGGGCACATACTAAGAGAAATGAAAACTATGCCCAAACGAAAACTTGTATGTGAATGTTCACAGCAGCATTATTCATAATAGCCAAAAAATGGAAACCACTCCCTTGTCCATCAACTGATAAATGGATAAATAAAATGTAGTATATTCATATGATGAATATATTCAGCCATAAAAAGGAATGAAATAGTTGTACATGCCATAATATGGATGAACTTTGAAAACACTAAGTGAAAGAAGCCAAGTATTTTATGATTCTGTTTATGTATATCTAGAATAGGCAAATCTATAGAGACAAAAAATAGATAAATATTTGCTTAGGGCTGGAGAAGGTGAGAGGTGCAGGGAGGGGAGTGACTGACAAAGAGTGAGGGTTTATTGAGGTGGGGAGGATTAATGTTCTAAAATTCATGGTAGTGGGATTCCTGGGTGGCGCAGCGGTTTAGCGCCTGCCTTTGGCCCAGGGCGCCATCCTGGAGACCCGGGATCGAATCCCACGTCGGGCTCCCGGTGCATGGAGCCTGCTTCTGCCTCTGCCTGTGTCTCTGCCTCTCTCTCACTGTGTGCCTATCGTAAAAAAAAAAAAAAAAAAAAAAAATTCATGGTAGTGATGATTGCGTAGTGTCTGTGACCATTAAAAACCATTGACTTGTACACTTTAAATGTATAAATTACATGGTATGTGAATTCTATCTCAAGGAAGCCATTTAAAAACAAAACAACAACTGTTCAAATAGCACATGACACATGGGCCTGGATCTGATACTCAGAGTATATCTAGGAGGACTGATTCAGAGTAAATGATGAAAATGGATCCAGGAAGTTAGAGACAGACACAATCTGTCTTAACTGGAAATGCCTAACAGGCTAGATAACTTTGAAAGATCTCTTTTTAATATAAAACCTCCAACATGGGTGCCTGGGTGGTTCAGTCAGTTGGGTATCTGCCTCAGCTCAGGTCATGATCCTGGGATCCTGGGATTGAGTCCTGCATTGGGCTCCCTGCTCAGTGGGGAGCCTGCTTATTCATCTCCCTCTCCTCCCCTTCCTGTGCTTGCTCTCTCTCTGTGTGTCAAATAAATAAATAAAATCTTAAAAAAACCCCAAAACTCTGACAAAGTTTGGTTGATATCGGATGTTTTGTGAGGACATGTAGCTATTCCCAAATTTACCACTGTGTTTGTAAGCTGGCATTACTTTGGATTTTTGTTTGCTTTTTTTAGTTATCAAATGCTTGTTGGAAAATCTTGAGGAAGAAGTATCTCAGGCTGAAAATTCTCTGCTTCAGGCAGCAGCATCATTTCCACTGTATGGGCGAGTCCACTGTGTAACAGGAGCTTTGCAGAGGTTATCTCTAAAGTAAGTATAGCCACAGCTCTCTCCTGAGCACACATTTGAGCTTTAAACTCCTATTGGAATGTGTCCTGGGAAAGGAATGGATTGCCTTAAAGGTAATTAAAAATTAGATTTTAAAATGTACCTATATACACATATTTTTAAAAATTTAAATACTGCATAGATTGTACAAATTTGAAACAGATTTACCTTCTTTGATGTATTCATTTCCATTTAAGGATTTTGAATTTTGCTTTTAATGTAAATTTCCTTATTGCTCTTATTGCAGCAACCTGCAGTTGGTGAGTGAATGGAGACCTGTGATCGAGAAGCTCCTTTTGATGTCATACAGGCTTTCTGCTGTGGTGTCTCCGGTCATTCAGAGTTCCTCTCCAGAGGGCCTCATCCCAATGGACACTGATTCAGGTCAGCAAATGAAACAAGCTAGAATTTCTGTATTTTTTGTTTATTACCCTCCTTCTCCTGCAAATCTTTCCTTTGGGAAGATACAGAAGCTAACTAGGTGGATCAAGAAATTATTTATTCTGACTAGTGATAATTCTACCACTTTAGTAATGTCTTTAACTCTTAAAAAAAGAACCAAAACAAATAAATAAACCAGGTGGTCAGCAAGGTACTTCCTTTTCTGGGGTAAATTGGATTTTCTAATATTGTCATTTCAGAGCACCACCTACCAGGTAGCTGCTGGGGCTGGGAGTGTGGGCACTATAAATTAGGGAGTTGGGGTTTAGTCAGAGATGGCAGCTTGTTAGGAATCAGAAATTGGCAAAGAGCATTTGACATACAAAGACCATTTAATTAAAAAAAAAAATAGAAGGAGATACTCAAAATGCCCTAAATTGAACTCATGAACTTTCATCTGCCTTTTCCCTCCCAACCCCTGTGTCTTTGCAAATGGGCCTCCTGTTTGTTTAAGTCAGGATCCTAGAACTGTTTGACATCTCTCTTTTGTTTCTTATATCTTGCCTGTCCTCATGTTCTTTCAGTGGTACCCCTTAAATATCTCCCAAATATGTTTTTTTATCTGCATCATCTTACCTTACTCCAGGCTTTTATCTCTCTTGTCTGGATGACTCCAGGGGCCTCCCAACTGGTTTCCCCCCATCTACTTTTAGCTCCTTCCATTTTCTTTTTATACCGTATCCGCAGCAATCTTTTCTACTTATGTAATTCATGTTACACATAATCTCTACTTAACCCTTGTGCTCTATGCCACCCCATGCCCCTTTTTAAAAATACTTGAGTGACCTCAGACCAGGTCCTGTAGTAGTTGGGCTCTTTGCCAGTCTTGTCTCTTTTTCTTCCCGAAGTGTTTTTCATGGAGTTGTTGCAATTTAAGAGAGATTTTATCAATATTTTCCTCCCTTGTCCTTAACAAGTGCCTGGTAGAAATAGGTACACAATAAATATTTGTTATAATGAATAAATCAATGAATGAGCAATTACTGAAAGTGATCCCACTCAGTGCGTGGGATGTCATAGGTGGCATATATATACCTGCACTGTAACAGCCAGAAGGGATTGGTTGTGAAAAGTACACATTTGGTGTTGAAACAAAGTTTGTGAATGCATTTTGGAGTACAAGTGAGAGGCTTGTATTGAAAACACTCTGAGCATATCATAAATACCCAACTAAGTAACCTGGAGTTGTATGTTTGCACAGAATGTTTTGTTCTTTACCAAAAATGAATTGGCAGATTGGTGATGGTTCATGATACTAAGACACAGTTACTTGTTTATTTTAGCTGGTAGTCCACCGAAATTTGGTGATTTAGTTTTCCTACTTAAACAGTACTTGGGAAAAAGGAACATCCAATCTGAAAGCTAAGATTTGGATCAGGCAAGTACCAGTATATTCTGGATGAGAAATCTTGAGTATTTGTCACCTACAGAGTATGCTAAAATTCTGTTTATGGTTAAAGTTTTAAAATATCTGTTGGTCTCAAAAACAGTCTGTGGCCCACAGACTTTTCCTTGATTTTGCTTTTCTTTTCTCTTCTGGTTGTCTCCATTTCTGTTTCTGTCCCACATTATCCACCATGCATTCTGAATTCCTTGAAATCTTTCCTGAAAGCCATAAAAATGAATGGGTAAAATTTTACTCTGATCATCCTTTCTTTCTTAGTCTTTCCATGGTTTCTATTTGGAGCCAGTGTTACTTTTTCATGGCTGTCAAAATTTGTTTTGGCAATATTTCTTGGAAGCCACAAGTGAACATAAGATGTTGGTTGAATCATCATGACAGCACTTTGGGTCTTTGTATCTCCTATAAGACCTAAAATGTAAGTGTATTTAATAGGTATATAAAATACCTGTTCTTTGATTTGTTAATTGATTTCAGGTGACTAGCCGTTGTTTTTTTTTTTTTTTTCTTAAGCCGTCTGAGCCTGGCTAGCTCTTTATTACCTTGTTAGCTGTTCATTCCCTTAGCCTATGTTACTGAACCTCTGCCGTGAGCCAGTTTCTGTTGTAGGCTCTGGAGACTCAGCAGTAAACAAAATGCTACATTTGCAGAGCTTAACATTTCCTAATCCATTGAGTGCTTAAGGAATAAAAATGAAGTTCAATATAATACTAGGACTTATAAATCATACTTAGAAAGCAGTATATTACCTAATGCATTTCAAAGTCAGATTTGAAGTCTGTATAACATTCCTGGGCTATAAAAGATTTTTTTCTTTATTTTTAATTGAAGTATAGTTGACAGTCCAATATTGTATTAAAGATTGTTTAACATCTGTATAACATTCCTGGGCTATAAAAGATTTTTTTCTTTATTTTTAATTGAAGTATAGTTGACAGTCCAATATTGTATTAAAGATTGTTTTTGTTGTGGTGGTTTCTTACCTCTTCATACAAAATTGCCTGAAGTTTAGTTCTTTTTTCACATGCTTGAGCACCATATTTGAGATTCTTGGACAACACTAAGAAAAGCAATGTAGGGATCCCTGGGTGGCGCAGCGGTTTGGCGCCTGCCCTTGGCCCAGGGCGCGATCCTGGAGACCCAGGATCGAATCCCACGTCGGGCTCCCGGTGCATGGAGCCTGCTTCTCCCTCTGCCTGTGTCTCTGCCTCTCTCTCTCTCTCTGTATGACTATCATAAATAAATAAAAAATATATTTAAAAAAAAAAAAAAAAAAAAGAAAAGCAATGTAAATGAGATGGTGGTCTTTGTCCTATGAAGAGTTTCTGGTGGTTGTTTTGTCCTGTCTTTAGCCAATGTAAAATTTTTACTGCATTTTAAAAGCACACTCAAGTGTCATGAAGACCATATGTAAATAATTTTCTCATTATCTACCCCATGAGTCCCTTCTAATAGACTTGATTATCAAGTATTAAAAATTATAAAATTTGGGCAGGCGCAAGCCCGGAAGATGGTGGCGGCTGGAGCTGGCCGTCTGAGGCAGGCAGCGTTGGCCTTGCTGCTCCGGAGCCCGCGCCTGCCTGCCCGGGAACTGTTGGCTCCGGCCTGGCTCTATCACAAGAAGGTTGTTGATCATTATGAAAATCCTAGAAACGTGGGTCCCTTGACAAGACATCAAAAAATGTTGGAACTGGATTGGTGGGGGCTCCAGCATGTGGTGACGTAATGAAATTACAGATTCAAGTGGATGAAAAGGGGAAGATTGTGGATGCCAGGTTTAAAACATTTGGCTGTGGGTCTGAAATTGCCTCCAGCTCCTTAGCCACTGACTGGGTAAAAGGCAAGACGGTGGAGGAAACCTTGACCATCAAGAACACGGACATCGCCAAGGAGCTCTGCCTTCCCCTCGTGAAACTGCTCCATGCTGGCCGAAGATGCAATCAAGGCTGCCCTGGCTGATTACAAACTGAAACAAGAACCTAAGAAAGAAGAGGCAGAGAAGAAATGAGCCCTCAATGAAGTGTCCAGCAGTGTCTGACACCTGCCACGCGGTCACTGTAGGCGTTCAGAAGCCCCTCACACTACAGTAAAACAGCTCTGAGATGCACAGAGCATTTGCTGGTCACATGGTGGCTCTACTGCAAGAAAAATACAGTTTATTCGTTCCAAGTCCTGTGCTTTCTTTCATCCCACTTTATCGCCTTAATCCAGTTTGTGTATATTTTGAATTGTGTGCATGGCCTCAAAACTGAAATCAATCACGAAGTCTCAAGTGTGGTTAATCCACAAAGTGCGCAAATACCTAATCTCACCTGAATCTATCTTGAGGAAGATTACTAGTAGAAGGCCTTGGTATGATTATTTGATAGAACCAATTATTGTACATAAAACATTTACATATATAATATATATAATAAAGGAACGTAAGATCAAAAAAAATTATAAAATTTGGAGCACCTGGGTGGCTTAGTAGGTTAAGTGTGGGACTCTTGATTTTGGGTCATGTCATGATTTCAGGGTTGTGAGATGGAGCCCCGATGAGCATGGAGCCTACTTAAGATTCTCCCTTTTCCTCTCCTCCTTCCTCCTCTTCCTCTCTCAAAAAAAAAAAAAAAAAAAAAAAAAATCCCAAGGGCCAATACTCCAAAGGGAAATCTGCAGGGGCTGTGGAACTGGGGTTTATGCACTCCTTTCTCTCTCCCTCAGAGTCAGCAAGCCGCTTACAGACGATTCTAAATGAGATTCAGCCACGAGATACTAATGATTACTTCACTCAAGCCAAAATACTCAAAGAACATGATAGCTTTGATTTGGAAGACTTGAATGTCAGTGTGCAGAATATTGGTGCTTCTGCAGAGGTCAAAGGTAGCATGTATAAAGTAAATATTGTAATATTGTAATGGAGATTTCAGTGACATAATGTACAAAATGTGCTTTTTATATATTAAATCAGGCTGCAGATGTTTGCAGAACATTTCTAGAAAGTAAAGTCTTTGAGCTGATCAATGATTTATTTTGGAGAATAAGTTCTAAGACTTTTCCCAGGAAATGGTGCACCCTGGTGCAGTATATAAGGTGCTACAACAGAAAGCCTTTGAGTGCTAACACCTGTCTTGGCAGTCAGGTGGTGGAAGAGCAGTGACGCTTCGTCAGCTTGGGTGACGCGCTCTGTCAGCTTGGGTTCCGGCCCCGGTCAGCTTCTCCCAGTGGTGTGCTTCGTTGTCTGCAGTGAGGGTCCTTATAGTCAAGCAGCCTTGACTTAAGGGAGATCAGCCTTATTACCCAGTAAAATGTGAACTGCTCTGTTGTATCAAGCCTCCAGAAGTTGTGTTCTTCTTGCTTGTTTTCTCATTATTTTATTATTTTCTATAATGTTATAAGAAGTCATCAGCAGTAATATCTTAGTGACTTATTACATATTCTACAGTCTCCACTAGATGGAGATATTGTCATAAAAGTTTCTCTTTGTGATTTTTTTTTTTTAAATTACACACTATAACATCTAAATATATGCTTGTTGTAATAGTTTCAAGCAACCCAGAGGTAAATTTGAATTAAAAACAACTTAGAGCCTTAATTAAAATTTCAATTCAGTGTTTACATTTTATCTTTAAAAAAAGAACAAAAAAATAAAAGTCCTTCATTTACTCCCCATCCCACTTCTTCCCTTTTGAGTGTTGTATGTGCTTTTCGGTCTGTTCTGTGTATTGATGTATATGTACATTTATTCTTTTAGTTTAGTGGGCTCTTAACACAAATGGTATTATAAATATTGGTTTGTTAACTTGCCTTTTAAATTGTCTTGGATTTTTTTTATGTTAATACTAAAATATTCTAAAAGCTAGAAAAAGAGAGTAAGCATAATTGGTGCTTATTGGCTGTGGAGCTTAAATATATTTTGAAAGAGAATTTATATTTTCTTTTGATTTTAAAAGTTTTATCCTGCCCCTTTACTGATATAACAGCCACCTTCACCAAGATGTATAATGAAGTATATTTATTATAGTCATAATGTATGGATGACTAAGAGGCAGAAAGAGTTCGTTTCATTAATTTCTGAAAATTAGAAATTAATTTTGAAATGGTATTGTGTTTTATTTTAAAATTTATTTTGAAAATAGTATATCAAATACTTAGCATGATTCTTACTTGGAGCACATGCTCAACAAATGTTAGTTGTTTTCTCATGAATAAATGTAACAATTGGTTTGTTTGAGCAGGTTATTCTTGGGGAAATCATGAATAATCTTATTCTAAGAAACTTGGAATGTGAGTAATCAAGTGTCTAGTGTTGCAATCAATTTTTTTTTTTTAAGGTAAAGAAAGAAAAACATGTGATGTAACTGCTCAGATGGTGCTGGTATGTTGTTGGCGAAGTATGAAGGAAGTTGCTTTACTTTTAGGCACACTGTGCCAGCTTCTCCCCATGCAGTCTGTGCCAGAATCTTCCAATGGATTATTGACAGAGGAGCAGGTAGGGTAGATGTTTATTCCACCTGCTATAACTTCGGTCATATAACTCAATTTAAAAAAAGATGAGTTTTGAATTTTTCTTTAATACAATATACAGATGTCAACTGAAGAAAATTCATGGTGGTATAGAAATTAGACCTCGTAGTACATTTCACAACTGTGGCATTTTTAGAACTATTTTTATTTTCCTAAATTATAAATATTGTAGATTTTACCTTCTAACTTCAGTATTGTCATTTAATTTTTTCTCCATTTAGCACATATAAATTTAAATGACATTGTCTAGTTAGTAATATCCCACAAACCTCTTAAATTTCACGAAGGAAAAAATGTAATATATTGGTTGATTATGGATTCTTGTTTCCCACTACATTGAAATAAAGTTGTAGTCGCTTTGGTTTTTTGGCTGACTTTTATTTTAAGACCACAAAGTCAGTTCACCATCTGGGACTGTTCAAGTGACTTGAGTGCAGTGTTTACAAGAAATTAGCTTACCACAAGCATTTCATTTGGAAATATTTTAGATTTATTAGATTTCTGTTTTTAATTGATTCCCTCTTCCTTTCCATATGGTTTCAACAAATCTATTTCCCACCATTTTCCAGCAAAGATATATAACAAATACTTTCATTTTTAACCTTTTTCAAATAAAGATAATTTTTCCCCTAGGGAGTTACAACATTTAGGAACAAAACAAATATTGTAGTACGCTAAATGCTGATTATTTCTATAATAACCATGTGACTAGTTCCATGGAAATAATGCTAATATTTTTATTCTCACACTCTCTGCAGCCATGTGCTTGCATCTGGTTAACAGCTGGGCCTGTGATGTTGCAAGGCCCTGAGACCAGCCGAGGGGAACAGTACACTGCCGGCATCATTGTGTTCCTTATTCTCTTCCAAATCAAATAGGCGTCAGTGTTCTAGAGTTACTTGTAGTCATTGCTGGTGACTAGCTGGAGTGCCAATGCCAACATCTTTGCTGAGGAATCCAGCTATGATTAATGATTACTTCACTGATGTTCACCATCTTACTAAGAAGTAAACATGTGCTAGAATCTCTTTAGTGTTCAACTCTTCTTTTCAAGGACAAGTTTAAAACATTTAGTTTTTTGGGATTTGTTGAATAGTGTTTAAAACAAAAATTCAGGGAAACATATTTTGCTTTTACTGTAGTTGAGAAAGACCTGAAAGCTTCCTGTGAAAACCATCTGGCCTTGACATCTTTTACATAGCATCCAAGTCCTCTGAATTTATGTAGGATAACCTTGTTGAATTGAGAATTTATATAAAATAAAAGAGATGTTTGTAAACAAAACAAAACAAAACAAAACTCCCAAAACTGAACAGCAACAATAACAAAGCAGAGAACTCTTCTATTGGCTGTTTTCTTGAATAAAAAAAAGAATCTCGTTTTTTTCTGTAAAATATTAATTTCTTTCCCTAGTGAGATTCAGTCATTTTTCCATGTTGCTGTTCATGTGGTGCCATCACATTTTTGGTTTGCGAAGAAATTAACTGCTGAATGAGCAATCAAGAGTGTACCGTTCCAACTTTGAAACCCTGCTGCCTATGGAAGACTTTATTCTGGTGTCTGATGTAACTAGAAGAAATGCCTCCGTTTAGGAGCATTTAGTCAAAATCAGTCATCAAGAAATTAGTGTTATTCATATAGCTTGAGAATTCCTACTTTCAAACCTCGGATTTTTTTCCGTGAAATCCTTTTAAATTAAAAATACTCCCTTGTACTTAAAACTTTGAAGAGTTAAAAA
Organism: Canis lupus baileyi; assembly: GCF_048164855.1. NCBI lineage: Eukaryota > Metazoa > Chordata > Mammalia > Carnivora > Canidae > Canis > Canis lupus. The sequence continues at coordinate 48,763,079 of NC_132848.1, read as the reverse complement.
TATGTATATGACAGAGAAGAACATGATTTGCATTGGAGTGGCTGGGCCATCCTGAGGTCCACTATCCTTCCCAGAGCACAATCACTCTTACAACACTGCAGCTTGTGTGCACCTAGCAGCAAAACTAAGAATTTAGGAGTCAGTATCTTAGGTGATTGGTGACTACAACAGACGTGCACAGACAGAGGCAGCAAAGTGACGTAGAGGCAAAAGTCACTTTGGGGAAGAATCTGGGACTTGCATTTCTTATTCCCAAGAATAATAACAACTGTGCTCTGCTTTTCTCTCAATGGTTGAGGAGGCTGTTCCATACCTAACCTAAAATATTGATAGTCAGCTTCATGCTTCTTTTACTCTCCATTTGCCCGTCACTCTTGAAAAAGCAATATGATTCTATTAAAATGTGAAATCGGATGTCTCAAATGTAGACAGCTGGGAGAATTTCTTTTGTAGCCCGGTGCCTTTAATCCCATCCTAGTTTTAGGGCCATTTGTTGAAGGGATGACCACTGAAATCCTGCATACATGAGGGTGGTTTCTAACCAGCTCACAAACCGTGAGATACATTTTGAAGATTACAATTTGCTGCAGTAGGAGAAGGACTGGTGCCCATTTGCAACTGAGTATTCCTCGCTATATTCACAGACTGTTAGAGCTGGAAGGATCACAGGGATGATAGGATCCAGCCCTCCTGTACAGGGCCAGGCTGAAGCCCTCAGGTGTTACCTGGTTTGCCCAAGATCACAAAGCTGGTTTGTGGCAGTTAGGGGACAGGAACCCAGCTCTCCTTTCCAGCCTGTGTTCAGATACGGCACAGTACTGCCTTTGTTCTGAGCTGCTCATTTAATTTTTCTTTAAATTTAATTTTCCCTGCTCCCCATACCAACCAGACTTTTACAAGCAACAGGACAGTAAGGTAACTTGCTACTGAGCTTTTTAGCAAATGATTCATTTCCCTAAATCACTTCTTGTGAAGCAGTGTGTCCTCCACGGCTTCAGCAAGAGGAAAATGTGTTCATTCAGAGGCATGTCTGACTTTCCTCCTGCAAGGTAATCACCTAATGAAAGGTTCTTTCATAATGTCCCTGTATAAGAGGCAGAGATAAAACCAACTTTGAGGGATGTAAGTTGAGACCCTTAAAGAGTGGGCAGTAGGAGCAACCTTATCTCACAACTTCCTGGCTGATGTGTGTTGTCTAGGTTTCAAGCTGGACGTTTTGCTGATGGAGAGCTTTTACTTGACACATTTTGTTGGTCCTCTTTCCAAGGGATATTGGATACCTAGTGCCTACTGACTTTTTTAAGCAATTTCCTCTATCTAGAGTATCAACTCATATATATTTCCTCTAATAGTCTTAAAAAAGAAGCTTTGGGGTAGATTTTTCATATTTGCTTTCCCCTTCCTAGTAATTATCACCACAGAAATCACCTGAATAAAAATAATTGCCAATGGTTACAAGTTAGCTACTTTTTAAAAATTCCTACTGTAGATTTTGTTATAATTTTTATGATGTGCATGGCTAAATGGGTTTACACATTTTCTCAGTGTCTTTCATTACTGTGTTAAATTTTCTATAATGGGGGATCCCTGGGTGGCGCAGCGGTTTGGCGCCTGCCTTTGGCCCAGGGCGCGATCCTGGAGACCCGGGATCGAATCCCATGTCGGGCTCCCGGTGCATGGAGCCTGCTTCTCCCTCTGCTTGTGTCTCTGCCTCTCTCTCTCTCTCTGTGACTATCATAAATAAATAAAAAAAATTTAAAAAAATTTTCTATAATGGGCTGCAACAGGGGATATGTGTATTAGCATCTATAAGTCTTAAACTGCCTTTTTTATTTTGCCAAGTTTTATTTTTTAGAAATTATGAGTAAGTATTCATTGAATTGTACTAAATGCAGGTTACCAATTTTAAGCTGTGAAATGGATTTTTTTTTTTTTAAAGATTTTATTTATTCATGAGAGACACAGAGAGAGAGAGAGAGGCAGAGACATAGGCAGTGGGAGCAGGAGGATCCCTGCGGGGAGCCTGATGTGGGACTTGATCCCAGGACCTTGGGATCACGAGCTGAGCTGAAGGCAGGCACTCAACCACTGAGCCACCCAGGTGCCCCCGAAATGGAATTAGACACATCTTTTAGTCACCTGTTTATTGACTATTGTACTACAAGGGTGTTGTGGGAACATAAAGAAATGTAATATGTGGTTCTCTGACCTGGAAGGGCTTAGAAATGTAGTAAGGGATACTATCCAAGACAGATTCATTTTAAAAAGTAAAGGTCATCAGTTAAAATGACACATGGCTAAGAATTTGCTAGAAAGCAAAGAATAAACTGCTGGTAAGAAGATGTATAAAAACCAGAAAACTATTTTTTTTAAAGATTTTATTTATTTATTTATTTGAAAGAGAGAAGGAAGGGGGGGCAGGGCAGAGAGAAAGGGAGAAGCAGCCCTGCTGAGCAGGGAGCCGATGGTAAGGGAGGGGGCTCCATACCAGGACCCTGGGATCATGACCTAAGCCTAAGGCAGACGTTTAACCAACTGAACTACTCAGGTACCCCTCAATACCAGAAAACTATTATCTCTGTTGTTATTACATAGGGGAGCAATGTTTGGGCTTTGAAGAATCCTCACTATTAGTAAGAAATACCTATTGTAGAGAATGTACAGTTTGAAACATTAATTATCTTACTGTTATGTAAACTTTTATAAACTGTTCTATTTAACCAAAGTGGAATTAGTGACATTCCTAAGTTTGTAAGAAGTGGTTGTGTCCTAAAGTCAAAATTAAGGTTAAGAGATTAAGTCTCGGGGATCCCTGGGTGGCTCAGCAGTTTAGCACCTGCCTTTGGCCCAGGGTGCAATCCTGGAGTCCTGGGATTGAGTCCCATATCAGGCTCCCTGCATGGAGCCTGCTTCTCCCTCTGCCTGTGTCTCTGCCCCTCTCTCTCTCTCTCAGTCTCTCATGAATAAATAAATAAAATCTTTAAAAAAAGAGATTAAGTCTCACTACTTGATGATACAAAATAAAAACAAAAATGGACATTTATTGTTGGCTAGTCTGCCAGGTACTCTTCTAAATGCTTATATGAAAAAAAACAAACAAAAAAAAAAACCAAAAAAAAAAAAAACAAAAAACAAAAAAAATAAATGCTTATATGTGTAATCTAACTTATTTCTCAGAATAATCCTTTGAAATAGGTTCTAATTTTATCCCCATTTTACAGATGAAGGAACTGGTTTAATTAGCTTATATTAGTAAGGTAGCTGAGTAGGGTTCCTGCACTTAGCCCTCCCGGCTCCAGAGTATCACAGCTTGACTACCACATGTGCTTTTTGTAGAAACATTTCACCAGTACTTAAAGCCTCATGGGTTGATCTAACTTTATAATGAGTGGAATTAGCTTTGATTTTTCAGCTGTATTTCTCTCAATAGATAGAGGACAAATTTTTAAAAATGCATTTGCATTTGCCCTTTGTGGGTTTTAGGCCCTAGATGAGCATTTAGCTCCTCTAATTTGTCCACTGGTGAATTACAGATGCCTAGAGACAGGGAAGGTAGCTCTTTTCCCCTGTGGAAATGTATGCCCTGTAAAACTAGAAAGCATGTTAATTGGCCTTAGAAATAGGTTTTGGGATGCCTGTGTGGCTCAGCGGTTTAGCGCCGCTTTCAGCCCAGGGCCTCATCCTGGAGTCCCCAGGGTCAAGTCCGACATCGGGCTCCCTGCATGGAGCCTGCTTCTCCCTCTGCCTGTGTCTCTTCCTCTCTCACTCTCTCATGAATAAATAAATTTTTTAAAATATTTTTAAAAATAGGTTTTATGAAAATTTAGAATGAGGATCTGCAAATTTAAAATGATAGTGACTAGAATTTAATTTTAAGAATAGAAATCGGTGCCTTTTTTTTTTTTTTTTGGCATTTTTACCTTAATTCCCTTTTAAAAGTCTCCAGATGTGTGTTATTCATTAAGAAAATACTTTGTGAAAACCTCATCCATGTTTTTGTGAACTTTAGATTGGACCTGAGTGGCATCTAATAAAAAGACGATTGGGTCAGAGTTTTCAGAGCATTTTTACATTTTAAAAATAAATTTTAAAATTCTATTTCTGATTCTAACTATTGTCATTAATTTTCTAAGTTGTTTGGACCACATCTGTTGCTTGTAGTCTGATTATCCAGTGGGAGGTGTTAGCATGGCTCTTTTTCCTGTCCAGTTGCTCATAGACCACACTGCCCTGCTGACTCCTCCTACCCTTGTTAATGGGGTCCATCCCCAACTTGCAACCATCTCTTCCACTGTTTTCTAGTATGAAACCTTAGAGTCATTCAGCCAGGCCTGCTAAACTTCTGTATATTCTGTGTTCATTCATAGAAAGATCTAGTAAAGTGTCTGGCAGATAGCAGGTAGTTAATAAATGTTTATTCATTCCTTCTAGTCACCCTTCTCATGCCCCTTCTCATGTTAGTTACCCTCTTCCATTTTGGTTCACCCACGTGTATCCGGTTCAAGGTCTGAACATGAAGCTTTTGAAGCTTCTTGTAATAATTAATTTCCGGGGCAGAAGGATCTTTCATTTATTTTTTTAAAAGACTTTATTTATTCGTGAGAGAGAGAGAGAGAGACAGACAGACAGGCACAGACAGAGGCAGAAGTAGGCTCCATACAGGGAGCCTGATGCGGGACTTGATCCTAGGTCGCCAGGATCACACCCTCGGCTGAAGGCGGCGCTAAATTGCTGAGCTACCTGGGCTGCCCGGATCTTTCATTTCTTGGAGCTGTTAGGTGTCTGGTGGGTACCACTCAGCATATTGGTTTTGTCTGAACTGAAAGCCTCTTGAAGACAGTTGTCTTGTTTTGTTCTTCCCTATCTACCCTAGTGCTAAGCTGCTAAGCATTTGATTAGGTGCTAAAGAAATATTTACTGTCTGATTAATAGACATTGTATATTCTCTTCAAAGGCAAAAATTCATAGTATTACCTAGGTGAGTTTGTTGGGAGATTATGTCCAAAATGAAATGAGGGAAAACTATCTACTTTTCACTTGTGTCTTTAGAACCTCATTCTGTTTCCTGAGGCTAGGATTACCTAAAATTCAGGCCCACCCTTAAGAAGACCATCTACTGGTCACACTTCTGAAATCCTTGATTTTATTATATGCTTTTTGATTTAGGACCCTTTAAGCAGTTAGGATAAAGGAATCTGAAAATCAAATTTTTGCTTAAGAACTAGATAGTGAAAAAAAAAAAAAAAAAAAAGAGCTAGATGTTGGGGCAGCCCGGGTGGCTCAGCGGTTTAGTGCTGCCTTTGGCCCAGGGCCTGATCCTGGAGATCAAGTCCCATGTCAGGCTCCCTGCATGGAGCCTGCTTCTCCCTCTGCCTGTGTCTCTGCCTCTCTTTCTCTCTCTCTGTGTCTCTCATGAATAAATAAATAAATCTTAAAAAAAAAAAAAAAAAAGAACTAGATGGTGAACTCTAGTAATTTCACAGAGAAGCACTTTAATAGCTAACATTTGTGTTTTCTTGCAGTATGTTTTACTATCTAACATTTTAGAAAAAAAGAATTGAAGAAGTTAGACCCATCTTTAGGGCTTCCTGTTTTTATTTTCTGTGGCTTAAAAAAATACCTTACTGGAAATCTTCTTTTATTTCTCTAATAATAGAAATGATAGTCATAACAAATTTGCTAAGTGGAGTTTCTTCTGGTCCCCATTTTTGTAGGATTATTGAGCATTAGATCTAGCTTGGGGGTTAAATTCAGATTTAAGGCTTGATAATTCTGGTCAAAATATGCTCTGAAATTACTGGATTGAAGAGAAAATGATCAAGCTTGCCCTGACTGTGGTTTTGATAGCTAGTAGTATGTGGCTCTTAAAAAATATGAAAAATTAGAAGTATCATCAGATCTTTACCTGAAAACTTGAGCTGAAGAACCTGACCTGGCATTCTTGGGTTATTTAAAGTGTTAGGTTTTTTTTTTTTAAAGTGTTAGGTTTTTAAAAATCCTATTATATATTGCTTTTCTGATTCTTTGTTGTTTTATGTCTGATTTTTATTTCTCTAAATGTATCACTTGTTACCTCTCTATAATCAAATATATTTTGAGTATGGAGTACATCTTTACTTATCCTCTATTTGGAAACCTAGAGACTGAATTGGATTATAGGTTATGGGCCTGTTCTGAACTTTTAGGTTTATTAACTTATTTTAGTATGCAACATTCGTGACAAGTACTATTGTTATTCCTAGTTTATAGATGAGGAAACAAAGACACTTGCCAATGGCCAAATGTTTAACTATACCTTGTACTGTGTACTATCTCCAATGTGTGCAGAGCACTAACCTATTCACTGTGCTGAGGGAGAAGGTGTTCTAGGTAAGCATATCTGAGCTGTCTTAGGACAGCTTGCCTTTCCACCGTACTGTGATCTGCTGGGGAGACTTGAATCAATAGAGCCAGTTACAGCTTTGGTTCTGAGCTTTATACAAAATTTGGATTTTCTAAAGTTGATAGCCACCAAATATTCCTGGTATAAAAATATAATTAGCCCAGTTTACCAGTTAATTCTGTGCAAAATCTCATCAACAACTAATTGTTAGTCATGCCTTCTTTAAAATAAATTGTCACATTTGTTAATTTGTCTGAACTTGCATGCAGAAAGGCAACATGTAAGAAAGTAATTAGGTAGCATTCTGGAAAATTCCATAGTTCTGACTCAGAGTGAAGCCTGTCAATTTTCAATTTTCAGGAGTCCCTTTGCACAAATCTTGCATTGCCATTAATAATTATATGTTTCTAAAAGGTGATTACTAGGAGTTATTGTTTAATGGACTGGAGTTTCCGTTTGGGAAGGTAAAAAAGTTCTGTAGATGGGTAGTGCTGATGATTACACAATAATATGAATAGCCTGAGTGCCACGAAACCGTACACCTAAAAATGGTAACAATGGTAAATCTTGAGTATATTTTAACCACAGTAGAACAAGATTTTTTTTTTTTAACACAAAAAGGTAATTATTTCACCCAGGCCCAGATGAGTGAGGGTTGTCACTTTGTGTGATTTGCTGTTGATGTCGGGTGATACAAGCTAACAGAGAAAACAGCAAGGTTTGTGAAGCTGGCATAGGGAGGCAGCTCTAGTTTAGTAGTAAAAAACGGCCAACGGGAGCCAAACTGCCTGGTTGTATGTACCGGCTCTACTACATACTTGCTGTGTGACCTTGAATAAATTACTTGGCCTTTCTGGGCCTTGTCCCAATTGAAAAGTGGGGATGGTAAGAGTGCTTATTTCGTGGAATTACTGTGAGGATTAAATGTGATAATAAAAACACTTAAAAAACTACCGGTCACAAAGTAAGTGCTAAATGGTTAATAAAGAAAGATCTAGTTCTGAGTTCTACATGATATTACTGACATAAATATATCTATAAATGTAAGTAAGTATAAATCACACATTTATTTTTTATTTTGTTTTAAAGGTAAAAGAAATAGGGGATTACTTTAAACAACACCTCTTACAGTCCAGGCACAGAGGAGCATTTGAACTGGCTTACACTGGCTTTGTGAAACTCACTGAAATACTAAACAGGTAAACAAAACAAATATCCTTTTGTGTATGTTTTTAAAAGACTAAGTGTATGAACCATGAATCTTTTGATGTTTAAAAGAATAAGAGTTAGTTGGCTTCAAACTCTTGGAAGAAATTGTTTTCTTAGGTTTCATTGTATGATTTACTGCAGATGATTGAGTGAAATGTCCAAACCAAGTTGTTCTCTCATTGAAAGGTGATTTGAAGCAAACTCAAAGATTTTGCTAAAAATAGTTTTGAAGTTACCATTTCATTTCATTGAATGAAATGACTGTTTTGTATGTTTGAAAATTACTTGGCATTTGGAATAAAATAAGCCTTCCAGTTTTTTGGATTTGTGTATATTACAGACAGAGAAACACTTAAGGATTTTGTATTTTTCTTCATAATTTTATCTTATAGAAAATTGTAAAAGAAAAGTAAACAGGCCAAAACCTATCAAGGGTTTTTCCCCCTGGAAAAATACTTAGGTAGATTTCATATATTTAGCCAAATGTATTTTTTTGACGTTATAGGTGCTGATAATTTCATTCATTCATATAATAGATTTCCTCCAAAGAGCTTGTAAGGAAACCTTAAATTATTTAATGACTAAGTGTTCATGGCAAGTGTTCTCTAAATAAAAGGTAGTATTTTCCAGGAAAACATTTCCATTGCCTGGAAACTTTTTGAAATGAAGCAGAGTTCTGCCAGTCTTGTAGCCTCAGCAAACATTTTATTTTGGGCTGGTAAGACATCTACTCCCTGAATATTTTTGAAACTTTTTTTTCACACTCCTGGTAAAAACATTTATAGAGCATTTTGCAGTTATGGGCTGCACAGAACATCTTTAAATGATACATTATAAAATGTCCCTGAGGTTAAAATGCTGATCTTGAAAATATTTTATTATCTTTTCAATTCTTTCTTTCCAGTGTAGACATGACTTAGGAATATTTTTTCTCATAACACAGCACACTTCATTCCCTTCAAATCAGTTGTCAAATATATTTTGAATGCTAGTTGTGTGCTTAGTACTGTGTTTGGTTTGAAGGATATAGGACTTCTTTATAAGACAAGGGTCCTCTTCTTTTTTTTTTTTTTTTTTTTTAAGGGTCGTGTTCTTAAAGAGCGTATTGTTTAGTGTAGGAAATAAACAGGGATGAAATTCAAAATATTTAATAGATGGTGCGTCATGAGTACTGACTGACCAGAACAGACACTGGCTGTCAGCACCCACATTGCTATATGTATGGATGTGTGTTAGCTAAATACCAGCCTGGAAAGTAAGACCAACACACTTGGGCAGCCCTGGTGGCTCAGCGGTTTAGCGCTGCCTTCGGCCGGGGGTGTGATCCTGGAGACCCGGGATCGAGTCCCATATTGGGCTCCCTGCATGGAGCCTGCTTCTCACAATGCCTGTGTCTCTGCCTCTCTCTGTGTCTGTCATGAATAAGTAAATAAAATCTTAAAAAAAAAAAAAAAGACCAACACACTTGAGCAAGATAAACAATCCAATGTAATTGTCAAAATTTTACTGAAATTTACAAATTCTGTAGGAATATAGTGAGAGAAAGCAACAGAGGCTGGTAGGACTTAATGGAGGAGGTGGCATTTATGCTAATGCATGATCAAGGTTTAAGTAGATATCAGGAGAAAGGAAGAAACTTTTGAGCAGATGTACAGAGGCTAGAATCAGAATGGCATATTGTTAGGGGAGTGAATAAGCCATCCTTATTGTGGTGGTGGTGGTGGTGGTGGTGGTGGTGGTGGTGGTGGTAGTGCTGGTGGTGATGGTAATGGTGTTAGTAGCCAATACCAAATAACTGGATAGATTGAGACCAAATCAAGGATGTTTAGAAAGTAGGTTTGCTGTAGTGGGGAGGGAAAAAGACATTGAACATTTTTTATCTGAAATAGATGATAGGAAGCATTGTAGAACAGAGAAATAGTAAATTTTGACACAGCGTCTTAGTTCTGTTTATATTCATTCCATTTATTGGCAGTGAGATTGTTTAAAAGTTAATCTCCTTAGCTCTGATCTCTCTCCCCTAAAGTAAGGAAAAGAGGAAAAGAATAAGAAAAAGAATATTTTCCCTATTGACAGCTCTCTGGCTGTTGTTATATAGATGAAGTTTGCATTATAAAACTTTCTACAAGTGGAAAACATCAGTGAGATTGGTGCTGATTGTGGTGTTGGTGTGTAAAAGTAGTTTTCCAGTTGGAACTACTGGGTTAGATAGATTGTAATGGCAGATTATAGTGAGGAGAGCCTGGAATCAGTTATAATGATCTAGGTCTAAGGTGACAAGAGCTTCCTCTGTGGTGATGGCCTTGGGAATGGAGGGAAAGAACTGGTATGTCAGTTAAAATTTAGCCCCACATAGTAACAACTCTACTTACAACTTATTGATGCTTTGAAGGAAGCTGTGGATTTTATTATATTTATAATATACATTTACATAATGTATTTCATGATTTTATGTGTCAAGAATTAGGGGCATGGCTCAGTTGGGTGAATCTGCCAGCATACACTAAATACAGTATGGTGGCATAGGGCTGGCAGATGAACTGGTCAAGAGGATCGAGGATGGCTTTATTCATATTATGGCACCTTGGTGGGATAGCTGGAAGATTGGGCCAGGTTGGGACTACATGTGGTCTCTGAGCAGGACAGTGTTAAGGTAGTTGGCATTCATGTGTGCAGCTGGCTTCCCCCAGAAAGAGTTCTGAGAGAACTAGGCAGGAGAGGCACAGGATTTTCTTTTCTTTTTCTTTTTTTCATGGTCTTTTCTGACATAACCTCAGGAGTCTGATAGCATTGCTTCAGTCACATTCTTCTGGTTGTAAGTGAATCTTAAGGCCAGTCCAGATTCAGGGAGAGAGGAATTAGACTCCACTATGTGTTTGATGCTGAAGTGGCAAGATTGTGTTGCTGAAATACATGTGGGATGGGAGATACTGTGGTGGCCATCTTTGAAAAATGCAATCTGCCACATGAACCAACTGAATGTGAGTGATGGAGGGCACCAGGGAGTCCATGATTGTTTCTATGGTTTGATTGATGGTGACCAGAACAATGGGATTAATGTTAACAAAGACAGGGAAACTGAAAGAGGGAATTAGTTTGATAAAGATGAATAAATTTGTTTCGTATGTGTTGTATGTGAGATAATAATGGCATATCCTGATGGAGATATTTAAGTCAAACTTGGAGATAGAGATTAAGTTTGGGAGATATAACAGAAACAGAAATGTAGGTTTAGGAGCTGTCACTGTAACCATCATAGTTAGGAGGATTGTAGTCTTTAGGGGACAGTGTAAAAGGAGAAAAGAACAGAGGACCAAGGACAGAGGCTTTTGAACAGCTGTATGTTGGGTGGTTGAATGGTACAGTTGAAGGTATTCCAAATAAATGGAACAGAGAGACTAGGCAAGGCCCAGTGCCCAGTATCTCAGGCACTCCTAATCTGCTTTAAAAATCTCTTCATGGTTGTCACTCTTGGCTTTTAACCTGTTACAAGTTCTCAACTGTTGCTTCCAAACCAAGTGGTTCTTGGTCTCTTTGGAGACATTTCAGATCTGCTGAACAGAATGTTTTGCAAAGAACATCTTTACAATGTGTGTGGCTTCCTTTTGTTTGGCTTTTATTCTTAAAAGAAAATGTGTTTCTTTTGGATCCTTTTGAAAGCTTTTTATAACCTCTTAAGTTATGAAAAAGTTATTTTTCATACAACTTTTTAGAAGTTTGCAAAAAGAAATCTGGGCTTTCATGAAAATCCACTGAAATGGAGGCCAACTGCTGGCCACCTCTTGAACTACAGCTGTGTTGGGAAGGAAGCACTTAAAGAGATTAATGGATAAATAACTGAAGAGTTAAACATGAGCCACATTGTTTGAATTGGTTTTTAATAGGATTATTCAAAATGTCTTCAAATGTAAACTGACTTCACTATTAAACAATCATCTAAGAATAAATGGGAATGGGAGATGCTATTTTTCTTTTTCTGGGAACTTTTCAAAAGCAACATTTGCACATATACACACATAAACAGTATATTATTTTTTTAAAATATGATTTTTGTATATTGTGCTTTCTATTTAGAATTTGACGAAACATGTATACTCTGAAAACGTAAGTACGTGCCTACATATTTGATTGAAGTGGTTAGGTACATTCAAGTCATAACTCGAAGGTTAAGTTTCTGATGAAATTTATATTTGCTTGTTTACCCTTTATGACCTTTGTATTTTAAGTTGTTTTTTCAGTGAAAATGAATAGACTCTTAAAGTAGGGTGTTAGGCCAGGGACCCTGGCTTTCATTTGTACAACCATGAATTAATCTTAACTAAGGGGACTAAATTATTGACTACAATTCTTAATGTAGAAGGGAGATTCGTGAATGCTTAATATTGTCTTCTGCATATATGTGAATTGTTCTGTGTATTGAAATGTAACTTAACCTACAACCATTTACTGTAATAATTACAATCATTAACAATTATTGGCCTGAAAATATGAACTACTGACATTTAGCAGAGTTTGTCATAAAATGGTAATGCTAACTTGTGGATGTCAACAATGATGGTAGAAGTAATTTAAATATGTATTTAAAATTTCATCAATTAATTATAGCTACTATAATTTAAATTCAATAGAAGACTTCTTATGAACAATTGAATTATAATAATGAAAATATAATTTCCTCTACTTCACTGGAGAATGAAAGACTGAGTCTCTATGGAATATGTGATTGAGAAAGAAATAAATATAGACTGTACTGTATGAGATTTGGTTAAAAAGTCATTCAACTCGTGATATACAATCTTGTCTAAACTTTTATTCACATCTCTTTTGGCAAATGTGTCTAAATAAAACACTTTTATTTCTTAGTGCCCTATGAATTTTATTTAAAACATTAATAATTAAATAAAGAATAACTAAGTTACAGTCTACTCTGGAAAACCATACTTATTCTTTATATAGAGAGGAAATCTTTTAAATTTCCCATTTCTGTAGCAGATTGAAAGGATTTGTGGAAAACTAGGGTGTCTTAACATTTAAATTCTAAATCTTGGTGTCTTTGGTTTTCGGCCTTTGAATTTTTATTTTTAAGCCCACTCCATAGTTGAGTCAGGTATTACCTTCTTTCTGGAACTTTGAATAACTTGTTTTTAAAGTTCTTATAGTAATACTGAGTCATTTAGACATAATAACAGAGAACTCTTGTTCTCAGTGAGTAACCTCTATCTCAGCTCTGTTAGTAAAGTCCCAAAGTTTTCAATATTCATTTTTCTCCTTGATCTCAGAGAATGGTTATATTAAATATTAAGGGAACCAACAATCTAATCTGCCCTTATAACCACTTTTTAAAATCCACTGTATCTTGCCCTTTCCCTATGGCCTTCTTATTGGTAATTCAATTTAGATTTGGTCACTGTTGTTACTGCTTGTGCCTGAAGCTCAGTCTTCAAAATAGCCCCCTGATGTTTTAGCCTGCAGTAAACCTCAACAATATTTGATGATGGTGAGGGAGGTTAAGATGACTTCTGTTGATATGTAGCTTTCTCACTGGATCTCATTTGGGCAAATCATTTTTCAGGCTTAAAGTTTCTCCATGCTTCAGGGTTATGTTACCTTTTTAAAATGTGTGTGCACATGCACACAACCTTCACAGACATCTGTCACTGTTTAGTTTAATTGAAATAATAAACATGAACCTTGAAATAATAAACATAATACTTGACCAGAGAATGAATAGAGAATTTAGCTTATGAAATAATTGGAGATTGGGAAAAATCTCTAAGTTAGGAAAAATAACCATACTGAAAGAGTTTGAGGAAATGAAGATAACATTTCTCAATTAACAATAGTAATAAAACTAATCAGAACTCAACAAAAAATAACTGTGTTAGCATACTTAGGTGGACGGATGAAGCCATCGGAAAGCCACTTTGTAGCCAGGGAACCTGATTTACTGGCACAAAATAGTCTAATGACCAATTAGTTGGGTATACAGCATATATAATTTGATTTCAGTCTGCGGGTTTTATGCTTATCTTAGAATACTTATCCACTATGAGTGAGATAGCCTTGTGGATAGAAAGTGGACTAATCTGCTTATGGAACAATAATTTGCTCCAGTGATTTGTTCAAGACAACACAAAGGCCTAAACAGTAGTGATGGCCTGCCCTCTTCATTTCTCTTACTTTTAGTAGAGATTCAGGCCATAGCCCCTTAACGTAGGAAAAACAAAAACCAAAAAACATCTCCTACCCACGGCAGTCTTTTTTTTTTTTTTTTTGGACACTGTTGAACAGGATAATCAGAATGATCTGATTCCTCCCACCCCATGCTCTCAACCACCACCTTCTTCTGTGTTTAGAAGAAAGAATATTGAGGTATGAATTGGAGCTGAGCTCCATCTACCAGCTTTGTTGACAAGAGGAAAGCTATTTAACCTCTTTGGGTCATGTGTCCTCCCTGATGAAATGAGAGGGTTCAGCTTTCTCGGGTGTCTTTCAGCTCTGAGTGTCCTACTCATTGTACAGTGCTGCTCTAGTTTCTGATTGGGAAAGTCTAGTCTGATAGAGGGCATGAAAGATTGGGGGAAGTTGGATCATTTTTAGTAAACATCCTTTAGAACTGGTAAACCATCTCTTAGGAGTATTTTGTGGATTAATGACATTTAATGAGAGGTTTTTATGAAGAACCTTGAATCCCTTGTAAGAATGTTACAATTTGTATGATGTACTCAAGACTTAAAGACATTGTGTATTTTGTATTAAGTTGACATGGAAATGAAATAAAACAAATGATCCTTCAGAGGAAGAGGATGCCGTTCTTTGAGTGGAGAGGCCTTTGCTAGCAAACGCTGGATTGGAATTCCCCATGGCCGTGGCTGGGATTGCATAGAGCTGGCTGGCACAGAGAACCAAGGACTGCTTCACTCAAGAACCTTTCCCTTTTCCTTGCTGACCTCTGGAGGGTATAATGAGGAACCAAAACAAATAACTAGAGTTGTTGCATTGTTCTTGGGAGCCTTGCATGGTTCCATTTGTACCTCTCAATTCCTTCATTATCATAGGACCAGCAACTCGAGTTTTGAAATCACTTCCTTAGAAAGTCATCTTTCCTTGCTGGAGAGTAGACAGAAGGTTCATTGACTATTCAGAGCTCTAGGTTAGGCTATTGTGTTTTTATAGGCACAGTGGCTTCACCATTAGAAGCTTTAAACTTCCAGCCCTCCTTTTCTACACCTGTTTTGTTTTGTTCCAATTATCTGCCTAACTGAAGGCACAGCTAATGTGCAGCCTCTGGCATCAACACTAGTTGTCTTTGCCTAATCGTTTGATAAAAGATTTTTTGAATCTCTACTGTGTACCAGATGTTGTGTTAGAAACTCTCTGTTTGACCATTGAGAGTATGATGTGGTGGGCCAGAGAGTTGCTGTGAACTTAGAGAAAATTACTAGAATCTGAAGTCAAAACATTTAACTCTGTAGAATTAAGACCTGAACAAAGGACTAAGGCCATGATGGGGCTCAGTGTTTTAGGGGATATTCTTTCTCTCTTTTTTTTTTTTTTAGTTGGGGGACATTCTTATCAGGAGCTTTGGGTACTTAATGTAATTTAGAGTCAGAGCTTGCTTTTATTTGGAACAGGAACCCAGGTAATAATGTCTCATTGAATTTCAAAGCAATTTTTTAATTCTTTTATTTTCATTTTTAGGCACTAAAAAATCAAGTGCTTTGTCCGTAGCCACACATCTAGTTAGTGACCAGTTGAACTAGCACTAGAATCCAACTTTTTTTGTAACTTCATATTGCTTCAGGGTGTAGCAGTTCAACAAAAGCTTCATTGATCACCTGTTATATATAAGAAATCGTGATGGGCAGACATCATAGAAAAAATGTTGATAAGACATGGTTCTTGTTCTTAGAGGAACTTGGAGCCCAGCATTTGAATCTTTGGGATTAGAGAAGTAAACTAGATGATCTACAAGGCAGAAATGAAAGGGTCAAGAAAACATTGTACTTGCTGAGCTTTCTGTCCCAGGTGATGAGAAGAATAATCAGGGTTACCTCTGGCTTTAATGGTGGCACCTCTTATCATTGGAAAACACTTTTGTTCATGTTTTCCTTTCCAGTTACCATACCCCTCCTTTCTTTGTCAACCTGGTTTTTTAGAAAGGCACCCTTAACAGAGTTGCTAAGTTATGGGTTGTTCATTTCTTCAACAGGTATTTATTGAGTTCCTAATTGGGTGGCAGGCAGAGACAAGTAGAGAAGACAGAGAGTGTCCCTGGTATGGAGTTTATAGATAACTCCATGTTAAAGGACATTTAGAAATTAGTAAGAAAACTATCAGATAGTAATAGGTAATTTGATGTGATAAAGTTTGGTGGTAAGGAAAAATGTCTCTTTCCTTTATGCTAAGGAAGTATGTCTTCCTTTATGGAAAGGAAGCATTTAAGGAAAGGAAGCATGTCTTTTCCTTTATGCAAGGCTTGAAGGACAAGCAGCAGCAGCTTTCTGGGAAGAGCTTTCTCAGCAGTAAGATGAAGTTGAATGAGCTTATTCCAAATATTTAGGATTTTGTGAATCCTAGGATAAGGACTCTGGATTTTATGCCCTGGGATATTTTTTTTTTTTTTTTTTTCTGAGAGTCTCCAGTCACATGGATATAAAAATAAAAGGTATCTTGAGAATTGTGCAAACATTAATATATATGGATCCCAGTAAGTAGCTTTAAGATCATCAACAAATAAGATACATAGTGTGCGTTATGGGGTTATATATAGAAAAAGACAGAGGAGCTAGAATAGGACATGTGAGAAACAACATGAATGTGTAAAATAAATGGAGATAACGTTTTTGTTGCCAGAAAGTAAAGTATGCTATATCTCTCCATGCTGTTTTTATTCTCCTCTTGACTCTTTTCTTACCCTGTACTTGGAATCTTAGATCCATTTGTTTGGTGTCATCAGTGGATGATTTTTGGCTAGCGCATGGAATATTTATTTATTATTAAAAAAATATTTTATTCATTTATTTGAGAGAGAGAGCATGAGTGGGGAGAGGAGCAGAGGGAGAAAAAGATTGAGCAGGGAGCCTGACTCAGGGCTCAATCCCAGGACCCTGGGATCATGACCTGAGCTGAAGGCAGATGCTTAATCTACTGAACCACCCAGGCTCCCCAGTACATGGAATATTTAAAGCATGAAGCTTGTGAAAGCAAAAATTTCCTTTTACATTGTGGGTAATTTTTCTCTTCTAAACCTAAATGGTATGCTGCCCCAAGTGTAAGGGTGTAGCGCCCCCACTCCAGTTCAAAGTCAACAGTCAAACTTGATTTTATATTGTAAGCAGCTAAAGCTTTGCTTTACAAAACTTTGAACTTGAGTGAGTGAGAAAACTGGAATTGCTCATGACAGCATTAATATGGTAGACATTTGGAGATGATTCTAAATTATCAGGTTATCCTTCTACTTTCCCTGAAATCCTCACTCTATTTTTGTTTGTTTAAGTGTAATTAGGTACGTGTTTTTCAGTTTCCTTTGTTTTCATCTGTATGAAGGAATCAAAGTCTTATTTTGGATATCAGACCAGTACCAATTATTACCTCCATGGTTGCCTGTGTATCATTTACTCTGATGTGATATGCACAATTCGAGGATTCTAAGTGTGCTATTTTCAATAGCCAGGCTAAGAGTGTTATTTTTTGAAATTATTGTTCGTAACTGTTTTCACTCAGATGGTGGTTATGACTGATGATGTTCAACTTGAGTAAACATGCATCATTGGCTTTGTATCAGGATTGGGAACAAATTCTGGTTTTTGACCCCCCAAATAAACTCCTTTTTTTTTCATTTAGAATCATTTAAATTATTAGCAAATAAAAATAAAGTGTAATGAGGAAGCATAGTAGGGTAAAAGTTTATTAACAATTAGTAAATAAATAGCTTTATTTTCATTGGCACTCATTTTTCTCAAGCCAGTAACTTATTTAGTTGAATGAAGTTTCATTTGGAATTGCTCTTACACCTGGCAAAATGGAAGTCTATGTTTATGGGAAAAGGAAAGGATTTTCTTCCTTCTTGTGCCCTTAGTGATAACAGCTTGGTAAATAAAGTATTATTTGGGAAATGAAGATATTGTCAAAGGCTTGACCTTTACTCAATTGAGGTTACATATAATTACTTTCCTGGCAATTGAGTCTTGATAATTTTCTGGGAATTTTGTTTTGTATATTGGATTTAAATGTACTTTGCATTTAAAATGTGAAATTAGTTGCTTTGTGTTTGCAGGTGAAATAATTTCTTTAAGCCAGTGGTGAGTCATTCAGTTAATGTAGGAAAGTTTATTAACAGTCATAAATGTTCCCAGTTGTCCAAGGGAATTGGAATACTTCCAGAATGAGTGAGACAGAGCTCGCGTCAAGGCAGTTACAAATAGTTATCTCCTGTGGTTTTTCTGTGGGATGTTTTAATTCTCCAGCTAGCTTTCCATCCGTATCACTCAGTTTGTTTAAAACAACTCTAACCCCCCACCCTGATAGTATATGTTCAGGGATTCAAATCAATCTGAGGGATAACCTGAATAAAACGTGATTAGGAAGGTAAATTTCTTAAAATCCATATACTCTGATAATACATTCCAAAGTCACAGGAACATGCTTTCTGAATTATGTGTGATTTGGAATTTTTATTTTCTTTTCCCTTTCCTGGGCATAGCATAGTGCCAGGCAAACTACTAGATACTTAGTAGATCTTTTTCCCAAATGAATGAATGAAATCCACTGAAGCAAAGAATAGAGGGTTTATAGTATATCTGTCATGGGCAGGTTGCAGCAGATACAGAACTGAATATAGGACAAGCACCTTCAAGTAAGGGCTTTGGTGTCAATCTACATTTTAATTCTCCCTCTGTCACTTACAAGCCTTTTAATGTTGGAGAAATTATTTAATTTCTTTTTTTTTTAACTTGATTTTAAAAACTAGGATTAAAGATTTGAATGTACTGGTAAATATGGTGAACTAATCAACAATCGTATAGCTGGAGGAAGACTGTTCCAGGTAGAGAGAAGGTCAGGTGCCAAGGTCTTGAGAGGCATGAACTTAGAGTATTTAAGGAGCAGCAGGCAAACAATTTGTGACCAGAGTAGAATAAGAAAAGGAATTGTAGAGGATAAGATCAAAGAGGTAATGAGGACTAGATACTATAAGATGTAGTAAGGACTTCGGCTTGTATTCTGAGTAAAATAGAGCCTTTGGAGGGTTTGTGAACAGAGGAGTGTTATGATCTGGCCTTTTAAAAGGATTACTTTGTTTTTTTTTTTTTTTTTTTTTTTTTTTAAAGGATTACTTTGATTGCTGGGTTGAGAATAGACTATAAAAATAAAAGCAGAGAGACCAGTTAGGAGGTTACAGTTTTATTGTAATTTAAGAAAGAGGTGATGATGGCTTTTGAAGACTGGTGGGGATGGGAACAGTGATCTGAATCTGGATGTAATTTGAAGGTAGAACAGAATAGACAGGATATATTGACCGATTGGATTTGGTATTTGAGAGAGAGAAAGAAAAAAAAAGAGAAAAGATGATCCTGAAACTTTTGACCTAGATGTATCTTTCATATGATATGTTGGGGAAGACTGTGGCCAGAGTAGATTTTTAGAGGAAGACCATCAGTTTAGTCTGGGGTATGTTGAGCTTGAGGTGTGTCTAATAGATACCTCAAGATTGAGACTGCTCTGGGTCTACTTAATTTTGCAGAAGCATGTTCTTTAGAATTTTCTTTTCATGAGGATCTCTGGGAGGCCAACTTACTATTTGTCTCAAATTGTCTTTATCTTACCTCCACTTTTTTTTTTTAAGATTTTATTTATTTATTCATGAGAGAGAGAGAGAGAGAGGCAGAGACACAGGCAGAGGGAGAAGCAGGCTCCATGCAGGGAGCCCGATGTGGGACTCGATCCTGGGACTCTAGGATTACGCCCTGGGCTGAAGGCAAACACTAAACCGCTGAGCCACCCAGGGATCCCTTACCTCTACTTTTGAATGTAGTTTAGCTGGGTATAGAATTCTGGTTAACAGTTATTTTCTCTCAGTGCTTTGAAGATACTATGTCTTTTATTATTGCCAGTGAGAAACTTGTCTTTGGTAAAATTGATTTCCCTTGTAAGGTATCCTATTTTTTCTTTCATCTCCTGTGGCTCTTAAGGTTTTCTTTTTTTCTTTTTTTTGCTTTTAAGGTTTTCTTAGTCACAATTTCACTGTGACATGCCTAGGTATGAGTTTATTTACTTGGAATGAGTACTTGGAATATACTTTAAATCTAAGATCTTGTGACTTTATTCAATTCTGGAAATTTTCTAGATATTTCTTAGAGTATTTTTCTTTTGACATTCCCACTTTATGTAACCTTGCTTAAAGTATATTGGTTTCTCTGGAGCTATCATGTGTATGTATGTACACACATACATATATGTGTGCACATATATATTTTGTGTTTTTGTCTTCTTTCTCTGTAATGTTCTGGGTATATTTCCTGGAAAACTGTTGTCTGAGTCATTAATTCTCTAGACTTTATCTTATCTGTTACCTTTTTTGGAAGTACATTTTTATTTCCAGTGTTTCCTGTATCTTTTTCTTTCATAAAGATTTTATTTAGTTAGTTAGAGTAAGTATGAGCAGGGGAGAGACAGAGGAAGAGAGAGAGAAAATCTCAAACAGACTCTGCACTGAGCCTGACTCAGGACTCCATCTCACAACCCTGAGATTATGACCTGAGTTGAAATCAGGAGTCAGATACTTAACCGACTGAGCCACCCAGGCCTCCCCCAACCCCATTTTTCATAATTTCTTCCTCTTTTTAAATAGAAGTTATTCCTTATCTCTTGAGTATTCGTAACAGTTATTTTAAAGTCTTTGTCAGACTGTTCCATAAAAATAAGTTTCATATGGATTGACTTTATGTTCAAATTACTGCTTTTTAAAATTGATTTTTTTTAAAGATTTATTTATGATAGACATAGAGAGAGAGAGGCAGAGACACAGGAGGAGGGAGAAGCAGGCTACATGCCGGGAGCCCGACGTGGGACTCGATCCCGGGACTCCAGGATCGCTCCCTGGGCCAAAGGCAGGCGCTAAACTGCTGAGCCACCCAGGGATCCCCTAAAATTGATTTTCTTCATATAAAACATCTCTGTGTTTTAAATTTTGATTTACTGACTATCTAATTGGGAGTCTTTTTGGTCTCTACTTATTTTCCTTTGGCTCATTCTTCTCCATCAGAGAAACTAGATTAGATAGTGGCATTTTGGGTCTCGTCTCCCACCCAAAGTTATACTGGGAATATTACAGATCTGGTCATCAAGCTAGTAGTCAGCCTGGTTTGGGGTTTCCCTGGGCCCGTGACTTTTCCTACTGTTGCAGTTCTGGCAATAGCCTTTCTCCAACTTCCTTTCATGGGAGAGGAAGCCCTAAAATTTCCCACTTCCTGGGCCTGAGGTGAGTTACCCTTCAGGAACTGACTTCTTGGCCATCATTGCTCCTTTCAGAGCTGTAACCCCAACAGATCTCTGGTATCAGCACTCTTGCTTCTTTGCATTTCTATTCTGTTTTACTCAGAGAATTACCTTGTTTTTGACCTCAGTTGGTTTTGGGGTTCTATTTGAATATTTTGGTTATTATTAATATGTTTTGGGGGGCATGCCTTGTTAAAATGTAAACCAACAGTTCCATCTCTATCAGTTCAATTGAAATTCTTTAAAGCTTGCTTTTCTCATAATAATAATTATTTTATTTTTTAAGATCTTACTTTTTAAAGTAATCTCTACATCCAAAGTGGGGCTCAAACTTACAACTCCAAGATCAAGAGTCACATGTTCCACTGACTAAGCCAGCCAGTCACCCCACTGATAGGTAATAATTTTAGAAAACCTGTTCAGTACATATTAAATACTTCACCAGGACAAACTAATTTAATCTCACCCCCCCCCCCCAAAAAAAAAAAAAACCTTTCATTTTATAAAAGAGGAAAGTAAAAAATGGGGAGGTTTCATAACTTGTTCTGGATCACACAACTATTAAGTGGCAGAGTGAGGATTCTAAACTAAATAACTTGGCTCTGTAGTCTGTCTTCCTAGCCACTGTCATGTACTCTCCCACCTGGCCGTTGGGGAAAATCAGACCTTTTCACAGACTTGTTTGTTGCAAAGTAAGATAAGATGTGAAAAGTCTAGTGTTGTATCTGATGTATAATAACATTGAGTAAATGTTTATTTTTCTTTCCTTAGTGGCAGGCAAATATATTTTCGGTGTGACAATTTAAACAAAACTTGTAAGTTCATTTAGTTTAAAATATAGCATGTTTCATTTTAGTAAGAAGGGTAGGAATTCTATTATTGGACTAATTTTCTTGTGTGGCTGTGGGGACAGGACTGGCCTGGGAGAGATGCAGAGCTAGGAAGCTAGGGAATCAGAGAAATAGGGTACAGTGCAAAGTCTAAATTGAAAACCAGACAACTGAAGGATTCTACAGAAAATCTGGTGATCCTAGGGAATTCCAGATCAAGATACTATGTGGACTAGATGGGAGGAGCTGGTGCCTTGAGCATTTCCCAGAGCTCCTGAGGTTCCTGTATCCTTGGGAGTGAGCCAGAGAGGACTCTGGTGAGGGTACTTTGCCAGCCTTGACCTCTTTGAGTGTTCACTAACCTTTGTTTTCAATTCCCCAAATTAACAAGGAGCATTTAGTCTTAGTGTGCAACACTCAAGGGAATAAATCAATTGGTTAGCTGTTTATAGGTATGATAGCCAAGAATCTAAATTAGGGAATTGCCTCTGGGCCCTGAAACAACTATTTCCTCCTTTCCTGCTTCGCCAAGCCTACACATCTGGGCCTTCCACCATTCTGCCTGCACATCCTCCGAGCCCAGCTCAAATCCACCCCTGTACTGACCCCCTGTATACCTTGTGTCTAGTTCCTTGAAATACATTAGAGACTTTAAGAAAGGAAATGTCCTTGTGAGATATAATATTTGGAGTAAGTTTTATTGATTTGAATGAATAGGGATAAGTGTGGAGATCATAAACAAATGCTTAGTTGGGAATATGGAGAGAGTATGTGTATGTGCCTCTGTGTGTGTGTGTGTGTGTGTGTGTGTGTGTGTGTAGCATGTGTGTTAGAATGGGGACCGGCAAGTATACAGCCTTGCTAAAACAGAAGGCTATAGGAATGTGGAAAAAATTTTAAGGTTAGACTCACGCTGGAATATTTTATTAAGATGGAAAAGGAATTAGATCAAGATTTGTTAACAGTCATGAACCCTTGTAAATTCAGGCAAGGAAGGATGATGCATGGTGAGGTGGCCTGGTCTCATCTCAGACCTGCCTACACTTTTCAGATTGGTTGGTTTTGCTAGAACCTCTGTGTGCTAGGTCTAGGAGGCTCAGGCGAGGCTCATGGGCAGTGTTGAGGAGCATTACTGAGCTAGTATTTATTGTACTCGTATTTTAGTCACTTGAAAAGAAAATAAGGAAATAGGAAAATACCCCTTCTTTCTTACAGTTCCTTTTCCCTCTTAGTTTTTCCTATATAGTCAATCCCTATAGAAGACTTGACCATAGACTGCAACATTATCTATAAGCCAGTCCTACATTCCCAATGGCCCTGTGGTGGGGAAAATAACAGGTAAATGAAATCTATATGTAATCTTAGATCAAGTAGTTTTTACTTTATTTACCTCTGTGACTCCAATTTTTTGGATGGATTACATCACAAAAGATGTCTTTTGCTTTGATTTTCCTTTTCTTTTCTCTGTTTACCCATTGCGGAGTAAATTAACCCAAATATACTTAAAAGACTGAAGAATGAGCAAAGGAAGATTATAATCTATAACCATATCATCAGCATTTAAGAGCTCTGGGAAATTTGGATTTCAGTTTTTGATTGAGTAACTGTATGAGAATTATACCATGCTGGCAATGTTAGTAATAAACTAGAAGATGATTCCATGAAACTCAAGGCATTTATCTTAATTTTTAAAAGATACAAATCCAACAATAGTAACTTCAATTCTTATGAATATAAAGATGCAGGAGGACTATTTTTATTATAAAAATTTCAAATATTACACAAATGGATTTTTATTATGAGAAGTTTCAAATGTAAATTTTAGACATACATAATATATAAATATATAAAGCATATAATTTCAAACATACATATATATAAATATATAAAAGTAGCGAGAATAATAAAATGAACCACCTTTGCCCATCACCCAGACTCAACATTTATCAGAATTTTTTGCCACACTTGCTTCATCTATACCTTTCATTATGGCTTACTGAAGTGTTATAAAGTACATTCCTCATTTATTATTTTCCCTCCTAGACACTTTTTAGTGTGGATCTCTAAACAATATGGACACTTTCTCTCATGTCCTGACACAGCCTATAAATAATTCCTTGGTGTCGTATAATATCTAGTACATGTAAATTTCCTCTGTTATTTGAAAATATCTTTTTTGCATTGGTTTTGTGCAAGTTAGAATCTAAACAAGGTTCACACTTTGCATTTAGTTCTTATGCCTTTGGATCTCTTTTATTTCTGTAGTTCAGATTGTTGATGGCTGGTTTTGGTGGCTGAGTGGGATGAAGCACAGGTGGGATGAATTTTGTAAGCCATGTGAAAAGAAAACTTGAAATCACAAAGCTTGGTGGGAGTGGGGAGATTGATTGTAACATTTATGGCTGAAATAATATTTTTAGGCCCATGCCAAACTTAGAAAAAAGTCTTTCAGAGTAGTAGTATTTACATATATTTTGTTTTGTGCAACTAAATTGAATTGCTATTTGGAATATTTAATTAGAAACTGAAGTTGTCTATCTTATATCAAACTAGAATAAGAAAAAAAATCCCACATGTGTTTCTGAGAGATCTAATTCTCACTGCAAATTAGAAATCAGTTATCTTTCTACAGAATGTCTTCCACAATGTAAGAAAATATTTTTTCTTTGGACTTTATCTCTTTATTTTCATGTATTAATTTTAGTTAAATCTAATTACAATCCTCCTAAAATAATTGTCCATCTACCACTGGATATACTGTTTCTTAAGGTAATGTTATAAAATCTAGTAAGGCATAAGGTTAAAAAAATTTTTTAAACAAAATGTTCTTAAGCACTCTAGAATAAAAATATAATAGAGCAGAATCTCACTAACAGGAATGTCCAAATAACCTCAAATTGTTTATGCCAACTTGCTTTATTAATTCTCCATAGGATCTTGTTGAAAATTTTGTAGTAGGCCACATCATTTTGAAAGACATGGAAGTGATTATTAAAATATACCTTAAAATATACCTTAATATGTGTTTTTTTAATATAAATAATCTTTATAAAGATAGAACATAAATTATAACAAAGTTATATTCTCTTTGTTGGAAATCTTGAGTTTTGCAGTATAGATTATAAGAATTTAATTAATGTCAGAACACCAAAACATTTTGACTGGGTATAAGCCATGGTATTAAAGCTTATTTTGCAGACAAGACACATGCTTTATATGCTTTTGTAGGAGGTGGAATCTTTAGTAGCTTCAAATCTTAAGACTTATAATAAAGAGGAAAGGGAGTGAAAAGTAGAAAGAGACAATTTTTAGTTTCCCTCCTTCTAAATGTTAAGAATATTTATTCCTTTCTAACAGTGTTGATGTGTATCAATAGTTTGTACTTTTACCTTCTGGTACTTGATTATTCCAAATGTTTGCTTTATATATGCCTTTTAGGTGCCCCAATGTGAGTTTGCAAAAGCTACCAGAACAGTGGTTATGGAATGTTTTAGAGGAAATTAAATGCAGTGATCCTTCATCTAAACTCTGTGCTACAAGGCGCAGTGCTGGAATTCCTTTCTACATACAGGTACCTATTCATGGGATATAGCTGTTTGTCTTTTGATAATTTGTTTTGTCTTTTGACAATCTCCTTGATGTGTGAGTTAGCATATTGTATAAGGGACAGCTCTGTCTTTTAAGTGCTATAGCATTTGTGGCTTTGTTGTATGTGTGAACAATGTGTTCCCATGAGAGATTTGTTCTTGGAACAAACCCTCTACAAGATCAGTCTTGTAATATGAACAGAGAGTGGTATAGATTTCCGCCTCACTTCTAGGAAGTATACATGTTGCCTTTTTTGTTGAATTAGAAAAAATAGTCTTTCTGTTATTTCAGGACCCTTAAGACTCTGTAAGCAACCAGTATTAACAGTTTCTTTTTAATCCCTCCATAAAATGTCCCATGTGCAAAATAATTTTAATCCTAGTAGTAGCTAACAATTATAAGTGGTTATTTCACATATAATATCTTATGTAATCCTTCTCAAGCCCTATGAGATATGTCCTTTGATCATCCATATATTGTAGATGAAGAAACTTATCTAAGAAGCTTAGGAAAGTCAAGTTAACTTTCTAAAAGCCCCAGAGATAGTGTGAGCAGAGTTAAGACTTACTTGAAGCCCAAGCAGCCTGATTGAATGGGTATGTGTGAGTGTGTTTTCTTTTTTTAATGCAGAAGAAAACATTATACACACTGTTTTGTCCTTGCTTTTTTTTCATTTAACATTATACCTTAAAGAACACTACATATCAGCATGCCCAGATATTACTAGTTGATACAAAAACATTTTATTTCCACAGTGTTGAAATTAAGAGGCTGTCACTCTCATAAATGCAGTGAATAAAAACCAGAGCCCTCATATACTAAATCAGACCCGAACCTAAAAGGCCTTTGTTTAATATTCAGTAAGATATAGTCCAGGAATGGGGGCAGTATAATAAAAGCAATAAAAATAAGTGAAATGAAATCTTTTTTTTTTTTTTTTTTTAATGCCCCTACCTATGTTTTTTTCCTTCTTTTTCTTATTCCTTCCTCAAATTTCCAAAGTCATTGTTGTCTGGTAACAATGGACAGCACTTACAGAGGTGGTTGATTTGATCCAGAGATCATTGAGGTAGTTCTGCTGGATGAATTTTGGTGACTTTCAGGAATGAACTCCTCTCTGATCTGATATCAGTTTGGTTCATGTTCTGCCTGTAATTCATTCTGACTTCATTCATGTTTTTGCATCATTCGTCTGAGGACAAATGTTAATACAGTAGCAAGGTCTAGTTGCATGTTTATGCTATCCTTATTCCACTTCTGGTTCCCATTTCACACTAAATATTAGTCACAGTGACAGAGCAGTCAGGACATGCACTTTCTTAGCCCATCCTTGTGAAGAGTGTTATAACTATGCACACAGTTCTTGACAGAAAAAAAACTATGATTCCAAGGAGACATTTCAGTAATTGCATATACCTTTATTTATGTTAGTTGAGTAAAATCTAAATTATAAGAAAAATCAGAGAGGTCCCATTCCTTATAGTATAACCTACCTGTAAGTTATGTTCTCATGGAAACCTCTACTTAGTGTTAACTATGGAGAAAAACTGCCCTACTTAATGAACTTATCTTTTGTGCAGATAATGAAGTTTTTTTGAGTGGTCATTAGAAAAATAGTGTATATGTTTTCTGAGCTTAAACATACTATGATAAAATTCTCTTTTAAATTTATCTATTTTGGGTATTCTTCTTTCATGGATTATAAAAATCTCCAAAGATGCAGAGTAGCTTGAAACTTTCACTCTTGGGAGCTAGTAGCTACGTACAAATGAAATAATCACTGCTACTCCTACTCTTAATTCTATACAACCACTAATCTATTTTCTGTTTCTATAGATTTGCCTATTCTGGACATTTCATATAAATGGAATCATAATGTGTGGCCTTCATGTCTGGTTTCTTTTACTTAGCATGTTTCAAAATCCATCCATGTTGCTTCATTCCTTTTTATTGCCTCAGGTAGTTTAATATCCTATTTTTATGTTTATTGTATACTGAAAAAATGTTACACACAAAGTAAACAAGCAGCTCTTAGAAATACAAATATGGGACTCCTTTGGAGTTTGTAGTATTTTTTTTTTTTAGCTCCATGGAAGCTTCCTGTGCTACAATTTGATAGTACTCCAAGGTGGAGAAGAGACTCTTTAGTAAAGAATTAAATAATTGATCAATCTCCAGGGAGTTTCCAAATTCTTGCTAGAAATTTAATCCACAGGTTTTGTGTGTGTATGTGTGTGTGTGTGTGTGTGTGTGTGTGTGTTTTGTCTTTTAAATAAAGGAGATTTTTCTTGTTGGTAAATATATTATAAAAATGGGGATGCCTGGGTGGCTCAGTGGTTGGGTGGTTGCCTTCAGTTCAGGTTGTGATGATCCTGGGATCTAGGATCGAGTCCTGCATTAGTCTCCCTGGGAAGAGCCTGCCTTTCCCTCTGCCTATGTCTCTGCCTCTCTCTTTCTCTGTGTCTCTCATGAATAAATAAATAAATAAATCTTTAAAAAAATAAAAAATAAAAACAGACTTGCTTATTGTATCTGAGACCTGCCACCTAGTTATGGTCCTAAAAGAGTTGTCAATAAGAGCTATTCCCTCAACCTCTTAAAATTATACAGTTAACCAGCAAACCCGGAAATGACCTTAGAGATTCCATGATATCAGTCTCATTGAATTCTACAGATGAAGAATCTAAGGGATGGAGAGGTTAAGCTACTTGCCCAAGGCCACGTGGCTTAATTAACTTACTTGATACCTCCTATTTTTATAGGGGGATTTTGCACTTTGGGATTGATGCTGGGAAATAGCAAATAGGTATATGTAAAATAAGATCCCCATTAATTTTTGCCTTATTTTTCCATAGGCGCTATTGGCATCTGAACCTAAGAAAGGCAAAATGGATTTGTTAAAAATAACAATGAAAGAGTTAATCTCCTTGGCTGGACCTACAGATGACTCACAGAGCACAGTCCCCCAGGTAATAATGGAAATATACAAAGCCTGCTAAGAAGGAAGTGATTTTAAATCTTTGTTGTACAAAAAAAAAAAAAAAAAGTATCTGCTAAAGATACAAAATTCTCGAAAATAGGACAGGCATTTGAAGCTTGATCTGGATTGTTTTGATTTGTTTTCTTGGCCTTTCTTGTCCACAAAATAAACCATTGCTTTACTTGATATATATTAACCAAAATGAACTATTTTTAAACTCTGGTAAAAACATCCAACTTAGATAAGGTATTTTATAATACTATTCTTGCATCTAAAAGTTTTTAAGGGGCAGCTCTGGTGGCGCAGCGGTTTAGCGCTGCCTGCAGCCCAGGGCGTGATCCTGGAGACCCTGGATCGAGTCCCACGTCAGGCTCTCTGTATGATGCCTGCTTCTCCCTCTGCCTGTGTCTCGCCCCTCTCTGCCTCTATGAATAAATAAATAAAATCTTTAAAAAAAAGTAAAAGTTTTTAAATGAATGTGCTATCACTTTTAAATTTCCCGTGTGCTTCTTTGAGTTGCTGTACATGTTGTAATTCAGTAGCTGATCTTTCCCTAAAATGAAGTATCTAACTTTTGGTATATTCATATTTTAATTTTAGCTTATATTCAGTCTCTTTTAATCACTGCTACAGCTGGGTTAAGTGTGTGTGTGGGGGTGTATGTGTATATGAGTGAGAAATTGAGGTAGGTATCCTTGCAGCTCCCCTCCACTCCGTGATGGTGAATATCTTCAAGGACACCTTGTCTAAGTTTTCTTAGTAAATGCTTTGTAGTAGGACTTTCCTACCCAACTGTAGGAGGCCCAGACTAGGTCAGGGAACAGAAGAGCTGACGTGTCAATCAAGTATAATACGTACATACATACGTGTGGTTTTACTTAAAGAGCCTGTGGGAGGTGTTAAAGGGGAGCCTGTGGGCCAGAGTGTGACTAGTGGGAAAGAATGGGGTTTATTAGCATATGCCACTTTCTGGCCTATGACTATAAGATGTAAAATATCCTCATTTCTCTACAACTTTTAAAATGTTGCTAATCACCTTTCAGAAATTATTAATTTTAGATTTTTTTCCCCCAGCAAAATGTGAAAAATATAATTTGGTTCCATTTTCCTAGACTCTCACTTAAAAAGAGAAGTGCTGTTTTTTTTTTTATGAGAACATATGAAAATAATGGAATTTTATTTTATTTTTATTTTTTATTTTTTTTAAATTTTTATTTATTTATGATAGTCACACACACACACACACAGAGAGAGGCAGAGAATAGGCAGAGGGAGAAGCAGGCTCCATGCACTGGGAGCCCAACGTGGGACTCGATCCCGGGTCTCCAGGATCGCGCCCCGGGCCAAAGGCAGGCGCTAAACCGCTGCGCCACCCAGGGATCCCTGAAATTTGATTTTAAGGAGTGTTGGATGATTATTGTCCTACCCTGCTTCAAGATCATTCATGGCGGGATCCCTGGGTGGCGCAGCGGTTTAGCGCCTGCCTTTGGCCCAGGGCGCGATCCTGGAGACCTGGGATCGAGTCCCACATCGGGCTCCCGGTGCATGGAGCCTGCTTCTCCCTCTGCCTGTGTCTCTGCCTCTCTCTCTCTCTCTCTCTCTCTGTATGACTATCATAAATAAATTAAAAAAAAAAAAAAAAAAAAGATCATTCATGGCATTTTAGTGGTCATTTTTATTAGGTTGGTAAGATTTAAAAATTTCATCTCTGACCAGCCTTCTAGGCATTAGTTGATAACTTGCTTTCCTTCTCCCCTTTTGTGTTGTATTTCTTATTATTTTTATTACGTATCTGTGAAACATTTCAGCATATAAAAATGTACAGTGAACAGTGAACATCTATAAAACCACTTCCAAGCTAAAGAAGTAAAACATTGCACATAGAATCATATGTGCTGTGGGGTCCTCCACAATTTGTGCCCCTTTCTTCCCCCTCAGCTATAATCACTAAGCCAAGTTTTTCCATTTTGCATTCTTTTATGACCCTTTTTTTTTTTTAAACATAAATGGTATCATCCGTACATCTTTTTATAGTTGGGGTGTTTACAATGAACATTATTTTTCAATGAATGAGCTGTAAGTCCATAAGTTCATTGTAATGTTTTTTTTTTTTAAGATCGATTGATTTTAGAGAGAACATGGGGGAGGGAGGGGCATAGGAGAGGGAGAAGGATTGAGAATCTTAAGCAAACTCCGTGCTGAGCATGGAGCCTGTCAAGGGGCCTGATCCCGTGTTTGGGAGATTATGACCTAAACCAAAACCAAGAGTCAGACACTTAATTGATTGAGCCACCCAGGCATTCCAAGTTTATTATAATTTCTGAATGGTATTACACTGTACATAATTTCTACCTGGATTCTGCTTCATGTGAAATGGCGCTTCCCAGTTTTATTTCACATTTCTTTGATACCTGGCTAGCTTTAACATCTTTTCCTGTATTAATTAGTCTTCTGGATTACTTCTGTGAATTGCCCATTTAAAGACTTTTGGCTACCTTAAACTGGTTATTTGTCTTTGTCTTGTAGGAGTTGGGTTTTTTCTGTTTTAAAATGATTTTCCTGGGGCCCCTGGGTAGTTCAGTCAGTTTAGCGTCTGCTTTCAGCTAAGGTCATGATCTCAGGGTCCTGGGATCAAGCCCTGCATGGGTTCCCTGCTCAGCGGAGCGACTGCTTCTCCTTCTCAACACCCACTATCCCTTGATCCCTGCTCCTGCTCTCTCTCTCTCTTTCAAATAAATAAATAAATAAATAAATAAATAAATAAATCTTTAAAAAATGATTTTCCTGATAACTATATTCCTTTCTGGTTATTTGAGTTACACATACCTTCTCCCAATCTGTGACTTCTCCTTTCACTTTGCTTATGCTATTATTGCATGAAAGTTTTAAATTTTATTATTATTTTTTTAATTTAAATTCAATTTATAGTACATCATATTTATAGTATTCAAATGTAGTGTTCAGTGATTTATCAGTTATGTATAACATCCATTGTTCATCGCATCATGTGCCCTCCTTAATACCTATCACCCAGTTATCTCATCCTCGTACTTACCTCCCATGCAGCAACCCTCAGTTTGTTTCCTGTAGTTAACTAAGAGTCTCAAGGTTTTTCTCCCTCTCTGATGACTTCTCATTCAGTTTCAAATTTTAACGAAATGGAATATGTCAGCTTTTTCTTTTATGGCTTGTGCATTTGGGTCTTGATTAATAAATACCCCAAGGTCAGAATGATATTTTTTTATTTCTTTTTAAAGTTTTAGAGTTTTACTTCTCACATTTCTGTCTTTATACCACCTGTAATTTGTTTTTGTTTGTGCATAAGATAAGAAAATAATTTTATTATTTTCTACTTAATTAATATACAAGCATTTTTGATACAGTATATCCTTTCCCCTTAATTTATAACACTGTTCTATCTTTCATGTACTGTTTTTTTTTTGATATGCATATCTGTTTGTGTGCTGTATTTTATTGGTCTACTAGTCTGTCTGTCCCTGAGCCAATATCATTATTTTAATTACTGTCTTTTTAATAAGTTTTGGTATCTGGTAGTATGAATCTCCCTTTTTTCCCTTTGGAATTGTTTTGGCTATATTTGTTCAACTGCACTTCCATATAAGTATAGAATCAGCTTGGTAAGTTCAACCCCTTTTAGAATTTTGGTTGGAATTTAAATTTATTGATTTGTTTGGGAAAGATGACTTTATATTGAATATAAGCACAACGATAACCAAAAAAATTAATTGTATTTATACACACCAGCAACATACAATATAATCTTTAAAATACCATTTGTAATCACTACAAACATTATAAAATATATGGAATTAAATCTCACAAAAGATCTATAAGATTTCTAGAAAATTATTCTTAAAAACAATGAAAGACATAGAGGAAGATCTGAATAAATGGAGAAAAAAGTCATGCTCATGAACTGGAAAATTCAATATCCAAAAAGATACTGGGGTTGACTCGTTTGGGTGTCTGCCTTCCTTTCCGCTCATGATCTCAGGGTTCTGGGATTGAGCCCTGCATGGGGCTCCCTCCTGGCTGGGAAGCTTGCCTCTCCCTCTCCGTCTCCCACTCCCCTTGCTTGTGCACTCTCTTAAAAAAAAAAAAAGTCACGCCAACAATTGCTATACTACAACTAATGTTACGTAAATTCTTTTGGATTTTAGATTTTCTTTGTGGATAACAATATCCTCAGTGAATAATGCTTAAATGTGTTTTATCTTTCTAATTTTTGGTCATAGAACATTTTTGCGAATATGAATATAGTGATTTTTCATACAATACCATCTTCCCATACAGAGACCAAACCCACAACTTTCACATGATGAATATTTTTTACACATTGATAGATTCACTTAAAGGCTCTTTAAAAATATTTTTTACATATTTTCACTGGATTCATAAATGAGGTTGGCCTATGGATTCTCTTTCTTGTGCTGTACCTGTCCTTTTTTTTTTTTTTTAAGATTTTATTTATTTATTCATGACAGAGAGACAGACAGACAGACACAGGCAGAGGGAGAAGCAGGCTCCATGCAAAGAGCCCGATGTGGAACTCAATGCCCTTACCCCAGGGTCACGCCCTGAGCCGAAGGCAGATGCTCAACCACTGAGCCATCCAGGCATCCCTGTCCTTATTTTTTATGTAAAATTTTTATTGGATTATAACCTTAGAAAGTTATGTTTAAATCACATGTATACCGCAGTAAAGTTCCACAGGTGAACACACTTCTGTAACTAGCAAGAGACAGAACATTTTAGTACCTGTAAGTTTCCTCATGTTCCCTTCTCATCAGTACCTTTTCCCCAAGGGTAACCACTATTCTAACTTTAACACCTTAGTTTTAGTTTTACCTGTTTTTTAAAAATTTTAAATAAATGAAACCATCCATTATATACTTTTTTGATATGGCTTCTTTTGACCAATGTTATGTTTATCGTATCTATCCAAGTTGTAATTTATTCATTTTCATTGCTATATAATATTATATAACTTCTTCATTCTTCTGTTGACGAACATTTGTGTAGTTTTTTAATCTGGATTATTAATCCAGGACTTTTAAGAACATTCTTGTACATACCTAATGGTAAACATTCATGTACCTTTCTTTTCAGTAGATACCTAGGAACGGTTATTTGGTATGTTGTATATTAGTTTTAGTAGATATTACCGTTTTCCCAAAGTGGTTGTCCTTACTTTATTTTTGGACTGATAAAATAAATTTGGGAGTCTTTTCTTCTAGTAGTTTATATGAATTGGGATTATGTATTCTTTGAATTATGGCAGAACTTATACATAAAATGACATGGGTCTGGTTTTTTTGGTAATTAATAGGTTGGGTTTGTTTTTCTGTTTTTGGTGTCTGGGTAGGATTTTTATCTATTGATTTCCTTTATGTAATGATAGCCTCTATCTAATTTTTAAATTTCTCCTTGAATTTGCTTTGATAAATTCTGTTTTCTGGGAAATTTTTCATTTTGACTTAATTCTTCAAACTGATTTAGGGTAGTATTATAGTAGTTTTGCTTTATTCTCTGGTATATCTGTAGTCATGTCATTTGGTATTCCCATGATACTGCTTATTTTCTTCTTTCTTCTTGGTTAGTCAGAGGTTTGTTTTTATTTTAAAATATCAGCTTTGGGTTTTGTTAATGATCTTGCTTATGTTGTTGCTTTTTTCAAATTTTCTGCTCTTTTAAATTTTCTCTCTGTTTTGAATTTATTGTTTATCATCTTAATTGGATACTTAGCATATTTATTTTTAGTCTTTTTAAAAAATAGAAACATGTAGGATATGCATTTCTTTTAAGTTCTACTTACAAATGTTCATGTGTAGCATCTTGGTTGTTATTCACCTCTAAATATAAACAATTTTTTTCCTTTGACCAGTGTATTTTAAAAGTGTCAGTTTTAATGGTATTTAAAGAAATCAGTTTCTAATTTAATTATAGTATAATTAGAGCATAATCTGTAAGATTTTAATTATGTGGTATTTGTTGAGATTTTATTTGTAGATAGATTTAAGTCATTTTAAAAAATAGATGTTTAATGTGTACTTGAAAACAGCACATTGTGTCTATTTGTTAGGTACAGGATTTTGCATATGTCCATTGGACCAAGCTTTTTTTTTATTGCATTGTTCAAATCTTACTTTTAAAAAATTGATTTATCAGATAATAGTTGTTTTATTAAAATATGCTATTTTAGGAATGCCTGGATGGCTCAGCAGTTGAGCAGATGCCTTTGGCTCAGGGCATGACACTGGGATCCAGGATCAAGTCCCCCAGAGGGCTCCCCAGAGGGAGCCTGCTTCTCCCTCTGCTTGTGTCTCTCCCTCTCTCTCTCTCTGTGTGTCTCTCATGAATAAATAAATAAATCTTTTTAAAAATGTGCTATTTTTTCTGTGGATTACCTATTCTTGTAATTCAGTAATTTTTTTTTAATTTTGAGGTTAAATTATTGGATATGTACAGATCTAGAATTACCATGGTCTTCAACGCAAAACTAATTTTCAGATTTTTATTCTAGGTTCATGCTTTAAATATTCTTAGAGCCTTGTTCAGAGATACACGTCTGGGAGAAAATATTATTCCGTATGTTGCTGATGGAGCTAAGGCTGCAATTCTAGGCTTTACATCACCAGTCTGGGCAGTAAGTGCTTTTGCCATTTATTTTCATTCACCTAATTATAGTTCTAAGTAGGTTTTAATAAACTACTTTTTATCTCCTTTCTTGGGTTTTTAGCCATAACTCTTTGTTTTCCTATTTAAGTGATTGCATTAGGGATTTTAGCATGTATCTTTAGCCTCACAGTCAACCCTTAAGTGGTATTTATCACTTCAATTGAAGTTTAAGACTTTATAAGAACCTAACAATATAATACTTCGATTTCTCTTCTCCTACCTAATCTTTGTGCATTTATTACACATTCCACTTTTACGTGTGTTACAGACCTATACTACATGGTTATTTTTGTTTAAACTGTCATTTGTTTCTTTTTCAAAATGTACCATTTTAAAATGTACAGTTCAGTGGCATAAAGTACATTTGCAGTGTTGTGCAGTCATTCCCTTTGTTTTTTAGAGCATTTGCATCATCCTAAACAGGAGCTCTGTATCTATTGAACAGTTTCTCTTCTCCCTCTTCCCCCTTTCCCTAGTAACCTCTCTTCTACTTTCCAGGCTCTGTGAATTTGCCTATTGTTAAGTACCTCATATAAGTGAAATCATAGAATGTTTGTCCTTTTGTATCTGGATTGTTTCACCTAGAATAGTGTTTTTAACATAGTGTGTGTCGTAATTTCATTCCTTTTTAAGGCTGAATGATGTTCCATTGTGCATATATGTGACATTTTGTTTATGCATTCATTTGTTGATAGACATTTAGATTCTTTCTTTTTGGCTATTGTGAATATGCTACAACAAACATTGGTGTATAAGTACTAAGTTTCTGATTCTAATTCTTTTGTGTATATCATATGATAATTCTGTGTTTAACTTTTTGAGAAACAGCCAAACTGTATTCCACAGTGGCAGTACCATTTTATACTTCCATCAGCAATATACAAGAGTTCTATTTTCTTTACACCCTTGCCAACACTTACTATTTTCTGTTCTGTTTTGTTGTTGTTGTTGTTGTTGTTTTTTGATAATAGCCAACCTAATGGGTGTGAAATGCTATCTCATTCTGGTTTTGATTTATATTTCCCTGGTGGCTAATGATGTTGAGCTAGAAGTAGAACAACTCTTAGTATCTTAATGAGTTTTTCCTTTGGATGCTGTGGGCTCTGGGTATCTGTGTTGAGTTCAAGTGTTGTAAATATACTCTATTAAAGGGTTAGAAACAAACAAACAAACACAAAGTATT
The DNA here is from genome assembly GCF_048164855.1 of Canis lupus baileyi. Lineage (NCBI taxonomy): Eukaryota > Metazoa > Chordata > Mammalia > Carnivora > Canidae > Canis > Canis lupus. The sequence goes on along the minus strand of NC_132848.1, from coordinate 48,726,711 downwards.
AAAATGGAAGAGGTTAAATATTGAGTCACTTTTTTGTTTGTTGTTTTGTTTTGTTTTGTTTTGTTTTGTTTTGCAATATGATCACTGTTTTGGACTCAGAACTCTAAAGATAGGGGACAATACCCAGGATAGTAGCTGTTGGGTTTAAGAAGGTCAACTTTCATAACTCTTAGGAGAAATACCATGATTTTATTGTCTTCCTTCCAGAATAAAGGAGACTAACCTGTGGTTTGTGAGTACTTGACATGTGGCTTAAAAAAAAAAAAAAAAAAAAGACTGTCAAAGGGAGAAGAGGAAAGAAGCTAGACCTTAATATGTTACTTGCAAAATGGAGAATTTGCTAGAAAGGCAGGTGTTCCGGTCAGTGATCCACACAAACCATTTTATAACTATAAGATAAGCCTCTGAGAGTCAGTATATCGTAGTATAGGCAAAGTATAGGCATAGCCTCTGAGAGTCAGTATGTCATAGTATAGTATATTAGGAGTCAGACTGCTAATGTGAAGAGGAATCCTCAAGGTTGCCAACTTCTGCCTGGAAAATTGGGCGTCTTCCTGTAAGAAAGACAAATGTCTAAAATCCTGTCTAGGAGCATTGCCTAACTACTCCCAAGGACACAGTGTTTACCTTTTGCATTTTCAGGAAGCAGAGAGCAATACCTGTGTACCTTTAGTAGAGTCATAGAGGTAGGAATGTGGCTTGACCATCCGGAAAACTAGAGATCGTAAAACTGATTGCCAGAAATATCAATATTGTTTTCTTTAAGTCATAAATTCAAGATGAACAAAGAAATCTTTCAGAGAATGAAACCTGGTGACTTTTCCAACCTTTTAATAAAACTGAAAGTATCAAAAATGAGTGGCTCATTTTTTTAAAAATCTTTTTTTGGGGACCTTTAAAACAGTAACACATGTACCAGAGAAGTTTTGAAAATAAAGAAAAGCATTAAAAGAAAAGTGAAAGTTACCTGTTTAACTACCATACATATATAGTCATTATTAATTTTCTGCCTTTTTTTAAATGTGGGTTTTATATGTTTGTAGTACTCAGATACACACATATATCCACAAAAAACTGTGTAAATATGTGTATGTGCTCATGTGTAGTTTTATTTTTGGGAATCTTCCTTACTAACCCTGGTTATGAAGGAATCTTTTTGGTTCTGGTTATTTCCTCAGCTGTACTAGAGGAAGTCAACACCATAGCCCTAATGATCAATCTATGACTTTAATATATTGATTGTTACATTTTTTCTTATAAAAACTTTAATATATTCCAAAACTATAAATAAACATAACCAATGAATGTGAAGAGGGCTTCATTTTAAAACTATTAAAATAAGGGATCCCTGGGTGGCGCAGCGGTTTAGCGCCTGCCTTTGGCCCAGGGCGCGATCCTGGAGACCCGGGATCGAATCCCACGTCGGGCTCCCGGTGCATGGAGCCTGCTTCTCCCTCTGCCTATGTCTCTGCCTCTCTCTCTCTCTCTCTCTGTGTGACTATCATAAATAAATAAAAATTAAAAAAAAAAAATAAAATAAAACTATTAAAATTTACAACAGTTTAAAGCAGGTTACTACAGGATTCTCTGTTGAGGTCATTTAAAGAATTGATTTTTCCTGAATGCAGGTGAAATGTGTTTTAACTTATAGAAATGTAATTTGTGTGTATCTTCTCAGGAATGTATTTTGTGCCTAAAGATCACTACATCTGTACTTCTGACTTAACTGTTTTCTCTTGGTGGAGAGGAAAAAAAATAACAAAACACAAGTAAAATTAACTTAATGTAAATTTTGCAGTAAAGGGACATTTTCCAACAAGCATTCATATATAATTTTATTTTTACAGATTCCTCAGTCTTTTGTATTAAGACCAACAGATTTTTTGATCTTTGCCACTTGTTGGACATTTTTAAAATATAAGGGAAAGGTATTGTAAACATATTAGGCATTAGGCACACCTACTGTGTGGCAGATGATATATTAAACACTAGAAATACAAGAATAAATAAGACATAAACATAATAATGGCTGTCCTGTTGAGAATTTTCTGTACCTGGCATCATTTACCTTGATAATATCTGTTAATGCTCAGGACAGCTTTGCAAAGTCAATTCTATTACTATAATCTCCATTTACAGATAAGGAAGACGAGGCTCAGAGAGGCAAAATAACTTTGTGTAAGGACACACAACTATTATCTGTCTGACTCCAGAATCTGTGCTATTAATGGGGAAAGTTTTTGGTGTTGTAGGAATACAAAGAAGGTGCATTTTACCTACCTTGTAGGGTTTGGGTTCTTTTCCTTAGGAAACAGAGCTGGAAGTATAATCTAGGTGCTAAGGTTTTATTGAATGGTACAAACTCAAAGCAGCAAGAATGAAGGAAAAAGTAGGTGAGACAAGGAAAGAGGAAAAGTATTACTGAGCAGGCCTTGAACTTGCAGGAAGACTGAGCTAGTTGTCTGGTCTCGTGATAGATCTTCTGGGCAGGCCATGTGAAACTGCCACCTCTTGGAACAGTCCCATCTCCCCTCTTACTGGTCAAAGGTTAACACTTGGGGCATTAGCACAACTCAGACAGGTGCTGGCACAACCCTCGGGCAGCTGCAAGAGAAGGCAGTTCCCATGCCCTGTGGTAGCGTCTCGTCTGAGTCTGAAAATGGCTGGATGAGTCACAGCCTCCATAGATTTAGTTGGGACAGACCTGGGCTTTGGAACTGTGGCTCCCACTGCTCCCACCTTTATGAGAGAGCTTCTCAGTAGGAGAGTGCTGGAATCTGATTGATGTAGTTAAAAAGACTCAGTTGAAAGGTGGCAAGAGGGAAGGAGGAAAACTAATCAGGAAGCTATTGTAATAGTTCTGATGGCTCAGAATGGAAAAATATTAGTAAAAATGGTGACAGGTGATGATTTTTGACATGTATTTTAGAGATGAAGCTAGTCAAGTTAAAGAGCCTGGGTGACTCAGTTGGTTAAGTGTCTACCTTGGGCTCAAGTCATGATCCTTGGATTCCTAGAGTCAGCCTTCTGGGCAGGGAGCCTCTTCTCCCTCTCCCTCTGCCTCTCTCCACCTCCTGCCACCCACCATACCACTTCCGCTGCTCATGCTGTCTCTCAAATAAATAAAATCTTTATTAAAAATTTAGGTAAGAGGGGGATCCCTGGGTGGCGCAGCGGTTTAGCGCCTGCCTTTGGCCCAGGGTGCGATCCTGGAGACCCGGGATCGAATCCCACGTCGGGCTCCCGGTGCATGGAGCCTGCTTCTCCCTCTGCCTATGTCTCTGCCTCTCTCTCTCTCTCTCTGTGTGTGACTATCATAAAAAAAAAAAAATTAAAAAAAAATTTAGGTAAGAGTAACTTACAGGTGCATGTATAGAAACTGAGACATTTCTGGGCAGTCCCTTTTTTTTGTTCAGTGACTGGAAAACCTGATCTTTCCCTGCATCCTCATTGCAGGGCAGGTAACTCATCTTCCCAGCTTGCCTAGAAACTCCACTGAGTGTACCATTGTAGCATCGTACTAAGACCCACACTGGTCTTATAGTTCTATCTGGTATATCGTTAGTTGTTTCCCTCAGGCCAGCTCTGGTCTGCAATATGCAGTGGGTTTCAGAGGAGGAAAAGGAGCCTTTCAGATATTTCCAGTGGCACTGCCATGTATATACTCTGTGCTCTGTTGGTATGAGCATGTTCAGAGTCTCTGGTAGTTGTGAGTTTGCTACAAGGGTTCCAGGTGGAAGGCTGTGTGGTACTTAAACCTAGCCATGCTCTCTACTCATTACGTTACATGCCTTGGCATGGAGCTTTACTCACAGGAAAGGTACTTTATTTTTTTTTTTTTTGGAAAGGTACTTTAAAAAAGAAATCACGCATAGGTGGTGTATTGAAGCTCTGTCTCTCTCTTTGCCTCACTATTTTGGAACGAGATTACCACGAACTCCAGACTTGGCTGGCCCTCCCCTTAATCTTAGGCCCAGAAATCTCAGTACAGCTTTACTGGATTACAGATGAGGGATTTATGACCTAAATTTTTAAGTGTCTTTTTCATGGTCACATGGCTAAGAAGTGATGAAAGGCAAATTAAAATCCAAATCCCATTTAATTTTTTCAGAAAGTATTTTTTTCTATTATAAACTGGCACCATGTACACTAGACAAAATATTTTATATTACATGCAGATCCCATTCTTAGGGATGTGACCATCTGTTAAGGGTAAAGGTGTATGATGTATAAATGACTGTACCACATAGTGATTGCACATGATAGTTTCTGTCTGCATTTTTATTTATTTTATTTTATTTTAATTTTTTCAAAGATTTATCTATTTATTCACAAGAGATATATAGAGAGAGGCAGAGACATAGGCAGAGGGAGAAGCAGGCTTTTCACAGGAGCCCGATGTAGGACTTAATCCCGGATCCCAGGATCATGACCTGAGCCTGAAGGCAGTCCAACCGCTGAGCCAATCGCTAAGCCACCCAGGCATCCTTGCATTTATATTTTAAAACTATTTGTCAAGGGAGCATTTATGTTAGAAAAGCCATATATATGTAAGAAAAATGTGTTATGTGCACATATACATACACACAAGCATACACACTTCTACACACACACATATTGCTTTGTGAAACCTAATTTTCTTTTCCTTTATCAAATCCTTCCATATTTTATACAAGTCTATATGGTTAGCTTTTTCATGCTTGAAAGGAAAGAAAATGTTATGTACTTAGTGAAAAGAAAGGAAGAATTGATAGTAATTGTTAATTTGTAGCTGAATATCAGGTCCTTATCAACCATATGTTGGGGGCTTGATGGAGAAAGAAGTAAGAAAACAGGACGGTTTTCTGGTATTTTTCTTATGATAAGGATTGATTATAGCTGAAGTTATTTGGCAGCCATTCTATTCTCTCCATTTTTTACTACTACTTTTTTCTATTGTCTCTCCTTTTTACTTGTATTCTCCTTGATCCATCCTTCCCAAACAGGACATGTTTTCATTGTTGTTACTATGAAGAGTTTTTCAAAGTATATTAGTACTGATTAGTACCTTTTTCATTACCTACATTGATATGATATCAAAGATTCATATTAGCATCTACTATGAATGATTTAGGAGTTGGTAATGCAGTTTGTCAGCCAGTCTTAACCTCTCTCTCAATTGTACTTCTACATAATTTCCTTCTTTAATTAGCTTTGTAGTGGATTGGGACAGAAAATATGGATGAAAATAAAAAGGAGTACCTTAAAAAAAAAAAAAAAGGGAGTACCTTAACCAGATGTCCTGGAAGCATTTATACTCCTGCACGAAAAAACGGGGATGCTCTTCTATCTTAAGTAACAAGTAGTGTCTTCCATGCTAGTTATTTCCTCTGTATTTACATTAATGTTTCTAATGTTATGCTATATAACTTCTACACATTTAAAAATATAGTTTATATTTCAACATATGAAAATCAATATAATGTACCATAGGAATAGTGAAGGATGAAACCACATGATCATCTAAACAGGTGCAGAAATCCAAACACCATTTCATGTTATAAATAACAATTAACTAGGAATGGAAGGGGACTTTTTCAACCTGACAAAGGGTACCAATGGAAAACCTGTAGCTAATAACATACTCCATAGTGAAAGACTGAAAGTTTTCCTCATAAGATCAGAAATAGGACAAGGATATCAACTCTTAACCATATCTATTCAATATTGTACTAAAAGTTGTAGGTAGGGCAATTAGGCAAGAATAAGAAATAAAAATCAGCCAAATTGGGATGTCTGGGTAGCTCAGTGGTTGAGCGTCTGCCTTTGGCCCAGGACATGATTCCGGGATCTGGGATCAAGTCCCACATCAGGCTCCTTGCAGGGAGCCTGCTTCTCCCTTCTCCCTCTGCCTGTGTCTCTGTCTCTCTCTGTGTCTCTCATGACTAAATAAATAAAATCTTAAAAAAAAAATCAGCCAAATTGGAAAGGGAGATGCAAAACTTATCTATTTTTCAGTGATAGTCTTCTGTATCGAAAGTCCTGAGGAATAAACACACACACACATTAATAATACCATCAAAGGGAATAAAATACTTGTATTTTGTTAAATACATTTAACAAAAGAAATGTGAAGACTTGTACACTGAAAATTACAGAACATTTTTGAAAGAAATTGAAGGCTCAAATAAGTGGAAAGATATTTCATGTTCATGTATTGGATAGCAATACTCCCCAAATTGATCTACAGATTTCAATGTAGTCTCTATTTAAATCTCATCTGAATTTTTTGCAGAAAATGACAAAGTGATTGTAAAATTCAGATGAAAAGCAAGGGACTCAGACTAGCCAAAACAATCTTGAGAAAAAAAGAGGACTCACATGCTCAAATTTCAAAACTTATGACAAAGGTGACAGTAATCAAGATAGCATGATATTGGCATAAGGATAGACATTTATAAATCAATGGAATAGAATTAAGTGTCTAGAAATAAAACCTAACATTTAGTAAAAAAAGATAATTCAGTGAGGGAAAGAATAGTCTGTTCAGCAAATGATACTGGGGCAATTGGATATACACATGAAAAAGAATGAATTTGCTTCTTATCTTATGCCATATTAAAAAATTAACTCAAAATGAGTCAAACTCCTAAATGTAAAAAGCTAAAATGGTAAGACTTTTAGAAGAAAATATTAACTGCCAATCTTTGTAACCTTGGGTTAGGTAACAGTTTCTAAGATATGACACCTAAAGCACAAGCAGCAAAAGAAAAATGATAAATTAGACTTGATAAAAATTTAAAATGTTTATGTTTCAAAGAATACATCAAGAAAATGAAAACACAAAAGACAGAATGGATAAAATATTTGTAAAACATATATCTGATATTTGGTTAATATATAAAATATATAAAGGACTTTTTTTAAAGTAGGATCCATACCCAGCATGGAGCCTATCATGGGGCTTGAACTCAGGATGCTGAGATCAGTACCTGATCAAGATCAAGAGTTGGATACCCAACCAAATGAGCCCCCCTAGTGCCCCAGAATATATAAAGAACTCTTAAGGGGATCCTTGGGTGGCTCAGTGGTTTGGCACCTGCCTTCAGCCCAGGGTGTGATCCTGGAGTCCCAGGATCGAGTCCTACATCGGGCTCCCTGTGTGGAGCCTGCTTCTCCCTCTGTTTCTCTCTCTCTCTCTCTCTCTCTCTATATATATATATATATACACACATATATATACACATATATACATATATATACATATATGTATACATGTATCTATGTCTCTCATGAATAAATAAATAACATCTTTAAGAAAAAAAAACTCTTAAAACTCTGTGAGAAAAATTATGACAACCTGGTTAAAAAATAGGCGAAGAACTTGAAATTTATCCAGAAAAGATATGTAAATGTACAATAAGCACATGAAAAAATACTCAACATCATTACACAGTAGGGAAACAAAAATATTCAAATCATTACTCAGTAGGGAAACGCACATCAAAATCACAATGAGATACCATTTCACAACCATTTAGAATAGTTCAAATCAAAAAGATGGATGGTAACAATTATTGGGGAGCATTTGGAGACTTGGTGAAATCAGAACCCTCATACATTGCTGGCACAAATGTAAAATGATACCACCACTGTGGCAGGTCCTCAAAAGGTTGATGTACAGCTACTGTTACCAGTGGGGACATCTGCATTGTGTGAATGAAGGTTTTGTTTCTTGGATTTCCCATGAACGATTTACGTGAGGATCCGCACTCAAATCAAGACAGCCAGAAGGAAAGTAGCAAGCACAAAGCAGCTTATTAAGGACATTATACTCTCAAGGTGGGAGAGTGGGCAGGCCCAAAAGTGGCCACTGTACAGGAGTTAAGGGTATCTTTTCTTTTTATGTTTGCATATGTTGTAGGTCATAGCTAGAGCAGTCTCTGACTGAGGTTGTTTCCAGTCATCTAAGATACTCTTGATGGAACTGTCATGGCCATCTTCTGCTATGGGGATGAGTTAGGGGTAGGTTGAAGAAACCACAATGTAAATATATTATAATGAAGCTATACCTTGGGGGCAGAGATTGGAAAGGAGAGTGCATATTCTGCGCCCGTGGCTCCTGGTCTGTTAGCCCTGGGGCATTGGAAGCCATAAGGCCAGGATGTTAAAAGCCACGAAGTCAGGATGCTATGCCCCAGGCTTCTAATACATCACGTATTTATCACTGCCATTGCCTTTAACTCTTGTCTGACTGCCTACTCTATCATTACTATATGACCCAGCAGTACTATTTGTACCTATGTATCCAAAAGAAATGAAAACATGTTCACACAAAAACTTGTATAGGAGTGTTCATAGCATAGTTATCCATACTAGCCCCAAATGGAAATAACCCAGATGTCCATCAGATGATGAGTGGATTTTTAAAATGTGGTATATCCATGCAATGGCATATTTGACCATGAAAAAGAATGTCATACTGAAACATGCTATAGCATGGGTGAACCATGAGAATAGCTAAGTGAAAGAAGCCAGATGAAAAGGCTGCCTACTGCATGATCCCACAAATATGAGATGTCCAAATAGGCAAGTCGATAGAAATGAAAGTAGATTAGTGCTTGGCCTGGTGTGGGCAGATGCGTAATGACTGGTAATGTGTATAGCGTTTCATTTTGGAGTGATGAAAATACTACATTATGAATGTAATAAAAAACCACTGAATAGTACCCTTTAATATGGTGAATTTTATGGTATGTGAATTTTATCTCAATAAAAGGAAAATTATCTTTTCAATGCCTTAAAAATCATTATTTGGGGGCAGCCCGGGTGGCCCAGTGGTTTAGCGCCACCTTCAGCCCAGGGTGTGATCCTGGAGACCCGGGATGGAGTCCCACACTGGGCTCCCTGCATGGAGCCTGCTTCTCTCTCTGCTTATGTCTCTGCCTCTTTCTCTCATGAATAAATAAATAAAATCTTTAAAAAAAATCATTATTTGTTGGCCCTTGGGGGTTGCTATGTCATGAACTCATTATTCTGCAAACTGGTAAATTTATGGAAATGATTCTTTAGTAATCAATTAACGGGGTAACCAAAGAGCTGATAAGGGAAAACTTTATTTTTCTTAAAATTGTATCTAATTAAAAAAAAATTGTATCTAATTAATGGTAGAATATCACTGTTTTGCTACGCCTACTGGAATCGATGATGATGATTATGGCTCCTAATAAGGGAACTTGGTACTGAATTTATCAGGCTAGTACTGTTGGAACCCTCAGATCCATCTTAATATTACTGAAAGACTGTCTCCTGCCTCCAGTTTATTGAATCAGACAAAGGGATTTTTTTTTTTTTCTGGGGGTACCAATTCACTTTGTAAAACAGTCCTCTAAGTTTTGGTTAAGGTGTTCCTTGGCAGTCATCCTCTTTCGTCTCCAGGAATTCCTATTTTGGCTTGATTGCACTTGGCAGCCTTTGTTAGAAAGTTTGGCTTAGGGGTAAGTTGGAATTTGTGCTTCTGTTTTTCTGTCTTTGTGCGATTCCTGAGAGGAGACAAGGTTTCATATGACTTTACCAAGTCATTGTAAACCCAAGAGTTTTTGGGCACTAAGTCAATAGACCAGGTGAGAGAGAATCAAGATCTGAGTGAGGGCATATTGATAGTGTAACAGGACAGATTGATTTGTTGTTTGGGGACATTAGGGCAGGTAGTAGGTGCTTCATTAATGTTGACTGTGGAATGAACATAAGTGAATTTGTCCAATTTTAGGGTTTCATAGCAATATTGGTATGAATTATGCCACTTTGGTATGAATTGTCCACTTCCAGAGTTACCATGTGTGAATTGAGTCAGTCTTGGGCTTCAAGAGGAGAGGTTGCAAACCGGTGGCTGATAGGTCAAATCTAGCGTACAACTGTGTTTTATTTGGCCTCGTTGATGTTGGTTTTTTTTTTCCCCCTTTATTTTGTTGCCAGCATTTCAAAATAGTGAGATTTCACATAAAAACTGGGTTTTTTGGCTTCTCTTGAAAAAGCAGATCTGGCAACACTGGGCTTATGTTCCCTCATGCAGCTCAGCTGAAGCTGAATAGTGACTGCATTAGACTCAGCCATGTGCTGCCCCTGTCACTCACTGGTCCCTGTGGGCCTTTGAATTTGTGACCCTTATTGCAGTGGTTTCAGAGGGCTCTTTTGTAATCTTACATTTGGTTCTTTTAATTATTTTTCTTATGTTGTTTAAACATACCATATGATTATGACACCTATCTCATTAAGATACAGGTTTCGTATTGGCTGTAAGTGTCTTCTATTGCTAGGTATCTTCCATGGGGCTGGCATAGTGACTTACATCCTATAGGGAAGTCAGTACGTATTTATACATCTCTGCTCTGATTTGGCAAGGTAATCGAGGAAGCCCTTTATGCTGTGGCATTCAAGATGTTTTTATGATCCAACAAAACATCTTGACACGTTGGTTTGGAAATAGGTATCTCTGTTATTATCATTTTGAAGAAATGATTTGTGTTTATTAATGATCGTTCCCTCTTTTATTAACCAGTTGTCTCAGACAGTTATAACAGACAACTTATTAAATTACTACATTGTGGTGTTAATAAACAATACTTTGGATATTAAATATTTTCTTGGCCATATTAATTAATGTGGATTAACTTAGATATCATAAATATTTCCCATAGGTAAACAATTACAGAAAATAAATGGAAAGAGCTGAGCTCTTTACTGGGGTATTTCTTGTCAGAAATAATATAGGAAAATGAATTTTTTAAAATTTAAAAATAGTGTTATTTGATGATACAAGTACAAAGAAAACAATTGGTAGTAATGTTAGGAGTACAGGAAAGAGCCCTTGTATGCATGTGGTTGGGTTACAAAGTTTAGTGTAAGAGGAAGTCATTGAGTCAGCTACTGTACAGTTTTTGAAAATTATTTCATGAACACAAACCATATCTTCTTTAGCCCCACATTAGCCAATTGGGTAAGGACTTTGAATGTCAAGTTTGAACATGGTAAATGTTGGTTTCATGCCATATATATTTCTTAACCCTTATTGTGCATTTATTTTTACATTAGGTGAGAAATTCATCCACACTTCTTTTTAGTACCTTGATCACAAGAATATTTGGAGTTAAAAGGGGAAAGGATGAACTCTCCAAAAAAAATAGGTAAGCTTCATCTATTGCTAACTTTACTTTTTACAAAATATTGTCCTGGCCAAAAATAATTTTTGGAAATTTGCTTACTTTTATGGATTTATCTAGAGCATAAAACTATTAAAATGCTATAGTAAATTAATCTAGGCTGCCAAATTGTAAGCTATTGGGCAAAAATACCTACTGTTTAATAAGTGTACCTTTTAAAGCAACAAAAATACGGCAAGGTAGCAAGGGCTGAAATGTCGAGCTTGTTTCTCAGTGCAACAGCTGAAGTTTTTTTTTCTTTGCATCCTCAGGTATTCCTGAAATGTCCTAAATTGCTTTTTTTTTTTTTTTTAATGTGTTTGTTAACCAAGTACTAGCTTGTGTAGTATCTTTGCTTTTATATCTGGAAGTTTAAATGTTTACAATATACTTAATCAGAATGTGTCCCAGATTACTTTTGCATAAACTCTGTAGCCAAGGGGAGCAGTTACAGATAGATGTTGGCTACATGGAATAAACAACGCTTTTTTACTTTTAGGTCTTTAGTGTTATGGTTTTCCTTTAAGATGTTTTCCTCTTAAAGTTTTTTTTAATGTCTGGAAGGAAACTTATTGAAACACTTTGATGATGGGTCATTTTTAGATACAATGCAGAAGTTCCATTAGTTGGGGTTTTTTTTAGAAGACAAGTTTTGAATAGTTCTTTCTTCAGCATGTGGGAGAATTTGATGGTAATCTAGTGGCTTGCAAGTGCTGACACTAGATGTCACTGTCACTGCGTGTTTAATTACTTTCTTTACTTCAGAATCTGATGAGGCCCAGTACTGTCTCTGAATGATCTATAGATAACTAAGGTACTATTCCTCTCCTACCTAAAAAGGCTGATTATCACATTTTAAATTTAGATTTTGAGCTGTTACTTGGGAAAATACTTTCTTGTGATGGAAGTGAGTTTTAGGAATTAGAAAATGTCATGAAATAATTTTATGATGTACCGTTGATAATTCTAATGAAATCTACTGATAGTTTTGAATTGCCATTTAAGTTGCTGCTTATCACCTTATGAAATTTAACAAATATTTTAAAAGAAGGCAATTGGCTTCTTTTAATCCCTTGAGTGTTTTCAGGAAATACTGCAGAGTTGTTTTTTTTTTTTTTTTTTAAATCAAGTTGTATTTTTTTTTTAAATAATGCTAACATTATTCCTTTGATATGATTACAATTTTTACTATTTAGCCAGTTTCTAAAGAAATTGTTTCTCTCAGTAATTTGAAATCACTAATATTTGTTTATCCTTGGCTTTCTTTGTTAATAATTCTAAAAAGTGTTAAGGTTTAAAACAGTTTGGTCATGTTATAAGGCCATGATAAATAATGGCATAAATAAAATATGAGATAATTAATAGCGAAATTAATGTTTAAAACTGAACGTGACAATTAAGAAATACTTTTTTCCCTTTTACTTTTATAGTGTGACTATTCTTGGATGCGTATACAGATTTTACTGTGTATAGGAGGAAATCATCAGATTCATTCCATGTAGGTTACATCTGAAGGAGGGTGAAAGAATAACACAATGAAACCATCCTGCTTTAATCCTTTTGCCAAAGGCATGCTGATGGGAGCCCCATTATAAATTCATTCTTCTTAAATAGGAAAGGTTACAAAATATGTAACTTCCTAGAAAGAGAGAAATTATTCCATTCATAAAATCGTTTTGAGTAAAGTTGAAAGGCGAAATGAAGGAAATAATAGTTTTTTTAATATGATGAACATTCTTGGTAAGAAAGAGCCTTTTTTTTAATAATCTGAAGATTGGTCTGTATCATTATGTATACAAGGCTTCTGTTTGCTTAACTCTTAAAGAGTATATTTCCTGGAAGCATCTACTAGATTTGCTCTGCAAAACCTTTAGTGTCTTAAATTAGCCATTATTTGTAGTGGTTATTCTAGTCGTAGTTTGTTTAATTATGTCACTTTTTGTTGAAATGTTTATAACCCTGTTCCCTACAATATTAACTCCCTGAGGGCAGAACCTTTCCCATCTATTCTGTGTATACATAATGGGCACTTTAAGAATGCTAGTAATAATGATGTCTTGTTGGTTGGTTGGTTACTCAACCATCGAATAACTACACTTAGCTGATGAGACCTCACAGGCCAGTTAAGTCTACTTTCACAGCCACAGATTGTTCTGCACACCGTCTTGCAAATGTGTGCTTTTGGTCAGAAGGGAACTGGTCATAAAAAGAACATCTGCCTTTCCCATCTAGTGGGAAAAAAATGTCTATCTTGGAGTAAACAGACTTGGTTTCTAGGCATTTTGCTGCTGCTAGAGATGACCTTAATATACTGCCTCATCCTCTTTGTACTTCAATTTCTCCATCTATGTAACAAGAATAAGATCTGTACTCTGTACTCAGGGCTATGGTGGGGATAAAATAAATGATTAACCATTTATTTTCTTTTAAAATGTTGGAAGTTGGGTGCCTGGCTGGTTCAGTCGGGTAAGTGTCCGGCTCTTGATTTCAGCTCAGGTCTTGATCTCAGGGTTCTGAGCTGGAGTCCCATGGGAGGCTCTAAGCTCAGCACAGATGGAGTCTGCTTGTCCCTCTCCCTCTGCTCCTCCCCTGCCTTGCACGTACACATGCTCACCCTCTCTCTCTCAAATAGATAAATAATCTTTAAAAATAAATAAATAAAACATTGGAAGTCCTACACAATTAGAGACAGAGTTTGCTTTTTTCTGTTACCATCTCTATTAAGGTGCTTATCCCATCACCTTAGAGTTAACTGAAATTTTTAAGAACAGAGTCCGTATCTTACCTATTTGTATACCTGGCAATTAACATATGTGTAGCTAGAACACAGAAATAGTTGCTTAAAGAGTAAGTAAATTTTGTTACTAGAGGAGAGATAAGAAATCTGGTTTCTATTCCCTGCCTTTGTTGCCATATAGCCACAATAATCAACTGAGACAAATTAGTTAACCTTTCTGGACTTTGGTTTTCTCCTCTAAGATAAGAGATTGGTCAATCCTGGAGGTCTCTTATTTTTGTAAAATACTAAGCTAAGGCTTTATGTAATTGTTACTAAAATTGTAGGTTTGGTAAAGTGCTCTATTCCCAGTTCCTAAAACAGTACCTGCCTTGTAGTATAGACAAGAAGTTCCCTTTTCATATGTAAAGAAGGGAGCAGGAGGTTCTGCATTCCTATTTATAAGTATGTAGAGTGCACTGGTAATGACTGGACTCTAGAGCTCCTTAGTCTTATTCTAGATATATTTCTTGGATTGTAAAGAATGAGAAAAGTTGTTTAACTTGGTTTTTTAAAAAAATAATGTTACAACATTTTAATTTGCTAAATTTCCTTTCCTTTTTATTTATTACTCCCTAGTTGACTTGGCCTGACAGAATGAATCTTTGATCCTATATAGGAGCAGAGCTTGCACAGCTCTGTCATCTGGGGATTGTGCTGGGCTTCCCAAAATGGTCTCCATCAGCAGTGTTGTGAGTGGGCACCCTTGAACCCTTCCTTGTTACGTACAGGACAGGAGCTAAACCGATGTGTTAACTCTAGGTCTTTCTCTTTAGCCCCTACAAGCATTAACCTCCAACTATTCTAGTTTCAGGTAAATGACAAATGTCAATATATAGCAGCCTGAAAACTTTATTTTTTTTTTTTTCTGAAAACTTTAATTTAGATTTTGCCAAAGCTTCATATTGGTCCTCAGTGTAGAGAGTGTTCTATAGCTTTTGCTTTCTCATTTCATTTCATTTCATTTATTTCAATTTTATTTTATTTTTTAAGAATTTATTTATTTATTCATGAAAGACACAGAAAGAGAGAGAGGGGGGCAGTGGGGCAGAGACACAGGCAGAGGGAGAAGCAGGCTGCATGCAGGTAGCCCAATGCAGGACTCGATCCCAGGACCCTAGGATCATGCCCTGGGCCAAAGGCAGGCGCTAAACCGCTGAGCCACCCAGGGATCTCTTATCTTAACTTATCTTATCATCTTATTTTATTTATGTATTTGAGAGAGAGAGAATGACAGAGTGCATGGACACGTGCATGCAAGTGAGAGAAAGGGGAGAGGGAGAGAGAGATTTTTAAGCAGGCTTCCTGCCCAGCACAGAGCCCCACACAGGACTTGATCTCAGGACCCTGAGTTCATGACCTGAGCCAAATTCAAGAGTCAGACACTTAACCAACTGAGCCACCCAGGCGCCCCTCTCTGTTCATTGTAAATCAATTAATCAGCCAATGAAAATTTGTAAGCCTTTGTCATGAACTCATTGACACAATAGGGGAGTACACTTGGACCTTGCTCAAGGAGCTTATGTTTTGTTAGGGGAACAAAAATTATTATTTGCAAAAGATACAAGTAGAAGACCGTTTGTAGTAAGCAGCTGCACAGTGTGACATGATCAACAGATGCACTAGAAAATCATTAATGGGAAAGCTGCATGGGATGTTTGGGGGAAATAGTGTTTCTTAAAAAGCCTTGGAAATGAGTAGATTTGGGCTACATGGAAACAGGTAGATTGAAAAATGGAACAATAGGATAATAATCTTGGTTTTTGTGTTGTTAAGTTATAATAACCTCTATTCTGTCTTATTAGAGAAAGCTCATATTTAAATTGATAGCTTGGGATGGTTTAGCACAATTTCAGAAAAATATGTTTATAAAAGCACCACTAGGTCAAGTAAAATTATTTCTGATGACTACGTTAGGAGATGTTGAATTGTATTTATTTTACTTTTCTGGGTGTAAACTACAGAGAATTATTTTAGTTTATTTCTCTTAACATTGTAGTTGTGTAGGTCTTAAAGGATCCTCTTAGCATCTGATCTGATCCAGCCTTTGCTTATAGATAGAATTTGAGGCAGTTTCCAGACAGACTGGCTTCTCTCCTGTTCTTCATGTTTTCTAGGAAAAGAGATTCCACAAGTTTCTGTGGTTACCCACTCCATTGTTTAGGGAATAATTGGATTCTCAAAACTAAAATTGAGAGCTGTAGGGCATTTGGGTTTTCATATTTTAGAGAATGTAATTATTAGAATTCAGAATAGCCTATTTGCTTTGAACTATAGAATAGTTTGTAGCAAGCACCCGTTTGGCCAAACTGAAAATCAAATTTTTCTTTGACTGTGGCCAGGATAATCGTAACATCCTCCAACCCAAAGGATTCTCATTTTCTCCATTTAAAAAGCACTTATTATGTGTTTACTCTGGGCCAGGCCCTCTGCTGGTCACTGAGATCCAAAGATGAATCAGACGTGCCCTTGGCACTGGGGAACCTGACAGTCTCATGAAGAATATCTGCGGTTATCTGCTATGCTTGCAGTCTCTGTTCCACGGATGCAGAAGGAAAGGGGTTAGCATAGCTTCCGTGCTTGTTTGTGTGGTTGGCCTCGCCAGACCGTTGATGGGTGTCTAATTTTGCCTCTATTGTACCCCTGCAGAGTGGATAGTCATCCTAATTTCTCAGAGAAGTAAACTAAGATTAGCAGATTAATTATTTGCCCCAGGTCATACAGCCAGAAAGTGGCAGAACTAGAACACAAATCAAGTCCATTTGTAGAATGCATGCCGATTTACACACCAATACACGTAGCCCCTCATGAGCAGTGAATCAGCTTTTTAGAGTCTGACTGTAGGTTTTATGTTGTCAAACTATGGGAAATGAGCCACGTCCCCTAGGGTCTCAATGTAGAGCAAGAATCTCACATCTTCTATGTGGTCTGTTGTTTTTAGGAGGAAAGGTGGGAAGGGGGCCAATGGAGAAGTTTGTTTTGAGGTGACTATGAGACCCTTTCTATGGATGGCAAAAGCCTCTGTCCCGTGGATATTCTCTTCCTAGGGAACTTCACACTCTGTTTTCATGCAGACACCCAAGGGAGCAGCAGGTCACAAGGCTTCTAATGTCCTACTGTAGTGTCAGGAATGTAGAAATCTTAGTTTTCTGGTTGGCAAGTAGGAGATGAATTAAATTACCTCAATAGGATTATTGGTGTGGCCAGTAAGACATTCACCTCTTGTATTTGATGATAGTTTGGTGCTGTAGGGAGAGGATTTGGGAGTTTTGTGATAATCCTTGTCTATGGTATGATTGATGTCTTCTTGATTTAACCTAATGTTTTTCAAGTCCGCGCTTATATTTTTCATTCGTATCTTTAACAAAAATGAGAGGAGCCTGGATGGCTCAATCAGTTAAGTGTCTGCCTTTGGCTCAGGATGTGATCCCAGGGTTCTGGGATTAAGCTCCAAGTTGAGCTCCCTGCTCCATGTGGAGTCAGCTTCTCCCTCTGCCTCTATGCCCCTCCTCCCCACTCCACCCATGATCTCTCTCTTTCTCAAATAAGTAAAATCTTTAAAAAGCGATAATAAGAACTGTTGCTAGTTTTTATCTTTGAGAGAACCTAAGGTGAAAATTGAGGTGTGGAAAATTGAGCAGTTTGCTGAAGGGTCACACAGGTAGTGCTGGAAATGAATTTAATGATTACTTTTAGCTCAGGGTAAGCTCAACTAGAACATTAAAAAAAAAAAAAGCTGATTATTTATAAATGGAGTTTCTATTGGCAACAATAATACTAGTTGGGATTCAAGTAATTTGAAATTAAATTAAGAGCCCAAGTGTTTTGATATGGTCTGGAGGTGTCATTCATGCATTTTCCACGGTTGTTCAAGAACATTCAGTCTGGTTCTTTAGGCCGAGTTGATAAATGAGTATTTTTGGAGACTGAGAAGTAAAGTACAAGTTTCGTGTAACCCTTGTTGAGAAGTCTTTAAAATCAGAATTAAGTCTATACTGACACTTTGGCCTACTGGAGAGTTTCATGTTTCAAGTTTTTGTTCATTCTTAGGTTCATGGATCATAAGTAGGGAAACCACAAATAAAAATTTTAACCAAAAAGAAGCTCTTAAAAAGAAATATGTTCATGAACTTGAAGTGGGAATTAGTCATTGTGTTCTTAAATATTGACTCTTGCATGGACCAAGTAATCTTTGTTCCTAAGTACTGCTTCAGGCCATTGCCTTCTTTAATAACTAAGGCATTGTTGCTTTAGTTTGAGCATGTTCTATGGAATTTTGGCAATGCATGCATCCTCTCTCTGCATCTTAGTAAAAGCATGAGTAAATATTTTTTCTTAGCTTTGGTATTTTTGTAGCTTACATTTTATATGAACCAGACTAATATAATGTAATACCAGGATTACATAATTTAAGACGTCAGGATTGCTTCCAGGACTATGAGATAAAGTCTTCCTTTATCAGGGGGTTTACAAGCAGTATTTGTTGCTCATTCAATACCTGTAGAGAAATACCACAGAGCTATTTTCCAAATGAGAAAATGAAGTCAAAGAGGTTAAAGTCAGAGGGAATAGTTTCTTTAGAAATTGGATATGAATACACCATAGAACTTGGTCCTTATAACTACTGATTTTAGTAACGTATAGGTTTAGAAATTCCAAGAATTTCCAGTTATTCTTGTTACACACTGATTTTTTAATGAAATGTAATGAATAAATTTTTTTTTAATTTATTTATTCATGAGAGACACACAGAGAGAGGCAGAGACAGGCAGAAGGAGAAGCAGGCTCCAAGCAGGGAGCCCGACGTGGGACTCGATCCCAGGTCTCCAGGATCATGCCCTGGGCTGAAGGCGGCGCTAAACCGCTGAGCCACCCGGGCTGCCCTGAATAAAATTTTTTCATTGAATATTTATTGTTCTACCTTGGCATTCTAATACATACAAAAGTAGTTTATAACATAGTCTCGGATTTCAAGGAGTTCATCATTTACTGAGAGAGAAGACCAACATGTGAACTAATTTAGGAAAAATGAGTATCAAACTCTCTAGTACTGTCAGGGGATAGGGGATCAGAAGGGGACGAGGCCAGGCTCCATACAGGAGTTAGGGCTTAATCTACACCTGAAAGGATGGGCAAGGGATGCCTGTGTAGCTCAGCCGTTGAGCTTCTGCCTTCAGCCCAGGTGTGATCCTGGAGTCCCAGGATCAAGTCCCACATTGGGCTTCCTGCATGGAGCCTGCTTCTCCTTCTGCCTGTGTCTCTGCCTCTCTCTCTCTCTCTGTATCTCTCATGAATAAATAAATAAAATCTTAAAAAAAAAAAAGGGATGGGCAAGATTTAGACAGGTGGAGAGGAGGATGTGATGGAGATATTCATCCATTCTTTCATTCATTCTTCGAGCAATGATTCATTGACCACCTACTTTGCTGTAATCACTATTCCGAGGTTCTGGGGCTATCCCGGTGAGTAAAACAGATATGTCAGGGAGGCTAGTTTGAATCGTACATGACATTAGGAATCATTTAGAAGTTTTTGTAATGTAGTATTGCTATATAATAAAAGCATTGTTTTTGGAATCATTTGAGAAGAAATTACATTCTGTGTCCCTGGCAGATGGAATTGGAGAATATGAAAGAAAGTTACTTAAGAATAACTACTAGTCTCTGTAGATTGTTAAGGCATAGTTCTAGTTGATGTGGTTATTTTAGTATTTGTTCTTTTTGTTATTTCTAAATTGAGTAGTGGCTGTATTAGAAGGGAATGTGTCATATGTTAAAGATTACTAATTTCCTCAGATACTGAAAGATATTTAGTGGAAAAAAAATCTAGAGTCAAGCAAGTTTCAGAAACATTGAGTTAATTAAAAATCTCTTTATGACAGGACTTCTCAGGACAGTTCATATACTATAATATATTTTGTGAATCTTCAAAATTGGGATATAACATGCAGTAGTTCTCCCAAATTATTTGACCTTGGCAAACTCTCTTTTTCTTTCTCTTTTTTAAAAGATTGATTGATTGATTGATTGATTTGAGAGAGGAGTGAGGAGAGGCAGAAAGAGAGGGAAAATCTCAAGTGACTCTGCACTGAGCTTGGAACCCAGTTAAGGGCTTGATCTCATGACCCTGAGATCATAAGGTAAACCAAAACCAAGAGTGAAACACTTAACCCACTGAGCCACCCAGGCACCCCTCTCTCTCTTTTAAAGAACATTTATTACCGTCTTGTGTTCCATCAGATATACTTTAGGAGTGACTACTTTCGGAAAACTGATCAAGGCAGGTGGAAGGCATGGTTCCGATCATCAGGAGCAGCACTATTTGTGAGAAAGGAAGATATTTCAGATATACCTCAGTAGGAACAGAAAAACGTACATTTACTTGCAGTTAAATATACTATAAATTATTCCAGATTTTCAGATAAAAATTCAAAATGGCATCCTAACATATAGTAGATAATAAATATGAATCAATGAAAATTTCATAATCTTAGACTGTTTCTAATCTTAGGATATTTAAAGTGCCTCTTTGGGAAAACTTTATATTCTATGTTAGACTCTTCTACTGTTTTGTCAGAAGATGTCCGTTTTCCCAGATCATTAGTATGAGGATGAGGTCAATTCCAAGCCATTAGCATATGATGTATGTACCTCTGTGTGTGTGTGTGTGTGTGTGTGTGTGTGTGTGTGTGTGTAGAGTGGGTAGTTAGGGAGAGGGGAACAGAAGAGTAACCAGCTTTGAAGTAAAATAGGTAAGGCTTTAGGATCTACTCATGTAGCTGAGTTTTCTATCTTTAAACTATATGTCTAGCTAGTAAATTAAGCAGCATATTCTGTTGTTGTAGTTCATCTCCCAAATAATAGCCATTTGTTATAATTTAAACAGAGACTTGAAATACTTCAGACTTGTAGCAGTTAGAATGCTTTTGACTGCAAGTAACAGAAAACCAAAATCAAAATTTAAAGAATAAGGAGATGTTATTATCTCATATATAACCAAGAAGTTTTGAGGGGGAATTGATTCATTCTAGGTTGATAACACCATCAAAGACCCGGGTTTTTTCATTTTTCTGCTGTGTCATCCTTGATGTAATGACATTGGCCGCAGGCAAGCTTCCTTCATGGTTGCATGATAGCTGCAGTTCCAGCTATCACATCTAGATGCAACAGTGTCTAGGCACAATATCCAGTGGCCTTGCACCTCTCTTTTTAAAAGTGACAACACCACCTCCTGTATGTTCCCATGCTCTCAATCCCACACCCTGCAGACTTCCCTTTGCATCTTTTTGGCCAGAATTAACATTTTAGCATGCCCCAACTTATCCCTGACAAGGGAAATGAATACACCATAATTATCTTAGACTAATCAGGATTCTCCAGTTGGGTCTGGGGTTGGTGCCAATCTTCCCTGAAGCATATCAGAGCATATTCAGCATACTCAGAGAAGGGTATATACCAAACCAAACTCAAATACTGTTAAAAGGAAGGATGGGATGGGGGAATGAATTTTTAGTAGGCAACTAATGAAGTCTGCTGCTACGTTCTTCTAGGCTATTTCGAAAGCTTTGAAAATGTTTTCATTAAGAACAACGGCTTAATAGGAAGATAAGTAGTATATGTAGTATTTTAGCCTAATAGGAAAATGTGATTTTTTTTTCCTTATGCAATTCCTTCATGTAATTTTAAAAAAGATATGAAGTAGTACGAGTGTGTCTGGCTATATGGTTATATATAATTCATTACTGTAAGGAAGCTTGCATTATAAAAATTTTACTCAAGAACAAAGTATATGCCTTTACACATGAAAAAAGTTTTGTAGAGTATTAAAATAGAGGTTCCAAATAAAATACAATTAACTTCTAAGTCAGAAAAATGCTACTCTGCGATGTGAAATGTCTCCCTGGTTCATGACTAATCTCTAACAAGCTGACAGAATGCTAACACTGTTTTTTATTAGGAACTTGAATTCATTTTGGAATTTGACCTCTATATTACAACATTGATGTTATTGTGTCGCCAAATCCTATGAAGTCAGATGATCTTTCTAAATTTATTGGAATTGGTACTTAATTATTTTCATTTATTAACCAAAAATCCCTATTTCATTTAAACCCAGTGTCATATTTTGATGTACTTTTTTGGCCTCTGAAATCAAATTAGGCCATTTGTTTTGAACAGTCTCACTTTCTCTATCTGCCAAGTTTCTTTCTTTTCTCTCCTTCAAATTGTTACTGTTTTGTTCTGTACAAACAGCCTTTTGTAGGAGTGGACCATGAGGCTGTCTGGGTCACGGCAAACCTTTGGGCTGGACAGAAGATGGAGTCAGACTGGCTATGTTTGATGAGGACCATTAGGTGTGATTCATTTGCTGAATCTTGGAGATCTAAAGTGTTCTACCCTATAAACACAATTCTAGAGCCATCCATCGCTCTGAGTACATCTCTTTCTCATGTTTATCTCTGTGATCACTCAAGCTATGGACAACTGATCTAGATACATATAAATGGTCAGTTACACACTTCCTCCCCTTAACCCACTTGATTCTCTCTTTGACCCCGTGCAAACTCCTCCTCAGCCATTGGTTCTGGCCATAACTGGTGGCCTGTTTAGGTGACCCGATCTTTTTTTCCCTTAATCACTATTTCAACAAAAATGCTTACTTAGGTTCAAGACTCTGAGTACTGAGAGGAATACAGACATTTATAAAATGTGATCTAAATATCTGAAGAACAGTTGAAGAGATAAGACTCACCTGTACTGCAAGGTGGAAAGCCTTCAGTACTCTCTTAACTCCCTTCGTCTCCCCGGGGGAGGAGGCTGCCTGCCTGCCCCACTCCTGTGCCTCTTCACTTTCATGCTGCTGTGTGATTGCACCTCTGCGGGCTCTTCCTCACCCTCTTCAAACAGGTGGCCCCTATAAATGCCACTGCCCTCCCCTTCTCAGTTCTTCTGCCGTTCAGGCAGGAACAGCTCACCT
Organism: Canis lupus baileyi; assembly: GCF_048164855.1. Classification (NCBI taxonomy): domain Eukaryota; kingdom Metazoa; phylum Chordata; class Mammalia; order Carnivora; family Canidae; genus Canis; species Canis lupus. The sequence goes on along the minus strand of NC_132848.1, from coordinate 48,703,782 downwards.
GATCACTTCTTTATCTTACTACCTTCTTTTGTCCTATCTATAGGACAATCAGTGATTCAGATCCTCACATTAAACATTAAAGCAGTATTGGCGGTCTGCCTCCTCTGTCTATATTCAGAAATCAGATTCTGTGTGCTAAAAAAACAGTGTCACTGACTTCTAAAATAAAAGTGGTGAGTATCCAGTTTTCCCCAGACACATAGCACAAGTCATCATCTCTTTTTTCCTTTATGCTTTCAGTAAACCAACTTTTCCATTAGCTTCAACATGTTAGGGCAATAAAGGAGAATTTCTCGGGGTGGTGTGTGTGCTCTCGTTTTGATTAGTTACAAATATTGACTAATAGAGGCTTCAGTTTTTTATCATTGTGAAAGTATAATGTTTCAGTGGGGAAGTAAATAGATTTATGCCTTGGGAAGAATGTATTTCAGTTGGCATATGATCATTTATCAGTTGTGGCCTTTCCACAGATGGACATACCATTCTTAAATACTTGCTTGTTTTCAGCCCTAATTGCCTTCAGAATTGTTCTGCTGTGCACTGCCAAACCGTTTGGCTCACCCATGAAAATTGAATTCCATGGGATCCATGGCATTTTCTGTGGAGGTTTCTGTCTCTAGAAATCTCTTCCTGCTCCTGCCCCTCACCAAAATAAAATGTAATCATTTTTCAGGGTTTCATGTGTAATATCAATCAAAGTAGCATTCCTTTAATGGACAAACCATGATTTACTTAGTATTTCTCTTATTATTAAATATTTAATTTCCCCCTCCTAGGGTTTGTTTGTTTTTTTTAATATATATATTATTAATAATGGTGTGCTGAGTACTTTTATTTACAAAGTGTTTTAATATGTAAGGTTATCTCACCTGGTGTAATTTCTGGCTATTACAGTATAACTAGTCTTTAGATTCTATTTGTGTGTTTTCAGATTGCTCGGTAAACTGATCTTCTTGAAAAACAGTTTCCCATTTCACCTTCCTACTCAGGAATTTTCACTAGCTCACTGCTGCCTCTGGTCTAAAGCCCATACCCCTTTCATCGGCCTTTCCTATTTTGTTAAACTTTTTCCTTTTTGTTTTAACCAACTGCCTAACACTGAGCATTTACTTTCCACCCAAAGTTTTCCACATATAAAAAGTGGTACAGGGTATATCCTCATGCATTTTAGCTTTACTTGTGTTTTTGGATTATTTCTTTGGGATAAATTATCAGAAATGGAAATACTGTGTTCAAGAATGTAAACATTCCAGAAAACTCCTAGTTAGGCTTCTTTTAAATAAGAAGATATAGGGACGCCAGTGTGGCTCAGCGGTTGAGCGCCTCCCTTTGGCCCAGGGCATGATCCTGGAGTCCGGGATCGAGTCCCACATCAGGCTCCTTGCATGGAGCCTGCTTCTCCCTCTGCCTGTGTCTCTGCCTCTCTGTCTCTGTCTCTCGTGAATAAATAATAAATAAAATCTTTTAAAAAATAAATTAAAAAATAAATAAGAAGATACAATTTATAAATTCACTAGCATGTGTAATCTTCCCAGCAGTGGGTATCATTAATCTTTAATGCAAGTTTAAGAGAGTGTGAGGGGGAAATTACCATGTTGTTTCAATTTCTGTTGCTTTTATTAGGAGTGAGGTTGGACACTGGCCCACATAATTTATTAACTAATTGTATTTTATTCAGCTTAGTTTTCAAGGCCCTATGTTAATTTGGACTTGCCCTTTTCACCTTATCTCCTATTATTCAAACCCACAAATATTTATTAAACTCCTACCAACTATCAACAAATACGTATACTCCAACCAAGCTAATCTCCCTACTGATCCTTTGAATATGGTATGATTTTCTTTTTTGTTGCTTTTGTGCCTGCTTTTTCTCCTCTGGATGTACCAGTCCCTTCTCTTCTATTTACAGTCTGCTAGCTTTCCCCATTCTGTGGGGGTTAAGCCTGAATCTTTTTTCCTCCAGGAAGTCCTCCCTAACCTGACTGTGGCTTTCTTGATAGCAAGGCTTGGGTCTGATGCTCCTTTTTACCCCAGTGCCTTATATAGGGGACAAAGAAGTGATACATTGACCTTGCTCAGAAAATGCATGTTGAGTTAGGTCTACATTGAACTTCCAGCTCAGACTTTGGGCTATTTAGTCCCTCGAGTCTGAGTTTATCTCAGCATCATCATATATTGGGGATGGTAACAGGACCTATCTCCAGAGTCATTATGAGGAGTAAATAGGAGTAAATGTCACAAAGGCTTATAAAGGGTCTAGGCTTGGTGAGCATTAGTGAGAATTGTCTTTAAATTAGCTGAACAAATAAACGGGTCATCCCTGGACTCATTGCGCTCCCTTTCTTTAGGACTTTCCCTGAGGTGCCACAGATGGGGCATGCTCTCTTTCTTGTGTTGCTATTGCTTCTTGTGAATTAGTTATGGACTCTGAACTCAATTCCAAGTTCTGAAGGAGAGGGCTTGTCTTTTAAGTTTGTTGCATGTCCTAAAGCACCGAGGAAATACTGATGTGTTGAGTATGGTTGAGTAGCTTTGGTAGCAGTGATGAGCACCTCATTTGCCGTCTTTAAATAGAACCTTTACTAGGAAAAATTACTTTCTCCTAGGGCCTTTTAAGAAATGTTTAGTTTTGTTACTTACTCAGCCAAATGGAGTTAGTTATTCAGTAGAAAATGGTAAAAATATCCAAATAACACCACCGGATTTCACTTTTCCATATAGTGTTTCAAAATGTTGCATTCATTAGTATTTGTGAGAAACCTATGGTTAATACCACAAGAAGTCATAAACTAAACCAGATTTTTCCCCTTTTTAACTTTTACATGCCTTGGATTAACAACGGTGTTAGTCCCTAATTTACACCTGGGATTTCCAACCTTCTCAAAAAGTTGAAACAATGATTCATATTTAGTCACCATGTGACTGGGTTATTTTCATTTATTGAAAACATAAACAACAAAAAAATAGCCTGGATAAAGATCTCCATGTATTTTAACTAGTGACAGATGCTATGATCAGAATTTCTACTTAAGTCAGGCATTTTTGACATACACCTCAAGCCTCGCAATTAAGCTTTATGCCTTTCCAAACATAACAGTTAACCAATAAACCAAAATATCAGCCTGGTCTGGCTTAGCTCAGCGGTCTTTTGATTTCTTCCAGTCTGTTTGATGTGGAGGCTTATTGAGATTTATCTACTGAGCTGTTCATAGTTTGTAGGGCTGAGAGCACTGGCTATATTATATAAGATTCCATTAATGACAGGAGAGTGTAGACAGTCTCTACAGTGTAGATAATTTAGTCGGTTGTGCTGGTCGTGGTTTTGTTGAAATTTTTAAGACTTTTGTCAAGCTTTTTTTTATTAATACTCAATGATTTTTCCTTATTTCCAAGTTTATACTGTGAGCCTCAAAACAGATGTAGTTCAATTGGTTCAATTTAGTAGAATGTTTTTTAACTTGCAGTAGAAATCTCCATGTAGATTTGAAAGCTTTTCCAATTATTTGGACCAGTTTATCCATAAGGAAAATAAAAATAGAAATCCATAGTAACCAATTATAAATATTTGCTAGTAGGGAGGTCAGACATCATTCCATTATATTGTTTGTAAAAGTAATGATATCAGTATTCTCAATTTTATAACCTAAAAGCTGCAAAGAACTTTCATATACTTACCTCATGTAATTATGGTAGGAATATTCAATAAGATAAGTATAACTGTCCTCATTTTAAGTAACCGTTGGAATTTAGATTATTAATTTGCTACATGTCTCATATCTTCTAATATGAAACAGAGCTGGTCTTCAAATTCAGATAAGACTCCTAATTCTAGTTATTTTCCCTTTATACTAAAGCTTTTTTGTTCTATAACATAACAGTATTTCTAAAAGTAACAATGTTCTGCCAGCTTTCCATTGGTTTGATCACATCCTCTTTCCTAAGAAGCAGGGTAAAAATACTCATGTTTATGCTGCTGGAAATGAGAAAATAAGATTGTATGGGAGGAAAAATGAAACATATTCACTCCTCCTGCCTTGGTTGCCCCATGTGTCAAATGGGAAAAATACTAGCACTCACCTCCTAGGATCTTTGGGTGGGTTAAATAGTTAATACATGCAAGGAGATTAGCAGATGCCTGTCACAGAATAAATGATAACACATTTAGGTATTGTTAGCATTCATTTACTCAATAGGGTTTATTAATTCACTGCCACGTGCCAGATAACCTGCTGGACTTTGGAAGATAAGTCAGTCAGAGTCTTTCCCCTCAAGGGTCTCACAACCAAGTACAGGAGGCATACTCCAGACTGCATGCCATTAGCATGAAGGTTCTGTATAGGGGCGTGCAAGGAGAGATCTGGAAGCACAGCGTAGGGACAGGTATCTATTCTCAGGGGCCTTCCTGTAAGAGGCAAGGTCTGAGCTTGAAGGATAAGTAGAAGTTAGCCAAGTGAAGAAAAGCAGTTGGGGAAAGGGAGCCAGGGGAAGTGATGATGGTGAAAGGTCGGTATGAACATGTTTCTTCAGGCCAGGGGTTCTTGAAAACTTTAATATGCTGGTATGTACTGTGACTCTGCAGTCACAGTGCAGTTACTCACTGAAAATATTGAATCATAGAATCCTTTTTTAATGGAGTATCTTGGGAAGAACTATGTTTTAAAGAACATACTTGAGGAAATTCTGGGTGGGCTGGGTGGTAAAAAAATAATTTAGGTCAGAAATGGGGTGGGCAAGGAGGACGGAACAGGGGACATTGATTAGAGTAATTAAGACAATAGATTTGACAGGACTTGATGAGAAATGAGGGGACCGGGGAGGAGGAAAGATGGTGGGATAATTGGAATGATGATGCCATCAGCAGAGGTGAAGATTTTGGAGGATAAGCATGTTGTTGAAGGATGTGGGGGGAGGTTGGTGGATAGCAAGTTCAGTTTGGAGTCTGTGTTTCAAGATGCCTGAGGGACATCCAATGGAAAACATATTCATGAAGCACTTCAGTATACTGGGTCTGGAGCATAGGAGAGAGTCCTGAGCTGCGTGAAGGATTTGTCCGTGTATAGATGGTATTTTATGCCTGGAGAGTGAATGAAATAACCCAGAGGGATGAGGTAGACTCCTGGGGCATCATCGTTTAGGTGACCTGTGGAGGAAAGAGGATCTCTCAGCAGAGATTGAGTATTTCAACAACCTGGTATTCTTTGGGACATGCTTGTCTGTTCTCCTACGAACCATGAGTATTTTGTTTTGTTTTGTTTTTTTGGAGAGTGCCTGACTCCACCCATGCAGGAAATCTACTCTGTGGGCTACTCCTTCTCCCAAGAATCTTGGTAGTTGCAGAAAGAGGCACTTCACCCACACCCTTAGCTCTCTGAGGAGAGCTGTGTGGTATCCTGCCCAACCCTTCCGAGTTCAGTGCTGGGAGGTGGAGCCATCTTGCATTGTTAAGTTTTTGAGTGTTAGGTCCTTAAATGTAACTGGAGAAATAATGAAAGAGAAGTATTCCATTGGGATTAAACAAGTTCAATGGATTTTAATTTTCCTGATAAACTATTATTAAGAAATTGTTTTGGAGATTTACTCTCTGAGTAGGATTAGCTAACCTACGTTTTTCATTTGGATAAGTAGTTCTTTAATTAGCAACCAAGATTTAGGGAATAGTTTCCCATTGCTTTCTAGAGCATAGGGAAGGTATGTGAAACTGCCAAATGAAGGTTTTCCTCATGATAATGAGGAGCAGGGAAAACAAGAGGAAATTATAATATGTTAAGGGAAAGGATTCTGTTCCTCCAGTGTGCCTGCTTTTATCTTTAGTTCTGGAAGTCTCTGCCGGCATGGCTTTTTTTTTCCCCCCTATTCTTGTCATGCCAGAAGTTGCATATTTCTGGCAAAATGTTCATTACTGGCAAAGGGTGAGCAAGAAATCCTTTGCCAGAGAATTAAGCAAGCAGAAGTCTGTCAAAACAAATATTCTAGTTTGAAAATACAGTCCTGCGGGGGAAGGGGGAGGGGTGGATATCGGAGGAGGCCAGGGCATGTTCTAAGGCTGTGTATTTATTTCATAAGAATTCTGTGTTCTGAAAGACTGTTGCTTGTAGGAATGCTAGAGGAAGCAAGACTGTGGTACATTAAATGTACTGATTAGGAAGGATGGGTTTTCTGGGAATTTGGGGTTCGCTTTTGTGTTTGGAAATTCAGCTCATATGATGGCAGCCTTTGCTAAGAGTAAAACATTTTGATAAGAAGTAAGCTTTTTAATTTTATTCAAGAGACATTTAACAAAACTTATGTTTACATGGAAAAGCTCTCCAACTGAGGATATTAAACATGTATAAACAGCCATGCGCATAAACACATGGTCTACTTCATAAGCATTTATTTGGCTGGAAAATGCTAACTTTAATATAATTTCAGTCTTAAAAGTATTGGCTGATTGATTCAAAAAGGGAAAACTTGGTTTTTCTTTCCCCTAACTTTTCCCCTCTACTTCTTCCTTGTTACCTTAAAAATTTCATTTTATGGAAGACTAAAATTATAGATTGGATAAATGCAAGGTTTTTAGATTTTTTTGCTATGTAGTTTCTTAAAGCTACTATTATAGAAGTTGTTCTTCTAGCTGGAGAAACAGTGTGGCATTTTTGCTTTCCACTGGGATGGGAGTGGGGGCTAATCATATTAAACCTCAAGAATGAAAACCATTGCATGCAAAAGTGGATTTTGAGGATTTCCTGACCACATATCTGTATACAGCTGACATCATTTTTTGAAAGAATTTTTAAAACAAAATATATTGCATTGTGCAATGTTGAAGTAAATGATCATGATAGGATATATTAGTAATAAAAAATAATAGTAATAAAATACAAACCAGTTTATTCTTATCTCCTTTTGGTGAATTTTAGACTTGCTACCCTAAGCAATTCAAGGAACACATGCCTTCTTCCAGAGCAGTGGGAGGAAACCTTCCTGTTCTTTGATCCTCCGATTTGATATACTTTAGTTACTGGAAGAGACATTAATTAATGTAAAATTTCTTTAATTTTAGTAATTCAAATGAATAAAATGTTTCTTAGGGTTTGAAAAGATCATGGTGCACCATTGGAATTTGCCTTTAGTAAATGTAACATTTGTTTTCTAAAGAATTATAACAACATACTTAAATTCCAGAACAGTAAGCAAAATAGCTTAAGTTCACTGACTTGAAAAAACATTCTTTTATACTGCACGGTTCTAAAATAAATACTTAAAAGAAACAGAGAGCAGGCCATTCTATCTTGGATTTCATTTTCCTTCAGATAGAACAGCTAGAACAAACATTCTTGCTAGTTAACATTGCCTGTGTTTTTATGCAGTTAATAACTGACCTGTCAATCACGCCCTATATAAATACGGTAGTTGAATGCTTTCTGCTTTAGAAGCACTTTTATTTACAAGAGCTGCCAGCCAAGATTTCCAAAGGACTCCACGGGCTGTTTGCTTTGATCTGTTTTGAGGGCTGGTCTCTTTATACCTGTTGGTTTGCTATTTATGATACCTTTGTGTAATCAGGTATGGGGAGAGCAGATGTGCAGAATAAACACGTCTTAAGGAAACCAGGGCTCAAGAGAAATCATGTAATTATGCACCAACAACTTTAAAAAGAGAGAGAGAATATTTTCTTGAATCAACTCAGTTGCTGTTTTGACAAGAAAACAGATGTTATGGTATTCACCCCAGAGAAGGAAAAGATTCTCTCTTAAATCTGTTTATAATGAATGGAGGTGGTGTGTGTATCCCCACCCTTCAAAGGGTACTCTCCTTTAAATTTGTAAATTGCTAAGATGTTGCAGCTCTTCTCAGTTGACTTTTACCTTTGACCTTTTTTCATTTGCTCCTTCCCTAGGAAATGTTTACCACATGTCTCTATCCAAATAATTGTCTTTCTGTGGGAATAGTTACCTTTGCATTTTCAACAGCAAATGCCTTTTAATGTTTGAGACTGGTTTCAAAAAAGGATGGCTTTTTGTTGTTGTGTGTTTTTATGATATGGTTTTGGGGTTCCTGCTTCTCCCCACTTGCCCCCATCCCTGTACTTAGGGGACCTGAAAACCAAATTTATCTTTGCATCCCCACAATGCCAAACATCGTGCCTCTAATAGCATAAGGGTTCAGTGAATGAAAGAATGGCTGAAATTAAGAGAAACCAAAGCCCCTTTCGTCTTGTTTCCAAAACGAACTACTGAGTTTAGTTCCTTCCATCTTTCGATTAAATGTTGCCTTAATAATATTATGTATATTATATTTACTGCTTTTCTTTAGGAATCTGAACATTTGAATATATTGGGGAGGTTGTTAACTTTATTTTACTTTGAAATTAAAAAGGTACTTCTACCTTTTTTGAATTAAAAATTTTGCCATCACTTTGTAGTGCTTTTGGGGATAAGACTTAGAGATTTTTAGGCACTTGGAGTTGTTCATCCTACTGCACTGGGAAATTCTCTTTATACTTTTCATACTGATTTTACTGACCTTTTTGGTCAGCAACTTTCCCTTTTGTGACACTGGTGTGAATCTTAGATTTTCCGTGGAAGAGCGCCTGAACACGTCCCAAGGTTTAGAAAGCAGGTCTTTTGTTAACCAGAGTTTTCTCCTTGCTTTGTTGGTGCTCAGAAAACTTTGAAAATCCAGTGTCTGTAACTGGTACTATTGCTGTTTGGTTCCTTGTTTACATAATTTTTAAATGCTAGTATCTATATGATAATGATTATAGTATTAATGTGTCAAGTATAAAATGTAGCCCCAAATACCTTTGGTTCAGCAGCCTCCCCCAGATAATCACCTCCCAGAGTAAAATTATTTCGTAAACTTTCAGGTAGATTAAAGCTTGGCTTTAAACTCTGTGTTCCCTTTACCCAGCTTATGGGGGTCAAAGGTGGTAAAGCCCTGGGGTTGCCTGGAGCCAGCACAAGCCAGTGCAGTCATGCTGCCTTTGTTGAGGCAAGAGCCTCTAAGAGGTATGAAACTGCCAAAATTACATTTGAGCATCTTTGGGCCTTTGATTGTAGAACCTTTGTTGGAAGTTAAGTGGTACAGGGCAGCCCAAGATCAGGCCAGAGAAGCAAGTAGGAGTAAACTCGGGTCGGCCATGCCTCATACACCAGGGTAGAGACAGCCTCGCCAATGATGCACACAGGAACAGTTTTGAAAGCCCGTGGTCCTGCTTACTTGGCAGATTAGCAGAGAGAAAGTCCCCTCCAGTATTTTCATTTTACATTCATCTAAGGCTCAAACCTGTTATTAAGATTTCTGAACAAAGGCCCTATTAACATACACCATCCAGATTGATGACTAACAGCTCTTCCTTCTAGGTACGTAAGGAAATCTGTAACACTTAAAGCAAAATAAAGACCCTAGTCAGGTTGGGGGTGGGTGAAGTAAGGTAGTGGGCGTAGTAAAGGAATAGTTTTGCCTTTCAAAGTCACTTTTCAGTGCTGTTTAAAATGGACTTTTCAGGGGCACCTGGGTGGCTCAGTCAGTTAAACATCTGCCTTTGGCTCAGGTAGTGCTTCCAGGGTCCTGAGATTGAGCCCCACATCAGGCTCCCTGCTCCGTGTAGAACCTGCTTTTCCCTCTCCCTCTGCCTACTGCTCCCTCTGCTTGTTCTCTCTCTCTCTCTCCCCCGCCCTTCTATCAAATAAATAAATAAATAAATAAATAAAATCTTTAAAAATAAAATAAAGTTAAATGGACCTTTCAATGGTTGCTGCATTTTCTCAACTATGCGTGATTTACTGAATAATCTAAAACTTAGCACAGTGATAGGATTTTACTCAAATATCTACGAAAATATACTGTTTTTTAAACTTTCAAACATTGTTTAGAAAAATTCTTTTTTTAATTCTTTTGTATGGGCAATGTAGACTTATGTGAAAATGTTTAGGACAAACCCAAACACAATTCATCATGTTACTCATTTGCCAAAACTTTAAGCCGCTTTCCAGTATTTGAGAAATATGGTTTAAATTCACTAGCTTGGCATTCAGGGCCTTCCACAGACCAGCCTATTCTCTTCCACAGGAGACTTTTTGTTCCAGCCCTTTCCACTGCCCCAGGCAGGCCTCACACATCTCTGCCTCAGCAGAGTCCTCACGCTATCCCCTTCTCCTGCACACACTCTCTTCCTCCTCCCTCAAACTCTTTACTCCCCAGAAACAGTGAATCCTGACCATGCTGCAAGGCCAAGGCTCACTCAGACTAGTTTAGGACCTCTCTTCCTCTGCTTTCTTAAATCTGTCAGCCTCCTGGCTGCCTCGCTTCTTGTGAAACTAGCCTTCCCCGAACATTCCTCTGTAGGTTCTCCCTTCTTCAGCTTCTGGAGCAAGGTTATACCACTTCTTTGGCTCCTGCCATGCCAGTCCTTCAATCATAGTTTGTTTTTGTTTTTCCATGGATTTCTGTCTTGTTTTTTAAACTTGAGCTTTTAAGTTCTGTGAGGCTTAGAATTGTAACTTATATGTGCTAGAGTCTTCCAGAGCACTTAGCCCAGTACTTAATACATGTTTGTCAGTTGGTTGATTGATTGGTGCACGTCGCAGGCCCAGGGCTTGACATATTTGCAGTCTGTGAAGACAGCAAGCTATTTTCAGAACCACTGGGTACCTTTGTACCAGGTTTATTTTTTGGCTCATGCTTGGTATTGGAGATGTTAGGCCTAGTTCTGTCCAGAAAATCTATTTTCCAAATCTTTGCATCAACAAAATGGTGTTATAGTCACACCCTGGGGCAGTTTGACGCCAGTATTGCCAACTCTTTCTTATGCTGACTCGTGGACCCTGTTGAGTGTTCCTCAGATCTCATTTCAGCTTTCTGGGTTACTTTTATTTTTAATTAAAGGAAAGCTTATGTCTAAGCCCTTTCTTCAACCAAAGGCAAGTGAATATTCATTAAATGTTTACTTTCTTGATTTTAATTCACTTTAGCAAGTGATAACTCAGGTGGGATTATGCCCTGACAGAGATCTGACAGGGTCCTTGTTCGTGGCAGTTATTGACTTTTCCAGTATTAACCTTTTTGATATAGCATGAAGCCAGCATTCTGGTGTGTGCACCATATAAGGCACTGGCTTTCTTTTAATTTTGTGTTTTGAGTTTGAGGAAGATGCCTACTCTGCCAAGTAGGGACTTTTGAGACTTCAGTGCTTAACTCATTTGATCTGAAAATTACTGGTAAAATTACCACTTTTGCTAAGTATTAAACCAAGTCTTGGAATAGTGAGTGCCCTGGTGTGACTGACACAGCATGCTTTGAGGCTTCTGAAAGCTCAGGCCAGGCTTGAAGAAGAGGTTTTAATGTACCAGTAGGAACCCATGCTCACGGAGGTCAGTCCTTCACATCTGTGTAGCGCTTTTTGACACTCCTGCCACTTACTCATTAACAGATATCTTTTGAGCATTAGCTAGGAACTAGGCATTGTGCTGGGTGGCTATGATGATGAGCAATCACCAGATATTTTACTTCTCTGTTATTTTGAATTTTAATTTCTAGTCTGTTTCCTCTTACTAACATGTCAGCTCCTTGGGGATGGGCTATGTCTCCAGCATTTATAGCAGTCCCTGACATATAGCAGAAGCCCAGTAAACCTTTATCAGCGTTTGGATGAAGTTCTACAGTGAGGCAAGTTGGCATTGCTATAAGAGCACATGGAAGGTACATGTAACCTGGCTTGGGCAAATCAAGGAAGACATCCCAGAGCAATAAAGATAATGGCTGAACAGAAGGATACACAGTATTTAGCTAGGAGGCCCCTGGGTGGCTCAGTGGTTGAGCGTCTGTCTTTGGCTGAGATCATAATCCTGGGGTCCTGGGTTTGAGTCTCGCGTCAGGCTCGCTGTAGGGAGTCTGCTTCTCCCTCTGCCTATGTCTCTGCCCCTATCTCTCTCTCATGTGTTTCTCATGAATAAATAAGTAAAATTTAAAAAAAAAAAAAAGAAAGAAAGATACCATGGAGTATCTTTACATTACAAAAAAAAAAATTAGCTGGGAAAGAAGAGGTGAGTTAGGTGGGAGACTACTCTGGTGCAAAAGTCTAGAGGTGACACGAGCCATCACAAAATAGGATTGCTGGGCAGCCCTGGTGGTGCAGCGGTTTAGCGCCGCCTTCAGCCCAGGGCCTGATCCTGGAGACCCGGGATCGAGTCCCACATCTGGCTCCCTGCATGGAGCCTGCTTCTCCCTCTGCCTGTGTCTCTGCCTCTCTCTCTCTCTCTCTGTCTCTCATGAATAAATAAATAAAATCTTTAAAAAAAAAAAATAGGATTGCTGTGTAGAGTACAAGGGAGGGGGGCAGGAGGTGAGGTAGGGTCTTTGTCAGCCAACTTGAGGATGTGGGAGCAAGGAAAGCATTTTGAGCACGGATACAACAGGACTAGATTTGTTTCAGTTTGATCATTTTCACTGTGGTGAAGAGAACACACTACGGTAGCTGAATTGGAAATGAAAGCTGAAGACTGGGAGATCAATTTGTTGGAATAGTTTTGTTTGTCAGGATAATATAGACTGGTGGTACTCAGACTTACGGATTTTATGAACCAGCAAACTTCTTTTTTAAATATTGAGGCTCAACATAATAGAGTTGCTGACCTTTTCATTTTGTTAAGTAGAGACATTAAGCAAACAAACAAAAACCACCTATCAGTATCATTTCATAAAGTAAAGGACATATCCACAAATCTACATACCCCACTCACACAGGAGAATCTCAAATAAACGTTAGCTATCTAAATGGAATATATTTAGCTTGATGAAAAACTTACTAAATGGCCCTGTTTTGTCCCCCTTCTCCCTTTTCCCCATGATTGGGCACGTATGTGATCTGATATTTGTAAACCGGTGATCAAGCCTAGGAAAAAATGTTGGCAGTCTGAGTTAGAGTAACGACTATGGTGATGGGAAGACCACAGTTGAGAGAAAGAAGGTGGAATCAGTAGAAGTCAGTGATTTCAAAGTGCTTTCAGATCTCTTACCTCATTTGATCCTATGGTAGCTGTGTGAGGTGGTTAGGTGTAATTATCCCCACTTCACAGATGAGGAAGCTGAGACCCAGAAGTCAGGTGACAAGTCACATCTGGTAACAACCCCCTGAAGTGGGACTCTGGATGCATGGCTCCTCCACTCTGCCCTTTTGGGTTTGCTCAGATTTCAGGGAAGAAAGGAAAAGGAATCATGGGCTCCCTGTGAGTCATGTCTTTTAGGACAAAACATATGATATAGTCCATTCTTAGGATAAAACAATATTTCGCAGATGACTCTTTGATTCATCCTCATTTCACAACATCATCCATTACCAATCCATGAACTTGAGTAACCCTATTTAAATTAGGCCAGAGAAGACTAAGAGGCTTCTTTGGCTGTATTTTCATTTTTATCCTGTGTTACCCTTTGTCCTTTCTATAAATAAGCCTTGGCCACACTATTTATGGGATTTTGTGGAGGGGGAGACAGTGAGGAGGTAATGCTCTATGTGTATATAAGGATATTTATCTCCTACCACCTGGTTTGCTATGTTTATTTCCCCCTTTTGTTCTTTAGTATGCTTGCAGATTAAAGTAATTTAGTGCTACCTAAATTCCAAAAAGACTGGGACACACTTTATAAGGGACTTCCTCTTGTTGAAGGGCAAAGAAAGGAAGTGGAAGTAAATAAAAACAAAATTGGGCTTAAATGGGGGAAAAAATGAAGCAATAACAATTTGAATCGGACAAAAGGAAAAAATGTATTAGAAAATATTTGCGGGTAGTTCCCTGTAAATGGCGTTATAAACAACATTTTTGGTGTACAGTCATAAAATCCTCTGACCTATGAAACACCAATTTAATGGTATCAATTAAAAAGAAGAGGGAATGCCAAAATTTACATATGAAAACTATCACTGACTTTTCCTTCAATTAGTTGTTTTTATTTAGGCTTTATATCAATCATTTTGTAGGCTGCCTGGTTTCTGACAAATTTGGAGACTCTCTGTAAAACTATTAGAGTGACTTTAAATTATTTCTGTACAGACTCAACTGCTAGCCAGTCTATTGTAATCACAAATGATCAGATGAGAAATGTGGTATTCTTTTCCAAGATGAAATATATTTTTTGAAGCATCTGCAGCTATTTCTGTATATTCCATTATGGAAGTGTTTATTTTTGCTACTAGAGTGAATACATCAAAAACAAATAGTGTTTTCTGAGAATGTGTGAGTGGAAGAGTGTGAGAGCAACATTGGGTACTGTCATTGCCTCACACATATCGTGTGTGTGTGTGTGTGTGTGTGTGTGTATGAGAGAGAGAGAGAGAGAGAGTTTGTTTAGACACCCAAACCATGTTTTTTCTACCAGTGTGGATTCACCCATTTCATTTTATAGCTTTCTTTCTCGCCTTTGGCTCTTACATATATAATTTAGTGTATGATTACTGTTAAGTATAGGTGTTAACACATTTAAAATATTACATATATTTTTTATGTGAAACCCAAATTTCACCCCTATTTTCAAATGCCTCCGCTTAATGTATTTTTAAAGACTTATTTGTATAGCAAGAATGAAAATGACCTATGTTCTCTGGTACTCTTGGATCTTAGGATCTCAGAGTATGTTGACTTTAGTGGTAATTTATACCGATCTCCTCTTTGTTCCTTTCATCTCTCTTTAAAGTGGGGAGAGAAACAAAGAGGGTGAGGTAGCAGGATCCAAGGCCTAAGAACAATGCACATATAATTTGTTAAGAAGGTACAATGTTAAATTTGCCCACATATTATCTCATTCCTCACAATAACTCCACAGAATAGGAACTATTATTCCCAATTTATAGAAAACAAAACAGAAGACTCAGCAGGGTTGGACAAATCACTCAAGGTTACACTTATAAGTAGTACTGATCTGCTCTGGCTGATTCCAAAACTTTGCTCTTTCTGTATATTTTATTTCCTCATTCCCACTCCACCACAGAGTAAATAATAAATGGGACATGGTTTTAAATTTTACTGTATGATGTAGTAGCAGCCTTTTCTAAAATATGATGCTGTGCATATTATTTAAAAAAAATATGTTGCCTTTGGAAATAGGCTTAGTTTAGGAAGATAAAGAATATTTGAACTGGGTCACATGGGTGGCTCAGTTAAGTGTTCGAGTCTTGATTTTGGCTCAGGTCATGATCACAGGGTCATGGATTCTAGCCCTGCATTGTCTTCTGTGCTCAGCAGGGAGTCTGCTTGAGATTCTGTCTCTCTTTCTCCCTCTGCCTCCTCCTTCCCCATGCTCTCTCAGAATCTCTAAAATAAATAAATAAATCTTAAGAAAAAGAATTTTTTTTTAAGATTTATTTATTTATTAATGAGAGACACATACACACACAGAGGCAGAGACACAGGCAGAGGGAGAAGCAGGCTCCATGCAGGGAGCCCGACGTGGGACTCGATCCCGGGTCTCCAAGATCACGTCCTGGGCTGAAGGCGGTGCTAAACCGCTGCACCACCCGGGCTGCCCCAAGAAAGAATATTTGAACTGCCTTAGTTTATGGTCATATTATTACCTTTGTTAGAACTCATGGCATTATTTTACTTTAATTTTTAAAAAAGATTTTATTTATCTATTTGATTTTAGTATATGTGCTGCCGAAGCGAGCACTGTTTATCTATTTGAGAGAGAATGCACATGAGTGAGAGAATACAAGCAGTGGGCGTGGCAGGCAGAAGGAGAAGGAGAAACAGACTCCCTACTGAGCAGGGAGCCTGATGTGGGACTCGATCTCATGACCCTGAGATTATGACCTGAGCTGAAGGTAACCACTTAACTGACTGAGCCACCCAGGTCCCCTGGTAATATTTTACTTTAAATGTGATTATATAATTGAGATGGCTTAATTTTGGGGAGTTGCACACATTTTTAAGACTTTTCTTAGAGGTATTTATATACTTCAAATATTTACTGGGAAGTATCTTTGCAAGGTTAGGTAAAACATTTTACCAAACTCCTAGCTTCAACGGGCCTCTGTTGGGAAAAGTTAAATAGCACTGTAGAGCAGTCTTCTGGCATTCAAGCAGTTCCTCTGCTCAAATAACGGTGAATATAATTGATGGTCTTAGTAATAAGGTCATAAAGTCAAAAAGAGTTACCACAATGTGGTCAACATTTTGACCATAAGGAACAGTATGTAAAAGTTGGTTAGCTGAAAGGGTTTCCTGCCTCCTTAATAACTATTGTGTCTCTATTTCTTTAGAGTCATAGCCGAGTTGGAAAGAAGGGAAAATTTTTTTAAGTAGAACATTTTGTGTTTAGAATTGGTGTTCTTTAAATTCATAGAATGAAAAGCTTCTGTGGATGAATATAAACCAGACATAGCCTTTGAATAAAAATACCTTTCTGCTATGTTGCTTATTCACAGTGGTCTTCATTTGTGCCTTCTTGTTGACCTGTCTGTAACCCTTATTTGACACATTACCGAATTTCATGTTTCTGTTTTTAACTGGTAGAATTTCTCGTTGCATTGGAGTATGTGTACGTGTGTATTTGTGTGACAGGGAGAGAAATACTACAACCATTCCAAGAAACAGCCGCCATCTAAAATTACAATCAGTATGAGAAAAAGAATAGAGCTTCTTTAAAAAAAAAAAAAAGACGAATTAAATAGAAGCAGACATAATATAGGGACCAGAAGAAAACTTTTAAAAAGGTTAATATTCTCAGAGAAATAAGATGAAATTGATTACATGAACTACACGAATTAAGAACAGAATGGTATCTTAAAAAGGAGCAACCAGAGAATAAGAAAGAGCTCCAGAAATTTAAAAGTATGATAACCCAAATAAGATTTCGGTACATAGGTTGGAAGACAGAGTAAATAACTCTTTCAAAGGTCAAACTAAAGAGAGCAAGAGGGATGGAATGTGGAAGAGAAAAAAAATAAGAAAACTAGAAGATTATTTCAAGCAGTTCACATCCAGCTTATAGAAGAGCTGAGAAAATTGAGAGCAGGAAATTGTCAAAGGAATAATAGCACAGGAAAATTTCCTGAAAGTAAAGGACATGAGTTCTAGTACAATGAATGGAAAACAATCCACACCACACATCATCATGCAATGTCTTAAATTTTGTAGGGGAAAAGAACCTCAAATAGTTAACATTTAGAGAATTAAGAATCAAAATGGCATCAGACTTAGAAGACAGAAGTTAATGGAACCTTCAGAATTACCTTCAAAATTCTGACAGCATGTGATTTCCTTCTTCTTATTTTGTGTTCAGCCAGACTATTGATCCAATGTGGAAATAAAATAATTGAATGTACTCTTATTTGAAACAGTTTTTAAAAATTAAGAATAAGGAAAACTAGATTTTTTTCTTTCTACTTCCAGAACACAAATGAGTGAAGGCACCTAAATATTTTATAAAGAGCAAGTTCCTAAACAACATTTGTTCAACACACCAATGTCTGCACTCCTCCCAAACAACTTTGTATATTGAATGTATAATTTTAACATTTTTTATATGTGTGTAGGAAAGGTTTAGAATGGGGCAGGGTGAAATTTCTTTTACTACTTACTCTGTATATTATCTGATTTTTTAAAAAATGAGTATACATTAATTGTAATCAATAGAATATAATTTAGAAGAGAGGAAGAAAAGAGACATGACTTATTCCTTCATTTATTTTTAAAAATATGGGAAGTGCATGCTATGTCTGTCTCCTCTACTAGGTTCTGTAGGAGATACAGTTGAAGTAGCAAACACAGCCTCAGCCTTTGAAGGATTTTGGGTCTGGCTGTTAAGGGGAAACACGCATGGAAGGGAATGGCTCCCAGCCGTGTTGAAAGTCTGCCTCTGTGTGATCTCAATGTACAGGCTACTCTCAGGGCCAAGCAGATGGCTTTCCAGGGTCTGCAAAGAGATGGCAGCCTACTTACTTCAGAGTACTTTTAAAAAACCAGCATTCGTGAGAACACCAAACACAGGACCCTGATCTTGGAATGTCTAATTTAATAACTTTCATTTGCATTTCTATAGAAACCAACATGCTTCCTGCTGCCAACCCCAGGAGCCAGAGGTTAGGGTTTTTAATAATAATAACAATAATGAGTTATACTTATTCCAGATTAGTTTTCTGGCTTTCCAAAAAACAAATGGCTAAGATGTCCAAAATGTTCCTATCACAACTCTGCCAAGTGCTGGCTTCTCCTCTCTGTCTGGAGATCCAGCCAATCTGTTGAAAATTATCCTTTTTTTTTTTTTTGAGTACTTCCAGGCAGTTCAGAAAGACTAAATCCTACAGGCTGAGATGGACAGCCACAAATGGAGACTCTTTTCCATACTTCTGCAGCAGAGGAAAATGACACTTTGTGTTCTGAGTCTTATTTCATTTCTTCTAAGTTCAAATTTGGGAAAATGTACACCGGATATCACATCATACCTAGTTGTGGACAACACTGTGTATTAATTGGGAGTATAACATTTGCCTGGTGACTCTTTTTTTGTTTTTGTTTTCCTTGTAAATAAGCCTTGGCCTAAGTGTTCACAAACTTACAGAAACATGGATTCAGTGGGGGAAAAGAAGCATTGAGCCTAAATAAGAATAAGTCCATACTCTCTTTTCTGGTTTGATTTGCATGAGATTTAGAGGGGCTTTGTTTTTATTTTAGTTTTTGTTTTGGGGGGTGTGTGGAAGGTGGTTAGAGGTATTATAATGAATTAGTAAGATTCTCTTAATTTAAATACAGAGAGACTTGAAACTTATTAGACCAAATGGAAGATCAGTGGTCCCATGATCTCCAAAATACTTTTGTAAGAGCAGATGGATAGATTTTTTAAAGATTAGTTTAGTTGGCATTTTACCTGCTCATCTACTCCCTTTAAAGTCAGTGGATGGGCCTGGCTCAGTGCATGGGAGTAGAAGCTCAGGTTGGGAACTATAATCTAACGTGACCAGGCTGATCGACAGCAGTAGAGAGATCGCTATCTGACCCAATCATGGGACATGTACTCCTGTGAAAACTGGCCTATCTGGGCCACATTGTCCTCTGCTCATTAAGTGGATGCCTCACACAGGGATGGTTGGGTTCCCTGTGTAATAAAACTTTGAAAAGTCTGGTGGCTAGATTGGGGAGCAAGAGAATTGGGTTCTAGTCCTACACTTTCCCCCTAGACTGTATTTTGATTTTGGGAGACTCCCATAATTCCTCTGGGCATCATTTTCCTCATCTGTGAGATTAAATGATCAGAATAGTAGATTTTTCTGAAAGTCCTTCTAGTTTGAATATGTTCCTTGAAGGTTGGGGCTATATTGGCACCTTTCCTTTGCTTTAATAATACAAATTGGCAAATTAATACCAGCCTTAGTGAAAATGTCTATAGGGTTTGGAGTAGGATATTGAAACAGTTCATTGAACAAAAGCATTATAGGAATAGAAACCAAAAAACTTATTTTGAAATATTGGACCTAATGCTAAATTAGCATTAGCATTGTTAACACATAAAAAAAAAACTAGGTGGTTTTTTGCTAGTGTTTTGGATGAAGCAGCTTTAGCACTATTTGAACTGTTTGCATGTTTAGTGCATGTTCTTGACTAGGGTTTTAATACTTACACGATGCTCTTCAAAATTATCTAGTAAGAATTTTTTTCAGCTCTGCACACATCTTTATAGAGTCAGGGGATAGGACCCCCTATGGTTGAAGAGAGGATAGCCCATGGTTAATTGGGGCAAGATTTGTGGAGGGAGTTCTGAGAAAAACATTAAAAGGCAGCAGGTATTTACAGAGCGCCTCCTAGGTGTTGGCACCATTTTACGTGTTGGGATTGGAGCAGAAACAAGACAGCTTTCAGTTTCAAGGAGCAACTTCCTAGTGAGAGGAGACGGACTTGAAAACATGTTTAATAAAACAAGAGTTTTTGTATGGAATGGTGAGCAGTGGTGGATGGAGTGTGCTTCTTTAGCTAGAGAGGTTGGAACAATGGGGATAATAGGAAGGGAGGAGGTAAGGAATGTGGACTTTGTCTTGCAAAACCTTCAAACTCTAAAGTGTACCTCTTGAGTTCATGGAGGTGTATCTCAGGGCCTATGCTTGCTAAGGATGAGGAGGAGGCCAAGTGTGATCACTCACCTCACAACCCAGCTTCAACCAGAAAGAACAATTTTGGCTCTGTTTTTTTTTGTTTTAAATATTGGGATTATATTTGAAAATAGTGCGTTGCTTTAAAGATTTGAAAACAACTGCCTGGGAATAAACCAGTTATGTCATTCTTGCCTGTTAGTGTCTTAGCTCTTATGTTTTGGCCACTGTGATAAAAAGGCAAAATACCCCCCCCCCCCCCCCCAACAAAGTCCCAATCCCTGGAACCTAGAAATACTACCTTGTAAAAACAAGAGCTCTGTGTCGATGTTGATTCAATTAAGGCTCTTACAGTGGAGTGATTATCTTGGATTGTTTGGGTGGACTCTAGTGCAATCACCGATAAGGTGAAGGCAGGGTGAGGTCTGAGAGACAGAAGAGAACACAGTGTGACCACAGAGGCAGAGATTAGAGCTATAGAGCTACAGGCCAAGAAAGGCCAGCAGCCACCAGAAGCTAGAAGAGACGAGAATCAGGTTCTCCTCTAGAGCCTCTGGAGGTGCCCCGCTGGCACTTTGATTTTGGACTATTCTTTTTTTTTTTTTTTTAAATAAATTTTTAAGACTTTATTTATTTTAGTGGGGGAAAGGCTGAGGGAGAGAGAGAATCCCAAGCAGGCTGCATACCCAGCGTGGAGCCCAACACACTGCTCAGTCCCACAACCTTGAGACCATGACCTGAGCTAAAGTCAAGAGTCAGATGCCTAACTGAGCCACCCAGGTGCCCCAAGACTTTATTTTTAAGTAACCTCTACAATGAACATGGGGCTTGAATTTACAATCCTGAGATTAAGAGTTGCATACTCTCTCTACTGACTGAGCCAGCCAGACTTCCCTAGACCATCGATATTGTTTTAGATTTCTGGCTTCTAGAGCTGAGAGAAAATAAATATAGTAGTTAGGATAGATTGTCTCTTCCTTGATACCAGCATCCCTTTTATTCAGTATTACCTTTTCCACAGAGTCTAACTTGGTCGCTTGAGTATCATAGCTGTGTTTTAGTTACCTGTTGCTGCATAACAAACACCTTAAAATTTAGTGGCTTAAAGTAACAACTCATTATTTCTCACAGTTCTGTAGGTTGACTAGGTTCAGCTGGTTCACCTTCACCACGTGGTGTCATCTGGGATCACTCAGGTGAATATCTGAGACCTCAGCTGGGACTGGAATGACCAAGATGGTTTCACAATCACATGTCTGGAACCTCAACAGGGAGCAGAAATGATGGGTGTGGGGGGTAGAGAGGGGGCGGCTCGTGAGGCCTCTCTCTAGCAGAGTAGTCAAGTCTGGAACACTGTGAATGCGTAAGCTGCCATGCCTCTTGAAGCCTAAGGCAGAACTGGCACAGCATCACTTCCTCTGCCTTCTGTTGATCAAAGAAGTCATAGGCTAAACCAGAGTCAGAGGGAAAGGAAATAGATCCTACCTCTTGAAGGGAGGGAGGCATGCTACCCTATAGCAAGGGTAGTAGGAGTTATTTTTGGCCTTCTTTGCAAACAGTCTACCCTAAACTGTTTAGAAAATGATTCTCGAATTAACTATTGGAGATGGACTGATTGTGAGATTTTATAGATGACAGGATTTAAAAAGAAACATTCTCTAAGAAACAAATTTCTGAGGTAAAAAAATCCATATAAGCTGCCCAAATAGGACCTTGCACACATGAGGAATTCAGGAGATGCATGTTTACTGACCATCTGGCTGTGTAATGAGTAGAAATGTATGTCCAGGGTCACCCTTGGGCCAATAATTTCTACAAGGAGAGTAGCAGGGCATTTCCAGAACCAAGAGTTGCCACTTCTCTCCATGGGTTAGTATGGTGATGGCTGATTTTGTGATTTGAGAGATTCTCCACCTGGAAAGCCGCTCCCAAAGGGAAGGATTTGGAAAACTTTCAGGAAGTTCAAGAATGTCATAGCTCTCTACGGAGGATCCGGGGGAAGATGATATTGGCAGGAGACCTGGTCGGAGTCGGTGCTCTTAGAATAGAGACTCTGAAGAAGATGCTCTTCCTTTAACTTCCTTCATGGTTTGCCTGAAATTTAGTAAGAGGACTTCCTGATGGAACCATTGCCATAATCACAAGTGCTTGCTAAGTGTGAGATTCTGGCCATGGGGCCTCTGACATCTGTTCAGTCTAATCACTCATTCTTTTTAAATTACCACCACTCAATGGAGAAATGCTGGTGTCAGGCCCACTCACAGAGGTGGGGAGAGGATTCTAGGAACAAAGTCAGAGATGGATGGTCCTCCTGGTGGGGTTCCAAACCCAGATTTCTTTTTTATTAGTTCTTTCTGTTTTATTAGTTTGCATTTGCTCCTCCTTTGAAATGTATGTGTGCTTTGTCTTCTTTGTAGGTTTGTTTCCATTTCGGGGTACTGGTTTTCTTAAGATGCGTTAACTCTTTCTATCAGCAATCACTGTGGCAAGGAGACACAGGCCTGAAGCTGATTTCTCTCCTCTAGAGTGGTTTTATAGGCCAGAATCTGGGGAGTAGCTAGGTTTTAATAGTTTATTGGGTTCTCATTTGAAAAACCGACTAAAAACCTCCAGGCTTTTGCCTTCAGTGTTTGTTTTCATCTAATGAAACCAGGTTTATGGTGTTTGCTCCATGGCCTGTGAATAAGTCCTGTTTTGTGTTTTTTGTTTTTTTAAAACCAGGCACAAGCTATGCCTTTGCTGCTGTTTACTATGGAGTTCCCTCTTCTGCATGTTTTTGCTTGCCTTTCAAGCTTTCTCTCTTTATATCTTTGTACATTACTCTCTTGATTCCTGTTCCTGAGATGACTCAAAATGATAGGGGATCTGTATATAGGAATTGGGGGGGAAAAAGGAATTGGGGGGATACCTATTTTTACTTGTGACACCACAAAGCACGATCATTTTTTTTTTTTTTTAATCAGGATGCTTTTGTTAAACTCAGAAGCATTTGCTTTCAGCATTTCAATATCCATATGTGTGGCAGATCTTAGGATGGGGTCTCTAAGAGAAATAGAATCTTGATTCAAATGAAGATTTTCCTAGGCTTTTAGATGGCAGGCAGGATTCAAAGACGGTCAAAATGATGAAAGCATAGATGCTCTCAAAAACTAGAGCATTACCATTACCTCGGCATTACCAAGATTAGATGTGGAATGTGCAAACCGAGGGAAGCTCCGAATGTGGCTGGGGTAGGGACGGCCTTCCATGCATGGCTTGGCCAGGCTGGGGACGAGTCATTCTGGGCCTGGTGTCTGGGTTAGGCCCCCGGACATATGTTCAAATGTAGGAAACACATGGAGAGTATACTGCACTGAAGCTACTGCATTCAAATGGGTCCAGATTGATATAGAACAGTGTTCTTGATAAGTGTAAAAAGCGGGGGGGGGGGGAATATCTAAGGAGAAGAAACATGTAGATAGGCAGACATCGGAACAGACTGGCAGCCATCTTTAGGTGATGGGTTCATGGTGGTTTTCAGATTTTTCTTTGCAGTGTCCTTTATTATCTGATTTTTCCTCAGTAAACAAGTAGTGCTAGAATAATTTTTAAAAAGCTTTTAAGGGGTACCTGGGTGGTTACACATCTGCCTTTGGCCCAGGTCATGATCCCAGGGTCCTGGGATCAAGCCCCGCATCAGCTCCCTGCTCAGAGAGGAGTCTGCTTCTCCCTCTCCCTCTGCCCATCCCCATAACACCTTGTTCATGCTTGCTCTATCACTCTCAAATAAATAAATAAAATCTTAAAAAAAAAAAAAAAAGCTTTTAAAATAAGACAGAATGGTGCTGGGCAGGCATTTTCATTCATTCAGTCAACCTCTGTTGCCTGCCAATTTTGTTCACAGACTTGGCTGGGCTCTGGGGGAGCCCACCACTGAATGGATCAGACATAGTGCCTTGGAGCTCACAGCCACTCTGTGCTGCTGGTGCTGGGCAAGTGGATTGCTTCAAGGAGCTTCTGTGTTTCCCCAAGGGCCTCTCCATGGGTTGGGCCTGCATAGTTCTTACCTGATGGGATGGGGAATAACTCACCTTTTGTAGAGTCTTGACAGTCCCAATGTTAAAGCTGCCTTATTCTCATTCTCTATCCTGGCTTGTTTGTTTTCACCTTTGTCTGTGTGTTTTATCCCATTCACAGTATTTGGTGGTCTCCTTTTGTCTTCCTTGAAGCTTAAATTTACAGAGATTCTGTTTTTCCTTTTTGGTTATCACTTCTTTTGTTTCCATAAAGTTGCAGGGCTAGTTTTTGGCCACATAGATAAACAGGTTTGAAATGCCTGTCACTGGAGAATTTACCCCCAGGGCTTGCTATATTTGTGGAGGTGACATATCAGCCTGTTTGCTTCTGTGGGTGAACTAGAATTGAACTATTTGTAAATCAGTGAGACAAGCTTTATATATTTGTGTTTAAGAAATTGCAACTATCAATTTATTAACTCGAATCAGGATTCTGAATGTCCTTAGATATAGCTAACGATTCACTTTAAGAAATTTTTAATTTGTTACCATCTTAGTCATAATTCCTTTTCTCCTTGATGAGGAGAAATTGTGTTGAAGTTGGATGGGTGGTTAGGTGTCAGTTGGGGGCGGGGGGGTACCAGTCACTGAGAATAGAAAAAAGGCTTAAGGCAGAGGTTAAGGTCATCTATATTAGGAATGTTTTTCCTCTCTGGCTAATCTTACCTATTCATTCATGGCCAGAATATTTACCAGTCAGCCAACGTTTATGCAAAATTGTGGTTTGTATCAAGAGTGATACAGGGAAGTATGAATATAATCCTTTCCCTATAGATATTTATGCTATAGTTGAGGTAAAAAGGTATTCAGTGAATGTCCATTGGGTCACCGTCTTTCTACCCTCTCTCTAGTCCGGATTATCTGCTCTTGTCATCTTTCTCTGCTGTTCAGAAACCTTCAGTGCCTGTAAGACGCAGGCTAAGCTGCTTAGTCTGGCATTGAAATTTCTAAAAACTTGTATGCCATCCTGCCTTTTCTATCTTGTCTTGTCACAAAGTCCTCTTTTCATCCAGCCAGTTTATCTACCCAGTTAGTTTCTGTAACTACATACTTTCTCCATGCTATTTTCTCTTCCTTTTAATCCATTCTTACCCAATTTTCCAAAACTCATCTTGGTCTCCCATGTTTCCCACACACCATTCCCTAACGTCTCCAACTGCCAGTGATATCTTTCCCAACTCTCCTGTTCTGGAAGCTTCAGTTATTTGATCCTTGAAGCAGTTTGCCTTACCTAGTTACAATCTATGCATATGCCTTGTGTTCCTAACCAGATCTTAATCCCCAAGAGCAGTGACTATCTCAAACTGTAGTGTCTTCTGTGCGATCTAGCACAGTGTTCAACATGAAGTATGTAGGTATTTAAAATATTTGCTGCTTTCCTGAGAAAACTATGATCAAGCTATAGTTTTTTGTTTTTTGTTTTTTTAAGATTTTATTTATTTAGGGACACCTGGGTGGCTCAGCGGTTGACCCTCTGCCTTTGGCTCAAGTCATGATCCTGGGGTCCTGGGACTGAGTCCTACATCTGGTTCACCTCACTGCAGGGAGCCTGCTTCTCCCTCTGCCTATGTCTCTGCCTCTCTCTCAATGTGTCTCTCATGAATAAATAAATAAAATCTTTTAAAAAATGTTTAAAAAAATAAAATAAAGCTATAGGTTACGGACCTATATGGGCAGTCCCAAACCTGTGAGCAGCCTATGCCTTTTGCTGTAGTTGAGAATCAAGAATGAGAAGTTTGGTTAAGCCCCTTAGATAATTCTGATATCTTCCTATGTGTTACCTCTTGAGGTAAGGTTTTATAAAACACAAGAATTGTTAATAGTGAATATCCTTCAGGCAGGACTCTGTACATATTTAGCCAAGTCTTTACTAGCCATTGGCTGATGCAGAAATGAGATGATGCTAATCTAGCAAGTACTCGGCTCTTCTCCATTTGCAGTGAATTGGAGCCCTGGCCAGAAATAGAGTTGACTTCTTTCTTTCTACCTTTCTTTCTTTAAGATTTTATTTATTTATTTATTCATTTAGCCCATCTCCCACCCACCTCCCTCCATCAACCCTCAGTTTGTTTTCTGTAGTTAAGAGTATTTTTGAGTTGACATTTTCTTAACAGTATTGAGGAGCCTGAGAATGCTAGAATAGAAGGCAACTCCTGTGTACTCAGAGTGCCTAAGCAAGGTCAAAATTCTCTGAAAATAATTTTGGTTTTTCTTAAACTCTGACAGATGCACAGTTGATGCTTCAAAGTCCTACACCATTAAGCATGGACACAATAACTTTAACAGAATATTTTTTTAAGATATAGCCAAAACTCACCAAATTATTAAGAACAAATCAATTCCTTAAAACATTTACTGAACGTTTAACTTTGAGTAACATACCTTCTTCATATGATGTGCAACATTAACTAGCAATAAATATCTGCTAAGGTAACTGAATAAGGTAATTCGCTGTTTGGGACAATTAGTTTTAATTCAATTAAGACAATGACTTTAATTTGAGAATAGTAGCTCCACAGCCCGTTTCTCTGGCAGTATTTGTGGTCAGCAGAGCCTGTTATTTATCAAGGCAATTTCTAGATCATGGTAATGCAATCACATGGTCTGCTTACATGAGAATAGTTAATCTCTCTAACACTACCAAGAGATATCAGACCATTTAGGAATGACTTACTGGAAATATGGATTCTTCAAGAAGGCATATCCACAGGCTTTATGGTATAGTTGGAGAGATTCTATATGCTATATGGACAAGTACATGCAGAGATCTCAGTACTGAATTCATACACAATTTTAAGTGACTCCACTAAAAATGGAAACTGATGTTCTTGACCAATTTTGCTTAGTGATACTAAAGAATGTAACAACGGCCTATAGTGGAATGGTTTTGTGATCTCCCTGTGTAAAACATTGACCCTGCAAAGCCCAGGTTTGCCATTTATTAACAAGGAAATTTACATTTCATTGTTTGTAACAGTAAGGTGATGACCAAAAGGCCTATCATTTGGGATCAAATCAATTATACTCAACATACAATGGATTACCCTTCAGCCATTAAATGGAAAGAAATAGAATGGTGTGCTTGATCCTGAAAGATTTCTCCGATACAGGTCAAATGAAAAATAAAATCAAGGAGCACAAAAAAGGGGGTGAGGCACAACCATATGTATAATATGTGTATTTGTGGGGAAAAGGAGTAAACTAAAAATACGTACTTGTATAAACAATTTTTTTAAAAGGAAAGCTGAGGTGCTTTTGCATAGTTGGCTATGAGGAGGGGCACTAGGAGATCTAATATGTGGGTTTTTTTTTTTTAACGTTTGTGTTTGTTCTTTTTTCCACAAAAATATCTACTAATTTAAAAAGGAAATGAGCACATTTTTTTCATGAATGTCCAATAAATGTTCAATAGACCTGTAATTTAAAAGGAAGTAAAGACTTTCTCTTCTTTAAAAAAAAATTGGTTTACAAATGTGAAATAGGTACAAAAGAAAATTTATATAGTGTGTGTGAACTATAAAGAGTAACTATACAACCAATACCTTTAGATCTACCACCTAGTTAAGTAACAGAACATTTCTTTTGAAGCCCCTTATATATTCTTTCCTGATCCCATCCCCTTTCCTCTCCTCTTGGAGAAGTGATTGATTATTTTTGCCAATTTTGTTTTTATTTATTTCTTTGCTTTTCATTTTTTTATCGCTTAAGTTTGTTTCTCTAAGCAATGTATTATTTAGTGGTGCATTATTGTAAACTTGCATAAAAAGATTATATTTTACATGTATTCTTCTTTAGCTTACTTTTTTCACTTAACATTATGTTCCTGTGTTAATACATCTGTAGTTCATTCAGATTTACTGCTCTACAGTACTCCATTGTGTGAGTGTACAGTTTATTCACTCTACTGTTGATGGACATATGGCTGCTATGCATATGCTTGTACAAGCTTTCTGGTGCCCACGTCCAAGAGTTTATTAGGCCATTTACCTAGAAATAGCATTTGTGAATCACTGGCTAAACATATCTGTGACTTTCAAGAAAATGCCAATTATTTTTTAAATTGTTGTAGTAATTTTTGTTTCCATCAGAAGTGTCTAAGAGTTACAATACTTCATATTATTGGACTTTTCAATCTTTGCCAGTTGATATAAAATGGTCTCTTAGTATGATTGAACATCTTCTGTTTATTGGTTGCTAATGTTTATTTTCTAGGGATTATATTTTTAATAGGTTTTATCCATTTTTATAAAATTCAGTTGTTTGTCTTTTACTGATTTCACTGGAGTTCTTCATATATTATAATACTAATTACGTAATTCTCAGTTACACGCATTACATATTTTCTCCTCATTTGTGGCTTGGCAAATAAAAACATTTACTTCCATCATTTTAAAACCTTTTTATTATGGGAATTTTTAACATATGTAAGAATGAAGAGGATAGTACAACTAACCCCTGCATATCCATCACTCAGCTTCCACAATTGTCAGCATCTTGCCAATCTTATTTTGTCCATTTCTTGTCTTCCCGAGGAGGTCACAGACATCATGTCATTTTTCCCGTAAATACCTCAGGATGCATGACTGATTTGATAAGAGAGTTCAAAAAGAAATAACCATCATGCTATTATCACTTGTAACAGAGTTAATAATTCCTTAACCTTCAGCTTTTCCCAATTGTCTTAGAAATATCTTTTTAAAATAGGCTTGTTAGAATCAAGATCCACATGTGTTTAGTCTTTTTTGACCTCATAAGTCTAAATCTCTTAGTGTCTTTTTTTTTTTTAAGATTTTCTTTATTTATTCATGAGAGAGACACAGAGAGAGAGAGAGAGAGAGAGAGAGAGGCAAAGACACAGGCAGAGGGAGAAGCAGGCTCCACGCAGGGAGCCCGATGTGGGACTCGATCCTGGGTTTCCTGGATCACACCCTGGGTGGAAGGCAGGCGCCAAACTGCTGAGCCACCCGGGCTGCCAGTCTCTTAGTGTCTTATTTCATAATGTTTGATACTCCTCCTCTGTCAAAAATACTTTGTACATGTATTATTTTGTGTTTTTATTTGTGCCTTTTTTGTGTGAGTAAAATTTTTTAAAAAATATTAACTGATGTAGTTGAATATATAAATTTTTCCTACTAGTTGATGCTTTGGGGGTCTTGTTTAATAAATTCTATTCTCTACAGTTTTCTAATGACTTTAGCAGTTTTACCTTTTACTTTTAAGTCTTGAATTAACTAGGATTTAATTCTGTATGTGGTGGGAGGTTGAGATCCAGTTTTAATTTTGTCTGTGTAGAAACCTAGTTATCAGAGCCCCTGAACTACATAGTACTGTCATCTACAGTACCAACTCTCTTATAAATCAGGTCCTCATGTATGTGTTCAATAGCCTACTTGTCACCATGATGTCCTAATTATTAAAGTTTTATAATATTTCTAGCTACCTGATTGAGTAAGTCCTCTATATTTGTTCTTCAAGATTATCTTTGCAACTCTTGGCCTTTGGTGCATCTATATACATTTTAGAATCTGCTTGTCCAGGGGCACCTGGGGCTCAGTTGATTAAGCATCCAACTCTTGATTTTGGCTCAGATCATGATCTCAGGGTCATGAGATCAAGCCCTGTGGTGGGCTCTGTGCTGGGCAGGAAGCCTGCTTGGCATTCTCTCCCTCCCTCTGTTCCCTGCTCCCAACTTGCTCATGTGCACTCTCTTTCTCTAAAAAAAAAAAAAGAATGAATCTGCTTGTCCAGTTACACACACAGACACACACACATAATTATTATTTTTATTGGAATTGCATTGAATTTGGTGAGAATTTCCTCGTTGTATTATCGAATCTTCTTATTTATAAACCTGGCACATCTTTCCTATTTAAGGCCTATGTTTTTTTCTTACAGCATCTTCCTATTAAATTATGATATGCCAATGTGGAAGAGAAAGAGTCTTGCACCTGAAACTAATGTAACATTGTATGTCAACTATACTTCAATTAGAAATAATAAATTTTTAAAAGAAAAAGATAACCTTTGCCTCTACCTGACACCATACATAAAAATTAATTTGAGAGGAATCATGGACCTCAAGATAAAAGCTAAAACTATAAAACTCTTAGAAAAAAACAGAATAACTTTGTGATATTGGAGTAGGCAAAGATTTCTTAAGCCACAGAAAACATGAAATCTTAAAAAAAAAAAAAGGATCTAATTATTGGACTGACGACTTCTTCTCATGAAAAGACATTATTAGGAAAATAAATTGGCAAGCCACAAAAAAAGGTATATATAATGCACATGTATTGCAAAGAAAACAAGCAACCAAACATAAAAATGGGCAAACATTTTGAATAGATACTTCACAAAAGGCCATTTCAATAACCAAAGGACATAGTGTTTAATATCATCATTAGTCATCAAGAAAATGCAAATCAAAACCACAGAGATCTACCACTAGGATGGCTAACGTGGAAAAAAAGACAACTGCAAATGTTGGAAAGGACATAGAGCCTTAGAATTCTCATTTATTGTTGGTGGAAGTATAAAATGCTATAATTATTTTGGGAAACTCTCAGTTTCCTAAAATGTTAAACATACAGAAACTTTATTCTCAGATACTTAATTCAAGAGAAATTAAAACATGTCCACAAAAAACCTATGTAAGAATGTTCCTAGCAGCTTTATTCATAATAGCCTACAAATGGAAACAGCCCGAATCTGTCAAGAGGAGAATGGATAAACAAACTTATATATTCATACAATAGAATACTATTCAACCAAAAAAGAAACTATTGATACATAAGTAACATGGTTAAACTTTATGCTCAGTGAAAAAAAAGCCAGGTACAAAAAGTTATGTAATGTATTATTACATTTATATGAAATTCTAGAATAGACAAAAGGATATTGGAATAGAAATAAAATCAGTGGTTGCTTTGGGTATTGAGAGTTGACTGGGAAGGGGCACAAGGAAACTTTTCTGAGTCTTTATAGGAGTGGGTTACATTTGTGAAAACTGATTGACTGGATCTTATAAGAATTCAAGAGTAGTGTTTATAAAGATGGAAAGGTGATCCTCACAGATTATCAGCTAGGATTGAATATCCAGAACTGTATACACCAAATCTGTGCTTCTGATAACCATGCTCCAGACCAATGTTTTTCAACTAGGGACCATTTTGCCCCTCAGGATGCATTTGGCAACATCCAGAGACAGTTTTGATTGTTATAACTTGAGGGGAAAAGGTATATTATTGGCATTTGATGGGTAGAAGCCATGAAGGCTGCTAAACATCCTACAATCACATGAGAGTCCTCCACAGCAAAGAATTGTCTGGTCCAAAATATCACTGGTGCCAACTTGGGAGAAACCTTTTCTAGACCTGTTTTTATTATAGAAGCTGTCAGCATTAGCCAACCAGATGTTGACTATATTCATAGTCCAAATCAATTGTGGAAACTTGTCATTTGCACAAATATTTCTTCCCCAAGAGAATTTAATATCAAACATTTGCAAATATACATAATCTTAAATTTGGAGATAAAATTCCCTGTGTTAAAAGCATTTCCGAAATCAAAATTAACTATATTATTTCAATTGATTGTGAAATTATTAAGATGGCTTATTCTTAACTTTTTTTTCATTACATATTCAAGGAAATGACTTTGGCTATCTTCCTTTAAATAAAATAAATTAAAAAGGCCTTATTATTAGATTAGAGGAAATAAATGATAGTAATTTATTTTTCTTCCCTCTACAGAATGACAGGCAGCGAATTTTTTTCTCGTTTCCCAGAACTCTATCCCTTTCTTCTCCAACAGTTGGAAGCTGTAGCTAATACTGTGGACAGGTAAGAAGAGAATAGGGTGGGACGCAGTGAAATCAAGGAAGTGAATTACTTCATTAATTGAGATTTTTGCCTCCAGGCAACAGTTTTTAATCAACTCCTTCCTTGTAACATAGATGACTTTTTAAAAAGTGTTTAGTACATCATGTTGCCTGACTCTCTACAGTAGATTTGTACTTGAAAAGTTATATAAAATCCTGTTTGTTTTTGTTTTTGTTTAGAGGTGGGGGATGAAAAGAGGGAGAGAATCTTAAGCAGGCTTCACTTCCAGCACAGAGCCCCAGGACTCGGGGCTCTTAATGACTCTGAGATCAGATGCTAAGCTGAAATCAAGAGTGGGACACTTAAACGACTGAGCCACCATTTAGCCACCATTTTAGATGCCTCTAAAATCCTGGATTTTTTTTTTAAGATTTCATTTATTTATTCATGAGAGACACACAGAGAGAGAGGGAGAGACACAGGCAGAGGGAGAAGCAGGCTCCATACAGGGAGCCCGACATGGGACTCGATCCCAGGTCTTCAGGATCAGGCTCTGGGCTGAAGGTGGCGCTAAACTGCTGAACCACCCCGGCTGCCCAAAAATCCTGTTTTTATAATATATTTTTAAAATCCTTTTTTATATTGTTTTTTCAAATTTAACTCTGTTTTCAGTGAACATTTTTCAGAAATTAGCTTCTTAGAAGCACAAAAAGCATTTTCTTCCCATGATATTTAAAGATCTTTGTGTTTACCTACTGAGTTTGCTGTAACAAACAGCAGTCTTTTTTTTTCTTACTGGCTTGTTGCAGTTGACCATTGTGAGGGTAAGCAAATAGCCGGCAAACAGGTGACCAGAAATGGCACTGGCATACCTGACCCTGCAAACACAAAATACAGCTCTTCAGAAGGCTCCCAGTCAGATCAGGGCACATAGAAAAGTTTACCATTGTCCTTTCAATCACATCCTGTATCAACAGTAGAATTTTTAGAAAGGTGTGTTGGAACATGTGCTTTTTTTTATTCTTCTAGCAATATTTGCACTTGATATGCACTTTATTAATAGGGAAGTAAAATAACATCAATGAATTTTATTTCTGCTTATGATAAATTTCCTCACATTAGTAATTTGTACAGACAGGCTTTTCTGGCCCCAGTAAGTGACCGTTCAAGCTTTCATAAGTACATTTAGCTGTTGAAAGTTTCACATTTCATACTGTGGAACTCCTTTCTGCTGTATGAACAGCCCAAATCAAAACACAGACAAGAATTAACAGTTAGCTTTGAGAAGAGAATCGTGTGCAAAAGCCCAATCCATAGCTTTGCCAGTAGCTCTTCCTTATTTGCATGTTAGAAATATATGAAATGAATGGAGGGAAAAACACACAAATGAAAGAAAATGATCTGATCATCCAGAGTCTCACTTTATATTCATAATTCTTTGATGGGAAAAATGTTTGAAGGCAGTGTCTCACCTCTCAAATTATAAATCTTTTGTGTACAATAATTTTTTTTTCAGTGATACAGGAGAACTCAACCGTCATCCAAGCATGTTTCTCTTACTTTTGGTGTTGGGAAGACTCTACCCTTCTCCGATGGACGGCACTTACTCAGCTCTCAGCATGGCACCTTTCATTCCCTTCATTATGAGGTAGTGTATACTTCATGGAAATAATGGGGTAGGCACGGGGGCTTTATGGAGTATTTTAACTTGTTCTTATTTTAGAAACTATGTCGTTTTTTGTTTTTGTTTAATTTTGAGAGGGGTCTTATGAAAGCAGGGCCTGGGGGTTATTACCGTTGCCCCCCCAACTGGTCTCCAATGGTTCAGAGGAAAGTGCTTCTTTTGTGGGTACAGAAGCCCATACCCACTGTTTAATTAATGTTTCTTTGGCACTCTGCCGACTAACGGATGTGTGGTGTTGACAGGAGATGCCTGCTTTTGAAAACCATAGCCTAGGTGTTTGCATCATCCCTGGGTTAAGCCTCATCAGCATGAAGCAGGCTTGGTCCTGGCATTATAGCCTCCTGTCCAAGGTTTCAAGAGGACATTTGTCTCTTCACTCTGAAATCAGAGTTTGCTAGTGGGTGCAAGGGGTAGCATCCAGGTGGCAGTGCAATGTGGCACAGGTTCACTTCCTCGTCATCTTCTTTTTCTAGCACGGAGTACCTGAGAAAAAGCCATGCAGATAGATTATACATGGAATCAGATGATAACAGGCTTTTCTGCTCTAGAGCTTATTGCCACTTCCTCTGTTACAGTTTTTGAGGTATTTCCCAACTTCTGATCACCTTTTTCATTTTCGATCAAAGTAGGCCTCTGAAAAGTATTAAAAATTTTCGTATGGAACATTTCAGAAGCCCAGTGATACTAGTCAGCTTTTACCTTTCTGCTTATGTCTCAATAAAGCAGCACTTTCATTTTTATTTATCTACCAAAAATTGAGGTAGACTTGGAGCAAAACGTTAGAGATACAGCAAACTCAAGAGAATGTGTTTGTTATTTATGTGGCACCCTGGGTTCCACTTCCTGGTTTCACAGAGCTGACTGATGCATTTTAATGTGAGAAACCATTAAGTACAAGATGCTGGCATGTGATTGCTGTAGCCATTTGTTTGCACCAAGCTCAGGCTGTGGCTGTATTATCTCTGATCACAGAGATGACTCACTCGGATCGGTTTTTGTTTCCTGATACACAAAGTTACCAGTCTCCTGTATCCAGCATTTGGTGATTCATTTTAGGAATTTGGGTTGTAAATTTTACTTTCAGGAGCATTGAAAAACTGTACTTTCACATATAACTGGAAAGAACTAAAAAATGTTTCAGAAGGTTGACGGGGTTAGGGAGAAAGGCACATGCTCAGAATCACAGAAGGACATGCTTTAGAACTCTTGTCATTCTGTGCTGAGAACATTCAATTTGTGGAAGTCTATTACTAATCAATCTGTTATGTGTTACATCATAGAAACCAGAAATTACTACATTGAAAGTATTCTTCCTGTTATTGATAGTCTACATATAATCAGAATGCTCATATTGCTAATTATATTCAGGACATTTATTATATAACAGATTGCACTAATATAGAAGATTTAAATAATGCCATAAAGTTATAAGCTCAAAAGGCACAAAGAGTCCATTGCACGGTCCTTCCAGGGAAATTGCCTTGGTCAGTAGTTGCTCTCTATGCGAATAAAGCATTCATAGAGTGCCACCAACAGCACAAGTGCCACAGCTGATTCCTTAGAGTGTCAATAGGCCCTGTTATTGAATGTCCATTTGTGGTATAGAACAGTGTTTCTCAAACTTTAAGAGATAAACCTATCACTTTGGGAATCTCATAAATTCAGTTTTGGAAGGTCTGGATTGGGGCCCAAGGATCTTTCACACAGACTTCCAGGTAACGCTGATGCTGCTGGTCTGTAGATCACACTTTGAGTACCAGTATTAAATTTGGGATATTAAATATTATCACAACCCCTCTTTGCCCCCCACCATGTACATGGTTTTAACAAACTAGACAATAGCTTGGTACTTGATTAGGCTACTCCAGGGGTTTATAAGAAGTAGATTTTGACCCAGGAATGCAGAGAACAAACAAGAAAGTATTCTGAGCAGAGATGTTAGTAGAAAGTACACCAGCATTTGTTGAACTTTGACTATTTTCTAGGCGCTGAACCGGCCATCTTGTTTACAACGATTCCAAGAGGACGTGTTATCACCTCCACTTTCCTGTTGAGGAAGTTGAGGTTCAGAGAGTGAGTCAGTAACAGCGCTAGAATAGGAACCCAAGAGTATAACGCTGTCAGGGTGTTGGGTGTACTCTTTCCATTACACCAAAATAACCAGCTTCCTTTTGTTCAGCCAAGAGCAGTGGCTATGCTGAGTAGGCTTGTGGGCTCAAATTGATGTAATTTAGAATGAGGAGGAGCCTATCTCCAGAGTTGGTGGATCCAAGTGCAGACTGTTTTCACGATATAGAAGTCCTGTCCCCACCAGCAGTGGGATCTGCTTCTTGCTTTGCTTTTCCAGTATTGAGGATGGCTTCTCTTGGGTTCACCTCTGCAGGATCATTGCCTGAGGTATCAGGGTTAGTCTGTGACAGGTGTGGAGGAGGCTAGTTTAGCTAAGCCCTGACTATCTTCTGTGATACAATGGAAGGATCCTAGACTTGAAGTTTAGTCAAAATCCCAGTTTGGGGTTTCATCAACCCAGTAGAGGGGCAGCCCTGTACTACTATAAAATGTTCGCAATCACTCTGGGCAGATAGACCATAAAAATGGTGATTTTGATAAAATTGTACACATTGATTTAAATTACTTCTGAGAAAATTCATTGTGAAGGAAGTAAAAGATTGATCATAAAACCTGTCATTCCAGGCAATATTTTTGGTTCTAGTGATGATAAAGGTTGGGCTATTTTGACTTGGGATAATAGCTGAAAAGATGGATGTATGCATGAGTGGTTGGGTGATGCTTTATTTTTGTAGCATTGCCAGTGTTAATTTATGTACTTGGAAGAGTCTAATCAGGATCTTGGATATTCTGAGTTTAGTTAAATAGAAATTTTTCAGCTAGTGGGAGTAGCATGAGGGTTGCTCTGACCGTGCTAAAGTGAATTGCACAAACAGAAGATTAAAAGCCCCAATAATAGCTTCTTATTTCCCTTTGATTTATGTATGCTTACCTGCCATTTCCTTCCTCTTTGTAAGATGTTTGTAGGTATTGTTTGTATTTTTGTTCCTTATCCCACATTTAGAAGTATAAATTTATATCTCTATTGATCTACTTTGTTGACTGAAATCTTAGAAGTTCTGATTTGGGTTTTCCAAAGTTATGCGTGTGTGCAGTTATGATTGTTGCATCACCTTGGAACAGAAATGATCATGTTAATCACAATGTTTTGTTTGCAAGTTTTTTTTAATCGAGTGTATTTTATGTGCCTGATGCTGTGAGGGATCCAGATTCACAGCCCTTTACCATGCAAATATGAGGTCTGCAGTTAAAGACCATTCACCCTTCAGTTCAAATACCACCAAGACGAGTGACTCATGCTTTAAATGGGACCCCCAACAGGCTCCTCTGAATACACCTTGTCTAGGGCTTTCTAGACCAGAGTATCTCTCTACATGTACCTTTGAATTCTGTTTTACAAGAGAGTTTCAAGTGTGAATTGAAGAACTACAGGAAAACAAATATGCCCCAAACTGAGGCCACAGCATGGCATCCTGAATAGAAGAAAGGCTCTGGATTTAAGAGACCAGTTCTGTCCAAGGTCTGCCACTTACTGACTGACTGACACTTGGGCAAGGCCCTCTACCCTCTCGGAACCAGTGTGGTATCACTGTGCAGGCGGGTGTCCAGCTGAACCAGAAAGCCCTTTCTGGTGCTGCCAATAGATCTCAGCATTGGATTAATATCTATGGGAGAAACCTCTCCACTGCTTTTTATTTATTCTTTGTGTGCTTTTAAAAGGATCTCCCCAAACCCCTTGCCTTTTTGGGAGCTGATCTTTTTTTTTTTTTTTTTTTTTTTAAGATTTTATGTATTTATTCATGAAAGACACAAAAAGAGAGGCAGGGACACAGGCAGAGGGAGGAGAAGCAGGCTCCAAGCGGGGAGCCCAATGCGGGACTCGATCCCGGAAATCCGGGATCACACCCTGAGCCAAAGGCTGACATTCAACCGGTGAGGCACCCAGGTGTCCTCAGGGGCCAATCTTCATTGCAAATGACTTTCAGTATGTCTTTCCTCAAATCATTTCATTGTTTACTGTTGAGAACTTTTTGGTGAAATCTGCTGTTCTTTTCTCTGAAAAATACTGAAGTGCTAATAACTATACAATCTTAAATACGTGGCTGTGGAAATCACCCATGGGGACCTATGCTGTGGACACTTTTATTCATTGAGATGTTGAAAAATCTAACCAAGAATTAAAAAAAAAAAAAAGGAAAATGCATGTTTTGTACATTTAAAAAATATTTCATAGGATCTTTGGATTGTACCAGTCTTAAAAAGGGAGGAAGGGTAGAAGGTATAAAAACTGAGTTAGGCCTTTTAAGCCTGTGATATTGAGAAATAACATTGGCCCTTGTTTTCTTGTCCTTGAAAGTTACATAATTCAAGGATTACCACATTACTCCTTTCCCAGGTTGTGGAGTTGAAGGAACTTGTTTTCCATAGTGTAGAGTTGGGGTTTTTACAGGAGACGGTAGATGGCTTCTATCTTCACTTGTAATTGTAATACCAGGAACTCCTCTTCAAGGCTGCAGGGCACGTTTCTCTCTGCTCTGTCTTCTCAGAATCCTTGTAGATAAGTAGAGGGTAGGCTTTGCTTTACAGAGACATAAACAGGCAGAGAACAGTTGAAACATTGCTGGGAAGGAAGACTTGCCCTTCTCCCTTTCTCTTCATTTCACCCCTGGTTCATCGTTCTCTCTGAATGGCTATAGCATTTGTTATTTAACCTCTTATCCTACTATTCATCACTGCTGTAACATACATAACTGTAATTTGTGTGCTTGGTGCTTTTTCTCTCCAAATAAATCTTAACCTCTTTCCATGCAGAAGCCATTCTGGGTTTTTGGTTTGTTTTTGTTCTTTGGTTCCCTTCTCTGCCTCAACCAGGTTTGGGCACAGGGACTGAATTATTAACCTAGAAATGAAAGTAATCACGAATTGAGACATAGCAGATTGGTGTATCTGTGAAGTACTTAGGGACTCCTAGTCCTCCTGTGTTGGAGCCACATTTCATATCCCACTGGTTACCCAGCTCAGCTGGGTCTTGTGTTTTACTGGCCCTTTGAGGGGTCTTGTGTTCCAGGATGAACTCTGGACATTTCCCTTTATTTTGACTTCACCTCACTGACCCTCTGTTTCCTTATCTATCAAAGTATTGAATATTACCTAGGTCCTCTCTGGCTTCAGGAGCCTATAAGCGAAGTATTTCCTGGCTTCTGAGCCCCTTACCCCTGACTGCTGTCCAGCAAACTGCTCTGGAGGCCCACTTCACAGCTATCCTGCTGTAGGCTTTAGCGCCAAACGAGAGGAGCCTGGATTGATAAGAATGGAAGAAGGAAGAAAGGAGGGAGATGTCATTTTTTTGCTGAAAGTCAGAGAACTATCTATATATGCAAGCCTTCCAGATTATTATGGCAAAAATAGGAGGGCCCCTGTGTGCTTCAGGCTCTCAGATTGTCTAGTGGGGCTGATACTGCTTACAAAATGACAGATAAAAGGCCCTTTGGTTTGTTTTTTAAGAAAAATTCTGTAGAGAAAAAGGGGTTGATGGTGATAGAAAGAGGGCAGACTTTTAAAACTCCTGCTTTGGCTTGTCCCAACGAGTTAGCTGGAAGGAAGGCCCTGAAGCCAGATGTAGGGGAGAAGATTAAAAAAAAAAAAAAAAAAAAAAAAAAAGAGCACTGTGTTGTCCTGTTGATGAAGGCAAATCCCTGGACCCAGGTAACTTATAGCCTCAGGTACATGTGAGCCTAGAACCATGTCAGTAATTTGGGGGAAATGTGGGCTAGCCATGTTCTGCTGGGAGCTTGGAGAAGGATTTTCAAAAGAGAAGGGGAAAGGCATATAGGTGTATTTTACCAGTGACCAAACAATTGTATTGATACTGATTGTTTTAGACTGGATCATTCATTGTATTACTTGCAAGAGCTTTACAGTTTGTTTGCTGAGGTTGAATAAAAATGAGTCCTGCCTGAGTTACCTCACTGTTTCAATGGTATTATCAGCCTGATAGATGATGACAATGTTGCTTGATTCAACATGTGAATTACTTACTTAAATGAATGCACCTAGATTGCATGCTTATCAGGTTTGTATATAACATAAATATTAATGGTGATGGAATCAAAATTCAAAATAGTCTTTTTTTTTTTCTTTTTTTTCAAAATAGTCTTTAAGCATGGGATTGACAAACACAAAATCAGGCTAGTGGCCATTCTTTCTGTGTGGCTGGGGAAGAAGGGGATAAACTGGAGGAAGCATATACTAGAAGCTTTGGTTTTATTTCTGATGTGTTCTTATGCTAGATTCCGGGCAAGCGGTTGATTGTCATGTTATTCTATATACTCTTTTTTATTTGATATGTCTGACATTGTCCATACTTTAAAAATGAGATTCAAAATAGCCTTGGATTGATGGGCTGAGATTATCAAGATGTTGGTTAATAGAGATATGTCATACTCTGATTTTCTCAAGAAAAGTCAAGATTGTGTACATACAGGATGAGAGCTGTCTGGCTCCCTAACAGTTTTTATGAAAAAATCTTGGGAAAGAGGATTTCCTGGTGAGTCCTGAGGAAGCAGTGTGACACAGTTGCTGTTTCCAGATAGTGAAGACTATGGTTTCTCTGAACTGTGCCATCAGATTAAACCTACATCATTTGCTTATTCTGTTACTCTGCCCTGGGCTTCCCATTTTAGGAGGGTCACTGATAAACTAATATTTATCCAGAGGAGATAACCAAGATGAGGAAGCTAAACATCTGGAAATAGTTAAACTGGAAAAGACTTAGAGGCAACATGGTAATGGTCTTTACATACTTGAGAGGCTGCCATATGGCAGAAGGCACATAATTTCTTTCTTGTGCTCCCAATGGGAAAGTAAGAGATAGATTTCAGATTTTAATATAAAGAAGAATTTTGTGAAAGTTAGCATTCTCCATCAAGGGAATCAACAGATTTCCATAACACTGAGCTGCTGGTCATTGAAAGTATTCAAGGAAAACTGATCACATGCTGGGCTTTCTGCAGTGCATCTGAACTAAATGACCAACAGGGCATCTTTTTGAGATGTCTTATTTTGGAACAGCCAAACGACTCAGTTGTAAATTCTAAATGTGCAGTGAAGGACATGGTAAGCCTCTGAACCTGTAACATGTCATTTGTACATTTTTATTTATGGGCTCCTCTGTCTCCCAAAGAAAAGAAGTTGGGGTGCCATTTTTGGCATGGCCCACAAGGCTACAGTGGTCTGGTGCTACATGGTGCCCTCCAGCAGTTAATTTGTTTAAATTTAGCTTCTAAGTAACTTCTATAACTTTGTCCCAGATAGTTCTGAAAACATTTTTTTGGCCTATGGGATGTTATGTCTGAAAAGCATTCCTTATTAATTTAATTATCTTTTTTTGTGGTTTCTATATTTTTTCTCTATTCCAGATGTTGGCTTAAACCACATTTGTTTTCTGACAAGTACAAGGAACATCTGAGTTTTTTTTTTTTTTTTTTTTTTTACATCTGAGTATTTTGAGAAAAGTCAGAGAGATGCTTTTCTGAAAAGTGATTAAAATAGGTAACTCTTTGCTGTCCAAACTTCCTGAATGCTCTTCGTTGAACAGAGATGCTTATAGAGAGAATACAAGAGTCCTGAAGCCTAGCCCATTATAAGAAGAGATAGCTGGGAATAGGTCTTTGCCGGTGCTGTTAATGTAGAACTTGTTCCCACTTGGCCATGCCAGAGGACCAGAACCCTACCGCTCCTGTGGTTACTGCTAAATTCCGTGCGCCTTTGAGATTGAGATTAAAGGTTAGGAATGTCCCTATACTATCCCTATCTGCTAGCTGTGGTTGGATGAAAGAAGGGAACTGCCATCCCATGAATGTGTGGAAACTCTGACCTCTGGTTTCACTAGTGTGACTCTGATACCAGGTCAGGCTTTGGGTAAGATTGTCAAGGTGGGCAAGATTGTCAAGGTGCGCATGTTCAGTTCTGCTCAGAGATTTTTCCAGCTGCTCCCTTTTCCTCCTTGTCTATAAACCAAACCTGTGCCCACTCCTTCCTTCCATATAGATGTGTAAGTGACCCTAGTTATTAGCTTCTTTGGGGCTATTTGTTGTGTTACAGAGACATATGTTTTGAAGTATAGCAATGAAAGTTGGTGTTGGAGTTTGGGACCTTAACAGAGAGGAGGGAGGATCTAAAAAGCAGAGACTGGAAGGTTGTTTCCTAATGCTGGTAAAATCACAGTTCAGGTAGCTACCTACTCCGTCTCCTTTTTACTGTGGTCTTGCTTTACCTAGTGCTTATTCTGGGATGCTGTGCTTACGGCCTCCTGAATTTCTGACTTCTACCCAGGGGTAGCTAAGGTTCAACATGTGGAATGAAATCATGTTTCCGGCATTGTGTGGCTTTTTTTGCAAAGAGTACTGACATAAAAGGATACTCTGTCATCTGTCACTGATTTTTATCTCTTAGTTCCTAGAGAGGGGCCTGGCCAACTTCATTTCTGGGACCAGATCTCTTTAAGACTATTTTCTAAATATGTTTTTGAGCAAAAGGAATGAGGAGTTCACCTCTTATGGAATGCATTGACAAAGCAAGCTAAAAAAACAAAACTTGTAGGGACCAGCTTTTCTTCAAGTGTTATCTGTTACTTTAATGGGCCAATTCAGGTCATGTTAGAACAAGTGATTTGATCTGCAAACAGCTTCATTCTTAGGTGAAATTTTTGACAATGATGATAATCCATGGCCTATTGATGCCATTCACTCTAAAAGTTAGAATCCAATCAGTTAATAGATTAACAAAGTAGTTGTTAAACATACATTGCATACCTAGCTAGTATTAGATCTTGGGTAGGATGCAAAGTAAAAAAAGGTCTTCATCCTTGAGGAACTTACAGTCTAGCTAGTGAGATAAAACCCATGCTTATGCACCTGATGTACTGAATTTTAACCACTGAATTGTGTGACAGATACACTAAGGACCAAGGGCTTATAAACAAGGGGAAGAGCACTAGTGCTCTTGGAGAAGTTCAGGAAGTGTTCCCAAGTAGCAAGGCAGGAAAAGAATAAGAGAATTCAGGCCACTATCTTGAGGACCTTTAGAAATTCCCCATAGTGATTAGTAGCTCACGCAAGACAAGAGAAAAGTCAGACTATCTACTCTGTAGATGATTAGATCCAACAAGGGAAAGATTGATAGAGTCCTATGATTCATAACTTGGAAGTCATCATAAAGAGCTTTGCTTTCACTTGAATCAAGGGTGACCCAGGAAATTCTCAAAATACTTGATTTGCTGCCTAACAAGAGAAACCAATGATAGAGACTGCTAATTTTATTAAAGGATGGTATTTGTTCTAAATTACACATTTAAGGCACATGAAAATAATAATAGTAGTAGAAAAAGTATTACAAACAGTAATATTTACATATTAAAATATTTTAATGATATCTTTCCCTAAGGAGCTTTTATCTCCTTGGTCTTAATTATTTTCTTAAGAATTGTAGCCAAGGTGCTCAGCAGGCATTTTAAATGCTGAATTAAAGGCTTTGATGGTAGCAAGCCCCAAATGTCAACTGATAGGCAGTCATCTTATCCTACATGGTAGGGAATATTGTAAGATAAAAAAATGTATGTCTTTCTCTTTAGGCAGCAAATACGAATTAGGGAATAGAGTAGATGAATTATAGTAGGCTTAAAATGAGGACAGGGGAAAATAATGACCCAGCATGTTTGAAATATCTTTCCCTGACTGGCACAGTTTTTTCCTCCCTCTCCTCTGGGCCTTGACCCTTACCAGTCTATTTATAATCTTCTAGTTAAAACAAGTTGCATTAGTAACATCAGCTGCACAAGATACATTCATCCTCATATTCTTTTACTTTTTCCTTTGCATTTTATTTTCCTCACTCATCTTGAGCATTGAGACTCTTGCCTCAAGGGGCTCATCTTGCCCCCCCCCCCCGACACCAGTTACAGATATCCCCTTCTTCGCCATTTATTCTTGTCTTTCACTTTATTTTGTGAGTGTTCTTCGTCACCAGTTCATCTGTCCATTAAATACATTTGCTGATCAAAATAAATAAATAAATAAATAAATAAATAAATAAATAAATAAATAAATACATACATACATACATACATACATACATACATTTGCTGAGGGCCTACTTCGTGTCATTGCCCAAACTCTCACTTTCATCACCTCCCCTGTGCAAGAGAAAATAGAGGCCAACAGCCCTAGACTCTCCATGGAGGCACCCACTCTACCTCCCACCATAGTTCTCTCTCTTGTTTTATAGCCAGACACTTGGAAAAGGTTTTCTGTGTTTAGACTTCACTCCCTCCCCTCTTATTCATTCCTTAAACTACTGCAGCTGAGATGCTGCTGCCACCACTTCACTGCAGCTGCCCTTACAAAGGTGCAATAGGAGTGACCTAGTCCCAGAAGCCTCTGGATGCTTTTCAGCGCTCATTGTTCTTTACCTTTCTCTGGAATTTGACACTATTGCATGCTCCCTTTTTTGTGACACTCTTTCCTCTCTGGCCTTCTTTGGCCATTACATCTTTCCCCTCTGGGAGAACCCCTTCCTCCTGCTGCCTCCCAAATATTGGTGTGGCTCTTTGCCCTTCCCTCTGCCCTCTTCATTTTCACTTTGCATGCACTGTCTGGAGTTGTTCCTCACATGTAGTGATGACCTAGATCTAGAACTTGTATGGGTTCATAGATTCAGTGTTCTGTTGGCCAACTTCTTCTGCGTGT
This sequence comes from Canis lupus baileyi, assembly GCF_048164855.1. NCBI lineage: Eukaryota > Metazoa > Chordata > Mammalia > Carnivora > Canidae > Canis > Canis lupus. The sequence continues at coordinate 48,659,350 of NC_132848.1, read as the reverse complement.
CCCATAGATACCTGAGAAGTGTCTGAAAGTTGGCAATTTCAAAATAAGCCCCCAGGAATCCCTCTGCACCCTAAGACTCGGACAGCCATCTCTTAGGGCCTCATACAACATCTAACGTTGCATTCCACCTGGCCAGCTGTAGTCAGAAGACCTCTTGATAGGAAACATGTTTGAATCAGGACTCAGGATATACAAGGATCCTCCTGATGTCATTGACTGTGTTCATGTGTACTCAGTAACAAAGAAACATTGGCTTAAAATTTCATTGACTTTTAATATCCCTCCAGTAAGTTTGAAATGATTTGCCTTTTTTTTTTTTTTTTTTTTTTGCTTTCTCTCTTATACCGGCGATGATCAGTTTGATACCTCAAGTGACGGGTGTTGGCACCTTTCTTTGGGCTCTGATTTTTTTCCATCAAATTAGTGATAAATGATAATAATTAACAAATGTTTATTATGGGCCAGGCATTATTTTAGGACTTGACACCTACTGACTCATTTAATCATCATAACACTATGTGGTCTATAATGTTATTATCCCCATTCTACAGAGAAGCCCAGTTGGGCCATAGAAGGTTTAGAAACGTGCCCTAGGTCATGCTGCTAAGAAATGATAAGGCTGGGATTTGAACCAGGCAGTCTGGCTCTGAAACCCAGGCTCTTTGCCACTCCCTAGCTACACCAGTACTTAACACCATAGTATGCCTTTCTACTCATCTGTTTATGATGCCACGTGGCAAGGTAGTTCTCAACATGCCAAAATTAACCTGCAATTTTAAATAACTTTGCTTCCTTGAGATCTCCTCCCTCCACCCACCTTGGGCATTGCTTTGGCAGTGGTCACATTTTCTAATCTGAAATCAGCAGATAAGGAAGAAAAAGCTTGCAGTTAAGCCCAAGTGGTTATGACAGGTTGCTAAATAAAACTGGCTCAACTGAAGTTCTGAGATTCTTGAGAAATACTACGAATTTCTTACAAAAGAAATTTTCCTTATAATAGGAAATCATGGGTCATTGCACAGTTTTAGTGTCTTAGCAAAGAAGAAAATGTATCTTGAGGCCCAAGAAGCATAAAGTCTTAATGAGATTATTTGTGGACAGCTCCTTATGCATAACTTTTTAACTATTAGAGAATATATTTTTCATTTGTCTCTACCATGTTAGGTTTCCACGTTTGAAACTTTGCATAACTTTGAAAATCCTCAGAGTTGTTGAAAGAAAAAGGAAAAAAAATACAGCAACAAACATGTATATAAGACTTTGACACACAGTAGCTTACTTGATCATCCTCTTTTTATTCTCTTGGAAGGAAACAGAATCTCCAGGCTATCCAGCACATGTTGAAATTTTTAAAAATTGTCAAGGTTTTCTTCTGTGGTAATTCTAAACTTATCTGGAAAAATGGCCAGTCTGAATCCATGTTCAGACTACTGCCTATTATGAAATGAAAGTTTCATTACTCCAAACTGCATATAGTAACTTTCGGGAACTACACCCATGGGTGGATAACTATCATCTGGTTACTATACTGGTCCATAACCCACAGTACAGAGCCCCTGAGGTGGGTTTAAATCCCCACCCCACCCTTGCTTCTCACTTTCACATTTTTCATATGCACAGTCCCACCTCCCTCCTTCACTAACCAAAGACTCCTAGCCAAAACCTGTTGGAAAGCATACTGAGAGCTAAACCCAGCCCCCTGGGTTGTTTTTTTTTTTTTTTCTTTTCTTTTTTTTTTCTTTTTTCTTTTGTATCACAGAATTCTTGGCCTGGTATGTTCGTGTCCTGGCCACCAGTCCCCAAGAGATGGCCACATTTCTCCTAAATTTAAATGAAAACTCTCAGTCTCAAAGGTAAACTTAAGCTGGTCCTAAGTCTAAATAACTGCAAAATTAAAATTAGGCGGGCCCACACACACTCAAATGAGATTTTTCTCTTTGGTCTCTACAATGTCCTGAGCCTTAACAAAAATATATTTGTCTGAAGGGTGCTGCTATGTAAATAAGTATCTCCTTTTTTATTATTACAATCGCAACAGGAAAAGGCTGTTTGGGTAGAAACTATGGAAATATATCTAGGTAACCAAGGAAGAGCTGAATTGTTACTGAAGGATGTGTCACACAGACAAGAAAATAATTTACAAAGCAGTGGGTAGAAAATATTTTTGAATACTAAACAAGTGAGTCCCTTAAGGCTGTCCTTTTGGGTGATGGGTATGTAGTGTGGGTTTGTTTTTTGCTTAACTGTTTATTCTATTCTTTTTTTTTTTTTTTTGGCCAGAAGAACATTTTTCCTATAAACCAGAGTTTAAGGCTCAGCTTCTTTTTAGCTTGGATGAAAAAAAAAGTGAAATTCATTTAATACTACTATAACCTGCATAAGTCCAGTGAAGAGAAACTTAAGAAATGTAATTCTTGTTTTCTAGCTAAGCTCTAATGCTATATAATTAATATAATTCAATCACTTTTGCCCACTTTTTCTTTCCGCATGATTTAAGACATCAGAATTTAATTCATAGCCACAATAAAAACCGGACTTAGGGAAAACTTGAAAAGACTAAAGAGGGATTTGCATTCTGCTGCATGGTTGAACACATCCCGAAAATAGCAGCTTTAGAATGCCATGTCCTGATAGAAGTCCCCGCTGAAAACTGGCCAGCAGAGAGGCTTCCTAGCACCGTCCCCTTGTCTGGGCTACTGTGAACTGTCTGTCATGAGGGCCCTGAATAGAACCAAGGGGCCTCCGCAGGATTGCTTCACAGCCTGACAGAAGGGAGCAGTATCACAAGGCAAGCTATGCTCTGGCTTTATAAGCCCCAGGCTGTGGCTTTTGGAACTCACCAGCCACCCTGGCTCAACCCTGGGTAAATATCCCTGATTCTAAGTAGGTTGGAGAATTCAAAGCCCTGCTTTTCCCAAGTCCTTCTACCACCAATCCATGACATGTTATGAGGTCTGAGTGGAATGGCCATGTGTGGAGGGAAAATAAAGGAATGCTTTCTGCTGCTTATTAATATGAACTCCCTAGCAATCCGTTTTCCCCTTAGGAATGAAGCCACTCACAGGGCCAGATTCTGACCCCACCGTAGCCATTCACTCAGACCAGCTTTACTCCTAGAGTGGTTGAAACCTGTCTGAAATGATTTCAGAAGTCTTAAGAGGTACCTTCTACTCGCCCAATTTTCTCAGGTGCCTTCTCCATTTTGAGCTGAACTTGGAAGTTGCACAGGTAGATTTTCATTACTTAAGTATATGGTTTCGATCCCTTCTGAAATGGAAATAACACTGTGAAGCATATTACTTTTAAGCAATTATTAGTTATACCACAGTACGATTTAGTTTAAGTTTCCTGGGTTTTGACAGGAAGAGTAATAGAAGACATTGGTTGGGTGAAGTGTTGGGAATAGGGTAAGGCAGATGGGGGAAGAGGATGCAAAACTTGAAACTAAGGCAGAAAACATGTTGCCACCTTCACACATGTGGCTTGGGCAAGGACTGTGGTGACTTCTTCCCTACTGGGATTTGCTCTCGTATTTTCTATTTATGTCTCCCTTCTGGCAGGGGAAGACTTAGAGGTGTTTTTCTGGTTTTTTTTTTTTTTTTTTTTTTACAGCTTTGACTCTTCCTTATCCTTCTAGATGTGGTTCCATTTCCTTTCCAAGATGAAAGCTGGTCTTTGTCCCTTCCCAGAATAGTTCCAGGCAGCAGAACACAGTGAATCCTTCCAGATAAAAGACCCTGCTGATAAAATACCAGATTGTTATCAGAGAAGTGAAGTGAGGAGAATTAAGTCCCTACCATTAATTACCTAGTTACAGCTCTGTTTGTATCCTGTTCTTTTGGGGGCATGTTTTCCTTGGATAGTTTCTTGTCTGTGTTCTGAACTGCAGTCTGATGTTTTTAAGAATCCCAAAGGTCAGGGAATAGTGGGTTCCTTATTTTCCAAAAGGTTTAATGGCAAGGAAGAGAATATCAGAGTTTCTATCTTCAATCTGGAAGGAAATGGACAAAGGCTTGAGTTTGGTGCTTCATTCCTCACCTCAAGCATGCAAACCCTAGTGTGCTGAGTGAACTCTGACTTTGAATACTTAGCCAAGAAGTTACCTGGAAATAGAATGACATTTATCTATGTGAAGATAGGAGTATCAACCAGTGAATGACTGAGTACCTAGACATTGAGGCCAGAGTCTAAAATGTCCTAAAACAGCTTGGAAAATGTACTTTATGCCACCGAATTGTACACTTAAAAATGTGCAAATGTTGTGTTATCTCTATTTTACCATAATAAAAATTAATTAATTAATTAATTAAAAATGCTTGCTTCCTGGCAACGCCAGTACTTTGGTCACAGTTAGAAATACCAAAGGGTTGGGCTGCATGGTCTGCTTTATTTTGAATGGAATTTCTGTTGCATGTAAGACATTATTCACCCTTTTAAGAGCTGTAAGATTGTGAGGACAGAGCCCTTCAATGAACACAGGATAAAGAAACTGTTTTGCCGCCATGATATGGACATACTGGGAAATTGGGGCATTGAAAGAGCCCTATCTGGAAAATGATTCTAAACCACTATTGCCACTTTCCTTCCACAGAGGTAACAAAACAGGGGAATAAGGTCTCTTGATGGCTAGAAGAGTAACATCTATTTTTTTTTTTTTTTTTTTGAATAGTGGCATCTTTTGCTCTGATTCTCAAAGAGTAGCACTGAAATGTTCCTTGACCAGAAGTAGTATTAGGTAGGTAAGTTAACCTCCTCTGTGGTATCTGGCAGTCATTAAGTGGTCAAGCACATGTTTCTTCACCAAATTAAACTTGCATCTGACCTTATGCTTTCCTGTTAGGTTCTGTCCTGAGCCCAACCCATTTTTGTTACAAGGCTCTTGACCTGTGACTCAGCCAGTTCTTTCAGCTTTACTAGTGATGGGGTTCTTTTTGAGGGTGACATTTTGCCTTTTTTTTTTTTTTTTTTTTTGCTCAGCCAAAAAACTTCTCAAGCCCTGCAAACATGTTCCCTGGTGACCTAGCTGTGGTATGAATTTCAGGATAGAAAAAAAAGAAATACAAGTATAACCCTATTCCAAATCTGAAACTTCTGGGCAGCCCGAGTGGCTCAGCGTTTTAGTGCTGCCTTCAGCTTAGGGTGTGATCTTGGAGACCCAGGATCCAGTCCCATGTCAGGCTCCCTGCATGGAACCTGCTTCTCCCTCTGCCTGGATATGTGCTTCTCTCTCTCTCTCTCTCTCTCTCATATGAATAAATAAATAAAATCTGAAAAAAAAAATCTGAAACTTTTTTTTGTTGTTAACCCTGGAAGCCCATTTGAACTCAGAACCCTGACCAAAGGATGCTTCTTTTATCCTGTGTAAGTGTGTGCATATGCCCTCATTCCTGCCATCTTTTGAAGGAAGTTGTGAGGGATCCCTGGGTGGCGCAGCGGTTTGGCGCCTGCCTTTGGCCCAGGGCGCGATCCTGGAGACCTGGGATCGAATCCCACATCGGGCTCCCGGTGCATGGAGCCTGCTTCTCCCTCTGCCTATGTCTCTGCCTCTCTCTCTCTCTCTGTGTGACTATCATAAATAAATAATAAAAAAAAATAATAAAAAAAAAATTGAAGGAAGTTGTGAGACATTAATCATGGCTTCAGCAATACTTTTCTCAAATTTGGTATTTTCCATAGAAAAAGCAAGAAAATATAGGGGCCTACAAAGAAGTTAAAGTAAATTTAAAATATATAAAACTCATTTTGAGTGAAACCAGTAAAAATAAGCCCTGACCTTTTCTTATAGGTAAGAAAAATTGGATTTTTTTAAAAAAGTTTTCTTATCGGAAATAAAGGTTTTGCCAGAAATAGCATTGGTGGTTAAAGCAGACTAATGTGGAAGATGCATCTTTAAAAATCTCCACCTTAAAAATCAAGATTTCTTTGCTTTCTTCTTGACTAATGGTTTTGTCAGAATGATCATTTAAATAATAAATGAAATGCTTTGAAGTATATAGGAGAGTGGAGGACTTTTCGGTGCCTTGTACGAACTGGCGATACTGATTATAAACAAAGTGATGGCAAATTCCACCAGCTTACCCAGGATCTAAATATTAGCAAATGTCGCCAAAGCCATAGAAATCTACTGGTGAAATCATGATGATGAATGGAAATGATCCAGATTGTTTAATTTTCCTTTGAAATGTTATATTTATTAGATCTTAGCACCCAGAAGTTAAACAGTATTGAGTTTCACACATAGCGCTTTATTTTTAATCTTAGGTTGAAGGTTATATCCTTGGCATGATTGAAGAATGACTCATATAATTTGCACTGACTTTACTACTACTACTACTACTACTAGTACTACTACTTCTTTCTTCTTCTTCTTCTTCTTCTTCTTCTTCTTCTTCTTCTTCTTCTTCTTCGATGGTCAAGGAGGGAAGCTTGGAAGTAAGATGATACAGAATTGAGGCTTAATTTATTAAAATCAAATGGAAATAAATGAGGCTTAATTTATTAAAATCAAATGGAAATAAATAAGTGCCACTTAATTTTCTTGTTTCTTCTTATATTCATGTGTATATCTTCTGTAAAGATTCCTTGGAATGCTACTTTTACTTGAAATGCAATGTAAAATATCTCTTGGCCACTAAAATTAGCAGTGAGAATTAGTGATTTTTTTTTTCCAGTGAATGTATCAAACTGTGTCACAGCCCAAACCTTTAGTCACGTGTACTTGTTGGAGGATGTGGCCAGAATTCTTTATTGACATGCTCCTCATCTTAAAGTACAATCACCGTGAAATTAATGTATTAAGCCATAGTCACGATCCAAGGAAGGACTTAAAGGTAATGTGATTCTCCTTATAATTAATAACCTAATTAAATGCTGGAGAGCTTCAGTCATGTAGCAGTGTACCTTGCTTCCGAACAAAGATAATACCACCACTGAAATTGTATAGTTGTAACACTAGTATATTTTTAATTAGTAGTAGGGTGTGTGTGTGTGTGTGTGTGTGTGTGTGATCAGTTTTGTTTCATCTTTAAACTTTGCACAGTGGTCTCCATTGTGTATTCATTTGGACTATATTAAATAACTTGGCTTCTGTTTTCTCAGTAATTGACATGATTCAAACTGGGATGAGTTGAAATTTGACTTTTCACTATGGAATAAGCAAATTATTAAAATAACAAAAAAAAAAAGATATTAGGAAGCAGGTTTAATCTACTCAAGATGGGAAAAATCTGTTTAACCTTAATAACCACATGGAAAATCCTACTGCTAAATGCAGATGTGTTTATTAAAGCTGGCCCAACAAATCTGATGTTGTTCAGTTGTATGGTTTGAGTTGTCAAGTGTATGTAAGTGTAATGAAATTGAATTTCTTTTAATATGTGTTACTGCTCTTCAATCCTATGATGGTAAAAAGGTCTCATAGTTGAAGCACATTAGTTTTTGCAACTAGCCCACACAGTAGAGGCAGACAGATTTGATTTTGAATATCAGCTTGTTCATTCACTCCTGTTCTAAGCTTGAGCAAATCACTTAATCTCTCTAAGCCTGTCCTAGAACAACATGTTGATTTGGAACATTGTTCCAGAAAAAAAAAAATTTTTTTTCTTTTTTTATTCTTATATGATTAATTGTTAGAATTTCAGTGTTTATTGATTTGACTATTTAAGAGAGCATAAGGAAAAATTAATTCTGGTCATAAAAGTTCAAAGGAAATAGCTGGGCCTGTTTGATCTGAGGAAGGGAAGACTAGAGATGTTGTACAAGTGGAACTGGAAACAGAGAAGGAAAACCAGATGGGATGTGGATAGCTTAGTAACTTTTCTAAGGTATGTGAAAGGTTGCTCTTTAAACCAACGTTATGGAGGTACAATTGGTGTAAAATAAAATGCATGTTCGTGTTTAATTTGTACTATTTGATAAATTTGTACACCCATAAAACCATCACCCTATCAAGATAGTGAACATATCTATCACCTACAAAGGTTTCCTTGTGCCTCTTTGTAACCATCTCTAGCCACTCTGCTCCCTTCACCTGGCAACAGCTGTCCTGTGTTCTATCACCATAGATTAATTTGCATTTTATAATTTCCATTCATATAAATGGACTCCTACAGTATGCAATCTATTTTGCCTGGCTTTATCACTCAGCATATTAATTTTGAGAGTCATTCATGTTATTATGTGTGTCTGTTCTCTTTTATCACTAAATAGTATTTCATTGTTCAGATGTACCACAATTTTTTTTTACAGACTCACCTGTTGCTGGACATTTGTGCTATATCTTGTTTTGACTCTTACAAATGAGGGTACTAGGAATATTCATGTACAAGTCTTTGGATTGACATGTTTTCATTTCTCTAGCATAAACACCTAGGAGTGGAATGAGTAGGTTGTATGGATGGCATATGTTTAACTTTATATGTCAAATGTTTTCCAAAGTGATATACCATTTTATGTTCCCACCAGCAAAGGATGAGAGTTGCAGTTGTTCCATATCCCAGTCAACTCTTGATATGCTCAGTCTTTAATTTTAGTCTTTCTAGTGAGTGTGTAAGTAGTATTTCATTGTGGTTTTGATTTGAACTTCCCTAACGACAAAGGATGTTGAGCACCTTTACCTGTGTTTATTTGCCATCCATATATCTTCTTTGTTGACATGTCAGTTCAGAGTTTTGTTTTGTTTTTTAATTCGGTTGTTTTCTTATTATTCAGAATATATTTTGGGTGCAAGTCAGAAAGTTGTGCTTTTAGATGTAGATTCATTAATTTCCCTGGAATATAGAACCAGCAAAAAGAAATTAAGTTGCAGCAGGAAAGAGTATAATTATACATCAGTACTTTGTGATTGTGACACTAATATGGGCATTGGGGCAACCAAAAGAGGATGTAAAACTTTCCCTGAAGGTATTCAAAAATAGGGCTGGCAATGGTCTGTTTGGATGCTGTAGGCTTGCTGATGTATGACTCAATTTACCTAATTGCAGTCTTCATTTGAGGAAGGAATCTTCCCTGGGGTAGGTCTGTTGCTAACATCTCAATATTCCTTGCTTTTTGGTGCTCTTTTTTTTTTTCAGGCCCCAAATATGCAGTTTCTTGGAATTTTTCAAAACTTTCCATGTACTTTATGGTTTTTTTAAATTCGGTCTCTCTGACTTTAGCTTGAAATGTTGCTATGAAACATACGAGGGTCATTCAGGGGCATTAATTGGCCTTAGCAAAAACAAATTGCAATCTCTGGAGAGTAATCAAATCCGAAGAAATGCTCAGATTTCTAAATTTCTCTCACAATGCAGTAGCACAAATCATTGTTTTAGCTAATAGTATTGGGAAGATTCTTTTAACTCTTTGTAGAGGCAAAATAATTAACTAGATTCTAGAGAAGAAGTTCTACATTGATTAAAGGAGTTGGGTGGTTTTAGCCTGCGGAAGGGAAGAGCAAGGGGTGATTTAATGACAGGATTCCAATACAGTTAATGAAGGGTTTTCCTGTGTGTCGAAAACACTGGTCATTTGTTCTCCAACTACAGAAAAGCTCAAATGAGAGAAAATTGGCTCCAAGTTTAGAAAGATTGAGTGTGGGTAGTGTTAGACATAAAACTTTTATTATTGGCATCAATATTATTATGAGATTAAGCAATGGAACAAGTCAAGAGAGGTCATAAAGATACTTTAAAATAAGAAGATAGCTATCTGCCTAGGATGTTTAAATGTCCATTGAATTGTAGGATTCAGTTATTGAAGAGGACCTTAGAGATCACTTATTCTAATCTCCTTTTACAGATGAGGCTATGAAGAGACATTATGTAATTTGCCTGTGGCCACATTGCTAGATGCTAATATTTTACTCTGAGGATGTCTTAAAAGTAGCCTCACTCCAGAGACACCACGGGGCCCATGTGAGAGTTTCTACTCACAGCAGCTTTTACTCCGTCATAATCGTCACTTAAAGCTGATTATTATGTGTATTATTTTTTTTCCAAGCCAACGAAGAGCCAGTGTACTGACCTGCATGTGTCTCTTCTTGTCATTAAAAATGTTAAGGATTTCTATTCTTGGACATTTTGAACTTGTCTCTAAATAAATGCTATACTTTAAATGACTGTAGATGATTTGACCGGAGGCATTCAGTATTGATCGAGGTCAGTAGAAGACACTGCCACAATCTTTGGGGAGTCTGTGCCTGTCTGATATGGGGTTCTTTGTTAACTTCTGGTTGATGGTTGTGCTACAAAGACTCATTTGCTGGATGACTTTGGGTCAGTTATTGTGTCCTGGTGACTAGTTTGCCTTCCTTAAAGATAATATACTATAAAGCTTTAGGTTTCATTTTGTAAAACACTATTTGGAGCAGTAGGAAACCTTTCTAGGCCACCAATTCATTATGTATAGGGTCTGCAAATATGATTTCTAACAAGTGGGATTAAGTAGAATAAATTGCTTACAGAGGATTACACCTCTATTACCATAAATGAAAGAAATTGGCACAATGCAATTTATTTAATTGTGGTTACATTTTATTTGATAACTCATCATTCTATACATGTTCCCACTAGACCATCTAGAGCAAAAACCTACATATATTTATATAGTATTATATACTTATTTTAAAGGGTTTATATAAGTACTAAAAAATCTCATAATATATTCAAAAATATCTAGCATATTGCCTGAAATCTAGCAGACACATAGTGAATGATCCTACCTTCTTTTTTTTTTTCTTTTCTTGGGTTTTAGTCTTGGGTATTGGAGTCCTTCAAAAACCTAACAAATTCTTGTCAAAAGGGAAGTTCATAAAGCTGTTCGTATTTAAAAGTGTTTATTTAAAAATTATCATAAGTGAAAAAAATTAAAAATAAAAATTATCATAAGTGTATGCTAAGCACTTACTTGATTCATAGGATATTTAGATTTTATAAGATTTTAACATTTTTTTAGATATAGTCACCTGAAAAGTCAGGTTCTGTTGGTTCAAGATTTACTTGGCACCTGTGATTTGCTCACTCAGTCTTGGGCTAGATTGAGGATGCTTTGAATGCCAGAATGAGACATTTATATTTAATGTGGCAATAGAGAGCTGTCATGGGTTCCAAAACATTTGAAAGCTACAAACAAACAAAACTTTTTCAACTGAACCAAAAACATTCCTTTCTAAATGTTCCCCTTACGTATATGTATTAGAATAAAAAGAAGGTAAATTCTCTCTATACCTTTGTGTAGTCCATTGAGTTGACCACCCAGTCCTGTGTTTGTGAACTGGAAACCACTCATGGTAAATATGGATCCACACTCTGTAAAGTTTAATGAAGTGACTTTCAACTGTATAAAACTGCTTTGAGAACTTGGCCTTTGAGCAGTGACCATCCTCTAAGGAGACCCTGCGTGTTCAGGACTATTTTCTCTGAACCTCTGACTACCTGCAAGGAAAGAAGGAAGACATCCTGGAGCCAAGTATTATGTTCAATCCCTTTAGAGAGTCACTGGCTGCCTGAATGTGCTCATCGCTCAGCTTTTTGTAGAACCAGAGAAGAAACAGTATGAGGGCTTTTGCTTTTGAGAAGAATGTGCAGCTCTTTCCCTCAGTCTACATGGGCTGCCGCTCTCAGCTCCTGCCCTGCACACAGCTTATCCCAGCCCCGGGAGCCCTGAGGGTAGATCCAGCTTTTCTAGCTGTCCATAAGGAGACCAGTAGACCAGTATGCAGCTTATTGATTCAGTGTCAGAAAACCCGCACGTGCACAGGGAGGGAAGATTATACCAAAATTTCAAACTGTATCTACTGATTATTTTCATTGTTTTGGAAATTTTTGTACTTTTGATGTTATATATCTGTATTTTTTTCCCTTCATAAATACTCCATTTTATTTTGGGTAAAGACTGAAATTAATTATTCCCTTTTAATCTCTAGTCTTCCAAAGTCTTTGCATTTCTGTTGCTATAAAGTATTTTTCATGTTTTTTCCCAGAGTCAGGAAAAAAATCATTGTGAAGGTACACCACGATTCATTGCTCCAGAGAAAAACCCCTTCTTCCCAACTGTGTAGACCATTTGGTTGGAATCTGAAAAATTCAGTTTCAAATTGAATTTATTGTTATCTAGGCAAAAAAAAAAAAAAAAAAAATGAAAGAATGGAATGAAATTTCAGATGAAGTATAATTTTCACACTTTGTATATTTTGATCTCAACAAGTAACCAAGGATTCACATTCAGAAATCATGATCTTTTCATTTAAGACATGATTGTAATTCTAAATAATTAAAGAGCAGTATTCAAAGAGCTTTTTGAAGTAAGTACCACCCTAGATAACTTCTTCTGTCCCTGTTGGACAATGCCCTCACTGTATTTCCTAATACCAAAAGAAATGGCATGGATGCAAGTAGCCATTGTCATTGCACTCATGCCTCCGTGCATTTGCCACATACGTGGCCTAATGCTGTGCCCAGCTCTTACAGGAGCAGATGGAGGGGTGTCACTGCAATGGAGGCCGATTCCCAGCTCCTGGCAGCTGCCATGTTCACCACTTTGGGATTAGCAGCCTGTGACTGGTCAGTCTGCATAAAACTTTGGTAACTTGGAGGTGGAGGGCAGGTGATCTTAAGAGAATGTGCCTTCTATGGCTTAACTCTGTGGTTGGGCTGTCCCAGGTGGTTACACGCTGCTGTTTTCAGATGTTCTCTTGTGGTTTGTTATTGTCAGCATTTCTTCATAAAAACATTTTTTAAAAAAAGGTTCTACTGTGTTGTTTGGAGTTAATTTGCAAAGAGCAGTTACTGCTGTGAGCTACCCAGTAGATAAACATTTAAACTTAGCATTTTGCCTGTAGATACATATATATACATATATATATTTGTCCAGGAAAGCTGGAAATGTTCCATTTCTAGCTTAGCTGCTGCCTACTGCTTTTATTTCCCTCTTACTACCCAAACCAAAGACTTTAGAAAATCAAACTTCAAAAAATCCTGAACCCATTATCCTTCCAAGAAATATATTTGAATAAAGAAATCCATGAGCTGTGCAGAGGGCAAGATTACAGTAAATGGTACTTTTAAGTGCTAGTGGTTTGAGTTTCAGGAAAAGGAACAAGGAGTTCGGGTGGTATAGGGCTTTTGATGAACTGAAAATTGGTATAGGAAGGACAAGTAGAGAATCTGGCAACCTTGATGGGTACTGAACTCACCTGAGAATGTGGGAGAAGGGCTTCAGGAATGCCACATGGTGTAACAAAAACATAATTAATAGTCACAGGACATGCTGAAATGTCTGCTTCTTCAGATTCACTGGTACAAACTTATTTTTGTAGTGGTTTCTCTCTTTTGCGCATGCACACATACCCACACAAATGTACATGTTTCAGGAAGGCAAGATTTGAAACTAAGAACTATACACAATGAAAAGGAAAAAGAACTCTTTGGTGAAACAGCGTTAGACACAGGATTAGAATGGAATACAATTTGGATCCTGGACCTGAAGAATAAAGGCAGTGGGCCTCACATAAACTAGCCAGTTGCCCCCAAAGAAACTCAATCTTCCATCCGTCTTTTCCAGCTCCTTTGGTGGGGAAGGGGAAGGGTAGCCTTTATAAGCCCTTGAAGCTTGTTACGTATAAGCAGGGCTCTGGGTCCTCAGCCAGTGGTTGAGATGGAGTTTGTACCCGTAGATAAAAAGCTTTTAAGTTTGAGAGGTATTCCACCTGTTGCTTCAATGATAGCTCCCACTTACTGATCACTAACTTGTAGGTGTTGCGTCTCATATGCTTTAACTCATTTAGGCTTCACAAGGGCACTATGAGGTTATTTCTCTTGCCCATCTTATTGAAGATAAAAATTTAGGAGGTTCACTGACCTGCCCAAGGTCATACACTAGTAAGCGGCAGGACCTGGATTTAAACTAAGGTGTTCTAGATTCCAGGACATGTTCTTGGCTCCTGTCCTATGTTTCTGCTCTCTTGCAAAAGACCTGATACCTGAGCAGAGTTCAGAAGAAGAGGGGTCCCCCAAGTATAGAGGGTGAAAGGACATTCATTCCAGTGAAAGCAAATTACATGGGCAGAGGTGCTAAGGATGAAACAATAGTTGGTTTGACGGAACATACGCAGTTGACCCTTGAACAACACCAGGCTTAGGGCCACTGACCCTTCTACTGCATACAGTTGAAAATCTGCATGTAGCTTTTGGCTCCCCCAGAACTTAACTGATAGCCGACTGTTGACTGGAAGCTTTGTATTGATAATGAACAGTTGACTGACACATAGTTTTATATGTTATATGTATTGTATACTGTATCCTTAGAGTATACAATGCCTGTTTTTTTCTGAAAAATTTTCAGTATCTCTAGGCTATATAGTTCGTCTGTGAGTTTTTCAAATTGTCACAAATATCCTCCCCCCAATTTTTTCCAATATATTTATTGAAAAAAATCTGCATATTAGTGGGCCTGTGCAGTTCAGACCCATGTTATTCAAAGGTCAACTTGTTAGCAAGATTTTTCTTTTTAGAACAGTATTGCCTGAGGTCTCAGCCTCTGCCTTCTCACCCAGCCTGCAGAGATATCCTGCAAGGTAGGATTATCGCAACTTTTATCGAAAGCTGACCATTCGTTCCACAATGGCGGATGGCCCTGCTGCGTGAGAAACAGACCATGATGGCAGGGCATTCCTGAGTAAATCTGGTGAGGGACCTGGAAGTAAGTCACACATAACTTCTTTAAACTCAGCCCAGCGCCCAAGATGTCAACCCCTTGGTCAGGTAGGGGCATCTAGAAAAGGTAGATGATCATCTTCATCAGCAGCAGAAGTGTGGGGGCTTCTGTTTTGTACAAGATGCAGCTTGGCCTCCAGAAAGTGAGGATAAGACTGGAGCTGGGTCTGGGAATGCAGAGGAACTGGAGGAGCATTAATTATGTCAGTAAGGGAGAGTAAAAGGAGATACTAGCTGGATTGTGAAGTCATTCTGCGACTTCTCGGAAGTCTGGCACTCTGATCCTCATGAAATGAGGGATTCACATGAGGTCACTGAACCTTATGAAGTCCTTTCAAAAATGCTTCCCTCGCATTGCCTAGAAGTGTTCTCTCAGCCATTCTGTCTTGCTGTGAGGATTTTTTTTTTTAAAGATTTTATTTATTTATTCATGAGAGACACAGAGAGAGAGGCAGAGACACAGAGGGAGAAGCAGGCTCACTGTGGGAAGCCCGATGTGGGGGACTCGATCCCAGGACCCCAGGACCTGAGCCAAAGGCAGATGCTCAACTGCTAAGCCACCTGGGTGCCCCTTGCTGTGAGGATTAAATGATGTAATACACGCAAAGATTTTAACACTAAGTCGGGACCTCTGTAGAAACTCAGGAAGTGGGCAGCCCTGGTGGTGCAGCGGTTTAGCACCGCCTGCAGCCTGGGGTGTGATCCTGGAGACCTGGGATCGAGTCCCACGTTGGGCTCCCTGCATGGAGCCTGCTTCTCCCTCTGCCTGTGTCTCTCTCATGAATAAATAAATAAAATCTTAAAAAAAAAGCTCAGGAAGTGTTAGCTATTGTCAGCATCATTTTTATTGTTGTGCTTCACATTCTACCAATTAGAGACTGGATGGTTCCATAAGCCAGTCACACTTCAGTGTGACTAGGGTGAACTTTTCCAAAGCTTTTCCAAGGCTAAAAATTTTGAGGCATCTGCATTGTCAAGGCTTAGAAAGACTGGATTTTGCAGGTGGACAGACCTTAACTGGAATGCAGGATCTGCCACTTGCTATTTTTAGGATCTCAAGAATGTTGGGATTACTTTCCTCATCTTAAGAGAGGGATGATGATAATGATCTTAAATGAAGATTCAGTGAAGTAAATGAAACAGCATGTCTAAAGTAGCCAATCACAGTACACGGTAGGCATTTAGTAAAATTCAGTTCACTTCCTTCTGTCTGGATACAAAGAGGGGCGGTTTGGGTTCATGTAGGGAAAGACACAGGCCAAACCCAAATGTTCTCTCCTTCAGCCACTGTTTCATCCCAGCTGGACCGTATCTCCCAGACTATCCACCCTCTTGTCTGTGTATCTCCCCTTAGATCTACTACAACCGCCTGTGTTTACTTCTTGTGGCCCTGAGAAGCACTGACTGATTGGCCTGTCTTTCCCACTGCACTGTAGGATCCTGGGGCATGGGAGTGGCTTTGCTCTCTGATTTTCTGGTACCTATCCCAGTGTGTGCTTGTGCTAGGCACTCAGTAGATGTCTCAATGCCTCGTCTAGGAGATAAGGGTGAACAAAGACAGTTTGGGTGATGTCCAGCCACTTAACTGTGAAACCTTTCAGGAAAATTGGAGCAGATTCTAAGGGTAAATATAGAGAGGAAAACCTGGATAAAGCTCAGCCACCACTCTAGGAAACAAGGTGAACTGGGAGGAAGATCTCAGAAGAACTCTTGCCTGCTCAGGATACCATATTCTAAACTCTTCAGGCTTCCCCAGGGTTTCTGAAGTCCAGAGGGATGTATTATCCTCATTTGAAGGTCCTTTATCTCCTCCAGAAAGCCACTCCAACTCTCCCTTCTGCTTGGCTTCTCTGTGCTGCTCACAGCCATGTGTATCTCCATGGGTACTACTGGTTTGTGATCATGGGGTTATCTGTCTGGCTCCCCCCTTGACTGGTGATTTCCTGTGAGTGAAGTCCTGTTCTCCATCTCCCTATCTCTAAAGCAGAGCACATACCTGGCAGTCACACTGCATGTAAAAGAGCAACAGGAGATTCTTGCCCTGGGTCTGGGAAACACTGCCCCAAGGGTTTTGGGTGTGTGTCATGAACCTCTGAAATTATATGGGAAATTGCATGTATATGTTTGTAAATCTGTTTCTCTTTTGAGAGCACCCACAGTGTACATTAGATTCTGAAATGTTGTCATGATCCCACAAATATTAAAAACAAAAAACTCAACACACTCATTTAGAGATTTTCTACATAACTTGTAAAGCTTGTGTTTTTATTAGCTGGGAGATATTTTTATGCTCCCTCCATTTCCAGGTGTGAGCTACAGCTTGGAATAGCTCACAGGCTCCATCTCGGAGTCTTGGATAGTGGTTCTGGGTGCTACTGCTTGTATATCCTGAAGGGTCCACTTAGCTTCTCTGAGCTTCGTTTTATGTTTCATCTGTTAATTTAGGTTTATAATGCCCTCATGTCCTGCAGGAATGTTGCATGATAGAGAAATATGGGTGTGCAGCTGTTTTATAAACTGCCAAGGCTATATAATTGCAGGATGCAAGTATTATGATGACAGATGTGTCATTTTCATGTTACACAGTGCTGAGAACACAGGAGGTGCTCAGTAAATATGAGATTAAAGTGAACGTGGAAATGGTTAATTGGAGTGAAAGGTCTAGAGGTTTGGGTGTTTGCATGTCCTGTACATTCTGTGGAAGGACTCAGTATTCAGGCCTAGAATATAGCTGGGGCTACTGAGGATGTGTTTTTCAAACAATAGTAAAAGGAGAAATGACCTTCCAGATCCCAAATCCATTTGCTTTGTTTTCCAGAAGAAACTGAGGATTAGAGAGACAGAAGCAGTTCCACTTCTTTTCAGAAGGGCTTGAGATGCCTCTTCCTCTCTTTTAATGGAGATCCACACACACACACACACACACACACACATGCACACACACAGCCCAAACCAAAACAAAACTCACTGCCTTCATATCATCATTTTGTCATCTTCTTCAAATTGGTCCAGCATTCATACCACAGTCAAAATTCTCTCATTGAAGCCATTTAGAGGTGTACAAACTTAGAACATGCTGGTCCTGTACTGGGCACAGGTACATTGCACTACGGAAACTTTGTATCAACAAAGCATCTTTCCTCTTGGAATGTTCTTGTAGACATCAGATGAAAACACCGGGTATAGATTATTGCTACCACTGTCAGCTCAACAGAGACCCAGAGGGGTTACGGTGACTTCTCCAGGTCATAAAACGGTATCCAAAAGCATGATGGAGACCCAGGTGTTCTGATTTTCCATCCTTTATAGCCACTACACTCTCTAACCCCAAAAAGCATCTCTGCTTGGTTTTGGCACATTTACTGAATCAGACTAGGAGATTCTATCCAAAGGAAAGATAGATTTAAGCTTCCTTCAAATATATTCTGCTCAGGGCTAAAAAGACTATGTTTATATCCCCTCACACTCCAGGTCATATAGAACTGGAGAAAAGCTAAATCTCATCAGACCCCTCCCAGCCCCTCAGTACGTGACAAAACAGTAACCTGGAAATGTTTTTTGCTTAATGGGTATGGGTGTGTGTGTGTGTGTGTGTGTGTGTTGACTATAATCTATCCTTCCGTTTTTAATAATGTGCAATAGAGAGGAGTTTTAAATTACATTTAATCGTTGTTTCATAATGAGTGATAATTAAATATTACTTTTAAAATAAGCTCTTTTTCTGTAATTGCATTACTTTTTTAGGGGAGATTTTGTTTTGCTCTTTAACCTGATTGTGTGCATTTGGAAAGTACCTTAGCGCAGAGTATCAAAAAGCAGAAAATTCTGGCACTTTTCCCACTTTCTATTATTTCTCCTGTATGGATGCCAGATTCCTTTGGGAAATCATCATTTGCTAAAGGTCAGGAGCAAAAGGAGGGGCATTCTTTAGTGTACAGTTACTGCTAATTAGAAACTAAACATCTGTGACCATGTCAGAGTTATTTGTATTTGAAAAGAAACATTTATATACAAGAGCCCTGTTCGGTAACATAAAACACCCTCTACCACAAAGTGTGTGTGTTGGAGGGGTAGGGGACGGACAGATGGGGAAGCTCCCGACACATGACTGGGCTGAGTGAGGTCATTTGCTAATTAAATCTCAAAGCATTTTCAGAGTATTTTCTTTTCTCTGTCAAGTGAAGTTTGTCACTCCCCCTACCCCTCGCACCATGGGCCAAAGCAAACATTTTACCAATTTAATTTGCCAATTAAAGATTAAATATTTAATCATTTTAAAGGAAAAATACATAGAAAATGGGTGGTTTGGCAAAACCTACTCAAAGACCATTGGGAAATCTCTAGCGACTTACTGTAACATCAGCCCTCAGTGTCTTCTCACAGTGTGCTGTAAGGTGAGCTCCTCTCAATCCATAAAGTGTGTGCTGAGCTGATAGGGGGGAAATGACACAATGTTTGACTTACCCTGTGCCTCTTCCTCCTCTCTCTCTCTCCCCGCTCCCCATGATGAAATTCTGTTTGGGGTATTCCATTTGTATAGAAATTGTATCTGTTCTTTCATTGTCCTATTAAGATAAATGTCAGTGATGCCTCTGGGATATTGGAAACGTTTCAGTCATAGGTCTTCATCCTTCCACATGTGAAGCCTACATGGCCCAGATCTTACCAATAATTCCTTTCGGAATACTATTTAATGTTGAAAACAAAGCAAAAGACCATCTCTTTCCTTCACAGAGTCTGCTGTCTTCTGATCTTCCCCATCCTTATCTTGACATCCAAGATATTTCTGTAAGTTGAGTTGCTTTTTGAATTGGATAAAAGATCATGGTGTCTTAATATATTGGGCCTTCCTCTCAAATAATACTATCTGTGTGAAGGCTCTGAAGTGCACAGTTTCAGCAAAATCGTTGTGGACTCTCAGGTTCTGAGTGTTTACAAAGTCAAGAGGCCCTTAGATGACCTGCCTTTCCAATGACCTATGTAGAATCTCAAAGTACCACTTGTCCGTGACTTTCACTGATTTAAGAACTGGCTTTTATTCCAGTTCTTTGGGTGTGAGTCAGCCTAGAGGGAAGGATTCAGTGACTTGAGGGTCTAGCTCTTACTCTTGACAATAAGTTTAAGATCATGTAGTCTGCCATTTGTGGCACTACCCAGTCTGGCCAGGCCCACTTCTCAGCCTGAAGTTCCACTGTTATTTCTGAAGCCTCTACTTCAGTCAGACACATCTACTTATACCTTGAGCATTTTTACCTTTACTCTCTATACCACTGTTTCTGGTTAAAAGAACTTCCTGGTTTCAGCCTTCTTAAAATCATGCTTGCTTTCCTGGATTCTATCCCTCTCGATACCACGACCTATGGTCTTATCCTCATGTAGCCAAAATATGACAATCACTTGCTTATTTTTCCAGGACTATCTTGTGCTTTTGCTCATCTTCTCAATTGTACTGCTCATCTTGCCAACCAGAGTGTAGGTTTCTCAAAGACCACAATGACTGTCTTATTTCTAATGGCACTTATCATTTGTTCATTTTGAGTACCCAGTGAACAGTTGTTTGATTGTTGAGGAGGAAGCTCTTTTTGCTACTACCTGTTATTCAATCATTCCCAAAGCCAATCTACATTTATCCCTGTGATAAAATCATAGATATTAATGAGACTTATATGTAAAGGAAAATCACCTGTAGAGCTAACACTAACACACATTGACAATCCTTGAAATAAGAACGAACTCCTATCTCCTACCTCCTCCCAGCTCAGATGTCCCATCTGGAGCTAGAGAGAATATCAGCATATACAAAGGCATGGATATGGAAATGAGTATTGAATGGTCTTGTGGTTTTTATGTCTCCCCAGATGTGGTCGCTCACCTGACTACCGTTCCCGTGAAATGGCAGCTCGTGCCTTGGTCCCATTTGTTATGGTAGATGAAATCCCCACTACCATCCGAACTCTGTTGGCCAAACTCCCAAACTGCACTGACCAGCGTTTCCGGCAAAACCATATTCATGGGACGCTGCTCCAGGTAAATAAAGCTACTTTTTGTCAAACAGCACAAGATAAACTTTGGTTTCTCATATACTGTTAGCAGGCAAAGATTTGATACACAAGCTTTTAACTTTATCTGAAGAACTTTTTTCTGTTGCTGAAAAAAACAGGTATTTCCTGGGTAATGTTTTCATTACAAACAGGAGTACAGCGACACAGATCATCTTTTGCATTAAATCCTGTTTTATACAACATGCTTTCTGTTTGGACTTACCTCTCTGAACCATTTAGAGTTTTGTCTTTTCCATCAAGTGCCACTCTCTGTTAGGGGTGAAGTTGTGAGCATTCCTTGAAAGAGAAGTTAGCACAAGACACAGAAGCAGAGTTATACACATCAGGGAGAGTTTGCTCTGCAGTGCAACACCATAGTACATGGGAAGGTCTATCCCTACTTTCCTGTTTTCTCTGTGCTACAAAAGAGACTTTTTCTTTCTAACAAATACACAAGTATACTTACTGCTTTTAACTTAACATTTCCTCTAGAAGTGACTAAAGTACAACAAAAGAGCAAAAAATAGACTTACTGAAACTGTCTTTTTTTAAACCCTAATTATAAACGTGGGAACAGGTCTTAATGGTGAGATCTGTTCATGTGTCTGCTGGGGTCACTCGTGGTGGGTCAGGATTCAGGGGGGTGGGATTTAAATATCAAATCATGTTTCTGGTTTGTGAGCAGAGTTGAAAGCTGACCTTGAGATCTCAGTATATGCTATAAGCTTGAGGTCTTCACTGCTGACATGAGAGGCAGTGTATATAGTGGTTAACAGTATAGGACTCTGGAGCCAGACTGTCTCGGTATCAATCTCAAATCTACTACTCGCTACCTGCACATCTGTGTCTTCATTTTTTTAAATTTTTTCATTTTATAGTATCACTAGCATACATTGTTCTGTCTTTGTTTTTGAGATAAGGGTAGTAGTAATGCATACCTGGTAGGGATTTTGTGAAGATTAAATGAATTAATGCATATGAAGTGCCAAGAATAGTACCTGGTACATAATGTGATATATAGTTACTATTGTTGTTATCATAGTTTTAATGAGCTGGTACTATAATATAGAACACTAATATCTTTAGTAACTAATTCCCTCTAGGTGAGAATGAATGCAAAAGAGACCTTTCTTGCCTTCCTTCCTTGGTTGTTGTATATATTCAGTAAGTAGTTATTGAGTGCCTCTCCTACATACTACTGTGTCTGTCAGAACAGTTCTTGCATTCAAGGAGTCAAAGATAAGAAAAGATCTGAAAATGGGCAATCATGATGTAGCATGCTAAGTGCTAGAGGAGCACATAGCAGAGCCACCTGATTGGTTTCGGGGAAGTCAAGGAGACCTTCCCAGAGAAAGTGACATCTAAGTAAAGAGCAGAAAAAGTTAACCAAAGCAGAGGAGGGAGGAAGAGTCCCCCATGCAGAGAGAACAGCATATAGCAAGGCTCAGGGTGGGTGGGAAGTTGACCTACCTAGGACCTGCAAGCTTCGGTGGGACTAAATTCTAGGTTGGCTGGTCTCACACTGGTCTCAGGACCTCTTTAACTTCAGGAAAGTCATTGAGGATTCCTGAGAGATTGTCTGTCAATATTTAATTAGAAACTAAAAGAGAAAATCTTAAAACACAAGAACTCACAAGCACACATTCCATTAGTCATTATTAGAACAAGGACGTCATTACACACCTTGTAGCCCTGGCAAACTCTTCTGTGTGCTGTACAAGAAGGAGAGCAAAGGAGGGAAGGAGTGTTTTTATGGCATCTTGAAAATAGGTTGATCTTGCAGATCTCCCAGAAAGACTGTGTGACCCCCAGAGGCCCCAGAGCAGACCCTCTGGTCTGTATTGTATATGCTGCAGGTCTCTAGTGGTCGGTCTCTCTCTCTCTCTCTCTCTCTCTCTTTTTAAGATTTTATTTATTTATTTTACAGAGAGCACAGCAGAGGGAACTGCAAAGGGAGAGAGAGAAGCAGGCTCCACACTGAGCAGAGAGCTTGATGGGGGCTTGATCCCAGGACCCAGGATTATGAGCTGCAGGCAGACACTTAACCAACTGAGCCATGCAGGTGCCCTTCTGTTGGTCTCCTTAGTGCAGACTCTTGAGCACTTGTCTCACTTGGTCCTCATTATTATCTCAGTGATGAAGAGATGGTTGGAGGGATAATTATCTTGCTTTTAAACATGGGACCCTGAGGCCCATACAAGTTAGATGACTTGATTCTGTCAAACTCTGCTACTTTGAAGGGAAGGAGCTGGCAATGAGTAACGAAGGCTTTTCAAAGATGCCTAGATTCTGTATCTGAGTTAGAAGAGGGGCTCAGATGGTCAAGGGAGGAGGGGAGATCAGCCATCAGATCTTCTTTCCTGCAGATCCACTCTCGGCTGAATTTTTGTCAGAAGTAATGAGGTTGGAATTGCTTCTTTGGCTGTCTCACCACTTGTACAAATGGGCCTCCCAGCCTCATTTCCCACACACAGCCACTAACAGATCTGGCTTGTGTCTCACCAGTCTGCCCAGTGACAGAGCACGGTCTTCTCTCTGTCTCTGGGCTGCCTTTAATATCCCATACTTGCTTTTTCTGTTACCTAAAGTGTGAAACACCATGAAAGGTAAAAACCCTGTAACTTCAGGTTGGTTGCGGCTGTTGCTTTTATTCCTGATTGTTGGGAGATGAAGGGCTTGTTGAAAACAAAACAAAACAAAACAGAATGGGCATTGGGTGTTGAGTATTGTGTTCATGTTCGCCCAACCAATTGCTGTCTTTACCAAGATTGGTTTGTACCCTGTTTGAAGAAAGGAAGTCAAAGGCATGTGCAAATCTCTCTTTCGTGTCCATTCGGCTGTCTTATCTATGTTGTGATAGCTCAGTTCCACTCTGTTGTTCTTTGTGAGGAAAGCATGAGTTAAGATGGGGAGGGCTTTTTCTCATTCCTTTCTACAGCTTATGGATTCCTTCGCTACATAAAGCTACCTTTGAAATCCATAAAAAGCCTGCACCTGGAAAAGAGGTGTTAGGGATTGAAAGGTCTGAGAATCTCCATGGGACTTTCAGAACCAGCTAAGTAAATATAAAATCCTTTTTTTTTTTTTTTTCAAAAGGAGGAAATCATTTTGTAATCAGAAAACAAATTCTTTCACAGAGCATTTTCTTGAATTACACATTTCAGCTTCTTTGAACAATGTTTACATACATATAATCCAACCTCAGAGTCTTTCTATAAGATACCTTGAAAATGAGAAATATGCTGATCTCTGAATTTTCTAGAATGATGGAAGAAAGACTCAAATTATAGGACATGCATAAAAAGAAAACATGTGGGAATTGTTTCTTAATCATTTTAAAAACCAGAGGTTTCTAATTGCAATGCTGAGATGGATGGAAGTAACGCACATGAGAAAAGGTGAGATTATGCAGCCGGTTTGTAAGAGCCAGTGGTAAATGACATTAAATCTCCATAAAGGCTAGATAAGAGCCATGGACATTACCTCATTTGGGAACAACACTGGCTGGCAGGGCTACCCTGTCTTTTAAGTAGAATTAACCGTCTGTTTTTGTTGCCAAAATTCTTCATGTTGGGGCCTTAACATTATTACTAGGTTACTTATCACCCCCGAGAAATCATATTGGCATCCAAAAAGTTCTCTTGTGTTGAGGAAGCGTTTTGGCCAACAGTTATAAGGCAAGATTTATTCTGATTCTTGGGTACTTAACTCACATTTTGGTGTTTCGTAAGGAAATAAATACCACTTGAAATAGAAACTTGAATTTTGAGTTTTTTCCATTTTCTATTTTGTTCCTTTTCTCATGATATAAACATATAAGAGGTGGTCCCTGCTTTTTCTTTACTTAAGGAAGCTCTCTTGTGAGTACAGTGGACAGTTGAGGCCATTCAGCTTCTGTTGAAGCAGAAAAGCTACTTTTGCATTATGTGAACATTCTAGGCAAAAGTAAAATTCTTTTTTTTATCAGTCAATCCAAATAATACCTGCAGTTTTAAATATCCCTTTGCTGGTATTAAATTTTCTCAGTAATCTGTTGAACACCTTGTTTAATTCTCTTATTCCTCCACCTTTTCCCCTATGACCCAAATTTGGGCCTTGATTTTTGTACTTGGAGAATTCTGAGCCTCTTTTCTGGCTGTGGAGCTGAGTGGCAGGATTGCACACTTGGGTTGACATGAAATATTAGCTGAGGATGGACCTCAAACAGCCTAGGCCCACAAATTTGGTGAGTTTGCCAGAATATAAGTAAAATGAACACTTTGAGTACCTCCTGTATACTACATAAATTGCTTATGTGATTTCATTAATACTCTCAGCAATTGTACCGGGTGTTTGAAAAGTACTGCCTGACTGTGATGTGAATAACAACTTTTTATGCCTAGGGAAACCAAAGAAAGAAGCCATCTTCACTGTTTTAGTTTGTCAGTCCTGAAAATCTGATTTGATCCTGGAAACAAAGTAAATCCATCATTATTGTAAAGACAGAGGGATAAAGGAGGTCAGTGAAGCCCTAAGAGGCTACAAAGTCTGGTAAAAGACTTTAGTATAGTTGGCACACAATGTTACATTAGTCTCAGGGGTATAACAGTGATTCACCAACTCTATACATGAACCTAAGAATACAGGATCCTCCATTGGGACCTAGGTTATAGCCAGGTGCAAAGTTGCCATACCTTCTGTCATCCTTAAGGGTGTGACAAAACCTCTCAAACATAAACACCCACAGGAATTGTGGGTTCTAGGCCTGAGAACTGCTGGGAACGTGAAAAAGAGGTCAAGACTGGACTCAGTTTCACACTCAGCAGTTCTTACCCAGTTCTAGGTACAGATGAAGACAGGAGTTTGCCTTTAAGGCTCTTACCTCCCAGTGTGGAGAGCTATGAGTTAGTAGCCAAGTGAGCCAGCCGAACCCTTGGGGACCAGGGAGCATATGAATAACAGAAATGAGGATGAGGCAAAAGATAAGCTGCCAGATAGGGCATCAGGCATGAAAGGAAACTGAGACTAAGATAACATTCTGTTTTAGTCTAGAACACTCTGTGTCAGGCCTAGAGTTAGGATCTTTCTGGGGGTGGGAACAGCTGTGCTGGGCTGGGCAGGACAGCAGGAGGACAAAAATAGAGGCAGATCTTGGCATTACCTTTGTGGAAAAGAAAAGCAGAAAACCAGGAAAGAAGTAAAGGTAGGTCAATTCAGCCGGCTACTTTTCTGAAGGAAAAATTTCCTGAAGTTTAGGCAACAGGGTAAGACCAACTATCCTTAGCTCTCTGCTGCAGATAGAAGTAGTGGAAACAAAAAGAAAATCTCTGATTGAGGTAGTCTTAGGTATAAATTCTGTCGGCATCTTCTAAATATAAGGAAGTGAATGTTTTTAGAAACCGTGTATTTTTTACTGTTACACCAAAACTTAAAATTAAGTTTAAAAGAATGATCAGTTCCATCTTTCAAAAATAGGACCACATAAGACAGCACCTTATGCTAGAAAAATTGTATCCTTTTCATATTTCTTAAAAGTACAAAATTGTGAAACATAAAGTAGAATGCTCAAGCTGCCCAGAAATAGAACATTGCTTGCTAGATTCCATTTGGTGACTTAAGGTTGGCCTATCTCCACTGTTTATTTTATACACAGAAAATAAAATTTCAGAATGGAAAGTAAAAACAAAAGCATGAAATTATGCTGATGTTGTAAGTTATAAATGGATTGCTGGTCAGTGTGCTTTTTTTCTGGAGTGAGTCATAAAGAAAATGCTCGCTCTGGTCATTCGTGGCCAGATTCATTCTTTCTTTCCGAGGATTGGTGTTGGTGTGAAAGGAGAAAAATCTAGGTTGCTAGGAAGTTCTCCAGTCCAAGAAGGGCCAAGGCAGAGGTTCTCCATTGGTGTGCTTGCAAACGTGCCAAGTATTTATTGATTCCTTCAGCTCTCAGTGAGTCTGAGTGGGGCCTAGCAGGGCTTGAGGCTCTATGCAGTCACCTGCAGCTGGGAGCAGCAGCATCTGTTTGTCCCAGAGTGCCAAAGAAAGATTATTTTCTGTGTGTGCCCTGACGTGAAAAGGATTGGGAAGCACTTTAATCTGAAAAAAAAAAAAAAAAAAAAAAAAAAAAAAATTAAAGAACTAAACCTTGTTAAATCTTACCTTTTGGCAATATATTCCTTTTTTGGATATAAGCCCAGAAAAGTCATTTTTAATTAAAATGCTACTTCTGAAGATGAATTAATCCTTTCCTTATAAATATCGAAAGGCTTTTATTTGGCATGTGTTACTTAGGGAGCTTTCTCTGGGTATAGGAGACAGTATTTAGCTGCCAGCTCTGGAGCATTGACTGTGGTGCATTGTCATTGTCGCCAGCCAAAAGTGCTACTGCTGTTTTGTAGTGATCTGAACTCATAGCATGTAGTACTTATAGATTTATCAGAAGATGTATCCCCAGGCTTTTATTGCTCTTTGAGATTACAGTAGGAGAAGCAATGATGAAAAGAATACACACACACACACACACACACACATCAGTTGCTGAGTCCATATGTAGAGTGTGTGTGTGTGTGTGTGTGTGTGTGTGTGTGTGTGTGTGTGTTGAGTGTCTGTGGAGGCTCTTCCTGGTGATGGGTATTATTCCCATTGTACTGATGAGAAAACTGAGAACTGAGGGTAGGAAGGGTTATGAGATCTGGCTAAAGTTGTGCAGGGATAAATTAGCAAAAGCAGAGCTGGGAATCAAAGCTTTCAAGCTTGTATAGTTAACTGCCATGCCATACCACTTCTCTGGATGAGGGAAAGAACATTCTGAGGTTAGAGTGACTCTCTCTGAGGCCTTCGAGGTGTGGAGTGAAATGAAAATTGTCTACTTATTTGTGCATTCTATTAATTGAGTACCAACTGCATGCCAGACACTGTTGGAGATACTTGGAATCCATCAGAGAACAAAGGAGACAGGGACACCTAGGTGGCTCAGCTGCCTTTGGCCCAGGATGTGCTCCCGGGATCCGGGATCGAGTCCCACTCACCTTGCGGAGAGTCTGCTTCTCCCTCTGCCTGTGTCTCTGCCTGTCTCTCTGTATGTCTCTCATGAATAAATAAATAAAATCTTAAAAAAAAAAAAAAAGAACAAAGGAGACAGATCCTTGCTTGCAGAGATCACTGCTCTCACAGACCTTACATTCAAGAGGCAGGGAGCCAGACAAGAGTAAATGATACTATAAAAGAATCTGTTCTAATTTATTATAATAAATTACATCATTTATTAGAAGGTAATAATTTCTGTGGACAAAAAGAATAAGCAGAGTAGAATAAGGTGAATCAGGAGTTGGTTAGAGAGGAGGGCAGATGGCAGTATTCAATGAAGTCTTAGAAGAGTCATTGTTGAAAAGATAACATTTGAGCAAATCGCATTAAGAGATGAGGGAAAACATAAACCTCTTTTTTAAAATAAAACATAAACCTCTTTTCTCTTGAAGTTGGGTTTGTTACACATGCCTGTACATTCAAGGTTACCTTTAACTATAAAGAAGTGCTAACAGAGTAAGCAGTGAGTAGTAAGTAAACAAAGCTAGGAGGGATACTTTACTTGAGAAATTGGAATGCTCTGTAAAGACCCCGTGCTATACATGCAGATTACTGGGGACTATATGAAGTCATTTCCCTGAACAAGCAAGTCAGTCTGTCTTAGTTCCCTTGAGCTTCGATAAGGAAGAAAGTATCTAATCATATCTCCTGTCTTCTAGGATAATCTTTCCTTTAACCCTTTGCACATGGGCCTTAGACACGCAGAGTAAATACAGAGAATGTTTACGTACCCTTTTATTTAGCAAATACTTACTGAATGATAATTGAGTACATGATACTATGCCAGGTGCCATGGAAGATACAAAGAAAATATATAGCATGTTCTCTGCCCTCAAGAGGCTATGAGCTGCTGTGGAGAACAAGCCATCCACACCACAAACAGCCACCCAGAAATACGTGTGCTGTGGGCCAGGCAAGTGGCTGAAAACACACACCTGAGAGGAGAGCTCAGAGAAAGCTTTGTAAGGGCATTGGGTCTTGGGATGAGCCTTTAAACAATTTTCTGTCGTTGACATAGGGACTGTGAGCCAAGGCTCGGAAGGGGGTGTGCAAAAGGTGTTTGCGGCAGACAGTGGGTAAGCCCATCAGGTACTGGAGTGTGTCGGAGAGGTGGACTGTGTGATGGAAAGGTGGGCACAGATCACCATTGGAGAGACCACAAATGCCAGGCCAAGCCATTTGCACTGTGTAGGCCCGCAGCCTTCAAAGTGAGGTGTGCAAGACACTAATGTGTGTGGAAGAATAGGTTGGTGTGTTGTCTGTCACATCCTTTTGACTACTATTTTATATCGGATGTATAATAATGTCTGTTATCAACAGAGTAGTATATAATTTCTAAATAAATAAGTCTATAAAAGCTGCCAGCCTGTGCTCAAAGAGGTTATTCCACAGAAGTAGGAGCATTGCCTCTGGAGCCAACTTGTCTCCACGTAGACCCTAGCTCCACTGCTTGCTAGCCATGTTATTTTGGGTGAGTTGATTGCTGTGCTTCACCACTTCCTAAGTAAATGGGAAAATACCACTGTCTCATAGATTGGTCGCGAGGGTTAAAGGAATTAATACATGAGCGGTGCTGGTCACGGTCTCTGGCATGCAGGAGACAGGCCATGAACATTGGTTGTTACCATTCCTACTTGGTGCCACCACTACCCTCACAACCAGTCCCAAAGGGGATTTAGGATCCCCAAATGCAAAGACCACTGCTGTTGATGGCGAGTGAAAGATTTGGCACTCGGGGAGGCTGTGTTCTAGAACAATGGATGTAGTATTGAAATAATGCTGTTAACAATGCGAGGATTTCTGTTGATATGTGAGTGTGTGCTTAGGACAGAAATAAGTCGATTTTCAGCAGCCTTGACGGAACATGTTAGCTTGCTCCACAGAAAGGTTCCTTTGGTCAGTCAGTGCTCTCTACCTTCCTGTAGATCATATTAAAGGTTGTAAGAGCTAAGATTAGTTCTGATTTTTAAGGGTTGAGTTCCTGCCTTGAGTTGTTATTCACTGCACCTGTTTTGTTTTGAATTACAGCCCCACCCTCAGACCCCATCACAAACCTGATGAGTCAGGAAAGGAACACCGTCACACTGTCTCCAGACAAAGGAGGCTTTCATCACTCACGGGGGAAATTTGAAGTTCAGAAAGTGAAAGGGGGATATAGGATCCTCGTAGATAGATTCATCTAGCACTTTTCTGAGTTCATTTTTCATCTTGGAAGACACGCTTTCCATCCCGCCTAGCATTATTGCTTGGGACTTTTTATGACCAAAGATAATTCTGAACGTGCTTTAAAAACACAATACAACAAAACATCACCTTGTGGGCGCACTAGCAGGCTTCTATTGTTTCCCAGAATTCCTATAAAATATCTGATGGTATGTGGTCCCATTATGTGATGCGATTTTCTTGGTGGGTCTTCATCCTATGAAAATAACATTGTTGTCTGCTTTCAGCTGTGCCAATCAAACAGCAACAGGGCTGTTTAGGGCTTTTGTTGGGGAAGCATTTTTGAGATTGCAGAGCATATGTACTTGTTGCATTGCCCTGGGATTGATTTAGAGCACCCAATATATTTCGGTTACTGAGGACCAACTTGGCTGTTTAAAAGCACTGCGGTTGAGTATAGCCAGACAATTTGGCAGCTACCCCAGAGGGCTGAAGTAAAATCAGCTCATGGGCCTAAAGGAAAGTATAAATAAGTAATAAAACTCCTATTTTAAGCCATATTGTTGTTCATGACATTCTTCTATTTCTCAGTGCTGTGTACCTCCATCCCCTCTACCCTGTCCTTCTGTGACAGGTTTCTCAACATCAGCTTGGTGACTCTTTCTCGTGTGGACTCTGCTGTGCATTATGATACGTTTGGTAGTAGATTGCCTGTAGTACCCACCCTCCCAGCTGTGATAGCAAAACTGTCTGCAAACATTTCCATCTGGTCCCTAGAGGGGGCAAAATCGCACCCATGGCTGAGAACCTTTTCTACAGGGTACCACATGGATTTTCACTATCATCCTGTGTGGATAAGGTGTGCTGCGGTTCTTTTAAATACTGATGGCCATGGAAGAAACCATTCCTGACCCATGAACAAATTATTGGCCCAACAGACTACAATGAGCTGTGCATGAAATAAGAGAAGAGGAGGGGCAATACAAAATTCAGGCTAGAAATCCCTAAGGAAGCACTTTTCTCCTCTCAGCCTCTCTCTTTCTCTCTCTCTGCCAGAAAAGTGCTATGAACATGTAAGCCAACTCTCTTTCAAAATCCTAGCTTTATATCGTTTGCTTTGTGTCCCTGTCCCAACCTGCCTCTGATCTGCTTGCATAACGTATAGTTGACATTTATTTCTGCCCTCCCCAGACTCAGGGAGCATAATAAAACTCTAGGTTCTATTTATCTCTGGGAGCTTAGGAAAATAACACATAATTAGAATTTTCTTACTTCTGTTTTTTGAAGTGCTAGTGTATTTTTATTACTGAGTACACTTGCTGTCTATTTCATTGAGCCTCTCTTGGGCTGGAGGCAACAAGCTGTGTGGAAAGATCTTCCCTAAGAACAGAAGTTCTGCTGAAAACTTAACCTGGAACATCAAAATTTTATTTTTGAGTTAAACATAAAGCTTTCTTCAGATCCCCAGATTCAAACTTCAGAAAAGGAAAACTGGAGGATAAATCTAGATGAGGGTGCTAAACTACATAGTGATTATATTCATTTTATTTTCAAAAAGCTCTTAAAAATTGTGTCTCAGATATATAAATATCTAGAAAGCCTGTAGTAAATTTGTGGCTTCACTCTCAGAAATGTTACAATATATTTAAAAATGAGAATTTTAAAAGCACATCCTTAATACCTCTTTTAGAAATTGTCAGATAATCCTTATGTGTGCTTCTTTGTCTAAAAAGATAGCTACAGGGGCACCAAGGCAACTCAGTTGGTTAAGCATCCAACTCTTGATTTCAGCTCAGGTCATAATCTCGGGGTCGTAAGATTGAGCCCTGTGTCAGGCTCTGAGCTGGGCATGAAGCCTGCTTAAGTAAGATTGTCTCTCTCCCTATGCCCCCCAAACCTCTCTCTCCATCTCTAAAAACAACAACAATAACAAAAAGGATAGCTACAGATATTAAAATGAAGCCTTACTTTCTGTTTTTATTAAAGGCAATGGTTGAAAAAATAAGCAAATTAAATCCTAATCGAATTTCTCTTGTTACTGTCAATAACAAGAACTTCCTGTGCCTTCTCTTCACATCAAGAGAATGTGAATGTTTTGGTAAATCTATTCCAAGTTTTGCACAGTTAATTTACCCATCACCCTATTAAGTTCATTATACATCTTGATATCAAAATATAAAGAATATATATAAAGAATACAGAACCAAGCTCATAATACTCCTTAGAGCAAACATATGAGCAGTGGTATTTTTTCCCCATTTAATTAAGGAAATCCATTCATGTAGACCACTGCTGAATTCCTATTTCTTATGAAATATACATTCACTGACAGCATCTCTCATATGTCTTGTGATTTTGCAACACTACCTTTGAATAATGAATTCCGCCAGTTATCCACAGTTTTTCCTGCCTACATTGGTAAGAAGAAAAAGTTAGTCCATCTCTTATATACATGCCTTTTTTCAGCTTTATTAAGATACAGTTGACTTATAGCATTGTATAAGTTTGTGTACAATGTAGTAGTTTGATACACGTATATATTGCAAAATAATTATACCACATTAAGGTTGGTTAGCATATCCATCACCTCACATAGTTACAATTTTGTTTTTGTGGTGAGAACTTTTAAGATCTGTTTTCCTAGCAACTTTTAAATACATGGTACATTATTGTTAACTATAGTCACCATGCTCTTATATGACATCTCCAGACCATATTTGTATTATAACTGGAAATTTGCACCCTTTGACCACCTTTACCTGTTCCCCTCTGCCCTGCAACCACTACTCTGCTCTCTTTCTGTATTTCTTTTTATTTTTTTTGCATTTCTTTTTTTAGATTCCACATGTAAGTGAGGTGTTACAGTATTTGCCTTTCCCTGCCTAAATTATTTTAGCTTAAAAAAATAATCTTAGCTTAATGCCCTCAAGGTCCATCTATGTTGTTGCAAATGGCAGAGTTTCCTTCTTTTTTTTGTGGCTGAGTAATAATCATGTGTGTGCGTGTGTGTATGTGGCACATTTTTTTCATCCATCCATCCATCCATCAGTGGACACTTATGTTATTTCCATGTCTGGGCTGTTGTAAAGAATGCTGCAGTGAACACTAGAGTGCAGATATGTCTTCGAAATACTGACTTCATTTCCTTCAGATATATTCCCAGAAATGGAATTTCTAGATCATATGCTAGTTCTATTTTTAATGTTTATGTTATTTTAAGTAATCTCTACCCCCACCATGGGGCTTGAACTCACAACCCTGAGATCAAGAGGTGCACACTCTACTGACTGAGCCAGTCAGGTGCCCCTTATTTTTAATTTTTTGAAGAACTTCCGTAGTGTTTTCCGTAGTGGCTGCACCAATTTTTATTCCTACCATCAGTGCACAGGAGTTCCCATTTCTTCACATTCTCATCAGCCATTCCAACAGGTGTGAAGATCATATCTCATCTTTTGATTTGCATGTCCTTAATGATTAGTGATGTTGAACACCTTTTCATGTACCTATTGGTCATTTCAATGTCTTCTTTGGAGAAAATGTCTCCTGAGGTCTTTTGCCCTTTTTCTATTGGGTTGTTTTGCTATTGAATTGTATGAGTTCCTTATATATATTTGGATATTAACTCCTACTCAGATATGTAGTTTGCAAATATTTTCTTCATTCCATTTTGTTAATTGTATCTTTTGCTGTGCAGAGCTTTTTAATTTGATGTAGTCCCACTGGTTTATTTTTCCTTTGGTTGCTTATGCTTTTGTCATATCCATAAAACATTGCCAAGACCAATGTCAAGGAGCTTATTCTTTGTGTTTTCTGCCAGGAGCTTTATGGTTTCAGGTGTTATGTTTAAGCCTTTAATACATCTTGAGTTAATTTTTGTGAGTGGTATAAAATAGAGGTCCATCTTCATCCTTTTGCATGTTAAAATTTAGTTTTGACACCACCATTTATTGAATAAAACATCTTTTCTGTATTGAGTACTTTTGGCTTCCTTCTCAAATAATAGCTGACCCATATGCTTGGGGTTTATTTATGGGCTCTTGAGTCTGCTCAGATGGTCTATGTGTATATTTTTATATTAGTACCATACTGTTTTAATTACTATAGCTTTGTAATATGGTTTGTATCGATCTACCTATCTATCTATCTATCTGAGAGAGAGACAACAAGAGAAGGGAGGGTCAGAAGAAGAAGCAGACTCTGGGATCATGACCTGAGCTGAAGGCAGAAGACTGAGCCACCCAGGTGTTCAGGAAGTGTGATACCTACAGCTTTGCTCTTCCTTTTCAGGATTGCTTTGGCTATTTGGGATTTTTCATGGCTCCAAAAATTTTAGGATTATTTTTTCTATTTCTGTTAAAAAAAAAAGGACCATTAGAATTTTGAGGAATTGTGTTGAATCTATAGATGGCTTTGGGCTTTTAACAATATTAATTA
Source organism: Canis lupus baileyi (assembly GCF_048164855.1). Lineage (NCBI taxonomy): Eukaryota > Metazoa > Chordata > Mammalia > Carnivora > Canidae > Canis > Canis lupus. Next base: position 48,624,957 of record NC_132848.1, on the reverse strand, counting down.
ATTAATGACTTCTAGCGGTATTAATTCTTACAGTCTATGAACACAGGCTATGTTTCCATCTGTTTGTGTCATCTTCAATTTCTTTCATCGGTGCCTTATGATTTTCAGTGTACAGACCTTTCATCTCCTTAGTTCAGTTTATTAAGTAGTTTATTGGTTTTGATGTTACTGTAAATAGGGTCATTTTCTTTACTTCTTTTTCAGGTAATTCACTGTTAGTGGGTAGAAATGCAACCAGTTTTTGTGTGTTGATTTTGTATCTTGAAACTTTACTGGATTTATTAAGTTCAAATAGTTGTTTAGCAGAATCTTTAGAATTGCCTGTATATAAGATCATGTCATCTGCAAATAGAGACAATTTTACTTCTTTTCCAATTCAAATGCCTTTTATTTCTTTTTCTTGACTAATTGCTCTAACTAGGACTTCTAGTACTAGGTTGAATAGGAGAGGTGAGTTTTATCTTAATCTTAAAGGAAAAATTTGCAGCCTTTTACTTTGAGTGTGATGTTAGCTAAGGGCTTGTCATATATGGGCTTTTTATGTTGACATATATTCATTCTATATCCAGTTTGTTGAGAGTTTTTTATTATGAATGGTTATTGAATTTTGTCAAATGTTTTTTCTGCATCTGTCAAGATGATCATATGATTTTTATCTTCCATCCTATTAGTGTGATGTATCATATTGACGATTGCATATATTGAGCCATCCTCGCATCTCAGGAATGAATCCCACTTGATTATGGTATAAATCTTCTTAATATGCTGTTGAATTTGTCCTCTTAGTATTTTGTTGAGTAGTTTTACATCTCTATCAGGGATGTCGGCCTGTAGTTTTCATGTAGTGTTCCTATCTGGCTTTGATATTGGGATAATGCTAGCCTTGTAATATGAGTTTGGGAGTGTTTCCTCCTCTTCCATTTTAGGAAAAGTTTGGGAAGGATTGGCATTAATTCTTTTTTAAATGTTTGGTAGAATTCACCATTGAATCTGTCCTGGATTTTTCTTTTTTGGGAGATTTTTGATTTTTGATTACTTACTCAATTCCTTACTCATTATTGGTCTGTTCAGCTTTTCTGCTTCCTAATTCAGTCTTGGTAGGTTTCTAGGCATGTTTCTAGGAATTTACCCATTTTTTCTAGGTTGTCCAATTTGTCGCCATATAGTTAGTTGTTCATATAATTGCCTTTCTTATTTCTTTGTTTTGCTTATTCCTGTGCTCCACTAGACCCTTAGATGATATAATGCATTTATTCAACAAAATCATGTATGCATCCATCTCCTAGAAGAATGCTGACCCTTCTGACTCCCTGGCTACCCTGAATCCCTTCCTCCATGTCCCACACTCGAACCTTTGTTCTTAGATTATTAGGTTTAGTCTTTGCTCTTGTGCTTCATTTGTCTTTCTTTCCAAATTAATAGTTCTGCTTAATGTAATAGTTGTTAAGAGAAAAGTTTCTGGAGTTCAAACTATCTGGGTTCCTAGTTCCTTTGACAGCTTAGATTTCTTAGCCTTTGTTTTCTCTTCTATAAAATGGAGAAACAAATATTTGGGGCGGGGGGAGTAGTTGTAAAAACCAAAAGTGAGATAAAATGGAGTGACTCTAATAGCCAGATCTTCTGGCTCCAGGAGATAGCAGGGAAGAATTTTTTTAGGGCAAGAAAAGGGGGTCTTCTGAAACTATTCTAAAGCCTCCCTCGCTCATATCCTCAGTGTGCAGATGAGTTCTGGGATCTCTCTTGAATACAGTCTGCTGCTGGGGATTCATAGCAAGTCTAAATCTCCATGTGGTTTTTTGTTGTTGTTTTAGCTAAATGAAGTAGACTATTGTCTTACTCCTTTATTTTCCACTTTTTTCTTTATTAATGAAGGGGATACATGTTATATACTTGAATTAATGGCACTCTGGAGGAATTGTTAGGTATATACAGGTATCAGATTTTAATTTGTACCCATGTTCATAACTGAATAGGTAATCCTCTATTTTCTCTAGGATCTTGGTCAGTCTCCTACTTGAAATGTCTTTTTAATCTTGATAAATAGACTTTCTGATAAGGGGAGTATCTTTCATTAACTTTCTGAGAATTACATTTCCAAAAAAAGATCCAAAGTTGTTTAGTTATTTTTTATATCAAATGGATTTAATGTTTTTTTAAATTGTGACTTTGAAGAATTTATAAGTGCCAGAAAATTCCATCACCTTTGTTCATCTTCAAAGAAATCAGTATAATTAACACCTTCAATGTTAATTTCCCTTTTCACTACTTAAGCCTTTAAAATGTATCTTTATTTCATGTAGATGGTTAAGACAGGTTTTACTATTGTAAGTTTAAGTCAGTTTATAGCAAAAAGACCTTATGTCTTTCCTTTCTTCTATGACAGTATATATAGTAATTTTTATATCTAACACATTGTTTCTGAAATGTAGTTGCTCGTTTTATAATTGATTTTTTTCAAGTATGTGAGATACTAGTCCAGTTAGCAACCTTTTCTTTTCATACTGAAAAGCAGTATTCATTGATCACTGATCAGTCTATTTGAGAGAAAATTTAGCCATCATTTTCAGATGTGTGCTCCGAGAACAGAGAAACAAGGCAATAATTTGTTTTAAAATTTATGTTTGAACATATGCTCATGTGCGTGTGAGTCTCTGTGTGTGTATGTACATTCAGAATTAAGCTGCTAGAAATTCAAGTCCATGTTCTTCAAAGGAAACCCCGATAGTGAATTACAGATGTCATATAATCCATGGCCACTGACTCAAAAGGTACCAGGTGGTAGATTTCTGAAGAAAATCAGTACTAGAGCCCTTCACTGTATAATTTTAGTAGTGGTGAGGCTCTTGCTCATGCACCTCATTCCTCCTTCCAAACTCCAGGGCCTCAGTAGAGAAAGAAGGAGGACCATATTGTTTTGCAAATGTGTCTTTAAGACTCCCTTCATCTGTTTGGAATGAATGTATGATTTACTTTGTTAATGTCCCTTTGGCCTAGCTTTTCCTTCTTTGGTTTCTCTAATGTTTACTTTCTCCCTCCTGCAGGAGGGCACAGAGTGAATAGAGATGCACAGTTCCCAGGTGTCTGTCGATTTCAGAAGGTAAATCTCAGGTATCACTGCATCAGTCACAAGTCTAGTCATTTTTAAATTCATACAGAGAAGGGAGAGGTGGCCTCGTGTGTGTGTGTGTGTGTGTGTGTGTGTGTGTGTACAATGGTGGTGGAGGTCTAAACATATCTACAATTTAGTTTAAAACAAAAACAAAAAGGATACCAAAAGTCCACCTCAGAGGTCGTGTTCAAATGAATATTTTTCACTATTTTGGCATAGATTTGAGTACTGAAACATTTTCGTTTTACTTTTCCATCCCTGGTTGAACTTTCAAAAGTGGAACAGGTTGCTGTGGAGTGTAGTGAGCACTCATTCCCAGAGGAGGCCAAGCCCAGTGTAGAGAGCCTTGTTGTTCAAGTGTAGTGCCAGACGGGCAGCACTGGCATTGCTACACCAGACCTTCCGAATCAGAATCTGTGATTTCAGGAGATCCCCACTTAAACTCATATGCTCATTAAAGTTTTAAGAAGTATTAGTTCAAATAAGGGTTTTCTAGGATTTTATAGTGGGCCTATAACCCAAAGTTGTAAAATAAATATCCATAACTGATACAAATAAACAAATGGAGGAGAAGAGACAAATCTCCCTCCTATTCAGAATTCCAGATAATTTTATGGAGCTTCTCTCCCCACAACCCTGACTCCAGAAAGTGAGGCTTAACTTCCCTTCCCTCAATCCTTGAGTGTGGGCTACACGTGGTGACTTGCTTCCACAGACTCTGGAAAGAAGGAGGTGAGGAAAAGAACTCCACAGTGGAGAAATCTAGCAAATAGCACAGTGGAGAAATCTAGCAAATAGCACCTTAAGCACCTTAAGTTAGATCAAGTCTAACTTTAACAGTGATAAGTCATGGTGATTGCTTATAACGTGCCCTTGTTACAATGTGATGAGAATGGCATGTCACCTCTGTGGCCTTCCTCCCAAGAACCTGTGATCCTAGTCTAATCCAGAACCAAAAAACTAAAAAAAAAAAAAAACCAAATTGAGGGACTTTTTATAAAATATCTGATCAGTACTCCTCAAAACTGTTAAGATCATCAAAAACAAGGAAAAATTCTGAGAAGCTGCTACAGACCAGAGGAGCCTAAGGAGATAGGATAACTAAATGTAATGTGGTAACCTAGATGGGATCCTGAGACAAAAAAAAAAAAAAAAAGCCATTAGCTGAAAACTAATGAAATCTGGGACCCCCTGGGTAGCTCAGTCAGTTAAGCATCTGCCTTCAGCTCAGACCATGATACCAGGGTCCTGGGATTGAACCTGGTGTCAGGCTCCCTGCTCAGTGGGAGCCTGCTTCTCCCTCTCCCTCTGCTTGCCACTCCTCCTGCTTATGTGCTCTTGCTCTCTCTGTGTGTGTCAACAAATAAATAAAATCTTAAAAAAAGAAAACTGGTGAAATCTGAAGAAAGTATGTGTTTAGTTAATAGTAATATACCACTTACTACTGTAGTTGTGACACATGTACCATAGTAATGTAAGATGGTAACAGTGGGGGAATTGGGTGAGGGATGGGCAGGAATTTTGTTCCATCTAAAACTCACTGTAATATACCCACTTTCTAGTCCTCTCACTTAGAAGAACAGCTTTTCTCATAGAGTGTAGTGATGAGAAGCGAGCTGTGTGCATCCAGATTGCCAGAGCCTCTGTGCTGGATGTCAATAATTATAGACATCAGACTTCATTTGAGTGTGGTACTTGGGCCTTGGTCAGAGTCCTCACTCTTGATGCCAAGCAGGTGCTGTTTATTTTGCTTCTAAGAGAGCTAGAATTAGGCTTCGTTCATTTAACATGTGGCCTTCAGTAACTGAAATTGAATGTTTAGAGTATGGATCTTTGTCATTGACTGAGGGTATCCTAGTAAATCCCTAACACTAAATTCATTTTGGGGAAAGGGACATTAGTTCTGTGTGTATTCAGCTTTAGAATCATAAAGAACTTTGAAAATGACTTGAGCCAACTGGAGACCGTTTTTGAAGATGAGGTAGTTTTCATTAAAAAAAAAAAGTTGGCTCAACTATCTCAACTGCATGTAGAAAACAAACCATCATCAAAAGAGTCTTTTTAAAAATTGGGGGAGGCCTTCAAGAGTGTACGCAGCAGTGTCTGTGTACCTGACAGTCCACACAGAAGGCCTACACTCCCCGAACTGTATCTTTACACACCAAGTAAAGCAGAAGAGAGCACTGCTGGTTATGTGTAGAATCCACAGGGAGGACAGAGAGAAGGGCTGTTCTGTTTTCTGCAAGTACAACTTTAACTCTGCTGTAAATATTGGCTCTGGGAGTTTCACAACGTTGAGCCAGCATCAGGGGCCCTTTTTAGACTAAAATGGCTTGCAGTTGGGTGGTGTTTCTCATGTTGGGTTGTGAACACTGACACCGATTTCACAGAACTCTTGCAAAATGCTTTTGCTTGCTTGTGCTTTGTCTTATCCCTGTTCTTGGAGACCTTCCTGGCACAGGCCCTGTGCCGATTTTCCTCTGCTGTCTTACTGCCGTCAGCAGTTCTGTAACAGGATTAAAGGGATACCTCAATTCCCAAAAATAGACAGAAGTTCAGGAGGTTTATTGCCCAGCAGAGGGAAGTCAAAATAACCAGCGTTATATTCTTTTGGCATACAGATTTCCAGTTTCCCACATTGGGACCTGGTACATACAAAATTAAAACAGTTACAAAATTTTCCTCAGTGTCAAATTATGTTGATGCTTACTCTAGCTTCACTTTAATTCTCTTCTTTATCGGAAAGAATGAGCTGTAACAGTGGATTCACCTTGGATGTCTTCCAATGACTGAAATGCCAGGTGACTGTGAAAGAGTATAAATAAGACACAGACCCCAGTGTGCTTACCATCTTAAAACTAAAAAGTATAAAGACAAGATACTGTGTTTTTTTTTATAGTTACTTCATTCCTAGATGGTATGTACAGTTGTAATCATGTGCTTTTTTTTTTTTAAAGTAGGCTCCATGCCCAGCATACAGCCCAACGTGGGGCTTGAACTCACGACCCTGAGATCAAGGCCTGAGCTGAGATCAAGAGTCAGGTGCTTAATTGACTGAGCCACCTAGGTGCCCCGCACACTATTCTTATGGCCCCGTTCTTTGAGTCTCATTGACATACTAGATTATTTCGTGGAGAGAGGGTAGTATATGAAAGGAGGTTTTGGATCTAGGCAGACCTGGGCTTGACATACTCTTTCGCCCATTTTCTAGATATTTGGCCCAGGGCAAATCACTTAAATTCTAAACTGAAGCTTAACCATTTGTTAAAATAATAATAAAACATAATTTCCAAGGTCGGCAAGAGGAGAGACAGTATATGTGCAAATTCCCAGTATAGTGGCTGTCATGATACAGTTTGTTAATAAATGGTCTCATCTATAACTATACGTTTAAAAATACTGTTATGAGAATTATTTAATGTCATTGAGGACAATAAAAAAATAACTGAAGAGCTATTATACAGGGTTTGTTTTTGTCTTGTTTTTTTAGTACCAAATTTAGTTGTTGAAAAGTACATCTTATTTCTCCTGACAGAAAGGCTCTGTCATATACTGAATATCTGTATGCAGCTGCTTTTATTTTCTAGATTTTTAGTCTGTTCATTAAACAGTTTGTCTCCTTACACACTGGTTGCACATAGTAGCTCTATATAATACATTTTATAGAGTTTGTTGGAGACCAATTCCCATTCATTACTTTTCCAGCACTTTGTGTCAGCTTGTCTAATTCCCTTATCTTCCATTTGGTTGATTATTTTTACCATTTTATTGAGATAACATTAGATTTATACATCACATTGTTAATTATACATACATCTTTATTATGCTACTGTTGTATTTCACAACATGGTGTGCCTTTCCATTCATTTGTCTTTTTTTTTTTTTTTTAAGATTTTATTTATTCATAGAGACGGAGAGAGGGGCAGAGACACAGGCAGAGGGAAAAGCAGGCTCCATACAGGAAGCCTGACTCCAGGATCACACCCGGCTGCAGGCGGCGCTAAACCGCTGCGCCACCAGGGCTGCCCTCATTTGTCTTTTATGTTTCTCACTAGTATCATATTTTAAAGCTTTTCTCATATAGATTTTATGTTCTATTTTTCTATTTCTCTTTTTTTAAGATTTTATTTATTTATTCATGATAGACACAGAGAGACAGCGAGAGAGAGAGAGAGAGAGAGGCAGAAACACAAGCAGAGGGAGAAGCAGGCTCCATGCAGGGAGCCTGATGCGGAACTCGATCCCGGGACTCGATCCCGGGACTCCAGGATCACGCCCTGGGCCAAAGGCAGGTACTAAACCACTGAACCACTCAGGGATCCCTGATTTTTCTATTTCTTATTATTGTCATCATGAGTCCTTTTCTTATGTTTTAGCTCTGACTTGTGCTGTTTTTACTTTTGAAAGTGATTGATTTCCACATATGCACTTTGTAATACTGTTCATCATCACTTATACTTAGTCTGTGTTAAACACAGTTTTATGTACTTATGTATTTTTATTTATTAAATATTCATAACAATCCTAGAAAGTGAGTGCTCTTTTACAATAAGAAACTGAAGCTCAGAGAAGTTCAGTAACTTACTCAGGGTCACACTTCTAGCAAGTGACAGATCCAGGGTTTTTCAGAGCCAATACTCCTGTAAGTTCTATACTATACTGTACTCGGTCACCTAACTCTTATTTGTAATAATATCATTTGTAAAGATCCCTTGTAATATGTTTTCTGTTGAATCTCTTGAGTTTTCCCCAAAGATACTGTATGTATTTGATAAGACTGAATATCACAGAGATGTCAGTTTTCCCCAAATTTAAACATGGGTTTAATGCATTCCAATAAAATTTTCACTTGATTCATATGAAAGACCAAATATTTTTTTGATTGGGATTACATTGAATCTTTAGTCCAATTTAGGGGAGAATTAACACTGTTAAAGTATAATTTTCATGAAAGTAAAATCATCACTTGCAGGGAAATATAAAATAAACATGTGGGGCACCTTGGGTGGCTCAGTGGTTGAGCATCTGCCTTTGGCTCAGGCCGTGATTCCAGGGTCCTGGGATTAAGCCCCGCATCAGGCTCCCCATAAGGAGCCTGCTATTCCCTCTGCTTATGTCTCGGTCTATCTCTCATGAATAAATAATATCTTTTTTAAAAATAAGTAAATAAATAAACATGTGTAAAATATATTATTTAACTCGTTAATTAATGAAGGGACCAGAAAGATATATGATCAGTTAAAGAGCATCTGACAAACTAGGGCATTTATAGGCAATTTAACAGAATGTTAGAATAAGATTACTAAATTAGATATAAGACAGTTTAATGTCCAGCAGATCATAAATCCCTGGGGTCCTTTGTTCCAATAGAGAGAAATTATTATTATCATTTTAAGTTTTTGTTTATTTGAGACAGAGAAAAAACACAAGCAGGAAGGAGGATCAGAAAGAGAGGAGAAGCAGACTCTCTGCTGAGCAGAGAGCCTAATGCAGGGCTCTATCCCAGGACCTTGAGTCATGACCTGAGCCGAAGGCAGATATTTAACTAACTGAGCTACCCAGGTGCCCCTATTATTATTATTTTCTAGTAGTTTGCATGCCCAACGTGGGGACTGTAAGATCAAGAGTCAGATGCCCTACCTACTGAGCCAGCCAGGCGCCTCTAGAGAGAAATTATTTTTGTTTCCATCCCACAAAAGCCTACAAGTTCACAACTTCACTAGGTCTGGAACCTTTAATCAGTAACAAGGAGAAATCCATCCTGCCTCCTATTTTGTAAATAAAGCCATGCCCATTTGTTTACATATTTTCTATGGTTGCTTTTATAATATAATGCCAGAGCTGAGTGGTTACAACAGAGATCATATGACCCAGAAAGCCTATTGTATTTACTTTCTGGCCCCTTAGGAAAAAGTTTGCTAAATACAAGCTTACACGATATTTGGATGATGTATCTTAATGTATTTTCTTAGGGTTATCCCAAAATATTTCATGTTTCTGATACTATTAAAAACGTTAACTTTTGAAAATTTCAAATCCTAAGTGCTCATTGCTAGTCTTTAGAAAATATAGTTAATTTTCATATAATGACCTCATGTTCTAAAACTTTGCTAAACTTAGTTTTATGTCTTAAAATAGATTCTTTAGGGTTTTACTGCATCGATAATCATGTCCTCTATGAATAAGATAATTTTATTTCTTTCTTTGTAGTTGGTGTGCCTTATATATATATATATATATATATATATATATATATATTTTTTTTTTTTTTTTTTTTTTTTGCCTTATTGAACTGGCTAATCCAGTATAATGTTGAGGAGAAGTAGTGAGAATGGACATTCTTACTTTTTCCCAACCAAAGAGGAAAAGCATTCAGCCTATCATCATCTCATAGGATATTACCTGTAGGTTTTTCCTGGATGTGGAAAAAATTTTTGGAAAATATCAACTTGCTAAATCAAATCCTAAAACACATTAATATTTGTAATCTTTCTTTTTTTTTTTTAAACAGTGGGTTTTTTTTTTTAATTTTTATTTATTTATGATAGTCACACAGAGAGAGAGAGGCAGAGACACAGGCAGAGGGAGAAGCAGGCTCCATGCACTGGGAGCCCGATGTGGGATTCGATCCCGGATCTCCAGGATCGCGCCCTGGACCAAAGGCAGGCGCCAAACCGCTGTGCCACCCAGGGATCCCAATATTTGTAATCTTTCTATTATTAATAAGAAGTATGCTACTAACTCATCATTAGAAAGAAACATTAGAGGACAAATTGAAGAAACAGACCCTATATATGAAAGTTATATTGTAAAGGTTCTATTATGACTGTAAAGGTCAGTTTTCATAGGGATATTGAAAATGTTGGTCTTTTTGCTTTACTCTTTAAATCACCATTTATGACTTCAACTATACATTGTATGTTGTACTTTAAATAACCATGCAAACATGTCATGATTATTTCATACACTTCCATAGCATTTGACTTTAAACCCTCAATAAAGTTTAGTTGAATAAATTAACTAGATTAAGGTTGTTTTTTAAGAATCCAAATGGTATGGTAATGTTTTCCTATTCATAGCATTAGAAACAAGTGTTCTGGGATATTCTAAAGATTTTAAATACTTATTTAGACTCATGGTCTACTTTTGTCACATTATCACATTGGAGGCTGAACTTTCTATGACTTTGAGATATAGTTTGGATGGCTTTCTTTCTTTTTTTTTCTTTTTGTGACGTGGAACATTGAAATGCTGCTGTATGGCAGAACAAGGAAGTTCCCCCTTGATCAGCTGAGGACCTTCAAACTTGCAATGTTAAGTACTCAGAGAGGTTAGAAACTCCTGACTTTGGAACTCCAGGTTTAATGGCCACATCAACTCTTAGTTTATTCATTAAAAAGAGTATGATTCTTCTCGATTACAGAGGAAATCTCATTAATTTGGATTTTACTATTTTAGAATTTTGTTTTTGCAATTCTAACATTAAGACGGCACACAAATTTACTTTTGTCCATTAATGTTCATTACAAATTCATCTTCTGAATTTATTCAGGTTCAGCTTAACAAATATATTACTTGACAGTCATTTGTTTTTAATGTAATTCATGTTACTGACCATATTAAGTAATAGACCAGCAACTCTTTAAAAACTGTTGTTTAAAATTATTTCTCGTGCATTCAGGCTGGTCTTTTCCCAATTTTATATTCAGAAAGTTTCACTATTTCTTAGATATTTGCCACTGATAGATTTTTGTTTAACTGAGTACATCACTATTGTAGCCTAACAAAGAAGTTTATATCATGAGGAGGTAACAACAGGCAGTTAAAAGATGGGAGAGTGTGTTTGGACGAGTGGTGACAAAAACCTAACACCTAGGGACGAGTTATCTCAACCATCAGAAATCCAGGATGAGTTGTATATCCTGGGTCTGGGTTTTATAATCCATCACTGGCTTGGGTGGTAGGTATTTAAACAATGGGCAGAGTTAGCATATAAACATAGCTGCTAAAATGACAAGTGATTTCTTAGCCTACCAGAAAAGGGAATGATAGTGGACATTTTTAGCAATTAAGTGACCAAAAAATTGTGCAGGTTTAGAAAACAGACTGAAGTGATTTGGTCCACAGTCAGTAAAACAGTTTTCATTGGAAAAACCATAAAGGTTTAATTCATTTTGTTTACTGAAGAGCTGCTGTGTTCAGGGTTGAGTTAAAAAAAAAAAAAGATCAAAGAGTTTGAAACTCAGAGTCAACGATGTTTCTCCTTTGTAGCAAAAGATGCATATTTTGGTCTTTATTTTTTTGTTTTTATTTTTATAAGACCATTTTCTATGGTATTTTTTTTTTCCTACGGTATATTTTTTAATGTAGAGAGGCAAATTATTTTCTTCTAAAGGTTCTTCCCTCCCCCTCTGCTGCAAAAAGTCAGTGCTGCTATTTGTTGTATTATGAACACTCAGTATCTGCTCTTAATATTTAAGTCAATATGAGAGGTGAGAGTTCTACCATTTAATCACCAATGCAAAGGAATGTTATAATGTACTTTTTAGAACAAATGTGATAATTTTTAGTAATTTTATATAATGAATCATTTGTTGAGTTACGTTATTATAAGTAAAAACTATAATTAGGCAAATATAAAAATTCATTAAGCTTTACACTTAGGACTTGGCACTTTTAAGTTGTATTTATTTCAGTTAAAAAAAAAACACCTTAATTAGGAATGGTGGTCAGAAAAAAAAAAAAGGAATGGTGGTCAGGGCTTAGGAATTGTGATAATCTGGGGAGTTACACACTTTATGAAGAGGATGTTCTTCATTTTAAAAAGTTCCTCAGGGACTGAATCTTGTGGTTCATTAAAAATAGAATATTTATAAACTCTGCCTTCAAATCTGTATATAGACCAGTAGGTACAATTGAAATCCAGCGGCTGAAAAAGAGTATGTTATGGGCATGATTTTCAGTGTTCACTTCAAAGCAGAAATGCAGTATTCATTAATCTTATTCTTTGATTGTGATGTTAGCTCTTTTGTTACTGTCAAGTTTACCTTGGCCCGAGTGCTGGCAATTAAGTGGCACAGTGAAGATGACTGGAAAACATTAACTTGTTATTGTTAGTTGACATCGTGCTGAGGTTGATGGGAAGTCCGAGTTTATAAATAGCCTGCTCTATGCACTGATTTAGAAATCTGCTCAATTTCAGGGCTAGATCTCATCATACGGACCATTCATTGTTTATGTTTGAAGCTTTGTATTTAACAGAGAATGGATTCTTCCTTTTGAAAAATGTAATACTGCACATAGCTGTGATAGCACCCCCCCCCCTTGAAACTTTTGTTTTCAGTATTAACTTCTTGAATAACTTGGCTTCACATTGTTTGTTCAACTTTCTTTTCTGGATATTATGTAAGGAGTAATCTTGCACTTTTTAGAAAGGGCCCTACATTCTCTTCTATTTGTTATAATTCATTTATATTTTAATCTAGAATGGCCAGGGCGTGATCCTGGAGACCTGGGATCGAGTTCCGCATCGGGCTCCCTGCATGGAGCCTGCTTCTCCCTCTGCCTGTGTCTCTGCCTCTCTCTCTCTCTCCCCTCTGTGTATTCTCATGAATAAATAAATTAATCTAGAATGGCCTTCATGTTTTGAAGAAGTATGTTTGAAAGAAGCATCCTTGAACATTTGTACTGTTTAGCATGAAACTACTGTTAGTTTCTTAGTAGTGTTCCTCTGTGTCCTTGCCTGAACGAAGGCCTGCTACTCAAATTTTTATGATGCACTATCAGACGCAAATCATTAACTCTGAGATCTCCCCAGCATGACGGTGGAAAGAACACAGGGTCAAAGCAGTAATCCTTGAGGGATGAAAGGAAGTTGACTCTTATGAGAAATCTAGGCAGTCAGACAAGGCATAACAATAGTTTCTAGAAATCTGGCCAAATTGCTGAATAATTGCCTTCCTCTTCCAGGCCAAGAGGCAAACCCTAGGTTTGCATTCTCATTCTCATTAACTTGATGGTGAGGGAAGGATTTAGTGCTATTCAGGTAGTCTCTAAGACACAAGATTTTAGGGTTTGTTTGTTCGTTTGTTCATTTGTTTTGAGTTGGGTGGTACCTTTACCGATCAATCAGTTAAGGTTTTAATTAAGTTCAATTAAATGCTCTGTACTGTGCTAACGAAGCACTGAGAGAATATAAAACAGCATAATTTCATCCCCAGAATCTTGTGGTATGACTGGTGAAATACAACCAACAAATCTGCAACCAAACCTTTGGCATGCAGAATCACATAGTATTTGACTTCAAGTCAGTTTATCGGCGCAGTTGGAGTAGGTACAATCTTCATAAGTAAATTCTTAATGATTTAGGTCATCTGGCTACTGTGTCTTCTGTCCTCTGGTTGTTGGGACCCTGACAATAAACAGGAAGATCTGACGGGCTGTCAAAGGCTTTTCAAGGGTTACTGGGGCACTGTTAACATACAGGTTTCCAGGCCCCTGTCATGAGTGTGTAGATCTGAGACAGGACCCCAGAATCTGCTTTCTTAGTGTGCAACACAGGTGATTCTTATGATCAGGCAAGTTTGGAAAGCATTGGATTAAGAGTGGAAGAAGAGGGACTCAATGTACAAAACTGAATTAATATAAGAGACGAGTGATTCTTGTGTCAGGTCCAGGAGATATCAGAGATTTATCCCCAAAAGATGGCTATTACATGTCACCTGGCTGATTTGCTGAGACTGAAGGACCATGAAGAGCAGTAAGAAAATCTTGAAATTTCTAAGCCCAAATATTAAATGGGCCAAAAGTGTTTGGGATTTCATCACTTATTTATGCCCCAAACCAGCTCCTCTCTAGGAAGGGTGCTGCTCCTCCTGGTCATTCATGTGGAAAGCAGGCAGGCAGACATGAGTAAGGAGGAAACATTTGAAATAGTAGCTTGGCAGATGCGAGGAGAGACTCTTCCAAGTTTAAAGGGCAGCTGGCAAGACTGTCCAAAGGCAGGAATGGAGGAAGCAGGAGACCCAGTGAGCTGTGTAGTAGCACAGTGTTTTTTGGTCAAGATCAAGAGGCATGAAGTAAGGGTTGTGGGAAAACCTAGGCTGAGATAACACTAATGACACATCTTCTAAGTATCAAGGAGGCCAGCTGTGCGCACTAAGCCTGGGTCCTCATGGCATCCTCATGTCCTCATGGTGTTCTTACCCAGACAATAGAGGGAAGTTGGTTATATTGTTTCAGTTTTACAGCTGGAGACCTGGTGATGTTGGGAGAGGTGACTTTGTCACAGATAGTGAACTAGAGAAAAAAGTAAGAACTAAAGCCAGTAGGTTTTCTGATCTGTGGTATTAGGTTGGGTAAGAGTTGGGGGGATGGAGAAGAGGAGGAAAAGACAATCTTGATGTTGAGTTGAGTTGGTGAGTTTGGAAGTTCTGAGCAGATCAGCATAAGTAAATGAAAAAAGTTATTAACAGGTTAAAAAGTGAGGTGCAATAGGATAATGAAGGGTCTGAAAATGTTGAGGTTTTCAGCTGTGAGCAGAAAAAGAAATATTGAATGGGAAGCAGAGGCGATGGTTCACAAGTGTGTGAGTATAAAACAAATTTTTGTGCCTCCTTCAGATAACATAGAGATGACAAACTATACTGACCATCATAATAGTCTCAACCACATTTTCCTCTGATAAGCATAATATTTTAAAAATAGTTTGCAATGGAGAAAAGTTTTTAGAAATTAAACTTTGTCTCAGAATTTAGTTGTGATGGTGGATTTTTTTTTCTCCATAGTAGTAGAGAGACTGGAAAAGCGGTAGACACTAGAAAAGCAGTAAAACATATCTTTACATACATTCCAGTTGTCTCACTGTCCCTTGAGAATCATTCCTTTGCAGTTCGTATAACCTTGTAGCTTGCCTCAAAGGATAAATAGGACTATTTTTAATCAGCACCTGATGCTGTTTTTTTAAAGGATTATAAGAAATCAAAATGTGATTCTAAGAGTATCTAATTAATGCAAGCTCACAATACCAATCAGTACTCCCAAGTAAATGTGTAGTTCACCCAACAAGGCTTTTTAAATAGATGAGGACCTCTCTAATGAGGGAATTTTTAAAATATCCCAGAAATAGCATGAATACAATACTGCAGTATTGTATTGAATATCAGTGACTTGAATATAGAGAATCTTCTAAAAATTTGTTTTCTAAATTTTTGTGATAAAATACACAAAGAGTTTACCATTGTAACCATTTTTGAGTGTTCAATAATGTTAAGTATATTCACATTGTTGTACAAATCACCTCCAGAACTTTTTCATTTTGCAAAAATTGAAACTTCATGCCTGGTAAACAACTCCCTACTTCTCCCTTCCCCCAAGCCCTGGCAACTATCGTTCTACTTTCTGTTTCTATGAGTTTGACTACTTTTGATACCTCATATAAGTGAAATCATATGCTATTCTTTTTTTTCTGTGACTGGCTTATTTCTCTTTGCATAGTGTCCTCAATATTCATCTATGTTGAAGCCTGTGTCAGGATTCCCATCCTTCCTATGGTTGAATAATATCCCATTGTGTATATATGCATGCATTATCCATTCATTGACCATCGAACCCTCAGATGGCTTCCACCTTTTGCTATGAATAATGCTGCTATGAACATGGCTGCACAAATATCTCTTTGAAAACTTCCTTTCAGTTCTTTTAAATCCAGAAGTAGAACTGCTGGATCACATATTTTTTTTATAATTCTATGTTTAGTTTTTTGAGGAACAGCAGTATTTTTTTTTCCTACAGAAATGTACAGAATCTTAATTTCTGGTTTTAGTTAGACAGTAAATAACTTCATTGGGTACCTTGATGGTTTGTTTCTGGGCTTCATTTTCCTCATATTAAGAACTATTGTGCATAAACTTAAGCTTTCTCATTGGCATTCCTCCACTGTGTCATGGGTACCTTCCCTCCCCACTCACCTGTGTACCCCATTTCTAGTAAAACAATTAAATCATCTGTTTTTCCCTGAAATTTTTTGGAGACTTGAGAAATAGGAAGACCCAGGTGGCCACAGAATGTAACTACCAATTATATGGATGTAATTCCAAATCTCTGTATCTGTGGCTTTTTCCTTATTGAAACTTCATATTCTTCAGAAAATGAGCTTCTCCTTCACCCCATCTCACTTAGATCTTTTATTAACTGAATCCTCATGTGTTTATAGTTTACTAGACAGTAGTTTTCATTTGTTGGTATTTTGCTTTTTAAGTGAAATTGGTTTTATCTTTTATTTAATAGAGTCCCATAGAACCCATTTAACTTGCTAAATCTGTGCCAAGCTAAGAAATAAAAGAGAGTAAATAACTGTTTGCAAATTGCCTAGTAAACATTGCCTTTTCTATCAGTGAGCATGTGTCCTAGAGTGAACAGTGAGATATGTATTAGAAATGTATGATCTCTTTAGTGTCTCTGGCTGTGCTGAATACAGTTCAAGGCAATTTTTCCTGTACACAGTGTTCCCCTTAGCCACTCGGTTTAGACCCTATTTCTACAGAGGGTGAGACTGTATTATACTTATATGCTCTCCTCAAATAAATTATAGACTTCTAGAGAGTAGAAATTGTCATAACTTGCACCCCCATTGGACCAAGAGATAATGCCTTTTATCTGAGCAAATGTAAATTCTTTTCCATCCCCTGACCAAGCCACAAACCTGGCACTCTGTTATATTTCCCGTTCTTAGTAAATGGTGCTACCATTCACTCAGTTGTTAAGATGGAATCTGGGGATCAAGTTTTGAATCCTTCCCCTTTTTTGGCTCGGTGTCTAACCTACCAGTATTATCAACTTCTCTACTCTTCATCTCTAAACCACTATCCTTGTCCAAGCCACCCTCATCTTTTGCTTGGACATCAGCATTTGCCTCTCTGCTTATATTCTTGCCCCCTTCAAGCCCTTCTTGATATAGGGCAGAAGGACCTTTTTAAAACACAGATGAGATTAACTTAATTCTCTGCTTAAAACCCATTAGTCATTTTCCATCACACTTTAAATAAATCTAGACTTCTTACAATAGTTTATAAGCACCAAAATGACATGACCAGCCCTGCCTCTCCAACCTCATCTCATGTTGCTTTCCTCCTTTCATTCAACTCTAACCTCATGAACCTTCCTCTAATACCTCAGCCTTGTCCTACCTTGGTACATTGTCTTCACTCTGCCTGGAGGAGACATAAGCAGGTTTTCAGCAAACATTATATTTGCTGAGTGAATGAATGAGTCAGGAGCTCCTTAAGGATATAGACTGTACTTAGGTACCATGTCTCAAAAGTAGATATGATACATGGTACAAATATGTAGATTAGAATGCCTAGTGCAGTGGTTCTCCACTGGGGGCTATTTTCTTCCACGGGGACATATGGCAATGTCTGAAGATACTGTTGATTTTCATAACTGGCAGTATGTCATCAGCCTGTAGTGAGTAGAGGCCAGAGATACCAGTGAACATCCTATAATGCACAGGACAGGACCCATAACGAAGAATGATCCATCCTCAAATGTCAGTAGTGCTGAGGTTGGAAAACCTTACTTTACACTAAGGTATTTTTTCTTTTTAAAGGTAGTGTTTTGTTTTGTTTGTTTTTTAAGATTTATTTATTTATGATAGACATAGAGAGAGAGAGGCAGAGACACAGGAGGAGGGAGAAGCAGGCTCCATGCCGGGAGCCCGACGTGGGACTCGATCCCGGACTCCAGGATCACGCCCTGGGCCAAAGGCAGGCGCCAAACCGCTTAGCCACCCAGGGATCCCCTAGACTAAAGTATTTAAATTAGGAGATGTCAGTTTTAGTAGCGCTGTTGGTCATTCGATAAGTCCATCACATTCTATAAATAGTCTATTTAAATAATACTAGGAATATGAATCTCCTTGATTAAAGACTACTGTCCTGTCCTCAGGGACTGTATGTTATATCCATAAGCACAATGCCCCTGGGCCACAAACTTAGGAATTAAGATTCCTCTATTGGTGAGCATCTTGCTCAATCTCCTCATAATACTCACATGAACTCAGCCTTTTATTTGTTCTTCTAATAATAAGATGACCACTAATCTCCAAAGTTGAAGGCATCCCTCTGGATCAGGTGAGAAATCTTCCCCCCCTACCATTTCAGAGATTTATGAGTTAATGTCTTTTTCACGATAGCTAAGATTCTGTTTTTGTTTTGTTTTGTTTTGTTTTTAATATTTTATTTATTTATTCATTAGAGACACAGAGAGACAGACAGACAGACAGACACAGGCAGAGGGAGAAGCAGGCTCCTTGCAAGGAGCCTGACCGTGGGACCCGATCCTGGATTCCGGAATCACGCCCTGGGCCACAGGCAGATGCGCAACCACAGAGCCACCCAGGCAACCCGATAGCCATGATTCTGCCAGTTATGGAGACATGACTTATTCTACTAAGAGTTCACCATTAATTTCAAGAAGATTGGAACTAACCACTATATTGCCTTTTTAAAAAAAATCAGGAATCTATAGAATTTTAAATACAGGCAGACCTATGCATACACAGATAAGATCACAATGTAAGACTGTAGGCTTCTCCATATAAATACCCAGATATCCATTTTGTAAGGCAAATAGAACCAAGAAAAATGCTTTGCTTCCTTTGAATAAAATGAAAGCAGACTATCCAGATTCACCCAGAAAATGAGTTGGGTGGAAGCTAAAGTATTCGTTAAAGTGTTACCTGATTTGGGTCATTCAGGAAATACTTAAGAAAATAAGAATGTGCTTACTTAGCTTATTTTAAAGTGTTTGCCTCTCTGAGGCAGGACAAAGGAGCTGGAAATTATTCCTCTGAATATGTGAATTTATGGAGTGTGCTCTGTTGAAAAAAGTATCAAGAATGAGCCTCTTGAGGATCATAGCTAATAGAACTAATATCTTCAAGGGTCACTAAATTATTCTTCTGAGACACTAAATGGCACAACTTATTCTTAGATATAAATCACGTATGGGAAATTTAGCTTATGACAAAAAGGGCAAACTTGATAATAAGTATTATACTTCTCAAAGGATTACCCTGAGGAATAATCATTAATTCACCCTTGCCTTACACTTGGTCACTAGTATGAGCTGAGTAAAATGATTAGTCAGAAAGCACTGTTCCTGGGAAAATCATCAAAGACCACTAAGGAAAATATTGCTGAGGCATAATACTGCATGAGACAGAAGTCCAGTGGCCAAGCTAAAACAACTGCCAAATAAAAAGAATAAAAGCAAGTACCACAGAGGAGTTAAGAAAGCTACTTAATAAGCAGAGTCAGGAAAACCTGGATACCTCAGCTGGATGGAGAAGGGTGAGGTGGGTTTCCTTTCTATACTAACACCTAGCAATGCCTAAAGTGCACCCAGCACAATTAAAACCACACATGGGCATCCTCCCCATTAATAAGAATACCTAGTTTGGGACACCTGGGTGGCTCAGCAGTTGAACGTCTACCTTCAGCTCAGGGCATGATCCTGGGATCCATGATCGAGTCCCACATGGGGCTCCTTGCAGGGTACCTGCTTCTCCCTCTGCCTATGTCTCTGCCCGTGTGTGTGTGTGTGTGTGTGTGTGTGTGTGTGTGTTTCATGAATAAATAAATAAAATCTTTAAAAAAAAAAAAACACCTAGTTTTTTAAGGAGCAGTTACAAAGTACTTTTCACATTAGTTATCTTTTAAACTTCACAAGAACCTCATGAGATGAGTTGTATCATTAGTTCCATTTTGTAGATGAGGAAACTAAGGCCCAGAGAGGTTAAATCATTTTCCTGAGGTCACCAGCTTAAATGTTGACTGCCTGCAAAGCCTGTGCTCTTACAGCATCTACCTCAGCACCACTGACCTTTGGGGTCAGATGACTCTTTTGTCTTGGGGAACTGTCCTTTGCATTGTAGGATGTTTAGCAGCATCTCTCACCTCTGCTCACTAGGCACTAGTGGCACCACCCTCTCAGTTGTGGCAACCAAAAAATGTTTCCAGTCATTGCCAAATGTCTCCTGGAGGTAAAATCACCCCCCATTTCGAACCCCTGGTCTAAAGACTCAAGTTCCTGAGTGGGAACCTAGTGAGCACCCAGAGGAATATCCTGTCACTGCATTACAGTTGGCCTCGAATCTGGCCAAGAAAGCTTGTTTACGGGGGGAAATACATACCCCAATCCACTAAACTTGGTTTTCACACCCTTCCGGCAGCATAGGGAAAAGGAGACAGGCCAAAATGGATTATGGATGGTTACTTAGAAAGGGCCGTTGTCTTGTTCAGCCAGTTATTCAACAAATAAATGTCGCAGTTCCTGGGAGAGTAGTTTCATAGAGGCACCAGTGTTTGAGGCGAAATGAGTTGAGAGGGAAGATCACGAGTTTCCTGGAGATGAGCTTGGAGGATGACGAATTCATGCAGATGACACGACATGTTGGTAGGCTAGGAATAGCAGAGCGGGCTGGTGGCCCAGGCCGCAAACATATCCCGTCTTGAGGACTTGGATTCATTGGCCATTTTACTTTGTAAGCCAGCCCATTTTGCAAGGAGTCTTAGTGTTTACTTTCACTATTGAGTTAACTATTGCCTTGAAAGTACTGTTTATCTCAGCCCACATGGTAATTGCCTTAAATTTAAAATCAAATCAACAAACTTTTGCATTCCAGTAAGGCTCTGTAGGAGATAAAACGATGTGGTTTACACAAAGAGATAAACAGCAATCAAGGCAACATATCTTAGGTGCCAAATGAGTGGTTCAGATAATACTATGGAATGAGAGGATGGAGAGATTGCACTACCTAGAATTGTCAGGGAGAACTTCACAAAGGGGTCTAATGAGCTGAGCCTTAAAGGATAAGTGGAAATTCTATGAAATCTGTATAATGGACTGGATCACACAGCCTCCAAGTGTAAAAACTGTACATTTTAGATACTTATGTTAAAACATCTAGTCTTGTTATTTTGGATTATGTCCGATAACAGATATGAAATCCATTTAGGGGCTCATCCATGATAATCGTCTAGAACTCATCATCAGGAAGACTCATATGTGAAAAGGGTTTTTTTGCTCACTCTCAGGGGACAGACTAGGTTCATGAGGCTTGGTTTCACTAATCCCTTTGATCCCATTAGATGGAATCACCCTTCTCTGAACAGAGGTGCCCTCATTGGAAACAGAGCTCAAGATTTGGAGAGACCTTATTGCAGCCTGTCTGTATGGGTTTGGGCATTACACATACTCAGCTAGATGGTGGGAGGCGGTTATCAACAAGGGTGACAGAGGCTTTTGCTTCTCAAAACACTGCCTGGTTTATTCCATGAATCCCAGCCATCCAGGAGACATTTATAATTCTGTATAAAATGGATGCAGCAGATGTTCCTTGTACTCACTGCGGGAGGTGTTGAGTGGCAAATGAACAAACAAACGGGGTGGGGGGGAGCCACCCAAATCTCCATTCCTAGGGGCTTAGAGGAATCCTTTTTCTCCTTCCTCCATGTGAAAATATAAACAGTTGCTTCATAAACAGTTTTCACTTTTTGACTTATAAAGATTTAGTCTTTTCCTTTTGTTTACTTTGATGACCTTTGAAATAAGCTGCAACCCAAACATTCAAAAAAATTTTTTTCCATCTTCATTTTTCATAAAGAGGAGTCTCTGTTACCACAGTGTGCTGGAAGCCAGCAGACTCCCGAGGCTGGCTCTCACCCAGGCCTGGACTCACAGGGCCTTCTGCCCCAAACCCCCTCACTGGGCAGCTCAGAGTAATGTGCATTAGCAGCCTGAGAACATGCTAAAGGCCAGTTCTCTGTGGGTCAGCTCTTTTTATAAGGCAGATTTTACAGCTGCACTAAACTCTGGAAAATGCAAATTAATATAATAACTTTGTATTTCCTTTGCTCTGTTTGCCACCGCTGCACCCCCCCCCCCACACACACACACACACAAACGCACACACTGGGGATTAGGACTACAATTCTCAGGAATGCTGTTCCCCTTCCCCCAAACCTCCACTCCTCCCACCCGCCACCTCCTATGGCCAGCCTTCTCCACCCTCAGTGGGTCTCTCCTCTGAGCTGCTCTTCCACCCACATTGAGTACAGATCTGAAAAGTTCGATGAGAGCAGGAGTAGCCTTGGAAAAGTCTTAACATCTTCCCTTTCATGCTTGAAAAGTTCCTTTTCTTTGAATTATCTTAGTAAGAAATGCCACGCAGCCGCCTGTGGCAATAATGTAATGTGTGAATTTTCATATTGAGTATGGAGTTGGGGGATACATGATAAAAAGAGTATTATTTAGCTTTTATTGGTTCTGACTCCAAAATTAACACATTCTTCCTTTGTGGTGCTAAGACAGTCCTGTATCTTAGTTGTGGTGGTAAATTATACAAATCTGTGCATGGGGTGAAACTTCCCCTCCCCCCACACACATGAATACATGTGAAAAATGGCAGAAACCAAATAAGGTGTGTAGTCTAGTTAACAGTAGTGTGACGGTGCCAGTGTTCTGGCTCTGATATAGTACTACAGTCATGTAAAATGTCATGGTTGGGGGAAGCTGAGTGAAAGGCACACCAACTCTACCATTTTGCAACTTGTTATGAAGCTGTAATTACTTCAAAATGAAAAGTTAAAAAAAGTGATACATCCTTGCTGTAAAACATTCTAAATTCCACAAATATGTGGCATTGAATGTAAAAATTCTGCCCCCACTGTTAATAATTTGGCATTAGTAAAAATAAGGTCATGCTATTTTTGCAGCTTGCTTTTTCACTTACCAGTATGTCTTGAAGATCATTTCATGTCAGTCCATATAAATTTATAACTTACTTTTAATGCTCTATAGCTTGGCCATATATGATGGGATACTTGAAGTAATATTCCATATTTTTTCAACTGATCCTGTACTGGTGGTTTCTAAATTTTCCTGTTCTAGTCAGTTCTGCTGAGGATTATCCTTGGGCATCTGTATCTTTGCCCATGGCTCTAAGTGTTTCTGTTAAATAAATTTCTAGAGGTGGGTATTGCAAGACTGAGAAAGTGTGCGTTTTCCATTTTGATAGCAACTGCCAGACTTTGTCCAGCTCCAGGGGTTACGATTTGTACAGAATACATCATATGTGCAAAAAAATGGCCCTACCGATTACTCCTCAAAAAGACCGTGATGATTTATACTCCCACCAATGATGAATGAGAGTGTCTGTTTCGTTATCCAGTTACTAGTTGGGTCCCACCCTTTAAAAAAAAAAATCTGTGCAAATCAATGTTTAAAAAAAATTATTGTTTCAATTGCACTTCCTTAACCATTAATGAAATTAAACATTTCTTCATGTGTTTATTGTCTATTTGTATTTCATCTGTGAATTGCTTGTTTATATTCCTTGTAAATATTTGCAGTTCCCAAAGTGTGTGCCAAAGTACTGTGGGATATTTTAAATTTTTGTGAGAAGCATGGTGACACTTGCCATCTGTGAAATACTATGTGAACTACTAGCTTGAAGTAATTTACAGTTATCAATGTTAGCTCACACTGTATTCCTTTTGATGATGCCATACATCTTTGCAAAGTTGAGTATTTGATAGTTGCTATAGTAAAAAGCAAGTACCATGGGAAAAGCCATGTAGAACAGGAATGAGGGTGGTGGAGTCCAGTGACTCCAAGGCTTGGGAAGTTATGAAGTATCCAACAGGCATACACATCTCATTAGTAAGTAATTGTGATTATTATAGAATGAAATCAAAATATTTTTTCTTTCAACTTATGTGTATTATTTTTTCGAACAGTTTCTGAGTTGTTATGGCATAAATACTTATTAGGTTGTTTGGACCTAACTACTTAATAAATGGAACTGTTAGGTATTTCTTTTGCTTAGAGGTACCATGAAAAAATTATTGAGGTGTAAGGGTGCTATGAATGAAGAATTACCCAGAGTAATTCTCTGTCATATTTCATTCCATTACTTTCATTTTTGTTATTGATTTGCAAGAGGTTTGTTCCTTGGAGGAATTAACAGATGTGCTTGTTTTTTACTTTTGAATATTCCTATTAATTTTTGCTAGACAAAAGATTTCAGTTGTTATGTTGACATATCTCTGCATCTTTTATTTGTGGCTTTGTGTTCATTCTTAAAAAGCCCATTTTCACCTTAAGATTATAAAATATTTTCCTGTTTTCTTCCAGCACCTTTATAGTTTCTTTTTTTTTACATTTGATTAGCTCTCCATCTGGAATTTATTTCAGTGCAAGGCTTTGGGTAAAGACCCAGCCATATTATTTCCCTAAGACTTTGTTGGTTGTCCTAATACCCTTGTTAAACAAGCCGGTCTCTTCACTATTATGTAAATGTCACTTTTACCATCCTCTGCATTTCTGGACTCTGAATTCTCTCCTTATAGTGCTTAGTGTTCTGTCTTGGATTTTATGCATTTTATTTATGTAGGTACATAACTTCCTGCACTAGATCATAAGCTTTTTACACTTATTGCATCTCTATGTTCTATAGCTATTTTCTTTTCTCTTTCCCTCCTCTGCTAAAGCCTTTTTCTGAAGCTTTTATTATAAAAAATTTTAAATATACACAAATGTAGGCAGAATAAAATAATGAATCTCATATACCCATCACTCGGCTTCAACAGTTATTGATTTATAACTAATACAGTCTCATTTATTCCACCACCAACTTCCTCCCTCCTGTATTGCTAAAGTTAACTGTCTTGACTGTACAGATTATCCGTGTTATTGTTCATTAATAAGTTTTGGTATCTCAAAGACATTCTTATTGATCTCAGTATTGTCTTTAAAGAAACCCAATAGTTGAAAATCCAGATAGATAGAAAAGATAAATTGGCAAGTATAATAAAGCTTCTCCTAAATAAGTTAAGCTGGGATTTATTTTACAAAGAAATAATGTGTAATTTAAAGCATTTTATACAAAGTTTTACAGAAATATATCTGTGTTTCAAAATTAGGAACCATTTGGTTAGGAAGATATTATATCAGTGTTGAGTAAATTGTTTTTGTTTTTTTAAGATTTTAAGTAATCTCTGTACCCAATGTGGGATTCAAACTCACAACCCTAGATCAAGAGTAGCATGCTCCACTGACTGAGCTAGCCAGGTCCCCCAGTAAATTGTTAATCTTTACTTGAAAACCTTTGTTTGTATGCTGGGTTGACACTGAATACCCTTGACATCACTTTCTAAACCTCACTCTTACCCTATAGCTGGGGGCCCTTGATGCTTCTTCTGGGTGAGGGGACTCCCAATTGCATTGTAAAATTTGGAGCACTAGGCCAGAAATGATCTAAGATAAATGTATACTCACTATCTCATTAATACTGTGTATTTCTCCCAGCCCCTTTGCGTGGGGACTGTGTAGAGAGGTCACTTTTAGCATCCTGGCTGCTGCTAGGGAACATGGAGGCATGGTACAATTCCAAATCAAGAAATGCTCCATTTGTTGAGCCCCTCTCTCTACCCAACAAAGCTACATATCCTTGGGGCCCCAAAGACTATAAAGAACGGGACATAGTCCTTGCCTTCAAAGAGCTATACTCTGGGATAGGAAATTGTAGATTGATAACTATGATGACAAAATTTTTTAAAAGTATTTTTGTAATCAAGTGAAATGAGCTGTTGGGCACTTGTAGGAAAAGAGTATGTCTCGGTGGTGAGGAAGGGGATGGTGGTTGATGAAAAAGCTAAAGAAGGTTTTATGGAGGAAGTTGGCCTTAGCTGGGCCTTATACTATGAATGGAATTTCAATAGGCAGAGTTGGGAGTTGGTGAGAAGGAACATCCTGGGCAGAAAAGCATTTGTAACTTGTTGGGAAGGGGAAATTGTCCCATTTAACCACAAAATAGGTATGTGAAATAGAGGAAGAAGGAGGTAAAACCAGAAAGGTAGATGGAGACTTCAGTGCCCAGCAGCAAATTCTTTAGGCAATTGTAAGTCATCGAAGGATTTTGAACTTGGAAGTGATACAATCAGGGCTTTAAGGAAGTCTCTCTGCAGCCATGTGTAAAATAAGCTTCGGAGGCAGAGATCAGTGAGTTGTTTTCATTTTCTAGGCATAAGATCTTTGGTTCCTGAACTGGAACAAGGGGAGTGTTCATTGAAAGGAGGGAATGCATTGACACACAAAGTGACTTCACAGGCTCCTACACACTTTGTGTTTGTGTACATTTTAGTCCTTAAAGATATTCGTGGGCCCATTTTCTGTGATTCTCTTCCCCAAGCCAGTGTCAGCTAGGAATTAATTACACTTCGTGATTAGCTCCCTTTTCCTGGCAGCAACAGCACAACACAGCCAAGTGTCACCTTTTGGGAACTTACCAAGACCTTCCTAAGGACGTGTTCTCATCTGATAAACAGGTTGAGGTTTGGAAGAGTACCCACTCGAAGTGCTTCCTGGCCTGTGCTCTAGCATTGGTGGGTAACTGTGGGTGGTACATGCCCACCAAGTCCTTTCTTTAGGGATGACCAGGCTGAGTAGCTGAAGTGTCCCGGGGTCATGTGTCCCATTCACTGGGCTGTCAATTTATTTATTTATTTATTTATTTATTTATTTATTTATTTATTTATTTATTTATTATTTATGATAGTCACAGAGAGAGAGAGAGAGAGAGAGAGAGAGAGGCAGAGACACAGGCAGAGGGAGAAGCAAGCTCCATGCACCGGGAGCCTGACGTGGGATTCGATCCTGGGTCTCCAGGATCGCGCCCTGGGCTAAAGGCAGGCGCTAAACCGCTGCGCCACCCAGGGATCCCTTGTCAATTTAAAAAGAGAAATATGGGATCCCTGGGTGGCACAGCGGTTTGGCGCCTGCCTTTGGCCCAGGGCGCGATCCTGAAGACCCGGGATCGAACCCCACATCGGGCTCCCGGTGTATGGAGCCTGCTTCTGCCTCTTCCTGTGTCTCTGCCTCTCTCTCTCTCTCTCTCTGTGTGACTATCATAAATAAATAAAAAAATAAAATAAATAAATAAATAAATAAAAATAAAAAGAGAAATATGCTGAGCTCTCTGTACAGATGACATAGGCAGGTATATACACCCAACAAGCACCATGCCCCCGCGCTGTGGAAGTCGGAGGTGAGAAGGGTTCCCTGAGAAGCCTGTGGTCTGGTTGAGGATAAGGTTAATGGGCCTGAAGCAGAAAACAACCTAACCCTCATTGTAATGATTAGGTAGGGTATATAAGTTAGGAGACTCTTCTGTCTCTTGCTTTCCCATCTCCTGCCCACCCCCCACACACACCTTGTACACATATACAAATGCAGTCTACCTTTTAAATAATTTTTGCTCTCTTTCTCCACATTTAAATGATTAAGCATATTTCTGTGAATTAGAAAGTTTAGATTCCTCCCTCAGTCATTCCTCTTCTCACACCCTTCCCCCTTTCAGCCTGACTTAAAGCCATAAAATACTTCTGCCTGCCTGCCTTTCGTTCTGTTTGTATGAATTAAGTCGACAGGATAAATATTCACATTCCCAACTACAGGCTGAAACAATGTTTGCCTGTTCTGCCCAGTGAGTCGAGAGAAAAAGGGGGCCTGACATCACCCTATACTGTACATTCCCGGCATAGATCATTTATTTAAGTCCCTGAAAAAATACAGATGTTTTACCAGCCGAAATAAAATCCTGTGTAAACACTGGGCTTGGAAAAATGTGGCTCTGACTTAGCCGTGGGGGTTGGAGCAGTGCAGAGAGAAGCCTAGGCAAAATGGCAGCTACAGAAATTTTATCCTGGGCTGAAGGTGATAGGGGCAAAAGTGTTCTCCCAAAGTCTGCATGGTGCAAAAGGAGAACAGGATCCGTTTTTGAGAAAATACGTTGCAAAATGTGGGTAGATGTGTTGATTTTCAGAGTTTGGGATTATTAATGATTACAATACATTGAACTCATTTATATCTGACCTCTGAAATGAACATCACTTTTCTCTTTGGAGTTGTCTTTTTTCACGGCCTGCCTAACCTGGGCCTGTTATTGCTGGATCCTGCTGTTTGTGGAGCTCAGCTGCTGTTGATTTTATAAGGGGGAAAATTGCCTGGAAGCCATGCTTGGTGAAGAGGAAAACCCATCTCAGCGTTGCATTCCCAAACAGCCATATATCATCTTGATCTTGTCTAACACAAGTCAGTATTTTAGTCTAGCAGCATAAACCAGACATATTTTACTGGTGTAGTGCAAGTTTTTTTCAGGGATCTGCCTCATGACTCTTTTTAGGCCTGTGGCATTTATTCAAAGAGCTTTACATGTGCTCTTGTGGAGTCGCTTTTGGGATTCAAAGCTGCCCAAATGGACCCCATGCTTCACACAGATGCTTGGGGGCTCCCCCGAGTCTCTCTCTGTGTTTAGATTGGGGATGGAGGTGGGCAAAGAATAACTGCTTCCAGGTTCTCTAGACTTTGCTTCAGTCCTCCCGTTTCATTGGGGCTTGCATCTCAGGGGCAGGAATGCTAGCCTACTCCCCGCTGCTGTCTGGCCTCCCCTCCTGAGGGCATCTCCTGGCAGTCCCATTGCCTGCGATAGTCATGGGCGGTGCTGCTGGTTTGCACTTGGTTGTTGGTTGTGCTTTCCTTCTGACCTGGTCACAACTGTCTTAAGTCAGCAAAGCTTTCTGCTGTTTCTTTTGCCAAAGACACCTCTAATTCCACTCTAGTCTTTCTCTGAGGGCCTGCAGAAGCTAGAGGCAACCCACTGTCCTGCTTTGTCCCAGGGTGGTCCTTCATAGAGTTCCTTTGCACTCTCAAAAAAATTCTTGCTTTGCAAGATAAATTACCCCTGACTAGAGCAATCATCATGCAGATATTCTTACTAAACCCCCCAGGTCCCCTTCTCTCATTCCCAAACCTGCATATTCCCTTGCAGTCCCCATCTTGGACCAGCTGCCTGAGTTAAGCGACTTATTTTGACCTTCAGTTCCACATCTAATGCCAAGTTGCCAAATCCTGCTTCTTCCGCTTCTAAAATGTCTCTCAAGTGTACCTGTTCCCTCTCCATTCCACTCCTTTTACCATCTAGATTGGGCCTCTCACAAAATCAGAGTCCTACCAGCTTCCCAGCAGCTAAGTGAAAGCTACCAGGCAGATAAGTGAATGAAGGCCCTGTTGATCCAATCCTTTGTTTTTAAACTTTTGATGAGATTTAGATTCAGTAAATACTTCATTTTTCTCTTGACTCTCCAAAAGTTAAAAAAAAAAAAAAAAAAGAGCATGGAAGCAGTGATAAATAACACTGACACTCTGCCTTAGTCCCACAAGTAATAGGCAATAGTTGGTGTGGTGGTGAACCAGCTCCCACAGGTGACTATTGCCCCAAAGGAATGTGGGCCCCAGGTCTTCTGATTTTTCAAAAGAAATTGGAAAGCAGGATGATTTTGGTGTGAAATCTCACAATTTGTAAACGACAGGTTAAAAATACTGTATTGGTCAAAGAAAACATCTGCAGCCACTTGGGGCCCACCGCCATCCTTGGCTTTCAGCCTCTGGCTTTGACCCTCATCACCTCTAGTCTAGACTGATAACAATCTTAGTTTTTTATGTACACATATATTTGTTTTAATTTTATTTAAATTCAGTTAAATAACATATAATGTATTATTGTTTTCAGAGGTAGAGGTCAGTGACTCATCAGTCTTATATAACACCCAGTGCTCATTACATCACGTGCCCTCCTTAATATCCATCCACCGCCCCCTCCCCTCCAGCAACCCTCAGTAGACTAACAGCAATCTTGGTCATCCTGCCTTTTCTTACCCAGCCTCCAAACCGCCCTGGACTTTCCTTTACAAATTACATATCTGATTATGTGAGCCCTATGTCTAAAGAGGCCTTTGCCACCTGCAGAACAGAGGTCCCTTGCTGGTTCTATCTAGATCGTCCTCATTCCAACATGACCCCTCTTTGCAGCTGTGTCTCTTACCACCCTGCACACACCCTGGCTGTGTTCTCTCCACATATAATTCCTTGATGTCCTCTGAGCAGTCCTAATATTTTCTTTCTATTCATAGGTTTGTTTTTTTTTTTTTTTTTTTTTTTTTAAGATTTTATTTATTTGACACAGAGAGCATGCATAAGCAAGGGGGGTAGTAGGCAGAGGGTGAGGGAGAAGCAGGGAACCCAATGTGGGGCTCTATCCTTGAGACCATGACCTGAGCCAAAGGCAGACACTTAACCAACTGAGCCACCCAGGTGCCCCTGATAGGTTTTTTTTTTTTTAAGAACAATTATAGATTTATAGAAAAACTGACCAAGTAATACAGAGTTCCCATATATTCCTCTCCTCCCCAGTTGTATCTTGCATCAGAGTGGTATGTTTGTTACAATCAATGAACCAATATTGACACATCATTATTAACTCAAGACCATAGTTTACATTAAGGTTTATTCTTTTTGTTGGCAATATTGCTATTATAATACCCTTTAAAAAATTTTTTATGATTCAGTTTCCTCTGCTTGCATGGCTTTCCCCAGATTCTGACAAGATTTGTTTAAAGGCCAAATAGGAATATCACTTTTTTTTTGCAAAGCCTTCTCTGAACGTTTATTTTTTGAATGGGGCCTGGAAGGGAGGGAGCAGACAAAAAGAGGAAGAGAAGTAACATTTTTATCAGGTGCCTAATGGATGCCAAGTACTATATATTCCTTTAAATCTCTCTACAGTCCTATAAGCCAGATACTATTATAAACTGTTTACCGTGAGGAAACAGAGGTTAAATAAGTTGCCCAAAGCCCCATAGTTAATAACTGGGTTTACACCCATGTCCACCTGGCTCCTAGGCCTGCACTCCTCCCCTAGGGCTGCTTTCCCACCACATATCTAGCCTCCCTGCTCTCCCCACTGCGGTGAGGAGTGTGGTGGTGTTCAGCTGTGTCTCCACTCCTTACACGGAGTTGTAGGAGCTCACCAAACCCAAAGGCACGTGTCCTAAAGGCAGAGTCAGCCTAGGAAGAGGCACCACGGATCAATGTCAATTCAGCAAATGCTGCCGTGTCCTGGACTTGGTCATGTATGAGGTCAAGCATAAAAGGAAGATGATGGCAGTGCTGCCACGCAGGTGATAAATCGAGAGCAGACAGGGATCCCTGGGTGGCGCAGCGGTTTGGCGCCTGCCTTTGGCCCAGGGCGTGATCCTGGAGACCCGGGATCGAATCCCACGTCGGGCTCCCGGTGCATGGAGCCTGCTTCTCCCTCTGCCTGTGTCTCTGCCTCTCTCTCTCTCTCTCTCTCTCTCTCTCTGTATGACTCTCATAAATAAAAAATTGTTTTAAAAATTTTTTTTAAAAATCAAGAGCAGAGGCAGGAAAGCTATGGATTTTCCGCTTCTCTGCAACTAGAGTGTAAACTGCAGAGAGCAAGCACTCATTTGTTCTGTGCTGCAGCTCCTAGGCTAGTGCCTGATAGTAGTTGTTGCTTAGTAAATATCTGTGGAGTGAATATTTGAATCCTATTGCAAATTTGGGAGACCTAAAGTGACACTTCACTTCTCAGAGCTCTCACGTGCATTCAGCTGGTCACGCAGCTTCGGTTTCTCTGTTTGGTTTAGTGCAATCCTGTATTACAGGCTGTTTGCAAATTATCCCAGGTCTGGCCTAGATAGACCACACTCCTAGTCCAGAGGTTTTCCTGGACCAGAACTTTCAGAAAAGGGCAAAGGAGGAGGAATTGCCATGCCCCTGCCATCTTTTCTGAGCTGATGGACAAATGACCCTTCCTGGGAGCCGCCTGGTGCTCCTGGACCTGACCTTGAACCGTAGTTCCAGAGGCCTGGCCCCACCTCTGGACTTCACACCAAAAGATGGCCTCATTTTTCTTGAAAAAATTGAAACAGACCCTCTAAATGTCATGTGAATGTAGTCATGTATTCAAATATAGTCATTAATTTTCTTGAAGAAAAAACAATTATCTCCGACACAGTAGACTTGTTTCAGACATTTGCCTACAAAACTTTTCTCTCCTCCCTGTTCCCTCCTCTCCTTCCCTGCCCAGTTTTCCCTTGACTTCTGTGACCCTATCTTTCACTTGTATTGCTGTCTCTCCCACATGCCTTTCCGCCGTGGCTCTTCTAAGTGTGCCTCCCTCTGCAGTTGTCCCGTGTAAATAGATCGCTCTCTGTTCCTGGTGAAT
Source organism: Canis lupus baileyi (assembly GCF_048164855.1). Classification (NCBI taxonomy): domain Eukaryota; kingdom Metazoa; phylum Chordata; class Mammalia; order Carnivora; family Canidae; genus Canis; species Canis lupus. The sequence continues at coordinate 48,592,699 of NC_132848.1, read as the reverse complement.
AACCAGGATCACAATTGTTGTCTGGGTTGTTGTGCCCAAGGTGACAGAACTGATGGACCTGGAGGCTGATTTTCATAAACCAGAGCTACCAAGCGTTTCAAAAACAGCCTTGTTTTTGCCAAGTAAGGTGAGCAAATATAGGACTAAGTTTAAACATCCATCAGGAGTTATTTTTGAGGTGATTGCTTCTAAATGAGAGGCATTCGAAAATCTCACAGCTTTCTTTACAAGTAAATTCCACAGTCATGTATTTTGCTGGTGTCTGCTGATTAATTACGATCCTGTGACACCATGAAAAGCCCTGGTGGTTGGTTTTGTGCAGCTGTGGAGAAAAGCAAAGCAAGGCCCAGTGACTTTGCCAACTCTTTCAGGATAGTGGGGATTCAAGCAGAGGGAGGTAGTTTTTTTCACTCTGGCAGTCACCACATAAGAACAGAAGCCCCAGCCAGACCCATTTCTCCAGACTTCACGACGGGTGGTTTGGGTCCCTGCGGGGGTGTGGTAAAGTAGTGATACTTGATCTGTTGCCTCTGAAATAACAGATCCATTATTAGAGAAAACGTTTGCAGTCTCCACATCAGGACTTATGTGCATTCTCCTATACAATTATGTCTGTTTAGACCCCCCCCCCCAAAAAAAGTAGTAACATATAGCAAAGGAATCACAATTTTTTTTAATTCTTTAAACAAAGGTGCTCAGGGTGTATTTGTTGTTGGTAACTGCAGATGTCTGACCCAAGAAGACTGCTAGTTCATTCCTGTTTAGGCTCTGATGATTCTGGATCTCTTATCTTGGCCTCTTGCTTTTTCTCATTACTCACTTCCCTATTTAACTCTCCCGCTCCTCATGCACAGGAGAGGAAGGGAAGAAAAAGTTGAATCTTGCTGCTTTGAGAGAATCATCTGGAGCTCTGGTGAAGGATGCAAAAGGGAAAGGAAACAAACTAATTATTAAAATGGACTTCAAAGTTCTGGGTGTGTTTATCCATACTTGCTCTGCCCACCTCCTCCACTTGGTTTAGATGAGGGGACTGAGGGATTTCTCTGACATGCGTCATTCTCCTTGGCACTGATTAGGTCAGAGGATCTCATCTGTGCCATAGTCCTTTCTCTCTGCTGCAGGTTTGTACTCGTCGCAGTGTTGTTGATGTCATTACTGAGTGTGAATCCATGACGTGCTAAATGAGCCACTCACATAGACGTACACATGGTCATGCGTGCTGCATCTGTGACCTTCATTCTAAATAGGGGCAACTAGAGGATTTGTTTTTCTCTGCTTAATTCGAATATATAATGTCCTATAAGAGTAGGATATGTCTGTATTGCTGCTTCCACTCCACATCTCAGTGGAAAACTGCTAAAAATAATCAAAATAGTTTACAAACATCACTGTCCCATGTTTGCAAAGGCAAGCATCATCGTGGCCTGCTTCTTTGGCCAAGAATGTTTTGATAAACCTGACACACAAACCAGTTGGGACTCTGAGACAATTGATTTTGCCTCTGCAGTAAGACTTTGACTTTAAAAGGTACATTTAGGGGCACCTGGGTGGCTCAGTCAGTTAAGCATCTGCCTTTTGCTCAGGTCATGATCCCAGGGTCCTGGGATTGAACCCCGTATTGGGCTCCCTGCTCACAGAGAGCCTCCTTCTCCATCTACCTCTGCTGTTCCCCCTGTGTGGGCTTGCTCGCTCGCTCCCTCTCTCTCTGTCAAATAGATAAATAAAATCTTTTTTAATTAATTAAGTAAGTAATAGTGCATTTGTTTCATATGGGACTGCTAACATAGAGTAAGATATTGGCCTTTTTTTTGCTTATATCAATTTATATAGGTTGTTGTAACTAATAAACTCTTGTATCAAATGATTGTTAAGTCTGAGAGTAGTCAAAAAAAAAAAAAAAAGTCTGAGAGTAGTCACTCTTGTTTGGAATTGTGCAGGGAACCTAGAGCGTAGGTAGGGATTAAGGGCCTAGATTTCTTGCCACTTGCTACGTCCTCCCAAACCAACTTGTTTCCTGCACAGAGACCAGAGCCACATTCTGCAGGTGTCTGTTTTCTTTGAGGGGAATATTTTGAGGAAACCTAACAGAGAGGAACTGAACATTTAGGAAAAATATATTTTCACAGCAGGATATTGCTTTTTCTCTTTTTTGGTTTAGGTTTTTCATTTGTTACAAGCCTTCACAGACTCCAAATACAGACTGAATACATACTTTCAGCAGGAGCTGGCTGACGTTGCTGTTTGTACCAGAGCCAAACTCTGGCTGGCCGAGAGGTATGTTAAAACCCCACATGAGCAAGGAGTTATCAGGGGTTAGGAATACATTGGAGAATTGCTGTTTCTAGTTGTGGGAGTTTTAAAAGTCATTGGCATGAGTTTTCTAAATTTATTGGAGTATTTATCTTTTTAGAACTTTGGGTTGTGGTAAAGAAAGAAAAATATTTTCTTGACAATTTTTCTGAAACTGCTCTATGGCTGGGGGGCATGTAATATGGCTTTTTATCTGTCTATCAATCAGCTTATTTTTATTAATACCTGTCATGTGCCCAGCCCTGTATCAAATATTATGGCAACGAAAGGCAGTAATTGACTACAATCACATGATACAAACTCAGGTGCCACGGCAATTCATAGATTAGAAATTAGGGGAAGACTTGAACAGGCACAGAGAAACCAGTAGGATGTGAATAAGAAAGATGTGCAAGTTGCCCCTTTTTAGGTAGACAGTAGAATAACTTGAATAATCATGACAAAGGAGTGTGGGTACATATTTTTTTATTCTCGCCATTGTTAGTTTATTCTAGATCTTATAACATTTACTATGTGAAAGACAAAATAAAAAGAATTTCTCATTTAATATGCAGGGAGGCCTCTCTGTAACAATATGTTCAAAATCCATGTTGTAAGACTCTGATATTGACAGGACAGTTACTGCAAAGGGCCTCCCAGTATGTCCTCTGTAAATGCCAACACAGGAGGTTCAGGGGAGGCCCAGAGGCTACCACATTCCATGCCAGAGTATCTTGGATTCAATTAGAAAGTCAGTGTATTAGTTGCCTTACATCATGGCCTTTTCTTTTGTACTTCAAAAGTACAAAAAATGTACTTTTGTTCACTTTTGTTGATTCCTCACCTTATATGGAAAGGCAGAAAATGGGTAGTATAAGAACCACAAGTCACTATAATCCAACAGATTCTTGTTGAACACAGGCTACACGCTGGCCTTTGTGTTAGGAGATATAAAGGATGCAAAGATACAGAAAAACTAGCTCTGGCTTTAAGGAACTGATATCCAGGAGGCGAGAAAGATGTGTAAATAAATAATCTTCATCCCGTAAGGCAAGGGTAATAACAAATGTGTGTAGGAAGCACATGAGTAGCCAAGAGGAGGGGCAGGGACAGCTCTTCAAGAGATGAGTAGAATTTCAGCAAGTGACGGGGCAGGGAGGGCATTCCAGGCTCTGGTAGTGTCAGTGCAAAGACACGGGAGAGTGAAGTGGTAGGGTGAGTGTGTAGAGATATAAAGAAGTTAGCTCCAGGGAACGCCTGGGTGGCTCAGCGGTTAAGTGTGTCCGCCTTCGGCTCAGTGTGTGATCCTGGGGTCCCTGGATCGAGTCCCACATCAGGCTCCCTGAATGGAGCCTGCTTCTCCCTCTGCCTCTGTCTCTGCTTCTTTCTCTGTGTCTCTCATGAATAAATAAATAAACTCTTTTAAAAAAAAGTTAGCTCTTCTGGAACCTAGTAGAAGGGTACACAAGGCAGCAGAAATACGTGGAGGCCATACAGTGAAAACTCCTCAAGGAAACTTTTCCATGAAAGGGAACCATTGAAGGATTTCTTGGTGTGTGGATATGTGAGTCTCCCTGTCTAAGCACCTATAGCTCTGGAAAGAGATATTGATGGGGAAATTCTCTTATGTCTGAAATGTCAGTAAAGTGATGGTTAACTCTCATTTTTAGATCAGTTTGTGTTTTCTCTCTTTTATGTAGAGAACAGAAGTTGACTGACCATAAACTGCTTCTCTGAGCCTAGTATCATTTGCCTTCCTTGTGACTTTTAGCAAATTCCCTAAACTGCCTTTTTGGGGAGAATAGGGAGTTGCAATCACATTCCTGCCCTCATCTGTTTATCAATAGCAGACTAGGTCCTCCTAGCTGTTGTTTCTGGGGATCAGGAAGTCAGGGCTCTCCAGGAACCATCCTATTGAAATTTCAACATCCAGCCAGGCCTGCCCCAAGACAGAATCCTGCCCTAAGACAGAATCCTAAATCTCCTGTTCTGCAGATGCTGTAGAGGCATTTCTGCCCCCCTTAGCCTGCTACCCCTTAATGGGTCTCATAGAAATTCATCATCTACTGGCCTCCTGAGCCCATTCCTTCTTGTTGGATGGGAAGGATGAGTTGGTGTAATAAGCCAGCCATCTGAATAGACTTTCATGCTGAGCAGTCAGTGCCTGAAGATGGATGACCAAGCTGCCATCAGCCTCCTCTCCATCTGGAGAGGTCCTCCCATCCTCTTTTAACTTTCCCTCTGGTCCCTATTGCAATTTGCTAACTAGGCTTTCAGCATCATCACTGCCCCCCCCCCCAACACAGACACACCTTCTTTGATTTTTCTCCGTGATTTTCCAGCCCTAGAAAACAAAAGCATGAATCACTGCAATTCACCGCGTTTCTACCTTCCTTGCCGAGAGTCCAGGACAGCCACTTTTATGTTTCCAGCGCAGTCAACTCTTTATTATTCAAGTGTGAACTTTATACTTTGTGGGTGGTCTATAGGTAGTTCCTAACACCAGGCCTCCTCTCGCTCCCAATGCACTTTTACTATATTAATCAGGATGTGTTCAGAGCCTGAAATAAAGTTTGAGAGGAAAACTCACTGCTGGAGCACAGTCCATTCCAAAGCCACCAATCAGTCTTTCTGTATTATCCGCATCATTGACATGATAACCTTGAGGTTCCTGAAGAGGAAAGTAGAGCACCAAATATAAATGATGAAGCTTCGGGCTGTCCTGTGAGACATACCTGCCTTGTCCCTGAGGTCCTTTGAGAGTGCTACCCTGGGAGGCTTGTGTCTATACTAATACCTCCATGCTCACAGGAGCCCATTCTGGGTCCTAATGGGCCATTCTCAAAGCCATGTTCATATTATCACCTGCCTTTCCCATGAAAGACATTGCAATGTGGAGTGTTCTCAGTTCCACTGCTCAAGAGGCTCTTTATGTCCCTAGCAATTTACATATGAAAGAAGAATAAATGTTCCTTTGTGACTACCAAGGATTTTCTGTATCTTCTGAGTAGAAGCTGTGAAACATTAATGTTACTGCCACAAAAAAAAAAAAAAAAAAAGCTAGTTTAAATTTTAGCACCGATGGGACACCTGGGTGACTGAATCAATTAAGCGGTTCCCTTTGGCTCAGGTCATGATCCCAGGGTCCTTGGATCGAGCCCCTCATCAGGCTCCCTGTTGAGTGAGGAGTCTGCTTCTCCCGCCCTCTGCCCTCTGTGTGCTTGCTTGCTCTCTTCTCGATCTTTCTCTCAAATAAATAAATCGTTAAAAAAAATTTTAGCACCAACACCTTTTTTCTTCTATAGTTGATTTGATTATTAGCCTGAGCTCATTCATCCCAATAAGTACATACACATTAGTAAGGGTGTCATTTATTTGTCTTTTTATTACCAAAGAAGGTTTCTTTAAAAAAATGTCATTGGAGCCATTGGATAACCAATTTGGTTTTTAAAATTTTGACCCTGAAATTGAGGGCACATAAAATAAAGACTTTTGTCATATATTTATGTTTTGACTTTGCAAGATTAATTGGGATTTATATGAGGTGGTTAAGCAATAGCCCTGAAGTTGTTGGGGGAATTTTTGGTGATGAACGGCCAGCTGGCAACATGGCCTGAGTAGAGGCCTGGGCTTCTGCTCTTACAGGCCGCTTTTCATTCCAAAATGTCAAAGCCTTTATGGAAATCAGCTCATTAATCCTTCTTGTTCCTTCCTTCCCCTTTTCCTCCATCCCTCCCTCCTCAGTTCAGGTCAGTGTCTCTCTTATGGTGTAAAGACAGTTTAACAACTACTGAAGGAAAACGAAGCTGACCCAGGCCACAAGCGGAGTGCACAGAGAGGTCGGTGGCGGGCCTGGGGAGGCTGGCTGCGGGCACCCAGTGAGGGCACTCGGCAGCCACCCAGCCTGACCCCCTGGGCCACCCTTGCTAACAGCAGATTTCAGCCCTACCTCCCCAGCTGGACCATAGACCCTGCCTAAATAGGCTGGACTTTTTGAAAGTCCTGTCAAATAGAACTAAGAGGAGAAAAGACTTATTATTTAGATCAAGAGTTGGAATTATTATTATATTGGGCTTAAAAGTTTTCAGAACTCATTTTGGTTCTAAAAGGGAGAAGTGTGTGTGTGTGCACTTTCTGTCAGATAAATGCAGTGGACTCTTCAGATAAATGCAGTGGACTAAGTGAACCTCAGACTAAGTGCAATGGATGATGTGATGACCAGGAAGAAAAATAGGGCCTACTAAAATTTTTTTCTCTTTTTTTTTTCTTGGTTGTCACTGTAGCATATACTTATCATAGAAAATTAGGCAAGTATGAAATTTGGGAAGGAAGAGAATATAAGTCTGCTCTTACCAACATCCAGTGGAAGCCACTATTACTAGTTTCAGTTTTACATATACACTTATTTCATCTTTTTGCCTGTGCCTTTTTTTTTTTAACATAGTTGTAGTTTTGCTGTACGTAGAAGAGCTCACTTTTTTCACTTAATAGTTCATGACAGTGTTTGCCATCATTATTAAAAAAACTCTTTGTGGTATAGCTACTATGGAAAATAAGATGGCATTTCCTCAAAATATTAAAAATAGCATTACCATATGACCTAGCAATTCTACTTCTGGGGATAGACCTAAATTAATTAAGAGCAGTTTCGAAGAGATATTTGTACACCTATGTTCATGGCTGCATTATTCACAAGAGCCAGAAGGTAGACATAACCTGAGTGTCCATTGATGGTTGAACAGGTAAACAATGTGGCATTTATGGGCAACATAATATTATTCAGCCTTAAAAAGGAAGGAAATCCTGACACAGGCTACCACATGGATGGACCTTGAGGACCTCATGCTAAGTAAAATAAGCCAGTCACAAAAAGACAAATCCTGCATGATTCCACTTATGTGAGGTCCCAAGAGTAGTCACATTCTTGGAGACAGAAAATAGAATGGTGGTTGCCAGGGGTGGGGGAGAGGGAATGAGGAGATAGTGTTTAATAGGCATAGAGTTGTAGTTTTACAAGATGGAAAGAGTTCTGGAGTTTGTGTCTCCAGGTATTGGCATTTATTAAGTACCCAGATTGGCGACAGTGAGTTTTTGCTCCAGGCAGTAGTTCTTAATGCTGATGGCTACATATTAGAATCATCTGAAGAGGTCTTTAAACCGAATGCCAGGTTCCACCTCCAGAATTTCTGATTTTTTTTGGTTGAGGGTGTGACCCAAGGACTGGTAGTTTTAAAATTCACCAGGAGATTCTAAAATGCAGTCAGATTGAGAACTACTGAGGTGTTCTTATGCATTCTTGTGTCTCCCATCTCCTTGAGCCAGAAGAGGAAGGATGAGCATTGAGTGAAATAGCAGCCATGTTAGAGCACAGTTGGATTTTTCTTCTGAGGCCGCAGACACAGACTCATTCGAGAAAAACCATCCCTCTAGTCTGCTACCGAGGAGATACGGTGGTTAACACTTTTGTTCCACAGATGGGCCAGTAAGGGGGGCCACACCGCTGTGTAGTTTCATGTATGAGTGAATTTCCGAGGTAGATTACTTAAAAGCTGCCTTAGCAAGGTATTTTAAGTTATGTCAGTTGCCCTGAGAAGTTAGATCTCATACTCTAGTGTGGTCTACCGTCCTGGAAGCTTATGGCTCATTTTGTTTTTGAGGTGAGGCTTGAAGAGAATAGACTCATATCTGTATCACTCCATTCAACAAATACTTACCGAGCCCCACTGTATGCCAGGCTGTATTAAATACTACACCTGTCTATTAAAACCAAACTTCAGTGTAGAGAAGGCAACAAAACAGAGTCTTATCAAATTGAATCATAGACCCAGAACTTTAGAACTAGAAGGAATCATGAAGTTTCTTGCAGTCTACTCCCATCGGCATGCATATGGGAAAGTGCAGCCCAGAGAGGTTGAGAGATTTGTTCATTTCCACACAGCCTACCAGGGCAGGGGTAAGATCCTATCTGATAACAATTAACATTTGTTGAGGACTTCTTCCCTGATCTTTGAGAGGCTCTTTCTACTGCCCTCTCCCTGCTCCCCTCCAGCCACCTCCATCTGTCCAGTGTTTTTATGTCAAGGCTTTTGAATGTCAAAGCTTAAGCATTGTCTAGAACAGTGCTTCTCAGACCTTAATGTGCCCATGAATCACCTGGGGATCTGCTTAAAATGAAGACTCTCATTCAGTAGGTCTGAGATGGTGACTAAGATCTTGCATTTCTGATGAGTTCTCATGTACTTCTGATGCTGCTGGTTCGGGGACACGGTACATATTGTAAGGGCCAGGGGTCACTGTGATCATCAGACTGTGCCCCTTTGAAATACTCCCACCTTCACACCCACATTCTCAAAGGCTGGAGCTTGGGTACAAAGGAGAAGACTAAGACCACTGAAGGTGTGGATGCAGAATTCTTTCCCCATCCACCTGGGATGCCCTGCACAGAAGGGCTGCATGGCTTCTGCACTTCCAATGGGGAGCCCACCTCCCTTGTCCTGGCAGCCATCCCAGTGGCCTCAGTGCCTAGGGTAGGACCAATGTTTATTGGCATGCAGAGAGTAGTATCATTTTGAAAATAACAGGCTGATACTCGAATGAGAAAAACAGGCTCTCAGGAATACAAGAACAATCCCCAAGGTTACAAGGAAAGCAACCTTGGCAACACATTTTTTAGTAAACAGTCCTGATGGGGAGCATAAATGGTGCAGGACGTTAATGTTTGTTGAAGATCTCTTTGTATTAGAACTAATGATTTGTTACCCCAAGGTAATTCTCATTTGCCAAAAATATTAGCTATATGATCCTTCCACTTCCTGATACAGCTTCCCTCCATCAGTGCTCCTGACACCCTCTATTTACTCCTCCACGGGCAACTCGTCCACTCCTCCACCTTTCCAGTACATACCTCTAGCCATTTGTATATCTCCTTCCCTGTCCACCCCCTTCTCCATACTCTCATTGTCTCCCCATTTCCTCTCTTAGTTACTGGGCCCAACTAAGAGGAGTGGTAAGCTCCTTAAAGTCCTAGGATTTAAATGCTTGAGGAAAATATGCTTATAGAGACAAAGCTAGGACTGGCTTTTGTGCAGCAATCCCAGTCCTGCCCCCAGGGGGGTCTGTGGCCAGCTGCAGAAGCTCTGGTTTGGGATTCTGTTTTGCCTCACAGCTGAACACAGCATCTATGTTCTAACCGCCAGATCGATTCCCACAAGAGACTGCACCTCCCAAGCAGAAACACTGGGGTTTAGGTCTCATTTCGTTTTCCCACTGTCCTTCACCCTTCCCAAACCCTTCGTGCCTCCTGGGCTGCTCCCCTCCTGAAGGAAGAGGTCCTCCTTTCGCAACTGCTCAAAATAAAGAGAGGTCTCAGCCCTTTGCCACAGCTGCAGGTTGCTGTTTCTCTCCCATGCCTCTGAAATGAATCCCGTCGAGAAGGATTGCTAAAATATTCTGATGTTCATGTGGCATTTTAAGGCTATCATTTGTGGTCCCTGCCAAAACTGTAAGGAAAGCAAGTCTGAACAGGGATGATTGGTTACATAGCAAGTTTCCAGGCATTGCTGGGGGTTGGGTTTTGCTTTTTTGGTTTATTTCTTCTTCGTTCTTTTTCTTTCTTTTTTTTCCTTTCAAAATAAAAGTTTTCCCAGTACTCCCCTCCCACCTCCTCTTTTTTAAAATTGCTTTTCTTTCAACCCCCAGATTTTATGGGGGAGGGAGATTCCTGTTAGGACCACTCTGAGTCCTCCAGCTCGACAGTCTCCTTGAGCCTTATGCATACTTGAAGGATGAGAGAAATGAAGTTGGTGTATTTTAGACCCAAGCTTGTTGACATTTGTTCACTTCTCTTTCAGACTTCTCAGAAATACTAAGGTCAAGATATCTCGGGATGAGATCCTGTTTGTATTTTTTAAAAACAGAAAGAACCATTAAGTTAGCGCATTTCAACCCAAACCAATGGACAAGGTGCAAAACATTTTCTTCATTAGCTATTCCTTTTAAAAATATGTCAAGGCTTGAAGGGATAAGGTGTTTGAGAAGAAGTGAAGCTTGAGAATATATGAGGTATTTCTTGTTGACAGGCTGAGCTTATGGAAACTAGTCAGGTGAAAGTAGTCACAAGAGATCAATATATTAAACTGAGCCTTTGAGCAAGTTGCCCAAGATCAAAGCTTCTTCATATTACAGTGAGAAATAAAAATAGTCTTTTCATGCAACTACACATCAAGACTTCTGCTGCCAACTGCTGATGCTTTCTAGTTTTTAAATATAGAAATCTGCAGACCTAACCTGGAAATGGCAATTAATTTGATAAAGGACTCAGAAATATCTGTTTTGCTCCACTTGTAGCTGTTGGCTTATGGAGGTATTGCTGTTGGAAGATTTGGGCAATGTTGTCATTGCCCAGCTTGCAAAAGAACGCAAGCTTTAAGTGTCCTCAACACATTTTCATAATATTATGTAAAACAATAACATAGTGGCTTATTTTTTTCCTTTAGCATGTAACATGTTCCATCTTTTGGATAAATCAACGCATGGAACCATTCCCAATGAATTTGAGCCAGTTTAGATTCGCAAATAGTACAAAGCAATGTAGTAAACACAGTGGGGAATATAGAGATTAATGGTATCGTCCCTATTTCAAAAACCATGTGAATAAGACAGGTATGGATTGAATTAACTGTAAACAAGTAAGAATCTGGTAAATTCTGAAATGAGGTCAGAGTGTGTTGCAGGAGCCAGCTTGTGGGGTCAGGGTGCCAAGGAAGTCTTCGAGGAGGAGGAAAAAGTCTTTAAAGGCTGGGTGAGATGTAATTATTAGTTAAGGTTAATTTTCTTATATTGGAGAATGAGTGAGTTTAGACCAATAGTCTGTGTTGCTAAATAAATTGTGAAGGTCTCATTGCCCAAGTACAAAGGAAGGAATCTTAGCACGGTGCTCAGTGTTGTGGGAACCACTTTAGGCATTTATAATGGAGTCTCTATTGTCAGAGTTTAGTGATAATTTAGTCTAGTTGAAAGGAGAGCTTATCCGTGTGAAACAACCAACAGTGACATGCTTAAAGAAGTTCTAATGCTGTAGTACATAGAGAAAGTCAAGAATTCAGGGAAGAATGTAGACTGGAATAGTCAGGGAACGCTTTGCTTTCTAGGGGAGTTGAGTATTTAAAATGGGTCCTAGAGCATTGGTGTGATTTGGAAACACCCAACATGGTAGGAAAAGAACATGTCAAGATTGTGGACAACATGTGCGAGGACATACTGCGGGGAATACATGGGATATATTGTGTGCCAGTGAGGGGATAGAGCTGCAGAAGACATGCTATGTTTCGGAGAGCAGTACAAGATTTGATAAGAGACCAGTTGTGGCAGGCCTTAAATGTCAGCCAGAGGAATTTGGATTTGATCCAAGAGTTAAGAGGAAGTCAGTAAGCTCAGGCTTATACTAGTAAATACACTGCTCTCGCCATGCACATGAGATACACTGGGGAGTGTATCTCAAAGTATTAAATCTTTGCAGTCTCTCCCAGCGATCAACAAAATTTCCAGCCCCTCCTGGTGGTTAGCAAAAGCTCCCTAGTAACCATCTACCAACTCTGTCACTGGGAAGCCCCTATTACCTGCCTGGGCAGCTGGTGATGAGAGTAGAGCTGTTGCTTGTGTGCATTTTGGACTGCCTGGCTGTTGTCTTCTCAGCATTGCCAAGAGAACCAGTGAGCCACAGAATTGATAGCAGGAAGGAAATTTAGATATCATCTATCTAGTCAGTGGAATCCTTTCTTCAAATAGAAGCATAAGAGGACGTTCAAGATGTTGAAGATGACACCTGTGGTGCAAGCTGGGATGGGGGCCTGGAGGCCCATCCACATGGCCTTTCACCCATTGGGGTCCCCCAAAAGGGACTAAGAGGAGCATCATGACTTCCTATTTCAAAATAGGAATCTAATCCAAACCAGTATTTATAGATGAGGAATGGTACAAGAGGGCAAGTGACTTCTTCCTTTTTGACAGATGTGACTGATTCTGGAGATGGCCCAAGTTGGGCATAAATAGCAAATTTGCTTTTTGCCTCTTGATCCACTTCCTTCTTCAGCTGTGGCCTGATCATACTCATAGCATATCCTGCAACCCAATGCCCTTGGGCTCTCTCTGGGAACTGCCCTTCTTGGACAGGGACCCATGCTCTAGACCTCCTTGCCATCTAAAGTTAGCTATTAGGTCCTCTTCCCTTAGAAATCTATTCTCAGCTAGATGACTGCCACTGCCACCTGATCTGACCAATGAATCATGCTAATGTGTTACTAAGTTCTAATATGTAAACAAGTTAATTCCCCTGGATCATACAGCTGTTTTTCAGTAGTGATCTTTGGAGACAGTACTCTTAACTGAAGTCAGTAGCTCTGAAGGCAGGCTTTCAGGCAACACGTAGACCTGGCAGGAGTGCTTCTTTATACCTCACTTGGCCTCCTGCTTCTCTGCCCTTATATTGAGCCGACTCAACTGCGGTATGTTTGTCCTATGCAGCCAGACCTCAGGCTGCCTCCAGGAGGGGTTTTGGACTGGTCTTATAAGAATGGACCAAAGGAGCAGCTTTAAGAGAAACCTCCCGAGCCTCACTATCCTTCCTACCTCCCTCTCAGCTGCCAGTGATACCCAGGGTTCCTTGGTGATAGGACTGGCCTGCACACCTCTGGAAATAACACTTTCGCCGCGCAGTATCGGGAGCTTACTCCAGGGCTCCCTGGCTGAACCCAAAGGCCTTGTGTTTCTGGGTGACCATAGGAGGGGGCACTTTGAGAGGGACTTGGCAAATGGAAAAGCTCTAACCTGTGTATGCATCCTGTTGAAGTTGAGGAGAGGCGGAGTATACTCAAGGTTATATAGCAGGTCTGAGTTCTGGGCCCTATTCAGCTCAAACCAACCGTGTGGGGCCAGCCATTTCATGGGGACTCAGTTTTTTGTTTGTTTGTTTGTTTGTTTTTTAAAGATTTTATTTATTTATTCATGAGAGACAGAGAGGAGACATAGGCAGAGGGAGAAGCAGCTTCCTCATGGAGAACCTGATCCGGGACTCAATCCCAAGACCCTGGGATCACGCCCTGAGCTGAAGGCAGAGGATCAACCACTGATATACCCAGGCGTCCTGGGGACTCAGTTTTTAATCTGTACAGTGGGAACCCGTAAAATGACAGTGGGACACCAATGTGGGCAAGGAGGAACATGGTGAGTAATGAGTGTGAGAGTATGGAAGAGCTAAGCAAATAGAGGAAATATCTATTGTCAGATAATTAAGTCTTTATCAACATAATCAGCCATGTTGAAAACAGGCCTTTATGTTGGCCTCACAGGAACAGCTGTGCTCGGAGCCCTTGCTTTTCACCAGACTGGCTACGGGACATAACACCACAGCATGTGGCTGCAAACCAAAATACTCTCATTGTTTGGCAAAGCGGCTCACTTTTCATCTGATTGTGTTTGGGACACATAGATACAATTTGTCAAGAAAACCTTGATTCTAAAAAATTAAAATAAAATAAATAAAATAAAATAAAATAAAATACCTTGATTCTATTCTTGTTTTTTGCCCTAATCTTGGGTAGGTCACTTGAGCTATATGAGCTACTCTGTTGATATGTAAAAAATGGGAATAATAATGCCTATTTTTCTTCCCTCTTAAGAATTTTTTATTTTAATTTATTTATGATAGTCACAGAGAGAGAGAGAGAGAGAGAGAGGGGCAGAGACATAGGCAGAGGGAGAAGCAGGCTCCATGCACCGGGAGCCCGATGTGGGATTCGATCCCGGGTCTCCAGGATCGCGCCCTGGGCCAAAGGCAGGCGCCAAACCGCTGCGCCACCCAGGGATCCCCCCTCTTAAGAATTTTGTAAAGATAAGGTAGGAACATTTTTTGAAGACAAAACTTCTAATAAAAGGCAGTTGATATTATTATTATTATTATTATTATTATTATTATTATCAGTATTACTATTATTGCCAGGGCTAATTTCCAAGTATGTGCTGTGCCAGGTTCACATTAGCACAGTTCTGTTGACTGGGCTGTTGGAAATTCTCACCTTGTGATCTGCATACAGATTTCTGATGCAGCTTCCAGAAGTTTTCATTCGCCTCACTTATTTATCCTTTTTTTATAATCCTGGGGAGAAAGTAAGGTTTGAAAAGAAAGGGGACTTCTGTTAGCATTTTATATAATAACTGAAGCTATATATCCTCCAAGTCCCAAACTGTACAATAAAAGTTTTCTTGGATACTACTTTTCTCCCATAATTCCTAGCACATAGCTTATTAAGTTATTAACCAGCAATTTCTCTGGCAGCATATTAAACTTTACTTTTAAACAAGTCACAGAGGGGGGGAAACATGCATCTCTCATAAAAGGAATAAAAAACATACACCCTCTAAAACGATTTCCCCAGGCTTTGAACAAATCCCAAGCCCCACACAAGGTCTCTTTTTCCTCATTCTCTGCACATAACTTGAGTGTTAGTACATTAATGAGAAAAAGATGCCTAATAGAAAGACGGAAAAATATGAGGGCCTCTTGGGGGGGTGTGGGAGGCTCCCTGAGGGTCCTCTGAAAAGGCAGGTGAGCCTTAATAGAGGGAAAAGGCAAAGCTTTGGCCTTGAGGTTGTGGGTTTCCTCTTGAGCAGCGGTTTTGCCAGGGAAGCAGAGGCAGCTATGGTCTGGACCCTGACCTATGAAGTGCCCTGGTGCCTTCTACAGACAACCTGGGCTTTGTCGAGTGCCTACCCAGAACCCTGGTAAAGGGGTCAGGGCCCTGTTTTCACAGATTCCATACCCTGGAACAAAAGCTGCTTTTCCAGGGGAAGCCCCAGTTACACTGTAGCAGATGGCTAGGATATTTGGTCCCTTTCTGGACAGACTCACAGCTCCTGGTCTCTTGCTTTGGGCATAGGCAACTCAGTTCCCTATAAATTGGTCAACCACCAGAGCAGGGCATGAAGATGGCTTCACTTTAAAAGGAAAATTCAAGTAGGAGAGCCACGGGGCAGCTTCTCCATGTGGGTGTGAGTATAAACACTTGCAAAGCTCCAGACCGAGGAAGGCTGGATGGAAGTTGGAGCATACCATAAAAATGCAGCTCTGCCGTCACACCCCCTCTGGGGAGGGCAAGGTAAATGAGCAGTCCTGGGTAGCCAGCCAGACCCTGCATGCCGCTGCCAGCTGGCTCCGAGTGCAGATCTAAATTCTGGATGTTACAGTGGGGGAAAATAACTTGTTTAAAAATATATATTCTGCAATTCATGACCATTTGGCATCTTGGTTTAAACAAATCCCCTATTGTTTCTCCAAGAATGCCATGTGATGGTTGCTTGGCTGGGGGCTGTGGTAAAAATGGAAATGAGAAGGGAGAGAGAGGTTCTTTTTTATTTAATTTACACTTCCATATTTACATGACTTAATGTGGCCTGCATCAAAGAAGTACCTCCTGGCTCCGAACCCACAACAGCTCTTCCTTTTATATTCAAATGTAAAGAGAGGCAGCTCTGATGCTGTTGTGGGCAGCTACCATTGCAGGGACGAGAACTGCCTAGGATTGCAAAGATGGCCATCTTGATCCATGGGAGACCAAAGGAAGGTCAACCAAACACCCTGTGTCAAGTCAGCCATTCAGATTGTCCTTGGAGGCTGTTTTCTGTTGGTTAGTCAGGAAAAGTTTTCCTAGAGGGCAGGTTTTGAAGTGAACTTTGAATAAAGGATGTGGTGTGGCTGGACATGTGTCAAGTCTGGGGTTCGTGGCAGGATATGGGAACATGTTCCAGACTGTTGACTCCCCCTTTCTTTCTACTACCACCTTCCCTCTCTCATCAGTCTTTTCTTGCCCCTTCCCCCACTACTCCCCTACCTTCTCCCCCCCTGCTCCCCACCTACCTTCCTTCTCCCCACCTACTTTCTTTCTCTTTTTCTGGTTTTCTTCTTCCCAGCCTATTCGGTGCCTGGTAGTAGTCCCCAGGATATCGCATCATTAACTCCATTGCTGGCTCCCTGAAAAGAGGCAGCTAGTGCTTTCTGCTCATCGTCATGGTTGAGAACAACAGTAGTGGTCTAAGTAGGAGTGAGCATGGGTGGGGGCCAGGATTAGAGCCTGCAATGGGCTACGATGAGCCCCTGCTAGGACTCCAGCTCCAGAGTCATTCTAAGCCATTAAGCTCATCAACTGCACTTGTTAGACTTTCTGGTATTCATTCATCCTTGCATGTGGCAAGCATGTTCTTACCATTGTATCTGCTCCAGTGAGCTCCCCTGCCTGGATTCCTTCTTTCCCTTCACTGGCCAGATCCTTCCATGTCTCCAGACCCCTCCTTCCATGACATTCCCTCTGTTTTTTTGTACATTTTTTTTTTCTGTGTACACACACACACACAAGGCCATAAATTCTGCAAGGCCAGAACTTTCTCCTTTCTCTCCCTTTCTGTCCCAGGTAGGATATTCCCCATGGAGCTCAGTAAGGGTTTCTAGATTAATAAAGTGAAGCCATAAGTCTAATTAGGTTTCTGGAGGGAGTCATTCCCTGGGGATTAGAGTGACCTCAAACCCTGACTCTGTTGAAGTCCAGATACAGTCTCTTGACATAGAGACTTAACAGACACTAGCAGCCTAAAGTCACAACAGCTGTCTCCAGCCCTCTGAAGATGTCAGTGAATGCTTCTGGAAGACTACAGTGTGTCCAGAATGACCTCTGTCCCTTTTAGGGGACCCACCAAGCTTCACACTAGTAAGTGGGGATCCTCGCTTTGCTGTGTAGATTTGGCCAGTGGGGTCCCACAGGTGGCTTTAATCCTTTGGAGCTTTGGAACCCTTAAAGGTCACTCCTAAGCTTTCCTTTTGAGTGTTTCACTATATCATTTCCTATTGTCCTTCCCCTTCCGTATCCCCTTTGTACTTCTCACTATTCTCCAAACGTGTCATGTACCCTGGTCTTTGGACTTGCTACTTCTTCTGCTGGGGTCACTCTGCCCATGTTCCTTATCCCAGACTCCTCACTCTTCAGCTCTTGGCCAAGTCACTTCCTAACTTACCAGGAGGACTGGGCAGGTCCCCTCTTCAGCCATCCTTAATTTTTACTGTGTCAAACTCCTTGTACTCTAGCATGATTGGTTGCATGTTTCTCCTGCTAAAGTAGTGGCTTTCAAGGTTTTTTGACAGGCACTCAAAACAAATACATTTTACATATGACCTAATGTGTATGTATGCCATATGTGTCTATATGCACACACATAAGAAATCTTGCACAGTTTGAAATTGTGATAATATCTATATGAGATATGAACAGTCTGTAAGAAAAAAATGCAACAGGGGAATTTACTCAAGTTGTAGCACGTTTCAGTTCAGGAATGTTTGCTTTCAACATACCCACCATCACTTTGGATACCAAGCATAACCCTGTTGATACCATTCAGTATGATTCAGGATGGCTTATTACCAGGAAAGGAAAAAGAAAGGAGAACAAATCAGTCAACGTTTTTACTTAAAGGAATACCCGGGTGGCTCAGTGGTTGAGCATCTGCCTTTGGCTCAGGTCATGATCCCAGGGTTCTGGGGATTAGAG
Organism: Canis lupus baileyi; assembly: GCF_048164855.1. NCBI lineage: Eukaryota > Metazoa > Chordata > Mammalia > Carnivora > Canidae > Canis > Canis lupus. Next base: position 48,574,823 of record NC_132848.1, on the reverse strand, counting down.
TGACCCACTCTAATGTCAGGCTCCGTATAGGGAGCCTGCTTCTCCCTTTACCTATGTCTCTGCCTCTCTCTGTGTGTCTCTCATGAATGAATAGAAAATCTTTAAAATAAAAAAAATTTAATTTTTTACTTAAAATGATTACATTTCATAAATTATTTACCTCTAACACCAAAGATAATTTATTAAAAATTTATCTCAGGCAAGGACTTTATAGCAACAAGTGAAGGAAACAATACTTACTTGACTGCTTTGATGCACTCTGATTATAGTTGATGCACTCCCTCCCTCCTTCCCTTCCTCTTTTCTTTTTTTTTTTTTTTTCCCTTCCTCTTTTCCTCCCTCTCTCTGCCCCTCTTTTCTTCCATCTGGCTCCCTCCCTCCTTTGTGGCCCCAGATCCTCTCTGTTTCCCCTCACCTCTCTCTTCCCCTTCTTTCTCTCAGTTCCTTTCTCCCTGTTATGCTGGTCACCATTCACTAGTTGATTTCACAGTCAACAAAATGGGTCATAACCTACAGTTTGAAAAACACAATTCAGGACTCTAAGTTCCTTGAGGGCAGTAACTGTGTCCATGAATCATTTTATCTTCATATTTCCAAAGCCTGGCACTATTCCTGAGCTCTCAGTAGCCTCTCAGTAAATGTTTTCCGAATGAATGGGCCTCAGTTAAGCTCTGCAGCCACCGGGATTCCGGAAGGGACAGAAGTGAATAATTTATCACAGACTTCCCAGGAACTCCTGCTGTCCTCTAGACACTGGGGCCATTGTGGATGTGTCTGGGAAGCCCTACTCTCTCTGCCCTGCCTTCTCCCTCCCCCTAGTTTCCAGGAGAGAGGGCAGGAGGTTTAATGAAGTTCAGAGATTTCTGGAGACAAGAAGTGGATTCATCAGGTTCTCGGGTAGGTATTTGTCAAGGGACAAATGGTTTAAAAAATGGAAGAAAGCAAGATTCTTAACAAGCCCTTTGTTTGATTTTATATATGTAAACTTTGTTCTCCTAGTACCTGGATCCTGCTGCTCCTTCTACAGCCACGACCCTGCCATTTTTCAACCAATCTGTTAGACCCGACCACTTCTGATTTTTTTTTTTTTTTTAGAACACTCTAAATCTCTATTATACTGTGTCCCATGCCAGGATTTTTCCATTTGGGGGTAGAAAAAAAATCCCCAAGCCCACCAAAACCCTGTGGGTTGGTTTCCTGTCCAGCTGGCTTGCTGTTCCCCAGGATTTTATTCCCATCATCAAAGTGACTTGACAGACCAAGAACAAACCTCTGGCTCACCCTGAATTCACAGTGTACCATTTCCAAGTCAGAACAAACATCAAGTAACAGTGAGAGAAAAAGAAAGGGAACAAAATTATTTTCCTGACCTAGAAGCCAGTTCAGAGTGAGGCCCAATTCTGACTCCAGACAGGGATGTTATGTGGCTATGGCTGTGGCTGTGGCTGTGGCCGTCCTTGAGGGTAGAGCCATGAAGAGTGGACTCCAAGCCAGAATTTCTGTCTGAGTTGGTCTCAAAGGAAAAGCCATAGATGGACTCCTTTCTGGCCCCAGATCTCTGTTTCCTGGAATCAAAAGCAGCAGCATTTGAGGGAGCATCCCACAATCTCATTGACTACATCAGACTTGGCCCAGAGCCTTTCCATTATGGGGGCAATCAGAGTGGTCCCGAAGTGTTCCCAGGAGACCAGCAAGGTCACCAGCCCATGCCAGGTTCAAAAAAGGATGCAGAAACACTTTAACCAGGCAGGGGGCTCTAAAGATTGCCAACCTTTCCTCTATTCATTTAGAAATTCTAAAAAATATATGAACTTAGCTAAAATCTCACAGAAGCTCCTCATCAGAGTTGAAAGTCAAACCAGCTTCCCCCAGATTTCCCTTCATGGTTCTATATGGCTCTATCAACAGAAAAACATCGGAGAGGCTATGATTCTGAGGCCACATGGGAGCAGTCAGTGCAATTTTTACACTACGGAGCATCCAGTTAGCACGAAGTAGCCCATCTTCTGAAGGCCTGGCCTGCCTTATTCTTGTTCCTATTTTTCAACACATTCTCTATTCTTCCCATCCTGATCTTCCCGGGTCCATAGACAGGCCAGACTAATTCCTTCCCATATCTATTGCCCCCTCTCAAAATGCCCTTCCTGATCAACTTTATCTAGCTAAAATCTTTCCATCCTTCACAGCTCAGTTGGAATTACATCTTTATTAACCTTTCCCATTTCTCCAATCCACCCTGATATTCTTTCTCTTCACTCCTTACATCCTGTCACAAAGCTTGACCTTATTCTTGTCTTCATAAATGGACAGAATTCTCTGAGATCAGAAATCAACTCATGGACCTCACTTCCCAGCACTTAGCACAAAGCTAGATGCTCAGGGGATTCTCTCTGCTATCCACAGGCCACTTACTCAGCCCTGTGCTAGCTATTTGATGATTCATTAACCCCTAGCATTGGCTTTTCTCACTTTGTTTCTTGAGTGGCCCTTTATTTGGCAGAGGGAAGTCCTACCTGTTATATGGTAGAAATGCCAGAATTGCAAATTATGTCATTAAAGAAATTTTCATAAACTGTGGGCCTTTCATAGGGAGTAGAAGAATAAGGACAGGGAGTTAGGATTGAGAGACCTGGGAAAAACTAGATAGAAACAAAAGATAGGGGTAGGATTCGGAATAAAAATTCCAAATAGATAAAAGTTTTAAGCAACAATAAGAAAAAAATGAAACTGTAAAGTTCTACAAGAAAATATGGGAAAATTCTGTGTATATACATATGTATAGATATAGATATGGATATGGATATAGAGAATTTTGAAGAAAGTTTGGACTTTGTAAGCATGATATGAAACCCAGGGGACAGAAATAAAAATACCAATATATTTGGCTGTATAGGACTAAATGTTTTTGAATTATAAAAACTATAAAGTTGAAAGACAAAACTGCAAAAATATTTGTAGTACATATGACAAAGAGTACATTTCCTTAATATATACAGCAAGCTCCTACAAATCAACGAGAAGACCACCACCAACATAACGGACAGGGAATTGAATACATTTTACAGAAAAAGAAGTTCAAGTACCTTTTTTGAAAAGCATATAAAGTGATGATCAACTTCACTTATAACAAAATAGTTGCAACTTAAAATGATGAGATAATGTTTTTTTCACTTGGTAAAAGTAAAAAAGTTTAATAGTGCACTGTGTTGGTCAGGTTGTGGGAGACTAGAATTCTTACATGCTGTTGGTAAGAGTATGAATTGGTTACAGTCCCTTTGGAGAACATCTTATTAAAATCTATCATAATTTTATATGTGCAAATATCTTGATTCATCCCTTCAACTTCTAGGAATTTCTCCCCTGAGTACTCATTTATATGCACAAAACTGATGTACATATACATTCTTTATTGTTTTTAGCAAAGTATCATAAACTAAATTATTTCAAAAGGGGATTGGTACCTCCGTGACACAGAGCAGTCTACAGGCATTTAAAAATGAGGCAAATCTCTGTTTTTAATGGAATGATATCGAATATATATAAGTGGAAAAAAGTAATGCCTAGAACTTAGTATATAGCAAACTACTATTTTTATAAAAATAAACAAGTAGGTAGCTATAGACAGATGCTTGTAAATGAACAGAATGTGCCTAAAAGACATACTGAGTAATAATGTGGTTCCTTCCAGGGAACAGAATATGAGTAGAGGACAGTGGATGGCAAAGAACTTAATTTTCACTGCATGTCCTTTGGTACTGACTTATTTTTATACCATGTGCACATTTATCTATTTTTTAAAGCTAATTTTTAAAAAAGAGCTAGGTGGGGATGCCTGGGTGACTCAGTGGTTGAGCATCTGTCTTCAGCTCAAGGCGTGATCCCAGTCTGGGGATTGAGTCCCGCATTGGGCTCCCTCTGAGAAGCCTGCTTCTCCCTCTGCCTGTCTCTGCTCTCTGTGTGCCTCTCATGAATAAATCAATAAAATCTTAAAAAAAAAAAAAGAACGAGGTGCAGTATGAAATTAGGCCAAGCGTGAGGTATACATATAAACTAGGAATCATGGTAGGGTAGGAGTTGAAGCAAGCTGATAACTATAGAGGAAGCAAGTCAGTAGGACATAAATGAGACAGGTCAGCCACGGAGAGACTTTGACACAAGACAGTTTCAAGTCAGAAGTATCTGATTCGGGATCCCTGGGTGGCGCAGCGGTTTGGCGCCTGCCTTTGGCCCAGGGCGCGATCCTGGCGACCCGGGATCGAATCCCACGTCGGGCTCCCAGTGCACGGAGCCTGCTTCTCCCTCTGCCTGTGTCTCTGCTTCTCTCTCTCTCTCTCTCTCTCTCTCTCTGTGACTATCATAAATAAATAAAAATTTAAAAAATAAATAAAAATCAGAAGTATCTGATTCGCTTTTCATGTGAGAGCATATGCCAGCCCTAGAATATGGGCAGTTCAGGCTAGAGTGGGAATAAACTTTAGAGAAAGTATAAAACTGTTAAAATGCAGAGAGTGAGGAGGATGGGTTTAGCGGTCAAGTAAATGCGATTTCCCTAGCCAGAACACTTGTGCCATTCCCTAATCTCCGGTTGGAAGCAGACAAGGGCAGGGAACAAACACTGTGGGAGTGTCTGCCACGGCCCAGCAGCGAGGCGGGCCTTCTGGTTGCCCTGCCACATCCGAAGCTCACAGTGACTCACTACGCAGTGATTAGTGTTCCCATTGTACAAGTCAGGAATATGACTCAGGTCACAGAAATAGGCGGCAAAGCCAATATTCAAACCCAGATCTGTCCCTTCTCTTTTTACTACTTGTACTGAATTATTAGTACACCAAGGAGGGTGGGGCCTTTCTTCATGGTCAGTCTGAACTGAGGCTCAGAATCAGGGGACCTTCAGCAGCACTGTTCTCAGAAGAAAGTCTTCATTCTTCCTTTTTTATCCAGACCCCTAAATCCAGCCCACTTACCTTTCCCAGCGTATGGTTCAAAGAGTAAAGTCAACTCCATTTATTGAAAGACAAAAAAATTCCATTTGCCAGGAAAGGAATGTGTGTCACAGTGTTTGTTAGTGCTTCTGTGTGTTTGTTTTTCAGCTGGTTATTTTAAGTCCATAGGTCTGGTTTGTCCTATGGTAGTGCAGTTCTCCTTTCTCCAAAATGCTAAGTCAGCGATACTTGTAACCAATGATTCTTTCCCCCCAGATTTGTCCACTAAACAGGAAAAATAATAGAATATAACTCCCCCTGCCAATCTCCTTGTTTTCAAATAACTGGGATAGGATACTGGGTTTTGTTTGTTTTTAGTTTGTTTTATTTGGAACCAGAGCATAGAGTTTTTTATCTGTTTTGTGTATGCATGTCCCCAACCTCCACCATATGCTCTAGGATTTCATTTCCTCATTTGACTTACTGACGTGTTTTTACTATTGGTGATTAAATGTCTAAAAGCATTTGCCATGAAGCCCTAGGCCTCATGATAGGCCTATGAGAAAATACCTTTTTCTCTTCTGTGTGACCCAGACCTCAGGGAGAAAAAATATCAATTTATCTCCTGTTCTTTACCTTTCTAGGCAAAATCCATGTTTGGTGACCAGAGCTGTATATATTGACATTCTCTTCCTGTTGACTCGCTGCCTTGACAAACCCACAAAAGGCAACCAGCCAGGTATGATTCATAGTTATATCATATTTTGGAATGATGATGGATCTTTGAAATACAGGTGGGGCTTATAGTGGTTCTACCACACACTGCCCCCAGCTTTGACTTTTGTCAAACTAACCACACATCAAAATTAAGCATGGTATCATATGGTTCCCTCATAGAAGCTTCTCAAGGAAAGTTCTTGTTGAATGGGAAGTTTTTCATTTATTTTCTATTTGGTGTTTCAGGAGACAATGTGGACTCTATTCAGATATCCCGTGTGTTTCAGAGACCTTGGCTTTTTCCCCTTCCGTTGAATTTTCTTTGAAAGTTCATCAATTTCAACAACTGAGAGTCTATGCTTCATTTCGTGGAGCTGAGTTGGGCTCATTTGATCCTGGAGTCTGAATACCTGAGACACTGTCCCAATCTACCCATTACTGCCTTAAGATGTGTTCCTTGGTCATATATGTCTCTATCAGGCGCCAGATCCATATACAATTGTTCTGTTTTAATCATGATTCAGAGTGGTTTTCTTAAAACAGAGAAGGGCAACTCCAAATAAAAAAAAAATTTTTTTATGTGTTTATATAAGAGGCTGCAGGAAGTGCTGTACATGAGTTCCAGGCCACAGACTGAAACTGATTTTCATCAACACAAACTGGAATGCAGGGTAATGAGCCTGCAACTGGTTAAAATCAGCCTCTTCTAATTGATTAGGCCTGTCTAAAGGAGGCTACAATTACAAAGTCACATTCTGAGTACAAGCAGGCCAGGCCTTTCCTCTGTTACATTTAGTCTGTCAATGATTTGTTGTCTTCAGTAAATATATTCAGGCTGTCAGAGTCCGGCTCTGTCCATATGGAACCCTGTTCCCAAATTCAAACCAATTTAAAGTGCTTTGAGGGGGAGGTGCGAAACCACCTCACCCGGATCAGTGTATATTAGCCCACAAAGCCCCTGTGGCCATGCAGAGGTAAGAAGAACACGCCTGGATTTTCATCAGCTCCATATCCCTGCATAGGGGTAGCTATTGTATCCATTTGATGGAATAAGATCATATAGTTTTATAGCTATAAACCAGTCCTAGTTTATGCCTCTTGTCCCAGCATAATTATTAATAGTGCCCCCCTTCACTCTTGAAAGTGTCCAGGTTTGCAGCAGAAATTATAGATCACCCTCTCTGTAAGGGACCTCAGGGTTGCACCACCTTATTTTACACTTGAACTAACTGGGGTGCAGAGATTATAAATCAGATGGTACCAAGTAAGTTGTTCCTGGTTTCCTTTATTTTTGTATTTCAGTTCCAGATTCCATATAGCTTTACAGTACTTCTCTGCTTAGTAGCTGAAGGACTTTGGCCACGAAAGAGTTGCTCATGACTAATGAGTCCAGCCTTTGCGATCCTCTTGGAGTTGTGTGGTTGATTGTAATCATCAGTTTATTTGAATTAAGTTTCTCCCCTCCCTTTTTTTTTTTAAGATTTTATTTATTTATTTATTGAGAGAGAGAGAGATCACACATAAGTCAGGGGAAGGAGGAGCTGAGGGAGAGGGAGGAGCTGAGGGAGAGAGAGAGGCCTAGACAGGGCTCCATCCCAGGACCCCAGGATCATGACCTGAGCTGAAGGCAGACACATAACTGATTGAGCCACCACCCAGGTGCCCCTGAACTAAGTTTCTCTTAATGTATTAGTACCTTTATTCCTTGTCCAGGGGGGTTCACCCTTGAATGTTGTGGGTTTCCCTTCTCTGTTCTCCAACTGCCTGCCCTTTACTGATGATTGGGCTCCTCCATGAATGTGTTGGTCTTTTTGAACCATCCTTTGCTCCAAAGTCTTGCGTTATATAAGAATTTGTATCCCAGTTAAATGTGGTCACAGCTGTCGTTTATTTTATGCAGCAGTATTGTACTTGCATCAATGCATCATTCCTCTGAACAAATTAGTTACTCTGCAGAGTAGGATGCAACAGGGTGGGTGTTCTTGCCTTTGTTCTAGTATGACAGCCATCGCTCTAAATATTTTATCCTGCACTGCCCAGTATGGCAGTCACTAGCCAGCCACATGTGACTCCTAAGCACTTGGGATGTTGCCGATCCAAATGGGAATGTTTCATAAGAATAAAATACACATCCAACTTCAAAGAGTTTGTATGAAAAAAGGAATGCGAAATTTCTCATTTACTTTATATTGATTACATCTTGGAATAATAATATTTTTGATATATTGGATTAAATTAGATAAATTATTAAAATTAATTTCACCTGTTTCTTTTTACTTTAAAAAATGTGGCTGCTAGAAAATCAAAAATTGCATATATGGCTCCTATTATATTCCTATCAGACAAGTAAGGATTTTATCCAGTCCCTTGGAGTTTGCCCACATAAGCCACAGATGTGTGTGTATATATGCATGTCTATCTGTATGAATGTTATATAATCATATCATATATCCACACAAACAGTGGTAACAAATTTTCCTCTTTTGAGGATGGAACTGGATATTTAGAACTAACCAAATGCCAAATACAATGGCAATTAAGATGGATGGCACTGTTGAGGAAAAAAATGAACTGTGAACTTAAAGTAATAAAATCTATTCTTAAGTGTTTCATAAATTGTTTCTGAAGGCAGTTTGAGCAATAGCCAAACATGTTCCCAAACAAAGCGATCACTTACTGAGATATAGACTTCCATATGATTTCAAAATAATGTCATGACATTATAATGTGTTACCTTGCAAGTACCTTGAAAGAATGAATAGTGCCTTAGATTCTTTGCCCCTGGGCGGCCCCGGTGGTTCAGTGGTTTAGCGCCGCCTTGGGTCCAGGGTGTGATCCTGGAGACCCGGGATCGGGTCCCACGTCGGGCTCCCTGTATGGAGCCTGCTTCTCCCTCTGTCAGTGTTTCTGCCTCTCTCTTTCTCTCTCTGTCTCTGTGTCTGTCATGAATAAATAAATAAATAATTTTTAAAAAAAAAGATTCTTTGCCCCTCAGCTAAGCACATAGCAAGCCATCATTAAATGGGTTATGAACTGAGTGAAATGCAGAGTTTTCCTCAGTTTTTAGAATAGTAACAGTTGTCATCAAGATACAAAAGTCTTAAAAAAAAAAAAAAAAAAAAGATACAAAAGTCTTATTGAAATTCATGTATCTATCAGATGTAAATTCATTTTCTGAATTCAAATGGTATGTTGATATCATGTTATCGTGTTCATATCATGTCTATAAATGTGCACGTACTTCCATTATTAGCTCACAAAGCTCAGAGTAGGTGTATCATTTAGGCTCTGAAGCCATAGCCCTGGGTTTGAATCCCAGATCTGCCATTTAGCTTTGTGACCTTAGGCAAGTCATTGAATCTCTGGGAGACGATTTTTCTCAATTGTAATTGGGGGTGATAACAGGATCTGTATCTTAGAGTGGTTGTTCACAAATTTATGTACATTCTTATATAAAGAATGTGCTTTGCATCACACAGAATAAGTGCTCAATAAATATAAGATATTGTTATATTATCATGATCATCATTATCATTAGCAGGAAACATGCATCTAATCCAGTCCCCTGCAGCCCCTCACATTCACAATTCTCTTAAACATCTTCAGGAAAGAAGAAATGCCTGCTTTCCTAGGAAAATACTGAAACATGGCATAGCCATCATAGAATGTCAGAAAATTGGGCAGCCCAGGTGGCTCAGGGGTTTAGTGCCGCCTTCAGCCCAGGGTGTGTGGTCCTGGAGACCCGGGATCAAGTCCCGTGTCGGGCTCCCTGCGTGGAGACTGCTTCTCCCTCTGCCTGTGTCTGTGCCTCTCTCTCTCTCATGAATAAATAAATAAATAAAATCTTAAAAAAAAAAAGAATGTCAGAAAATCCACTTGATTAAGGATGCTCCTGCCCCTCTGATTGATTCCAAAAAAGTATCATTTTTTTGTTGCTCATTTATTTTTTCATTCATCAAAAATGACATGCTAATATCAGACAGATTGAATACCTATAGCTAGAGATACGCATACATGAGTTTTAGGCTTATAAGTAGGGGCAGTAAGGGATTATAGGTGCTATAAAAAGAGTCTTTATAGGATTCATTGGAGGCACCCAAGAATGGAAGTACATTTCTATTTGGGAAGATAGGAGGGCTTCATAGAAAAGAATTGGTTGAGCTGAGTTTTGAGGGAAAGTAGAGATTGACCATATGTGCAAGGTGAAGGTGGGCATTATAGATAGAGGGAGAAGCATGGCCAGAGCCACAGAGGTACAAGTCAGCACAGCCTTCACAGAGCTAGGACAGTGACCTGAGTGTCATGATGGAAATGAGGCTGCAGAAGCAAGAACTCAATCATGAAGGAACTCACAGGCTAATCGAAGAGCTTGTACTTGACCTTGTGGACAAAGGAGAATCAATTTGAAGGACATAAGAGTCACATCGTGTGGTTTTTAAGACAAGGTGACATTTCCTTCTATGCTCCCATCCTTATGAACTAAGTTCCAATTGTCACCAAGAAAGAATATAACTGAAAATCCATTCATGGAATGTCAGGGGGATTTGTCCAGACATTGTGATCATCAGCATTGGGGCTCTGGGAAGTGGGAGTGGGGAGCAGAGAACCAGACTGAACGTAAAGGCAATATCGTGCTAAAAATAGTTGTCTTGGAATGGTGCCATGAGGGGGGTTTCCTCCTCTTATTTCCATTTTACAAATCTTAAACACCATAATTCTGGTTTATTCATAGGGGAGTATATATTTGTATTTCAACAGTGAATGTATCTAACTATGAATCTTGAAGGTGATTAATTATTTCCAAAAGGAATGAAGTAGTATCCATTTCAGGGAAACTTTGGTTGGAGGAGGATCTGTCCATCTCCTCGCAAACACTATTCGATACATGACCTTAGAAGGCTATTTCCACCCCTACATTTTCTCAGAACCACGTTGAGAGGCTGGGGGCATACACAAGGAGGAGAACCAGTGCAGGGGAAAGGCAGGGAAGATGATTAGAAAAGCTTCAGATAATGATGTGTTTTGTGTGATTCAGACTTTTATCTTAGTGCTTCCCCATCCTTTGAGGTTTCCTCAGCCATTAACTAGGTTTTAAAAATTCCAGATCTGGGGGTTTTGTTTTGAGTTCCAAAGTGATTTAAACCCACAGGACTCTCTGTCCCCTGTATTCTTTTTCCTCTTCTGAATCCAGCTGTCATCATTCGTATACATCAGTTTCCTGCTGGAAAGAAAATTATAGTCTCTGGGTGGAGTTGGGGGATGAGGAAGAAGAGGCCTAACCACCCCAAGCACTCCGAGGCTGTCTTGCAGGCCTGGGCAGGGATGGGGAGACACAGCTTTCACTGTCATTGGAAACCCACCTATAATTCGTCGCTCTCAGGTTGGACATTTTCCATCCTACTCTGCAGTCAGTGTACAGGCTGTTTGTTTCCCTGCCCTTGAAAATGTTTCTAGGATGCCCAGCGTACACTTATTCTGAGGAAACATTTTCTTTTTTCTTTTTTCTTTTTTTTAAGATTTTATTTATTTATTCATGAGAGACACAGAGAGAGAGAGAGAGAGGCAGAGACACAGGCAGAGGGAGAAGCAGGCTCCATGCAGAAGCCCGATGTGGGACTCGATCCCGGGACTCCAGGATCACGCCCTGGACTGAAGGCAGGCGCTAAACCGCTGAGCCACCCAGGGATCCCCTGAGGAAACATTTTCAATACCAACCTCCCTGCGGGATAATCCTGACCAACAGTTACTGAGCACCTAACTCTGTGCCAAGCATCATGCAAGCATTTTGCCTCATTAATGAGGGAAATAGTAGTGGTCCTTCATGTTAGACATGAGGACACCCAAGGCACAGACACAACTTGGCCAAGTGTCCCAAGAATAGTAAGAGAACACAGCCTGAGATTCCCCACCACACAGGGCCAGAATCGGGAAAACCTCTACTTCAGTGAGGGTGCCCTGGAACCTTCTGGGTTGTTCCAACTTCCCATTCCTCTTCCTCTCCTGTAGGACCCCCAGGCCTCAGGGACGGATCGCCTTCATAAGGAGCTTCCAGATCACATGCTTTCATGGGGACTTTCTTGCCTGCATTTCTGTCCTCCATGCCAGCAGTATGTGGAATAATGTGAGGGTGTACCTGGGACAGAAGCAGTTGCTAGAAAGAGGAAGCTTGACTGCTCCCAGGCAGCCATCTGCCCTTTTCGTCTTTGCTAGTGGACCTATGGCCCACGAAACGCTTCCCAGTACCAGGCTGCTGGCGGCTACATTTTGTGATTTCTTTGTTAGTTGGGATTTATAGTTCAAATCTCATCATTCTGCCAAATGCAATAAACATTTTGTTTTACTGGAATGTAACTTTTATTACTGTTATTATTTTTCTTCTTAATGCCTTAAAAGTGACCAGCTTGTGGGCGTGAAGTCAGAATCCCTAAATAGTCTGAATGCCAAGTCAGTGTGCTTTGTAGATCAGTATAAGATTAGAAGACAGGCTCTCATTTATTACTACTTGTATTTATATAATGGAAGTTAGGTAATGTAAGCGCTCCCAAAGGCCAGCTCAGATGTTGATGATGGTTAAATGGTAAAACCTGTGACAAGTATCCAACAAGGCCTTGTATTTGTACTGCCTTGAACATGAATAATATATGTGTGACATGAATAAATATAAGGTCAATGATTTTTATGACATACTAACTTCCTTTACCTAAGTTCCTGGGAAATAGAGCCAAACAATTACAGAGAATAAAAACATTGGCAACTTACAAACACCTGCTTTGATTATTTGGTCTAATTAGGTTAAATTTAACCAATCCCATCTGAACAAATTGAAAACAATTCTTATCTGTTCCCTTGGTCATGTACTTTTATCGGTGTTGGATGCAGATGTGTTTAATATGACACAGTTGGTGCTATTCTCTTAGCTCTGGGTGGGAGATAAAAGGGAATTGAGAACATATTTTTAGAGTCTTCTGGGGACTTTTTATTTCTGGGCCTGCAGCTATGAAATTTCAAGGGAAAAAAAAAAAAAAACAGGCTTTGTTGTCAATAAATTAGTTGCTTTTCTCCAAAACACTGAGACTGTCATCTGAACGGTTGCTTTTGCCAGAAATATCTTTCCCAGGGAACAGTGAGCTCCTAAAATAAGCAGATGATTCTAGCTGCCTTTCAGAAGTCAGAATAATAGAGGATGTGTTATTAGATTGCTAGGTTCATGTGGTGTCTACCCCTCGTTAATTCCAAGCGTGGTGCTGAAGACATAGGCCCATGGTTCTTAGAATTTTAAAGTTTAGAGACCATTTAATCAGTAGGTAGAATGGAGACTATACCAATTAAATGACTTGCCCAAGGTCACACAGCTGGTTAGTGAAATAGTCAAGCTTCCTTGGCTTCTGGTCCGATGCTTATTTCCATAACCAAAATTAAGAGCCTCCAGTAGTGTGAGTTGGGTTAAGTGTCTGGATCTGTAATGGAACCATATCTTGAAACTGTCTTACCACCTTTCCACCCCAGGAGTAAAATACTATTACATACAACATCTGTAATTTCAGGTTTTTTTTTTTTTTAAGATTTATTTATTTATTCATGAGAGAGACAGAGAGAGAGGCAGAGACACAGGCAGAGAGAGAAGCAGTCTCTAAACAGGCAGCCTGATATGGGACTCAATCCTGGACTCCAGGACTCCCTGAGCCGAAGGCAGACGCCCAACCTCTGAGCCACCCAGGAGTCTCTGTGATTTCAGTTTTCTTCTGTGTTCTTGTCTTGCTACACTCCAGCAGCCCTCATCACAGATAATCTGATACTAGTTACCCATGTCAATTAAATTAGTTAAGCAGGTTGTTTTTGAAAGCTTGGGATACAACATGTAGCCTTTTGTGTCTGGCTTCTTTCACTTAACAATGTTTTCAAGGTTCATCTGGTTGTACATGAACCAACACTATGCTTTTTTATGGTATTCCATGGGATCAATATACCACATTTTGTTTATTCATCAGTTGATGGACATTTAGGTTCTTTCTACTTTTTTGGCTATTATGAATAATACTATTATGAGGATTCATGGACAAGTGTTTGTGAGGATGTATGTTTTGAGTTCCCTTGGGTATTGACCTAGAAGAATTGCTGGGCCATATGCCAACTCTAAATTGAACTTTCTGAAGAATTGGCAAACTGTTTCCAAAGACTGCATCATTTTACATTTCTGCCAGCAATGTATATATATAAGGGCTTCAATTTCTCCACATCCTTGACAGCACTTGTTATTGTCCTTCTTTTTTATCATTGCCATCCTGGTTGGCATGAAGCAATATTGCATTATACTTTTGATTTGCATTTCGCTTATGGCTAGTGATGTCAAACATCTGTTCTATTGCTAACTGGCCATTTGTATATCTTTAGGAAAATGTCTGTTTAGATCCTTTGTCCATTTTTAAATTGGGCTGTCTTTTTATTCTTGAGTTGTAAGAGTTCTTTATATATTCTGTTAATCCCTTATCAGATATATGATATACAACTATATTCTCTCATTCTGTGAGTTGTCTTTTCACCTTCTTGATAATGTCCTTTGATGTACAGAAGTTGTAGTTTTGGGACGCCTGGGTAGCTCAGTGGTTGAGCGTCTGCCTTTGGCTCAGGTCGTGATCCTGGGGTCCTGGGATTGAGTACCACTTCAGGGTAGGGAGCCTGCTTCTCCCTCTTAAAGAGAAAAAAAAAGTTTAAGTTTTGATGTAATCTAGTTTATCTATTTTTCTTTTGTTGCTTGTGCTTTTGTCATCAAATCTAACAAACCATTGCCTAATCCAAGGTCACAAAGATGTGTACCCATGTTTTCTTCTAAAGACTGTTATAAAAAAAAAAAAAAAAGACTGTTATAGTTTTATCTCTTAACATTTAGGTTTCTGATCCTTTTTCTTTTTTAAAAAAAATATTTATTTATTGGGGGGGTGGCAGTGGAGACAGAGGGAGAGAGTGAGTCTCAAGCCAACTCCATGCTTGCATAGTGCCCAACATGGGGGTTGATCTCGCAACCTGAGCCAAAATCAAGAGTCCTAGACACTCAACTGACTGTGCCACCCAGGTACCCTGGTTTCTGATCTATTTTGAGTGAATTTTTATATTTGGTGTGAGGTACAAATCCAGCTTCATTGTTTTGCATGTGGTTATGCATTTATCCCAGCACTATTTGTTGAAAAGACTTATTATCCTTTCCTCGTTTAATTGTCTTGGTACCCTGGTCAAATAATCAATTGACCATTAATATATGGATTTATTTCTGGACTCTCAGTTCTTTTCCATTGATCTATATGCCTGCCCTTATGCCAGAACCATACTGTCTTGATTATCATTGCTTTCTAGTAACTTTGGAAATCAGGTTGTAAACCCTCCAATTTTGTTCTTCTGTTTCAAGATTGTTTTGGCTGGGTCGCTTACATTGTTATACAAATTTTAGGAACAGTTTGTCAACTTCTGCAAAAAGGAAAGAAAAACCAGCTAAGATCTTGATAGGTATTGTCTTAAATCTATAGTTGAGTTTGAGGAGTATTGTCATTATAACAATATTATGTCTTCAAAAATTCAGATCAGAATACGGGATGTCAAAAAAAAAAAAGAATAATAATACAGGATGTCATTCCATTTATGTAGATTTTCTTTCAGTGGTGTTTTGTAGTTTCCAGTATATACATCATGAATATCTTTGCTAAATAATGTATTCCTATTATATTCTTTGTGAGCTGTTATAAATGAAATTATGTTCTTAATTTCAATTTTGGGTGGTTTGTTGCTACTGTATAGAAGTACAATTGAAATTTGTACATTAATCTTTTATCCTGCAACCTTACTGAAGTCATTTATTAGGGGTTTTTGGTGGACTCTTTGGGGTTTTCTATATATGAGATCATGTCATATGCATGAGCTTCTTCCTTTCCAATCTGGAGCATTTTATTTATTTTTCTTGCCTAATTGCCCAGGCTAGAACTTCCTGGACAGTGTTAAATAGAAATGACAAGAGTAGACATTCTTGTCTTTTTCTTGATCTTCAGGAGAGAGCTTTCCATCTTTCACCATCAAGTATGTTGTCAGCTGTGGGTTTTTCATACATATCCCTTATCAGGTTGAAGAAGTTCCCCTTATTTCTAGTTTGTTGAGTATTTTTACTGTGAAAGGGTGTTGGAGTTTGTATAATTTTCTTCCGTATCTATTGAGATGATCATGTGATTTTTTACCTTTTATTAATATGATGTGACCCTGTTGCTTTTTATTGTTTAGCACTGCTCCATTATATGCATGGTTTGTTTATATTAACGCACCAATTGAAATACATTTGGGCATCTCTACTTTTTGGAAATTGTGAATAATGTGGCTCTGCGCATTCATATAGAAGTGTTTGTGTGGTCATGTTTTAATCCTCTTAAGCAAAACCTAGGAAAGTGATTATTGGGTCATATGATAAGAATTACAAGAAACTGCCAAACTTGTTTTCCAAAGGGGCTTACCACTTTGTATCCCCACCAGCACTATACGAGAGGTCTAGTTGTTCTACATCCTTACCTAGACTTGATATTATCCCTCTAGTAGCTATTTGAGTGGGTATAGTGGTATCTCATTGTGATTTTAATTTGCATTTCTCTAATGACCAGTTATATTGAGCATCTTTTCAGGTACCATATTTGCTATACATATATGTTTTTGGTAAAGCGTCTATTCAAATCTCTTACACATTTCTTTTTTAAATTGAGTTGTTGGGTCACCTGGGTAGCTCAGTTAGTTAAGCATCTGCCTTCAGCTCAGGTCATGATCCCAGGGTCCTAGAATTGAGCCCCACAGTAGGCTCCCTGCTCAGCGGGGAGTCTGCTTCTCCCTCTAACCTCTGCCACTCCTTCTGCTCGAGAGCTTTCTTTCTCTGTCTCTCTCAAATAAATAAATAAATGAAATCTTTTTAAAAATAAAATAAATTGAGTTGTTTATCTTACTGTTGAATCTTATTATTGAAAGTTCTTTATTCTGGATATAAGTCCTTTATACAAACAAATAGTTTGCAGGTATTTGCTACCTGTCTATTGCTTATCTCTTCATTTTCTTAACAATGTCTTTTGAAGAGCAAACATTTTTAATTTTGATGAAGTCCAATTTATCAGGTTTTTTTGCTTCATGTTTTTTGTGCCCTAGTAAAGAAGTCTTTGCCTATCCCAAGGTCACAAAGATGTTCGCACACGTTTTCTTCTACAATTTTGTATTTAGGATTTTACATTTATATCCTTAATTGACATCAAGCTAATTTTCATGCATCTCATAAGATTGAATTTCTCTTTTTCATTTCTTGCAAACAAATAACCAATTATTCCAGCACCATTATTTCTTCAAATATTTTTTCTAGTCCTTTCCCTTTTTCTTCTCTTTCTAGGATTCCACTATATGTATATTAGGTCACTGGGAGTTGTCCCACACATCACTGATACTCTTTTTTTTTTTCCTAGCTGTGTTTCATTTTTGATAGCTTCTAATCTATGTCTCTAAATTCACTAATCTTTTGCAGTGTCTAATCTGCTGCTAATTGATCTAGTGTATTTTTTTATTTCACGTATTATCTTTTTCACCTCTGTAAGTTTGATTTGTGTCCCTTTAATGTCTTTCATATCTCTCTTCATCGTGTTCCATTTTCCTCTAGATACTTGAGCAAATGTAGCATGTTTATAGTAGCTATTATCACGTCCTTGTCTCTCCTTCCATTATTGTTTTTTGGGGGTCTATTTATTAATTTTTCTCCTAGTTATGGGTCATATTTTCCCATACTTCCCACTTTTTTGCATGCTGATATTTTTTTATTAGGTGCCAGACCATATTAATTTTATGTTGTTGAGTATTGGGTTTATTTTATTCCTTTAAAGTGTTGGACTTTGGGGTGCCTGACTGGCTCGGTCACTAGAAAATCACTTCTATCACTTTGTTTTTGAAGCCTGTTGATTCCTCAACTGTAAAATGGGGATAATACCCTCTGAAGACTGGGGTGATGAAAGTCACATAAAAAAAAATATATGGAGGGATCCCTGGGTGGCGCAGCAGTTTGGCGCCTGCCTTTGGCCCAGGGTGCGATCCTGGAGACCCGGGATCGAATCCCACGCGTCGGGCTCCCGGTGCATGGAGCCTGCTTCTCCCTCTGCCTGTGTCTCTGCCTCTCTCTCCTCTCTCTCTCTCTCTCTGTGACTATCATAAAAATATATATATGTATATATATATATGGAGGCATCTGGGTTGCTCAGTTGGCTAAGCATCTGCCTTTGGTCATGATCTCAGGGTCCTGGGATCAAGCCCCAAGTCAGGCTCCTGCTCGGTGGGGAATTGGTTTCTCCCTCTCTCCCTCCTCTCTTGGTCATGTTCTCTCCCTTTCTTTCAAATAAATAAAATCTTTTCTTAAAAAATGAAAACTTGAAAAGTGATGAAAAATCCAATGTTGGAAGAAAAGAAGCTATCAGGAGTTAAAATTGATAGCAAAACTAAAGAAGTGAGTGATCATCTTATCCAGAGCAGGAGACAGAGCTTCTGCTGGTCCTATGGCCAGGTCCCACTTCCAGGCTCACCTCCATTGCTCATATGGCAAAATGTACTTAACTCCTCCCTCCATGTTGGGGCTGGATTTCACGTTAAATAGCATTCCCCAGACTCTGTTGGATTTGCCAGCTATAAACTGCACCTCAGAGCATCATTCCTACAGGTGTTAGAGTGCAGTCCAGTAGTGCCAGGAACTTCTTCAGCCTTACAGTTTCTCCCAGAACTGTAAACTGTAGCACTGGCAGGGGACAGAGGTAGGTGGTCTTCGCTCCTCCCTTACCACAGGAGATCTTCCCAGCCAGCTACTTCCTCTCCAGTTGGTTCACACTGTATCTCATTGCCTGAGGATGGAAGAGAAGCCCCACATCTTTTGGGGGGGAAAGGCAGATCTATACAGGGATGTCGACGGTGTGGTACTAGAGAGATTCCTGATTTCCCAATCTTGTCCTGAGTAGCCTGTCACTGACAAAGAACCAGAAACAGTGTTTGCTTAGAAGTAATTTCATGTTTGTATCTTTTGGTTGTCATGTGTTTATCCACAAGTATTTCCTGACTTCCCCCCTGTGTTGGGCAGAGGCAGCAATGGGATGGTGGGTGGAGTCCAGAAGTAAAAGCTGGTCCCACCCGGTGCCCGATGAGCTCACTTTTAGCTGGCCCAAATCCTTTCAGAGCTCCCGCCCCGAGCAGGCTCCCAAGCCCAGGACTGTTTATTTCTTGGGTGGACAAGATAGTCTTCAGATGGTCTTCTGGGAAGTTCATCCTCCTCCCTCAGCCACAGATAAGGAATTCTGTGCTTGGAAAATACATGCCTTTGAGAATATGCTGGGGGCAGAGGAAGGAGGGAATATTTTCAAAGGGATGTGTGTTGGGGCCACACCTGTGTCAGCAGGGCATGAAGGGCTTCAGAGCCCAAGAAACAGAAGGAGGCAAGAAGTAAGCAGCCAGCACCACCAGTTCAGCATGCTTCTCAAAACAGTCTCCAGGGCAGCCCAGGTGGCTCAGCAGTTTCTCTCCTGGAGACCTGGGATAGAGTCCCACATCGGGCTCCCTGCATGGAGCCTGCTTCTCCCTCTGCCTGTGTCTCTGCCTGTGTGTATGTGTGTGTCTCATGAATAAATAAAATCTTAAAAAAAAAAAAAAAAAGACAGTCTCCAGATCCTTCTACCAGGTCATCCTGCATGTTTGTTGTTGGAGGGGCCCCTGGGGTCAGGATTACAGTGTATTGGGAGGGGCAGAGGATTAAATAGAAGAATGGAATTTCCCTTTGATAAGGAGAAGCCAACGTTTATGAAATCAGTTGAGTTGTTGTTGTTGTTGTTGTTGTTGCAGTTCCTATGGTTTCCTTTTCTCCCCAAATATAATTTTTTTACTGACAAATTGCGTAACAGGACATTAACATTCACAGAGCGTACAAATTATCATCTGATTATTTTTAGAACCAGTTTATCAACTGTTTGAGGTAAGAACTTTTGTTGGATCTGATTACAGATCTCTGACCAGAGCCACAGTTCTTTGAAACAGAAAAAAAAAAACTGCCACCAAAAAAAAAAAAAAAAACAAAAAAACGGCCACCTTGCTATACATTAAAAGTGAAATCTGCTTTATATTTTCTCACTCCCTACTTTTTTAAGGAGGGTAGAAATTTTGGGAGAAAGAGGGAGCATCTGGGAGACTTCAGAACAGTTACATCTATCTGCAAACTTTTCTTGACCTACTGGTGTCAGAGAACTCAGAGCCTCTTCAATATGTGAAAGAGAAATTTAATCATTTGTTCATTCATTGATTCATCTGAGGCAGAGGGAGCATGTCAGGCAGAATGGAGAAACTTACTCCGAGTCACAGTGGCAAGTGACCACCACAGTGGCATTGTCAATATCATTGCCACTTACACAGTATCCCAGTAAATGACTTATCCCATAGCAGTGATACTATTCTCTTCCGTTTGGCCTTTTCAATCCTGGGAAGGATTTTTCACCCATCATGAGTGCCGATTGCTACTTAGAACAACTTTGCTGTGACCACTGGGGCTTTGACTTCCCCTAGAACTATCTCTACGGAGCCAAGGAAATGCTGCCTTTGGGCAGGCACATTTACTCCCTCTTGCCTATTTTACTTTGGCAAGTTCAGCACAAAATCAGGCTATCTGGATTTATGACTTAACAGTGAAGGCCAGGAGCTTTTGGCTGAACACTAGATGAAGGGGTTGACTTAGGATTAGGGCCTGTGGTGTACAAAAACAAGCGCCACTAAACACTAGAGTCACACATTCAGCACAACGAAGTGTTTACACCGTGAGGAGCACAGATGAGCTAAGACAGTGGTTCCTGAATAGCAGCACCAGTGTCACCTGGGAATTTGTTAGAAATGTGATCTGGGGGGGGGCCCTGCCCCAGACCTAACTGAATCAGGACCTCTGCAAAAGAAGCACACTAACGTCTGAGAAACCCCTGGTCTGAGGTAGCAGCACCACCGCCCTTCTGGAAATATGCACAGTGACTAGGGTGCCAGGCAAAACTGCCCTCTATTTTAATTGTTATTTTCCGATCTGTCTCTCTCTGCTGAGTACTTAGAGTTAAATTCACCTAAATTAAATGCTCTTATGGTGCAACTCCACTGTATCCATAATTATGTGGCAATGATATCATCCCACATTTTCTCCCACAATGTCCTTATTAAGGCTGTTTAGATTAACACGCATCTTTTAAGATTATGTTGATTTTTTAAAAGAAATTTTAACAAATCTGCATGAGTAGCTCAGAAAATCAAAGATAAATGACCCACAGGCCTGCCTTTTGAGGATATGCTCTCCTCTGGGGCAAAGATACACTTCCCTAAATGATAAAACAGAATTTTTTTTTTTAATTTTTATTTATTTATGATAGTCACACACAGATAGAGAGAGAGGCAGAGACACAGGCAGAGGGAGAAGCAGGCTCCATGCACCGGGAGCCCGACGTGGGACTCGATCCCGGGTCTCCAGGATCGCGCCCTGGGCCAAAGGCAGGCGCCAAACCGCTGCGCCACCCAGGGATCCCCTATAAAACAGAATTTTTGACAAAGGATGCTGTCCCTGCTCAGAATACGTGCTGCTTTTAAATCCTCTTTCAGCAGCCTCGTTGATGTTAGCACCCTACCTTGGTTGGTTAGGGAGTGGCAACTTTGAAATTCAGTTAATTTAGCAATCACTGTTCAGGCTGCAGACATAACACTGAAATCTGCAACTTGCCAAAGAACCAAGGACTGCTAGAATAACACAAGTGAGATTACCAGAGGGAATTGTGTGAATGGACCACTGTGCTCCTTCACACAGACACTCTGCTCGCTGCCCCGAGGGACTCGGCTGAGTCCCTGTGGTTCCTCCGTAGGAGACCTCTGTTCAGGGTAGTCATGCTGTCCAAACAGATCACACTCAGGAAACTGTTACCAGCTTCCCCAAAAATGCAGTTCCCTTATGCTGGTCCCTGGTGACACTTTCACAATCAAGCTATAACCAAACGATACTATGGCAAATTTTTCTTAAAGCCAGATGTCTTTAAAGAACTGCCCTTTTGGGGCACTGGGTATCTCAGTGGTTGAGCATCCGCTGGCTCTGGTCGTGATTCCAGGGCCCTGGAATCGAGTCCCACTGCAGGGAGCCTGCTTATCCCTCTGACCATGTCTCTGCCTCTCTCTATGTCTCTCATGAATAAATAAATAAAATCTTAAAAAAAAAAAAAAAGAATTGCCCTTTTATGATGACACTGTGGATTTACTACCGGTTTTGGTGTTGAGATGGCCCTTCTTTCATGAAATAATAAAGATGATGGGTTTTTAACATCCTTCCTGGACAAGATAAAAAGTTGGCAATGTGTACCAGTCTGTCACAGTGTTTTTGACATTTTCTTGATCTTTGGATTCCAAACTTGGGAACTACTTCTCCGTTGAACCAGGACTTAGCACAGCAGGAGGTATTGCCCTTCCAAGTGAAGCCAGCCAGTTAGCCATTCCTTTGAAGGCTAAAAACATGCCTGCTCTAAAGAAACAAAAAGTTAATTTCAAAAACAAAATAAAATATAAGGTTTAAAATCAGCCCTACATTCTTGAGTTACTAAAATGACTGCACTGGTGAGAAAGTCCAAAGACTTTCCAAACAAGGAGGACTAGAAGAAACTCCCAATTAATAAATTTATAAAATTTGTCTAATTTATGAAAAGATGGGGCCACTAAAGGAGGGACTCGATTCTTTCATTGGAACACTTGGCTTTCCAAGAAAGATCAGAAAGAAGAAAAATCCAAAGCAATCACAATTGAAATTGCAAACAGAAATGTTATCTTCCAGAGAAGAGAAGTTCTAAACCTCACACTGAGGAACCCCATCCAAGAACCAGCTTCAGTTTTTTGCATGCTGTCACTGCCGGAAATGGAAATAAATTTCCCCAGGTTGATCTAGACTTTGAAATGCATTTGGTAGTGCAGGACACAAAACAGTGCTCAGCCAGGAGGAAGTCTTGGTTGTGAGAACCATTTGGCCAACTGTCTATCAGCTGTGGGGTGCAGAGCCAGTAAAGCAGTAGCTGTCAAGCCCAGGGTAATCACACTAGAATCACCCGGTGCTTTAAAACCAGACTTGCCCCAGACATGCGGTAAAGGGTCCCCTACCATTGTTTTTCTAAAGCTCTAGTCACTAGAGCTGCTTATGTGAAAATATTTGTTACCTCTAACTCCAGCCTCAAGAGCCCCTGGAGGCACAAGGAAGGCACAGGGGGAGAGGGGCTCTGTGGTCCCCACATTTGTGGGAACTCCGTAAGAATAGAGTCCTGGTCTTTCTGATGTCTCATGGCTACATCCTAGACTGAGAACAGAACCTGGACCTTCTGAGCCACAGTTGAGGCCAGAGGCCTTTATTCTAGGGCTTATTCATTCTTTTGAATTCTTGGTGGTTTTCCCTCCTTTGATGTCTATTTGTAAGAGAAAAGAAGTGAAGTACCAGGCTGGAATCAAGTGTGCTCTGCTGAGGACTGCAGACCCCTACTTCCCCACCCATTAACCCTACGGACCCCTGTGAAAGTCGTGTCTTAGGAGCATGGTTCTCAGCTGGGGTACGTAGCAGAATTAGCTGTGGGCTTCTTAAGACTACAGGTGTCTGTGCCCACCTCAAGCCACCTGACTCCAAATATGCAGGCGTGGGATTCAGGTCCGTGTGGTTTTAATAAGCTCTAGTTATGTAGCATCACTTGAGGGTGGTGGTTTTAAAGCATCTGATCTGGCGGCGGCAGCAGCAGCATCACCTGGGAGCTTATTAGAAATGCAAACTCAGCCTCTTCCCCAGATCTCCTGAATCAGACGCTTTGAGGGTGAGGCAGCAGTCTGTGGGTTAGCAAGCCCTCCAGGTGATTCTAGGCACACTCCAGTTTGAGAAACTCTGCTTAGGTCATCTCTTTGGGTCTCAGTGCACAAAAAGGTGCTTTTTGGGTTTTTTTCCTTAAGCAGCAGTTAGGAAAAAATGTCTAAATGAATGTTATTTGATAATTTCCTAGCTTATAGCTCTGACCTAACTGCTCCTCTGCTGATAATTCAGCAAATGAATTCACAGGTCACTCTTTGTCTCTTAACTTCCCCTGGAGCATTTGCCCCTTGCTCCACTAGTCAGCCACCTCTGGGAAGCCTGCAGGGCCCATCTTCAACTTTATTCCCTACTGAAAGCTTTTATTTTGTCTTTTCCCTGTAGAAAATAAGTGCCTGTCACATTTATTTTGGTCCTTCTTAATGGCTTATGTATTCTCTTTACCTCCCATCCCCTGCAACCTTGGGCAAGTAACTTAACCTGTTTCCTCATCTGTAAAATGGAAATAGTACTAGCACCAACTGCTTTAATTAAATGCATTAACTCTTGTTGAGGTGCTTAGAATAGTACTCAAGTGTCAGCTAAAAGTAATTATTATTCCTAACATTAAATAATGGACATACAACATTCTGTAGTGCCCGGCACATAAATATAGCTTTCCTCACTAACAATTTTAGGGCACTAAGCATTTGGCACTTTTGGTAGTTGTGTTTATCCTCTTGTTAGCTGTAAAGCTTTTTGATAGCAAGTAATTTTTCTTTCTCAACTCTGAATCTCTCTCCAAGAGTACCTAATATATGCTCAGTAAATGCTTATGGAATTGTACTGCATTCCAAAGTCCAGGTAGGCTAAGAATTTCCATAGGAGCCCTTCCTAAGCCTGACTCCATCTTCCTTTTCTTTGGGGGGAGTGCCTTCATCCCCTGGGTTCATGATAATATCATCCTTCCTCGAGGCCCTAGAGGAGGCAAATGTGTCTGGGTACCTGGCTCTTGAGTCCAGTGAACAATGCCCTCTGCCTGAAATCTCTTTCAGATAACAGGTTCCTCTGAAAATTATCCAGAATGGCCTAGACAGTCTTCCTGTTTTTAATTACATTCTAAAGAGCAGATCTCTGAGCCATGTTTCTGACTCCTTGCCAAACAAATGAAATTCCTTTTTAAGGCAGTGTTGTCTTGAGGCAGCGGTGGGTGGGAAGGAGAGGGAAGTGGTACCTGAAGACCACGTGGTGCGAGGGTCTCATTACTAAATTGTAGTCAGATGGGTTTTTAGGCATCGAAAATAAAGGCATCAACTTGGTGACACAAGTTGAGGATCCCAACTGCCTGGGGCTTCCCTGCTGCTTTGTAAAGATGAGTGTCCTCATACTTGAACTGACTCTGAATTAAGAGCAGAGGTATGTCTGTAACCACAGCTGGCAGATGGTGGATAGTGTCTTCCATGGGACCCAGTCATATTAGAGCTTGAGCCCCCACTTAGCCTTTTGAGGCAAACTTCTTTTTGTAACAATTTGATGTGTAATGTGAATAGTCCATATTTTTAAATCCTGGATTATTGCAAGTTTATAAGATTTTGCAATTTCAAGTAAGTGTTTTTATTACCATAATCTTTCACATTTCTATTACATATATGATAGTTTTTTCTAGAAGTCAGTAGTGTTCACCAAGTTATGAGATACTTAAATTTCAGCAAGACCTTTGATGAAGTCTATCCTGATGTTCTTGCAGATGAAATTCTAGGCACAGAATGATCAAGGTAGGAGGATTTATAACTGATCATGAGTCGGTAAGAGTTTGGAGTGGGCAGGTCAGGGGAACGGTGGGGGTGGGCAGGGAGCTGCCTCTGACACTCACTGATGTCCTCTGTCCTCCAACTGGCCCAGTTCACAGTTTCAGTAATTATTTGATTGCAGGCATTTATGACATGCTTGTCACACTGAGGTTTACACAACTTCTGTTGGATGATGGATGTGTTCTGTGGAGCATATCTGGGTTTGGGGACATACCCAAGACCCCTCCCCCAGTCAGTTGCCAGTGTCACCTGTTTTACTCTCTCACTACTTTCTCAAATCCATCTTCTCCCTATCCCTTCCTTACTTCAGAGCCTCATCATTTCTCCCCTAGACTACTGCCTGACTTTGTTGCTTGTAGTAATCCATCAGTGGCATTCCCTAGCCTCCAGAAGAATGCCCAGGCTCCTTCACATGGCCTAGGAGGTTCTGAATGTCCTGGCCACCATACTTCTCTGGACTCGTCTCCTACTATTCCCCACCTCGAACTCCATGCTGTAATGATATCAGACTGCCTGTAGTTCCCCACACCGTCCATTCTGGTTCATTCCTATGGTCCTTTGCTCTGCCTTTGGTGGCTCCAACACATTCTCCCTTCCCTTCCCCTTGAAGACTCAGATTATCATTTACACCACAGTATTGGAATTACCTGGTCATTCCTTTCTCACTCTCAAACTAGACTATAAACTCCTCAAGCAGTGTTCTTATTTTACTTAGTGCCCTTCACGCAGTAAGTAGGCAATAAGTGTTTTTTGATCAGAAGTAAAAATACAAAAAGATCTTGGCAACCTAAAAGGGAGACCATAAAACTTAAGAGATAAACTATACCAGTGGTTCTACTTGGGCTTAAAACAAACAAACAAAAAAAAACAGGTCCCAATCTAAGTACTGAGTGCAAGGTGGGAGAAAGATGACTCACCACCTTCAGTAGACCATGTAAAAAAAGAAAGGCTGTGGTTTTAGTTAACTTTAAGGTCCGTGAGTCAACAGTGTGATGCAACTACTATAACCTAGTGTCAGAACAGGGAAAGTCATCGTCCTGTGGTCATACCACATGGGAGAGTCATGTCCATTCTATGGCGTCAGACTTTGAGAGAGGTAGAGCACGTCCAAAGGAGGGCAGCTAGAAGAGTGAGAGAAGACGAACCCCACCATATGGGGAGTAGTTGAAGGAAGTAGGGGTGTCTCCTCTGGGGAAGACAGGGGCTCTGATGCCTGAAGGGCTCATGGAGAACCTCAAAATGCCAAATTAGGCCAGTGAGTAGAAAGTCTCAAAAGAACTCAGTGACACTTGGATCTACTAACAGTGCAATAGTCTGTCTTATGAGCTCTGAGTCACTGTAGGAGTGGATCAGGAGCCTCCGAGGAAAGGTGCTGCAGAGGAATCTGAGCCCCTAAAGGAAGTTTGGACTAGATGTGCTTTTATCCTGCTCAACTCTGAGGCTTAATAATTCAGGAGGTCCCTGAGTCCATAATACTGAATATTGGGAAGGGGTGCCAGGAGCACATTCTCTGATCCAGGAGCCTTTTGTCCCTCTGGGGGAGACATTATGAATTACCCAAACAGAAATTGCTTCTGGGCAAAGGTAATAAGTGACTAGCCCACTTAGGTTCAGACTTGTGGCTCATGTCTTCAGACTTCTGAACATAGATGGGCTAGTCACTTATTACATCATTCCTGTGAAATCTATCCAAGAATGGCGCCTGGTAGTCCACCCCGTGTACTCAGAGCCTTGCATTCTCCATTATCCTTTTGTGGAACTTTGAATAAAGTGATTACCTCTTTTCCTTTACTTTTTTGTTTTCTTTTTTAGCTGTGGAGTGTCTTGGCTTCTGGGAGGATGTCAGAAGGATCATCTCAGGATCAGAGCTGATAACGGGATTCACCTATACCTTCACGGTGCCAGGCCTGCCCCAGTACCTCCAGAGTCTCACCAAACTAGCCATCACCACAGCGGCAGTGGCGGCCCAGGCTGGAGAGCAGGCAGGGAACATTCCCATATCCTTCTCTCAGCTGTTGGAGTCTTCCTTCCCTGAAGTGCGCCTGCTGACATTAGAAGCCCTGCTGGAAAGGTTCTCAACAGCAGCCTTGGGATTAGGAGAGAAGGGGCTGCCACCTTTGCAGCGGAATATGGGGGAGACATTCTTGATGTTGGCTGTGAAGGAAAATCACCCGGAATGCTTCTGCAAGGTAAAGTCTCTGGCGTACTGACCGTCCCCTTCACCATAACAAGATCACCTAGACAGGATTGGGTTGGGCTTCTCCAGGAGCAATAGGAAGAAGGTACAACATCCAGTGGGCAAGAATGCTCTTCATATAGTGTTTGTCATGGCCTCATGCATGGAAGGGCACTAAAAAAGTGATAACGATGGTAATGATGATGGCAGTAAGCCAAGACAGAGATTGAGAGGAAGCCACTCAGTGCTGTAAGAAATGCAGCATTGAAAATTGGCTATAGACTGTGGCAGAGGGTAGTCTTTGTCAGTGTGGCTATTTGGGGACAGATGGCCACCTAGAAAGGAAAGGAAAGGGCACTGACCTAGCAATCAGGGCATCTAGACTCTGATCTCAGGTCACCTAGGTCCCTTGGGTGTGTCACTGCTCTACCCTGTCTTGGTCTCCCAAAAATAGTAAGGGAGAAATAAGAAGTCCGTGAAGCTTTTTGAAAGATAGACCCCCTTATTGGTATAAGTGATGATTATTTGGCTTTGGAGACTTTTTCCTGAATTTTTTTTTTTTTAACACACAGATATTGAAAATTCTCCATTGCATGGACCCCAGTGAGTGGCTTTCCCACATGCAGCGCTGTATCCACCTCACCCCAAAGGAGTTCCTGATCTGGACAATGGATATTGCTTCCAATGAAAGGTTTGCCCCTGTATTCCATGTGCAACCTCAGTGTGACATGTGCTCCATCCCAGCAGTCACTTACATAATGAACTTGAGCACAGTCCTCCCCTAAGGGCTTGGGTTCTGGGTTTCCTTCTGAATCTCATGAGCATGTTCTAAGCTCAAGCCGTAGAATGATGTCAGAGTTTCACATTAATAACCAAATGGTAATTACCTCTGGAGGCATTTGTATGGCCATGAGGTGAGCATTTCCACCTTTCACGATGGAATGGATTACAGACTATCTGCAAAAACCCATCCATATATAAAGTATATTTGGGTTTATTTTTTGTGTGTTTTGGCTTACTTTGTCTAGGTCTGAAGTTCAAAGTGTAGCTCTGAGACTTGCCTCCAGAGTGATTGCCCACCACCTACAGATGTGTGAGGAGGTAAGGCTGATTTGGCCTCTGGCCTAGGGTCTGGGTTTTTGCGCTCTTCTTCACTGGGAAGGTGTCGACAAAGGTGAACTGTCTCAGCAAGCAGAATCACTGAGGCATGTATGCG
Organism: Canis lupus baileyi; assembly: GCF_048164855.1. NCBI lineage: Eukaryota > Metazoa > Chordata > Mammalia > Carnivora > Canidae > Canis > Canis lupus. The sequence goes on along the minus strand of NC_132848.1, from coordinate 48,546,139 downwards.
CAGCTTCTACAAAAATGTTATTCTTTTTGGTTTTTCACTTTGGGTATAACTTATGTAAAATTTTCTGAGTCAGCATTTCTTTTTTCTTGTCCTGGGCATACCTGATTTGAATCCGTGAGGGTAACACAACCTCCTCTCCTACAACACATCGACACCCACACTCACACATTCACACACATGCCCAAACCCTTTTTTTTTTTTTCCTATTTAAAGATTTTAGTTATTTATTAGAGAGAGAGTGAGTAAGAGAGCACAAGTTGGGAGAGGGGCAGAGGGAGAAACAGTCTCCCTCACTGAGGAGGGAGCCCAACACGGGGCCCAATCCCAGGACTGCAGGTTCATGATCTGAGCAGAAGGCAGCTGCTTAATGGACTGAGCCACCCAGGTACCCCTAGACCCTTTTTTTAAAGAACAAGTGAGCAAGTCACTAGGATTGCATCCTGGCCAACTAAGTATGAAAATACATCCCTAAGGGTTAACTATTTCCCCAGAACATGGCCTAGCTGACTTTGGATGGAGGCCCAGATGTGCTTTATCTCTCTTACATGTCCTTTAGGGGAGAGGTGGAACGAGAGTAACCAAAACAGCTTCCTAGGAAGATGCCCTAAGACAACTACATGTATACTTAGGGGCATATGAGAAAGCTGCCGTCAGAGAATTATTAAAAGTAGAAGGCAGTCGATACTACAGTAAAATTACCTGAAGCTCCTGGTTACATGTGACCATACTATCATAGTGGCAGCATAACATCGCAGATTCCAGTTCCTTATGGTAAAGTGGCATAGCCAGAGGTGCAGGAGATCAGATGGACAGGGATGGAGGGACAGTGTCGTGAGTGAGAAGGAGCTTTAGATCATGACTAGGAAAGAGGCCCAAGAAATCCAGAGGAGGAAGGGAGTGTAGGCATGCTAAGGAGGAGACTTCACAGAGGAGGTCGTTGAGTTCAGAAAGCAGGGACTGGGCAGAGGGGACAAAGGGTGAGAACTAAGCAGATCCATGGTTTCCTTGGGTCATTCAGAGACACGCCAGGAGGCCAAAGCTTGCTGGTCACTAGGAGAAACAAAGAGCAAAAAAAAAAGTCAGTGGTATGTATTGGGGGCTTAAAGGGGAGAGGTTTGTAGGAAGGGAGAGGATTTGCTGGAAAAAACTACAGCCCAGAGGGAAAAAAATTCTAAGCAAATAGTCACAGGGCAGCCTATCCCATCTGCCAAAAGACATCGTTCTCATCTACAGGCGTCTACGTTTTCATCTACTACTAACCAGTAGTCATGTGCTTCTTAAAGGCAGTACTTGATACTCGAATGAAACATTTGATAAAATTGGGAGATTTCCAGGGAGAGAAAAATTAGCAAAACCATAGAAAAACACATGAAGGAAGTTCCCAGAGAGACCTGGGTTTTTTTGTACATTAGGAGTCAGCCTCTTCCTCAAGGTCTAAGATGCTCATCAGTTTAGTTCCACAGAAGCCCATTAACAGTTATTTTGAACAGTTAAAGAGACTTCTTTTTTTTTTTAAGATTTTATTTATTTATTCATGAAAGACACAGAGAGAGACAGAGACAGAGATACAGGCAGAGGGAGAAGCAGTTCCATGACGGGAGCCTGATGCGGGACTCGATCTCAGGACTCCAGCATCACGCCCTGAGCCAAAGGCAGGCACCAAACCACTGAGCCACCCAGGGATCCCAAGAGGCTTCTTTAATCGGGGAAGTAAAGTATATTTTGAACAATAATCCCATTTCTAGAATACATAGAAAACCAGGGTTTAAAAGATGGAGACAATCCAAATGTCCATCAGCTGATGAATGGGTGAACAAAATGTGGTTGTCCATTCAATAAAATATTATTCAGTCACAAAAAAGCAATGAAGTGCTGATATATCTATAACGTCGATGAACTTTAAAGACATTCTAAAGAAAAGAAGACAGTCACAAAAGACCACATATTGTATGGTTCACTTTATATGGAATGTCCAGAATAGGCAAACCCATAGAGATAGAAAGTAGATTAATGGTTTAAGGCTGTGAGTGGGGAATTTACAAGATGGGGCAGAGAGGGTTTTGGTAACTAAAGGGTACAGGATTTCTCTTTTTGGTGATGAAAATGTTCTAAAATTGACTGGTAGTGAGTGTACAAACCTATGAGTATACTAAAAACTCAACTATATACTTTAAATAGGAGAATTGTATCATGTGAATTGTATCTCAATTTTTAAAAAGCTGTTCCTTTAAAAAAAATAGAGCTTTGTTTAAACAATAATGTTAGTTAGGATACTGCTTTAAATGTTACAGCAGAAACACTTAAATATAGTGGCTTAAACTAGATCACAGCAGTCAAAGCAGATAGAGTGGCTTGACAATATTGGGCCCCCAGGCTCTTGTACCTTCTCATCCTGCCATTCTCAACATATCTTCCATCTTATGGCCCCAGATGGTGGCTCCAGCTTCCACCATCTTGTCCTTGTTCAGGTAGCAGGAGAAGAGAAACCCAGGAAGGAAAGGTCACATGTGTTTCCTAAGGCTTGACCTAAAAATAATACACGATTAATCAGAACCTAATCACATATTACTCTCAAGTGCAAGGGCGTTTGGGAAATGTAGTCTTTAGCTGGGTGCCCACACACCCAGCCAAAAATCTAAGGTTCTGTTCCTTAAGATAGAAGGAATCTGGGGTAGGGGACGAGGGGTGGAGTTGGGGGGGATATGCCTGGGTGGCTCAGTCAGTTAGGTATCTGCCTTTGGCTTGGGTCATGATCTCAGGGTCCCGGGATCAAGCCCTGTATGGGACTCCCTGCTCAGCAGAAAGCCTGCTTCTCCCTCTCCTCTCTGTTCATGCTCTCTCTCACTATCTCTGTCACTCTCTCTCTCTCCAATAAAATGAATAAATTTTAAAAAAAGAAAAAAAAGGAAGGAGCATCAGGTTATTGAAGACAATGGTATTATTTGCTGCCGTGGTCTTTTCCCAAAAGGCTTGTCTTTACCGAAGCTATCAAATACACCAATGTTCTGGTACCCTTTTTTTTGCGTCAGAAAGACTCCAGGAACTTGCTTACTAGTTTTAGTGACTCAGTATTACTGAAAGACAAGTCACATTTTCTTCCCTGGGCTTGTTTATTTCTCCCTAGTTGGGTTGGAAAAGCAACTACAAAAACCTTTCTTCCCTGTAGTAAGAGCTAATTTGCAGATCCTATGTGGTATAGGTGGCTCGTACCTAGTTCCATGTCAGCCCTTAATTGCGTCTGCTCAACTGTCATACACTCTGTGCTTTCAGACCAGGGACTCAGTGGCCCCCACACTGAAGCAGTGGGTTCAGTTGGTCGTCTCATCCTGTGGAGAACACCTTCCCACAGAGTCCAGGCTGGCTGCTGCGGAAGCCCTCACCAGCACCACACCGTTCTTGCTTACCAGCCCCCATCCCGTTCTTGGTAAGTGCTCTGGGCTAGGGGAAGCCCGTTGCACCAAATGAGTTAAAAGTGTGAATAGACACTCCAGAGTAGAAAAGAAGGGAAGATGAAACTGACCCATGTGCACCATACTTTTGCATCTTTCACACGTGTTCCCCCCACCCTCCTAACTCCTCATTTTTCACTAAGAGCCTCTTAACCAGCCTCTTTCTTTCAGCCTTGCCCCCAAAGCCATTCTCCTTATGCTTCCAAAAGCTTGTGTGGTCTTTCCAAAATACAGAACTGATCGTTTCACTCCACTTCTTAAAGCCGTTGAGTGGGTTCCCATTGCCTTCAAGATAAAATCTAAATACCCTTCCAAATCTAAATCTAGATTTTAGATTTAAAATCTAAATACCCTCCTCAGCCCTCCCTGCTCATCAGCCACATTCCCCAACACAGGCTCCATACATCATTGGCAGGGAACAGTCCTTGAGACAAACTGCTGCTTGAATGACTTCTGTTTGTCTTTCAAGACTCAGCCTAACTGTCATCTCTTCCAGGAAGCCTGATGCAGTGATCTTGGTGAGAAAGGAATGGTCAGGGTGAAGCCAGGGCATTGAGGAGGAAGAAAGGACAGGCTCAAGGAGTGTTTAGGAAGTAACTCAACAGGACTCCATAGAGGTTAATGTGAATGGAAGATTCAAAGAATAAGAATGAGCCACAGTCCCAGCATCCATGGAGCTGTCAGTGTAGTTGTGGAGAAAGGAAATAATTGTTTTTTTAGATGGTGAGATTCAGATTTTAAGCCAGCACAGTTCAGACCAGTGAAATGTCTCATCCCTGGATCTCCCTGGGAAACAAAGTTGTCTTTGATAATCCTTTTAATTCTTTCTTCTAAGTGACTTCCAGGCATTTTTCTTAGACCCAAAGGAGGACTGGAAGGGGCCTTCATTGATGGTGATTTTTTTTTAAGATTTTATTTATTTATTCATGAGAATACACAGAAAGGAGAGAGAGAGAGAGTCAGAGACATAGGCAGAGGGAGAAGCAGGCTCCACGCAGGGAGCCTGACATGGGACTTGATCCCAGGTCTCCAGGATCAGGCCCTGGGCTGAAGGCGGCGCTAAACCGCTGAGCCACCTGGGCTGCCCCATTGATGGTGATTTAATCATCAGACCCAGAGGAATAAGAAAAAAAAACTTCACCAAAAGTTTTGATGAAGCTTCTCCAATTAGTATATCATTTACAGCATTTTCTGGGTGACTCTGGATACTGTAATGCTAGCTCATATCAGGCAAAATGTATGTAGAATAATCTAGAATGCTGAGTGAAATATACTAGTTAAAAGCCATGGTTCATAATTAATTTCTGGAACCGGTTATAGCATTATAGGTAATGAGGAAGAAGGCCGGTGGTGGTGATGGCTATAAGAGCATGACAAATAGGTACAGAACTGAGAGACAACAGACATGAAAGTGCATGGGGACAAGTTAAGGACAGAGCAGTCATTTAAGGAAAAAGAAAATTTGAAATGGACTAAAGAAAGAAGACTGAAGATCTCAGTGGGGATAAATGACCAAGCTTTAAAGAAGCAAATATTAAGAAAGGAAAATATTAAACCCTAAAGAACCATTAGAATGGATAGATTCTGAAAGACTGCGTAAAATTTAAAGCCAGATTTAAAACAGAGAAGAGAGAACAAAACCCCAGAGAGAACGTTGCTGTTCTTGGTATGACTAACGCCCTGTAAACTCTGCTACCAGGTTCTCTGCAGGCAGATGAGAGAGAGGGTAGTCGGGTAGTCTAAGGAGACTTCGTAGGACAGGGTAGGTACCCCATCGAAAGGTTAGGGATGATGGAGTGATGGTTTCCTTTGGCTTACCCACTGTGACTCTGCCCAAGCCTGGGCCCACCCCCTGGACAGCACATACCCTTTCCATGAGGCACAGCCACACGTTTCCATCCCTGACCTCTCCTTGTCGTGTGTCCTTGGTGTTCCTTGCTATTGCTCAGGAACAAATACTATCTTTTCCTCTCCCATTGTCCATAGCAGCACCTGGCGCAGGGACCACACAGAGTTCCTGCCCAAGGAACTCTGGTGGTCAGATAGCAGGCCCCACACAGACTCGTCCCAGGCTATCATGGATGATTCCCTGCCCTTTTCAGTTCTTACCACCACCACCTCAAAGTATAATCTTTTTTTTTTTTAAGATTTTATTTATTTATTCATGAGAGACATAGAGAGAGAGGCAGAAACATGAGAAGAGGGAGAAGCAGGCTCCCCACAGGGAGCCCGATGTGGGACTCAATCCTGGGACTCCAGGATCACCCCCTGAGCTGAAGGCAGATGCTCAACCACTGAGCCACTCAGGGGTCCCCCCAAAGTATAATCTTGATTGAAACTTTGCTTTCAGAATTTATAAGCTCCAGCAGTCACTCAAAGCAACACTGGGCTAGTTTCCCCAAAGCATTCTTGATGCATAAAATTTCATTCCTGAGAATCATGAGTCATTGTGGACAGCTGGGGCCAGGGCCTTAGTCAGCCGTGCCGCACCTTCTGGGGGGCCTTGCCTTGGGCTGCTTGCCTCCAGAAGCCTTCCTCCTCAAAAAGACAGACATTTCCAAACTGCCCCCTTAGGGCCCTCTCTCTTCCGTGTTTATCCGACTGCCAAGTCTTCCTTTCTTGAAATATCCAGGAAGAAAAGAATGGCTGTTGCTCATTAAATACTGCTGTCTTCCACCATGGATTTAAAGCACTATTTGTACCTGCTTATAAGTTGAACCATAGGTCATTTGAATCCCTTTTGGTCTTCTTAGGTTTGCAGGATACACTTGCTCTCTGGAGATGTGTCCTCACCCTCCTGCAGAGTGAGGAGCAAGCTGTCAGAGATGCAGCCACGGGAACGGTAGTGACCGCAATGTCACAAGAAAACACCTGCCGATCAACAGGTACCTCATTCTTACCCTTTTGCAGCAGCTTACTGCTCCCAGACAGAAGTTGGCATACTTTTTCCGTAAGTAGCCAGAGAGTGGATATTTTAGCCTTTGGTGGCCATTTGGTTTCTGTCTCAACTCTGCTGTTTTGATGGGAAAGCAGCCCTAAACAACAGATAAACGTGTGGGCATGACTGTGTTCCAGTAAAACTTTACTTACAGAAATAGGCTGCTGCCCAGATTTGCTGACCCCTGCTCTAAGACATCATAGAGAAAAATTGTCTTCAAAGACAGAAATCTAGTAGGCAGTGCTTTTTACTAGTTACATTGTCTTTTTTTTTTTTTTTTTTTTTTTTTTTGCCATCCTTTTTAAATAAGGCTAAGTCCTGATTATCTGTGTGGTTACATAACCTGGGAATCAAAGCTCCATCATTTTGTACTTCTATTAATTTTTGCCTGTGATAAAAACAGATGCGTGTGAGACAAGTTAACTTGGAGTAGAAGCAAGGTCACACCTCTGGACAAGTGGCCAGCTGGGAGGGTGACTGCCCTGGTGGACTTGGATTCCCTTCACTAGGGTTGTCTCAAAAGATCTCTGGGTCAGCCATCCCAAGAAGCAAGAACACCATTTGGAGGCAAGAGATCACAGGCCTCTGTAAACAAAGAAGTTTACCTTGATAGCAGAATGGGAAAGGGAATAGCCATATAGGGTTTGTAACGAACTCTGGGCTCCTCATCCCAGTGGTTGGGGATCTTGGGGGCTTCCCTTGGAATATGAACTTCCTTGTACCAGAGTCTTCTGTTGTAGTGGCATATATGGGAGAAGCTGGTTTTTTAATAATCTCTTTGTGATGCTGCTCCAGAGCACATTTGATCAGGACCAGCTTTGCCTCTCAGTGGGAAGACACAGTTTGATCTGGTAGTGATGTGCAAGCTGCCCTCTCCTCACCCCTTTCTCACGCTGTCAGAGTTCCTGGGTATGTAATTCTGCCATTAGTGATTCATTCCTTTTTCCTACTGTGTGTTTCCCTTAGAAGGACACACAGAGCATCCAGCAAGTGCTCAGTAAATATTTGGTGGAGTATAATACTCACCAGATCTCTCTAGGACCCTCTCCACCTAAAATGGGAACGGTTATTACATCCTGGAACTCATCAGTGGACTTACTCCTTCCTAATCTTGATAACTGTTCTCTGACTATTTTTACTTCTTTCAGAATTTCTCCCAAGTTCATCTAGAGTAAAAGTGTATTACCACAGTCTTCCTCCTATTAGTTTGAATTTTTCCTCAAGAAATACAAACCAATAATTATATATTGAGTGCCTTTCACACGTAAAAATCCATGTGTAAAGCCTCTGCAGGAAGAATAAATGTAAAAGACTACCTATTTTTGTATTCCTCGCCTTGGCCCATAAAAAGAGATATGAAAAAGACAAGAATTCTATAATAATTAAATGTGGTATGCTACCTTGGACCAGGTCCTGTGCTAGAGGGATGAAAAGCCGTACAGGAAATTTCTAGAAGAACTGACAATATTGAAATATTGTCTGTAGATTAAAATCAATGTTAAATTTCCTGTATTTGATAACTGTACTGTGGTTTTGTAAGAAAATATTTTGTTCTTAGGAAATCTACAACAGCAATATTAAGGCATAAAAGAGGCACGACACCTGCTACATACTCTCAGATGGTTCAGGGAAAAAAATTGTGTGTGCATGTAAATAGTGAGCACAGATATGGGGTTACTATACTTGCATCTTTTCTGTATATTTGAAATTACTTAGGAATAAAATGTTTTTTAAAATATCCAGTTCCACAACTTGAAAACACCAACACAGCATATACTGCTAGACCATCTGACTGGTTTACCTACAATACAGCCCCTGTGGTGACTCCTTTCCCCTAAGTTATATGAAAGCATCCTACCCACCCACTCCCTCCGTTTTGTTTTGTTTTTTGTTTTTTGTTTTTTGTTTTACTCATTTTGAGTGAATTTTTGAATCCAAAAAAATCAGACCCAAGCCAGATTCCTCAAAGGTCTCAGCAACATAATATCACTGTGTGGGGACACTCGCTCACCACTTTCTCATGTGTTCCTTGTTCAGCCTGGCAGCAGTACTTAGACAGAACCTCTGTAATACAGCTTGGTTTTCTCAAGCAAAAAAATATATATCTTTCTGTTTGGAACTGACAAGTAGCTGAAGGCTGAGGATCACCCCTGATTTTTCGCTTTAGTCAGAAGTTCAGCCAGCTAATTCAGGAGAACAATATTGTCTTGTTTTGACATTTCTTAAGGATATCAAGTGGCTGATGGTAACTTTTCTTATTCCTTCAGCATGCAGGGATCTTGTAGACTACACTACTAATGGTTTGCTCTGTGGTGTCCAAAGTTAATCATCACTATTGAGTCTTGAATGGCTTGAAAACACATGTCCTTAGTTTTGTCCCCAAGTCAATGGTTTAATGAATGTCACAGTATAATATTATTAAATCATGGCAATATTTAATGTTTTCTTTGAGAAGATTAAATATTGTAAATAATAACAACAATAATTCTCACTTTACCTCCTAAGAATAAAGTAAAACACAAGGACTCCCTGCCTCTGAGACCCCATCCTATAAATGAGGGCTAGACGTGGTCCGAGAGCTTTGCACGTACACTATCGAGTAGTGAGTGTGCTGGGTGCACAGGGATATGCAAGGTGCATCTTGACTGTGTGGTCTAGGGAGGTCCCTGAGAGTGGGGCTGGCCCAAAAGACAGGGTAAATGGGACCCAGAGGGGAGCTTTACAATGCAGAAGAAGATAGAGCCAGAACTTGGGAGAGTCGGGGAGAGCTTGGGAGCCGACTAGGGGGCCACATGGCCAGAACACAGGCAGAGGCCAGGGGAGTGGGGTGGAAGAGAAAGCACGCTCTCTTAGGATGATTCTGAACGCCAAGTTAAGGGTCTCCTTCTATAGGTGATAGGAGGCTGGAGAGGGCTCTAAAGTGGGGAGCAGTGTTGCCAGTGGCATGTCTGAGGAGCTTTTTCTAGCAGCCATGTGCCAGGGGACCTGGGCTGGGGTCCGGGAGGGAGGCCAGCTGGGAGCAGGTAGCAAAGATCCTCCTGAGCCGCTGTCGGTGGAGATGGGAGGGGAGAGCATGGCAGGTCGACTGCTGGTGCTGGCAGGAGTGGGTGAGAAGGGAAAGCAGAGAGGGCTCTGGGGCCTCAAACCTGTGAGGTGACCCTGGAGAAACACCCGGATGCGCCTCTGGCACTGACAGAGCAGTTGAGCCGTCACCTCCCAGGAAGTGAAACTACCAGGAATTGGGAAGGGGACGGAGACTACAAGACTCTGTGATCTGGGACAGAGTATTCCTCAGGCCGTGGGGAGATGGGTGATGGAAACTGAGAGGGCAAGAGGGGGCCTTTACCTGCTGCAGGAACAGCTCGGCCCTGCCCTGTCCGGCACACCTCGCAGTTATCCTGGGAGCCCCAGTGCGGGTTCTGGAAGGCACAGGAGAGGCAAGTGCTAAACCAGTCATTCAGACCGCATCCCTAGCTTGTCACTTTGCCCACGGCTGGCTTCAGGTGTAGATTTGTGGCATCTGTTGGTTAATGATCCTGGGAGGCCTGGTGAAAATAACCCCATGCTTCATCCCGCATGGTCACCTGGAAAGTGAAACGCACAGCCGGTCAACAACTCTCTGAGTGCCCCCGGGGAGCCCAGCTTTGCAAGCATGACCTAAGGAAGCCCCAGCAGCACCACCCTCTCTAGCTCCCTACTCCTAGATCAGCCACCGAGTGCTCTGAGAGGGACGGTGGAAATGGCGTTTCTGGACTCAGGAAGAAGGGATTGAAACTTGCAGGTAGGACAAGAAAAGGTATGGGCAGGGCTCCAGGTGAGGCTCCATCTTCTCCTTACCCTGCTTGGACCCCTACTTCCAGCCTTGGAATGCTCTGGAAAGAGCTGCAGTTTCCAGAGCAGGAGACACTGAAGGCCATCAGCTCTGCGGCTCCTGCCTCCCTGGGCTCCCCGCTCTTGCCAGAGCAGCTCACTCATGCTGGTCCCGTTCACATCAGGATTTCATGTTGGATTCCACTTGAACAGAGCTTCCGTTGGGTGTGAGGAGCAGAGGGACCAACCTGGACAGTATTTACACTTAACTCACTAAATTTGTGTGATTCTCGAGTTAGGCAGAGTTCTGGGTGAGAGCAACAGGGAGAAATTTGAAGGGCTTCCAGACCCCATACCCATTTCAGTATTTAGGTTCAAAAAGAATGACTTCTGGGTAGCAATTTCTCACGTAAAAAGTATAAAGGACTTTTAAGAAAGAGAGATGGACAGGCGCGCGCACACACACACACAGGAAAAGAGAAGCAAGCCTACCTGCACAAGCACAGCTGGTTGTTCTTTTCCTTGGAGGCCTGGCTCCGAGTAATTCCAATCCCTCTCTCTCACCAGGCCTCTTCCCCACAAAAAATCATGTAAAACTTCTGCTCATCCTTTGTAGTGACACCTTAAATCCCACCTCCACCACCCTAGCTTCCCAGGATCTCCACTTCTCTGAACCCCTGCTGTCTTTGCCTCACCCCACATCGCCCTTCATTGTCTACTTTCTTAGTATTTTCCTTTTCATGTGCTTTATGTAGCTTTGTCTTCTCAACCAGCCCCCGAGCTAGATATTCTCCTGTTACATACACTGTGGGTGCTCAATTTGTGTTGATGGACTGCCTTTTGACCACAGTAGGCTGCCTAACAGTCAGGAACTGCCTGGTCAGTCTTGAGATCCTGAGGACATTAGTGCCCTCTGAACCGAGAGAGTGCTCCAGAACAGGCAGCCTGACCCTCTGTGCGAGAATCCGCTCCAGGGGCAACTGGAGCAGCAGTGCTAAGTGACCCACTGCCCAGGTCTTGCACGCTAAGAGCTGGCCGCCCTGTAGCGCTCAGCTCTTCCTCACCCTTACCTCTCAGGTCTGGGCCTCAGGCTGCGGGGCCAGGGAGCAGCAGGAGAGACACAACAGGAGTCTCTGTGCTTGGCATGGGGAGCCCTGGAGATTCCAGAGTAACAGCATAGCTTAGCAGGGAGGTGAAAGAGCAGACCAGGAACAGAAGGTAAAAAAGTGAGAGTCAGAGGTGAGAAGATGGGGCCGTAGGCCGGTGGCTTTGTGGGAAGAATTGCAAGTCATCTAGCCTAGGGCATGGTGAAGAACAAAAGACCCAACATCTGCCCAGTTTCCCCCAAACTGTATTCCTCCCCCCGTACCCATGCCCCTACCTCCTCGCACACATGCACACGTGCACGGTTGCTACCCACACAGAGCCCGAGAGACAGCACAACAGCACCAACATATCTCACAGGCTCCAACCCTTGAGCAAGCAGGGAGGGAGGCCGGGTCACGTTGACATTACACAGCAGCCCCACGGCAACGCCCGGTCAGCAAAGCCCCGGAGCTGTGGGGCTTCGGCTGAGTCACAGGCAGCTCCACCCCCAGAACTTCTAGGACTACACACCAAGGCCTCCAGCCCACCCAGCCACACGCCCAGGAGAGGGGTGGGGGCGTGGAGGCCTGTGCTATTTTCAATTCCCAGGTGGTCCTGGAAGAAGAGCCCTCAGAGTCTGGCCTCCCTCCTCCCTCTGCCTCCCTATAGGTTCTTCCCTGACCTGCTCACATGTGCTGTCCCCACAGTGTCTCCTCCGTGCTGTGGTGCCAGAGCCTGGCCCCAAACGCAGATTTAGAGGGCTTTCAAGCCCCTTGAGGGTAACCTGAGGTGTATATACCAAGTACATTTTCCTGGAGAAAATGATCCAGATAAGATAACCACCGCACTAGAATGAGCCTTCACACCTTCCAGGCCTGACCTGCCTCCATCATTTCTTTTTGCCTGTTCTTAAACTCCGAATTGTTTTCTCAGTTCCTCCATCACACCTACCTAGATACAGCTTTTTCTCTTAGTATTTAAGTACGAAGCCGAAAGTGGTGACATCAAGCATATTCGTTTAAGAAATAGTTACAAATTGCCTGTCCTCCAGGCTTCCCTTCTTTCTCAGAATAAAAGCCACCTCCTAAAGTAACATAAAGCCATACCTGACCTCACCCCTGCCCTTCTCCACCCTCATCTGCTACACTCTCTCCCTCTCTTTCTTTCTGCTCCAGCCACCCAGCCTCAGGTCCTTTGCACTAGCCACTCCCTCTGCTTGGAATGGTCTTCCCTGGTCCCACACAGCTAACCTCCTTCCTGTCATTTCAATCTCTGCTTCAGTGTCATCTCCACCGAGAGCCTGCCTTGACAAGCCAGTTTAGAGTACCCACCCAGTCGTCTGCTGGTTTAACTCTCTGCTTAGTCCTTTCACTGTCTTATTTTACTATTTATTTACTTTGTTCTTTGTCTCCCCCTACCAGAATAAAAGTTCCAAGAGGGCAAGATTTTTGTCTCTTCTGCTTGCTGCTATATTCCCAGAACCTGGCACATAATAGATGCTGGGGGGGGGGGGGGGGATCACTATTGAACAATCAGTTGAATAAAGGAATGGAGGAATGCGCCCATCACAGTAATTAAACACAGTAAAAAGATCAGTGATTTTAGAAGCAACCGAAGGCGAGGGAGGCAGGGCTCTTTGAATTCTCTTTGTTGTGAAATGGCCTGGAGGTGGCGGATCCTTGTTACTGCAGACCCAGTTGGCTACCTTAGGCCCCACGTCTTCCCAGAGACAGTAACTCAACAAGGAACTGATTGAGCACCTGCTAAGGCAAGACCACAGTGGTAAAGCCTGGACTAACTGTCCCCTCCCTCGCCTTTTCATTTCTGTCTCCCGCTAGATGGAATTTCTTGAGCAAGAATTCCATCCGTAGTAGCCCACTGGGCTGGGACGTGGCCAGCCAGGGGAAAATTCCAGTTGATCCTCAGGCCCCGGCCAGGAGACCGGGCCTGCGCCAAATGGATCCACCTGGAAGACCTAGAGCTGGTGGCGGCAGCCCTGAGGATGGAGGCCCCTTCATCCTGGGGCCTCTTGCAGTAGTCTCCTCCCCATTCTGAGTAGGCCAGCGGCAGGGGTGGGGAGATGGAGAACATCACCCAGCAGGCACTCTGGCTTCTTTCAATTCTCACAGCCACTCAGAGATATGTTACTTTGCCTCCATTTTAAATACGAATCAGCTAAAGGTCAGAGTTGAAGCAGTGGACCCCAGGCCCTGCGGAGAGAAGTAGTGAGCAGCGATAGAGCTCAGGTTCCATAGGGACAAAGGCCTTGCACATTCACTATTTCCTCTGACACAGGAAGGGGACTCTGAACCCAGCCCTCTAGGTTTGGAGCCAAGGAGTTAACTGAAGAGGGATGCTGAAGGGCTTCTAAATTCACTGTTGGGTTTGAAAGGAAGGCACTAAAATCAACCCAGGCAAATGGCTTGGGGATCCTGGAGCTCAGATAGAGCTTATCCCGGGGAAGGCAGTAGGAGTTGGGGCAGCACGGGTGGATGGCTGCAGTGGGAGGTGGCGGGAGGTCCACCATCAAGGTTGATTTGTTCCCATTTCCCAATCCCCTTCCTAAAGGATGGGGATCACAGGACCTGAAGGGTTTAGATGTAGAAACCAAAGGCCAGGGAAGATAAATGATTGTCCCAGTGTTACATAAGTAGTGGGGGAAAAGGTCTAAATTGACACAGACCCTCCCCCACCCTCCCGAGACAGAGCAGCTCTTCTCTACTGCTCCCCTGGCCTCAACTTACAGAAGTGACAGAAATGTAGGGGCGCCCCTGAGAATACTCTGGACTCTTGGGATGGGGCCAAGGGGTGAAGTCGGAGCTGTGGGGTAGGGGCAGAGGAGAGCAAACACTGCCTTGGAGAGAGGGCCTGGAGGAACTCCAGCATCACAGGGCTGGGAAGAACAGAGTGAAACCAGGCATCTCCCAGCAATAAAACCACACCCTGTGGTGAGCCCTGACACTCCACAGCCTTGCTCTCTCTGGGGCCCTGCTCTTAGGGCCTCTGGGTGCTCATCCATAGTGCCAATAGTGTTCCAGGGGAGGAAACACAACAAGCTGGGAATTGTGATTCTAACTCCCAGGAGGACCTGTGGCACCAAGGAACTGATTGAGCACCTGCTAAGGCAAGGCCACAGTGGTAAAGCCTGGACTAGCTGTCCCCTCCCTCGCCTTTTCATTTCTGTCTCACACTAGATGGAATTTCTTAAGCAAGAATTCGACAGAGGGTGAAGGGAAGCAGCTGTTGGAGGAGGGAGCCTGTCAGGAGTATGTTCTCTCTTCTCCCGGTGCAGCCCCACTTACCTCTCACCAGACCACCTTCCCCCATCACCGTGTCCCTGAAAGCCTGGCCGTGACGTTCACCTGCGTCTTGGCAAGTGCGTCACTGGCAGCTGCCCCCGATGTGCAAAGACAGATGCTAACTAATGATACTGCCTTAAATCTGGGAGCGGGTTGCCATTGCCACTGAGTACCCTGACTGGGCCTGGTTGCTGGGGCAATGAGATTGTTTCCAGGGCCTCCCGGTTACTAAGCCCTAGAGAGACAACAACAGGCTCCTCTCGAGGAAATGAGGGTCAGTTTTGCATTATTTTGCCTCCACTCTTGCTGCTCCCGAAAGCCAAGCTTCCTGGGCCCAAGGTGACTGATCCCTGAGGGTGATGATCAGCCCACAGTTCTCTGGCACTGACGTGTTTGGTCAGGACAAGCCCAGTGCCCGGTGATCTTCATTCTCCTGCCCCAGCCTCACAGAGAATCTCTGTGCTTTCCTCTTCCGACCTCAGGAGCCTCTACTTTCCTCAGCTAGGCCACACCAGGACTCAGGATTCCTCTTCTGACTATTGTGAACCATCTCCCTTCTGGAACCTAAGCCAATCTCAGGAGTTAGGATCACCTCTTTGTCGGGATGACCAGATGGGTCCCCATCTTCATTCATCCCTGGACTGGCCAGCCGCATTCACCTCCCACCCCAGCTCCTTGGAGAATGCCTTCCCTGAGCAATCCCTCCACACCTTTCATCTACACATAGCCATGCACATGACCCCTTTTCCCACCCAAGTCCACTCACCTGCAGACTGGCCAGAGGATGACCTTCTTCCTCCGGTCTCCAAAACAAATGAGTTCAAGTCTGCACTGTGATAACATAACTGCCCAAAAAAGTATATGTGGGCCCTGTAGTAGCCTCTCATGCTTCAGCATCCTGCTGTTATCCCAAGAGCTGTGAAAAGTAACATTGGAGCCTGGAAAGCCCTCATGCTGCCCATGAAACCTCCCAAGTTCTGTTCTCAAGTGTCTGAGCTTGATCACCCAGGCTTCCTTGATCTCAACAGCCCTCCTTTGTTGTTTTTGTTTGTTTGTTTGTTTAAGATTTTATTTATTTATTCATGAGACAGAGAGAGACAGAGACAGGCAGAGGGAGAAGCAGGTTCCAACGCAGGGAGCCCAATGTGGGACTCGATCCCAGGACTCCAGGATCACACCCGCTGGGCTGAAGGTAGGTGCTAAACCGCTGAGCCACCCAGGGATCCCCCAATGGCCCTCCTTTGACTACAGGAATCCACATGCCAAAAGGTCGTGTAGGCAGAACAAAATGGGAGGTGGCTCTGGTGGTGACAGGGCTTCACAGGGTGTATTTTTACTGTACACATGGAGCGTGTGTGAGTGTGTGTGTGTGTGTGTGTGTACATTTGGGTACACGTGTGAGCTGGTGTGTTGTAAATCAGGACTCCTTTCAACGTGGCTCTCTGTAAAGAGGACACAGAAGCAGTTTGGACATGAACATGTACACTGATGTCATGAGAAGAATGAGATTGTAGGGGATATGCTTTGACCAGGTCACGCCTACATCATCTAAATGAGTGGGAAATCCTCATGTAGTTCTGTAATCCAGGTTTTCAAAAGTGGTTTCTTGTGAAGTTGGTCTACAGGAGTGGAGAGCATCAAGTGAGGATCTGAGACAAATGTTGGCACTGACTGCAGCTTGCCTCCACCCACGCCCCTGCCCCATTTCCCTCTCCACCCACCCCTACCTCCAGCCAAAGTACTCAAGTTAGTAAAGGACAACCAAGGATCTTACTTCAGGGCATATCTTGAGACAGACTTTCTGAAGTATTTTCTTGGGATCTCAAGCATGAAGCAACTGGTGTTCTAGTCAGGGTATAGATTTGGCACCTGTAACAGAGACCCAAGGTAAAAGTGGTGTATACATGCATGCCTGGGTGGCTTAGTCAGTTAAGTGTCTGCCTTTGGCTTGGGTCATGATCCCCATGTCAGGCTCCCTCTCCCTCTGCGGCTGCCCCTGCTTGTGCGCCCTCTCTCTCTCTCTCAAGTAAATCTTTTTTTTTTTTTTAAGTGGCTTAAACAAGTTAGCTTATTTCACTCTCCTCACATAAAAGGCTCATGGGTCACCTAGGTGACTCAGTCAGTTAAGCATCCGATCTTGGTTACAGCTCAAGTCATGATCTCAGGGTCGTGAGATCAAGCCCCACATTGGGCTCCATGCTCAGCTTGGAGCCTACTTAAGATTCTTTCCTCCTTCTGCCCCGTTCACCCCCACCCTCTACTCATGCACCTAGTTGCACATGTGCATGCTCTTTCCCATTCTCTCTCTCTCTCTCAAAAAAAAGGGGGGGCTCAGTATGCTGCTGTAATGGTCTACAATCACCAGGGGACCCCCCCCCACTTCTTTCTTGGTGTTTGGCTGCTTTTAGTAGGCACCATTCTGCTCATGATCCAAGGTAGCAGTTGCCATCCCACTGCATATCCACAGTCCAATGAGTGGGGAGGAGGGAAAGGATAGCCCACCTGGACATTATAAACACCACATCCAGAGGTGTCTCATCATCCAGGACTTAGTCATGTGTCACATGGTTCAGCGAAGGAGGCTCACAAATGTGCATTAAGTGGACATGTATAGAGGTAAAGAGTCTATTTGTGTAAGGAGGGAAGAATGGATTTGGGGAGATAGGACCTTCACTTCTCGCCCTTTCTGATCTTCTTATTTTCACACAGGTACTAATTATTAAGTTCCTGGAAAGTTCTGACTGCTTGCTAACAGCTGAGGACACAGATGAATGAGATAGAGCCTCTGGCCTTAACTTTTGGGCCTCTGCCCTCTTGGGTGTTATTCCATCTAAAGTCAATAGGTTTCCCTGTATTGGCATCCATATTTTTTTAAGTAACTCCTGTGACCATTTTATAAGAAAAGGCAGCAATTAGTAATCAACAATAAGGATTTTCATCTCAGTTTTTTCACCAGCTTGACAAGTTTAGGTGTGGGCAGCCCCGGTGGCGCAGCGGTTTGGTGCCGCCTGCAGCCCAGGGCGTGATCCTGGAGACCCTGGATCGAGTCCCACATCGGACTCTCTGCATGGAGCCTGCTTCTGTCTCTGCCTCTCTCTCTCTCTCTTTGCATCTCTATGAATAAATAAATAAAATCTTTTAAAAAAAAAGACAAGTTTAGTTGCTTATCCACATTACATTTCTTAGGACCACACACATCAACTAAAATGCCAAAAAAAAACAAACAAACAAAAAACTTTTTTAGAAAACAAGACAGCAGGTTTTGCAATTGCATTACCCATAGCCAGAATTTACTAGAAAGCTATCTCTTTAATGGAGATGTGGGGGAGACCACACTTAGAAGAGACCCAAGAACAGGAACATGGAGGAGAGAGCCTAGAGGCCATCTCTTCCTGCACGTTCCCTGTCTGCTTTCACCCATATGGCCTTGTGCCTGGTGTGTCATCGACCTACATAAATGTGGCTGTTTCCACAAGGTCCAGCCCCCAGGCCCTCCTTTTACACAAAGCCTCCGGGCCTTTGTTTCTCTCTCTCTCTCTCTCTCTCTCTGTCAGATCCACACTGTTTAGCTCTTACATTGTTTCTTGGTTAGGATCCCACCCACACTGTAAGCTTTTTAAGGGCTGGATCTCCATCTCAGTGAAGCTGCGTGTGTTAAATTCTTGAGTAGCTCACATCAGGCTGACATATTGCTCTAGCAGCATGGTTTTTGGAGATGAATGTGCACATGGGGGTTGAGGTGAGCAGCTGTCTTTGGGTGAGAGGCTCCTGCCCATCCTCAAAGTGAGCCCCAGGATGCCCAGTGATCCATGCTGGGTCTTCAGAGTCAGGCTAAATTGGGATGGGGTGGGGGCACCTGGGTGGCTCGGTCGGTTAAGTGTCTGACTCTTGATCTCAGCTCAGGTCTTGATCTCAGGGTTGTAAGTTCAAGCCTCATATTGGGCTCCACGCTGGCATCAAGCCTACTTTTTAAAATAATAAATTAATTAGAATGGGTTGGCAAGGGCTCCCCAAGCAATGCAGTCCCATTATGCCAGAAAATGAAATTCGCCTCTTCTTTTAAAAGCCAGACATAGAACATAGTGGTTCTGCCTCAAAGTCTCAAGTGTGTTAATTTGTTTCAAAGTAAAAGAAAAAAAAATCATATTCGTGCCTCCTCCTCCTTAATCTGTTCCAAATGAGAGCTTCAAGAAGGCAAACTCCCCAGAATTTTCTCTGTTAAGCAAATTGATTTCTGCTGTGGAGAGAAGCTGGGATGGGGAATGGAGGTAGGAAAATATATGGAACCTGACATAAAAGATTTGGTTTTTGTTTGGAGAAGGATTTGGGTTGTTTTCAGGTTTTGAGTTACAGCTTGGGTGTGTTTGAAGAAGCAGAAGTGAGTGGCACCTCGACCCACAGCCTTTGTGGGCTTTTCATTCAGCTCCTCCTGCCTGGGCCGGTCCCTGTGAAAGATGCCTTGCTTGGCAGGCTGGCCAGGAAATCTTCCTTCATAAATAACTCCCCAGGGGAGACAGGAGTGATAACAGACGTTCTAAGTGGGAGCCACGCTGCCTTCAGCACTTACAAAAGTGTGCGCAAGTCTGGCCCTGGATTTCTCCTTGCCAAGGCGAGGGAGCCCTCTTCAAGTGTTCAATTTGGTTACTCTCGTTCTATTATTTCTCTAACCTCTCTAACCAGCAGGGAGGCTGAGGCTCTGCTTGTGAGTTCTGTTTTTATTTTTCACACTCTATTTTTATACTTTGAAACTGTGGTCATAAAATATACGCTCAAAAATGTTGGCTCTGCACCCACAAGACACAGGAGGCTGTCCAGATGCAGTGTTGGGACTGCTCCCAGGAGGGCCCTGCCCCCACCCCTGGCCTCTTGGGGAGGGACTGGAGGGACAGGGGACAGCAGTTGCTCTAAGAGACTGGTCCAACAAGGAGCAGAACTCTGGCCAAGTGTTATAGATTTGACCCTGAAAAACTCTCAGGAATATTTTCCTGAAGGCTTCCCAAACTCACAATAAGAGGTCAGGACCCTTAGAAGCAGTGTCCTGTAAAGAGTTCATTCATCTCCATATGTACAGTTGTCCTGGCCCCCATCTTCCCTCGCCGTCCATGTAGAAGGTGTGTGTGGCATGGTTCTTCATAAAAACAATGCCAGCAAAGCAGTCTCGTTTGTTTCATTCACCATCATTTGCTGGAAATGGTTGTCGCGTTCATGTTGCTGTAGAACTTAGGAAACAGACATGAGAAACCTTTCCCAGTGCTCACCACCCCATGTTCTTCTCTGGCCTAATTCCAACCCCCCCCCCCCCATGATCTTTTCTCCTTCTCCCCCCCCCCCCCACCACCCTCCAGGCTCCTCTCTGTCCTTCCCTTCCTCCAACCGGAATAGATCTAGGAATCTCCTGACGTTTCCACCTTGGCTACAAACAGCGCTGGTTCTTTTTGAACAGATTCGTCCATAAATCTTAGATTGTTTTTCATCTTTGAAAAAGCCGCTTCTATCAGCAAGTCATTATTCACATGTAAGGGGCAGGGGAAAGTTCACCAAATTTCAAACTTCAGTTTCTTTTCACTCCATTTTACAACTTCTACTCCCCAGAAACCACAGAAATTTAAAAATATCAGTCCCAATAGGCAAAGTGCCCCCTGACATAGCCTGCAAGAACCAGGGCTGGCCACCTGGGAATGGGAGAAGGAGGGGAGGTTGGCCTAGATCAGAAATGGCTGGCTCAAACCCATGGGGGAGAATAATTGCCAAGTCTCAGAGAACTAAAAGCCCACTGTTCTCATTCTAGAGTGGTGGATTTGGTGGGCAGGGAGATTTGGGAAGATGAGTGACATTTATAAGGACAGGCTTAATGTAGCTGTTACTATAAATTAAAAAAAGGAATACAGCATAATATAGCTAATGGACTAAAATATACTCTAATTCCATCAGGAATCCATCCCATCCTCGTTGCAGATGAGAAGAAGGGAAAGAAAGGAGAGCAGTGAAGGGCTCTAGCCTACTCCCTTTGAAGGGGCCCTCCCAAAGTCCCACAGTGCACTTCGGCATACCTCTCCCTGGCTACAACTTAGTAACATGGTCCTGTTAAGCTGTAAGATGTGCAGAGGAATGTATTATTTTGGCCTGGGCACATCACCTAGAATTCCCTTACTAAGGAACAAAGGAGCACATTTAGCTACATGCCACATTGATACATGTGATACTAGCTAGAGCAGAGCTGAAGGAAGGGTCAGTTTGGACCAGATGAGAAGAGAGAGGAGGTGGGAGGAACAGAGAAACAGAGATTCCCAGTCAAAGGCCTGGCTCTTTTTTTTTTGTCTTTCTGCTTTGTCATCCTCAACATGTTGGCTTTTGACCTCATGCTTGTTCTCATGGTTACAAGACTGGTTGCACCTTCAGCCATCACTTCCAATATTCTAGGTAAGAAGAAGGAGGATAAAATTCTCTTATCTCAAGGTAATTTTCATCCAGGGAGAAAAAATGTCCTCTAAAGCCCATCTCTGTATGTCTCCTTGGCCAGGTCTGGGTAATGGCCATCTTAGCTACAAAGGTATGAGAAGGGGTGAGACACATCACCTGCAAGCGCACATGTCTCCCCCAGAACTAAATTGAACTTATGATAGCAAGGGAGAGGGAGTGGCTACTGGTGGACTACTAGGAGAGGTCTGAGTATGTGCCCAGGGAATGCCCTGACACGCCTAAGGAACTGTAGAAGTAGCCCTCAAAAGAAGTGGAGAATGGGCTGTGATGGAGGAAGAAGCAGAGCTAAACTGGAGAGGTGAAGGCCACATCAGGGTCCAAGAATGCCCTGCTAAGGACTTGGCTCTCTGTGGGAATCCAGGAGATCAATACACATCATCACCTAGAGGAGGGGAGGGGATGCGGTGCCCCCTAAAGCAGTGGTCCCACCCTCTAGGATGTACACAGGCCATCTGAGGATCTTGTGACGTGAGTTGGGGATTCAGTAGGTTTGGGGAAGGCATGAGATTCCACATCTCTTACCACCTCCAAGGTGATGTTAATGTAGCTGGTCAAGGGACCCAACTCAGAGTAGCAAGACCCTAAAGGAAATCTCTTCAGAAATAAATGCCCAGAGGTACCTGGCTGGCTCAGTCAGAGGAGCACATGACTCTTGACCTCAGGGTTGTGAGTTCGAGCCCCATGTTGGGTGTAGAGATTATGTAAGGATAGAGTCATGAAAGGAGGGAAGAGAGGGAGGGAGGAAGAAATGACCAAATATGTTTGTTAAACATTTTAATACATCTACTAATATCACTGGAATAGGAATTGAGACTCAAATATTAAAGGAAAAATGACAATAACTCTTACATTGAGCTTCTCCCAAAAAGGGTGGGGAGCAAAATCTGATGTATCTTTTGGGAGTCTTAATGTCTACAGGTAACAGAAAAGCCAAAACAGTGGAAGTTTCTCTCTCTCAAGTTTATGTAGTCCATAAGGAATCCAGGCTTATCAGGGGCTCTCAGTCATTAGCCCCAGGCCTAGGCTTCCCGTGTCTTTCTGCTTCCCTATCCTGACACGTGGCTTCTATTCTCAAGGGCACCTCTTGATCCCAGATGGCTGCTAGAAGCATTAGCCACCCCATCCTCATTGCTGATGAGAAGAAGGGAAAGAAAGGAGAGCAGTGAAGGGCTCCAGCCTACTCCCTTTGAAGGGGCCCTCCCAAAGTCCCACAGTGCACTTCAGCGTACCTCTCCCTGGCTACAACTTAGTAACATGGGCCTTTTAAGCTGTAAGATGTGCAGAGGAATGTATTATTTTGGCCTGGGCACATCACCTAGAATTCCCTTACTAAGGAACAAAGGAGCACATTTAGCTACATGCCACATTGATACAAGAGTTACACCTAAAATGACAAGGAGTGGTTGAAAATAAAGGGATGAACAAAACTATTCCAGGCGAATGACAACTAAAAGGGGTGGCAATAGTAATATTAGGCAGACTAAAATTTTAGACAAAAGAATAGAAAGAGGAAGGGGGGTAATTGGACCATGATAGTGATTAAAGGGTATGGTCAACAAAGAACATGTCACAGACATGAACCTTTTTACATTAGGTAAAAAATCTACCCACCCCCCCTCCAAAAACCACTGTAAGAAATATTAGGAAAAAATTGTTAACGTTATCACCGCAGTAGGATACTTTAACCCACCTTTCTCAGAATTTATGAGGCCAAGCAGACCAAACATAAATAAGGTTAAAAAGGACTCGAATGCCATATTTTAAAGCTTAAGTGTGTATAAAAAAATGTACTCTGTGGACAGAAAATAAGCATCCGTCTCAAATAGGTACAAAAAATATGCAAAAATTGATTATATTTCAAGCCCCTAAGAAAAATCTCAATTCCACAAGGTAGGAATCTTTAGGAATCTTTCTAGGCCACATTCTAACCAAACTGCAAGGAAACTAGACATTTGAAATAAAAATACAACAATAAAGTGCCATAATTCTTTATTTATACACAATCTAAAGAAGTTCTGCCAATGACAAAATAAAAATTAGAGACTCCTTTCACACCCCAAACAGATGAAAAGGGCTATCTGTATTTGAGCAGATGAACCTATCCTCAGAGGAAATGCTTGCACTGTCATGGACAAGTAAAGTGTCCTCCCTAAAAACAGGTAATTCTCTCAAAATCAGTTAAGTGAAGGTAGTGGAAATAGAGGCAAGAGATAAAAACCCAGCACTTCGTGGAATTAAAAACAGCCAAGAATGGTACACACAGGACAAAACACACTCTCCTTGCTAATGATAAAGAAACGCTGACCAACTAACAGCGCCCTGATTCCCCATGTCTTACTGGTTCGGCTGTAAATCGGTGCATTTTTGGAGGGAGCTTAATGGTATCTTAATGATATCTTTAGAGATTTTTAATGTTTTTGTCAATTGATTCCGGTAATTCCAGAGGAATATATCTTATGGAAATAAGTGGACGTGCGCAAAGATATATGTACAACTCAAAGGATTAAAGAAACATGATACATGCGTGTACCATGAGGCAGTTAAAAAAAAGAGTAGATCTATATGAACCGACATCCAAAGGTACCCTTGGCATATTGTTACCTGAAAAAAATAACTGTTATTATATATAAATATGTAATTTTTTCAAGCCTGGATGGCTGTATATCCTGAATTCAGTCTCTGGTGCCCACAGGGACCTGGCATAGGGCATAAATGGGTGAGCCAGCCGAGTGTGCAGTCACAGTAAAGAGCAGGGGCTGTAGTGAGCAGGTGCCTTCTCAATTGTCGTGATTTGTAAACTTGCAAGGTCCTACCCAGAGTCCATGGATCAGGACTCAGGATTGGCAACTCTTGTGCCCGAAGATGACCTCTGTGGCCCTTTTGTGAGGACAGCAGGGCTAGCCCCTGCCAACGTCATCCTGTGTCCTCTTAGCAAGCATAGCGTGAACCTGGAGCTTCTGGTGGCAGGCAGTCTCATTGCCCCTTTCCTGTGAGTGTGAAGGTATGGGCTCAGTCCTGTCACTCAGAAAGTTATAGTGATTAAAATTGAGTTTAAGATTTTATTTTTAGGGGGCACCCTGGGTGGCTCCATCAGTTAAGGCCCCACTCTTGATCTCAGCTCAGATCTTGATAGGGTTGTGAGTTCAAGCCTTGTGTTGGGCTCCCTCTGGGCATGGAGCCTACTTTTAAAAAATAAAAAGATTTTTTTTTTTTCACTTAGCACCCTAGAACTTATGGACTATGTTTTGTTTTGGTTTTACTTGTTCTGTAGTGTTCTGTAAACTTGCTCTCTGCCTAAGAACCCCCAGAATATTCCAGAATCTTCAGGAGGCCCCACACTGGCCAAGTTACCCACAATCCCAATGTAACCCTGTGAAGAGTTACTCTTTTTCTAGTCTCTGCAACCCTTGGCAGGGAGAGGGGCCAACAGCCCCAGCTGTACTGAAAAAGAATGGCAGGAAATAACTCAAGGAGGAGAAAGCTCAAGGATTGATCTCTTCCAGTTGCTGATTTCTCTCCAGCCTCTATGCTGCTTCACTCCTTATTTTTAAAAGTGACTTTCAACTTGATGTCCCCTCCACAGGCCCCCCGCCCCCACCTTCTGTGTAAATACCGGCCTGGCCAATTGGGCTTTGGTCCAAAGAATGGTTTGACCTCCAATATAGGGTTGCCAGATTTAGCAGATAAATATTCAGGTCTATAAATCTGCTTTTCAGAATGACCATGAATAGTATTTTCTGTATAACTATGCCCCATGCAATATTTGGGACATACTTATGCTAAAAGGTTATCCGTTGTTTATCTGAAGTTCTAATTTAACTGGGTAACCCCCATTTCATTCAGCAATTCTACTCCAGTGGGCTTCCTTGGCTCCCACATTCCAAAAGGGGGCATCTGAAAGTTTAAGGATGAAGATCACCAGGAGTTTACGTCACCTGACACCCAGAACCTCCTGAACGCCCCACCCCACTGTTGGTGCCTCCCCCCCCCTTTCCTTGCTGCCCCAACTCCTGAGCTACACCTCACTTCCTGCCTCTTGCCTTCCTCTCTTATAGTCTGTGGCTTTCCCCTGCCCTCACTTCTCCTTTTTCCTCGTTTCGCTCTAGCTGGCCCGAAACATGTAATTAAAGTTTGCATATTTGAGTGTTGGTTATAATTACTAAATAAGGTTTTAGGTTCCTTACTATAATTTAAATAGCAGGGGAATTTAACTTTGTGTGTTTCATTTTCCTTTTATTGATAGGTGGCCTCAAGTTCATTTTTAGCTGTTATGAATCATTGACCTTCATTCACCTTGAGCTAGAAGAAAGGTCTCCCATTTCCAGAATGAATTCACATGCACTTCCAAAGACGGATGCCAGTAGGGAAGGTGGTAATGGGAAAGATTGAAGTGGGGGACCAAAGGGGGGATCCTGCTAAGCTGACTATTCAACTTAGGAGAAGGAGCTCAGAAGCCTCTTGTACTGGCCCAAAGCCTCGCCTTTGGCCCTGGGCCCAGCCGCCCAGAGCAGAGTCCAGCTCTCTTCTCTTTGTGATTGGTCAACTGGCTCGTTCCCAGCAAGAAGCTGCCTCTGATAGACAGCGAAGAACATATTAGATTTGCAGCTAATAACCAGAGCCCAGTGGCCTTCTGCTTCCATTCCCTCCCTGTCCCTCCTGATGAAAGAGGACTTTGGAAGGCAACTTCATTCTGGCTTCCTCTCCAAAAGGAGTGGGGGGACAGGGCAATTCTCTGAGCTCTTCCAGAATCAGAACCTCTGTTTTGTAGTCACTGCCCTGAGCTACTGTGATGTTTGTATTTCTTCCATTCTCTCCCTGCCCTTTTTTTTCTCCATCCCTGCTCTCCACCACCATGACCCCAAAGGTGCCTTCCCATCTGGGAAGCAGACCTGTGAATGGCAGTGCCATCTTGGAGAAAGAATAGTGATCTGGGAGTCAGGGAGTCACTTCTATCCTGAACTAGTTGCTTCTAATTGCTTGGCCTCAGTTTTGTCATCTGTGAAATGGGAATGATCACATGTCTCAGAAAAACTATATTAAAATGTGAATAAAAACGTGTCAAAAAGTGAACAAGATTCCATCCCCAATCCAGTTGCTAAATGATATTTTTTAATGCTGAAAAGCCAGAAACTTGCTGTTGGCTGTAGAATCCTTTCCTCTCCTCCAATTAGAGAACCTCACCACTTCATTTGGAAGATGACTTTTTATTCCTTCTGTCTTGGGCTCATAAGTATCTAGTGTTCTTTCCTATCTCTCCTTTCAGGTAGGGGAAAATTTTAAAGAATCTAAAGGAATAGACTCTCCCCCCTTGACATTTCATCATATATTTCAGTAGAAGGAAGTCTGGCTCTTTGAAAAGTTTGCCCTCACTTAGGTTTACGACTGAGTGGAGGTGTCTTCCGTCCATGGAGGAGGCAGCTACGCCAGTTGGAGGTCAACACTCACCACATGGCCACCCGAAGAATTTTGGAGCAGACGTCTCCACTTTGATGGGAATAAAATAACAAAGCCTCACCCACCCAAGGCCTGTTGCCTTTTGCTGAGCAAAGTCACGTCAGCCGTCTAGTTCATCTAGTTCGGAGGTTTTCTCCCAGCTGGAAACCCAGTAATGAGGGAGGCTGAAGAATCTGGGCTCCCCAGAATGTGTGGGAAACTGAATCGTAGAGGCCACAGCATTCCGACTCTGATACTTGGACGGAGCTTGTGCATTCCCTTGGTTACAGCCATTTGGGACTCCAAAAGGCACAGAGATTTAGCCAGAGCCTTGTCTCAGTTGCTGTGGGGCCCAAGCCCCCAATCACCTGGGAGTCTGTTCAGCTCTCACCTTCCAGGCTCAAAGCTCCTGCCCCACAGCAGCAAGAAACAATACACATCAGCCACACCCATGGAAATTTGGGTCAGGGAAAGAAGGCAGGAGCAGGATCAAAGCCTCTTGTAACCCAAGAATTCCTCAGCAGCTCGAGTCCCTTAATAATTATGGTCTGGAGATTTGCCAGAAAGCAAAACCACTTAGCATGCCGTATTTAACAATGAACAGTTTTTTGTGTTCATAATAGTCACTGTGCAGAGCAAATAGGCACCTTGAACAAAGGAAAGGATATTTATATGTGTATATAAAATAACCCGCACTGCCTTAAACCCCAAAGCATGTCTGCAGGGAAGAATGTGGCACTTCCTTCTGCAACCAGTACCTGTTTTATGAGTAAGAGTAAGTTGGAGAAAGGTACATGCCCTGTCTCCCCTACCTCCCCACCTCCCGAATTTCAAACAAAAAACCTTTGTTTCACCCAGAATTTTCCAACTTTTTTAATAGCCAAATCTTTTGTTTTCACTTTTGGTTGGTTTTGGAGTTTGGAGTTTTTCCATTCTGATTTGTTTTGTTTTAAGTATCTATTAGCATTCTAAAAAGCCAGTTTCCCAAGGAAGACATTTTGGCGAATGATAGGCCAAAGAGGGTTGAAAGCCGGGATTTAGACCAGTGGGAGATGGAGAAAATAAATCCCCACCCCTGAGGGACAATGGACATGATTGCTGGAACCCAGCTCTGTACAGCAGTATGGAGTACCCTACCCCCACTGGGCTCTGTTTCTCTATGTCATTTTGTGTTCATTTGGTTGTATATTCAACAAACATTTGTCATTGGGGGAAATTGGAGAAGAACAGCGCTTGGAGGAAGGTTCATTAGAAGTGACTGTTAAAGAGTGGTTATGATTTCAGTCAAGAAAGACAAGGAGCATTCCAGAAAGACAGGGGTGGCCAAGTGTGAGGCCTGCTCAGAAAATGAATAAGTATAGTACAAGCCTCAAGTGCATGAGTAGGGTGGGATCAGACGGGGCAGGAATGCAATGCAAGACCCCTGGATCAAGTAGGACTCTTCCAAACACACAGGTCACAGAGTCTGACTCAACCACGTGAGCACTGAGGGGCACATTGGGTCATATAAGTGCGAATTCTGGGGCTTGGGCTGGATTCAGATGTGCCATAATTCAAGAATTCAAGCAGTGTCCCAAGGACCTGGTTTCTTGCCATTTCTCCCCTCTACTCTTTGGTTGATTCTATTTTCAGATAAGCTGTCACTGCCCTTGCAGTTATAAGGTAGCTGCAGCAGCTCTGGCCTTTGCATCATCATTTGAGGCCTGTGTCAGTAGAGTTCCTTTACCTTTAAATGCTTTCTTAATGGTTGTCGTCCAGTTCCAGCCCGTCTCAGAATTAATCTGAGTCAGGGAACATGATGCCCTGAGTGGCTTGGACCTGGGGCAGATGTCCATGCCTGGAGTTAAGAGTAGGGCTGGTCCCACCCAAACCACATGGACTAAAAGATATGGAGGGGCTGGCTGTAGGGGGAGTGTGGGATCCAGGTATCCTGAAAAAATTAATGGAAGTTAGGCCACAAAAACAATAGATGTCCACTAAAACCTAGAATACCAGGCCAATAAATCTGGATATCATTTGTGGCAGAGAACCAGTAAAAATTTCTGAACAAATGATCAGAACTGTGCATTAAGGGCAGCCCGGGTGGCTCAGCGGTTTAGTGCTGCCTTCAGCCCAGGGCCTGATCCTGGAGACCCCGGATCGAGACCCACATCGGGCTCCCTGCATGGAGCCTGCTTCTCCCTCTGCCTATGTCTCTGCCTCTCTCTCTGTGTGTCTCTCATGAATAAATAAATAAAATCTTAAAAAAAAGAACTGTGCATTAAGATGAATTCAGCTACAGTTTAATAATTACCATGTGCTTGGCACATGGTAGGAGCTCAACTATGTATGGAATGAGGGAGATAAGTGGATGGATTGAGGGTGGGGATAGCAATGCCATTGTAGGAGGGTATTGTAATAGTTTCTGAGGGGAGCTAATAAAGGAAGTAATGAGGACTCATCAAGAAAATCAAGAAGTTCCATTGTCATGAAACCCACAGAAGGAAAAATTGTCAAGAGGACAGAGTTGGTCAAAAGGCCAAACATTGTCAAAAGGCCAGGTCAAGGAGGATAGGGACTGAGAAGATGTCAGAAGGGAGAATTGAAAGAGAAGGTCCGGTAGTAGGACAGTCAGAAGCTAACTTCAAGGGGTTCAGAAGTAAGTAGGAGGCTACCCTGTAACATCATCCGTCTTCTCTTCCCCCCTGCTCCAAACTCAGCAAAAACAAAAACCTCCTTCACCTCCACACATTTTTCACAAAGGACCTGATGCCATCCCCATGACCTTTATCCAACCATGCTGTCCTTTTCTCTCATGTGTCTTTAGGCCCCCCTCCCTCTCCAGGGCTATCTCTCATATAAATGTTGACATTACTCTCTTGTCCTAAGATGACATTTCTTAGGCCCTGTTCTGCCTTAAGATAATGTTTCAAAAGAATCATTAGAGAAATTTTGAAGTTGGGGAGGACAGAAGTTTGAGCTTAGGTGGAATATCCTTTGTGGAAGACAAGATTATCTGTAAGAATGAGTGGATAGGGAGTGGGATATAGGGACAGGGAGAAGGTTAGAACAGTTTGTTTAGAGATTTAGCTGTGGGTCACCAAAAAATGAATGAAAGAATTGCCAGGGGCCAGTGGGAGGCCAGCTGAGATTGAATAGTTTAAATTTATAGAGAGCGTAATTGACATACTGCCCCTCTCTGGCTGGAATCAGTGGCACAGACTAGAGCGGTCGATTCGCTTGGGTTCGCAGAGAGGTGGTTATGGAGCACTGTTGAGCCTGGTGGCAGGTCAATTTGACATGGGGGTTGGGGGCTGGAAGAGTATCACAGACCAGGGAGGCCAGGGTATGTAATGAAAAGGCAAAAAAAAGGAAGGAAGGGAGGGAGGGAGGGAGGAAGAAAGGGGAAGAGAAAGAAGAAAGAAAGAAAAGAAAAGGAAGGAAGGAAGGAAGGAAAGAAAGAAAGAGAAAGAAAGAGAAAGAAAGAAAGAAAGAAAGAAAGAAAGAAAGAAAGAAAGAAAGAAAGAAAAAAGAAAGAAAGAAAGAAAGAAAGAAGAAAGGAAAGGAAGGAAGAGAAAGAAAGAAAGAAAGAAAGAAAGAAAGAAAGAAAGAAAGAAAGAAAGAAAGAAAGAGAAAGAGAAAGAAAGAAAGAAAGAAAGAAAGAAAGAAAGAAAGAAAGAAAGAAAAGGAAAGAAAAGAAAAGAAAGAAAAGTAAAGTAAAGAAAAGAAAAGAAAAGAAAAAAAAGAAAGAAAAGGCAAGTGATAGCCTGAGAGAAGAGGCAGGGTCATTGATGGGGTCAGGATTCGTGTGAGGGAGTTGTCTCAGTGGAAGAAATAGAAGGTTAAACAGTTATGTTGGGAATATTAGAGAGGCCATATGGTGTATGATATTGTATATAGACTATGTGGTTTAAATCCCATATCCTAACCTGTGTCTCCACTTAACCTTATAAAATGAGGCTCATAAAACCTTCAAAAGGTCGTTGTAATTAATACATATGAGGTACTTATGATAGTACTTGTGTAATAAGTACTCAGTGAATGTTGGCAATGGGGATGTTCATTTAAAAGTAATGAAAAGGAGGGGGTACCTGGGTGACTTAGTTGGTTAAGCATCTGATCTCAGCTCAGATCTTGATCGCAAAGTCTAGAGTTCAAGTCCCACACTAGGCTCCATGCACAGCACAGTAAAACCTAGTGCTTTTTACTTTGAAAAGCAAAACAGAAAAAATAAATAAATAAAAAGCAAAACAGGGGCGTCTGGGTGGATGAGTCAATTGAGTGTCCAACTCTTGATTTCAGCTCAGGTCATGGTCTCATGGGTCAGGAGATCAACCTCCAGGAGAGACTTGGAAGTTTCTCTCTCCCTCTGCCCCTCCCGACTTGCATGCTCTTTCAAATAATAAATCTTAAAAAAAAAAATTACAAAACAAACAAAAAGTGATGGGAAGCCTTAGAACTTGAGATCTTGAGGGGCACCTGGGTGGCTCAGCTGGTTAAGTATCTGCCTTCGGCTCAGGTCATGATCCCACATCGGGCTCCCTGCTCAGTGGGGAGTCTTCTTCTCCTTCTCCCTCTGCTCCTCCCCTGCTCTGCTTGTTCTCTCTCTCTCTCTCTTTCTCTCTCTCTCTTTTTCTCTCTTCCTCCCTCCCTCACTCCCTCAAATAAATAAATAAATAAATGATCTTATTTAAAAAAAAAAAAAAGAACTTGAGATCTTGAAGTTGAAACAATTCTCAGTAATGCCAGGTTCTCAACTGAAGAGACCTCCACTCTCATGCTTGTTGTGAGTGGAGTGAAATTGGAGATGGAAAGTATTGGAATTGAGAAGGTTGAAGAATGGTGAACCCAAATTCTGGGAGAGACACGTTTATGGATATGGAGGTCACCAGTGGGGTGGCAACAAGTCTGTGTGTCCCTGAGAAAGGCCAGGTCTCTAGCTGAAGTTAACAAAAATGGAGAGGTAGCTACTATGAGCTTCAAGGGAAGACAGATTGTTGAGAGAGGAGGAGAGAGTGGCTTCTAGAAGTGGAGGAAGGAGGTGCTGATCTGTCTGAGTCAGAGACCAAGGAAGGAAGGAATAGCCTCTACTGGAAAGCGAGCAATGTTCTGCCTGGAGGAGATAGGAATGAACCAAGGATGAAAAAAGTGGAGAATTCGCTCACAGTAGAAAAGATTTGGATTGAAAAGAGGTGTTTTTCCTAATATAGTTTAAGAAAATCCACTCCCCAAGCCTGAGGGCAAATCTGAAGAAGGCTTGAGCATAAGGAAGGAAATGGGAAGGAGGTTTTAGAGTAGATTCTCGGAAAAGCCAGTAGATGGGGGGCTCTGTTCCCTCACCTCGATTGTAGGATGTGCAGCATTAGACACGCTGGCTCAGGACTGTGCGCTGTGCTGGGCGCGCCCCAGCCGGACGCCCCCCTGCCCACCCATCCACTCTCCTGCTCTGGGGGTACCCGGTGCTGTGTGCATTTCCCACGTCGGTGCTATGGGGTGCTCTGAGCATAGAGGGACCAGGAGGACTGGCATTGAGGGCTTCTGCTTTTAGAGAGCAGACAAATGGCTTTAAAGGGAAGGGAACGGGACACCAGCAAGCTTCCAGGCCACGTTCACTTCCAAAAGCGCCGCTCAGTAATGTAATTGTATTTGGACATTTTTTTTGCATGACGTCAGGGAATAGCCTTCCTTAAAAGCTCTCATGAAAAAGCACAACTATAAAACAGACTCAGGCAATGAAATGGAAACCAGACAAGTGGGTCTGTGTAATTTGGGCAAGGAGATTTCTCCTTGCAGCTTTGTGATCTGATCCCTGCTCTCTGCATAAAATTCTATTTCAGGGGATCCACTTACATAGGTCTTACCTCGCAGGTGCTTTTAGACATAATATGTCTTGTTTTATTACCAAATGAATAAGAAAACAAGGATTCCCTCCTCAGTGGCTGTTCAGACCACCCTCCTAGGCTTGCCACCTTTCTAGTCCCAACAGGTCCTGTATCTCTCATCTTTGTATGAGCCCAGCTCCAGCAGTGGGGAGGGAGGGCTAGTCCCATGTACACCTCCTCTAACCCCCATGTCTACCTTCATCCATCCACCCCTCACAACCCTGCTCAGAGTTAGTCTTGGGGATGTGTGTGCCAGGGAGCACTACTCATTGAGGTGGCTCTTTCTTACCTACCCTCTTTTCTTAAAGCCGCAGGAGCACAGAACTGAATTATCTGCCATCCTCTGTTCTTAGCACACTCTGGCTCCAGCCCCAAGGAGATCCTTTATTTTTTGTATTTTTGTTGTCTTTTATTGAGGTAAAATTCACTTAACATAAGATTAAATATCTTAAGTATAAAATCAGTGGCACTTAGTACATTCATAATATTGTACAACCATCCCCTCTAGTTCCAGAGCCTTTTCTTTAAAACAAAACAAAACTATTTATCTATTTATTTATGAAATAAAGAGAGTGAGAGAGCACACACGGGGGGAGGGCCAGAGGGAGAGAGAGAGAAGCAGACTCTCCAAGGAGCAGGGAGCCTGATGGGGGACTTGATCCCAGGACCCTGGGATCGTGACCTGAGCCGAAGGCAGACGCTCAGCAGACTGAGCCACCCACGCACCCCCAGAGCCTTTTCATCATGCTCCCTTAGCCCCTCAAAAACACCCATGTCCATTAAGCAACCACTCTGACTCCCCTTTCCCTCCCAGCCCCTGGCAACCACCAGTCTTCTTTCTGTCTCCAGCTCTTCCTTTTCTGGGTATTTCATATAAACGAAATCATATAATACTTGTGTGCCTGGCTTTTTTTACTCGGCATAATGTTCTCAAGCTTCATCTCTGTGGTATGTGGTAACGTGTATCAGTGCTTTCCTTGTGCCTAATACTCTACTATGTGGAGGTACTATATTTTGTTCATCTAGTCATCCATGATGGACATTTGGGTTGTTTCTACCTTTGGCTACTCTGAGTAGTGCTGCTATAAATATGGATGTACAAGTTTTTGTTTGAGTCCCTGATTTCGGTTCTTGGAATTGCTGTATTGTAATTCTAGGTTTAACTGGAGGTCCCCCTTTTTAAAATTTTTTTAAGTAAGCTTTCTGCGCAATGTGGGGCTTGAATTCATCTTCCTGAGATCAAGAGTCACATGCTCTTCTGACTCAGCCAGCCAGATGCCCCTGGAGTTTCCTTCTTGATGGACATTCTCCTAGATCCACTCTGTCAAGGAATAGTGGGCATATACCACCCCAGACCCAGACCCCAAGACATGTTGACTTCACTCTGTTAGACCTGGAAGAAACTGAAAGAATAAGACTGAGGAGTCAGGAGTTTCTCTAGAAGTGAATAAGGTCACCAAAGAAATGCTGGTAATCAGAAGGAAGATAGTCTGGGGAAATGATAGGGAGCTAAGGGGCTTGGGGGCCCTCAAAGATTGGACTAAGCCAGGGGAAGAATTGAGTGAGAAGGGAACTCAGTGGCCCAGAATAAAGGAATATGTGAACTTAAAACACCCATGGCTGGTACGGAGTGAAAGAGTGATAAGTGAGGAGAGCAATAGACTGACGATGGGGTAGAGGGAGCCAGGCAGAAAGAGCCCTTTAGGGTGAGGAACTAGGACACTCAGCTTTGAGGAGCCACTGAGGGCTTTTATAAAGGAGGCTTTAGAAGTATCACCTTGACTATAGGGTGGAGGGAGGGCGGCATGGAGGAGAGGAAGACAACTGGAAAGAGGGAGGAAGCACCTGGGTGGCTTAGTGGTTGAGCATCTGCCTTTGGCTCAGATCGCAATCCCGAGGTCCTGGCATTGTGACAGCTACCCACATGCAGAGGTGAGGGCGGAGGACACGAGATCCCTGAGAAGACACGGCAGTGAGTGGCAGAGGAGAGAGCTGCAGAGAGGCCCAGGGGCTCCAGAGCACAGTGCCCACTGCCCAAGTGTCCAGCCAGGTAAGAGGCGAAAAGGGTGAGCTTAGGGACTGGGACGTTGTGGAAGCAGGCCAGACTACTCCTTCTTGATAGAGGACTAAAGTCCAAAATTCTAACTAACTAAATACAGTTTTCATCTGTATTACACCAACCCTGATTAATTTTCATCAAGAAACTATTTGTAACTCCATCAGGACAGTTTAATTCTTTGATCAATTTTCTACACAGAGCCTGAAACCATTTCTGATGTTCTCCTTTATTTTCTTAAGTATCAGCTCTTTTAGGCATAAATTTAACAATAAAGACTTGACTTTCTGGTTAGAAATTTTAGTCAATAAGAGTTTTACCATACCTGGGTTTTAGATTTCAGTATTTTTTTTTTTTAAGTGGGTGTTCTTCCATTGGGTCGCATTCTCCCCCCAGTTGCTATTGTTATTTTCTGCAGATTTCAGTGTTACTGACAAAATAACTTCTTTGGTCAGTTGTGAATTTTGTCATGTGCTATTGAGCCATTGTCAGTTTAGTGGTATGTTGATTATTTTCAGCAGTAACATTCATGGCTAGATCAAAACATGCTTAAGGTCAAATGCAGCCCACTTCTTCCCAGAATTTTTCCTTCTAAACCCCCTTCCACCCTTCCCATCAAAGACTGGTCCTGAGAGAAAAGAAGCAGTGGACTCTTCTGGGCACTCAGAGAACCCAGGCACTCTTCCTAGCAGCTAGTTTGAATCCACCCTACAACAGTTTGACTTTTTTTCCTTTTTTTAGTTGGCTAGAAACCCAACTAACTTATTGACCTGTGTTCTCTAAATTGTCATCTCTTCCTTGGCTTGTTGTTGAAGACAGATTTTCTGTGGCCTTTCCATTCCCCTCCCTCACCCCAGCCACCCCATTCCCATCATCCCAGAGCCATGGCAGCAGTAGTTTCCCACACCTTTGGGAGGTGGGCAGCAATTCAGGGGAGGCCGATGGGGAGTCCTGGCCACAAGGAACTGATGATAGGAAAGGCCCTTGAGAAGCCTGCGAGTGAACTCACTTTCAAGGTATAAAATTTCCAGAAATTTTGAAATCACAGCTACTTAACATTTTGAGCACTGTTTATAAATCTTAAAATTACCTTGTGAGTTTAGGGATCATTCATCCCTTGATGAACTTGCCATATTTCTGTGGACTGTTTTTGTTCTACTTAAAGCTGTAAAAGCCTGAGAGTGAGGCGAGAGCTACCTATAAAGGAGCTTTCTGGATTCTAGATAAGGCTAAGAGATAGATGGTAGTGGTAACATCCTCAGGACAAAAATTATCTTCCTGAATTTTTCTGATTTTAAATTTCTAGTCTTCAGTTACATTTCAGGACCATCTGTACCACTACCTTCCATAGTCCACTAGTATGTTGGGGAAGGGGTAGGGTGCTAAGGGGCTTGGGGGCCACTCGAAAGTTGGATTGAAGCAGAGGAAGAATTGAATGAGAAGGTAACTCAGTGGCCCAGAATAAAGGAACAAACCCCCCCCCCAAAAAAAAGGAACAAACCCCCATCTTGTGCTCTGTGCTTTGTGTCCCATGCTTAGACTGGACACATGTTTTGGGGAGTTCTGGCTTCTGACTGGCACAGCGCCTTATGCTCATGACAGCTTTGCTAAAATGAATCACTTGTTGGGTTTTCTTCCTGTCTCCCACCTCAAGCCCTGAATAAGCTAAAAGGGTTGAGAATGGGAATGGGGGGACCAAGGGGAGAGTAAGGGAGGTGGGTACTGGCCCTGAGAGTCAGAGAAGCTTAGGAAGAACTCCAAAAGAACTAGTCAGTCTTCAGAGCTCAGGCTGAGAAGAAATTTCCTTTAAGAGAAAGAAGGGAAATAAACTAAAGAAAACTGGAATGACTTTAAGGAAAGGGAAAAGAGAAAGAATGGTGAGATCCACGCTGGTCACTGCGGAATGTAGACTGTCTGCAGCACCCTTGAACTCTGCCCAGGCAGAGGAAGAGGAGGCTGATGGCCAAAGGGGACTCAAGTTACCCAGCATCGCCCCCCAGAGCTTCTCCGTCTGCAGGCATCCTCACTGTATCCCACCTCCTCACTGGCTCATCAGGCAGAGTCAGGGAGATGGGGAGAAGGGGTCGGATTGCCCCTCAGATTGGGGTGGGTGACCTAGCAGAAAGGAATAAAGCA
Organism: Canis lupus baileyi; assembly: GCF_048164855.1. Classification (NCBI taxonomy): domain Eukaryota; kingdom Metazoa; phylum Chordata; class Mammalia; order Carnivora; family Canidae; genus Canis; species Canis lupus. The sequence goes on along the minus strand of NC_132848.1, from coordinate 48,509,591 downwards.
CAAGCACCTCTTGTGCTTTATTCCTCTTCCACAAAGAGATGGAGGTGATTGAACATTTTGGGAGGCTCCACAGAGCACAAGGGAAGTGCCGCTAGAGAGGGTGGGGCACCTGGGGAGAAGGGCTGACTTTGCACCTGCACCCGAGCATCAGGTGTAGGCCAGATGCTGTTGTCCAGAACATCTCCGGGCTGGACCCAGCCCACTCTTTACCCTGTGACCCCTTCCCACACCAGGCCTTCATCAACCTGCTCTGGAGTGGCCATGGACAAAGCTCACATGCACCTACTCCTTCCCTTTGAGCTTTGGCAGTAGCCACAAGAAACAGGACAGTGAGTTGCACACAAAACTAGGTACAGCTGAGTACTCTGAAAGGCTTAAGCTGGTGGGTGGTACTCCCCATCTTCCCAGGCTGAATGCCCCTAGGAGAACCCAGGTTTTTTCACAGCCATTATTGCCTAGGAGTTGGTTTTAATCTATTCCTCATTCTTTGGTGTGGTTGGAAGTGAACAATTGCAAGCATTTTTATAAGCTTTGAGCTGAGTGTACTATTAACCAGCCCTAATTTATTTCATCAACCCCATTTCAGTGAAGTATGGCCCTCCTAAGCAAAAAGTGCACACTTTTAACTCATATGAAACGCCTATTTGTTTTTATTCATGTTGACTGTATCCATTTTTAAAATTAGGGAAAAATCTACATGTATTTACCCAGTGATTTGAGGTTGGGCCCACATTTTTTAAATTATAGCTTTTTTAACTTTACAAATAAAGGCTATCTTGTCTTTAAAATGAAAACAAAAGCTTTGCCGGATGTTTTCTGGTTTTGTGATGGGTCATCAGGAAAATGTTTATGTCAGGCATATGACTGCATTGGGGAGGGATCCTCAGTCTTTGGAAGCTGGGTCTACAGGAACTTTGGGAACTGGGGCTATTTGTTCCATATGAAAATGGCTAGAAAATTAAGAAAAGGCAAATTATTAATATTTGAAAGTTTTTCCCCCAACTATTTTTAGAATTTTAAATGATGTTTTCATCCTTTGCCTTCAGACCTGGAAATTTTTTCCCCCTCCATACAGAAAGGGCTCTGTGTAGTAAGCTGTTCATCTCACGAGGCTGCTTTTCACCTGTTGACACCTCCCTGCACAGAGAACTAAGGAGGAGGCAGGGAGCTAGGGAGGGCCTTTCAGACAAAAGATAAGAGGAGGTGAGGTGCTTCTCATCTGCCCCAAATAGATCCCTGAGCCCCTAATGCTGTGAACTGAAGGGTTCCGTCTATCCACCCACCAAACTGTTGACTTGGAGAGACTTCACCGCAGGCAGGGACTTTGTACAGTTGTGTAAGATTGTGGACTCTTTTGGAGGTAAGGCAGGGCTCCTGCACCTCAGCACTGTTGACATTTAGGGGAGGTATCTTGTGCATTGTAGGGTGGTTCACAGCATCCCTGGCCTCCACCCACTACATGCCAATTAGCACCGCCTCCTCTGACTTGTGACAACCCAAAACGTGTCCAGACGTTGACACTCTGCAAGGCAATATCATCTCTGGTTGAGGCTGAGAACCACTAGGTGGAGGGAAGCCATAAGTGGTGTTGAAGCCCCTACCACTCTGAGAGCGGAGGGAATGGGGTTTCCTGAACCCAAGGAGGGCTGAATGGGGTAGCGCAGCCACTGCCGGAACCTTGGTGGCTCACAGGGGAGGTCATAGGAAAGAAGTATCCAACTTTCTCTTTCTACCTTTCAAATTCCCAGCGTTCCCTTCCCATTGGATGAATCCTGCCAGAACCCAGGTGGTAAGGAGCCTGCATCATGCAGCCCAGAAAGGTCAGCCCCCGGGGCACTAAGCGGGGTGCAGAAGGACAAAAAATGGATGGGGACACAAACAGCAAAGAACCACTCTACCATCCATCCATGTAGCCATTCAACAACTACAGGCAGCTTAGCAAAATGGTCAAGAAAACAGGCCCTGAAGTCAGATAAGCCTGGGCTTGTATGTGTCCCCTGCCACTTCCCCTGTGTGATCTTGAACAAGTGACTTCTCTCAGTAACCTCAGATGTAGGATGGCAGCAATAATTCTGCCTACATATGTGACCTAAGTCTTGCAGTCTTGGAGGTTTCCTATTGGGGAGACACAAGTCCTGAGTAAATTGTTTATATTTTTTTTATTTTATTTTTTTTAAAGATTTTATTCATTTATTCATGAGAGACAGGCAGAGGGAGAAGCAGGCTCCATGCAGGGAGCCCGACGTGGGACTCGATCCCGGGTCTCCAAGATCATACCCTGGGCTGAAGGTGGTGCTAAACCACTGAGCCACCCAGGCTGCCCAGTAAATTGTTTAGTACATAGCTCTAATCAAGTACCAAGTGGATGGTATCTGCTTTGTGCCCAGTGCTGTTTTATGGATGATTCTGGAAAAAGCAAAGACATGGGAATGCCCTCTCTCACCATCTGTCAGCACACTGAGTGTTGGACAGATACGAGCAGAGAAAGATCACAGCAGGCTGGAAAAAATCTAGACCACAGGACCTAAGTTGGGTCCCGAGGGATGGGTAGGCCTGGCTAAGTCAGGATGAGAGAAGATCTAGTAGACCATGGGAATGGTAAGCAAACTGGAGCCAGAATAGGTGGGGGGAAGAAGGCCCAGAGAGCCCTAGAGGGAGCCTGGTGATCGAACAGCTTTGGTGGAGGGTCTTGGTGTTCTCATCTGTGAAGATGAGGGGCTGGCTCGGGACCAGTTACCTTCCTCAGTACTTGGGTGTAGGAGTCATAAACTGACACAGCTACAGGACGGGGGAGCAGTAGGATGCGCTGATGCCTCCTATGGAGCGTGGCCATTGCTCTGCTCCAAGCATCTATCACCATGCAGGCCTAGGACACCAGGTTCTGATTTTTGGAATTTTCAAAAGATGGCTAGAAATTTGGATTTTTATGAGAAATCTCTTGACTTTAAAAAAAACCCATGTAAGCCATACCAGATTTGTGTGGAGACCAAACAGTCCATTTGCATCCCTGGCCAGATGTTTCCAATGAGCCCTTTGGGGCCTTAGAACCCTTGAGCTGTGCATTTGGTTAGGTTCTGTCTCCTGTGTACTGTCTCTTAAGCAATAGCTCCCAGGGCTTAAGAAAACAAAAGAAGTAGGAAGAAGAGGGGTCCACGTGGGTCAGGTGAAGTCAGAGTTCCCCTCCAGACTTGATACCATGGCCAGGCTGGGAGTGGAAGGGAAGGATTCGTGTAGTCCTGAGGCACCAACTTGGAGCAGTGAGTGAGTGGGCAGTAGTCTCGGTGCTGCCCACGCTCGTGGCACTTGACCCAGTGCATGCTGGGCCTGGGGCTGGAACTGCTCTTGAGAGCACTGCCTAGCACATTTGGTTCTTTGATGAAATTTTTTAAATATTCAAATAGAGAACAAAAACTAATATCACTAACACCCATGTTCCCCCACCCAGACTTCCTGCTGAGTTCAAAACTGGAGATGCCACTCGTTTTCTTTCATTAGGACACAGACCTTCCTCTGGGCCATTTGTCTCGGGTAAGGGTCACCTGGGAGTTCTGTTTAGTGGTAAAGGCTGAGATGGTGACCTTTGGTATAGCCATGAAGTCATGTGGCTGACTGCCATGCCAGGAAATCCAGAGTCCTGGCTCCACAGGCCCTGAAAGCAGAGAGCTGTGGGCTCTAGGGTAGAGGCCCTGGCGAGGCAGGGAGGCAGAGGGGCTCTGGAAGCCTCAGGAAGAGGCTAATGGCAGAGTCAGCAGTTGGACCAAGCGTCGGTTCCACGCTTGTTTCTCATGACTGTATAAAATACAGACTTGCTCTTGCTGAGGGGAAGTGAAGAAGTCTATGGAGAAGACCGAAAATAATGAAGTTGTCTGGAAACAGCCTTTGCAACCTGAAAATATTTTCTCTCAGAAAAAGAAGACACAGTACTATGCCTTCACTCAAACACTGCCCTTCCTCCCCAGGCCTGCTCCAGCCTGTCTGGCCCTCCAGCTTCACCTCTAGTTCGCCTGGGCAGGCCTGATCTCCCTGCCCCTCTGTCTCGTCCCAGCTGTGCGTGGCCCCTTATCCTTGGCCCACCCAGTTGTCCCTCTATGAAGCTCCCTCCTCCCACTCCCCACATTTTTTTTCCTTTTCTGTTCTTTTATTACTGCTACTGATGGTATCGTCAGGCCCCATCATATACCATTGTGGACTATTTCCTGACCCTTCATGTGTGTCAGCTCACCTCGGACTATGCTCTTCTCTCTCAAGAGAAGGGACTAGGGTTTTCCTCGTGTTTCACACACACACAGCAGATGATAGTAAGTGCTGTGGGCCTATAGAAGCCTGAATTGATGGATGAATGGGTGAGTAAGTGGACGGAGAGATGGTTGGACAGCAAGGTTGAGGGAGTTCCACAAGTATCTGGAACAGGATACCCCAGAGCCAAGCACAGGGAACACTCAACCCATCTCCACTTACTGTGCTGACTTGGCCTCTCTTGGGAAGGAGACTTGACCAACAGCCTTACTCTAGAAGGCATCTCCCCCACGCTAACTTTAGAATCAGATTATGCACTTTTAAACCATGGTTTGAAGCAGTTTTCTTTTTTTTTTTTTTTTTTTTTTTTTTTTTTTTTTTTTTAAATTTTTATTTATTTATGATAGTCACAGAGAGAGAGAGAGAGAGGCAGAGACACAGGCAGAGGGAGAAGCAGGCTCCATGCACCGGGAGCCCGATGTGGGATTCGATCCCGGGTCTCCAGGATCCCGCCCTGGGCCAAAGACAGGCGCTAAACCGCTGCGCCACCCAGGGATCCCTGAAGCAGTTTTCAAGGTTGGCACCTGCAAGTGGACTTTGGCATTTTCATCTTCCTAAGTATGGTTGAAGACCACCTCAAAGCCAGGGACTTGAAGTGCATCCAGCACACTGTGTGAAGCCTGCCCCCAACTGCCAGCTCCAAGGCGGGCCCCCTTATGGAAGTAGGGAAAGAACATGGACGGCAGGGCTGTGGGACTCCCCGGGCTCACCTCAGGAGTATCCTCAAGTAGGGTCTTTGGTTAGCCAGGTGTCTGCCTTGGCAGAGGAGCCCCAAAGCAGCTGAGGCAGCAGCGAGAGTGAGTCTACAGTGCAGCAGCCCTGAAGCACTATGTTTGCTCCCCTCCCCCTATGATCCAAGTTCCATTCACAAGGGTAGAAGGCCAGGATTAGCTAGTTCTAAATGCCGATTTGGGGCAGCCCTGGTGGCTTAGCGGTTTAGTGCCGCCTTCAGCCCAGGGCATGATCCTGGAGACCCGGGATCGAGTCCCACGTCAGGCTTCCTGCATGGAGCCTGCTTCTCCCTCTGCCTGTGTCTCTGCCTCTCTCTCGGTCTGTGTCTCTCATGAATAAATAAAATCTTTTAAAATAAATAAATAAATACTGATTCGTTGGGTTGCCAGCTCATTGCCACCCCTCATGTAGGCCTACCACAGACAAGAGTATGTACCAGCACACCTCACCCACTTGCGGCACTCCCGGAGGGGTCTAAGGCATATTTCACTCTTGCTTTAGCTGTGTAGCCATTGGGGGCGATGCTTGATTTTTCCCACACTGAATTCTTCCCTCCCCAGATTCCTGCAGGTCTGGGAATCCACACCACTCTGTTGAGCGCCAGATATCTCGCTGTTGCCTGAGTTTTAGCTTAACCTCCCCTCCCAGAGCACCACCTTCTCAAGTACAGGAGATGTCCTTGACTTGGTTTCCCCCAGGACTCAGCACAGTGCTGGCCACAGAGGAGACCCTGAGCACCAGCTTCCTGATGGGTGAAGGGCCAGGCAGAGATGCGGCTCCTCCAGGAAGCCCTCTCAGGCACCCTGCCCACCCGCTGAGCCAACGCGCCTCTGCAGAGTCCTCCGGCACCCAAGGCCTGGGCACTGTAAGCAAGCACGAGGGCTCAACTATCCTGTGAACTCTTTCAAGGCATCCACTGTGCTCAGCAATCGGAACCAACTTGTACACAGCAGATGTTTCAGTTCCACGGTTTTACTGAGATGTACCATGCGTGTACCACACAAGTCACCCCCTGAGAGGGTACGGTGAACTAGTCGTAGCATCTTCGTAGAGTTGTGCAACCATCGCCACAGTCAATGGTGGGTCATTCTTGTCACTGCGAGAAGAAACCCATGCCTTCAGCACTCCCCCTTCGTTCTCCTGGGGCTGTTGTAACATAACAAATTACCATAAACTTGGTGACCTAGATGGCCTCATAAGGCCGGAAGTCCAAAATTAAAGTGTCAGCAGGGCCATACTTCCTCTGGAGGCTCTTGGGAGAATCTTGCTCTAGGGAATTCCTTGTCTTTTCCAGTCTCCAGAAGCTGGCATCACTCCAGTCTTCTGGCTTCACATCACCTTCTCTTGGGTGTCAGGTGTCTCTCTGCTCTCACTTACTGGGACGTTTACAATGGCATTTAGGGTCCACCCAGATCCTCTAAGATTAATTCCTCATCTCAATATCATTAACTAAATCACCTCTACAAAGACCCTTTTTCCAAGTAAGGTAATATTCACAGGTTCCAGGGGCCGAAGCTATTTTCAGCCTGTCACATTCCCCATGCCCCTGGCCCTAGATCATTCATATACCACAAATTCAGCAAATTAAAGTGTACGGAGTTATGCATCTTAGTATATTCACAAGGCTGTGCAGCCGTCACCACTATGTAGTTCCAGAACATTTTTCATCAACCCAAAAAAGAAACACTATTTCGATCAGCAGTCATTCCTCAGTTTCCCCATTCTCCAACCCCTGGCAACCACTAATACACTTTTTGACTCTATGATTTGCCTATTCTGGATACTTCACATACAATACATGGTCTTTTGTGTCTGGCTTTTTCTACTTAGCATGTTTCCAAGGTTCATCTGTGGTGTAACCTATAGCAGTACTTCATTCCTTTTTGTTTATCCATGTTGTTGATGGGCATTTTGATTGTTTCTACATTTTGACTAGTATGAACATTTTGTGTACAAGTTTTTGTATGGACATATGGCTGCACCATTTTTATATCCCCACCAGCGGTGTCTGAGAGTTCCAACTTCTCCACATTTTCACCAAAACTTATTATCTGCCTTTTTTATTATAGCTCTCCTAATGGTTGTGAAGTGGTATCTCACTGTGGTTTTGATTTGCACTTTCCTGGTGGTTAATGACGCTAAGCATCTTTTCCTATGCTTCTTGGTCATTTGTGGATCTTCTCTGGAGAAACGTCTATTCAGATTCTTTGCACATTTTTTTAAAGATTTTATTTATTTATTCATGAGAGACACAGAGAGCAAGAGAGAGGCAGAGACACAGGCAGAGGGAGAAGCAGGCTCCATGCAGGGAGCCCGATGTGCGACTCGATCCCAGGACTCCAGGATCACACCCTGAGCTGAAGGCAGAAGCTCACCTGCTGAGCCCCCAGGTGTCCCCCTGCACATGTTTTCATTGGGTTGTCTTTCTATTATTTCATTCTAAGAGTGTTTTATGTATTCTAAATATATGTCCCTTGTCAGATATAGGATTTGCAGATATTCTCCATCTCTGTGAGTTGTCTTCACTTTATTTAACAATATCCTTTGGAGCACATGCTATTCTGATGAGGTCTAACCTTTCTTTTATTGCTTGGGCTTTTGATGTCTTATTTAAGAAACCATTGCCTAATCCAAGATCACAAAGCTTCACTTTTATATTCTCTTCTATGTGTTTTATAGTTTTATCTCTTAAATTTAGGCCTTTGATACATTTTGAGTCCATTTTTGTATATGCTGTGAGGTAGGTCCAACTTCATTCTTTTGCATGTGGATGGATACCCAGTTGTCCCAGCTCTACTAGTTGAAACAAACTGTCCTTACCCTACCATTATTTGCTTTGGCACTCTTATCAAAAGAAAAAAGAAAAGAAAAGAATGGAATGGAATGTAAGCATGAGGGTTTATTTCTAGAATCTCAGTTCTATTCCATTGACCTGTGTATCTGTCCTTATGCCAGCACCACACTGTCTTGGTTAGTGTAGCTTTGTAGTAAGTTTTAAAGTCAAAATGTGTGAGTCTTCCCAGTTCTGTTTTGTTTTTCCAGATTATTTGGCTGCTCTAGACATGCAGCAGATTCTTCAGACACAGTGGTTGCTTGGTCATTTGCTTTCTTGTTTTTTTGATGGACTGGCAAGCCTGTGAGAGCCTGGCTGGCCTGCTTGGTTAGCTAAAAAATTCCTCTTCCACTCTTCTGCCTCCTTCACAAGGCATTTGGCCAGTAAAGATCTGGGTTATTCTGGCCAAGCCATCCTAGTCCAGGGCAAGGTAATAAAAGAGGAAACTTGGTGGGATACATCTGGCCCCTCAAGCAGATTTAAATCCAACTAATTCGCCCCACCCTGCCCAGCTTTCTTTCTCCTTCCTTCTTCATCTTTCAAAGTCAGTATTTAGACGATTATAATTTTCTCTGGAGCTGCTTCTAGCCAAATCACACCAGTGCTGCTCTGTGCATCTTTCATGCCCATCACTCTCCTGCCACTTCCTAAGCACAATTCATGACAAGGTGGTACAGGATGGAGGTGGCAAGTGCAGCGGCCTGGCCTTCCTGGCGGCATCTCCAGTCACACCCATGTGTTCTTTATGGAGCTAACAGGAGTGTCACTTGAGCTGCAAGCACTGATTTTGTTGGTGGGTAAAACTTTCCTTTCCTGTGGAGTTTCTAATCCTTGTCTTGTGGAGGCCAAAAGGAGGACAGGCAGTAAATAAGAAGTAGAAACCTTTAGAAAAAGGTTTCCCATAAGATGACCCACTGCACAATACTAAGGATTTACTATATTATCTACTTTAAAAATATGGCCCCCAGCTGGGAGCTTTTTCTAATGAATAAAAGTGATAAAGCCAATGTGAGTTCTTCATCTCCATGGGGTGCTGGGGGTGTCTGTCCATGGCCTCCCAGCAGGGTAGGAGCAGCCCCTGCACTGAGGCAGACTTAACTCACTGCCACCACTGTTCACTCTGCAAACTTGGATCCTTTACCTATGAGCATAGCTTCTTCATTGGTTAAATAAGGATACCTAGGGCAGCCCCGGTGGCGCAGTGGTTTGGTGCCGCCTGCAGCCTGGGGTGTGATCCTGGAGACCCGGGATCGAGTCCCGCGTCGGGTTCCTGCATGGAGCCTGCTTCTCCCTCTGCCTCTCTGTCTCTGTGTCTCTATGAATAAATAAATAAATAAAATCTTTAAATAATAAATAAATAAATAAGGATACCTCCCTGCTCGTGCGGGAGCAGTAAGGGTTAGATAGGCCAGTGTTCATTATTATCCACAGTAATCTAGTTAACCATTTAGTGAATGCTTTCTTTGTCCCTACATTAGTGTTCAAACTAAATCAAGGCAGGGGTAAAGGAAAAGATTTCATTATCTCTGGAGCCACACATTGGAATATTCTGGCAATCTGCTATGTGTTTAATCCTATGCTGGTCTTCATGTTTATTTTCAATTCTTTGAGGTATGAAAGATGCTGATTAACTGTACCACCTCCCCATACAGATTCTAAACCATCTGAGAACTACACAGCAGAGTCAGGTAGAGATAAAAAATAGAGGTTATAGGGCAGCCTGGGTGGCTCAGCAATTTGGCGCCGCCTTTGGCCTGGGGCGTGATCCTGGAGATGGAGGATCAGTCCGCATTGGGCTCCCTCCCTGTGGGGAGCCTGCTTCTCCCTCTGCCTGTGTCTCTGCCTCTGTGTGTGTGTGTGTGTGTGTGTGTGTGTGTGTGTGTGTCGTGAATAAATAAAATCTTTTTAAAAAGTATTTTAAAAAATAGAGGTTATATAATAGGTAAAGGCTGGAACAACACATGGCCCAGACCTACAGCCAAAATGCACATTTGCTCCCTGCTTCTCGTCCATCCCCGTCCTCTTTTTCTGTTGCCTGGGTTAAATCCCAGTTCTAGACAGCCAAGGCAGCAGCACCAAGGGGCAGGTGTCCTGGGGGATTGACTTGGCAATGGTGACATCAGTCTTGTGGCTGCGCCATGAGTTTGGACTCTGCCGGGTGGGCTCCAGGTGGAACTGGCCCCACTGTAGGGTCACCAACCCTGCTATTCTCACTGGGAAGACCTAGATATCTAGAATGTTGGTGCTAATTCTCCAAATTTGTGCTCAGGAGGCACCATGAAATGTTTGGCCATTCTGATTATTTACAGCTACTTAAAGTGGGTTCATCTGAGCCCAGGATTCCTCACCTGTGAAGCAGGGGTGGCAATTCCCAACCTGTAGGATGTTGAAGGAATGGACAGGAAGTACTAGGTGAGGGCCTAGCACATAATAGGCCCTCGAGAGGCCATTCTACTTGGGCCGGTTCGGTACCCTAAGAGCTCAAGCTTTCAATCCAGACTAAGCCCTCTCCCTGTGTGCTGGGCAGGTCTCTCTGTGGGGGCCAATGGTAAGGGCCAAGTGTGTGTCCTAGAGTTGGAGATATGGATTAGGGGAGGATGAGGCCTCAACAGAAGTGCCTCACTGAAAGACAGGCACTGGTACATGGATGGATCCAAAGGGGTTCATTTTGTGGTGGTATTTCAGTCCCATATCTCAGACTTCCTCCAGGTTGGGGGTGCAATGGCTGGGGTTGTTGGCGGAAGTGTCAACACCCAGAGCCTCTCTTCAAGCCCATATTTAGGACTGTCTGAGGCAAAATGATGAAGCAAGCAATGGTTTCCCCAAAGCACCCGCTTCCTCTTTCTGCACCCCATTCTCCTCTTTATGCACCCTTTCTCAGCCAGCTAGGAAGACAATTGTCTGAAAAATGAATTCAAAGAAGGCAAATCCATCTTGCCATCTGTTGTACAGCCTATGAACTATGAATGGTTTTTATGTTCTTAAATGGTTGAAAAAATCAAAAGAAGAATATTTTATGCCATGTGAAAATTATGTGAAACTAAAATTTTATTGGAACATAAATATAGTTTACATATTGTCTGTGGCTGCTTTCAGCAAAGTTGAGTAGTTGTGACAGAAACCTGAAGACCCTCAAAGTCTAAAATATTTATTCTCTGACCTTTTAAGAAAAAGTTTACTGGTGCCCTGCTCTCAAATATTAAGAGATTTATGTGTCATGTGGCCAGCAGGATTTGCTTTCAGAGGGAAAGGCAAACCAGTGGAATTCAGGCCTTGTGGCAAGCCTACAGAGGAGACACTGGGCAGAAAGCTTTCTGATATCCTTCTAATTACACTAGATGGACTGATGGTGGCTAAATGTCTAATCTTGCAGGTGGACTTGCTCCTGACCACACAGAGAAGGGGCCGCTGAAATGCTGGGGTTCGGGCCTCTGACTCATTCCACCAGAATGAAATGGATTAATAACCTCTGAGGAGCCTATCCCAGCAGCCTCCCTGCAGGCTGGTGACAGTGATTTAACCTGAGGCCCTTCACATTCCCAGAGTCCTGCAGAGACTCCCTGAGCAGCACATTCACTGCTCGCCTCTCTCTTGTTTCCACAGAATTTGCCTTCTGCCAGGTGGATGCTTCAATTGCACTGACCCTAGCCCTAGCTGTGCTGTGTGACCTGCTCCAGCAGTGGGACCAGCTGGCCCTTGGACTCCCAGTCCTGCTGGGATGGCTGTTGGGAGAGGATGATGATTTCGTGGTCCATCTGGAAAACACACATCAGGTAATCCTAGGGTCTCGGGGTAGAGGTGAAGTCAGAGTGGTGGTGTCCTGAACCCACTAGATGTAGCACACCAGGCTTAATTAGACTTCATGTGGCTGCTGAAAGTGTGCTTCCAGATACTCACATACAGATCAATAACCAATTAGGAAAGTCTCCAACCTGCTAGATGCTGCTGGGGGCACTGGGGCAGCTTTCATGCTGACTTTTGAGGTTCCAGTGGTAAGTCTTCAGATCACCAGGGGAGAGGACTTTGAAAAAGACTCCTTGGTTTCTGAAGCCAGCGGGTGTGCCCATCCCCTAAACTCTCCAACTGCCTAGTTAAAGCCAGCAGTCATGTCTACTCCACACCCAGGACACTCCTTGATTGCTTGGCTCTCATAGCCAAGGGAGTTGGCATCCTGAACTCCGCATGAAGGTGATGATCAGGAAGGAAGACAGTTCCTGGCAGTCCACCACCCCCAGGGCACTGTACAGACAAGAGACTGAAATACAACCCCAGTCTTCATGGGAACAAAGCCTATTTACTTAGCCTGGAACTTCAACCTGAGAGACAGGCTTCAGATTTCCCACACATCAAGAAGCTCAGGAGGTGTTCCCAGGGAATATAAGCAGAAGGTGACATCCTTTTTTTTTTTTTTTTTTTTTTAAGATTTTATTTATTTATTCATGAGAGACACAGAGAGAGGCAGAGACACAGGCAGAGGGAGAAGCAGGCTCCCTGCGGGGAGCCTGACGTGAAACTTGATCCCAGGACCCCAGAATCAGGCCCTGGGCTGAAGACAGTGCCAAACTTATGAGCCACCAGGGCTGCCCCAGAAGGTGACATCCTTGCATGCCCCCTTGGCCTTGATACAGCTCCACTAGACCTCTCAGAAAAGAGCTAATACGTTCATCTAGAGCCCCATTTTTTTTCAATAGTTGCCTAGGGGACTAGATCCCTAGATCCCTAGATCTCCTGGCTTGGAGGCCAGCAAAGATTATTGTTGCCATCCCACAGTATAGTATTTTATTTTAAAATCTGCTGCTAAAGGGTCTGGCTTCCAATCAACCTGAAAGCAGGTGCTAAATGAGATTCCTCCCCTTGGAGCACTGACAGGTCTTGGCACACAGCCCTATGTCCCTCAACAACAGGGACATATTAAGAATAAATTCAGCAGTTTAGGCAATCAGAAAAGTTCAAGAGACAACAAAGAACTAGGGCAAGGTTGAATGAGATGTTTCATCACCCACAAGGCCACCCACTCTTCAAGACTGAGAGCTGCTTTGGCTAATACATAGAAACAAACACAGAGTCAAGCAAAATGAGGAAACAGAAATATGTTCCAAATGGAAGATAAGACAAAACCTCAGAAAAAGACCTTAATGATATGGAGATAAGAAATCTACCTGATAAAGTATTCAAAGTCATGACCATAAAGAAACCCACTGAATTTAAGAGAAGAATGGATGAACACAGAACTTCAACAAAGAGAAAACATAAGAAAGTACCAAATAGAAGGCATAGAGCCAAAGAGTACAATAATTAAACTGAGAAATACACTAGAAGGGCTCAACAGCAGACTGGATGACACAGAAGAATGGATCAGGGAGCTGGAAGACAAAGCATTGGAGCTCATCCAGACAGAGCAGTAAAAAGGAAAACAAATTTTTAAAATGAAGAGAGCTATGGGACAGCATCAGGTGGAATGACATTCATACCATAGGGGTCCCAGAAGGAAAGAGTGAAAGGGGCAGAAAACTAATTTGAAGAAACAATGGCTGAAAACTTCCCTCGCCTGGAAAGGGAAACAGACATCCAGGCTCAAGGAAGCCCAAAGAATTCCAAATAAGCTGAACCTAAAGAGATCTACAGCAGACCACATTAAAATGTCAGAAGTTAAAAAGAGAATCTTAAAAGTAGCAAGAGAAAAACAAATTGTATAAGGGAAACCCCCTAAGGCTATCAGCAGATTTCTGAGCAGTAATTTTGCAGGCCAGAAGGAAGTGACATGACATACTCAAAACCTTCCAACCAAGAATACTATAACCAGCAAGGTTATCATTCAGAATGGAAGGCGAGATAAAGAATTTTCCCAGACAAGCAAAAACTAAAGGAATTCATCACCACTAAACTGCCCTTACAAGAAGTGTTAAACGACTCCCTTAAGTTAAAAAAAGAAATGGCACAAATTAATAAGAAAACATATAAAAATAAAAATCCCATTGTAAAAAGTAAATATATAGTAAGGGTAGTAGGTTAATCCCTTACAAAAAGCTACTTTGAAGGTTAAAAGAAAAAAATTAGCAAAATGAACTAAAACTACAATAATTAAGGGAAACATAAAAAGATGTAAAATGTGACATCAAAACATAAAATGGAGTAAAACTGTAGAGTTCTGGAATGTATTCAAATTTAAGTTGCAATCAACTTCAACTAGGCTGTTAAAGGATGATATTTGTGAACCTCACGGTAACCACAGAGCAAAACTTTTTTTTTTTTAAAGATTTTATTTGCTTAGGGCAGCCCGGGTGGCTCAGTGGGTTTTTTTTTGTTTGTTTGTTTTTTGTTTTGTTTTGTTTTGTTTTTTATTTATAATAGTCACACACAGAGAGAGAGGCAGAGAGAGAAGCAGGCTCCATGCACCGGGAGCCCGACGTGGGATTCGATCCCAGGTCTCCAGGATCGCGCCCTGGGCCAAAGGCAGGCGCCAAACCACTGCGCCACCCAGGGATCCCGGCTCAGTGGTTTATCGCCTCCTTCAGCCCAGGGCCTGATCCTGGAGACCCAGGATCGAGTCCCATGTTGGGCTCCCTGCATGGAGCCTGCTTCTCCCTCTGCCTGTGTCTCTGCCTTTCTCTCTCTCTCTCTCTCTCTCTTTAAAAAAAAAAAGAAAAAGATTTTATTTATTTATTCATGAGAGACACAGAGAGGCAGAGAGACATAGATAGCAGGAGGAGCTCCTTGTGGGGAGCCGGATGCAGGACTCGATCCCAGGACCAGGATCACACCCTGAGCCAAAGGCGGATGCTTTTGCTAAGCCACCCAGGCATCCCAGCAAAAACTCATTTTTTTTTTTAAGATCTTATTCATTCATTCATGAGAGACACAAAAAAAGAGGCAGAGACACAGGCAGAGGGAGAAGAGGCAGGCTCCATGCACGGTGCCCGATGTGGGATTCGATCCCTGGAATCTGGAATCAGGCCCTGAACTGAAGGCAGACACTCAACCGCTGAGCCACCCGGGCGTCCCCCAGCAAAAACTTATTATACATATATAAAGAAAACGAGAAAGGAATCTAAACACTAAAAAAAGTCATCAAACCACAAGAGAAGAAAGAGAAGAAAGGAACATACAGGATGTACAAAACAGCCAGCAAATAGTTAACAAAATGGCAATAAGAAGATACCTATCAATAATCACTTTAAATGTAAATGGACTAATTCTCCAATCAAGACATAGAATGGCTAAATGAATTTTTAAAAAAGATGCATCTGTATACCGCCTGCAGTACCCTGTGAACTGTCCTGACTTACTTCAGAAGTAAGGACACATGCAGCCCAAAAGTGAAAGGATGTAGAACTACATTTCATGCAAATAGGAACAAAAAGAAAGCTGGTGTAACTATACTCATATCAGACAAAATAGACTTTAGAACAAAGACTGTAATAAAAGAGAAAGAGGGCCACTATATTGATTAAAAGGTCAATCCAGCAAGAATATATAACATTTATAAATATACACCCAACATAGGAGCACCAGAATATATAGAGCAAATAATAACAGACCTAAAGGGAGAAGTTATGACTAACGCAATAATAGTAGGGGACTTTAACATTCCATTGTCATCCAAACAAAATCAGTAAAGAAATGTTGGCTTTAAAGAATGTATTAGACCACATGGACTTAATAGGTATATACAGAACATCCCATCCAAAAGCAGAAGAATACACATTCTTCTCAAGTGCACATGGAACATTCTTCAGGATAGATCATATGTTAGGCCACAAAACAGTAAATACAAAAAGGTAAAAATCATGTCAAGCATCTTTTCTGACCACAATGGTATAAAACTAGAAATCAGTTATAAGAAGAAAACTGGAAAAACTACAAATACATGGAAATTAAACAACGTGTTACTGAACAACTATTGGATCATTAGAAGTAATCAAAGGAGAAATTAAGCACCTAGAAACAAATGAAGACAGCAACACAACATACCAAAAGGTATGGGATCCAGAAAAAGTGGTTCTAAGAGGGAAGTTCAAGTGATAAATGCCTATTATCAAAAAACAAGAAACATCTCAAATAAACAACCTAACTTTACACCTCACTGAGAACAAACAAAACCCAAAATTAGGAGGAAGGGAATAATAAAGGATCAGAGTGGAAATAAATGAAATAGAGACAATAAAAAAAAGTAGAAAAACATCAATGTAACAAAAAGCTGGTTCTTTAAAAAGATAAACAAAATAGACAAACCTTAGCTAGATTGGCCATGAAAAACAGAGGGCTCAAATAAAAAAAAAATGAAAAAGGAGAGGTTACAACTGATACCACAGAAATACAAAGGATCATAAGAGGCTACCGTGAATTGAATGACAGTGCTAAGGATGTGTGTTGGGGCAGGTGGAAAGGGAATGGGAGATGTATATAGGAAGACAGGGAAGCACTTCCCTCTCTGTATTTCTGAAACATTTCACTAAATGATACTTAACAACACATGGTGCTAATGTTTTCTGAACCATTCTATTGGATTATTTTTAGCTGGCTGCAACCCATACTGATCTCATGACCTTTTAGAGGTTATACAGCTGGCACTATGAAAACCACTTTCCCATAGACCTACCCACTTGGTCAGTGAATGCCGTTGACTAGCAATTATTGGCTTTTGTATGTGTAAAGGTTATGGAGTAACACCTTTGTAAAAAATATTATGGTTCTAAGAACTGGCTGATAAAACCAGGGCTTTAGGGGCATTTCTTTACATTTTTCTCCTCTGTTAAACTGGAAGCCTTGAGAGGACAAGGACTATTCATTTATCATTGTGCTGCCAATACCTACTCGTGGTGGATGTTCAATAAATAGAGTGAATAAACAGTTTGATGAATGTTACTACAGTACTATTGTTTGAATCCATTTTTCTGAAATACTGAAAGTTATTTTTAAGACAATTCTTATTTATGATGAATTTAGAAAGGAACTTGTGAAGGATAAAAAAAGAGAGACTACTGTGAACAATTATATACCAACAAACTGGACAACTGAGAAAGGATGGATAAATTCCTAAAAACTTGCAATCTTCTAAGACTGAATCATAAAGAAATAAAAAATCTGAATAGACCAATTACTGGGAGACAATTAAGAACCTCCCAACAGGGACGCCTGGGTGGCTCAGTGGTTGAACATCCGCCTTCAGCTCAGGTCATGATCCCAGGGTCCTGGGATTGAGTACTGCATCAGGCTCCTGGCAGGGAGCCTGCCTCTCCCTCTGCCTGTGTCTCTCTGCCTCTCTCTGTGTGTCTGTGATGAATAAAGAGAATCTTTAAATTTAAAAAAATAATAAAAACCTCCAAACAAACAGAAGTCCAAGACCAGACAGCTTCATTGATAAATTCTACCAAACATTCAACGATTTAATACTTACCCTTTCAAACTCTTCCAAAAAATTAAAGAGGAGGGAGTGCTTCCAAGTTCATTTTACAAGGCCAGTATTACCCTGATACCAAAACCAGATAAGGAGCTCACTTCAGCAGCACATACACCAAAGCCAGATAAGGACACCACAAAAAAGAAAGAATGAAAGAAATTTATAGGCCAATATCCCTGATGAACATAGATGCAAAATCCTCAACAAACTATTAGCAAACTGAGTTCAACAATACATTAAAAGTATCATATACCATAATGAAGTGGGATTTATTCCAGGGATGCAAGAGTGATTCACCATCTACAAATTAGTCATTGTGATACACAATATTAACAAAAGGAAAGATAACAATGATGATCATCTCATCATTGAGATGCAGAAAAGCATTGGACAAAATTCAACATCCATTTATGGTTTTAAAAAGCTCAACTAAGTGGGTACAGAGGGTACATATCTTAACATAATGAAAGCCATATATGACAAACCCGCAGCTAATACTCAGTGGATAAAACCTGAAAGCTTTTCTCTAAGATCAAGAACAAGACAAAGATGCCCACTCTCACCACTTTTATGCAACAGAGTCTTGGAAATGCTAGCTACAGCAATTACACAAGAAAAAGAAAAGGCATATAAATTGGAAAGGAGGAAGTAAAATTGTCACTGTTTGCAGATGACTAAAGACTCCACCAAAAAAAAGAAACCTTTTAGAACTAATAAATGAATTAAATAAAGTTGCATGATACAAAATCAATGTAAAAAATCTGTTGCATTTCTATACACTAATAAACTATCAGAGAAATAAAAAAAAAAGTTCCATCTACAGTTGCATAAAAAAGAAAAAATATCTAGGAATACAATTAACCAAGGAGGTGAAAAACCTTATAAAACTATAAGATATTGATTAAAGAAATTAAAGAAGACACAAATAAATGGAAAGATATTATTCCATGCTGTTGGATTGGAAGAATTAATATCATTAAAATATCCATCTGGGATCCCTGGGTGGCGCAGCGGTTTAGCGCCTGCCTTTGGCCCAGGGCGTGATCCTGGAGACCCGGGATCAAATCCCACGTCGGGGGATCCCTGGGTGGCGCAGCGGTTTGGCGCCTGCCTTTGGCCCAGGGCACGATCCTGGAGACCCGGGATCGAATCCCACATCGGGCTCCCGGTGCATGGAGCCTGCTTCTCCCTCTGCCTGCGTCTCTGCCTCTCTCTCTCCTCTCTGTGCATTCTCATAAATAAATTAAAAAAAAAAAAATCTTAAAAAAAAAAAAAAAAAAAAAAAAAAATCCCACGTCGGGCTCCCGGTGCATGGAGCCTGTTTCTCCCTCTGCCTATGTCTCTGCCTCTCTCTCTCTCTCTGTGTGTGTGACTATCATAAATAAAAATAAAAATTTAAAAAAAAAAAAAATAAATAAATAAAATATCCATCTGCCCAAAGCAGTCAACAGATTCAATGCAAACCCTATCAAAATTCCAACAGTATTTTTCACAGAACTAGAACATATATTCTAAAATTTATAGGGAACCACCAAAGACCCCAAGACCCCAAGCAACCAAAACAGTCTTGAGAAAGAACAAAGCCAGAGATATTATGTGCCTTGACTTCAAACTATACTACAAAGCTATAGTAATCAGAACAGTATGGCAGTGGCACAAAAACAGACATAAAGATCAGTGGAGCAGAATAGAGAGCCCAGAAATAAACCTAAATTATGGGTATACAATGAGAAATGAATAGTCTCTTCAATAAATAGTATTGGGAAAACTGGACAGCTACATGCAAAAGAATGAAATTGGACCACTTTATTATGCCATATACAAAAATTAACTCAAAATGGATTAAAGACCTAATTGTAAGATCTGAAACTATAAAACTACTAGAATAAAATACAGGTTGTAAACTCCTTTTGACATCAGATGTTTTTATGAATCTGACTCGAAAAGCAAGGGGAAACAAAAGCAAAAATAAACAAGTGGGACTAAATCAAACTAAAAAGCTTATGCACAGTGAAGGAAATCATCAACAAAATGAAAATAGAACCTACCAAATGGGAGAAGATATTTGCAATATATATATATCCAAAAATTATAAAGAAATCTTACAACTCAATAACAACAAAAAAATATCTGATTAAAAAATGGGCAGAGGGGGCAGCCCCCGTGGCGCAGCGGTTTAGCGCTGCCTGCAGCCCAGGGCCTGATCCTGGAGACCCGGGATCCAGTCCCACATCGGGCTCCCTGCGTGGAGCCTGCTTCTCCCTCTGCCTCTCTCTCGCTCGGTGTCTCTCGTGAGTTAATAAAATAAAATCTTAAAAAAAAAAAAAAAAAGGGCAGAGGATCTGAATAGACATGTTCCCAAAGAGACATACGGCTGGCCAACAGGTACCTGAAAAGATGCTCAGCATCTCTAATCATCAGGGAAATGCAAATCAAAGCCACAATGAGGTATCACCTAACACCAGAGTCAGAATGACTATTATCAAAAAGATAAGTGTTGGCAAGGATGTGGAGAAAAGAGACCTCTCATGCACTATTGCTGGGAATGTAAATCTGTGCAGCCACTCTAGAAAACAGTATGGAGATTCCTCATAAAATTAAAAATAGAACTACCACAGGATCTAGCAATTCCAATGCTGAGCATCTACCCAAAGAAAATGAAAACACTCATTTGAAAAGATACATACACTACTCTGTTCACTGTAGCATTATTTACAATAGCCAAGATATAGAAGCAACCTAAATGTGTCCTTCAGTGGATGAATAGATAAAGGGTGTGTGTGTCTGTGTGTGTACACATACATGCATACATTGTGTATCTATTGGGTGTGTGTGTTTTCCTATAAATATATATATATATATATATATATATATATATATATATATATATATTACTCAGCCATGAAGAAGAATGGAATGTTGTCATTTGAGACAACACAGATGGACCTTGAGGATATTATACTAAGAGAAAGAAGTCAGTGGAGAACAGATACCACCTGATTTCACTTAATATGTGGAATCTAAAAAACAAACCAGCAAAACCAAACCGAACCCAGACTCCTAGAGAACAGATCGGTGGTTGCCAGAGGGAAGGGGGGTTAAGGTGGTGTGAAATGGGTAAAGGAGATCAAGAAGTACAGACTCCCAGTTATAAGATGACTAAGTCATGGGGATTAATGTATAGCATGTGGAATACAGTCACTAAGATTATAGTAACTTTGTAGGGTGAGAGTAACTAGATAGTGTGGTGATCAATTCACACTGTATACAAATGTCGAGTCACTGTGTTGTACATCGAGACTAGTATAATATTGTATGTCAGTTAAACCTCAATAGAAAAGAAAAGATAGGAAAGGAAGAGGCCCCTTGGAAGTTGAGGGCTTAATTATGGAGAATGCTTATTACTGAGCGTTGCAATAGTGAGAGGCTCGCCCCACAGTTAGGTCTGAAGGTGAAACAATTCCAGAGAATCGGGATCCTTCCAGGGTATTTATTGCTTAGAGAAAACTATTCGCCCCCTCCAGATGAGTCAGCAGACCGGGAAACTGAGGATCAAGGCAGGCAGCAAAAGCATCTTGTCAACTGAAATCTATATCCATCCACCAGTGTCTGATTCAGCTGGCCCTCTTGACATACCCAACAGGCCAAGAGTTCAAAAAGCAGCTTGTTTATGGGAAATTTGAAGACAAGATAAAGTGTCTGTGATAAAATAACCTTGAAAAATCCCCAGCATCATAGAAATTTGGTTTCATACTTAGAGGGTAGTGTCTCGTGTTTGGCAATCCTTTGCTCTTTGTTCTGCTGCTGAGATTTCTCTTTCCTCCCCACCCCCACCCTCTGATTTCTAGACGCACCTTTGGGTCTAGGGCCCACTCCCCTGTTGAGGTCCCCTTCAACAGCAGGCCCCCAAAATATCTTGGCTCGGCACCATAAACACATCTTTATCAAAGGTCATGTTAAGTCTGGGGAGGAAAATTCCTCCCTGGTAGAGCAGAACAGCAAATGAAAATAGAAGGTGACCTTCCAGGCTGCGAGTGGCATCTGTATGTGGGTGCTGACAGGCGGGAGCAGGCCCTGCCTCAGGAGGGGGTGGGACTCTGGTCTGGATTGGAGCTGTCGACATCCCCCGTTATGCTGACTTTGGGCTTTGTCTTTTGATTTAGGTGGAAGACTACCTGTTTGAAAAAGCAGAAATCAACTTTTGGGCCGAGACCCTGATCTTCGTGAAGTACCTCCACGAGCACCTCCTCCGTCTCCTCTCCACGTCCAGCCGCCGTCCCCTCAGCCCTGAAAGCCTCCGCCATCTCCGCAGGACAGCATCAGAGCAGGGCCACCTCCTTTCGCAGCTCTTCAGAGAGCTGCCCCCAGCTGCTGAGTTCTTGAAGACCGTGGAATTCACACGACTGCGCATTCAGGAGGAGAGGACTCTGGCTTGCCTGCAGCTGCTGGCCTTTCTAGAAGGAAAGGAAAGGGAAGATACCCCCGTCCTCAGGGCTTCAGACTCACCTGCAGAAGCGAATCAGTTTACTCTTGCCAAAACAGAAACAGCTCATTGAAGAAAGAAGACTTTGGGGGGTGGGGTGGGGGGCAGACCGTTCCCCCCACTAAATCTGCCGGGAACCCGTGGAACATAAATTCAAATATGTTCTCCCTTTGTGGGTCTAGTCTCTGTCCCTTCCTGCAGAGTCTTTCTCCAGTTCACTCATTCAGGGCAGCCCGGGTTTTTGCAGCTACTGTAGGAAGTGAGGCTACCACGTTGAATATTTACTCTGCTCCCAGGTGCTGGCCACCTGCAGACCTGAATTCGCCTTTTTTCTTCCTCCACGACCTCGCACATCCAGGCCTAGCCAGCCGGCATTTTCTGCGAACTGACTGTACAGAACTGGATTTTAACTCATGATTTTCTCTTCTTTTTCCCACTGCATAGAAGAGCTGGATTCGTTGGCAGGCAGCCCACTGGGTCAGAATTCCAAATTTTATTCCATTTTAGCTAAGGCAGAAGTATGTTCCGAATGTTGGCTCCTGGGAGAATTCAAGATCAACTGTATAGAAATAGTTTTGTTTTTACTCTCCACATGTGCCCAAGCCCTGTGGTGACCTGCACATGCCATCTGAATTATTAAAAGAGCTCCTACCCACAAAAGTGTTTGTGCTAAGGCCAGGAAACCTGATTTTTACCACCCACTGAAAGCACAGACCCTTGGTTGTTAGAAGGAAGCGCAGGGAAGGGAAAGCCAGAGTAAATTATTTCTTCGATGTCTACACTGACTACTGTCATTTTCTCGGTGGCAATAACAAGATTCTCATTTAAGATGTCAGAAAACAGGGACGCCTGGGTGGTTCAGCAGTTGAACATCTGCCTTTGGCTTGGGGTGTGATCCCGGAGTTCCGGAATCGAGTCCCACGTTGGGCTCCCTGCATGGAGCATGCTTCTCCCCTGCCTATGTCTCTCTCTCCCTCTGTCTGTGTGTGTCTCTCATGAATAAATAAATAAAATCTTTTTTAAAAAATCTTAGAAAACACATTTATCCATTTCAGTGTTTGAATCTTAGACGCCTGGCCTTTGGATGCCGGACCCAGCCCTGTTCCTTTGATATCCAGCAGGTGTCGCTCTTGCATACATTTTGCTGCTGGTCCTGCGTTTCATTGCCTTGCCATTTTCTACTTAAGATTTCAGAATAAAAAAAAAAAAGATTTCAGAATAAGCGTTACCTACAGACAGCTATCTTGAAATTCATAGCTTGTATTGGCCATAGCTTCATCCATATTCATTTTTCATCCTGGAAAAAGCCATTTTAGTATTACGTAAAGTTGGTCTAGCCTTTTTGGTCTGTCAATAGTTTGGGATTTTTTTTTTTTTTTTTTTTTTTTTTTTTTTTTAATTCATGAGAGGTGCCGGGGAGGCAGAGGGAGAAGCAGGATCCCTGCAGGAAGCCTGATGTGGGACTCAATCCTGGGACCCTGGGATCACACCTGAGCCAAAGGCAGACGGTTCAACCACTGAACCACCCAGTCATCCCAGTAGTTTTAAATACTTCTCAGGTGAGCGGTCACTTGGAATTATGTTAAAGGGGCAGCTTATTATTTTTTTAAGATTTTTTAAATTTATTCCTGAGACAGAGAGAGAGACGCAGAGAGAAGCAGGCTCCATGCAGGGAGCCCGACGTGGGACTCGGGACTCGATCCTGAGTCTCCAGGATCACACCCTGGGCTGAAGGCGGCGCTAAACCGCTGAGCCACCCGGGCTGCCTTTAAGGAGCAGTTTAGAGGAGTGAGAATTTGATATAATTTTCTACTGCAGAAAGGCTCGTATTTTGAATGTGTTCTCTTTAAAAGAAAACCACCTAATACTAAAAATACAGCTGTGCTGGAAATGTAGAAAAAAGGCAGGGAATGAAGGGAAACCTAGAATCCAAAGTTTTGTCCTAAAGAGAATAGGAGATTCTTGGTGGTTTTGCACTATTCCACTCAAAATGTGTTTTTTTGTGATCCTGAATAAATTACCTGGTTGGGAATCTGTGTAGCCCACACTTGGTGGAAAGTTGCCAGTCTAACCTTTTTTTTCTTTTTTTAAGATTTTATTTATTTATTTATTCATGAGAGACACAGAGAGAAGCAGAGACACAGAGGGAGAAGCAGGATCCTCAATGGGAGCCCCATGCGGGACTCAATCCAGAGACCCCAGGACCACACCCTGAGCTGAAGGCAGATGCTCAACCACTGTGCCAACCAGGCATCTCCCCCACATTTCTTTTTGTTCTGCGAAGACCTGACTGGGTGAGAAGTCAGGGAATCTTTGGCATGATGCAGTGATGACCATGGTTCAATAACTATGAAACTGGCCCAGCAAAGCCCAGCTCACTGGAAAAGACCAGCTTTCCTTTTTTCTCCATTTAAAATGAAATAAAAGCAGTTACATAATAATAAAAACACTTTATACCAGCAGGTACTCTGTACCAAAACCTGTACTATAGCATATTTACACGTAATCCCCAGGTTCCTTCTACCAAGCCTGCAGAGTGGGTGTTCTCAGGGCTGCCGACTGGGAATCACCCCAGATTTTGATGTTGGCTGGCTGTGGCCAGCCTGGAAGGACAGGAGGGACAGATGTTTCTCCTGGTTTTGTATGTGAAATCTTGTTACTGACCTACAACAGCAGTGGCTAAGGAAATGGCTGTTTCACATTGCCTGATGCATTCCCAGGAGAATCTTGGAGTACTACTGTCAGGGCTACCCTGGAACTCCCGTGTTTGGGGTCATTCCGACAAAGAACAAAACAACAGTTGGGGTTCTTGGGCACTCCTGGCTGTGAGTGTCAGCCACAGTTGCCCAGCACTGCCTGGGGGCCAGTGTAGGCTGGGTGCTGCAATCACCCAGAGCGAAGGAGTCCCCTGTTCTGAAGTCACTGCCCTTGGCTCCAAGCTAGAGGGTCCAAGATTCCGGGCCCCCGCAGGTCTGCACGCATGATTCTGTGCACCTCTCCCCATCTGGCCACAGCTCAGACACCTGGCTATCTCCATTTCTATGCTTTGTCAACTTGGCTTAATAAACAATAAGGGTTATACCTGTTGCTCCTTTATACATCTTAACAGGTAACTCATTTGCACCTTGACAAAGATGAGAGATGAGTAAAGCAGGAATTCTCTTAGTTTTATAATGAAATCCACGTACCAAAGAGATTATGTGATTTGCCTGGGATCACATGGCCTGGAAGGGGCAGGGCCTGAACTCCAGCCCTGTTTCTGATCCTAAAGTCCTTGCAGCCCTGTGTGGACTCTAGCTCTGTGGGTGGCGGTGTGGGGAGTTACAGCAGCCAACGGAACTCTGAGGAGTCAGTTCCAGGAGTGACAGGCCCGGCGCGTCCCCTTCCAGGTTCACGAAGGGAAACAACCACGAGGAAACAGCGAGAAAGATCAACTTTGGAAGGGGCGTGGGTTGCTTCCTTCCCTAGAGGGACCGGGGCCTTCCAGCAGGCCCGAGCGCAGCCTAGGCCGCCAGGTGTGCGAGATCCTGGGCCCGCTCCGCTTTTCCTTGGCAGCCTGGGTTTCCACGCAGAGTGAGGTGTCCTGGACCTGCCCCCAGATCTGCCCGAACCGGGGCGTCAGCCGCTTTAGCCTAACTGGGCGCTGGGGGGGGGGGGTCCGCCCCATCCCCGGGGGGAGCCCCGTGGCCAAGGCATTTCCCAGGCTTTTTAGGGTGTGGAACCGGCGGGCGAACCCGCGTGAGCGTCCTCGGTGCCCAGCCCCGCCCGCCCCAGCCCCCGGCCGCGGCCCACCGCGAGCTAACGCAGGGCGCGGCGCCCCCAGCGGCCGGGGAGGGAAGGGGCGTAGAGGGCGCGCCCCAGCCAGCCGCTAGCTGCGCCCCGACTCCTGGAGGGCTGCGGAAGGCCGGGCCGAGGGGCGGCAGGACGCGGTGGCGGGAAGTCGCCTCCAGGCCTGCGCTGCCCTCCCGCCGGCCCTCCCGGCCTCCCAGCCGGCTCCCCCGCCCGGGACGCTCCGCGCCACTCCGCGCCTTTGGCCCAGGCTCAAGGTCTTGTGATGTGATTAGCAAAGCCAGCGCCTTGTCCTCAGACACTCGGCCCGGCCCGGCAGGCCTCGGCGCTGAAGCCCTGTTTACTGCAGCCTGGGCGGGGAGGGGGCGGAGAATCGGGCCCAGGCTCCTCCGGGCGAGACTGCCGCGGCGGCCGCCCGCGTGGCCGCTCCCGCCCCCGCCCCCACCCCCACCCCCACCGCGCCTCCACGTGCACTCGGGATGGAGCCGCCACCCACCGGACGCACGCCCTGGGCCCCCGCCCCCCGACCGGAGCACCCTTTGCAAGCCAGCCGGGCCGCGCGGACGGTTGCAATATTCTTGCATTTTGCAATTCCCGCGCCCGGTATAAAAACCCAGAGTGGGAGATAAAAGCTCCGCAATTTTGCCTAGCAGGATCGGGCGGGGACAGACACGTCCAGGGCTGCAGAACCGCGGCCACGTTAAACGTGCAGGGGATTTCCAACAGCGCGGCCCCGGCGGAGGGGGCCCTTATCTTCCCGCCGCCACCCAGCAGCACCCATCAGGGACGAGCTCTCCACGCCGCCGCGGGCGCCCCGGCAGCCCGCCCCGCCCCGAGGCCTCCCGCCCCCTCCCCCCCAGGAAAAAAAAATTGGCGGCGGCCAATGGGAGGCCACGGAGGCGCTTGACGTCCGCGAGCCGGCGGGCGGCGTTGCCTGGAGACCCCGGCGGGGTCAGCGTTCTGTCCCCTCCCCCGGCACGCCCGCCCCGCCGCTGCCGCGCTCCCGGGCTCTATATAGGGCGCGCGCTCGCGGGCCGCGGAGTTCCAGCAGTCCGCGAGCTGTCGTCGGCTCCGCGCGGGGGGGGGGCGGGCCGGGCACCCCGGGGCGCGGAGGAGCGCTCCCTGCTTCTCTCTCCTTTCCCCCCACCCCGCACTCCCGGGCAGCCCCGAGAACGGTCCGCGCCGCTCCCCCGTCCCTGCCGTCGCGTCCCCCGGCAAACTTTCGGTCCCTCCCCCGCCCCTCACCCGTTATTCGTCGTGGCTCGAGCCCGGCCGCGCCGCCCCGAGGGCTCCTCCGGACCTCCCCGCCCGCAGCTCCGACCATTACGGGATCCAGAAACATGTCGACCACACTTCTGTCCGCCTTCTACGATATCGACTTCTTGTGCAAGGTACGCGAGGGCGCACGGAGGCGGGAGGAGGGCGGGCGGGCGTTCGGACGGTGCCTCTGCGCTCGGCTTCGGGGCAGCCCTCCCCGCCTTGACTTTGGGGCCGGGAGGAGTTGCCGGAGGCCGCTGCAGCGTGTGCTCGTGCCGTGTGGGCGGGGGGAGGACGCGGAGGAAGGGCAGAGCGAGCCGCCGCCGCCGCCGCCGCTGGCCTCCTCCGGCGCCGACCGCGGCCACGCTGCCCGGGGCTTCCCGGACGGGCTCTGCGCCGCCCAGGCCGGCGGCCCGCGGGCTGAGGATCCCAGGTCGAAACCGAGCGTGGCTCGGGGTGGGAGTCGGCCCCTCCCCGCGCGAACTTGGATTTTTTTTTTTTTTTTTTTTTTTTTTTTTTTTTTGTCTTACCTTTGCGCGTGTACGGGTGGAGGGTGGGGGCCGAGTCGAAAGCCCTGCAGAAAGGAAGAAGACTCCGGAGTCCTGAAGTAACTCCGCGGCTCGCCCCGACTCTCCCCTCCCTGTCCATATTTCATCCCGTCCTCGCCCCCCCTCCTTTTGGCAGACGGAGAAATCCCTGGCCAACCTCAACCTGAACATGCTGGACAAGAAGGCGGTGGGGACGCCCGTGGCCGCCGCCCCGAGCTCGGGCTTCACGCCGGGCTTTCTCCGACGGCACTCGGCCAGCAACCTGCACGCGCTCGCCCACCCCGCGCCCAGCGCCGGCAGCTGCTCGCCCAAGTTCCCGGGCGCGGCTAACGGCGGCAGCTGCGGCGGCGGGGCGGCGGGCGGCCCGGCCTCCTACGGCACCCTCAAGGAGCCGTCGGGGGGCGGCGGCACCGCCCTGCTCAACAAGGAGAACAAGTTTCGGGACCGCTCGTTCAGCGAGAACGGCGAGCGCAGCCAGCACCTCTTGCACCTGCAGCAGCAGCAGCAGCAGAAGGGGGGCGGCGGCGGCGGCGGCGGCGGCTCCCAGATCAACTCGACCCGCTACAAGACTGAGCTGTGCCGGCCCTTCGAGGAGAGCGGCACGTGCAAGTACGGCGAGAAGTGCCAGTTCGCGCACGGCTTCCACGAGCTGCGCAGCCTCACCCGGCACCCCAAGTACAAGACGGAGCTGTGCCGCACCTTCCACACCATCGGCTTCTGCCCCTACGGGCCGCGCTGCCACTTCATCCACAACGCGGACGAGCGGCGGCCCGCGCCGTCGGGGGGCGCCTCCGGGGACCTGCGCGCCTTCAGCGCGCGGGACGCGCTGCACCTGGGCTTCCCCCGCGAGCCGCGGCCCAAGCTCCATCACAGCCTCAGCTTCTCGGGCTTCCCGTCGGGCCACCACCAGCCCCCGGGCGGCCTCGAGTCGCCGCTGCTGCTCGACAGCCCCACGTCGCGCACGCCGCCGCCGCCGCCCTCCTGCTCCTCGGCCTCGTCCTGCTCCTCGTCCGCCTCGTCCTGCTCGTCGGCCTCCACGCCCTCGGGCGCCCCGACGTGCTGCCCCTCGGCCGCGGCCGCCGCGGCGCTGCTGTACGGCAGCGGGGGCGCCGAGGACCTGCTGGCGCCGGGCGCCCCGTGCGCGGCCTGCTCGTCCGCCTCGTGCGCCAACAACGCCTTCGCCTTCGGCCCGGAGCTGAGCAGCCTCATCACGCCGCTCGCCATCCAGACGCACAGCTTCGCCACGGTGGCGGCCGCGTACTACCGCAGCCAGCAGCAGCAGCAGGGCCTGGGGCCGCCCGCGCCGCCGCCCGCGCCGCCCGGCGCGCCCCTCCCCGCCAGCGCCGCCGCGCCGCCCTCGCCGCCCTTCAGCTTCCAGCTGCCGCGCCGCCTGTCCGAGTCGCCCGTGTTCGACGCGCCCCCGAGCCCCCCGGACTCGCTGTCGGACCGCGACAGCTACCTGAGCGGCTCCCTGAGCTCGGGCAGCCTCAGCGGCTCCGAGTCCCCCAGCCTCGACCCCGGCCGCCGCCTGCCCATCTTCAGCCGCCTGTCCATCTCCGACGACTGAGGCAAGAGGGCGCCAGCGAGGAGGAGGAGGAGGAGGAGGAGGAGGAGGAGGAGGAGGAGGGGAGGCCAGGCCGCCCCGGGGGTGTTGGAGGGCGCCCCGGCCGCCTGCAGACTGCGGGGCCGCACCGAGCACTTGGACTCGAACTTGTGTGCCGGGAGGGGCCCCCACCCCTCCCCCTTTCGGTTTCCTCTTTTTTTTTTTTTTTTAATTATTATTTTTATTATTATTACGAAGTTTTCATTCTTGTTGAGCAAAACAAAGCCAACGAACTTTTGTATTGATGAACAAAAATATTCACAACAGGGCAGTTGTGATGCGAACAGAACAAAAAAAAAAAAAAAGAAAAACCAAACACTTAAACTTTTTTAGGTCTCCTAGGAGTTTGGGACTTTAGGAAAAAAATAAAATAAAATCAACCCAGCACCAGCAGCTACCAACCACCATTCCATATCTTCACTTGAAAAGCATTAGTTACAGTCCAGATGTGGGAACTCTTATCTTGAAGTTCCTAATTGTCGTTTGTCTCAGACCAGTGTAAACAAACCAGCCAGCCACCACCTTGCTAAACCTCTAAGCTTCTGGAATCCAACATTCTACCAGGAATATGCCTTGATTGTAGTCCTCAGCTCCCTAGGTTTTTGTTTGTTTGACACCAAGTTTTTTTGTCTGGGAAAAAAAAAAAAAACACCTGCATTCCAAAGTTTCCTACTGGTTACTGGTTTCATTGCCACCACTTAGTGGATGTTTAATTTTAGAACCATTTTGTCTGCTCTTTCTGGAAGCCTTGGGCAGAGCTTAGTTCGTAATCGTTGGGGGGAATAACTGCTGAATTTTTAGCTGTTTTGAGTTGATTCGCACCACTGCACCACAACTCAATATGAAAAAACTATTTAACTTATTTATTATCTTGTGAAAAGTATACATTGAAAATTTTGTTCATACTGTATTTATCAAGT
This sequence comes from Canis lupus baileyi, assembly GCF_048164855.1. Lineage (NCBI taxonomy): Eukaryota > Metazoa > Chordata > Mammalia > Carnivora > Canidae > Canis > Canis lupus. The sequence continues at coordinate 48,479,730 of NC_132848.1, read as the reverse complement.
ATGATGAAAAGCAATAGATATATATTCTTTTATTATGTTAAATTATGATTGCCATTATTAATCGGCAAAATGTGGAGTGTATGTTCTTTTCACAGTAATATATGCCTTTTGTAACTTCACTTGGTTATTTTATTGTAAATGAGTAAAAAAAATCTTAATTTAAGAGATTGTATGTAATATTTATTTCATTAATTTCTTTCCTTGTTTACGTAAATTTTGAAAGATTGCGTGATTTCTTTACAGAAATCCTATCCTGATGCTGTGGAAGTAGTTTGAGGAATATCTTATGAGTTTTCTTAGAATGTATAATGGTTGTAGCCCATCCAACTTTAAAGAAGTGACCACATACTTTGCAAATCAGGCTTCAATGTGGCATGCTTTTCTCATTCCAACTTTTTAAATTAGCAAAAAAAAAAAAGGTCTTTTGTTTATTCCACCAATTCTACTGTGACATACTCTGCGTATAAAGACATGTAGCAATAATGGGGTGGGGGTTTAGTCTCGCAGTGCCTTTGGAAGGGCCAGAACTTGCCTTAAATCTTCCTCAACCAAATAAGTATTTTTCTATTAGTGCTTGAGAGAATTTGAATGTAGGATGGGTTCAACTGCACAAAAGGAAAAGATATTTACCACTTTTTTTATATAGATCTAAAGTGAAGAGGCCACCTCTTAGTGCTAAAAAAAAAATGGTATGTAGTACATGAATATGCCTTGTTTCATTACAGAAAATTCCAAAACTTGTACTTTTTTTTTTTTTTTTTTTTTTTTTTGCGTGTGTAGAAAGGCAGGAATGCTTTCCTGGACAGCGGATGAATGAGCAGTAGCTTTAGTTTGTTTGTACGTAGGTACAGTTGGAGCACTCTGTATGTATGTACTCTGGACTACTTTGACAGAAGTAGGTTTTTGAATGTAACAAGATAAGTCAACTTGAGTTGTAATATATTTTGGGGAATCAGTTCACTACAAATTGTGACTGTAAACATTGTACTGTAAATGTTTTGTAGTTTCCCCCAATAAAATTTTTGGGAAAAAAGGTATTAATCTGTAAGATTCGTTTTTTAAACCAGAAACCTTGAGCATTAGCTTGGCACCACTGTCAGGCATTGCCCAGGCCTTGGAGGGGCTGGGGGGTGGGGGGTGAGATTTTGGAAGCTTGGCACAGTCGGGGTTCGGAAGGGCCTGCCCCTGTGTATTTTATAGCAAGTTCTTTTAGCTGAAGGAAAATAATTATTTGGACTGTCAAGGGCATTAGTTAGCTGTTCCCCTTGGTAATAAGATGCATCCCTGTGTTGGCTGACTGGCTGGTGGCTGGACCTGGCTGAAGGCCTGAAGGGGTGTGGCCCGCCTGTGAGTCACCAAGTGGATCACGTGTCTGCGGTGGCAGCTGAAGGTCCTTTTTTTTTTTTTTTTTTTTTGGGACGCCCAGGGAATGGACCGGCTAGAGCTAGGGTGGTGAAAGGAGGGAGGGTGCTGTGGGCCCCCCCTAGAGGGCTCAGCCGCAGAAGGGGAGCCGATTGGCCTAGACCCAGCCTCTCAAGCTGGAGAAGCAGGGTTTTGCCTGGACTTTGGGAAGCCTGGTTGTGTCCTTGTCCGGGGAGGAAGACGAAAACAGGTCAAACTTATATCTGGGTAATGTTTGTTTATGCGGACAGCTTCCTCTGGGAATGAGCACACACGTTATTTATGCAAAAGGATTAGTGTCTGCTTCGGGCGACTGTAAGTGGCCAGAAAGCAAATTCAACCCAGGCCTCTTAGAAAAAGTAAGTTAAAAAAAAAAAGGCCCCAATTTGCCGATTCACACACAATTGAACAAAACCTTGGTATGGTGGGTTGTTTTTTTTGTTTTTGTTTTTCCTACAATCAACTTTTAATACTTCAAAATCAGGTTCATCAATCAATTCATGTTTTTCCCTGCTCCATCCTCCCTGCCTCCCCTCCCCCGCCAATCCCCAGTTCAGACACTTTTTCCAAAGTAGGTAAAAGATTTAGCAATAGTTTGTTTTCTTATCTACAACAGCTGGGCCCTATCAACCACTGCTTGTACCCCTCTGCCGGGTCTCCTGTGTCTCCCAGCTGAGCCGGGTGGGTGGGGGGTGGTCTGGAGCCCGCCGGGCCGGGCAGCTGTTTCACGTTAGCGATGATTGCGCTGGTGTTAACTGGAGCGTTTTGGTGCTTGGCTGCCAAAGGGGCTGGGGAACAGTTTCAAAGTTCTCCCAGATGCTGGGCCCCTGGCGAAGGGCTTCGCCTTGGGGGAGGGGAAGCCTGAGGCCAAGGAGGGCCTGGCCGGCCAGACCCTGCGGGCTCCCTGGCCTCTTCACCATAAAGAATGTGCAGTGGGGAGGAAAAGTCTGAAATGCGCTGCTATTTAGGCCAAGCTGCATTTCAAAGGCCTTGTTTCCACCTCATTCCAAAACTTATTTTTCTAAACAAGGACTTTTGATCGGCTGGAATGTCAGACTTGTTGGGGTAAGCCACATCATTTTTAAAAATTGGGTTGTTTGAAAGCCCAACTGCTAGGATTTGATGTTTTGTGTCTGAGACCCAGTGGAGCATGGCCAGCTGAGGGGGAATCATTCAGAAATTTCCTCTTGCCACAGATCAATGGAGGGTATATAGGTCATTGTCTTTCTGCAGCGGCTGGAATGAACAGCAAACAAAACTCTCTACTATTGCTCGATCACCCTTAGGAAAGTCTCCTTGCAAACCAAGGGGACTAGAAGTAAAAATTGCAAGTAAGGACAAGCTGGGATTCCTGTCACGGGCCAGGGAGCGGAACTGAAGCTCACTGGGTCCAAGACTGTGTTATACTCGAGATAAAATTCTTTTGCAGCCAATTGTGAAAATGAGCCCAGGATGGGAGGGTGTTGAGAATGTCTTAATAGTAGCGTTGCCATTGGCTGTTTGAAAAGGAAGGGTTTTTTTGTTTTGTTTTTTTGAGTAGCCCATTGAGTAGTATGTGCCACTTTCTAGATTATTTCAGAGAAGGAATGCCCATGTGGACATATTTGCCACCCCTCACTCTGAATCTATTGCTAAGTATATAGAAGGGGAAAACAACACACACACACACACACACAAACAATTGAAAGGCCAAAGCCCCCCACCTGCCCATGGGAATAGATCTGGGATTTGGGTGGGGGGGGAGATTAGGAGCCCTGCGGCTGCTCAGGAACCTGGATAAAAGGGCCAGGCCTTGTGGGGAGCCCAGAGAAGGAAGGACCCAAGTGGGGAGGCCCAGCAAGAGGACGGATGGTGGGTACTAAAATCTGCTTGTGGGAGGTGGGGGTCCTGAGAAGACCTCCCCTCAGGCTGGACATGTTTGAGGAGGACACCCTAGAGCATTTGAACCTGGAGGGAATCACCTCCAGCCACTTGGTGTACACCAGCTTTGCTTGCAGTGACAAGAGCAAAGATCTAGAGGTGACTCTGGCCAAGTCGTCTTGAAAGCAGAAGTTGGGTCTCTGAGCTTTCCTTGGGCTGGTGACTCAGGGCAGGCAAAGGAGTCCCTGGAGACTGAGCCACAGCCAGGCTCCCCTTCCCTAAGAGGACCAAAGCCACTCTCATTGTTGCTCCCCCACTTAATCATGTTTATGTTTTGTTGTTGGCACTGGGGGTTGTGCAGACCTGTGGCCATCCAGGGCAGTTCCAGTTCCGCGCTGCTGGCCAGGCCCAGGAGGAAGGGAGGAAGAGGGAGGGGCCGGGCCAGGGCTGCCCAGGAGGAGCCCTGCTGGCAGGAGGTGGGTGAGGGGGCCCAGCAGGAAGCCCACAGCCCCTCCAGGATCCACCCCCCTGCGCCCCCTCCCTGCCTAAGGGTGTGTCTGTGTGTGTGGACAGAGGTCTGGGGGGGAGCGTCCCTATGGAGGGGTATGTGTATCTGTGTCCTTGCATGTCTAGCCGGGTGTGCACATGTTCCCGGGTATCATTCTGTATGCAGGTGTTCAGGGGTCTGTGTGCTGTTGTCGTAGGGGAGTCGTGGCATGTGGGGCTGTCGATATGTGGGCGGGGGGGGGTATATATGTCCGTAGAGTATGAGAGTGTTGTGTTGGTGTGTGTACAGGTGTGCGTTCCAGGGTCTGTGTGTGAGTAGGGGTCGAGGTTTGGGTGTGTCTGTTGCTGCGTGGGTGTGTGTCGGGGTGTGTGTGCGTAAGTGTACAGGTATGTGTGGCTGTGCCTTTTGCTGTGGGTGGCTGCATCTGTGTAGCTATGGCTGTGGGTAGGTGTGTGGGTCTGTGGGGTGTGAGGAAGGATCCGAGGGTGTTGCTCTATGTTTGGGTCTGGATGTGTCTGTGTGGAGGTGAGGGTGTTAACACCTACAGAGGAAAAGCAGCCCTTTTTAGCAGGCCTCTTTCAAGTGAAAAACTGCTTTCAAAACCCGGAAATGGTGACCAGGCTGTCATCTGTTTCCTGCAGGGTGGTGGGCAGACCAGGGCCGAGTGGGAGGGCAGCAGGCAGGCCTCCAGGCCTGTGGGGACCCCAGACCCACCTGACTGCTGGGCGCACCTGCCAAGGACCGGCCGCCAGAGCCTGACTGCAGGGACATATTTAGAAACAATGAATTCTCTGGTTGGAAGGGGAGGGGACCCCTTTATTTTCATCTGCACAGAAATAGCTCTCATCGGATAGGAGTTCTTGAGACCTCTGGGGTGAGAGGCAGCTCTGAAATAGAAGGAAAGATATTAAGGATTTTCGACAGACAAGAAAACTCCTGAGCTCGCTGAAACTGAGTTTAAAATATTTCTCTAAAAATAAGCTTTGTTTTCCTTGTGGATTCCTCTGGCAATCGGGCCCTCGTGTCAGGGTGCTTAGCTGGCCTGCGAAGCCAGGCGGAATTTTTAAAAAAGCAAGTGTTTCCCAGCCGTGGCCTTGGAAAGTTTTCTGTTTTCCATTTATTAGACTCCTAGTTTCCAGCTAATTAAAATTATTTTCAAATAAAACTCCACAGCCCAGCAATATTTGACAAAACACAGAATTCCCAGGGACCCCTCCGCAGGAGGTGGGGCTGGGCCGGCAGATGGCCTGTGACCCCTCCGCCGGGCCCTGTGCCAGTTTTATGGGGAAGTGGACCCTTCGAAATGCAGGTCCAGGGCCGTGTGCTACCCTCTCGGTGACAGGTGAGGGGCTGCTTGCGAGGCTGTCTCTGAGCCTGGGACCTCTTGAGAAGTGGCCGTGGGGCCATTGGGAACCTGCCCCTTGCCCGCCTACCCACTGAGCCCAGGAGGGGCCCACTGCCCGGGAAGGGAAGTGCTGTCTGGTGGCTGCCTGCTGGCCTGGCCACTAAGGAAGCTGCAGGTCCAGTCAGGCCAGGGTGCCAGCACTTCACTGGGCACCAGCAGGATGCCTAGAGTCCCAAGGCAGCATGTCCTGAAGCAGAAATCAGAGACTCCTGCAGGGCGAGAGGCTCCTGCCACCAAGAGCCACACCTGGTGTGATTCAGACTTACTCGCTGGCAGGCCCGCCGCCTCCCTGCCCTGAGATCCAGCCCAGACAGGGAAGGCATGGGGTGCTGGGGCTGCTGGCTGGGACCCTCCAGCCGTCCCATGGTAAATGCTAACAGATGTCACCCCCTACCATAATGGATGTCCCTGTCCGATCAAGGTCCGATCACGATGTAGTATGAATCCGCTTTCACTCCTTTGTATATATAGCAGGATAATATTCCATTATATGTTATATGGATCCACCACATTTGGTTTATCCACTCCTCAGTTGACAGCCATTTGAGTTCTTCCAGCTTCTTGGCTCTTGTTGAATAATGCTGCTACAATCATCTGTGCATAAGCTTTTGCGCAAACACATTGTCAGTTTGGGTTGTCTACCTAGAAGTAGAATTGCTGCATCGTACAGTAACTCTGTGTTTACCTTTTGAGGAGCTGTCTTACTATTTTCCAAAGTGATACATTGGTTTTCAGAATTGTGGTGGTTTTTTTTTTTTTTAAGGTTGTTATTTATTTATTTGAGAGAGAGAGAAACAGGTGGTGGAGAGAGGCAGAGGGAGAGGGAGAAGCAGAGTACCTGCTGAGCAGGAAGCCAGACATGGGGCTTGATCCTGGGACCCCAGAGATTATGACCTGAGCTGAAGGCAGATACTTAACCAACTGAGCCCCCCAGGTACCCCCAGAACTGTTTTATCAATGTTAGTTTCCCCCTTTCTTGACCTCATGCAGGCTTCATGATGTCCACGTAAGAAAACTTGTACACTTGTTCACCATAGCCAAGAAGGGGAAACAACCCAAATGTCCATCAGCGGATGAATAAATCAACCAAAATATGGCCTATCCTTACAATGGAATAGTATTGAGTCAGAGAAAGGAATGAAGTATTGACACATGGATGCTCCTGAAGAACATAATGTTAAGTGAAAGAAGCCAGACACAGAAGGCCAGCTATCATATGGTATCATATGACACTTCTTACACGAAGTGTCCAGAACGGGCAGATCCACAGAGATAGAAAGTAGAGTGGCGGTGACCAGGAGCTAGGGGACCAATGGGGAATGAGTACCAAGAGATGTGTTTCTCTCGGGGTTGATGGAGATGTTCTGGAATTAAATAATAATGATGGTTGCACAACCTTGTGAACATACTAAAATCTGCACATTCGTGTACTTTAATCTGGCGAGTTTTATTGTATGTGAACAATATCTTTCTTTTTAAAAAACGTATACTCGCAAGCTGAAATCTAGGCTGCAAGAGGGAAGAGAGCCTCTATCAGGGAAACTAATCTCACTTAGGGCCCAGGAAGGGCCCTAATGTGAGAAGGGCAGAGGGTAAGTAACACTGAATGAGATAAAGTGCCAGTGAAAGAGTGTCCAAGTAAAAGGAGCTAGTGCAAAGGCCCTGTGGTTGGAAGGAGCCTGGTTCCAGAGCAGAAAGGATGGAGGATATGGTGCCAAGGGGTGGAGAATGGAGCAAGGTGGCAGAGTCTGGGGCCAGGGCAGTGGACTCAGCCCCAGAAGATCTCTGTCCTGCCTTCTGCTTTCCACCAATTCCTCTATTCAAACATTGTATTTTTGCTTCAATGATCTCTACGCTCCTGTCTTCTCATTGCAGCCTAATGCTACGTCACGCTGCCTATGTCGTTCACCTCACTTCCTCTCATCACGGCGCGTTTTATCACCTCAGAGCATCACAAGGGTGAGTACAGCGCAGGAAGATATTTTGAGAGAGATACCACACTCGTGTAATTTTTATTACAGTACAGTGTTATGATTGTTCTATTGGATTATTAGTTATTGCTGTTCATCTCTTACTGTGCCTAATCCATACATGAAACTTTATCATACATATGTGTATATGGGAAAACACATAGTGTATGGAGGGTTCTGTACTATTCACAGTTTCAGCATCCACTGGGGGTGTTGGAACACATCCCCTACAATAAGGGGAGACCACTGTATTACCACGGTGCTTCCTCGCCTTCTGCTTTCCCCTCTCCCCAGCTCATGCCTACAGGTCTCCTGGTAGGAATGCCTTAAAGATTCTAATAATTACTATTTATGGAGTTTCTATTTTTTGCTAAAGCTTTACATATGGTAAGGATAGTCCTTTATGTCTATGCAAGACTGAGGTACTGGTAACTATCCCCGTTTCAAAGATGAGGAAACTGAGCTCAGAGGAGTTGTCATACGCCTGAAACTGGAAAGGCTGGAGGAGAATTCAAAAGAATCTAAACTGGGGATCCCTGGGTGGCGCAGCGGTTTGGCGCCTGCCTTTGGCCCAGGGCGCGATCCTGGAGACCCGGGATCGAATCCCACGTCAGGCTCCCGGTGCATGGAGCCTGCTTCTCCCTCTGCCTGTGTCTCTGCCTGTCTATAACTAAACTAAAAAAAAACAAAAAAAAAACAAAACAAAAAAAAAGAATTTAAACTGTTGCCCCTTCATATCACCTGGGGCTACTTCTCTGACTCTTCTCAACCTGCCTTTTCTTACACTGCCTATAAACCCGTATTTCCAAAAAGACTTCCAGGGTTCCAACCCCGGGACGACTGTATCCTGCCTCATCAGTGCGTTTAAAACACAATTAAGGGGCGCCTGGGTGGCTCAACAGTTGAGTGTCTGCCTTTGGGTCAGGTTGTGATCCCGGGGTCCTGGGATCGAGTCCTGTGTCAGGCTCCCTGCAGGGAGCCTACTTCTCCCTCTGCCTGTGTCTCTGCCTCTCTCTGTGTGTGTCTCATGAATAAATAAAAAAAATTTTTTTTAAATAAAAAGCTTAAAATCTCAACAAGGCCTACAAGGTCCTCATTATCTGTCCCTCCCCTCCTGCCCCCTCCGCAACTCTTTTACTTACTGACCTTGACTCTACCTTCCCTCGTCCTGCACCAACCACACAGGCCTCCTTGCTGCACCCACTCAGAGCCTTTGCACTTGCTATTCCCTCCATGCTCTTCCATATGACCCAGTTCCTTCAGTTTCCTGCCATCACCTTTTCAGGGGGCCACCCAGACCACCCTTTCTAAAACAACAGCTCTATCTAGCATTCCTCCCCTCTCATCCTATTTTATGTTTTCCCTAGCATTTGTTATCATTTGCCATATTTTTAAATGCCTTTATGTACATATTGTCCTTCCTTCTTAGACTCTAAGCTTCATGAGGGCAGGCACCGTCCCCAGAGCAGGGAAAGCCACTGAAGGATTTTAAGCTGGGGAGTAAGATAACCACATTTACGGCTTTTTAAAGTTCATTTATTTATAATCTCTGCACCAAACATGGGGCATAAACTCACAACCCTGAAATCAAGAGTCACATGCTCTACCAACTGAGCCTGCCTGGCGCCTCCACCACATTTACATTTTTAAATGATTTCAGTTGTGCAGAGAGTAGACTGGAAAAAAAATTTTAATGCTAAAAAAGGTTTAAAAATTCATGACCTAGTATATCCCTTTCATTCCACAGATGAGAAAACTAAGGCTTAGAGATGGCTGGGGGGGGGGGGGGGGGGTGGGCGGGCAGGGAGGGGACGCCACTCTGGAGACTTTCTAATTTCTGGCTTTCTACAGGAGCCCTGGAAAAAGAGACCACCTGGGACACTGTCCTCCCTAAGGTATGACCTGTGCCAGTAGGGCTGTAAAAAATGTAAATATCATCTCTCACCAAAGCAGACCTAAATCCCTCTGGGCTAAGAGGCTCCAGAGCAGCTGGTTTCTGGATGTTATGTCCCTCCAGCCTCTCAGGGCGGGCTTGGAGGGTCCACTGGGTGGACATGGCCAGGACCTTACAGAGCACAGCCCTATGAGCCCAGAGCTGCTGCAGGGGCCGGGGCTGGGCCATGGGAGGGCTCCAGGCAGGCGTCACCACTGCCGTTCAAGGGGCTGGTCACACCAGGGCTACAAGCAGAGGCCCCCAGAGATCTGCCTTCAAACCCCATCCCACTGCCACTCCCTAGCTGTGTAATCCTGAGCAGACCTCTGAGCCCCGGTCTCCGCATCCGTGAAATGGGGATGATGGTCCAGTTCCTGCTGCACAAGACCCCCGTGAGGGTCAAATATGATGCCACGTGTGAAGTGTCTAGGAGAGGGCCTGGTTCAGGGTCCCCCAGATGAAACTGTGGAGACTGAGCGGAGTAGTCAGCCACTGGAGCCGCCTGGTTCAAAGCGCAGCTGGCTGCTGCCAGCTGTGAGACCGTGAGCCAGCTGCTAACGCTCTCTGTGCCTTGATGTCCTCATCTCTAAGATACCGGGCCTATGTCCTAGCGCTGTCACGAAGCTTAAGTGAGTCAACCCATGTAGTGAGAACAGAAGCTGGCACAGCAAAAACATGACATAGGGGAGGGGGGTGGGGGGATGGGCAAAGTGCGTGAAGGGGAGTGGGAAGTAGAGGCTTCCAGTTAGGGAACGAATAGGTCACAGTATAAAAGGGAATACGGTGTTTTGCGGTGACACAACTACACTTGTGAGCACAGTGTAACGTACAGAGATGTCAGACCACTATATTGCACACCTGAAACTAGTGCAGCATGTGGAGCAACTTCTAAGTGAATGATGAATACATACAAACATATATACACATACACAAGTGCAATGTAACAGTTTGTTATTGAATCTCTTGGGTTTTTTTTTCACACCTAAACAAGAGGCACCAAATCTGGGGCGGCGAGGCATGGTGTCAAGAAGGCTACCATTCTGCCTCTACCAAACTCCCCAACCACACAAGCCTTAAGATAAGAGCGGTGACTGCCTTCCCTCAGAAATTCTAAATAGATCTGCCTTGTGTAAACTGGCAGGCGCTAGCCACGTGTGACTACCTAAATTTAATTTCTGTCAAACAAAATGTAACACTCACTTCCTCAGTCGACTAGCCACATTTTAAGTGCTCACAGCCACAGGCACTGAACAGCATGGCTATTCTAGAATGTTCTATGAAATACAAATAGCTAGCATCCAACCCTTGAAGGGTTGGCCTTTTCCAAAGGCAGTCCTGGAACATACCCACAATGCCCTTGATGGCTCTCTCTCCCTCCCTGAGCCGAGAGGGTCTGAAATAATTCTAAAACCACCGCTCTGTCCAGTAGACTACCAGTGCCAGTGGAGGAGGAATGAAGGAGCCACTCACTGCATGGTGGCACCTCACAACCCTGCCTGGCAGCCGGGGACCTGCCTCCTCTCAGACACCCCAGGGACACGGACCCCTCTCGTCGTCCCTGTCTGCACAGCTGTGGTACCACATCCACCCACTGATGCCAGAACCTGGTGTCCTCCTGGGGTCTTTCTCTAGTTCCCTCCACCCCTTCCCTCACAGGCGGCCTGACCCTAGTAAGTGCTTTCTAACCATGCACAGGCACTGCCTCCTCTTGCGCATCTCTACTGCCTCAGCAGCTCACGCTCCCCATCTCACCCGGACAGTGATGACGCAGGAGCCCTCAGCTGGTCCTCCTCCTAGCCACCCATCTGTCATTCAGAGCCAGCTTCTCAAACGCTCAGGCAGGGCCACCTGGGTGGCTCAGTCGGTTAAGCATCTGACTCTCGGTTTTGGCTCAGGTCATGATCTCAGGGTCATGGGACTGAGCCCCGCATTGGCCTCCACGCTCAGCGCAGAGTCCGCTTGGGGTTCTCTCCCTCTCCCTCTGCTCCTCCCCCACTCCCTCTCTCTCTTTTTTTTCCCTCTCTCTTTCTCTACAATACATAAATCTTTAAAAATAAAATAAAACTCTTAGGCAATAGTGCCCCTTCTGTCCTAAGTCCCTGAAGAGCGCCCTCACCCCCGGTTCAGATCCAAGCCTCCAAACATGCTCCGTGAGGCTCTGCCTCGACACCGGCTGCCCCTCCCCTGTGCTGGAGTGCTGACGGCTGATGATGCCCCTGCCTGGAACGCACCTGCAACATCCCCGCTGCTTTCTCTGCCTTCGCAGAGTCTCCACCTCAGGCCTGGCCCCTCCACTGATCCCCACCAGCTCGAGGTGCTTGTCCACCCTGAGAAGGCCTCAGTAGGAGCACGGGGCACACTGTCCTATGCCAGCTGGTTCGGGCTCTGTGGGCTCCCTGGCCTGGAAGTTCCTTCAGAGCGAGAACGTCCTCGTGTTCCTCCTTGCACCTTCCAGCCTGGCTCCCAGAGGCCTCGGTAACCGCAGCCTGAGAGCGCCTCTGTTCTCTCCCATTTGACAGATGAGGAAAATGCAGCTCGGGGAAAGGACACCCGCTCAAGGTCGTCCAGCTCGTGAATGGTGGGGCCATGCTGCCCCTCCCCCTCCTTCCCCACGGGGGCCCCGGCCCTTCCGAAGGGGGACACCAGGTTCTGGCGTCTAGAAAAGTCCCTCCTCACCTTCCTCCTCAATCCCACTCGGCGAAGCTGACTGCTTTGAACCTCTTTGTGTGATGGACTCCAGGGATTTGATTGTGAGGCTCCACCTATAAATATTTACACACATGTTCACATGTTGTGTCAATTCACACCACCAGGTCATGCTGGACCTCCTGTCCATCGGCCCACTCCCCACACTCAGGGTGCTAGCACCTTCTTTCGGTGGTGGCATGGTACCTCACGGCATGAGGGCCCTAGTGATGGCCACCAAGGTTGCGCCCTAGTAGGGACGCCAGGGTGGCTCAGTGGTTTAGCGCCTGCCTTCAGCCCAGGGCATAATCCTGGGGTCCCGGGATCGAGTCCCACATCGGGCTCCCTGCAGGGATGGAGCCTGCTTCTCCCTCTGCCTGTGTCTTTGCCTCTCTCTCTCTCTCTCTCTCTCTATCTCATGAATAAATGAGTGGAATCTTTAAAAAAAAAAAAGTTGCACACTAGTACGGTTCTGTGGACTGTCCAGCACAAATATCCTCATACCCAGACCCCTGTGTGAGTATTTCTATCAGACAGACCCCGAAGGGCAGCAGAGCTAGGTTGCGGGCAGCTCATGTGTTTCTCTGGAGGGCATTGTGCATTGAAACCCTGACACCTGCTAGCATAGTCGCCCCCAAGCATGGTGCGCCCAGTACCTCCCATCCCGCCGTGCCTCAGAGGCCACCCATTCCACCCGTTTGCTCCCTGTTTGCCTGTTCTGAGTTTCTGGAGTTTGCATCACAGAGGCTGCCCCCTGGGGTCTGGTCTTTGTCTGTCTCCCTGTCCTGTCCTCTAACCCTCCTGTGGCTCAGCCCCATCTCCCCACACCTCCAGGCTCCCAGAGGGCAGCCTGCGGTTGTCCACCCCCGGGCTGGTGCCCAAGACACAGGCTGCCACCTGGGAGCCCCGGGCAGGCCCGGGTCAGTCCCATGGGGTTCGAGGGCCAGGAGGTGGGAAAACTCTCCCACGGACCCCAGGGGTGGCGTGGGGGAGGCCCCATCTAGGTGACTACTGGGCGGGGGCAGCAGCAGAAAGGGCTCTGGGACAACAGCTTTGCCAATGGAGGCTGTGAGACTGCGCAGGTGTATCTCTCTGAGAGCGTGGGGGTGAGTGTGCGCGCGCGCCTGGTCGTGTGCCAGTGTGCGTGTGTGTTTTAGGGGCGGTTGTGTGAGGCGTTATGTAAGGGAGGCACTCCCTGGGGCCAACAAACCGCAGTGGTGTAACCGCCGGCCGGCCAGGCCACCAGAAGGAAAGGAGGAAAAATGTAAACACCATTCTGGGCCTTTCCCTCGCCTGCCACAAACAGGCCCTGGACAGAGCAGCTCTTCCGGCCCCCCATGCCTGCGCCTCGGCGCTGCGGGCTGGCCTGGGCCGAGGTGATAACGCAGGCCCGGGAGCCCGGGCCAGGGGTCGGGGAACTCTCCAGGAGTGAGCATCCGAGGCTCCGGATCCCGGCCCAGGGGCAGGACAGAGGGGAGAGCCCATGGGGTCTCCCTGGGCTTCTGCTGGGTCGGCCTCAGGCCAGGCAGCCCCCACAAACGAGGCGTGCTGCCTTCCTCACCCCACAGTTGCCTTCTCTTTATTTTTATTATTATTATTTTTTTTAAAGATTTTATTTATTTATTCATGAGAGACACAGGCAGAGGGAGAGGCAGGCTCCCTGCAGGGAGCCCGATGTGGGACTCGATCCCGGGACCCCAGGATCATGCCCTAGGCCGAAGGCAGGCACTAAACCACTGAGCCACTCAGGGATCCCCCAAGTTGCCTTCTCTTTAAAGCCTTTGGAGGCTCCCTGTGTCCCAGAGGCCTGTCCCTGGCACTGGAGCCCCTCGCCCTCCAGTGCAGACTCGCCGCTCGCGTGTGTGTGCTCCCACTCTTGGGGTGACCTCGGAGCCTGCTGTCTCTGCCTCTCTGTCCCTCACGTACACACAAAGGTGCACCCTCCGTGCCTCTGACACCTCATCCCGGGCTGGACCCCTGCCCTCCCGCTGGCTCCCAGCAACCCAGCCCTTCCACAACACACTGAGACTCCCTCTTCCAGGAAGCCTCCCCGGCCTGCTTCGGGCCTTGCTGCTCCCTTCCTGCTCCAAGCTCCTGAGGTGCCTCTGGACACACAACCCGACACCTGACCGGGCACCATCGTTCCTTGTTCTCCGGTTGTTCACTTTCATAATAGTGGCCACAACTTGTGTAGCACACTCTCAGCTTAAAGTCCCTTAAAGTGGTCCCCTAAAGTGCCCTTGTTCTGACGATGTCACCCTCATGCCAGTTCTAGAAGGTGGCATCTTACCACCTTCACGTGGCTGGAACTCAAGCAGAGGGAGGTTATGGGAATTATCCATGGTTCTATCTACACCTGCGAGTGCCTGGCAGCGGAGCCTATGTTCACAGCGTCCCGTGGCTGAGCCCCATCTCCCCACACCCCCGGGCTCCGGGAGGGTAGGAACCTGCCCCCCACCTCCCTCAGCAGAGAGCCAGCTGGGCACCCTCAAGACGCTTCCCCAGGGCTGCTGTGTCATCGATGCCTTTCATCCAGGTAACTGGCTGAACAGAATGGAATGGAACCTTTTACTCAGAACCATAGAGACTGATATGTTCAGAGCAGAGTTTTTCCAGAATTGCACAACCTTATGACTTTAGACAACACACGAAGCCCTCTGAGTCTCACTCTTCTCATCTGAAGAATGGGAACGCGCCTTCCCGCAAGGATACCGCGAGGATTGCGTGCAGCACTGCCACGCGTGCAAGCCTGTGCGTGGGCCGAGCCTGGCGCTGTGCCTGGCATGCATCTAGCGGTTGGCAGAGGCCAGCGGCCGCCACTGTTCCCCCTTTGAGGGGTATCGCAGGGGCATGCATCTTCCCCTATTGTACAGGGGAGGAACTGAGGCCCAGAGAAACAGTTTTCCTGAGACCTTGCAGGGTCTGGAACGCATCTGCAAATCACAGATTCCTAGCTCAGACTCTTAAGGATACGGGTCAGCATTTTTCATCCAGGTCCACGTGGGTAGAGGTAGTGAGGTCGGTGGAAGGTGGATATCTTTCTAGACTTTAAAGAAAGTTTCTGATCAGTTCAAGGGCAGTGTTCTCTAAGAAAAATGGGCACTCTCATTTTTCCACCCCAGTGAGGGGAGAGGTTAACCAAGGAGGGCCTCCAGGAACAGGCGGACATGAGAACAACTCTAACTCTTAAAGAAGGAAGACACTGGCACAGGCTGCAATTACTTGGAGGTAGCTTTGGCCTGGATCTCCACATGCCCCATCTGTGCTGAGTTTTTCTCTGATGGCACAGACGGAGCCACAGGCCTGGCTGTCACTGGGTGAGGGGCCACTAGAATGGGTCAATCCTGTCATCCTGACTCAGTTGAGCTTCAGACCCTTTGGGAAATGTGCAGTCTTACCCCCTCGGGGTATCCTTCCTGTTAAAATGTCAGCTGCAGCGATTTTTGTTTGTTTCATCTGTTTTACTATGGCCCCAGTGCTTAGAACAGAGCCTGGCACATAGTAGATGCTTAACAGAAATTCGAAGGAATGATTGCATTATCTCCTCCCTCCTACCCATTGCACACTCATGCCATGTAAATTTACTTCCACCCTATTAGGTCCCTCCAGCAATGCCTTCCCAAAGCCCTCCTCTGGCTGTATCATGCCACCTCTTGCAGAAAGGTTTCCAGGATTGCCACTGCCTATGGCACAGCCTCCCCTCGATGACCTCATCACAGGGCAGATGGTGCCCAGCCAAGCTGTTCTCCCTTTCTCTAAGTTCAGATCAATTTCAGAAGAGAAGAGTGGGCAGGAGTCATGGCAGGAACAGGCATGGATAGTCCCAGTAAGTCTTGGGAGGCGGGATTCCTAATACCTACCGACTTTGCCCAAGCACAGGAGAGATAAGGCCCATGTCCTTGTCTTTGGACCAACAGGGCCTCTTGCTACAGGTTCAACCCAGCCAGGTCTGTGGTAGAGGAGCGCAGGATTGAAGGAGGTATCTTATAACCTGGGTGGGGGATCCCTGGGTGGCTCAGCGGTTTAGCGCCTGCCTTCCGCCCAGGGCGTGATCCTGGAGACCCAGGATTGAGTCCCACATCGGGCTCCTTGCATGGAGCCTACTTCTCCCTCTGTCTCTGCCTCTCTCTCTCTCTCTCTCATGAATGAATAAATGAAATCTTTAAAAAATAATAATAATAACCTGGGTGGGCTGGTCAGCTCCGGGAATGCCAGCCTCTGACTCGGAGACTCTAGAGCCAAGGCTCACACCTTGTGGGCCTCCGGTGGGCTGAGAGGTGCAGGGTCCTCTTAACCTTGAGGTCCTTCCCTGAGAACCCTTTGGAGGCGTTGTCACCAAGCAGGCTGTCTGTCCTTATGAATGCACAGGAGGGAGGGGAGAGAAAAAATTCTCTCCACTAAGGTAGAAACCCACACCAGGGGGCCAGGTGAGTAAAAACCAGAAAACTAGAAAGCAAAGATGACTCAGGAGGCAGCTATGATCCTGGCCAAAGTGAATGACAGGGCAGGACAGCAGGAAGGAAGGAGGAGCCCAGGCAAGAGGGAGCAGTGGCCTACAGCTGGCTCCGTGGTCACCCCCAGCCCTGCCCCGCAGAGAAAGCCTCCTGCCCACTCACCCTGACCCTCGTGGGCTCTCAAGCCCAGGATCACATTACCTGCCTCCCTCTGTTCCCCTAGAGTGTTCCCCTAGCATGCAGTCCCCTACCCTTGGGGGGGAGGATGTCCATGGGCCAGTAGTAAAACTGTCGTATGATAATTAAATGCATAAAAGATACCACACCTGGCACACAATGCCACGAAATTATGCCAGGGCCTCTTCCCAGCTCTCCTTGGGCACTGTCCCTGCAAACCTTCCTGCGATCACTCCTTCTAGCAAGTTGGAGTTGACAGTGAGTCCCCCTGGCCCTGGGGCTCCATGGAGGAGGAGGGATCCAGAGGGGCTTGAGACCCCCTCACCCTGCCCTGGGATGGAGGTGGGTGAGCTCACATACCTTGTCCAGTTTGGAAGGTCCTTTTTGCTCGCTTGGCCCCTATCCACCCCCTGCTGCCTTTCTGCCCAGATCACTGTGGCTGTCCAGTCCCCGGATGTTACACCAGGGCCAGGCCCTCACGAAGCTGTCTCTTCACCCGCTATTCCCGAGCACAGCCCCAGAGCCAGACTGAACTCGTGCTATCCCCGCTGTCCCTCTGACCAGCTGTGTGATCTTGGGCAAATTCCTCAATCCCTCTGTCCTCTGTTTCCTCATCTATTATTCTCCTGGCCCTGAGGTCCCAGAGGAAATTTTGTCATTTCAAATAGCATCTGTGTTCCAGAACGGTCTATAGGAAGCCCATTCTTAGGATCATACCACCTTTTAAAAATCCCCCACCTCCACTTTATGAGAGGGTCACCCCATGTTAAGGAGACAAAAATTTGAGGTTCAGATAAAACTCATGCTTTGCCCGAGGCCATCAGACCACCTTGCCTCCACGAGCTTCTCTGCCTGCATTGGGTTCATTGCAACTCGGATTCCTGGGATCTGAGATGGGCCACAGAGATTCTGGCCTACGGGTGATTAAGAAGAGAGGTGGGTAAACATTTCAAATGCTTTATCAAGAGACTGGACACCACGTAGAGGCCTGTTCACAGGGGACTGGTCCCACCACAGCTCATCTGGGGCGTGCTTTGATCCACATGGCCCAAGACGGGGTGGTCTGTGTCAGCTGTGAAGTTAAAAGAACAAGGCAAGGGACACCTGGGTGGCTCAGCGGTTGAGCGTCTGCCTTTGGCTCAAGGTGTGGTCCCGGGGTCCTGGGATCCAGTCCCACATCAGGCTCCCTGCATGGAGCCTGCTTCTCCTCCCTCTTCCTATGTCTCTGCCTCTGTGTGTCTCTCACGAATAAATGAATGAAATCTTTTTTTTTAATAATCTTATTTTTTTTAATTTTTATTTATTTATGATAGTCACACAGAGAGAGAGAGAGAGAGGCAGAGACACGGGCAGAGGGAGAAGCAGTCTCCATGCACCGGGAGCCCGACGTGGGATTCAATCCCGGGTCTCCAGGATCGCACCCTGGGCCAAAGGCAGGCACCAAACCGCTGCGCCACCCAGGGATCCCAAATGAATGAAATCTTAAAAAAAAAAAAAGGCAAGACCTGTATGACAGCACAACCTTCTTTCCTGTACATCGTCTTATTTTTTTTAAAGAGTTTATTAATTTATTCATGAGAGGTGCAGAGGGGGAAGCAGGCTCCATGCAGGGAGCCCGATGAGGGACACGATCCCAGGATTCTGGGATCATGACCTGAGCCAAAGACAGAGGCTCAACCGCTGAACCACCCAGGCATCCCTCCTGTACATTGTCTTAAATGGACACACGTTTATACGTGCCAGTGTGGATGTAACATTTTCATCTCTTACCTGGTTGCTGTTGGACAGAGGTTGTGGAAAGGATGAAGGGTATGTCTTATTTTAAATGTTTCTCTTAAAAATAAATAAATAAATAAATAAATAAATAAATAAATAAATAAATAAATATTTCTCTTCTGTTTGGCTTTCCTACCATGTACCTATTAGTTTTTTTTTTTAATTAGTTTTTTAATTCAACAGATCAGAGCACTTGGGATATGAGCCATGCTGCTCTTTACTATAGTGTCAAAAAAAAGTAATGAAAGCTGGGAGAAGGGGTATGGTTGTGTTGGGTCTTGCTTTTGAGGGCAGGGCCTGGCTGGGAGCAAGAGGTTAAAGGGCCCATGGACCCCAGAAAAAAGGAGGGTAGGAGGGGGCCCTGCCTACTGCTTCTTCTTCCCCATTCCCAACTGGCTCTGGAGGCCTTTGAGGAGCCCAGGCCAGCGCTTGAGGCTCTGGCGCCCTCTCTCCTGTTGTTGTTTGAGCTAAGCCCTCCCAGACCATATGCTCTTCTTCTGTGGGGACAAGAACCAGGAGCTCTGTCTGTTTGCCTGAGTTTTGCCTGCAATTTGGACGACCCCACCAGGGCCTGTCCTGCCTTCGGTTGTCCCACCCCGCCCCAAAAGGGGCAGAGCTTAGCCGGCGGGGCAAGCCCTGTGGCAGGTGCTCCTGCTTAGCCCCGCCCTCCTGGCCTCGCTGGCAGCCTCCTAGGGCCCTGCTGTGAGTACCCCTGACTCTCTCTCCTCAGTTCTGGTCCGTGGGGCACCCTAGCTTGCAGTCACAGCTGGCCCAGCACCTGGCTTCACTCACCACCCTCCATCATGCCAAACTATTACCCACATCCTAGAGGACAGAGACCCCCCATACCTCCTCAAGGGGGAAGAGTGCCTTCAGCTCCATTTCATAGCCTGAGAAACGTGAGGTCCAGGTTGGTAAGTGACTTGCCAAGGCTGAAAGCAAGCTAGTGAGACATAACAGAGTCTGAAATTCAGGTATGTCTCCAGTCCTCGATCCTGTAGGGTGAGTTGATTTTTAAAAATGAAGTTAATATGGTCTCAGGATTATTTAAAGAAAAACCCATCTTAAAAGTGACCCATCTCTGGGAACCCTGGGTGGCTCAGCGGTTTAGTGCCTGCCTTTGGCCCAGGGCGCGATCCTGGAGACCTGGGATTGAATCCCACGTCGGGCTCCCGGTGCATGGAGCCTGCTTCTCCCTCTGCCTATGTCTCTGCCTCTCTCTCTCTGTGTGACTATCATAAATAAATAAAAAATTTTTTTAAAAAGTGACCCATCTCGACCTCATATGAGATTAGGGAACTGTGGATTAAAACGATGAGATACCACCGCACACCTGTTCGAATGGCGAAAATCCAAACTACTGACAACACCAAATGCTGGCGAGGATATAGAGAAACAATAACTCTCATTCATGGCTGGTGGGAACGCAAACGGTACAGCCACTTTAGAACGCAGTTTGGCAGCTTTTTACCAAACTCAACAAATGTCATACTGTTTATGATCTAGCAATTGCATTCCTTGATATTTACCCAAATGAGTTGAAAACTCATGTCCACACAGAAACCTGCACGTGGATTGTTTATAGCAGCTCGCCTCAACTTGGAAGCACCTGAGATGTCCTTCAGTAACTAAATGGATAAACTGTGGTATGTCTAGACAACGACATCTTTAGTGCTTTAAAAAAAAAAAAAAAAAGACCTATCAAACCTTGAGAAGACATGGAGGAACCTTAAATGCATATTACTAAGTGACAGAAGTCACTCTGAGAGCCCACATACCATTTGATTCCAACTATATGACATTCTTTTTTTTTTTTTTACTATATGACATTCTGAAAAAAGGCAAAACTATGGAGACAGTAAAAAGATCAGCGGTTGCCTGGGGCTAAGGAAGACAGAAGGACAAATGGGCAGAACACAGAGGATGGAGGGGGGGCAGCCAAACTACTCTGTATGATACTACGATGGTGGAGACGTGTCATTATACATTTGTCCAAACAGAATGTGTCGTACATTCTGCAAGAATGAGCACACATGTTAACTCTGGGCTCCTAGTGATAACGATGTGTCGTTGCAGGTTCATCCCTTATAACAAATGTACCACTCTGGTGGGGGATGTTGCTGGTGGGGGAAGCAGGGGTATATGGGAAGTCTCTGTACTTTCCACTCAATTTTGCTGTGAACCTAAAACCGCTCTAAAAAATAAAATCCAGGGGCACCTGGGTGGCTCAGTGGTTGAATGTCTGCCTTCGGCTCAGGGAGTGATCGCGGGGTCCTGGGATCGAGTTCCGCACTGGGCTCCCTGCGGGGAGCCTGCTTCTCCTTCTGCCTGTGCCTCTGCCTCTCTCTCTCAGTGTCTCTTGTGAATGAATAAATAAAATATTTAAACATAAAATGAAAATAAAAAATAAAGTCTATTAAAAAAGGAAAAAGAAAAGGAAAAAAGTGACCCAGGAGTGAGAAGCCCCAAAGGGCCCTGTCCACAGTGTCTCCCGTAAGAGGACACGGAGGGAGGTGGATTGGGGGATGCTCACGCCTGTGGTGGGCTCCAGGGCCAGGCTGTGGGCTGAGCAGCCCTGTCTTTGCCCCTCCCTCCTCCCCACATGTTTCCTGGAGGAGCCTCAGAGATCCCCGGGCCGTTGGCCCTCTTCTCCCCAGCTTCCTGTTTGGGTTCCAGAGAGACGTTTGGGCCGTTTGTGCAGCTGAACCGGGAGCTGGTTGGGCTGGTGGAGAGGGAGGACATTTGTCGTTTATCTGGCGGGGGGTGGGGGGCGGGGGGGCGCCTGGGGGGTGGCAAGCTTGGGGTGGGGGTGGAGCCTCAGCCTGGGGGTCCCTTGGATACACAAAGCCTGACCTGGAGGCCCTGGAGAGGTCAGTTAGTCCGCCCCCTGCCTTGGTATGAGACATGAGACATATCTGGGCCAGGCAGCTGAGGTCTCCAACGTCATTGGGCCCATGTCCTGCCCCCGCAGGCAGACCTCACCATGTGATTCAAGCAGGCCGCTGTACCTAGACCCAGCTTCATCACCTGTGAATGTCCACTCAGCAGGTGCACTCACTCAGAAGTTGCAACGCATGTGTTGGACAGGAAGAAATCTCACCTTGCCCCAAGCTCCCCCCTGCCCCTCACCTTCTGCCCAGGCTGGCTACCCTGCCACACCCGTGAGCGGGATCCCAGCTGCAGACCTGCCCCCGAGGTCATGGAGAGGAGAGGCCTCAGTCCAGTCCTCAGGAAGCCCCCTCACCCGCGCCCCCACCCCAAGCTGATCAGGCTAGAGGCATACAGAGCCAAGTACTTTCTGAGGGAACAGCATGGGAAAGGCCAGGCCATCCTGTGGTTCAGGGACCCTGTGTTTTCCTGGGGGAAAGAGACTCTCAAGTCAGATGTTCAATGATGAGTGGAATTAGCCATGCAAAGAAAGATGGGAAGGTGTTCCATTAGAGGAGGCCCAGAGGCAGACAGCTGCCTGATGTGGGCAGGGCTATTGTTCAAGAAGGTTCTGGGAGGAGAAGCCAGAGGTCTGTTGGGGCTGTGCAGCCCACTCATGCCACCTCCCCTCCTCCGGTCTCTGGGGTCAAGGACTGGCCTGGGGTTTCAGCGGGACCGAGCCCCTGCAGGGCCTAGTGGCCCCATCGCTACATACATGACAATCAGGCTCCTCCAGGTGAGCAGCAGTTCTGGCCCTTGGCCCTGCCTGTGGCTCCAGGGTGGGGGTGGGACGTGACTCATAGGCTCCTGGGAAGGTCAGACCATGGGTCCTTAGGCTAGAGAGAGGGAGCAGGCCCTTCCTCCAGCAGTCGTGCCCACCGGTTCAGTGAGGCTGTTTGCAGGCAGGAGAGGCACTGCCCCAGTCTCCTCAGTGGAGTATGTAGGTAGAGGCTTCTCTTTGCAGATGCAAGTCTCCTTGCATTGGAGAGAGAGCTCTGCAGGGTGGGGCCTGGCGATAGAGGGGTACCCAGCTTCTCCTCCCAGCCCTGAAGCACCCCACGTCTCCACCTCTCTTGTTCCTAGCAAGGGTCAAAGGGAGGTCAAAAGTGAAATTCAAAATGTGGGGGGCAGCCCGGGGGGCTCAGCAGTTTAGTGCCGCCTTCGGCCCAGGGCATGATCCTGGAGACCCGGGATAGAGCCCTGCATCGGGCTCCCTGCTCGGAGCCCTGTTTCTCCCTCTGCCTGTGTCTCTGCCTCTCTCTATGTGTGTCTCTCATGGATAAATAAAATCTTCAAAATGTGGGCTTGTCCCCACCCCCACTGTGCCCTGACAGCCACCTTCCTGGTAAGGTTAAAGTCTCCCTGAGCCGGAGACTTGGCCTCCCCCATCAGATTAGGGCCTTCTGAAATAGAAGCCAGGTTTCCTTCTAAAACAGAGCCAGGGGGGATCCCTGGGTGGCGCAGCGGTTTGGCGCCTGCCTTTGGCCCAGGGCATGATCCTGGAGACCCGGGATCGAATCCCATGTCGGGCTCCCGGTGCATGGAGCCTGCTTCTCCCTCTGCCTCTCTCTCTCTCTCTCTCTGTGTGACTGTCATAAATAAATAAAAAATAAAGAAATATAAACATTAAAAAAAAAAGAAAAAAACAGAGCCAGGGGGTCTGCCTCTTTCTGTTTTCCATGCTCTCTGGCAGCTCCTGAGCCATTCTCCCAGATGACATAAGGCCTGGGCCTGAGGGGCAGAGGCTCTCCTCCACTTCCTCATGGGCCAGGAGTTCCAACCATCCCAGGCCAGAGCTTCACCTGGGTAAAGAGAGGGCTCTGAAGAGAGGAGGAACTGAGGCAGTGTTGGTGGGAGGACAGGAAGGCATGACCAGGTGCATAATCCGGGAAGTTCATCATTAAATGAAAATTCGGGGCTCCTTGCTTAAATTTTTAAATTTCAGGATGGCATTGACTGACCATTATACCGACCAAGCACAGGGCTCTTCTAAGTGCAGGGTCTTGCCGTGCACAGGACACGTGCCAATGAAGCCGGCCTGTGGGATGGGCACATGTTGCAGGAGGGGACAGTTGGTCGGGAAAGGACAGGAGTGGGGAGCAAGCATCCAAGTGGCAGGGAAGAACTGGGCCTGCTCAGGGAAAGATGAGGCCGATTAGATTAGATGGTACCAAACCCAGAAGGATCCCGAACAGTCTCAAATTTGAACTTGATCTTAGAGGTAGATGTTTCCTGAGCCACAGGGAACCAGGAGAGGCTGCGCCGGGGTAGCGGAGAATGTCAGACCTGGCTGGGCCTGTGGAAATCATCTTCTCATGGATAATTTATTGAAGAGGAAAACTAAAGCCCAGAGAGGGATAGAGACTCACCCAAGGTCACCCAGCCAGGGCTGCAGAGTCAGGCCAGAGCTCTGACTCACCTAGAACTATGCCTCAGGTTCTGTGGGGAATAAATCCGACAGGCAGGGTGGGAGAGCAGGTGTCAGGTCACACCAAAATCTGCTTCGCCTGAAAGGCAGGACCCACCTTCCCCAACAACCTCCGTCCTGAGGCCATACTTTCCTGGGTATGCTTTTCCTCTGGTCCTGCCTCAGTGTCTCATAATTTCCCCTTCCTCAGGGTCCATCCTCTTAAGTTTCTCTCCTGCCTACCATATTTGGCTCCCAGAAGTATGCCTCACCGCACACCCGGACTTTTGGAAAACCCATACTGGCCACCCCTAGCCTGGCCTAGCAGTGGTCTACAAGTGGAAGGGTGCACAGGGTAGGGGTCCCTGCCACAGGAAGGCAGCCGAGGCCCATGAGGTCTTCTAGGCCCCACCCCCATGGTGGCTGCTTCCCCCACTCCCTCTATGCCACCCCTAACCCCTCAACTCAGTGCTCCACCCTCTCTCTCCTCCTCTGCACTCAGGACCCAAATCCTGAGACCCACCCCAAGCATTTGAAAACCTCACTGAGGCCTTCCTGCTCCCTGGCCCACAAATCTGTTACTTTTCTGTGTTCTTTGGGAAAATGGAGACCTTCCAAAGCAGCCCATGCAAATAAATGCAAAAAGAGATGCAAATAAAAATGGAGCACACTCCCCACCCCCACTTAACACCAGTGTGGGTACTGGGTATCGCGCCCTCCTGCCTGCTCCACCAGATACATCTAAATTTGTGACTGTGGGGATCCCTGGGTGGCGCAGCGGTTTGGTGCCTGCCTTTGGCCCAGGGCGCGATCCTGGAGACCCGGGATCGAATCCCATGTCGGGCTCCCTGTGTGGAGCCTGCTTCTCCCTCTGCCTGTGTCTCTGCCTCTCTCTCTGTATATGTGTGTGACTATCATAAATAAATAAAAATTAAAAAAATTAAAAAAAAAATAAAAAAAAAAAAAAATAAATAAATTTGTGACTGTGTGTCTGTGACTGTGCTGCGTATGCGAGAGAGAAGCCAGGATACAGAGTAAAAAGACATCGTGGCGGGATCCCTGGGTGGCGCAGCGGTTTGGCGCCTGCCTTTGGCCCAGGGCGCGATCCTGGAGACCCGGGATCGAATCCCACATCAGGCTCCCAGTGCATGGAGCCTGCTTCTCCCTCTGCCTGTGTCTCTGCCTCTCTCTCTCTCTGTGACTATCATAAATAAATAAATTAAAAAAAAAAAAAAAAAAAGACATCGTGGGGCGAGGGGCCCAGCCTGGGGGCCGGGGACTCGAGATCTGGGTCTCTGAGCCTGAGTGAAAGTGCAAGGCCTAGACTACACTCCCACAGGGAGCCTGAATCAAAGGGTGGTTCTTTATGGCTAAGATGTGCATGTCCCCTGGGCTTCAGAGTCTTTGGGAAAACTTCAGGGGTGCTGTCAAAGATGGGGGAAGGCAGACAGACTCTGGGGAGTGGTGGCCTAGGGAGGGGTGCCACGGCAAAAGCGGCTGCCGGGGTGAGCCAGAGTGTGCATGTGCTCCAAGCCTAAGACAGATGCTGTGGCCCCCCGAGGAAACCTCCTAGGGTTGGCTTGGAAGTCCCCACCGGTGCAAACTAGAGGCCGTCTAGGCACCCAGCGCCACTGCTGTCCTGAGGGACTCGTGTGGGAGCCACATGGCCAACGAGGCACTTGACCTCCGGGGGCCTGGGTTTCCTCATCTGTAAACACAAGTGATGGTGTGAGGAAACCATTGTGCAATGCTGATTCTAAGCAGCCTGGGCCTGGTAAGATGATTTATAACCTACAGAAGGAAGGCAGGCTGTGAGTCCTTCTAGAAGTCCCTGGGAGAAGCATAACTACACATCTTAAAGGGTGAGCCCCATTTGGGAAGGGACTTGGAAATCCCCATTTAGAGCTCCTGAGTCTCCCTGTGGAGTCTCCTTGGGTCACAGCCTCGACACTCAGGAGACAGGGAGCACCTTTAGGAGAGTCCCCCACACAAGTGTTTCTGCGGGATTAAGAGTACAAGTATCAATGTACGTGAGAGAAAGTTAAAGGAGAAAGGAAACACACCATGGGTAAATGGTTTGAAGAGCTGAATGTGGGGTTCAGGCAGCTGTGAGAAGAGCAGTGTCAAGGTTTTCCAATTTTATATGGCTTTGGGGTCACGCAGCCCAGCCTCTGCCATTTTTCTGGACATTCTGAACCTGGCTGAGTCCCTTAACCTTACCCAACCTCAGTTTGGCCGTCTGTAAAATGGGGACGATAATGCCTGTCACCAGGCTTGCCATCGAAACGCGGTGCCACAAGGCACACAGGGAGGGTAGTTCAAGCCCATGTGGGTGCTTGGCAAGCACACTCGGGGCTTCCCCGTGAACAGAAACTGAGAGCTTTTCAGTAGAGTTGTTACTTGAACAAAGAATTCAGTTTTTCTAGAAAAAGACTGAGTGAGCTCTGTGTCATAGGTCTGTGGTTCTTGCAGGGGGGAAGCTGACCACAGGCTTGCTCACCAGAGGGCAGGCCTCGGGCTTGGGTGTGATGGAGCTGTCCCTGCCCCCAGCCCTTAGAGGGCCACATGGGCTACACGTTGAACTTCAAAGGACCGTTCTAACAGATGCAGCCAGTTTCCTGCAGCTGTACAACAGCCCACAGCAGTCTGAATCACCCCGGGCTGAGGGAAGCTGGAGGAGCGGCCGGCGGGCAGTGCTTAGGGCCAGGTTAGTCTGAGAGGCTTCCTGGAGGCGGCCCCCAGATCCCGAGGGCTAAGAGAAAAGAACAGCTTGGCTGGGGAAGGTGCCACTCCTTTGTGATTCTTCCATGAAATAAATCCCTGCAGCCCCCGGTGTTGGGGCTTGGTATCTGTAGATTCGGAGAGGTCTTTAGGTGGAGGAAGAAGCTGGGAGAGGAGATAAGGACACTGATAAACTAGATCACATGTAGGAATGTAACCTACTGACCCCAGGCCGTCCTCCAAGCCCCAGGAACACACAGCAGTTAGTGGCAGGCCAGTCTTCCTCCTCCGGAAAGCCCACCAGGAGTGCTTTCGGTGGTGTGGTTTGCAGATGCCGGGCTGCAGAAAAACTTCTTGCGTCTGTGCCATGGGTATGGGAGAGTGGAAGCAGGTGGGCATGGGTGGGAAAAAGTGGGCCGGGGCCAGGTTGGGGGCACCGGGAGGTGGAGGCCAGAAGCAGGGGCTTAGGGGCCTGCACGGGGCGGCCCACAGCAGGTGGGAGGTATTTTTAGGTAGGCTCAGGTGCAGACATTACGCCATGGCCCGACAGGTGGTTAATATTTAATCCTTCCTTAATCATTAACTCCATAGCTGGCTGAAGAGGAACGAGACTGTTGTCAAATCAGTAACCAGGGACTGGGAACAATGTTCACGGATCTCAGGGCCTCTCCGGTGCTGGGAGTGCTGGCTGGGTGGGGTCACCCCTGGCCCTGAGGGCCCTGGTTCATCTCCTCCGGGTGGTGACCCCAGGCCACGGAGAGGGTATGAGAGGGTCAGGAAGACCACCCCCTCCAGATCCCAGATCCGGATCGCCCTCTGGCCCTGGAGGCGCTTTACTGGTGGAGAGGGGTGTTCATTCCTGCGTGAGGATGGCGGCCCCCCACTTCCAGGCCGTGTGACCTTGAGTGAATCATGTCGCTTCCCTGGGCCTCAGTTTCCTCATCTGTGCCACCGGGATAAGTATTCTTATCTTGAAAAGATTCGACTGAGATAATGGGCATACAGGGAAGTATTTTATAAGATGAAGATTGGGACAGCAAACAAGGCGGAAGGATAGAGAGTGGGAGAATTTAAAGAGGAGAGAGGAGAGCTAGCGCGTGCTCTGGTTTCCAGGCACTTAGACGCAGCTCCCTTCCACGCAGTGGTTGTGATCCAGGTGGGTGAGTGTGCTGGCCAGCCTGTGTCCCCCGGTCCTAACCCTGGCTTTGGGGCTGATTTGAAAAGGAGTTAGCCTTGCCCTCAGGGAGCAAGGGTGACCAAACTCCAGGCCTGAACCAGAGCGAGATGGGTAGTGTTTGTGATGTAGGTCAGCAGGTCAGGGCCGCAGGGCCCGCGGGGAGGGTGGGGTGAGGACAGTGTGAGCCAGCGGGTCAGAGCCGGCTTGAGGGGTGAGGCGGGGCAGGGGAGCGCCCCCTGATTGGGGAGCAGGAGTCGGGCTTGCTGGGGGAGGGGGCGTGCCTGCATGGGTGCTCGCACGTAGCCAGGAGCAGTCAAGCACAGAAGTGGACTGTGAGAGGGTGTCTCTGAATCACACTTGCACACTCATGCTCACACACCCATATGCGCGGTCACCCACGGGCATGCGGACACACAGACAAGTGCGCCCTTGGGCATGGATGTGCCTCTTTGCCAGCCCTGCCCTGAGCCCTGCTGACACCCCCCAGAGGACTGAAGTCTTTAGGGTGCATCAAGAAGTCTTTTATGGCGGTGGGGGGTGGGGGCAGCCTGGGTGGCTCAGCGGTTTAGCGCTGCCTTCAGCCCAGGGCCTGACCCTGAGACCCAGGATCGAGTCCCATGTCGGGCTCCCTGCATGGAACCTGCTTCTCCCTCTGCCTCTGCCTGTGTGTGTGTGTGTCTCATGAATAAATAAATAAAATCTTAAAAAAGAAAAGTCTTTTACGGGTCTCCTTCAAAGCAGAGTTGCTTTTCTCTGTCCCCCTCTTCAGTAGAGATGCAGCGGGGGGGGGGGGGGGGGGCGGGCGTGAGGATCGACATGGGGATCCAGACACACCCCCGTGGAGGGGACAGGAAAGGGCAGGAAGGAGACAGAAGGGCCAGGCTGAGGCAGGCTGTCTTAGAGGAGGTGGAAGTGGAGCTGGCCTTTAGGGGGGAGGGACTCAAAGGGCAGAGAGAGGTCCTGGGGGGCTACTGGAGCTCCCCGCCGCCGGCTGCCCCACCCGTGTCCCATGCTCAGGCTGGGCCCAGGCCCCTGGAGCCAAAAAAGAAACCAGGCAGAGACTTCTGAGAAGCTGGGCTTAGAGTTACCAGAAACAGAATTCTGTTCTCCCCTGGGGAGGGGTCTCTGGGGCGGTGGCGGGGTCTGAGGTAAGGGTCCTTCTCTGTGCTCTCTCAGCAAATAGCAAGACTTCCACAGAAGATGCCAATCCTGGTCTATGCTCTCTGCCCCCAAGGGACTTCTAGTCCAGTGTAGCTAGAACGAGACATACTGCCCCGTGTAAGAGGGAAGCCCAATGGAGGTTTGCACACCACGAGGGGCAGGCCGTTGGTGGTGTAGGCCTCGGGCTGCGTATCCGAACTGCCACCTCCTGCCTCTGTCCTTTTCCAGCTGTGTGGCGTTGGGCCTGTCGCCTAACCTCTCTGTGCTTCAGCTTCCTGTCTATAACATGGGGATAATAATAGTAAACTCCTTGCTCCTTGTGGCTGTCATAAGGGTTAGGTGAGACAGGGCCCCATACCGTGCCTGGAACAGGGTAAACGCCAAAGCCATTTGAAGGAGAGTGTGTTTTTGACTCACATGTTCAGGGAAGCCCCTGGAGGAGGAGACACATAAGCAGGCCTTTGAGGGACCAGCTTCCACAGATCCAGGTGAAGGAAAGGTGTACATTCCCTGCGGAGGCAAACATATTTGGGGACCACGAGGAATTCCATGTGGCCACAGCCACTGCCAGCAGGTCGGAAGTGGGGGCTGGGGTCGGGGAAGGTTCAGAATGTCAGGCTGTCCTGGGATAATGGGAACCACAACACTAAGGCTGAGCTTTGGCAGCCAAGAGCTGGCCTCGGCGGTGAGAGAAGCCAGGCGGAAGGCCTTCTGAGGGACAGGAGCGCTGTGGGAGGCAGGGCCCAAGGCCCTGGGCTTGAGTGGTCTGGAAGGCGGCCTGAGGCCAGCAGGGAAGTACAAGTGCTCAATCTTCATCTCTGGGTCTTTCTCTCCTGGGGGAGGCTCTAAACACAGCCTCTATGGAGCTGCAGCACAAGAGCCCTTGGCCATGCTCTCTGAGGCCTCTTCTGGCTCCTGCATTCTCTGGGTCCTCCCCAGCGACCTTGAGCAGGTCACTTCATTTCCCTTGCTGCCATTTTTTTTCATCCACCAAGTGAGCCGAGGAGCTCCAGCCAGCGACAGTGTATGTGACCCCAACGGGGGGCCTGCTGCTTTTCTGGCCAAGGTTGGACCAAGGGTCAGGCTGAGTGGTCGGGCAGGGAAGGACCCAGGCCAGAGAGTCACCTCTGTCTTCCTGGGGTGGCCCCTTGGTTTATCTGAGTTGGGGCAGGGCAGGGGTGGGCTCAGAGGAGATACTCCTTCAGGGTCTAGATAGTGTGAGGCAGTGATAAAGGGTGTAAGCAACTGGCTCATGAAGGGAGGGACAAGCAAGGCTGCCACCCGCCTGCCCCTTGCCCCACCCCCATTGCTCCCCCCGCCCCAGTTGGGTTTAGCCCCAGCCTCCAACCATCCCTACCACCACCCCAGTGGGGCAGGAGGAGGGAGAAGAGGACACGGGGACCGATGTTTGCAGGTTGGCGGTGGCCTTTGTACGTGTTACATGGGACTGATGGGGACAGAGGCCAGGCTGGGGGCGGTGGGGTGGGCCTGGGGGGCTGGAGACAAGGTCAGGTGACTAATTTGTCCAGTCTGCCCAGGGCCTTTCCGGTTTCAACACTGAAAGCCTGTCCTGGGAAATCCCTCAGTCAGGATGGTTTGCCTGGGACTGTTCAGGTTTTAAAACTGAAAGTTCCTTATTCCGGGAACCCTCTCGGTCCCGGGAAACTGGGATGTTGGCCGCCCCAGGAGAGAAGGGGTGAGTCAGGTGGGCCGCCAGGAGGGGAGAGCAAACACCTCTTTCCCGAGTTCCCACAGTCCTGTTTCTTAGCCACGTCCCCTCATCTTCAGCACGTACCCCTGTGAGGACACCACTCAGGTGTGACCTCGAGTCCCCGAATCTGGAAGCTCGGAGCCGCTGCACCAGGCGGCTTCTTTGCCAGGCCGAGGGTGAACTAGAGAGTTCACAGGACAATCTTCGCTGTCTGCTGCTCTGCAGGAGCTTCAGGGGTGGGGATGGGGCTCAGAGCGGGTCCTGGGCCCCACCACTCACTGCTCTGCTTGCCGAGCTGCTACAACACCACAGGTAGAACCAGGGCTCAGGTGTCTGAGATCAGGAATTGCTGAAAGTCAAAGTCAGGGCACCGGCCTGGTATTGGGGTCCAGTCGGAAGGCTTGCTCAGAGCTTCGGCCCCCACCCCCTCTCAGTGCCCCTGCTAACTTGGCCTGCCTACCCTGCATGGGCTTCTGAGGGCCAGAGCACATTCTGGGGACAGGACAGGAAAGCTGGCAGGTGTGTCGGGGAATAGTTAGGGACCCCTCTGTAGAGAGGTTTCAAAGCAGGACAGGATGTCAGAATGGAGGCTTTCCACAGCTTGCAGTTCAGGCCTAGGTCTCCCTGCCTCCTAGCCCCGGGGCTTGGTTTTATCCCACACTCATTCTGGAAAAAGGAAGAAGCTTCCTTAGCGGGGATATGGAAATCCTACAGTCCCTTGTGCCCAGCTCTTCTGTCCTCAGAAGGGCTCTGGCCAGTCAAAATGGAGCCCAAGCCCAATGGAGGAGATGAGAGCAGGGCTTGGGGGGATGAAGCAAAGACCCTGAAGGGAAAGGCCTTGGACCTTGGGGTGGGGGTGGCTAAAGGGATAAGACAGGAAAACAGCATCCGAAGCATCCCTTAACAAGGCTCCCTAAAGGTTGGTTCAGCCAAGGAAGGTATTTGAGACTCCAGTGGGCTCCGGGGAAATGTCTGTTCTGTACCAGATACCCACAGAACAATTATTTCTAGACTTGAAGGAAGGCCTACCCTGCTTCCCCTTTCAAAGATCCCCCGGTTGGTTGTGGGGCAAGTCTGTTAGTGGAGCCAGCTGCGGCCTTGCCATTGACATCAGGGTAAATGGGCCAAATCAGCCGACCACGTTCTACCTCGAGGCTCTGCTGCTTCTGGAGTCTTCCCTGCTTCATTTCACCTCGTATCACGCCAGATCGCTTGGGCCTGTTCACTTACGCAGTGCCCTCCCCAACCCCGTCGTGGTCCCTATCTGGTCACCTCTGCCACCAAGGCCTCCCAGGTCGTGCTAAGCAGATGTCTGGAAGATGAATGTGTGGTCGGCCAGGGGACCCCCAACGGTGACGGTGAAGTTCCAGTCGGGCAGGGGCCTTGGGGACAGGGGCTGGTGAGGGAGCTCCAGGAGGGGGCCCAGAGGCCAGTCTAGGTGTCCCAGGGGAGAGACGGCAGCAGTGCTGGGGTGGGCCCACCGAGCCCTTTGTGTCTCTAACCAGCCCTCCCCGCCCTCCCACATCAGACTCAGCCACGAGACCAAACTGTGTGAGCAAATGGTGCTGATGGTCCCGGGGCTGGGACGGAATCTTCCCAGACAGGCTGGCCAAAGGGGCCAGTCGCCCGACTTGCCAGGTCCGCAGGGAGCCGCAGGGAAGTGGGGGGGCCGGAGGGGGAGGGGAGAGGCTGGGGCAGGGCTAGCCCTGGGGGCGTGGCCAAGGGAAAGGTGCTGAGGGCAGGGGAGCCGGGCCTGGTTGGCCTTTGAAGGGCAGATCTTCCTGGGGAGGACACTTTAATCGCCCCCAATTAAACCATTGCCGGAAGCTTTTAACAGCCCCATACGGCCTTTCAAGGACCGCCCTTTTGTTAGGCAGCCAAGCTGTTATGCAAAAAGAGAGGGGGCTGGGGCCTCTGACCACTCACCCCAGGCCCCAAGGCCAGCCAGCCCCAAACTCCAGTCAGCCTCCAAAGAGGCTGCTTGTTTTCGAATCAAAGGCTGGAGAACCTGCTTTGATCTGGGGGAAACCCAGCCCTTCCCGGCCTCCCTGGCTTCTGTACCTACCCCCCTACCCCCCTCCACTGAGGGTATGGGGCCTTGGGGGCCTTCAGTCCCATTTTCCAGATCATTGGCCAGCTGAGCTGATCCCTGGGGTCCCGGGAGTCTGCCCCTGCCCCTTGCTTCCAGAAGCAGGTCAACTGGGATGGGAAAAACTCTCACTGTTCCCACTGCGCCCTTGGAGCTAAGAAACCCAGGCTCTACCTTTGCAGGATTCTCTAGGGTCTTCTAGGTCCTAGTGACAGAGTAATCCCCAGACGGGTGTTATCTGGGAGCCCATCCCAGACCTACTGAATCAGAACCTGCTTTTCACAAACCTCCCAGGTGAAGTTTGAGAAATACTGCTCTAGTATCTTCCCCTCTTTGGATCTCTCCTCCTGCTTCGTCCCCCACACAAAGCAAGATAAAGTGTAGAAATGATAACTGTGGTAGATTATGGGCACCATAGCCCCCTGCTTTCCAAACTTTATACAACATATAATTTCTAAAAACATCAACAACAAAGCCCTCTCTGTAAATAGCAGCTTCTAGAGGACCCCAAATGGCAGGTTTCCATTTGGTCATTTGGTTAACATCAAAACCCTCCACTCTTGGTTTCCACATCTGCTCCCTCATTTTATCCTCAGAATTGCCCGAGGAAGGGAAACAGGACAAGCATCCTCATTATACAGAAGAGGAAACGGAAGCCCAGGAGGGTTTGTGGAGGTAGTGGTCAGAGTTATGGGGGGGAGGTGGAGGAAGGATTCAGGAAACTCCATTCAAACCTCCCTACTCTAGGTCCAGTAGGGCTACCACAGACAGTTGCAAACTATGTGCACTGCACAAAGGCACCCGGCCTGAGATGGGAGTGAGGGCTGAAGTGTCCCTCTCACTCCACTCAACAAGGGTGTCCTGGTGTGGGCAGAGTCCCATGCGCTAGAGGAAGAGGAGCCTTTTTCTAGTTTACAGGAAAACCCCACACAGGCCAGCAAAAGCCCGGATCTTCCTGAATTTTGCAGATGAACAAGCACAAGCCAGCCTTCAGGGTTAGTGCTTTCTTTCCTGAACCCAGTTAGCTCCCAGGACAACTCTTGGACTCATTCTTCTGGATAAGACCCATTCCTTCTGCTTCTTTCCCTGAAGCTGCTTCCTTGAAAATCA
Source organism: Canis lupus baileyi (assembly GCF_048164855.1). NCBI lineage: Eukaryota > Metazoa > Chordata > Mammalia > Carnivora > Canidae > Canis > Canis lupus. Next base: position 48,446,257 of record NC_132848.1, on the reverse strand, counting down.
AACAAGACCAGAGTATGTATACTCTAGATGAGTCAGATCCTGTCAGAACAAAGGTCTGCAGCCCACCCTGGATGGACAGCCTGGCTCAGCCAGGGGGACAACAGTTAGCTGAGGGGGATTTCCTGTATGTTCTCAGGTCTGAACCTCGAGTCCCATCAGGGGCAAGTCTTGGGAGGCTGGGGGTAGAGAGAGGACCACAACCCACCTTGCTTTCCCTCCACGATTCCACTGCAGGCTCATCTTTACAGAAGGACCGCAACCCCTAGAGGCAGGTGGGTATTTAGAACTCATGGAGCTGGGACACCTGGGTGGCTCAGTGGTTGAGCATCTGCCTTTGGCTCAGGTCGTGATCCCGGGGTCCTGGGATCCAGTCCCCCATTGGGCTCCCCGCAAGGAGCCTGCTTCTCCCTCTGCCTATGTGTCTGCCTCTCTCTGTGTCTCTCATGAATAATAAAGTCTTAAAAAAAAAAAAAAAAAGAACTCATGTAGCTGTAAGGTAAGGTCACAAAGTAAGGCAGGCTGGTGGTGCCTTTTAGGGCAGGGATCAGCAAAACTTCTGTAAAAAGCCAAATAGTAAAAATTTTAAGCTGGTCTCGTTCACAACTACCCAGCTCTGCCACTGTAGTGAGAAAACAGCCACAGACGGTATCTAAATTAATGGGTGACTATGTTCCAATAAAACTTTATTAATAGGTGATGAAATTTTAATTTCATGTGGTTTTCCCACATGCCCAAAGTTTACCCTTTTCTCAATTTTCTTTCCCCAGCCATGTAAAAACCATCCTAGCTCTTGGGCAGCACAGAAGCAAACAAACAGTTGGCAGATTTTTTTTTTTTAAGATTTTATTTATTCATTCATGAGAGACACACACAGAGAGAGGCAGAGAGACACAGGCAGAGGGAGAAGCAGGCTCCATGCAGGGAACCCAGTGTGGACCCGATCCCAGATCCTGGGATTACATCCTGAGCCGAAGGCAGATGCTCAGCTACTGAGCCACGCAGACAGTTGGAAGAATTTGACCGGCAGGGGCCACAAGGTTGCTGGCCTCTGATTTAGGGGAATGGTTTTGGGATTGGTCATCAGTCAAATTCAGGCCCTGGTTATCTCTCTCACCAATGGTGTCATTCGGGGCAAGTTACCGAATCTCACTGAGCCTGCTTCCTCTCTCTGGAATGGGGATGGTGGTGCCTGTCATTCAGGGAGGAAGCATGATGAAGCATCTAAAAGCACTTCCTAATCTCGGTGACTGGCAGGCGGCAGGCACTCTTTAAATGTAAGCACTGAACATTGCAGCAGGCCCTTGGAGGTCAGTGGGAGGAGGCATGAGGCTGGAGAGGTCAGGGACCCTTCCCGGAGGAGGTCTGGGGTTAGTTGAGCCCTGACTGATATGAGAAGTGTGGTCATAGAAGGAGGAGAAAGGTTGAGAGGTCAGGCCTGGGAAACTGGCCTCAGTCTCAGGGTCCAAGTTGGCCACTGAAGGCTCTGCCAAGGGGACCCTTCAAAGTGGGACTGAGAGGGCTGTCTACCTGCAAGGTCTGCCTGACTGCGGGGGGGGAGGCTCTCTGTGGGCAAACACCATGGGCGTGGGAAGCACAGATGAGGTGACTGGTGAGTCCAGGCGATTGGGGTGAGGGTTGGGAGAAAGATGGTTATCAAGGGAGTCAGAAAGTTGGAACAATAGGTGGCAACGTAGCCAGGTGTTGTTTTGTTTTTAATCACCTATAGGTACCAAATTAGCCCCTTTCTTCTTCTCCTTCTCCTCCTCCTCCTCCTTCTCCTTTTCCTCCTCCTCCTCCTCCTCCTTCTTCTTCTTCTTTTTAAGATTTTATTTATTTATTTGGGAGAAAGAGAGAGAAAGCAAGAGTGGGAGGGGGTGTGGCAGAGGGAGAGGGAGAAAACTCCATCCCAGAACCCAGAGATCATGACCTGAGCCCAAGGCAGACGCTTAACCGACTGAGCCACCCAGGGGCCCCAAATTAGCTCCTTTCTTGACTGCAAGTGCATCTCCAGCTTAATTTGAGGCGGCCACCTACTTATTTGCTGGTAGCAGGCCTCCTTCCCCACCCCACCCCCATAGAGCCTCATCACTGTCACTCTGGGTACCAGCCCCTTGCTGCTCCTGGCTGAGTGGTGCAGGGCAGGCTCCCAAACAGAGCTGAGCTGTTGTTAATGTGGGATGGGAGCAAATATGAGTAAGTCCTTCTCGGGTGGAGGGAACAGCAGGATGTGAGACGCAGAGCTGTGTCCCCCCTCGAGTAAGGGAAGCCAGAGAATCTGTGAAAAAAGAAATGGTCGTAAGAGGAATTGGGGAGGAGAGGCTTAGTCCCCCGAAGGAGGGCTTGCTCGGCCTTTGTGGGGGGCTCAGACATTCCCTTCTTCCTCTCATTGTCCGAGATAACCGTGAATCATTTGAATAAACTCCTTTTTTTCTAAGACTAGTCTGAGTTTCTATCACTTGCAAATGAAGAAAATCACCTCTGAATGTGTCCTCACAGCTTTCCCACCCATCATTTATTGTGCGCTTACTGTGTGCCGGGCAGGCGCCTGGCTAAGTGCTGACATCCATTACTTAACATAATCTTCAGTCTAGCTGTGAGCTACAGATCCTGTGACTTATTTTGGAGGTGGTAAGACCAAGGCTCCAGTTTCTCCAGATGCTTAAATGGAAATGGGGTGCTTCTGGGGCCTTGGACTTGGCCCTCTTTTTTTTTTTTTTAAGATTTTGTTTATTTATTCATAAGAGACACAAAGAGAGGGGGAGACATAGGCAGAGGGAGAAGCAGGCTCCTCGCAGGGAGCCCAATATGGGACTCGACCCCGGATCCTGGAATCACACCCTGAGCTGAAGGCAGACGCTCAAATGCTGAGCCACCCAGGTGTCCACAAATAAATACATTTTTTAAAATCTTAAAAAAAAATGTTTTAATTAAAAAATATTTTTTAAGGTATTACAGACATAGATGTCTAAAATTAAACTCCTGCTATCTTCTTCCCTCCCATCAAATCTGCCTCTCTCCTGGGGCCTCCTCTCTATGGAACTAGCCCTGTCTTCCACCCAGCTTCCCACGTCAGATACCTGAAGGTCATATTTGACACGTTCTCCTTCACCCTCCACACCTCCCCTATCACCAATGCCTCTTGTGCCTACACCTTAGGCATCGGCTGTGCCCCCTTCCTTCCAGCTCTGTTGTCTCTCGTCCTGCTACAGCCCCTCTACCTTGGAAGATAGGTTCCTCCTTGCTCTCCCAGAATCCACTCCAAGCCAGTATCCATTTAGCTGCTGGAGACATTTTTGAAAGAGCTCTAACAACATCCCCCCACCCCCACCACTCCTTAAAATGACTCAGTGGTTTTCATCCAAAACCTTTCCCAAAGTCTCTGTGGTCCCATCAGATCTGGTCCTTTCTATCCTCCAACCTCAGCTTGAGTCTTGCTTTTGCTCACTCACCATCAACTCCCTTCAGGTACCAAAGTCTTGTGACTTCAGGGCCTTTGTACATGCTATTTCTGCTGTCTATACACTGTTCTCTCCTTCTACTTCCCCAGCTCTTTTCATTCTTGGATGTCCTGGCTTAAATCTCAGGAATACATTCTCTTGAGCCCTCCAGGAAATGTTAGCTCATAGTACCCTTCACTCTCCATAACAATCAGTAAATACGGGTTTGGGTATACATTTAATAGTTGTCTCCCTTGCTAGACTATGACTCTATTTCATTAACCACTGTACCTGCAGCACCCTGTACAGTGTCAGGCACAGAGCAGGTGCTCATATTTGCCAAATGAATGACTGAATGACAGAAGTTTGGAGAAGACCCACGACTTGTGACCATGGGCCCTAGTGATGGTGAGGGAGGAGAGTGGACGTCAGCCCCAATCTCTTGAGCACTATTAACACCGTGTGACATTGGCAGCACTAAGGAACCAGGAAGGAAGAGGATGAGAAGCCAGCCTCAGGCCCTTAGACTCATGGGAAAGGATGCAGGAAGCAGGGTGGGGTCAAGGGTGGAGGTGGGCATCCACAGCCAAATTGAGTCAGTGTGGAAGTAAGGAGATTCCCAGGTCCCCCACAGATGGAGCCTGAGTCCTGCACCCAGGCGCCTCTCTATGAGCTTTGCTTGTGTTGCCTCATTTGATCCCCTGATGGCCTGACAAGGTGGGATTATTATCTCTTGTTATAGACAAGGAAATGGAGCTTTACAGAGAGGAAGTAACTTGCTCAAAGTCTCCCAGCTAGTATGCGTCAGGATCTAGATCTGAATCTGAAACCGGAGCCTAAGAAAATCGGCCCAGAAAAGAGAATGGCAGGACAGGTCCCACTGCTGGACTTCAGGAAGAGCTTGCAGTCCTGACCCCCTCCCCCATCGCTTCACCCCTGTGGGCTCCCCATCCCTGCAGGTATCTTTGTGAAATTCCAAGAGCTCTTGCAGGAAACCCAAAAGCCTGTCCGTGCAACCCCTCAGGTGGTCAGACCCTCCCAGGCTGGCGCCTACCTCCCTCGAGGATTTCCACCCCCACCCTACAACTTCCATTTGAAAAGGAGCTGGGGGCCTCAGTGCCTATCCCGCTGGGGCCCATTAATGCCCTCAGCTCAGGGATGCGGAGTGAGGGAGCTGGCCTTCTGGGAAAGTGGGGCCGGGGATGGGAGATTCCCTCCTGGCTTGGCCTTGGGTGTTGGGCTTATTTTATTTAACATTACTTATGGATCACTCCTCCCAGCCCATTGGACACCACTTTTGATAACTCTTAAAATTTAACATGATTAATGTAACCCTTTTATAAATAGGAGCTCATCGATGCTGACAACAACCGTATGAGGTAGATGCCATTATCCCGACATCTTGCAGCTAGGAAGGTGGAAGCAGATGGTCAGGGACTTGCCCAAGGTCACCAGCAGTAAGTAGCAGAGCTGGGATTTGAACCCAGGCACCAGGCTCTGGATGTTGTGCTCTGAAAACCCCTCTCCTCCACAGGGGAAACTCTCTGGGGGAGGGGGATCTCAAAGAGTCCTGCTCCAGCTCCGCAGCCCGCCAGGCCTCTGTGGCCTCGGAGATAACGGGTGCCTCCTTTTCTCACTTGCTCAGAGTTTGTTTACCTCGGAGGAGCAGGTGGCCGCCCCCAAACAAAGGGGACGCGGGCAGAGATAACCCAATCGTTTAGGGCCCGGCTGGGCCTTTGGGAGGGCCGGGATTGAACCGAGCCTGGACTTCGAGAAACTGCCAGGGCTTGGCTGCCCGCTGTTTGTTGCAAAACAATGAGTCAGCCCTGTGGGGAGGAGGGGAGGACGAGAGGAAGGCAGGGGCATGGGGGTAGAGGGGCCTCTCCCCCTCCAGGCCTCCCCCGGCCTTTCCCATGGTGGGTCCTGCCCACCCCCACCAGCCCAGCCCTTAGAAGCCTCACCAATTTCCTTTTTTGTTGTTTGGCTGTGATAGGAAAAGTATTGAAAAACAGTAAGTGCCCTAGACAGGAAAACACTCTGAAAGCTGAAACCTGACACCCTCAGGCCAGGGCCAACACCCCAGCGAGGGGTGGTCAGCCAGCCCGGATTCCATCCTTGGGCTCCTTCCCAGGCACCTGCCCATGGTGGTACCTTAAGCCCTGGTGGGTAGAGAGAACTTGGAAGACCAGGGGAGAGTGGTGACCGACGCAAGGTCACAGCCGCTGCTGATGGCCAGCAGGGCGAGGCAGATCCTGGGGGAAGGTCGCCCGGACCAGGTTGTCTGAGAGAAGAGCCTGGAAACACAGACCTCCTCTTCAAAATGGGCTCTGCCAAGGGACTGCGCCCTTCCAACCCCTTGTGGGAAGAGCCCCCTACCCAGGGCACACCTGGGGGTGGGGCCAGGCTCTCCCTTGGTTCTCCCTGGGTGAGCCCCTTTCAGATCCCATCTGGCCGTGGTGGGTGTCAGAGCCACTCCATTCTTCTCCTGCTCCCGTCTCCTCTACTTCCAGACCTTTCATCCCACTTACCCAAGAAAGACAGCGTTTGCCCCTTGTTAGAAAGGGACAGAGGGAATGTGCTCAAGGTCACCAAGTGGGTTCCTCAATTCATTCATCAAAATCCTGCTGGGCTGCTGCTGAGCCAGACTCCACAGGGAAGAGGTGGGACACTCTCCTGGGAGCCGGCTGCCTAAACCAGAAACAGTTCTACAATAATGCAGTCAGTTCAGACTTACATGCTGTCCATGCAGTGGGGACACGGAAGGATCTGACCCAAGTGACAGGGAAGGCTTCCTGGAGGAGGCAGATAGAGCAGGTCTTAGAGGCAGTAAGAGTGTGCTGGGGCTGGGGAGGGCAGAGGAGGGTGTTCTGGGTTGGGGAGAAACCAAATCCATCGGTGCTGGTCTATGAGCATTACTGAACTCCTCCAGTGGCACAACGCTGAGCTGGGACCTGCAAGAGGATGCAGGGTGGCTCTCACACAGTGCCTACCCTGGAGAAGCTTCCTGGGCCAGTGGGAAGACAAACTACCATCTTGATAATGCTGAGGAAAGCCGGCAAGTGCTGTGAATCCCTACTCAGAATGCACCTCATTTAATCCACAACTAACCCAGACAGTGGCTGTTCATCCAACAGCCACCCACTGCGCACCTACTAAGTGCAGGACCAGTCGGCCCTGGGATGCAAGAGGGAACTCAGGGTCCAGAGAGGCAGGACTGGACAGTCAGCAGCGTCACCCACGCATTCCTCCCTCCGACCTCCCACAGCTCCAAAAAGGGAAGAGTCCCTGTTTAGACTCTCCTCTAACTGTTTCGAACAATCCCTCTGCCACCACCGTCTCTCCCAGGTCCCTGGGAGATGCTGAGACTCGTCCGTCTTCATACATTCCCCTTGGGACCAGGTACAGTACTGAGTACATGACTAAGTGCTCATTTAGTATTTGCTGAGACTTATCTCAATGGGGGAAAAAACTATTCTCCAACTACCGATGGACTTTGAACCCAGACCATAAATTCCTTGATCTTCCCAGACAGTGTTCAGAAGGTTCTTGCCAGCTTCAGAGGCCCTGTCCAAGTGTGAGGTTGGCTTACGGGCAGCCTCTGTGAGACCAACGCCTATTATGTGGGGCCTGGTATTAATGACTTTGTTGAGCCTTTAAGGCCACCCACCCACGCACAGGGGGCAGGTCTCTGAAGCTGTCAGTCACCCCCAAGTGAACCAATCGGCACAAGACATCTGGAACTGTAATCAGAACTAGGTGGCAAGTGGGCGGGCCCTGGGCAGCTTGGGTGGGGTGGGCATCCTGCAGTTCCTCCAGCCCAGCACTACTCCCCACTCTGTTGTGGCCACTGACATACAAGACAATCCTGACCCTTGCAAGGGAGGGATCCCATGAAGTGTCTCCATGGGGATGCCAGGGCAGGTAGCTCAGGAGGGGGACACAGGGCAGGCCCAGGGGCCCTACGTGGGAATTGACCATGGGGGTCGGCAGTGCCAGCATGCATTCTGGGAGCTATTTTTATTTCTTGGACTTGTGTGTTTTTATTTCCTCTTTGTCCTTCCTTGGGATTTACTGAAGCCCTCTGGAAAGTTTCAGCTGCCTCAGCTGTGTGTGTCACAATTGGGTGGTGAGGCCACAAGTGGGGAAGGGTTGCAAGGGTGAAGCAGAGCTCCCACCACCCCCAGCAGGACCAGGGGGTGGGGACACTGAAGCTTCCAGTTTTCACGAGGGCTGCTCTCTCTTCCCCTTCCAGGCCCCATCCCAACAGCAGGGCTGCCCAGAGCATGACTGGGACTGTTTCTTCCTTTTATTTCTGGCAAAAGCTACAGGAGGGGAGTTCCCCTTCTCTGTTTGTTTTGATTCTGTTGTTTTCTTAAACAGAGGAAGGAAAACCATCATCACTTTTTCGGTTTTGTGAACAAAGGCGGGCAGAGAGGATGTTCGCTGGGGCTGGGACTGTGGGGGCTGGGCCTCTCCTCCCCCCACCCCCCCACCTGCAGCAGCTCTGAGCCCCTAGAACACAGATCGGCCTGCCCTGTGGGGTCAAGTTTAGGTGCTGGCTCTGCCTTTAAATAGCCTTTAACCTCTCATCTGTGAAAATGGGAGTTATCAGATCTGCTTTACAGGACTGGTGAGATTAAAAACAAGGCAAATACTACCGTGCAAAAACACAGTGCAATGCCCCAGAGTGAATGCCCCAGGGATGTCTTTTCTTTGCTTCCTTCCATAGTAGGGGTTGGAGGGGTCTTTCCCTTTGGTCCCGTTGTGTGGAATACGGGGATCTTCCCCATTGAAAAAGCGCCCCCTCGTCTTCCTGCTTGTCCATACATAGCTGGCTTCTTCCCCAGCAGGACCTGCAAATGCCCACCTTAGGAAAGATTGCGGGAAGCAAATGCCTGGTGAGGCTGGGGCTCCTCCCTGGTAGCTAGAACTGTCCCATGTTGCTGGGAGACAGGGAAGGCCTGTGAGTTTCCCCTGGTCCCTTAAGTCTCTGCAGCCCGGTGCCCTACTGGCTTGGATCCCCTGGGGCCCACCCCTGCAGCCCTGGGGTAGGCTCCCTTTCTTTGATGAGATGTGGGGGGCTGCTCTGACCAGATAAAAGGAGAGCCTTACTCCCACTTAGTAGGGCCCTGGGCCCCAGCTTGCTCCGAGACTTGCCTAGGATGTGTGCTACCTCTCAGTGTCTTAGTCTGTGAAGTGGCTTCTGAACTTTTTGAACACAAGCGTTCTTTCATAGAATTGAAGCATTTTGCAGACCGGCTCCCTTGCTCCCGGTGACAGCAGTCGTACTTTTAAAATCCTTTGAGTGAGAAAAAAAATACAAATGACCAGAAGCAAGTATACATTCAGTCAAGCTTTTCAATGAATGTGGGTTTTATTCAACAGCTATCTACATACATTCAAAAACGTGTCCCCTTAGGTGGGCAATGTCAGCACGTAGATGAGGCTGACATCTCAGGCAGCCTGAGGCTCTCGTCTCTGAGGGCACAGGCAGCCCTGGGATCTCATGCTTCCTCCTCGGCCCCTTTGGGGCTGACCCAGGGACTGGGGGACACCTGACAACAGGCAGTCCCGGGCCCAGAGACAAAAGCCCAACAGCGTCTGACAAGAAGGCACATAGCGTAGTGGCTTTTCTTCAACACGTGGACGCTGCCTGGGCTTGAATCCTCGCTGCCACTAGCCAGCTCTGTGGCTTGGGCGCCTGTTACTTAACCTCTCTGGGCCCCAGTCTGTCATATGTAAAGTGGGGGTGATGGTACTGGTGAGTTTTTGTGAGAATGAAATGAGATAATCAAATCGCAGGACTCCCTTAGCACAGGGCATGGTCAGTGCTTAAGAAATATTTCATCTGAAAACAAAAACAAGGCCACAGGTACCCCCGCTCCCCTTCTTGCGGTTGCAGCTTGCCATTGTTTGGGCTGGCGTGTCCCCTTCAGGGATGGTGTCCCTGTCATCTCTGGGGACCCCGCCTGGCTCCTGCACCTGACTGCCCCCCTCCACCTGCCCTCCTTCAGGACAGAGCCCGAAGGTCCTGTGCTGTTGCCCGGCAGGGCCTTGCGCCCTGGATGCAAGGATCCCAGCCCCCCAGGCCTGCCCCAGCCCCCCTGCCTCCGCAGCCCAGGCCAAGCCTCTGCTCTGCTTCCCAACCACATGAAGGAGAGCGTGAGGCAAAACCATAAACCTAAGCCTGAGAGGGATGTTTGTAAAGCAGGACAGGTCTGTGGCCAGGGACGTGGAGGGAGCGTGCAGAGCCGAGCGGAAGCGGGAGTTTCAGGGGAGAGGGATGAGCACTGGGGAGCTGGCATGGGCAGGGCAGGAAGGAGGCCCATTAACACTTCGGCCCAACCGCGCTTCCTCCGGCCCTCCCGGCGCACACAGGCGCGTTTGTCCCGCTCTCACTGTGGTGCTGTGTTCGAAGCAGCCCCTGCCCCCGCCCCCCAGCCCCCAGCCCCCAGCCCCAGGTGGGCGGTGTAGCCTGGGCACAAATGCCCTTTATGGACGGGGCTGTGCTGGAGGGAGACAGCACCTCCTGGGGCCGGGACCACCCCCCAGAATTCAGGATTGAGCCTGCTGATGCAGGCACTCGGGGAGCCCGGGACCGGGCACAGAGGGCCATGGCTTCGCCCCCCGTGGCCCATCACTGGGGAGCCTCCCAGGGGAAGGCCAGCTTTGGAAGGTCAGGGGCCCCTCCGTGTGACGCTTCCCTCCAGGGCCCGTGCTGGGGGATGGTCCCTCACCCTGCCCCTGCCACCTCCTGGGGCTGAGGTAATGGATTTCCATCTCCTTGGGGGGCTCTAGAGGGGGAGGCCTCGAGAAGAGAGGGAAGGCAGGCACACCCCAGTTACCCCTCATCACCCTCCCTCCTCCATCCCAGGGGGAGCAGGACTTAATCAAGCACCCAGGGACAACCCGGCTGCCCCCTCTCAAGAGCTCAGTCCTTGTGAGCCTAGATCTTGAATTCTCAGACGCACCCCAGGGCTCTTCCTACTGCCAGTGGGTGATGGAAGTCACACATCCCACAGACAGACACCCCCCCTCCCCGTCGTCCCCCACTGAACTTCTGTGCTGCATTCTCACAGCTCCTCACGCCCTGGCCGGCCCTGTCTTTTGCCCTTGTAGTCCACTGACAGGTGCAGGCACGTGCCTGCTGCCTATCAGCGCCCCCTAGAGACGGCCCAAGGACCTTCATACACTCCCACTCCCCACCTCCACCCCCATCTGGCCCAGAGGATCCAACCCAACTGTTTCTCTGGGGTAGGAGACCTGAGAAGGGAGAGTGGATGCCGAGCTCTAATTCTTGTGGCCACGAGTCCAGGCCCACCTGGGGTACAGATAACCCCTTTCTGAAGTTATCACCATTGCTCTTTTATGCATGAGGACCCTGGGGGGACAGAGGCCTTGCCTTGTGGGGCTTGAGGTCTGCTTGGGAGCAGGGTCAGATGGGAGGGGCTTATAGGTGGGAGACACATGTGCATGCCGGGGGTGGGGCACCCTCTCTGGCACCCTCTCTGGGGTGCCTGGGCTGAGTCCTGCCTGCTGGCCACCCTTCTCTCTGGCTGGGCTCGGTAGGGACCTGGGTAGACCCAGTTGAGGGACAGCAGGACGGAGTGAGAGAGCACGGCCCTGCCTCTTCTCCTAGGCCAAGTGCTCTCTCTGATGAGCTTCCTTGCACACCCCCCCTGAAAACCACCCCCGCCCCTGTGAATGTGACAACACTGCCACCATGGCCACCAGTGCTGACTTGGGTTTACCTCCTGGCCTCCTCTGAGCAGGCTGAGGGAAATGCAACTGGAGGGTGTGACACCAGCCTCAGTCACAAACCCAGGTCCTAAAGTCCTTTCACGTCCTGCAGAGCCAGAGGCAGGGCAGGCTGTCCAGGCACAGACACCCTCAACGCCTACACAAACACAGACAGAAATAACTTCCTCCACGCCCAGCACCCACCTCCTCCACAACACGGATTTCCATGCGGACACACCTCAGGCACAAATACACGCTCGCCGCCCACACCCTGCCCCTCGGTGGTACAGGCCTGCCACACTTACACCCGTGCCGGCCCACAGCCCGTGGGCCCAGAGTCCTGCCCCCATGGAAATTTCCTCCCAACGCAACCTCACAGACATAGGTCTGCTGTGCTGTCTCCCAGATACCCCTTCCTGACCTCAACCACACAGACGAGCTCACAGATCAGACGGCCAGCACATCAGAGTCTGAGTCTGTGCTCACACACACAGGCACGCGCGCCGAGGATACACACGTGGACCTGAACCCTGAGCCAGGCCCCTGACCTGCCCCCAGCGCTGGAGCGCTGGCTTGAGGCGTTTGTGCAGATGGATGACTTATTTATAGTTCATGGATTTTGAAAGGTGTGTGTGTGTGTGTGTGTGTGTGTGTGTGTGTGTGTGTGTCAGGGAGAGAGAGAGAGCGCGCACAAGGTGTCAGGCAAGCAGAGTGGAGAGGAAGAGAAGGAAGGAAAAGCTCCGTGACTCACTTCCAGCTGAACAATGCCACCTCTCAGCCCCTCCGGTGAGGGGGCTGGGCCCATTTGTCAATGCAGGCTGGGCCTGGCTGTGGGATGGTAAAGCGAGGTCCTGTCCTGTTGGACACTGAGGCGGGGAACCCGGCCAGAGAGACTTGCTCTTCCTCTGTCTCTAGCTGGGGTGGGAGGTGTGAATTGAGCATTCCACCTCCCAACACCTGTCTTGTCTCCTGGGTCCCCAGCTCTAGGTGCGCTGGCTGCACTCCCCTTCCCTGATCAAATAAAACCCCAGGGCCTTCTGTTTCCCCATCATAGCTCCTGGTCCCCTGACAGCCTGGCCTACTGCCCCTGTCACTAGGATCCCGCCTTTGCCACCTAGTTGCACCCTACGAGCCCCTCCGGGCCTTGTTTCTAGGTGTGCCTGCCACCTGCAATGCCCCTCTGTGCCCCCATGCTCACCCTTGAGGCTCCAGCTCCTTCCTGGATGCTGCCCCCAGCCCCAAGCTCTTCCTGCCCCAAACCGTGGTTTCTAGGCCTTGTTTTCTGGGTAGTGAGCCACCTTCCCCTCCCAGTTAGACGATGAGTTCCTGAAGATGGGGCTCTGGAATTTCTTCTTCTGCCTCCAGAACCTGCCCCTGCCCCTGGGCGTGCCCCCACCTTCACCACCTTCACCAGCAGGGCCTCTCCTGGCCAGTAGGGCAGGTCTGGAGCATGGACAGCAAGAGATGAGGAAGGATTGAAAGACAAGGACCTCTGCCTAATGGGATAACTGGTTTCCCTCTAGACTTGATCCTCCTGGACAGGGTTCCATTCTGCTGGGACAGTTCAGGGAGTGAGCATTTCTTTCTTTTCTTTTTTTAAATTTTTTTTTAATTTTTATTTTTTCATGAGAGACACACAGAAAGAGGCAGAGAGAGAAGCAGGCTCCCCATGGGGAGCAGGATGCAGGACTTGATCCCAGGACCCCGGGATCATGACCTGAACCAAACGCAGATGCTCAACCACTGAGCCATCCAGGTGCCCAGGGAGGGAGGATCTCTCATCAGGCACCCCACTTCCCCATCTAGGGCCCAGAGAGCAGGGCCAGGCCTCGTCTGCTGCATACCTATTTAGTACCCTGACAGGGGGGCTCTCATTAGCCTCAGTTAACTGAGGCTTCTAGGGGCCGGGGAGTCGCCCAGGCTGCCCCGTTGGCAAACAGCAGAGCCCTAGAGCCTCTGATCCCCGCCCCCCAACAATACCATCCTGCTTCTCAACAGCCCCGCTTCTGTCCCCAGTTTGCCCTCTGCTTGTCACTGGTCTCTGACCTTGAACTTCTGCTCTGCTTTGTCTGCCTGAAAGTCTGCCTGTTTCTGCCTGGACCTTTCCCCTGAGCCCCCACCCCTTTGCCTGAGTGCATCTCCTTTAACTTGCCCCAGAGCAGAATGAAATCTTCCCCTGGTTGAGGGCATTTCTTTATTATCTCAGTCTCGTGGGGAGCCAGGCATAGCACACGCTTTTCAACAGGGAAGGCTTTTCTGAAGTCTGGACCAGAAGCTGGACAGAGAGACCTGTCCTTTCTCGGCACCAGCAAGGACCGTGCTCACAAGAGATGCTCCTTGTCTGCTTGTAGCTTCCTTTCTGGCTTGCTGTCTCGCACACTCATATTCACACTCACACACACACCACTGCAGACTTGCCTCCCCAGAGCGCACACAATCCCTGTTGCAAATGATGATGGAAAAAACAGGTAATGGGCTCTGGGAAATGCACGGGGCACAAACTCAAGTGGCACAAACTCAAGAGTGTGATCCCAGCCCGCAGATAGCATGTAATTATTTGGTAAGAAATTGAATTCCAACCCTGAGCCAGCTGTCCCTGGTTTTCCACCCCCCTCTCCTGTGCTGCTTGCCAGACCCACAGTGCCTCGGTGTCAGACGTGAAATATGGTTGTGATTTTCATGCCTAACCAAAGTCAAAGCTGATTCCTCAATGAGTTCACTTTAGCTGGAAGATAAAGACTGACCTAGATTCTTGTGTGTTGATGTTACAGGGTGGGGGTGGGGGTGGGGGTGCAGGGGCTCCAGAGCTGAGGGGGCATAGATAACCTTTGGATAGGGGGTCGACTCTACCACAAGGGGGCTTTGAGTCACCCTGTTGGGAGTGGCTATTAGTACAGCTAGGGATGGACCCGACCTGCCCATGTGGCCTTCACGACGGAATTGGGAACAGGCCTAGCAGCATTGCACTTCACTAACCCCCGGGGATGAGTGTGGCTCAGTGACTTGTTTTGGTCGATGAAGTGTGAGTAGAATTGACACCCGCCACTTCCAGGTAACAACAATGAAAACCAATGTGTGACCTCTCCTATCCCCTTCTCACTGTGCCACTACTGCCACTGTGGTTGATGGTGAGCAATGGTGTTGCCAGGGGAGCTTCCTTCAGTCTGGGACCTAAAGTGAGGACAACATACTTCAGAACGCTTCAGGTAACCTGCACTGCTCATTGGGCATGAAAAAGAATTAAATATGTACTGTTTTATACCACTGAAATGGGGGCCCCTGGGCTCAGTGGTTGAGTGGGTGCCTTTGGCTCAGGTCGTGATCCTGGGGTCCTGGGATTGAGCTCCACATGGGGCTCCCTGCAGGGAGTCTGCTTCTCCCTCTGCCTGTGTCTCTGCCTCTCTCTGTGTCTCTCATGAATAAATAATAAAATCTTAAAACACACACATACACACACACACAACACTGAAATGTTGGGATGTTTGTTTCTGCAGCACAAACTAGCCTAGCCTGCCTGTTACACCTGCCATGTGGGGTAGATGAGGGGATTCAGAAAATAATGCATACAAAGAGCGTAGCACAGTGCCCCTAAACACGCTGCTTCCTCTTCTTCCTCCTCCTCCTCCTCTTCCTCTTCGGCTGTTATTTTCACTTTTTATGCTTTGAACCAAGTCACAAAAAATTATTAAGTCTCTGGTACAGAGGGTGACAAATATATGTGCAGGTAACTGTTACCTGATGTGCAATGCTGCATTGCCGGTGTGAGTCCAGAGCTAGGTAAGCCCAGGGAAGGGAGATAAGTTTACCGGGGTTCTCAAAAGTAAAGTCTGAACTTGATCACTGGGGAAGGGGGGTTGATTTCTTTAGGCAGAGGAAAGGGATGGGGTGTTCTAATAATGAGAGCAGCTGCCCTTTCTTGAGCACGTGTGTCGTGCCAGACACTGAATCAGGCCTGTTGGCCCTGCTGTCAGAGTGACAATAATATCTATGATGTGTATGCTATTCTATGTCCATTTTACAGATTAGGAAACCAAGGCCAGCAAGAGTGCCCAAGTCAGCCCAAGTTGGAATGAGTGTGTGCAAAGATAAAGAGGTGTGGCAACTCTTTCCTGGCCTTCAAGTCTAGTGCCTCTCAGAGGGCCACAGGATACAACTCCAAGGATGGTGTTCTGAGAATGTAACCCATACTCCACCCTGTGGCCTGGGAGACATTTCCAAAACACAGCTCTGGCAAAGTCACACTGCTGCTCCTGAACCCACTGTGGCTCCTCACTCCATTCTGCACAAGGGCTGGCAGTGTGGCCAGCTGCTTCAAGCCCCTCCTGACCTTTCCAGTGTTGTCTCTGGCTTTTCCATTCACGGTCCCAGGGTTCTTGCCTATGTGTGAACATTTCCTGCCATTTTCTGCCTCTTGAATTTTGCTCCAGTGCTGGTCTGGAGTGTCCTTCCACAATATATTCACCTACCTGAGGCTTGCATTTCCTTCACCATTTGGCCCACTCCCCACCTTCTCTCCCTGCTCCAGGTGCTGCTGCTAGATTCAAGCCTTGAGGAGCATCTCCAAAGCTGATTTTTTAAAAAGATTTTATTATTTATTCATGAGAGACGCAGAGAGAGAGGCAGAGACACAGGCAGAGGGAGAAGTAGGCTCCTTGTGGGGAGCCTGGTGTGGGACTCGATCCCAGGACCCCGGCATCACGACCTGAGCCGAAGGCAGAGGCTCAACCACTGAGCCACTCAGGTTCCCCTCTGAAGTTGATTTGATCTGGTTCAAATGATAGGATGAGAAAAAGTTGGGGCAGCCCGGGTGGCTCAGCAGTTTAGTGCCGCCTTCAGCCCAGGGCCTGATCCTGGAGACCCGGGATGGAGTCCTGCGTTGGGTTCCCTGCATGGAACCTGTTTCTCCCTCTGCCTGTGTCTCTGCCTCTCTCTCTGTGTGTGTCTCTCATCAATCAATAAATAAAATCTCAAAAAAAGAGAAAAAAAAGGTTCTGTTGGGGTGCAGGTATTTGCTGCTATTTAATATATAGATTCTTAGTAGTACATTTATATGATTTATGCGTGTGTATGTAAATGTATCAAAGGTGTGTGCTTAGAGTTGTTTTTTACTGCTAGCAGTGTGTAATCAAACAAGCCGGGAGACTACTGCCAACAGAGGCTATGGGAAATTGTGGAGGTTTGCCATTTACCAGCTGTGTGACTTGGGAAAATTACTTCACTTCTCTGAGTGCAAGTTATCCTGTGTAGAAAATGGGGATTATCTGGGTTCCTACCCTATGGGGTTGATGAGACTTCGATGAAATAAAATTTGTAAAGGAATCAAGGCCTCCCAGATGTGTCCTGAATTCCTAACCTGGAGAGGGGCCTTGCTGGGTGCACCCAGGCTGCTGTTGGCTGCTTCCAGGCTGTTGGTGGGTCCTGATAGCAGAGGTGGAGGAGGGAGGCGTGGAGTGGTGCCCCCCATTGATGGTGACTCTGTGATGTAGGCAGGCTGGGCCAAGACAATCCCAGAGGTGTTTGATAAAAGGCGGGGGCTCTTCTCTGGTTAAGTAAATGTTGTAAGAAAAGGCCATCCCCAGGGAAGGGCTCCCTCCAGTTCCTCGCTTGAGGGCCAAAGTCCCCAGAGGCCAGTCTGGAGGCTCCTTTTATGTGACTGTAAAATAATCCAGGACCTGGCAGGGTCGAGCCTGGGCGGGCACTGACGCGCAGGGCGGCATTGATGTGGTCAATGATTACCTTTTATGCCTGGCCATAAAGGCAACGGCCCAGCCCTCCGGACAATGCCCCCTCCAGACAATGCCCGGGGAGTGTGGTTGGACATATACACACATACACACACATACACACACACATACACACACACCCTGCTGGGCAGACACCTGTCTCTGCCTGAGGTCTCTGTGGGTATCCATGCAGGGCCTCTTCATCTTCCCTGGGTGGTCTCTGAAGACTTGGCCCAGGAGCAAAGGGGGTTTGGGTGGTTGGAAGTGGGACCCAGTAAGGTTCAAGACACAAAAGAGCTACCTCCAGTGCCTTGGAGCTTGTTCTAGGTGGGTGTATGCCAGAGGGGGTGGTGTGGTAAGACTTAGGTACCATGTCTCAGTGGGGATGACGGTATTCTAGAACAGATTAAAGTCCATTACCATTTCACAGGTAATGCAGGTGAAGCTTGGGTGCCCAGTGACTGGCCCTGGGTCCCGAGGAAGGCTAGAACAGCTATATCAGGAGTAGGACCCAGGTCCTCTCAGCCAGCAGCAGACCAAGGGGGTCCAGGTGTGAATGTCAGGTGTCAGAAAAGGCTGGGGTCACTTCTCAGAGAAGATATCTCCCCTGACGCTGCTGTTGTGAAGAGATCAAGGATGAGCCCCTCTGGTGGCCATGCAGGGCCTGCTCTCCTGATGGGCACCCACACCCCCTATGCACCTGGAGTGGCGCAGCTGGCTGTGAGGGGGCAGGGCCAGAGCGTAGGTGGCCAGATTAACATACAGCCTCTTGGGCTGATAAGGCTCTGGAACTTTGTTCCAGAAAGAGAGGCTGGAGGGGAACGGGTTTGGACCTCTGGTAGGGGTCCCTGGCAGGTTCAGAAGGCTGGGCACCTCTGCGGGTGCCTGAGGCTGGACATAAGGAGATCTGGGTTCCAGGGCCTTCCTCATCCTGGCAGCACTCTCCTCCCCGGCCGGCCGGAGGGGAGGACCCTGCTCTGTCATCTTGGTGGCACAGTGGAGGGCAAACCAAGACTCCAGAGGGCAGCTCTCAGACAAAGTTGACATTTGGGTTGCTATCTTGAGGAAGAAGGGTTGTTATTCATCACAGTGGTCATAAATGCTTCGTGGAATCAGAGTGGAGTTGCTTTGAGCACCGGCCAGAATGCTCCAATCAACCTTTGGCTCTGATAAAGATAAGGACCCGAGGTGATAACACACAAACCAGAAACTGTCAACAGGTGCTAATTAGGGCCCTGGGAGCTGAGCCACACCCACTACACCTGATGTGGGGAGCAAGCTCAGGTAGGGGAGCCGGGGTTCCATCTGGGTCAGGGAGGGTACAGCCCCCTACCCCTACCACAGCCTAATTACCGTTTTTGTCACCTCCTCCTCCCATGCCCACCCCCACCCCTGCTTGCATAGCATTACATAACATAATACAAAAGAACAAAATCTATTCAAATGTTATGCAATATAACATGATCAGCATGATGTAACCGTGGAAAGAGTCTTGAATTGGGAGCTAGGAGACCTGATTCAAGCCTTACTCTGCATAAGCTTGAGTGTCATTTTTTTTTAAGATTGATATTTATTTATTTATCTATTTGTATAGAATCTATCCCAGAGTGACTGCATTCCTCACCCAGGATGTGATTTCTGTTCTTTTCTTTCTTTTGTTCTTTTTTTTTTTATTTTAAATATTTCATTTGTTTATTTGAGAGAGAGAGTGAGAGAGAATGAATGGGGGCAGAGGCAGAGGGAGAGGGAGAAGCAGACTCCCTGCTGGGCAAGATCACAACCCAAGTCGAGGGCAGATGCTTAACTGACTGAGCCACCCAGGTTCCCCTAAGATTTTATTTTTTCAAGTAATCTCAGGGTGCCTGGGTGGTTTAGTCGGTTGAACATCCAACTCTTTTTTTTTTTTTAAGATTTTTATTTATTTATTCATGAGAGATACAGAGAGAGAAGAAGAGACACAGGCAGAGGGAGAAGCAGGTTCCATGCAGGGAGCCCGATGTGGGACTCAATCCCGGGTCTCCAGGATCACGCCCTGGGCCGAAGGCAGGCGCTAAACCGCTGCGCCACCCAGGGATCCCTGAGCATCCAACTCTTAATTTCAGCTCAGGTCATGAACTCAGGGTCATGAGATAGAGCACTGCATCGAGCTCTGCGCTGGGCTTGGAGTCCGCTTGGGATTCTCCTCCTCCCTCTGCCCCTGTCCCTGATTTTTCCCTCTCAAAAAAATAAAAATAAAATAGAAACGCTTGGCTGGTTCAGTGGTTGAGCATTTGCCTTTGGCTCAGGGTGTGATCCTGGTGTCCTGGGATTGAGTCCCGTGTCTGGCTCCCCATGGGGAGCCTGCTATTCCCTCTGCCTGTGTCTCTGCCTCTTTCTCTGTGTCTCTCATGAATACATAAATAAAAACTTAAAAAATTTTTTAAAAATAAAAATAAAATAACCTTTGTACCCAATGCGGGGCTCAAACTCATGACACTGAGACTAAGAGTCACACACTCTACCGACTGAGTCAGCCAGGTGTCTCGAGTGTCATTTTTCTTGGAACTCATCTGTCCCCTCTGTAAAGTGGGGAGTAGGAAGGGGGACACTACCCAGTAGTCCCCCTCAGGGGTCCCATCTCGGTCTAAAGTTCATTCTCTTCTGCTACAAAACACTGTAATCTGTAAAGCACACGAAACGTCACTGGTGCCACCCAGCAACGCTGGGGTGTGCGTGACGCTTGACAGAATGGCAAATCCATCTGCAGGAGCAGGAATCTGTGCGGAGGGCTGCAAGTTGTGGACAGTTCTCAGGGCTCCTGGAATCCGTCTCCGTCTCTGAGCCAGAGGCCAGCACGCCTGCTGCCTGCTTTGGGGCACTCGGGGTCTATTTTTAACTTGGTGCCCCTTAAATAAATGTGGCTTTGGGGCCAATGGTTCATTGCGCTCCCTCCCCTCCCCTGCCCTCCCTCCCCTCCACACACACACACACACACACACACACACACACCCCAAGTGGCCCTGCCCCAGAGGTGACACAAGTGCTGAGCTCCCAGGGGTCAGGTCCCACCGCCCTCCCCAGCTCAGCCCCATACAGATTCTGCTTCCCACCAGCAAAGCCCAGCCTGAGAACAGGGCAGGGACCCACGATTTCCCCTAGAAACTGGTGGGAGAAGTGCCTGGATAGATGCAGGGGTGAGGATGGGGGGACAGTGGCTGGGGAATGGGTGAGTTGGAGAGAGATGGCCCATTCCTCCAGGCAGCCGAGAGCTGCCCGGGCTGCCAGGTCATCAGGCTCAGTGCTGGGTGGCGAGGCAGGGCGTTGGCTGACACCCTCACGGGGGCCAGGGCAGAGAAGAAAGGCTGGAATAACAGCCCCCACAGAAATCACTACAGGGGCAGTGGCTCCTGCCTGGGGTGTGGTGAGGAGGACAGGGGAAGCTACCCAAGGAGGGCGTTGAAAGATGGCTGAGAATGCTGCATTCTTCAACCTCTCTCAGCCTCAGTTTCCTCGTCTGAACAATGGGTATAGCCAATGGTACTTTCTCGGTAGTGTCAAGTGAATGAACAGACAGAAACCTCTTACAACAGGGCCTGGCTAGTACTTAAGTGTTGACTGCTGACTTTATGATCAGAAGGATAAACAGGGAGGGCATTTGGGCATGTTCATGGTTGGGGGGCGGGGGGCAGGCGGCAAAATCAAAAGAGAACCAAAGGTCCCAAGCCTAAGGAGTCGCACATGGACCTTCGTGCTAGGCAGGAGTGGACACGGTGAAGCCATGGGCCTGGCTACTGCAGCAATTGCTTAGGGCCAGTGGGGCCAGTGGGGCAGGCCTGGGGTGGGGGGATCCCCAGAGACTGGACCAGGAGGCCTGGTCTCAGCTTCCAGGGCTTGAGGCAGGCATGGCTTTGTGGGGCTTGGATACTCTTTTTTTTTTTTAAGATTTTATTTATTTGTTCATGAGAGACAGAGAGAGAGAGAGAGAGAGAGAGAGAGATGCAGGCAGAGGGAGAAGCAGGCTCCATGCAGGGAGCCGGACGTGGGACTTGATCCTGGGTCTCCAGGACCATGCCCTGAGCTGAAGGCGGCGCTAAACCACTGAGCCACCCAGGCTGCCCTTGGATACTCTTTCTATGAGGCTAGTGTTGGGGAGAGGGTTTGCAGAGGAGGGTGGACAGAGAGAGAGAACTGTAGGGTTGGGGGCATATGCTACAGAGCAAGGCCTCCAGGCAGCAAGAACCTGTGCGCATACTAGGGAGGGATCAAGGAGCATGGGCCTCTTTCCCATGCTGTGCCTCTGCTCTCCATACCAGGAGGCCCTCAGGCCTCTGCCGGGCCGGCCTAACCCTGTGCTCACTGGCCTGCCTCAGCCTCACACCTGCACTGTTGCATCTTTGGTCACAGTGTGGCTGGGGGTGTGTGTGTGTGTACATGTGGGAATTCCAGATCAAAGAATGCTTAGAAGGTCCTGCTAAAGGTCAGGTCAGTGAGGATTGAGGGCCTGGCCCGTGTCCTCAGACCTTGGCATCCAGGTAGCTCCTTCCCACACAAACCTGCTGGGCCTTCGGGCGGCGGGAGCTGACAGGCCTCTGACTCAGGCGAGGGGGTGGGGCTGGACGTGCGGGCCAAGGAGGAGCCCTTTTAGCCATCTGCTCGGTGGCCCGGCCCCACAGAGCCCCAGGCTGAGGGGGTCGGGGCAGCGTCGCTGGGCTTTCCTGCACCTGAAGCAATAGCCAGGGCAGGGGCCGGGGGTCAGGACACAGCTAGGACGGGATCCGGGGCCCCTGCGTGGCAGAAGGACGTTCTGGAAGCGAATCCAGGGCTGACGGCCTACGCCGGGGATTAGCTGCAGCCGCGATGCTGAGGCCGGCAGCTCCCCGCCCCGGCTCCGGGCTGGGCACACAGGAGCACACTCTGCTAATGGGTGAGGCTGAGCAGAGCTAGAGCTGGTGAAAGCCGGGTGCTGAAGGCCCGAGCCCCTCTGGGAGTCCGGAAGCAAGCCCAGTAGACACACAGGGATGGGGGAGGGCACCGCGTGTATCCCCCGCCTGCCAAAGCCCCGGCCCCGCACGTGGGGCGAGGAGTAGCCCTGATGCGCCAGCGGACTCCAGCCTTTCTGGCCCCAAGGTGCAGGCTCTGTAGGCTGCCAGGGGGGCCCTTCTCAGCTTATCCCAGTTCCAGCTGCAGAAGCCCCGTGGAAAAATCTCCCCTCAAAGAAGCCGTCTTGGAGCTTTCCAGGAATGCTGTCCTGGGGTGGAACTGGGGTGATGAGGAGAGGAGGGGCATGGGGTGGTATGTTCCAGAATAGACTTGGACCCAAACCCGAGAGCATAGTGTTCCCACAGGCCTGAAGCCTGGCCGTGGAGGAAACAGGAGGTCATAGGGATGTGCCTGGTGGCACCAGGACAAGGCAGGCTGTGTGTGTGTGTGTGTGTGTGTGTGTGTGTGTGTGTGTGAGAGAGAGAGAGAGAGAGAGAGAGAGAGAGAGAGAGAGATGAAGGGGAGGGGGGAGAGAGAGAGACAGGCAGGACTGGGAATGACCTGGAATGTCACGTGTTCATGCCCCTAATGCCAAAGGCCTCCTGGACCAAGTAATCTCATCTTTTCTTTTTTAAAAAATCTTATTTTATTTATTTTTTTAAGTAAACTACTCCCAATGTGGGGCTCAAACTCACAATTCTAAAATCAAGGTTTACATGCTCTACTGATTGAGCCAGTCAGGCACGCTACCATCTTTTTTTTTTTTTTTTTTAAATAAGTTTAGGGGGGCACCTGGGTGGCTCCATCGCTTGTGTCTGCCTTTGGTTTAGGTCGTAATCTCAGGATCCTGGGATTGAGCCACGTGTGGGGAGCCTACCTGTCCCTCTCCCGCTGCCCCTCCCTCCTCTTGTGCTCTATCTCTGTCAAATGATTTTTTTTTTAAAGATTTTATTTATTTATTCATGAGAGACACACAGAAAGGGAGGCAGAGACACAGGCAGAGGGAGAAGCAGGCTCCATACAGGGAGCCTGATGTGGGACTCGATCCAGGGACCCCAGGATCACGCCCTGAGCTGAAGGCAGACACTTAACCACTGAGTCATCCAGGGATCCCTCTGTTAAATAAATTAAAAACAGTAAGTTTAGGGGCACCACGGATGCTCAGTCATGATCCTAGAGTCCTGGGATCGAGCCCCATGCGTCTTCGTGCATCTTCCCATCCCCTACTCAGTAGGGAGTCTCTCCCTCTGCCACACTCCCCACTTGTGCACATGCTCTCTCTCTCAAGTAAATAAATAAATTTTTTTAAAAAAAAGTTTAAAAGGAAACAGTATAGCACAGTGGTGCAAGTGTGGCCTGGACCAGAGAGCCAGGGTTTGAACCAGGACTACTCTACACACGCCAAGCTGCTAAGACTTCAGGTAAGTTGGTCTATCTGCCTCTATGTCTCTGTTTCCACAACTGTAAAATGGGTATCAGAATTATATCTTACCTCATCTCAGAGGTCAGGGAGCAAATATAAATATTAATAGGGTGCTTCGAAATCGGCCTTACACCCAGCGCACACGTGAATAGGTTTGGCCCTTGCCAAAGGCCTGAAACCCCATGCCAACCCAGCAGTGCCAGGCCCAGACCCAGGCCAGGGCTGAGCTCTAACCATCTGGGCCCACATGGGGTGTGGCAGGGCTGCAAGTGTCAGCACATCCAAAGTCCCCAGACCTGCTGAGCTGGCAGGGAGCCTGCCCTGGCACTCCCTGGCCCTGAAGAAAGACCTAGAGGAGGGCCTGGGCTTCCCAAGGTGTCAATGGGTGGAGGGGACAGAGGACTGAGCCCTGGCCGTGGCTGAAGACTCCTTCCCTGGTGTGCTGACCTGTCCTGGCCTCGCTGTAGGGCTGGGCCTGGCTGACAGGTCTGTGGTGCATCCCGTCTATGGGAAGGGAGATGCAGGGGTTCAGGGCTCACTCCATGGGGGCTGTAGTGACAAATACATGCTTCTGGGGGCTCCCAGTCCTCCAGCCCACGGGTGCTCCCCTCCTCTGACTGGAATTCCATACCAGCAAGTCCACACCAGCCCATCTGGCAATAATTCTTAGCTGCCTTATATTCCTGATGATTTCATCCAGCTACGCAGTTGGGCTGTCAGTCAGCAACGCTTCTCAGGGCCCTGTTGTGTGTCACACTAGTAAACTTCAGGGTTACAGAGATCTCTGTCTCGGATGGTATGACTCGTACATGGGGTCCAGGATTGAGATAGGAAAGGGGTTCCTGTATGCGAGAATAGTGTGGACCAAGGTGTATGGGAAAGAGAGAGCCCACCTGAGGTGTGAAACGTGGCTGGACAGAAGGCAAATGGGAGGAGGCGGGCAGGACGCAGGGTTGCAGGGTGAGAATGGGATGGGCCCTGTGGTCCCTGCTTTGGGTGTCAGCGAAGGGTGCTCACCTGTGCCTGTGTCAGCAAGTGCCTGTGAGGTGCGATACAGCCAATGGCTGCGAGTGTGTGTGTGTGTGTGTGTGTGTGTGCCATGATTGAGGGACTATCCAGAAGCTGGGGGGCTATTTTTGGAGGTGTTCGCTGGTAGATATGGCCTCCACCCCTACCTCACCCTATGCACACCTGTTCAGGTGAGAACACCTGGACGTGATTCCACATCTGGGCTTGTATCTGGCTAGAAGGTGTGTCTCTGGGCATCCAGCCAAGCAGGTGCTGGCCTCCATAAGAGCCCCGCCTGGGAAGTAGATGGGGAAAGGGGGAGTCCGGTTGGGGTCTGGGGTGGACTCTTTTGGGGCTTCACAGAGAGACTTAGAGATGTCCAGTGGCCACCCACTGTCTTTCCATTAGTCCATCCATCCTCCTGTGTCCTTCGGTGCAAGGGCTAATCTGTC
This sequence comes from Canis lupus baileyi, assembly GCF_048164855.1. Classification (NCBI taxonomy): domain Eukaryota; kingdom Metazoa; phylum Chordata; class Mammalia; order Carnivora; family Canidae; genus Canis; species Canis lupus. The sequence goes on along the minus strand of NC_132848.1, from coordinate 48,421,515 downwards.
CATTTGTTCACCCACTGCCCACCTGTGTGTTTTTGGTTCTCTTCTCAAATCAGCCTGCCTCCCTCAGGCAACTCATTTGCAATTCCTCAGAGGCAGGTAAGCCTCGCCTTGACCTTTGATAGCTCCTGGGGTCACAGCACACCCTCCTCATCCCTGGTGCACAGCCTGTGGGGGGGTCATGAGGTCCCACACAGACATGGCACTTCCTCACAGGTCCTGGAATCAATGAAGCGCAGATGCCTCCTCCCCGCCACCCCACCCCTTCACCAGTCCTCTTCCCAGAGGGTCCTCCTGTCTGTGGCCCATAGGAGGCTCCTCTCCTCCAAGGAGTCACCCTGCTCAGCTCCTGTTTCCTCCAGCCTCACTCTGCTGCAGCCGTGTACAGGCCATGGGAAGCCCGGCTGGAGCCCTGTGGAGCAGGGCTGAGCCCTCCTAGGTAGAGAGGGGCCACCTCAAATGGGGAGCTCCCTGGGGCTGGGGGAGCACCATGAGGTAGGACACATGTCCCTGCCCCGGGATTGCCCTGGGTGTGGTTTAGCTAATCCTTCCCCATCCAGAACCCCAGCACAGTGCTATGGCTCCCCCAGGGAGGTTTCTCCTGCAGAAGATGGGGATTCTCACACTCTCCAGGCTTTAGGCTGCTGCTTCCCTGCCCCCCCACCCAAGTTCTCCCCCTGGCCTGGACTGTGGGTGTGGGGACATTGGCCAGGCCAGAGAAGGACCAGCATCTTGGTGCTGCACTCTCCAGGACCTAGTAGAACTAGAGTACTGCAGGGGGATGGGGTGAAGGGGGGGCTTATGCATTATAAAATGTGTGTGCATGTGTGTGTGCGTACACGTGTGCATCCATAGAGAGCAAACATCTCCTGGGCTCCAGGTATATGCCAGGCACTGCTGCAGGCATTGAAGAAAGAGCAGTGGGCAAGACCAACAGGGGCACTGCCCTCAGGAGGCTGGTGTTCTAGAGGGGGAGACCCAGGAGCTGCTGGGTGGGTGTCAGTGAGTGCTGGGGGCGTGAGTGTGGCGAGAACGTGTGTGGGTGTGTATAAGGGGCCTATGCGTGAGCAGGGTCAGGCCCAAGCAAGTACGTGTGCGTGTGAACTTGAGCGTGTGCCTTCGGGGGTATCTGTGGGTCCCTCAGGGTCTGGGCTAGGCAGCTGGCTGTGTCTGTGCAGGCCCTAAACTGGTGTGCACATGCACACCAGCCAGTTTGGGAGGCTTATGTGGCAGCCACACCTGGCTGGCTCCCAGGCTGTGGGGCTCTAATTTTAGAAGTGACAGCCTATAGATCCCTCTGCACACCTGCTCAGGTGCCCAGCCGCTGGGGAGGGCCCAGCTGGTCTGCTGGGGAGCAAACCTGTCTCAGCCAGCACCACAGGCTCTCTGACACACAGGCCCACACTGCAAATCCAGCAGCCTCTGGCCTCTAGTTCAACACGGTGGGCTGGGCCTGGGGCCCTGACAATCAATGGGGCATCGCATCTCCCAAGCCCTACACCTGTGGCCCTACTTCCCAGCTCCCAGGAATGCCATCCCCCCACCCCTGGCTCTTCGAAGGAGGTCCAGCTCTGGAAACCTCCAGGACGCTGCTGGCCCACCATGCCCCTGCCCAGTCGCCCTGGCCAGGCTGGGCCCCCTAACACCTCTTCTTTCCAAGGGACTTCTTTCCTGGCTGCAGGTGGAAGGTCCAGAGAGGCAGAAGCTGCTGGGCTGCCTGTGTGCCCCTGCCCCTGCCTCTGACTCCTCATTCTCCCCTTGTGCCACCTCCATGCACACCTTGCTGCAGAACCTTCCGTGGCTCCCTACAGGCATTTACCGGGGCAAGCTCAAAGCCCTCCCAGGCTGCTGTGCAGTCTCTGTGCACTACTACCATCTCGGACTCCCCAGCAACACCCTCTCAACCGGCAGACACTTGCTCCTGCTCTGCCTCCGGCTTCTGTGCAAGCTGCTTTCCCTCTAGGGCAGCTAAAGGGCAGGAATAAAAAGGCTGCGTCCAGAACCAATGCCTGATTGACTTCATTTCACCCCATCTGCGTCTGGGCCCTGGGAGCTGGGTTTTCCTGCGCTCTCTGGACAAAAGAGGAGCCGGTTCAGAGGAGGGCAGTAGTTTGCTCAGGCAAAGAGGACAAGTGGGATTCAGAACGACTCATCTGTCTCCACTGGGCCATTCGGCTCGACTGGATGTAACAGGTCCTCACTGAGCGTCACAGCACCAAATCCTACGGCAGCAGCTGGAGACAGTATCAGGGGAGGGGACACACAGAAACAGGAGCACGAGGTGCAGACGGGAAGGAGGGGAGAGGTGCTGAATTGCTCACCTCCCAGTCTTAAAACCTTCACACTTGTGACTTAGACCCCTAGTCGGTTCCTTTTAAGGAATGAGCCCTATTTCCCTTTAAAAGGAGGCAAGAGTAGGAAAGAGAAAAACACATTTTGTTCCGATGTCTCAAGATGTCATTTAGGGACAATTTGTCCCTTTTTCTCCGTATCTCTGTCCCTCCATCCCTCCACCCCAGGCTGGTCCTGAGATCACAGATAGAATCACTTTCACCCCTCCCATTCCCTACCTTGGGTCCACTACCCCTTAGACTTCCCACAATCCCGTGTCTAGTGCTGAGCTCCTAGGCCTGGGCAGGGGTGACACAGGAGACAGTGTCTTCAGGACAGTCAGGGATCTGGGAGAGAGGGCAGGGGATTTGGGCTAGCTCAAGACTCAGATCAGATCCCCTTCACGGTCTTCCAATTTTTGCTGAGAAGTCTAGCTTGTTCTTGTATCATAAGATCCATGAGGACAGAGACCTTGTTGGTCTGGTTCACAGGTTTACAGGCTCTTTAAATGCAAACCACCTTCACTTCCTTCTGGAGGCCCCAGTGAATTCACACAAAACATACTAAGCCTCACTGCGATCCTACACTGAATATAATTTTATGGGCATTTTTTTTAGAAAGGGATTTTCAATAATTACGATTGTGAAATTATCCAACTATACAGTTAATGCATTTGACTTAAAACCAACTCTAAGTTCTTGAAAAGCATCACATATACTTGGAAACTCTTTGTAATGAGAATATCTAAACCAACGAATTGCTTTCAAGTATCGTGAAATGTTCCTGAGATCCAGGCTTTCCAGCTAACAAGCTTTGCCATAAGATTTTTGGTAGGGGGATTCCTGGGGGGCTCAGTGGTTGAGCATCTGCCTTTGGCTCAGGGTGTGATCCAAGGGTTCTGGGATCCCCACAGGGAGCCTGCTTCTCCCTCTGTCTGTGTCTCTGGTTCTCTCTCTGTGTCTCTCATGAATAAATAAATAAAATCTTAAAAAAAAAGATTTTGTTTGGTTGCCATCAAATAACATCATTAGAATTTCCATTTTTGGGATGTCTGGGTGGCTGGCTCAGTGGTTGAGCGTCTGTCTTTGGCTCAGGGCATGATCCTGGAATCCTGGGATCGAGTCCCACATCAGGCTTCCTGGAGTGTGCTTAATCCTCTGCCTATGTTTCTCTCTCTCTGTGTCTTTCATAAATAAAAAAAATCTTTAAAAAAATAAGAATTTCCAATTTCTAGCCTTTAAAAAATAGTTTGAAGCCAATACATCCCCTCACCCTGGATCTCAAATCTTTTTGTAGGCCCTTAAACATTTTGTAGGTCCCAGACACCTTGCTTAGGACACTGCAAGAATGAGCAGCCTGGTGCACACTGGTTTCTTAAATACTGTTGGAGAGAGGTAAGAGAAAGGAATACAATGGCTTGGAAACAAAACGAAGACTGCAAATTCAAAAGAGATACTACTATTTTCATCTTTCAGATTGACAAAGACCAAAAAGCAGTGTTGTTGATTTTTTCAGATTTTACTATAAAGTAATCTCTATACACAACGTTGGGCTTAAATCTACAACCCTGAGATCAAGAGTCATGTGCTTGGGATGGCTGGGTGGCTCAGTGGTTGAGCATCTGCCTTCAGCTCAGGGAGGGATCCTGGGTCCCAGAATCGAGTCCCACGTCGGGCTCCCTGTGAGGAACCTGCTTCTCCTTCTGCCTATGTCTCTGTCTCTCTCACTGTGTCTCTCTCATGAATAAATAAAATAAAACTTAAAAAAGAACAGCAAAAATGAGTCATATACTCTACTGACTGAGCCAGCCAGGTGCCCCATCAAAGAGTGTTTTTTCATATAAATTGGTGCGATTTTTTTGAGGACCATGGGATGATATCTATTAAAATGCAAAGTGCACATCCCCTTTGCCCAGCAATTACACTTCAAGGAATCTAGGCTCCTACAAATATACAAAGATATATGGGGAAATACTTTCTTGGCCCTGAAAGATTGGGAATGGTCTAGATGTTGACTAACAGAGGACTGATAAAATGGTGGGACAGGGGCACCTGGGTGGCCCAGTTGGTTAAGCATCTGCCTTTAGCTCAATCATGATCCCGGGGCCCTAAGATTGAGCCCTAAGTCAGGTTTCCTGCTCCCCACTGAGGAGTTCTCCCCCTCCCTCTATCCTTCCTCCCCCTGCCCCTCATGATCTCTCTGGTGCTCATTTTCTTTCTCAAGTAAATAAATAAAATCTTTTTTAAAAATGATAGGACAGCTCCACTCTGGAACCGTGTATAGCCATGGAAGAGTGCATGCAAGTGTTGATACAGAACAAATGCCTCAGCACAATGTTGAGCGAAAAGAAATCAAGGTGAAGAACAGTCCATAAATGCATTATTTTTATGTGTGAAAAAGGCAAATAATATACATGCACATACACGTGTGTGTGTTTATACACTAGGAAGCACCTAGAAATCATTGGAAGGAGACTTAGAGGTTGGGAAGAGTGATTCTTTCCTAGAGGGGACCTGGGAGGATGGAGGAAGAATTGGTTTTTGCTTTTGCTATGTTTGATTTTTTTTAAAGATTTTATTTTGGGGGTACCTGGCTGGCTCAGTTAGCAGAGCATGTGACTCTTGATCTGGAGTTGTGAGTTTGAGCCCTACGTCTCTATACCCAACGTGGGACTGGAACTCACAACCCCAAGATCAAGAGTTGCATGCTCCACCCTCCATCCAGCCAGGCACGCCTACATTCCATTTTTTAAAAATCAGTATATTTCTTTTTTCATTAAAAAAAAAAAAATCAGGGCACCGGGGTGGCTCAGTGCTTGAGTGTCTGCCTTTGGTTCAGGGTGTGATCCTGGGGTCCTGAGATCAAGTCCCACTTCGGGCTCCCCACATGGAGCCTGCTTCTCCCTGACCTGTGTCTCTGCCTCTCTCTCTGTGTCTCTCATGAATAAAAAAAATAAAGGCTTAAAAAAAATCTAGTTTACAGACAAATGCCTGGGGAATAAATGAAGTAAAACAAATTCATAAATGAATGCATTCTAGGTCATGTGGAGGAAGAAATCGCACTGCAACCTGGAGCCCAAGGGACTTTGGCCACCCAGTGGAGGAGACTCACAGAAAAGGCAGAAAGCCCCAGTCTATTCTGCTGAGGGAAGTGGGGGAGGGCCTGAAGGCTGGAGAAGGTTGGGCAGATGGGGAGGAGGTGGGAGTAATTTGGCTTTCGTCCTGGGGGGGCTGCCTCTCCATCCCTGTCGCTTTCCCCAGCTCCTCCCTAGAGAGTACAACTATTTCAAGCCCAGGAAGTCCCAGCCCTTAGTATGATGCCTGGCATATAATCTGTGGCGATAAATAGTGGTTGACTGAATTGATGGAATCACTCATTGGTTAATCCAGACCATAACGTTAGTCACTCCTGTCCCTTCCCCAAACACCTCCTTGCCACCCAACAACAACAACAGCAAATGACTCTCTCAGGGCTGCTGGGTGCAGTTGGGTAGGCTGTCTACTGCACAACTCCAGGAGGAGATATTTTCAAAGACTGGCATGTGAGTAATGCCTCCTGAAGTCGCAGGACTTGGCATACCTGCAGAACACTGTTTCTTCTTTCAAACTCAGGGGAACAGAAACCACACTGAGGGTGGGAGAGGAAAGGGATGGGGAATCCGGACACTACAACGGGTTTCCTTCCCCTTTTCCCCCTCCAATTCCTAAGGCCCCTCCCTTCCTTTGTTCCTCTCTTATTTGAGTTTAAGGTGACTCAGCCAAATGTGGCCAATTACTCTGTCCCTCGACTACAGAGTTTGGAACTTGCTGTATGATCTTGGGCAAGTTCCAGAATTTTTCTGGGTCTCAGTTTCCCCACCTAAGAAATGAGTAAACGTGTAGGCAGCAATTCTTGATTACCCTCCTTGGCTTAAAGGAAGCTCATGGGGATAAAAGTTTGAAGGAATTCTTCCTTATGGGATGCAGCATTCTCAGAGGGTGCAAATCCCCCCGTCCTGCCCAGTTGTGCTCTGCCCTGCATTTCAGGTCTTTCCTTAGCGTAGGGGGCAGTATCCTGGAATGGAAGGAACCTGTTGGGGGAGGAGGAACCCTGGTCAAGTCCTGCCTCTGATGATACCCACGATGCATTACTAAGCAAGCCACAGCTCCTGTCTGGCCCTCAATTTCCTCTGCTGTAGAATGGGTGCTCAGGCCCGATCAGAGAGTGTTGAAATGCTGCACTGAGTCTGTCATGCCTTTCCTTTTTCTGTTTAATTCCCATCATTTGGGGATCCCTAGGTGGCGCAGCGGTTTGGCGCCTGCCTTCGGCCTAGGGCGCGATCCTGGAGACCCGGGATCGAATCCCACATCGGGCTCCCAGTGCATGGAGCCTGCTTCTCCCTCTGCCTGTGTCTCTGCCTCTCTCTCTCTCTCTCTCTGTGACTATCATAAAAAAAAAAAAAAAAAAATTCCCATCATTTGTGTTTTATTTTATTTTTATTTTATTTATTTATTCATGAGAGACACAGAGACACAGACAGAGAGGGAGAAGCAGGCTCCTTGGGAAGAGCCTGATGTGGGACTCGATCCTGGGACTCTGGGATCACGCCCTGAGCCAATGGCAGATGCTTAACCGCTGAGCCAGCCAGGCGTCCCTAATTCTGATATAATTTCAAATGTATAAATAGTCACAAGGATAGTACAAAGATCCTGGTAAACCTTTCCTTCAGATTTAGCACTTGTTCACTTTTATCCATTTATTGTTCTTTCTCTCTCTGAATACCTGTGTGTGTGTGTGTGTGTGAGTGTGTGTGTGTATACAATATCTCCCCCCCAAAAAAAAAGAAAAACCAATATCTTCCCAAACTATGTGAGAGTAAAGTGCAGGCCTTATGACCTTTTACCTCTCAGTGAATGCTTCAGGGTGTATTTCCCAAGAATAAGGACGTTCTCTTACAGCGTAGGACTTACATAACCCCTGCCGTTAACAAAATCAGGAAACTTAGCATTGATACAATACTGTTATCCTTGTCCACGCAGTCTATGTTCAAAGTCAGTTGTGTCAGACCTTTTCATGTCTCCAGCCAAAGTAGAAAAATCTGGATGAGGTTTTCTTAAAGCTAACATGTATTTGGCTTTAAGGATTGCGCTTACTCTAAAATCATGCCCTCCCCTACCGTTTTGGCTTTAGGTTGTCCCCTCTTAATGATGGTGACAGCAGACAGTGGGGTAGTTGTTATTTGCTTTTGAGATTCTTGCTTGGCAAAATAAGAAGCAGGTGATCTTCTGCTAGTCCTTCAACTTCTTTTGCAGGGATCCCCAGGTGTGCCCCCCCCACCCCGGGGACTAATGGTCCCTGGTTCCAGATGAGTCAGATGCCAGAGACTTTCCCTGAAGCCCAGCTGAGAGCACTGCTGCTCCCATTGCTGGGAGCGGGCACGGATGGGCAGCCAGAGGCCCTGACCCTCCGGGAGCAAATGGTCTCTCACCCAGCAGAGTGCACGTCACCCTTTCTGTGCCTCTCCAGCATCTGTTTGGAGCATCCCTTGCCTTGTGAGTCTCACACTGAGGCAGGGCCCTCCTCCCAGCCCAGAAACCAGACCCCGCTTTTCCAGCCTCCTTTGCAGCTGCACTGCAGGCATGTGACCTGGCTCAGCCAATCGGATGTACCCTCCCATGAACTCTGACTCCACACTGCCCCCCAGCAGGTGCTGCAAAGCAGCAGAGAAGGGATGTATCAGAAGTGGGGGCGGCAGCAGCAGCAGGAAGAGTTTTCAAGGGGACAGTGGAGCTGCAGGGCCAGTTGCCTTGTGGTGCTCCCGCTCTGGCCTGGATGTGTGATCTGGGCTGAGGTTCTGGCTGCGGTGGGTCCTCCCTGGCTCCTGCACCTGCCTCTGCAGCCTGCTCCAGGCAGCCGTGAGCTTTCTGTTGCTTGCAACCAGGAGCCCTGACCAGTAAATACAGAGAAGTCAGGATGGTGGGAACGGGGGGCCCTGGGGCCTAGAGTGTGAACACATTGGGACTCAGTTCTGTGGGGCTGGCAGCCAGGGAGGAATCCAGCTTCCATATCAGGAATGTGCATGGGACGTCCCTGTTCTGGCATCAGGTGGGGCAGCCCAGGCAGGAAGTGCTGTGGGTGAGGGCAGTAGGGATGTGAGAGAGAGAGCCTGGAGCCTGAGGACAGGCTGGGAGGAGGGCGACGAGCTCAAGGAGGGACATTTGTAGAAGGAAGCAGCCAAGCTGGGTCACATGGTTCCATCTGCCTGCCCCACAATATTTTTTGACCTTTTTTTTTTTTTAAAATATTTTATTTATTTATTCATGAGAGACACAGAGAGAGAGAGAGAGGGGCAGAGACACAAGCAGAGGGAGAAGCAGGCTCCATGCAGGGAGCCCGATGCGGGACTCGATCCTGGGACTCCAGGATCATGCTCTGGGCTGAAGGCAGGCACTAAACCGCTGAGCCACCCAGGGATCCCTTTTTTGACCTTTTTGTATCTGCCACATGGTGTATTGGTTACTTGAACAGTCTGGGGGTGGGTATTGTTATCCTCATGGTACACATAGAGGAAGGGCACACATACAGGGCGATGAAGTCATTCGTACAAGATCAGAAAGCTGAAGGGGACAGGGCCAGAATTTAAACCTGGGCCTAACTCCAAAATTGAGGCTCCTAAGAACCTAAACAGATGGTCAGATGAGGGACCGATGTCTCTGCCTCAATACCTGAGTTTTTATATGCTTCCCACGAGTGCTTGAAGTAAAATACACTCCTTGTAAGAACTTTGTAAGGCAGTTTGGTCAAGTAATAGAATCTGGGGTCCTGGCTCACTTTGTAAATAGCAATCCTTCCTCCTCTTCCCCCACCAGGGAAAAACTTCAGGTCTAAACCAGTGAGCTGCAGCACTCATGCTTGGTTGCAGTGGCCTCCCCCCGCAGCCCCTCCTCCCACTACCTGTCCCCTCAGTATCCACTGAACCCAGGTTTGTTCTAGGTGTCTGTCCTCCTTCTGGACTCAGGGTTAGTACTGTGGCAGCAGTAATGCAACTATCCCCCTTGCTTGGGATAGAGTTGGGCATGGGATGGGGCTCAAGTCTGGCCAACGAGCAGTGAGGAAGAGTCTCTTAGGAGCTTCAAGGAAAAAATTTCCCTGGTCTTAACCGGGGACATAGGATGAAGTATTTCCTGTTTGTTGTTGTTGTTGTTGTTGTTTTGTTTTGCTGTTATGGCCATTATTGTGTGACAATGTGATGTCTGGCGTAGCAGCAGCCATCTTGTGACCATGAGGAAAGCTAGCCAAGGACAAGGCAATATGCTGAGAATGGCAGAGGGGAAGGAAAAGAGGAAATAGCCTGAGTCCTTGATGCTGATATTGAGTTACAGGATTAACCTCTGCTGAAGCTACCCTTCCTCTGGACTTTTTGTTCTGTGAGATAATATACTTTCCTTATTGTCTAAGCCAACGGAATAGAAATTCTCTGTTTCTGACCACTAAAGACATCTTTACTGGCACATGAACCATGGGATCAAAAGAATAAACACCTGACATAATAATCTGATATGCTAATAGCTGATGGCAGGGACAACAGCCATTGGTTAAATGAGGAAAATCTGATTCCTTGACCATGGCAGGCCCTAGGAATTTCTTGCCCTGTTGGCTCAGAGGCCCCGTGCTCTGCATTGTGTCCAGGCGTGTGGGAGGGCTTCTATCAGAGGAGAGGTCCACTCCTGGCCAGCTGAACTTCTGACTCCCATTTCCTGTAGGGTCAGCAGAGGAAAGCGGCTTTATTTACTGAATCAGAATGGAAAACAGATGTACAGGCACCCCACTGGGCCGTGGACAGAGGCTGGGCCTGTTCTCAGTCCTGACCCACACACCAATTCCCTGTTCCCCATATCGAGTCCAGATGTGGCTTCTTCCAAGCTCTAATAATAATTTTGATTTGTTGCGGTTAAGTAACCTTTGCCCCCAGCTCAACTCTAAACTCTCCAAGGAGAAAAATAGGAGTTATATTATGAAACGTTTGCAAGGAAGCCTGGGTGGGACGCGGAAGAATGTGGACTTGAGAAGCAGACCAGTGTGGGTTCAACCACAGTCTGGTCTCACACTAACCGTGTGATCTCCACCATGGTATCAGCCGCTGGGTAACAAGCCCCCACAAAACTCAGTGGCTCAAATCAGTAAATGTTTATTTACTCATAGTTCCAAAATGTGGGCGGGGCTCGGTGGGACAGCTGGTTTGTTCTCCACAAAGTGTTGTGTTTTGGAAGTGAAGTCAGATGGGACAATGGAGCATGTGCATGAGCAGAGGGGACCTGTACAGTTAGCATGGTCCACCCTGTTCTTTGCTTCCTTGTCCCTACATAGATCCTTTCTTCTCTTAAAATGGTTTGCTACTCGCTTGATCCAGAAAACCCCACGAAATCATGTAAATTGAGAGTGTCAAATCTTTATGTTTCCTTTAAGAACACCCGGGAAACTGCCCAGGCCATCCTGGATATGCATATGTGAAAAGCCCTCAAGTATATGAAACATGGGGATCCCTGGGTGGCACAGCGGTTTGGTGCCTGCCTTTGGCCCAGGGCGCGATCCTGGAGACCCGGGATCGAATCCCGAATCGGGCTGCCGGTGCATGGAGCCTGCTTCTCCCTCTGCCTGTTTCTCTGCCTCTCTCTCTCTCTCTCTGTGACTATCATAAATAAATAAAAATTAAAAAAAAAAGTATATGAAACATGTCACGGAAGCAGTGTGCGCTGTTCTGTAAACAAATGGTGGAGCAGGAGGTTTGCTCACGCCAAGCCTTGAAGGGAGTATTTGATACAGAGATGAGAGGGATTGTTGGTGGCCATTCTTGAGGGCAAAATTCAACAACCATTGGTCAAAACCTTTCTCCTCTTCAGGCTTCTCATCTGTAGTACAAGAAGAATTCTATTTATTTCCCAGGGTCATTTGAGAATAAAGGGGTATTGTGGTTGCACATCTCCGAACATGGCCCATAGAGCATTCAAGATTGGCTGCTCCCCTTTGATCTGGCTTTATAAATGCTGACCTATTTACTATCTCATCCCATCCATCCATTCATTCGTTTAGTATCTCCTGAGGCCTGTGACCCAGGTACTACCCTAGATGTAGAGGATACAACAGACAAAAGTCCCTGTGTCCATGGAGTTTACATTTGGATAGAGATAAAAGTTATCAAATAAGTGGTGTTTTGGATGGTGAGAGATGCTAAGAGTGGCTAGGGAGTGCTGAGGAGGGGCTGTAGTGTGTGGCCGGGTCCTCTGAGTCCATCCTGAAGGCAGAGCCATGAGGATATTCCAGGCCGAGGGAAGGGCCAGCGCAGAGACTCTGAGAGGAGATGGCCGGGGTGTTTGTGGAACAGATAGGGCCCAGGGTGGCTGGAGATGAGAACCACAGGAGAGGGCCTTTGGGAGGATTTTTGCCTCTTACTGTGCAGGAGATAAAAACACAGGGGCAGGTTTGGAGGAGGGCTCAGTGGGTTGCAGTGGGGAGTCAGGGAGGGGGAGGGGGGCCGGTGGTCTGGCCAGGGTGGTCAAGGGAGAGGTGGGAAAAGTGCCTGGATTCTGAATGGTTTCTTGGAGGTCAGCAGATGGGATTTACCTATCAACTCTCAGTAAATCAACCTAGCATGGAAAGCAGGTTTTTGTTTTTTTGTTTTTTTGTTTTTTTAAGATTTATTTATTTATTTATTCAGAGAGAGAGCAGAGACACAGGCAGAGGGGGGAGAAGCAGGCTTCATGCTGGAAGCCTGATGCGGGACTCGATCCCGGGTCCCCAGGATCACACTCAGGGCTGCAGGCAGCGCTGCGCCACCGGGGCTGCCCGGAAAGCAGGTATTATCAAACTTTCATTTTATGGAAGAGAAAATCTTTTGAGTGACTTGTGCAAAGTGCTAAGCTGCTAAGTGGTTCCTGGGCAGGTGGGAAGGCTGTGGGATCTGTCTGAGGCTGACTCGTAATGGGATGTGTGTGGTCTGTGTATGGGTGTGTCTATGACGTGCCTTCTCTGGGTCTTTTTTTTTTTTTTACATTAAAAAAAATTAAATTCAATTTGCCAACATATAGTATAACAACACCCAGGGCTCATCCCATCAAGTGCCCTCCTCAGCGCCCTTTTATTTTCTTTTAGAGAGAGAGAGAAAGAGAGAGAGAGAGAGCATGCTTAGGTGGGGGAGAGGGAAGAGGCAGAAAGAAGGGGAGGGGCAGAGAGAGAGAGAGAGACACTTAAGCAAGCTCTGTGCCCAGCGCAGAGCCTGGCTGCAGGGCTCCATCTCACGACCCCGAGATCATGACCTGAGCCGAAATCCAGAGTCAGTCTCTTAGCCAACGGAGTCACCCAGGTGCCCCTCTCTGGGTCTTCTTACTTGGCCTCTCATCTCCATCTGGGACCCACTGCCACATTCCATCCTCTGTTGTCCTTAAGTCTTGTAGACATACCCCATGCATTTCTGGTGCCCAGGGGAACCAATCTATGTCTATGAGTGTGTAAGTAGGTGTGTGACTCTTGTCATGTGCACATGCCTTATGTGAATGTGCATGACTCCCGGGTCTGAGTGTTACATTGGCCGTGTCAGGGTGCACGTGGGAGTCCCTGTGAGAACCTACACGTGTGAGGGCTTAAGGGCCTGAACATGCATGAGCACATGAAGGGTGTGTGTGTGTGTGTGTGTGTGTCTGCAAACGTGTGAGTGCGTGGAGGTGTTCTCTCTCCCCTCTACCCATTCAAATGTGCTGCCATCCTAAAAAACCCAGGCCAAGCCCACCTCTTCCCTTCTCTGATTCCTGACCTCCATGCCCCATCTGTCAGAGCCACACACGGGCTGGCCTCCCGTCCTTTGCTGGTGGTCTGGCTGCTTTAGAGGGGAATCCATTTCCTAGCCTGCAGGGCAGGGTGGGCCTGTGCAGGGGGTTGCCGTGGGGCACACCCCACCCTGGGTCAACTTTCAGCCACATCTCCTGAGGTCAATGGGCCCCACCCTCTGCCTCCCCTACAGGTTTCTTTACTGGAGGGAGAGAAGGCCACTGACCTCAGAAGGGTCTGGCAGGCAGTTCTGGTGGCCTCCAGCAGGCTGAGGCAGGTGGGGCAGAGAGTGGTTGCACCCTCAGGCTTCCTTCCTCCCCAAGGGTGGTCAGCTGAGCCTCCTGGCAGGAGAATAGAAGTCCACACTGCATTCTCTCTGTGAGCTCCCAGGTCCCCATGTTGGGATGGGGGCCTGGGGACCCCAGAGACTTGTCCCCACTTAGGCAGGCCCGTGGGCCCTAGTGCAGCTTGGCCCCACTCTTGGCCTCCTACCCCCACTCTCTCTTTAGGAGCCACCAGACCTCAGGCCTCCTCCTGAGTACTAATAGGCTCCTTCCAGTCTCAACCTTTTCCCTTCTCCTCCCTTTCTCCAGACACTGGTTCCTCCAAGAGAGCCCTTAGGCCTCCCCTACAGGTACCAGAGGATCCCTTTTCTTTAACTCCCTGGAAATTAGACCTTTGCTTGGAGCAAGGTGAGGAGGTGCCTGGAGGCATGGGGTCACTTCGGTCTATCCTCCTGGTTGGCCTGCCCTTCCCTCTAGCCTGGCCAGGCACACTCCAGCTTTGGAGCCTTTGTTCGAGTCCTATCCTCTGTCTGCAGTGTTCTTCCTCAGACCCTTCTCGGCTCCTTCCTCTCCGAGCACTTGTCAACCTATCATCTTCCCAATGGGGCCGACCTGGTCCACCCAATTTAACACTACTGCTCGTGGGCACCTGGGTGGCTCAGTGGTTGAGCGTCTGCCTTTGGCTCAGGTTGTGATCCCAGGGTCTTGGGATCGAGTCCACATCCAGCTCCCCCGCAGTGAACCTGCTTCTCCCTCTGCCTGTGTCTCTGCCTTTCTCTGTGTCTCTCATGAATAAATAAATAAAATCTTTAAAAATTTTTTAGAAAACTCCTGTGACCGGTGTGCATGCACACAGCCCCATGCGCCCCCTCGCCCACTCGGCCGTGCCCTCTCCTGACCCAGCTCTGCCTCCCTCACGTCTCATCAGGCCCCTCGCCTCCTCCCACACACCAGTCCATTCTGTCTACCGTGTCCCCCTAGGAGAATGTTGGCTCCGGGGAGGGCAGGGCTCTTTGGGCTTCCCCGATATTTCCCAAGTGCCTGGATCCACGTGGGGCTGGTCTCGCTGCTCCGCAGACATTTGTGCTGCTTGTCGGCAGGGCTGCAGAGAGAAGAGGGAGGCTGTGGGAGAAATAGCTGCTTCCCCCGCACCTCCCGGCCGGGGCCTGTGGTCAGAGGGCTGGACTCTGTGCCCTCCTGGCTGCAGGGGGAGGTCCGGCGCCCTCACCCCACCCGCCTTCCTGGGGGGGCACTGGGCCAGGGAACCCCCCGGGGGCCCCCGCACATGCATGCTGGCGTACACCTGCGCACCCGGCCTCTGCAGCCCCAACACCCACCACCCGCTGACGTGGCTGCGGTTTCGAGGCCCCAGAGGTGCAGATTAGAGACAGAGTGTCCTGTTTTCTGCGGCTTCCTTGGCAGGTGGGGGTGGGGGACGGGCTCCCCTGGAAACTGGCACCCGCAGAGGCCCCCTCTCCCCGCCTTCGGATACGCACATCACGCGCACGCACACACGCACACGCAGTTGGCCAGGGGGCGCCCGCCAGGCTGGCTGCTCTTAGGTCCCGGCCCGGGAGCCGGGCACCCATCTGTGCCAAGCCCCGCTGCAGGTGGGGAGTGCAGGGGAAGAGGCTGCGAGCACTTCCCAGCAGCACCCGAGATGCCACCTTTAGTGCTTCGTGCCCACCCAGCAGGGCCACCCAGCCACACCTGCCCGTTCTGTCCTCTGGGGGAAGCAGTGCCCTCCTCTGCCTTCTCCCCTCAAAACCACATCCCCATGGGGGGGCCGCATTCCGCCCTCGCCCTCGCCCTCGCCCTTGCCCTCGGAGGGGTGGAGCCGCCGCCCCTGCGGCTCGGGCGCCCGCTGCCCGCGGTGGCTGGCTGGGCTGCCGCAGCTCCCGGTGCCCCCCGGCTCCAGCCCGACCCCCCGGTGGTGCCTTCCCTGCTCCAGGAACCCCGCTTCAAGGCGGAGATGAGCGCGGCCTGCCCCGGCACCAGGCCTCCCGGGTTGAGTGTCAGCTCGGCGTGACCTCGGGCAAGTCACTTCACCTCTCTGTGCCCCCGTTTCCTCCCTGGCAGGGCTGTTGTCAAGATGAAATAGGTTGGGCTACACAAAGTGCTTAGCCCAGCACCTGCCGTGCAGCGAGGCTGTCGGTCGATGTTAGCTGTCACCCTGATGGTTTCCTGCCTCCGAGCCAGGAGGGCCTGAGAACAGCCTGGGTCAGGCCTTGCGACCAGTTCTGGCCTCCCAGACGGAGCCGGCGGCTTCCAGAGCCGCCAGGGGCTTGCTGGAGACCGAGGGCCGGGCGCAGGTGGGCTCGGGGAAGGGGCTCACCCCTCAGCCTGCAGCCGTCGGTGGGACAGGAATCTTCTAGTCTCCCAGCCTCGGGCTGGTCCACTGTGGACCCCCTGTTCTCCAAGCACCCCCCCCCGCCTTGTGGGGTGTGCCTCAGGCCATCTCCTGTGGTAGGAGCTCCTGGCGACCCTGCTCCCCGGGCACCCACAGTTCCTACTTCCCAGGGCCTCAGGCCCCTCCAGCATGGGAGGGTATAAAAACTCCTCCATCACGACATTCACGTCAGGGCAGGTCATGGATGAAGAGTGCATGGCCTTGGCAGCCAGTCGGGCCCAGCTCTTATTCCTGCCTGCACCCCAAGGCTGGCGGGTCCTGCCTGCTGCTCTGGGGCTCCCAGCAGTGGTCCAGGAACCCAGACTCACGGCAGGCCTGGAGAAGGCGCTCATGCTGGAATGAACTGGGAGTCCTGGGAGCTGACAAGTGGGGGGGAGCATGATGATTGAAGCTAGAGGGCTGACAGTGCTCACCCCAAACAGAGCTCAAAAGAAGGAGGAAGGAAGAGAGGACTGGCTGAGCACACCCTGGGCCCCAGAGGAAGTTGAAAGCTGGCCACGACAATGTGACAGTTCAAGGGCCCGCACCACACCACAGCTCCCCACCCCACCCCACCTTGCCTGCTGACGTCAGTGGGGAGTGCATGACCCTGCCTGTGCCCCCACCCCTCAGGCCCCCGATCTGTGAGGCTGGGTTCCAGCCTGGGGGCTCCCAGAGCTACTCTATGCAGCCAGACAGCCAGCAGGGCTTTGTGGCTTCTGGTCAGCATTGCCCTCTCCAGATTCCTTTAATGAAAGGCACGCAGTTAACAGCACCTCTTTACTCCCCATACCACCTTGCATCTCTCAGGTGTGGCCCTAGAAGATATCTATTAAGCACCTACTATATACAAGGTGGATTCGTATCCACGAGCTCATTTAATCCTTCGCAATAACCTGAGGTGAATATTTTCTGGATAAGGAAAACAGCTCAGAGAGGCTAAATGACCTGCCTGAGGTCACACAGCTTGTAGGTGACCAAGCTGGCCTTCCAAGGCAGGCTCCTGTCATGAAGTTCCTTATGTCTCCAGGTGAGTGACTTCATGCTGGAGGAGCCCTTGGAGAGCCAGTGCAGCCAGGTGTCTTGTTTGTCAAGGAGGAAATGGACACCCAGAGCTGGGAAGTGAGTGCCTTTGGCGGTGCCCCAGGCTCCTGGCAGGACCAGGCAGGATTAGGGAACTTTCTTTTGGCATGGGATGCCTGGCAGGAGGGCCTCTGCCAGGAAGCTTTCTTCCTTTATTGCCTCCAGGTCTCCACTCAGAAGCCAACTCCTTAGATAAGGCTTTCTGGACAGTTCTTGCTGAAGTAGAATCCTATCATCCTCCATCTCCTGGCCTGGCTTTATTTTTCTTCATGGCACTTACTGTCACTTGCAGTTTTATGCATCACATTATTTATCTATTGTTCCCTCACCCTTGCCCCAATTAGAATGTGGGCTCATGAGCTCAGGGAGGGTCTACCTTGTCCCCAGGCATAGAACCGTACCTGGCACAAACTCAACAATTTCTGTGGAATGAATGAATGAATGCAGTCAGATGGTCAAGAAAGAAGCTTCTGCTTTATGGGGGAAAGTTTGGTGTGAAGATGAGCTTATTAAGGGCAAACTAAATAGATAATTCTAGGTGGAAGAGGGGAGTGAGAAGTAATTTAGAAAAGAGAAGGGGCAGGGCCAGCACGTACAGACATGAGGTCTGGCACACAGTAAGCGGCGATCCCTCTAGTTCACTTCTCAACTTGGACAACCGTACCTGACGACCCTGGGGATGGGAAGAACAAAGTTTTGGCCTCCTCAGCAGCAGACCCAAGGGGGTGGGGGAGTTATGGGTCGAGGCAGCTCTACAGGGGCCCGCAGCGGGAGAACAGGCTGTACCCACCACGAGGACGCCACGTGGTCGCGGTTAGCGGTCTGCCATCCGGTGGCACTGCCTCCCCAGACGGTGGTCCACAGTTGTGCTGTTAGTGATCTCCGGTACCTGGAGCACCCAGTGGGATGGGGGTGGGGAAACCACCCCAGTGCACCCCACAAACACACACCAAACGCTGTAGACAGATTATCACAACAGTGGGAGGGAGGGCTGTTTCCTGAGCCAGCTGTGAGCTTTGAAGGCAGAGGACACTGTGTTCTGGGGCTTCTCCACTGAGCAGAGGACTCGCTGAAGAGCCTGTCCCGGCCCCCTTCTTCCTCCCCCATCCTACGGACTGGGCACAACAACAATCACCCTGTGATTGTGGGGCCCCATCTTTGATGAGTCACCTTGCCCACAGCAAGCCTTGCGGGGTGATGTTATCGGCTCCTCTGCTTACTTAATTCCCTGGTTGACATCACCACCGCCTGGTCTTCTTCTCGGCACAGCAGCCTGCAGGCTGGCATGTCCTGGAAGGGAGGCGGTGGAGGTCTCTTGCCAGAAGCTACCAGGGCAGGTAAATTGGGGCCCTCAGTCACTTGGCCGTTAGCCTCAAGGTGCTTGGCTGAGTTTCTTGACTTACTGGACATGGGCCTCAGTTTACCTCCCAGGAAATGCTGTCTGGAGTCTGCATCCTCGGGGTGCGGTCCCCAAGTCCGGCGCTCTGCTGGCTCAGGCACGTGTTTCTAAGTTCTGTCTCAGGCAGGCCTATCTGCCTCCCAGCCTCTGTGATGGGCCTTTGGGTTCCCAGGCTCTCCCAGGCTCTGACTGGGGTGCCCTGCTGGCCTTCCCCCCAGCTCCCCATCCAGCCACTCTGCCCTGGGACCCAGCTCCCTCAGAGGCCCCAGCTCCTTCCTTCCTGCTCCCCCAATCCCACCCCCGGGGGCTGCCTCCTGGGAGCCTCAGCCTGGCCTCCCCCTCCACAGCCTACCGTCCCCTCTGGCCTCCCCTTGCCTTGTCCGCCTTCTCAGTGCGGCCCTGTGGTCAGTGGCACGTGGGAGGTGCCCTGGAATTGGCAGAGCAGTGGCAGGGACGACCAGAGACATGTGCTGCTCCGTGTCAGCCTCACCCTGGTCTTCTCTGCCTCCAGGACGGGTGAGAAGGGAAGGGTCCCCTGCCCACACCGTCCTACTCCGGCCCCCGCCTGCCATCCGAGGTGGCTAGTAGAGGGGTGAGTTTGAGAGGTACAGGAGGATCTCGGCTCAGGCCACAGGGGCAGGACCTCAGTCCTTGGTGGGAGGCTGCCCAAGCTTGGTGAGCAAGCCAGCGAGCGAGGGAGGGAGGCAGTGAAGGGAAGTGGGTGGGGTAGGAGAGCCAAGGCTTTGAACTGCCCAAGCAACAAGGGCTTGTGGCCCCAGGAGACAGTGCCTCAAATATCACTACTTGAGGCCAGGGCCGGGGGAGGGGAGGTTGCTCAACACCAGTCACTTTTATGCTAGCTATTTGACCAAAATGAATTGTTCTTAGAAGGGAAAAGAAAAAAAACAAACAAGCAAAAAACCCCAAAACCCACCACTGAGGTCACTCCTATTACCCCCAGCAGCTAATGAGCAGATCCTGAGAGTAGATAGCATCCTGGAGCCACGGCTACTTCTCCCCCACTCACCCCGGCGGCCAGAAAGCCAAGAGTCTGCCCGGCCCCCCTGCACCCAGACACTGGCTGCCTCAGCATCCTGGAACGTTGTAGAATGCTGTTCCAGGGAAGAAGGGAGTGAACCCAGGGAGAGGCCTGGAGGAGCAAGCCTGCGCTCAGCCCCACACACCCCAGTCTCATTGGGCTTCTGTCTCCCCACCTGTCAAATGGGGGAAACCATTGAGGACCCAGTGAGATAATTAACGTGAAAGTGCTCAGCAGTGTTCACTAGCCAGCCAAGTGGCCGGTGGGGGTGGAGGGTTCTGCAGGGAAGGGAAAAGGAGTCAGGCAGACTTTTAGGCCACACCTCAGCAATTTAAGAACATTAAATCAGTTGACTCCATCTGCTCTTGGATGTTTTTAGGTTCCCCGTAAGCCCTGAATTGAGTTCTTTTCTTTTCTTTTTTTTTTTTTTTAAGATTTTTAAACTTATTTATTCACTTGAGAAAGAAAGATATGGAGAGAGAACAAACAGGAGGAGAGGCAGAGGGAGAAGCGGATTCCCCACTGAGCTGGGAGCCCAATATGGGGCTCGATCTCAGGACCCTGAGATTTTGACCCCCAGCCAAAGGCAGACACTCAACCATCTGAGCCACCCAGGTGCCCCTTGAGTTCTTATTAATGCTGTCAGGGAGGTGCACACCTGGAGAGTGATGGGCACAGTGTTGAACACTTAGCTTGTGGTTTGCTCAGACTCCTGGATCCTTTTTCTTTTCTTTTCTTTTCTTTTCTTTTCTTTTCTTTTCTTTTCTTTTCTTTTCTTTTCTTTTCTTTTTTTCTTTTCTTTTCTTTTCTTTTCTTTTCTTTTCTTTTCTTTTCTTTTCTTTTCTTTTTTTCTTTTCTTTTCTTTCTCTTTTCTTTTCTTTTTTTTCCGGACCCTTTTTTCAAGTTTGAGAACACAGGGTCCTCAGTGTAGTCTAGTGTGTTCTGCTGTAGTCCTTCCCTCCTAGGCCACAGACTGAGCTCAAATTCTAGTCAACCCTGACTGCTTTCTTTAGTTGGAGAGGACATCCTGATTCTGGCTGTCCTTTGAATCCCTTTCCTCCTGAGCCCGAAGCTCACCTCCACTTACATAGCTAGCCCACCCAGACCTCAAACTCATTTATCCCAGACAACTTGTCTTTCTCAGCAGCCCCTCCCTGCACATAGGTGCTAGATCGCAGTTCATGGTAAGACTCCCCATCACGCAAGCCGGAGGCTGAGTCATCCTTGACCACTGCCTTCTGTCCACCACATCTGATTAGCCATCTCATCTAGTGGATTCTAACACTTTGATATCTTGAGTTTTTATCCTCTCTCACCCCCCGCCCTCATTTCTGTAATAACTTAGATACTCATCTCTTTATTCAAGAACAGCCAGTAGAACCAATCACACCTGCTGGGCCATCCTCCACCCGGCTGCCAGGGACTCTCTGCAGATGCAGTGGGACCCTCTCCTCCCAGTGGCTCCTGCCAGCCTCTCTGGCCTTACGGCCCAGCACGGCGGGATGGGGACAGACCATGGGCATGTTGGCAACAGCTAGGCTGAAGCTGCTCTCTTAGGTTTGCTCAGGCAGCTGAGAATGCCCTTCCCCTCCTGTCAGCCTAGACAGTAATCTCCTTCTCCAAGAAGCCTCTCAGGCTGGGTATGTCTGTGTGTGTTGCTCCTTCCTCAGGGCCGGCTCTACACTTCATTGCATACTGAGTGCGCACTGCCCTGTGGTGCTTCTCCAGCTGTAGACTCATCTCCATCCTCTCTCCTCCTAGACCCTGATTCCACCAAGGGAGCAGTGGGCACTTGTCAGGCAGGCCTGGGTAGTATTCAGTGTCATCCCCTTCCCCTTGGGGACCCCAGACAAGTTATTTATCTCTGAACTTTCCTTTCCTTTTTTTTTTTTTTTTTTTTAAGATTTTATTTATTCTTGAGAGAGGCAGAGACATAGGCAGAGACATAGGCAGAGGGAGAAGCAGGCTCCTCACAGGGAGCCCGGTGAGGGACTCGATCTCAGGACCCCAGGGATCACGACCTGAGCCAAAGGCAGATGCTCAACCGCGGAGCCACCCAGGTGCCCCTTTCCTTCCCCTTTCTATCAGATGGTCTGACACCATTACCTGCTCCTCAGGATGGGTCACTGAGCCAGCCCAGGGCTTGCACCAGCGCCTGCACACCACAGCAGTGTAGCAAACGGCGCCCATGGTCTCCACTGCTGTTGCTAATCTCCAGGACCGGGGGAAAGTGCTGACATCTCAGCCTTCTCGTCCCTTCCGTGGAGTTCTTCAGCTCAGCCCCTTGGTCTCCTCTGACACCTCTCTGTTCACCCCCTTTCTGGCTGTCTGCTCGCCCGGCCGGGACAATGTCTTGGGCAAGGCTGTCGGGTGGGTCCCCTCTTGCCCACCGCTCCTCCCAGGACAGCCCCTCCCACGCCCGGCTCAGGGCTGTCCACACCCGGCTGTGATGCTCGTGTCAGAACTGTCCTCGGCCGCACTCCCCTCCTGGCCTGCGGTTCCCTGGTCCCGGAGTCTGTCCCCAACCACACAGGGAATGCGATGCTGAACCGGCAGGCTAATGCGCTGGGTTTTCTGGCTCCAAAGCCACGACAGTCCAGTCCGCCCTGCTGCTGCCCCTTGCAGTCTTCTTTGCATCTATACGACTCAACATTCTCATCTGCAAACTGGGCAGAGTAATCCCTTCTCCTTCATCTGGAGGAAGGGAGAAGCCAGGAGGAGCTGGGGCCCCTGCTGCAGGCCCGGCGGCCAGCCTGGCTGAGGCCAAACCCTGGGCCGAGTCCACAGTGCCCCCTGCTGGCGAGTCGTCCCAGAAGCTCCCTGCGGGCAGCACCAGCCCCACGCTTCACTTTCCCCTAGCGTGACCACCGGGAAAGTGGGGCCCTGCCCTTGGGAGCCCAATGTGAGGGGGGGCGTGCCCCGGTGGCTCAGGAAGCCCAGACAGGGGTGGGAGCCAGCACCTCTGTCTGAGATGGGAGCTTCCTTCCTAGGCCAATGGGGTCACCATGCTTCTCCCGTAAAGCCACGGAATCTCTTTGGGAGAGAAAGCTCTGCAGCCCGGCAGGAAGCAGGTATGGGGACTCCTGGGTGGCTTAGTGGTTTAGCTCCTGCCTTCCCGGGATCGAGTCCCACGTCGGGCTCCCTGCCTGGAGCCTGCTTCTCTCTCTGCCTGTGTCTCTGCCTCTCTCTCTGGGTCTGTCATGAATAAATAAATAAAATCTTAAAAAAAAAAAAAAAAAAAAGGGAAGCAGGAACGGTGTGCTCCAAGCCCTGCAGCTAGCCCTTGATTCGGGCTACCGCGGCCCCCCTCCACCCAACCAGGGACCCTCTAAGGAGACATTAGGCGAGGGCAGACACTGGGAAGGGAAGGGGAGGGGGCGGGCAGGTCCCCTGCTTGCACTCGGCCCGGACCCCTCCTCAGCACCCTCACCATCCAGATACAGCCCTCCTGGACCTCAGAGCCCAGGCCTCCTTCCTTCTCCCCAGCCCTTATCTCCCCAGCGCAGCAGCTCCCTCAGCATTTCTTTAGCCTGATGCTGTGATGGGGGCTGGTGATTCAGGGAGAAGCAAGCCCCTCACTGACCCCCAGGAGCTCAGACACGCCACTGTCTCCCCCATCTGCCCTGCGGGTCCTCGCCAGCATCTTCCCTGTGGCGCCTCCAGGGCCTACTCTGGACGAAGGCAGCCCTCCGTAAGTCCTCTAGATTGAGAGCCAACCAGCTGTGGCCACCTCTCCCTGGAAAGCCTCTGCTGTTCCCCACCCTGGGCTCTGCTCACTGTTTTTGAGACTTTTCCTTCAAACTGTGATCTTCCCAGACTGCCTTTAAAAGGCCGAGATCACATTCCTTCTCCCGGAAAGTCTTCCTGGATGGATCCCAGCCTCAGCGATTTTTCTCCCATGTCAATCTTTTGCACGATTTGCTTTGTCCTGGGTACATGTGTTATTCTATCTGCCCCGTAGGAGCTCCAGGCCTCATCCATGTCACCTCTTTCCCTGTACCACTGGCAAGACCATATATGCTTCTTTAAGTCCACATAAATCAGTGGTTCCCAACTGGGCAGGGTTTGCCCCCAGGGGACATTTGGCAATGTCTGGAGATAATTCTGGTTGTCGTGACTGGAGCAGGGTGCCACTGGCATCTAGTGGGTAGAGACCTGCAAACTATCCTACAATGCCCAGAACAGCCCCACGACAAAGAAATACCTAGCCTAAAATGTCAATAGTGTCGAGGTTGAGAAATCCTGATTTAAATGAATTCACAGATTGGGTATTAAAATAGTGGTCAAGAAGGGGGTAATGGTTCATGCAGGAGAAGGGGACAGAGCTGCCTCCCCTCTACTTTCCAGTCCAACTGTACGGCCCCCAATGCTTGGTCAAGTCTTGTGTAAGTGGAGGCTGACCTTAGCCAGAGGAAGAGGGGCCAGGCTTATCTAGAGGACCCAATGGGGAAGTGGGTGCTGTGTAGGGGAACCCTTTGGAAGCAGGGGGGAGCTTGGCCTCAGCTTAGTCATCTGTAAAATGGGGATGGATGTTCCCTCTCAGTCCTAATGGTCAAAGGTCCTAAACCATGCCTCTCAGCTATGCATGCATCCTTTTCCCCATGCCAGCCATCAGCCCCTTGAACAGATGTGGGGGTTATTGTGGCTCTAATTGCCCTCCCAGGAAACAGCTGTAAGAACAAGAATGCTTTGATAGGCTTCATCAAAGCTGCTCCATGTCCCCTGGGAACCGACTGGGTGGGGGCCCTGTGGAGCCTTCAGCTGGGAACAGCTGTTAGCCAGGCCCCCATGCAGAGGTGGAGGCTGGGAAGGGTGCCCCCCACTTTGCTTGGGGTTAAGAATGTCCCAAGATGTTACCCTGACAGCCCTCTCTAGAGGCTCTTTGGGTTCCTTCTCTGTGCCCTCCCTGGGTGGGCTTGGGTGACCCAGAGCCCTTGGAGGTTGAGCAGAGGCAGCTTTCCTCTTCTGAAGAGCTCTTGCACGGGGAGGGGCCTTATGTCCTCAACAGGGAGCAGCAGTGGCCAGCCCTTCCAGCCCCTTTAACCCTATAGGGTCTCTAGGTCTCTGGTTAGTGGGGAGAGAGGGCATTCTGAGCAAGTCTCTCCTTGGAGTTCACAGACCTGCCTCACTGGGATCCAAACCTATTGGGGAAAGGCTTGATTTTTGATGAGAACAAGCAGGAACCAAACCTAACTTGAAACCTCTCAGCCAGACAGCACCCCCTCAGTACTTTTCACGATGAAATTGTTGCACTTAGCACACCCGGCACCCTCACCCAGAGGACACACAACATGCACCACACACCCTTCCCGCTGAGCACAAATTATAAGCCCTGGCTGAGGACAGTAGGGACATAGCCAATTTCAGCTGCAGCCCCAGCCATCCTACACCTGGGTGCTCATCCTGAACCCCAAATGTCTGAGGCAGTTCTGCTAAACTTTCTCCCAACTGTGCCTCCTCAAGCTGCTGCTAAAAAAAAAAAAAAAAAAAAAAAAAGCAAAAAGCAAAAAAACCAACCTTGAACATGTTCCCAGTGACTTTTGTTTTTCATGCCTGGCTAAAGCAATATAGATTACCTGATGGCTGGATTCTGGAATGTTACCCTGGATGTTACCCCAAAGGGTAATGTTAAATGATGGCAGTGGTAACCACGTCACAACTGCCAGCGCTCATGGAGCACCAGCTATCCCCCAGGGACTGTGCTCTGTGCTTTGCTGAGACCATCGTATTCAACCCCTGAGCCACCTGGCAGGTAGCAACTGTTAGTTAATATGCCCATTCACAGGTCAGAGGACTGGAGCTGGAGGAGCTAAAGGAATGCCTGTAGAGATGCCAGCGTCAGAATGGGGAGAAAGCAGGTGGAAATGTGATGAACATTTCCTGAGGTTGTGAGGTTGTGTCTGCCACGGGACCCCCTGGGAAGACCCCCGAGAGTGCTCCCATCCACACTGCCTGAGCCACTTTGTAACTCTTGGGTTAGTGTTACCTTCTGACCTCCTCCCCCGATAGAGTGGAGTGTGTGGTCAGACGGGGGGCCCTGGGGCCTGGGGTCTGGTGTCTGTAGAGAAGGCCTGGAGGGGAGGGCCGCAGGCAGAGCTGGTGACCTGGGGAGCTGGAGGCCCTGGTCCTTTTTTTTTTTTTTTTTTTTAATGTGTGGGAAGGACTCACACAATACAAACACAAATGCAGATGTGAAAGTACCATGAGCAACTTGATAAGAATATTGTCCGAGGAATTAGGACATTATAATGAGGACAGTTTGGAATTCATAAAGAATGCCTTCTTATAGGATATCAACTCAAGCCCCAGTCTGACAGATTGTTAAAGGCTGAACCGAGCCAGAATATCTGCATTCCACATATTTGACACTAGGATTAATCCTGAACTCCCCGTGAATCGACGCTTTTCTTTTTTTATTTTTCTTTTCTTCAGTTTTAGTCAGATATAATTGTATTAGTTTCATAATGTCGAAGTTTAAGGTTACACAATGATTTGATATATGGATATATTGCAAAAATGATTATTATAATGGGTTTAGTTAACATCCATCACTTACATAGGTACACATTTTTTTTCTTGTGGTGACAATCGAGAATTTTTAAAGTTTTTTTTTTTTTTTTTAAAGATCCCATCCATTCATTCATGAGAGAGGCAGAGACACAGGCAGAGGGAGAAGCAGGCTCCATGCAGGGAGCCCGATGTGGGACTCGATACCGGGACCCCGGGATCATGCCCTGAGCCAAACGTAGACACACAACCTCTGAGCCACCCAGGTGCTCCGTGTGGTGAGAAATTTTGAGAATTACTATCTTAGAACTTTTTTTCCCCTAAAGATATTATTTATTTATTTATTTGAGAGAGAGAGAGAGAGAGAGAGAGAGAGAAAGGGGGAAGGGCAGAAGGAGAGGGAGAGGCAGACTCCCCCTGAGCGTGAGCAGGGAGCCCAATTCAGGGCTTGATCCCAGGACCAGGTTCCATCCCAGGACCCCAGGATCATGCCCTGAGCTGAAGGCAATGCTCAACCAACTGAGCCACCCAGGCGCCCCTCTTAGTAACTTCCAAATACACAATATGGGGACACCTAGGTGGCTCAGTGGTTGAGCATCTGCCTTTGGCTCAGGGCGTGATCTGGGGGGTCTGGGGATCAAGTCCTGCATTGGGCTTTCCTCAAGGAGCCTGCTTCTCCTTCTGCCTGTATCTCTGCTTCTCTCTCTGTGTCTCTCATGAATAAATAAACAAAATCTTAAAAAAAAAAAAAAACAAAAACAAACAAATACACAATATGGTAGTGGTAACTATAATTACCATGCTGTACTTTAGATCCCCAGGACTTACTTATTTTGTAACTGGAAGTTTGTACCTCTTGACCACCTTCCCCCAATCCTCCCCTGACCCCACCCCTGCCTCTGGTAACCACAGTCTGTCCCATGTTCCTATGAGTTCTGGTGGGCTTTTGTTGTTGTTGTTTCTTAAAGATTCCACCCATAAGTGAGACCATCCAGTGTGTTTGTCTTTTTCTGTGTGACTTGACTTCATTGGGCCCTAGTTCTGAGACAAGCTGTGGGCACCTTTGGAGTGAGGCCTGGAAGGAGGAGGGTGTGTCTAAGCCAGAGATGGGTTTTGTCTTGATGGGGTAGGAGTGCATAGGAAAAAAATACAGGACTGGGGGGAAGGGGAAGCATGAGGAACTTTCTGGAAATCTGTGCCTTTTGCCTTCTTTCTGAACTTCCCTCCTCCTTCCCAGCCCCCTCTCCCCCACCCAGAACCAGGATCCAATTTCCTCTTTTTTTTTTTTTTTTTTCAAATACAACTCAAAACAGATTTAATCTCTGGGGATTGTTCTGAGAAGGAAACCTGTAGAGGCAAGTTGTCTCTGAACTTGCAAGAGAAGTATATATATCTCCAGAGTCTGAAAATAAAAAAATCCATTTGGCGTATGAAGCTGCTTGAATCTCTGGCTGCTGGCCACCTGTGTCCTGCCTGCAGCAGACATCAGCCAGGGCCCCATTTCTGGGTTAGTGGATCTCTCCTGCCCCCACTCCGTGGGGACTTTTCAGAAATAACCACATGGCAACTCTAAATCTGTGAGGGACCAGCACCCTGTGACCCACGGTGGAGGCTAAGATTGCAGATTCCTGGGCTTCCTTCCAACCGAATACACTGGAATCTCCTAGAAGCCTCTGGGGCTTCTGTTGCAGACAACCTGAACAAGTCTTCTCTGAGCAACTTCGGTCCACTAGCCAACGGCCCTGCTTTCTCTGGTCGGTGCTGGGGACCTCACTTACACACCATGCTTCAGAGACTGGGCTCTGCAATGGAACTTTCAAGCTCTTGAGAGCTGCCACCTGATGTTTCAGTCATTCTGAAGTGAGGCCACATGTGATAGGATGGGTGTTGTTCAGTGTATGAAACGTGTGACCCCCTCTGGTGCCAGGTGTAGTGAGGGCACAGAGTGGTACAGTGCGACATGCTGGGGTCACCTGACATGTGTCCCAGCCTGTACTTGAGTCGTATGGGAACGATGCTCTCTGACCTCCTTCCATCACTCATGGCCATAGATGTGAAACAGATGGTCCCACAGAAAACCTGGGCCTTCTAGCCTCTGAGACAAGCCATCTCCTCTCCACCATGGGCCCCCTACCTGTGTCTGTGGGCCCCCCTACTAGGAGTCACCAGGCCAGCATTTCCCAAACTATCTTCTAGCAACATTAGTGTGTCATGGAATGTAATAAAGCCTCCTCCCACAAACGTACAAAACTAGCAGTATTTTCCTTTAAAATGTATTTGGAGAAGAAAATGTGTATGAAGTGGTAAAACTATGAATGCACTTATCATATGATAATCCACCTTTACAAGATGGGATGCTCTATTCAGAGATGCCAGGAATTCATGCTCACTCATCACAATATGCTGTGATGGATGGCGAGATCTTTGAGGACAAGAGTCAGGATCAATGTCCTCTCACATGTTGGTAGACTGTTACACTGGGAGCCTCTCCACATGTGGGCTCGGCATGTGACTTGCTTTGGCCCATGTGACATGAGAAGCACAATGCAGGCATAGATCTGTCAAGTGCTTCTACTCTTTGGAGGCTTGTTCTCTTGGAACACTCTTGGGGAAGTTACCCACCAGGCTGTAAAGAAGCATGGGTAGACATGTCGCATAAATGATGGGACATCACTTGAAGAGAAAGCAGCCTTGTGGAGGAGCTGAGGCACCAGACTCTTTAGTGGGTCTTCTGGAACTTTCTAGCCTAGCCTATTTGAATGAGTGTGCTGGAAAAGAACCACCCAGCTGAGCCCAGCCCAAATTCCTGACCCACAAAATCGTGAGAAATAATAAACTATTGCTGTTTAAAGCTACTAAGTTTTGGGGTAGTTTGTTACATAGCAATAGATAACTGATATGCTTATAGTAGGTGTATAATAAATGGGTATGAAATGAGTGAACAGCAAATCACAATGTTGGCTCTGGTACTAATCCTTTACACTGGTCCTGCATGCTCATTAAGCCTTGATTATATGTACTTTCCGGTGCAGTTCCAATGATGATTAATTATATGTGTCAACTTGACTGGGCCATGAAGTACCCAGATGGTTGGTCAAACATTATTCTGGGTGTTTCTGTGAAAGTATGTTTGAGTGAAATTAACATTTAAATTGGTAGACCAGTAGGGATGCCTGGGTGGCTCAGTGCTTGAGCTTCTGCCTTTAGCTCAGGGTGTGATCCCTGAGTCCTGGGATCCAGTCCCACATCAGGCTCCCTGTGGGAAGCCTGATCCTCCCTCCGCCTAGGTCTCTGTCTCTCTCTGTGTCTCTCATGAATAAATAAAAATACAATCTTTAAAATAATAATAAATAAATTGGTAGACCAGTAGAGTAGATTGCCCTCCATAGTAGGGGGTGGGCCTCATCCAATCAGTGGAAGACCTGCATAGAACAAAAGGCTGACCTTCCCCAGAGTAGGAAAGAATTCTCCTGCCTGAAAGCTTTGGAACTGAGATATTGGCCCTTCCTGCTTCTGTGCCAGCCTGCCAACATTCAGACTTGAACTGGGACATCAGCTCTGCAGATTCTGGACTTGCCAGTCTCTATATTTGCATAAGCTGATACCTTATAATAAATTTCTTTATCTGTAGACATAGATATATAGATATATCCTATTGGTTTTGTTTTTTTGTTTTTTTTGTTTTTTTGTTTTTGAGAATTGTGAAAAGACAGATTGTGGTACCAAGAAGGAGTGGCGCTATAACAAATACCTAAAAATGTGGATGTGGCTTTGGACCTCAGTAATAAGTAGATGCTAGAAGATTTTTGAAGTACATGCTAGAAAAATCCTAATCATCTTGAAGGGACTGTTAGTAGGAATATAGACATCAAAAACCATCCTGGTGGGATCCCTGGGTGGCGCAGCGGTTTGGCGCCTGCCTTTGCCCTGGGGCGCGATCCTGGAGACCCAGGATCGAATCCCACATCGGGCTCCTGGTGCATGGAGCCTGCTTCTCCCTCTGCCTGTGTCTCTGCCTCTCTCTCTCTCACTGTGTGACTATCATAAATAAATAAATAAAAATTAAAAAAAAAAAACCATCCTGGAGAAAGCTTAGGAAGGGGAAAAGTTGCAGAGAATACAGCATGGTGGTGGGTAGAATGTGGTAGCATATGAATAGCAGAGGTGCTTCTAGTAGGATCTCAGGTGGAAATGACCAAGGCGCTATCGGAAGAGGAAGGAAAGGCAATCCTTGTTATAAAGTAGCAAAGGATTTGGCTGACTTGTGTTCTAGTGCTCTGTGGAAGGCAGATCTTGTGAGTGTCAACCTTGGATTTATAGCAGAGGATTTCTTTTGACCAACGTGTTGGAAGGGCGGCCCGGTCCTTCCTTACTGCTTATAGTAAAATGTGAGAGATGAGAGGGAGAGACATTGAAAGAATTTTTCAGCAAAAGGGAACCAGAACTTGAAGATTTGGAAAATCCAAAGAAGCCTATCCATATTGCAAAACGTGAGGAAGCACGTTCCGGAGAAAACACCAAGGATGGGGCTGGAGGATCATTCTATAAAGATTACCCACAAATTAATCAGCCACCTCCACGGGAGCCAGGAATAGAGTTGAGGCTATAGCAGGAGAGGCACTGCCGGCGGGAGCAGGGGCAGGGGCGGGCTGGCTGTGGACAGAGGAAACGGAATGAAGTAAGACTGTCTGATTTCTGGGATCCACAGTTCAGGGCACTAGAGATCCAGCTTCTAACATGGTTGTCCTTCAAGAGGAGGGAAAAGTGACCATGAAGTTGATTCATTAGGGATCATCAGGACTGTCCCTCTGGCACCAGGCCCAGGGGGCACCACCGTTTCCTCCTGGCTTGATGGGGGGTGCAGGATGCCAGCCCAGAGTTGAGCGGGCGGAGCCCCTGCTGGGGGCTGTGGGGTGATGTTGCCCCCCACCCCCCACCCAGTGGGCCTGGGAGCAGAACACTGAGCTAAAGAAGATTGACCTGGAGCCTTAAGATCAGATGGAATTTACCTGGCTGTTTCAGACTTGCTTGAAACTCTTACCCCTTCTTGCTTCCCAATTTCTCCCTTTTGGATGGGACCGTCTGTCTTATGCCTGTCCCACCATTGTGATCCGGAAGCACGTAACTTGTCTGGTTTCACAGGTTCACAGCAGGAGAGGAGCTCTGCTTCAGGATGAATCATACCTCGAGTCTCGCTCATCCCTGATTTATTTTTATTTTTTATTTTTTTCATCCCTGATTTAGATGACACTTAGGGAGACCTCGGACTTGGTGGATGGGTCAACTTTGGGGCTGTTGGAATGAGGTGAATGTATTTCACATGTGAGACTGGTGTGAATTTTGGGGGCTAGATGACAGAGTGCTGTGGATTGAATTGTGTCCCCCTAAATGTTGAAGACTTCACCAGCCATGTGACTGTGTTTGAGATGGGGTCTTGGGATCCCTGGGTGGCGCAGCGGTTTGGCGCCTGCCTTTGGCCCAGGGCGCGATCCTGGAGACCCAGGATTGAATCCCACGTTGGGCTCCCGGTGCATGGAGCCTGCTTCTCCCTCCGCCTATGTCTCTGCCTCTCTCTCTCTCTCTCTCTCTGTATGACTATCATAAATAAATAAAAATTAAAAAAAAAAAGAGAGATGGGGTCTTTAAGGCAATCATTTAAAAAAAAAGATTTTATTTATTTATTCATGAGAGACACAGAGAGAGAGGCAAAGACATAGGCAGAGGGAAAAGCAGGCTCCCTGTGGGGGAGCCTGATGTGGGACTCGATCCCAGACCCTTGGGATCATGACCTGAGCCAAAGGCAGACGCTCAATCACTGAGCCACCCAGGCATCCCTTTAAGGCAATAATTAAGGTTAAATGGGAGACACCATTTAGACCATTCTCTAATAGTACTGGTGTCTTTATAAGAAAAGGCACCAGAGTTGTCCCTCTATCCTTGTGGGCACACAGATAAGGCCACGTGAGGGGACAGCAAGAAGGTGCACCTGCAAGCCGAGGAGATAGGTCTCACAAGAAATGACATCTGCCAGCACCTTGACTTTGGCCTTCCAGCCTCTAGAACTACAACAAAATAAATTTCTGTTGGTTAAGCCACCCGGTCTGCGGTCTTTTGTTACGGCAGCCTAAGCAGACATTGGTGAGTGAGGAGCTGTGCACACTTGGATTTCTACTTCAGCTTTCATGAATTGACCCATTCGGCCAATATTGAAGTTCTGCTATGTGTCAGACACTGTGCAGGCACTGGTTTCACTGGTGAGCAAAATGGTCACAATTCTTTTTTTTTTTTTTTAAGATTTTTAAAATTTTATTTATTCATGAGAGACACAGAGAGAGAGAGTCAGAGACACAGGCAGAGGGAGAAACAGGCTCCATGCAGGGAGCCCAACGTGGGACTCGATCCTGGGACTCCAGGATCACGCCCTGGGTCGAAGGCGGGTGCTAAACCACTGAGCCACCCAAGGATCCCCAATAGTCACAATTCCTATCCTCATGGAGCTTAACAGCATGTAAGGGAGAATGCATGTTCACTAAATAACTACTCAAGTAGACATAAAATAATATTGGTGATGAGTGCTATAGGGAGATGTCCCCTTGTCAAGGAGTTCAGGGACGAGTTTTCGATGAAGTGACACCAGACCTGAGACCTGACGGGTTAATAAGAAGTAAACCGGGTGAAGTGGGGGAAGGAAAAGGGTTCCAAACAAGGTACAGCATGCTCAAAGGATGCACCCACCACGGGGGGAGTTGGTGAGCCTTCAGGGAACTAAGAAAAGTCTGCCCTGATTGGAAGGGGAGGAGATGGGCAGGGGATGGGGTTCAAGATGAGGCTGGATCTCTCAAACTGGCTGGGCCATGGCAAGGCTTTGTCATGAGAGCTGTGGGAAGCCACTGAGATCTCTTAATCTGGGATTTGGCCACAGTCAGATTTGCATTTCCAGAAGGTGCTGGTGGCTGCTGCAACGAGGAAGAGCTGCATGGAGACCACTGAGGGGTTAACGCAGGAGTCCAGGAGAAGCATGCAGACAGCCTGGACCAGACTGGTGGCTACAGACATGGAGGGAAGGGCTGGACTGGGCAGCTCTCTAGGAGGGTAAAATAACTGACCTTCGGGAGATGCGGGTGAGGGGGGAGTCAGACATGACCTGAGTTCTCGGAGTTGAGCTCGTGGGTGGGTAGTGGTGCTGCTCACAAGGGAGAGAACATGGGCAGGACCAAGGCAAGAGTGGGGGCAACTATTTAACTCATCGGGTGAATTTAGGCAGGTTACTTTGAAACCTCTGCATGCCTCAGTTTCCCTACCTGAGATAAGTACTATACGTGAGGTGATGTGTAAGAGCCCAGCTCAGAGCAGCTGCTCCTGCATTTCAGTGCTTCCCGTCTTTTCCTCCATGAGGTGGCATGGCCAGATGCTATTGTTCCCATTTTCAGGATGAGGAAGCTGAATCTGTGTACGGCTGGAGTCCTGCCCAAAGTCACACACTGTTGGAAGCGGGCTCACAGAGAGGTCGTGGGAAGAGCCTTCCCTCTTTGCCAGGCTGCCTTTGACATCAGCGCGCAGATCCCCAGAACACAAAGTGTTCACTCATCAGCTGCTCAGTCATCACTGGAGGCCTGGGATTGGGCGGGGGTGTGGGGGTGTGGGGATGGGGGTGGGGAGAGGACCAAGTTCAGGTGGGAAATGCAGTGGGGAAAGGGGACAAGGGAGGGAGGGCAGGCCCACTGTCTGTCCGTGGAGACCCAGGCAGTTAAACACTAAGCCCATACAGTAGCTAACTTCCAACACCCAGGATGGTCGTAGGTTTAGTTTGTATTCACATAAAGTCCAAGATGGGAGAGCTCCTGGGTGGCTCAGTGGTTGAGCTGAGCATCTGCCTTTGGCTCAGGGCGTGATCCCGGGGTCCTGGGATAGAGTCCCACATCGGGCTCCCTGTGGGGAGCCTGCTTCTCCCTCTGCCTGTGTCTCTGCCTCTCTTTCTGTGTCTCTCATGAATAAATAGATAAAATCTTTTTTTTAAAGTCCAAGATGGGTACTTGGATTGGCAGGCAGCCTTCCTCCAAGGGGAGATTTGGGCACCCAGGCTCCTTCTATCCTGGGGCTTTGCTACCTCCTAGGCCACGCACATGGTCATAGCAGCAGGGAAAAGAAAGGCGGATGAAACACATCTGCTTCTTAATGTCCTCAGCCCAGAAGAGAGACACATTGCTTCCACTCACACTCTACTGGTGACCCTTGATGACAAAGGAGATGGAGATGTAGCCCAGCTGGGTGCCCAGGAAGAGGAGGAAATGAGTGTGGTGACCAGCTACCCCAGCTTGGTCAAGAGGCCAGGGAGCACCCAGGCTCTGCTGGAATTTCCTCCAGACAGGAGGGAACCAGCCCTGGGGTAAGTAAGTTGAAGGAGCCAGGCTTGATCCCAGTACACTGGCTGACCGTTGGCAAGGGAGAGCCCTTACTGGGTGTCCTCTTAAGGGCAATGGAAACAGCCTGTAGCGGACGCCAACAGGAGAGCTGCCCTGAGTTCTTTAGGAGAGCAGGTTGTGAGGAGTTAGTGAGCAAAAACCCCTGTTCTGCACCTACCAAAGCATTTATGGGTTGGCAGAGAAAGAATGTTGTGAACTTTAATTGGGCAGCCCTAGTGAGGTGAAAGCCTCTCTGAGAAGGGACATATGAGCAAAGACACAAAGATGCTGAATCAGAAGGATACCTGTAGAAGGGAAGGGAACAGCAAGTGCAAAGGCCCTGTGGTAGGAACAGGCCCACTATATTCAGGACCTCACTGCAATAATCTGGGCCCGAGGTGATGGTGGTAACAATGAGTGGGAGCAAGGGGAGAAGTAGTTGGATTCTTGATCTATTTTGTATGTTTATCCCTCCTTACCTCACTTCCTTCCTTTTTTAGTTTTCTCGAAGGGACTCATGAAGACACACTGAGGTGTTTCCACATCTGTGCCCTTTTCTAGACGGTAAACCCTTTGAGGGCAAGGCCTGGGCCTGACTTCTCTCCTTACCCTCACACCTGGCACGGGAGGGCCCATTGCCAGTGCCTGGCAAACAAGTCTGTGGAGAGACTGCACGTCCTCCTGAGTCATCAGATTTCACGGGGCTGAGCCGAAGCCCTGCTTGTCAGCATATTGCTCACTGATGTGGAAAGCTTTCCTGTGGTCTAGACACTCCTGACTCCCATCTAAAGAGACCTTCTAAAGAAGGGCAGTGTGTCCGATGGAAGGAGATGGGGCTGCCGTGTCCTGAGCTCACAGGGCTACCAACTTCACAGGTTCTATTCAGTCCTGGATGTTCCCACGTGCTAATTTCCCAGGAGGCGACAGGACACGCAGATGGCTGTGCCCAGCAGGGATCCCGGGCCCCAAGCAGCAGGGCCCTGGGCTCCTACCATGCTGGGCTCAGCACTGCTCGCTCACTGGCTTGTGAGTGGGATCCCCAGTGACTTTTTTGGGGGGGAACGCCTTGAGCTTGGTTGTGGTGTGCTCTTTCCTCACGGCCCTGCAGCCTTCGTTTAAGCTGGGCCTTTCCGTGCAATCCCCCTGGCCGCCCCCACATTTGAACAGCAACTGGGGTACCACTGATCTTTACAACCCAGGCTCTGGATTTTGAGAGGGTCTTACATTCAACACATTGCTGCAGGCTTCCGGCTTTCTCCAGAGTCACGTTCTGAGAGTCATGTATTTCCTGTGCTCTCATGCCACAAATTAACTGCCTTTTCACTTTTCCCACAGGTTTCATATCTCATCCTGTGTGGCAGGGGATCATGGTGTAGCGGTTACAAAACGTGTGAACTCTGGAGTCACACAGACTTGAGTGGGCATCACAGCTTCTGCTCTTCCTTGCAAAGCCCTCTGAGCCTCAGTTTATTTGTCTGTAAAATGAGCACAGTCATAGTATCTACCCAGGAGCTCGGTGGTGAAGATTAATTGAGGTAGTGACATAATGCCTAGACCCACAATAAAGACAAGCTATTATTGTCCTTAATCATAACTCAAAATGAGGCGGCTGGAGCTCAGGGCTGGCGGGCGTCCCCTCCCTCCGGCTCTACATCTTGCTCCTACTCCTACCAGCCTCTTGGTCCAGTTCCACAGCAGGCCAGAGCAAAATGAGAAAGCCCTGCGTGTTCTGGGCCTTTGGGGGAATCTGTGAATAGCTGAATCCGTGAATGATGCCTCTGCAGGTGCCAGGGCCCGACAGCCCCACCCTCGCCCAGCGCCAGAGCTCTGCCTGCCAGACCCTTGTCAGCGGTTACAACCAACAACTGCCTCCCGCTGCCCGAGTTTTATCAAAAGCTCAGTTGAGAGAAATAAAGTTCATGGGGGTTATTTAAAGGCCATGCATTCCATCCATTCTTCCAGATGAGACTTATCCCTGAAGCGAGTCGGGCTCTCATGAAGCTGAGTTGCTCTTGGACCACATGATTTAGCTGCCACAAAATCTTTATTATGTCCCTCCCTTACGATGGGGCTTTATGGAAAATGACTGGAGGAGTCTGGCTGTCGCATTTATTTTGGGACGCTGCTGTTGCTAATACTTGCTGCCCCAGGCAGCGTTCTCTATAAGACCCAGAAGGAAATATATTTTAGGCTCCAGCTCCTGGCAAAGCTCCGCATCCTCAGAGCAATCAGTGGGCTTCTGACCTCTGGGCAACGGGACCCGTGAAACTAACTCCTGTTCTCATTTTCCTCGGGCTTCCAGGAAGCTCAGATTCAGGGCTCAGCCTTTACCCTCGCCGATCTCTTGACCTGTGACACAAGGCAGACGATTTCTTTCCAGATGCTGGTTTCTAACAGATGGGATTGTTAGGAGATATTATTATCATTTCGTATGCATGTTGTCAACTGCATCAGGGCTCTGGGGGGACCGGAGTGGGAGTTTCTATCCTGGAAAGCGGCCGAGGGAGACCTGGCCAGGGTGGGTGGGAGAAGCACCGGGGCGGACACGGAGGAGAGGAAGTGGCACAAGCTTGGCGGCTGGGGGACGCGTCCCTTCCTAGGCCACCGCGGAGGTGAGGGAGGTCCGGCCTCCCTGAACCGGAGGGTGTGAAGGGAGATTTTTCCAGGACTTTGAGAAGAGAACTGCAGTCATTGCTCAATTTGAACTTCTCCCTGCGGCCCCCTCTGGCTTTCTGGGTATTTCTGTGATGTTGTGAAACACCGAAATTTGCAGTGTCTTGTTTCTCTTCCTCTTCGCTCCCCACCCCAGGCCCTCCCACCGTCTTTTCCCTTTCCCTTCCTGGCCCCCTCCAGCGACCACTGCCCCCCATCCCTCCCATCCGTCCGTGGGCCCTGCTGTGTCTGCACTGCCAGAGCAAACAGAGGAGGCGAGGACTCTGGATCCCTGCAGGAAAGCGAACGC
This sequence comes from Canis lupus baileyi, assembly GCF_048164855.1. Taxonomy (NCBI): domain Eukaryota; kingdom Metazoa; phylum Chordata; class Mammalia; order Carnivora; family Canidae; genus Canis; species Canis lupus. Next base: position 48,384,322 of record NC_132848.1, on the reverse strand, counting down.
CAACGGAACGCTCTACTCCGAGCCACTCATTTAGGAACCAACGTGACTGCCATTTATCTGGTTTATGTTCCTGGGTCCTGTGCCGCTGCAGCTGGTGGCACATTCCCGAGCTGTCCTGGCCAGGCCCCCTCACCTGCCTGTCTGTCCATCTAGCTAGGGCAGGCTTCTCATTCTGCACTATTGATATCGGGGGCCAGATGCTTCTTTGCTGTGGGGCCTGTCCCGGGCTTTGTAGGGTAGTTTGCACCATCCTTGGCTTCCGCTCATCGTTTTTCAGGAGCACCCCCCACCCCATGACAATCCGAAAGGTCTCCAGACATCACCACATGTCCCTTAGTGGAGGTGGCAGGGCACCGTCCCCAGGTTGGGAACAGCTGTCCCTTTCCCCCTTGCTCATTGGTATCCTCCCTGGACAGAATCTTTTCTGGGGTACAGACCCAGTTTGTGTTTCTTCCTGCAGCTCTGGTCACCTCTCTTGGGGTCACCATCTCCTTCTGACTAGCAGAGGGCAGTCCTCGCGCATTGTGGATATCAGGCCCATGTTGGTTTGGTCTTGTGGGCCTTCTCTCTCTCTGCCAGCCGTCATCGTGCAGGTGGGGACTCGCAGGCACAGGGTGCACAATGCTAGCATGTGGCACAGGCAGGGCACAAGCGCAGGCCTCTGTCCCCAGCGCCCAGGCTCTGGACCCCTGACCTCCAGCGATACCCCTTCCCTCTAGATATGCCTCAGCCGGAAGGCAGACAAGATCAGGCTAAAGCCCAGGGAGGAGAGGGAGGTGGCCCGCTTGAGGTCACGCAGCATCGCCTGGATCACTTTGATGTGAGGCCAAGCGTCTTGGGAGTTGGATTTAGCCTTTATTCTGGTCTAGAAATGGCCAAGTGGTGTTGCTTAAATGTCTGACAGGAGCCCCCGACTCTGGTGAGTGGAGGAGGTGCAGGGAGGGCGCTTTGCTACCTCTGGGAAGGGGACTTGCAGGGCTCGCAGACTCCGAACGGGCGAATTCCTGGCTGCGGACCTCCTGTGCTGGGCCTCCGTGGGCAGCGGTGCCCTCCCTGCCCTGGGCGCTGGCGGAAGAGCGCTTCTTACCAGGCCCAGCGATGATTGATGAAGGAGGAACAGGGGGTACAATGGAGGGGCTTTGTTCCCTAAATGCCATTCACATGACTCTCTGACCTCAGGGCTCTTCCCCTTTCTCTTGTCTTTTTCTCCTTCACTGCGTTCAGCTCTGCTACAGTTTCCCTTCTCTGTTTTTCTTTTCTCAATCCACACAAAGCCCTCAGAGGGCTGGAGCGGCCCCCAGGCCTCCTGCCTCTTTCTGAGGTTGGTTTCCAGTTCCTGGACTGCGGTCCTGGGGTCGTGTGCCCTGGAGTGCGTGGGAGGCCTCGGGGGGCCTGGTGGGGAGCAGGCAGGCACGCCTGGCTTGGAGCCGCATCTTCAGTTTCTAGAAGCCTTGTCCGCAGCGACTCTACTCCGCTCAGTCAGAATCACCTGGATAAGCTTCCAAACAGACAGATAACCAGGCCCCACCCTGAGATTGTGATTTCGTGGTTCTGGAGTGCGGCCCGGGATGGACAGGATGTAAAATCTCTCCAGGTGATTCTGACGTGTGGCCAGGAGTGAAAGTCACTGTTTTATGAGGGCCGAGCGCCACACGGAGAACACGGAATGCTGTTTAGGGGAGCTGGGGCCCAGTCACACAACCCTCGGCCAGCCAAGTGTCCCAGGCAAAGCCCCTTCTCTCTTGGGCAGGAGCCCCTGAAGGAGAGATGACAGATCTGGGGAATTTGAGTCTTGAAAGGGGTTTGGAAAACCAGCCAATCCATTCCTTCTTTCTCTCTCTTTTTAAAAAAAGTATTAATTTATTCATGAGAGACACAGAGAGAGAGGGAGAGACATAGGCAAAGGGAGAAGCAGGCTCCATGCAGGGAGCCCGACGTGGGACTCGATCCAGGGACCCTGGGATCATGACCTGAGCCAAAGGCAGACGCTCAACCGCTGAGCCACCCAGGTGCCCCCAATCCATCCTTTCTTTCTATAAACATGAAGCCTGTGTGTGTGTACGTGTATATGGGGGTGTGTAAGTGGACTTCCCGGGGTCCCTCAGGGCCACAGGGTCAGGCCTGCGGGTCAGGCTTTGGGCTGTCTCCTCCTGCTGACTACACTGTGCTGGGCCCTTCAGGGAGTTCTCTCCAGATTAGTCTGCGGGGGAGACTGTGTCCCTGGGAGTAAGTACCAAGGGGTCTCCCCACTGTATACAGGGGGGAGGAGGCTGGCCTGCCAGATCCGGGGAAGGGGAAGCCAATGGCTCCAGCCAGGGGGTGTTGCTCGATTTGCAAGAGAACTTTTGCAGAGCTGCTGACTTTTTGCAGCTGTTTTACAGGCCCTATGGACTGAAAAGGGGAAGTTGGGCTGCATTTAGAAAGTTGTCCACAAAGAGGAATGGCGGGGGTGGGGGTGAGGAGAGTGGCTGGGTTGCAGAGCAGGAGGAGGAAGATGGGTGAGCCAGGAGAGATGCCAGCAGAGCCCTGAAGATGAGGGTTTGACTTGGGCCTACATTTGTCACTTTGGAAGCTCTTGGGGCTGGTGGGGGAGAGGTTGGGGGGCAGAGAGGGCTGTTGGGGGTAAAGAGAAGGGGACAGAAAAAGCAAAGAAAAGACGGGGGCAGGGAGAATGAGTTCCCAGTCCCAGAGTCTCCAGCTCTTTCTTGGATTGGAAACAAACACTGAGTGTGCTGGGAGCATGGCCAGTCCTGGCCCAAAGGCCCAAAGAGCGGTTTCCTCTAAAGGGGTGCAGGGACATGGTGAGAGGTGCAGAGACAGCAGGAGAGGCTTTGTCAAGTTGGCCCAGCCCCCATGCCGGGGGATGTTGAAGGAAGAACTCCCCACTCCCCCCAAGGTGTGCAGAGATCTCTCTGGCCCTAAGGCCAGGAATGAACCCCACCCCCTCCGGCCTGACCAGGGGCTCAGGCCCTTTGAAGCAGCAATAACAATCCGGCAGAAGGCTCCTAGCCCGGGGGTGGGGCTCCCAGGAGGGGCCCAGAGACCTGACTGAAGATATCCATTCCTGAGTTTTCTGCTCCTGCAAGTAGTTCCCACTGCCCCATCACAAGTGTCCTGCCCCAGGTCCCAGGGAGAAGAATGGAGCTTCTGGCGACCATTCTGGTCCCCCTCTCCCTGCCCCCACCAAGCCTGCTGTTCCCCCTCCGTCTCTGGCACCTGCAGGGTGCTATGCTCAGCTACCCCCACACTGAGCCTTGGCCATGGTGTGGGTGTGAGGATGGAGCAAGGGGGTCCGGGTGGAGGGATATCAACTGTGAGCTGAGTTCTCTTCACAGAAGGTCCTGCGCTCACTGGAAATGTGCTGAGCAAGCCTTCTCGTCCCAAGTGGCTCCACTCAGCAGAACCAGGAGGAGAGGACTCAGAAGCAGAGACTATCTGTCCTAACACTGACTGTGACACACTGGCCACAAAGATGGTGCCACCGTCTTCCTCAGAAACAGCAACCAGAGGGAGCTGCTCCGAGGACGGGCACACAGGGCAGCCGTTGAGGGCTGCCTAGGTCACTGGGTCCCCCTGGGGACACTCTGCTGCCTTGATGGTGAGCATCTGAGGCCAGAAATACAGCTCTCAAAGAGCCTGCTCAGTGGGCCCTTGGCACAGCAGGCAACTCGATTCAGCTCAACCAGACTCTGTGTTTATTGAGTGTTTAGTGAGTCTCTACTGAGCACCAAATTTGCGCCATCCACCACGCTAAGTGCTGGGGGTGTAGGAGAGTGCAAGCCGGACATAGTCCCTGGTATAGGTGCCGGAGGGCTTATGTGACTCTGTGTTCCTACCCCCCAGGGGGGGAACGGGAGGAGGCCAGGCCCTTCCCCCTGTGTCTCACTGGAGAGAAGAGACAAGATCCACTTACAGGAAACACTCAGAGAACCAGACACAGTTTAAATAGATACATTACTGGCTCTGCTAACCACACGTGGACATGGCCAGGTCCAGGCCGTGCACGACTGAAGAGCTCTGGGTGCACTCCCCAGGCAGCCCCACTGGGGCTGAGTCACTTTCCAAGCTCTACGGAAGGATGGAAGATTAGGGGGGCCTGACTTCTAACCTCGAAAAAAAAAAAAATCACATGAGTACGCTGGACTGGGAAGTCTGTATGGACTCAACCACCTTCCTTGGTTCCTTCTTTCCGTTGGCCAGCCTCTCTCTTTCTCCTTCTTCCATTTCACTCAGAGCTGGAAGCCTTCCATGGCAAATGGGTGGACGCCAGGTTTGGCTGAATGCTTACCGTTCACAAAGCACGGTGCTCGCTGCAGTAGGATTATAAACAACACAGGCCTTACCCTTTAAGGACTTTCAAACCGACTTGGGCTCATGAAATGCTGTAACAGAAGATAGTGAGAGCTGCTTGAGTGGGGGTAGGGGACTGCAGGAGAGTTGAGTCCCATCCCTGAGTACAGGATTTGGAATATCAATGCTGTGCTGTGTGTGCACGAGCCTGTGCGCACTCCCTGGTTTTTTAATCTCGAACTTCAGAGAAATTATAAGAATATTACAAGTAATTTCTGTCCGTCTTTTCTAAGGTTATTTACATCATCTGGAATCCTTTGAGAACAGGTTAGAGCCATTTTGCCCCTTTGCCTTAAATACTTCAGTGTGCATTTCAAGGGCATTGCTTGACATCATGCGGTTCCCTTATGGCTGAGCCTTCCTCTTATTTCCAGACACCATCGGATCACTCTAAACCCTAAATAAAACTTGCTTAATGGCAGACAGCTAGTCTGCTTTTCTGCTTGATGCCATGCTGGCAGTCTGGCCGTTGGGGGCTGCCTGGGTCACAGGGTCCCCCAGGGAGGCTCCCCTGGCGTCGGTAGCCGTGCCTGAGTCGGCCTGCAACCAGACAGCTAATCTGCCCCGTTAGAGCCCTGGCCAGGCCTTGGCTCAACTGCTCTCTTTCCCTTCACTTTGGTTTTGAATTTTCTGTACATTCTCCCACCCACAGATATGGATGTTGCATGATACTGGCTTTCTAGTGTCCAGCATGGCCTGATGGAAGCGGAGAGAACCTGGCTGGGCACTCACTCTCTCTGGGCCTTGGATGGCAGCCTGGGCTCCTCTGAAAGTACAGGGAGGCTTCCTTTCCCTCATTCGTGGGAGGAGGCTCTATGGCTTGGTCTGGCTCTCAGGCCAGTGGCCCCGCTCAGGACTGGCAGTCATCGGCCGAGGGAACATTTTCCAGAGTACAGCTGAGGGACAGAACGTCTCCACGAGATGGGCTGGGATGGGCAGGGCTCTGGAAAGGCCCCTGCTTGTTCTGGGAGGTGTTCAGGATGCTGAGGCTTTGGAAATCCATGGTGGCTGTTCATGACTGTTCCCAGCTTTGGAAGGCGGAATGAACGGGTGCCCGTTTCTTTAGGTTCACTGGCAAAGGTGAAACCCAGTGCTGCTGACCTGGGACCAGGCCCTCTGTGGGGCCTGGGGAGGGTACTGGGCGTTGAAGGGGAGCACGGTGTAAAGGGCCGGACTCCAGAGTCATGAGATGCTGTTCACGTCCAATGGGCCTTGGCTGGAGCTCCACCGGCACTGGCCTTGACACAAAACCAATGTGATCTCTGGACCTGCACTCAAGCGAGCCTCTGATGGAGCAGGTTGGAGAAACCCCAGTGAACCGGTGAAAACAGAACATGCTAGAGGCATTTAACTGGGTACATCAGCCCCACGCAAGGAGAGGCCAGGGAAAGGAGACACCAGGACGGGCCTGCACAGTCAAGACACGCTCCAGGGAGGAGGTGAAGCCTCCCTTTCCAGCCGCCTCTTCCTGCTGTTCTGCTTTTGCACACAAGCAGCACACCCAGTTCCAGCTCTGTTCTGTTATCGTGGGCAAGTCAGTTTACCTCCTTGGGCCCGTTTCCTCCTCTGTGAAATGGGAAGTGGGGCACTTGTACCATGGGGTGGGGGGTGGGGCGGTGCTGAGAGGGAATCCAACGTGGGTGGGCTTCAGGGGTGCGTGGAGACTTCACAAAATGAGCCCCAGCCCAGACTTTGAGAGCCTGCTTCTGCATAGGTTTTGTTTGTTTGTTTGTTTGGAATGAGCTCCTCCGGTGGTCCTTGGAGCAGAAGCCAGGTGCCTATGGGGTCTTCACATCCCGGGTCTCTAACTCGATTGACCCCAGGCTCCAGAGACCCAGACCCAGGCCTCCATTCCTTGAGTCGTCCTGCCGGTTGTCGGGGAAGGCCTGGCACGGGTGGGGGCACCCCGGCTTCCCACCCGGCCGCCCTGGGCCCTCCCACTCGGGAGCTGTGCCCTGCTCAGGGTGGCCTGAATGCAGCGCCTTCTCCTTGCCTAGGAAGCCTCAATGCACCCGTTACCATTGCCATGGCGCTCTCCTCCCGGGCCCCATGGAAATCACGAGGCTTTCTGAGGCCTTGTGCAGACTTCAGAAAGGCCCCGGCCCCGGCCCCGGCCCTGCCCCGGCCCCTGCCCTGCCCCGGCCCGGCCCGCGCCGCCTCTAATCCCGCTCGCTCGCCCGCTCGGCCGCGGAGACAGAGCCCCCTCTCTCCTCCGCCCGGCCGGCCGCTCGCTCTCCCACAGCGCTGACGTTTCTCGGCGGCCCAGCTGGCTGCAGTTTTCAGAAATAACAATATCCCCGGGGGGAGGAGCGGCGGGTGAATGGGCGCCTTTGTCCGGGGCCCGGTGAAGCCCGATTAATTATGCGCCGCGGAGCGCGGGCAGCGCGAGGCCCGGCCCCGGCGGCTGAAAGGCCCGGGCTTGGGAGCGCGCCCCGGCTCCGCGCCGCCGCACAAAGGGCCGAGAATCAGAAAACCGCCAATTACCCCGCATTTTGTGTTTGCCCTTGTCTCGCTGACACCGCGGACGGCCCTCCCCGGGCGGCTGCACTTTGAGGGTTTTCAGGCCCTTTCTCGGTTACCAGGGGCGACTGGGCAGCGGGCTGGGGGCTCGGGGAGCGCCGGAGGCTTGGGTGGGATCGTGGGCGCGGGGGGCGGGGGGGCGGGGGGCGCCCCTGGGGACCTGGGTCTCAAATGCAGGCGCTCAGGCCAGAGCTGCGGGCCGGAGAATGCGGATTCCCGGGCCCGCCCCAGAGGGCTCCCTGGCTCCGTCGCTCCGGGGTGCCCGCGGCATGCTTAACAGGCAGCCTGGATGGTTGTATTTTTTTTTTTTTTAAATGAAAGGAGAACAGGGAACTGCCCCCATCTTCCGCGTAAGGGTTCGTGCCTTTTGACAAACCTACACATCTGTGTAACCTACATCCTATGAAGCTACAGAGCAGTGCTATCATTCGAGAACGTTCCATGGATCCTCTCTCCAGCCTCCCCTCCCCACCCCCACTCCAGCACCCACCGCTGCCCACCCGCCCCGGCGGTGGGGGGGGGGGCGGCGGGGCAAGGGACCGCTGGCCTGACTTTTAGCATCACGTTCAGTTCCACCTGTTTAGAGACTGTGATAAGTGGAGTCATATGGCATTCACTCTTGTTTCTGACCTCTCTCGGCATAAATGTTTTTGACATCCGCCCATGTTGTGTGTATCAGTAGTTTGGTTTCTCTTTATTTATCTGTTCACCTGTTGATGGACACCTGGACCGCTTCCAGTTTGGAGTTGTTATAAATAAAGCTGCTATGATCATTTTGTACAAGTCAGGTCCCTCTTGTGGACATCTGTTTTATGTCTTTGGGGTAAATATCTAGGAGTGGAATTGCCGGGTCATAGGGAAGGTATTTAGCGTTAGTGGATACCACCAAACTGCTTTCTAAAGTGGGTGTACAATTTTGCATCCCCACCAACAAAGTAGGAGCGTCCCAGTTGGTCTCCAGTTGATCAGCACTTGGTGTTGCCTGTTTCACTTGAGCCATTCCAGTGAGTGTGAGGTGATAGCTCGAGCTCATTGTTGTTTTCAGGCCAGGTGATTTTAATTACTGATCTCCAATGACCACACTTGGGATGAACTCCTGTCTGGTCCAAGTCTTGCACTTGCCTGTAAGTTCCAGTGTGGTAAATGACCTCCCCAAAGCCCATAGCCAGAGACCAGATGATTACCCAGGACTCCTAACTACCAAACAAGGGCTCTCTCCTTGATATGATGCTGCCTTCTTGGCTTACACCTGGTGGGCCAGGGTACATGTGCTGCTGTGTGTGTGTGTGTGTGCGTGTGCGTGTGTGTGTGTGTGTGAGAGAGAGAGAGAGAGAGAGAGAGGGAGGGAGGGAGAGAGTGGATCTTGCTTTGCCCAGGACCATTCAGAATGGACCTGGAAGGGCATCTCTTTTCCTTTTTTTTTTTTTTTTTTTTTGAGGTTTACTTATTTTTTAGTAATCTCTATACCCAATGTGGGGATTGAACTCACAATCCTGAGATAAAGAGTCTTATGCTCCTCTGAACCCCCAGGTGCCCCTGGACCCAAGCAGTAGCATCAATGGGACTCTGGAGTCAATAGATTGGGCTTGGCTAGGTAGGTGTGGACACATGCACACATAGTGACAAAGGTAGAAACTGGTTTCTGGCTATCCTTGACACTTACTTCCAGGGCACAGAGCAATCCCAAGAGTCCCTTTGCTTCAGCCACCCATAGAGAGTCTTAGATGTTTTCTTTTTCTTTTTCTTTTTTTTTTTTTTTTTGAAGCTTAGATGTTTTCTGATCAAGCACAGATGAGGTGTTGGGTGATGGGACTGAGGAGGGAGGAGTCTTGGGCCTCCAAAATCACCTTTGCCTGTAAGCGTTTTCCTAAGTGTGGTATTTATTTATTTATTTATTTACTTACTTACTTATTTATTTATATTTTTTGATTTTTTTTTCTAGGTGTGGTTTTTAAGACCCTCTGGAACCTGGCCTTATAGCCTTGTATCTGGCTGCCTCCATTTTTTTTTTTATTTTATTTATTTATGATAGTCACAGAGAGAGAAAGAGAGAGAGGCAGAGACATAGGCAGAGGGAGAAGCAGGCTCCATGCACCGGGAGCCCGACGTGGGATTCGATCCCGGGTCTCCAGGATCGCGCCCTGGGCCAAAGGCAGGCGCCAAACCGCTGCGCCACCCAGGGATCCCCTGCCTCCATTTTATATACTATACTCCAGTGATCTTAGATGCCTATCCATCCACCATTGTCCCTCCATCTTATCAATACATACCATGGTGATTGTATTCTCCAAAGGTGGCTGCACCAAAATATATATCCCATCCCATGTGCTCTTTTTTTTTATTAGATTTTATTTATTTATTCATGAGACACACACACACACACACACACACACACACACACACAGAAAGAGAGGCAGAGACACAGGCAGAGGGAGAAGCAGGCTCCATGCAGGGAGCCCGATGTGGGACTTGATCTTGGGACTTCAGGATCACGCCCTGGGTGTGAAGGCAGATGCTTAACCGCTGAGCAGAGGGGTCTGAGCTAACCCAGGCGTTGCCCATGTGCTCTCCTTGCAATGTGATTGACTTTCCTCCGGCTGAGCAGAGGGGTCTGATTCCTCTCATTGAACCTGGGCCAGGAGGTTGTGACTGCTCTGGCCAATAGAATTTAGCAGAAGAAATAATTTAAGACAAGTCATATAACTTCCACCTGGCTCTCTCTCTTTTTTGGGTTGCTCATCCTGGGAACCCAGCCACCATGCTGTAAGAAGCCCAAACCAGCCCACCTGGAGAGACCAATGGGGAAAACCGCATGGAGAAGTACTGGGGACCCAACCTCCAGTCAGCATCAGCCACCAGATTTGTGAGTGAATGAGCCTTCAGTGATTCCAAAGCCCAGCCGTGGATGCTTCCAGAGGAGGCCCCAGACAACACGGGGCAGAGACAAGCTCTTCCTGCTGTGCCCTGTCCGGATTCCTGACCGGGAGAATCTGCAAACATAATAAATGGCTGTTTGATGTGCAGCCACAATAACTGGAATGCTTGCAGTACTGGTATTCCTTGTACCCACTCAATCTAATTTCATAATCCCCTTGCCCTGCTTCCAGTTCTCAATTGACCTCTTTGGTTTCAGGGGCAGCTTGGATGTCAGGAGCACCCCCAGCCTCCCTCTGAGCTGCGCTGGGATTTCCTCCTTGGCACCTCAAGTATCTGCTCATCTTTGCCTTCTCCACACTGTCCTATGACTTCATGTCTGGTGTTTGCATCCCCCATAAAAGGCTCCCTGAGAGCTAGAACAGCATATGTTTTCTCTCTGGACTTGTAAGGGCCTGGCACCTAAGTGTTTGCTGAGAGATGGCATGTCCCTAAAACAGAGGGAGCAGAGCCTGAATTAAGGAAGTCACTATTCTGCTTCCCACTCCCTGCCCTCATTTCTTTAGGGCCGGGCCTTAAGCAAGAGAGACAAAAAGGACAAGAGACAGTCCTTTCCGTCCAGAGGATTTCGGTTTATTGTTTGATTGATTGATTGATTTCGGTTTAATTAGCAAGATAGTAATAGAAAGACTAGAACAGACCAGTGTATGATTAAATGAGATTCACAGTCCCCAGAATGGGGAGAGGCCTGCATATGGAATGGGGTGGTCAGGGCAGGCATCCTGGAGGGGGCAAGGACTTGGCTGTAAGAGCAGAGCTCTGAAACAAGTCTTCCTTTGATAGAACTCCCAGCCTGGTTTCCCCACCTCCGCTCACCGGGGCCCCAGCTAAAGTGGGATGTGTGTGTGTGTGTGTGTGTGTGTGTGTGTACATGTGGGCACACATGTATGGTTATGGAGGCTCATCGACACGTCTCTCTCCTGGGATAGTGTCTCGAGGACAAGTCTGGTCCTAACCATCTTCTCAATTTGCTCCTCTTTCCTCCCCCTCACCAGAGGAATGGGATAAGGCAAATGGGGTGGACGCACAGGCAACCAGATGTATACCCGACGCTACGGGTGGACCTTAAAAGTGTAGTGCTGACTGAGAAAGCGAGAAGCAGAATAAAATCTACGGCACCACGTCATTTATGTGAACTAAAAACACACAGTGCCTGCTGGTGGCAGCCGTAGAGCTGTGGACTTGGTGGCTGTGGCCGCTGGGCTGGGCTCGGCGGAGGCTGGGGAGCTGAGCTGGAGTCACAGCCAGTGCGGCCGGAGAGGCTGGGCTGACCACCGCAGCAGCAGGATTTGCAGGCTGTTGTGTTTTGCAAGCCATGGGGCATGTGGAGCCTCGAGAAAACATGTTTCTCAACATCTGCTAAAATCTACCTTCAGTGGTGGCTATTCCAGAGGTGGGTTTGAACCCTACATCACAAGACGGGAAGCAGCATTAGTACCGAGCACAAGCCCTGCTGGCAATAAAGGAAAAATGAGATGCTCCTTGACAAATGATGCTTTTAAATCACCCAGACAAGGGAGGATCTCTTTAGATCTCAGCCCAGATCAATAAAGCTAATGATTTACTAGAAGGTCAAGCTAAAAAATGAAGTAAATGTATGATGAATTCTGAGTTCTTGTTAGTTTATGTATATGTATATAAATAAAGTGCCTCAAAGCTAAAAACAAAAACAAAAACCCTAAACTAAAAATACATGTACATAGAACGACAATGTACATTTTAGAGGGACACATATAAACATATTAATGTGGTTGCCTTTAGGAGTGGGGGACACTGGGGTAGTGAAGGAGCATCATAGGGATAAAATAAAACAAGAGACGGCCTTTGTGCAGAAGGAACAGGGATGGGAGTGTGCCATTGAGAGAATGATTGGCTCAACTTGTGCACCTGAGGTCCAGCTAGAATGAAAAGTCAAAGCCAAAATCACTCTAGGAAATGATACTCCCAACTTTAGGATGGCACTCACATCTTCATGGGCAGGAGGGAGCAGGACTATGGGCAGGGATTTAGCTGTAGCTGAAATGTTTTATTTCTTTAAAAGAAAAAGAAATCTGAAGAAAATGGCAATCTGTTAACATCTGTTGAACTGGGGCACCTGGGTGGCTCGGTGGTTGAGCATCTGCCTTTGGCTCGAGTCATGATCCCAGGGTCCAGGACTCCAGGAATCGAGCCCCGCATCGGGCTCCCTGTAAGTAGCCTGCATCTCCCTCTGCTTATGTCTCTGCCTCTCTCTGTGTTTCTCTCATAAATAAATAAATAAAATATTTTTAAAAAAATCTGTTGAACCTGGGGAATGGCCATGTGGGTTTCTGTTCAATTATAATCGTTTTTTGTTTGTTTGTTTGTTTTTTAAGTAAGTTTAACACGCAAGGTGGGGCTTAAACTCATGACCTCAAGATCAAGATTCATGTGCTCTATCCACTGAGCCAGCCAGTGCCACTCCGTTTTATTATTTATGCCATTGCCTGCTATGTACAGAGTGAACAGCCACAGGAAACTTTTTTCTGAATGGTTGAATTGATCAGCTATTGACCTTCTTGGGGATGGCAGATACTAGGTGGTCATTATACAGAACTGCTACAAGTGACCCCTCCAAGGGGAGGGGTTAGGGCCTGGGCTCTGGGAACCCCCTTATATAGTGAGGAGTTCAGCAACTCAATCTATGGTATAGACTATACTGGATGACTCTTCCCATCCCTGGCCACAGCTGATAGGTATGGAGGGAATATCTGAATCAAGCTGATTCAATCAGATTCTCTCTGTCAAGATTCTGGGATTTTTTTTTTAAAAGATATTTAGTTTGAGGCTTTTTAAAAAATTTTTATTTATTTATGATAGTCACACACACAGAGAGAGAGAGAGAGAGGCAGAGACACAGGCAGAGGGAGAAGCAGGCTCCATGCACCGGGAGCCTGACGTGGGATTTGATTCTGGGTCTCCAGGATTGCGCCCTGGGCCAAAGGCAGGCGCTAAACCGCTGCGCCACCCAGGGATCCCAAGATTCTGGGATTTTGAACCAAGAGGCAGAGACTGGTAGATGTGGAAATGGGGCTGCTTTCATGGAAGTGTTCTAAGGAGGGGGTTCATGGATTCTAGAACCTCTTAGGTCCTTGGAACTGTCCTGCCTCTGGCCTGTCCTGAGGCTGAGGTCTTCAATCCCTTCTTGAAATTTAATAAATTTATTATTGTTTGCCAGGGTTGATTTCTATTACTTGTCCTGTGGAGTAGGTTAATATAATATCTTATTATATCTTCCAGCTGTCCCCTAGTGCTGCTTTTAATACATATGGTACCTTTATTCAGTTAGGAAAAGGTGTCCCTCTGGACAGACAAATTAGAAAAAGCTGTTTTTTCCTCCAGGAAGATACAGTCCCTCACCAGGATGAAATGTTTGGCCAGTGGAATGTGGGGCTGGTTTCAAGGGCCACCATTTGTATACTGGCTGATTTGTCCTCTGCACCAAGGTGTCATTCAGACTATGAAGCAAGCACTTATGTCAGATAAGATTTATTAGAAATGTTGGTGTATCATACAAGCCCTATTTAGGACTTTAATGCTCATGACCACAAATATATAATTTTTAATCTTTGTGTGTTGAAATCTGTAGAAAGTCAAGCCTTGGGGTGCCTGGGTGGCTCAGTTGGTTAAGCATCTGCCTTCATCTGCCCCCATGATCCTGGGGTCCTAGGACAGAGCCCGAATTGGGCTCCCTGCTGAGCAGGGTGCCTGCTATCTCTCCCTCTTCCCCTCCCTGCTTCTTGTGCTCTTTCTCACTATCTCTCTCTCTCAAATAAATAAATAAATAAATAAATAAATAAATAAATAAATAAAATAAGTTAAAAAAAAAAAAAAAAAGAAAGTCAGGCTTTAAGGGAAATTTAGGAAAATACCATGGCCTGGTAAAGTCAACAGAAGCCTCATCCCTGGTGAGTAATCTTCAGGCTTTCCACCAAACAGCCTGGCAGACATTCTTAAAATGTCAAGCAACACTTCTCCTTCTTCTGTGGGAACACACCTAGCAAGATCCAGGGCACAAGAGCAAGTGAGGTGTCTTGAGCTGTGGCAAGAGTGACATGGAAATCACACCAAAGCATTGGTGGCCATGGGGAAGCAAGCGATTTGAGGAAGGAGAAAATGCTTTCAGAAGAGGCTGCTCTAGCTCTGATTCATTCATTCATTTTATATCCAGCAGCCCCTGCATCTACTATGAGTCCCACTACCTCTCTGAGAGCAAGTCGAGTATAGAAAAGCAAATCAAGAGCTTTCCCAGGACAGAAGGCACCCCCCCACCTGGAGCCTGTACCATTGGTGCCATGTCTACAAGTATAGCAGGCAGTGTAGACTAGCAGTTAAGGATATGAGTCTGGAATCAAAATGCCTGGGTTCAAACCTCAACTCTGTCACTTTCCAGCTGTGTGACTTTAGATATGTTACTCAACCTCTTGATGTTGGTTTCAAAACATGTCCACAATCCTTTGATTCTCTTCCCCTCACTCCAGTCACTGGAGTCTCTGTCCCTGGCCCTTGAACCTGGGTAGAGATTTGAGAGTGCCTAGGCAAAGAGACTGCAGCAAAAGTGACATGTGTAATTGTCAGGGCTGGAGTAGATAAGACCACATAGCTTCTAATGGCTCCTTTTGGGACACTCATGCTGGGAGCCTTCAGTGGCCATAAAAGAAATCTAGCCACCCCGAGATTGCTTGTAGAGAGATTTCATTCACATCCTAGAGGATGCTCTAGGAGCCCCAGAAGTGCTTGAAAACTCACGGAGAGGTCTTGAGTGAGAATGGCCTGGATTATTTCCAGTCAACTTCCCAGTTCATGAGCAAAATAAAAGTTTTGTTGTTAGTTTGAGGCCATTGTTTTGAGATGATTTGTTACCATGCAAAAGACAGTTAATCCAGGCTTTTCATTCCCTGGAAATGGGTAGCTGCCATAAGAGAACCTAAATCTGTGGCTTCAGATGGGGAGGTGGGCAGAAGTTGTAAGGGTTTTGAAGATATTGGAAGGGGAAGCCTGATGGCCCCTGAAGAGGCTGCAGGTGAGGAAGACGTTTTTTGTTTTTGTCAACGGTTATAGAAGGATAATTTTTTTTTTTTTTTGCATTCTGACAGATGACAAAGTTGGAAATGAGCAACAAAAGAAATAGGAAGATGTTGGAAGCTGGAGCCAAGATGAATTAAAGAGGAAATTTTAGGGGCACCAGGGTGGCTCAGTCGGTTGAGAATCGAACTCTTGATTTTGGCTCAGGTCGTGATCTCTGAGTCGTGAGATCAGGCCCCACACTGGGCTCATTCACTGGGTGTGGAGTCTGCTTAAAATTCTCTGTCTCCCTCTCCCTCTGCTCCTCCCCCCACTTGTGCTCACACATATATGCTCTTTCTCTCTAAAAAAAAAAAAAAAAAAAAAAAAAAATTTTTTTTTTAAAAAGGAAAGTTTAATTTTCAAGCAAAATTGTATAGAAAATGTTTAAAAGCCAGGGATTTTCTGGGTTTGAAAGTAAATATAGTTTCTCATTCTCAAGCCTCCCTAAAGGTGAAAGATTCCCAAAGTCTGAAAGAGTCTCAAGACAAAGATAAAATCCAAGGTGGACCTATGAGACCTTTTGCTAAAACCTCAGAAAGATCAAATGCTTCATAAATCTTTCAGATGGAGAAAGGTCCCCTGAGTATTTCAAGAGCATGCCTCACAGATACTGTTTATTAAATAACTGGGCTTCTAAGAATCTTGAGGGGATTGTACCTCAACAGCTTCACCAAAGGCTCAAGGTCGAGAAGAGCTGATCTTTTTTTTTTTTTTTTTTAAGATTTTATTTATTTATTCATGAGAGACACAGAGAGAGAAAGAGAGAGGCAGAGACACAGGCAGAGGGAGAAGCAGGCCCCATGCAGGGAGCCTGACGTGGGACTCGATCCTAGGACTCCAGGATCACGTCCTGGGCCAAGGCAGGCGCCAAACCGGAGAGCCACCCAGGGATCCCAAGAAGAGCTGATCTTAATGAGGGTTGTAGCACAGCTTTTGGTTAATGGAGTGAAGCTCAGTAGGGTCCATAGGAAACCTACAAAGTATTAAATAGAATTGTATTATCAGAAGCATCATCAGTTGATCCTGAAAGGTACCGAGTAGAACAAAATGAAAAAAGCTCCATAATATTTTTGGACTTTGGGCCCCCAAGAAGGAAGCAAGCTGAGAAAGCTACTCAGTTGTAAACATCAGCAGGTGTTTATAGTGAAAAAGGGTGATTCAGAAAGTGGAACTGAGAGCCCAGAGACAGAGCCAAGAGCCATTGGGAAATATTCCCAGAACCCTAACCAAGAAATGGGCAATATGTACCTGTCTGGATTTCACAATGACTATAGTCCAGTGACTGCTGTGAGCCTCCCTCAAGACGTTTGAATGGACATGTTTATAGTGATTATCCTGAGCCCTGTCCCCTCATTGTGTGTTGGTTGTGTGTGTGGAACAGATAACTTTTCTCTTAGCTCACAAGTCTTTATTTTTTAAATTAAAAAAAAAAAAGGATTTTATCTATTTATTCGTGAGAGACACACACACACACAGAGGCAGAGACACAGGCAGAGGGAGAAGCAGTTTCCATACGGGGGGGGGGGGGGGGGGGCTGACATGGGACTTGATCCCGGGTCTTCAGGATGAGGCCCTGGGCCGAAGGTGGCGCTAAACCGCTGAGCCACCCGGGCTGCCCCAGTTCACAAGTCTTTAAATAGAAAGAATAGTGCTCAAGCAACTGTATCTGAGAAATTGCATTGGAAGAGCCTCTTCCATAACTGGTTTAGATGATGGGATCCCAGCCCTCCCCCTTAAACCTGATGCCATAATAGATGGGACTTTTGGGGATTGTTGGAAGGGAGTGAGCGTATTTTGCATGTGAGAAAAATGAAGATAATTTATGTCCGGAGGATATAGTGTGCTGGTTTTAAACATGGATCAAATTTGTTGACATATTTCCTATCAAGACATAGAATGGATGTCTTCCCTTCCGTACTTGGGTAAGCCTTTGTAACAGCCTTAACGAACAGAGTATCATAGAAATAACGTTACATGACTTCCAAGGCTGGGTTAGAAAAGGTGACACAGCTTCTCTCTTGTTGTCCCTCAGGACATATGCCTTAAGATCCCTGAGTTCTTGGAGGAAGGAGTCTGGCTACAATGAAGCTGCCATTTTGCAGAATTCATGTGGAGAGGCCATATAGAGATACAGATGCCTAAGGAACCCCAACTCTTCTGGCCTCACTTGTTTGAGTCCTCCTAGACCAGGTGCCGGATATTTGAGTGACAAAGAATTTACCTCAGTCACAGCCTGACTGTAGCTTCAGGAGACCCCAAGCTTGGGGTCAGGTATGTAGTAAACTCTATCTATCTATCTATCTATCTATCTATCTATCTATCTATCTATCATCTATCTATCATCTATCTATCATTTATTTAAAGATTTTATTTTTTTAAGTAATCTCAACTTGACGCTCAAATCCACAACCCTGAGATCAAGAATTGCATGCTCCACTGACTGAGGCAGCCAGGCACTGTTTTAAAAAGATTTTATTTTATTTATTTGAGAGAGAGACAGAGAGACAGAGAGAGTCAGAGAGAGCATGAGCTGGGGCAAAGGGAGAGGGAGAAGCAGACTCCCTGCTGAGCAGAAAGCCCAATGTGGGGCTCGATCCCAGAACCCCAAGACCATGACCTGAGCCGAAGGCAGCCACCCAGGTGCCCCTCGTAAACTTTTTGAATGTTACTTATCCTTCACGGAGCTTCTCAGTGACATTTAGTTTAAGTATACTCTATTCAAGAAGGAACTGTGTGCTTGACAGAGAATATTTGTTGAATACATGATAAAGGAAAAAGAACTTTTTTGGTAGTAGCCAGTCTTCAACGATGGCACCGAGAAAGCACGCCTCCTGCCACTTGTTCCCTTGCAGACTGCCCTTCCACATTGAATCTGGTCTGGGACTGTAACTCAACCGACAGAATATGGCCAAAGTGAGGCTGTGCCAGTGCAGGCCTGAGCTTTCCTAAGGCTTACGGGCTTCCACTTTTGCACTTTGGGGAGCCCTGAGCTGTCATGTGAGAAGCAAGATATCCTGCTGGAGAAATCCACATGGAGAGAAGACTGGAAAGGCCACCCAGAGAAGGAGAGACTCTGAGAGCACATGGAGAGAGAGGGAATGCCAGCAGCCCTCCAGCCCCGCTCAGTCTTCCGAGGTCCTTGCCCTGGTGCCGCCAAGAGAATCTGCCTTCTTGACTCAGCCAGCCCAGGCAAGCTCCCAGATGACTGCAGTCCCATCTGCGTCTGTCTATGACAGCGTGAGAGGCCCCCAGTGAAATCAGTAGAAGATCCAGTCAACTTATATACAGTCATGAGAGATAATCAGTGTTTATTGTGCATTTTAAGCCACTAGGTTAGGGTGGTTTGTTATATAGCGATAGATAACCAGAAAGTACCCGCTCAGGGTAGTATCTGGCATATAGTAGCTACTCAATAAATATTGACTGGCTAAATAAATGAACCTCTTCATTCTTTTCCTCCTCTTGGGCCTGGTGCTCTGAGTGCCCTTCCGCCGCTGTTCACCCCTCTGTGTTACCTATATCCTCATGCACTAGGAGGACTGAAGTAAAATGGGGCTCCCGTTTGGGCAACGGAGTGCACAGAAGCTTGAAACCAGTTTCCTTTGTGAGGACATTCCAGGCCATGGGTTTCTAAGGCAATGCTTCCCCACTTCTTGGTGTAATAGGAGCAGGTCTCCTTACTTTTGTAAAGAGAAAAGAGAGGAGGGAGTGGCCTCTGGGTTTGGGTTCCAGCTTCTCTGTGTCCTGACTATGGAAATGAACTGCTGATTTAACTAACTTTCTTACCAGCAAAATGGACTCAAGACCAAGGCCTCGGTGCAAAAAGTCAACATGCCATCTAGTCATTCAGGGCCTGGAGCATGGTAGGTGCCATGGGGCTGCTAACATGTCCACCCCCTGGGGATCTCACGGATGTGACACTGTGGGCAAGGGCACATACTCTTTGTGATTTTATTTAAATGAAATCCAAATATGAGCAAATCTTGCTGGTGGGAGAAATTTCTGAGTGACTACCTTTGAGGGGGACGGCTATTGAGGGAATCTGCTGGAGTATTCCAAAAGCTCTGTGTTTTGATTCAGGCGGTATATACATACATAGAGGATTCATCGAGCTGCACCGCTAAGATTAACATGCTTTGCTGTACATGTGTTACATCTCAACAAAGAAGTTGAAAAAATGTTAGTGTCACCTCCCTTCCTGCAGGAGCAATCTTTAGGAACTCCCTAACTCCCAGGACTTTTACTCCCCTTGGGACCATCTGTCCTTCCCTCCTCACCCCGATTCCACCCTGACAGCAGCCTTGGATAACGCAGGAGGTGGTGAGCACTGCCATGCTTGGCCTAGGGCTGATTCCAGGATGGGGCTGGGCTGGTGACTGCTAACCTTCTGCTCTGGAGAGAACAGAGTGGCTGGGCTGTGGGGTCCTAGGTGCCGTCGGGGGCTGCTGAGTGGGAAGGGGTTCCTTCCATCCTCTGCAAAGAATCTGGGACTTTGGGTTTTCAGAAAAAGTGAGCAAGAGGAGCACATCCTTGACACGATGGGTCTGGTTCCTGGAAGGAGAGGGGGAGGGGGTCAGTGCCGAGGGCATCTGAGCTGGGCCGAAATAGAGAGCTTGTTCTGCTCACAAGCCTGCTATTTGAGGGCCTGGAGCCATGACGTCCCTCTCAGTTTCCATTCTCTGTGCCGCAGCTGCTGGTTACGTGGTTCATTCAAAATGCTTTGCAGGAAGCAGCAGGCTCCACATTCCAGGGCTTTTAGTCATTTTTTCTCTCAGAGCTCTGGGGCTGGGATTAGAACGTTCTTCAAACCACACTGTCCTCGGCTGGAATCCCAAGAGGAAGTGGGTGGGTCCCTGGGGGATGAGAACACAGGCCCAAATTCAGGGGCAGGATGAAAAAAGATTAAAGCCAGCACAAGTAAACTCCTAGAGAGATCACCGAGACGAGGCCCCGGGTTTGGTGAGGGCTGGAAGCCTGTGGGTGGTGGTGACTCTTGACCAGGGCAAGGGGGACGCAGAGTTTCTGGTGCGTGCGTGCGAGATAGAACAGAATTGGCAGTGGCATTTCATTCTGAGGGTCCCACATGCTCAGCCCCTCGCTTTGATCACCGCCCTTGGGCTGAGGGAGAGTAGGACTTGGGGCCTCATTTGCTGCAGCGGGGAGTGTTTGGGTTTGGGGCAGGGAAAGCTGCACTTAGCAAGTGAACCCTACAGATACTTGAACCCAGAAAAACTGCAATAAATGTTTGCTGAGCATCTGCTATGCCTCTGGTGTTGGGCTGGGCATTGAAAATGCAAAGGCTATAACACATACTCCCTCCTGCCTTTGTAATAGGGCCTGGGAAATAGAGCTTGGAAGGTACCCACTGGGATGAGGGAGAGAGAGCAGATTTAGGAGCTGTGGAGTGGTAGGCAGCAGATTCTGGTGGGCAGAGAGGAGGCAAGTGTAGATGCCACCATAGATCATGCGGATGGAAGAGAGGGGCAGCAATGAGAAGGGAAAGGCCGAGCCCAGGCACAGGGTGGATGAAGGGAGAGAAGGGAGGAGGTGATGGACACCAGCCAAGTCCCAGGGATCCTGAAGCAGGAATCCCTCCTCAGATCTGGAAAAGCCCCAGAGGCTGGCTTAAGAGGAGGAGGGGGAAGGGCCACCCAGTCCAGTGCCACCTTTCCTCTGAGCCCTGGGGGCAGAAGAAAGGAAACCCTGACCTAAGAGTCTCATCCAGCACTTAGACAAAAATGCCAACATGCTTTTTGCTCCCTGTGGCAGGGAGAAATACAAATATGACCCCTATCCCAGGTTTCCACCCTAATTCCTGAACATGATGAAATATCAAGCACCGGATTCTATAACAGTATATGGCAAAGGGATTTAAAGACCTAATTAAGGTTCTGAATCACTTGACTCGGGGTTAATCAGAAGGGAGATTATCCGCCCCCCCCCCCCCCCGCCCCCCGCCCCCCGCGCCTAATCTAATCACACAAGCCTTTTAGAAACAGAGTTTTCTCTGGCTGGTGGCAGGAGAGGAGGTCATGGACTTTGGGCATAAGAGTTCTATGTACACTGATGACTTGAAGATGCAGGGGGCCATGTGGAAGAGAAGGGATGAGGAGAGAAGCTTCTAGAAGCTGAGAGGGGCTCAGGAGACAAGCAGCAAGGAGACAGCACCTCTATCCCACTTAGCAGGAGTAGAGTTCTACTAGAAGCTGAATGAGTTCAGGAGCAGATGCTTTCCCAAGGCTTCTAGACGCAGGCCTTGATTTTGTGAGACCCTGAGCAGAGAATCCAGTGGAGCCCACCTTGACTTCCAATCTTCAGAACCGTGAGAAAATAAACAGATGCTGTTTTAAGCTGCTGTGTGATGATTTGCTATGAAGCAATAGAGAATGCATACACCCCCCCTTTCTCGTTTCATCCAAGAAAGTCTGGGAGGAGGGTACGATGACTCCCCTTTTGCAGACGGGGCTGGCTGGGTGAGCCGCTCTGTTTGCACGTGTCCAGACCAGAGCTCAGGCCTGAGCCCGACTGAACCCCAGCCACTCGGCCTTGGCCAGTGGTGTCTTGTCTTCTCACTTAGGGCAGAGGAGGAGAGCTGCGTCTTCCACTTCCCTTTATGAGAATCACCCAGCAGCGCCTCCTACCATGTGGCCCACAGGCTGCAGAGCTGTCCTGGCCCTGCATTCCCTGCAGAAGAGCGGAGCTCTGGGCAGAGAGAAGAGAAAGTCAGTGACCTCTCCCTCCCCCTGCTTCTCAGATGACAAGTCTGGGCTCTGTCAAGGCAGGAGACAGGGGCCAGGAGGCAAGGAGCAATACAGCTTGGCTGTGTCCTTCCCCACCCCCAGAAGAGGCATTCTCTGACTGCTTGGTCGTGGGGATTTTTAAATTTTATACTTCCTCTCCTAATCATTTGCTGGACACATCATCGGGTACCCCCGGGAGCCCAGAAATATTTGCGAGGAGGGACGTTATGTTTCTGCATTATTAATTAAAAAGCCCTAATGAAGGCTTTCTCATTTCCACAGGAGGCCTTTTCTAAAAATCTCTGATTCTTCCCAGATGGTGTCCAGCTCTTTCCCCACAGCCCCTAGCAGCGTGGGGCTTCGAAAGTGGGGGGTTTTGTGTCTGGTAGACTCAGGATCTTAGTTCTGACACTTCCCCCCTGAGGGGAGGGTGGGGGCAGGCAACCTCCTCGGCCTCGGCTTCTTCAGATAGACAGTTTATGAGATGCAGGGGGGCCCCCAAAATGCAGTGCCGGGTAGGCAAGAAAGGAGGAGTCACCACTGCTTTCCTTATCAGGCTGTCTTACCGCAACACAACAGCTCCCTTGGAAATATTTTTTGAAAGCTAGAAAATAATTTTTATTCTGAGGACAGGCAGGCCTGGTCGGCCCGCAGCAAAAATCTTCCGTCAGCAAAGTCGGCCTGTGTGCTCCACCTTCTCAAAGCCACTTCCTCGATCTGTATCCCGTTTCCTTCTTTCAGGCTCAGCCTGGCCGGATCCCAGGGCCCTGGGGGTGGACACCCTGGGAAGCCTTTGAAAAACTCTCACAGTTCAGCATTCGGGAGGGAGGGCAATCCTTCGTCTTGGGGGACCGATCTAAACGGTGGAGTCCCAGGCCCGGGGCAGCCAGGCAGCCAGGGGACATTTTGGGGTGGGGTGGAAGTGTTGCCAGGTCCTTCCAGATGTCTGTCTGCTGGGCACTGTGAGAAGTGGCCGTGCAAGGCTTCCTCCGGCTTGGTTCCTCTCCATTGCATGTTTGGAGTTTGGAGATTTGATCAAAATCCTCTTAGATGTAGGTTTTGCTGTCAAGGAATCTCTGGGGGGAAAATCTGCTCAACTGAAACTTTTCAAAGTTTCCATAGCGAGGGCGGAGCAGGTCCTGAGAACAGAGCATGGGGTTGTCATGTGTTTGTGGGGGGGTGGGGGTGAGAGATAAGAGGAGCTTCAGGGTCTGCAGGGAGGAAGATAAAGGGATGGAGGAGGAATGGGGTGACTACGTTTGTGCTTTCCTGCCCAGGATGCGCCAGGTGGGCCTGGGTGAAGTGGGGCCCGCTGCCCCGGCTGGGATGCCGAGGCTGGGGCCAGGCACTGCCCTCAGCTGCCTCCACCCTCCCCACTCTGCTCTCCCCCTCCCCCCCACCCTCCACCCCCACATCCCTCCCTGAGCCAAGCATAAAACAGACAGCCTCTCTCCGCCTCTCGGTTCCCACCCCCATCCTGACGGAGTCTGGTTTTCATCACCCATTAATCACCGAAGCTTCTCACAGCCTGTGTCTGTCTGTCCACACTCACCAGTGCCCTGGGCCCCGGGGGGATGGATAGACAGACAGGCAGATGGTCTCTGACTCGGGGAAATTGAGGGTCACATCTCTGTACTCCTGGCCTGGGAGAGGCACGCTTCCTGAGCTTGTTAGGTCATCCCCACCCCCAGCCCGGCCTGAAGCTGCCAGCCTGGCCCACCTCACCCTGGCAGCAGGCGACAGGGGCCATTAGCTGTCCTGTTCACCAGGAAGGAAATGGGTTGGAGGGCTGAGGAATTCTAATTAAGCTTCCCCAGCTGGCAGGCCGGCTGGCGGATGAGAGCTGGCACCTCCAACCCCGCTAGAGTTGGTGCCAGCCCTGTTCGGCCTGGCCCGCTGGATGCCCACCTGCCGCTGTGGGAACCCTGGCTTTGGGTTGCCTTGCAAACCCCCTGAAGATTCGCAGATGCTGACCCAGCCCGGCTCTCTCTGGCCCTGTCCTCATCCTTTCCTTCTCCTTCAGCCTCCTGGCCAAGACACACCTGAAGAAGGTGGCCCCCTGGGGTTGCGTTGTCATGTGGGCCCCTGTCCATGCAGACTGTCATTGCACGCCACCCCTACTCGAGAGATGTGGGTTCTGCCCCGACCCGCTGTGTGGCTTGGGTAACTCACAACCTCTCTGGGCCTCAGCTCCCTTGATTGTGAGAATCATAGTCACAGTGCCTGCCAGAGAAGGTGCCCATCAGCATTGGGAAGCCCCTAGATGCCCCAGTTGCCCTGGCCTGCCAACTCATTTGGGGTATGGGCTGAGGATGCTGGGCAGCCCAGCATAGGGCTGGGAGTAACAGTGGCGAGTGGCAGGCAGCCAGGGGCTCCCCGGTGGTGGTCACGGCAGAAAGCGGGGACACAGTCTAAAAATCTGGAAATGACACCAAGTTAGTCTTTCCTTCCTGGCCCAGCCCTCTGTGCTCCCTCAGAGCTGTGTCCACAGATCCCAGGGATCCCCAGCTCTGGCTACACTTCCAGCTTTTTCCCAGGACAGGCCTCTGCCATTACACACCCCCAGACCGGCCAGGCTCCCCTGGTGGGTGGTTGCAGCCCACTAGCTGGTTTCCACTGGTGCTGGAGACTCGCACAGGGGTCTGCTCCCGGTGTTGTCACACAAGATCTGCAGCAGACACGGCGTCCCTCAGCTGGTAAAGCCCACCAGGACCAGATTCTGAAGTCATGGGACTCCTTCCCACAAATCCAACATGCACATCTGCGTATCATTGCACAATGATTTGCATTCATTTGCATCTAAGTCCACAGTCACCCCACCCCATGCTGTTTCTTTTTCCACCTCTAGTTTGACTAAATATTTAACCAGCAACTCTAAGGTTGTAGTGTCTACATCTTCAACCCAATTCCATCCATTTTGAGTGTGTTTTGAGGACCTGGTGTCTGCACAGGCCTGTATCTGAGCTGTCAGGGGATAGAAGTTGGGAAAAATCAAATCCTTGCTATTGAGGTGTTCACAGACTAGCTGGGGAGACAAAATTCACGGTGGGATCCGGGAAGTGTTCAAATGTGTGGTTGATGCAAGTGGTGGGGGTGCTGGAAGCAGGGCTGGGAACTCAGAGCGCCTGGAGGAGCACAGGCAGTGACACAGGGGTCCCTGGCACAGGGCTTCATACCTGCTGGCCCACTGTGTTGAAGAGGGGTCCCCGACACTGGGAGGGCTGAGTTTTCTTACAGAGCCCTGGGTCCTGTGGCTATCTTGGGAGTAGGCCCTACAAGTAGTTGCCTTGAATTGTGCCATGACTTGCTCTTGGCCTGGACAGATGAGACCAAGCACGGGGCCAGAGCCAAAGACAGCCTTCAGAGAGGTAGCTGATGTGAGAGCTCTGGGCGGGCAGGAGCAACGGCCCCACCCAGTCTGATCCCCGTCCAGAGGACAGGGGTGAGGGCACTGAAGTACAGAGGGGTGAGGTAACATGCTCTATAGAGTCCCCCCAGGATGAGGAGGAGCTGGGACATAAACTGGGTGGCCAGATTCCTTAGGCCTATGCCCTTGATCACCACCCTCTACAGCCTCTTGTGAAGGGATGAGCTGGACTGGGCTCTGGGGAGGAGTTAACAGTCAGGGGTCCATAGGGCCAAGCTCTGGAGTCTGACTACCTGGGTTCAAATCCTAACTCCCCCCATTTCCAGCTGTGTGACTTCAGGGAAGCCACTTGATTTCTCACCAGAAGTTTTCTCATCTGTGGACTGAGCCTAGTAACACCACCCACCCCATGAGCACCTGACTTACTTTGCACAGCACCAGGGAGCTCTGCAAAAAGCATGTACTACACGTCTGCAATTGGGTGGGGACTGAGGGAGAATGGGGATGGCCCCCTGTGGGCTACGTGAGGAGATCAGCCTGCCTGGAGCAGCTGCTTCCCCAGGAAAGGAGGGGATGAGGCTGGGCCTGGGGGAAGGGAGCCCCCGTGCTTGGAGCCTTTGGTCTCTGGTGTCCTCCAACATTCTGGAGAGTCGGATGTGGTGCATGTGTCCAGAGCTGCCCAAGACTTGGCAGGCTGTCTTTACTGAACCTACTAGGTGACTCATATGGATGCTGGGCCTCCAGGGGTGGGAGGGTGACTTGCCTTTTGATTCCCAGGTTTTGAAAATGCCACCAGCTGCCTGCCCATGGTCAGCCCTCAAGACCCAAAGTGTGAAGAGATTTTGAGTTGCCTGCTATGACACTTGAAAACAGTGCCTTAAGGTTAAGTCTTGCCCTTTCTGGGTTCCTTAAAAAAAAAAAAAAAGTGCCCATGAAGAATAAGGACTTAGTCTCTCCATATCATTGTGAAAAGATAATCAGCTGCCCATTGCCAGGGCAGGAAGACTAAGGTATCTGTAAGGAGGGGCAGGGGACGCTGAACAGGAGCAAGAGAGCAGAACGAGGAGGGGCTGGGGTGTAGGAAACCAGAGGACCCTCTTACAAGGTAACACAATATGCAGAGGCAGACACACACTGAGATGTACACCCTTGCCCACTCACAGATCCACGGACTGTCAAGAGGCTTGGGTGGTGGGCCAGCATGCAGTTTTCTGAAATGCTTTATACAGAGAGATTGTGTCTAGGAGTTTAGTTTCTGATAAAACAAGGCAGCAAGAGTTAGCTCTTTCCTTAGACCTTTTATGTAAGCACATCCGGGGAGTTCATCCATGCTATTAACTGGGGCTAAAAGACAGGCATGCTTCCTAGTTTCTTCCTTGCCCCAAGGCTATGGGAAGGAGAGAAACCTGGGCAAGATGGATGATCCAAGATTGGCCTCCACCTTGGGCCCAGGCCAAATGCATTGGCATTTAGCCCTTTCAGAGACCCATGGCAAGGTAACCTGACCTGGTCTGGCACATATTGGGTCAGATGGAGGGTTGGGTCCCTACCCTCTCCTTGATGGCAAACTGTCCTTGGTCAAGTCCCTCAGCTTCTCCAGGGATAATGCTCTAGGCCTTCTCTTTTCCACTGTTGGCTCCACACTATTCCTGTTCTCTGACTTTCCTCCTGCAAACCCTGTGAGCTCCCTTCAGAACTCCTCCTTCTAGTGTGGGTTAGACTCTTTTGGATTTGGGTCACTCCCTTAGTATAACTGATGTACGACAGAGTCAACAGAGCTTACGGAGACAGCTGGATGAATTGCCGCATGTTGAAACCACCAGATTGGGGCAGCCCAGGTGGCTCAGCGGTTTAGCGCTGCCTTCAGCCCAGGGCCTGATCCTGGAGACCCGGGATCGAGTCCCACGTCAGGCTCCCTGCATGGAGCCTGCTTCTCTCTCTGCCTCTCTCTCTCTGTCTCTCATGAATAAATAAATAAAATCTGAAGAAAGAAGAAAGAAAGAAAAGAAGAAAGAAAGAAGAAAGAAAGAAAGAAAGAAAGAAAGAAAGAAAGAAAGAAAGAAAGAAAGAAACCACCAGATCAAGAAATTTCAGCTCCTCGGAAGCTCTCTCGTGCCCCTCCTCAGTAAACGCCACCCCTAGAGGTGACCAGTAGTCTACTTTCTATCACTATAGATTCAATTAGCCTCCTCTTAACCTTCTACAAATTGTACCATGTAGTCTTTTCGCATCTTATTTTACTCAATGCCTAGGAGATTTGTCTATGCTGCTGTGTGAGGCAGAACTTCTTTGTTGTGTTTGATCACCGTGTACATGTTCCATCAAATGAGTACACTACAGTCTGTTTACCCATTGTCCTATTGGTGGATATTTGGGTCGTCCAGTTTGGGGTACTGTGAATTAAGCACTCACATGCATATGTATTTGTAGACAAGTGCCCTTGATCATCCCAGGTAGCTAGGCAGGAGCGGGCTTGCTGGGTGGCTTGGAGTTTTGAGAGATTATGGTCCTTCCTTCCCAGTTGCTAGACCTCAGGACACAGCAGTGTTAGTAAATAAGTTGTCCCTCCTCCCAGTGCCCTCCTGCCTCCCCAATGCAGTTTCCTGGGAAGGTCTTATACACGCCCAGGTGTGAGGAACTGGATGAGCCATCCTGGAAGGCTCTGACCCTTGAAGAGTCACATGAAGAGGCCTACAATGCTACAGAGGACATTGTGGGCTCCCCTTTGGGGGCTGAGGAGGGTGGGATCTAGGGCAGCCAGGCGGGAAAGATGCGATTGCCTTACCTAAGATGCCAGCAGAAATCAAGCTTCCTGGTTAGCGACCTGCCCAAAGTCACACGGGCAGCATGTGGCCAGGAGGATTGTCGGGCCCAGGAGGGCCTCACTCCAGCCCAGAGCTCTTTCGACCACAGCAGGCCACCTTCTCTATGGGGGAGGCATTTAGGGACATTTAAGGGTCAGGATCATGGTGCTGCTGGGTGCCCCATCCAAAGATCAGAGTCAAGCAATTCTTTCTTGGGCTTTCCACCCCTGACGGCCTACCTGCCCTGCTCCTGGTCCAGTCTCCTCCCAGGGAGACGTTCACAGGCCTTGCATAGCCTGCATCATAGCCACTGGCTGAAGGAAAGACAGACGGAGCCTGGGGGCTGGCATTGCCCAAGACCCTGTACCAGGACCTGTGGTTGAGCCATCTGTGGGTGAGTGGGGGCAGCCCCCAGAAAACATTCCTGGAAAACTGTTTGCCTGGCATAACTACCTCAGGCTTTCTTGGCCAGAACATCATATTAGGACTGAGGTTAGCAAGGCTGGTGGGATGGGTTTGTGCATCTGCTGAGGCCTTAGAAGAAGGGCTATCTTGGCCTCCTGGGAACTGACAATGACCATCTTCACTGGCAGGTTCCAGATGATGTGTTCTCAACCAGTACCAGGTGTGGTTCACGGTGTGAAGACTCTGGGCTGTGGAATTAGGTATTCTCTGACTTTGCAGTTCTCCAGGAAGAAGAGAGCCTGGGCACACGTGCATGTCTGTATGTGTGTGTATCCATCTACTGCTTAGCCATTCATTTTGCCAATAGTTACTGGTTGCTTATTATGTGCCACTAGGGACTCTGCAGTGCGTAAGAGAGACAAGATCCCTATCCTCAAAGGAACATATGTCTCCGAGTGATTCTGTGTATACCTGAAGGTATGTACCTGCTGGAACATGAGACTGCTTCTGTGTGTGTATGTGTGTGTCTGGGGGGAGGGTTCCTGACTGAGTCTCTGTGTGTGCATCTGTGCCCAAACATATGTGTCTGAGCATGTGTCTATGAAGGGGAGAGAATTACTCATCCGCTCAGAAGATTGTTCAAGAAAGACTTCTCCCAGAGCAGTTACATTTTCATAAATAAAAACAATCAGATAATGAGTTCATTTCCGATCTCAAGTTTGATGCCAACATTCCAGTGAAACAAGACCCGCTGGCAGGCTGCTGCTCTCTGTGTGGCTTGGATTAGCTGGGGAAAGTACAGGGGTGAGACCTGCCACTTGCAGGCTGCAGGGGAGGGGGGGAGTGGGGCGACCTACAACCAAAAGAGCAGCTGCATGTGTCTTGGGCTGAGAAGCTGCTCACCATTGCATGGGCATCAGGAGACCCCCGACAGCCTACACAGGCCTGAACTCCTCCACTTGCTCCTTTGGGAGTAGGATGGGCAGGGTCAGTGCAGCTTTTTAAGTGTAGACAGCCTCAGAAGGAGTGGCCCCCCGGGCCCCCACAAATTACTGAAGGCACCCAGGCCAGAGCCCACAGATGCCTGCTAGGAAAGCACACAGCAGAGCACAGAAAGGTTGTGATTGGAGTCTAGAGGGGAGACGGAGAGGGGTCACACCCAGACCACAGCCCCTGCTTCTCCCTGGATTCACAAGCAGGGAGGTGAGTCTACACCTCGGCCTGGCTCCCACTGCCTTGCACAATGCCTTCCCCCATCCAGCGGCTCCAATCCCCTTGTTCGCCTCCTCCTGCGATCCCGGCAGGCAGAAGCTTCCCTACTCTGCCCTCTCTGGCCTTCGTGTAGGCTGGTCCCTCTCCTTGGAATGCTCTTTCTCCAACCTGACATGTCCGGATTTATGCAACCTTTAAGATCCAAATGTACGCCTCCATGAAGTCTTCCCTAATTCTGCTGGCTGGAAGCACTTCTTTCCCCTCAGCAATTACCACCTTCCGACTGCCTCCTATTTTTCCTCCTTGGGTCCAAGTTCCAGGAGAGCAGGCTTCGTGCTGCTACAAGTCCCAGCCAGCCTGAAGGTGGGCCGTGTCTGGAGGCTGGCCAGAAAGGTGAACCGAGCTGGATTCAGGTGCACGCTCTCTCGGGGGAACCTGTGAAAGGCTGTGGCCCAAGAAGTGCCCCTGCCCTGAATTGGAGAACCAATGCCACTAAGAATACCTTGGCAGTTGGACAGGGGTGGAGAGAAAGGCATCTGGGGGGCCAGAGCAGGGAAAGGAAGGGGCTTTTCCTACAAGGCATGACTTGGACCCCAAATCAAGACATCTGTGAGACATCAGGGAATTGTGCTGGGGTGGGGAAACTCCTGAGAATCGATTCAGAGGCAGAGACTGATTGTTGGCAAATAAGAAAAAAATTGAGAGGCCATCTGTCCGTTTGTCTGTCCGTCCATCCATTTATCCATCTACCCACCCACCCATCCACTATTCATTCACCCATTCACACATTCAACAAGCACCCCTGAGCACCTTTATACACATTCCGTAACATACGTTATTCATCTACTCCTCAGAGCAGCTGGTGGAGGAAGGCATCCTTATCTCAGAGGGGGAATCTGAGCCTCAGAGAAGTTGAAGTCAATGTTCAGGGTCACACAGCCGCTAAGGGCCTGAGCAGGATTTACACTCAGGTCAGGCTGCCCCTCCAGAGCCTGAGCGTTTCCCACGCCAGTGAGGAACAAATGGCTTATTTCTCAGTCTCTCCACAGCTTCAGGCTGAGCTGGATTGTGACCCTCCAGCAGTATGATGAAGCCTTGTGCTTTGTCTGGAAGTTCAGCCTGGGCCCCACCCCCACAGTCCCCTCCCCCCAATTTTGCTATAAACCAGCTGTCTTTATCTTTTAAAATATTCACTGACAAGGCCATTTGTAGGGGCAGGGGTCCTAACCCGGAGGGGCAAAGCTCTGCTAGTGGAATTTCTAGTGTAGTGGGAAGTTTTGCTGGGGAGAGGTCCTCCTACTTGGCAAGAGGCAGGGCAGTCCTGGCAAGAGCCCATGTTGGGCTGAAGAGGGAGGGAGAGATGAAAGTGTTCTAAAAAAGTCACCTAAGAGGTTGTTGAAAATACATCTTCTGGTCTCCATCCCCATAGAGTCTGTTTGAGCAATCTGGGGTGTGCTCAGAAACGTGAATTTTTAAATAGGCCCTAAGGTTTTTGATGTGAGTGGTCAGTGAGCTAATAAGAAATCTCTCCGTGGGTTTTAGGGGACAAAGAAATCTTGCAACAAGCCTTTCCTTCATACACCTGAAGATCACACCACTGTCTGTCTTAGATTCGTCACACAGCTGATTGACACTAAACTAAACAACTAAAATTCTTCTTTTTTTTTGCATGAGCCTAGGCAAGTGGTTTCTTGGACCCCAAAAGCAGATCCTGACCTTCAACTCTCTTCACACTCACCCTTTAAATGTGTCCTTTCCATGTAGCCTGAAAAAACGTTTTCAATTTTATTATTGAATATATTTCCTGTTCCACTCAACTTGGATGGTCTGCAAATTTGAGAATTCTCCCGCCTACATCTAGATCCCCGACAAACATGCTTAAGGGCCTGGCACAGGCTGGATAGGAAACTCTCTATGCTGCCAGGGGAGTCCTCAGGCCTGTCCCCTGAGGACTCTCCTGTCCTTGGACACGGACCCCTCATCCCTGCAGTTCTCTATCACCAAGGAGGCAGCCACTGAGGGGGTCCCCTTGGCTCCCCATCCCAACAAGAGGCCACAACCCTTACCTTGATCAGGCCCTATGCTCACTGCTTCCTGCACTTTGGATGCATTAGCCCATCTTTTCTTTCTTTTTTTAATTTTTTTTAAGATTTTATTTATTTATGAGAGAGACACAGAGAGAGGCAGAGACATAGGCAGAGGGAGAAGCAGGCTCCCTGTGGGGACTCCATCCTGGGACCCCTGGAATCACCCTGAGCCAAAGGCAGACGCTCAACCACTGAGCCACCCAGGTGCCCAAACCCGTCTTTCCACGGTGTGTCCAGAACCATGATGTTGAATTCTCCAATGTGTAGAGCAGGCTTCTCTCCGCAGCCTCCCCTGAGGCCCAGGCCTGCTTCAGCATCCATGCTACAGCTGGCCATCTCGAGTGTCTAGGCCGGGAGACCTACGACCATGTGTGTGACCCAGAAGATGAGTGGGGGTGGAGAGGGAAAGGAGACACTTGTAAGGATTCTGTTTTCTCAAGGATAGAGGCTCGGGTTAGAGACCAACACCTTGAGTTGGAATGAAATTCCTCCTTTCCCACTGGTGGAGGGGGCTGAGTCACTGCCTCGGGCTTCCTGAGGGGGAACCTGAGCCCCTGAGCTGGTTCCGTGCACTGTGGGGAAAGAGGTGAAGAGAGGGGCTCTGGTGACTTCAATGTTCGGGGCCTGGCTGGGAAGACAGCGCTTAGAAATTCAATCGGGGCCTGCAGAGCACCAGCCGCTTCCCACATTTCTCACAGGGCGTCCTCACCAGAAGTGGGGGTTCTTTGGCGTATCCTTCCCACTAAGCGTGTCCACCAGTCTAATGGTGGGGGTGGGGTCAGGAAGCAAGCACTTCCATGCCTTAGGTGTTCTGGCCTGTGGGCCTCTGAAACCACCGTCAGGGGCCAGGAGGGAACCATGGGTGAGTGTTGGAAAAGAGGTGGAAGAGCTGCCCCCGCCAGCACCCCCAGAGCATTCCACGGGGCTGCCGAGGTCCAGTGCTGGGTATTCCTGGGCAGGGCGGAAGTTCTTCCCATTTCTGGTTCTGGAGCTGCTTCGCTGGGTTCAAGTTCTCCTTCACCCTGTGGAACTGTCCTGAGCTCCTTGAGGGCAGCTGCCCTGGAACTAACCCCTCTTTCTCTGGCTGCCACCCCTGCAGCCTCCGGCTCCCTGACTTGTGCTCTGAGAGGGGCGGGAGTGAGAGTGGTCAGCTCCTGGCCATGACTGGGGGCACAGGCCCTCCCCACACCTCAGCGAGGGGCTTGGGAGCACTCTGCCAGGCCTCCCCTGTCAGGAGCTAGAAGCAACAGCTGCTGTGGAGGAAGTTTTGGTCTGCAAAGAAGGAGAGAACACTGATGGAGTTGAGGGAGGAGAGAGGAGGAGGCTGCATGCCGGCTTCAGGGGTGTCGGGATCTGCAGCTGCCCAAGTGGCCCTCGGGGACTCAGCTCTGAGCCACAGCTCAGTGCCTGCCCCAGGGAGGCAAGAGAGGCCTCTGGCTTCAGTTTTCCATGAGGTAGAAATGGAGAACTGAGGAGAGACATGAACAGCAGTCAGACCTCCTTTATGCCTACCATGCCCCCCGAGAAAGTCAGGGCCCTGGGTTCTACTTGGTCTACTTGTCTTCGGGGGGCTTCTCTATCTTGTGGCTGTGGACGACTGTGGACCCCATGAAGTGCTGGGGGTTTGAGATGCCACAGGATAAACGTGACTCATCCTCCCACGGTCAGGTTTACCAGATTATGAGAGGAAAAACTATTATTATTTTTATATCGAAACAGCCACGTATATGTTCACATTAATTTTTAAGAAAACACAACCCTTCAAATCTCAAACTTGGAGGTCCCTTTCAGCTCTCAGATGCCTAAACTCTATTCCCTTCAGACAAATACTCCAGCCCTCTGTGCCTCAGTTTCTTCATCTGAGAAGTGGGCTAACAGCACTCCTACACTTGACAAGGAGTTTGGGAGGGTGAGTGGCGGTGGGGATGTGACGTAGAGCTGGAAAGAAGCAGGCATTTCCTCCCTCCTTCAGTGCTGGCAGCTTTCAGGCTCCAAGCGCTGCTGTCCCAGGAGAAAACTCTTATTTAATGGTTCGCTGGGCTTCCCCCGGATGAGCTGGGTGTGACAACCTCTGTCTCCTGGCCGTGTGCCTGGTCACCCAGATCTCAATGACCTGGAGATCTTCCTGCCAAAGCCCTTTCCATCTTGGGGACAGCCTGGTACAGGGCACGGGATCTGGGCACGGCTGAGCACCCTCCAATACCCATCCCTAACTCCACCTTCGGTCACTGACCCTGGAGAAGCTGGAAGGAGAGGAGCTTGGGGAGAAGGGGAAGAGTATTCCTTCTTCCTGAGGCTCAGGGTGCAGGGAGCATTTCCAGGGCTACACCTAGGAAGGAGGCTGTGAACTGCCAAGCTGCAGACTGAACCTGGATCCCACCTGTGTTAGTGTGGCCCGCAGCATACTTTCAAACTTGGAAACCCACCTAAAAAGCTGAATTTATTTCTCCTGAAAAGCTCAGGCTTGACCACTTTGGCCCATAAGACACTAATGGGCCAGAGTAAGCAGTCACTGCCACGTTTACAGCAGACTTTACCACAGTGCCCACCACCCTTCATGCCTCACCCAGGCCCACCTGCCCACTTCTCTCCTTCCCATCAGCTGTCAGTGACTGTGGGCAGGAGAGTGTGAGCTCTGACTGCATCTCCTATGAGGAGAGATGTGTCAGCTGGAGCATGACACTCACAGCCCAGACAGTGCTCTTCATTTAAAATTAGAGCATCTTTGACTCTCTGGAGAGGCTAGTGAGAGCAAGGTGACAGGGGAAGGTTCCAGATCCTCCTCTTCCTGTCCCCATGGGTCACCACCAGTCCCTGCCCCGAGAATTGCAGGGGCCTGGGGCAGGTGTAGATCCCTGGGGGAGACACAGTTCTGCTGGGGCTACTGGAAAAGAAACCAAATGGTCACATTTTCCACTGTTTAAATTCCTGACTTTAGTGGCCAGTCTCCTGCACTGCCAGAGGTGGGTGGGGGTGTCAGGACTGACACACCCCCTACCTGGATCCCAGAACAGCTTCCCTGAAGGGAGTGGACCTCTGTATCAGGCTGGGAGCCCCCACTTCCCAAACCTCTCAGGTGGAGGATGAGGATGGGGGTGAGGTCAGGGCCAACTTTGTCATTCATTCATTCGTTCGTGCCCACTCAGGGCCAGCAAATGTGTGAGGCACTACTTCCTACTGTGTGACCTCGGGCAAGTCACTATGTCTGCACCCACGGCTGGTGTGTGTAAAGTCAGGGCACCCTGGCAGCTGCCTCCCGCCTTCTTAGGAAGAGGAAGGGTCATGATGCGGTCCAGGCAGGGGGCTGGTACGCAGTAAGCGCTCCATAAATGCTACGAAGGCCGCCACTCCCTGCCCTCTGGGGAGCCCCGCGGCCCCTGGCTGTGTCCCCTCTGCCCCCTCCCGCACCCGAGGCTGCACCCCTGCACCCCAAGCCGCCGCCAGGTGCACAGAGGCCCCATTCTCCGGACGCGCGGCCCCTCGCCCCTGGGGGGACCCTGCCCGCCGACCCCGCGACCCCGCGATCGCGGGGCAAAGAGGGGCCTTTTGTTCCGGGGCCGCCCGCCGGGCCGCGGGGCTCCCGCCCTAATCCGGCTAATTACGGTCCCCACGGCGCGGCGCGCGCTCGCCCACCGCTTTCCCACGGCCGCGAAGAAAGCCCCTCAGTGCGGCGCCCGAACAGAGGCCGATTGAGCCGGGCCGCGCCCCCGCCCGCCCCGGCTGCTCCCGACGGCCTCCCCCATCCCTGAGCCCTCTCCCCCTTCTCTGGAGGCGCGTCCCTCCGTCCCCTCCGAGGCCTCCTGGCTGGCTCTCTGCTCCCTGCATCCCCCCCCCTCCCCCGGCCCTCAACGCGCCCGCTCACCTTGGGATCATTCCGCGACAGCCTGCCTCAGGCCCTCCCTTCCCTCCTTCCTGGGGACCCCTGGTCCTGGCCCCTCCTAAGTGTAAGGAGACCAAGGACGCTCTGGGCCAGGCCATGAGTCTTGCGTGGTTTGCCGGCAAGCTCTGGGCTCTTGCTGGTGGGAGGCAGCTCCAAGACGGTGAGAAGTGTGGGAGATGTCCCCTGCTGGGCCAGGGGAGGTGTGGGGGGCACAGTGGGTGCAGTGGGTGAGGAGCGGTGCTGAGTGAACTCAGCATGCCCAGCTCATGGTGTCCTGTGGCCAGGCCACCAAGAGTAGCAACTCTGAAGCAATCCCAGCCTTGGGCGGCCATCAGCCCCAGTGGGGTTGGCTAAGGAGAGGCCAAGGCCAAAGGTGTCCTTGGCATGGGCCTGGACCAGCCAGTCTGAACAACTGTTCTTCTAGAATTTGTTGGGGGTACATGTCCAGAGGGTTCTGGGGAGGCCATGAGATGAGTCCTTTTGGCTACTTTAAGGCCCCCAAAATTCATTCATTCATTAACTCATTCATTCATTTATTCCTTCGATAAATATTTATTGAATGTGTACCATGTGCGACTGTTCTAGGCCACAAGGGAGAAAGCCGTGAATAAGATAAAGATCTTGTGCTACATTCTATTGGGGGAGGCTGCGGGTAAGCAAACAAGGAAAACAGATAGCTGTCAGATGGTAGGAAGGGCAACGGGAAAATGCTAAACCAGGAGGGTGTGTTGGGAGCTCGGAGAGAAGGGAAGCAAAGGAGGCCCCCCTGAGTTGGGGGAGGCCTTGAACCCGAGACTTGAAATGAGGTCAAAGTGCTTTCCTTCTGGGGGAGTGACTGGGCTTGCTGATAAGTTCCTACCACAGATGCCAGAGGCCTCTCCAGGGTTCCCTCAGGCCCCTGTCACTGGGAGATGCTGAGACCCACTGTCGCTTGGTGGAGGGATGGTGGCAGGAAGACATATGCTACAGAAAAGTTATTACTGTCCTCATTTCTCCTGCCTTTTCCTCACCACTGGTAGGGATTTCTTGACAATGGTACCTTTGAATGAACAGATCACAAATAAACCACACAGCCCCATGGTAGGCCAGGGCCTGGTGGCCTCTGTCCAAAGGAAAGGTAAGGCCCCCTTTACATCCAGGTAATAGAGGAAAAAGGATTAGTGAGTTTTGTGTGCTCATAGATCACAGGACAACATAGTGTTGTGGGGATTCAGATCAGGGGGCAAGAAAGAAGAGAAGGTGGGGGAAGTGCCCCCAGTGGGCTCATGCTGGTCTCAGCCAAAGCAGGAGAACCTAGAGAATGGAGGCAGGACAGATGGATTCCCTGAAGGACCCACAGTTGCTCACAGCTGGGAATTAGGGCCCTGAGGGAGTCTGGAGCCCCAGCTGGGGCTGGGGGGGTGCTTTTGTGAGTGTGTTTGCAAGGTGTGGGGTGTGTGTGGTGTGTGTGGTGTGTATGGCATCTGCCTGGAGGGAGGAGGTCCAAGTGACCTTTCTCAGCCTCTCCCACCTGCTCACTCCCCCACCTGAATTGCCCATCTGGAAGAACCTGGCTGAACTCCCACTGAGTCATTCGCCTTCTGGGGGTAAGGGGCAAGAGCTGGTGGATGGTGAACAACCTCTTGTTCCATCAAGCCAAGTGGGGCTGGCCAGGTTTATGGGCCCAGATGCCCTCCAATCAAGACCTCTTTCCCATGGGCCATGTTGCTCTGGACTTTGGAAGGAGACAAGTGCCACAGTCCTGTTTGGGATCAAGTGTAGGAAACCTCAGCTAAGTCTGGGAGTCAGGAGGTTTCTTCATAACCTGCCCTTCACTAACTGGGAGACTGTGAGTACATCATTGGACCTCTCTGGGCCTCAGCTTCCTCACTTGGAAAGTAGGCATAATAATAACCCCTCCTTGTAGGGTTACAGTAAAGGTAAAATGAAGTAAGAATGTCGATATGCTGAGTCAACTAGCAACTTCCAGGCTTTTTGGATCAATATATTTTCATTTTGACCTATTGCTCACACATCTAATTGAGACAAAGATTTATACTTCCCTTATTGTGGTGAATGCATTGATCTAGTCTATCTTACAATATTTCATTCTGTTTTTAAAAGGTTGTAAGTCAGGGCACTGAGTGGCTCAGTCGGTTAAGCATCTGACTCTTGATTTTGGCTCAGTCACCATCTCAAGGTCTTGAGATTGAGCCCCGCATTAGCCCAGCATGGAGCCTGCTTAAGATTCTCTCTCTCCCTCTTCCTCT
This sequence comes from Canis lupus baileyi, assembly GCF_048164855.1. Taxonomy (NCBI): domain Eukaryota; kingdom Metazoa; phylum Chordata; class Mammalia; order Carnivora; family Canidae; genus Canis; species Canis lupus. The sequence goes on along the minus strand of NC_132848.1, from coordinate 48,346,689 downwards.
GCTCCTCCCTGTCCCCACTCAAATAAAAGATTTATTTAAAGAAATAAAAAAATTAAGAGTTTTAAGTCATGACCCATTGGGTCTCAAACTGCAGTTTGGAAAACACTGTCATAAACCATGAAACAGAATACAAAAAAGTATTTGTGGTTTCACCACCTGCAGAACTTGTGGGGAGAGCAGAGTGGCCTTGGGATCTGTCACCCACCCTGGCCCCAGGGCAACCCACCATTGCTTCTCTGTAGATGACTTGAGCCTTACTTGTCAGCCATATCCTGTGAGCACCCCCAAAACCTCCCTGCCACCTGCAGTCAGCCCATAATTTGTTCTCACTCATGACCCAGTCTTCTCCCTGACTGGAATCCAGTGCCCCATCTCTACCTCCAGGGTCTGGGAATGGCCCCTGCCTGAGGACAGTAAGAATAAAGAGCAGGATCAGTCTTGAGTCTATACACGCTAGCCATGTGGCCAAGTGCTTCAGTGCTTCTGAGCCTCAGTCTTCTCCTCCAGAAAGTGGGAATGAGGCTTCTGCTCTTCCTAATCCACAGGGCTGTTTTGCAGATTAAATGAGCTATGTGTGTAAAGAAGCTTGAGAAAACATCTAAGTATACTTTAAAAGTGAAATCTTCTTGAGAGTGAGGGTCCAATAGGGCGAAATCATTCTGTATGATATTCCAGTGTTAGATACATGACACTGCATTTGTCAAAACTCATAGAACTTTATAGCACAGTTGATCTTAATATATGCAAATATAAGAAACAATCGTTTAGGAGGTTGGGAGATCCCAGGGTGGAATGCAGACTGTGACAAATCCATCTTTATTACAAATATATGCAAAAACCTCACTGAAATGGGTGGGTGGGGGGAAAGGTTCTGATTTAAGTAACTCTGGAAATGAGTAAAATCTGTAATATTAAAAGCAAAAGAAACTATAAACACTGTACTCTAGTTGGTAAAGCCATTTTCTATGCAGCATGGGCTAATAATTCTGAAACCACCATGCACATATATTGGAATTGGACAAGTAGGTGAATAGATGGTGGGTGGTAGGAGCCATGTTACAGACAGGCAGAGGGAGAAGGTTAGAATGACCCTCACGATAATGGATCAGGGTCAGAGGCATTAGTGTAAACTCTCATTTACCTTAATATAGACCCAGCTGGTTGTACATAGAAGTATTTCTAGATTTGTGTATATTTGATAGTTTGGTAGACACACGGGTTAGCGAGCACCCATATATTTCCTTGTTCCATCAGCTGGGAGGGCCTGGAAGCAAGGATACCCCAGGAACAGCAAGCACACTCAGTGCCCAGATCTTGGTTTCTAATACCATTCTTCAATAAAAGGAACCAGGGTGTTGCCTGGGTGGCTCAGTCAGTTTAGTGTCTGCCTTGGCTCAGGTCATGATCTCAGGGTCCTGGGGTGCCTGCTTCTCCCTCTCCCTCTACCTGCTTCTTCCCCTACTTGTGCTCTCTCTCTCTTTCTGTCAAATAAATGGATAAATAAAATCCTTAAAATAAAAAAACAAAAGGAACCGGGGCTCTTGAAGAGATGACTGATTCTAGGATGGGAGCAGGACACCCACAAGATGAACTACATCTTGTAGTACCAGAAAATAAGGAAGTACTTAAAAAAAAAAAAAAAAAAAAAAAAGATCGAGTAGGTCAACAGGCCACGGGAACTAGCTAAGAGCTCCAGTGACCAAAGCCAAAACAACTTGAGCAACAAAATATATACTATCATCAGTAATATCCAATTACTACACAAAGTATAAAATACATATTCATCAGCAGATGATGAAATATACATGGGGAGACAAGACAAAACTGGTCCAAAAGAATCCCAAGTGATTTATGTGGACATTTTGTCCTCAAGGAAGAGGATAGCTCCTCACTCCCTAAATATGAGTGAGGCACAGTGACTTCCTTCCAAACAGTGCAGTCTGGAGACACCGCCTCAGACAGGTGACCACGGTCAGCATGGACAGTGATAAGTAATATCGGTAGAATGTACCCTGGGTAGGATGGGGTGAAAATGGGACTTTACCTCTGTGGTCCTCCCCCAAACCCGTAATTACAGTCTAATGTGGGACCAGACAAGTCCCCGCTGAGGGGCATCTTACAAAGTGCCTGACAAGTACTCCTCCAGACTGTCAAGATGATCAAAAGCCAGGCCAGTCTGAGAGCCTGTCACAGCCATGAGGAGCCTAGGGAGACAACATCTAAATGTAATGTGGAGTCCTGGAAAAGAAGAAGGACATCAGGGGATAAAAAAGAGCCTAAGGAAATCTGAAGAAAGTATGGACTTTAATGATAACATCGACAATATTGTAAGGCTAATAATAATGTATTGATATTGGCTTCTTCATTGTGACAAATGTGCCATCCCAACATAAGATGATAGTAATAGAGGAAATTGGGTGTGATGAGTATGGAAACTCGGTACTATCTTCACACTTGTTCTGCATCGAAAAGTAGTCTAAAATAAAAATTTTATTAAAAAAGCTTGAAGACCTGAAGTTGGTAACTATTCACAGCTTATGGCCAAGAGAGGTGGAACTGAGAGAGTGCCTCTGGGAAAGTTTCTAGGAAGTAGAGAGAGGATTTCTGGAACTGGCCAGGGTTGAGAAACAGCTTGGGAGGCAGGGCCAGGAGGAAGGTCTGTATACGTCCCAGCCTGAGAGGAGGCACCACAAGGAGAGGATGCCTTGGGATGGGGTGTTTTGGGGTTCTGGAGGAGACGAATGGGTAAGGAGTGACAGCCTAGCTCCTTGCCTTCCTGTCACTTCCCACCTGACCTCGTCAGACTTCTGAGGCCAGCCCTGTTCCTCATCTGGGGGCAGCTCACCAAAGAAGTTAAGGGGTAGCTCTGGAATCAGAGGACCTCTGACACTTGGAGAAGCCTAACACCCTCTGGGAGCCCAAGAGTGCTCATCTATAATGAGCAGTGAGAAAATTGGTGTCCAGGGGTTGTCACAAAGGTAAATTGAGATAATACCTGGGAGGGCCAAGAGCTGACACACACTGGAGACTTCATTGGTCCATGTGCTGTGGTCCATTTGCCTTCCCTCTTGTCTGCCCTGAGCAAGAGCTAACAGTCAGTAGCTTCTCCTTCATTCCTAGGATCCAGTCCTTTCCCTGGATGCCAGACCCCAAGGGGCAGTTTTTAGACATGATCCCTGAATTCTAACACTCCTTCCATTTGGAAGTGAGGCTTCTATCCCCTCCTCATGAACTTGGGGTATAGGGCTGCTTCAGCCAATAAACCATGGTGGCAGTGAGGCCGTGCCAGTTTCTGGGTCTAGGCTTTTCCACTTCTGGTCTCTTGCAGCTCTCACTCTTGAAACCCAGCCCTCATGCTGTGAGGAGGCCTGAGCAGCCACGGAGAGGTCCACGTGGAGAGGAACACGGTCCCCCACTCTCAGTCTGGCTGAGGTCCCAGCTGACAGCCAGCTCCCCCTTGCTAACCATGTGAGTCATCATGCCGGGTGATCCTTCTGTCCTCAGATAAGCACCCATCGTGTAGAGCAGCACCTAACCCTTTCCCCCCACACCCTGCCCAGACTGTAGATTCGTGAGCTGGATAGATGGTGGGGGATGTGTGAGGCCACTAGCTTTTGGGGTGGCACAGCCATAGTAACCTCAATATCCAATAACTGGGCCTCCCTCCCCGAGAGTGAGGTGTGGTGTGGTGGTCTAGCACATGGACTCTGGAACCAGACTCCCTGGGTTCAAATCCTGACTCTATCACATAGCAATTGTATGACCCTAGGCTCTCTGCCCCTCAGTTACTTCATCTGTAAAATTGGGGTAGTAACAGTAGATGTTGGAAAGATTGAACAAGCACAAAGCACAAAGAGAAGCACCTGGCACAATTATTTTGCCAACCCGAGGTGCCAGACCTCCTCCCCACTTTGGAGGCCTATTGTCTAAGGCCATTCCTGCCTGGCCACATGGGTCCCCGGCCGGACTTCTCAAGTGCCACCTGCCTGCCTCTTTGGACTGTGAGTTATTGCTCTGTCTACACGGTACTCATCTAGTGGCCTTTGGGACTCCTTTCTCCTGGTTCCCTGGTTCTTCCTACGCCTTTCTGATTCCGACTGCCTGCTTACCTCCTTTTGGCTGGGCTGTTTAGGGGATAAGAAAGATCTGTCTCTTGGATGTTGGGTCCCCCATGATGGGGGTGGCGTACTGATGGAGGAGTCTTTTGTTCATAAGCTTCACTGGGAAACAGAAGCTAATCATCCTCACATCTCATAGGAAGACATTGATTTGGTGCTGAAATAAGAGTCCAGAGAGAATGGGACACAGTATGAGTCTTGCCGCGGCCAAGCCAGTTTTCACGGTCTTTCTCTGGAACTGACAGCATGCAACAGACTCTGGAGGAAGCTAAGGTTTCATCTTCATTAGATTGAGCCGGAGAAAGGTGAACATGATTTTCCCACATATGTCTTCCTGCAAGGTCTGAGACCTCAGAAATGCTTTGCGTCCAGGTGGCACCCCAGGACTCCTGTTACCCTAGCTCCAGGAGCTCCCTCACCAGCAGAGAGGCCGCTGCCCTCTTCATTAGAGCTTTTCAAACCTCCTGAGGGAGGGCTGGAAATTTTCCTGGGGTACAGGGGGGGTTCTTTGAAATTCCTTTGAAAAGGAGGCACTGCTGCCCCAGCCTGAGGAGCAGGGAGCAGGAATTTGGTGGGGGTCAGGGAAAGCAGCCTGAATTCTAGAACTTGCTGGTCCTAAAGCCCCACTTAAGGATGATCATGCAACCTCCAGGACCTCTCCCCCTGAGCCTTCCCTGATGCTGTCAATTCCACCCTTGTGCCTGGAAGAATGAACTACTTCTTAATGCCCGGAAAGTCATATTGATGATTCCACAGGAATAGAATTTGGAAGCCATAGGGGTACCTTGGTGGTCCAATGGTTGAGCATCTGTTTTTGGCTCAGGTTGTGATTCCTGGGTCTTGGGATCGAGTCCCGCATCGGGAGTCCCCCACAGGGAGCCTGCTTCTCCCTCTGCCTCTGTCTCTGCCTCTCTCTGTGTTTCTCACGAATAAATAAATAAAATCTTAAAAAAAAAAAAAAAGAATTTGGAAGCCGTAACCTTCCCTCTATGCCCTCAGGGGAAACAGAGAGCTGGGAGGATTGAGAGCCTGCATCCGAGGGAGAGGATCTGGGCTCGTGGCGGGCCTCCGAGTACCCCCAGTTCTGCTCTGTGACGGGCTGGACAGGAAGCAAGAGGCTCCTGGCCTCTGGCAGGACTGGAGTCTGACTGCAGGGAGAGACCGAAGCCCAGCTACGGGAGGTGGCTGCGTGAAGCAGTCTTCCAGAGCCCCACCTGGGACCACCTGCCCTCTGCCAAGAGTCCCGTTTCTGGAGGCGATCGGGGTGTTGAGTGGGGACAATGTGTGGGAGGACACTGCCACTGACCGTGGTGATGACATCAGGCAAATTCCTTAGCCTCTTGGAGTCCCATTTATAAAACAGGGACAATGGCGCACACCCACACACACTCATAGGGCCACCACCGCCACCAGTTTCCAGAGCAAAGACTTTTTTTTTGCTTGGAAAGTTCTTTGCTATGTCAATGTGTCCTGTGAGTCACCAAGAGGTGCTAGGATAGGAGACAGTCCCCAAATCTAATTATCTCAGAGCCCTTTCTGGAGAGAGGAGTTTCTCTTGGAGGTAATGATCAATTCAGTTGTCCTTGACCCTGGCAGGGCTCAGGGAGCAATGCTGCAGCATTGAATGGAGGCCCAGGCTTCTGCACCCCAGGGACCCTTAGTCTCTGAGGCCTTCTGGGTCCCTCTGTGGCCATGAGGGCCGGGCAAGCGCCATGTGCACCCTGGTCCTGAGTCCTGTAGCCCTGCCAGCCTGGCGCAGCCCGGGTCCCCCTCACAGGTCTGGTGTGCAGCTGGCCGGAGGCCCAGAATCTGTCAGCAGCTTCATTGACATGCTGCCCCAGCTCTGCCCTAGTTCAGGATTTCTGAGCCTGAAGGCACATGCCCTGGCCTTTTCCTGCTTTCTCTCTCACCCTGGGGACAAGTCTCTGTCTCTGGGGGCCCAGAGATGATGGTGGGCTTGTCCCCTGGGGGCTCGCCTCTCAGTGCTGGTTGGTTGAGGTGGGGAGAAGCCCCAAGGCACCAAGGCCTGAGGGGCGGGAGCCAGGCAGGCCCAGCCTGATGGAGGGGCCGGTTCTGAAACGCATTGCCTTAAAGGGGCTACTTTTTGTGGTTTGTCTCTTCTGGTGAGGGTGCTTTTTAAAAATTTGCACACAAGTGTACAACGTGTAAGTGGTGGCCTGTTTCGGGTACTGCCTTCTGGCAATTTGTGGGGTTCAGCCATAGGACTCTGGCCCAGCCCGACCCCAAAGTGAGGAGAGGAGGTAGCTTCTCTTCAGACTCTAAGCCAGCCCAGTGCCCCTTGCCAAGCCCAGGAGGGGACAACAGAGCAGATGATGTTGTGGAACATCCTTCGGCTTCCCCAGGCATTTCCTGAGCCCAGAACCCCTGTCACACCCCCCAGTCAGTGATGTGTCTGCGAGAATAACCAGGTGAGGGCCAGCAACCATGCTTCTCCTTGTGTTTGAGACACTCCATGAGACTCTCTTTCCTGAAATACTCAACTGACGCAAGTAGCACAGCCAACATGAAATTCAGGGGGAAGTGCAGGTCTATGGCCACCCATTAGAGGCCCCTGCACTAGAAGTAAGCGTGTTGGGCTTGGGGTCTGGCCCTGGCTCTGCTGCTCTTTTGTGACCTCTTCCCTGGGCCTCCGTGGCTCCTGCAGGGACCAGGATCTTGTGCTTCCCAGATGGAACGGGAGGAAAGTTGACTGTGGGGAGTCTGTGGCTGGCACCTAGCTGGTGGCCTGGGGGCTTCCCACTTGAATGGGGTGGGTGTGGTGGCTGCTGTGGGTTTCGGGCCCAGATCCTTCCCCCACGACCCCCGGGACTGTGAGACTTGACTGCTAAGGCTCGATGCTGCCAGCTTCTCTGGAGAACATCAGCCCCCAGCCCCGGCCTGTAGCCAGTGACTAACCCAGGGTGCTACAGGCCAGGCTAATGCCGTGGTGCACATCCACTCCAGAGCTCTCGTGGGATTTGGGGATCCAGCAGGAGCTAGAGGCCACATCCTTGCTTCGGTTCCACCTCCTCCACCCCCATCCTACTTCCCTCACTCCCTGCTCCTGAGAACACTCCCCATTAACCCTGTCCACAGGGGTCCCCATTTCAGGCTCTGCTTCCAGGAACCTAACTAGAGACGCAGGCCTGGCCTACAACAACTCTGACGGCTCCGGGTGCCAGGGGTGTGTGGCTGTGGGGTGGAGATGAAGCAGGTCAGACAGAGCCATCCTTGGCGGCAGGAGCCCAGAGCCAAGCGTGGGAAGCTCAGGAGCCGGAGCTGGGGGATCTAGCCTGGGCAGGGAGGCAGGCCACGGCCGGGGCTGCTCAGCCTGCCTTCTCTCTCCCCTCGGCCCCTGCCCTGAGCCACCTATTGCTAGTCTTGTCTTACAGACGTGGCAACCGAGACCAGCTAGTCACCTCTTCTCAAGGCTTTATTCTCCAGGGAAGCTGGGGCCCCTGCCAGCTCCGGAGCCTGGGTCCAGCTTACTGTCCCCTGCAGATGCCTGGTCTCTGCCCTGGGGGTTGGCACAGGCCGGACCCTTGGCAGTAAAGAACTTGGGAGAAATCGAGGACTGGGTCTCCCCCTGGCGTGGAGAAAGGGCTTGACTGTGTTGGAATGGCCGGAACAGCTGGCCTGACCCATGCAGCTGGCAGCTGAATTGTGAAGCTGGGGAAGCGGGCTTCCTGCAACCTTCCTTCCCCTTTCCTGCTGGGAGGAAGGGGTCTCATAACGTCCCTCCCTTGTGCCCACTGCCCCCTCCTCCGGGTGGATGGGCAGCTGGGGCAGCATTGAGCACAGAGGCCAGGGGACAGTAGGGGCATTTCAGGCACCGCCGGTGGCCGAGCTGGGGACTTCCTGGGGGTTGTCACGTCACATCAGGTAAACCCTGCTTGATGTCACAGAGGACGCTTGGGCCATTCTCCCCTCCCCGCACCCCTGCACACACTACCGCCTCCCACAACGAGGAGACACCCCCTGAGCATTTGGGGAAGGGAAATCTGGAAGAGGTTCAGAGGGAAGCGGCGCCCAGCTGAAGGGCTGAGGAGGAAGAGGAAGGGCCGCTGCTGTGCTCAGCCAGTGAGGTTCCCATGTAGGGCAGGGCCCCATCGGCCCCCCGGGCCAGCTGCAGCTGGTCACTTAACGTGCCGCGCCAGCACCGCAGACGCACGGCCCGACGGCTGCTCTGAGAAGCCCGAGCTCAGCTGGCGGAAGGAGGGTGGTGGCCCCGCGGCCCGGCCGCCTGGCCCTGAGAGCTGTGGCCATTGTGCTTCCAGCGTGTTTACCCCAAACCTTCCTTCCTCTCACTGCCAGGAGTCCGGAAAGCCGTGGCTCTCTGGGCTCCGGGAGGGGGTGGGGTGTGTTTGAACCGGGAGTGCCCTCTAGGTTTGTGAAAGCCTCAGAAGCGTGGGCACATGCGGTCAGTGGGAGGGGGACCCGTGCAAGTCTCCTGGGGACAGCTTAGAGGTGTGGGTCACCGACCTTGAAGATGTACCTGCTTCTGACTCAGCGACCAACTTCTGGGAACCGATCCTATGGAAAGAATGGGAAGTTCACACATGGCATGTGTATAAGAATGCTTATCCCAGCCTTGCTTAGAACTGATGCCAGCCAATGGGGGATGGTACATTCACGCCATGGAGAACCTGGCAGCTATTTACACAGCGACGGAATGATCAGTAAGGCCGCCGTGAACATTCTGGTACATGTCTTTTGGCAGACATAAGCATGCCTTTCTCTTGGATATACACCCGAGATGGGGTGCTGGGTCAAAGGCTGTGGGCATGTACAACCTGAGTTGATGTTGCTAAACAGGGGAGGTTCTAGCATGTTCCACCACCAGTTCCTACTTGTCCTGCTTGCCATCTTCACCAACACTTAGTGTAGTCAGCTGGTTTCATTTTGTTTTTTCTAATGAATATGGGAAGGTGTTGCTTTGGGGTCTTAAAAATATATGTTTTATTTGTAAATAAAAACAAATAAATATTTATAAAAAATAAATAAAAATTTATAAATAAATAAATACAAATATATTTTTTATTTGACAGAGAGAGAAAACAAGCAGGGACAGAAGTAGGCAGAGGGAGAGGGAGAAGCAGGCTGCCAGCTGAGCAGGGAGCCTGGGTGGGACTGGATCCCAGGACCCCAGAATCATGACCTAAGCTGAAGGCAGACACTCAACTGACTGAGCCACCCAGGCACCCTGCATTGAGGTTTTTTGTTTTAAAGATTTTATTTATTTATTCATGAGAGACACAGAGAGAGAGGCAGAGACACAGGCAGAGGGAGCAGCAGGCTCTACGCAGGGAGCCAGACGTGGGACTCGATCCCAGGACTCAGGATCATACCCTGAGCCAAAGGCCGATGCTCAACCACTGAGCCACCCAGGCATCCCTGCATTGAGGTTTTATTTTTATTTTTATTTTTATTTAATTTATGATAGTCACAGAGAGAGAGAGAGAGGCAGAGACATAGGCAAAGGGAGAAGCAGGCTCCATGCACCGGGAGCCCGATGTGGGATTCGATCCGGGGTCTCCAGGATCGCGCCCTGGGCCAAAGGCAGGCGCCACCCAGGGATCCCTGCATTGAGGTTTTAATCTGCATTTCTAAATATATGTTAAAAGAAAAATGGATTACAATTGTGGTATATTTATAAGGTAGAAATAGATACAACAATTAAAAAGAATGAACTACAACTACATGGATGAACCTCAAAAAAAACCCATTATGTTGAGTGAAAGAAGCCAAGTATAAAAGAGTACATATGAGGCACTTGAGTGGCTCAGTGGTTGAACATCTGCCTTTGGCTTGGGTCATGATCCTGGGGTCCTGGGATCGAGTGCTGCATCAGGCTCCCCGTGGGGAGCCTTCTTCTCCCCCTGTTTGTGTCTCTATGTCTCTCATGAATAAATAAATAAAATCTTTAAAACAAACAAACAAAAATCAAAAGAGTACATGCTGTATGATTCCATTTAGATGAAAGCCCAAAACAGGCAAAATGAATGTAAGGTGATAGTCATCAGAATAGTTGCCTATGGGAACACCTGGGTGGTTCAATGGTTGAGCTTCTGCCTTTGGCTCAGGGCGTGATCCTCGGGTCTGGGGATCAAGTCCCACACCAGGCTCCCTGCAAGGAGCCTGCTTCTCCCTCTGTCTATGTCTCTGCCTCTCTCTGTGTCTATCATAAATAAATAAATAAACAGATAAATAAACAAACAAACAAACAAATAAAATCTTTAAAAAAAATCTGATACCTTAAAAAAAAAAAAAAAAGAATAGTTGCCTGTGGTGGAAGTAGTGGTAGGTATTGCTAGGATGGAGATGAGGAAACATTCCAGGGTGCTAGAAATATTCAATACCATGACCTAGGTAGTAGTTAAATACATGTATACATATGTAAAATTTTATCGAGCTTAATATCTTTGCATTTTGTTGTGTCTCAAATATATTGAAAATTAAAACAAAATATTTACCCCCCCCAAAAAAAAATAAAAAAGAAAGAAAGAAGATAACAGATCTATACCATCCTGGAATCACATTCAATATATATTAAATGTAAAAAACAGGCTGCAAAAACTCTGTGGACCTTTAGGGCTTCCCTCCTACACTTTTCCTCAGAGAAAGTCTAGTGAATCTCATTTTAAGCTAACATAAAATGTGGGGGTTATACAGAATAATAGTCTTTGAAACGGATTCAAAGTACATAGGAACCATTGTACAGAGATAAGAAATAACTCAATTGTACATTGATGAAGAAACCGAATGTTATAGCTTTCAGCACCATATTTTGCAGGACTGAAGAAACATGCTGTGTCCAGGGGGGCCATGATAAGGAAGGAAAATCTGTAAGTTATATAAAAATGGAAACCGGGATCCCTGGGTGGCGCAGCGGTTTGGCGCCTGCCTTTGGCCCAGGGCGCGATCCTGGAGACCCGGGATCGAATCCCACATCGGGCTCCTGGTGCATGGAGCCTGCTTCTCCCTCTGCCTGTGTCTCTGCCTCTCTCTCTCTCTCTCTCTGTCTCTCTCTCTCTCTCTCTCTGTGACTATCATAAATAAATAAAAAAAATAAAAATAAAAAAAAAAATAAATAAAATAAAATAAAATAAAAAAAATGGAAACCGTTAAAGAAGTTTGGGATATTTCTCTCCCTCCCTCCTTTCTTCCTTCCTCTGTCCCTCCCCTCCCCTCCTCCTTCCCATCCCTCCCCTCCCCTCCCCCTCCTTCCCTCCTCCCTCCTCTCCCCTGCACCCTTCCTTCCTTCCTTCCTTCCTTCCTTCCTTCCTTCCTTCCTTCCTTCCTTCTTTCCCCCTCCTCTTTCTCCTCTTCCTCATCCTCCAGGCAGCTTTAGCTGGGAAACTTGTTTCTTGCTCTCTTTTCTGTGAATGATATTCTTGGCAGGAAGAAGGATATAATTTAAACTCAGGTCAGGGTCCTGGTCCTGATGCTGCCACTTCTTGGAAGGGTGACCTTGGGACAATCACGTCCTCTCTGAGCCATAGACTCATCAATTGCAAAATTGGCATGACAATGCCTGCCATGCTAGATTGCTGGCAGCATCAATGAAGTAAATAATTGGAAATATGTTAGTAAATTGCCAAAGAACCATGACCCCTCTAAAACATGACTGCCCTTGCTGTGGTGGAGACACAGAACAGACTTTCATGTCAGGTGACCATGGGTTCGAGTCCCCAAACCACATTTACAGTAGGGCCCCAGGCATGGGGTCTAACCTTTCTGAGCCCTGGTGAATTTGTCTTTAAAACAGTGATGGAGGAAAAAAAATAAAATAAAACAGTGTTGGAGGGGCACCTGGGTGGCTCAGTTGGTTAGGCATCTGCCTTTGGCTCAGGTCATGATCTCAAGGTCCTGGGCTCGAGCCCCATGTTCAGCAGGGAGTCTGCTTCTCCTTCTCCCTCTGCACACTGCACCCCCCACCTCCAACCCTGCTCGTGTGTGTGCTCTCTCTGTCTCTCTCAAATTAATAAATAAAATCTTTTAAAAAAACCAACAATGATGGAGACGGTGTCTGACATAAACTTGCTGTGAAGATAAAAGCAGATTATGTTTATAAACTAAGTAGTGTTGTAAGTGCTTGGATAGAGGAAATGCTCAGAAACAAAGCAACAGCAAATAGAAACCCACAGACTACTCCTAGATGCTTCTTATGCTGTTATTGTTCCTCACAGGACACCACTGAGTCCCTCGGGGGGGAAAACTGGGAGTAGGTCCTGAGGACAGGAGCTCATCTCTCCCCTTTGTGGTGAGAATAGTGGTGCCTATTCTTGCCGCCCTGCCTGTCCCTACATGGTCCTGGATCTGTGAGAAGTCCACTGAGTCACCAAGCCTCATCCTGGTAAGGCTGGGTCCTGAGAAAGAAGATAGTGCCTATCAAGTTTTCATTAAGGTCAAGGCTCCTATAGGGCCAGGAATGCCTGGAGAGTCTCTGGAACCCAAGTGCAGAGTCGGAACCAGTTTTCAGGGCTCTGGGGGGACTGGTCAAGGAGAGGGGCTCTGGAGTGGGCCCACCATCCCTGATTTGCTCAAGGGGAGCACAACAAGGAGTGGTGAGTGGTGAGATGGGGAGGACCCCAGGCAGAAAGCATCTCCAGCCAGGCCCCATTGCGGAAGTCCATTTAAGCCACCTACCAAGCACCCAGCACTCTGGTATTTAGGGTAGAGGACTGGACAAAATGACAGTCTTCACTTAGGGAAAATCTCAGCCTCGGATGAGGACCGGCAGAGAGACGTGCACTAATAGGTGTAAGGACAACAATACGACTGCCAGCATTAGCATGTCAGATGTACCCTAGAGCCCTTTCCACATGCTCTTTGAATCACAAGCCTCGGAGCCTAGTTCTCAGACAGGGGCATGTCTGCTGGAAGCGTGGATGGAATGGCTCAGCCGGGCTGGGCTGTGTGGGCGGGGAGGGGAGGCTTGCCACAGGGAGAAGCCTCTTAGCCACTGGAAGGAGGGCCTCCCTTCGAAGCCCCACTGTCTCCCCACTGCCTCCCCAGGCTGCCCGTCCTCCCTTCTCTCTGGGAAATCTTCAAGAGGCTGTCTGTGCCAGGCTACACGATTCCCAGACTCAACAGTCAGAGGGTTCCTCTCCCTAAGTTCCCATCCCCCAAGGCCCCCCCACCCTGTCTCACCCTACCCCACCCCTTATCACATATTTTCAAAGCCAAAAGAACCTTGGAGCTGCCCTTTGCGCACAGACCAGAAAGCTGAACATTACAAAGGACTGGTCCAAGGTCCCCCAGCTGGTCCTGGCTGAACCTGGAGACCCAGGCTTCCTGGGTTCCCAACCCCACGTTTTCCCCACCACACGCCTCCTGGGGCTCCCGTGGGGCTGACTGGGCTGAGCTCCGGGCTGTGGGGTCTGGGGTCCAGAAAAAAACCAGGACAGTCTCTCCAGTCCCCAGGTTGAGCCAGGGCAGAAGCAACAGGACCTGAGGCTTTTCCCACCAGTGAAGGCACCGTTTTGGTTGCTCTCTTTTCTTCCTTCATCGTCTGCAATCACGTCAGCGTCTCCATCGCTGCAATCACGTCAGCGTCTCCCAGCGTTGGATTTGCCCAAACCCTTGGTGGACACGGCCGGGCCAGGATGCCATTGTGTGGCTTGCGATTGGGTGGGAGGCCTGCACGTGTGTGTGATGAGTGTGTGGTGGCACATCCGTCGGTGTCGGCATCTGTCTGTCTGGGTGTGATGTGACTCAAATGCTGAGGCTCACATGCCCGCCCTCTCCCTCCCCATCTCCCAGCAGCTGTATCCCGCCCCCAGGGAAAGAATGTCCCTGGCAGCCACCATGCCCACCCCAGGCTGGAAGCAGCAGCACAGGTGGGGACACTGTGTCCAACTGGCCCCGTGACAAGGCCGCCCAGGAGGAGCCTCCCCTCCAGGGTCCCCCATTAGTGCTGCCTGCAGCAGCTGTCGCCCTGAGAGACAGGCATGCCCTGAGAGGAAGTGCCTGCAGGCCAGGGAAGCAGTCCACGGGAGCCCTGCTGTGTCTTCCCTCAGGCTCCATCCAGGGGAGTGGGGCTGGCCAGGAACCTCTGGAGGCCAGGGCTCTGTCACTCATGCATCCCTGTGTCCCCTCAACAGACACGTCCTCAGCACCCACCATATGCCTGGAGCTGGGGCCCTGCCAAGGAGCTTCAGTGCTGGCGAGTGGAAGTTTCCACACTAAGCCTGTGTTGTCTGGGAGGAGGGATTTGTCGGGAGAAGAGTACCGTGGGTACGAGAAGTCCAAAGTCCACTGCACCCAGACACCTTCCACTCTCGGACAACAGTAAGCAGGGCCATCACACAGGGCTGTGAGAAAAGCCCAGAAACACAGTTTTGCTGATTTATTTATTTATTTACTTACTTATTTAAAGGATTACTTGTTTTTTTTATTCATGAGAGACAGAGAGAGAGAGGCAGAGACATAGGCAGAGGGAGAAGAAGGGTCCCTGTGGGGGAGCCTGATATGGGACTCGATCCCAGGAGCTCAGATCACCACCTGAGCCAAAGGCAGATGCTCAACCACTAAGCCATTCAGGTGCCCCTCTCCCAGGATTTGTGACAAATCTTGTGTGTATTCCCCCAGGGCAAACATCTAGACAGAAGACAGGCGTCTCCAAGCATCCACCACTTGTCCTCATATAGACAAAGCATGGCCACAGTTTCCATGGAAGAAGAGAGAGGGTAAACAACCCCAGATCTGAGTTCTTGGTCCATTTGTTTTTCTGGCATTTTGATGAATTTGCACCCGGCTGCATTTATGTATACCCAACAAGAAGAATAGTTTCGTTGTTGTCGTTACTTTGTTTGTTTTTTGCCAAAAAAAAAAAAAAAAAAAAAAAAACCAAACCAACCACCAAAAAACTCATAAATATTGCCAAGAAAGAAAAGAACAAACCAAGAGAAGTTGATGAGTTATATAATTAGGTTTAAACAGAAACCAAAATCTTAAGAACTTTAGTCAGAAAATAGAATATGTTTGTCAAACGTGTGTATGTTAATGTTCGTGTGTCTGTGGATGCGGTATATGCGTGTAGTGTGTGTTGATGCACAAGGTGTGAGTGTTCGTGTGCGTGATATAAATGTGGCACGAATATGGGTGTATTTGGTGTGTGTGTGTGTGTGTGTGTGTGTGCCCCAGGTATGTCTGTAGAGCGTCGAAGTGTACGTTTGTGCTCTGTGTCAGTGGTATGTGGGGAGTTATGCAGTGTGCATAAATATAGTAAAAATCAGAATGCATGTGTATGTGTGTAGGGTATGCGCACGTCGTATATGTGTGTGTACCCATGATGTGTGCATTCCGGGTAAGCACGTGGCATTCTTGTTCTGTGACGCACTGGCCTTGAGCAGGGCCTGGTGATGACGTGAAGCAACATCAGAGTTTGAAATAGCTCCCTGTGGAGCCACAGCAAAAACTGTAGGCCAAGAGCCTTGAGTCTTTTTTTGGTGCTTGCTCTTCCGAGAGGAAATCAGGAATTTCTGGGGCTTGTTTTACCTTCTCTGAAATCCAGACAAGCAGAAAAGTGACTGGAGTCTCGGGGAAACCCAGCTGCCAGCTCATGAGGGCGGGATTAAAAAGCTTACAATTTGCAGTTTCCAAGAAAAATTGCTCACCAAACTTTTCAGACTTTTTTTCCCCTTTAGAAAGATGGGAAAAGGTTCCCATTCGCCTTTTACTGGGAAATCGAGCAATTTCCATGATGGATTCAGGACGCTCTTTTTTCCTCCTTTTAAAAAAAAGTTAATCCTGTGGTAGCAAAGGGAGGGTTGACAGACGTCCAGAGCTTTCTGCACAACAGTTGATAGGGTTGCGTCTCCCAGCACATTGGAGGCCACATAATGCAGCAAATCAATTTATTTTACCTGCTTTCAGGCAAACTGTCCAGAGTATTTCATTCCCCGCCAGGCCAGCAAGCAGAATGGAGAGTGAAGACCTCTTTGCCCTGGGCCCTTGCAAAAATCATGGCACCTCCTTATCAGGAAGGGTTATGGAAAAAAAAGAAAAAAAGAAAAAAGGAAGGGTTATGGATCGTGGCTCTTCCTGCTACACGGGACTGAGGTGTGAGCCCTGAAGCAATGGTCATGACTGTTTTTGCAGAGTGGAAGGGACAGTCCCAAGGGGCAAGGCTGTTGTTGGCACGGGGCCTGCTACCTAGTAGGTGTCCTGTAAATAGTGCTGAATGAATGAGTGGCCCGGGAGGTGACCATCCAAGAGAAACAGTCCGATTTCCCCCCACCGCCAAGCAGGGCTTCCAGGGCAGGGCTGGGGGCAATGGGTCGGCCTGTCCAGCTGTTGGATTTCCCCCTCCTCTTTTCCGGTCCCTCTCCCAGCATCTCCGCTGGTTCCCACGCCCTGGCCCAGGGGCTTCTGCTGTCTTGTTGGGCTGTTATCAGGGCCTGGCCTCTGCCCACCTAGACCTTTCATTGGACCAGGAAAAGGCCAAGGACAAGGCAGAGCAGGGAGGGGCAGCTTCAAGAGATTGATGTGGAAAAGAATCACAGTTAGAATGGGCTGATCTGGTGTAGCCTCAGGTGAGAAGTGAAAGTTTAGGGAGGGATAGGACATTCCCAAGGTTACACGGGTGGTGGTGGAATAATAATGATCATCAGGGGCCCCCCGGGTGGCTCAGTGGTTCAGCATCTGCCTTTGGCTCAGCTCATGATCCCGGGGTCCTGGGATCGAGTCCCACATCAGGCTCCCCGGGGAAGCCTGCTTCTCCCTCTGCTTGTGTCTCTGCCTCTCTGTCTCTCTGTGTCTATCATGAATAAATAAATAAAATCCTTAAAAAAATTATGGTAACAGTAGTATCTACTGTATGAGATTGCAAGTAGACTTCCCCCCAACATCTTGCACTGCTGAGATCCTTCCACTTCCTGTAGCTAGTTTGCTTTGGGCACCCACGGAGAAGGAGACCGAGAGCATAGGCGTGGCCCCTCGGGTTACCAAGGAGACCCAGTGGGGCAACAGCTTCAGGACTCCAGGTGGGAAGTCTGGTCTTGCCTACAAAGCACTGGTTGCCTGAGGGAATAGGCTAGAATTCTTGGATTTTGAGCTTTAAAAGCCAGACCGTAAGACTTCCGAAATAAGGAATTATTGTTGAAATTTACAACTCAATACAGGTGACAGAGCTGGAAAAGGAGACCTGAGAATGTACCAAGAATGCAGCACAAAGATGGAAATAAATGGAAAACAGGGAGGAGGGAGAAGTACAGATGATAGAATGAGAAAGTCCAACCCATGCCAAGTAGAATCCCAGGAAGAGCGACCGGAAAGAATGAGGGGCAATATTCAGAGAGACAATGGCTAAGAAATCTCCAGAACTGAAGACAGAAATGAGGGCAGCCCGGGTGGCTCAGCGGTTTAGCGCCGCCTTCGGCCCAGGGCCTGATCCTGGAGACCCTGGACTGGGTCCCACATCGGGCTCCCTGCATGAAGCCTGCTTCTCCCTCTGCCTGTGTCTCTGCCTCTGTGTGTGTGTGTGTGTGTGTGTGTGTGTCTATGAATAAATAAATAAAATCTAAAAAAAAAAAAAAAGAAGAAGAAAACAGAAATGAGTTTCCATGTATAGCAGAATCCCGCCAGGCTCTGTGGCAATTACAGATCTCGAAGAGAAACCTTCCTGAGCCCCTTCCTGAGCCCCAGGCCTTCTCTTCTGCCCTAACCACAGGGACGCTGCCTCTGCACTGGTACTGCTTCCACTCGCCATTCTTTGATGGGCAAGGTTTACCTCTTCCGCGAAACTGGGAGCTTTCTGAGGGTAGGAGACTCTCTCCCAGCCCCAGGACTGGGGAAGGATGGCAGGATACCTGGTCAGAGATCTAGGTAGAGTCCTGGGCCCAGAGCTCAACTCATTCTGTCTCAGTTTCTTCACCTGTAAAATGGAATTAGAAATACCTGGACAGAGCATCCTGAGATTCACACCTGGGATGACTTCCTCCTACTCTGTGTTCCTGGTCTGTTTGATCTATAGCCATTTGATGTCACTATTTTTATTTCTAGATTCTGCTCCCTACCCCACCAATTCCACCTCTTCTTTTCTTTTTCTTCATATGTTCATGAAGAACCACAGAGCGTTGTCTCTCAAATTTAGTCTTAGCAGTAGAGGTCATTCGTCAAATAAAAATATATTGTCAGAAACCCAATGCCAGCAGAATAAAGGAACTACTGCTTAAATTGGGGTGGGTGGGGTGGGATGGAGACCCAGAGTCCAGCTGACTCATTTCCCCCTTTCCCTCATACAACCCCTGTGGCACCATGGCTGGAACAGCTAGAAAACAACTCACTGGGGCTCCTGGGTGTGGGCATGATCCTTTGGCTCAGGGCGTGATCCTGGGGTCCCAGGATTGAGTCCCACATCAGGTTCCCCGCAGGGAGCCTGCTTCTCCCTCTGCCTGTGTCTCTGCCTCTCTCTGTGTGTCTCTCATGAATAAATAGATAAAAATCTTTAACAAAAAAGAAAAGAAAAGAAAAGAAAAGAAAAGCACTCATCAAAAGCTTTGATGTAGCATTCCCCAAAATGTGTTTCTGGGAAGGCTCCTTCATGGAAAAGGGGTTCTATGGTTGAATACATTTAAGAAACACTGGATTAACCAAAGTGAATTGAGTCTCTGCAGGATTTCTTTGATAATTTAATATTCATGTTGTGTGCTGGGAGTCTTAAAGAGGGTAGCTGATGTGCTGAGTTCTGCAAACCTACCTGTTTTATCAAGAATTACCCTTGTGGGCTGGTGCTGTGCAGAACACACTAGGAAAATGCTATACTGGAGAATAATAATAATAATAATTTTTTTTTCCTATGTCTCCCCCTCAAGATCTGTGAGGCTGGACACTGAAATAAAAGGCGAGACAATTATCACTCTGGACTGAATATGAGCTTTAGGCTTTCATGACCCCCACATTTGAAAAGGTCTGTGGGAAGCCCAGCGATTTGCACGCTTTCTTTCTTCTCATCTCTGTTTTGCAGCCATAAACACAGCCTGGCTAGATCCAGACACCGGGAACCCCAGTTCTACGGTCAGTTCCTCTGACAGCTCAGGCAGGGGGGCCTACTTTTGTCTCAGGGCTAAGCCGGCCCTTGAGCCCCAGGCAGGAGGCCCCAGAGCTCCGGCTTGGCCCGTGAGAGCTGTGGGAAACCTGGTTCCCACTTGCCCACCCTCTTCCTGGCAGCCCAAGTGGCTGTCCAGGCTTCTCTTTCCTCTTCTTACTGGCAGGAAGAATTTCTGGAAGTGCGGCTGGGCCAGTGACAATGAGGCAGGATGCCCGTCACCCTTACGGGACCGGCCAGCTGTGCAGGCAGGGCCCTGCCCCGCTCCCAGGCGGGGGGTCACAGAGGTAGTCCTCCCTGCCTGCCCGGCCCCAGCTGGGGCTCCAGGGACAGGACAGTCCCCTGCATGGGGCTGGAGATCAGGGGCGGACACACAGGAGCGTCTCTCCAGAGGCCAAATCCCCTGGCCTGTCGGGTCTCTGGCCCACAGCTCTGCCCTCTTCCTTTCGCACCTGGCACAGTCAGCAAGGGGAGGGGCGCCCTCCAGGTGCTGTGAGGCCGCAGTGACCGGAGCAGACCTGTCTCCGGGGCCTAGAGTGGGGTCAGGCCGTCCAACACGCAACTTGAGAATATCGATAAAATGTTTTCCGGCTTTGACGGGCCAGGAGGGACTGCAGAGGCATTTAGTCCAGGCTGGGGATTTTTTTTTTTTTTTTAAGATTTATTTATTTATTCATTCAGAGAGAGCGAGAGAGAGGCAGAGACACAGGCAGAAGGAGAAGCAGGCTCCATGCAGGGAGCCCGATGTGGGACTCGATCCCGGGTCTCCAGGATCACACCCCGAGCTGCAGGCGGCGCTAAACCCCTGCGCCACCGGGGCTACCCCAGGCTGGGGATTACGGACTACACTCCCTCCCTCCTCCCCCCAGGAAATACCAGGTATCATTAAGCCGCTTGCCCGGCTTCAGAGCTGTGGGTGCTCGAGGAGCTGAGACCCATCCTTGCTTTCCAGGACTTTTCTCTGTGTTTCTGGTCTCCCTCCTTCCCTGTTTGCCCGGCTGGCACCGCCTCCACCTTCCTGTCTCCCTGCCTTGCCCTGTAGACCTGCTATCCCCAGGGAAGGTGACTGAATGCTGGCAACTGGGCCGCCCCCCCCACCAGGGCGCCCTGGCTTGGCCTCCTGCCCCCAGGGCCGGGCCGGGTGCTCAGGACAGCTGCCCCCACTGCCCACCCCCCAGGGCAGCTAGTGCACTTTGTTTCTCTCCTTCGTGCCTCTGTTACCATGGCCACAGCCACATCACTCAGCCATCCTTCCTTGGGGGAAGTTGGGCAGGAATTTTTGTACTTTAAAAAGTTGTTATTGTCTGAGGGGAAGCGGCCAAAAAAAGAGACGTGTTATCTGTGGACTGGACTTGGCTTTCCCTCATAAACGAATGGGCTTTCCAAAGAAAGTATTCAAGGGGGGTCCGGAGGAGGCAGGAAGGGCCTGGGATGTCTGTCCTTCCCTTAGACCCGGGGCGCCCTGATGCCAAAGCCACGTGCCTCGGCTGGGACTCCTCGAGGGCGGGAGCCCTGCCACCACCGTCTGACTGGAGCGTGATGGTGCAGAGACCCTGCCCCAGCCGCTAGGTCTGAGCAGGCCCTAGGAGCCCAGGGTAGGTTCAGGATGTTAAGGGACCCGTGTTCCTCGGGGCTCGCCTGCAACCCCTTGAGGCCCTTATTCTCCTACTCCCCCCAGACCCCACATACAGACAGGCTTCCTGCCACTGCCCCCCACCCCATCCCCGCTTTGCTCAAGCCATTCCCTGAGCCTGGAGCACCCTTTCCACCTCACCACTTATCAGGTTTCACCATCCTTCCTGGCCCCACCGCCTCTTCCCTGCCCCGTGGTCCCTCCACAGCCATGTGCCTCCTGTCCCTTCATGGGAACTGGCACCTCCATGCTCAGCCCCACACAAACACAGCAGCTGGGGAGGAGAGCCGGGGCGGCAGGATGATGGATGAGGCTGCAGTGGCTCCCTTCCCTGCTGTGGCTGTGGTTGGGAGATCTCCCCTCGAAGAAGTCTGATATTTTCCAGGAATTTCCTGAGGGGAGGGGACCAAGCATTCCGGAATGAGAGCCAGCTGTGGAGTTGAGGCCTGGGGGTGAGGAGCAGGGCTCTGGGCTTCCTGGCTGAGTCAGCACCATCCCCAGGTAATTTATGGGCTGAGTCAGGGCTGGGGGCCCGGGAGGTGGGGAGGGCACGGGGGAGTGGGGAAGGATGGGGAAGGTGCCTCTAGGCAGTCTGTCAAGGGGAGGGCAGCCTGACTGGCAGGAAGGCAGTCTGGCTGATTCGCCACAGACCCCCTTCTCCCCACCAGCTTCGCTCCCTTGCCTGGAGTCTGCAAAAGCAGGGAGCCAGAGGGAGGAGCCGGAAGATGGATACGAGGCAGCAGAAGGGGAGAAGCCTCTGGCAGGCCCTGGGGGCTCAGGAAGACAGGGGAGGCCAGCGAGCAGGCTTGGGCAGGCCTCAAGGGCTGAGTGGGGTGAGGAGAGCTCCCAGCTCCAGCTCCTCCTCCCTCCTGGCCCCGCCCCCTTTCTCAGCTGAAAAAGTACATCTGGCTTCCATTCCCTTCTGCCGTTGCCCTGCTGGGTGACATGGGCTTGGTGCCTCCTCCTTTCTGAGGCCCAAATGCTCACTTGGACAAGATGGCCTGGCTGCTCCAAGCCCCGACGTGGGGCTGCTCAGTCCATTCCAATGGCGGTAGCCTGCAAAGCAAGACCAAGCAAAAACCGGTCTGGGGGTGCTGCCACCTAAGGCTCACTGTAGACCTTGATCTTGAGTGGAGATGTGATAGGAGAGTGACAGGGAGAAGCTGCACCTGGTTACTGTCACCTCCGGGATGGAGGAGCCTGGAGAGGCAGTCCGGCATGTGTCATCACACACATACACCTCACACACCCTAGATCCCCAGGAAAAACCCTTTTCTGTCCATCTCACCCAGCACAGAGCCTGGAGTCGAATAGGAAGACAGGTTCTGGGGATCCCTGGGTGGCTCAGTGGTTTGGCGCCTGCCTTTGGCCCAGGGCGCGATCCTGGAGTCCTGATCGGGTCTCGCGTCGGGCTCCTGGCGTGGAGCCTGCTTCTCCCTCTGCCTGTGTCTCTGCCTCTCTCTCTCTCTGTCTATCATGAATAAATAAATAAAATCTTTAGGAAAAAAAAAAAAAGGAAGACAGGTCCTGATACAAGCTCCGAGGAGGAGCCCTCTCCTGCTGACAACTCGAGGCAGAGGTGTCTCCCCAGGAGAGGATCCAGCTCCATGCGCATCTGCTATATCATCACACACCTGAGGCAGCAGAAACATCCTCCAGCAGGTTCCAAGCAGGGCAGGGTACCGTGAAGTTGGGCTTCACTGGCCCTGGTCTCAGCCTCTCACAGGGGCCCCCAGATTTTTGAGTGTCTTGACCTGGCTCACTGCCCCAAGTCCCCGTGCTGAAGAGGAGCCCCTATGAGGATGGTAGATTTTGAAACCCCAAATTAAGACAGGAGATCTGAAGAACTTGCAGGGATTTGTGACACCATGTAAAAGATACACAAAAAGAATCTCATTTTGCATGCTTTTCTGGGTAAGAATAGTCGTAATGAAATCAAATTTGGACAGAAGGCTACTGGGCACACATGAGGGTCAGTGACACAGCTTGACCCTGGACCAGCCCCGCCCCTGTCATCACCAGGTCCTGTCAGGCCCCTGTGGTGAGAGGTGGTTGGGTTCTGGAAGGAGTTGGAATCCAGCCGACAGGATTCTCTGACAGATGGGATGTGAGGCCTAAGAGAAAAGATTCAGGGACAACTCCAAGATTTTGATCTGAGCAATAGAAGGAATGGAATTACCACAGACTGAGACAGAGAATGAATTTTGTTGTACATTCAACAAATTGCTTTTATTATGAAAGTCCAGAAACTGGGAATGGCTAGAACTGAGCAGGGCATCTGTGGGGTCCCTGCCCACAGGGACCTCTGGGTCATTACGCCACCCACCACAGTCCCAGGGGCTCCCAAGAGGCTCCAGTGCAGAAACAGGGAGGCTTACCTTCCTGCCTCCACTATGGGGTAGAGACAGCTGTGGGAAAGGATCTGACCCTCCTGAGCACCCCTGGGCTGGCACAGGAGAGACCCAGGGGCCCAGGAAGGGGGTGGTGTGTGTGGGCTTCTGTCTACACAGAGACACCTTGGCCCACAGAGGCCCTTTCTCCTCAGACCCAGTGTGCTGTTTCCACCAGCGCCTTCTAGAGGAAGTGTCCACAGGAGCCCAGGACTATACTCTGATTCTCTGGCCACAAACCCCTGCAGGCCTGGCTGGCCAGAGGCGTGCCTGTGCATCCTGGCAAGCGAGCGCCTGGGGACTCATCGCCGGAGAGGCTGTGAGGATGGCTTTGTGCGGCTGTTCAGGTTGGCACTGCCAAGTCCCCTTGCCAGGAGAGACCAACTGGGCTGCCAAGCCTCCTGAACTTAGGTTACCTGAGGAGGCAGCCTTGAAGCCATCTGCTTCTCTCTGCCTGCCATGGGCCTGCTCAACCCAGGGGCCAGATACCCTGTGTCCCCACATCAGCAGAGATGAGGGATGGGAAGATAGCTCTGTGGGAAGAGTCAGGAGGACCACCCTTTGTGAGAATATAGGTTCCTGGGCATCTCTCCAGACCTGCAGAATCTGTGTCTCTGAATATTTACCAAGCTCCTCTGGTGATCTGATGAGGGTCAGGGGTTGGGAGCCCTGGCAGAGAGGATGCATGCTTTCTGCACGATAGCTGGAGAAATGCCATACTTGATGGGAGTCAAAGATGTGTCACAAAGTTTAGGGGGTGCATGGGGTTAGGAGGTGTACTCTGGTTGTCTGAACACAAGAGAACCCTGGATCTTTGAAGGCCCTCAAGGGGGGAATTTGGGAAGTTGGAGCTGGGGTTAGGGAGAGCCCTGGGTGGGGAATGAGGCCTCCTCAGGCCCACATGGGGCACACCCTGGAGCTGATCTGTATCTTGTGACCTGCTCCTTCACTCTGTAAACTCTTAACCCTGATCTGGAGGTGATCCCTAAGGGTAGGGCTCATCTGCCCAGAACCACGTTGAATAAATAAATGTGCTCTGCCCAGATTTTATCTCTTCAGGATTCCAGAGCACAAGACAAATGGCCTCATGTCCAGCAGAGAGGTATAATTCATCCTCTGGGGTGAGCCCCAAGCCTGGGGGTGGGGTGGGGAGAGGAGAGATGGATGGTATGGAGCACATGGAACATGCAGACTTGGGGGCTGGTGGGCTCTGGAGCTCTGTGTGCAGGGCTCAGCTCTAGGACCTTCTAAATAACCTTGCCTTCCCAGGGCTTACACAGGGATGGAAACCAAACCTAGCATCCTTTAATTTAAGGAGTTATTCCTGACAATTATTCTGGGGAAATACACAAGGATGTGTTAAGATTTAGCTATGGGGGGATCCCTGGGTGGCGCAGCGGTTTGGCGCCTGCCTTTGGCCTAGGGCGTGATCCTGGAGACCCGGGATCGAATCCCACATCGGGCTCCCGGTGCATGGAGCCTGCTTCTCCCTCTGCCTGTGTCTCTGCCTCTCTCTCTCTCTCTCTGTGACTATCATAAATAAATAAAAAATAAAAAAAAAAAAAAAAAAAAAAAAAAAAGATTTAGCTATGGGGGGATCCCTGGGTGGCTCAGTGGTTTAGCTCCTGCCTTCAGCCCAGGGCGTGATCCTGGAGTCCCGGAATCCAGTCCTGCATCAGGCTCCCTGCTTGGAGCCTGCTTCTCCCTCTGCCTGTGTCTCTGCCTCTCTCTCTCTCTCTGTGTCTCTCATGAATAAATAAATAAAATCTTTAAAAATAATAATAATAACAAATAAAATCCATTAAAAAAAAAGATTTAGCTACGGGGTTGTACTTCGCTACATTATTTATAAACCTGAAAAACTGGAAGCAACCTAAGTGTTCAACAAGAGGGGATTGCTTAAATAAATTCTGAACCATACAGAAAATAAGATACAATGAGCCTTTAAAAGATGATGCTTAGGGGGCATATGAGTGGCTCAGGCACTGAGTGTCCGATTCTTGATTTTGGCTCAGGTCATGCATGATCCCAGGGTCCTGGGATTGAGACCCCGAGTTAGGCTCCATGCTCAGCTCAGAGTCAGCTTGGGATTCTCTCTGTCCCTCTCCCTCTCTCCTCCCCCTACCCCTGCCCACACTCTCTTTCTCATAAATAAATAAATAAATAAATAAATTAATTAATTAATTAATTAATCTTTTTAAAAAAAAGATGATACTTGAGTACACTTTAGGACATAGAAATAAATTTATATAACACAATAAGCAGAAAATAAAAAGCTAATAAATATATAAAATAAACTGGAGGAAAATGTTGATTCATTAAAGATGTTGCAAGATTATACCCCAAAACATTGACCGGTTGTGAGATAAAAGGTAATTTTAAAGTTTTTGTTTTTTTCTTTGGTTTTGCTTATCTGAATTTTTCACTTTTTCTAGACGAGTCATGCACTTATGTGTACATAAATGACACAAATGTTGGAAGTTATTATTGTCATTATTGCACAAACCGGAGCCTCCAAGATATAGTTCAGGGAGAAGACTTTCTAGGCAGGAGAGACCGCTGGATCAAATCACCCTCAGTGTCATCTGCACCCCCCAAACTTCTTTGGGTCAATTTCTTCAGTCTCACTGCCTTCCCATGGTTGGCCCCCCAAGGAGGTCACTGTCCTTTCAGTTCTCCAGACCAAGCACAGCTAGAAGCACAGGCTTTGGCTTCTTCTGGCAGAGCACAGCTAAGAAACCTGGGAAGATGTACCAGATGGTGTTACTAAACCCAGAGGGAAGACAACAGGAACAGAAACGCACTGCCTGGAAGAACTATGAAACTACCAGACTTCCTCAAGCAAGGGTGTCCAGTCTCACCTCAGCCAGGCCCCCATCCAGGGCTCACAAGTCTTGCCTGCGATGGTCTTCTGGGGAAGTTCGTGAGGGAATAGAGGCCCTATACTCCAGAGTCCTCTGTCCCATCTTAATTTTAGTGTCTTCTTCCCAGGTCCACTTTGCACTTTGAAAGATCCATTTTTCCTCAGGCCATGACCTTGAGAATGACCTCCCCTCTCAGGTGGGACCCACCATGATGTAAGGGGAAAGAACATTAGTTCTTGGTCCACGCTTCTGATAAAAATACCCCAGTGCACCACCAAGCCACAGCATTCATCTCAGAGGACTCAATGCCTCACACACATAAAAGGGCTCCCAGAACCTAAGAAGCTTCCAGACTTGAAGAGTAAATGCATTTACTTGGTATCCCTAAGCTTTTCTTGACAACATTCCACCCACATTCTTCATGATGGGGAATCAGTGAATTATTTTCTCCCATTAAAAGATAGAAGCACCTGGGTGGCTCAGTCAGTTGAGCATCTGACTCAGATCTTGATCTCAGGGTTGTGAGTTCAAGCTCTGCATTGAACTCCTCACACAGTGAGGAGCCTACTTAAAAAAAGAAAAAAGAATAGTATTTAAAATTGTAATATGAATACAGATTCATCATAAAAACTATTTAAAAATCTAAAAAAATGAAAATATCCCATAATCATCACACTGAATGGAGATAAACATTAAGGTATACACACACATTTCAATAAAATCAGGAAAATATTGTGTGCATATGTTTGCATGGATACACTCATAAAATTCTGATTTTATGTATGGATATAAAGTCCCTTACACACACATAAATATATAAAATTTTTATTTTTTTCCATATAAATCGCATTATAAGAATTTTTCTGGATCATTAAAATAGATTTTTATTTATTTATTTTTTAAGATTTTATTTATTCATGAGAGACACTGAGACTGAGAGAGAGAGAGAGAGAGAGGCAGAGACACAGGCAGAGGGAGAAGCAGGCTTTCTGCAAGGAGCCCAATGGGGGCCCGATCCTGGATCCCAGGATCACGCCCTGAGCCAAAGGCAGAGACTCAACTGCTGAGCCACCCAGGCATCCCTGAAAACAAATTTTAAATGGCTCCATGCTATCCCATTGCATGGTGCACTGATTCTTAAACAAATCTTCTATTGATGTTTAAGCTATTTCCAAAATGTTTGCTATTATAAAGAATAATTTAATAACATCATTGCACATATGTTTTTGCATACATCTCTGAATATTTCATTAGGACAAATTTCTAGAAATGGAATCACCAAGTCAAGGATGCGAATGTCTGCAAGGTTCTTGGCATCTCCAATCAATACATGCTTGCTAAATTGTATGAATTTGAACAAAAACAGTAAAAAACAAAAAAACAAAAAACCTCCAGAGCAGTGCTTTACCATGTTGGCTACATGTTCTGAGACCCACAGAAGGTTCCAGGGGTCCAGGTGCACCCCCTCCATCCACCCAGTGGGACTGTCCTTAGAGCCTGGGCAGAGGCTGAAGCCAGCAGTCTTTGGTGCTCCCTGGCTGGGCCCAGTGCCTGCAGCTGCCACACGGCTGCTTCAAGCCCCCAACTTCTCAGAAACTCCTGGAGTCTGAGGGGGGAGCAGTGGCCAGCCAAACAGAGGGAGCTCAGAGAGGGGCAGTTGCTGTCCTGGGCTTGGTGGTCAATGCAAAGCTTATGTAAGCCCTACTGGGGGCTCCTGATATTGGGTGTGGGGGCATCAAGCCCACTCAGAAGCTCCTCTGTGAGGATTTCTTTCCATTGTCATGACTCCTTGGGGAGTATACAGGGTAGGAGTCACCCACCTGCTCTTTAGATGGGGCATCTGAGGCCTAGAAGCCAGCAGAATGTGAGAGATAGGATGGGATCGGGGATTCAGAGACAGGGCTCGAGGTCACTCTCCACTGGCCAGTGTTGCCAAACCACAGAGGGGTGCATCCCATGGGAAACTGGCCCCATGCTATTATGTCCAATGAGGTCAAGAGCTGCGAAGAAAACAAAGCAGAGTAAAGGAAGGGTGACTTTGAGATAAGATAATCCACAAAGATCTCTCTGGATTGATATTTAAGCAAAGGCCTGAATGAACTGAAGGAATAAGCCCCATGGGCATCTGGAGGAAGCCCTTCAAGGCAGAGGGAGTGGCAAGTACAAAGGTCCTGAGGCAGTATGGCTGGAAGGAGGGAGCCCTGGACAGTGTAGGGAATGAGGTCACAGAGCTAGCAGCATCCCCAGGACATGAGGGAGCTCCCACTGGGCCACAGACATCATGCAAGACACTTGTCATCTGTTGTCAGGAACCTTTAGGGTTAAGGGATCTTGCTGTGGCCGAAGACAACAGAGTAGCAGAGGGCTAGGGCCTGGTTCTACCACCTGACTGGGTGTTTATATCAAGGCCGTGAAGGGAGCGCATGTTCTAGAGCTCCGTCCCACCATGCTGGGCGCTGACTGTCCAAGGTTGACCAGGCCACAACGCTACTTCACAGAGGCTCACAACCCCGTGGGGCCAACGGGTAGGTGGAGCTAACGAGCTGGCAGGGAAATCCTGTCATCTGTGACAACACAGCTAACCCTCGAGGATGTCACGCTAAGTAAAATAAGCGAGACCGAGGAAGACAAATATCACATGATCTTCGATGTGCGATAAAAAAGCCCAACTCATAGAAGCCGAGAGTGGGATGAAGGTTGCCAAGGACTGCGGGGAGGGGGAAATGGGGAACTGCTGGTCGAAGGGTATGAACTTTCAGTTATAAGAGGAAAAGGCTCTGGAGATCTAAGGTGCAGCAGGTGACTATACTTAATAATTCTACATGATGTATACTCGAAATTTGCTAAGAGAGAGCACCTCAACTGCTTCCACACACACACAAAGGAGACTGTGGGAGGTGGTGGGTGTGTGAATTAGCTTTGTTGCGACAATCATTTCACAGTGTATACATGTATGCAAACGTGCTGCACACCGTAGATGTATGCAACTTTTTTGGAAAGATTTTGTTTATTCATGAGAGACACACAGTCTTCTCTTATTCTTCTCAACCATTTTGTGAGGTAGGCCTGCCTTTTCTTGTCTTTCCTTTCTTTCCTTCTTTCTTCCTTTTTCCAGCTTTGTTGAGATATAATTGAACACATAGAAGTTGCATATATCGGGTGCCTGGGTGACTCAGCGGTCGAGCGTCTGCCTTCTGCTCTCAGGGTCTGATCCCGGGGTCCTGAGATTAAGTCCTTCATTGGCCTCCCTGCAGGGAGCCTGCTTCTCCCTCTGCTTATGTCTCTCTCTCTCTCTCATAAATAAATAAAATCTTTAAAAATAATAATAATAATAAAAGCTGGTCACACGCATCTGAAAAATAAGTGCTATACAGGAACTTTCTGTACTTTCAACTTAATTTTGCTTGAACCTAAAACCACTCAAGATAAAGTTCATTAATCGAAAAGGAAATGAAACTGTAAAACCAAGGATATGGCATGAGAGACTGGGAAGACTTCCTGAAGGAGGTGACATTTGAGCTGGGCTTTGGAAAAATGAACAAGCGAGCCAGATGTCAGCAGGCAGGGAAGGTGAGAAATGCACTTCAGAGAGAAATACTGGTTTCCTGAAGAGGGAGCAGAGGGACCCTGTGGCAGCTGGATATTGGGGTGTGGAGCTTGCGGCTTTCATTTGGGATGATCCCTGGGACCAGATGAGCCCTGGAAAGCAGACAGTGAGAAGAGAACACCGAGGCAGTCAGCCACACTGCAGGGCAGGTAGGAGGCACTCGGAGGGCACTGAGGGGGACAGAAAGGTGAGAGGAGACCACTTACTCAGGACAATCGAACTAGAAGGAGAGGAGGACAGATGATGCATCTAGAGGAAGACCCAGCCTGGCTGGAGACAAGTTGCATTTAGGATTTTATATTCGCCCAATCCTATTGTGTCTCTTTCCCTCTCTTCTGCCCCAAGCCCAATGGAAAGACTAGAAACATAATCCACATTGTGGATTCCATAAAGATTCCCCTCACCCCTGACACCCACTTGCCCCAGTGCCTTCTAAGCTACATGAGTGGAAATCCATGTATTTATTTATTTATAAAGATTTTATTTATTTATTTGACAGAGAGAGTGAGCAAGCAAGCAGAGGCAGAGGAGAGAGAAGCAGGCTCCCCTCAGAGCAGGGAGCCCATGCGGGGCTCCATCCCAGAACCCTGGGATCATGACCTGAGCCAAAGGCAGACACTTAGGCAACTGAGCCACCCAGGCGCCCCAGGAAATCCACATTTTTAAAAGATTGGGTCTCATTTTATTTCCTATGGCTGGGTCTCCCTTAATTATAGAACAGAGCTTATTGTGTGATTAATGGTTCAAGTTCAGAGAGTGAGGTCCAGTTAGGCAAGGTAAAGCTTTCCTTCCCAGCCTCCTCTTCCACACAACCCCTGCTGAAAAGTTTTCTTGTTATGCAACTGATTTTAGCTCTTCTACTGCTTTTTACGTGTAACTTCATTTTCCCCCCAGCTTCACGGAGAGATAATTGACAAGGGATCTACATTTTTAAACCACAAGGAAAAGAAACCCAGAGCTACCAAGAATAATATTTTATTGACTTGGAACCAGTTTTGGAATTTATATTTTTAACCAACTACCCAGGTGATTTTGATGATCAGACAGTTTGAGGGTTTTTTTTTTTTTCCTTCTTTCTCTTCCCTTCAGTAAACTGTTTTTCAACTTTGTTTTTCAGTGAAAACCATTTCCTCCTCACCATGGACTCCATCCAGAGGCTGCACCCATCTCTCCCACGTCAACAGTCCTGTGTCCTTGGCAGAGGACAGTGCTCTCATTCTGGGCCTTTCCCTTCTTCCTCAGCCAAAGCCCTGCTCCTGCACCTCCCCGCAGCTAATAAAAAGGCTGAGATCCCCGATGCGGGGTGGGGGGGGAGGCCCCCCCATCCCTCGTGGGGATGAGTGAGCATGCCAGGGCCATACTCGTCCCCATGGATAGCTTTTCTAGCTTCACACGTTCCCAGAGCAGCTAGCTCTGTCCCAGGCCTCAGGCCGTCCCTGGGCCCAGGGTGAGATCCAGCCATGACCACCCTCCAGATCCAAACGGTTCTGGGCGAACCTGCAGAAACAGGGGTGTTTCTGGACACCGAGTAAAGAGAGTCTCCCCAAGGGAAGGCATGAACTGATCTGAGACAAAGGGCACTTGTTGGGCCAGGAAGGCAGGGTCTGGGGGAGCTCTGTGCTAAGTGGAGGTGGGTGGGCCTATTCCTCTCGTCTGGTGGGTCAACCCCTCCAGCCAGCAGCCACCTGGCTCAGCTCTAGGAGACGTGGAGAATGAATTTCAGAGTCATTTCCACGGGGCCATGGCACTGAAACAGCTGCAGGAGGGGACACAGCTGGTGCTCCCCCCACCCCTTCCAGCAGAGCTCCTCTGGAGGAATGCCACTCTCCCCGTGGGAAGGGAAAGGGTCCTACTTGCTGTGGTCCCAGAGGCCATGGAAGGTATCTCTAAGCTAACCCTCCATCTTTGGAGGCACAGTTTGGCCTTTATTAAAATAAAATCCCATCACTACTTAATTCTAGTGGCTCCTAAACCTGGTTAAAACATCAGGATCACCCAGGATGTTTAATAAAAATGAGTTTGGGGACCCATCCCCGACCTAGTGAATCAGAATCCCTTTGGGTAGGACTACGGGTAGGGCTAGATCAGCATGAATCAGTTTAATCAGATTGGGTCCGCCATTCCAAAAGTCTGAGGCCAAAGAATGGGCGCATGGCAAGGGAATGATGGGGGCTTGGATGACAGGGAATCGTATTTAGAGTCACCGTTCCCAGGGATCTCCGCGTGCCAGCCACAGCACTGAAGACTTCTTGCACAGTTGTCTTACTTAGTGGTCCAAACACACCCACGAGACACGTCCAGTCATTGTCGCCATTTTGCTGATGAGGAAATGGCGGCTCCCAAGGTCACACGGGTCGTGAGAGGCAGAGCCAGAACTCGGATCCAGATCCTTCTTCGAACATCTCTGCCATGGAAGGACTCATGGGAAATCTGGGCACCCCTTTGGGAGTTAAGCCATTATGGGACCAGATAGTGACGTGAACACGATGTGCTTTCTGGGCACTTGTCGCTGGTGGGATCGGGTCTCCCATGCTTCCTCCCCTCATGTCAGTTCAGCAAGTACTGTGGACACAGAGGTGGCCAGGACATGGCCACCCTCGGGACAGGATGGTTCATGGAAAGGGCGTTGAGTTAGAAGCAGGAGCGGGGACTTCTGGTCCCAGCACCACAGCACAAGCTGTGAAAGCAGCCTCAGCACCCTCGGCAGAGAGGGGGATGGACTGGGTTAGGCTGGGCGAACTGTAGGAGCCCACCAGCTTTTCAAAAGCAGGCTAAGGGGATCCCTGGGTGGCGCAGCGGTTTGGCGCCTGCCTTTGGCCCAGGGCGCGATCCTGGAGACCCGGGATCGAATCCCACATCGGGCTCCCGGTGCATGGAGCCTGCTTCTCCCTCTGCCTGTGTCTCTGCCTCTCTCTCTCTCTCTGTGACTATCATAAATAAATAAAAATTAAAAAAAAAAAAAAAAAAAGCAGGCTAAGGAGCCCAGCACCATCTCACTAATGCTGCTCCTTTCTCATGCTAAGCCCCTCCAGGGCAGTGGCCTCTCTTGTCTATAGGGTAAAATCAGTCCCTCATCTAGATATGATAAGGCTCTCTGTGGGATGCATCAAGGAGGGGATTTAGCCTCTCCAGATTCCAGGGAAGACTTCCTGGAGGAAGTGGAGCCTGGGTCAGAGCTGTCCAGGAAAGAAGCCGAAAAATACCAAGCAGTGGGAACAGCATGAGCCAAACCATGGCTGCCTCTCCTTGATGGTATACATGGTATGTGTGGGTGGACTCAGTGTTTGGGGGTGTGAAATGCAGCACCACCAGCCCGGGGAAGCCCTCCTGACACCTTAGGCAGACTCATTTGTTTTCCACGGGGCTTTGGGGAACTCCAGGGACCAGTGCTCAGCACATGGCTTGGGAAGGGTATTTGGTGGCTGTCTCCCCACTGACTTCACAGGCAGCCAGGGGAGGGGGTGGTGGGGCGGGCGGGTACTGACCATTTCTAACGCTGCATCCTGTGTCTGACATATATCAGAGGAAGGAAGGAAGGAAGGAAGGAGGGAAGGAAGGTCTGGCTCAAAGAGGCACTTCACTCAGGAGGCCTCTGGGGGCAGCGGCCTGACCAACTGGGTGCCATGGGACTGCCGGGGCTGGCTCAGCATTGTCCCTCTCTCACGCTCCCCTGCGAGGGACTTGTAAGTCCTGGCTGTGACCAGGGTGGTCCTGGTTGTGACCAGAGCTCTGGGAGGTTGATCCGGTGGGGACAGCTGCAGGAATGAGTTCCCACATCTCTGCCTCTCCCACAAAATGCCAGCAGGCGGCATTTTGGATACTACCCAGCATCCTGGGGTTGGGTGCAGGATTCTTATCCCCATGTGACTGAGGGGCATCCCCACAGGCTGAGGACCTTGCCCTGAAGAAAGGTACAATTCAGATCCAAAACTAAGTTGGAGTTGAGGAACTCTTCACAGGTTGGGGATGCCCCTCAGGTATAGACCGAGGGGTGCTGGATCAGGGTAGACAGGGCTTCCCTTCTGACGAAGCAGAGGAGACCACGTGAGTCCCAGAGACTCAACAGTGAATGGAGAAGAGGGCCAGGCCCATCTCGCCGAAGGTCCAATAAGGCCGAGACTCAGTGACCCGGTTTCAGAGTGGCAAGAGGCCTATGGAGACTGACCCTCTGAACTACAGCTGAGGCCCAGAGAGGGCCACATGCTGAATTACAGCTCCGGAACATGTCCAGGTAACCCCCAGAACCTGAGAATGTTCTTATACAGCCAAAGGGGCTTTGCAGGTGTGACTGAATTAAGGTGCTTGAGATGGAGGTGATGCAGGAGGATGCATCAGGAGATGCAGGAGGGTCCGGTGGTGTGTTGACCGAGCAGAGACTGGAGTGAGGCCCTCTGAAGACAGAAGGAAGGGACCACAACCCAAAGAATGCAGGTGGGTGCCAGAGGCTGAGTTCGGCGAGGAGACAGATAGTCTCCTAGAGCCTCCAGGAGAACGGGCCCTGCTAACACCTTGACTTCAGCCTGGTCAGACTGATTTTGGACATCTAGCCTGCAGAACTGTACGAGAATAAATTTGTTTTGTTTTAAGACACTCAGTTGGGGGTGATTTGCTGCAGCAGGCACAGGGAGTCAAACTTGCCTGGAGACACACAGCTGAGACTGTTCTCTGTCCTTGCGGATCCTTGTCCCATGAGGGGTGGGACTGGGCAAGGGGTACAGGTGAGGCCCTCAGGGGCCCAGATGCCACACTTGGTGAGATCCTGGGCCTCTGAGGGGTGTGTGTGTGTGTGTTAGAGAGAAGGGAAGGACATGCTTTCTTCACGCATTAGGGGATTTTCTGGGCAGACGATCCTTCAAAGGCATGTCAACATTTTTCTCTCCAGGAAAAAAATATCTCAATCCCTGTCAAAAAAAATCACAGTATGTACAAGCACATACATGGACGGACTTGTGGGTCCTACCCCACCTGTTCCAGGGGTCTCTCATTTTCCCAGGGCAGGGAGGAAAGCTGAGGAGGGCCGGGAACCACCAGCCAGGGCACTGTGGACACTCTGTGGACCTCTGGGATGGTACAGGGGACATCCCTGTCCTGGAGAATGTTGAGATTGCTCACCTGTTTTTCTCTTTTCTCCTTCCAAGCCCAAGCATAGATACCTGTGCACAGTCACAGGGGCGCCCACAGACCCATGAAGTCATGAGCAGTGCCGGCGCGTGCAAGAAGGAAGTGAGTAAACACACGTGTACAACCCAAGTACCCAACATACTTATAAACAAGCAGTCACGTACACACGCTGGCAGATACAAACAAACCCAGATTCACGCACTTTGCACACTTGCATCCACCCACCCTGGTGCACAGAAATGCAGACACAGCCGTGCAGGAGTAAAGACCACCCACATATATGCACACCTGGACACCTGTGAGCCCAGTGGAAGGCCCTGTGCTTCCCGAACAAAACGAACTGAACGTACCTCCCTTTGGGGAGGGAGGCTGGATTCCTTCCCCGCCCAACCCTCCTGAGCTCTGCTCTGGAGCCCTCTGCTGGGGAGGCCAGGAACAGGCTGCCACGTCCTGGAGCCGCGTCCCCCTGGACTGGGCGTTTGGAGGGGAGGGAAATGAGAGAAGGGGCCACCTCCAGGGTGCTGGGTACCCTGCCTCCACCGGGCCCAAATGACTTCCTGCAGCCTTGGATCCATGGCAGAAGGAGAGATTTCTCCTGCAAAGATCCACCTGGGCTCCAGCTTCTTTGGGCCAGACCCCGGGCTTGCCTTGTCCTGTCAGTGGATGCTGCTAGTGTCCTTTTTGAGGAGGAAGGGGCCTGGTCTGATTGCATCACGAGCTCCCCCCAACAAGCCTTCTTCACCTCCCCTCCCCGCACCACCCTGGGACCCCCCAGTGGCTCTGCTCACCCCACCCTAGGGCTGTCTTGCAGTGCAGCTGGCACGCAGCTCTCCTGTCCCCACTGGGTCGCTGACAGCTTGTTACAAACTCCCGGTTCAAACCTTCACCTCGTGTCTCTCCTCAGAGGGCCCATCCTTCAGCTCTCGGAGGCTTTTTCTTTGCATTTTCTCCTGGGGAAGGGAGAGGGAGTGAAGACCCAGGCTTTGGAATAACACGGGCAAGCCTGAATTCAGATCTCAGCTCCAAGGTGAGACTCAGCCATGGGCTCCTGGGGCAGCTAACCTCAGCTCCCCCAGCCTCAGTTCCAGCAGGTGGAATGGAGATCATGCTACTTCTATGGCAGGGTGACAGCATGCTCAGTGCCCAGCACCAGGGCTGGTTTCAGGGGTCAGACAGCCACGCAGCCAGCTAGCGTGCCGTCTTTACTAGGCACCCAGACACCATTGGAAATGTAAGGAGGTGAAGAAAACCATGTCTGGAACTCCTCTAAGGGACAGTGTCGTAAGCTGCTTTAATGAGCTACTTGCAATGGGGTGGTGGGTGAACCCCAAAAAGAACAGAGGCTAGAATAACAATAGTTGGTCTCTAAGCTGTTTTCTAAGGAGGATGGGGCCGGGTTTCTGAGAAGATTTTGTTTGTCTAATTGCAGCATGAAAGTTTGGGGGCAAAAAATAAATAAATAAATAAAGTTTGAGGGCAGAGCCGAACCACTCAGGGAAGGTGGGGCGTAGCCAAGGGTGATCTCCTTCTCCGTCCATGCCTCCCTTCTAAGCAGAGGCCATTTACACTGCCTTCAAGTTGGATTGAGAGTGAAAGAATAACATTTTGATGGGACATAAAATTATTAGCCTGCTTGGGGGACCCACATGTTTTCCTGTTGGGTCCTTCCTGACGTGTGGCAGGTGCTTGATAAATGCTGGTTGGGTATGTCTCTCCAGTTCTCCGTCCTAAGACTTCTCTCCAGTGCCCTGCACTCAGGTCAGCTCTTCTCACACTCTCTCTACCTGGTCTTTGTGTCCACAGCATCACCCTCCCCCTTACCTTAGCCCACTGGCCTGGCCCATTCTGGAGGCCACAAGGCTTCTAGTGGTGTGTGTGTGTGTGTGTGTGTGTGTGTGTGTGTGTGTGTGTGTCAAAATTTCCATTTCTTGGTAAATCAGATAGTTCTCCTGCATCAGCCTGTCTAAAACAACAGTAAGCAGCCACCCTCTTGCCCTGGAAAGCCTCTCATTATCTTAAATGTCTACCATCAGGCAGTCCCAGCTTACCAGTGAGTTATATTTCAAAACTTTGTTTCTGCGAACTGGAATGGCATTCCAGACAATTAACCAATAGAAAATCGAGGCCTCGGAGGCATGAACGGGGCTGGCTTCTAGGTCGGATGGTAAGTGCCTGTCACAAAGCTGGGCTGCCACACGCCCGCATGGGGGAAAAGAAGAGAACGCTGCTATTGCAAGACCTGTAGGTAGAAATGGAAAAATAATAATGCTGATCTAGAAAAGTCTGTTTATTTTCTCTTGAAAGCTGGTGCTTGAGGGAAAGCAGGTTTCTTAACAGGAGTACAAGGAGATGGGTGGGATGTTCTGAGGGAGCTTCGAGCTGTTCCTCTAGGGCTTTAGAGGCTGAAAGCCTTTGTTCTTCACTATTCTAATTCATCTTTCTGACGTGCAATCTGCCTTTTTCTTGACACAGGGGCAGGCCTGGCTCCATCCTGACACTCTGTCAGCCTGGATTGTTTGGGTAGACAGAGTAAACAGTGGGGAAAGGACCCCCAGAGGTAACTAGGGTAGAGCTATTAGAAAGGAGATGAAAAAAGCAGATTCAAGGGCGTGTGATTTGGGTTTTCCAGACGCCCCGAGGAGGAGTGAGCTGAACTGAACCACAGTAAAAACACAAACAAACAAACATAGAATCAAAGAACACAGAGAGAAAATGGAAATTGGGGCACGTATGTGACCCCATCCCCACAAAACCCCAAATGAAAACAAAGTAAATGGAGGAGAGGTTGGGAGCCAGACAGTTCCAAGGATGGCCACCGGGTGACCCCACAGGCCCAAGACAGCCTGGTTGCTGTCTGTGGTGGGTATGGGACTCAGGAGGTCCCAGGGAACTGGGGGGTGGGGGGGAGGTCACAGGTCCAGGTGTACAGGACATTCTCCGATTCGGTCCTCATTCGGACTGAGTCGGAGTGAGAAGGCTCCTGCACATTCCCATCCTTCCTCAGCCTCCACCACATGTTGCCTGAGGAATTTATCTGGACTTTAAGGTGGGGTGGGGATGGGCGGGTGCCCAGAGGGACCGAGGCCAGGGCCAGGGGATGAGTGAAGAGAATAGGAAGACGGGGGCTCAGGAAGGTCTTGGACAGAACCTTGATAGCGTGAGGGGACAGAAAACAATGAACCTTTATTGAGAGGCCGCCCCCACTCACAGGTCCTGACGCAGGAAGGCCCAGAGGGGAATCAAGCAGCCCCACCTACGGGGCTGCCCACAGATGCAGGTGATTCAGAGTTTAGGTTTGGCTGATAACAGCCTGGACCAGCTGAGAAAGGGCCCTTTGTGAGGGTTGCCCCTCTGCGGGCCCCCTCCTCACAGCTGGGCAGGCTCCTCGCAGGAAACAAGCTGGACTGGAAAAGGCAAAGAAACCCAGCAGCCAGTACTGTGAGATGGTGTGTGGGAACCTTAAGATGCCTCAGGGCAAATGTGCAGGAGAAAGATACGGCTGGGCTGGAGCCCACATTCTTTTCTTCCAGGTTGTCGATCTCAGTTGTGTCTACCTTCCACCTCCACCTCACCGATTCCCCCAGGCAGAAAAAAAAGCATCGCTTTCAGTGCTAAGTCCGGAGGTTGCAGATGGCCAAAGCCCACCTCCAATGGGCTTGGCCAAAAGGTGGTATTGAAGAGCTGGCCCGACCAGGCCAAGGATAAAGCAGGCCTCAGGGAAGTCTAGAATGAGGCCTGCTCACCCCGCTGGGTCATTCTCTCCTCTCTCAGAGGCTGGAGGCACCACCATTTCTTCAGCAGACAGGCTTCGCCTTGCTCAGGTAGGGAAAGTCACCTGGGCTCTTCAGGATTGCATTCTCCTGGTTCCCTGACTAGAAAGGAAATTGCACCATGCTCCCAGATTTGGTTAGGAAAAAGTCCCAAGGAAGAACTCTGATTGGCTCTGCCTGAGTCATGTGCCCAGTCCTGGACCAATGGCTGTGGCCAGCGGACACGTTACTATGACTATCTCAGATTGTGTCACTTGCCCAACCCTGTGGCCCTGGGGGGAAAGAGGTACAGGGCAGACAGACATAAGAACCTCTTTACTGTGCACTTGGGGTTTCATGTGAAAGAACTGCCACTTGGCTCCTGGTAATAATTTTTCCTTTCTCCAGTAGAACAAAAAGTGTTTACTGGATACATGGCTGCCTGGAATAAAAACTACATTTCCTAGGCTCCCTCGCTGGGAAGGCTAAAGAGTTCACTGTATCTAAAGAGTTCTGACCTATTGGGTGTGAGCAAGGCAAGGTGTGCATTTCCAGAGGCTGTTCTTAAAAAGAGGGGAGCAGCTCCTCTTTATCCCCACCCACCACTTCCCACAGTCTGGAAGCCCTTGTGAACCACCCTGGATCCTACTGGGGAGGATAGGACTGTGGAGAAGGCACAGTAGCAAGTCAGGAGAAGCCTGAGTCCTTAGTACCATTTTGGTTTCAAATTGTTTACACCTGGACTGCTACACAAGAGAAAAATGAACATCTATCTTGTTTGAGCCACTCTCATTTTGAGTCTCTGTTAACATCAGCCAAGTCAGTAATGTGTCTTGGGACCTCTTGGTACCCACAGCTGTAGGCTGAAAACTCGATCCCTTGTATCCAGCACTAAATTTGTTCCTTGATCCAAACACCTCCATCCAAACACAGAAACATGGTGCCTGTGACCAGCCCACACTTTGCTGAGAAGATGACAAGACACATCACAGGGACAGATCTGCTCTCCTTACCTGCAAAGTTACTCTATTTCTCCCTGCAGCTTGACTCCATACTCAAGGGCATGTTCCAAAGTGTTTTGCTTACAGGTTAGACCAGCCCGAGTTGGCCCAGGGGGTCCTCTAGCAGGGAAGTCATGGCTCCCTCATCAGACTGGGGCTCCTGAGAGGTAGAGCCACAGAT
Organism: Canis lupus baileyi; assembly: GCF_048164855.1. NCBI lineage: Eukaryota > Metazoa > Chordata > Mammalia > Carnivora > Canidae > Canis > Canis lupus. The sequence goes on along the minus strand of NC_132848.1, from coordinate 48,306,973 downwards.
AAATATTAAGTCATTGCTCCTCCCTGTCTCCATGATATGAGCTGTACCCCCACATTAAGTGGGTGAGCACAGGAGGTAGCTCATCTCCCCCTGAGGCAGAGAACAAGGAGCACAGGGTTACGGAGAGCTAGATAACGGAGGGACAGGAGAAACTGTCATTACTGCCTCTTTTGTCACCTGGGAGTGTTCCATCCCTGGGCTCCTCGAATCTTCTATAGCCCATGGTCCCAAGGAACGGAAAAGAAAATATCAGCTGGGAAGGTTCTAAGTTTCTGAGATAGAGAAGAGGCAGTGGCTGGTCATATTTGAGGTTATGATAGGAGATGAGGCACAGAAAATAATTGGAGGACTTTGTGTCTGATGATCCCTCACCCTCATGCCACACTTTTATGCTTGAAGTATAATTAAGGTGAGCGCATTTGGGAAATCCAGAAGGAAACATTGTGCCGGACCATAGAAACACAGGCTGGGGCTGGGCTGGGCTCTTTTCCTTTCCTCGGTACTGATTATGTTGAAGAACAATGGCCCATGTCTTTCTTAGAGCCATCCTTGGCTCCCTAGTGGATGGCTTTACCCCTTCTTCTTTTTCTCCAAACCTCCTCCTTCAGAGAGGCCTCCCTGAGAGCAAGATGGAGTCTCTACCCTCATAGTGAGGTCAGAAAACTCCTCATGGGGCAAACTGGCATAGCCCTGGGCCATGGGAACCAGCAGGCCCTATCTGAACTGGCAGGAAGATACAAGAGGTCTCTAGGCTGTATCTCTGGATCTTCTTAGAGGTGGGGATGAGACTTCCAGTCCCACCTCTAACTCAGACAGTTCTCCACACTGGTTTCCTCTGACACCAGAATTGGGCCCAAGAAAAGAGTATTGACTTTTGGTCCCCCAGTGCCTACCCCCATGAGATACATCAAGATTGAGGGACAGGCAGGCTGGTGACACAGTGGCATGGAGGGCATGATGCTGAGCGATGATACTGCTCCTAGCTTGCTTTTTTTTTCTAAGATTTTATTTATTTATTCATGAGAGACACACAGAGAGAGATTGGCAGAGACATAGGCAGAGGGAGAAGCAGGCTCCTCAGAGGGAGCTAGATGTGGTACTTGGTCCCAGGACCCAGGATCACACCCTGAGCCAAAGGAGATGCTCAACCACTGAGCCACCCAGGCATCCCCCTGCTCCTAACTTGTAAGGGATGGCCAAGGCTGGCCTTCCATGAGAGCTAGGGTTTCCCTGCCCACCACAGCTTGCCTGCCTCACCTGGCCTGCCTGCTTGCTTCACCTGCTGTACCCTCCCCTCCACTCTCTGCCAGAGTGCACAACACACTATGTCTATGACTATGACACTAGTCAGCACAATCCCCTATGTCTTCAGCCTCTTCTCAGGATGTTTCCTCCTCTTCTGGTCCTGAGCCACCACCTCCCTGCAAGCCCTCTCAATTATTCTCATATTCTCTGCACTTCAGGACTAGAAGGTGGAGTTTGTCTTTATTATTCCTCATTGTTGGGGATCCCTGGGTGGTGCAGCGGTTTGGCGCCTGCCTTTGGCCCAGGGCGCGATCCTGGAGACCCGGGATCGAATCCCACATTGGGCTCCCGGTGCATGGAGCCTGCTTCTCCCTCTGCCTATGTCTCTGCCTCTCTCTCTCTGTGTGTGGCTATCATAAATAAATAAAAATTTTAAAAAAATATTATTCCTCATTGTCATTTCCAACCTATACTCCTACACCATTGACACTCCTGCTTCCAGTGCTGTCCTCCTCCTTCCTCATCCTCGTCATCTCCCAGCCTCTGAGCTCTGCTTCCTCCCCACTGAAGACTCCAGCTCTAACCTTTTCATCTTTTCCTCTACTTCTGCACCTGCCAGTTTCCTCAATAAACATATCCACACTGACCTGTCCCTTCCTTCACCTTCCTCCCCAATAATTCCAGCCTTCGGTCTCCACTGCCACATTTATCCCCAAAGATCTTTATGGCCACCCGAAGCCTCACCACTTCTGAAATCAGAAATTCCACCTCTCACTCTCCATCCATCACCTCTGAGCCTTTCTTCTCCCTGGCCCAAGAGCCTTTAAATAGTTCTCTGGCCTCAGAGAACTCTCCAGTTTGCTGAGAGTTCACTTTGTCTCTATCCATCAGCCCTCTCCTGCCTTACCTTTCTCAGATTCTTTGGCTTGTGGAGGAATAAACTGTGGTGTATTCACACAATGGAATATCACACAGCAGGTTACACAAAGAGCCACAGCAACATAAAACAAATGATAAATCTTAACAATATACAATTAACTGAAAAATGTAAATCCTCAAAAGATTACATAGAGAATACTATTTTATTGAGGTTACAAAGAGTTGATATGATATATATGCATATAATATTTGGAAATTTACATAGGCATAATAAAACTATATAAAAAGGAAAGCACAGGAATGTACACAGGATTCGGGACAATAGTCCCTGTGAGTAGAGGAGGCAGGGGGTTGGGATGGAGAAGAGGAATCATATGTATGATTGGGTCATTGTTAAGGCTTTTGTTTGAGTGGTGATTTTAGAGGAGCCTACTACATCATTACAAATAATTAAATAAAAATAAACTATGCATGGATCAATGGTGAAAGTCTCAGGGAACTGGTGCTGTGTGGAAGAGTCCACTAAAATAAAGATTCCATGGGTTATCATGACATTACTCTCTCGCAAATATATTGAACCTCGCTCATCCTCCCACCACTGAATCCACAAATCTCTGTGTTTCTACACCAATTTTTCTTATTCTTCCTATCACAGTGGAACAAGTGTCCCAGTTTCTTCAGCCCAAGAAGAATTCCATCCCCATTCCAGGGATCCCATCCCTTCTCATCTCCTCAAGGACTTTCCTCCATGGTTATCCCCTCATTCTCTGCTCATCAGTCTTTCTGTCTTTGATTAGTCATTTCCATGAACATATAAACATGCTCTAGTTTCTCCCATCTTAAAAACAGACAAACTTCCTGTATTAGTTAGGTTAACGGTTAAGGTGCCATAACAAAGAAATCCCCAAAGACAGTATATTAAACAAGTAGAAGTTTAACTCCTGCATGAAAAGGCTAGGATACCACAACAGGAGTGATATGATAGCTTCTTCCATCTGCTGCTCTGCTATCCTTAATTCACAGTTCCCTTCTAAGATGCTCCAGCCCTTGCCAGCACATCAATCTCCCAGCCAGAAGAAAAAGAAGGGGAAGGAGAAGATATTCTGTTTCCTTTGAAGGGCATGGCCAGAAAGTGGCATGCATCATGTCTATTCACATCGCATTGTCCTCAGACTTGATCAAACACACACCAAGTTGCAAAGGGAGTTAGGAAATATAGTCTTTTGCTGGGCAGCAAGGTGTCTACTTAAATATTCTGCCACAGAACATTCCCCAGGAGAAGGGAGTGGCTACCAAAGAAAAGCTCTCATTCCCTGATGTGGCCTACATGTCTGGCCACCCAAATAAATGCACACTCTTTTCCCCCACACAGAACATGCTAACCTCCTGCCCATGCCCCAAACCCACAAGGTCCCATCCATTAATGCAACCGGCTCAAAGCCCAGGCCCTCTTGGTGGTTGTTAGATCTTGGTATGAAGTTCAGATATGGGTCCAGTGATCCAAGTTATCTATTTGCCCCTTCCACCAGCAACATGCATGTACAAGAGGAGGTAGAACAGGATAACCACAATTAAAGCTGTCACTTGGAAAGGAAAAATTAGAAAACACAGCAGGAACATAGCAATTAGTAGATCCCCGTGGGCAAGAATTCCAAAGGTTCCCTGCCTCCCAGGGGAGTATGTTCCTTAGTACTGATTACCTGAAAACATCTCCTTTATTTATTATTTCCTGTGGCCCCTGGCTTTGCCTTCTGGGAGTTCCTTCCTTGTCTATTGTCCTCTGGGACCACATCTGAAGAGGGCATTAGAGAATATGTCCTTCTGGGGGGAGTGAGGTTATAGCTTTCACAGCCTGTTTCCTGCTGTTGCAGGTTTGGGAGCTAATGGTTTTCTTTAGGAGTTGAGCAATCCCAAAGATGCACAGGCCGGGCTTGTAGACTTTTTTGACAATTAATTTCTCTCAGAAACTTATTATAGCACTACAAAAAATAAATATAGGAAATAATTTTGTTTACAATCATACACAATAATATAAAACAGGAGTAAATATAGCAAAAAAAGTTCCAGGCTTGTACCTCAAAAAGTATGAAACATCATTAAAATAAATTAAAGAAGAAAAAAGAAATTAAAGAGGACCAAGGTTGCCTGGGTGACTCGGTCAATTAGGCATCCAACTCTTGATTTCAAGCTCAGGGCATGATTTTGAGGTCATGGGATGGAGCCCTGCATTGGGCTCTGCACTGAGCGTGGAGCCTTCTTAAGATTCTCTCTGCCACTCCCTCTACCTCTCCCCACAATTACACACACTCTCTAAATAATTAAATAAATAAAATATTTTAAAAAGAGAGAGAAATGAAATGGGAAGTCATCCTGTGTCCATGAATTGAAAGATTTAATATTGTTTAGATGTCAATACTCCTTCAAGTGATCTACAGAATCAATGTAATCTCTATTAAAATCCTACCTGTCCTTTTTGCAGAAGTTGAAAAGTGATGTTAAAAATTCCTATAGAATTGCAAAGGGTCCATAGTAGCTAAGACAATCTTGAAAAAGAACAAAGTTGAAAGACTTACACTAGCCTTACTATTTTATTTTATTTTTATTTATCTTTTTTAAAGATTTATTTATTTATTTATTCATGAGAGACACACAGAGAGAGAGAGAGAGAGAGAGGCAGAGGGAGAAGCAAGCTCCATGCAGGGAGCCCGACGTGGGACCCAATCCCGGGACTCCAGGATCACGCCCCGGGCCAAAGGCAGGCACTAAACCACTGAGCCACCCAGGGATCCCTAACTTTACTATTTTAAAACTTATTGCAAAACTATAGTGATCAAGACAGTGTGGTACTGGCATAAGGAATAGAATTGAGAGTAGAAATAAACACACGAGGGGGAAGAATAGTCTTTTCAACAAATGATGCAGGAACAGCTGGATATCCACATTTGAAAGAACGTAGTTGGATGCCTACTTCACACCATGTATAAAAATTAATTCATAGTGGGCCATGGACATAAATGTAAGAAATGCAACTGTTAAACTTAGTGATCTTGGATTCAACATTGTTTTTTTTTTCTTTTTTGTTTGTTTGTTTTAGATATGACACTTTTTTTCCCCAAGATTTTGTTTATTTATTGGGGAGGGAGAGAGAGAGCGAGAAAGAGAGAGAGAGAGAGATCACTCTCTGTCTCTGGGAAGGGCAGAGGGAGAAGCAGACCCTTGTCTGAGCAGGGAGCTGAATGTGGGATTCAGTCTCAGGACTCCAGGATCATGACCTGAGCCAAAGACAGACACTTAACTGACTAAGCCACCCAGGTACCCCTTTCGTTCTTTTTTTTTCCTTCTTTCTTTCTCTCTTCTTGTGTTCTTGGACAGATAGACATCAGTTTTCATCAAAATTAAAATTGTTTTTCAAAGAACACTATCAAGGAAGTGAAAAGACAACCCACAGAATGGGAGAAAGTATCGGCAAATTCTGTATTTGGTAAGGGACTTGAATTCAGAATGCATAAAGAACACTTACAACTAGCAATAAGAACAAATAATCCAATTTAAAAGTGGAAAAAGGATTTGAATAGATGTTTCTTCAAAGAAGATATACAAATGGCCAATAAACACATGAAAAAGAGCCCAACATAATTAGCTGATGAGGACATTCAAATAAAAACCACAGTGAGATACTGTGGTTGAAAAACAGTCTGGCAGTTTCTCAAAAAGTTAAACACAGAATTACCCTATGACCCTGCAATTTTATTACTAGATATGTACCAAAGAGAACTGAAAATATACATCTACATAAAATGTGTGCACAGAGGTTTATAGCAAGATTATTTGTAATAGCCAAAAAGTGGAAACAACCTAAAAGTCCATCAGCTGATGAATGGACAAACAAAATGGGATGTATCTCTACAGTGGAATAAAAAGGAATGAAATACTGGTACATGCTACTGTATGGATGAACCTAGAAAACACTGTGCTGAATGAAAGAAGCCAGACACAAAAGGCCACATCATGTATGATTTCCATTTACATGAAATGTCCAGAAATAGGCAAATCCATGGAGACAGGAAGTGGATTAGTGGTTGCTAGTGACAGGGGGAGAGAGGAATGGAGAGTGACTGCCAATGGGTACAGGGTTTCTTTTGGGAGTGAGTGATGGGAATCTTCTAGAACCGGCTGGTGGTGATGGTTGCGCAACTCTGAGAATATATTAAAAACCATTGAATAGGGCAGCCCAGTGGCTCAGTGGTATAGCGTAGCCTTTGGCCCAGGGCCTGATCCTGGAGACCTGGGATCGAGTCCCACATCAGGCTCCCTACATGGAGCCTGCTTCTCCCTCTGCCTATGTCTCTGCCTCTCTCTCTCTCTCTCTCTCTTTCTCATGAATAAATAAATAAAATATTTTTTTAAAAAACCATTGAATAGTACACTTTAAAAGGGTGAACTTTATCATATGTGAACTGAATCTCAATAAAACTATTTTAAGAAAATAAGTTTACTTCCAGTCTGTTCCATGGGCAAGTAACCCCGCCAAAAGAGCTGGTCAAAATGAAGACACATTTATGCACATTTACTTACTGGCCTGTACCCTGAGTCCATCCTTACCCTCTCTTAACTTAATGATAGTTCATGAGGTTACTTAACATAGTGGGCCTGAGGGGAAAAGCAGCATCTTTCATGTGATCTGGACGGCTGGACTGACTCTTACTGACTGGTGGCGCATTCTTTACTGATCTAGTTGGGAGAGGCTTCAGACCACAGTCTTATCTCCTGGGGAAGTTGCCTCTTCTGGGCCCCTTCATATCGTTTCATTCTGGGGCACATAAGCAGTTGGCTTTCTCAGCATGCGGAAGCTTCAAATACTGGATTCTCTGTCAACTTAGATTACTAGCCATGCCTAGGAAGAGTCTCCATTAACAGAGCTGCCTTCACTTTCATCTCTGCTTGCAAACTGCTCTCTCTACTCTGACTGTCTGGCTCATAAAGACCTTGCTAAATGTGCGAAGAAGACTGTCCCCACCAACATTTGTACCTTTTCAAACCACTTGCTCTAGAACAAGAGGTTCAGTAGACATGTGAGCTGTCTTCGAAAATAAACCACAGGAGATAGTGTTACCAATTGTTTTGCATAACGCGCTCCCCAGCTTTGCAACTTGAAGTATCTGCCCATCGTCTGACGGGAGCACAAAGCCTCGTGCTTAGAATTTTGCCTCATCAACAGTCTACTTCTCGATAACAAATTCTACGTTAATCGGAACGTGTTTAGACCTCTGTGACAAAGAGACCTCAAACCACGTTGGGAGTTTGTTTTTCTACCGTGGAAGTTGATGGTTCAGGACTAATACAGTAGTTGGTGGATTGGGAGGACTCAGGCTCTTTGTACTGTTGACTTTGCCATCGTCCACATGCTGCTCCCATCATTGTGTAAGACAGCTTCCGTCTTATATAAGTTGGATTGCTCAGGAAGCAGACTCTGAGGCAGAGATTTGGAGACAGCTGTTTTATTGGGGGTGCTCTTGGGAGAAACCCTCGTGGAAGGAAGGATGGAGGCAAGGTTGGGCAAAGGTGATGCAGCCACAACAAAGGACCCAGCCAGCCTCACAGGAGCACTGGAGCTGAGGTGGCCTTCCAAGTTGTCTCCATGGAGGCCAGGAGCTGGGCTTGTAGTCCCACCCATCACTGGATGCAGACCCCCATTTGAACCCTTCAAGGAAGAGGTGTAACTTTGGGCAAAGCAGTTTCTAGAAAAAGACTTAACTGGACTGTGTGGGAGCAGACAACAAACACTCTTGGTGATTGGAGAAAGGAGTGCCTTGGTTCTGAACTGGGTATTGGGCAATATCCACCAGTATCCACTGCCATGATGTGTGCTGGAGCTCCCATGGCGCTCTCCAGCAGGTTTACCCATCCAGTGGGAGATGGAGAGCCCCCACAATACTTGCATTCATATCTCTTTGGCCAGACCTTCCCTCATGGCCACACTTACCTGGAAGGGCCATGTGCTCAGCTAAGAAAGAAAGAAAAAGTGAATACTGGGATCACTGGGGAGTTCCTACCACAAATCCCTCAATTCCATGTCCCGCTCCAGCCATTGTCGCCTTTGGCCATTCCCCCCACCACCTGGCTTCCTCCACTTCTGCACCTGTCCTTGCTCTCAGAGGCCCACCTGACCAGTGCTCCTCCTGGATGTTGTGCGAGTCTCATGCCTGATCTTTCAGTCTTACACAGAACTATTCAAGCTAGCTTCCAGGGAAATAAAAAGATATTATTAGTTTATGTAATGGATCAAAAAGTAGATCTAGCTTTAGACATGGATGGAACCAGAGGTTCAAATGATGTTCCCAGATCTCAGCCTCTCTCCATTTCATGACTGCTTTCCTGGGCTGGTTTCATTCTCTGGATGCCTCATTCCATGTAGTGGTAGAGATGCCACCGATGGCTCCAGGCTTCCATTTCCTTAGGGCTCACAACCTCAGAGAAGAGTGCTACCCTCTCTTCTTCAGTGACCCCAAGTGGCTGTGTGCCCCACTCCAAGACCAACCTGTGTCCAGGGGGTGGGTGCCCTGCCCATCCCACCCAAGGTCATGCCCCACTGTGCACTGGGGGAGTGGAGCCATGTAAGCGATGGCCCCACCAGAGACACTTGCAGTGGGTGATGTGCTTCTGCGATGCACCAGGAAGGGACACTGATGCTGGGTCATCTCTTGGGCATCGCGAACTTAACATGTGTCAGCTGAACTCTCGGTTTCCCTTCTAGCCCCCAAAATGTGCCATCTCCACTCTTCCCCTATGGAAGTAGCACCACCATCTATCCAGCTGCTCAGGCCAGAAACCTCCTCCCTCTCCACCCAGCCTCCCCACCCTCACCTTCGCAGTCTGCCATCCAGCCAGCCTTGAATCATTTCCTTTTCTACTTCGTCTCCACTGCCAGCATGTCACCCACCTCCCATCACCTCTTTCTGTGCTGTTTCAACGGTCCCCTCACCCCTGGCTCCACGTGTTCACTGCTCCCTGTCTCTTACCATAGCACTGGCCAACTGAAGACCTGTTGGGTACCTGTGTCCTCCAGACTGGAAGTCCTGGCAGGATGGCAAGGGCCCGCCAGTGGCATATCCCAGTGTGTCCTAGCTGCTGTCTGGAGCACACGGCTCTGTGGGCTTGGTGAAGCCAGGAGGGTGTTCTTGGGACAGCAGGAGGGGGTTTGGAGCCAGCTCTACCATACCCTACCATATCTTAGATTTCCCACAGAGGGCAAGTCCTGGATGGAAAGGAGAGAGCAGAGCCTCCATCTGAGCTCCCTCCGTGGGAAAACACCTAGAGAGAAAGATGAAGATAGGAAGAGAGGCTGGGCCTAAGTAAGAAGGGAGCCTGAGAGAGAAGCCTGGGGAAGACCTTTTCTGAACTGACCTGGGGGCTCCCACAACACACTCACTCAGAGGTATGGAAAGCCAAGGCTGCCTGCCTTGTTTGTAGCTTTTTCAGTCAGCCCAGGACCCTTGGGAGGAGAAGTTGTGGGACACCCAGATGGCCCCACCCCAGCTGGGAGCCCCCATAATCTGTGGTGACTGCCCCTGCATCCTTAAGTCAATGTTTAATGGTGGCCAGAGCCCAGGAATGTTCTATCGGGACATGCAATTATAGGGGTGGGGTTACAGCCTCGGCATTGGCAAGGGCTCGGTGGCAGGAGATAAGAAGGTGGCACCAGGAAGGGTTGTGTGTGTGCTAAACTGCGGGCTCCCAGCATACCCCTGGGGCCAGCTCACAAGGCCTCCATTGTTGGGGTCTGGCTCCCAGCCCACTGCCAGCCAGATAGGAGCTGCTGTTCTGACAAGGCAAGAAAAGCACACCCCAAGTTTGTCCAGATGCTATTACCCCATCCTTATCAGGCTGAGGGAAGGGAGCTAGCAAAGCTGATGTTGATTCCGAAGAAAAAAAGGAAAGGAATATTAGCAAACATGGCAAAAGTCGCTTTCAACAGCAAGGGTGGGGGTCAAGGGTGCTCATCTGGCTCAGCTGGGGTTTTTATAACAAGCACCTGGAGGCAGGGGTAGGACCATCATGAGTGTCCAGTGGGTGGGGAGGAGGTCCCACCGTGTGCCCAGACCCATGCTGGGTGCAATGGTGTAGGGGCAGAAGCCAGGCATGAGCATTCTGCTTTCTAGTTGGGAGAACATAATTCATTTCTTTTTTTTTTCTTTTCTTCCTTTCCTTTTTTAGGGCGGAGGAGAGGGGCAGAGATAGAATCTTAAGCAGGCTTCATGCTCAGTACAGAGCCTAACATGGGGCTCAATCTCACAATCCTGAGATCATGACCTGAGCTGAAATCAAGAGTCAGATGGTTAACTGACTGAGCCACCCAGGCGCCCTGAAATAGTTCATTTCTTTACCCAGTATATTCGAGAGTCCACCATGTGCAGTCTGTTCGTAGGTGCTGGGAATTCCTGGGGTGATGGCCTAGTGGAATATGTTTAGTGGAACAAAAATAAAGAGCCCAGAAGACCAGCAGCCAGGGGAGCAAATGGTGGGCCAGAGTGAAGGGGGCAGTGGCTCTGGGATGACAGGTCAGAAGAGGTGCAGCAGGCTGGGCGCAGATGGGGGTGAAAGCGTGATGCAGATTATTATCGGGAGACCTGGTGTGAATCCAGCTCCTTCCCCTGCCAGCTGATTCTAGGCGAGGATCTTCTCAATGAGCCACAGCTTCCTCACCTGTAAACCAGGGATGATGAGAGGAACTAGCCAAAGGGGTTAACACTGAGGACAGAAAGAGAGAAGGAAGGTAGGCGCTGAGCCCAAAGCCCAGCATGCTGGCCCAGGGCAGGCCCTGGGTAACCTGGCATCACAAAGACAGTGAGGTGCAGCCACTACCTGCGGGCTGTCCGTTAACACAGGACGTAACACTTGGGAAGGACGGGATGGCCCTAAGCAGGGGTGGTGGGCAAGGATGGGGTTAGCTGGTGAGGAGCAGGCCAGGAAGGCAGCTCGGAGAGGAAGAGCATGGGCCAGGGAACAGCAGCCCAGAAGAGACAGCATGGGGAGGGGTCCTTCCCCGCCCCCCGCCAGGAACACAGTGAGCGCCGGCAGATGGTAACTGGGATCACCCTGTAAAAGCCGCTGTGCCATTTGGGCCTGCTTTAAAATATAGATTTGGAGGAAAAGAGCACTTTAAGGATGAAAAGTCCCTTGAAAATGTTGGGTTCGAAGACTGTGCTGCCCTCAGAGCCATGAGGAAAGAGGCCCATTCAGTGCAGATCAGACGTTGATTAAGAGGACTGCAGTGGGAGACTGGTTGCTGGGGAGACCCACCGATCAGAAGGGGCCGTGGGGTGAACTCCTGTCCTGTGCACGTGTGAGACAAAGCTGCCACAGGCGGACGAGGCTGGGCAGAGACAGAGCGGCTTGTTAATCCACTCGGGCTGCCACAACAGAACACCGCAGACGGGGCGGCTCAGACAACACACATTTATTTCTGCCCATTCTGGAAGCTGGAAGCCCAAGATCAAGGTGCCAGCTGATCTGCTTCCTGCTGGGAGGGCCCCTGTCATGGTTCCTAGACCACTGGGTGTTCACGTGGTCTGAACTCTGCGCAGGTACAGAGCAAGAGAAATCTGTCTCTCATGTCTCTGCCTCTTCTTATAAGGACATCAGTCCTGGGGCACCTGGGTGGCTCAGTCAGTTAGGTGTCCACCTTCCACTTGGGTCACGATCCCAGGCTCCTGGGATCAAGTCCTGCCGTGGGCTCCTGCAGAGAGCCTACTTCTCCCTCTGCCTATGTATCTCATGAGTAAATAAATAAAATCTCTTAAAAAAAAAAAGGAACAAGGAAAGCAGCTTCTTCGGTTGTTGATTTGATTATCAGTAAAGACTTAGTGATGGAAATACTGATTGTGCCCAGATCTTTGTATTTGTCTGCTTTTAAAAAAAATTAATTAGTTAATTAATTAATTTTATTTGTACTTCTTTAAATATTAACCACTCATGAGTAACTCAAGTCTCAAAGCTTCCTAGTTTAGGAAAAATTGTTGTGTTTTGGTTTTTAGGAAAAATTGTAATTACAGGAAAAGCTCACTAGGATAGAAAAAAAAAGAGTTCCATGTTCTGTCTTTTACCTAAGAATAGCTTAGAAAACCTTAACTGGTCGGTTTACATTATATAAATGTTGCTGTGGTTGTTACTCATGTGGTGACTGCTGTGTGAATAGCTGATGTGGTGCTTTGAGGGGAAGAAAATTAAACCTTTATGGATGGAGCCTATTATGCGCCTGCTTTTTTACATACATCATGTCATTTGATCTTCTTACCGACTTTGCAGAATTAGCCCAGTCCCATTCATTCATTGGCCTGTTTTGTTTTAAGGTAAAGTTAGATGGAATTTTTTCTATTCCATGAAGAGGGAAGCTGAGGCTCAGATAAATTAAGGAACTCAGTGGAGATTATCTAGCTATGTAAGTGATAGAGTCAGGATTCAAACTTGGTGTTTCTAAAGTCCTGCAAACCCAAACAGGAACAAGGCAATAACTAATGTCATGCACACAGGCGCCTGGCCACTTCTCCAGATCTAGTTGCTCATATGTATGTATGCACACTCAGGTGGATGCCTGTCCTCAGCTCCTCCCTCACATCCAGCCACCGCGGGTGACCTCGGTCCCAGCTGGGGGGCCATCGATGGAAGGGAGGATGTCCCTGGCTCAAGGTCAAAGTGACATGTGCCCTTTCTCCTTCTGAGCACCAAGCACTCAATCTGTAAGCATGGATCCTCTGTTGCCACAGGCTTTTATACAAAGCAGAGGCTCCACACACTTGCATGTTGACTTTGACTGTAGCTCCTCTAAGCACCTTCAGCCCCTTCCCAGTTGACCGTATCCAGCAGACAGCCATTTAAAGGGGGGGCTTCCTGTCCACTGCACAGCCTTGGACCTCATCTTTCACGTCTCAGTGCTCACTGTGGCTTCCTCCCCAATGAATTTTTAAGACTTGTTATGGACTGAATGTGCCCCTGCAAAACTCCTATGTTGGAATTCTAACCCCAATGTGATGGTATTAGGAGGTTTTAGGAAGATGGTATTAAGTGGGCCTTTGGGGGTGATTAGGTCATGAGGGTGGAGCTGCTGCAAAGGGGATTAGTACCCATTTGTGACAATTTATAATTTCTACTTTTATTTATAATTTATAATAAAAGAGATCCCAGAGGATTCCCTTGCCATGTGAGGATACAGCAAGAAGGATGGCCATTTATGAACCAGCAAGTGGGCTCTCACCAGACATGGGATCTGCAGGTGCCTTGTGCTCAGACTTCCCACCTCCAGAGCTGTGAGAAATAAATTTCTGTTGTGTATAAGCCACCCAGTCTATGGTGTTCTGTTATAGCAGCCTGAACAGACTGAGGTAGACTTAACTCAAGTGCCCTTCCTCCAGGAAGCCTTCTCGGACCTCCGAAGGCCAGGTTGGCTTCCCCTTCCCTGAGCACCCATGGTATCTTGAAGTTTCCCTATAGGAGCTCCACTGTTCCTTGTGGTAGGGATGTGTTACTTGTCAGTATTCCCCATTAGGCCAGGAGCTCCCTGAGGGCAGATACTGGATGTGTCATTACTGTACCCTCCAAGCACAGCTCACAGTTGGCCCTCAAGTAGGGTCCCCAAATTTAGCAAATAAAAATTCAGAATGCCCAGTTAAATTCGAATTCCAGATTAACAATGAATACTAATAATTATGAATAAAAGTACTGCATTATTTTGTTTGTAACTGTCTCCTTAATAAGTGTTTGTTGCATTCCTTAGCAAAAAGCATGGAGAAGGAGAAAGGCATTGTATTTGGAAAAAAGCAAGAAAAGTCAGTTTGCCTGGAATGCAAGACTTGTGCAAATATGTCACAGAGACTAAAACAAGAGTTCCTGCACCCCAGCGCTCAGAGAAGGGCCTCGTGCCTAGGAAGCACTACATCAGCAGTGAGACCCCGATGGATGAACACCTGTTGGGGACGAGGGTAGTACAAAAAGTAATGAAGATGTCAAAACAAAGATGCAGTGATGACAGTGGCTTTGGTCATGGGGACATTGGGGGGGGGGGGTGTCAAATGGCCTGTGGCTGCAGCTTCCACATCCTCAAAACTCAGACTCACAGAGTGGCCATGTCTCAATCTGATGAGCAATCGGAACTCCCCTCTCAAAACTGCAAGGATCTGTGCCGGCCTTGGGCAGGCCAAGTACAAATCCCAAATCTCCCTTCCCACTCTTTGGGTCCCTGAGGGCAGGAGTTACATCTCTTCCCTCAGCCTGGGGTTCCCCAAGAACTCCTCATGCAGAACATGGCCTCTGGGGAGTTTCCCTAATCCTCTGAAACAGGCGGCTGGGCTCCCAGGCCCCAGGCTGCTGGGCGGTGCTGTGGGGAGCTGCAGGAAACAGGCCCTCATTGTCCCCCTGTGCCTGGCAGCACAATGGGAGCCTGTGTCATGCCAGCAGCTGTATGTGGCTCTGACTGCGGTGGACACCAGCCTTGGAGAAGCGCGCAGCCCGGGGACCCCGTCTGTTTCATGTCCCTCCAAGTGGGACCTGTGGGCTGGCTCTCTGCGCCCGAGGATGACCCACGTCTGGGGGGCACCGGCTGCCCCTGGAAGTGCACCTACGTGTGTTCACACCAGTATGTCTGACCAAGGGCAGAAAAGCACGTGTGCTTGTGTGTCTACACATGGTGGCCCACATGTGCCTGGGGCTGGCTGTGCGAGCCTGCAAGCACGCATGCAGGTGTGTGTGTGAGTGTGCTGAGGACAGGGAATGCTTCTGAGCATGTGGGAGCACACGTGTCTAAGTCTTCGTTGTCAAAATGGGACGCATTCCCCAAGCACCAGGCCAAGGAGCGCATGACTGGCTGTGAAGCTTCTTTGGGAGGCAAATACTGGAAAAGCAGGACCAAGACTGTCCAGTTGAAACTCAGCTTCTGCTGAGTTTCATGCACGCACATTCCCTTGGGCTCTGGGCATGGCTGTCCCCTTCACCTGGCCCCTCCCTATCCCTCCTGACCTCTCCTTCCTGCTATTTCCCTGCCTCCAAGATGACCAGGGACCCTCCCCTGGGTTGGGCACCCTCAGACAAGTAGCAGCAGGTGGTGAAAGGACAGGAGTGGTTGAAGCTTTTCCAGGTTCAGGACGTCCCCCCCAGGGTTGAGCTGCCCAATTGGTCTTGGGTCCTTCCCACTTCCACCCCCCTCACCCCACCCTGCCCCACCCCACGAATCAGAGCCCAGCCCACCCAGCCTGCACTTCCAATCTTGCTGGAATCAGGAAATGAGATTTCAACTCCATTCAAGTAAATCCGACAAATATTTACAGAGGATCTTCCAAGTGCAAGGCTCTGTAAAACTGGCAGCAGCAGAGAGAAACCCTTTGCCAGGTCCTGCCTCCTGGGATGACTCCAGGCTCGGGATGATGAGGCCCCACTTTAGGGCTGTGCTCCCTACCAACACCCACAGCTGCTACAGGCAGCGCAGCCCCCACCCCCCCCTCCCCTGGCCATTAGGGGAAGCCTCTACTGCTGAGAGGTGCAACTGGGAGCCTCCCAGAGAAATGCCCCATAGCACTGGCAGCCCCTTCCCCCCTCTGGTGCCCTCTCCCCACCTCCCCTGGTTCAAAGGACCCCTGAGGGGTGGCCAGAGGAGGAAGGGGCAGAGGATAAGGTGGCCTCTGCCCCTATTAGATGTATGCACCAGTTGCTGAGGAGCTTGGGAGCCTGGGCTTTCCTTCCAATTTGAAAGAAAACTGATTACTCCCTAGAGGGGGCCCCCTTGCCTTCACAGTCCAACCCACAGGCAGGCATCTCTCAGCTGATCCCACACAAACCCCCTCCCTGTATCTTGGTCTCCAAAGCAGAGTGTGCAATATGATCCTTTGGGTGAGGCATATAAATACTGAGTCAGGTTGTTGTTGTTGTTTTAATTTAGAAATATAAGACTTATCAAATATTTAATAAATAGATTGACACTCTGCCCTCCCTCAGGTTTAGTTTCAGGCCATCCAGAGTCCCGGAAGGTTGTCTAGGAATCCTGAGGATGAGGGCGAGCGCCTCTGCGTGGGGTGTTTGGGGGCACCTTCCCACTTTGGCCCACTTTCAACGAATGGTTTCATTTATTACTGTGTAAGTGCTCCAGTATGTTCTCAGCATGAGTTGGTTTTATAAAAAAGATGCCTTAAACAAGAGTATTTGCATACTTTGTAAATGAGAGGGATATAACAGGAAACTCTTCCTTAGCCCACAGGTCTTCTGGGAATCAAATATAAGGATGATTTGCGCACTTTTCTCTTACAGAAATGTGAGTGGGTTCTAGCTTCTCTGACCTTTTCTATGGCAAGTGACTATTATTAGTGTGTGACCCTGGAAGATATTTAGATATTTCAGACAAAATTAATCCATCCTATCAAGCTGTAAGGAATATTTAAACAATACGTAAGAGAGGAACAGCTTTTCAAATAAAATGTATGCTGAGAAGAAAACATTTTGAAAATAATGACTTGGAAATGTTTCCATCATAAGGTTTTCATCATAAGTTTTACTGAAAACTATGTAAATATGTCACCTATTAAAAATTCTATCTGCACAGTTAAAGAAATAAGCTTGGAAAATTTTTCTTTTTTTTTTCTTTTTTTTTTTTTGGAAAATTTTTCAAATAAAGAGTTTAAGAGATTTTTTAATCCATTTGTTAAAAATATGAAAACACAAAACCTTCCAATTATTTTGCAAGAGTAATTGTTTAGGGGCGCCTGGGTAGTTCAGTCGGTTGAGCATCGGCCTTCTGCTCAGGTCATGATTCCAGGGTCCTGGGATGGAGTCCTGTGTCGGGCTCCCTGCTCAGTGGGGAGCCTGCTTCTCCCTCTCCCCGCACCCTCCCCTTCACTCAAATAAATAAATACAATCTTTGAAAAAAAGTTTGAAAATCAGGAAAGGGGGAAATTTACCAGCTAAATGTCAATTAAATTGCACAATGGATGGATGGGAGTGAACTATAAATGTGCTTTAATGGGCACAACAACTGATGCATGCCCATCATTTGGTGGGTGTCTCTTATAGCTATGGCCATTATGAATACCAAGACTCAGGGATCCCTGGGTGGCGCAGCGGTTTAGCGCCTGCCTTTGGCCCAGGGCGCGATCCTGGAAACCTGGGATCGAATCCCACGTCGGGCTCCCGGTGCATGGAGCCTGCTTCTCCTCTGCCTATGTCTCTGCCTCTCTCTCTCTCTCTCTCTCCCCCATCCTCTCTCTCTGTGTGACTATCATAAATAAATAAAAATTAAAAAAAAAAATGAATACCAAGACTCAAAATGAATTGGAACAGACATTCAAATTGCTATATCACAAAGTATTAAAATTTTTTTAATGTAATGCATTCAGTCAGATAGAATAGTGAACATTTTCTTTTATTTTTTTCTGGTTAATAAGTATTTATTTATTTAGATTATTTAAATTCAATTTGCCAGCATATAGTATAACCCTCAGTGCTCATCTCATCATGTGCCCTCCTTAATGCCCATCACCTAGTTACCCTATCCCTCCACCCACTTCTCCTTCAACAGTGAACATTTTATTAGAAAGAGTCTTGATAGAATCCCTGAGCCTGTGGATCAACTCACAACTCAGACTCACTGCCTCACTGTCTCTTCAAAAGTTCCCCATGAATATTTCCCCAAGAGAGGACTTCCCAATGCCACCACTCCACTGTGAGTGCTCCTGCACCTTATGAATCATTGCAAGATTAAAGCAAGAAAAAGATGTGCACATAGAGAGGCAGTGTAACATCATAGCAAAAGCACAGGCTGCTCTGGGGTTGGGGTATCAGAAATCAATCCTGGTTGGCCAATTTCCAGCTAAGCGAACTTGGACTAGTTATTCAATCTTCTTGTGCCACAGCTTTCTCATCTGCAAGTGAAGGAAAACAATAATACCTACATCATATGGGTGTCGAGAAGATTAAATTCGTCAACATTTGCAAAGCAAATATTATAGCAGTACTTAAAACAGTGCCTTGTAAAGTATATAGAGAACCTTTACAATTCATTAGCACAAAGATAAACAACCCAATTTAAAAACAGGACAAAAATGTGAACAAATACTTCCCCAGAGAAGATACATGGATAGGAACTCCTGGGTGGCTCAGTGGTTGAGCTTCTGCCTTTGGCTCAAGGCATGATGCCAGAGTGAGTCCCAGAATTGAGTCCCCCATCGGGCTTCCTGCATGGAGCCTGCTTCTCCCTCTGCCTAGGACTCTGCCTCTGTGTGTGTGTGTCTCTCCCATGACTAAATAAATAAAATCTTAAAAAAAAAGACACATGGATAAAAAGTAAACTCATAAAAGATGCTCAACCGCATTAGTTATTAGGGAAATGCAAATGAAAATCCCCTAAAAGTCACCATTACGTACCAGTTAGAATGGCTGCAAACACCAAGGGCTAAGGAAGATGATTGGAACTTTCTTACATTGCTGGTGGGGAATACAGAATGGTACAGCCACCTAAGAAAACTTGTTGGCAGTTTCTTAAGAAGTTAAATATATACCTATCATGTGATTCAGCCATTCCACTCCTAGATATTTACCCAGATCAATGAAAGCATATGTCCATACAAAGACTTATTCATGAATGCACATAGCAGCTTTATTTGTAATAGTCAAATACTGGAAACAGCCCAAATGTCCACCACCAGGTGCATGGATCACCTGTGGTATATCTATACAATAGGATATGACTCAGCGTTAAGAAGGAATTAACTATTGATACATACCATAACATGGATGAGTCTCAAAAACAATTAAACTCAGAGAAAGGAGACAGACAAAAAAGAGTACAGGTTATGTTCTATGAATCCATTTATATAACACTCCAGAAAACTCAAGCTAATCTATAGTGACAGAAAGTAGATGGGTGATTGCCTGAGGATGGAGGAGATGGGGAAGGGAGAAGGGATGGAGGGAAGGAATCACAAAGCAGGAAACTTTGAGAGTGATGGAGATGTTGGTCTTCTTGTTTCAAGGGGGTATAAACATGTCAAAACTTATCACATTGTACACTTTAAAAATGTGCCGTTTATTATAGGTCAATTATACCTCAATAAATCCATTAAAAAATAAACAGAGATTGATTTTGTGATACAATAAATTTCTTAAAAGGCAGAAATGAGACTAAAGATGTTGTCTTCTATTATACATACACCTCTATGTGGTTCGTGACTGTGTGGCCCTATTAAATCATTCATATGCTATTTAGAAACTTTGTAATGTGCAGATTATGGGTAAGCCATTATAGCTACTTGCATTTGGTTTTGTCGTCAGTTCTATAAAAATTTGTGTATCAGGCCCTTGGCCAGGAACATAATCCTCTATTATAATACTGTTTCTGTGGGAAAATCAGAATTGACTTATATTGACAAAGTTCCTTCCCTCTGCCCCCAAGCTCTCTCTTCTAAATCTATCTTACATGTTGCCAGATTTATCTTTTCTGAAAAACATAACAAAAATTAGATCATGTTACTTCCCTATTAAACCCCTTAGCGGTTCCAAACGTCCAAGTCTGAACTCCACATCATGACATTCGAGATCCTTCACAACTAGCCCCATCTACATCACCAGTTCCAACTCCCTGGCACATCCCCTCTCTTTATAGATCTGAACCATTTGTCAGGTGTTTTCGCTACTCCGAGCCTTTGCACAAACTGTCCAACTGTCAAGTACATCCTTCCCTTTCATGTCTCTTGTGTATCAGAAAAAGTCTGTCATCCTTCAAGACTCATTTCAACAATGCCCTTGTGGGAGTCTTCCCAGATTTCCCCTAAACAGAAATAACCACTCTTTCCACTGCACTGCCACAGCACATTACACATGCCTTTACTAGATCACTTATTCAATGGTACTGCACTGATTGGGATGCATCTATGGTAGCTTAGAGGCTCCACTGCTCTAACAAAAATAAACAGAAACAAAACAAAACTCCCCCAATACCAGTGATTTGAACACATTTACTTCTCTCTTACATAAAAGTCCTAACCGGCATGCTGGCTCAGTTCTGCAGTGTTGGGATCCCAGCTTCTTCTGTCTTCTTGCTCCATTTCCCTTATAGCTTCACCTCTTGAGCATGGACCAACATGGCTGTCAAATGTCTCTGCCTACCAGCCATCAGACAGGGGAAAGGGAATGGGAGAGCCTCTTCTGCCTCTTACAGTATGATCCAGAACTTGTACCGACACTTTATTCACATCCCATTAGCCGAAACTTAGTTGCTTCGTCACATAGAACTTCAATGAGACTGGGAAACACAAGTTTTATCCAGAGCAACAACATGTCTCACTAAAAGTTAGGTGTTATATGGTCATGAGAGGAAAGGGGAAAATGGATCTTGGGCTCAATCCGCAACTTTTGCCATAGTCCACCCCTTTAGCAACCCAACTATCTGTGATTACCCTCTCTTTCACACAGAAAACTCAAACCCCCCCCTTTCAAGGCCAGCAACCCCAAGTTCCCTGTTGGCCTGCCCCAACACCTCAATCAGGTGTGGATGTTACTTGTAGCCTGGAGACCAACACACTAAAAGACAAGTTACCTTCCCTCCCACCTCCTCAGATACAGGATGATGAAACAACAACCACATACCACAATTAAAAAACAACTCTTACTCAGAAAAGAAAACAATGGAAACTATGCAGATGGCCTCAGTCCATAGCAATTACCAAATGAGGCCAGTTAGAAGTTGTAAAGACTTCCTGCCCTTCTGTTTTCCAGAAGTAACCCCCTTGGTCACTGTCCTCCTTGGCCCTGGGTGTGCCCTCTGGGAGGCTCTTTACTAGGGTCATGATCTTCCATAATCACATCTGAAGTGGGCATTAAAGAATATGCCTCTCTCAGGCTTCCAGACTATTTGCTTCTAGTCAGTTCCATGCACAGGTAACTCCAGCCAAAGGTCTTGTCCCAACAGAGTTTGTCAGGCTGAAAACCCTGGCTGTATTTTTACTGGCTTCTGTGCTCTGCCCAGACCCCTGTCTTAGCTTAATGGTTGCTATCTTCAGGCCATCTGAGACAATAGACTTGGGTGGGAAGGGAACACCCTTAATCTGATCTTGGCTGCTGGGCTGGCTCCCATTGCCTGGCAGAGAGCGAGTTCTTAACTGGGAAAGCTTGGGAAAGGCTCAGGGCCATAGTCTTAACTCCTACTAAGGCTGTCTTTTCAAAGACAACTTAGGTCACCCCTTCCATTTGGGGCAGAGAAGCAGTTGGCTTTCAGCACCCTGCAAGGCTCCAAGTTACCAAACCCAGCTTGTAGGCAGCAAACAGAAGGTGCATCCTGAGCAGGCCTGTACTGCCTTCCATCTCTGCTTACAAACTAAGCCACACCTGAGCTCATCAGTTTTTTCTGGGAATCTGCTAGAAGAAGCCAGAAGCAGTCAGTACTCAAGCAGTTCAGAGGGCGTGTGGTCTTCCTATCATGGTAATACTCATAGATGACAGCTCTGCTAGGTCTGCTGCCAGAGGGTAACAAGGGGCCCCAACTCTCCCGTCTGCATATCTGTGTCCACCCCATCTGACTGGGAAGCTAGTGCCCCACACGCGAATATTCTCTGTGACAGTACTCTACTTCCCGGTAGCCCAATTAATCAAGGGATAGGTTTTGGCAGCTGTGAGTGGGAGACCAGACATAACAGCAGCTTAAACAAGATGGAAGCACATTTTTCTCTCATGAGAGCCCACGCAGGTACAAAGGCTCTGCTCTGTGAAGTCACCAGGCCGCTGGGCTTCTCTTGTCTTGTTCCACTATCCTGGGAGGGTGTCCCCATCCATGTGGTCCAACATGGTTCACCCCCAACATCTCATTCCAGTGAACCGGAAGGGGGAAGGGGTCAGGGCAACGTGCAGTCCAGAAGCCCGTTTGCACTTATTCTGTCACGTGGCAATGCCTAGTTGCAAGGGAGGCTGAGAAACACGGTCCTTTGTTCTGGGCTGCCAAGGCTGCCAAGGGCTCAGCTCAAAACTCAGGAGTTCTTTTTTCTCTTTTTTAAGATTTTGTTTATTTATTCATGAGAGACAGAGAGAGGTAGAGACACAGGCAGAGGGAGAAGCGGGCTCCCTGTGGGGAGCCCGATGCGGGACTTGATCCAGGGACCCCAGGATCACAAACTGAGCTGAAGGCAGACACAACTGCTGAGCCACCCAGGTGTCCCCAGAACTCAGGAGTTCTATCTCAGTGAGAGAGGAGGGGAAGAAGTGACCTAAGGGGACAGCCACAGCCCGTCTTGAGAGGCAAGGACGTTGTCTCTCCACCCTCATCATCCCCCAGCCCAGCCAAGTGCTGAGCCCCGGAGTCGGTGACTCTGTAACATTCAGCTTGGCGTTTCCCAGACCATAAAGCCGTCCCGTCATAAGGGACATATGTGGCGTGATTTGCGTTTACATGGCACCTTCACCATTGTGACCCAGGTGGGCCTAGCCTGTGCCTTGTCAAGCGCTCCAGCTTTGTGGGATCACCTCCTGTGCCCAATATTCCCGAGGGCTTTCCAAGTGGACAATTTGTCCCCTCACCCCCCCACTGAGCATGTTTCTCCAAGGTCTTTTTGCCTCTATGGTGGCCCTTGGCCCTGTGCCTGCTGCCCCCTCTCAGGACTGTCCCTACTGAGCAGACTCCAGTGCCCTCCTTCCCCGCTGGAATGTCTCCTCAGAGGAGTTCCTCCATCATTCCTCCTCCACCCCACATGGCGCTCTTCACCATTCAGCCTGTTGTCAGCGGCCAGCTATCTCTCTCTTCCTGCTTGTTCCAGGGCCCGGGGTCACCCCATGGCCTGTGCTGCAACAGCCCCATCCCCTCACCTTTCACCTTTCACCTGCAGTTCAATCTTGCTCTCCCACCCCCCACAGCTTGCCCCCCAGGCAACGTTCAAGGACATTAAGTCTTCCAAACTCAAGAGGCCATCAAGAGATGTTTCCCCTAAGCCAAAGGGCCACCACACCCAGAGGTGAATTACTCCCTTGGGGGAGAAGGCCGAGAAGACCGCAATAACCTTGAATTGTAGTCACTGTAGTTCCTCCTCACTCGAAGCATGAGATCTCTTAGGATCCTTGAACCCCTCACCCTGGGAGGAGAGGTGAGGCCCCTGAGGCCCAGAGGCCCTGCAGCCCATGTAAGGTGCACACGGCGAGGAGCAGCCGGTATCATCTCGGGTGGCCTCTCCGTGCGTGCTCTGCAACACGACGCTGCTCCGCGCACAGCTCCCTAAGGACAGCGCTCGCCCCCTCTCCCACGCAGACCTGGCCGGGCCCATGGCAGCCGCGTTCAGGCCCCACCTGTCCTGCCGACAGATTGAACAGGTCATTGCGGTGTAAACCACAACGTGCACAGGGCAAACGGCTTCAAGGATGCTCTCCTCGGATGCGTCCTACTTAACAGTGCCCTCAACCACTCAGACCACAGCCTCAGATCCCCAGAAGTCCTGTCCTTACGCACTGGCTGGGCCAGGTCAGTCTCCAGGGATGGGCCGGACACGGTGGAAGCCGAGGGTGGGGGGGTGGGGAAGAGGGAAGGGGCCAGGCCAAGGGATTGAATTGAATAGGTGCTTTCTTCTCAGAGAGGAAAGGTGCTTCCCCCACCCCCAGTGGTCACTGATTAACCCTCCGGACCAGATAACCCCTCCATGGGAGGAAAAAATGTGTGTTTATCCTGGGTCATAAAACATCAATATTGACTTCTCACAGGTGAAGCCAAAGGGGAAGGGGAGGTGGGGTTGAGGACGGGCGGGGGGGGGGGGGGTGAGGCTGGCGGCCCCTTTCTTTCAAGGCCTGAGACACACTTGCCTGACACCCAGGGGCCAGTTTCCCGGGGCCTCCTTCCCCTGTGAAAACATAGGGCAATTAGGCTTTAGTCTCTAAAGAAGCTGGATTCCAGCCCTGGGGGTGGGGTGGGGGGTACCCTGAGTTAGGGGCTCAGACCCCAGGGCTGTTCTCCTCTCCTGCCCCCAGCTGATAAGTCAAACGCACAGGTCTGCAGTCAGACCACCTCTGCTCTGCCTCAACTCTGGGACTCGGGCAGGTGACCAGCCTGAGCCTCCATCTCCTCATCTATCTAAAGGGAGTAGGAATCGGGCCCAGCTCTCAGGGCTGTTTAGGATGATCAACTGGGACCACTCACACTTTAAGGAGCCCCGGGAGTGGGTGGGCCCCATTAACAGCATGGCTCTGGCTCTGTCCTCTCTCCTCTACCTTCCGTCCCTTGATGCACACACACATCACTTTATACACCTTCCACCTAGCTCCTGGCCGAAGCCTCCTGAGGTGGCTTTGGAGCAGTCCGTGCCAATTACCTGGGGCCCGGAGCCAGAGGTGCTTGGGCCAAGGGCTGGGTCCTTATCCCTCTTCCATCTGGCCCAGAATGAATCCACCTCCCAAACACTCTGTCAGCCTGGTGGTTTCCATCAGAGGATCTGTGGTCACGTGCTGCTCCGGGTGGGGCCACTGGGCCTACGAGTCCCACTGTGTCCTCCTCAGAGAACCTCACATCTTTGCCCTCTGTCCATCCTCCATCTCCTTCCTTTTGGGGGGTAAAGGTGTTTCTGTCACCCCCACCTGTCCTTCTGGACGGTCCGAACAAGGAAGTTTCACACACAGTTTTCAGCCACTCTGGACTGGGCCCTTCCTGCACCTTACTTAATACTGCTCCTACATTTGGCTTTCCTTGATCCTCACCCAAGGCCGGGGTCCTCTCCTTCCCTGGACCCAGGTAAGCCCCACCTGATGCTGCGGGAGGCCAAGGCCCCAGCCCCGAGTGCCCTCCATCCAGCTGGCCAGAGGGGCACTGGCCCTGGGCACCTGGTCAATAATTAACACTGAGCAAACTCCGGCTGGCCAGACCTCCCAGCAGGGTCAGGACCAGACAAAAGCCCTGCTGTCTTGCTAAGCTGCCATCTTGGTAGGGGGTTACTGGCCGGTCAGTCACCCCCGGGGTGACACCCCCTCCCCCTCCGGCCACCTCCAGCAGGACACTAGAGGACCTGCTGCTCACAAGCAGTGAGGTGGAGATAGGCCCTGGAGGAGACCAAGGGGTGGGGTTTGGCCCCATGCCTGTTCTTAAGCCTCAGCTTCATGTTCTGAGCAAGCCTGGGAGGGAAGCCGGTGAGATGAGGGTCTGCTGCAGGGCCATCCAAGTAGAGTGCCTCTGCAACCGTCTGCACAGTTGGGGCACCGTGGGGTGTGGGGACTTGCCTCTGAGAGCAGCTCTCAGCCCCTCTGTCCTCTCTCCTCCCTCCACCTACCTTCCGTTCCTTCCTTAGAAAATCTGCTGAGTGGGTTTTTATATGCCAGGTCCTTATTCGGTGCCCCTTCATCTTTCCCTGTCCTCCCTAAATCCGCCCCTTTCCTTTAAAAAAAAAAGAAGATTTTATTTATTTATTCATGAGAGACACAGAGAGAGTCAGAGACACAGGCAGAGGGAGAAGCAGGCTCCATGCAGGGAGCCCGATGTGGGACTCGATCCCAGGTCTCCAGGATCAGGCCCTGGGCTGAAGCTGGCACTAACCCGCTGGGCCACCCGGGCTGCCCAATCCACCCCTTCTCAATGCCTTTGTTTGCACAGTCGCAATCTCAGAAACCCTTTCCCTCATCCCATCTGAATCTCTGTCCTCCAAGAAGTCCTCCTTGAGCCCGCCCGGATCTCAGTCTCCCAGTCCCTCTTCCACTGATGCTCCTCTGTCGCTCCTTATTTCACCAGCATCCCCATAGGCTCCATGGGGACCGTGACTTCCCCTTCTGCCCACCATGGGCAATGAGCAAAATTAGTAGGTTTGTCAGCAAAGCCACAAATCAAGCAAGAAGTTACTTTCTTGCAGAGCAATGAGGAAGGAGACGACTTCTACATCACTTAGAAAATTCCAGATAGGCAGCTGAGTTCCCAAAGACGGCTCTACCAGCCCAGACCTCCCCTAGCTGCACTGCCATGGTGTCTGAGGAGTCTGTCATCATCCCCTTCCTCCCCCACGTCCAGCCCAGTGCGCTCCCTGGTTTTGGAACAGATGAGGACCTTTCCGGCTGCCCACCTGATCCAGCCTCAGGTGCATCCCCACCGCCTTCCTCCGGGCCCCTTCCTCCCTGTGGCAGCCCCACATTCACAGCCGGGTACTGCACATCCTTTCTGGAGCAGGGACAGTGCGGCTGCCAGGGCCTCTTCTTGCCGGGCGCCCATGACCTCCCCTCTCAGACACCCTCCCACGGCTCCCCCGTGTTCACACTTCCTCCCTCGCAGCCTCCTCAGCACCAGACTACCTGTCTCCGCCCAGGCGCTCTTGGAAACATGAGTTCACATGTTCCATACCGGCCGCCTAAAAGTTCAAGGTGACCCAGAAGTGATTAGAGAGGGCACCCCATCCTTAGGAAGACTGAAGATGGCAAATCGGCTTTTTACTCTTTTTTTAAAGCTGAAATAGAATCGGATGTAGGGACCTCCAGCTGAGGTAGGGACCTGGGTGATGGCCGGGGCATTGGTGGTGTCCAAGCCGGGCAGATACCTCTGGTTCCCACGCGGTACTTCCTTAAAATACTCCACCCTCCTGGGACCGAGTCCCCGCACTGGGCTCCCTGCACGGAGCCTGCCTCTCCCTCTGCCTGTGTCTGTGCCTCTCTCTGAGTCTCTCGTGAATTAAAAACAACAACAACAACAACAACCACCACCAGAAACCCACCCTGTTGTCTCCCAGGTGTCCTCATCCTGAACCAAATCAATGACACCAGTTCAGAATCTGAAAACCTGTCAGTGCGGGGCCTGTGCAGGGCAGATGCCCCGGGGTCCTTCTTCCTGCTCACCCGCCTCCCAGGCCCGCGCTCCTTCGCCCTCAGCCTGGTGATCCTGGGTCCCTCGGGAAGGCACTGCCCTGCCCTCACCTGCTCCTTCAGAAGGGCCCCCTGCTTCTGCGCCCGCCGCCCTCTCGGTCCTGGCTCCGCGGACCCCCTGCCATCCCGGGCCGGCTGACATTCACCCTGCGTGAGTGGGCCGCCTGCCCAAGGACAGGCAAGGAAGTGGGGGGACAGGAGGCTCCCCTGGTTCCCCTGGCTGAGCAAAGTCCTCAGGGGAGGAGATGTAAGGGTTCCCACCACCCTGGCCCCTCCGGTGTTTCTGTGGTCAGAGTACCTATTCCCTCCGCCCTGCCCCTCTTTTGCCCCTAGCAACGTTCCTGGGGACCCCCTGGGGGCACAGTGTACCTCCTGAGGGCCTAAGGGGCGGGCAAGCCTTTGGGAGCTGCTCCACTAGACACACACACCTCCCTGGGGGCCTGGCGTTAGTTCCCCATCCTGCCTCCATGCCTCAGGGTGGACCCCCCAGGAGGCAGGAGTGGTGGGGAGGGGAGCGCGGGGAGACACAGGGCAGAGGCAGGAAGAGCCTGGGATGAGCCATGAGCCCCCCTGGGGAGGCGGGAGTGGAACGCAAGGTAGAACCGGAGAGCCCCAACCCCCCCCCCCCCCCCCCCCCCGCAGCTCTGCAGCTCGGGCTGGCCCGGCTGGCCTCCCCGCCTCTCCTCCCCGCTGGGGTTCGGCCCCTCGGTCACCGATCCCGGCCCGATGGCGCCACCTGCTGTGGGGAGAGAGCAGCACAGCTGACCCCGCCGAAGGGTTCGAGAATCGGGTGGGGGAACTCGCTCCGTTTGTGGCCCTGGGACCCATGGGTCGGAGACTTCAGTCCGGGGCCGTCCCCTTCACCCGGGACCCCTCGGGTGGCCAGTGCTCGCGCAGCCAGGTTGTGTCTCCTTGCTCATCCCCCAGGAGCCCGCGCTGCTGGCCAGGTGTCTCATCTTTGGCGGACCTCTCCCTCTCCAGGCTGCCTGCAGCCCCTGCCTCCTTTCCTGGGCTGCCCTGTGGCCATACCCCCCCCCCCCCAGGGGCCTCTGCACCGCCTCCCAGGTTTGCCCAGCTCTTCCCCTTTCTCAGGCCTCCGTGGAGTGCTCCGTGCTCCCCACCTCCGGGTAAAGGCCGGCGTCCTACCGCACGGAGCGGAGCGTTCCTCGGGGATGAGGGTGGCAGACTGGGGCGGGGGTGCGCTGCATCCCTGCGGGGCCAGGCTGCTGGGGCCTAGAGGCCTTTCAAAGCAGAGGGCTGGGCTCAGTGCAAGACCTGAGGTAGACGCCTCGCCTGAGATGGGCTGTGGTGGCTCATTCTGTGGTCTGGGCTGTCACTCAGTCTGTGGGTATAAGTGGGGACTGCTCGTCCTTCTACAGACCTCTCGGACTTGTTCTCCCCTTTCTATTCCTTCTTCTACTCACGTACTGCACGCATAGCCCGGGTTAGTGCTCTCTCCTCCGGGACTCACCTGTGTCTACAGCATCCTCCCTACCGTCTGGACCATCTTTCTAAATTGCCAAGCTTATCCCTTCACGCCTCTGCTCAAATTGCACATAGTCTTCCTGTTGTGTTCCAGAGGAGACCCAAACCACCCCACCTGGATAGCAAGGCCACACCTCTTCTGGCCCCTCCGCTCTACCAGATGTCCCTGCCACAGCCACGCCAGAGATACCTCATGCCCTCCACACCTGGGCCTGTGTGTTCCCTGGTTTCCCAGCCTAGAATGCCCTCCCTTGCTCGGCCTCCCCCTTCGAGCAAGCAGCTCAGACCTCACCTCCTGTGAGAAGCCTTTTCTGACCATCCCCCAACTCTCTCCCAGGAAGACATGTTCCTCATGCACACATGGCCCTGAAACTGCCAACTCTCTGGGGACAGGGATATGGCCTTCGTAGCAGGCAGGTATGCAAGTATAAATGAATGAGGGAATGACTCGATCAATCACTCTGTGCCAGGGATGACAGGAAGAGGTCCATGTGGCTCAGCCCTGGGTTTCCTGCTCTGCCCCCCCAGCCCTGTGCCTCACTTGACCACTCCCTGCCTTGCCTCATCTCTAAGTTGCTCAAAGGCCCTATCCTGCCTACCCCATAGGACTTCCCTGGGCACCTCTCCCCTGTCTCAGAGTGCCCCCTCCATATACCCCTGGTTGTCCAGTGGGCAGGAAATCAGCCCCTTCACCTGACGGGGCCCCTGAAGACTGGGCCCAGTTCACAGGCACCAGCCTCTTCCACTGGGAAGAGCCACCCAGGGCAGGGGTTCTTCTGCCCATTCTCAGGAATCCTCTTGCTGCCAGACTGTCCTCAGAAAGCTTGTATCACTTTGGTTCAACATTGTGTTTTGTGGTTGGGATGTTTCATCTACCCTGGGATACCACAACCTTTTTGAGAGCAGGGGCCACCCGGGAAAGTGTGATTTCCAAGACCAGGTTTTGTTGTAAAAACATTGTTCTTTCAGATGACTTACACTGGAGGAAGTCCCCGTGGTGTGATGAGGACTCCCAAGCGGTAAAGAGATCCTCGAGGCAAAGAACAGAGGCCTCCTGCCAATAACTAGCACTGACCCAGCAAGCATGTCTTGGCATCAGAACCGCCAGCCCTGGTTGAGCCTTCAGATGCCCACAGCCACCCCTCCTTGCCTCCCACCCCAAAATCTTGACCGTTACCTCATGAGACACCTTGAGCCAGAACTCCCCTGGTAAACTGTTCCAGATTTTTAACCCTCAGAAAGTGTGTGAAATAATGTGTTTTCAGCTGCTAAGTTGTGGAGTAATGTATTATGCAGCAATAGATAATTGATACGATTTGATGATTTTTTTGAACCAGGACAAAGCAAAATATACAGTGGGTCTTGAAGAAAGGTCTGATGACTGGAATCAAAAGGACATAGCTGCCCAGGCAAATGTGCACAGAGACACGTGTACCGGTGTTGAAATCACACACTACAACTCAGGTGGACAACACTAGCATCTTCCCAGATTGTTCTTTTTTTTTAAAGATGTATTTTTATTTATTTATGATAAACGGGGTGGGGAGCGGGGCAGAGACGGGCAGAGACACAGGCAGAGGGAGAAGCAGGCTCCATGCGGGGAGCCCGACGCGGGACTCGATCCCGGGACTCCAGGATCGCGCCCTGGGCCAAAGGCAGGCGTGAAATCACTGAGCCACCCAGGGATCCCCCAGATTGTTCTTTAATTGTTCTGATCTCAATCTGATGAGATTGCTCCTAATGTTAGTAGGAAAGGAAAGGAAAGGAAAGGAAAGGAAAGGAAAGGAAAGGAAAGGAAAGGAAAGGAAAGGAAAGGAAAGGAAACAAACAGAAATCTTTAACTGGCCCATTAGAGATCTTTCCATTTCTCTATGTTCAACTCAGTCTCCCTAGAACCAGATGCTTAGTTTTAGTTTTCCAGAGTTTTCTCACTCTCTGCCCTTCTTCCTAGTCAAGATAACTTCCTGGTGCAGAGAGGCATGCATGTGACCTCGTGGAAGTGGAAAGAGGGGGTCTAAGGTCTGCGTGGAAGTCCTTGCACTCCTCCACACACGTGGGTGGGACGGGGCTGGTCAGGGCTGGCCTCTGACGCTCTCTGGTGGGTGCTGCTGAAGTATGTGGTCCCTGCCCATGGCTGCTGGTGCAGATCTTCCCCCTGAAGCACCCTCCCACCTCTCCAGGTCCTGAGACCTCCCAGCCACATTCTCTCCAGCCACCCCCAGAAGAGGCAGTGTTCCTCGAAGACGCTTCCAGACCCCCTTCCTCGGCAACATCAAACTACTCCTGGCCTGCACCTCATTGCATTGGCACCACCCTGAATCTCTGCTTTGCTACGGGGGGTTGCTCAAATTTCCCATAGCTGCAATCTGGGAGTCAAGCCCCGCTTGTCCCCCGCTTGAGAGTTACCCTGGGACCTGACTGGGGCTCCCTACGCATGGCCTGCCAAGGCTGCCTGGGTGAAGGGCGGCACCTTTTCAGTTCTCTCTTCCCTCTTCTCTGAGTGCCCCAGTTCCCATCCTTCTGCGAGAGCAGAGAACATCACATTCTGCTCCATCTCTCCTTGATGCCTTGCTTTGAACGCACCCTCCACCTCGCTGGGCAGTCAGCCACAGCTTGGGCTTCACTGGGAGGGGCTGCAGGGGAAGCATGGGGAGAAGGAAGTAGCTCCCTCCGGCTCCTGCAGGGAGCACACGTCTGCATGCAGAGCCAGGCATGGAGGCTGGTACCAAGACCCCTGCCTATCCAGGCACTCACCGCAGACATGGGGGGGAGGACGGGGGTGGGGGGGACTGCGATGTTCTCAGGGAGCACTCGTATGTGATTTCTCAGCATTTGCTGGGGACAGGGCTGGGATGGGGGGGATCCACCTCTCCTGGTTCCTCCCTCTTCCCTCTCAAGATTATTTTTCTAACCCTACCCCTCAAAGGCCTTGGGAGGGAGGCAAAGAGGAGGGAGCTATGCCTCCCCTCGGATCTTCCTAAAGATAAAAATCTGGAGGTGCACCTTGGCTGGTGGACCTGCAGTTTAAACTGCCTCCTGCCCCTTGAGGGCTCTCAGATGGGCATCTGGAATCTTCAGATCCCTCCATCACCCACTCTCTCTGGGGCTTCTCTGTGATTTCCCACCATACCTGTCCCAGACCAAGCCCTCCTCCTCCTCAGATGGCCTGCTCCCCCTTCCCCAGGCCATCATGCATCATCCTCCATTCTCTCTAAACATTTCCCAACCCTCCCTCTCTCTCCCTTGGCACCTGGGCATCAGCCTCCACTTCCCACCTGAGCCTCCTCTCTCCACCTCCCTCCAATCCATCCTGGTCACTGTAGGACCTTTTTTAACTGGAAATGGGCCTTATGAATCCCCAGCCCTGGCTTCAGAGCCCCCCGGCACCCACAGGATGACAGCCTTCAGCTGACTGACAGGCTCCTTCCTGATCTGGCCTGGGCCACCTGGCCATCCTGGCCCTTCTGCTCCACAGTGGCCAGCTACTTCATGGCTCCCCAAACAACCTGGCTTTCTCACTTGGCCCCTGTGACACACACACACACACACACGCACGCACGCACGCACGCACACACGGCTGGAATACTCCAACTCTCCAGTGCCTGCCGAGCTGCTCATTTTTTTTTTCAAGTTCCTGCTTGAGTCACCTCCCCTGGGAAAGCATCCTTAGTCAGAGTTAATCACTCCCTTCTCCGAGTCACCGTAGTTCCTTATCCAGGTTTCTCTCTGGGCACTTCTCCCACCTTCCACCACCATCTCCTGGCTGCAGCCCCACGGCCCCCCACCTGGACAGCGGTATGTGTCTCCTGACCGTTCCCCTTGCTTTCACCCTCACCCTCACCCTCGCCCTCACCCCTCCCAGGCCACTGTGGACACAATGGTCCAGTGGCCATCTCATGATGCCGATCATAACACATCTGTCTGTTTAAAACCCTCCAGTACTTCCCAACTCATTCACAGGAAAAGCTATAGCCCTACAGAGGTCTCTATGATCTTCCTGGCCTGAGGCCTCTTACCTTTGAGCCTACCCTCCCACCCCACCCCACCCCAGCCATATTGGCCTCCTCGCTGAGGACCCTGAACACCCTGGTGCCCCCTTCCCCTGGGCCTCTGCACGGGGCAGACCCCCATTCTCCTCTTCTTTGCCAACTTCATGTCCCATCCTGCAGCCTCAGCTCCCCAGGCAAGCCCCCTATCCTGCCCTGGGACCACAGTGGGTGGGCAAGTACCATTTATGGAATGAATGAATAAGGCCCTGCCCCTTTGCCTGAGGTATAAAATCAGGGACCTGAGCTTATCAGAGACCCCCCTGCACACACACCACCACTACCATTGCCAAACTGTCCCCAGGCTCCTCATCTGTGCCAGGGTCTCGCTCCCTCCAGGGGCTGTTGGTTTGGAAGGAGTTGATCAATTAAGCTCCACTCAGGTGAGGCTATCTGAACACTGCGTGAGAACTGATGCTTTCCAAGAAAAGGTGTACTTTGCAACCAGGGACCAATCCCTTCACCCAAAGAACTGACAAGCAAAGTGATGAAAATCAGGTGTGGCCGGAGGCTGTGAAGGTATTTGCGGGCCTGGGCAGGGACATCAGGCCAAGCCCGGGGCAAGGCTGCGCAGCCTCTGGAGAGGGTGCCTTGCCATGCCTGGGTGTCCTCCTAAGGGCAAGGCTCTGAGCTGAAACTCAGTTCTGCACACTTCTCGTGCAAGAGGGAAAGGCCCAGCAGCCAGGGACCTGCTCGCCCCCAGCTCCTCCAGGCTCCCCCCCTCCAGAATCTCAGGGGCTCCCAAGGAAGTGAAGGGTGAGGGTGGGGCTTGGCTCCCCAGGCCTGAGCTGGACCCCGATGGGGCCTTTGGGGGTTTCAGGCTGTTTTTGTAACCACGGTCACGTGTTCCTTCATGTAACCGGAGCCCCCTGACACCGCCAGAGTCTGCACCGCAGCTCCCAGCTCCCGAACCACATCTGCTTCTCATTTCCGGCCCAGGAAAATGGCCTGATTTCCATGAGCCGCTGGCCCAAGCCAAGCCTGGAGCCTCTCAGTGGCTAACCCCACCCAGCCGGGTTCCATTACTGGGGTGGGGGTGGGGGCTGAGAGCGTTAGAGGCGATGGTGGTGGTTGGGGGGATGTTGCGGAGCTGGACGGGGGCCAGGAGGCCTGTGTGCCTTGGGTTGGCCCTGGTCAGGACCTCGATGTGTGTCCTTGGGGGAGCCCCTAACCTCTCTGAGCCTCAGCTTTCTCAGGAATAATCTGTGAAATGGAAGCATTGTTAGGATTTGGGGGCTAAGGTGACTCTCTGGAGTGAAAACAACAGAACTTTCCCAAAAACAGAACCAAGGAGGAACTGGCCTATGTCAGGAAGCAGGTGGGGGCCCAGGGCCACTTTCCTCCTTGAGCCGTGGGTAGAGCCCTCCCCTCTGCAGTTTGGTAGAACCAGGGCCCCAGCCTCATGCTGGCGTGTCTTAGCCCTGTTTCTAGTCCTTCAGCTGCCAGCATTTACGAAGCACCTAGTGTGTGTCAGGCACCCAGGAGGGGTCAGGAGACCAAAGTGACAAAAATGACTTAAGCTCCTTGGGGGGAGGATCCACGGATAAATGCATAGAGTCCAGCCCAGCAGAGTGGAGCAGGGTGGAGACAGAGAGAAGCCAGAGGCTAGAAGTGACACGTTCTATTTCTAGTATTTTAGTGGAGACCCTTACTTTTTAAGGCATTCTTAACCTGAACTTTTTTCCCAACAAAATCTACAGCAAATTCTGTCTCCCTTCCAACAAAGGACCTTAGCACTCACCCTCCAAACACCGTCTCCCATCTTCCACATTTCTAAGACCCCAGTCAGTTCCCCCTGTGGGAGCTCAGCAGGGACTCCACAGACGGAGGTATCGATGCCACCCGGAGACCCCTTGTGCCACGCTGCCACCCTCGCCTTGCACAGGCCAGGCCCTACCACCCCACCTGCTTCCCGGCCATTGGGCAGTGCCTGAGCTGAAAGCCACGGTGGGGCTGGTGGAGGCAAAAAGAGGATGCCCAGTGTGAGACACACTGCTTTGCCCCTAGCCCACAGGATGAGAGCACCGCTTGCAGCTTCCAGGGACATTGTGGTGTCCTCGCCCCGCCAACATGTCCCTGACCAAGCCACGATCCTAGGGATCCATGCGTGGGTTTCCCATCTGGGAAAGGGGCGAAGAATCCCTGCCTGCTGATGTGTTAGGAAAATCCAATGAGCTAATACCAGCAAGATACTCAGCAAGGCACCTGGTGTGAGTAAGCACTTGATACAGGTGAGAAAATGCATGGATTTCACAACCTCCTGTGACACTTTGCCGCCCTGTCCCCATCTGGAGGCTGAGGCATGGTTTGGGACAGGTGACGACCAGGAGGTTGTCTCTCTGGAGCCTGAGGACATCAACCTGCCTAAGAGGAGACCTGAGAAAATTCAATACTGTGCTGGAGGAGGCTCCAAATCCTCTGTCTGCTTCCAGAAGCCCCAGTGGGGCTAGGGACAGAGGAATGAGCCAACTTCTGCCCTAATCCTGGCCCAGATGATAAGTCCTCTATTTTGTTTGTTTTTTAAATATTTTATTTATTTATTTATTCATGAGAGACACAGGGAGAGATAGAGAGGAAGAGACACAGGCAGAGGGAGAAGCAGGCTCCTTGCGGGGAGCCTGATGTAGGACTCGATCCTGGGACCCTGGGATCACGACCTGAACTGAAGGCAGATGCTCAACCACTGAGTCACCCAGGTACCCCTGGTCCTCTGTTCTTTTGAGACCTTCACAGGTCTGTCTCAGGCACCAGTGGCAGGGCCAGCTTTAAGAGTTTGCAACTTGTGCAGTCACTCAGGGCCCCATGCTCAGAAAGGCCTGCACTTGGCTTACCGCTCTGATGTCACCTCCTTTCAATCCTTAATTTTTGAACAGGAAGGGCGCTGCCTTTACATTTTGCACTGGGCCCCACAAACTATATAGCCAGTGGGGGTGGGGGAGGAAGGTAGCAAGCTGGCTGGAGTCCTCCCTAGAAAGGTTGGTACCACCACCCCTACTCACTACACACGGTCATACAGACTTCATGCTTATCCACTACCCACTACCTCCTCTGTCCCCTCTCTGTCCCTGGCCCTAATAGGACATCCAGGATACCTTAGGTCTCAAGGAGCCCTCAGCCACCAGGATACACCAACAGAATCTGGAAGCCTGCTTGCCCTGGAAACCCCCTTGGGGACAGCCTTTGCTCACAGGGCCTGCTGGCCTGGCAGTTCAAATTCCCGTCCTCTGACGGTCCTCTCCAGCCACCTCCGCCCAACTGAGCAGCTCAAGTGTGAAACCACAGCTGGGTGCCTGCCAAGGGGGCTTAGGTTTCATCACATTCAACCTCCCACACCTCGGCCAGAGGCCAGGGTCCGATGGGGCCGCCGGCCAAAGGCCTGGGCTGAAAGGCAGACGAAGGATGGGTCCCAATCCCGCGCTAGCTTCCTATGCATCCCAGAGGACCCTCGCTCTCTCGGGCCTCATATTTTCCCATCCTGTAGGGCTGGCGTAAATGCCAGGTGCATGGAAAGTAGACCTCGGAGACCAAGGCATTGAAAGAGGTTCTAGAACTTCACTGTCCTGTACGGTAATCATTCAAACCTAAATGAATTTATGAAAGAAAATCACATTTTTAGTTCCTCAGCCACTCTAGCCACATCTCACGTGCTCAACAGCGATATGTAGTTTGTGGCTGCCATATTGGACGGTACCAATCTAGAACATTTTCATCAACACAGAGAGTTCTGTTGAGAGGTGCTGGCCAGCTGGGAAAGCCATATTTCTGGGAACACTGGTAATTTTATTGACCCAGGTGGGGAGATGAGGGAGAGAGCCATGGACGATGAATGTCTGAGAAACACTCTCAATCCCCTCCAACCTCATTGAGTGAGATGGGCCCGTCATAAAGGGGAGTCTGGAACCAAACTCCACTGGGCAAGGAGACACACCTGGAGCAGAGCACAGGCTTCTGGGCCCCAGAGAGGATGGCAGTGGCCAAAGCAGGTGCCCTTGCTAGCAAAAGGCTCCTGAAGCCAAATAGGAAAAGTCATTCCTCCCTCCTGCCTCACATCCAGGGTTGGGGAGCCCCTGCCTGCTCTAGAATAATGGCTCTCAAATTAGCCTGCCCCAGAATCAGCTGGAAGCTCGCTAAAGCACAGCTACCCAAGTGAAAACTCTAAACCTGCGCATATTCACTTTGTTTAAAGGTCAGGTTGAAATACAGGTGTTTGGGTTCTGTTCATCTTAGGGTTCGTTATCATTTGGGGCTGTCTGGGTCAAATCCCTGAATGATGCTGGGTTGGTTTAACGTGGGCACATCATAGAGGGATGCCACAAAAGGGTCACATGGCACACCTCAGGGAAGAGTGGATGGGGCCAAGGAGGGAGAAGATGGGATGTGAGGGGAAGGAGGGAGGAGAGGGAAGCAGGCGGAGAGGGGAGGGAGCACTTCTGGGGGCTTCTCCTACTGAAGTTCTTTCTACACATTATCTCATCTACTCCTCACAACGCCCTTCTAAGTTGGGAAATGCCTCCCAGAGGTTACACAACCCCACAGCAGACACAGGGTCGCTAAAGAATCAGGTTGGACTCCGTTTCTCTTTCCTTCTCTCTAACTCTGAATATTTTCAAATGAAAGAAGCCTGGGAAGTGGGGAAGGCTCAGAGCTGTGAATACATTTTTTTGTTTTCTGGGCTCATTGGGCTTTGACAGGAAGCTTGGCTGAGCGCAGGCGGCTGAGCTCTGGCCTTCAATGGTGCTTTTTAGGCATGTCCTCACACAGAATGTAAAGAGTCGTGGTTAGAAATATTGGCAGGCCTTGGTGGCCCACTCGGGCCCGAGCCCCACGCCCAGCTGGGACACTGTGGGACTCCCCACCTCCCCCTAACCCCAGCCAGCACCACCCTCACCCTTGCTCATCTGGGAAGGGTGGGGAGCTATGGACCCTGAGCCGGGAAACTAAGGAGGAGTGAAACCCAAAACCTGGCCTCTCCTATTTTCAGGAGAAGGACTGTTTTCAGCATCGGGAAACCATAATCACATAGCCAGCTGTGAAGATTCTAGAATGACCCTCACTTCACAGAGGAGGGAAGAGAGCCCCCCCCCCATGTGGAAAATTTCTGAGCACCCTCTTCCCACACCCTCCCCGCAACTGGAAACAGAAGTCCCACCTCCTACTCTGTCACCCCCCCATGCCACTCCCCCAGGACGCCTCCACAACATAATGACCCTTTTGATGGCTGCTTATATTTGGGTAGCATCTCAGATTCTTCTTCACCCCCCTCCCACCACCAGTGCCCTGTGAGGAAGCCAAGGCAAGATGTGCTCCATTTCATAGATGGCCAAAGAGATGAAGAGGCCACACAACTCATCCCTGGGGGAGCTGCGTGTCCCTGCGTCTCCTGCTGGCTGGCCGCTGCCCCCACACCTCACACAGGCGGGCTCTGGCGGCTGCCACCCCCAATCTTTCCCTCCACACCTCCTGTCTCCTCACCGAGGCCCAGGAGCACGGTTGATTTAGAATTTCCTGCCCTCCTGACAATCTGTGTGCACAAAAAGGGCTTTATTTAAACCACTTTGGAGGGCATCTCCTCTACCCCTTCCTCTCTGGCTTCATTAATCTGAAGCAGGATAAATCTTCTGCGTTTAACTACCTGATTACAAACATGTTCCTGGTTCCTGTCCCTGCCCTGATGGGAAGCTCATTTCTCGAAGGGTTAATTAACAGCCTTCACACAGGCTGCATTTAGCAACGAGCACAAAGCCGCACACATAAATAACGTCTCCAGCGGAAGAAGAGGGTGCAGATGGTTTGTGACTTTGCCGGCCCGAGTTTTCTAAACCAGTGTGAACCACGTCCTGTCGGGACCCAGGACTATGAGTCAGGGTCAGGCTTCGAGGTGGGCCAGGCCAGAGCCTCCGGTGGCCAACACTGTGTGCTGTTGAAAGAAAGTCTCAAAAGGAAAACAGAGTGCTGAGCCAAGGGCGGGGGGCGGGGGTGTGTGTGTGTGCAATGCTGGGGAGGGGGACGGGCCCCCCCAGCTGACCTGGATAAAGAGGAGCCCAAGAGAGCCAGAGAAACAAGCTGGGAAGAGCTAAAGTAGAGGGGGACACCTGGGTGGCTCAGTGGTTGAGCGTCTGCCTTTAGCTCAGGTCCTGGGGTCCTGGGATCGAGTTCCGTATTGGGCTCCCCATAGGGAGCCTGTTTCTCCCTCTGCCTATGTCTCTGCCTCTCTCTCTGGGTCTTTCATGAATAAATGAATTAAAAAGAAAAAAGAACCAAAGTAGAGGCCTGAGGCCCAGCTCCCTGTGCGGGGATGCTGAGTGTGCACAGAAGGTCAGAGCCTGGGTCACAGGGTCTCGCTCAGGACCCGCGGCACGTGGTGCCAAGAGGGCCCAGGCTAGGATGGGTGGTGGGGCCGAGGCTAAGAGTGGAGCAAAGGACAGCCCTGAGAAGCCTGGAAAGTTCTGGAAGTGGTACCAAGGCACTCGCAGTCTTCTGCTTCCTTCCAGGTGGAGCTCCATTCCTCTACAAAGCCTTCAACTCCTACCTGGGGCTTGCAGGCCCACTGTCCCATGGCCCTGGGGACACAGCTACAGTTTTATAACAGATGATAGTAGTGGCCCAGGAGTCACTTCCCAGCAACCAGCATGGCTGCAAGGTACCTGGAGCCAAAAAGAAGGAAAACAAAAGCAAAGAAACGGAGGGAGCAATGTCAGTACACACTGGACATCAGTGAAAATGAGGAATAGGAAGGGGAGAAGGAAGAAAGATGAGAAGGCATGATTTTGGCGTTCAATCTTTCACCAACATCCCTGCTTCTCTGCGTCCTTCCGTCATGGCCACCCCCTCCGCTTGAGGTGCCCCCCACCATCCTCGTGCAGCCCCTCTCCCCCTGGGAGCAGGAGGGATGTTCTAGCTGAGGCGGGGGGGGGGGGGGGGGGGGGGGGGGGGGGCGGGGGGGCTTAGGGTGCTTCCACCCTGGAGATGAGGGCACCCCCTGGTGGCAGAGTGGCAGAGAGAGGCCCTGTGTCCACAGCAAGTGCAGCTGCCCATCCTGACCCAGGGCTGAACCAGCCGGCGCCCAGGCCAGGCCCGCGCCCTGGGGGTGAGAGAGCAAAGAGAGATGGGGGCCGGAGGACACAGGCCTAACAGCGGGGCTCTGTGTCCAGGAGTGGTGGTTTCTCCCCGAGTAATTTTCCATAGTTTGCCTTTGCCTCTGCACACCATCGTGCTCACAGAGTTCATATGGTGGCTGCCATCCCCCAGAGGGTTATTCTGGGCCAGTCACCTGCTCAGTGACCCTACCTACTTTGACTTCTGCCCTCTTTGCTTCCCAAAACCCCTGCACCCGTCTCCGGGGGAGGGCCCCTGGGGACCCCGGGGTCCCCCATCCCACCCCTTCAGGGCCTAGCTCTGGGGTACTTCTGGGAATCCCAAATGCACCATTGTTGCCGGGCTGAGGCCAACATTTCTGTTTTCTCAGAAGGATCAAAGCCCCATCCCAATCCTGCCAGGAGGAAGCAGTTTTGACTCGTGCAAATATCTGCAGTTCATTTGGGATTTTACTTTGGTGAGAAATAAATACACAGCCATCTGCAGATGATGGAAATATGACTTAAGTAACTTTTTGGTCGAGGCTCTTGGGCCAGAGCCCAGATGGAATAAGACCTTGTATCTCCGTCTCCCCTGCACACTTTTGAAAAAAAGAAAAAGTAGAGGGGGGGAAAAAAAAACTTGGTGGAAACCAAAGTTCAAAATGGAGTGTGCTCTATTTCTTGGCCTGGGAAAGGAAAAATAAACACCAAACAGCTACTCCATTCAAGTGTGCGTTATCTTGCTCATCCTCGCCAAGAACTGCCTCTCCTCCCTGCTCTGACCGGGAATTACCTCGCTGACAAACAGCCCCCACGCCCACCCCTAACCCAGGGCAGGCAGACAATGGGCCTCTCCCTGCAGCCCCCAGAGGCCATAAGATTGGGAAACACAAGGCTATTTTTAATGTCTTATTTGTCTACCAACTGCTGCTCCATGGGCCTGAGAAACGGTATCGTTTGTGGGAGGTGGCATTTTTTTTTTTAACTTGCTCAGACAAAGCTACATTTTCAAAACTTTCAGAAAAGCCAAAAAACCAACGCTCTCCAAGAGTGAGTGCTTGCTTGGCTTGCCCTTCTGCCCTACGGGGAATGCTCTCCCAGGTGTGACTGGGAAAGCAGCCCCTCACTGCTATGTGCTGGTCAGGAGCAAGCACAGACCCCCAGGCCTAGGGCCCAGAGAGATGGAATTAGGCCCAGAGATCCCAAAGGAGAGCCACTGAGACAGGAAGGAGTAAAGGGGGTGCATAATATGGCCAGGGAAGGATAGGGTCCCCCACTGATGAGGGAGGCACGGACCTGCCCTCGGGGGCCAGAGTGATGGGGTGATGGGGCCTCTGCACTGGAAAGTCCCTAATGGAAAGAGTGGAGGAACTGGCTTCCCAACAGCCATGCAGCTCCCCAAATCTGCGGGTTGGGAAGTGTGTAATGGATGTGTCCAGAGGCTAAGAGGAAGCCCCCAGGTGGGTCTGCCCAGGCTGGGGCAGAGCTTAGACTCTGGGTGGAAAGAATCTAACTGTAATAAGAGGAGCTTTTCTGTTCGTAGGGTTCCTAAGGGGTTTTGGCTGTGAGGATATGGTGGCATCTGTTCTCCAAAGCCCCCCCAACCTTGCCTCTTGCCAGGACAAAGATATAGAGAAGGATGTCTGGCTGGATGGATGACTGGATGGATGGATGGATGGATGGATGGATGGATGGATGGATGAGACAGAGAGAGAGAGAGAAAGAGAGAGAGAGAGAGAGAGGTGAAGGAAGAAACTAGAAGGTTCTTTGTTGCTTCTCACCCTAGCCCCACACTTCTCAGAACAGGAGAGGTAGCCACTCAAGCCACTCAAGGGGACCAGAATAGAAGGTCACCCACAGCGGGCCATTTCCTTTCTCCATTGGCCCCAGGGCCCAGGGCCTAGAGGTGGTGGGAGAGTGGGGAGGACCTCCAGCTGACCCCTCTCCTTCTACACACCTGAAGCTCCCTGCTCAGCCCCTACGGCAAGAGCTGGCCTCCAGCCATGCAGACTTGCCTGCCCTCACTGGGCTGACCCAGTGACCTTGGAAGGGTCTCTTCCTCTGTTCTCTCATCTAAATAAAATGGAGATCATAATTATAATTGTACCTTCCTCACCTGAGTATTGTGAGGATTAATTGATCATGTACGTAAAATGCTGTGCACATGCCTGGCACATGGTGGGGGCTTGATAAATGGCAGCTCTAATGCATGTGGTGTGGGGTCAGTCAGTGGTGGCTGTTGTTGCTAGTATTCTGGGGGTGAAGTGTGGCTGGGAATGCTGAGAAGGAGAGCAGAGTGGCAGGGAAGAGTCTAGCAAGAAGTAGCCAGAGGAAAGCAATGCGGAGTTAACAGAACCAGTCCCACAGCAGGATGGGCCTTGAGACCCTGGCCCATCCTCAGTGGCACCTCATGGTGCAGAAGCGACCAGGAGCACCATGAAGGGCCCACACGGGGAGCTGCTGAAGGCTACATTTCTTGGGTTCCAGGCCCCCACTATGAGTGCAGGTCAACCTCCTACCAAACCCTAACCTCCCTACCTTGGAACGTCTTTCCTCAAATGGGACGTTTTGGAAAGCCAAGAGCCCAGAGGAGCAGAACAGCACCCAGACAGGCCAGTAGTCTGGGACTCAGGACTAGCCCAGCCCCCCAACACATTTAAGGGACAAACAAGAAACCAAGAATACTCTCCATTATCCTGGGTGCCTCAAAGAAGCCAGTTCCTTGTGAAGAACTGCTCTTCGCAGCCACATTAGCTGCCCCCAGCACCACTGGAAGGAGTCTGGTCCTTCTGT
Organism: Canis lupus baileyi; assembly: GCF_048164855.1. Classification (NCBI taxonomy): domain Eukaryota; kingdom Metazoa; phylum Chordata; class Mammalia; order Carnivora; family Canidae; genus Canis; species Canis lupus. Next base: position 48,264,621 of record NC_132848.1, on the reverse strand, counting down.
CCTAGGAGGTTCAGATTGGACACAGGGAACAGGGTTTCATCCCTCTCATCAGGCTTCAAGAAGCGCCTCCTCCCCGTCCCCCGGGGCAGTGTAGGTCTACCTCCACAGCTGCCATGAGGGGGGCCAGGCGCAGCCCCCATCTGCCTCCCAGAGAGAGGCCCTGGACTGAATGGGCTGCTGGGAGGAAACCCAGACACCTGAGCCATAATCCTGCTCATAATCCTGCTTATAAAGGTGAGCCCTTTATAAAAGTCAACCTCAAACTCTCAGAGCTTCATTTTCCTCATCTAGAAAATGGGAATACTAATTTGCACACGTGGGGGCTCAGCGAGGCACTGGCACTCATATAGGCGCTTGGAGGACATTTGGGCCCCTTCCCTCCGTGGGTGGGGAAATAGCACAAATAAGTGTGTGTTCGTTGGCAGTCTGGCCTGTGGCTTTCAGCAGAACTGATGAGCATTTGTATTTAAACCACTCTTTAGGGGGAGTGGTGGAGAAAATCAAGAAGATGGCCCTTCCAGAACCTTCCAGACAACACAGTGAATGAGAGTGCTGTTTCTGGGATCAGATGGACCAGGTTAACTCTCCACACCTCTGTTTTTTTTTTCTCTGTAACAGGGGATGATAATAGCACACCAGGCATTTAGTTTGAGGAAATAAAGTGATCCACTCGGATCCTTCCACACAATGCCAGGCTACAGCAAATGCTCAGTGCAGGTGTCATGCAACGGGGGCAGTGGGTGTGGGGGGGATGACCGTCCAGGGACTGAGGGGCAGAGATGCCAAGATTTGTGTTGCATAGGAAAGCATGGTGTGACAGCGTGTGTCATATGCTACCATCTGGGCAAGGAGTGGGGAAATCAGATGGGGTGCCCTATTTGCTTGGGATTTACATAGGATCTTCTGGAAAGACACCTAAGAAACTGGTAAACAGGGTTATGTTGCAGGGGGAAGGTGAGAAGGGAAGGGATGGGGCAGGGCTTCTGATCATACACATTCCATACAGTTCTGATTCATCCACTGTGTGAGCAAATTACCTCTTCCAAGAAATGTTTAATTAACATTTTAATTAATTTAGCATTTTAATTAGATTTAACATTTAATTTAATCAACAGGAGCAACTAATATTATTATTCTGTCTGCATTTCATTCCTAAGTGAGGAATGGAGTCCTATTCCACCTCCACCCGCCTAACTAGGGTTTCTTGGGATTCAGGGAGAAAGTGAATGTGCAAGTGTCCTGAGACAGAAAGAGGCTGAGATGAGGAGGAGGAAGAGGAAAAAGAGGAGGAGGAAGAAGCAGAAGAAAGGGGAGAGGATGAGGCACCTGGGTGGCTCAGCAGTTGAGCATCTGCCTTCAGCTCAGGGCGTGATCCCGGGGTCCTGGGATTGAGTCCCACATCAGGCTCCTTGCAGGGAGTCTGCTTCCCCCTCTGCCTGTATCTCTGCATCTCTTGCTGTGTCTTTCATGGACAAATAAATAAAATCTTTAAAAAGAAAGGAAGGGGGGCACCTGAGTAGCTCAGTTGGTTGAGCGTCTGCCTTTGGCTCAGGTCATGATCCCAGGGTCCTGGGATCGAGCCCCATGTCTGGCTGCCTGCTCAGCAGAGAGTCTGCTTCTCCCTCTCCCTCTGTCTCTCCCCATGCTTGTGCTCTCCCTCTCAATAAATAAATAAAATCTTAAAAAAAATAAATAAAAATAAAAAGAAAGGAAGGAAAAGAAGAAAGAAAAGAAAGAAGAAGAAAGAAGAAAGAAAGAAAGAAAGAAAGAAAGAAAGAAAGAAAGAAAGAAAGAAAGAAAAAAAGAAAGAAAGAAAGAAAGAAAGAAAGAAAGAAAGAAAGAAAGAAAGAAAGAAAGGAGACAGGGGGTGGATTGGGGGGTGTTCTCCCTGTCTCTCTTTCTGTTGGGGGCCCCATAGGATAATCACAGAGCCATTGTTGCAGGAGCTGAGCCTCAGTAAACACACTAACTGGACAGTGTGCTCTGGCCTCAGCCTTGGACCTTTTTCGTACACACCCAGGTACAAAGGAGGCCCCTCAGCCTGCCCAGGATTCCAGGGGAGGCGGCTCAAATGGGTGGGGCCTCAGGCAGGGCCCCTGGGGACCTGTGTGTGACCCCTGACTCCTGGCCAGAGCTGTTGGGAGCAGGAAGGGGCTCCAGGAACCCAGAGTTGTGAGATGGATGAGGCGGGGCAGAGGAAGAGGAGACATTCTGTCCCGCAAAAGTAGGGGCGGGCTGGACCAGGCTCGGGCTGTAGCAAGAGTGACCTGGTCCCAGACTCTGTGAAAAGAAGCGGGGAGAGTTAGCTCCTTTATCGCCCTGACAACTCCGTGATACAGACTGGGTTACTATCCAGATGAGGCACTGAGGCCCGGAGAGCTTGGGGTAACTCTATAGCCAGCTTCTGAGCAGGGATCCAGGCCTAGGCAGCGTGGCCCATCAGGTACGACTCCATCATACTGGCCACCCCACATCAGGGCTGGCCACCGTGCAAGGACTCTGATTATCAGCAGAACAGAAATGACTGGCGCTTAATTCAGAAAGCCCAGCAGCAGCACTGTAGGGGTGCAGCAGAGTCTCTCCTCTGGGAGGTTTTCATGCTAATTAGATGCCCAGAGCCTGTGGGCAAAGCTTTGGAGGGGCTGGGCTTGGGAATCCCCCAGGACCCCGTGCCCCTGAAACTTCAAGGGCACGAGGCTGGAAGAATAAAAGGGCTTTTCATGGAATTCCAACAGGAAACCCACGAGAACATTCCTGTTCCAAGGATTCCAACAGGAAAACCAAAAGAACATTTCTGCTTGTAGGGTTCCAGCTGGGAGCCGGAGTCCATATTCCCTGCTCAGGAGGCTGGCCTGTGGGTAAAGGGGTGGAGTAGAAGGTTTGTCCCACCCTCATGAACCATCCCCAGTCCCCCAGATGGATCCAGACACTCCTCTGGCCTTCCCAGGATAGGGGTGGGCCATTTGGAAACTGGCCTGCCCAGCACCCAGCCCTCTCCTCTGCCTTCATTCACAGTGGCTCTCCTGCCACCCAGCTTCCACAGAGCTCACAGCCACCCAACCCTTCAAGGGTCTTTGTAATCAGGTAGGATTTGCAAGCATGTAAAAACATTTCTCTTAAACTAGATTGCCTCTGGAGACACATCAGTCAACAGCTGGATGTGCCCGAAGAAACAAGTGGCACACACCTCCTTCTGTCCACCATCCTCCTCTGAGTAAGTATTGTGCCCCAGCCACAGGACCTGTCTGAAGCTCTGGGAGTGGACCCAAGGAACAGGACAGGTTCCTGGCCTTAAGAAACTTCTAGTCTAGTAGAGGAGCTCAGAGGCCCTCCAACGGGAAGTGCTTTCAGAATGCTACAAGGCAACTGGCCACAGAATTCATCAAAGCAACCTGTACTTATGGGGACCTGCCACATACCGGGCACTGTGGGAGGCTCCCAGGCAGAGTGAGGTAGTTCCCTCTCCCCCAGGAACCACTGCCTAATGGGAGTGACCACCCAGTAAATGGCCATAACATAGTGGGAGGAGAGTTGCAATCAAGGTTTGCTAGGGATGCAGAACAATAAGACAGCCAATCCTGAGAGAAAGGGAGTAGAGATCAGGGAAGGCTTCCTGGAGGAAGTGATACTCGAGGATGCTGAGGAGCTCAGCTGGAGGTGCAGTGAGACTTCAGGGGTGGGAGGAGAGGTGGTGAGCCTTGACCTAGACCACAGTAGTGGGGGTTAGGATTGCATCATGCAATGGTAACCATTAATAAAAGGCAGAGAGAGGGTACAGAGGAATAGGTTTTAGGCACAGAACAAGGGAAGCAGACACCAGATGGCCAGATCTTCAGGATCCAGGGCGATGGTTGGGAGGACAGAGCTGGAGGAGCCGTGGGTCAACTTGGGACATGTGTTTTTGTTCAGTGAAGGAGAGAAAGTAATTGCAGGCAGGAGGAGTTTGCAGTTAGGAGGATGGGAGGGAATCCAGGCTTCCAGGGGGTCTCTGGGCTCTGTGAGGGAGAGGTATGACATTGGGAAAATGAAAGGAATCCAGAGTGAGCGTACAGGGCCTTTTCAACTGCAACCACCCAGACACCCACTTCCAACTCGTGGGGTCGACCATCATCCCCCACATGAGGCCCCAAGGCCTATCCAGGGAGGTCGACAATGACATGGGGAGCTGTGGCTGAGATTGGGAGGGAATGGGTCCCAGCAAGTTACCAAGAGGGGCCAGAGGCAGTAATTTGGGGTGAGGATTAGGGGGAAGCAGAGGTGGCAAACCAGAGATGAGGTCAGGGACACACATGGGTGGCATCAGCTTGTGGGCCAAGAGCTGGAACAACAGCCAGGGTCAGGGCAGGACAAGGAGAGGCCTGCCACCAGAAGAGGGGCCTGGGGGCCTGAATCAGGTCAGCAGTGGGGAGCAGGGGCAGGGGGCTGTGGCAAAATCAGCCACAGGAGTCGCATTCACACCATGGAAAGGAGCACCTGCTACTTTCCTTTTCCCTCCCAGGTGACACGGCTGAGACCAGGGCCCAGGAGACCAGGGTTCTAGACTTTACTCCAGGAGTGGCTTTGTCCTCTGGTTCCTACACCTGGAAATGAAATGTTCTCACCCCTGCTCCCCACCAAGGCCTGCTGGGGCGGATGGGGACAGTCACATAAGACGCTGTTGCTGGATGTGCCTCTGGAGGGCCATGATGCAGAGTGAGAGAGAATCTCGAGTGGATTTCCTAGCATCTCCCTGGATGTCTGATCTAAATTTAGGTCCTTTTGGTCTACACTGAATCCCAGCCACTGCCTTTCCTTCCTTCCTGCAGGCTGTCTGGAGACAGCACAAGGAAGGCCCTGCTGGAAGGCGGGCTGCTCTGTGTTGTTTCACCTGAGTCTGTGTGCTTTCTGGCCAAAGGTCCCCAGACCTGCCCTGTGCCTCCTCTGCCTACCCCTGCCCTCAAGCTCCCCGTTCCTCTCCTACTGTTCCAGATGTGCCCTCTCCCCGCCAACTCCAGGTCATCCTCACCCACACTCATGCCCACTCTTTGCTCAGCTACCCCAAGAAGGCAGGCCTTTCCACGCCAGGATACCTCAAGCAATTACCTAACCTCTCAGGGCCTCATCTATACTCTAAGGATGATGCCTACTCACCTAACCTCATAGGGCCTATAACAGAGCCTTTTGTGTTTTTCTACAAGAAATAGAAACTCTGACTAATAGGAACTTAAAGTATTAGAAGTGTTGCTTACTAAGAAGTCTTGAGGTGGGCAGTTATCATGTTGGCTTTGCAACTCCAAGATGCCAGGGCTCTGGGTCAGTGTCTAAATTCTGTTTTCCCCCTCATGGTTGTAAGATGGCTGCCATAGCACCAGGTATCACATCTTCTTAAGACTCCCTCCAAAGTCAGGATGTATAAATAAAATCTTTTTTTAAAAAATTAGAAAAAAAAAAAAAAAAAGGGCAGCCCTGGTGGCTCAATAGTTTAGCACTGCCTTCAGCCCAGGGTGGGATCCTAGAGACCCGGGATCAAGTCCCACGTCGGGCTCCCTGCATGGACCCTGCTTCTCCCTCTGCCTGTGTCTCTGCCCCTCTCTCTCTGTCTCTCATGCATAAATAAAATCTTTAAAGACAAAAACAAAAATCAAAGTCAGGATGTAGGCTTAAGGTCAAAGTGGAAAGAGCTCTCTTCATGTGATTTTCTTATTTATCAGAGGTTTAAAATCTTTCTCAGAAGCTTTCCCTGCTTCTGAAACCCCCACAGTCCCCACAATTCCTGGCAAATTTTCCTTGTATCTTGTTAACCAGAACTGGGTTGAAATTTTGAGTTACCAAAAAGGCTTAGAAAGTATCTATGATCAGAAGAGGGCAAGACAGAAGGGAGTTGAGAATGGCCTTTGGGTAGTAAATTAATACGGTGTTTTAGAAGGTAGCTGAAGATCAGACAAGATGGCTATGAACGTTTTGTTTTCTCTTTTGCTACAAGAGCTCACTACCTCCCAAATCCTTGTGCTGCCTTCCAACTGGCCACGCTGGGGTCATGGGGGCACCCCTCTCCCATTAGGGGCTGCTCATCACCCCCCCACCCCAAGGAATGACAAGGCTGTCCCCATGCTGGATGGTGAAAGAATAACCTCAGTTTCCTCAATTAAGTATCACAAGGTTAATTGCCTCAGAGATTCCAGGGCAAGGAGGAGAGCTGAGCCTTGTCACAGACAATCAGCAAGTTTTACTGGTCTCTCTCTGTGCCCAGCCCCAGGGGGAAGCAGGAGACTGTCCCTTGTGAGCTAATCATCTGGGCAAACTTGACTGCAAGTTAGAACTACTTGGAAAAAGCTTTAAACATATCCCTGCTCAAAAACCTCAAAGCCCCAGTCCAATCTTCAGAGAAAGTGCTATTCAACAAATTCCTGTAGAGGGGCTTCCAGCAATATACTGGACCAGCATTCCCTGAAAGCCAGGAAAGTTGGAGAAACTGGCATGTCTGTACGGGGACACAGTGACTAAATGTAATGTGGTGTACCCTGGGCGGATTCCTGGAACAGAAAGAGAACGTTAGGTAAAAACAAAGGGACACTGCATAAAGCATGGATTTTAGTTAGTCATAATCGATCAATATTGGATTATTAATGTAACCAATGTGCTCTACTAATGCACATCACTAATAATAGAAATATATATGGGCCACAAGGGATATATGGAAACTCTTTGTACTATATACTCAAATTTTTTTAAAAGATCTTTTTATTTGAGAGAGAGAGAGAAAGAACAAGCTGTGGGGGAAGGGTGGAGAGAGGCAGAGGGAGAATCAGACTCCTGGCTGAGCAGGGACCCTGACTCAGGGCTCGAATCCAGGACCCATGAAATCATGACCTGAGCCGAAGGCAGCCTCTTAACCAACTGAGCCACCCAGGCGCCCCTCTATATGCTCAATTTTATTTTTTTTAATTTTATTTATTTATTTATTTGTTTGTTTATTTATTTATTTATTTAAGATTTTATTTATTTATTCATGAGAGACACAGAGAGAGAGGCAGAGACACAGGCAGAGGGAGAAGCAGGCTCCCTACAAGGAGCCCGATGCTGGACTAGATCCCGCACCCCAGGATCACACCTTGAGCTGAAGGCAGACGCTCAACCGCTAAGCCACCCAGGCACCCCTATATGCTCAATTTTAATGTAAATCTGGAACTGTTCTAGAAACTAAACAACTAGCATCTCAGGGACTCTTGGATTCTCTGTCACTCCATGGCTGTCCTACCTTCCACTCCTCTTCAGCTGACAGCATTGCAACAACCTGCGCGGTTCCTGGCTCCTTCCTTCCACGGCATGACCCTGGAGATACCCCTCAGCTCCCAACTGGATCCTCCCTCAGAGGGTTTCAAGCATGAATCTGGCATCCATAGGGGATCACGGTGACGCGGCAGAGACTGGTTGGAGGTGCATAAGAGAGAAACGCAGCTCTCACTCATGTTAGGCTTGCTGGCTGCTCCGGTGGTGAGTCCCTTCATTTTACCTAACTTCAGTAGCTGGCAATGAGGGGAACACAGCTACCCAAGAAGTGTATGAAAACCTAGGGAGGAAGCTGAATCCCTTGGAGGTGAAATCTCACAGAGATTACGGGAACACCAGTGATAGGAAAACTGTAAATTTTGCTAAACATACCTCCCAAAGAATGGCAGTGATATAGCGATACAGTGGTGATGAACACAAGCTTTGGGGTCTGACACATTTTGGTTCAAATTCTAGCTCTGCTACTTAGTAATTGAGTGGTGTTTACGTTAATCATGGTAGGTTAGGGCAGCCCCGGTGGCAGAGTGTAGTTTAGGGCAGCCCTGGTGGCGCAGTGGTTTGGCACTGCCTGCAGCCCAGGGTGTGATCCTGGGGACCCTGGATCGAGTCCCACGTTGGGCTCTCTGCATGGAGCCTGCTTCTCCCTCTGCCTGTGTCTCTGCCTCTCTCTGTGTCTCTATGAATAAATAAATAAAATCTTTAAAAATTAAAAAAAAAATCATGGTAGGTTAAATTATGCTGCAGGAACAGACAACCCCCAAATCCCAGTGGCTTAAAATGACAAAGATGGAGGTGCCTGGGTGGCTCAGTCAGTTAAGCGTCTGCCTTGGGCTCAGGTCATGATCTGGAGTCCTGGGATCAAGTCCCATATGGGGCTCCCTGCTCAGCAGGGAGTCTGCTTCTCCTTCTCCCTTTTCCCCTCCTCACTGCTCGTGCTCTCTCTCTCTCTCAAATAAAATCTTTGAAAAAAACCACAAAGATGTACTCATGCACACAAAGCCTTGTTACGTGTCTAAGTGACTCTATGCAGCTGCCTTCCACATTGAAGACCCTGTAGTACACCTCCGTGTCAATACACAGCCTTCCCTAATTACTGGGAAGAGGGAAGAAAACTAGGGGGTCAAGTGTTAGTAATTAAGTGCTTCCCCTGAGAAGTGAGCTCTATCAGGTCCATTCACATTTCACTGGCTGTGGAAAGTCACATGATCTCATTCAACTTCAAGAGAGCTGGGGAGTACCCTCCTCCCATGTTCTCAGAAAGAAAGGGGAATGAGATGTTGGTAAATAATCATAATGTCCTCCACAAATTTGGACAAGCAAATTAACCTGTTTCCACATCAGTTCGTTCATCAGGAAAATAGGGATAATGATATTCACCTTTAGAGGTTGTTGTGGGGATTGACCAGGCTGGCTGTTGGTCAATCCCCTTGGTCAACTGATTGGTTCAGAGATAGACACACAACCTGATGATAACAATCAAATTTTGCTTAAGATTTGGTTTATGGGGGCACATGGGTGGCTGGCTCAACGGTTGAGCATCTGCCTTTGACTCAGGTCATGATCCCAGGGTCCTGGGATTGAGTCCCACATCAGTCTCCCTGCATGGAGCCTGCCTCTCCCTCTGCCTATGTCTTTGCCTCTCTCTGTGTCTCTAATGAATAAATAAATAAAGTCTTTAAAAAAAAAGATTTGGTTTATGGATACTGGAGAGCCTCTCTTCCTCTAAAATACTGAGCAACAGAATCAAGAGAGCCTAAAGCTCTTGCACATAATAAATGATTATTTTTTGTCTTGATAAAAAGTAAACTCGGAACTGTGAGAGTGCCCAGTTCCATCTGGTCTAAGACTAAACTATCTAAGGAGGTTTTCTGGAACAAGTTTTCCACTAAGAAAAAAAAATCATTTATTCCCATTGAATTGAGCAGATTCCCTGTTAAATGGATTCATGGAGCTCAGTAAGTTCCCTCCATAGTTTGTAACACTTGGTAATTAAATATGTACAGACAAAAAATAAATAAATATGTACAGACACTAATCACTCCACAAAATTTAGGATTAAGACACGTTGTATTTTTAAAATTTCCCAAATTAAGTTTCATCCAGCTAAAACTGCATTTGTCAAGGCTATAGATAGTTGGTGAAGAAGGTTATAGAAAGACCTTAGGGTTTGCCCACCCATGAAAAGGGGTAGCAGGGCCATAACGTCAATCCATGGTTGAGCCTGGTGCTGCCCACATGGTCCTTACTGAGGAGAGCCTCTACTCTGAGGCAGTCTTGACCTGGGCAGTCAGAAACTTCTTCGAGGTTTCTGAGCCTCAGCTCTTGGGGTCCAGTTCTCACAGACACAGAGCAGCCCCCAACCACCTCAATAATTCTATGGGGCCAACCTCTGGTTATCCCTGCCCCCAGTCCCACAGAATCTCCAACGTTTCTCCTCTTTGGTCCAAGAGGTTCCACACCCTTAAAGGCCATATTACTCCCCTGCCCCTCCGGATAGATACCTCGTTAAACCACCAGATGGGCACAGGCTCCCAAATCTCAGGGCAGCCCACCCCTGCCTGACAACTTCTCCATTTGGCCGGAAACAGAGACCAAAGACTGTTACTTCCCTCACAGAGATAAGGAAAGCTCAAACCTCAAGAACTCAAAAGTCAGCTTTATCCAGAAGGAAAGGAAAAGGTGCATATTTCCTCATATCCTGATAAGCCAACAACCTAAAATGTGGGAAAATGAGACCCAACTTGTCAACAGGTTGTTTTGCTACTTGACATTGGCATCAAGCCCACCTGCCACATATGTCTGTATATGGAAACGGAGGTCCTAGTGGCTGGGGTCTGATTTGCTTGCCCTTTGATCGTGGTCTGTAGCTCAGAACATGAGCAATGAGTCTCAACACATCTTAGTTCTATAATTACTTATTAATCAGAACTCTTTCTGTGCTAAGTGACAAAAACCAAACTGGATCTTTTTTTTTTTTTTTTTTTTTTCTTTTAAGGTAATTGGCTCTTGTAACCAGGACAAATGAAGGTAGGCAGGGCTTCTGGCAAGTTTGGAATGATGTGAAAGAGTCAGATTTTCTCTCTGGCTCTTTGGCATAGTTTCCTCTCTGTGTCTCTGTGTTGGTTTCATTCTTCTGTCAGCTTCTTTCTTGTGTCCTTGGGCAATGGCTCCAGCAGCTTCAGGTTCTCTTGGTCTTTATCACTCAGTACCTCAGAGGAGGAGAGACTCTCTTCCCAGCATCCAAAGCTTGAATCTCAAGCAAGACTCTTATGATATTATGTATCTGCCCTTGAACCAATTTTTTTTAAAGATTTTATTTATGCATGAGCAACACAGACTGAGAGAGAGAGAGAGAGAGGCAGAGACACAGGCAGAGGGAGAAGCAGGCTCCATGCAGGGAGCCTGACGTGGGACTCAATCTTCAGTCTCCAAGATCAGGCCCTGGGCCAAAGGCAGGCGCTAAACCACTGAGGCACCCAGGGATCCCCAAGCCCTTGAACCAATTAGTTGGCCAAGAGGACTGTGTACTTAGAATGGCCACTTGGGTCACATGCTGCCCTCTGCATGATGGTAGGGAGGTCTCATAAGAAAGAGCTTTACCAAGAAGAGGGATGGCTCCTCCAATAAAAATGGGAACTATGACCAACCAAAGAGAAAAGGGCTCTGCGCAGGCAGACAGAAACAGCAGAGTGTCCCCTATGAGAAATGTAGGGAGCTAAGGTTGGTGGACAGTTGGGGTAAAGTGAGGTAATAGTTAGGGTAAGCCAGCTGCTGTAACAACAACCCCCAAATCTCAATGTCTTAATTGTCAGTCCATAGTTATCCCTGGTGCTGTCCACATGGGACTCACTCATGCCACAGTCCAAAGATCCAGACATGGCTTCATGCAGTCATCCAGGGACCCAGCCTCCCTCCTTTTATTTTATTTTTTAAAAAGATTGTATTTATTTATTATTTATGTATGTATTTATGTATTTTTATTTATTTGAGAGAGAGAGAGAGCATGAGTGGGGGGAGGGCAGAGGGAGAGGGAGAAGCAGACTCCCCACTGAGCAGGGAGCCCGATGCAGGGCTCAATCCCAGGACCCTGGGATCATGACCTGAGCCCAAGGCAGACGCTTAACTGACTGAGCCACCCAGGTGCCCCCAGTATCCCTCCTTTTAGTGACGTTCTCATCATCCGAGGCTCTGGAGTCCTTGCTTCTAGTGGCACTGATGACGAAAGGGAAAGCACATGGAAGCTTGTTGGAATTGGTGTCTATCACTCCTGCCCAAAATCCATGGACCAGAAGTTGAAAAATGCTGGAAAATGTTCTCGAGAAGAGGAGTAAACAGCAATTGGTGAGTTCATGAGTTTTCACAGGACCAAGATAGGTTTTGAGAGGAGGCGGGGGAGGCAGGGAAGGCTATGATGGGCTTAGAACTCAAGGCTGCCAACCTCTGCCCTCCAGATTGTCCACTTGGCATATCACTATCCCTCTCTGAGCCTCAGTCTCCCCATCTGTCAAACATAACATAACCCACTCTATAGCCCCTTTCTATGCAAACACTTTCTGCTTCTGAGATTTATCTGCTGCATAAGGCTCCATTCACTTTCTCACTTATCAGTTTCTATGCTCTCATCATCTCTGACTTCTCTTTAACTTTGCAATGTCCCCCCATCCAAGCCCTCCTTTCCCCTTCTCTGCTTTATCTTTCTTCATAGCATGTATGATATACCAAATGCTTTTCTCATTTAGTCATCCTCTCCCTATACAAGAATATAAGCATCAAGAAGTCACAGGGCAGCCTGGGTGACTCAGCGGTTTAGTGCTGCCTTCAGCCCAGGGCATGATCCTGGAGACCCGCAATCAAGTCCCATTTTGGGTTCCCCGCGTGGAGCCTGCTTCTCTCTCTGCCTCTCTCTCTCTCTGTCTCTCATAAATAAATACAATCTTAAAAAAAAAAAAAAAGTCACAGCTTTTTGTGTCTGGTTCACTGCTGTATCGCCAGTACCTAGAAAGTGCTTGGCATAGTGTAAGTAGTCAGTGCATATTTGTCAAATGAATGAATGAATGAATGAATGAATGAATGAATGAAATTGAAAACCTTTCTCAGAATGGCAAGTTGTCTAAAATTCATAACAGAACAACACTGCCATCTGGTGTCATATCTTCAAATTGCAAGCACAAATTATGGTTGAGGGATGTCTCTGAAGACCGGTCTTGTCAAATCCACCCTATTTCATTGCTGAAAGCACCATGGTCTGACTTTGGCAGCTTGGATGTCCCAACAGCCCCATGAAGTCTGACTTCCTGTCCCATGGGTGCTCCCTCCAGATCACTAGATGAGACCTGACTAACCATTTATATAACATCCTCAAATGCACCTGGCACTCAAAGCTTGCTCTCATGCTGCTGAAATCAAGAAACATGGAGAATGTTATCTCTTCAGAAGATGAAGTATCAGAAAAAAGATCCCAGTCTTGAGAGGGGATGGAAGAGAGAATATATCAGGTGAGACAAGCAAAAAGGACCAAGGGAGGAAGAGAAAGCATTTCGGGAGGAACCAAGAGGCTAGACTCTACCTCCAACCTGACCTCGAATTCACTTTGGTTTCCTCATCTGCAAGATGATGGCACTGACTAGATGGCCTCTAGACCTATTTAGCCTAGCCCTAAAGTTCTTAAGACCTTCTTAAGAAGGAACAGGAAAAAAAAAAGAAGAAGAAGAAGGAACAGAAAAGTCATAGTTACTATACTTCCAATATCTGGGCATAATGCCTAGAAAGAGAGAGGTAAGTGGCTCATTCACTGATCAGAAGCTGGTGTCCTCACTTGGGGTTCTCCTCTTTACTTGGCAGTTGTTCCAATGCGGTGCTAGCTTTTTCTAGAGGACTTGGCTGCCTCCAGAGTGTCCCTTGCAGAACCTCACCTCTGCTTTGCCCAGCCTTGGTGGGTGTGGCCTAGTGCCCTTGGTGCCATGGCAACCAGGCCCTACCCCCCCAACACACACAGGTTTTGTTTGCAATACTCTTTTCAGTAGCCTGAGGGTTGATTCCAGAGGATCTCTGATTTCTTTCAGCCAAGTTTGCTCCTCCATTTCCTCATTCAGGCTGACTGCCCTGGGATAAAGGGAAGTGGCCCTCCATGGACTTTTGTCCCTTCTTCTGGACCCTTGCCCACCAGTGACAGGAGCAGCTTTAGTGGCTCTGGTGGTGCCAGAGTTCTTCCCTGCTGGCCTCTGCGCCAGCTCCGTCCAGCCCTGCTATGTGGAGCACATTCCAGGTTGTGTGGATATAGAAGATAGGTTGGGCCTCTGTCCACAAAGGGCTACATGGAGGGATGTAGCACATGCAGAACCCCAAACAAGCCATGACAGTGTATGTGTGAGCAAGCATCAAAATAAGGGGCTCAGGCTGAAGGGATTGTTGACTGGAGGAGGTGGGATTCCCACAGCCTCTGAGTTCATAGAGTATCTGAGACCTCAGGAGCACACCTTGTCCCAGCAAATCTTAGCACCTAGAGTCAGGGAGAGAAACAACCATAAGCACCCTCCATGTGGATATCATTGAGAGATAAATCTGGCTGTTTTGTGACACTAGAGCATCTGGATGCCCAGAGCACTTCAGAGACCCATTGTTCTTCTTCCATATTCCTTCTCCTCTGCTTTCCCAGCCACTACCAGAGACTCCTCTCCTCTGGGCTTAGTCAGGGGCTTTGCTGTATTTACTGCCTGCCTTCCCAGTGTTTTCTCTGCTTCTGCTGCTCCTCCCAAATGGCAACTCTTCCCACTTTTCCCACTTACTCCTTTTTTTTTTTTTTTAAAGATTTTGTTTATTTATTCATGAGACACACACACACAGAGAGAGAGAGAGAGAGAGAGAGGCAGAGACACAGGCAGAGGGAGAAGCAGACTCCCTGCAGGGAGCCCCATGTGGAGCTCAATCCCAGGACCCCAGGATCACGACCTGAGCCAAAGGCAGGCACTAAACCACTGAGCCACCCAGGGATCCCTCTTACCACTTACTCCTAAGAGAGCTTGTCCAATGGCATAATGAGCCCGATTGTCCCTTGTCCATTCGATAGCCCCACCATCTCTTTCCACATTCTCTATGGCACCAAGAGAGGCTGGGAACTATAATTCCCAGAATTCCCTTAGTTCTGTGGTTCCATCTTAGAACCGCCAAGATGATGCCCTGGTTCCATATTTGGCAGATGAAAGGAAAGGAGAGGTCATCATTAAATCTAAATGGAGGGCAGCCCAGGTGGCTCAGCAGTTTAGCACTGCCTTCAGCTCAGGGCCTGGGATCGAGTCCCACGTTGGGCTCCCTGCATGGAGCCTGCTTCTCCTTCTGCCTGTGTCTCTGCCTCTCTCTCTCTCCCTGTGTCTCTCATGAATAAATAAATAAATAAAATCTTTTAAAAAAAGTCTAAATGGAGATAAAGAGTTTTCCATGAAAATTTAGCAGCTAAAATAACACGTGCCACAAGTGTAAAATACATACTAGATTTTGAAGACTTTGTACCAGAAAAAGGTAAAATATCTCAGTAATTTTTTTACATTGGTTCTACTTATTTTATTTTTGATAAATTGGGTTAAATAAAATACATTATTAAAACTAATTTGGCTTGTTCCTTTGTACTTTTTCATGTGATTACTGGATATTTTTAAATTACATATGTAGCTCACATTCTATTTCTATTAGACAGAGCTGGTGCCTGGGAGGCTCAGTCAGTTAGGCATCTGCCTTTGACTGGGGTCATGATCCCGTGGTCCTGGGATCAAGCCCCAGGTCAGGCTTCTTGCTCAGCAGAAAGTTTGTTTCTCCCATTCCCCCAACTTGTGCTCTCTGGCTCTATCTCTCTGTCAAATAAATAAATAAATAAATAAATAAATAAATAAATAAATAAATAAAATCTTTAAAAAAAAAATGTGTAGAGGGTGGATGGAAACTAAGCACACAAAACACTTCATAGCCACGCAAGACAATAAACAATGTCACAATGTTGAATGCCACTCAAGAATGGTACAAATAATAAGACTTAAGAGCTTAAAGGAGAAAAAGAAGTCTCTGAGGGCTCTGGAGTAGGGAAGGCAATGAAAGCAAAACTGAATCACATCCTGAAGGTTGGGGAGTGTGTGGATGGGGTGAGGGTGTTGAGGCCATTCCAGGAGTAGATGCAATGTGCCCAGGGAGGGATAACTCAGGCTTGGCAAGATGCAAAGGTCTTGGGGTCTCAAGCAAACGTGAAGTAAGAGGACATTGTTTCCACTTGTGCCTTCAGTCACAAGTCCATTCATTCCACCCTGTGGCCCAGAGTGTTGTGGGAGGGAAAGAAGCTGGCAAGGAGGTACTGAGCAGAATGCCGGGAACATGGATGCCATTTCCAAGGGTGTCACAGGGCCTTTGAACACCAGGTAACAGTACAAATGCAAACCCAGGCCCAAACACCTCCTCTGGCTTTGTCTAGAATGGGCTCCTTGTGGGGCTGCACTTTCCCCAGGTGCTGGAGTCAGGGGTCTAGGTCCAGCACAGCAGGATGTGCCCCCCCGCACCCCCCCCCCCCCACACACATACTTAGCCCCATTCCAAGCAGTTTCCTGGTGGTTGTAGATCTGAGTCTTGGGGAAAGTCACAGAGGTA
Organism: Canis lupus baileyi; assembly: GCF_048164855.1. Classification (NCBI taxonomy): domain Eukaryota; kingdom Metazoa; phylum Chordata; class Mammalia; order Carnivora; family Canidae; genus Canis; species Canis lupus. The sequence continues at coordinate 48,248,727 of NC_132848.1, read as the reverse complement.
AACAAGTGTTTCTGTCTGAGATGAACTCCCTCCATCTAGGCATTGTGAAGTGTGGCAGAAGGAGGCCATGGGGACAGGAAACACAAAGCCATGGCTTGAAAGTGCTTGTGCTTGCATTTTGCTGAATTTCTGCCATGGCCATTCCCATTTGGCACTGGGATCTTTCTAAGAAAATCTGGGACCTCCGTGGTCCTGGCCTGGTCCTTTGGGGCTGACTGCTTGGAGCCAGGAGGGAGGAGGCTGGAGCTGAGGCCAAGTGGGATGTTGAGTCATCCCAGGAATGGCCCACTGTGCTTTCCAGCCTAGAGGCTGCACCAGAGGAGCGTCCGTCAAGGCCAGCCAGGCCAGAGGGGGCGCCAGAGCACCCACTGCCGCACAACCAGGCAGTCTCCAAAAAGCACTGATCCCCAAACCCTGGACGTGTGTTGCCTCCTTGTTGGGAGATCTTTGAAAATAAGAGAGCTTTTCCACCATTGCTCAATGACCCTTCACGTTTGCTTCCAGAAAGAGAAAGACTTAGCTCAGTGAATACTTCCTAAGCACCTGTCACCCAACACTGAATCAGGCACCATGAGGGAAATGCAAGGAAGAGTAGGTAATCTTTAAAACCCAGGGCAGGGATCCCTGGGTGGTGCAGCGGTTTGGCGCCTGCCTTTGGCCCAGGGCGTGATCCTGGAGACCCGGGATCGAATCCCACGTCAGGCTCCCGGTGCATGGAGCCTGCTTCTCCCTCTGCCTGTGTCTCTGCCTCATTCTCTCTCTCTCTCTGTGACTATCACAAATAAATAAAAATTAAAAAAAAAAAAAATTTTAAAACCCAGGGCAGTGGCAGCCCCGGTGGCTCAGTGGTTTAGCACCTGCCTTTGGCCCAGGGCCTGATCTTGGAGACTGAGGATTGAGTCCCACGTCAGGCTCCCTGCATGGAGCCTGCTTCTCCCTCTGCCTGTGTCTCTGCCTCTCTCTGTGTGTGTCTTTCATGCATAAATAAATAAAATCTTTAAAAAAAAAAAAAAACAGGGCAGGGGGAAGGCTGGGTGGCTCAGCTGGTTAAGTGCCAGTCTTAGGCTCAGGTCATGATCTTAGGGTCCTGGGATTGAGCCCTGTGTCAGGCTGTCTGCTCAGTGGGGAGTCTACTTGTCCTTCTCCCTCTGTGATCTCTCTCGCTCTTGCTCTCTTTCAAATAAATAAATAAAAATATTTTAAAACTAAAAAAAATAAAAGGGCAGGAAGAGACTGAAGAGGTCATGGAAATTTCCCTGAGACGGAAGACTTCCTAAAGAAGAAATTCCTGAAACATGATCCCTGGCAACTCAATGTGGCCTTGGTCCTTGTGGAGGATTGGCCCAGGGCATGAAGAGGCACTGAAGCACGCAGCCCAGACTGTAAGCACCAGGGGAGCTCTGAGCCAGGGATGGACAGGGGGACAGGGATGGCCCATAGGCGTGGGAACAGGCAGGGACTGAAAGTGGCCCTGAAGGACACATGGACTCTTAGGCCAGGAAAAAGAGAGCGGGGTGTGAAGTGGTTAGAAGGAGGAAGAGAAGGGCCCCTGGGTGCTCAGTGGTTGAACGTCTGCCTTCGGCTCAGGGCGTGGTCCTGGGGTCCCAGGGTCCTGGGATCGAGTCCTCCATTGGGCTCCCTGCAAGGAGTCTGCTTCTCCCTCTACCTGTGTCTCTGTCTCTCTCTGTGTCTCTCATGAATAAATAAATAACATCTTTAAAAAACAAAAGGAGGAAGAGAGGAAAAGGAGAGGAGGAAGAGAGAGGGGAAGAAGAAAGAGGAAGAGGCACAGGGGAAGGAGAAGGGATGATTCCAGAGGGAACGGGAAGTTCTCCAACCCCAAAATTTCTGCTGCCTAAAATCTCACCATGAAATTTTCATTTGTGGGGACAGGGTCATTCTTTATTTTCATCTTTCAAAATGAAGCTTTTCTTGTGGAGGCAACATGTGAGGGCCCTAATAAGATCTGGGATGTTGAAAATCACATAACAGGCTGGAGCAAAATGAAGACAAACTGCCTCTGTCACTATTTGCCGAAGATCAGCCCAGTGGACCAGCTGGTAGCCATGGCCGCAGAAACGCTAGCCAGTGTGGGGATACGGGGGGATTGGGTTTGTACAGTGTCAGGGTCCGCGTGGATCTTCACTCCACTAACCTCAGGAAAACCCTGACATTTCCCCCTGAAGCTCAGCCCTCCTCCAGACAAACTTCCAAAGTAGAAAGAGAAGCAAAGTCTTCTCGGTGATCTCAGCCTCCTTTCCAAAGGGCTCACAGGAGAAAAGGTCTGGAGAAAGTTTCATAGCAGAACTGTTAGGATCCCCGGTGGCACAGTGGTTTAGTGCCGCCTGCAGCCCAGGGCGTGATCCTGGAGACCCTGGATCGAGTCCCACGTCAGGCTCTCTGTGTGATGCCTGCTTCTCCCTCTGCCTGTGTCTCTGTCTCTCACGAGTAAATAAATAAAGTCCTTTAAAAAAAAAAAAAAAAGATCCCAGGTGAGTGAAACTGCCTGAGTTTGGGTCCTGGCTCTATTGTGTGGATCAGAAAATCTGAAAATCTTCTCTCTGAAGCCCAGAGTCCCAGAGTCCTCATTTGTAAAATGAGGCTGAAGGGAGTATTTATTTCATAGGGTGGTCATAAGGTTTAAGCAATATAATGCACCTGTCCCTTAGAACACCACACATTATGCCGGATAAACCTTGTTCTTCATTACCACCGATTTTCTGCAACCAGCCAACAAAGAATCCCTTGGATATTTCAGACTATGACAGAGTCTGCTTAGCCAGACAAACACTTTTTAGCATCATTTTCCCCCATCATTCAAAACTTACCAAGCACCTATTGTGAGCAGGACTTTATAGGGAGTATAGACAATACAAGGATGACACAGAAAGCTATCCTGTCTTGAAAGAATGTACCTCAGTTGGCACAATAGGACACGGTTTCAGGACCTACTACATGATGCAGTGGACAGAGCTGCTGTGTGCTGGACCTACAAGGCCCCCTATCATTTAAGATTCGGTTAGGTGGCAAGTAACTGCATCATCCTAAATGACAGTGGCTTTACTAAGGCAGAACTTGCTTTTTCTCTCCTATAAACATGGCCAGAGGCAAGCAGTCCAGGCTGGTTTTGTGGCTCAACAGGTGTTAAGGGTTGAGGGCACCCTCAGTGTAGGGGTCTCCTTCATGACCCCACATGTACTCGAGCTGCAACCTGGCCATCTTCCTCCTCATCAACATCACTGTCCTTACCAGAGCCACACTTAGAGAGCACACACTATGTGCCAGGAGCCATTCAAATCACTCTTCAAATATTAATTCATAGAGTCTTAACAATAGCCCTATGATGTCAATATTATTTTTACTCCTATTTTATTGCTAAGAAAGAGATTTAAGTACCTTGCCCAAGGTTACACAACTAGGTGGCAGGGCCAGGATTTCAACTCAGTCTGGTTCCAGAGTCCAGCTACTAGGAAGAAGCAAGGAAAGGCCATCCATACCCTTTAAAGACACTTTGGCCAAAACTTAGTCGCGTGGCCAGATTTAACTGCAAAGGAGGCTGGGAAATGTAGTCTTTATTCAGAACTGCGAAAACTGGGAGTTCTATTACTAAGAAGGATGAGGAAACAGATTTGGGGAACCAATTTGTAGTCTGTGGTATAGACCCCCTAATCGCATTCCCTCTCCCATATTGAGGCTCCTCAGCAATAATTCTGTATAGCATTACCCCCTCCCACGCCCCATGCTCCTGAACTGCGACCCAGAGAGATTCCATCTTTTCGTGTTAGACAGTGTCAGATACTCTCAGGTGCTCTGGGCAGCAGGCTTCAGTCAAGTCTTCAAGGCTACAGTCTACAAAGAAAATAATTAGGTGGATGTTCTGAAAGATAATGTTGCCCAAGCAGTGCTTCCAGCTGCCAATGCCAGGGCTTCCTAAGGTCCTGCTGCATTCCTGCCCTTGGGTGCTATGAGACCCACCCTGAAGTTTGTGATAAAAATCCCCTTGTTCGCCTCCGTGGGTTTCTAACAATTGCCCAATTGCCATCAAAGGATTCTTTTTTTTTTTTTTAAGATTTTATTTATTTATTTGAGAGAGACAGCAGGCACACACAAGCAGGGCGGAATGGGGGTGCAGGGGCAGAGGGAGCAGTAGACTCCCTGCTGAGCGGGGAGCCCAACTTGGGATTTGATCTCAGGACCCCAGGATCATGACCTATGCAGAAGGGAGATGCTTAACGGACTGAGCCACCCAGGTGCCCCTGCCATCAAAGGATTCTAACTCCACAACCAGTTGGGGAGCCCAACTTGGGATTTGATCTCAGGACCCCAGGATCATGACCTATGCAGAAGGGAGATGCTTAATGGACTGAGCCATCCAGGTGCCCCTGCCATCAAAGGATTCTAACAAAGGATTACCACATTCTAACTCCACAACAATGTGGTAAGTGCTATCAGCAGTGTCAACCAAATGCTATGGGAGTATGGAGGTCTGGGGAGGGGACCCGAGGAGGCTTCATAGTCTGGGGTATTATAGCTATTCTTAGACACTTAAAGTGCTAAGTGCTAAGTGACACCACATGCCAGACACTCTTCTACTTTACACACAGTCTCAATCCTCAAATACCCAATGAGGCAGGCACTACTGCTATTATACTCTTTTTACAGATGGACAAACCAAGGCACAGAAGGATTCATGACAAAAGGCCCAACAACAGAATTAAGAGGACTGGGTTTGGCTCCCATGGTCCTAACTGTCATTTGGGTTTGGGTGTTCCGTGTCTAGGCTGAGTCTTGAACCAAGGGTGGGACTTTGTGCTGGTCAGAGGCAGGACTGTTCACACCAAGTAAAAGTACGTGGAAGGCACATCATAGAGTCAGTAAGTGCAAGGGTGATTTAGGGGGTCTGGAACAGTTGCAACACACAGATTTTAAGGAGCAAGAGTGGGCAGCCAGGCTAGAAAGTAGGGTTGGGAGTCAATTCAAGGTGGGGACTGTGAATCTATGCTGAAAAGTTTGGGGGTATTTTGGAGGCACTGGGGAGCCATCGAGAGTGTCAGAATTGGGAAATGACATGCTCTGGGCCTGGCTTTGGGATGACTGCCCAAGAATATGAGCTAGATGACTGGAAGGCGGAAGACTGTCAGGAGGCTCCTATAATAAATAATTCAATACATGGGATTTCAAGAGGGGCAGAGAAGGGAAGATGGAGATGTGACCTCTTGAGGTCAAGAAGCAGAACTTGGGGGTACCTGGGATACTAAGGAGAGAGGGAGGCAATTCCAGAGAGATTCTGTGCTCGCTGGTGGGGTGGAGTGGGGGACAAAGGGAGGATGAGCTCTAGTTGGACCGCATGAGTTTGAGGTGCCTCTGGGACACACTGCTGGAGAATCTTTCAGGCAAAAACATGGAAAAGAAGCCTGAACTAGAAATGCCACTCTGAGGTCGGACATAGCATGCTCCCCGAAGCTGTGGGCACAGATGACACCCCGGGCAATCCCCGCTGGGTTCAGCTTAACTATCCGAGGATAACCAGGCAAGTGCACACCCCAGCAATCCAGAACAGGCTCTCAAAGAGGAAGGCGAGACCCTCGGTGCCTGAAATGGAGGGGGTAGGATGGCAGGAGGTAGGCAAGGGCTTGCGGCCTCCATTGCGGGTTCAGCTCCCTGCTGGCCCTGCCCTGTTAGAGTCCCCACAAGCCTTCTAGTTGCCCTGGAAATGGCTTCAGCACCAAGGATCTGCAGAGTCAAATCATCCCGATTTAGGATGGAAAATGCCCCCAGGGCACTTTATTGCTCACCAACGGATTCCAACTTGTTCATTAAAGTGCCTCATTCTGGTCCCCACACCCAGGCATGCTCACACCTCTGGTGAGGAGTCAGGCCTGCCCAGATGATTAGTGCTTGGGCCGAACCTCGGAGCCAGGGCCACCCCCTCCACCTCCACCCTGCCCTGAGAGCCGGCGCAAGGGCCGTCCTGGGCTCCGTGAGGCAGGCCGCACCCCACGAGGGCCGTGGCTGAGGGGGGTAACAGCACTATCAAGCCCCAGCTTTGCCAAATAAGAACTGAGTCACCTTGAACAACTCAGTCCAGGATTGCTGTCCCTCCCCCCTTGCTGGGGTGCTGTGGTGATTAAATGAAATCACTTGTGTGGAGCGCGAAGCCCAGTGCCTGGGAAGTGGCCCTCGCTCAGGGAACGAGACAGGTTGTTCTCACAGCTGCCCTGGGTCTGCTCTCTCCCCCCAAAGCAGGAGAGCAAAGGAATGTCTACTGAGTGTGAGGTCGTGAGGTCATAGGACTAGAACTGCTGAGCCACCTCCCCCAGTTTGTCTCCTTCCTCAGACCCTTGGCCCTCCGTCCCCAGCCTTGAAGCTGCAGCCTTCACTCTGAGGCAGGACTCCCTCCTTTCCCCAGGCCCCTCAACTAGCAACTTAGAAAACCGCCCTAGCCTCTCCAGGAAATGGGGTGCGGGGTGAGGGTCTAGCCCAGGAAAAGGACCTACTCATCGTCTGAAACTTCCAGCTGCCCAGGTGGAGATGGAGGCAGGAGGGCTGGACCAGCAGGCCTGTGTGGAGCGGCCAGGAGTCCTCACCTCCTTGAGCCGCTGGCCTGGCAGGCTAACAGGTAACCCATGGTGTCCTCCCCAGATTCACACCATGTTTTGCTGCTTCTTCTCTTTCATTATAATCCCACTTCCCCCTCGTCCCTACCAGTCTGTATGACTATGGGAGCAATGGACCAATTGTGAAACAATGCAGAATTCTTCATGCTCTTGCCTCATTTTTACCTCCCTGGACTGCAGACCACCATCCCCTCAACTGCCCAACCCAGCTGAGCCCTAAGCAGGTTTATTTTCTTTGCTAGTTTTTTTTTTTTTTTTTTTTTTTAACTGGGATTGGAGCCAGAATGCAGAAACAGATTGGAGATTAGAGATTTCACTGTTTCCATTGACACTCTGGCCATCCACCCCCTTTGCTGGAATCCACTCTGGGCAGAGTGTGAGAAGGCATTTCCCAAAGGGAGACATCAGCTTCTTGCCTCCTGGGCATTTGGCCCTTGCACCCCACTCCAGTGTGTGTTGGGGAGGGAGGCACTGGGGTAGGGGGTGCATCCCAAGGTAGCTGCTGAGGCAGATAAAGGGAGGTCGGATGTGTCCCAGTGCCCCCCATGCCCCAGCCCTTGCATATGCACACCCTGTGACAAGGTCATTAGCCAAGGTGGTAATGCCAAAGTCACTCATCAGCTCTAACCCAGACCCTTGGTGGGTCACAGGGGCAGGGGTGGGGGTGGAGAGGCTTGTGATTGGCAGGAAACTGGGTTCCTACCCCAAGAAGTTTCTACAGTGCATAGCTAGACAAAGTTGCCAGTGGAAATCATTTAGAAACAAAATCAGATGTAGAATTTTAAAATCTGAGGTTCTAGAAACAAGTTCTATCAGTGTTTTCAGGGATCCAGTGGGTATCTGGTGGACCCTGGAAGGTGTGAGAGCAGGGTGTGCCTACTCAGCTGCCATGGGAGGGAGGGAGGGAAGGAGAGAGAGCAGCTGGAGGAAAGAGGCTATCTTGGTCACCCCTCACAGGGCCCCTAAGAGCCCAATCATGGACCATGTCTTAGCACAGTGATCAACCATGATCAGCTAAGGCCAAGAGAGCTGGCTCCTCTTGGAGCTACTTGAGGAGGCTGAGGCTAGGGGTTTTGTGCTGCAAGAAGCTTCCACTTCAAGGAGAGTTATAAACAAACACCTGACTCATCTACCCATGGACCCTCACTGTGGTCGAGGCCCAGGAACACCCAGAGGGGTGAGGACTGAAGGGGGCATCAAGAGTTGCCAGAGCCAAGCCCTCCCACCCCCTCAGTGTGCTGGAATGAGGATGGCTGATGTGTCCTTTTCTTCCATTTTTCTTGTCCTTTTCTTGGCCAGAGGAGAACAAGGAGATAGTTTGAGACAATGGTCCCTGGGGTAGCAGAAGATGGTCCAGAAGATATGTCTTGGCCAATTGCAGAAGAAACCTCACCCACACCTCAAGAGACGCCAGAGGCCCTAGAGTTTGGGTCCCCTACCAATAGCCCCATTCCCATCAACAATTCAGAGACAATGGAGAAGGCTTGCTCTCCATACACTTGATTAATCTCTCCAAAGCAGAGGCCAGAGCCACTGGAATCGTTCCCAGATGCACCCTATCCAATATGGACCCACTCTTCGAGCCTGCAAGAGGATGGGAGGAAGCCCAGAACGTGCCACCCAAGATAAAGGTTTCCTTCTGATTTTGTGGTTCAGCTAAAGTCGTGTTCTTAATAGTCCAAATAAACAGTTTTCAGCCCGGAGGCCAGGACACGCCAAAACATGCCACTTCCATTTCCAGCACCAATTGGGTGCCACCCATTTTCTAAGCCACAGCCAGCACTAAATAGTGCCCAGTGGGTGGTGGCAGCCAGCAGGGAGGGCTGACTACCAGTTGTGTGGCCCTGGGCTTACAATCATGAGGCAGGGAGGGACAAGTGGATGTTCTTTTGCTAGGGAGACAGGACACCTTCACCTCCAGGGGCACCATCACCCCTGGTGACCTTGCTCAAGCTGATTCTTCCCACCGGCCTTGGTTTCTGCATCTGTAAAATGGGAGAGGAGGACTGGTATCAGAGTTCTAAAGAGTGTCCCCTTCCACAACAACGGCCAGGTCCCAACTCCCACTGGATCAGAACCTCTCAGGCAGGACCCAGAAATCTGTGATTCTGCTGCCAGCTAATATTAGGAGGCCTACAAGGTCTGTCCAGCTCTAACATGTTGATGAGCCTTATTTCTTTCATCTGTGAGAACTTATTTGCTCCACAGGTTATATTTTAGCCTCGAAAGAAGGGCCAGCCTCTCCTTTGGGAAACACTGAGAGCTCAGACTTATCCCCCATTCCAGTCTGGTCAGGGGTTAGCATCACTCTGAGCTCTGGGCTCTGTGGGAACTCTGCCCTTGGCCCTTTTGTGCTCTGGAATCTGCTAGAGGCTCAGAACTCTGTCCTGGGTGTGGCCTGGCAGTCAGTTAGCAGCCCAGAGGAGCCAAGGCCAAGCAGCCCCCCAGTGGCTGGCACAAGGCAGGAAAACCTCACTCCCAGACCACCAGTTTAGCTCCATCAGGAGATTTTTGTTGCAGGGTTAAAATGAGGACCCCGCTAGCTCTAGAGATTGTCCGCATCCGTGAAAGAACCAAAATTCTATTTCCTTGCTTCTAGCCTTTACAGAGATCAAAGCCCGAGGAGAGTACCCCGTTGAGGGACACCAGCCGTGGGTGTAAAGTTTCTCTGCAAGGAACTTCTAAATGCAGGCAAGGCCACTGGGCCTGTGGGGGGAGTTACGAGCACCCCTCCCTGGCTTAGATCCAGGCCGTGCTTCTGCCACAGGGACATCCTCGGACATCCCACTGTCCCAACACAGTGGCCTCCACTGATTGGTCTTGAGGAGCTTGTTACCTGGGAAACACTAGCTCTGGAAACGGTACAGGCCAGCTCACAAACGGCCTGCAGGGCAGACCTAGGTCAAGGAGGGCCAGGGGTGGCCCGCTTGTCTCAGAGTGTAGGGGGCCCCTGGGAGCTGGGCCCAGAGACCTGGTGGGGACAGAGGGCCGGGAGGAATGGAAGGCAGGAGCTGGACAGGCTGCAGACCATCATAGTCTAACCAGCCCCCTTGACTCCTCTAGCACAGGGTGGCTTTTAGGGGGCGCTGCTCTGTAGCGGGAGCGGGAGTAGGGGTGGATGGCAGGCACAGTAAGGAGGGACTGGCAAAAACAGACTGTCGCTCCAATCAGTAATACCTTCCTCTTTGGGCCTTGGAGCCACTGAACCATGGGGCTCATTTTCACTGAAACATGCTTTCCCCAGATTTCTGGAGCCTGTGATTAAGGTAACACAGTTACTAGCACTCAGGGAAGAAGCAAGGCTGGGAGTGGGAGGGGGAGGGAGGGCCCACTGACACATCTGTCACTAATCACAGGGAAAGGCTCAGACCAAAACTCATTTCGGACCCAGAGCCTCTGGGCCTGTTTTGGGAAAGTTGACTAATCCCATAATCCTGCCCACCAGGCAATTTTTCTGCCTGGCTTCCAAGTGGGAGTGGGAGAGAGCCCTGGGGGCAACTGTCCCGCTGAGGAATGTATTCTCTTAAAGGGGAAAAGCCACCTTGGTTAGGCTTTGTTCTACAGAAGTCTGTGGTTTAGGGGTGTCAGCAGTTGTCCCCGCGCCAGGTGGAGGCCAGCCCTCAAAGCAGGAGACAAGGAAAGGGTGCAGGGGGCCCTGTCTTCATGCCGGTGGCAGGGCCACGGCGTCCTCTCGGGAGCCTGCTGCTCAGACCCGGGCTGGGAGCATCAGCTCAGCCTTGCCAGGGAGCTATTCCAAAAGCAGAAGCTCAGGCCCTCCTGACCTGCATGGGATGCTGGCCTGGACACCTTCCTTGCTGGGCTGGGCCACTTGGTGGATGGAAATGAGCACGGCCACCGCCCTCCCCGCCCGGGTCCCTCCAAGAACTGCCAATCTTTCCAGTCCAGACAACTCAGATGGGAAGTGATGAGTGTCCTCATCTTGTCCACATACCCAGGGCTGTGGAGACCCCTGTTCAGGGCGGAGACCCACGAGGCAGCAGCCTGGCACACACACAGACTCACGCACACCCACGTACACACACGTACACACACAGCCCTACACACATACCCAGTGACTTTGGCGCACCAACCCAGCAATACACAAACAATACAAATTAAGACCGGAGCCTCTCGGAGTCACAAGCAGCCAAGTTCCAGGAAAGTTGTGTGCAAACTAGATCAGTCTCATATTTTCCCTTTGTTCGATACTATCACTTTGGAGATGTGCTTGCTTGGTAGTGGGGGGAGCAGGAAGTTTGACAGGAAAACACTTTTTTTTTTCAATCACACTTGAAAAGAAAGAAATCCTTTTGGATTATATAGACAAAGGAAAATAATAGTCTCGGCGTCAGACCTCACCAGTAGTACCACTCCGAGACCTCTGCTGTAGTGAGACCCAAGTGCTCCCTCCTCTTCTGTTTTCCAGTGAGGTGTGGGAAAAGAGCGATGTCTCCTAGGGAAATTTTTTGGTAAACTGCTTTAAGCCAGCTTCTTCCTGTGAGCATCCCATGGTGATCTCTGACACCCCCAAGCCGCCGGGAGCAGGAACCCAGCGGCCAGCTGGCTAAAAGCATGTGCTGTCTCTTTAAGAGCGTGGCCTGGGAGTTTGTTTACTAGGACGTTTGTTTGGGTCTCAGTGGGAGGAAAGGAAGAAGATAAAAGCGGGTTGGGATACTAGAAAGACCAAAAAAAAAAAGCCAGAAAGCAAGATTACAAAAGCTAGTTAGGTCCAGAGGGAAAATTTATTTTTGCTACAAGGATTCCAGTCCCTGGGGGACTGTTTCCACGAGCAAGTTAATCACTCAATGCTTAGGTTTGATCTAACACAATTTGCTGAGTGAGTCCAACTGAGGGAGCTGGGGCCCATTGAGGGCCACCTGCAGGCTCAGGCCTCCTGGGCAGGAGAGTTAGACTGAGCTTGGAAAGAGGACAGGGTTGGGGGTGACCTGGAGACAAACCCGCCACTCGCCTGGGGGACGAAAGCTCCCCACCTGAGCTCTGGGGAGGGGCTTCTGGACACCAGGATCCCTACACTGTGTGCACCTTTGTGTGACGGGCACATACGTGTGTGCACATGGGTTGACAGTATTTACCTGAGAGAGAATCCTCGGCTTTCATGGCTTCTCACAGGTCTCCCACAGTGACTGAGACCAGCAAGAAGAGTCCAGTTGGAGTCAGGCCCGAGTCAAGACCCCTGAGATGTGAGCTGGGCCTCAGGGACTCTGCTCTAGGTGTGCCAGTGACTGTGTTTCCAGGTGTGAGGAGGAAGAGAAGTGGCCCAGATGAGAGCTGTCACTCTAGAGCTGGGCACTAGAGAGGTGAGGCTGGGAAAGAGGGAGTTTTGGGGGTGGCTTTGCCGGAGCCCAGAGTCCAAAGATGCTTGACTCTGAGTGAGCTTGCAGACCGGGAGAGCCTCGTAGGCTCACCCCCACTCTCTGATGAGCCTGTTCTGGGTTCAAATTAAGCCCATCTACCAAGAGGCCAGGCACACGGCACACACACCAATCCCTCTCTTACCCAGTCACCCTGCACAGCAGGCTTCCCACAGTTATGGATCTGCCCACCCTGGCTCTCTGAGGCTGTGGCTCAGCAGGGAGGACAGCTGAGGGCTCTGGGTCATGCTGAGGACACTGTCCAGCCTGGCCTGGGCAGGCAGAGGCAACCAGGCCCTTCTCAGGGGACAACTGGGCCAGGGTGTTCCCGGAACTGTTTCCTAGAATTTTCCTTCATGTCATATTCTGAGGATTTGGGAACTGCCTCTAAGTGGGATAATCCCATTGAGACTGCTTCAAGCTCTAGCTGCACCAGCTCCAAAGCATGTCCTGTCTCCTGTGGCAGCAGTGGGGACGAGGAGGGGGGTGATATGGAACAGAGATCAGGTCAGCCTCAGGCCATGGGACTGGGCATTCGTGCTTCTGCCCGTTTATACCTCCCACTCCCTAAAAGACACTAGCCCCTAGAGTCCTGGCCCTGGAATATCAGGGCACCTCTGTCCCCACTGGCAAGGGGTCACAGGAGGAGCTCCCTAGTTAGGGAAGAGTTGCAATTTGTGAGACCAAACCCCATTCACAGGAAACTGGGTGATTATACTTGCCTCAAACCCTCAAAGTGAAATAGCGCAGCCTGCATTCTGTTGGATTTCTCCTGGGGGAGCCAAGGGTTGTTCGTTCAGAAGTTTGTGCAACTGTGTTTCTTGAGGGTAGGGATTGTACCGCACGCCCCCAGAAGGCCCTTCAGCACTGACAAAGTACTGGTGTATCAAGCACACAGGCTTGTGCAAAATAGCAACTTAATACGAGTGTGTTGGGCAAAAGGATGGGAAGATGAGCAGTGGGATGGACTAGATCTGAGCCTCCAACAGGTTCTCTCCCATTTGAGGTTCCATGCCTGCCAGTTCAGAGGGTAAGGCCTAAAGAGAGGGGCGCTGTCCCAGGAAAGCAGGGGGCCGTTGAGTGGATTCCCTGGGAGAAGGAGAAGGAGCAACAGCAAAGCATCGATCGGTCAAATCAAAATCCCAACAGCCCCAGAAACCCTCTCCACAGGGCCTGGCAGGGACTGGGCTAACGTGTCCACTTGCTCAAAACCTGCCGCAGGCTCCCACCCTCCCTCACAGCTTCTAGGGTGCCCGTCAAGCCGCCTCTTGCCAAATAAACCCGCCTTTGTGTGTGTGTGTCCCGGAGGAGAGAGAATGGACTGGGGGAGGGGGAGGATCTGTTTGTCAAAATAGACCTCCTGAATGCTTTGAAGGGCCTGCAGTTTGGATGAGTAAATATTTTCCCGTTCAGATGAAAGGTGCAATCATCGCCGGTTTTTAATTACTTTAATTAGAAAAGATTGCCTGAATCTTGTACTTATCTGTACTATTGTGGGAACTGCCAGAAAATGAAGTGCAGGGAAAACAGGTGGAGTTTGACCTTTGCTCTAAGCATCTTGAATTTCTTCTAGGCTGGTAATTAAGAAGAATCAGGGGAAGTTCCTTGCAGAATCTAGGAAACACAAACACACACACAATCGTAGACAGGAGGGCACGCCAGCGCACGCGCACTCTCTCTCTCTCTCACACACACACACACACACACACGCACATTCTCATGCACGTGTGTACACATGAGTGGAGGGAAAAATGGACCCCAGTGTGGCAGACCAGAAAGTTCCAACTTTGAGAGCGGCATCCTGCTCCCAGCCCTGAGAGGTGGCTTAATGAGTTTCCCAGGGTGGCCTAAAATGATTAATTAAGCAGCAGCCCCTCACGCCCTCCCCACACAACGGAAACCCAGTAACGGTCTGTTTGGGGAGGGAGCAGCAGGGGCCCCAATTCCAGAGGCGGTTGGGGACGTGGTGTAAGAGCCAGGAGCCCCAGATAAGGGATGATAGCAACGGCCTGTAACGGCCACCAAGGCTCACCCTGCCCAAGCCGTGGCCAGAGGGCCTGCCTCCGCTCCTGGCCTCTGGCCTCCTGCTCTCTGTCTGGGGACTGCCCAAGCCCAAGGGACCCCTGGCAATATGGCAGAGCAGACACAGTCGTCTCTGGCCTCCCTCCCTGCCCATTTTTACCGCACACCACTTCTGAGATCCCAGTCAGACACTGAGAAGGGGTTCTGGAGACGGCCTGGGTGTCCAGGCCCACACGCACAGAGCATCAGGGGAAGGGAAGGAGGAAAAGAGGGTGAGGGGCTCCTCTGGGGCCCCGGTCCCAGATCGCCCTTGTCAGGGCCAACTGCATCTTTCAGAGCTGTCGAGGGACCCCACAGCCCCGCATTAACCATTCAACTGATTCAACAAACATGTACTGAGCACTTCCCGCGTTCTAGATGCAACGGTGGGCAGAGGAATGAAATACACACCCCCGGGCCCAAGCCATGGGCATCCAGATTTTGTTGCCCTAAGAGAGTCCTGCAATCCAGGTGGTTCTCATGTCCAAGCAGGGCTCAGTACTCAGGCGTCCAGAGACACCTCAGGTTTCTGCATCTGCTCCCCAGAACTCTATGGATGTTTCTGTCAGAAAGTGCCCCAAGGATTCAGCTGGGGCACTGAACACAGGGGCTTTTTCTTCCACAGACAAGACCGTGGCCTTCCTTCCCAGACAGTTACGTCCCCCAGGGGTTGGGACAAGAGCAGGACAAAGGTTTCTGGCATAAGAAACACCCAGCTGGGGGTTTGAAATCTGTCCTGGTCCTTGTAAACAGGCCTTGTGAAGGGGACAGGGGCTCCGAAGCAGGCCCAGGCCCAGCCAGCCCGAAGGGGCCGGGGTGGGGGTGGGGTGGGGGGGGTGGAGGTGGGGAGCCGGCCGGGCCAGGAACAATGTTTTCCTTTCTAAAACGCTCCGGGTGCTTGGGCTGGATTTCCAGCCTGGTGTTTACAGCAACTGCAGCCGCATCCACGACCATGTCTGATGGTACATGTGTCTTTCTCCGGAGCTGTCCGGGTGTTCGCGTGTCCTAGCTGAGTGCCGATCACATCTGTGACTGTAGGAGGCCCTCTGAGGACAATGGCTCCGGCCTCCACTGTGTGAGCTCTTCCACCTCAAAACATGGCTAAAATAAACCTTGCTGAAAAAGCTTTAACAAGATTTTTTTTTTTTTCCCTGTCCCTGGCACAGGCAATCACACCAGCGGGTCTCCACGGTCAATTTAGGAAGCTTGGGAAAACACTGCTTGTAATTAAAAGTCTAGAAGGCCCTCAATTAGGGCAGTGTTTGCCCTGCCAGGCCCGTTCCCAAACCCCACTCGGCAGCATTCCTCTCCTAGCTGGAAAAGCCTTTGATTCACACCAAATGTTCAGTGGCTACATTGGACCTGGCCTTGGCACCGCCTCCCCTGCCAGCTGCCCAGGGCACAGGCGGGCCTCTGCCCCAAAGCCTGGGACCCAAGAGCTTTGTCAGCTGAGGCTGGCGCAGCGGGCCCAGCGGCTCTCCCCGCCTCCTGAGGTCCTGGCCCCTCCCTGAGACATGGGGCACCCAGTCCACCCTGCACCCACTCCCCGACCAGGGTGGCAGCGCTCACTCTAAGAATGAAAGGCCGCATCTCAGGCCTGTCTGAGGCTGAGGCAGCTGTGGTCATCGTGGAGAGAGGGCGGTGTGAGGGTCAGTGAGGGACCCCCCAAGGGCTCCTTCTTACTCCTCTAAAATCATCTCCACCTGAGCTGAAGCCTGTCCCCGAGCTACAGCCACCTCAGGAAATGGTAGCTGGAGGGCTCCCGACTATTCCCTCAAAACCAAAGAATAGAGGGCCTGGCTGGGAGGGTCAGGAAATAGCCCAAACCTCTGACCTCCTGAATCCCTATGGACTGAAGACCAGGAGTTGCACTGGAACAGGGCCCAGGGTGCCATGTTTGCTGCCTCCTGTTGGTGGGGATGGGCAGCCAGTGACAGAAATGTGGGGGCAGAGGGTGCTGTCTCCTCCCTGAAGCAAAGAATCAGGCCCTCAACTGGGGGGAGGGGGGCTGGTGGAAGAGAGAGAGGAGCACTCAGCTTGCTGCTGAGTCAGCTCAGGAGCAAGCCTCTTTTCCCTCCCAGGACACACTTGAGTGTGTGCATGGCTCTGCACACACACACACGCACACACACACACACACACACACACACTCACTCTGAGGCCACTCTGGGATCCTCAGTGTCCCAGATGACAGCCACCCACCCAAACTCACATTCCTCCACAGGTTCGTGCTGACACCCATTCACAATCCCAGACGCAGCAACAGTCAGACACAGACAAAGGCCTATGGGACGCACACAAGACCAGGCTGCCTTCTGGGGTCCCCGAGTCCTCGGAAGTGCCTGTGGTGAGAGCAGAGGCAGACAGCCGAGTGGGGTTAGGAGTCGCCGCGCAGGCAGATGGTCTGTGTTGCAACACCAAGGTCCCGTCCTGAAGCCCACTGGCCGTGTCCTGCAGAGTCAGGTGGGAACGTGTGGGGAAACCTCAGGGAGGCCAGCCCTGGAGTCGGCCTCGGAGTCGGCTGGGCTCTGCTGGTGCCCTGGAGGCAGGGCCTCTCCCAGCCGCAGGGGAATGGCAGGGGAAGGGTTACAGGCTAACCAGGATAAACAATTACTAACGGGAAAGGCAGCACATTCCAGCCCTGCTTAGCAGGCCCGCCAGGCCCGTGGGTGGTTCTTGGATTATTCGTTTCCTTGAAAACAAAAAGGAAAGTTCAGGGCAGTTCAGCTGTGCCCTGAATCTCACTCCGGGGCCTTTGTCTCCGGCCCCCTCACAGCCCGCGTGCCCCCACACACGCACACGCGGGCCCACTGGCTCTGCCAAGTGTCCACTGGGAAAGTGAGGACATTAATCCCCCCTCGAGCCTACAAGACGGGCAGGGGAGGCTGAAAAGAAGAATCGAAGAAAGCCAGGGGGCCGGGGTAGGAAAGCAGCCCGGAGAACTCGGTACCCTGAAGGCTCCAACCTGCGGATGAGGTGGGGCGTTTGTTGATTCACTCAGCAAACCTGGAATGGAGACCCTGCTCTGTCCTGAGCACCATGCCAGCCTCTGGCTCCTCCTTGAGGGACTCATGGTCAGGAAGCCCTCATCTCCCCCAGGGACCCCTCTGGGGTGTCTTCTACCCATTTCCGTCTCAAATCCCAGCTCTCTCCTCCCTATGAAAACCTGGTTTCCTGGTAGATTCTGATTACTGGATTCATACTGAGATGTAAGGCGGCTGATAGGGCTGAAGGAGACCCTGCCGGACTGAGGTCCTTTCTGAGGAGGGAAGGATGGCAGGACCTCCCTGAGGGAGAACAAGAGGGGCGGCCAGCTTGCCGTGAACACAGTCAAGCGGCCTCTGGGTCTGTCTGAACACATCCTTCTCCTTTCATTCCCACCGAAGCCCTGTGAGGAGGCAGGCTCCCCATCATGAGTAGGGAAACTGAGGCTTGAGAAGGATTCAGGGCCTCCCTCAGGCCCTTGCATGGGCTGCCTCCTGTCTCTCTCTCTCTCCTCAAATCTCTGAATCACCAGCTCATTTCCATCTTTGAGGTTTCAGCTTCATCCTTGCCCCTCTAAGAGGGCCTGTTGGCCCCCGCCCCCGAAGTCAGAGTCTGCCCCTCATCGCCTCTCTGGTCCCTTCCCCCTGGGGAACATACCAATTTCAAATGCGCTTATTTGAGGTCTGCCTTCCTCACCAGACTGTCGACTCCTGGAGGGAAGGGCTTGAGGCTATTTCGTTTACCGTGTGTATCCCAGCGCCTGGGATTGTGCTGAGCACACAGTAGGTACTCAATAAATGTGCGGCCTGAATACAGAAACAAGGGGCTATGTAGCTCAGGTAGGTGGAGCCAGATCAACTTCTAGGCCCCCACTCAGATTTGTGTTGCTTTCCTCCTCCGCAACTCCCTCAAGCATGGAGGTGAGCAGGTGCACAGAGCCTCTCCACGCCACGCCTGGGCTGTATCGAAAGCAGCCTACATATAAAAAAGAAAAAAAATCAGATGCCACAGCGGGGCTGCGTGTTGCTTCTGCAAGGACCAGGTCCCTGGCCCAGAGAGTGTCCCAGGGGCCTGGACCCCACGGGGCCTCTCCCAGAGGGAGCGCCAGACAGGGACTGGTTGCATTCCATTTGGACATGCTCATTCACCCCCCTGGTCCATGGACTTCTACCGGGTGCTGAGCTGGACTCTCAGGCATGTACCTGCCCTCAGCAGGTACCTAGAATTTCCAGACTATCAAGAACAATCCTGGTCTGTGGTGCTCAGACCCCGTGTAGTGGGAGATGCCGTGGGAGACAAAGCCGTGCTGCAGAGGCCAGGAACAACGTCATAAGGAGGTCAGGTGGGCTGAGAGGGGGGCTGACCAGGGTGGGCATGCCAGACACAGGAACAGGGTATGCAAAGGCATAGAGGTGAGGGGGTGACTAGGGGGCCTGGGACACGCAAGCAGTTCCCTAGGCCTGGATCAGAAGGTCAGGCAGGGAGAGGCCAGAAAAGGAGCTGGGGAGGAATGGGCCAGGTTACTGAGGGCAAGGTCTGCAGGCTCAAGAAGCCAGGGCTTCACTGGGTAGGCAATGGGGAGCCCAGCAGGTCTTTTAAGAGGGGAAAGACATGAGCAGGCTCTGCATTTTTGAAAGCTCACTCTCCTGGCCATGTGGAGAGGGCTGATGGGAAGTAAGATTGAGCAGGTTGAGGGGCTGTGGCCGCCGTCCCAGCGAATACCAGTGGCCTGGACTTGGGGGCAAGAAGAGAGGTGAAGGGAAAGAGTGAGAGATATTTAGGAGGGAATGGGAGAGGCTTATGATGAACTGATGTGAGGGGACGAGGGCACAAGGGTTGTCACTGGTGAGCTCCGGGATTCTGGTCCGCTCAGCTGAGGGGGCAGGCAGTAATCCATGGGGCAGGATGATGTATTGGCCTTGGCCGCAGGTCTGGTTGCCACTAGGGACTAAGTCTGTCCCGGGAGTGGCGGGTGGAGGGGGGTGAGCTGCTGGCTTGGAGCTCTGGAGCTTTCTGAACCCAGGGAGAGCTTTCTGTCCAGGGAGAGGAGGAGGCAAGGAAATTGAGCCAAATAAGAAAAGAGGACCCAAGACAGAGCTTCCCCTGCCTCTGGGCCAGATCAGATCTCAGTGTCCTTCCAGACCTACTTCCTGTCTTCCCACCAGTCCTGTGTGTGAGAGAGCTGGGTGAGAGAGCTGGCCAGGGACCGGCTGGGGGAGGGCAGCAGATCAGGATGGAGGGAGGGTCTCGGGTCGAGGAGCAAAGGTGCAGAGGCAGGATGCGGACCCTGTTCCAGGCAGGACTCTCCCTGGTCCGGGTCTGGCCAAGGCCCAGCAGCCCACTGGGAGTCCTGGGTGGAAGGGCTGGCTGCTTAGTGCAGTCTCCCTTGGTTCTGGGGAGGGACAGACCCAGCTCAAGTGGACATGGTGGCCCAATGCTGTGGAGGGCGCCCCACCCCCCCAGGGTAACTATAAACTCAGGGCCTGCCTGGTCCAAGCCAGGGGGCTGGATCTCCCATCTCTCATTTCTCTCCATGTCTTGGTGTCTCCAGGGGCTGAGCACTGAGGTGACAGGGAGAAGCATGGCTGGAAATAGAAACCTTGAGCTGGGCCTCATTTTCCACTCCCTTTCCTTTCTATGGTGTCAGAGAGAGCGCTTTGCTTCCTTTCTCAGTTTCCGCCTTGCCTTTTGTGGGCTGCGTGCCAGCTCATCCCAGCCGAGGTGGCCACGGCCCTCGGAGAATCTGTTACCAGCCCTCAGCCTGTTGCCCTGAGGTCAGGTGAGGCTTTGGGACCCCAGCCTCCCCCTACCCCCTCACTCCACCCAGACCCCAGTGCATCCCCACTTTTGACCTGGTCTCCCCACACTGGCCAGGGCTCTCTCTCCCTGGAGAAGGCCCAGAGGACAGGGCTGTGCAGAATAGGTAAGAACAGCAGACATGCCAGTTTATCACCTTCAGCTCTCTTAATGACAGCAACATAGCCAGTGGCCAGCCACTAGTGGTCCACTCTGTCCCGCCAGCCAGTGCTGGTCCAATGTCCGAAGCCAGCAGATGGCCCGATGGGACCCCCGGACACCTCATCCATCTTGCCCTCCTTCCCATTTCTGATACTCCTTCCCCTGCCCCGTGTATATGGGGTGGGAGGAGTGTCCCAAGCTCAATTCTGGCCAACAGGACCTGCCTGTTGGGTGGAAATCATCATGATAATTAGCAAGCCTTCTTGGAGGCTGCTGGTGAGGGTGAGGAGGTACAGGAGGCAGGCAACAGAGCCTGCCCAATGGGCTAGGGAGGCCCCCAGAGAAAGGCCAGTGATCTCCAAGTTGTTCTTGGGACTGAAACGGAGAACTAGCCCCTTGTCCTTCAGAGGGGATGCAAGGCCTGGACTGGGCATGTTCCTTGGAGACAGAGAAATAGAGCCTTGGGGTGGGGGAGTCAACTCCCAGCCCAGAAATGGGTCTAGCCAGGGAGGTGGGGTGCCAAGGGATGCCCCTAGGGGCCTGCTGAGTCACAACCATCCCTTCCAAGGCTCCGGTCTCTCACCCCACCCTACACGCAGCAAACTCTGCACCAGACTCTGCTGCAGACAATGCTGTAGGGGAGAGGCCGGCGCCTGCAGGGCCTAAATCTAAACAGAGGCCGAAGGCACTGGCAGTGGGGAACCAGCTGGCCCCCATCCTGTCCCTCAGGAGCCACCCCGTCCTCAGCCCAAGCCTCCAGGTATGACCTGTCTTCTCAAGGCTGTGTCGGCAGAGTTCAAGTGTGAGAGCTGCACACTCCTGACCCAACTGCCTTCTCCCAGGGGTGGGACCGAGCACAGCAGGGCCCCTGCACAGCCAGAGCGCTCTGCAGAGCGGAGGCCCCGTGGGCTGTGCCACCCACCAGCCCAAGCAGGACTCTGTGCCGGCCTGGAGAACGGGTGGGTGCAGTAAATTTTTATTGGTTTGATTAGGGTAAGCTGAACGGATGTGCGTGACAGCTTTTCCTCTGGCCCTTCTGGGGTGCCGGTCCTACTGCATTGGGCCCATTTCCATCGCTGTAAAATGAGAGTTTCAGATGAAACACACAGTTTTCAAACTCTGCTCTCAGAGCCCCAGGGATTCTCTGGGGAAGAATCAGGACCATGGCAGCTCTGGTCTTACCAGGTACACTGGGGCCTCATTCCTAAGATTTCATTTGCAGAACAAGCTCGCAGTTGGGAAAAGTTTGATCACCTCTGGTCCAGGTGATGCCTGTGTCCATCCCAGCTCGAACCTTCCAGGGATGAGTAATGCTGCATCTGCTTCAGGAGGGCCGAGGCTGCTGAAGGAGACAGGGGAGGCTAAGGAAGGGTGAACCAGAATGACCAGCCCCTCAAACCCTGAGTTGAGTGCAGTACTGGACATACAAATACAAATGCCCAGGACACAGGGACAAGGCTGGCTGTGGGAAGTGGCTCGGGAGAGTCCAGGCAGACCCAGAGGAGAATGTGTACATGCATCTCCCCTTACACGCCTATGCACACATGCATGCACGCACACGCATGCACACACACACAGTTTGCCTCTCCTCCTCTACAGGAGAAGACTCCAGCTCCAGACGTTTCCTTATGTCTGCCTCTGAGCCCTGCCCATTCCCACTTAACTCCTCTGTGGACTCTTCAAGCTGACCTAGCAGAGCTCTGTCTGAAGTTGAGGAAAACATATCCCTATCTGTTTTTCAAATATTTGGGGCTTGCTAAAGACCAACACATTTTTTTTTTAAAGTGTGTATAATTTGAGGGCAATTTAATCCATATGTTTCTGATTCTCTTGCACTTAAATCATCAAAATATTGATTTTTAAGAGCCATTTGATGTCTAAGGAACCTTTTTAATAAGCTTTTAAAGCTCTTTAAACCCAGAGCCTGGAGCCAGTGTTAGGGCCCAGGCAGGCCGCTGGCTGGCCGCACCCCCTCCCCTGGGTCACGGTTACTTGGAGCCAAGTCTCACTTCCCCCCTGCAGGCCTCACCTCGGCCTGGCCTCCCTGCCTCCTCCAGAACTACCCAGGAGTCCCAGCTACAGCAACTTGCTCTCCAGACAGAGCGGCCCACCCCTTCCTTCTTTTTTGCAGACTTCTCTCATACTTCCTCAAAGCACCCTCAAGACATAAAACAAGAGTAACGAACACAATTTTTAATTCTTAAACTCTGTAATATTTTGTGGCATAACTGTGCTATAATTTACTTAACCGGATCTCTATTGAAGACCGTTTCGGTCATTGCCCTTGGTATACCTTTATGCGCATTCCTGATTATTTCCTCTGAATAGGTTTCTAGAAGACAAAATGCTGGGACAAAGAGTACGCACACCCTTAACACTCTTTACACCTATGTCGCCACATCATTTTGCTGAGATTGTCCCGATGGACACTTGCAAAGTTCTCCATTTGCATACTCTTGGAAAGAACTCTCCTTATTTGTTTGTTTTTTTTTTTTCAAACAATGCCAGCCCATTTGAGCACACACAAGCTCTCTCTTGCTTAGCAGTTCAGAGTAGGCTCTGGAGCCAGAGTGCCTGGGTTTGAAATCCCAGTCCTGCTATTTACTAATTGAAAGAGCTACTTACTCAGGCTGCGCCTGTGTTCCCATCTATAATTTGGAGATAATAATGGCACCTACCACAGACTTTTGTTCTGGGGATTAAATGGGATCCTCTATATAAACTGCTTTGTATAGTGTTTGATGCGGAGTCAGTGCTCAATAAATGATGGCTAATATTATAATCCTCTCTGCTGTTCCTTCAGCCTGGAATGCTACTCTTTCCCACCTACTGATGCACTTTTGTTTCCCACCCACCTTTTTGATGCACTCACTACCTGGGTCAACAGGTAAGATAGACGCTAAATTGTCTACCTTACCTGCTAAGCTGTCAGCCCCAAGAGGGCAAAGTTGGGGTTTGTCTAATTCCCAGAGCCTAGTACAGAGCCTGACAGGCTACGGGCACTCCAGAAACATTTGTTGAATTGAACTAAACTGAATCGGATGGCCTGCATTGGCTCTACTTTCTTCTTTTTAATTTTTTTTGTTGTTGTTGTTGTTGGAATATAGTTGACACACAACCGTTGGAGTTGAAATTAGCTTCAGGTGTACCAAATAGTGAATCACTTTCTCCTTACATTATGCTGTGAATGACTTGATTATTTCCAAAAATCCTCTTTATCCAGAAAAGGTAGAGAGTTGCCCCCTGGGATAATCGAAAGAATGTGCTGAGTCTCATGGGGCAAGTCCCCAGGATGAGTCCCCCAAATGTTTAAAGGGATGGTAGCATCACGGGTGGCTCCCCCATGGCCAGTCTGGGCAGATGGACTCGTTCTGGCAGAAACATCCAACTGCGACTGACCTTTGGCACAGCCCGTGCCCTGAGCCAAAGCTCATTTCATTACTTATCTCTAATCTGTTCTTTCTCTGCCAGATACTATTTCTTTGCCTTTTCAGCTGGGAAACAACTCTGTCTCCTCCACTGGTGGCTCTGTGCTAGACCCGATGCTCGGTAAGTTATTTGGCAAGTAGGGTTGAAGGATGCTCGCCTTCTCCTGACACGGAAAACTTACAGGGGGCTGGGAAGTGCCTTCCTGTTGCTTCCACTGCTCTGCTCTGGAGAAGCCCATTTCTGGACACCCCACCATCATGGGGGCAGTCCAGAGATTGGCACTGTTGTATTTGTCCCCTTTGGGTGCTTCAGAAGCTCACCAGGGTCTGGAGGCCCTGGAGAGGAAGCCCTAGACCTTCTAGGCAGAACCTGAATTCCAGGGCACCAGGCAGAGAGGGCCCCCCGCGTTGCCGCCTCTCAGCCCCCATGGCCCTCACCCCATACTTACAGGGAATCAGTTCTGCCCAAGACAAGACCCATTTCAGTTCAGTTCAAATCAGCTCACTTCTATCCCAGCAATTCTGGTACAGTGCAAATCAAAGCCTGGGGAAATGGGCAGCCAGCCCCTGAGGTATAGGGTAAGACATGCTAGGAATTAGAGTGGCCTCACCTCAGCACACCGATTCTCCATGCTTTGATCCTTTATAACTCTTGTTGTCCATATGGTTCATTACGGAAGAGACTATGTACCATCAATCTCTATCACCATTTAATTGTTCATGTGTGCACATGCATGAGTGTTTATAATTTAAGTTCCTGGAGTGCCAAGATCATATAGTGAATTTCCTCTGACTCTTCCCCAGATCTTACACAAGGCAAGGCACAAAGCTGAATGAACTCATGAACGAGCAGCAAGCCCTAAACTCCCACTCGGTCCAAGGAAGAGGGTTAGACTGGGAGTCAGAATTTCTGCATTTGAAATCTGACAAGTTGCTGTGTGATGTGGGCAGGTCTCACTTTGCCTCTGTTGCTTATTGTCCATCCCCCCAAAGAAGGGGTTGAATTAGATGATCCCTAAGAGTCTCCCCAGCTCTGAAGACACCGAAGTCTCCTTCCCACACTAGGCTCTGTTCCCAATTGCCAGCCCTACTCAGTCACTCCAGACACAATCCATCAGACCCATGGAGGCCGAAGGCCCCGATCCAGCTCAGGGAGGGCCTTTTGCTCCCCTGCCTCATGGGGCTCAGGGCTATTTTGTCTAAATTCTCCAAGAACAGAAAAAAAAGCACAGAGGCTTTTGCTAAAGCCCAGTGGGCAGGTCTCTCTGAGGACAGGGATTAAGTTTGTCTCTGTTGATCTCCCTCCAGTCAACTCTCCCGTCTGGGAACCAGCTTCAGATTCCCTAGGGTTTATCTCCCCCATATGCCATTCCCTTTGCATCCCCCTGAGCCATGTTCAGCAATCCCTCTGGAGCACCTTTGCAAAGCAGAATAGAACCTAGAAGAACAAAGCACATCTTGATCCAGGCTGGTTCTAAATGAATTCCCTCTTCCTTCAACAATCCCTGCTTGGGAAGGAAAGGAGAGCCCCCTGACTCCCCAGCCTGACGCACCACTGCAGGACCCTCACACCAGACCTGAAAGACTATCTCTACTGGCAAGGAGTGGGGACATTTTCAAAGGGCTCCAGCTTCCCCTCATCCCAGCCCAGGACGTTTTTTCAGGCTGTGATGTAGCTGTGGGTGATGGGTTTGTGGGATGACCTTTACAGGATTATGTGGATTTGGAAGGGTCATGCAAAGGTCAGCAAGTCTGGGAAGACAGAACTCAGCTCTGCACAGGAGAGATGGGCAGAGGGGTCTCTCCATCTCTGAGTGAGCCCTCTGTCTCAGAACTGCCCATCTGCCCAGGGAAATAGGGCTCCTGCCCCTCAAAAGGTCTCCCTACCCTAGAAACCAGCGTTGGGCTGTGAGGTACCGTTTCTACAGATATCACTGTGATGGGAATGTTTATGTAAAGAGTGGATGAGCAATTTTTTTAGCAATTTATGGGATTTTTTAAAAAAGATTTTATTTATTTGAGAGAGAGAGGGAGCATATGTGTGCATAAGTGAGGGGAGGAGCAGAGGGAGAGGGAGAGAGAGAATCCCAAATAGACGCCCCATTGAGCATGGAGCCCAACTCGAGGCTGGATCTCATGATCCTGAGATCACAACATGAGCCAAAATCAAGAGTCAGACACTTAATGACAAAGCCATCCAGGTGCCCCATTATGCAATATTTTTAAATCCAAGTTTTCAAAATCCTAATGTTCCAAAACAGAGGAAACACTGATGCTTCAATATTCAAATAGACAATCTTTTATTTTTAAAATAAAGTTCTTAGGACACCTGGGTGGCTCAGTGGTTGAGTGTCTGCCTTTGGCTGGGGTCATGATCTTGGGGTCCTGGGATCGAGTCCCGCATTGGGCTCCTCACAAGGAGGCTGCCTCTCCCTCTGCCTATGTCTCTGTCTCTCTGTGTGTGTTTCTCATGAATAAATAAATAAAATCTTAAAAATAAAAATTAATTAATTAATTAAAGTTCTTAGAGTTCATAATGAATTGGGGCTCTCTCAGAAAGCCCATTTTTAAATGATCTTGATTCTGACTCATTTTATTTAAAATATATGATGCTTATGGCCCTTTTTAATGCATAATCTCACTCACTCACACACACACATTATGATTCTGGACAAGTTTCTCAGTATCTCTGGGCCTCAGTTTACTAGTTTATGTAGTATATAAAATTTACATAATAAAAGGCTGGATGACCATATCCAAGGTCCCTTCCAGCTCTTTAACTCTATGAAATCAAAGGAATTCTGGGCACCCAAACTTATATGGCAGCTGTAGAGCAAGGACATTACTAACTATGCTGCCTTGGGTAATTGTCAGGGCCTCCCTCAACCTTGGGCCATAGGGGGGCAGAGCTGGCCAAAATGATGGGGCTCATGCCTTTGAGAAACACCTCTGTGAGCTACTCAAGGGTAGCTTCACATCTGTCCTGCTCACTGCTGGCATTCCTGTCACCTAGCATGGGGTCTTGTACCTAATAGGTACACAAAATGGTTGTTGAATAAACAGGCGAATTAATTAACTAGTTAACAGCGCATGCATGCTGGTTCTCTGAAAGGATTCAAATAGCTCTTTTCAAATGTGTTTCTGTTCTAAGAACACCTAATGTGAATTTTTACAGAGGGCTCTGGGCCAGATATTGGTAAATGTGTACGATATTTAAACAGATCCAACATAACTTGTATGAAAACCCTCCTCAGTGAAAAGTAACCTATGCTAACATGAGCAAGTGAGTTTTCCTGAGCAACGGCAATGGGGGAGGACGTCACGTGGAGAGCCCTGACATGATGTTTCATTGGGAGAAATGAGGCCGTGGTTTTTATTATTCCAGTAGAAGGTAGACATCAGAAATGGAGCCAGTCCTTGGCCTGGTTAGTTTCTCAAGGCCAAGGTTGATTCAAGTGAGGTAAGGTGATGAACAAAGGAAAAATGCTAGGGAAGTCACAGATGTGCTGTGATGGGAACTGCATAATTGATGGGGCAGTGCACATGTTCTTATCCTCCTGGCCCTTTGTGGCTATTCTCTGGCCAAATCAAAGGCTACCAAGGCAGCCTCTACATGATTGTCAGAATTCTAGGAGAATTATCATCTCAGACACAACAGTCTGGAGCTGGACTAACCTGGTCTTTCTGGTCCATCTGTCAAGTAATGGATTGTTGGATCAGATGATGTGATAGCGCTTGTGTACCCACATTCCCAACTCTGGACCCCTTACACTTGGTATACACTATGCACATGAAGACAAAAATCAGGGTGATGTTTAGACTTGGTAGGATCCTGCCAAAGGATTAGGATTTTAAATCCTTAGGATTTTAACCTAGGTTAAAAATCATGTTCTAGGGAGCCTGGGTGGCTCAGCCATTGAGCATCTGCCTTAGGATCAGGGTGTGATCCCGGGGTCCGGGATCAAGTCCCACATCGGGCTCCTTGCATGGAGCCTGCTTCTCTCTCTGTCTCTTGCTCTGTGTCTCTCATGAATAAATAAAATCTAAAAAAAAAAAAAAAAAAAAATCCCAGAGTCCATTTGGGTTGACCTCAGAGAGAAAGGTGGCCATCTCCTTTAGCTTCAAAATGGATTGTTGTACCTGGTCAGAAAGATTTGTCCAAGTGTAACACAAAATGTTGGCAACAGTACATATAACTCCCTGACTAGCAAACAGAAAATCTAAAGCTCTGTGATTGTCGATTTCCAACCGGGCCAAAGTGTTTAGATTTGTCTGATAAACCTCAAAAGCTTTGGAGGATTATTTATAACTTCAGCTAAGATGAATACTACATTTCTCTCATCCTTTTCCAATGGTATAGCCCTCATTATAGAAATCACCATTTAGATGTTGCACATGAAAAGTGAAAGAGTATTTCCTCCAGGTAATTTTCTAGAATAGCCCATGCGGTTTCATTTTGTAAGTGCCTGGAGGCATGTTTCAGTGAGATATGTTTCATAGAGGGTGTTGAGATCTTAAATACCTAAACATTTTGAGCAAGTTAAGGCTTGATTTCCACATTTAAAAAAAATAGTACCTTTGTGGAGTACAGACTGTCTTGAAGGCTGGGTGCCAATCGACACCTTTGACATCTTTGGGAAAAAGAACAACAAAAAACATGACAATGACTGAAGACACCTCCTCAGTAAGACCTATGTTACGGAGCAGCAGCTATGCTCTATAGCGAACCAAACCTGCAAAGTGGAAAGAAATTGGCAAAAATGTAAGTAAAAAATGCTAGACAAAGGAAACTATGTTAATCTGTGGCTCCAGAGACAAGGCTCCAGAGGCCTTCTTCTGAAGATTTAGAAGAATAAACTGTCTATGCCATGCTGTCTTCTGCTTATGAAGGTCTCAGGCTAGAGTCTCCTGAAGATCTTCTGCTTCAGAGGATCCCTGGGTGGCTCAGTGGTTGAGCATCTGCCTTTGGCCCGGGGCTTGATCCTGGAGACCTGGGATCGAGTCCCACATTGGGCTCCCTGCATGGAGCCTGCTTCTTCCTCTGCCTGTGTCTCTGCGCCTCTCTCTCTCTCTCTCTCTCTCATAAATAAATAAATAAATAAATAAATAAATAAATAAATAAATAAAATCTTAAAAAAAAAAAAAAAAGATCTTCTGCTTTGGGAGGATTCTTAAGAGTCCTCACTGTTTTGGGATGGCCTTCCAGTTGCCAGGGTTGATCTGTGTTCCTTTAATTGAGAGGTGTAGATCCAAAAATCAAACCCCTGTAGTTTTACTGCTTTACTAGGTGTCCGCAATAACTGGTGAAGTCTTTTCCCATCATGGTCCAAGGGCTGCCTTTCTATGATGTCTCTTCTAGAAAACCAAGTTGTAGGTTGTACAAGGATGGATTAAGAGGATATTAATCATAAATCTGGCACACTGAACATCCCTTACAGTATGTGCTTATTACTGCTTCTAACAGGGCAGAGTCTAGGATTAGAGGTGAAGTCCTAGGTGCTTGAGTGGGCTTGGTATCCTAAGGAATAGAGAACTAAGAAAAAAAAAAAAAAAAAAAAAAGGAATAGAGAACTAATATATTCTCAAAGGAGTTGATCTTCTGTCAATAAGGCCAGGGCAGGATGTTGGGCCAAGGAAATTTGAATGTTTCCTAATGCTGGGCTAAGTTTAATTTGAAAATTCATCCATCCTTTCTACTCTACCTGAAGGTTAGGGGTGGTATGGACAGAGGAAATTGTGAGTAAGCACCAATGTCTGGCAGATCCCCTTAATGATCTTCTCAGTAAAATAAGGATACTCATCACTATAGCAGAAGATTGGTCCTCCAGTAAGAAACATAAAATTGAATGGTTTGTTTTAATGCTCTTCAACAGGATAGGCTTCAACAAACCAGGAAAAAAAAATGCAAAAAACGCCAACAACAAACAAAAACAAAAACAGCCAAATATATTCATATTCCATCACAGGGGATAATTGTATAATGTTCATTTGGAGGCTTTCAAATGGGCCTTGAGGTCTTGATTCCCATCCATGCCCCATGTTTACTGTTTTGCCAAGATTGTGTTGTTGGCAGGTGAGGTATGCACTAGAGCAAGGTTCAGTGAACTACAGCCCACAGGCCAATTCTGGCTCGTGGACTTTTTTGTAAATAAGTTTTTCCTGGAACAAGTCATGCCCATTTATTTATGTACTGTACTGTCTATCACTGCTTTTGCACCCCAGTGACACACTAAAGAGTTGCAACAGAGACTATGAGATCCACAAAGCCTAAAATGTTGACTATCTGGCCCTTTCCAGAAAAAGTTTGTTAATGCCCAATCTAAGGCACCATTAAGATTTTGGTCTTAATGGTCATGTTGAAACTTCCCCAACCTGGCCACTGTGATTCCAGACTATTCTTAGTGGAGTTGTGCCATTTTTTAAAATAGGCATAAGAAGCTGGGTTACAATGAGAATCCCAAAAAGAATGAGCCACTAGTCTGGTGGAGTAGATTTGGACTGAGATGACTCCATGCAAGTTGATACCAGTTGATCAAACGTGTTGCTTCTGCACCTCCTATCTTGGGGTCCCACCAGAAGGTGACTATTTACAACTAAAGTCCTCAGCAAAAGGGGTTTTTGGAGATTGTGTCTCTCAAGTCAACTCTGTGGATTGACAAAGTCAGCACAAAGAAAAAATCGAGCTTGTAACATTTTCAGAGGCAACCTAAGATAAGGTTCATCCTCTGAAGGCCACCAGCCAAGCAAGACCTTAAACATGTTGGTCCTTGGGGCTGGTTTTGGCCATGGCCTTTTTGGTATTTATCTGCTGATTACTCTATGCCCATTTCCCCCCCTTATAGACAAATAAAGTTCATGGCAAAACAGGATAAGACAAGGTAAGATTAGATGAATAACATCTAAATTGTGGAAAAGTCCCTGCTCAATTAGAGAAAGATGTTATAATAAAAGTAAAAGTGACTCTTAATGACTTAGAGAAGCATGAAGAACAGGAAACTGACCATTCTTTTAAATAACATCTTGTTGGGGAAATAAATGCATTTTATTTTATCCCTCCTTGTGGGGGTCAAAAGTTCTTAGGGTAGGATACCAGAACACGACAAACACTCAGACTGGCTAATTTCTTAAGGTGAGGGTCGGTGTATGAGATGCAAAGTTCTAAGCAAAAATGGAAATCTTGTACAAGTCGCAAAGTGTTCTGCTGTTGTTTACAAAATTGATGGGGCACTTTTTCTGGTCCTCACTACCCAGTCAGTCCATAGAAATAATGGCTGTCACTTATTAGGCCAGGCACTATAGACAATTTATCACTGAATAGCCCTGTGTCAGACACTGTCCACACTTGATCTTATTTAAACCTTACACCAACACTATCCAATCTGTATTATTCTTCTTTCCATTTGACAGAGGTGGAAATTGAGGCTCTTGTCCCAAATGTGTCAGCTAGTAAGCACCTGAGCCAAAGCTCCCCTTTCTCTCCATCAGCATCTCATTGCCCCTCCTGTCATTGTGACTCCCTGGACACAGCAGCCCTCATTCCCAGGACTCCCTTTCTACTTGGTCTCCAAGCAGCAGAAATGTGCCACTCAAGCATCCCCACACACCTTCATACTCAGGAGGCTTCTTTCCATTTTTTACCCTCCTCACTCAAAGTTAAAAGATAAAGCCATGAAGGTGACCAATAATAATAGCAAAGGGTGCTCAGTTTTACTAATCAAGCAGGAAATACAAATGCATACCAAACCATAATGAGATGCCATTACACAACTACCAGACAGAAGAGCTCAAATTAAATCACCGATAATATCAAATGTTGGCAAGAATATGGAGCAACTGGTACTCATATAACCGTGGGGATGTGAATTGGTTTAACCACTTTGGAACCTCTTTTGCAGTGTCTGCTAAAATTAAATATATACCTTCCCAGATATATTTCCAACAGAATTGGCTACATGTTCAAAATGCTCATAGCAGCACTATTTGTGACAGCTAAAAACTAAAAGTTACTCTAAATACCCATCAATGGTAAAAATGGAGAAAAGCATTGTGGTATATCCACAAAATGGAATACTATACAGTAATGAGAATGAACTACAACTCACAACATACATGGATGAATCTCAAACATAATTTTGAACAAAGAATTCACACATAGAAGTATGTACTGTATGGTTTCATTTAAAAGGGGTACCCAGGGCAGTCCCTGTGGCACAGCGGTTTGGCGCCGCCAGCATCCCAGGGTGTGATCCTGGAGACCCTGGATCGAGTCCCACGTCGGGCTCCCTGTGTGGAGCCTGCTTCTCCCTCTGCCTGTGTCTCTGCCTCTCTCTGTGTCTATGAATAAATAAATAAAATCTTTAAAATAAAATAAAAATAAAGTAGGTACCCAAACAGCCAAAATTGTTTTGATCAAGATAATGTTTATCCTCAGTGGGGGGCAGTGTATATAAAGACTGGAAAGGACAAGAAGAGGCCTTTCAAAGTACTGGTAATTCTCTGTTGCTTGATCTGGGTGCTGAATACAGGTGTGTTCCCTTTATGAAAACTAATTGAGCTGTACTCCTACATAATGTGTACACTATTCTGAATGTAACTTATATTTAAAAATGAAAGTTTGAAAAAAATAAAGGCATATAGCCCCTCCTTACCATCCCACCACTTCCTTCTCTACCCATTCAGGTCCATTTTTAAAGAGAAGGAGTTACATATCCAGAGGGACCATGTCAGAAATGCCATACTCATTTGTCCCTAGGATGGAGGTTCCTAGCATTTGACCAATCTACCTAGCCTCACACACACTCTGCAGGTTATACCTTTGTCTTGCACCATGAATGTGGTTGGTAGTAACAGGGCTTTCAAATCAGACAGACCCCAGCTCTACTACTGGGCAAGTCACTTCATCTCTCCAAGCCCCTATTCCTTTATCTTCAAACAAAATAGTAGCTCTCATAATCTATTCACTGTCTGCTCAAAAGTCAAGTGTCCCACTTCTTTGCTTTTCACTGCAACTGAATACACCACGTGTGTGACTTCCCAGCCTCTCCAGTCGCTACAGCAAGAGTGTGTGACCTTTGGAAATGCTGAAGATGGGAGAGCAGACGCACGGGAGGACCCTTGTGTTCTTGGTGATATTGCAGTGTCAGCCCTGGGATCCTGACTCTGGACAACTGCTGGGGGAGAGAGGCCTTGGGTGATGTCTCCCAAAGGGTTTGTCCTTGAGGGTTTGTTTCCTCAACTCCCCCATTAGGACCCTCTCTCTTTTTCCAGGCTGCAGAGCAGGTGCTGGGGAGAATAGGAAGCAGGCATATTGGATCCAACTGTGAGTTGTTCAGAAGTGCCTTCTTCCATCATTTCCAACAAGTATTTATTTAGTGCCTCTGAGTGCCAGGAACCATGCTGTGGCCTGGGGACATGGTAGTGGACAAGACAGATAGGATCCCTGGCTCTCAAACGACCACACCAGTTCAAGCGAACTCAGACTCTATCAACTAAGTCACTGTAAGCAAAACCGTGAGCATATTCCCAACTCTGCATTTGGAAATCCACCAATAATCAACCCAGGGGCACTCCTGGAACCCCTGGTTTGAGACTGCCCAAGATGAGTTGTTTTGAAGGGAAGTGAATATTTATCTAGCATCTTCTACATGTAAGAGGTGGGACCCATTTTCACCATTTGGGGAGCTTAAATTTTGGGGTGGATGGCCCAGGACAAATGTTTGATCTGAGTAACACAAGTTATCATGCCCAAGGGAACCAAAAAGTCAGTCCACAGCAGCTGAGTCAGCTTTGGGAATGAGGTGACCCTAAATGTGGTGAGATTCCATCAGGCAAAAGAAAACCGGAGATGATCCATGAGAACAAGTAAAGGGGCACTGCCCAAAGGGGGATGAACACAGCTAAGCATAGGGACAGAAGACAAATCAGGCCAGAGAGGTGGTTTGCAAGCTGATCAGAGGACCTTAAATACCAGGTTAAGGAATTTGGATCACGTCGTGTGGGCAAAGGGAGATTTCAGGCCAGGAAGTAATGTGATGGAGAAGTGCTGTGGGAAGATTACTTTGGCATCTGTGAGAGGGATGAATAAGACCTTGGAAGTGGCAAACAGAGGCATGAGCAGCTTCAGAGCTTTCAGAGAGGAGCTCACACCCGCTGAGTTTTATTCCTGGCTCGGTTGCCTTGCTAAGTAAAGACTGTGCAAATACACAGCAAGCCATACAGGATGACTGCTTGTCTCCTAATACCCATTTCCCCCTCTCTCTTTCCTAACAAAATCCTGAGTTTGTCTGGGGCCGCAAAATTCCCTGTTGAAAATATTTGTTTTCTCCTCACAAACCTATCTAAAAGTGTCCATATAACCCACTTCCGGTCAATGGAGTGTATAAAGAATTTTATAGTGGGGCTTATCCAAAGATATGGTTTTCTTGATAAAAAGACATTAAGTTCAGCAGGCCAAACTTTTTCCCCCTACTCCCTTCTTCCAGCCTGGAACTCAGATGTGATGCCTGGAAGTAGCATAGCCATGAAGACAAACGCTTCAAGTGGAGGATGGCAGAGGAGGAAGACAGCAGGAGCCTTGCTTCTAAACAACTCCCTCGAATAGCTCTAACCAACACGGACTACCTCTCTCCAGATTCCTTATTATGAGAGAAAAATACCCCTTATTTGAAGGAGCCAAATGTAATTCTTAACAGATAAGTGTGGCAACCTGAATACCTCAGTTTCTCCCTCTTTCTATGATCCCACAACCTGGGGTATGAATGCATTATGCATCTGTTACATGCTTTTCAGAAGCTGCCCACAAGAAAGCTGAAGATGCCCCCAGGTTATGCTGCCCGGTTGGTCCCAGCTCTCTCAGGCTTACAGGGCCTCCCTGGCATGCCTGGATCCTCCAGAGACCAGGAGGCAATGCCAGCTGGAACAATCCTGGCATACCAGGTCTCCAGCTGTGGATCCAAGGAAAGAGCCTTAGGTCAGCTGTCAAGAGGCCTAAGATCTTGGAGGACCACCTCTGCTACTAATCAGGGCATGGCCTTGACCCAGTCATTCCTCACTCCCCGAGGGCCTCACCCCTTCTTTAAAATGTGGAGATTGAGCTAGTATATCAGATTAGCTTACATTTAACTGTAAATAACAAAACAAATGAAAAACCAAATAGCATGTTCACATGGCATCAACAATAAGGAAGTTTATCACCCGATAAAGTCCAGAAACAAGGCCACCCCAGGGATGGTATGGTCAGCTGCTCACCAATGTCATCAGATACTCTGCAATCCTCCATGGGTTAGTTTTGTCCTCATTCTGACTTCCTTTAGGGGCACAGGGGATGATTACCACAGTAGGAGGCATCACAACCAGGCACACTCCCAGCCAAAAAAGAAAAGAATCTTTTTTTTTTTTTTTAAAGATTTTATTTATTTATTTGAAGCAGACAGAGAGAGAGACAGAGAGAGCACAAGGCAGGGGGGCGCTGGTAAGGTCAGAGGGAGAGGGAGAAGCAGACTCTCTGTCCAGGAGGGAGCCTATCACGGGGCTCGATCTCAGGACCTTGGGATCATGACCTGAGCCGAAGGCAATTGTTTAACCAACTGAGCCACCCAGGCGCCCCAAGAATCCATCGAAAGATTTTTAGGAGCAATGACCTTCCCCCACATTTTCCTGTTGGACTTCCCTTTACCTTTATCAGTCGGAAGTGCCTATTTCCAACCAATCACTGAAAAGTGATTCCCATCTGCTGGGAACAAACTTTGCAGAGCCAACCATGACCGCACAGAAAGGGAGCCTTCTTTTCTACTGAAATATATGATCCCGTGTTACAGAGTAGATAGAAGCAGAGGTCCTTGGACTGAAGTTAGGGATGGGGAGAAGGCTGGAGCCCACCCCTATCGTCCTCAGAGTCCCAGCCACAGAATCTTCAAGCTCTTCCCAACAGTATGAAAGCACTAGGCTCGAGCTCTAAGGCAGCTTCCCATCTTCCCCTCTCCAGCATCCCATGGGTCTCTGCTTCTAAGATGAATGGCAGGATGGGGTCAATGTGAAAGGGGAAACTATCCATGTCCATGGAGATCACTTGAAGATGGGGCCAGTCAAGGGCCTGGGGCTTCCTCTGGGCTTGCTACAGCTTGGGAAACTATATGGACTGTTCCACACTCTACACTCATAATAGCAACCCCCATTTATATGACATTTTCTTGTCTGCCAGCCTCTTGGGCACACACGGTCTCATCCAGTCCTTGAAACAGCCCTATAAATAGAAAGTCCAGATGGCTCTACACTAGAGCCACAGAGATAAGGAAACCAAGGCACAAGTCAAGGAGGCATTTGTCCCACAAAACCCAGGTCTGGAGGAGCCCAGCCTAGACCACAGCTGCCAATTGGGTGTAAGGGTGAGTGCCACTCCTAAGAAACTGGACGTCCAAGGGGAAAAGCCATATGCACGATGGCCAGGTGACTCTGGTCTCTCAATCTCTCTGAGCTCTTTCCCCTCGTCTGTAGAGTGCAACCCACCCCCACCCCCACCCCCAGGGCCATTGAGAGGACTGGGGGAGCCCTGAGAAGGTTCCTGGGTTGTTGAGAAGGGCCCCTGGGTCCTTCCGGCTGAGGCTGCAGACAGCTCGTGGAGGGCAAGCACTGTCTCCTCATCTTTGGACTATACCCGAAGGAAGGCTGGGCCCCAAAGGCCCATTGCCACCCGGTGCATGCGTGGCCACTGCCTCTTCCCGAGACCGCCAAGGCAGGGGCCCTGGCCCAGCCCCTCCCCCACTCCCTGGAGGCAGGCAGCTGCTAATGGCTCTCCCCACAAGCTGCTTCATTAAAGATTTGTTCTGTGGAGTTGCAATCAAAATAAACAGACCAGCCTGAAAGCCAGGGAACTGAAAACCAATTAAGAGGGAATGGAGCTGGAAGGAGGGGTGGGGGCGGGAGGGGAAAAGAGGCCGGGGCTTTCCAAAGACTCAGTTCCCATAGCAGCCAGCTTCCAAAATAGTCTGGAAATGAAAAATAATGAAAACCACTGTGGAGAGAGCAAAACGCTCCTGGCAGGAGAGTCCCGACCTCGGCATTGGCTAAATCTCCTTGCTCGTGGCTCCCAGAGGGCACCCCAGTGGGTTGGAGCCCTGGTGACCTGTCCCTCTCCCCTCCTGCCCGGTCCTCTTTCCCTCCCAAGGTGGGGGATGGTTCAGATCCTGGGCAGGGCCCCGCCAGGGCTTCAAGGTGAGGGAGCCGCATTCCACCCGGCCCCCTGTGGAAACCAGAGACACATCATGGAGGCTGGGAAGGCCCAGGATGAGACTAGAAGGGGAAGTTCAGGCACCCTGAGGCCCCCAGCCCAGTTTCAGAGGGCTTCCTGGAGGAAGCGACGTTCAGAGGGCTAGCTGAAGTAGGAGCTAGCCAGGAAATGCACAGAAGGAAGGCAGCTTCAGGAAGAAACCAGAGGAAGTGCAAAGGCCCAGGGAGTAGGGGAGTGGGAGAGAGAAAAACCAGAAGTTCGGTAGGGCTGACAATTATTGAGTTAGGCAGATTTTTGTGCCAAGCTTAGCGCTTTTTTATGCATGGAATCCTGAGAGGCAGGTTGAGACTCGCAGATGTAAAGGTGGTGGAGCTGGGACCCCAGCAGAAGTGTGTGAACCCCGCACCCACCTCCTTCCCCTCTGCCTGGAGCCCCCATTTCCCTGCCCCTTCCTTCACCCTGGCGAGAGGGGAGCAGTCATTTCCTAGCCGCATCTCCAAGGAGGCCCTGAAGCCCACCGGGAGGCATCACGGTTTAACCATCTCCAGACCCCCTTGTGGTCTGGTTTCTGTTTCATTGGTGAGGCAACAGGAAAGCTGAGATCCTATTAAGCTGACTTGCAGAGGCCAGAAAGGAAGAACAGCCAAAATTAAGTTAACCCTTGCATTCTCCTTTGTCCACCCCTGCTTCCCGGGCCACAGAAATAAGCGCTGAACATGACCAGCAAGGGAAGCGACACCTCGCCACCCCCACCCCCGAGGGGGGACAGGCTCCCAGGTCCTGAGGGACACGGCCTCTCCAGGCAGGTCTGACACGTTGGGAGCCTCCTGCACAGATGTAACTAACAGTGGGATACGAGGCCGGACCCAGCCTGAGCACCTGCCAAGTGGAAGGGCTCCCAGGTGAGAAGCAGGGCTGTGCTCACTGGACCCGGTTCTTCCAAACGGGAAGGGGCAAGGTGGAGTTCAGCTGCACTAGGGTAGCTCTTGGACACCAACTTCTCAATAGTCTCTCTTTCCAAGAAGTCAAGCCAGAGCCCAGTGGGAACCCGCTGGAAACGGGATGCCCCCGAGAAGTCAAATGTAGAGCCACTGGCTCCTAACTTAGCATCCCCGAAGGCTCAGACCAGGACAAGGGGAAGGTGGGCCAAGGAAAGAACTCTGGGCTGGCAGTCCAGGGGCCTTAAGCAGGTGCCTATGCTGTCCTCCTGAGGGATCAGTCTAGCTCCACCTCCTGGGAGCTACGTGACTGACTATGGGCTAGTTAATCCTCTCTGAGCCTCAGTCCCTCTGCAGCAAATGGGTTAAGTAATGCTGACCCCATAGGGTCTGTATTAGGGCAAAATAAGATGCCAGAGTGCCTTGAGCAAGCTGGGAAGGAACGAAGAATTCACTAGCATTCTTTTCTCCTCCAGACCTCAGCTGTGCCAGCTGTAAAATGGGGTGCCAACTCCCCTAGTTTAGGTGCGTAAAGCACTCGGAGGACTTGCAAAGGCCTCTAAAAGGGTGCAAGAGGTCTCTGGCTGCAGAAGCTGCTGAGAAACTACTCCCTTTCCAGCTCCCACTGTCCTCGGTGTGTCTCTCACCTGCATGGCCTCTTCCCCAGTGGTCTCGAGGGGTTTCTGACCACAGAAATAGAAGAACACTTATGGGGCAAGTATAAGACGCTCACAGCAAAAAATAAGAAATTAGAATTATTTTGCCCCTCCCCAGCCATTCCCCTGCTTACAGTTGACAGAAATGAAGCCCAGGCACAGAAGGAGATCTGTCTGAAGTCACAGCTTGTAAGTGCCTGGCTTTGGAATCCCAGGGCTATCCCACTCCAAGGCCCATACTCCTGCCTCTGCCTCATCCCACTCCCCGGTTCAGGGGCAGAATGACTCCTGGGCTCCAGGGGCCTCTATCCAGGGCCAGAGTGAGGAATTTTCAGAGATCTGGTGTGGGTCTCCCCTCCTATAGATGCTGAGAGTGTGGTCCCCTCTCTACCAGTAGAAGAAAGGGACACGCTGAATCACCATCAGCTCCTCGCAGGCCTATGCCAGCCTGGAAGGAGCCAACGAGGCAGTGACAAGGGCAGCCTACTGGAGGTGGTGACACTCAGGCCTGGATTTGAATTTGAGTTCAGCTATGTAAACTTGCACAAGATCCCCAACCTCTCCGCTTTTTAGTCCCCTTATCCAGGGGGAAAAGCTTGTCCCATCTCACAGGCAGGCTGCCAGGAGACCCAAAGGAGATAACTGATATGTGCTGAAAACCCTCAAACCTTGTTATCATTAGTAATTAGCACACTCATTATTTGTTTGTGTTTCTAAGCAGCAGATTGGCTAAGTGGGTTAAACTGCTCCTCCCTTCCCACTCCTCAGGCCTCCCCATCCTGTTGACACTAGTCCTTCTTTGTTCACAGACAGTGAAAAGGTGACTCGATGCCTACCCGCCAGAACAGCCCTCCATCCTGGGTGAGCGCCCGCAGAGATACTGAGCATTGACTGTTTATCTCGCGTGCTGGTTGTGCTGGTCCTGGCACGGAGCAAAGGCAACAAGTGTGGCAGTATTTTTCCCCTTCTGATGCTCATTAAAACACACACACACACACACACACACACACACACACACACACATCAGATCAAAAGCCACCTGACACTTTTTTTTGGAGCACTCACTATGTGTCAAGCACTGTGCTTGTCTGTCATGGATAGAATCCTAGGAGACTCCCATCACAGCCGTGCGATGGAGCAATGACTTCCTGCCTGCCTTCCCTCAGATTTCCACCTTTGATCCGCAAGCCCTCATTTCCACGCAATCCCAGGAAGGGGGAAGACTGCTGGCCTCAAGGGTCCCGTCCTGGGAAGGAAGGAAGGCCTCAGCCATCTGAGAGGACCCAGGGGACCCGGCCCAGTCAGACCAGCTAAAGGGAATGAGGCAGGTACAGAGACCCTAGGCCCAAGGAGAGGCCTTTGCTTGGAAACTTGGGGTGCTGGCCCAGGCAGGGAAGCCCTTCTGCCTGGTGTCCAAGAAGGAATGTTTCCCAACCAGCCCCCCAGACCAACACCCCTAAAACAACTAATGCCAGAGGCTCCCCCAGCAAGGCCTGGGGCTCCATGGGCACACAGGGGGTACCAAATCAAGCTAACCAGGAAACCAGATAAAATGGAGGCTTCATCTGAGGAAAACAGAACCCTCCTGACAGCTGAGCCAGGTCTTGAGGGTGGAGCAGGGAGTCAGAGAGCCCACGACAGCTGAGAGAAGGACGTAGCCCCAGAGGAACCCCTAATCCCGGGGGGCTATAAGGAATCATGTCTCCTCAGCTGTAGGCTCTCCCGTGTTCCCAGGGCTCCACAGAGAGATGTGGTTAGCCACTGGGTTCAAAGGGACACTGTGTTTCTCACGGGTCATCCATTCAACTCTCTGGGCCACCCCCATGAGGCAGAAATCATCACGCCCAGTTAAATCTAAAGGACCTGCAGCTCAGAGAGGTTAAATAACTCAGTCTGGGTCACACAGTGTCCTCATCAGGGTCATTGGGCTGTAAAGAACCTACATACTTTATTGTTTAACAGGATAAAATAACTAACCAGTGATTGTTCCAAGCCTCCCCCTTCCTTTCTCCTGCTAGGGGGACTCCAACTGGCCCATGTCTTTGCTTTTCCTTCCCACCCTTGAAAACACCCCTCCCTGCAAAGTGGTTCTTTGAGACTTTGACAAGCAGAACTGGAAGTAAGAATGGAGAAGAGAGGAAGATTTAAGAGGCACTGGGTTAGCACTACGGCAGCTCTGAGGTGGCATTACCGGGAGAGGCAAAAGGATTGTGCCCTGGGGAGGCACAGAGGGTGCTAGAGAAAGGGGGGGTAGGCTTAGGAACTATCCCCTCTCACAGTTGAGAAACGCAAAAAAAAGAACTGAAGTTATAATGACATAACGTTTGGCTTCCAAACTCTGTTCTTTTGAACTAACACCGCTGAGACTGGACCAAATGAGTCACAGCTTGGTGGGCATTCCACTTGCCAGGGTGGATGAGGGAAGGAATGGGAGCAGGGATGGAGGCAAAGCAGAGACCAGCCTCCTCAAGGCACCTCTGCCTTCCTCGGTGTCACGTTCTCTTCTTCTACTTCTCCTTCTTTTAAAGATTGTATTTATTCATGAGAGACAGAGAGGGAGGCAGAGACACAGGCAGGGGAAGAAGCAGGCTTCCCGTAGGAGCCCAATGCGGGACTCGATCCCAGGACCTTGGGATCACGACCTGAGCCAAAGGCAGATGTTGAACCACTGAGCCACCCAGGTGCCCCTCTTCTTTCTACTCTCCCACTTGCTTTGTTTGCACTTCGGAATTCTTGCTCCTTCATAACTGTGGCTAGCCCGTGGCCTTCCGTGGCTACCTACAGCATCTCATCTGCCCTCTTCCACAACGATGACAGTTTCTGCTGGAATTCCCATTGCGAACTGTCTCATTGCATTCATGTTTCCTGAGTCAAAAATCATTTCCCCAGCATTAAGTCTCCTTTTGGAAGCTTTCTCTTTAAAGCTTAGCCCTAAGCTGTCCCTGGCCCTTTGCTGTGTTTCACTCTGTGGCTCCATTAACAGGTCAATGGTGTATGAATCTCTGGAACTGCGCACCCATCCTTAAAGAATTCACAAATATAACTGGTTTATTGAAGAGTCTCAATAGGAAATAGACATGAAAATGGTTTTACTCGTTCTCTCTTCCCCTATCTGTACCATGACAAATTCCTTTTCTCCTTGGTTAAAGGCCCCTTTGACTACCTTGTGGTCCAATCCATACTTTTCCATTTCCCTGAGTTTCTAGGACCATCTGGGTTTGTTCATGAGGACTCAGTTATGCTTGTTTGTTTGTTCTCCCTCCTTTCCCAGGAGAGGCCAGAGCCGTGCTTACTTGAGTATATGTGCTGCCGAAGCGAGCACTGCTTACTTGAGATAGAGAAAGAATCTCATTGAATCTTCACATATTTTTCCCCCACTTCCACCAGGCCTAGCTCATCCCATAGAAAGCAGACAAGGAGAAGGTCAAACATCTTCTAAGCTTGGATGAAGTCCTGTCAGGGGTGGTTGCTGCTGCTCATTATTTGGTTAAACCCAATGACCTTTGGTGCTCTCAGTGGGGCAGGCATCCACAGGCTGGCATCCCCATGGGGTACAGGTCTGGGTGCCTCAGAAGGCCCTGCAAGGACCAAAGACTGTTGAGTATAGGGCCTTCTGCTGCTGGTGCCTCACTCAGTGGTCAGCAGGCTGGTGCAGGGAGGGATAGGAGGAAGGGGAAGGGAGGAGGGCTAATAGCAAGGGGACCCAGGTCCAGCTAGCTACTGATCTAGCATCCTCTCCACCCACAGAAAACGCAGGAACCCTGGCCTTATCAAATTGTGGGAGAGCTGTTGCTCCCTCTCCATTCTGCTGGTTGTCTCTAAACCTCCTCTCTCCTGCTCAGGTCTTAGAGGGCACACCAGCAATTCTATCTTCCCATTTCATAGGCCCCTTCCAAATCTAAAAAGCATTTTGCAAGCACCTTCAAAAGATTTTTTTTTAACTTTCTAGAGAGATATAAATGCGGGCAAATGATCTTTGAACAAGGAAACAGGCATAATAATGCCTTTAGGAATAGCTCTCTTGGTATCCCCCTCCTTAGGCTTTAAGGAAGAGGGAGGGCTGCCTTCCCTTCTCCTTTGGAAGGGAAAGAAGAGCCCCTCTCTTTGGAAGAGCCGCATACTCCTCCATAGGTCACTGACTCCCAGCTCTCCCTTGTCGTTTTATATTGACCAAGGGGGTAGGACTTCCATGCAGGGGTCCAGGCAGGGGCAGGCAGCTCCATTTGTACCCAAGGTGAATGTGCCTGCACAAGATAAGACTCCCAACCATGTGTGCAGGGCAGGTGGATCTGCCCACGGGGCTATGTGCTGAATTCCGATGGCATTTTAAACTGGCAGTCTCATTATTTGTTTCTGTCTAGACAGACAGAATTTGCCTCCATGAGGGGCTGTGGATAACTGATCACATGAAAGTGTCAGACAAGCTGCTGTGTACAACCCAGGGGCAGGTCAGAGTGAATTACTGTGCTTCACAGTACTTTTGAAGAAAGGC
Organism: Canis lupus baileyi; assembly: GCF_048164855.1. Classification (NCBI taxonomy): domain Eukaryota; kingdom Metazoa; phylum Chordata; class Mammalia; order Carnivora; family Canidae; genus Canis; species Canis lupus. The sequence continues at coordinate 48,205,995 of NC_132848.1, read as the reverse complement.
AGCTTTACTGCTTTCAAGTAGATATGGTAATGGGAACCAGGTGTGACCAGGAGAGGTCCTTGGGGAACAGCTTCAAGGACTAGCTAAGAATGAATTGTAACCAGCAAAGTGGTTGTTTATATGTGAATGAGTCAGTGTATGTGATTTTATTTATTTTTTTAATATTTATTTATTTATTTATGATAGAGAGAGAGAGAGAGAGAGAGAGAGGCAGAGACACAGGAAGAGGGAGAAGCAGGCTCCATGCCAGGAGCCCGACGCGGGACTCGATCCCGGGACTCCAGGACTGCACCCTGGGCCAAAGGCAGGTGCTAAACCGCTGAGCTACCCAGGGATCCCCTGTATGTGATTTTAAATGTCCTGTTTGAATGTTCCTCCCAACATGGTTTTCTCAGTATCTTTCTGTACTTCCATGAGGAAAGATCACCTAAGTCAAGGCTAACTCCCTCCTGGCCGTGTCCAAATTACTCCAAATCTCAAGCAAACACCTTCCCACAATCCAAGATGTTTGCCTAAGTGGTAGCTCACGAGGAAGCCAAGACTTCCACATGGAGACAACCTTGATCCTAGTCCCGACCCATCTCAGAGTGAGTATCTCCAGACTTAGGAGCTCAACAATACCAGATGAACTTGGCTGAGCTGAAATACTCAAGAGAGAAAGAGGGAATGCTGAAGACTCCCATATGGAACTGATTCTGCATCAGATCCAGAAATCAGGTATTGAAATTGTTAATAATTCAGTTTGGTGCCTACCGTGGGAGATGCTTTGAGGAACCAGCCATGATCCATGTGGTCCAAGAAAATTGAATCTTGTTGGTGAGACGTGATATCCATACTAATAATGGCACAAGGCAAAGTGAAGATATATAACAGGAAGGGAAAGAACAGGATTTCACAGTGGTTTCACAGAAGAAAAAGATTACTTGTAGCCAGAGAACCACAAGAGGCTCTATGAAGGGAGAAGATTTTTAAGGGAAGCTTTAAAGCTAATCAAAACAAAACAAAACAAGACAAAATACCAAATAGGCTACATGATAGTAGATACATAAATGAGTACATGTATAATTTGGAGAACTCTTTGGCACTTCTATGGCACTTCACCTACTATGGTTGAAGATATGCATTCTGTCCCCCAGCAATTACACATTCAGGTATATATGGTAAAAAAAAAAAAAAAAGGAAAGAAGAAAAATAATTTCACACATGAACTAGACATTCAGTGCCATATTCTACATAAAGTCAAAAAATTAGAAATGATCTAAATATCTACTAATAGATAAAAGGATGAATAAATTGATAAAATATTCATACAATGGAATATTACACATAGGTTGAAGTGGATGTAATATAGTTTTGTGTATCAGTGTAGGAAGATCTAGAAAACTTTGTTCAGAGCATATAAGGAAATTTCTGACCAATCATTAGTTGAGCACTAGGCTGACCAAGCAGACTTCCATGGTTGCATACAGGGAATACACTCTATGGAATTATTATAGAATTAGTCCAGCAGTCACTAAACAAAAAAAGAAAGAAAGAAGCCAGTATTAGCACAACAATAACAACAATAACCCTTTTAAGGAGAGGAAGAATCTGATTTCCAGACTTATCACATCATATTTTCTACATCATAGTCAAACTGTCAAAAGAAAGGAAAAATCTTGAAAGCAGCAAGAGAAAAATAACTCATCACATACAAGAAACTGTCAATCAAGAATTCTATATCCATTAGGTCTATCCTTCAAAACTGAAGGAGAAATTAAGATATTCCCAGATAAACAAGTGCAACAGAAGTCACAATAAATGTATCGTGTAGATTTAGCCAATGTAGCCAGAGATTGTTAAATTGAATGTTTCTAATCTAGCTATATGCTATTTATAAAAGACACACTAAAATATATGGACCCAGAAAAAGTGAGGTGAAAGGATGGAGTTAGATATAACAGGAAAAATAACAATTGAAAGAAAAGTGGTAGAATAATACCAGGATCAGATAAAAGAGACTTTAAGCCAAAAGGCATCATTAGAGATAGAGGGTCAATACATACTAATAAAAGGAAGCTCACCAGGAAGACATGAAAATCTGTGACATGTTGAGACCTATTAATTTGACTTCAAAATATGTAAAGTTTGACAGAATTACAAAACAGAAACTGACAGTTCCACAATCATAGCAGATTTCTCTGTAACTGAGATATCAGAGACATAATTAGAAATTATTTAAATTGACAGTCTAATGACAAATATAGAACCCTTCAACTCTGTCATTGTATTATTCATATTTTTCCCTTGGAACATTTATAAAAACTGACCATGTGTTATGCACAATTTAGAAATTAGAAATCGAAAATAAATAAATAAATAAATAAATAAATAAATAAATAAATAAATAAATAAATAAATAGAAATTGATAGCAAAAGTAACTTTCAAAACATTATTTTGTAAATATATAAACACATCCCTAAATGACCTGTGTGTTAAAGAAATTATAAGGAAATGGGAAATATTTAGAACCTAACAATAATTAAAATAACAACACCTCTAAGTTTCCTGACGCAGTTACACACGTTAAAGAGAAAAATGCGCTTTCATTTATGGCTCCTGTAAGAAAAGATGTAAAGGTCACAACCTACAAAGAATTCAGTGACCAGCTCAAGAGGTTAAGAGAGGTGAGAAACAACAAACTAAACCCAAATAAAGTAGAAGGAAAGCCAAAAGATGAGGACAGAGACTTATGAAATAGAAAATGGGCGTAAGCATTCATAAAATCAAAAACGGTTTCCTTGAAAAGACTGATAAAGTAGGTAAATCTCTGGCAAAGTTGATCGATGCCAAAAAAGTGAAGGTACGGGGGCATCTGGGTGGCTCAGTCGGTTAAGCGTCTGCCTGTAACTCAGGTTGTCATCTGAGGTCCTAGGTACAAGCGCCCCCCCCGGGGGGGGGGGGCCTGCTTCTTCCTCTCCCTCTGCCTGCTGCTCCCCCTGAATGGTGCTTTCTCTCTCTGTGTGTCAAATAAAATAATAATAATAATAATAAAAAAATCTTTTTAAAAAATAAGCAAAGGCACAAATGAACCCTGGTAGAACCGAGCTCCCACACCAGCGGTGGACCCTGTACCCACTACCTTACGTAGTGACGTAGTAGAAGAGATAGCCTTCTATCTTATTTAAGCCGTTGTCGCTTTGGGTGTCTGTTTCTCAGAGCAGAAACGATTCCTAAGCAATTCAGAGGGGTACACGGGGTCTGGTCATCCCAACTAGGCCAGGCAGGATGGAGATGGTTGGGGGACAGCGAGGACAGCCTGTACTCCGGGTCATCAGGTGAATCCGTCTCTGAGAAGCAAAGGTGACAGGTGAGGTCCCGGCCAGGCCGGCAGGACAAGCGAGCGGGGGCCACAACAAGCGCCATGACTACTTTCAACAGCGTCCTGACTTTCCAGGTGGGCCCATCCCAGGGCTGCCTCGCGGAGGCCGGAGCCACTGCGTCAGGTCTGGTTGCTCGGGGACAAGGGATGTGGACTCTGGCTTGTGTTTGCGAGTCCCAGGAAGTCCACCTCGAACTGGTTTAAACAATAAAAACGATGTATCCCCTCATTTAGCTTAGCTCGACCCCGCGGCTCCAACTGTCCTTCCAGAGAGGCACAACTTAGGCCCCGCGCGGTGTGAAGCTGCCCGTCCCTCCAGCAGCTCCACAGTCTTCTCCGCAGACGCCTCGGCTCACCCCACGCCACCCCGGAAGAGAAAGGGCTACTTCTGCCCGCGCTCCTTTACAAGGCTAGCGTGTCGTGTTCTCTCATTGGTCAAAACTAGGTCACGTGCTTGTCTCTCTGCCAATCAGCGTGCCGGTTAACTTCAGCCAATCAGGACTCACCTCTGGAGCTGTGGTTAAATTAAGCTGGACAAGTTACAGAGCCTCGTTCTCGCCTCGTAGATCGTAGATCGTAGAGGGTGTTAGGGCCCCGGCCTGTAGTGCTTTCAGACAACACATAAAATTAGTGTTCACGCTCATGGCATTTGGTCAACGGGGGCCATGAATGGCTGTTAGCACTAATACCGAAAACCAGGGCTCCGTTCCCACCCTTGGGGTGAGGAATTTGGGCTGAGGCTAGTTCCTGAGAAAGGGGAGTATCAACACAAAACTCGACCCCAAGGCCTGAGAGGTAGACTGAGGCAGCATGTCCATAATACAGCTGAAAGCACAGGGACCCAAGGAGGCCTAGTTCTTCCTAATCACCCAGAAACTCCAAGGACAAAGAAAAGGTGACTGTGCCCAAACATGACTTTCCTAGGGGGACCCCTCCCCCATTTTGTGACCTTCCCTGGGATCGTACCTAGGCCCCTGGGGTGGGACTGTCCCATTAAATGGCATTGGAAGTAAGAGGAGCAAGGAGGTTGCAGAGCTTCCCTCAGGCTTGGCTCCTGGTGGGTGACGGTGAGAGGGTCATATGCCCTGACAGGCCTTTACCCAAGGAGAAAAATCTTTCTAATAGCCCAGAAGAATGCCCTAATCTGACATCTCGTTTAGCAGATTATTGGGCCTGGCTTTGATCTCTGCTGGGCATAATGAGTGCGCCTCTCAGGCCAATCAGCAGTCATTAATTAGCAGAACGGTCAGCAGCTGGGCCTGCCCAGGAGTGGGGGGGGCTGCTCTCGCATTGGGAAAGTGAGATGTTTGTGAGCAAGTCAGACCAGTGTGAAGCTGTGGGATGTATCAGGGTCACCGGGACCGTTCCTGGGGTCTCTCTGGGAAAGTGCCCTAAGCTGGGCCTTCACATGACACATGTGACACACGATGCCACCCAGGGACTGGGCAGTGAGCAATGGCCTCCACTCCCTGCAACGCCACCCGATAGCGAAGATACAGCACAGCAGAGTGTGTGACACCACGACAGGCATCACGACCTGCAGGCAGAACACAGAGACCACCTGGTCTCCCCCAAGGCCAAAGGCTCTCTCTCTGACTTACTGGCTCTTGCTCCCTTTTCTCCTTCTTCTTGGGCCCACATGGCCCTTAGAGCCCCTGGGAGCAAAAGAGAGTAGGTATTGGGTCCTCGGTCTTAGCATCTCTAACAGCAGTGGGACCAGCCTCACGTTCCTACCTTAGGGTTGAGGTTTCAACAGAGACATGGCCAAGGACACAGATGAGAGATTGCACCTGTTTTCCTGGGTCAGAGGGGTCAGAGGCAGTGTCAGGTGGACAAAATCTAGAGACTTAGTGTGGAAAGAGCTGGATTCCTATGCCATCCTCTGCCACTCACTAAGTAGCCATGTGACATTGAAGTAAGTCCCCTTAATTTCTTTTGATAGTAGTATTGTCCTTTGCATGACTCAAGGTTATTTTCCACATAGTGATTGCAACATGAACTGTCCTTATATTTTGTAAAACACCAAAACGCTGAGTCAGTGCGTGTATTTTAAGTGTCCAAACTAATACATTTTGAAATCCGCGAAACCAAAATTGAATTTATCTTCATTTCAAAAATCAATGAACAGATAAAACGTTAAGTGAAACATTTCTAGAAATATAAACATAAAACTTAATATCTCAGAACAAATCATTAGGAGACAAAATATTTTTAAATAATTATTCACAAGACGTATTCAAAAAATAGGAAAATGTAACTGAAAAATATTATTTGATCTTATCTAGTACAACCCTAAAAAAAATTAGAAGTGTCCTTGTTATGTCATTAACAATTGTACATTAACAATTTGTGTGCAAATTTTTCCCACAAGTTCTTTCTGACTCTACACCATTTGGGGCAACAGCACAGAGAAAGTTATAAACTAACAGCAAATACGTTCTTTTTACACCATCTTTGTTCTGGGGGCGGAAAATCTATCTCTTGTTTAATAAGTTTGAGAAAAGCTTTTCAAATTTTTTCCTGGCAGAAGTGGGCGGGGAATGAGACCTTTTAATTGATAGTAAGCATTAATTTTTTTTTGTTTTTGTTTGTTTGAATAAAAGCTTTCTTTACTCTCACCAGGGACGGGACGAATGGAGACTGCCACACCATTGGTTGTGTCCATTTCAATGCCCTTGTGTTCTTTGAACTAGAACCAGAGCTTCCTAGAAGGTTTGCTATGTTGATTAGCGTTTTCTTTCTCCTCTTGGGAAGTATGGAAACACACACACAGCTTTTTTTTTTTTTTTTTTTTTTTCACACACAGCTTTCTAAATGAGCGTCCCTTTGTTCTATTTGGAATTTTAATGTAGCATGTAACTTTCTGGATGGTTTCAAAACATAACTTAGTCTGATTTTAGATTTTTTAAAGTATGAACTAATGGTATTACACTTAACACTGTGGATGTGTTAGATTTTAAAAAACACAGAGTGACTAAGAAAAACTGGCTTTGCAATGACTTGTTCTAGATAGGTGCTTTCTAAACCCTTTCTGCTGTGGGGACCCTCCACCGAGGGACTGGAATATAGAAAACCAGCAAAAACAGGTGTTTTTGAACCAAATGAGTGGAAGGGCCCAGAGTCCTGCTCTCCTCCTCCCTTACAGGCCCCCACCTTCCCTGCCCACAGACACACTCAGTCACATTAACACCGTAGGGGGTGATGCCGGGAAGGCTCGGGTGGAGAGGAACTCAACGTTCCAGGTTAACTCCACGCTTTCCAGCCCTGAACTTCAACGAGGTCAGGCATGTCTTGGCTCAGTCACTCTGGCCAGAGGGCCGATGCCAACCTCCCCAAGACCTCTCGGTTCCTCCTGGTTTCCAGGGTTAGGGTTCCGATTTCATGAGAATTGTAGCTCTCATCCATCCTCACCACATCACCCCTCCTCTTTCCTAATCAGCACTGATCACTCCTCACCCTTGGACCCCACCTGCTGCAGCTCCCCAGGCCCCAGCTGTGGCGGAGATGTCCCTAAGAAGGACACATCCATGGACATGCAGGCACTATCTACAAGTCCGCAAGGGGATTCCTGGAGCTTATGACTCGGAGATGAGAGAAAGTCCTGCCTGGCTCCCTGCCTCTCCTCTGGTGCATTTATTAATTTGTTCAATTCATCCTTCTGCTAAAGGTTTATTAAGCACCACTGTATGCCACTGTGTTAGGTTCTGAGGATACAGTAGTGAGCAAGACTAACAAGATCCCTGTCCCTGGGGCGCCTGCGTGGCTCAGTGGTTGAGTGTCTGCATTTGGCTCAGTATGTGATCCTGGAGTCCTGGGATCGAGTCCCAAGTCAGGCTCCCCACAGGGAGCCTGCTTCTCCCTCTGCCTATGTCTCTGCCTTTCTTTGTGTCTTTCATGAATAAATAAATAAAATCTTTAAAAAAATCCCTGTCCTCAAGGAGCTTGTAGTATAGAAGGAGAGATGACCAGGATAAAATAATCACTCAGTCGAACTTGATGACAATGGTGTAAAAACACGCTTCCTTTCTCTGTGTATTGCCCTCCTGTAGACACACAAGAAGTGAGACAAGAAGTGAGATCTAATAGCCTTTAGGATACCAGCTCTTACCGTCTGGAAGTTCTGACGGCCCAAGGGGCCTTGCAAAAGAACCTAGCTGTCTGAGCAAGGTCCTCCGGGGCAACAGGGAGCATGTGGCAGTAGCCAAGTTCAGTAGGCCCCTCCCTAGCCCTGCCTCTCTGACTCAAGGCACCCTCAGGGTAATCTTGCGGCAATTTCCTTTCCCTCACCCCATCCCACAGACAAATGGTGACAGCACCAGGGGGGATCCAAGTTTTGTGGGGCCAGAAGCTTAGCCAATTTAGGGGGGCCTCTTTAAGAAGCCAAACACAAAATTACAAAACTAGGTTAAAAAGTGAACATTTACAGGGCACCTGGGTAGCTCAGTCGGTTAAGTGTCCAACTCTTGATTTTAGCTCAGGTCATGATCTCAGGGTTGTAGGATTGAACCCTGAGTCAGGCTCTACACTGGGCATGGAGCCTGCTTGGGATTCTCTCTCTCCCTCTCCCTCTGCCCCTCCCCATCTCTCTCTGTCTTAAAAAAAAGTGAACATTTGTTTCTTTAAAATGGTTTCTTTTCATTCTTTTCTAGAAGCCACATCAACTCATCCATTTTTAAAAGGTGACAAACACACACCAGAAGAATAATATTTTAATAAACGAACTCACTGACAATCCTTTACAATATGCTTTATATTTTTTGGCTGCAAGTTCTGTGACCGCCTCACCATATGCCAGTGATTTCACGCCATTCTCCATGAGAAGCACAGAACGGCCTTTCCTCTACCATGGCTGAGTAAAATATGTGCTTTGTCATGAAGAGTTCAGAAAAGTTTATTTCGGCTTCACCACCGATGTCGTGTGAATTTTTAAGAGGGTTGTCCGTTGGGGGTAAACCCTTAACAGGTTTCATATGAGTTGTTAGATTAAAGAACTTCCCACGGACTTGCTTCTGGCTTCAGACCCCTCAAATCTTGTTTCTCTACCACCCCCCACACGCTTCCCATCCTGGGGGCCAGAGGACCCGCTCAGGCTGCTTCACACCAGGTGGGCCCACATCCTGGGTTGTGTGAGGGCTTCTGGAAGCCATTCCTCCTCGAATAACCCTAATGTTACACAGAAGTGACCAAAGGCCTCCTTCACGAAATATCACACCCATGTGGACCGCATTCTCACCAATACATCCCATTCGCCTGTGCCACACGCATCCCCGACTCAAGTTTTCCTAAGCTGGGTCCCCAAAAGGCCGCCAGTTATTCCGCTACCATCTGACAGGAGAGAACATGTGACAGGGAGGAAATCGGGATGAAAAGAAACAGCAGCTTCAAATGATTGCGGTCAAAATAACGTGCTTTTGCAACTTGTGCAAAAACATGAGACCACTCGAAAGCGTTGCCAGGGCCCCTCCCGAGGCCTTGGAGGGACCCACAGAGGTGAGGGCCAGTGAGCTCTGTGCAGGGGCACAGCCCTCAGAGATGAAAGAGGCAGTAGAGTAATTGCTCAGGCGGGGGCCTCAGGGCTGCGGCCTCTGGCACAATTATCTTAACAAGTTAAATGAGCCCCAGATAAACCTGTACCTAATAAACTGGGCTGCCCGAGCCTAAAGCCCTCATGATGAAGGGGGATTTCAGAGCCCCAAGGCCGGGTCATCAGAGGTGGTTTTCTCCACTCCAGGCCACAGGCCAAGGCAGGGCCTGAGTGTCACATCTCACAAACCCCCTTGAGCACCCACACTGACTCACATACCCAGACCCACCCTTGCCCCCCCAAAGCCCTCTCATGCCCAGCACCTCATCTGACAAAAACACCAACCCCCACAAGAGCCATTCCCAAACACAGGACCAAGGTCTCCAAGCACCTAAGCAGGGGAGGTGCCCTCTTTGCAGGGGTGGGGTGGGTGGAGCAGGCGAGGAAATGGGAGGCCCTCGCCTATTCGCCACTGGCAGGGTGGGAGGCACGTGGGGAGTGCTGGCCAATACCGTTCTTCTTTTTTTTTTTTTAACCTTATTGAGGAATAATTGACAACCATAACTGTATATATTCAAGGTGTACAGTCTGATGATGTGATACACACACACCTTGTAGAGCCAGAACCAAGACCAAGATAATTTTTTTTTAATATTTTATTTATTTATTCATGAGAGACACATGGAGAGAGAGAGGGAGAGAGAGGGAGGCAGAGACACAGACAGGGAGAAGCAGGCTCCATGCAGGGAGCCTGATGTGGGACTCGATCCCAGGACTCCAGGATCATGCCCCGGGCCAAAGGCAGGCCCCAAACTGCTGAGCCACCCAGGGATCCCCAAGACCAAGATAATTAATACATCCATCGCCACACACAGTTAAGAGAACTGTGTGCTCAGGTGGTAAGAACACTTAGATCTACTCTAACTTTCCAGTCTGCAAAACTGTATTGTTAACTACAGTCACCTTGCTGTATGTTAGAGCCTCAGAACTTACTCTTCTTATAACTGAAGATGTGTTCCCTTTGACCTACATCTGCTCCCCCATATCCCCCTCCTCCCAACAGAATGACAGCCACCATCGTATTCTGATTCTATGAAATCCTGCCTTTCTTCTTCACCAGCGCACGCCCACACCAGGGGGTCCAAGGCTCTGCAGATCTTGAATGCTCTCTTGCCCTTCCCTTCTTTCATTCTGCAGATCTCTTGCATCCAGGGAGCAGGGGCAGGGGGCACCCTGGACCCGACAGGGGGACAAGATGCTGAGTCTGAATCAGGGCAGAGTGACGCACTGAGCCCAAGGTCTCACCCGCCTTGCCTCATGTGATGCAGGCTAGACAGCTGGGTGATGTCTCCCACCCAGCCTCCATCCCAGGACAGTGGGCAACCATGTAGGGGTGAGGAATTGGGGGAGGGGTCTCGGGGCTCTGAACTTCCGATGGCTGCAGGACTGGCCCAAGTCCTGGCTCTGTGCCCAAGCCCCGAGGCCAACCTGCCCCGCAACCCCAGTTCCTAGGCTCCAGGGCAGCATAACCCCCAGACCTCCCCAAGGAGCTCGGCTGATGAGCGAAGGGTCTTCTAAGAATACTGAGGTGAGAGTCTCAGCCCTGGATTTGAATTCTAGGTCTCAGGAGTCTGGGAGAGGGAGGGGAGGTCATGGCCATCAAGACCCTTGAGAGGGAGGGTGAGAGGGTTCATCATTCTGAGTAACAAGAGCCATGAGCAAGCAGGTCAGCCCGAGCTAGCTGGTAGTGGGCCAGGTCTTTGAGGCTCTTCCGCTCAGGAAAACCCTGTTCTCTGTCCTAAGCCAGGGGGGAAAGGAAAACAGGAAACACATGTTCTGTAGGGGAGGCCGAGCACCCAACCCTGAGAAGCCCCCAGGGAGGATCTGCTCCCGGGACGGACGGGAGTTTCCCAGCCACACCTGAGGACCTAGCCCTGACCAGCCTTGAGGGAGAAACATGCTTATCAAGCTTATACAAAGAATCCACAGCTGCTAGGCCAACATCTGCATTCTCACTCATAAACTCCTGTGCAGCCTTGGGCCAAGAGCTTAGCCTCTCTGGGCTTCTGCTTCTCCCCCTGTCAAGTGGAGGTAATCATCCCTGCTACCCTCTCGACCTCGTCTGGCTCACTGGCTTTGGATATAATAAAGCACCACATATATGGGAACATTATTTCTTCCCCCTGCATCCTTCAAGCCTCAAGCCTCCGGGACTCAGCCTCCAGAAAGCCCTCTGTGATTGCCCCAAAGGGAAGGCCTGACTTGCTCTTGCTCATCTGAGCTCCTCCCCTCTGGCCTTCACCATCTAATCCTCCTCTTTGAGGGACCTGCCGCATATTCTGCTTCAGGTAGAGGTACTGATGTTTGATCATTTTCTCCATAAAATCATGAACAACTGGAGGCCCAGCCGGCCTTGTTACCCTTCATGTCCTCCTCAGGGGCCAGCAGGTATGCAAGAAGTCCTGGAGGTACAAGGCTTGGGTCAGATAATAAGACATGGGGAGAGCTGCCCAGAAGACCCCAGGAGATCCCCCTGAGACCACTCCCCGCTGCCACTGGCCAGGACAGCAGGAGCTCAGGAAGTCTTAGCTGGTCCATCTCCCTACACGCTCACAGATCCAGACTGTGCGTCTGGCTTGCTCACTGAGCTCTGTCCCGATAGGTCAAGCCTGGTGGCTTGAGGGGGCTTAGGTGTAAGCCCATGGCCTGGTTCACTCCCTAGGGAGTGTCATGGGGTTTTTTGTTTTTTTCCTCTATTCTTTTTCGGGAGCCCTCTCACCACCTGGCCTGGCTACAGTGACCAGCAGGTGGCAGGAGGGTGGGGACCGGTGGGGGGGGGGGAAGGAGGCCCATGGCTGGCTTGGCTCTACCTACGGACGGACTGGGAGCTAGCAGAGCCGGCCACCACAAATCGGTGTTCTCTCTTCCTTGCTGTAGAGTCTTCATTTTCCAGCCACTCTTGCATCTAGGAGGGGCCGTGGGACTGGTTCTCATGGCTGGAGTGGGAGCACAAGTGGTCACCTCAGGCCAAGGTAGTTAAAAGAGGTCGTACATTCTCCATCTGCTCTTCCCTGTCTGCCCATTGGATGGCTGCAGAGAACTCTGGGCCCTAAGGAAGGTTGGGCCACTAGAGGCACAGGGCCTAGATCCCTGAATCACGACCCGGGAGGCCTCCTGTCGGCTATCAGGAACGCCCACCTCGGCCCCTTGGGAGGGAAAATTAAAATTGATTGCATTCAGCCACTGACATTCTGGGATTTGTTTCATCAATGAGTGTAACCTAAATTAAGTTGCCTTAGAGGAGCAAGACTGCAAGGAAAAGATGGATTCGACACTACACATCTGCCAATTTAGGACTTGGGGTATAATCTGGGCCCATTACCCAGCCCTGCCTGGTAGTTGGACTCCAGCTGGGGGGATGCTCTGCGTTCAGAACTGTCCACTCCTCACTCACGTTCTGGCTCCCCATCATCAACCCAGCCACTGCCCAGGCCTGTCTCCACCAGGCCCTCTAGGTTGGCATCCTGAGCAGATGCCTTCCTGGATTCCCACCTTTGGCACAGTATCCTGGCCAGTACAGGGTCTCTCTGCTCTGCCCCAGAGCCTTGCCAGGATCACAGGTGCCACACTTGCCTCCTGGTGCCCTCCGTCCCGTCCCTTCCTTCCTCACAGGCAGCTGAGCCCTGCTGGCCTCTGGAGGCCAGATCGGTCCATGGCTGTCTACACCAGGCTCTGTGCCTTGTCCTAATTCATCCCCACAGTGAGCCTAGATCACCATCCTGATTCTGCCTCAGTGCTCTAATTTCCATTTGACAGATAAGAAGACCAAGGCATGAAGTGGTAAGTAGGTCATTCAAGGGCACATAGCTCATAAGTAGTAGAGCCAGGCCTAGAATCCAGGTCACGTAGACTCCAGAGCTTGCACATTGATGTCACTACACTGTAGTGCCTCACAACTAAAGGGGTTCCATAGATACGTGTTGGATGATAAAGTAAAGCACACAGATCACCAATGGGCAAACAAAGTCCCCTGAGTCAGGAGTATTAGGTGACCCTAGGACATTCTGAGAGGTCTTCCTGGAGGAGGTAGCATTTGGGATCAAGTCACATGATCTCATTGTGCCTGGTTTTCCTTCCAGTGTTGTATCAGTTGCTCAGGTGTGTGTGTGTGTGTATGTGTGTGTATGAAATTCACATATACTTGGACATAGAAATACATAAGAAGTGGCCTCAGAATAGCACTGTCCAATAGATATATGATGTAAGCCAGAAATGCAAGCCCTATATATCATTTTAAATTCTCTAGTAGCAGGCAGCCTGAGTGGCTCAGCGGTTTAGCACTGCCTTCTGCCTAGGGCCTGATCCTGGAGACCCGGGATCGAGTCCCACGTTGGGTTCCCTGTGTGGAGCCTGCTTCTCCCTCTGCCTCCCTCTCTGTCTCTCATAAATAAATAAAATCTTTTTAAAAAATTATCTAGTAGCTACATTAAAAAAGGAAAAGAAAACATGCAAAATTAACTTTAATAATATATTTTACATTATCCATTATAGAAGTAATATTACCATTTCAATATGTAATCAATGTAAAAAATTATTAATGAGATATCTTACATTGTTGTGTTTTTTTTTTCTTTTCTTCTTCTTTTTTTTTTTTTTTTTTTGTGAGGGTCTGGGTTTGGGAGGTCAGGGTGACCCTAGGAACAAGGCCGTAGGACACAGTGGGCCTCCTGGACCCAGGAAGACGCAGATGCTTAGGCTTGGCCTCTCAGAGAGCTACACAAGCCTGTAAGTAGCATGCAATGTAATAAATGCTGCATAAACACAAACCAGTATGTGTTAAAATTCAGGGAAAGCAGTGGATGGTTTTAATTCGCTGCAAGATAGGCATGTGTTTGTACTTTCCTATTTACAGTAGACCCTGTAAGAAGGCTTGCAAACAGTTCAAGGAGCATCAAGGAACCCAGCACTCAATGCAGCTGTTCTGTGTTCCCTGATTACCCCAGACCCCCGGGTTACAAGCAAGCGTAGATTAAACCCAGAATGTTTTCACGACCGAGGAGCACAGTCTATGAAATGTAAAAGAAATCCGCACAAAGAGCCAGGTTGGGAAATTGTTGCCAGCTGTGGTATGTGGGAGCAGGGATGGGGTGGGTAGGACCCCAGAAGGAAGCCCTGAATCCTGCCCTGTATTCTCTGGCATCCCTGTCTGGCCCTGGAGGTAGGTACCACCTTAGGGAGAAGCTTCAAAAACTCAAATTGACCTACAGAATGAGAGTGATACTACCTGTCAGAATCAAGTGGAGGCTAGGTTTGTGTGACCTGGGCAGTCACACGGGGGTCCTTCCCTTAGAAGGGTCTGTGCTCTGGAAGGCTCCGCAGTTGGTTTAATGCTCTGCTGTCAGCATCCTGCAGGTCTTCATAGTTTTTGAACCAGGGGCCCTGCATTTTCATTTGGCCCACAAATTACACTGCTGGGCCTGAGTGGAGGCCACAGCAGGAAAGGAGAAGCCCCTTCTGCGTGGGGTCCCCTACTGGGGAGGGGCGCAGCATTCCAGTAGCCTTTCCAGGGACCGGTCCACTGCTCCAGGCCCTTCAAACAGCACCAGGAGAGACCATCTGGAGGAAAGGCCAGAGACAAGGATTGCCTGGGACCGCCCTGGAGAACGGCACCAGGATGTTGTGTGTTTTCCAAAGTTCCACTTACAATGGTCTCTTTTCATTTAAAGAAAATACCGCAACCATTTCCTAGCAAAGGTTAAGTCTTTACACGTAAGAAAAAAAAAATGTTTTTTAACCTGCCAAGGAATGTGCTTTTTAAAGCTGGCTTCCTGCCTTTCCTGAAGCCAGCGTTCCCTCCCCCTGCTCACAGGGAGAGCCCTGGGGTCCTATAAGAGTGGCGAGTGGCCAGACAGCCACTGCCCCAAGCGGGTCAGGGATGGGACAGAGGGCAGAGGAGCAGGTGGCCAGTGCCTGGTGGCCATCCCCTGATTTACCCAGACCCAGCTATCAGGACAGGAGCTCCTGGTGGCAGAAATCCACAGAATACCCCCCTCAAAGCCCGTTTCAGGCTGGGCCCTCCACCTCCTGCATGAGCTCCTCCATGAGACTTGAGCTCCTCCAGCACCTTGCCTAAGGGCTGCTGGCCACTAGCTCCTGCCTTCCGGTCCCTGACTACCTTTCAGGAAGCAAAGAATCTAGTCAATCATGAACTAGACCAGGTCAGGGAGAGTGTGAGTTTGGGGCAGGCACCCTGCGGGGAGGAGGCCTGAACAACAGGAGGAGGCCTATGTGAGCTCCCTGCGCACCCCTCTGCGTGATCTGCAGGCCTGGGCGGCCTGAGCCTGGGGCCTGTGCTCCCCCCTGCACCCTCGCTGCTGACGGATGCCACTCCAGCAGTGATCCTGCCTTGATTGTTTTATTCTCATCAACATCCAAACACATCCTAATTCCCAAACCAAACTGAATAGAAAAAAAAAAAAAAAAAATCCCTCTTGCCCATTCACCTCCCCTTTTCTCCTGAAAGCAAACTTTCTGGAAAGAGTTGTCTCTCCGTGCTATCTCCAAATTGCTTTCCCCTGTTCTTTCTCGCTTTTTAATTTTTTTAATGTAAATTTAATGAATTTCCCAAAGTGGCTGACCACAGGGCCAACTGTTCTATGAAGACATAATAGGTGAGTAGTACCCTGGAAGTCCTCTCAAGGTCCCTTGCAATCACTACCTGCTTCCTCCTTCCCAAATGTCACCATCATCCTGACCTCCGGCCGTACATTACTTTAGCCCGGTTTCCAGCAGCATACAATATGAATCATACAGTGTGTGCTCTTATGTGTCTGGCTTCTTTGCTCGATACTATGTTTGTGGGGTTTCACCCATGTCATTCAATGTGGCTTAAATAACCATTTTCATTGCTGACTGGTATCCACTGTGTGAATAGACCAGTATTTGTTTATCCATTCTGTTGAGGATGAACATTTGGTTTCAGGATACCATATAAAGCTCCAAAGGCCACTTTCATACATGACTTTTTGGAGTCCTATGAATGCATTTCTATGGGGTGTATACCTAGGTGTGGTTTTGCCGGGTCATAGGATACGCCTGTGTTTGTACTGCTTTCAAATTATGCTGCCATGGGCAATGTGTAAGAGCTCTTGGAGCATCACATCCTTGCCTATGCTCAGCATTACCAGTCCTGATGCAGTGTCGACTCCTCCCTGGCTCTCCAGCTATTGGCCTACTCCACACATTTGGGACTTGCCAGCCTCCATAATTGCATGAGCCAATGAGCCAATTTCTTAAAATCTCTCCTTTATGCACACACACACACACACACACACACACGGAGACTGTTGGTTCCATTTCTTCTTGCTTAATAGTTCTTTTAATTAATATATGTTAAATTTTATTAAATAATGTTCCTGTACCAATTAAGATGATCTTTTGCTTTTTCCCCTTTATCTCATTAATGTGATAAACCAAACTGGTTTTCAAATGCTAAGCCAAACTTGCATTTCTGTAATAAGCCAAATTTAGTCATAATTTAATATCTCTTTTTTATATCTCTGGATTTGGCTTGTTAATATTTTTTTAGGGAACTTTGCATCTATATTCAGGAGAAAAATAGGCCTGGAATTTTTCCTACTTGTAATGTCCTTATCAGGTATCAAGGGTTTGTTGGACTCAGAAAACAGATTGAGAATGTTTCCCCTTTTCCTATTCTCTGCAAAAGATCATGTAATACTGCCATTATTTCTTCCTTTAATGCTCAGTAAAACTCACTACTGAAGGCATTTGGATCTAGAGTTCCTTTTGCAGGAAGCATATTAAGGATTCAATTTCTGTAAGAGTTTTGAGTTTCCGGATACTCTACTTGTGGCAAATCTCAGTTGTGGTTTTTCAAGCAATTGGTCCATTTCATCTAAATCATCAAACACATCGGCATAAGTTGTCCATAATATCTTCTTACTGTCTGTTTAATAATAGAATTATTATTCCATTATAGCAGAATCTGTGCGAAGGTCCCCTACCCCATTGTTAGTATCAATTATTCATTCTCTCTCCCTGTCTCTCTCTGCCTCTCTCCCTCCCTCTCTCCTTCTCTCCCCCTCTCTTCTCTCCTTCCTCTCCCTCCCCCTCTGCCTCCTTCCCCCCTTTCCTTTCTCCATGATTGAATTTACCAGAGGCTTGTTAACTTTACTGGTATTTTCATAAGACCAATTTTGCAGCTCCTTTCTATTGCTTGTCTGTTTCCTATTTTATTACTCTGAGCTCACATCTTTATTTTTACCATCCTACTTTCTTTGGGTTTAATTTGCTTTGGGTTTTGTTTCTTTAGGTTGAGTTTGTTTTTCTAATCCCTTGAGCTAGATGTTTGAATCATTGATTTTCAGCCTTTCTTTTCTAATATAAGCATATAAGGCTATAAATTTTCTTCTAAGTCTGGCACTAACTACATCCTACATGTTCTGCAATGTACTCTTTTACCATCTTTTAGTTAAAAAATATTTTCTGATTTCCATTGTGATTTCTTCTTTGATCATCAGTTATTTAGGGGAAAATATTGCTTAATTTCCAAACATTTGAGGATTTAATAAATTTTTTGTTGTTTTTACTGATTTTAAGCTAAATTCCAATATACTCAGTGAGCATATTCATTTCAGTGTTGTGAAACTTGTTGCTTTGTGATGTCACGCAAGGCCAGTTTTTGTAAAGAGTCCATCCGCACTTGCAAATAATATATACCTGGGATTGTTGGCAGACATGTTCTGTTTATAAAAATTAATTCAAATTTATTAATCATCTTGTTCAAATCTCCTATGTCCTTACTGGGTATTTTTCTGTTTGATCTATTGATAGATCAAAAGAGATGGGTAAAACAAAAAAATTCACAATATATGATTGTGGCTTTTCTATTTCTCCTTTAGTTCTTTCATTTTTGCTTTGCTTGCTTTGGGGTAATATTATTAGATTCATACAACTATAGAATTGTGTTAGCTTCCTGGTTAATTGAACTTTGTATTATGAAGTATCGTTAACTCTACAAATGGCTTTTTGCCTTAAAATCAATTTCATTTGATATAACTGTAGCTGACCCAACTTTCTTTGTACAGCTTATCATTTTTTCCCTTCCTGTCTTTTTATATACTTATGTTTAAAGCATGTCTCTTGTAAGCAGGATACAGTTAGGTTTAGTTTTTGTTATTTGCTCTGGCAATTATATTTTAAGTGGAGTGTTTAATCCTTATATTGACTGTTATTACTGTTATATTAAATTTTAATCTCCCATCTTATTTGCTTTATAGTTGCCCTACCTGTTCTATGATCCTTTCTGACTTCTTTTTGTATTGATTCAATATTTCTATAGTGCCAACTTGACTCACTCTTTTGAGTGTTTTTGCTTTTTAAAAATTCTATGTCATGTAGTTACAACAACTATCTTTGACTAATCGAAGTCTTAAAACAAATGAATACTTCTGCCACATTTTTCTTGGATAATGCCAGGACCTTAGGCTTCTTTATCTCCCCTCAACCTCCAATGAATGTTATTTATGTTATTTTAGCTATTTTAATTTGTTACAAATTTAAAACTCCACAAGATATCATTGTTGTAAAGATAGCCAGCCAATAGTCATTTACATTTACGCACATATTTATGTTTTCTATTGTTCTTCATTCCTTCCTGCATCTCCCAGATTATATTTGAGTTTAATTTCCTTCTGCCTGAAGAACACTTTTTAGTATTTCCTTTGGGGAAAGTCAGCTAGTGATGAGATTTGTCAAATTTTGCTTCTCAGAAAGTATCCTTATTTCCTCTTTATTTTGGAAGGATATTTGTGATCTGTAGACTTCTACTTGCTAGTTATTCTCTTTCAGAGCTTTGGAGACATCTTTCCATTGCCTTCTGGCTTCCACTGTTTCATTGAGAAGTCAGTTGACAGTCTGTTGAGTCTTTTCTCTCTGTCTGCTTTTAAGATTTTATCTGTGTTGCTCCGTCTTCAGCATACAGTCAATTTCCCTGGAAAGGGTGAGAAGAAATCTGGGACTTGAGTGGGCAGGGGTACTTCTCTGACATCAGATCCCAAGGTCTCTCTTTCATACAGGTCAAGGGAAGCCCTGAGAAGTAGTTACCATATACCTGGGAGCCCTAGGATGATGAGTCTTCTCCCAGGAAGATCTTGGGTCTGATCACTGAAAAGCAGGATAACAACTCCAGGGTTGTGTAGAAGAGGATTGAAAGAAGGAGGGGGTGGGAGAGAAAATGCCACCTGATCCATTTATAACCAATCACGATGATGAGATTAGGACCTTGACACCTAAACCTCAAGTTGATGAATGGAGTCACAACACGGCACTAGAAACCCAGCTCCTGAGGGCAATGAGTTTTGTGTTTTATTCACTGTTGTATCCCCAATACCTAGAAGAGTGCCTGGTATGTAGCAAGTGCTCAGTAAATATTTATTGGCTGAATTGAATGGAATGAATCCTAGGTTCTGTCTCAGTGGCTTCCTCCTCCTAGTTTGCCAGCCACTCCTCCCCATCCTGGAATGAATTCTCAAACCCCTCAAACAAAACCCCCTAACCACATGATCAGCCTCCCTGGGCCCTCCCTGGCAACTGTCTACCTAGCTCTTCGAACCCCTGCTGAGAGACACGTAGCCTCCAATTCCACCTCATGCCTGATCTTTGGGTGAATATGTTCCAGTAACACATGCAGGGGTGTATACAGATAGGTGGTAGTGAATAGCCACATGGTAATTAGTTTAGAAATGTTTCTATTGTAAAATAGAGGAAAACCCTTTTACATAATAATCAGAAGTTGTGTCTTTCCTATCAAAGTCCAAGGCTGCCAGAAGAACTGCACCTACCACAGTGGTGGCAGAGAGAAGGTTCCTGGCACAGCCAGCTTATTTAACAGAATGTACACTGGCTGGGAGCCCCACCCACTATTCCCAGTCTCCAGGCAAGCCTGTGGTAGGGCAGACAGCAAAACAACAGAGCTATGAAAATATGCCCGCTGAAGTCTGTATTCTAAATCCAATATTGGGAAATTGGGAAACTAAGAGTTTCCTAGGTTGCAAGCCCTAAGAAGAAAAGAAGCAGCTGGCATGGAACCATGAGGAATCCAAAATGGTTTGGAACAAGAGGAGGGTCAGAAGAAAGGGCAGAACATGGACATGCTGGAAACTTGGTCTAGAACGTGGACTGGAACATTCCTTTCTCAGTCTCCCGTTGAAGAGGGGTTGGTGATGAACACCAGACACGATATACGTCTGAGATTGCTACAGATAGGACTGCCTCACTGTTTAGGAAACAGTTGGTCTGTTTATAGTTCATCTGTAGAGAGGGTAGCTTCCTCTCAACGAGTCCCTTTTGCTGCTATTACCAAGTCCTGAGTAAACGATCCCCCTCGGACAGGGCTGAGGAGACATGGGTGGACCAGTGGGTCACCTACCACCTCAGGGGAAGCCCCTGGGTCCGGGGTGGGAAGGTGTGTTGGCAGCCACCACTTCATGGCAGAAGCCCAACACCGGCTCTCTCCCATGTGGGGTTGCCTGGCTGTCGCACACAACACACACACTACAACTGGCTTCTCCCTGTTTCCAGAAAAAGATAAACATGCCCTGAAAACTCATCATCTGCTGATCATTAGAGGGGGAAGAAAAGAGACTCACAGGATTCTGAACACCATTTTGCGAATGGCCAGAAAGGCATCAGTTGCAGTGAATCACAATTTCTGGTGAAGAGGACAGGACCTATTTCTCTGGCACGTCCAGGTAGTACCTTGGTGCTCTCAGGCAACGACAGCCCACCTGATACAGCCAGACTCCTCTCTCCCTGTCCCACCTGCCAAGGAAGAGCAGGGTCCCACAGCTCGGAACTTGACCAGCGCTGGCCTCCGAACAGATGACACACACTGCCCAGGCCTCTGCTGGTGGCCCTTGCAAAGCAGGGAGGACTCTGGAAGGCTCCAGCTTAATCCAGGCCTCCAGCAACATCCTCTCCTCTTGGCCCCAGAGAGCAGAAGGGCAGCTGAGGGGAAGCAGAAATGAGCTTTTCGGTTTTCTGCAACTGCTTTGATTTTTCTTTTTTTTTTTCTTTTTTTGTTTTGTTTTTCAAGAAGAAAACACTCAGCCCCGATCCCGGGGGAAACAGGGAGGACAGAAGCAAAGGCTATTTCTGAGCCTGCTGCCTCCCCCAAAAGGAAGGGTGTGAGCCGTGCAGAGAGAGTCCAGCCCTCGCTTCCTGGAATCGGGCGTGAGGGCAGCCCTTTTGCAGTTTGCAACCATTCTTCAATCATGGGACTCATTTCTGGTCCTTACAATAACCCTGGCAAGGGAGAGTGGAGGAGAGGATGGTGTATCCCCACCTGACTAGTAAAGAAGGAATTCAGATCCTAAGAGGACCTCCTCTGAGTCCAAAACTCTGGCCGCATCCACACCTCCACGTGCCTCTTGGGGCTCTGTCCTCTTCACACCCCTGTGCCCAGACTGAGCCCCCATAGGCCAGCACCACAGAGAGGACCTAGCTCAGAAGGGGAAGCATCCACTCCCTGTCACCAACCGCCTGTGTGGCCTTGGACACACCGCTGATCTCTCTGGGCCTCAGTTTCTTCATTTGCAAATGCCTACCTCCATCAATTGATGGAGAGTCAAGTTTAAGTTACCCTGTGTGGAAGGGCTCTGCAAATTCTAGCATATTCTACCAATATGGGTGCTGTCTAGTATTACCTTCATGACAGGAGGGAGCAGAAGTACTCTCTGCTTCAAACGATCTCCCTCTCCTTTCTTCCCTTGGTGACACAGCTTCTAATGAGTTTTTTCTCTTTGTTAAGGGGCAGATCCCCCTGGGGGGAGGGCTACACCTCCAACCAGTATCAGCCATGAGATCCTCAGAGTTAGTGAGTCCATCAGCTCCCCAGGGCTCTGGGAAAGCTCTGGCAGAGGGGCTCCAGTGCCCGCCTCCACAAGAACCACAGGGTGCATCACACAGGAGATGGTCGAAATGGTGTCTCCAGGCCCCGCGAGCTTTCCTTTCGGTTCCACCCTCTGAGGGTTCTGGGAAGTGGGCTGACTGAGAGTAGGGGAGAGCTCTGCTCCTCAGCCACCCCCAGCCCCACTCACCCACGCGGAGATGCCCAGGGCCCTTCCTGCAGACCACCCCATCCCGGGCAAGGACGCCTTATGGGAGCAGTGCAGAGAGGGACCGCTCAGACCCCACCCTTCCGCAGAGAGGTGGGAGGAAAGAGACCCAGCTCGTCCCCCCAGGTGCTCCCAGTCCTGTCCTCCACCCGCCCGGGGACACAACCAGGCAGATTCATTCATCCGCGTGTGCCCTTTCCTGCTGCAACTCTGAAGGATGGCCATGGCCGGCTGGAGACAGAAGCCGCAGCTGGTCAACTACATCTGTCATCTTTCCACCCCTTTCTGAGCCTTTCTTTCCCACCTCCAAGAACCTCTCCCCACTTCCCAAAGGCCCCAGGGCCTTCCAGCAGCCCTGGCTCTGGTGGTCACCAGGAACTCATTGTACTCAGGTCTTCCCAGCTTAACATGGGACCTTCCTGACATCAACACTGGGCCTGAGGGCATGGGGCTCAAATGACACCTTGAAAAGTTACTGAGGACAAGTGGTGGGGCTTAAGTGATGGGAAATGAGGCCTCCCCACTCCCCTCAGGTCCCCACCCCCACCCCCAGCAAGGCCACCTGCACCTGTTGTAAAACCAGCCCAGCCCAATGGCCCCAGGAGCTGAGAACACAGTGCTCTGCAGCCTATAAATTAACAAAATGGGACCTGAGCCAGAATTTGCCCGGAGGGCTCGGGGAGGGGGTGTCCCAGCTCCTTTAGATGTAGGGTGGATGCCAGGCACCTTGTCAGAGGTCCCGGCACCATTCACTCATTCACTTAGGTTCACCCCCCTCCGCCCCAGGCTCCAGCCAAGACCGACCCATCTGAAGGAGGAAGAAATAAAAGAAGACAAGTGTGAGGAAACCATTTTCTGGCTCTTTAATAACTGTCTTCCTAGGCTCTGTTTATTCTGTGCAAAGTATGTTATAAAAACATTCGGCAATCAAAGAAAGGGGAAAAAAAAAAGGCAGGAAAGTCCTTTTAAAAACAGGTTTGAGGTGCAGAACAGGTTGGTCCTATCAGCCCCGGGAAAACAACTCCACTCCTACAGCAAAAGGAGTCTGTGGATGTCTGTGTTTGCATTCCCTGGGTGGGGGTAGGGATGGGCGGTGATGGTGAGGCCCAGGGGAGGCAGAGGCCCCTGGTCTGTGAGGGCAGCTGCCTGTCCTGCTGTCACAAGAGGCCACAGCAATCATACCTGCCATGGTCTTGTCCTCATAAGCACTTCGTCCTGCAAATGGTCCAGCCCTGCCAGCGGAGGCAGTGACCCCTTCCCAAAAGAGGGAAGCCATGTGACTTGCAGGGACTTCAGTGGGAGGACCATCCTTGCCCACCCCACTGATATGGCCACTGTGCAGCTGGCTTGGCCGTGGCATGAGAGCACCTGACATGTGCTACATTTAAGCAGATGTGTCGAGAGCCAGTGTCCGTGTCTGTCAGCTCTCTCACTCTCTCCTGTCCGGAGAAGGGCATGATCCACCCTGGGGCTGTTCCTTCGGTCACAGTCCCGGGCTAAGAAGACATGGGGCAGAGCCCAGTTGACCACAGCCACCCCTGTGTGACGTGAATGAGAAAGATGCCGCCGTTCTAAGACCTAGAGCTGTGGGGCTGTTTGTTACTGCCGCCGTACCTCAGCAATAGCTGACTGACGCAGGGCCTTAGACTCCTCCCAGTCCTCCAAAGTAGTGGCCTGAGGTCCGTGGCCAGAGAATCCTGCTCTGCTTTCTCGATCTTGTGTAGAGACTTCACCTCACCCTTGATCTCCTAAGGTCTGACTGGGACTCTCACTGGATACCCAGCAAAGCTTGTCCCCCCTAGGACCCTCAGCTCTAGAGCAAGTTCATACCTGTTGCCACAAGCCCTCTGGTAAACTTCCCCAGTCACCCGCGCAGCTAGTTTCCAGCCTTCTTGGGCTCGCATGGACACTTCTCAAGCCCATCCAGCAGAGATAGCTGACCTCGGGCTCTTTCTCTTTCTAACCTCACCGTGCCTACACATTTACCCTGATGTGGCCACCCCAGGTTGATGCAGGGCCAGGCTTCCAAGTGACTTCCTCTAGCCCCCCACGGGGTGGAGTGAGACCCCTCTATTCCCAGCATCCCCTCAGCCAGACCAGCACTGGGCCCTGGGTAGAAGAAATGGGAACACATACCTCCCACCCCTTGCTATTCTTACCGTGCTTCCTCCATGGCCCTGGGCTTGGAAGGGGTGACTCTAACTCTTCTTCATCATTACCTGAGCCCTTCCCACGTGGGGAGTGGTAACCTACCAAGCCTGACCCTGTATATGTTAAAGGAAGGTCTTTTAACAATCCCTTCATTTCCACAGTCTGGATTTCCATGCCATCATCTCAATAATGAGGTCAAAGCAGTCAGCCCGAGCCCCAAAGATGCCCACCCACCCACCCCTTCCCTGGGGCAACATCTGATGGCTCGTCTTCTGAGGTGGGAGCTGCAGAAAAAACTGACTGAAAGAGGGATATTAAAAAGAAATCAGTTCAAATTGTTAGGATGGTAAGTTTTATATTATGTGGGTTTTTAAAAATATTTATTTACTCATTTGAGAGAGAGAGGAGAGGATGAGCAGGAGGGGCAGAGGGAGAGGGAGAGAGAATCTCAGGCAGGTGCTGTACTGAGCAAGGAGCCAGACGCAGGGCTCAATCCCACAACCCTGAGGTCACAACTTGAACCAAAACCTAGAGCTGGATGCTCAACTGACTATGCCCCCCAGGCGGCCCATGTGTTTTCATAATTATTTTATATAAGTTCAAATTCAATTCTGTTTTGCTGATTAATTTTCCCTGTACATTACTTAGACCCTTGTATGGAGAAGATATGAAATAGGTGGGCTGGCATTGATCAGTATTTAAATATCCATTTCTCTTTTTTTTTAATTTTTTATTTTATTTTATTTATTTATGATAGTCACACAGAGAGAGAGAGGCAGAGACATAGGCAGAGGGAGAAGCAGGCTCCATGCACCGGAAGCCCGATGTGGGATTCGATCCCAGGTCTCCAGGATCGCGCCCTGGGCCAAAGGCAGGCGCTAAACCGCTGCGCCACCCAGGGATCCCTCCATTTCTCTTAAATGTTGTTCTTTGTGGTATTTCTGTCTTCTCCTTCTTTGGGGTTCTTAGTCCTCTAGAGGAGGGCAAGGACACTTCACTACCACCCAGATTGCTGCAGTAGGTCTTAAAAGTGGCCCTATCTACACCATGTGACCATCTGGCCCCAGACCCCAACAAAATCACAGGCAAATGGAATCAGGAGCTTTGACATAAGCAGCAATCTGCTCACTGTCATTCAGCAGTCAGGTTGACTGCATAGAACAGACAACTCCCACAACAATGGCTTAAACAAAACAGGGGATCATCTCTCTCACATAATAAGAACATCAAAGGTTGGAAATTCAGAGCAGTCTAGCATCTGCACGATGGTAGCCGGGTCCCAGGCTTGTTCTAGCTTTCTCCTCTGCTATCGTAGCGTGAAACTTTTAAATTCATGATCACAAAATAGTTGCCAGAGTCACCACCATCACACCTGCAGACCAGGCAAGAAGGAGGCCCAGGGGCTCTTGTGTGCACCCTGGTCTTTTTTTTTTTTTTTTTTTTTGCACCCTGGTCTAATGTCTCTCCTTTTTATGGAGATTTCGTGAAAGCCCAATCCAACGTCTGCTTATATCTCATTGTCCAGAACAGCATTGTGTGGCTACTCCTAGCTTTAAATGAGGCCCCAAAAATGTAGTAATTGCCAACCCCCCAAAACGTCAAGATTCTGATTAGTAAAGACGGGGAGGAGAGGGAGAGTTAGGAATGGGCAGCCCCCCATCACTCATTCCTAACACCAGTGTTCCCTTCAGTGGCGCGAGCCTGGTGGCTTCCACGGTCTGCCTCCACTCTCCCCTATCACCTCTCTCTGTCCTTTTCAGTTCCCTGAGATGATAATCCCTTTTGCACAGAGAGACAAAACATTACTATCTCCCCCTAACTCAACCTTCCAATCCTACAGTCCTAGCTCAATAAATGCATATTTTCAAATAGAAAAAGAAATGACTCACTATTAACTATATACAGATGGTCTCTGACTTACAGTGGGTTCAGCTCACGTTGTTTTTTGTTTTGTTTTGTTTTGTTTTGTTTTTACTTTATGATGGTGCAAAAGTGATACACATTCAGTAGAAACAAAACTTTGAATATGGAATTTCGACCTTTTTCCCAGGCTAGCGATATGCCATCCAACCCTCTCCCGTGGTGCTGGGCGGCAGCAGCCACAGCTCCCAGTCAGCCTCGCGATCGCCAAAGTCAACAGGGTCAACCTTCCGTCTGCTCTGCACCCCTGCAACCATCCTGCATCTCACTCACAGTACAGTATCCAATCAATTACATGAGATATGCAACACTTTATTATAAGAGAGAATTTGTGTTAGGTGACTTTGCCTGACCATAGGCTAATGTAAGTGTTCTGAACATGTGTAAGGTAGGCTGGGCTAAGCTATCATATTCCGTAGGCCAAGTGTGTTCAGTACATTTTTGACATCCTATTTTCAACTTACGATGGGTTTATCAGGACGTAAGTCCAGGAAGATTATATGCCTTCCCATTTGTATGCCTCCCATTACTCAGCTTGAACCACTGTTCTAACCAAGTACTGTCATTTTACATTTCAAAAGTTCACACAGTAACTCCTTAACTCAGTAGGTCATAAATCTGGAAGTACCTAATCCATTGACTTTGGAGCAGGGGTGTCCTAATGAATTGTGAGACTTTGATCCCTTTGTGATGCTTTAGAGTTTACACAAGCTCCTTCAGTCACATTATCTCACTCGGTCTTTTAAATAACTCTTTTAAGTAAGTAGGCCTGCTGTAATTATGCTTTTTTTTTTTTTTTAACAGATGATGAAATGGGGACTAAGTGAAGGTACATGACTTGCCCAAAGGCATGCAATGAGTATTTACACTGGAACTTAAGTGGAGGTCTTTGGACTTCAAATTTGGGCCTTTCTAATGCAGTGCTGCCCAATGGAAATAGGTCACGTGCTGCATGTGTAATTTTACATTTTCTAGTATTCTCTTTTAAAAAGTAAAAAGAAACAATGAAATTGATTTGAGTAATAAAATTTTATTTAACTCAAAATATTGTAGTTTCAACATGTAATCACGATAAAAGCTATTAGCCAGATATTTTACATTCCCACCCTCTCCCCCACCCCCTTTCTTTTTTTTTTTTTTTTTTTTGGTCTTTGGAATTCAGTGTGCTTATTACATTTTCAGTACATCCTGGTTTAGACTAACCACATTTCAGGTGCACAAAGCCACACATGGCCAGTGGCCACCGTGTTGGAAAGGTCAGCTCTAATGTTGAAGGGCCCATTTAAATTTAAAATTAAGCTCTGAGGAACGCCTGGGTGGTTCAGCGGTTGAGCGTCTGCCTTCCGCTCAGGACTTAATCCTGGAGTTCCAGGGTCGAGTCCTGCATCGGGCTCCAGCACAGAGCCTTCTCCCTCTGCCTGTGTCTCTGCCTCTCTCTGTGTCTCTCATGGATAAGTAAATAAAATCTTTTTAAAAATAAAATTAAGCTCTGAAATTTCAGATTTTGTGACCAACAGTCCTAGAAATCATCTAAAATAGTTATGTGTTATCAATAGTTACATTCTTGCAGTAAAGAACTTTGTCTCCAGCAACAGCCCAGATGGAAAACGGGCTTTGCAGAGATCCATCGCAAGGCACCACTGCCATCTGGTGGCAGCCTCCTGAATTGCAAGCAAATTCCCCCAAGATGAAAGCTTCCAGATTCTAGAAATGTGTTTTTCAAAGCATGTTCTTCTGACTGCCTCTGATTTTCCACAGGAGTTTATTAAAAATGCACCCTGCTGAGCCCTCACTGACTCAGACCCCAAACACCCACATTTTTAATAAATTTCCTGAGTGGTCACCGTGCATTCTAAAACTTGAGAGTCCTTCATCTAAAGAACATGCCTACACAACACAACCCTAGAACATTCAGAGGCAGCATATGTCAGAAGGAGACTCATTTTTCCAAGACGCTGCTCTGGCATTTTGGGGACCTCTCCTTTCTCTTCATAGTCTGCTGGGTTCTATGGAGTTGTATGTTGTTCCTAAATAAAATAAATAAATAAAACCTACCTGTCCTGCCCACCCTACCTGCCCAACACACATGGAAAGCTGAAAATAATCCATAATCCAGTCACTTTTAAAAGACCAAAAGAAAAAAGTTTAGATGCCATCTCACCCTGCCCCACACAACCTTGTTCACAAATAGGATTATCTCAAGGTCACAGCTGAGTCAGCCTCTGCTGGACCCTTCCCCCTGCTCCCTCCACACCCTGCGGTCCAGCTCACGGGCCTCCCCAGGCTCTGAGACCTTGCAGTGCTGTTCCCACCGTCTGGAACAGCACTCCACATCCTCCCTGCCCAATGACAACTCATCCCTCCGGAGGTAGCCCAGGGGTCATCTACTCAGGAACGCCTCCTGGGGCCCCCCCTAGGCTGGGCTAGGTGCCACCATTTTTCATCCTAAAGGCCCCTTTATGGTGGATTGTCTGCAGGTCTGACCTCCCCACACAACTCTATGCTCCTAAAGGGCAAGAGTGTGTCTCGTTTCTCTGTATCTCCACACCCTAGGAAAACCCACCACAAAGTGGGGCGTTTGGAAATATTTGTTGAGTGAATAAATGTTTTTTGAGGCACCGAGTAGTCATTACTTCACTTTGAAATAACAATAGTGCCCCTGAGTCTGGAAGGGACGAACAAGGCAGCCCTCCCGCCCCCGGAGGGGCATTTTGCAGGCATCTTCCGAAGCCATGGCACCCGCACCTGACAGCGGTTACTGTGGGACTTGGGGCCCGTGACAAACTGGGCAAGAGACTGTGGGAGGGGCTGTGACAGGACACCCGCGAGGGGAGGGGGCGGGGAGGGGGGCGGGAGAGGGCAGGAGCACAGCAACCTGGGAATGTCCTCACCGCCTCCCAGGAAGGGAGCCATTTCCCCAGAGGACAGAGGCCTGTCACATCTCGCCCCGCTAATCTGACAGAAGCCAGCTGCCTCGCGGGGCCTGCCCGGGAAGGCGTGTTCAGGCTGAGAACCTCGGCTTGCTGTTTGCCCCCAGGGACGGGCCACGGGAGGGGGGTAATTGACTTGTCTCCCAAATTTATTTATTAATTCCTAGCTACCCCATTTGATGTGGTTTCCAGGAGGCACACCGTGGCCATCTGCCCCCCCAGCCCAGCGGGAACATTCTACACTTGCACTGCGGGGCCCCGGGGCCGTGGCGGCGGCCTGGAAGGGGTGCCCACCGTGCAGGCCAACAGCCCACTGGGGAGCGGGCTCAGGTCCCAGAGGGGGTGAGCTCAGGAGGCCCCGGGGCAGGACGTCCCTGCCACCTCCCGGGACGATCCAGGGCACAGATCGGGACAAGTCCCATCTTTCTGCTTCAGCTTCCCAGGGGGGGCAAGAAGGAACCAGTGACTGCTGCTGGAGCTCCCGAAGGCTGTGCCAGAAGGTGGAATGTGACTGCCACTACCGGAGGGGGCCCCAAACCCGCAGGAGCTCGAACACGGGGGTGCTCCACACGGGCAGCACGGTCCACCTCTAAGTGCTCACCTCAAGCCACCGAGACAGTCAACGTCATGCTTTCCTGACTGTCCATGTTGCCGGCAACGAGCACGAATGAGTTATAACCAGAGAAGCACTCAAATAAGCAAAAGGTGGGAAGTGTGTGGCCCAGAGACGGAGCACGGGCCTAAGCTTGCGTCCTGCAGGAGGCAAGTCCTTGAGGCTGAATCCCGACAAGCAGGGAGGTTACAGGGTAGAAGCAGGAAGGGGGTCCTCCACCCACCTTGGGCCCGGGCAGGAAGGAGCCCCTCGCGTGAGGGAGAGGGTGAGGCCTTCAGGGTAGGAGGTAGGGTTGCTGGCTTGGTCGAGCACAGCCACAGACAGCAGCCGAAGGAATGGGAATCAGGTCCCCATGAGTCTCCACCTCCTTCTAACCCACATTTAGCCTTCGTAGAATGGGCACAATGTCTGGGTAGCTGGTGTGCTGGACGCTGGGTGGTT
This sequence comes from Canis lupus baileyi, assembly GCF_048164855.1. Lineage (NCBI taxonomy): Eukaryota > Metazoa > Chordata > Mammalia > Carnivora > Canidae > Canis > Canis lupus. The sequence goes on along the minus strand of NC_132848.1, from coordinate 48,175,918 downwards.
CCCAATCCCCAGACCCTAAGGAGACCCTAAGTGACAGACCAGCAGGAGGGGAGTTGACTGCAAAGGCCAGGCATCTTTGACACTCCTCATACGAGGTGACCCCGGTCCCAGGAATACATATGCAGGTACAGCCCAGACAAGGCTTTGAGCCAAGGGTACGGCCTGGGCCAGCAGACCCCAATCACAAGGAGACAGGGACGGCTGCACCAGGGAGGCACAGTCCCGGCAGGACCCGCAGCCAGCGGCCCTGGCTCCTCACCAACTGCTGGTGCCCTCCACCCTTCAGAGAAGGTGCTAATGAACAAGAAAATGTTCAAAGGTCTCAACATGGGCAGCAAGCCAGGGTGCTGGGAGTCTGAGATACAGATGTACACGCAGAGGTGCCTGCCCTTTGAGCTGTAGGAGAACTGGCCCTAATCCCATTGGGGGATTTGCCTACATGTCTTTGTCTTTGGGCACTGCTTCCACTGAACAGGTCAGTGGGCAGAAAGCGTTGCTGCGCACATTCTGGGCCCCACTTCCACATGGACAGGCTCAGAGCCCGGAATCCACCCTTTCCTCTGCTCCCTCACCAAAGGAGTGCTCGCACAAGGCCAATATGTATGGAACAATGTCACTGAACTTTGGGGGATTGGAGAGATTTAGCATCACCTGTGGCTCTGTCACCTGCTGCCTTTAAAGCCTCCAGTTTTCTCATTTTCCAGTCCCATCCATAGAAAATTGGTGTCACAGACTACATTTTTCTCCCTCCATGCCAACTCTGCTCCCTGCTTCTCTTTCCACCTTCAAAGACTCACTCTCCTGCTTGCTCACTTGCTCCTCGCTCGCTGGGCTAACCCACAGGCTGGGCCCCCTCCTCCGGGCCTGCCCCTCAGCCCCAGGGAAACAGTAGCAGAAGCTCTGAGCCTGCCTCCTCACACACCCACACCCGCAGACCCCACAAGCCACTCCTGGAAGGGGGGAAGCTCTGGTCCACCTCCAGCCCCAGGACATTCCCCGGCCCAGACCAAGGGCTCCCTTCTCTTGGCATTCACCTCAAGTGTAAAAACGTAAGGGTCATCAAAACACTCAGCAGGCAGGACAAATCAGACTTTAATGCAACATTTTTAAAAATCAAAAGTGATGCAAGATATCAATGAGGGATGAATGAAATACCAAATTTTTAAATAGAGACAGGATCAGCATTACTGATTTTCCCTTTTGCTCAGGCTCCATCATGGAGGGGCCCAACGTTGCTCTGATTCTGTCTTGGGATGGAACCATCACAGGCAGGAAGGTGCTCCTCAAAAGTGCCAGGAGGATGCACAGCTCAGAGTGCTCTGAAGAGGACTGCAACCAGCCAAATGATGCATCTTGCCGGAGCTCCAGCAGTTTGAGTGCAGCCGCACCCAGGAGAGTCGGAAGCTTGGGTTCCCTGGTGGGCCCAGAAGACAGCTAGAGCCCTGGAAAGCACAGGCCGAGCTGCCAGAGGAGGGCTGTATACCCCAGCGTGTGTGGGCACCTGGGAAGGGAGAGGCAGAAGGGTAAGGGAGTGGACGTGGAGGCAGACAACCGGGGGTGGGGCAGGGTGGGGAGCCCCCCCAGGCCGGCTCAGGCCATCCTAACTGTACAACTCAGCCTTGGCCGGGCCTGGTAAGATCCCGAGTGCTCATGTCAAATGCCAATGCCGCCTCCCTTTCCCCACAGAGCCCCTGAGATGCCTCAAGGAAAGGACAACTGGCTCCGGAAACCCCCTTATAGAAGAAACTGAACAGGCCATCAGTCCGGGGGACCCTGGCCAAGGAGCCCCACGGTCTGGCCCATGAGTGTAGGAGCTCAGATCCTGACCCACATGATTCATCCGGCCTCTGGCTCCTGCAGGCATAGCCGGTCACTGGGGATCCTGACATCATGCGTGCCAGAGAGGTTTACTGTTTCCAGCTTGGAAAAATCCAAACTAGCTGAGAGTGCTGACTCCCCAAAATTGAAGTCCTCTTCACCTCCGGAAGGGAAGCCTGTGTCTGCTTGGCCAGAGCAGAGAAAGGGCTGCACTCCTGCCCTATCACCCCAGGACCTTCCCAAGGGCAGGAGCCGCCCCTGCTTGCAGGCCAGGGCCATTTTCCAGGGATGTTCTCCATGCTTTACCTCATAAATGCAGGAAGCACTGAGCTCAGAATGGGTGAAGGAGGCTGTGGTTCCAGCCTGCAGAGGCCAAGAGGAGGGACAAGGTGGGGTCACGGCCCTAGCCCCAGCCATGCACTGCCAAGTTTGCTCCAGGTATGTGGGGCGGGGTGGGAGTGACAGCTAAGCCAGTGTCTACACACTGGAGAGGCCTGAGCTTCTAGTGAGGACAGGTTTAGCTGGCTATGGCTGCCATTCCCGGAATTCTCTTTGCACCAGAGGCTTGAGCCATACCCACATTCACATTTATTCACTCAACAAACAGACACTCACTATATGCCAGGGTCTGGGCCCACGCAGACGAGGCTGTGTGTACATGCTGGCTTGTACAGACACAGACCACACTGTGCACATGCACAGGCTGGGTGGTATCCTGCGCCCCCTCACAAGGACCGAACAGAGATCACACTAATGGGGCATTCACACACTCACCTAGGCTGTTCACACTCAAGGGCTCCCTCTCTCTCCCCTTTGGAGTAACACCGGCTTCCAGTGACAGAAGCTATTTGTCGGTGCCAGCGGATGACATACCCAGAGGCGCAGTTCAGAGGCCAGGGCCACTCTGGGTAGGATGACAAAGGAGGGGCTGGGTCCTGGGCTGGCTTAGGGCCCAGCCTCTGTCTCCCAGGCCCATTTGGTTCCACCGGCCTGTGGGCAAGGAGCCGTCTCAGGCTGACATAGTGTTCTCGGGTCAGGGGGATCCAAAAACAGAAACAAGACCTGAAGAATGTCCAAGTGTGGGACGCCTGGGTGGCTCAGTGGTTGAGTGTCTGCCTTTAGCTCAGGTCATGATCTTGGGGTCTTGGGATTGAGTCTCTCACTGGGCTCCCAATAGGGAGCCTGCTTCTCCCTCTGCCTATGTCTCTGCCTCTCTGTCTCTCATGAATAAAAAAAATAAAATCTTAAAAAAAAAAGGAATGTCCAAGTGTCATAAAATTGGAGCAGATTCAGTTCTGCTGCTTCTGCTCTGCAGGCCTCAGCTATTTACACACTCCTAGCCCTTTCCTTCTTCACCCCAAACATCCCTCACCTTCCCCTTTTCTACTCTTGCAGCCTCTGTCCACCCCCAGCAGATGACCTGATCATCTGGCCATTCTCTCTTCCTAAACATCCAGCTTCTTTCATCAGGTCACTCCCTGTCTCAAGAATCTTCCATAGCTCCCCATCACCTGAGGTTGAACTCTGGCCGGCATTCAGACCTAGAGGGGCCAGAGCTGACCTTCCTGTTCATCTACCACTCCTCCCTTCTCAGATGCCTCTGGGCCAGTGTGGGCACTATCATTCCATGAATGTCTTGCCCTTTTCTATCTGTGCATCTTTTGCAAAGTCCTCTCCTTGTCCTGGAATGTCTTTTTTCCCTTCAAAGTCTCACCACCCTTCAGGGTCCATTTGAAACGTCACCTCCTCCAAGAAGTCTTCCCTGATGATCAGTCCACAGAGGTGGCTCCTCTCCACCTTCTCTCTCTACTGTATGCTGCCCTGAGCCCCACCCCAGATACACTTTTTACCTTTTTGGAGGATTTGCTCTTCTCTGCTAGATGCCACACTCCCTCAAGGGTAGAACTGGGTTGGGGGGGCGTGGGGCACACAGGTGCAAACTTCCCTGCTTTTTCTCCTGGGAACAGAGCTGGGCACACTTATCCAGAGGCTCTGAGGACAGCACTGAGGGTCTTTCTCACCCCTAGCCCACTCCAACCATACCAGTTTGTGTGATCGTCTGTCTCTGGAATGGCTTGTCTCTGGCCGGCCAAACTCCCTGTTCCAAAGGCAGCCTTTGCTGGCTGGGTGCTTCGCAGCTCCCGATCAGGCCAGGGCCTGCTCCGCTGGGCCGGAACCCGCACACATTCCTTCAGAATTAAACAAGATCTCTTCAGCTCCAGGCTTCCCAGCATAACGATGATCCTATTTCCTTTTGGAAGTAGCTTTTTTGCCCTCCCCAGGGTAACGAGGCTCACTTGGTTCCAAAGGAAAATTCTCTGGTCTCAAGGCAAAGACCTCCACAGCCACAGGGGAGCATGAAGGATCCCATCCAGAATCACTGTGAAACCTGACGCAAGGCCTGAGACTCTACCCTCAACTGCATCAGCCCTGGTGTCCATCCTGCTGAACATCTGGAGTGCACACGTGTGGGCAGATACAAACACGCATAGACATACACACAAACACGCATGCACAGACACAGCACATGGGCAAACACAACACAGATGTAAACATACAAACACCCATGAACACACACTATTGCCAGACACAAACATGTGTGTCGACATATACCCACAAAAAACACGCATGTGAGAACATATATGCACCACACGTGTACACATGGAAACACAGACAGATGTGCACACACGCATGTAAATACAGACCTGCATAGACACAAGCATACAGGGACAAACACACACATGTACCTCCCTGTGTCACCCCAATGGCCCCAGAGGTGGGCTGGGTAGGCGGGCCACCCTCACAAAGCTGAATCTCTGGCAAAAGCCCATCTCTCCTCTCCTCAGAGCAGCATCAGGAAAGGGCAAAAACATGATCTGAGGCATGGTGAGATCATTTCCACCTTCCAACAGCCTTGGCCCAAGAGATAGAGTGTCTGTTAGCAATGACAAAGAAGAGTCCAATCACACACTCCCACTATGGCCGAGTGCAGTGACAGAAGCAGACCCAGGAGGGAGGGTGGGAAGGAGAGGAGAGGCTTGGGCTGCCACTCATCTCTGGGCTTCTGGAACATGGAGACACAACTGCCCATGTCTGCTGGTTGGATAGCAATGTGAGCAGAGCATCAAAGTCTCCCGTGCCTCCAGAATGTGCTCAATACTTGGATGTCAGTCTTGGAGCTGAGAATGTTGGGGTGCTGCCTCCTTGGACAGTAGGTAGGGAGGCAGAACCAGAACTAGAGGAGAGGTCAGAGGACCCTCTCATCTACAACCCTGAAGCCCTGCCAGGCCAGTGAGGGGCCAGGGCACAGGGCAGCAGTGACACGCTCAGGCTGCATGATCACACTTGTAATGTAGGCTCTGTCTATGCAGAACCAAGCAAACAGCCTTACTCTCAGCTTTGGAATCCGATGGGCCTGGGTCCCAATCTTGCTCTGCCACTTATTGGCCATGAGATTTGGGGCAAGCCCTTGGCCTTTGTTTGCACATCCACAAAAAACGGATAATAGAATCCAGCTCACAGGAGAGCTATGGGGATAGAGTGTGGTGGTCTGGGGAAGAGAGACAGGCTCAGGCATGTGTTTGAACCTCAGTTGATTGAATCAGACCTGAATTTGGAGATCTCAGGAACCCAGATGGCCCTGTGCACAAGGCAATGAGATAGAGCTCTCTAACAGAAGGAGGGGGCGTCCAAAAGCCTAAGGGCAGTGAGGAGGATTGGGGGGTCTTGCCAGCTTTGGCCACAAGACTGTTCCTGGATGGTGAGAGCAAGGATACTTAAGACCACCCCCATATTTCCTCCACACACTGAGTAGGCACTGAGAGTCATTTCCTTCAATGTTTGAAGGAACACGGTCATTACAAGATCAAGAGAAGCCATAGCCTCATGACCGGCCTTGTCTATAAGGCTGTTAGAGTCACAAGATCTCCCTCCTTAAACATAGTCCACAGAACCATGATGGTCCCATGACCCTGTTCAGACTCGATATGGCCAACCAAGGTCACACGGCTCCTCCAAGCCAGCCTGGAACGCTGGACAGTCATGTGACCCAGCCACTGCCAGTCCAAAAACATGTGCTGGTGTAGAAAAAGGCACTCCTTCAATATTTCCATTTGTCAGGAAATTACTGTAATATACATAAAGTGTTAGAATAAGCACTTTACTGCCATCTGCAGGAAATCTGCCATAAGAATTGCACACTGCCCACCTGTGGAGTCAACAAAATTGTTATAAAAACATGAAAAAGATGTCCAAATAATAACAGTATCTATGATATGAAAAGTACTCCCATAGGTGTGGTGCCCTCGAGCAATCCTGCTTGTGGTCTCCATCACCCCCAGTATGGGCTGAACTGGGTGCCCCCCAAAATCCATGCACTGAAGTCTTAACTTCCAGTATTTCCGAATGTGATTGTATTTAGAGATTGGGTCTTTATTTTTTTTTAAGATTTTATTTATTTATTCATGAGAGAGAGAGACAGGGAGGCAGAGGCAGAAGCAGGCTCCCTGCAAGTAGCTCGATGTGGGGCTCGATCCCAGATCCCAGGTCACACCCTGAGAGGAAGGCAGATGCTCAACTGCTGAGCCACCCAGGCATCCCCTTTATTATTTATTTTATTTTATTTTATTTATTTATTCATGAGAGACACAGAGAGAGGCAGAGACATAAGCAGAAGGAGAAGCAGGCTCCCTGAGGGGAGCCCAATGTGGGACACAATCCTGGGACCGGGACCACGCCCTGAGCCAAAGGCAGGCACTCAGCTACTGTGCCACCGAGGGGGCCCCGAGATTGGGTCTTTAAAGAAGTGATTCAAGTAAAAGGAGGCCGTTAGATGAGCCCTAATCCGATCTGACTGGTGTCCTTACAGGGAGAGGAGATTCAGACACACACGGAGACACCAGGGGGGCGTGCACAGAGGGATGACCATGCAAAGAGGTAGCAAGAGGGCGGCCACCTGCGAGCCAAGGAGAGAGGCCTCAGAGGAAACCAACTCTGCTGGCACTTTGATCTTGAACTTCCAGCCTCCAAAACCCTGAGAAGATACATTTGCCTTTTGAGCCACGGGGTCAGGGGCGGCCAGAGCTAACACAGTGGGGGTCCTTACCTACTGCAAATGCCCCATGTCCCCATCCCCGAGACAGACTTGGGGTCTCTCTCAAAACAAACCCCTCAGGGTGGGGGGCAGTCCAGGCCCTGAAAATGCAGACTAACAGACCCTGCTCTGCACTCAGCAGCATCACACCTCCAGCTGGCTGGAGAAGCACCCCCACCTGGGCTACAGCCCTCCAGGAATCCTGGCGCAGGATGAAACATGCAGGGCCCTCCAGGGACAGCAGCTGCCACCCACCCAACACCAAACAAAGGCCCCGAGAAAGATCTGCCTGGTGCCTCTGAGCTGGGCCTCGTGGGGGCAGGTCGGGCTGCCCTCTGCCCCCGCAAGGAGGGCCTGGCGCACAAGGAGGCCCTCTGTTCTGTGGCGGGAGAGGCCCGAGGCCCGAGGCGGGGCTGACGGGAACAGTGCCCACCCCTCCGCACCTTCTCCATCCCGGGGAGGGGGTGGGAGCCTCGGGCAGGCATCAGGGAAGGGCCTGGGTCTGTGTTAGCCCCAGCAAGCCCCACGGTTCTTTTAGGAGCTCCCAAAAAAGGAGGCATGTCTTTTAAAATCAGAATAAATAGAATAATAATTAATATAATAATGAATTATAATAATAATGAATCCAGCCTGGGTTATATTCACCTTTAGACCAGCACAATCATAAAGCATAATTCAAAATTTCTTTATGGAGGAGGAGTCTCACAGAAGCAAAAGTACATCGCTCCCCAAAAGTCGTAATGCAGCCCTGGGAGCTCTGGGTGTTGTGGGGGGTCTGAACTGGAGCAGGAGCTCACAGCCCCTGTCCTTCTCAAGGGTCTACAGGGAAAGCCCCTCAGGACAGATTGTCCCCCCTCCCCCTCTGCATTCTCCAGGGCTCGCACATCCACAGGTTTCAAGCCAGGTGACAAAACCCACACTGGAGACAGCTGGGCCAGGCTAGGGTGGTCAGGGCAGACAGGAGGGTGGGCCTCGAGCCCCAGTGAGCACTGTGCAAAGAGTCTCCCCTGGGTGCGTCTTGGTGGGAGACATTTGTCCCTGCGGGGCACACCGGCCTCTGCCGCCCAGGCCAGGGGTGCGCTCAGCTGGTTGCAGCTGTTTCTCCGGTGCTGGAGTTTGGCTCTCAAAATTGATTTATGGGAAACACGAGGCTGCTTGACATCCATTCGCATTCCTCCTCCATGAGGCAGTGGTTTGCGAAGGGAGAGAAGGGCTCTAGCACCCTAAAGGGGCACCTATAGAACTGAGGAGCCCTCGCAGAACTGGAGCTCTCGGCACAGTGAGCACAGCCACCCCTCAGGGGCCTGGCAAGGAGCCTTCCTTGGAGAAATGGCATAATCATGCAAAAGAATGACAGTAGTGACAGTACTGTTGAAAATAAGGGAGCCAGAGTTATACTCATCCACATGCTGGAATCTCATAAACATATTGAGAGGGGGAAAAAAACATATTGTACAAGAATACATATCAGAAAATGACACTATTTATATAAAGCATGCAAAATATCTCTACAAATACTTCCAGAAAACTTGCATATTTAGTGAAAAAGTTAAATTCATGATCATGAAAAATACCAACTATAGGATGGATAGTGGTTACTTCTGCTTGGAGAGGGCGGCCTGCAGTGGAAGGGAGGTGCATTCCTCTAGATTTGTAATTTTATTTCTATTTTATTTCTCCAACTGGCTTGTGGTGACACTGGTGTTCATTATATCACTATTTGTTTTGGTATATCTGAATCATTTTATAATAACAGTATTTTAGGAGAATGAGGCCCAAAGGGGATAGAGGATGAAAGATAAAGTTCTGGCTTCATGTCCAACATGCCCCAAGCATAAAGTCCCCAAAGAGCTTTCCAATGACTTGGTGCCACTTGGAACCACACCCCGTGGAGGAGAAAATGTACCCACAGCCAACCCTGGATCTCACTTCAGTCCTGCATCACCCAGGGATGAGCTTCGTGAGGCACTCATGAGAAACCTCTGGATGCCCCAGAGTGGGGCTCAGGCACTCAGTGGGGTGATAGCAAGCAACCATGAAGCCCCCACTGTGCTTGAGGCCAGGGTGAAGGGATGTACCCCAAGATTCCGTCTGAGTTTACCTATAGACTGATTCTCCCAGAGCACCCAACCCTCACTCACCCTAGACTCTCCCCTCCCTCCAAACAGGCCTCATAGTTAAACCGGGGCCCCCATAACTGTGCTGGTCCAGAACCCAGGCCTGGGCCACAGCTGCAGCCGAAACCTCAAAGCCATACAGAGTGGCCCAGGCTACAGCTTCTCCTACTTCTGCTCCATCTCCTCTGAGAACTTGGAGTCTGGGCCTGGGTCCTGGTCCTTTCCTGCCCTGCAGCAGAACTGACAGCTGGGTGTGGCCTAGCTGACTGTCTCATTCTCTAATAGGCCAGCCTGGCTCCCTGTGACATTGCCAAAGATTTGCATTTTTTTTTTTTTTTTAAGATTTGCATTTTTTAAAAAAAATTTAAACATCCAGAGACACAGAAGGACTTGGAAAGGTGGTCACTGGGAGACAGGTCCCAGTGGCAGGCACCAGCCAGGCTGTAGGAGTTGCTGGGCTGGGAGACAGGCTGCAGTCTCAAGGCCTCAGTAGCCCTTGGCCTATAGTGCCCTCATTGTCCCCTGCCACCAGGAGCCAGGATGAAGTCACAGCAAAAGTGCTCCCTTCCCCCAGGGGTCTCCTGCCTGCTTGTTTTCTGGGTGTGTGACTAGCTCTCTGCTGCCACGGATCTTGCTCATTCATTCCACATATATTAAGCACCCACTACCTTGTGCCTTCCCGGACTCTAGAGAGTCCGTGGTAAAGTGCCATCCTTGCTCTGAAAGACGTGCCAGATTGAGCTACGGTAGCAGCTCCACAGAGTAACTGTCAGAGAACTTGCAGGCTGCCCAGACACTGGAGAACAACCAACCAGACTCTTCTACAGATTGACACCCAGGAGGTGACATCATTGCCCAAGGTCACATTCTAAAGTACCGAGCTGGGGGACGAACTAGAGGGACGCCTGGATGGCTCAGCAGTCAAGCGTCTGCCTTCAGCTCAGGTCCTGATCCCAGTGTCTGGGATCAAGTCCTGCATCGGGCTCCTTGTGGGGAACTTGTTTCTTCCTCTGCCTATGTCTCTGCCTCTGTCTCTCATGAATAAATAAATAAAATCTTAAAAAATTTTAAAAATAAAGTGCAGAGCTGAGATCTAAGCATTTTCCATGTCATTAGATAGTCCCAGAAGCCCCAGTGACCCTGGGGCCACTATGAGTGTACCTCCTGAGCTCAGTGGTCATCACCAGGCTGTCTGTGGGGACCCAGCTGAGCCCAGAACATGCCCTCCACCTGGGACTACACATGGGGAGATGCCAAGGCCATACAATGCCACATCCCAGGCCAATAGCTGCCCTGCCCCTGCCCTCCCCCTACTTCCAACCTAGGAAAACAGGGCCAAATCCAATGATTCTCCAGCATTCCCTCTCTGGGGAGGCCACATCCTTCACTGCACAAACCAGAAAGCCAGAATGTCCTTGACTTTCCATCTGTCACCTGCCTGGATAAGAAGCCCTGGCTCAGGATAACCATTGCCTCTCCTCCCTGCCCCAGGCTACCCAGAGGCCAGGTCCAGAGGGGTCTTCAACAGGATCAGACTCAGTGAAAGAACAGGGGTCCGTGTCTCTGCCTAGAGAAAAAGTAAACCTGTGCTACCCGAGGACAGCTTAGGCTAAAGCTCTGCTCTCAGCAAACAGGCTGTGTTCGACTTTGAGCAGGAGCCCTCATAGCCACCTGACACAGGCATCCCTGAATTAGTTTGGGGCGAGGGCCAGGAAGTCATGGTGCACATCTCCAACATCCAGAATGATGGCTCCACCACATTTCACAACAGCAGAGGTGCACACTGGCCACAGCCAGCCAGCAGATGCTTTTTTGCTTGGCCCACATGACATTTTAGATTGAGGTTTGCTGCCAACATATAAGATTTGGACAGTTCACATCAAAGTCCAGATTTGAAAATAGGAGAATTGGCTTCACTGGGTGGGCATTGCCCTATTGCCACATCTTCCTGCTGAGAAAGGTGTTGCCACCTGGGATGGAACATGCACTGTCGGGTAGGTGGCTGCGGTGCCCACCCCTCCCCCTGCTTCCCAACCCCGAGGCCCAGGGCCCTCTGACCACGGTTCCTGGGCCCTGCCTTTCCTCTCCTTACGTTACCTCCTGGGTCCCTGTGCACACTGGAGTTTGCAAACCCTCATTTGAGGACCTGAGAACAATTTTTCTAGTGGGATAAGACGGCGCTGTGATGTGTATGTTCCCGGGACAGCCCATCCCTGGCCCGCAGGAGCCAAGGTGGAAGATGCCAGCCCAAGAGGGATAGAAGAGCCACGGCAGGAAAGACGGCTTTGCTGTACAAACTTCAGTGGTGGGGGACAGAGAGGCTCTGGGAGCTGCATAGACAGCTGTGCTGGGAGGGGAGGCAGCCCTCAAACCAGTGGGTGCTGTGCGCCCGCATTTTCCTTTGCAGATTCTACAGCAAGCCTCTTTTCCCTAATACAAGATCATCCCCTCTGTCCTTTTTTTTCCTTTTAAGATTTTATTTATTCATGAGAGTCACAGAGAGAGGCAGAGACATAGGCAGAGGGACAAGCAGGCTCCCTGCAGGGAGCCCGATGCGGAACTCGATCCCAGGACCCTGGGATCAGCACCTGAGCTGAAGGCAGACGCTCAACCACTGAGCCACCCGGGCACCCCTTGAAGGAGATGGTTAGATCAAAAAAGCAAATCAGACTGTTCAACTACCTCCACCACCACCCCCTCCCCAGACCTCCAGCTCCCCTCCGTTCAAATTCCCTCCCTGGAAAACCAGAGTGCAGTGTAGACACCCATCTGCGCCTCACCTTCCTCCTACAAGCACGCAGCCTGGCCAAAAGGAAAAGCAGACTCTTGGGTCAAATTCACTCAGGCCATAGGGACACAAAGGTGCCTGTGGATATCACCTTGCCAGAGAAACTGCGCCTCGGGCCTGAGGGTCATCCCATATCACAGCCAGGGGGATGGACGCCAGACAAAATCACCATCGCCACAGCCCCCAGGCCATAAGAAACAGGTTTATGGGAAGAGCATAATTTTCTGTTTCTCTGTATTTATATAAATGTCAACTGACCGACTTATCACTCAGTGGGCACCAAAGATTTAATGAAATCCTACTGGCAGAAAACTCAAAGTTGAGACACTTCAAACTGTGTACTTAATATCTGCCTGCAAATCAGGACAAAGCAGCAGAGACCTGGTGCGAGCTGTGAGAAGACCTCTTGCTTGGGCTCCCCAGCAGCTCCGGCCCCACCATCCTAGTATGGTGTCATTACTGCTGACCTGCCATCGTCCGCCACAACAGCCAGGAGCTTTCCCAGCAGCTGGAGGGATCTGCCTGGAACCTTCTGGACTCTCCCGCCCAGCCCAGGTTGGGTCATTGACCGGTCAGAGGCAGAGTAACAATCTATGGGATGAGAATGAGGACCACAGAGACCGTCACACCCTTCCCCAGCCCGTGGGTGTCCCTTTTGCCTTCTGGCAGCCCCCCCACACCCCAGCTCAGCCTGACCCCTGCCCCCCTGGGCCTTGGTGTACCACACCCCTCCCCCCACCCATTTCTTGGTGCCTTTTCCCAGAAATCAGCTTGTGCGGCAGGAAATGACCTCTCGGCTCCTTTTCTTACAGCGTCCCAAAACAAGCCCACAGAGCAGCCTTTTCCCTCTAAAGGTTGACTGCCAATCCTGAAGGAAAACAGAGTGGGAATGATAAAATGAACAGCCTCGGGAAGGGACCGATGCGCAGCCAGCCGTCGTCTGCAGGTTTATGGCTAACGGGCCTGGCCCGCCAGCACTAATGCTCCTTTTGCCACGAAGCCAATCATCCTCCCTTTTAACCTTCCCCTCCTCCTCGCCTCCCCCCAACCTCCTCCTCCAGGCCCCTCAACTGCCAACAACCTACTTTCCCAGCTTTGATTTATCTCCACCAGAGGGAATGCAAAGTTAGATCCAGCTCCACCCCCAGTACCTTTTGTAAGAGTATCTCAAACCCACGCAGGCAGGGAAGGACAGAGGCCCAAAGATGCACCATCCACATTCTAGAGACAAAGCCAGGGCCCACGCCAGACACCCCAACGCTCTCCCGCACACAGGACAGACCCCTGTACATGTTCGAGGAGACACACCCAAAGCCTGCCCTACATTGAGAACAATTTGAGTTTCTTTTGAGGAAAAACACTCTGCTCCAAAGGAGGCTCCTGACAGGCCATTTTTTTTTTCCAGAGTGGCTGGATAAATTGCTTTTCTGCAAAAATAAACACAAGTGAACTGCATTAGCTGAGCGAGTGACACATTAGTTACAGATGCAAGGCCTGTCAGAACATTGAGGGAACAGCTTTTATTGGGGAAGGGCTGAGAGACTCATAAATAACCAGTTGGCAATCTCGCATAAACATTTGTGCGTTCTCATAAACACCGCCTACCACAGGCGCTGGCCTGGCTGCCAGTGCGGCCTGGAAGAGTCCTCTCCCCCATCCTCAAGGCAGTGAGGTGGCGACCGGTCACAGGCGCCTCTTCTCCCATAGTCCCAGCTCCGTGGATTCACGCTCATGTGCCGTGAGGTAGAAGGAGAGATCCAAGCCCCATCCTAAACATCTGCCAGAGAATGAGAATTGAGGGCTGGCCCCGGCGGGACAACTGGTCCACCATCCCCCCTTTACGTAGAATAGAAGACTAGGAACAAATAAAGAGATATAGTTGTGCTGGGGGTTGGGTTATTAACTAAAAGCCAATTGAGGAATTAAAAAAGTATAGAAATGCCTCCTGGATACGACTCCCATGATGCCCATGAGAATCATCACAGGAAAGTGGGATGAGGGCAGTGCCACCCCCACCCCAAGAACATAGGCCACAGAGGGTGACACCAGCATCGTCCATCCATCACATGGGGAGTCTGGGCTTCCTCTCATTGGCTTTCAGGGATGCCCTTGCCTTGGGCCCTGGGGTTCTCTCCTCTGAGCTGAACACCTTGGAGCCCCATCTAGCTGATCCCATAAAGAAGGGTAGAGTGGGCCATATAAGCAGACTCACATCTGTCCTCTCTGCTTCTTATGGTACCTGCCAACTCACCAAGTAGCCTCATCCCCCACACCTCTCCCAAGCCAAATCCAGTTTCTAGAAAGGATCTGAAGCACTTACTTGTCCTGAGGTATGAGTAACAGTTAATGGTTCTCTGCATCCCCTTTTCATCCCTCTTTCTCTCCCCTCTGCCACAAATGCTTAAGGCAAAGGGACAAAGTATGAAGTGGTAAGATTTAAAGCAAATGGCTAATGCTCATAATCTTATGAGCAAATGGCTCATAATAATAATCTTTGTTGCACTTCTGAATCAGCCAAGAAGGGGAAAGAGTTGCGATCTTTTCAGGGAAGCGAGTACCGAGAGAAAGGAGAGAATATTCCCTGGCCCCAAAATGGCACTACAATGGTTAGCATCAAAACCAGCTCCACCGCCCACATCTCAGAGACTTTCTATTGATCCTTCACTTGCCATCGTATAAAGGTCCAAATCCTTAGACTAAGTGATCTCCTCCTACATCCATCCTATTTCTTCATCTAGTTGACTTCCCTCACAGCCCCTCAAGCACCTTGGAGTCCAGTCAGACTGAGTGCATTCCTCCCCTCCTCAACCATGTGTTAGAATGTTGTGCTTTCTTGAACCTCAATCCCTCTTCCAAGAAGACCTTTCTTTCCAGTCCTTCAAGTCCAGCTCCCACCGACCCTTCCAGATTCAACTCAACCACCTCTTCATGCCTCTCCTTCCTTTGAGCTCTGAGAGAAATTTTCAATTCCTTGCTGCTGACTTTCCTTCTTCTTCTAAGTTATTTGTCTCTGTGATCCATCCCCCAAGAGATTCTAAACCTTCAGATCTGTATCATATTAATCCTTCAGGTTCCCCCACCCTACCAGACCCTCACCAATGCCTGGGATACGATAGGTGTGTTGAATCTGTGAGGGAAGGTGGGGATGGCGTCTGGATTTGTGGTCATGATGGTGGTGGGGGTATGGTGGTGGGGCTGTGGGTAGTGATGGCAACTGGTCAGCAAATCTGCCCCTGGGCAGCCTCCCTTTTGGCTTTCATTCTGCAGTTCCATAACGACCAGGGCTGTCGTTTCTTTGGAAGAGAAATTAAGATGCCAGGAAGGTACAGCCAGCCAAGCACCATCGCTCTATTGAATCGAGCTCAGCGGCCCAGGCTCTTTCTTCCCATCAACAAATGGAATGCTTTATGAGAAAATACAAAGCACAGCCATAGATAGAAATATCTAAGGCTCCTTGGCCAGGACATCCCTCAGGAGGGAACACAATGTAGCCATAATTTATTACATTCAATATTTTTGCTTCCAATCTTATTTTTATAGACATTATTTCATAGGCTACAGGTCAAACACAGATGGAAAAGATTCCGACTTTGCAATAAGAGGTTTTCGGTGGGCCAGCCCGCTGTTCTGTGTTTGTGTGCGAGTAAACTCGCATTATCATGTCCTTAGGTGGGGCAGGGAGATGCTTTTAGTATGTGTTTGGATTTTGATCCACCAATTATGCCTTCATCTCTCCCCTAGGCCAGGGCCCCCGGATACTCCCAAAGGGAAGAAGTAACAAACACCATAGTGAGGCAAGGGGGAGGAGAGATGGGCCCGCCTTTGAAATGCATTCTTGGCTCTGGCCAGACCTGCCATTCCGTGGGTCTTCAAAGGGCCTTGACCCAGGGCCAGGGCCTACACCCCAACGGGGCAGAGGTGAAAGGAAGTGGACACTATGGTGTTATATGTATGACTCTGTGTTGTGTGATTTGCACTGCTTGGGGCGGGGGGGTCAGAAAACTGAGCTCAGACTCCTGTAATGCCCTTGAGATTCTCTGTACACTTTATACCACAGGTCGTCTCATCCAAAGAACATTTTTATTTAATATTTATTTATTTGTTTGAGAGAAAGAATGCGTGCATGCACATGTGCATGAAGGGGGGTGAGAGGCAGAGGAAGAGAAGCAGACTCCATGCCCAGTGTGGAGCCCAACGGGGTGAGATCTCAAGACCCTACAATCAGGACCTGAGCCAAAACCAAGAGTCAGACACTTGAAACAAATAAGTCTCCCAGGCGCCTACCACCCCCCACCTGCAATGAACATTCTTAAAACATAATCTGGTTTATGATGTTCGTAGTCTGGATGTACTAAGGTTTGTTCAACCAGCCTCATTTAGGTCCAGGAGAGAAAGAGTATGTGCAGGAAGAGAGAAGGACAGAGGGGTGTGGGGAGATCCAAGGAAGAGAAAGGAGAAAAGGAGAGGGAGACAGAGAAGCTGGGAGAGGACCAGACTGAAGCAGGGGCTCGGGAGGTATTGGCCCAGGCATGCCCCCCCCCCACACCCACAGATGCACTGCTAGCAGGCATCTCACCTAATGGACCTGAGAAAGGGGACCCCCAAAGACGTGCTGCCCAGCCCCTCCGTCCTTTCCTCTCAGGGTCGGCTTCCAGTAGACTCTGCAGAGGGAGCATGTGTCAGAAAATAGTGGGAGTGGGGGAGGAGGGGGCAGCAGTCACATTCAGCTGCCAGGGTGAGTGGAAAGTGAATCAAGGGGGAGGGTCCCCTTGGGGCCTTGGGAAGGTGATCTGTCCTCCCTGCCAGGCTTCTAGGGGGTTCCATGCAGAGGAACAGCTGTGTGAAGTGAAATGTTATGAGAGCCTGTCCATCAGATCTCCAGCCGTGGAGAGCCTGTCAGTAGAGCTCTGGGGGAGACAAGTGCCCCTCCACTTTGTCTGGCAGAAATGGTGTCTTTGATGTTTATTGGGTAGACATTTCTATTGTGCATGATTGCAGTGGCCCGATCCTGGGGGGACCATCCTTGGGCGGTCCCTGGTGTTCAAGCAGACCTGAAGAAAAGGTGATCTGCATCCAGAAAGCCTCTGTCCTCCCTGGGCCCGGTCACATCTGCTCTGCTGGTGATTGTCACACCTCCACCAGGGGCCTGGCAAGGGATGGAAAGCTTTGAAATGAGAGTGGGTGAAGAATCTGCTGCAGGCAGGAGCCAGCGTCAGGAAAACAGTGCCTACCACCTGGCTGCTTGAGAAATCAGGCTCAGGTGCCCAGCACAATAGATGGAGAAGGGAATTTCGCAAAGGTGATCACCAGGTGTGGAAGGCACATTGCATTTTGGCTACCTATACCGTGGACACTTCCCCCACTCTCCAAGCGCTAGATGTCCCAGTGGGCTCTCTGACAATCATAGGGTTCCCCAACCACCACCCCGACCCCCAACCCCCAAAACAAAGTTTCAACCTTCTATCTGTGCCCTCAGACTTTGTGATGGGAGCCAACATATTCCCTTTCTTTTTAAGCCTGTTTGGACTGGTCTTCCGTCGCTTGCAGCTGATAATGTCTCCATGATACACCAGGCTAATGACGGACTATGAAATGTTTCAAACCAACGAACTAAATCAAAGTAAGCATGAGGCACCCAAGGGTCAGAGTTCCATAGATCATCAGGAGACAGGCACAAGAGGTCCCTGCCAGACCCACCCGGGATGGCCGGAAACAGTAGCATGACCTTAAAGGTGGACATGACCAGCCTCTGTTCTGAGCCTCACTCTTTAGAGAACCCCCATTTCACACACATGCATGCATGAATGCATGCACATGCACGGTTAAAGAACACACGTCAGCTCCGTCCCTGCAGAGAGGGCACTCAGCACTAGCACAGCATGACCTCTAACCCTAAACACCCACTCTCACATGTAGCACCATTCAGGTCCCGGGGAAATGCTTCTCCCAACATTCATGCTATGTCCTTAAATCAAGAGGAGACTGTTCAGATGCCATAAGAACTTGTGGATCTTGCTGCTACTGACACAGACATGGCCCTGCTGCTCTGGAGGACTGAATGGTGGAAGCACTTAGAAGGAAGACAGATTAATTTAAGTAGCGTGTCTCAGTAGCAGCAAACATGCATTTGCTTGCTTCTCTCTTTGTGGTTCCAGAGGTACCCACAAATTAGCAATGCTACAATTGTACATGGCAGCCGAAGAACATTTTCCAGTATAAATAATTCATAATTCCCCCACATTTGCACATATGCCGGGTCAAGATAGAACATGCATAAAGCGTGAGGCCGATTCTTTACATTGGCAACTAGACAGACATGGAACAACCATAGGATTCTATTTTTACAAAAATTTTAGCTAAGATGTAATAAATTTGCAAAACTTAAAAATTCAGCTTTATTTAATTGAAATGTTTGTATTAGGTAAAATGCATAAGTTATACTATGGTTATATTTGCCTTTTAATCTCAATAGATAATTTTGAATATTTTAAAGAAAAACAACTTGTTAAAAACTTACATGAAAATGTTTTGAGGGCAGCCCGGGTGGCTCAGCGGTTTAGTGCCACCTTCAGCCCAGGGCCTGACCCTGGAAACCTGGGATCAAGTCCCACCTCAGGCTCCATGTGAAAAGCCTGCTTCTCCCTCTGCCTGTGTCTCTGCCTCTCTCTCTCTTTCTCTCTGGGTCTCTCACGAATAAATAAAATCTTTAAATAAATGTTTTGATCTTTAACAATTTAATTTGCATTTCTTTTAGGGACACCTAGGAGGCTCAGTCGGTTGGTTGGTTGGTTGAGAGTCTTCCTTCAGCTTGGGCTTTGATCCCGGGGGTCCTCAGATTAAGCCCTGCTTCAGGTTCCTTGCTCAGCGGGGAACCTGCTTCTCCCTCTCCCTCTGCCTGTCACTTCCCCTGCTTGTTCTCCCTCTCTCTCTCTCTCTCTCTGACAAATAAATAAAATTTTTATTTTGCATTTTTAAAGTTAAAACACACATAATTTTTTAGTTAATTTAAATTCAAATAACTTCAGTTATCCATTGCTGTATAACAAAGCCCAAAATGCAGTGGCTTAAAATCAATTATTTTTCTCTCTCACAGTTCTGTAGATGAACTGCCTTGGTAATCAATCCTCGGTGGCCGGGGAAGGGGAGAG
Source organism: Canis lupus baileyi (assembly GCF_048164855.1). Taxonomy (NCBI): domain Eukaryota; kingdom Metazoa; phylum Chordata; class Mammalia; order Carnivora; family Canidae; genus Canis; species Canis lupus. Next base: position 48,156,955 of record NC_132848.1, on the reverse strand, counting down.
GTCTCACATGGTTGCAGTCAAACGGTGGCAACGTCGAGACTCAAATGCAGGTCCAGCTGGGCTGTACGTCCAAGATGGCAGCATCTTGACCCTCATATCTGGTCTCAGCTGGGACGGCTGGAACAAGTAGAGCCTGGCTGACTGTATTGCTTTCTCCTGTGACTTTTCCACATGGCTAGCTTAGCCTCTTCACAACATCTCAGTCTCAGAGGAATCCCACTTCTTACCTGATGACTGGCTTGTTCCAGAGCAAACATCGTAAGAGACCCAGGTGGAAGCCAAAAGGCTCCCCATGCCCTGTCCTCGGAAATCACTCAGCAACACTGTCACTGCTTTCTATCATCTGAAGTGAGTCACAGGGACAACCCAGATTCCAGAGAGATGTCTGCAGAAGGTCACGAATGCCAGGAGAGGCAGTTCACTGGGGGCTAGCTTTGAAGACTAGCTCCTGCAGGCTGCCCTCTGGCATCCCAACGAATTACCTCCCTCACACATTTGAATGACTGTACACTCACCCTGTGAGGCCCCTGAAGTCTCATCTGGGACTTCAACATCTACATCACATCCAAGCAGAGGAGACCCCTTGGGTATGAGTGCTTGGAGATGGCTCTTCTTGACTTGAAGATCTGTGAAAAAAAGAGATGAGTTGTCTTCCCCCAAAACCCAACAAACTGTAAGGAGGTAGCATAGGATAGCTGCAATAGACACTCTCATTCAAAAAGGGAGAGAAACTTGTGCAGAGAAATTCTGAAATCAAGCCAATTCCTTAATTAGGAGTTAGTCCTGTTCTCTGAGAGTAGGTGTCCATGGCTCTCGGCCATACTCTGAGTTATCCTTCATTTTCTAGAAGAAATAGTCTGTGTTTGTAGCCAAATTGACTTCTCAACCTGTCTCTTGCCCATAAAAAAGGACTCTTCGTTTTGAACTGTCTCTGTCCCTTTCAATCTAATAAGATTTTAAAAAATTGAAAATGTGTGGGTTTTTTATATAACAAATAAAAACCTACTCTATTAAAGAAGAGGCCCCTCTCACCCCCTCACACCTTTGAGGTAGTGGTGAGATTCTCAGTCCTATTGTCCAGCAGAAAGGACCTAAGAGATACACCCTTACATTCTTAGAAGTCCTGGTGTGTCCTGGTGTGTGTTCTTAGAAGTCCTGGTCTAAAGACATGTCCTTAAATACTTTGGAGGTCTTTACAAAGGGTCTTACAGCCACACCCTTGACTCCTCCACCTGAGACCACATTTTACTGGCAGCACCCTGGATTTTCTTTGCTCTGAGGCCAGTCCTTACTTTTTGAGCCTTTTGCTGGATGGAATATAGACCTGGCCTCCTTAGATTTACTAATTCTGCTCCAAAACTTCTTTAGTTCATCTTGATCTTTTCCTGTTTTATCAGAATCAGCTGGAAGAAGCCAATTAGTACATTCAGCCTAGAAGGGCTGCTAATGAACTTGTGATATGTCTAAGGCCAGTTCCAAGCAGAAGGACCCAAGGATTATATGAAAAGAAGGAAAGGACCAGCCATCACAACACCCAAGTTGAGCCTTTTATGGACTCTAGCCCCATCCACCAGCTAGCCACAGTCACATGCTTTCCAAGCAAAGCAGCAGAGGAGATGCTTGGCTATACCTAGTCGACCCACAGAACCATGAGAGATAATAAAATCATCTTTAATATTACTCTAAACCACCAAGTTATGGAGAGTTTTGTTACACAGCAATAGCTAGCTAAAACAACTCTAAATGGTCAACTTTGTTTTTAATCCCTTAGGTCATTACTGTTTGCTAGAACACAAATATGAGTTCTCTATTATAAAAGCATGATGACTTATTTTGCTGAATTAAGACAAGAAAATAAATTTCAAAGAATAAATACATGCTAATTTGTGAATCATAAATGTCTTTATTGTATTATTCATCCAAACATCACTGCCCATCAACAGAACCCCTGATAATAATTCAATTTTGTTGCCTTCAATAATAATTCAATTCTGTTGCCTTCAATATTTTGTAAATTTTCAGTCATATAAAAATCATATCTATATACATAGTTTCAATTTTGTCATTTTGAAGGTAAATCCATCAAGGTTAAGGGATAGAAATCCTTTGATGAATACTTTGTTAGCTTGATTTATAACTTTTACATATTTAGACATATGGTCTGTGGGCCTCTGCTTATACCCTTCCCCCAGGAGTGGATATCACTAAAACCAATATAACAGCTGCCTGACCAAGTGGGAACCAGAGGTACTGCAGTAGCCACAAGGGAACTTGGACACTTAACTGGGCTGGGAGGAACACCTGAACAATCACTCCAGAAAAGACCAGAGAGAAGCATGGGAGGTGAGGTGGGGTGGGGTAGGGTAGGGTGCTGAGAAGCCCACATGCCCCATCTGCAGAGCCAATTACTGCTCCACAAGCCAATCTTAAAGGCCTGGCCTGGCCTGGGATCAGGTGCAGGAAGACCACAGAGCTAACCCCATCCCCAGAGTCATCCTGAAACCTGACTTGTTCTGGAAAGCATCACATCCTTTGGAGGCCCCCAGGTCCAGGCCCAGGGCCTAGTGCTGGGCCAGTAGGGATGTATATTCAAACTGAGTTAGAGTTTGTTACTAATGAGGAACTGAGATTCATACTTACTACATCCAATCATTTTTACAGTTGTGAATGTGCTTCCTTTCCCACCCTTCTAAGAGTTATATCTGTAAAAGCCTCTTTGCTCCTTTGCAAAATTAAGGTGAAAAGCTGTCCATATTTTCATGAAAAGTGTTGAGTGGGGAGGAGAGAAGGGGAGACAAGGAGGTTGAGTTGAGGAGGTAGCAGCAGCTGCAGGTCATCTTGAAGACCAGGAGAGCCAGACGAGTGTGTGACCAGGATCATATGTATGTTTCAATCCTGCAGGGTTGTGCAGTACATGATCTGGTCCCAAGACTGCACACGTCTGGGGCCTGGGTGTAGCTCTCTACCTGCTACACCTGGGCTCTCCTTACTGATGTAGGGGGACCCTGGACATGAGACTCTCAGAACTTTCTAGGGAAGCAGTTGGGGAAGATGCCTGGAGGACCAGGCTCACAGCTCCAGTGAGGAGAGAGCATTGTCTGGTTTTGAGTCTTCACCCTACCCCTTTCTTAACCTGGAGGCCTCAGGCAAATTACCTAATCCCTTTGTACCTCTTTCTCCTAATCAATAAAATTGGGATGATGATGATGATGATGATGATGGTGATGATGATGATAGTGCCTGCCCCACTGGACTGCTGAGAGGAGTAAATGAGTAACACAGGTGAAATGCTAAGAACAGAGCCTGACTCTTGGGGTAGTAACACAGGAAGTGCTAATGTTAATGGTTGTGAGCAGAGAAAACAGTCCAGGGGAAAGACGGGGTAAATGCAGATTTCTATAAGGGTTGTTTCTCAGTTAAATGCAAATGCATCAAGGAGTACTCAGCACTCCTCAGACCAGAAGTCTCTGTGTGGCTCAAGAGCCAGTGCCATGTGCAGGAACAGAGGTGTCTTCCATGCAATAGCCAAAATATTTTTTTAAAAGATTTTATTTATTTATTCATGAGAGACACACACAGAGAGAGGCAGAGACACAGGCAGAGGGAGAAGCAGGCTCCATGCAGGGGGCCCAATGCAGGCTCGATCCAGGGACTCCAGGATCATGCCCTGGACCAAAGGCAGATGCTAAACCACTGAGCCACCCAGGGATCCCCCAAAATATTTTTTAAAAGGTCTCCTTGGGTCCAGATTAAAATTGTAGTCAGCCACCCGAGGCAAGGAAATGTGACTTTGGATACCAGTGACTGGTTTGTCCTGGATTTCTGTAACTTGTACACTTAGGCAGCCTTGTCTTCCTCCCCTACAGAGCCTCATTCTATGACACACTGAAGAGTGGACTTGAAGTTGAGACCTGAGGTTGAAGATTTGCAGCGTGACCTCAGGCACATCCCTTCCCATCTCAAGGACTCAGTTTCTGGTCTATAAAACGAAGGGGCTGGACTAGATACTCAAAGTCCTCAGGTCACTATAACATTCTGGGACATTGATTGCTCACCACCTGCCCAAGCCTGATCCCGGACCAAAGCCCACATCCAGCACGGTGTCCACGCAGCAACAGGCCAAGGAAAGCCATCAAGGTGGCCCATGGGGCTTGGTTGAGCCTCCTTGCCCTCCTTTTTGCAGAGAGCTCTCTCCCAGGCCCAGGAAGCCCAGGGACTTCCCAGCTGGGCCCACCTCAAAGCCTCCAGTAGGGAGACACCTCTCTCTGGGATGCAAGTGAAGAAAAAGAGTCTGGCTTGGGCAAGCCCAGAGGAATTAAGACCATGGTCCAGGGAAGTATCCCACACTTGCAAAGGACAAGGGGATGAAAGGAAGCCAAAATATGATTTGGCTGAGATCTCGGGAAAGGCCAAAATGTGATTTGGCCCTTGGAGGTGAGGGCAAGTCTGGCCTCCTCCCCTAAACCATGCTGAGCCCCCAAATAGGTAGGAGCTGTGAACCCAACCCCACTATAGCAGGTGCACTGTTGGAGCCACTTGAAAGCTCACTCCCTAAGAACCTCATATAACACCAGTGACTCAGAAGACTAGAAGGTTCTGCAAGGTTCAGAGCCATGGTTCAGCATTCATGTTGCAGGGACCCCATGCCTTGTGTCGTGTCTTATGACTATGGCAGTGCATCAACCTGCATGCGGAAGTTTCTTCACATCTGTGGGAAGGTCTGTGATTGGGCCCAGGGCACCTGTGTGAAAGATGGCAGAACGGCAAGCAGTTAAGTGTGCAGGCTCTGAGGCCAGACAGCCTAGGCTTGAATCCCAAGTTTACCAATTACTAGCCACATGACCTTGAGCTGTCACCTCTGTGTGACCCAATCCACCCATCTGTTAATTGGGATAAATAACAATACTAATCCATGAAGTTGTTGTAAGGAATCAACGGCTTAACTCTCTTTATGGTGCTAGAACAATACCTCCTAAATTTCCAATAGGTAGTAAATTTCCAATAGGTGTTCATCAGCATTACCACGTATGACAGGATCCACATGTGCAAGTGTAGATTCAAGTGCTCCCTTGTAAAGATTTATGGGTGTGTATATGTCTTTGAGTATGAGAACGTACACATCTGAGTGTCTGTGTGTATGTGTGTGAGAGACCCTTTGGTGCACCCAATGGTAATGACAACGGGCACGTATTGCGTGCTTCCTGTGTCAGGTAGCACTCTAAGAGTTCTACAGGTATTCACGTGGAAATACACGTGAATGTGAACAGCTGAGCACATGTCCGGCCATGTGCCAGTGAGTATCTGTGAGTGTGGCCCATCAGCCCTGCCCAGTGAGACCCCCTTTGTGAGTAAGCTGGGCGAGAGATGAAGGCTCATACCATGGTCTGCCTGCCCCCAGCACTGAAGGGGGGCAGTGACTTACACCCACCATCCACTTCCTTTCCCTCAGCTCCCAGCAAGCTTGAACTGTCTGCATCTTCTTTCCTCCGACACGAGAGGGCAAATAAGGAGCCGGAAGAGGAGCCCACCAATCACAGGCTTCCTCTCACCAGAGGCCAGCCTTGCTCTTGGCTGAGCTCAGGAACAATTCCCACTGGGCCAGGCCTCCTTTCCACAGTGTGTCCCACGTTTTGCTGAGGGGCATCTTCTTCTGACTCACTATGTATCCTCCCTGGAAGGGCAGCGTCCAACATGGGCAGGATGGTGGATCCTGCTTGTGGAGGAAGCCTTCACATTTTACCTGTCACGTTTCCTTTGCTTCCATTGTCCAGTGTCAGTAACATTTCAAGCATAAAAGGATATTTGAAAATGTATGAATGTGCTTTTCTTTCCCGCTCTCATGAGTTCATGACCTTCATCTTCCTTGGCCCGAGGCATCCATCTCTGCCTGAAGAGAGACAAGGATGAAGGTTTGATGTAGACAAAATGAATAGGGAAAAAAAATGCTGTAATGTTTGGCATCTGACATGCAAAATATGATTGTTAGGTCAAAAGTCTTCTAAACCATGCTATTAAGAGCCTGATTTTTGGATGCTTTCCTTCATCTCTTCTTGGGTGTGACCATGGTGTTTTATGTATCAGTTGCCCAGACCAGAGGAGAAAGGGCTTTGGTCCCCTCCTTCCTGCCCAGGGGACCACAGGAAGGGGCTGAGAGGAAAATTAAGCAGTCTCATCTGGTTTCACTCCAGAGAAGGACACCTGTCCTGGTATCCCTTTGGAACTCTGGAAGGAACAGCATCCCAAGCTGCTCTGAACTGCCTGGGCTCTGCCTCTGACACCAGGGCTCTGGGGTGAAGCAGAGGAAGTGATCTCAGTTAGTTCGGCTTCATAAGCAAACGTCAGTTGCCACAGGCCTGGCTGCCAAGTTGTGAGCCGGCACACAAGTTGGGGCCAGGGCCCCAGTGGTACAATGAGGAGATGCCACAGGAGAAGTGGTGGCATACTGGATGGCTGGGAGGCCCTCTTGGAGGCAGTGGGGATGAACCTGGGTCCAGCAGGCTGGTGAGCTGGGGACACCCTGGGGCCCTGGGCAGATGAAGAAGGACCAGACCAAGAGTTACATGAAGTCAGCTTCAAGGGCAATCCATGGTTGGCCAGGACAAGAAGATGCCACACTCCAGGCAACTCCTTGCTGCCACCAAATATCGCATGAGCTGCCCTTGCATGCCCATCGAACTTGACACCATTTTAGTGGGAGAAGGAAGGAAAGATAGTCTGAGAACTGAGCACTTTCTCCAAGAAAAACAAACCATCACTGAACAGGACAAGCTAAACCCCTGGGCCCCGCAATGTTAAAATCAAGTTGAGTATTTTATTGCGTTTCTCACTAATCATCAGGTAGGGGTTGGGAGAAAGGCCAGATTCATTAGAGATGAATAAATAAATTACTTCTCTGCCCAGATGAATTGAAGTGTGAGCTAAGTTTTCAACCCGGTTGCACACACAAAAAATGGGGGACCCACCCACCTTTAACCCCCCTGCCAAAATGCCAGCTGACTTTTCCAGCTAAAGACAATGACCTGGGCAGAGGACCAGTCCTGGTCTGGATCCTAAATTGCCTCCTCCAGGCAGTGTGGACTGGTCATGGCCGAGGAGGCCAAGGTCTCCCTCCCGCTAAGTGTGCACATCAGCCTTCTTGGGCTCACGCACACAGCTCCCCTCCTCCTGGCTTGTCCGTGCTTTTTTGAAGGAAAGAACAAGGTTTTAATTCTCTTTCCAGGCCCTTCCTGTCAGGGGCATTTGGGCTCCCAGCCCTGGCCGCAGTCTCAGAGGCTGCTCACATCCCTCCTAACCCCTGGGGGGAGGTGAGACTGTGGGGTGTGGATTGAGTGAGGTCCAAGGTCCTACACATGGTGTCTGGGAGGAGGGGGGTGGGGGTGGGGGGACCGGGAAGGGGAGAGATACGCACAGAGGGAGGACGATGTTGCCACCTGCTGGAGGCCTGGGGAGAGGCTGCCCAGCGGGGAGCCGAGTTCCACCCGGCTTGGGTGAAACCATTTCAGAATCTTGCACTGGGGCGCCTGGGTGGTTCAGCGGCTGAGCGCCCGCCCTCAGCTCAGGGTGTGATCCTGGGGTCCTTCTGCCTTCAGCTCAGGGTGTGATCCCGGGGTCCTGGGATCAAGTCCCGCATCGGGCTCCCCGCAGGGAGCCTGCTTCTCCTGGCTGTGTCTCTGCCTCTCTGTGTCTCTCATGAATAAATAAATAAGATCTTAAAAAAAAAAAAATCTTGCATTCAAGTGATTCACTTTCCTTTTTCCAGAACAATATCCCACCTGTTCCCTCATTTGGCCATTTGGTTTGCAGGCTGGAGCAAGATCACCATCCCATTTTACAGATGAAGAAAGCGATGCCCAAGAGCAGAATGCCATCTGAAGTCACCTGACCAGGAATGGCTTAAAGGCAACATCTGGTCTCCCACCTCCCAACCCAGAGCTCTGGCCCCTCCTCGGTGCTCAGACTAGGGTGTCCCAGGTAACAAGAGGGGCCCCCTTATGAGCGAGGTTGAAAGGGCCATCTCCAACACCCAGGGAGATGGTGTGAGGGAGGGAGGGGGCATCTGGGTCTTCCTGCTGGGACCAAGGCACCGGGCAGTAGTGGCAGCCCTGCAGGTGGCCCAGGGCCTGATACATGCCCACGGTGATTCTGTTTCCTCTGGATTCACACACACGTTGCCACACGGATCATTTCAGCTGCTTCGGCTCCATTTTCTGAAATGCCACCAGGATGCGTGCGCAGGCTACCGGGGCAACCCTGACCAATGCCTGTCCTGATTCACTGGGTTCCTCCAGCCCCCAGACGGCCCACCCTCCCCACCGGGCCCACCTTGGTCCCTGTTCAGGTTCCCCAGTCTATGGTCTCCGTGGTTCCCAGGCCTGATTCCAGCTTTGTCCTGCAGCCTGGTGGGCAGGACCCCTCAAGTGACAGGCTGTCCTGCAGAACTGCCCACATTCGGCCCCCCTGTGCCCAGGGACCAGCTGACAAGGGTACTCAGACAGTGACCAGAGTCTGCCTCATCCCGAGTCCCTACAGCAGGGTCAGTTCCAGGTCTTCTCCTACAGACGGATCCACTTCCAGAGACTGATCCCTCAAAGCCTGCTTGTCCTGCCACCATGAAAAATTGCCACATGGGGAGATGACGCCTCAGAGTCAGGGCTGGGGTCTGAGGCCAACTGGCCTCCAAAGGCACCACCCTCAGGCAGCCACAGCGGCCCTCGGCTCTGCCTCATAATTGCCTCACTAAAAGAAACATCTCTGAGGGGGTCAGAGAGCAAACTACGAAGCCAAGAACTGAGGACAAAGACCATCTAACTTACCTCAGGATGGGCACCGACTTTCCACACACAGAATCCATCTGACAGGGAAAGACATGGCCTAACAAAAAGTTGAAACTTCTGTGTGTCAAAAAGTTCTCAAAACCAAAGGCAAACAGAGCTATGGGCAGAGTTTTTATGACAATAAGGTAGACACCTTAACACATTTTTTTTCCCACGAATTGTCTTTTAAGGTCCTTGTTGCTTTTCTATTGGGACTCTCAGGCTGTTTACATAATTAAACAGGAAGAGGTTACTTATTTTTGAACCTTCTGAAATTTCAACCTGTGAGTGTATTACCTACTGAATTAAAAAGGAGGAAAAATGACACTAAAATATAAATGATACAAAATATTTTAATTGATTCCATGTGAAGAGCTGATGAATAAAAATTTAATATGAATTAATAAAATATAATACTAAGAAAAAACTCCCAAGGGGAATTTCTGTCATAACGTTCAGCCCAGGGACCAGGCAGAGAAAGAGCAAAACTGTAAAATTGATTATGTTTGTATCCATCGGAGTGGGGGGGGGCACTTTGCTCAACTCCCTCATGCCAAGGCAACAAGGTGCCAAGGATGCATTTGTGACCTTATGGTACAGACACCATGTCACATTCTGACATCAACACGCAGGCCAAGCCCGCTATTAGGCAGCTGAGACACAGCAAGTCACTGCCTGGTGCTGGTGTGGACTTTGAAAAGAGTGAAAAGTTTTTTGTGTTTTGTGTTTTTTTTAAAGATTTTATTTATTTATTCATGAGAGGCACACAGCAAGAGGCAGAGACACAGGCAGAGGGAGAAAGCAGGCTCCCTGCGGGGAGCCCAATGTGGGATTCAATCCCAGGCCCCAGGATCATGACTTCAGCTGAAGGTAGACGCTCAACCACTGAGCCACCAGGGACCTCAAGAGTGAAAAGTTTGTTGTGCTTATGTTTTTTGATGAGAATCTAGGCCTGAGTCCTTATGTACAAAATAGGTGATGAGAGTCCTTGAAGGGCCAGCATTCTTGAAGCTATTTTCCCAAATGGCCAGGGCTCCTAGAGGACAGATGGGGACCTTATCTATGGCCCCCCACTGAAGATGTCCTGTGGTCAGCAGGGGACAGACAGGCAGATGGCCAGCAGAGAAGGCTCCCAGCTTAGGGGCACCCAGGCCATCTCCCCCTCCCGTCCTTCCACCCAAGGCCTTCCCTTGGCCAAAAGAGTCTGTGGGACACTAAAGTGCCTCTTCTCTGCCCAAGCCCTACCCCCGACTCCCATCAGGGGAACAAGCCCACTTGTCCTGATGTGTTCTGTACACACTGGGCAATGATTCGGGCTGGTGTTATAAACCCATTAGTTCCAGTACAGCAGTCTCTACCCCTCCTCCTGACAGCTGTGCTCATCGGTCACCCTCACTGTCAAGACTGTGCATTGACCCAAGCCTCCCCCTCTCTTGATCGACCTCCTGACCTTCTCTCCCCTCTCTTCTTGGCCTGACAGAGTCCAGGAAAGGCAGAAAGCTATGGACAGGCCCCAGGTTGCCTACAGGATGCAAATTAAATAAGTTCAGTGGTCCGTAGGTGTCTGGCTCCCACCAGCGCCAGTGCTGGGGGAGCCTTCTAGGCAGAGCCACAGCACCACCTCGTGGTGGACAGCCACACGCACAGCCAGGCCAGAGCCAGCCCAAAGAAACTTCCTTCCTTCCTTAACTATTTCCTTGGTAGTGGTGGGGGGGGGGGGGGGTGTCTTCCCTCGATCCCAGGAGGGCCCCATCCCTGAGGATTGGGGGACAACTGCCAAACTGAGGTCCCAGTCACATCTCTGACATGCACACACACATACACAAAGCAAAACACCTAGAAAGGGCCTGGGCTTCTGTGTCAGGGAGACTTGGTACTCCTGTGTCCTCTGCTGGGCAGATGTCTGAGCTCAGGCAATTATATAACCTCATGAGCCTCAGTGTCCTGCCTCTAAAATGGGAGCAGTAAAAAAGCTGCCAAGGAATATATTAGGTAATAAAGGCCCTAGAGCAGCAACTGATTCTCTAGGTGTTCAAGAAACAATGGGTTCCTTTCCTTTCTGTCCGGGCCTGGTGCCTGGAGAACCCGGACCTACTCAAAGGCAGGGTTGAGGGGACAGCCAAAACCCACAGCCTAGGATGAAAAATGATTCTACCTCAACAACTCCAAGAAACCATTCCAAACTACTTCGTCGGATGCTCTTTGCCTCTCTCCGAACACCTTTTTTAGGGTGACCAAGCGGCCTGGTTTGCCAGGGGCTGAGGGACTTTCAGAGAGTAGGGACCTTTGGCCCTAAAGCTGGGGATGTCCCAGGCCAACCTGGATGAGTTGGTTGCCCCTTCTTACCTTTCCTCACAGGCCAGTTCCAGGGCTTTGTTGGGCCGGGAATCTGCATTATAAAACTCCCCAGGGTGATTCTTATAAACACCAGTTGCCACCCCAACACGCTGTGTTTTTTCATTGGCTTCTGGCTGAAACACTACTCATCAACTAGGCAGGAAACTACCTGAGGCACAATACACACGCAGTGACAAGACCTTGGAAAGACTCCAAAGAACTTTCTAAAAACCAGGCTGTGGACCTAGATCTGCAGAGCAAACCAGCAGCAACAGGACCCACTCCTACTCAGCTTCACAGGCTACACCTGTGTGTTGCACCTCTATGATTCTTCCATTCATCCATTAAGGATTTGTTGAGCACTTGTTGGCCTGGCCTCTGAATTTATATCCTAATGATGGAAAATAAATAATTTTGATTTACATAAGCACAATAATTTTAGGTAATAAATAGTAGCACTAAATACTATATGTAATAGTAAATACTACTATACCACCTTCAAAGTCATCTCTGAGGGCAGCCCGGGTGGCTCAGCGGTTTAGCGCCGCCTTTGGCCCAGAGCATGATCCTGAAGTCCCAGGATCGAGTCCCCTGCCTCTCCCTCTGCCTGCGTCTCTGCCTCTCTCTCCCTGTGTCTCTCATGAATAAATAAATAAAAATCTTGGGGAGGGAGGGGAGTCATCTCTGAGAAGGTGATATTTGACAGAGCCCTGAAAGTGAAGGAGCTAGCGACCCTAAGATTTAGACAAAGGTGTTCCAAGAGAAAGAAGAGCCCCGAGGCAGGAAACAAAGACTAGAAAGACTAGAGTGACTGGAGGATAGCAAGCAGGGTCAGAGTGATAGGAGCTGAGGATGGGGATGTGTACAGGGGCCAGTTCAGGCACGCGGAGCCTTCTGGACCACTGCAGGCCTTTGCATTTTATTCTGCATGCAATGGAAAGTCATCAATGATTTTGATCAAGGAAATGACAGGATCTGATTCGTGTTATTAAAAGCTCACTTGGGGGATGCCTGGGTGGCTCAGTGGTTGAGCGTCTGCCTTTGGCTCAGGTCATGATCCTGGGGCCCTGGGATCAAGTCTCGTATCAGGCTCCCCACAGGGAGCCTGCTTCTCCCTCTGCCTGTGTGTCTGTCTCTGCCTCTCTTTGTGTGTGTCTTTCATGAATAAATAAATAAAATCTATTTAAAAATAATTTTTAGGGGTAGCCTGGGTGGCTCAGCGTTTTAGCACCATCTTCTACCCGGAACGTGATCCTGGATACCCGGGATCGAATCCCACGTTGGGTTCCTGCATGGAGCCTCCTTCTCCCTCTGTGTCTCTGCTTTTGTCTCTCTCTCTCTCTCTCTGTCTCTCTCTCTCTCTTTCTCTCTCTGTATCTCATGAATAAATAAAAAAAAATCTTTTTAAAAATCTTTAAATAAAAATCTTTTAAAAAATAAAATAAAAGCTCACTAGGGCTTCTGGGTAAAGAAGGGACTGGAGAGGGACAAAAAGTGGAAGTGGGGAGTCAGTTAAGAGGGTACTGCAATAGTCCAAGCAGGAGAAGACAGGACGTGCAGATGGAGAGAAATATTGGAGGGACACATAGGAATTGCTGGTGGACTAGATATGGAGGAACAAAAGAGTACAATGAAGGCTGCCTCCTAATTGTTTCACTTAGAACCCAGGTGAATGGATAAAAGAGACATTTTGTGGGTTGGGAAAGACTAAGGGAGGAGCAGGTTTGGAAGGGGAAAGCTCACATGCTGTGCTTTGAATGAGTCATCCAAGCAGAGATGGCAGGTATGCCGATAGCCAGGGCTGGGCTTTGTACAAAGGCATAGGGAAGCATCTATTAACTATCCCCAGGCCAGCTTCGTACTGTGAAAGATTACAGTAATTTTTAGTTTAGCTAGAAATGGATGTTGCCTTTTCTTTCTGAAAGGAATTCTCATTAAGAAATTTGAAATATGGGGGATCCCTGGGTGGCGCAGCGGTTTAGCGCCTGCCTTTGGCGCAAGGCGCGATCCTGGAGACCCTGGATCGAATCCCACGTCGGGCTCCCGGTGCATGGAGCCTGCTTCTCCCTCTGCCTATGTCTCTGCCTCTCTCTCTCTCTCTCTCTCTCTGTGTGTGACTATCATAAAAGAAAAAAGAAAAGAAAAAAAAAGAAATTTGAAATATGGGGCAGCCCGGGTGGCTCAGCGGTTTAGCACCGCCTTCAGTCCAGGGCGTGATTCTAGAGACCTGGGATCGAGTCCCATGTCAGGCTCCCTGCATGGAGCCTGCTTCTCCCTCTGCCTGTGTCTCTGCCTCTCAGTCTGTGTCTCTCATGAATAAATAAATAAAATCTTAAAAAAAAAGAAATTTGAAATATGGTCATCAGTGTAAGATGATGTTTTGCACAATAACAATCACATCAGTAAAACAAGTGACAGAAACCCAAGTCTGACTGGCTAATGCAAAAGAGCACTTTTGGGGGCACCCATTGGCTCAGCTAGTTAAGTGTGAGACTCTTGGTTTCCACAGGTCATGGTCCCGGGGTCACGGGATGGAGCCCCACATTCAGCTTCTCTGCACTCAGCATGAAGTCTGCTTGGGATTTCCTCCCTCCCTCTCCTGCTGCCCCTCATCCTGCTCACTCCTGCTCATGATCTCTCTTTCTCTCAAATAAACAAATATGACTCTAAAAAAAAAAAAAAAAAAAACCCTCTTTAAAGAGGGGGATACTTTTTTGGTGCACACAATCAAACCACAAAAGGAGAACTGGTGAAGCTAATCTTAAGAATCAGAGACACAAACACTTCCAGACCTCTTTATCTCTTCTTGCAGTCTCCTTAAACATAGCCTTCATTCTCCCAGGCCAAGTAGCTCAGCTAGAAGGAGGCCCGTTAGAAAGATACCTGCTGGGGACAGCAGGAAGCTCTAGATTTATAATTTTTACATTTCTAAACAGAAAGAGAGAGGTGCCTGGGTGGCTCAGTCGGTTGAGCAACTGCCTTTAGCTTGGATTATGATCCCAGAGTCCTGGGATAGAGCCCTGTGTTGGGTTCCTTGCTCAGTGGGGAGTCTGCTTCTCCCTCTCCGTCTGCCTCTCCCCCTGGGTTGTGCTCTCTCACTCTCTCTCTCACGGGCTCTTAAATAAAATCTTTTTAAAAATAAACTAACAGAAAAGGACTCTTCCTAGATAACTCAAGTAGAAACTCTGATTGGGTCACTCAGAGTCATGTGTCCATCTCTGAACCAACCAGCATGCAGTTGGGGTGATGTAGTATGACTGGTCTGGGCTGGTCATGTGCTCACCCTGTGCAGCAGGGCACAGTATGTTCTAACTAGAAGAAAGAGGAAATAGATGCTGGGAAGGAACAGAATCTACTGCACAGCGCCACTTTTCTGAAAACAGAACTAAGAATCTTAAGCTAAAAGAGATCTTGGAAGACTCAGCCCCCTCCCGATCACTACAAGATTCTCTTCTGACAACATCCAAGCTCCTATTCCATCACTTGTGCAGCTGGGAAACTTACTGCTTCACCAGTTAACCCACTCCATTTCTCAACAGGGCTGATCCTTTTAAAAATAAATTTGCCTCTTTGTCATCATTGGGCTGTAGTTCTAAGTTCATGTACTTTCCTCTAGGTCAACAGTGAATACATCCACATCAAAGGAAACAGTCAATAAAACCAAAAGACAACCAACAGAATGGGAGAAGGTATTTGCAAATGACATATCAGATAAAGGGCTAGTATCCAAAATCTATAAAGAACTTTCAAACTCAACACCCAGAGGAGGAATTCCAATCAAGAAATGGGCAGAAGACATAAACAGACATTTCTCCAAAGAAGACATACAAATGGCCAACAGACATATGGAAAAATGCTCAACATCACTCAGCATCAGGAAAACACAAATCAAAACCCCAATAACACCTCACACCAGTCAGAATGGCTAAAATTAACAAGACAGGAAACAACAGATGTTGGTGAGGATTTGGAGAAGGGGGATCCTTCTCTGTTGGTGGGAATGCAGCTGGTGCAGCCACTCTGGAAAACAGTATGGAGGTTCCTCAAAAAGTTGAAAATATAGCTACCCTGTGACCCAGCAATTGTACTACTGGGTACTTACCCCAAAGATACAAATGTAGTGATCTGAAGGGGCACCTGCACCCCAAAGTTCATAGCAGCAATGTCCATAATAGCCAAATTATGGAAAGAGCCCAGATGTTCACTGACAGATGAATGGATAAAGGAGATGTGGTATATGTACATATATATATACAACGGAATACTACTCAGCCATCAAAAAAATGAAATCTTGCCATTTGCAATGATGTGGATGGAACTAGAGGTTATTATGCTAAGTAAAATAAGTCACTCAGAGAGAGACAATTATCATATGATCCCACTCATGTGGAATTTAAGAAACCAAACACATCATAGGGGAAGAGAAGAAAACATAAAAAGACAAAATCAGAGAGGAAGACAAATCATAAGAGACTCTTAATCATAGGAAACAAACTGAGGGTCGCTGGAGGGTAGGGGAATGGAGCGATGGGGTAATTGGGTGATGGACATTGAGGAGGATACGTGATGTAATGAGCACTGGGTTATAAGACTGATGAGTCACTGACCTCTACCTCTGAAACCAGTAATACATGATATGTTAATTAATTGAACTTAAAGTTTTAAAAATATACAAGGTGAAAAAATAGTAAGTTTAGTCCTTTCACAGATATTTGAAAGCAGCATGCACATCCCTCTACAGCCCACTCTTCTCCACAATCCGGATTCCTTGGTGTTTCAATTGTAGTCTTCACAGGTGGTTCATAGTTACGGGAGTAGGAGGAGCATCTGGTCCTCCAGATCATTAAGGTCAGGGGCTGTTGAATCAAGGACTTGAGGGGGAAAGGCAGGGGACCAACAGAGGGAGGAACTCTCCTCAGCCCACTGGGTTCCCTGCAGCATGGATGCCACCCCAGCTGCCTGCCTGGGCTCCCAAGGGCCAGCCAGCCAGCAGGGAACATAAAAACACTGGCAGAGAATCCAGTTTTACTATTTTCATTAAGAAGGAGAAGAAAATAGGGGAGCCTGAGTGGCTCAGTGGTTAAGCATCTGCCTTCACTCAGGATGTGATCCTGGGGTCCTGGGATCGAGTCCCATATCGGGTTCCCCACAGGGAGCCTGCTTCTTCCTCAGCCTATGTCTCTGCTTCTCTCTGTGTCTCTATCATGAATAAATAAATAAAAAGAAGAATAATAAGAATAAATAAGAATAAATAATAAGAATAATAATAAGAATAATAAGAATAAATAAAAAATAAGAATAATAATAAGAATAATAAGAATAATAATAAGAATAATAAGAATAAATAAAAAAAGAAGAAAATAGATGAGATAAAAATAAATTCAGAAAAAAATTAAACGAAGGCTAAAAGGAAAATCAAAGAAGTACAGAGAGAAGTTGGCATCACAGCTTTAAAGGGAAAGCACGACTTCTGTAACAAAAGGGGTGTGTAAAGGGATGAAGTGGTTATAACAGAACAATTTTGTTTAAAAAATAAGAATAATTAGGGAATATTCAGATAATAAAATAACGATGGGTTGAATAAAAAGGTTTTTTAAATGACCTCAAACATGATAAGGCTAAAAAGGTGAGGCTGAAGGCAACAGGATAGAGTCGAGGGCTGGAGAAGCAGCAGTAGGGCTGAGCCGGGGTCTCAGGGTTGTCTTCAGGCCACCCCTGCAAGCAGGGGCACCTATGACGAGCCAGCCATGCCTTATGTCAGAGCCTCTAGGAAGTTTGAGCCACCCTCAAATAGCTGTTGGGGACAGGCATTCAGTGGGGTCTCCCCTGGAACCAGAGAGCAAGTGTATGCCCCACCCACTGCAGTCAACCCAGGCGTTTCAGCCACTGTACACATGGGGTGGATTCTAGAGGCCTGGTGCTCATGGATTACCACATCAGAAAGGTGATTTCACACATCTGCAACATTTCACACTTATATAAAACAGATATAGAAGATACATCTTATATATTATATATAACATTGAAAATTATATGTAACATTGTATCTTATATATAATATAAATTATTGTATACATAATTGTATATATTTTATAGATAGATATCTACCCCTTGGGCCAGCAATCCCACATCTAGAATCCATCTCAAAGAGATACTGACCAAAAATCCAAAGCGATGTGAACACATCTCTTCATTGCAGCATTATCTATGAAACTAGAAGACTAAAACCATCCAAGTGTTCATCAGGAGAGGAGTGGCCACAGGAATAGAATACCGTGCTGCTGTACTAAGGAAGGACGAAGAGCTCTAACTGCAACATTAAAATGATCTTCAGAATATGTTGTTAGTGAGGGGTGCCTGGCTGGCTCAGCCGGTGGAGCATGTGACTCTTAATCTCAGGGTCTTGAGTTCAAGCCCCACATCAGGTGTGGAGCCTACTTCAAATAAAAAGAATAAAAATATATATATACTGTTAGTGAAATCAGTGAGAAATTGGATAGCTTTTTTTTTTAAGATTTTATTTATTTATTTATGAGAGACAGAGAGAGAGACAGGCAGAGACATAGGCAGAGGGAGAAGCAGCCTCCACACTGGGAGCCCCACGTGGGACTGGATTCTGGGTCTCCAGGATCACACACTGGACTGAAGGCGGAGCTAAACCGCTGAGCCACCAGGGCTGCCCTGGATAGCTTTTGTTTTGTTTTAAAGATTTATTTATTTATTCATGATAGACATAGAGAGAGAGAGGCAGAGACACAGGCAGAGGAAGAAGCAGGCTCCATGCCGGGAACCCGACGCGGGACTTGATCCCGGGTCTCCAGGATCGCACCCTGGGCCAAAGGCAGGCGCTAAACCACCAAGCCACCCAGGGATCCTGCTGGATAGCTTTTGAATAAGAAAAAGAGGAAGTGGAACACAAACATAAGTGTGTATTTGCCTATATTTTGGAAGAGAAACAATAAAGGGATAACTAAAAAAGTAATTTTTAAATTACCTATAAGGAGAAGGAGGAAACAGGAGTAAGGGACAAAGGATATAAGCTGGACTTCTCTGAATAAACCTTGTTTTATAGTTTTGAGTTGGGAAGCATGTAAATATTTTAGATAAACAAATGAAAAAGAAAAGAGAAAAGAATTCCTAAAAATGTAAAACAAACTGAATGGCCCTCACTGTTTATAAGTTGATAACATAGCCATAATAGAAAAATTACTTTGATTTTAAAACCCAATACCTTGAATACTACATTTGGAATATAAATTAAGGATAAATGGAATCACAAAGAAATCTTAAACTTCAATCAATAATCTTACTGTTGGAAATAATATTGATATTATTGATATTATTACTTTTTAGAGAGAGAAACAGCATGTGCCTGTGGGGAGCAGGAGGGACAGAAGACGAAGAAGAGAGAGAATCTTAGGCAGGCTCCATGCCCAGCGTGGTGCCCGATGCAGAACTTCATCTCACAACCCCTGAGAAATTAGAAATCAGGAGTTGGATGCTTAACCAACTAAGCCACCCAGGCACCCCAATAGTATTATTTTGAAACTAGCGTGTGTGTGTAGTATGATAAAGCAAATAAGTAAATTAAACAATTATGTAAGAGATGTAAAGAATATTTTCAGAACAAGAGAAAAATATCCAGGGACGCCTGAGTAGCTCAGTGATTGTCTGCCTTCAGCTCAGGAAGTGATCCTGGAGTCCTGGGATCAAGTCCCACATTGGGCTTCCTGCATGGAGCCTGCTTCTTCCTCTGCCTGTGTCTCTGGCTCTCTCTCTGTGTCTCTCATGAATAAATAAATAAAATCTTTAAAAGAGAGAGAGAGAAACATCCAAATCTAAAATTCAATGGCATAAATTTTGTAATTTTAAATTTTAAATGGAAATATCACTATAAACTCAGACTTTATTTTTCTCTTTTTAAAAAGTATGCATTTCTGGGGCACCTGAGTGGCTCAGTCAGCTAAGCATCTGCCTTCCGCTCAGGTCATGATCCTGGGGTCTTGGGATTGAGCCCTAAGTCGGGCTCCGTGCTCAGTGGGGAGTCTGCTTCTCCCTCTCTGCCCTACTTGTGCTGTAGTGCTCACTATCTCTGTCTCTGTCTCTCGAATAAATAAAATAAAAATCTTTTTTAAAAAACTAAAAAGTATGCATTTCCTAGTTCTGTCCACTGAATGGCCTTGAAATATGATAACCAGAGAGTAGCAATAATCGACTCTAACACACAGATTGTGGTCTCCTAAATAACATTTCCCAACGAAAAAAATCAGACTCCTAGGAGATATGGCATAAAAATTGAAGGAATAAAAATATAAAATGTGCTCTGAAATATCTTGTTATGCTGGGAACAAGGAGACTATCAAAGATCTAAGATTATGTCAGAAAGACCCAGGAGCCAACCTGATGTCCCTGGCCAGGCACCTGACAGATCAAGCATCAACAGTGACCACAGGACCAACGAATCATGAGAACCTAAGAGTCCTAAACACCTATGCAGCCAATAACAGAGCTTCAAACTACATGAAGCAGGAAAAGGCAAAACTAAAAGGAGAAACAGAAAAATCAGTGAGTATATTGGCTATTTTCATACCCTTCTGTTAATGACAGAACAAGTAGGGAGAAAAATCAAGACTGTTGAAGCCTTGAGCAACACTAGAAGCCAACTCGATAGCACTGACTTTGACGTATCACTCTGCCCGGCAACAGCCCAAGATCCATTCTCTACACACACATCAGTATCAAGTGCAAAGCAAGGAAACTATAGAGAAACTGAAACGAAACTGAAATGAAAACAAGGAAACTGAAAGCTGGATATTTGAAAAAGATAAATAAAAGCAAAAAACCTCTTATCAGACTGATCAGGAAGAAAAGGAAAAAAAAAAACCCACAAATTAACCAGTTTCAAAAACTTGCAAGGACATGACTACAGATCCTAAAGACAAGAAGGGATATTAAGGATGACTTTATGCCAATAAATTGAACAACTTTAATTAAATAGACAAATTTCTTGAAAAATACAAAATACCAAACCTCACTCAAGAATAGATAATCTAGGGAATGCCTGGGTGGCTCAGTGGTTGAGCATCTGCCTTTGGCTCAGGTCATGATCCTGGGTCCTGGGATCAAGTCCTGCATCAGGCTCCCTGCAGGGAGCCTGCTTTGCTTCTCCCTCTGCCTCTCTCTGTGTCTCTCATGAATAAACAAATAAATATTTTTTTTAAAAAAAACAGATAATCTGAATAGTCTCACATCTATTAAAGACATTGAATTTATAGGATTAAAATTTTTTTAAAAACCTTCCTAACTATAGACCCACAGTGCTTTACTAATGACTTCTGCCAAATATTTAACAAAGAAATAGTACAGGTCAGGACTTATATGCTGAAAACTACAAAACATTGCTGAAAGAAATTAAAGACCTAGGGGCACTAGGGTGGCTCAGTCGGTTAAGCATCCAACACTTGGTTTCAGCTTAGATCATGATCTCAGGGTCATAAGATGGAGCCCCATGTGGGGCTTCACACTCAGCACAGAGTCTGCTTGAGTTTTTCTCTCTCCCTCCCTCTGCCCCTTCCTCTCTCTCTCTCTCTCTCTCTCAAATAAACAAATAAATCTTAAAAAGAGAGAAATTAAAGGCTTAAATAAATAGAGAGATGTTCCTTGTTTATGGAATCCAAAGACTCAAAATTGTTAGGTAGACAATTCTCCTCAAATTGATCAACAAATTCAGTGGAATTCTTGTAGAAATCCCAGGATGTTTTCATAGAAAATTGCATGCTGATCCTAAAATTTATATGGAAAGGTAAAGGACCTACGATGGCCTAAACAGTTTTGAAAAAGAACAAAATTGGAGGATTTACACTATCTGGTTTCCAAATTTATAGTAACCAATACAGTGTGGTGTTGGCATAACACCACACTGACATAAGGTCAATAGAATAGAGTGATAGTCTGGCAAAAGACCAACACATTTGGGATCCCTGGGTGGCGCAGCGGTTTGGCGCCTGCCTTTGGCCCAGGGCACGATCCTGGAGACCCGGGATCGAGTCCCACGTCGGGCTCCCGGTGCATGGAGCCTGCTTCTCCCTCTGCCTTTGTCTCTGCCTCTCTCTCTGTGACTATCATAAATAAATAAAAAAATTAAAAAAAAAAAAGACCAACACATTTTCACAAATGTAAAAATGTAAATTTATTTTTGACAAAGTGTCAAAGCAGTTCAATCAGGAAAAGGATATGTTTTCAATAATTGGTGCCGAAATGAATATCCATACACACACACACGCACAATTAGACTTTTACTTACACCTTACACAAAAATTAACTCCTAAATATAAGAGGTAAAACATAGAATAAAATCTTGGTGATCTCGGGTTAGACAGAGATTTCTTAGACATGACACCAAAAATACTATAGAAAAAAATTGATAGATCGAGTTTCTTTTTTTTTTTTTTTTTAAAGATTTTATTTATTTACTCGTGAGAGACACAGAGTCAGAGGGAGAAGCAGGCTCCATGGAGGGAACCTGATGTGGGACTCGATCCCGGGTCTCCAAGATCAGGCCCTGTGCTGAAGACGGCACTAAACCGCTGTGCCACCCAGGCTGCCCGATAGATTGAGTTTCATCAAAATTTTGAAACTTTGTTCTTGAAGAGACTCAGTTAAGAAAATGAAAACCCAGGCATGTGGCTGGCTCAGTCTGGGGAGCCTGTGACTCTTCATCTCAAGGTTTTGAGTTTAAGCCCCACCTTGGGAAAAGAACCTACTCTTAAAAAAAGAAAAGTCCAAGCCACAAACTAGGAGAAATTCTTTACTAATAATTTACTAAATTAAATTTACTAAAAATAATAATTAGAAATTACTTACTAATAATTTACTAAATTTAATTTATTAAAAACTCTTACAACTCAATAATGAAAAGACAGGGGCACTTGGGTGGCTCAGTTGGTTAAGTGCCCAACTCTTGATTTAGGCTCAGGTCATGATCTCAGGGTCATGAGATCAAGCCCCTGGTCAAACTCTGTGCTTCGCATGAAATCTTGAGATTCTTTCTCTCCCTCTCCCTCTTCCTCTCCCCATCCCCTTCCCCACCCCAGCTCTTATGAGCAGAGGTGCACTCTCTTTCTAAAACTAACTCACTGGGATCCCTGGGTGGCGCAGCGGTTTGGCGCCTGCCTTTGGCCCAGGGCGCGATCCTGGAGACCCGGGATCGAATCCCACATCAGGCTCCCGGTGCATGGAGCCTGCTTCTCCCTCTGCCTGTGTCTCTGCCTCTCTCTCTCTCTGTGACTATCATAAATAAATAAAAATTAAAAAATATATTAAAAAAACTCACTAAATAAACAAATAAATAAATAAATTTAAATAATAAAATGAAAAGACAACCACACATGCACACACACAAAAAAGGGCAAAAGATTTGAATGGACATTTCACCAGAGAAGATACATGAATGTCTAATGAGAACTCAAAAGGCTACTCAACATTATTACTATTGTTTGTTGTATGTAAACTATTGCCCAAAAAAAACCCCTGTAAAATAAAAAACTAATTGCTCACCTTTGGGAATTGTGAGGGTATCAACTCATTCTTCTTGAAGATTAGTAGAAAAAGGAAAAGAATAAAACAATATTATCCAGGCTTTTCTAACATGAATTGTGCTTGAGGAAAACCAAACAGTCAATACAGAAAAAAAGGTTTGTTTTTTTTTTTTAGAATCACAGTCATAAATGTAGAATGAATACTAGAATTAGAAAATCACTATTGTGTAATCCTTAATAAAATAATAAATCTAGACAAAGAGCATCCATGGCTGCTGAAACCATTAAGTTAGAGGCTGAGGGGGAATTTAATAATGGATGGATTAGGTTGACCACGTCTGAACTCATCAATAAAATTAACATCATAAAATGTGGAACATTATGTACTTTCTCTTGTGATGCAATAGCACATAGTACCACCTAGAATATATTTTTGCAAAAAAAAAATTGAATCTGAATATTATCAAGCTTCTAGAGCTAATTGTCAGGAGGGATCAAAGAGTTTGTGAAAGGGTGTCTTGAGGGTGCCATTGGCCAAATTCCGTGGGAAATTCTGCAGATGAACAAACAAATATCATTAAAGGGAGTGGGGAGAGAAGGAATTGGTATACTCAAAAGATATGTTGAGAGAAACTCAAAAGACATGTTAGTCAAATGCAATGTGTGGACTTTGTTTGGATCTTGATTCAAGCAAGCCAAAAGCAAAAATACCTTTCAGGAATAAGTGTGGAAATTTTAACACGGACTAGGTATTAGGTGATGCAGGGGCATTATTATTAATCTTACAAAGTGTAATAATGATTCCATGGTTAGCTGTTGGGTATACCTACTGAAGTGTTTACAAGTTAAATTAAACCATATCTGGGGTTTCCTTTAAAATATTCCAGTGACCATCATGCAGGGTAAGGGAAGAATGTTGTGGAAATCCAGAGATGAAACAGTGTTGATAAGTCTTGGAAGTAATAATGGATGGATACATGGGGTGGGGGTAAATATGCTATCTCCCCTACTTTGGGATATATCTTCCATTATAAAGAACTGGGGTTTTGTTCTGTTGAATTTTACATAGGCTGTATCCACACATATCCCAGCTCTCAGGCTGTTCAACAGAAGTATTCCCTCCCTGATCCACATGGAGACCACATGTTCAGTGTCTGCAGGGCAACAGGAGAGAAATGAGTCAAGGGTTAAGAAAACAGCAAAGCAAGCAGGTGAAAGAAGTGGCAGCTGGCACCCACCCCTGTGCTGGGGCTTCATGGAAAGTGGGGGGACCCTAGACAATGGAAGATCACATGCCCAATCCAAAGAGGGCAGCTAACATTGCCATGTGGGAATAGGGGCCCCAGATGGCCAACTTTTCTGATTTTTTATTAGAAAGTTGAAATCTGGACGTTTCAGTAAAGTCTCCCAATATGTAGGCCAATGATGAAAAATGTTTCAAATGCCTGGTCAGTCAGTGCTAGAAAGCCAAACAAAACCTGTCAGGAGGCTAGATTTGTTCCACAGGCCGCTGTTTTGTGATCTCTGACACCACACCATGTAATGCATTATACAGTGCTGTGACGCATTAATAATTGTTGACATTTTTACCAGTTGGGTCACACGCTGGGACAACTGAGGTTGCATACATCTGAAATCCCCAGATCCTTTACAGGCAAACAGCTGTCAAGCCAGGCATCCCCGGGACTGCGCTCTGAACACGGGCACACAATTATCTCTATCAAATTACATATTGTCAATTGTCAGAAACATTTGTCTCTGGATTGTCTCTACTTGTCCTCCAAATTCTATTGAGCAGCTTTGCAGCGAGCACCACAGGCCTGTCTTCATGCAAAGTAAGTACAAAGCTAATGCTAGCCTGGGGTGTGTCAGGCTTCTCTCCTGCTAGAGCTCTCCAACTGTTCACCTATAATTTCGCGCTCCCTTCCAATTTCATCCACCGCGTATTTCTACATCTTCTGCCTTAAAGCCACGCTACATCATACACAGGACTAATCTACCAATCTTGTGGCATTAATAATGCCACCTCCTCCCATCTGCATAGCACTGTATGGTTTTTAAAGCATTCTCCCATAATATCCCTATTTGATCTTTGTTACCTATCACAATCTTAAAAAATTCAATCAAAGTCACATTAAGAGGTTGGACTACAAATCTACCAGTAGTCTGGTTTTTTTTTTTTTTTTTTTTTTTTTGACCCATTACTGATTTCCTAGAAGGGGATTTCTAGAGCAAATAGAGAAAGGGCAACTAATTTCACTTCCTTCCTTCCCACCTCACCATTTAACCAGAAAATAGGTCCCCAACCACCACTGTTCCAGCAATACCCAAGAGGGACAGAAACAATATTTAAGACAAAGTTCTAACCTTGAGAGTTGACAGAAAGTAGAATGGGTTGCCTTATGAAAAAAAAAAAGACATTTTGATACCAGAAATTTTCAAATGGGAGCTGGGGTTTTGTATAAGGGATTTTTTTTTTTTTTTTTTTTTCTGAGCGGCACACAGAGCGGCAGAGAAATGGGCAAAGAGAGAAGAAGCAGACTCCCTGTGGCAAGCCTGATGCGTGACTTGATCCCAAGAGCCCGGGATCACAACCCGAGCCAAAGGCAGATGCTCAACCACTGAGCCACCCAGGTGCCCCCTAAAAGGGATTCATTCTGACTTGGATGGGAAGTTAGGCAGAATGATCTTACATTCAGTTATTTCTGTCCATGTGGAGAAACTGCTGGGTGCTCAGCTCTCAGAAGTCTCTGAACAGGGATGCCTGGGTGGCTCAGCGGTTGGGTGCCTGCCTTTGGCCTGAGGCCTGATCCTGTGGTCCCAGGGTCGAGTCTCGCATTGGGCTCCCTGCACGGAGCCTGCTTCTCCCTCTGCCTGTGTCTCTGCCTCTCTCTCTGTCTTTCACGAATAAATAAATAAATAAAATCTTAAAAAAAAAAAAAGTCTCTGAACAGTTCTTGCAGTGAGTACCCTCAAACAGTCAGAAATATACACGTGGCCAGTCTGATCCTTTTTATGCTTTGTATATTTTAAAATTAATTCCCTTTTAAAAAACACTTTTCAGCAAGTGTTCCTATAAAAATGCCAACCTTTTCACCATTGTCCAAAAAGGAAGAGAATTCATACGATGGTGTATTAATTACCTTATAAAAAGAAATCAGGTACTGATACAGGGTAGGACATGGTGAATCTTGAAAGCATTAAATGGACAAAGGACCACAGGTTCTATGATTACAGTACAACTTCCTTCAAAATTGAAATCAGTCTTCTCAGACTGCTGCTGCTGCTCTATCAAGTAGGTTTATGTAATATTCTGAATCCTTTATTGTTATTTCAACAGTGGTCATAGCATCCTTACCAGGAGTAGATTTTTACCAGGACTTCCATATGAAAGTCCACAGTACGGAAATGTATAGAGATAGAAAGTAGATTCCTGATTGCTTAGGGCAAGAGTGGGGAGCTAGGGCAGTGACAGCTCCAGGAAATGGGGTTTCTTACTGAGGTGCTGAAAATGTTCTAAAATTGACCCTCGTAATGGTTACACACCTCGGTGAATATACTAAAATCCATTGAATTATATACTTTAAAATGGTATGCAAATTATTTCTTAAAACTTTTTAATGTAAGCAACTATTATTATTATTATTATTATTATTATTATTATTATTATATAGATACTTGTCTCCAGGCCTAGGCTAGATTTCCCACCATCTGCTGAGGATGAATGCGCCTGTGAGCAAAAGGCCCTCCCTGGGAGGGGCCTGGCCCTGGGTTAGGGGCGTTAGGTGAGGAGGGCAGACTTTCTGGCATTGCAGTGGGCGTGGGGCTCTCCATCCCATTCCAGGTAGTATTTCCATCCCAGGATTTAACTACCAACCTGTCCATAAAAGCAGCAGAAACCGCTCTTCGGGGAGAACGCGTGTGGGACGACTGTCACCCGACTAAACTTGTTCCCTGCTCCGCCCACACCTCTGCGGATGTGGGGCACCCATCCCACCCCAAGGCAAAGCAGCCCCCGCGCTTCGGAGGAGTGTTTCCGTGCTGGCTGCAAAAACCAGATGTCCTGTCCGTCCGGGAGGACTTCTGAAGCTGGCATCGGTGGACGCATGAAAGGACACCCCTAGAAAACGTCTGCTCCCGGGCCGCCCGGCCCGCGCT
This sequence comes from Canis lupus baileyi, assembly GCF_048164855.1. Lineage (NCBI taxonomy): Eukaryota > Metazoa > Chordata > Mammalia > Carnivora > Canidae > Canis > Canis lupus. Next base: position 48,130,110 of record NC_132848.1, on the reverse strand, counting down.
AGTGCAGACTGACGGCGGGGAGAGGGGCGCGCCCAGGGCACGTTTCCCCAACTCTGCCCGCCCGCCCCGGAGGCCTGTGTGCCCGGGGACGCGGGGAGGCCCGCGGTCTCGGGGTGTCTGCAGCTGCTCCACCTCCGTCCCGCGCTGAGCCCCTGGCCCACGCGGCAGGAGGGGTCGCCGGCTCGCACGACGCCTCCCCCCCGCCGCGCCCCAACCCCTACGGCGCGGCGCCCCGGGCTCTCCCCTCCACACTGCCGGGACCGTGGCGGGGACTGGGTGCCGTTAAAGGAGAGGCCGGGGAAGAGGAGCAGGAGGAAGCGGTTACGCAGATGGCCCGACTCGCGCGGCTGGGTGGTGCGTGGGGGCAACAAGTCGCTCGCACGGCGGGTAAGAAGCTCCAGGGCGAGCCGCTCCCTGCCGGCGGCCGAGCGACCAGCGCACGCAGGCAGCGACGCGAGCTGCGCCGGCTAAAGAGAGACCAACCGGTGCCTTCGGGCGAGGAGATAAAAGGGGGCGGCGGTGTCCAAAAGGGTCGTGCTCCAGGTGAGGCTCGAACTCACAACCTCGGCATTGCTCTGCATGTACTGCTGTATAAGTACCGCGCGCTAACCGATTGCGCCACTGGAGCTCCGCTGAGCCGGCCTCGCGATGGCTCTATCAGGGTTCACCCAGGCCCGGTGCGGGCTCCGGCGGAGCATGCGCACTCGCGGCTCGCGGCTCGCGGCTCGCGGCTCGCGGCTCGCGGCTCGCGGCTCGCGGCTCGCGGCTCGCGGCTCGCGGCTCGCGGCTCCCGGCTCCGCGGCGTGGGCTCCGGCCGCGAGTCGGCGGCAGCGGCGGGCGCCGCGGCCCGGGGGGCGCGAGCGGGGGGCCCCGCGGGGGTCTCCCCCGGGGACGGAGGGCAGGTTGGCGGGGCCGCGCCCGACAGGCCACCGGGCCGTTGGGGGGCGCGCGGTCCGCCCTCCGGGCAGCGCGGGAGGAGGAGCCGCGGCCGCCGCGCCGGCTCCTCCCGGGAGTTTCCGTCCGCGAGCGGGCGCCGCGGGAGCCGGCGGGGGGCGGGCGGGCGCAGGGCAGGGGCCGCTTCCCGGGGCCCGCGGGACCCGCCGCCCTGCAGGCCCGGGAACCGTCGGCGGGGAGCCGGGCGGCCCCGGGCGGGGGCGGGGCGGGGCGGGGCCTCGGCCTCCCAGCCCGGCCCGCCCCGAGGTGCCAGGCACCAGCGCGTCCCCGAGGCCGCGGCGGCCGAGGCCGTTCCGGGGACGGGACCGTAGCCCGCACCTGCGGCAGGTGCAGACTCAGCCCGCGGGCTTTGCTGGGCCACTACACGTTTGTCTTCGTTTTAAAACGAGTTCCCCGTATTTAAAAATGAAGAGGTTTGGATACCCATTTCTTAAAAAAATAATAATAATAATAATATTGTCACACTGTACCTAGAGCCCAATTATAACTGTCCGGTGCCCTAGGCACTTTAGTCTTCCTGGACCCCTTCCTTCATTTAAAAAAAAAAAAAATAATGGCATTTTATTACGGCAAAATAAAAATATATATAATTCAGGCTGGGTTTATTGTTACAATATTATTTTTCCTTCTGGTTTCAAAAGAATTTAAAATGTGAGCATTTTGCCGGGCTCTAGACACTGTGCCTGCTGTACCTCGTTGGTAACTCCGCGGGACACCCGCGTCCCCCGGGGAGGTTAGCTGCAGCCACCTGCACAAAGTAGACACCACCCTCCCTGTGTCTTCCTCCAGGGTTGCCACCCTGGATTGTCTGCTGGGCCTCTGTTGGCATGTTGGTCACCCCGTTTGGTTGACCGGAGCCGGAAGAACAAACAACAGAACGCTGTGATAATAGGCTGGGGGAACTGCTATGAGCAAGTGATGGGAGACAGAATAAAGATCACGTATGTAGTCGCTCTGAGGGTGACTGCTCAGTCACAGCTTGTGATAGGGCGACCGTGCCAAACGGTAGGATTGCATAGAGGCTTCAAATTCAAGCGGAATCAATCAGACTGACCGGGCAGACAATGAAGAGGCAGTAACAGGCCCCTGCCTTGGTGTTGGTAGGAAGTTCAGGGCCCTGTGCCTGCTGGGTTATCCGCCCAGAGGAGGTAAGTGAGGTGCTCCAGATAGTTTTGAACAAGAGCAAGAGCTCAGAAAGGGGGATGGTCAACACAGCTGCAGGATCCCATGAGGCACCAGGCGGGCGGTGGGATGCAGAGTTGTTTACAACACAGCAGGATTAGGGCTTCTTGGAGCATGCCTGGCCAAGTCCAGGGTACATCCAGGACAGCAGAGAGTGAGACTTTGAAATAAATAAGTTGGAACAGGCTGTGAAGGTAATTGCATGGTTTCCCTGAGGTGGGAATGCTTTTTTAAAAATTTTAAATTTTATCTGTTTATTTTTAAAGGTTTTTTTCTTTTAAGATTTTTTTTTTTTTTTTTTACTAGATTGCCAATTTGTTACAACAGGATACAACTCAGGAACAGCCAGGTGGAAGAGATAAATAGGGCAGAGTGTGGGGAAATAAGTAACCTTATTTTTAAATAATTTCTACACCAGGTGTGGGGCTTGAACTCACAACCCCAAGATCAAGACTTGCATGCTGCACCATTGGAGCCAGCCAGGCGCCCCAGATTTTGAATTTTAAATTGAAAAGGGTTAATTTCCTGGGAAACAAAGTAAGTCATGGACCTATATGTAGTGTCTTCTCAAATCCAGTAGTATCTGCAGAGTCTGCTCTTCCGGCCTCTAAGTCCCTCAGGGAGAGCACACCTGGTAAACCCTGAGCAGCAACGTTGGCCTCCACCTTGCCTCTCACTTCTTCTATCCTGGATCTCTTCTTTTGTTGGTTCAGCAGATATTAACTGATCCTGGTTGCATGGGAGGGGAAGACAGCACCCCCTATGGACTTTGGAAACTAAAATAGCTTAATCCCCAAGGAGAGTGGGGCTGGGAAGGAAGCATCTAGTAAAGGCAGTGCAGAACGTGGAGGGGGGGGCAGTGTCAGGATGTCTGCTACCCGAGAGATTTTTCCAGCAAGAAGTCTCTAGAGAGCTTCAAATCACTTAAACTCCACAGACTGACTCTGAAGAGCCATGAATTAAGAGTCTGACCCATGACCCTCCCTGGTTGTGTGACCTTAAGTAAATCTCTTACCCTCTCTGGACCTCAGTTTCCTTCATAATCTAGGGTATCTAGGGGCACCTGAGTGGCTCAATGGTTGAGCGTCTGCCTTTGGCTCAGGTCATGATCCTGGCATTCCCGGATCGAGTCCGCATCGGGCTCCCCACAGGGAGCCTGCTTCTCCTTCTGCCTAGGTCTCTGCCTCTCTCAGTGTGCCTCTCATGAATAAATAAATAAATAAGATCTTTAAAAAAAAAAAAAATCTAGGGGATCTAGACCAAATAAGAGCTTTCCCGCCTATCTCGATTGGAGAACTCTTTTTATCATGTATATACTTCCCAACACCTTGAGATTATTAATCATTTAATAATTTTTGTGATGTATATGTTATTTTTAAAATAAAATTCTAAAAAAGTAAAATACAAAACATTTGATATGTATGTATAACTTTTTTTTAGTTTTTATTTATTTATTCACGAGAGACACAGAGAAGGCAGGCTCTCTGTAGGGAACTAATGTGGAACTCTATCCCAGGACCCCGGGATCGTGACCTGAGCCAAAGGCAGATGCTCAACCACTGAGCCACCCAGGTGCTCCTGTGTAACTTTAAAGCAATCTCAAGTAATGCCTACAGTATAAAGGCTAGTCTCAACCTATTTCCATTTGCCATGTAGTTGCAAAATTGATTTACCTTATTTATGTAAGGGAAAATCATGCTTTGTTAACAAATAACTTTCTAGAAGTGTTTATTTAAATTCCAGTTAGTTAATATACAGAGTAATACTAGTTTCAGGTGTACTACCACCAGTAGTTAAGGTTCTGTTTCTTGGTTTACCTCTCTCTCTCCTCTCTTTTTTTTCCCCCCTTTGCTTGTTTTGTTTCTTAAGTTCCACATATGCATAAAATCATATGGTATTTGTCTTTCTCTGACTGATTTATTTAACTTAGCATAATACTCTCTGACTCCATCCATGCCGTTGCAAATAGCAAAAAGATTTCATTCTTTTTTATGGCTGAGTAATATTCTGTCATAAATATACACTACTCTTCTTTACCCATTCATCAGTCAATAGGCTGTTCCATAATTTGGCTATTGTAGATAATACTGCTATAAACATCAGGGTACATGTATCCCTTTGAATTAGTATTTTTATTTTCTTTGGGTAAATATCTAGGAGTGCAACTGCTGAATCATAGGGTAGTTCAATTTTTAACTTTTTGAGGAACCTCCATACTGTTCTCCAGAGTGGCTACACTAGTTAGCATTCCCACCAACAGTGCTGTTTAGCAAATAACTTTTAAAAGAACATTTATATTTAATACTGGGACAAATGTATATTAAAATATGAAATTTAATGACTCAGCATCAAAAACAGACAAAAACTGCTTTTCTAAATGAATGTTTGGAATTTATGCTTCTTGCACTTTAAGAAAATGCGTTTATTTTTATTACTTTCATGTTTTTGTGTCCAAACAATGAGATAAAACATACAGGTTCAGGCTACTATATACAAGCACCACTCTGCAAATATTATGAAGTGGGTCTGGCTCGTGTTTATTCCTAATAATGAAAGACTGTATTGGATAGAATGGTCACTCTATTTTCTTTTTTGGCTTTGGTTTCTGACATAGAAGAGATATCAGGATGAGCCAGATAAACATTTTAATCAGCTGGATGCAATGTGCATGTCTAGCAAATGAAGATCATCTTGAGTCATATTGTAGAGTTTTCATGTTATGGTCTTCATTTGCTTTATTTCAGCAAACTTTTCACATTTTTTATTTTTAGCCAGCATTCCAATATAAGCGTATACTAATCAGTATAGGACTAAAAAAAAAATTGCCATGGAGTAGTCAAAACTCACATAGAAAAAAAAAAAAAAAAAAGAAAGAAAAGAAAAAAAAAAACCTCACATAGGATCCATGGGAGTGGCTGAGTCATATGCACACATCTGCAGGTGCTGGGAGGTTCCCAGTGATCCCATTTTCGTGGGGCAAGAGATTGTCTGAAGAATTACTTATTTTAAAAAAAGATTTTATTTATTCATTTGTAAGAGAGAGAGAGTGCACGCAGGCATGAGCTGGAGGGAGAGGTGGAGGGAGAGGGAGAAGCAGACTCCCTGCTGAGCAGGGAGCCCACTCAACCCAGGGCTGGATCCCAGGACCCTGGGGTCACAGACCAAGCCAAAAGCAGACACTTAACCAACTGAGCTACCCAGGCGCCCCCAAGGAATTACTTTAATTACTTTTTTCAAATTAGAAATTTAGAAGATGTGCTGCCAGCAGTAACAGTGCAGACCACCTTGAATGCCTTCCAGAACCCCTGAGATCAGGGAGCTTCTGAGATCCCCTCTTATGCTAATTAGCCCACAGTCCTCTCCAGCACCACGTGGGGAAATGGCCCTTTATTTTCCCTTAGGGGAGAAAGAAGTGTGGGTCCCATGGCCCAACCTCTAGGACAGTGTGATGCAGACTGAACTGAATACACACAGGAGGGAGCCGGGTAATTTGGGGAACCACAGATCCCTTCACTCTGGATTGAAGCTGAAGTGAAGACCTGATAAGAGCCCAGTAGGTGAGAAGAAACTTAAAAGACTGCTAACCCCAACACTGGTAAGCGTGTGACACATGGACACTGTTTTTGTTTTTGAGACAGTTCAACAGAATCTCTCCAATGCATACATCTTTGACGCAGCAGTTCTGCCTCTAGGAATCTGTCCTCTAGAGACACTGATACATGGGAACAAATATACCATATTTCACTAATTCTAAGATGCCCTATACTGAGAAATATTATTTTATGTACAAATAAGAAATGCTGCCATTTTAACTATGATGCCGTGTTTTCATATTACGTAGACGTTTTATTATAAACTTAAAAATGAACTTATTTAAACTCAGACATTTTAAAAAATCACGTATTACTCTTGAGAAGTACTGCTCTCTGCCCAGCTTTTCTGCCTCTTGGTTCCTCCCACTTACCTGTGGGCCAACGCATCAGGGAGGAAAGCCACTCAGGGTGTCACACTCACCTCTGCACTTCTCCCTGAATTGTGGCTCCTCGACACAGGACTGCCTCCGTAGCTCTTCATTGCCTTCAAGCAGATGTGTGTGTGTGTGTGTGTGTGTGTGTGTGTATTGTACTTCTAGCCACTATCAGTGGGAGTAGCTTGATAGAAAACTGTACGGCAAGAGTTAGCTCCCCTTAATTCATCCTCCAAACAGGGACATTGCTGAGAGTGAGAGGGGGCACTGCCAGTGACACTGATCAAGGACCATAACTCGTGACTGTCATGAACAGCCAAAACACATGGCAACCCTAATCCTAGCCTCCTTTGCACTGCTATAAATACATAAACCATAAATAAAGAATAGACCCTTGGCTTCCTTCCTATGACATATCTAAAGAAAGCACCAAACCCTGGCTGGACCTGCACACCATCTGATGACCTGAAAGTATAGATTTCTGGGAATTGAAACAGACAACACCTGGGCAAACGCTTTTCTCAAGATGTCAGGACCAGGCAACAGGTCCATTGCCTCTCCTCTTTTGTGGAAAGAAAATGCCTTTATCTACATTTCCCAATCTCTTGGGGGGGGGGGGGAAGGAGGAAATCTTTGATTATGACCTTTTCCGAAACCATGGCGTTATGATGCTGTGAGTATTTCTGAAGGGTTACAAGATTCAGAATTCACAAAAGTCTTTTATCTGAACTATTAACTAGCACTGGATTCTTCTCCAAGTTTATGGTTTCTGAATCTGCAACTTTACAGACTATTATTGATAACACACATGGTTCTAAACAGTTCTTTTGAGGTAACAATAGTTTTTCTTTCAGCTATCTTAGAAGTTTTGCTATTCTTGCAAAAAAAAAAAATTTCATGAACTGTTCTTCCTGTTTATGTGTGTGCTGTATCTTCCCAGATGTCCTCTGTTATTTCATTCCAGGCACTCCTATAGTATTTCACTATTTTGCCTCCTAGCCACCTTAAGAGACTTCCAGGAGGTGCACATGACTTTGGGTCAATAAATATTTTAAAACCAACATACAGTTTGGAATTGTCATGTTGCTTTTGGTTCTATACTTGTCTATCAATCTTTTTGCCAGAAGGAGGTGCCCAATACAATGATGCTGAAGATCCAGACTTGCAATGAGAAGTGCCTGAGAGCTTCCTTCTAACGCTCACTGTTGTTCCAAGGTGGCTTAAGTGGTTTTCAACTGCTAGGCACTTTCCTTTCGATGTTAGACATGACAACCAGGAAAGGCTCTTCTTGGTTATGTGAGAGGGGGAAAAAATACTAAATATAAAGGACCTATTGATTAGTGATGCTTTCAAGAAAAATCAGAAGGGCAACATAGTAACTGGAAAACCTCACTAAAATGAAGTTGGAAGATTCCAGCAGGGGGACCTCTCACACCCACTACTCATAGTCAACTGCAGACCCAACAGGAAGAGATGGACTTGACCTTGCATACTACTCTACTACTACAGCCAGAGGACTTTTAGTTTATAACAGCTTCTCCAACTTACTCCTTTCCTCTCTTTTTAAAAAAAAAAAAGATTTTATTTATTTATTCATGAAAGACACAGAGAAAGAGGCAGAGATATAGGCAGAGGGAGAAGCAGGCTCCTTGCAGGAAGGCTGGTGCAGGACTCCATCCCAGGACCCCAGGATCATGACCTGAGCCAAAGGTAGATGCTCAACCACTGAGCCACCCAGGTGCCTCTACACCTTTCCTCCTTAAAAGAATGCACCCCTCCATTGTTCCTCAGACCTGCCTATGGTTTTGATTGGCTTGTTTGCCCTAGATTGCTATTCTCTTTTATTCCCAAGTAAATCCATCTTTTGCTGGTAAAATAAACTGGCAGTTTTTATTTGTAAGGTTAACAATACATGGTTTAGCCATTCTCCTGTTAATAGACATCTTGGGTTATTTCTTGCTTGGACCTATCATAAATAAAGCTGCTAAGAGCATTCTTGTGCACAGTATTTTGTTTTCATTTCTTTTGGGTAAATACAGGAGTGAAATTGCTGGATCAGAAGGTATTTTTGTGTATAGTTTTCATAAACGCATTTTTTATTGTAAAACTTGTAAACGTAAAATTCACCATTTTAACCATTTTTAAGTGTACAATTCAGTGGCATTAAGTACATTTACCTTGTTATGCAATCATCATCTCCAAAAGTTTTTCATTACCCCAAACTGAAAATCTGTTCCCCTTTTAAAAAATACTTCTTCATTCCCCTCCCCTCGGCGCCTAGTAACTATTATTCTACCTTCTATCTCTATAAATTTGACTATTCTAGTTACCTCATAAATGGAATAATACAATATTTGTCCTTTTGTGTCTGGGTTCAGTTAGCATACTGTTTTCAAGGTTTATATTACAGCATGTGTCAAGATTTCATCCCTTATATTAGTATAATATTCATATATGAATATTATATTAGTATAATATAATATAGAATATTAGTATAATATTCATATATACATGCCACATTAAGTTTATTCATTCATCAGTCAATGGACACTTAGGTTGCTTCCACCTTTTGGCTGTTGCAAATAATGCTACTATGAACAGAGGTATACAGATATCTGTTTGAGTTCCTGCTTCCACTTTTGGATCTGTACTCAGAAGTGGAATTGCTGGATTATATGAGAATTTTGTTGAACTTCTTTATATGATAATTCTGTTGAACTATACTGTTTTTCTCAGCAGTTGCACCATTTACATTGCCACTTGTAATGCACAAGAGTTGCAATTTCTCCACATCTTCACCAATGCATATTTTCTCTTTGGGGGTTTTTTAGTAACTGTTATTCCAATGGAGATGAAGTAGTACCTCATGTGGTTTTGATCTGCTTTTCCCAACTTAGTGGTGGTGAGCATCTTGTCATGTCCTGATTGGCCATTTGTATATCCTTGGAGAAATGTCTTCAAATCTTCTGCCCTTTGCTTTTTTTTTAAATATTTTATTTATTTATTCATGAGAGACACAGAGAGAGAGAGGCAGAGACACAGGCAGAGGGAGAAGCAGGCTCCTTGCAGGGAGCCCGACATGGGACTCGATCCCAGGTTTCCAAGATCACGCCCTAGGCTGAAGGCGGCGCTAAACCGCTGAGCCACCCGGGCTCAGCAGAAGGGGCAGAAGGGCCCCTTTCTTGATTAGATTTTTAAGGTTTTGTTATTGAGTTTTAGGATTTCTTTATATATTCCAGATATTAACCCCTTACTAGATATAGGATTTGCAATAATCTCTTCCATTTTTGTTTTCACTTTCTTGATAGTGACCTTTGGTGTGCAAAAGTTTTTAACTTTGATGAAGTTCTGTATTTTTTTAAAAGATTTTATTTATTTATTTATTCACGAGAGACACAAAGAGAGAGGCAGAGACATAAGCAGAGGGAGAAGCCGGCTCCCTGCGGGGAGCCTGATACGGGACTCGATCCCAGGACCCCGGGTTCACGACCTGAGCCAAAGGCAGATGCTCAACTACTGAGCCACCCAGGTGCCCTGATGAAGTTCTGTATTTTATAAGAAACTGCCAGACCAAAAAAAAAAAAGAAAAAAAAACTGCCAGACCCTTATTTCCAAAGTAGTCGTGCCATTTTATACTCCCACCAGCGATGCTGAGCATTCCAATTGCTCTACATCTTTGTCAACACTTGGTATTGTCTAATTCATTCATTCTTTAATCTAATTCATTCTACTGGGTATGTAATAATATCTCATTGTAGATTTAATTTGTATATCCCTGATGACTAATGCTGTTGAGCATTTTTGATGTACCTATTGGCTATTTGTATATCTTTGTTCAAATCTTTCACCCATTATTTTGTTGGCTTTTTTTTGGGGGGGTGGTTGGGGTCTTTCTGACTAAGTTGTAGGAGTGACTGATATTTCTCAGTTTCTCCATCTGCAGATAGCAGGCATGAATTCCACCAGGACACAAGAAATGCCTAGGTTAGCCACCATCCACAGTGCCCTGGATTCATAAGAGCCCCACTCTCATTCAAGGCATGTAGGATCCATGCCAGGAAAAATTAAGGGAATGCCACAGGATGCTGGGGGGTGGAGGGGTGAAGTGGTGGGGAGTGTCTACCAATGATTTAAAGGGGGTAGTGTTCAGTGGCCCCTGGCAAAGAGAAGCTGTAGAATATCTCAATGGGAGAGAGGAGAGAGGAAAGTATAGGAGAGAGCCCACTGGCCCTGGAGCCAGAGAAAATGGAAATGTAGCAGATATATGAGCTAAACTGAAAGCAGAGCTAACCTATGAATGTCTCCCCAAGGACCTTCCACCTGCGAGGTGACAGGAGACATAAACTTCCTGTTCTATTTACAGAGAGCCCCAGAAAGCAAACAGTAACCACAGTGTAGATGAAGGGATTTCTCCTTGGCTGCCCTACTCTGCCGTGTTCTGTCCAGTAGGTCTCAGCTGCTCCATCCCAGGGCCAACAGCCAATTGTGATAACATCAGAGAGGCAACATATTGGAGGGCCAAACACTTTATTTGATGCCTTGATCTTAGGATCTAACCCTCCCTGGGTTGCAAATCATAACTATAAATAATTTTTTTAAGAGAGAGAAGTAAGGGAGGGGCAGAAGGAGAGGGAGAGAGAGAATCTTAAGCAGGATCCACACAGTGCAAAGCCTGATACAGGGCTTGATCTCACAACCCTAAGATCATGACCTGAGTCAAAACCAAGAGTTGGACGCTTAACCGAGCCACCCAGGAGCCCCAACAAATCTTTTAATATCTAAAATTAAGCATATAAAAATATACCAGTCAAGAGACAGAAACCATGCCAGTCTTGACAAAGACTCTACTACAGAGAACTGTTAGCTAGGTTTAAAGTTAACTAGGTAACTGAAAAGAAAAAAAAAAGAGTTCTGCAGTATCACAGACACCATAGCAGCTGGAAGAAGCAGCTACCACCCATGGGGCTGAGGGCACCAAAGAAGAAACAATTACTGGGGTGCCTGGGTGGCTCAGTGGTTGAGTGGTCTGTCTTTGGCTCAGGTCATGATCCTGGGGTCCCGGGATCGAGTCCCCATCAGGGTCCTTGCAGGGAGCCTGCTTCTCCCTCTGCCTATGTCTCTGCCTCTCTCTCTGTGTCTCTCATGAATAAATAAATAAAATCGTTTAAAAAAAAAAAAAAGAACAATTACTAAAACTTGGAAGGTGGGGGAGGACTTGTGCAGACTTGAAACTCTGACCTCCAAAGGGGGCACACCAGCTTCTACTGTTGGTATCTCTCTCTGATGGGGGTCTCTTCAAAGCTGATACTTCAAGAACTGCCAGTTGTAGAGGACAGGACAAGGAAGCTGAGGGAAGGACCCGGGGTGTGGAGCTCAGGAGCCACCGGCAAGCAGAGCACAGACAGAAAGCAATCAGTGAGGAGCCAGCCCCCGCTTCGCCCATCCCCATCCTTGCAGACTCCCCTCCTTACCTCCATCTGGCAGGGCCTAACAGAACCAGCTGGGAAGCAACAATGGAGTTTGCAGCATCCCGGCCCGTGCATCATAACGCAGAATGTAAACAATGGGTTTGGAACTGAGAGACAATAATTTAATAACTGGCGCAAAGGGCTTAATATCGCACAGAATGCAGTAACCCTGCAGGCAAACAGAAACATTTTGAGAACAACCCAACCATCCTCTGTTCACCCAGAAAGACAAGGGTTATCTTAAGAGCAAAACAGACCAAAGGTCCAAGCATCTGCCATATTGATTTCCTTCTGTTACTCCCTGTGGTGGTTCTAGCTCAGTGGTTCCCAAGCTTTCATGTCTAAGAATTACTGCATATTGTACTTTATGAGTGACATAAAGAATGTTCTAATTTGATTTTAACCATATGCAACTTTTGCAACCTTACTAGCTTTATTTTTTTAATTTTTTTTCAAGATTTTATTTATTTATTCATGAAAGACAGAGAGAGAGGCAGAGACACAGGCAGAGGGAGAAGCAGGCTCCATGCAGGGAGCCCAACATGGGACTCGATCCCGGGTCTCCAGGATCAAGCCCTGGGCTGAAGACGGCACTAAACCGCTGAGCCACCTGGGCTGCCCCTCTTACTAGCTTTAGAACCAAATGCTCCCAACATCACAATACCCCAGCCCCACTGGAGTGGATCAGAGGCAGAACTCTTTAAGAAGAAATAGTATAGGGGTGCCTGGGTGGCTCAGTAGTGAACATCTGCTTTTGGCTCAAGGTGTGATCCTGGGGTCCTGGGATGGAGTCCTGCATCGGGCTCCCCAGAGGGAGCCTGCTTCTCCCTCTGCCTATGTCTCTGCCTCCTTCTCTGTGTCTCTCATGAATAAATAAATAAAATCTTTTAAAAAAGTATTTGTAAATAAAAATATGAAACCATTGAAATTTAAAACTCAGTAGAGGGGCTGAACCATAGAATACTTTAACTGAATAGAAAAACAGTAAACTGAAAGACTAGGCAAAAGAATATTCCCAGAATGCAGGACAAAGGGAAATGAGGAAAAGAAAGAAAAGTTCAACAACATGCAGATAAGATCTAAAAATTCTAGCATTCATCAAAAAATTTTTTCAGAAATTGATAATAGAACAGATGAGAAACAATTTTATAAAAGCCAAGAATTTCCCAGATCTGAAGAAAGACACACAGACACACACAAACACACAAAGAATAATTCCCCAAAAATGTTTGGACTATAAAAAGCAATCGCAAGTTAATAGGTTATGAAAACATATTAACATATTAACATCTAAGTATTGCCTGTATAAAATTTTTAAATTATAATCTAAACAAAATCAACATGGAAGTTGCCAGTAGGGAATTCCAGAAGGAAGTTAAAACTTGCCCAGATTTCTTTGTTCTTGCCTTAGGTTCTGGGGGGGGCGGGGGATATAGATGCTATTTAACAATACATATTATTAGAAATCTACAAATTTAGATAAATGCATGTATTTAAAGAATAACCCCCAGATATATAGGAATAGGGTGTCAAAGGAAAAATCGATGAAAGAAAATGTCATCAAAAGCCGGGTGTCATGGACATGACTACCTCCCAAGAATTATTTCCTACCTCCTATCTGAATTTTGTGTAAGGATCCCACCCCTTCCCCCTGGCCACAGACTTTGAGGGAAGCCAACTCCACCGGCAGCTTCAAGTACAAATCTTAATTTGACTAAATCAGAGTAGCCCACTCCCTTTGCCCCAATAACTAGTTCAAGTATGGTCATGTGAGCCTCAGATTGCCAGTAAGCACACCTGGTTCTTACCTGGGGGCAATTTTGACCCCCAGAGACATTGGGCAATGTCTAGAGACATTTTTGGTTGTCCCGACTGGAGAAGAACTCTGGCATCTAGGGGAGAGAAACCATGGATGTGCTAAACATCCTACAATGCAAAAGAACAGCCCCCTACAAAAATTATTCAGCCCAAAATGTCAACGGTGCCAAGGTCAGGAAGTCCCGGCCGAAAGGAAAACCTATGGACACTTTACAACCCTTGACCTCTCAAAGAAGCAGCCTTGGGATAAAGCTGATGCTGCAAATAGCAGATCTGAGAGATGGAAAGAAGCAAGGTCCATGATGACACTGCTGGTCACAGGCTCATTCTCCCACTGGGTATCCAGTTACACAAGTGTTTAACTTTCCATTGGTTACGCCGCTGTTTAACTGGGGTTTCTGTTACAGCCAGGAGCATCCTGATAAACTAGGAAAGAAAGAGGAGAAAAAACAAGGAGGAGGGGTGTGTGTAGACAGAATAACACCCCATCCTCTCATCCATTCCCCCTACCAAAGACGGCCACATCCTAATCCCCAGAACCTGTGACTATGTTGCCTTACTTGATGAAAGGGCCTTGTGCAGGTGTGATTATACTAAGGCGTTAGAGATGGAGGGACTATCCTGAGTTATCTGAGTGGGTCCAATGGAATCACAAAGGTTCTTAAAGGGAAAGAGGAGGGATCCCTGGGTGGCGCAGCGGTTTGGCGCCTGCCTTTGGCCCAGGGCGTGATCCTGGAGATCCGGGATCGAATCCCACGTCAGGCTCCCGGTGCATGGAGCCTGCTTCTCCCTCTGCCTGTGTCTCTGCCTCTCTCTCTCTCACTGTGTGCCTATCATGAATAAATAAAAATTAAAAAAAAAAAAAAAAAAAGGGAAAGAGGAAGGCAGGAGGGTCACAGGGAGAGTGGTGTGACAAAGAGAGCAGAGGATGGAGTGATGCCCTTTAGCAATAGAGGAAGGGCATTGCACAATGGAGGAAGGGTTCTAGAAGCTGTGAAAGGGAAGGAAAACGGGTTCTCTCCTCAAATCCCCAGAAAAAAAACCACAGCTCTGACAATACTCTGATTTTAGCTCACAATACCCATTCAGACTTCTGACGTACCGAACTGTAAGATAATAAATGTGTGTCATTGTAAGCTCCTCTAGGTTTGTAGTAATTTGTTTTAGCAACAATAAGAAACTAACACAGCATGGCAATTAGAAAACAGAAAATAAAATGTCAAGAGTATGTAAAAAAAATAGCAATAATTACACAAACATAAAAGAGTTGATCACCTTTTAAATAACAGAGGCTCTCAGACTAGAGATTTTTCAACTCCAGCTACATGCCATGGGTGCAGAAACACACTCACCTTTGAGGAGTGACAAAGTCATAATGCAAGGCGTATGGATTCGAGAAGGGAAGAAGTTATTGTGGCATTTTTTTTTTTTACACTTTATTTTTAAGTAATCTCTATACCCAACTCAGGGCTCAAACTAACAACCCTGAGATCAAGAGTCACACGCTCCACTGACTGAGCCAGCCAGGAGCCTTGTGGCATCTTTTTGATCAACTTCCAATACCTGGAAACTACACAAGCACACAAAGGTATAGCAATATTAATATCAGACAAAGTTGAAGTCAAGGTGAAAAGAAACTAAGAGGAAATCGTTCATATTGATCAAGAAACACTACAACAAGAAGGAAAATAGTCATGAGGATTTTTACATCTAACAACATAGATTCAAAATATGTAAAGTAAAATCTGCTCAAAGAATAGGGAGAAATTGACTGGGGCTCAGGTCATGATCTTAGGGTCATGAGATTGAGCCTGTGTTCAGCTTCATGCCGGGCATGGAGCCTGCTTAAGATTCTCTCTCTCTCTTTCCCTCTACCACTGCCACCCCACTCACTCACTCTCTCTCATAAAAAAATAATAAGAAAATAAAAATAAGGATAATGATTATTTGGGTGACACAGCAGGTTAACCTAATAGAAACATTTAGAACTGCATTCTAGGAGAAGAATACACATTCACAAAGTTGACCGTAGGCTAAGCTGCAAAGGAAATATTAACACATCCATCCACCCAAAAATAATACCCAGGCCATCTTCATACACCACAGTGCGATAAAATTAGAAACGAAAAACAAAATGGTAGGGCAGCTGGATGGCTCAGTCAAGCATCTGCCTTCAGCTCAGGTCAGGATCCCAGGGCCCTGGGACGGAGCCCAGATCAGGCTCCCTGCTCAGTGGGAAGCCTGCATCTCCCTCCTCGCTCTCCTTGTTTGTTCTCTCTCTCTTTCTCTTTCATGTTCTCTCTCTAATGATAAATAAAATCTTTTTTAAAAAAAAGCCAAAATGATAGCCAAATAACAACAAAAAACCAACAGCAAAAATAAACCAACCATACGTCTAGAAGTTTCAAAACAGACTTGTAAATAACTCAAGGGATAGGAGGCCCAGAGCACAGATTTCCAAGTAACCCATACAGCTCATAATCTAGCCCTTGCATTCATATAAAGCTCTCTGTTTTTAAATATTTGCTGAATTACATGAAAGTCAGAGAGGCAAAGACAGACCCAGAAGCTCAGGGAAAGGAATTGGCCGGAGCAACTGGTTCTGTCCATCTGAAAGGTTGTAGGGGTTTGACAGCTATCACCAGCCAGGTTCACCAAAGCCTAGAAGCATCTACTGAACTCAGTGATTTGGAAGGGGAGTCATTGCCATCCAGGGGAGACCAGAGCAAGGCACCAGCAGGCAGGACACGTTCTAACAAGCTCTGATCCTATAGCAGATCCGTTTGCTTCTGATTCCACAGTGCAAATGAGCTCCTGTGAGAGGGGAGAGGTGGCTACTGCAAGGAGGTAAGGTCTAGAAACTAGAAAGAGCCCACAGATCGACAGGTAGGAGGATTCCAGCTGGCTGTGACTAGACCATGCCGTAACATTTTCCTGAACACTGGTGTCGAATAAATGGTGCCAGACACTCAAATTGAATAGGAAGACTGCCAATTGAACAGATGTGATATTTTATCCTTACAGTACAAGCCAGAGAGCTTATTTGACAGTGACCATACAGCAGATTGTTTAGCCTGTGTTTAGGGTTCATCTGGATAATTCAGACCCCAACTTGTGGCCTCAATTACTCACCTTATTTGACTTCATAAATTAAAATGCAGGGTAACTATCATTTCCTTTGTACTATGTAACAGAACATCTGTTCAGCTAAGAATTTTTCTCTTTAGGTGGGAATTTGTTCATGCCTCTATCCACCCACTACCCAAGCATCCAGTTAACATCCAAAACAAACCTCACCTATCATGCATGGATGGGTCCTTGTTGCTTCAGGAGTCACTGTTTACGTCTCCTCTGGCTTACTTACAGACAAAGAATACCGTTAGAGTTGTTTTGGTGCCAAACAATATGCAATATTTTTGAGAAAGAAATGCTCAGGAAAAAAAAAAAAAGCTCTAAATGAATAACTAAAAAGAAAAAAAAAATAACTAAAAAGAAGATGTAAAGGCGGACAAAGAGGGAAAGGCGGTGGGCGTGGAGAGGCGACTGCAGGGTCCTCCCAGCCCAGGTGGGTGGCGGTCCTCTCCCCTCCCGCCGGGCTGGGGTTTGCGCGGGAGGCGTCGGAGGGGCGGGGCAGGGGCGGGGCGGGGGCCCGCAGGGCTGCAGCGCGAGGAGCCGCACTTCCCAGACTCCGGCGCCTGGATTCCGGCGTCCGAGCCCGGCTGCTTTCCTTCCCCCGCCCCACCCGCCTCTAACACACGCGCACCTTTTCCCTAAGAATCCTGAGCCCGGGAGCCTGCGAGGAAAGCAGGTGTCAGGCCGTCTTCGCCTCCTCCGCTCCCTCCCCGCTTCTCGGGGTCTCCGACCTCACAGCGCGCCCCCGAGGGCAGGGGCCGGGGCGGGGGCCGGGGTCACGGGGCTGCAATCGCGGGCGCAGGCTTGTCCGCCCAGCCCACCCCGCACCCCGAGGCGCCCGGTTCTGCACCTGCGAGACCCGCGCCGAGTTGTCCTGTGACGTGGACCCGCCCTAGGACCCGCCCTAGGACCCGCCGGAGCTCGGACAGCGCCGGCGCCGCGTGGGTGCCGCCACCGGGAAGCCGAGAGGGTCCGCGGGCCCCGCGCCCCGCCCCGCCCCGCCCCGTCCCGTCCCCGGCCTTCCCGGCTCGCGGCTCCTCCCAGACCCGGGGCGCACGGGGCTGCCGCCGTCGGGGCCGTGGGGGCCGTGGGGGCCGTGGGGGCCGCTGTGCAACCCCGGCGTGGCTGCGCAGACATTCCGGGTTCTCGGGTGGGGACGCCGAGGCTTCCATCCCGGCCGCGCTCCCGTCCCGGGGGCTCGGGGCTCCAAACCCGCCTTCCTCCCATCACGGTCGGTCTTCGGGGCCCCCGCGGGGTCCGGGCGCTAAGCCTGGGGACAGGGGACCGCGCACGACCGCGATCCAGGGAGCCCCGGCCCGGCGGGAAGCAGGGCCCCCCGACACGCCCCCCCCGCGCCCCGCTTCCCTCGCGCGGAGGCCGCCAGGCTGGGCAGGGGCCCCGGGGGGGCGCGGGGGCGCGGGGCGGGCGGGCCGGGGCCGAAGTCCGGGAAGGGCCCCCGCCAGGTCACGGGGGCGGCCGGGGAGGGGGAATCGCCCTGCCCTTCGGCCCCCGGGCGGCTAGTGGGCGGCTAGTGGGCGGCTAGTGGGCGGCTGGGCGGAGCGCACCCCTGCGACACCCGCCTGGGCGCCCGCTGCGGCCGCGGCTCCCGGGCTGCCATGGCGCGTCCCGTGAGGGTGAAGACTTGGGTGGAGGAGAACCGGGCCTCCTTCCTGCCCCCGGTCTGCAACAAGCTCCTGTGAGTCCCAGGCTCGCCGGCCGCCCCCGGCCCTCTGCCCCCCCCCTCCGTCTGCACCCCTCAGCCCTCACCCTCCAGCCCCCCAAGCCCGCGGAAAGGGCCGACCATCCTCTCGTGCCTTCGGAGGAGGGGGAGGGCAGGCCGTTCCGGTTCCACCACCTTCATCTGTTCCTCTTTCGGACGACTCTGCCCTGGGGATTGTGACCTTGGCTTCCGGATGATGGCTGGGTGACTGGGAGTAGATGAGATGCAGATGGCAGGCCACCGCCCCTGTCCCCAGGGCTTAGAAATAGCTCTGCAACCCCCCAGGGACTCTCAGAAGTTTGGGGAGGGTGGTTTTTCCATTGCCTCAGAACTGCCCTAGAACCTGCGGGCAGAGGGTGAAGTCAGAGGATCAGCTCCTGCGGGAGAATCTGCATCCCGTGCTCTCCCCAGGCCTGTCCCTGGAGGCGGGCATGCTCTCGCAGCAGGCGCGGGCTCACCTCGGCCCACAGCACCCAGCAGGGCAGGTGGTGCTCAGCTGCAGTCTTTCTCCAGCAGACCTTCCCCGTGGCCGCTTCACCTCCCTCCCCTGCCCTCACACCTATGGCGGGGCCTGGTGTGCTCCCCAGCTCCAGGCTCACACTGCCGTGTCTGCCGAACATTCCCAATGGTGTGGCACCCCAAACCACACAGCGGCATTTGCACACCTTGGCAAAACAGAGGCCATGCCGGGTGCTCTCACCACTCACCTAGTCCTCACACCAGCTCCGTGAGGTGGGATTCTAATACGTGACTCCCCCAGTGTCCCTCAGCTAGTAGGGGCCGGGTCCAGATTCCAGCCCCTAGAAGAACTTGACTCCAAAGTCCACACTCTCCCTCTCAGCGCAGCACAGCACTATCATGGGCTCACACCCAGCATCCCCCTCCCACCCCGGGGCCTCGCGACTTCTACCACTGTTGGGGCCCTCACCCCTTTCCTCCACTTCATCCCTGTGCAGCCTGGTTCTCGGTCCCCCACGGCACCCCAACCGAGTCTCGTGCCCCTTGCTCCTCCCTAGCCCTCCAGATACCACTCTGGTTCCACCCTTGTCACCTTCACCCTGGGTGTTGCCCCTGCCTCCAGGCCCCCGCCCCAGGCCTCCAGCCTAGCCCCAGTATTAACAGGCACAAAATGCAGGCCCAGCCTTTATTCCTTCAGCACGTGTTCCCTGAGCTCAGTACTTGCCAGGCACTGTTCTGGACACTGGAGACGCAGTAGAAAACAAACTGACAGTCACTTCCTTGTAGCACTGACGTTCGGGTGAGAGGAGGCAGCCAATACTTACAACAGACAAGGAGTGGAGGCAGGCAGGCACAATGGGCCACCAGGTGGAACAGAGCCATGCCCCCAAATGCACACGCCGGGTTGGCTAGGGCTGTCAGGGAGAGTCTGCCCCAGGCCTCTCCTGGCTCCTGGTGGCTTGGTGGCAGTCTTGGCCATCCTTGGCCTCTGCTGCAGCACCCCGATCTCCATCCTCATCTTCACAGGGCACTCTCCCTGTCAGCGTGTCTGTGTCTAAATTTCCCCTTTCGATAAGGACTAGAGGCCTAGCCAATTCCAGTGTGACCTCACTGTGGCTTCACCAGTTAAATCTGCAGTGATCCTATTTCCAAATAAGGTCACATTCTAAGGTCCTGGGCATAGGACTTCAACAGATGAATTTGGGGTTGGGGGAGTCATATGAGACTGCTGGGGAGCGGTTTGAGCAGAGGAGGGACAGGATCTGGCTGAGGTACTCTAGATGATTGGCTGAAGTAGATCTTGAGTGGGCTCATTCCAGAACTTTCCGTACGTGCCTAAATTATATCCCAGTAAAGTCGACTTAAAAAAAAAAATTTCTGAGGCACCTGGCTGGCTCAGTTGAAAGCGCATGCAACTCTTGATCTCGGGGTCATGAGTTCGAGCCCCACATTGGGTGTAGAGATTACTTAAATAAAACAAAACAATAAAAACTTTCCTAGGCTCCCTGGCACACTTTAGGCCAAGATCAAACTCCTTGGCCTGTAATTAGAGATCTTGAACGAGGCCAGGGATCCTGGCTGATGAAGGGGTTGATCCACCACCACACTGCTCCTCTGTACTAGGTTAGAGGATATTGGGGACACACACACAAATACAGTGAGACAAGATGCAGAAAGACACAGGTATACATACAGTCTCTCTCACACACACGCGCACACAGAGTCTTAGATACGCACAGCTATACTGAGATGGGGGGGGACAAATGTCAGAGCCTATAGGGACAATAACACAGAAACAGCCCTGTCACCTCTCCCAGGGGTTACCAGCTTCCTTCCAGGCCACCCACAGGCCCCTGGACACCTCCTGTCCTGTCCCCTGAGCTGCTTCGGGACCTCTTCCCCCTCATTCATTGCAGGCACCAGAAGCAACTCAAAGTCATGTTCATTGGAGGCCCCAACATCAGGAAGGACTACCACATTGAGGAGGGTGAGGAGGTAAGCCTGGTACTTCCCACTTCTTTAAGAGCCCTGGGGGAGGAGACACTTGCCAAGCAAGAGCTGGAGCCCGTGGACAGGAGAGGGGGTGGTCCAATGGCTGATGGATGAAGGGACACCACTGAAATCCCAGGGCAAAACTGCTGCCTGGAAGTTGTGGGCGTACAGTGACAGCTCCGCCCTCTAGCACTGCTGGGGGAGCCCCAGGAAAGAGCCCTGGCTCTATAGGTCTGAGAGGGAGGGTCTCACTGCTGGGCATCGCCCCCTGGCCATCCATGTGCCAGATGCGGTGCCCTGGTCTCCTCCTCCTCAAATCTGAACATGTAAGATTGGCCTCCAAAATGAGACCCAAATACTGACAGGGACCTGGGTGCTCCACTCGGGTCCCAGGAGATGAGTTCTCTGGAAAGAGTTGGGGCTGGGAGGCCCCCTCGGTATCTAGAGGACCCAAGACACTATTTGACAGAGGAGTAGGATGAGTGGGGGGAATTTGTGCTAAATACCCTTTTGTACCTTGAATTGTGAACTGTGTTTCTGTACTATCTACCTACCCCAAGGCAAATAAACAAAAGTAAAATTAAAAGAAAAAGACCCCCATAAGGAGGGACACAGGTGGGTTTCCAGCTTTCAGGATCTCTGGTGACAAAAGATCAGTAGGGTACTGACACCCATCTTCAGGGGGCCCTGACGCAGGGGTTCAAGGTCCAGAGTCCGGTTTGGTCACCAGCCTCCACCCCCAATCCCTGGCCTCTCAGACACAGCCAGGGACTGGAGGGAGCACAGGAGAATCACTCACTCAACAAATATTTACAGAGCACCTAGTGGTGGGGGAGGTGGGCAGGGTTAGTGAGGACCCTGGGCCAGCAGGGAGCTGCCTCCCAGACACCTGCTTCTTGCCACACCTCACAGGAGACCGTTTCCCTCTGTGGCAAAAAATCAGCAGGAAAATCCAAAGCTGTGGACAGAAGACAGGGTTGGATTGGGAATGGCCACAGTGCCATGTTTAGACAAGGCTGGTTGCAAGGTTTCTCTGCTTGCCTCCATTAGCCTGAGGCCTTTCAACTTGCCTTCCAGAGGCTTCTGCTTTGTTAGCCCTGGTATCAGTGCCCACCTTTCTCATCTCATCCCCTCTTGCCTTCCCTTGGTCCCTACCACCTCTGCCCCATGCCCCCCTGTAGGATCTCCCCCAGCTGCTCTGGTGGTGTGGATGGATGCACTGAGGGGCCCAAGCCAAACAGTGGCTCAGCTAAGTGGCTGACATGAGGGCTGGCCTGAGTGGGTGGCCCCTCTCAGGAGGGACACCCAGGTGGCTGGGAGGAATTTAGCTAGAAGTGGGTGTGTGATGGCTTATTTTCATCCTGAGGTCGGAGAGAGTACCAGCCACAGGCCCTGGGAGGCTGCAGAGCTGGGGGTCAGCATCCTCTCTGTGTCTGCCGGTCCCGGGCTGTGCAATAGCTGTCCAGGCTCCCCGCTGGGGAGACAAAAGGCATCACTGACCCAGATTTTCCTCCTCATTGAGCTCAAGCTTCTACAACAGCCCTCCAGGTTCCCCAGCTTCACCCACCACACATACCCCATTTACCTCCTTCTCTTGGGGTGCACAGATGCAAGTAGACCTGGGCAGGGAGTCCACCAGACCTGGGCTGAAGGCTCGACCTCTTCCTGCCATGTGATCTCAGGCAGGTCACATCATGCCACCTCTCTGAGCCTGTTTCCTTGCAGCGCATGGGGACACTGGCTCCTGCCTGATAGAAGGATTCAATATGTACAGAGTAAGCATATGCACTGGGCCTGGGGCCTGGGGCAGTCAGAGTGCTTCATACACACTGACTCTCTGGACCCCGTGTGCAAGGCCTTGGAGGCCAGATTCCATTTAACATCCGCCTGAGCTGGTTTGGTGAGTCTTCTGACCAGCCCCAGGCCCCAAACATCATTTACTCCCAAATGGAACATAATTCCTTTTGGTTGGCCCATGACTGTTGGGAATGCTCTGCTGTTCAGGAAACGCACCTCTGCTCCAGGCTGGGCCTGTCTCTCATCATAGGAAATGCCTCTGGGCAGAGAGACAAGACACCACTTCCTGTCTGTGTGTTTTTTTTTTTTTTGAGGGCTGCTGACACCTTGCAGCCTGCCTAGAAAGGGCTTGCATCTGGCCCACATCATCACTCCAGATCCCACTTTCATCCCAGCTGTCCCTGATATTTGCAGGGCCTACGAGCTATGGTCCTCTCCTTAGAACTCTCTAGGCCCTTTCCCTTCATCCATGGAAGGACCTCCTCCCTGCCCTCCCTGCCCCCCAGCACAGATGGCTTTCTCCCAACTAGTGGGGTGGAGCATGATTATCACAGAATTGTGCTTAATAGGTTTTTTTATTTGTTTTAAATAACTTGCCTGGGTTTTTTTTTTTTAAATAATAAAAGTAAATATTGTCTATTGTAGAAAACAGGCAAAATAAAGAAAAAACAAATGTATTCATAATAGAAAAGACATTGTATTCATAATACTAACACTCAGGAGACCCACTGTGAACACTGTCCGCATTTGTACACGTATCCCTGCATAATTAGAATCCTGCGGGGTCATGGTTTTGAATCTTGCTTTAACATGAATTTAGCATTTCCCATTTTTCCATTTTATTAAGTCACTCAAAAATGTAGTTTTAATAGCTACCTAATGTTCTGCATTTGGACTCAATCATAAAATAGTGGCATTTCCTCTATTGTTAGCATTACTGTTGCTACTCCTGCCATCGCTAATATTAATAGCTAGAGGTTTATTGAGTGCTATGTGCCAGGTACACGCTGCTCAATGTCCCAGGCTGACATCACAGCAACATTCTAATTAGATACTGTCATTTTATAGGGGAGGAATTGGAGGCGCAGAAAGACTAACTGAATTGACGAGGGGTACATGGGGCCCTGGCTGAGCTGAGGGCCAGGCGACCCTGCGGTCTGTGCATTTAGCTGATGCACTGAGATCAAACAGCCACATACGCCTCCACTCCAGGAGGCAGGTGCATCTCTGGTTCGCTGCAGCCGCCTTCCCAGAGACAGAAACGCAAGGTCAAGAGTGCAAGGTGGCCAGTTGTCCCGGTTTGCCCTGGACTTGCCTGATTTCAGCACTGACGGGCCTGCCTCCCTAGAAGCCCCTCAGGCCACCCCACGGGGTGGGAGCGCAGGAAGTTCTTCCTGCCAGTTGCCACATTGCCCTTCACAGGGGTTGTGTCAGCTTGCCCCTCGTGGCAGACCGTAAAGCCACATTTCTCTAGTTTCCCGGAGCTTGGCTTGATTTCTCCTAGTAGGTAACTGTGACAAGAACCTCTAACTCCTTAGAGGTTAATAATAATGATTATTATTAATAACACCCCTTCAGCTATTTGGCTGGAGCTTGGAACACCCATGCGGTGTGTGACTGGTGGAGAGACGGTGTGTCTGCCTCCTGCCAGTGCCGTGGGGTGATCTGAGTAAACACATTATTTAGGAATTTAGGATGGAATAGGAAAAACGTATGGGGATCCCCAGGGAGAGAGCAGGAGGCCAGCACTGCCGGCCCCGCGGTCCCCACCCAGCCCGCTCCCAGGGTCAGCTGGCCACCGTTTACGCAGCCCACGTCCAAAGGCATTTGGACAGACCCCGCCCTGCCCCGGCGGGGGCTTCACGGTGGCCAGAGGAGCCAGCACACGCTCCTGAGCTACACCAGACTCCAGTCCCAAGTGCAGCTCCAGGACTAACTGTGACCTTGGGCAAGTTGTTTTACTCTGAGCCTCGGTGGGGTTTTTGTTTGTTTGTTAATTTTCTACAGAATGGGGCTACTAATACCTTTAGAGGCTGTTGCAAACCTTTGCCCTCTGATAATGTAGAGGAGGGTGCTGGCCCAGCCCCTGGGGCCCAGCGGCGTTTGTCCCTACCGGACGGAGGGCCTCGCTGAATTTCCCAGCGGGCATCTCAGCCAGCCTCCTGCCCCCTCACCAGGTACCAAGCGTTATGTCCTGGGTACTCCGGTCATCACTCGCGTGTCAAGATGTGATCCTGTGTGTCCCCAGCACTCCAGCCTGTAGCATGTGACAGGGGAGGCTGGGGTCTCAGAGCCCGAGTGACAGAAGTGCTCATAAAGGCCTTCGGGAAGTTTCTCGGTTTCGGGGTCAGAATTGAGGCCCAGGACATGGAAGAGGGAGAGGGAGGGCGCAGGGCCTGAGCCTGTCCCGCTGTCCTGTCCCCCAGGTGTTTTACCAGCTCGAGGGCGACATGGTTCTCCGAGTCCTGGAGCGCGGGCAACACCGGGACGTGACCATTCGGCAGGGGGAGGTGAGGCCGGGCCTCCTGCTGGGAGGTGAAGGACCCGGGAGCGGGGACCTGCTGTCCACTCGCGCTGGCTTTGTGTGGACTGTGTCCTCCTGTGAACTGGCCATCCTGGCACCCTGGCGTCCCCTCCGGCTCCGGGCTCGAGGCCAGCAGAGAGGCGGGCTGGGCTGCTGGACCCCGGGGTGGGCCGGGGAGGCCAGGACGCTGCGGGCACCAAGGTGTCTGGAGGGGGTCGCAGCCCTGTCCCCACCCCTGCAGATATTCCTCCTGCCGGCTGGCGTACCCCACTCTCCACAGAGGTTTGCTGACACCGTGGGACTGGTCATTGAACGCAGGCGGCTGGAAACGGAGCTGGATGGGCTCAGGTAAACGCGCCTTGTCTGGGGGGCCTGGGGCAGAGACAGGGGCAAGCAGTAGGCCCCAGATAGACCCGAGGAAGCACTGGCTGGCCACGGACAGGGTGGGAGGCCGGGCACATCCCGTGGTTGCCGGCTAACGGGGACGGGTTAGGGGCGGCGGTGGCATAGATTTGATGACGGCGGTCAGGAGGCATGTCCTCTGTGACTCCCTGGAAGCCCACTCAGCCTGAAGGCCTTCTGGCTGGGACCAGAACCTGGGCTTCCTGCACCGAGGTCTGCAGGGAGTTGTGCTGGGGGGTCGCCAAAGTCAGACCCCCCTGGCCTGGGAGCCGGGAACCCTGCGGCTCCTCCCAGCCTCCGACCCCAGGGCTTATTCAGTCTCTGCCAGGAGGCCCTCAGCTTGTTCCTCTAACCCAGATCATTCCACATACAACACTAACATGAGTATGACACTGGCTAGGGTACCAGGTAGATGCTTCCAGTGCATCTATCCATCTAACCCACACAGGGATCCTGAGGGGCAGGCACTGCTATCATCTCCACAGATAGGAAGACTGGGCACAGAGATGTTGAGTTTGCTAGAAAGCAGCAGAGCTGGCATTGTAGGGAAATGGGGAGTCAGGATCAGGACAATCTAGATAGGAGTATGGGTGAGCATCAGTGTGGGTTAGCAGGGGCACTCTTTCCAGAGCTGAGTTCCCAGTGGGTTCCAGTCAGTCACCCACTTATTATCTGATGCAGCCTATGGCTCCAAGGGACACGGATTTTCCCAAAAGCTAAACTATTTTTTGTATTTTTTTTAAATTAAGAAAATTAAAATTTCTCGCCAAGTTCCTGAGATCAGAATCCTTTGCCCCCGATCTCCCGTTATGATGGATATTTTTTAACACTTGCCTTCTTTCTAATCACCAAAGCCATGCACATTCCATCTTGAAATCAGGAAAAGTAAAAGAAAGCAAATAAACAAGGTTAAAACTGTTAGGAAGAGGGACAATGCTGTGGAAGGTGAATGATATCTCAATAAAACAAAATGAACAATAATAAAGGGTAAACAAACAAAAAAAACCCGTCATCTTACCAGTTCAACCTAACAAAGCTGTTAACCTCCATCTTGCCTCTTTTCTTTTTTTAAATTTTTATTTATTTATGATAGTCACACACACACACACAGAGAGAGACGCAGAGACACAGGCAGAGGGAGAAGCAGGCTCCATGCACCGGGAGCCCGATGTGAGATTCGATCCCGGGTCTCCAGGATTGTGCCCTGGGCCTAAGGCAGGCACTAAACCGCTGCGCCACCCAGGGATCCCTTGCCTCTTTTCTATCCATATCTTGCAGCACTGCAGTGTTAGCAAGCACAGAGTTGAATTTTGCTTTTTTTTTTTTTTCCTTAAAAAACTCATGAGGATTTCTTATACAATTCAGTGCTTTTCAAAAACACCATGGTAAACTAACCTACTGTTGTAGAAACAGATGTCTGGTGCCCAATTCCAAAATAAATCTTTCACATGGGGCTTTATGAAAGGAGTCTTTAGTGACAGAGTGGACACTATCCTCAATAACATTTTAAAAAATATATTTATTTATTTATTCATTCATTCATTCATTCATTTCTTAATAGAGAGAGAGTGTGCACACGTACACGTGGGGGAGAGAGGCAGAGGGAGGGGAAGAGAGAAACAGACTCCACGCTGAGTACAGAGACAAATGCAGGGCTTGATCTCAACCCCGAGATCATGACCTGAGCCAAAATCAGGAGTCAGTTGCTCAACTGACTGAGCCACCCAGGCCCCACCCCTGTCCTCAATAACATTTTTACAGCAAATTCAATAATGAATTTCATTGGCTGCTTTTGACCTTTTTTTTTTAAGACTTTATTTTTAAGTGATCTTTACACCCAGTGTGGGGCTTGAACCCACAACCCAGAGATCAAGAGTCACACACTCCAGTGACAGCCAGCTAGGAGTCCCTGGCTGCTTTTGACCTTCAATAAAAGCCAGGGACTCAGCATTAAAATGCCACTCTGAAGGCAAGCTTTCTGGTGGCCAGCTCCATCCCTGGATAGAACTTAACATGAGCTATATGTCTGTAAACTACGTCCCATTAGCAAGACCACTTCTTTTTTGAGGGGAGGAGTTGAAAAAGATGAAGCGGGCCTGGCCCTGGGAGCTGACGTTCAGTCAACAGAAGTGCTGCACACCCCAGGGGCCTGAGGCACGGCCCCCATCTGCCAGCAGAGGAACTCCCTGAGCCAGGCTGGGGCTTGGGTGAGCTTCCGAGAGTCTCCTGGAGGCTATGTGTACATGCACATGGGCTTTCATCCAGAGGAGAGGCCCTAGCACTTTGTTCCAATTATTGAAGGCACCCATGACCCCTAAAGGAACAGGATGTCATCTGGGGCTACCTTCTGCATGCGGATTCTGTAAGATTCCTTGCCCTCTGATCTAGAGCTCCAGCAGGCAGGCGGAGCATCCAGCCACAGGCCCTATATTCAGGCTCAGCTTCAGCTTCCTCTTTGGGGAAACGAAGACCATCATTACTGATGTCTGTGTTTCTAAGACTGTCTTGGGTCTGTCCTACTCCCATCACTTCCAAGCCGTGGAATCCCTGCCAAATTACCCAGCTTCTCTGAACCTCAGAGATCTATCCACTTTGTAAATGGTCAAGTTTGGGGAACCAGGAATGCATATGGGGTTGATAATAGCCCCCCTACTTTGGGGCCTACCGTGCTTCTGGGAGAGCCAGGTGGGGGTGAGCAAGCATTGGCCACTAGCTTATGCTAACAGGGTGAAGCAGGCAGCCAGCTCTGCAGGGCTAGCCAGGGTCCAGACTTCCACTTGAGGCTACCCAGGTGGGGAGCTGGGTGGCCTGTCCTTTGCTTCGGCAGGTACTACGTTGGAGACACCATGGATGTCCTGTTTGAGAAGTGGTTCTACTGCGAGGATCTTGGCACACAGCTGGCCCCCATCATCCAGGAGTGAGCCTCCAGTCCAGCCCCTCTGCTTGCTCTCTGATGCCCCCTGCCCTGGCTGGGTGGGGGGCAGACCCATCCCAGCAGTGCTCTGTGGCAGTACCACCCACACTGGGGCCTGGGATGAGGGAGGGGAGCATGCCCCTCCTAGGGTGAGAGGACAGGGGACTGCTCCATGGGGCTGGAGTGGGGGGATGGTGGACCTACATGGAGCTGTGTAGGGCCCCATGAGTGTGTGGGCTCCTGTACCTAAGAGTGTATGAGTGTGCGTGTCCCTGTGTGTCTCTCTGGCCACTCATTCGGGAACACTGGCCACTTGTCCTCCTCCCCATCTCTCTCTGCAGGTTCTTCAGCTCTGAGCAGCACAAAACAGGAAAACCCATCCCTGGTGAGCTCCCTGGAAACCTCCTTTCCCCCTCCCTCTACTCTGCTTTCCCAGAGTAGCATGGGTCTTGGCCCAAGGTACCAGTCTCCTTTTGAGTACCTTGCCTAGTACTCAAGGTATGAGATAATGATACCAAAGAGCATCCCCCACGTGACTGCTTGATGCTTGAGCTGGATCCAGAGCCCATCCTGGTGATTCAGAACTGGGTCCTTTGGGTCTGCTGGGGCTCTGGGTGGGCTGGGCCAGAGGCCACTGACGCAGCCTATGCTGTGGGTGCAGACCAGCTGCTCAAGGAACCACCATTCCCCCTGAGCACACGATCTGTCATGGAGCCCATGTCCCTGGAAGCCTGGCTGGATGGCCACCGCAGACAGCTGCAGGCAGGCACACCCCTCAGCCTGTTTGGGGACAACTATGAGACACAGGTAATTAAGCCCTGGGCCACCCAGGGCATCAACCCAGCAGCCCTAAGAAATGGGAACTAATCACTCACACGTACACGCAGGAGCACACACACACACAGTTTCAGAGGTTGTGTCACCAGCAGAGGCCTTCCTGTTTCCTCTGACTCAGAAAGTGATGGCTTTGCTATGTGTGGAGGCTATGTGGTCTCGAGCAGGCTTTCTTTGCCTTCAGAGTAGGGGGTTCCCCCATCCACTGACCAATTCCTGGGAGTCTAGAGTTATCCTTCTACTAGGAATTCCTGAACTTTTGGCCAATCTTAGCCTGGGGAACCAGAAGGAAAAGAGGTGCCTGGGGGTGAAGGTTGGGTAGAGAGGTGCACAGAGAGAGACCCACCCATACAAAGTTGGCTTTCTTTCATTCAACATTTATTGAATGCCTAGTATCTTCCAGGCTTTGGTAGGAAAATAAGAGTCACTGCCTCAAAGAGTATATGGTCTGATAAATAGACAAGTTAATCAACAATTACCACAATCATGTGGCATGTTATTTGGTAAGAGAAGCTTCAGAAAGCCATAGGATAATAAAGGAGGAACCGAGACTGAGAGGGAAGTCAGGGAAGACTTCCTAGAGGAGGTGATGTATAAGTTGCGTTTTAAAGCAAATAATAGGGATTTGCAAAAGGAAGAAAAGGAGGCTGAGAGAACATTCCAGGTAAGAGAGCAGCATGAGTAAAGGCATGGAAGCTTGAAATAGCCTGGCACTGCAAGTAGCTGAGGTGGGCAGGAGCCAGGGCAGGCGAGTGGGGGCAGCAGGCACCACTGCTGGATGGCAGGAGTAGCAGGCAGTGCCCAGGTCCTGACAGGTTCCGACGGTTCTCCTGGGCTTGCTTGCGCTTTACTATTTGCCACTGCACATCCCTTGCAGTTTGAATGAGACGCCCTCCCGGAGGGATGCTCACGGGGTACACACCTGCCCTGAAAGGCCTGGCCTGTAGACACCCGAGCTTACACAGGGTGGTGAAAGCGGGTGCACACCACGAAGCCCCTCGCAGCCCTTCACGGCCATGGCATTCAGCCCCGAGCTGGCCTTGGGGTCCTGCCGTCTGCCTCTTGCACGCACCTGCTCCCACCTGCTTCAGTTTACGCGAACAGATACCTACTGAGTCCCACTCTGGGCCAGCAGGAGCGCCGCCCGCACAGTACTGCCAGGCTGATGCAGATCAAGGCGGCTCATCCCCTCTCATCTCCCTCCTCCTCCTCAGGCCAGATTCTCATGGAAGAAGGCAGGTGGGCACTCTTTGGGAAACTATGTGTGTCTGTGATACATGAGGCCACACTAAGCCATGCACACACAAGTGCCTGTGTCCTGAGTGTGCCCCTGGCAGTCATGCCTTCATATGGGTCGGGTCAGCAGTTGTAGTGATGGGAGCAGAGCAATCCGATGTGCATGTGCGTGTAGGGCAGGCATGCGTGGTCCTGGATGGCAGGCAGGCAGCACTGCTCATCATGGGAGTGGCAGGGAGGCCTGCGGCCTGGCAGCTTTCCTCTCCAAGTCCTGGTCTTGATTCAATCTACACATGAAGATTAGGCTGTGCCTGGTTCTTTTTTTTTTTTTTTTGTGCCTGGTTCTATGGGCCTGGTGTCTGGGCGCCAGGGTCAAGGCCATCTCCAGTGTGGGGCTGAAGCACCAGAAAGATGTATGTCACTTCCTACCAGGTGATCGTCCATGGACAGGGCAGCAGCAAACACCCAGGACAGGACGTGGATGTGTGGCTGTGGCAGTTGGCAAGTGGGACCCCTGGGAGAGGGTGGCATGTCCTCCTGCCCACAGGCCCCAGGCTGCTCCTGGGCCTTGGATTCCCAGAGCCTGATTTGGTTCCCAGGGCCTCCTTGTCAAGATTCAGGGACACCTGGACAGGTGTTGAGGTCTAACAGCCTTCATTCCTACTCTCCTGTTCCTCTTTCCCAGGAGGGCTCCTCTATGGTGACGATGGGGGAACAGCATCTGAGCCTGGCCCCAGATGACAGCCTTCTGGTGCCAGCCGGGAACGCGTGAGTGCACAGAAGGACCCTCTCTTTCCCCTGGCTGTGGGACCACCCTCCTTTCCCTGGGATCCTCAGGGCCCACCTGTCTGACCCCTGCCCACCTGTGTCTCCGCAGGTATGCCTGGGAGCGAGGGCGAGGCTCTGTGGCCCTGGCTGTGACCCAGGACCCCACGCGCAAGAAGCCCCTGGGCTGATCCTCCTGGTGTGGCCCTGAAGCAGCCACAGTGTCCCCCCCATCACTCCCCTACCCTCTCTGCTTCTGCACATACTGCTGCTGAGCCACTCAGTGTCCCCAGCGCTGAGCCCTGGGCATCACCATCCACCCTCCTCTGGTCCTCTCAGCCGAGAGGCTGGGCTGCTCTTCATCCCTCTGTCCCCACAGGCTCAGCGCAGCATTTGCCTGCCACCGAGAAGGCCCCCAATAAAGGCTTCCTGGTGGACAAACACCTGTACATCTGCATGCATATCAATGGCAGACCCCATGTGCTCCTGTGACTCTGTGTGTGTGTGTGTGTGTGTGTGTGTGTCAGGGGCACCACGTCAATGTAGACATGTGGACCATCTGTTATTGGGTGTCTCTACTTGTAACGGGGGCTCCCTTCACTGTGTGTGTGGCCCATCCATTCAGACTCCTGTGCATGTCCTGGGGGCACAGCTCATAGCGTCCCTCTAACTCTTGATCTTTCCCATTTATTCTTTTTATGTGACTTTTATTTTTTTAGAGGTTTTACTTATTCATGAGAGACAGAGAGAGAGGCAGAGATACTAGCAGAGGGAGAAGCAGGCTCCAAGCGGGGAGCCCGATGTGGGAGATCCCAGGACCCCGGGGTCACGCCTTGGGCCAAAGGGAGATGCTCAACCACTGAGCCACTCAGGTGCCCTTTTTATGTGACTTTTATTTATTTTATTTTATTTTATTTTATTTTATTTTATTTTATTTTATTATTTTTTTATTTATTCATGAGAGAGACAGAGAGAGAGGCAAGGACACAGGCAGAGGGGGAAGCAGGCTCCATGCAGGGAGCCCGATGCGGGACTCCATCCTGGGTCACCAGGATCACGCCCTAGGCCGAAGGCAGCACCAAACCGCTGAGCCACCCAGGCTGCCCTTATGTGACTTTTAAATATAGCACCTGTTAGGTTTTCTTCCCAGCAAAAAGTGATGTGTATTAATTGCAGAAAACAAAAATACTTAAAAACACAGGATCCACCCCATCCCCGAGTTAACCCATGTTAGCACATGAAGATCATGATAACCAAAGCTGGCAGCAGGGCGGATGTCTGCTCCCCTGCTAGGTACAGGCGCCGTGTCCAAAGACTCAGATGGCTCCTGGGCACACTTCGGAGTCCAGGAGTGCTGGGAGCCCCAGAGGCAGCAGTGGGTAGAGACAAAACCTGGAGCCTACAGTGGAGATCAGAGCTTGGTTTCCTGGGACTTCAGGGAGAAATCCAGAAGGGGTCACATGTACGAGTAATGGAAGCTGGATCTGGATGGGTAGGTCCCCGGTTAGAGTCAAAGCTTCCTCTGGAAACGGTGGGATCTACACCCTGCCTTCCCCCACTGCAGCCTGGCAGCTCACTGTTTTGATTTGCTCCACTGGAGGGCAGATGGGAACCTGGCTTTCTGAAAGGGCTTTCGTCCTAAGGGGTGTCAGGGGCTGCACCCACCTCTCCACCCCTAAGGCATTCCTCTCCTAATCCAGAAACCCTGCAAGGTGCCCCAGATTCCCCCAGCCCAGGACGTGAAGGCAGAGGCTGTTGAGAACTAGGGCTGCAGGAGGGTGTTGCTCTGTGCAGGAGCCGAGGACACGGGAATGTCCCAGGGAGGTCCCTGCACGGGGCCAGGCAGCCATGACAAGACAAGATTGTCCCTCGTGCCCAGGGCAGACCTAACCTGAGAAAATAATGAAAATTAGATCTGCTGTTTTTCTGAACATTAGCTCTGTGCTAGAGAATTCCCTAAGAGGTTTAGGAAACAAGCAGCTGTTTTCCAAACAAGGCCTGTCTGCATTCAGAGCTCAGGTTGGTGGTCTCACCACCCTACACCTCGTGGTCACAGCCTGTCCCAGTCTGTCTCCCTCAGCCTCGGCCCGACGGGAGTCCAGGACGGAGGAGAGGCCCAGAGGCTCTGAGAGGGAAAGAGGCCAACAGTCCCTGTGCCTAAAGCCCAGCTGGCGAGGCGGGTCTTGTCAGGTCCTACAGCCTGGAACTGCAGCCTCCCCTGGTGCTGTCCCAGGTCGTCGGGAGCCTGCGGCCCCATGGGCTCCTGAGAACGCCTCGCAGTGGACAGCAGGACTTGCGTCTTGTCTGAAGACAGCCCTGGCCTCTACTGCCCTGTCTGTAGCGAAGGGCGGGTGGGGATAGGTGGAGCGGACGGTGGACGGGGCATTTCAGAGGCTCTCAGGATTGTTCTGTCTGGGGGAGAAGCCCCTGGTCCCAGGTCAGTAGAAACTGGCAGGGGAGCCCTCCACGGGTGGAGGCCTTTCGTGGTGCACACGGACTTCAGGCCACCGGGGATCTGGGAGTAACTACAGCAGGCTGACGGGCCGCCAACAGGCTTATTCCACGAGGCCGTGAGCACCATGGTCCCCGTGTCGGCTGGACTGGGACGATGTCCTGTTGGCTCCACACTCCCTGCTGCCGGGGCTGGTGCGGGCAGGGAGGCAGCCGCTCAGTCTGTCCATATGATGGGGGTAAGTAAGGGAGTATAGGGTGGCCTGAGTGATGCCGAGAGCTATGGGTGGCCAGGACCAGCTCCAGCCTCCAGGCAAGCAAATGTGTGACCCCTCAGGGCTGCGGACACTCTTCCCCACCTCACCCCAGCTGGGCCTCCCTCCCACCTCAGGGTCTCCCTGGGCCTCTGTTTCACCCCTGCTGAGCCCTGTTCTCCTCCTCTGCCAGGGGCAGCACAGACTCCCCCCACCCCCCTTCAGCAACCTCTCTGGCCAGGTCACTCAGTGGTAGGGGCAGGAAGAGGGGAAGAAGGGCTGAAGGTGTTCCCCTTTGCCTGTAAACAGAAATGCTGGGTGTTTCTCAGTGGCTGCAAAGATGCTGATGAAAACCCCAGGATATTGAGTCATTGTGGTGGCCAGCTGATAGCATCATTCCACTTTGCCCTGAACGAGAGGCAGGGTAGGAAGCCTGGAAGCTTCTCTCAGGTCCATGGCCCAAGCAGCCCATGGAATCTCATAACCTGAGCTCTTCCTCTCCCCTCCTTTCCCTCCCTCCCTCCACTCTCCCTGCCTCCCTCCCACCCTCCCTCCCTCCCCTCCTGTCTTCAACTCCTTCTGCCTTCACCACAGACTTGGGGGCCCCCGGAGAGGCCTTGGGTTCCTGCCTCCCAGCCTCCTCCCACATGGTGTCTGCCTTCTTGGCGCCAATCCTGGGTGTGGAGTTTGTCCTGGGCCTGCTGGGCAACAGCTTGGCTCTCTTCATCTTCTGCTTCCACACGCGGCCCTGGACTTCCAACACGGTGTTCCTGGTCAG
This sequence comes from Canis lupus baileyi, assembly GCF_048164855.1. Taxonomy (NCBI): domain Eukaryota; kingdom Metazoa; phylum Chordata; class Mammalia; order Carnivora; family Canidae; genus Canis; species Canis lupus. The sequence continues at coordinate 48,095,463 of NC_132848.1, read as the reverse complement.
CCTGGTCGTTGCTGACTTTCTCCTGATCATCAACCTGCCCCTGCGCGTGGACTACTACTTCCTGCACGAGCACTGGCGCTTCGGAGCCACCATCTGCAAGCTCAACCTCTTCATGCTGTCCACCAACCGCTCGGCCAGCGTGGTCTTCCTCACGGCCATCGCCCTCAACCGCTACCTGAAGGTGGTGTGGCCCCACCACGTGCTGAGCCAGGTGTCCGTGTGGGCTGCCGCCAAGGTGGCCGCGGGGCTCTGGGGGAGCATCCTGCTCCTCAACGGGCACCTGCTCCTGGCCGCCTACACCGACCACTCCTGCCTCAGTTACCGACTGGGAGCAAAGCCCTCGGCCTCAGTCCGCTGGCACCAGGCACTGTTCCTGTTGGAATTCTTCCTGCCGCTGGCGCTCATCCTCTTTGCCATCGTGAGCATCGGGCTTACCATCTGGCGCCGCAGCCTGGGTGGCCAGGCGGGCCCGCAGAGAGCCGTGCGCATGCTGGCCGTGGTGGTGGCTGTCTACACCGTCTGCTTCTTGCCCAGCGTCATCTTCGGCTTGGCTTCCATGGTGGCCTTCCGCCTGCGCGCCTGCCACGCCCTGGCCGTGTGCACACAGCTCTTCCATGGCTCCCTGGCCTTCACCTACCTCAACAGTGTCCTGGATCCTGTGCTCTACTGCTTCTCCAGCCCCAGCTTCCTCCGCCAGACCCGGGCCCTGCTGGGCCTCTCCCAGGGCTGGCAGGGCCCAGCGAGTGACGAGAGCTCCTACCAGCCCTCCGCCCGGCGCTGGGGGACCTCCAGGAAGGCGAAGGCTACGGACAAGCTACGGGAGGAGGTCCGGCTGGAGGGCCCACTAGAGTAAGAAGCACCCCTCTCCCCCATCCCAGGACTGGCGGTTAACGGAGCCGCAGGAGTAAGGATGGCCTGGCTCTGACCTAGAGGGATAAGGTTGCCAGCACAGGGTGCTCAACCAACTGGACATCTGTAGGAGCCAAGTGGGTGGCAGGGGAAGGGAAGGGAAGGAAGGGGAAGGGGAAGGGGAAGGGGAAGGGGAAGGGGAAGGGGAAGGGCCTTGACCTTCCAGAGTAGTGTGTCCCAGACGACATCCCCAGAGCACAGGGAAGAGCACGATGGCAGGTGGAGATAGGCAGGGGCTGCGGCAGCTCCACTCCAGGCCAAGGGCCACACGGCTGCCCAGTCCAGGGGCCAGAATGGGTTGATTGTGAGGGCACAAGTCCTGCTTTGGAAATTGGACAGCCATGTTTTCTGCCATCTCCAAATTCTCCCTTTCAATGCTAATTAACTTCCTTTTGAAAATGCAGTCTTGGGGCACCTGGGTGGCTCAGTCGTTAAGTGTCTGCCTTTGGCTCAGGTCATGATCCCAGTGTCCTGGGACGGAGCCCCCCTGCATCCCGCATAGGGCTCCCTGCTCAGCGCGGGATCTGGTCCCTATGTCTCTCACTTTCTCTCTCAATAAATAAAATCTTGGGCAGCCCTGGTGGCGCAGCGGTTTGGCACCGCCTGCAGCCTGGGGTGTGATCCTGGAGACCCGGGTTCGAGTCCCACATTGGGCTCCCTGCATGGAGCCTGCTTCTCCCTCTGCCTGTGTCTCTGCCTCTCTCTCTGTGTGTCTATGAATAAATAAATAAAATCTTAAAAAATAAAATAAAATAAATAAATAAATAAAATCTTAAAAAAGAAAGAAAAAAAGAAAGAAAATGCAAGCTTGCCTCAGCTGTTCTAAGAAAAACCAAAAAAAATGTCTTTGGGCCCATCTGGCCCTGGGGTCAATAGGATTCAAAGTGAGTGCCCCAAGATGAAGGGGATCTCTGATGACAGTGAAGAGACCACTCAGGACATCATACTTCCACATTGCCCCTGGAGCCCTGCAGTATCCTTCTAGGCAGAATGCTTTTCCGGGCCATAGGAAGGGCAGCTCATCTGGATCCCTGGGAGACCCCTGCGCCTCTCTGCAGTCCCCTTCTGCAGTCCTTCAGGTCTTGCCCAGGGCACCCAGAACCCACTGTGCTCTCCCCTGGGACAACAAGCTCTTTCACCCACTAAGTTACCTGCTCCATCCAGGTCAGGCTCCTGGCTCAGCTCAGGTTCCCTCCCACGACTTTCCTCAGCCCCGAGTACCCTTCCCTGGCCTTGGAACCTGTGGTGCCTGTAACCTGACCAGGACAGGACCTTGGCAGAGGACAGGGGCCTCAGAGTCACAGGGCTGGAACTGGTTCTCCACTCTTCACCTCAGCCTCAGGCCTCTAGATCTCAGGTAGAGGGTCTGATAAGGGGACCAAATCTCCTTTCCCCAATTCCCTTTGGAGTTTTAATCTAAATCCAATGCTCTCATATCATAGACAGGGATACTCTCCCCGTTAGAAGTCCTCAGGAATGGAGGCCAAAGCCTAGGAGTCACCTGTGCCCAGGGAGGGAGGCACCAGGAGCAATGCAGATGTTGGGGTGGAAGATGGGGAACATGTCAGGTGGAGGGAGGTGGACTGGTGGACAATACGTTGGATGGATCCTGGGACCCATCTCCCTGGTGCGTCTCCAGCCTGCTTTCCTTTTCTGAAAACTCACCAGCTGCTCTCAGAAACTCAGACAGAAGCAGAGAATTCAAAGCAAGGGTGTGCTGGCTGGGTCCCTGCAAGGTGCTTCCTCATGTCTCCCTCATGTCTCTCTTCCCTCCACGGCCCCCTTCCTGTTGTTGCTTCTTTGACCCTGGAAGAGCCACTCCTAGGGACTCTCCACTTCTCCACGCTCTGCTGTGGGGAGGAGCGAGCCAAGTCTGGGCCAACCCCACCTCAGCCTGAGATTTGTAACTGCCAAGGAAGACTGGAGGCTGGGGACTGCGCACTTTCTCGTGGAGCCCCAACCCCAGGGTGCTAGCACACACTGTAAACACCAGGCACTTTCCATCTGGTGCCATCTCTTCCCACATTTCTAACTGCCTGGGCTCAAGGGGGCCCTATGGGCAAGTGGGGCTCCATGTTCCACCATCTTCTCTTCATAGGCTTTTTCTCATCTACTGCACCACTGTGTTCACTCACCCACTCAGCACCTGGGCTCACTTGCCCTTGCCTCACTCCCCTAAATGGTTCCTGTGGCTTGTGTGCAGTGCTCTCTCCCCTTGAGGAGTCCTGGGGTAGAAACCTGTCAGGGTTTGGGCCCACTCCCAACCTGCTCAGCATCTTCCTTGCCCCTCATTTTAATGTTGAGGACTGCTCCCTCCTTCACAAGCTGGGTCATCCCATCCTTCACAAAGCACTCTCCACAGGGAGTCCGGATGTCCTGGGAGAGAAGCTGCGATTCAGGCTGCCTCCACATTTCCCTGCAAGGAAGGCCCTGGTCCTAACCTTGGTCCTGACCTAGTTCTCCATCTGTCAAGTGGGAACAGTGATTCTGGCTCTTACCCAACTCCAGTGGCTGGAGATGGAAACAACTGATATGCCAGAGTGCTGAGGAAGGTAGTTATTACATGGTAAGGGAGGAGAAGGAATGAAAAGGGATGGAGGAGGAGGAGACGAAGGCAAACAGTGTTGGAAGTGTAGGTTTTCCACAGGTGGGAGAGGGGGTGGCACCCACGGTGGTAACTGGTAAGCTGGAGGAAGGCTGAGTTAAGGCCTCGTTTCCTACATTTGGGTTCCAAGCAGCATGTTGGTCCCTTGGGTGAACTGCACTATTCTGTGTGAATTTGGGGCAGGGCCTTCTCTTCTCTCTAATGTTCCCTGAAGGACGAGAAATGGCATCCAGGACTTTACTCTGTGGACTTCTCTGCAGGAGGAGAGCAGGCACAGCTGGGCCGATGGCCCATAGCCACTCATTATCCAGCATTTACTGGACTCCCACCAAGGGCCACACAGTAAGCTACACAGGCAGATAATCCGACTTTGACCTTGACCTCTCCAGGCCAAGCCTAGGAAAGATTTTTTTTTTTAAGATTTTTTATTTATTCATGATAGACATAGAGAGAGAGAGGCAGAGACACAGGCAGAGGGAGAAGCAGGCTCTATGCAGGGAGCCCGATGCGGGACTCGATCCGGGGTCTCCAGGATCACACCCTGGGCCAAAGGCAGGCACTCAACCACTGAGCCACCCAGGGATCGCCCCTCTGGGAAAGATTTGATCTGCAAATGCATCAAATGTAACCCAATGTTTTGGAGGTAGTAATGCATAGCCAGGAGCACATAAGAGCTAACTGCCTGTGTCAGCAAAGTGATGCATACAAGCTCAATTCCAGAGGATAAGGAAAGTAGCAAAGGGAAGAGTGATCTCTGGCACAGGGCACAGCACTGTGAGAAAAGCTGGCATGCAGGAGAGGATGAGGAGGTCGCTGAGACAAGAGAGGAAATGGCCTGGGCACAGAGTTAGGGACAGGGAGGAATGCAGGCTCAACCCAGTAGGCTTACCACATTCAGAATGTGACCCAAAAGACAGACCAGTTATCTCCACAGTGGGCCCTATAGCTGCAAACTCCTGTGGTGGCAGGATCAAAACCAGCCCCTGGCAGGTGCACGGCAGTTGACGTCACAAGGCAAGTAGCAGAAACTGTCAGGCTCCCTGTCTGAATGCCTACTAAAAGCACATGCCTTTAAAACTAATGTTGGTGGTGAATGGTTTCTGCTTCTTGCAACCATCCATCAGGACAAAAACATAAGCTTGAGGGAGATAACAAGGTAACAAAATTGTTTCTGCATTATAATTTGCTATGATCCTATACTCCTGAAACTTTATAGTTATCACTTGAATAATCTAAACTTTGTTTCTCATTTCATCTGACTCACCCAAGTCAGCAAAACTAGAGTTGGAAGGGAAAGCAAGCACCCGGTCTCTACAACAGACAGTAGCAAGATGAGCCCACGGGCACTAGGACACTCCAAGTAGTCTACCAGAACTATGGCTTCAACCCAAAGAGGGCCCCAATGCTAAATGGAGAGACCTGGAATTCAAGAACAGGAAGATAGGTCGTGGATATAAGTTCACAAATAATCTGGATGTTGGAATTCATTGATTCATCTCCAAATCTTTATTTATTTACTAGACCGGGTAGAGGTACAGATGTACAAAGGGATTTCAGCCTCTCAGGACCAAGGGCAAGGGACCCTAACTACTAACTCAGGCCCAGCTGAGAGTACCCCCCAGGGCTGCAGAGATCACATGAAGGCATCATCTCACCTCCTGGGCTAATGTCCATTCCTGTGTCCCATCTCAGAACCTCAGCACAGTGCAGAGAATGGACAGTGGCAGCAGACTGCCTGGTTGTAGTTCTGCTTCTGTCACTTCCTGCTGTTTGACTTCTCTGTGCCTCTGTTTCCTCACCTGTACCCACCTCATGGCATAGGGCATCAGTGAGCCCTATGTGGCATGACCATAGGACCTGAGCTTCTATTTTCTGTGCCACTTCAATGAGTGGTGGTTATCAGAACAAACATGAGAAGTCAATGTAAGACAAGTTGAAGAAATCCAAAGTTGCTTTTATTTTTTTTAATTGTTTTTGCTAATGTAAGAACAGAATCGAGACAGCAGCTCAGCTCTATAACTCGCCCACCCCAAGACTGTTCTACCGGTAGAGCCAAGAACAGGTAGGAGATCTTCCTCCATCAGTGACCTCTTCTTAAAGCACAAGGACATCTTCCATAGGGCATCAACATGCACCTGTCATGTTGAATGTCAAGAATTTAACTAAAGCTTTCTTGATCCTTCTACATTCTCAGCCAGTAGTATTGCCTTCTGAGGTTATGGACTCCAGGTCTGACTCATGATAGGTATTCCTTTCACATTTCGAAAAGACTGGGTGCAGAAGTGTGGAGTTGAAGAACATAACTCTGTGGACTTCAACCACCTCCCCCTTTAGCCTGTCCCACCAAGGTGAACAAGAGTCAATGTTCTTATAACTCCCCTTTACAGGTTTGGCTTTCTTCAAGGTGTACAACTCAAGCCTCATCCATGGAAAGCATAATAGGGTTTACACAAACACAGGACAATGCATTAGTTTATCCTTTGGCCCCAGCATAGACTAGGCCAGCATCTTTTAGAAGCAACCACTCTAGCACGGTCTAGGCCATACTCCTAAGCCATGAATGAGTTGTTCAGGACCCTCTGCCTGTCCTAAACGATTCCTAAAAGCTTCACAAAGTCTCAGTCTTACTGTCCTTGGTTTCTATTGTTGTATAATCCTACCTGTAAAGCTACTAAACCCCTGACCCACGGATGCCTCTTTCAGAGTTCATATCTTCCTCAAACTTACTAAATGAATTTCTGAAAACAGTTACCTACCAGCTAATGAGAGAACAAAGCTAATTTTGTGCAAATCACTGCTGAGACCAGCTCTGCAGGTCAGGGAGGGAGGGCCTGGTGTTCAGGATGCTCTTTCTATGTCTATCACACATACCCCCTCCCTGCCCACAGCACCCCTTTCTGCCTTGTCTTAGACTCCTACACAAGAGGTTCTCTCTCCTGGCTTCCAGTTAGACAGGCAGGTAAAGCTCCTGGACTTCAGACAGACAGCCTGGTTTGCATATATGTTACACCACTGGTGAGGACCCTGGACCACTGCCATGGCATGCTGTGGACCCTCCTGCCTACAGATACTGAACAGAGTTAGAGTCACATCTGGGTTGCTCTATTTATTATCACCTTGACTGGAAACATTGTAGAGTACGGAAGGGCAGGCAACCTGATCTGGAGGACAAGTATGACACCAAATCTAAAACTACTTTGGTGTACAAGTATTGTGAGGACGTAAGGAGGGGTTTAGAGCTCCATCTTCAGTGATCACTTCTCCAGGGCTCAGGCTGGTACCAAAAGCCCCACACAGTAGAGTCAATGCCAATAACCTTCCCACTTCTAAGCAAGAAGACAAGAAGGTGCATGGAATGGAAATAGAAACACTAAAGCATGGCCTTGATCATCCTGATGCCAGAACTTCCTGGGACAGCCAAGATGTTAACTTAGCTGTTTCCGTTTCACTTCCAAGCACTGGAGATGGCAATTTCAGGGGTTGGGGTTTCTTTCCTGTAACTTGGCAAATTCTTCTCATCTCCATAGCGAATCACCAGTTCCTTAAATACTAGGTGCAAAGCCTCATGCACCAAGTTTTCTCCACAGAACTTACTGGCACATCCTTTAAGCCACTTCCATTTGTTCCATTCCTCTTCTTCAGCCTTTCTAGACCTGTAAGTTTTCTGAATACAGGAAATCCCCAAAGCCATGATGAAAAAAAAAGAAAGTGGCCAGGCCGTCTTTCACTTCCTGGCAACAGCTGCTCCCCATCTATAGTGACCAAAGGGATTGAAAGATAACAGCCCAGTCCTCTTTACTTTATCATGGGTTTGAACTTAGGAATGCCCAGGTCTCAGCAGGTTACTCAGTATCTGATGTGGTTCTTAAGAGGGAGAAGCTTCATGGGGCACATTCTCCCATGGCTGCTCAGTGAAAGCAACAGTGATGTCCGAAACCAGCCCTCTGGTACTGCACAACTGTCGGTAGGCCAAGATGATCCGGTCCTCAGCAAAAGGCTCTCAATTCTAACTCCCTGAAAGCCCCAGAGCATGTGGACATCTCCTCCCAACTTGGCACGGGGGCAGCACAGACTTCCCAAAGGAACTCCTTTATTAAATGTAGTGAGCAGTCCAACACTGCTACTTGGGTCAAGTCACAGCTAATGCCGGAGAAGTGCCTCTGATTCATGCACAGCCAGATCTGCAGAGAAACCTGATGATTCCAGGACACAGACCCATAGATGCCAGAGGACAGTGTTCCCCTTGCTGGTGCTGTATCACCTAGCCTAATGGTTTCATGAGACCCTGAGGCCCATTCTGAAGACAGATGGCAGGGAGGCAAAAATGGAGGTCTTAAGAGGTCTTCAGACAAGTGGACGGCTTAGCAGGACAGCACATGTGCCCAGGGCTCACTGCACGGCAGCCATCACCAACCTGGTAAAGGCGGCTATATCGCATGGCATCTTCAGGGTCCTGGAGGCAGGCGCTATGCAGGAGAAGGAGGAAATAGGAGTTAAAACTTTGCCAGGTTAGCACACCCAGGACCTCTGACCCAATCACTCCAACTCCTGAGAATTTATTCCAAAGAAGTAATTCTCGATATGGGAAAAAACTGAATGCATAAAGGACCTAGCAGCCAAGTGACTACCAGAATGTGGACTCTGCAGAGACCCACCTCTACCACTTTTTAGGGCAAGTGATGAATGCTCTCTGAGCCTCTTTTTCCCCATCTATAAAACGTAATGACAGGGCAGCTGGATGGCTCAGCGGTTTAGTGCTGCCTTCGGCCCCAGGTATGATCCTGGAGACCCAGGATCCACTCCCTGCATGGAGCCTGCTTCTCCCTCTGCCTGTGTCTCTGTCTCTCTTTCTCTCTCTCAATCTGTGTCTCTCATGAATAAATAAATAAAATCTTAAAACAAAACAAAACAAAACAAAACGTAATGACAGCCATTACTCCCCAGGGATGTTGTGAGATTAAATGAGATGATCTGCATAAAGCACCTCAAGTATAATGAGTTCAACTACAAAGGTTAGCTCTTATTATTATTATTATTATTATTTTTTTTTTTGGTTAGCTCTTATTATTATGCATAAGGCAAGGAAGAGAATGCAGGGGAAAAGACCGAACTGTTAAGAGTGACAGAGTTGAAGGGAAGTTTTCTATGATCATTGGTTTTTAGGTCTTACCCATTTTTTAGTTGTTACGGAGGATGGATGCCATGAACTGTTGAGCCCCGTAGCTTAGGGAAAAAAAGTAAGGTAGAAAGAGTTGGCCTTTTTTCACCAGGGTTTTCTCCAGTTTTCTAGACTTCACCTTTGTAAAATTCCTAAGAGGTCTCTGAGAATGCAGAAAATGGGGGAAGATGGAGGGCACAGGAGAAGGTTTGACAATCAAACCTTAAAGGATCTGTCTACATTTGTTCACCCTGCCCAAAGGCAGGGCTGTACACAGAGGATTACTCTGTCCTGATTAGGAATACAACTGAGAGAGTGAGTCTGCCTGCCCAGGGGCCACTGCGAGGGTGGCAGGGATGCATGCCCCCTGGCTGGGCAGACCACAGTGTGACCCGAGGGGAAAAAGACCACAGGCAAGGAGTCCATACTCAGGACTCTGATGCAGGACACAACACAGTCTCTGTCTCTTATCTTTCTCGGACAGCTTTTCAGCTGTAAAGAATACATAAGAGTCCAGTTCCGTAAAAGACACACACAGTAAATATTTATCAGTGCCAGAAACAAAACAGATAATTAAGTGCTTGTACAACCTTAGGGAAGTCTAGCCAGTGTTTATAATCTTTTTCTTTTTCATTCTATCCATATCATAGTATGCAACCCAAAACTAAAAAAGGATTATTTTTTCCAATATAAATACCATCATCACACATAAAAAGGTTAACAATTCCTTAATATTAACAATTACCCAATGTTCATATTTCCAATTGTCTCATAAACATCATAAATGGGTGGTTTGTTTCTTAACATTTAAAAATTCAACTTCCTAGGGCGCCTGGCTGGCTCAGTTGGTAGAGGTATCCCAACTCTCGAATCTCAGGATTATGAATTCAAGCCCCATGCTGGGTGGAGAGATTACTTAAAAATAAGATCTTTAAAAAAATAAAAACAAAAATATGAAATAAAATTTCAACTTCCGAAAGTCTGAGGAGATTCCTAGACAGCTCCTATTAATCAATCCAACCACAATAATCACTAACTCAAGCCAACCTCCTCACTAGACCAGATAAGAAAAACAAAACCCAGAGAGAATAGGTGATTTTTGCCCAGGATTGCACAGCTGGCTAAAGACAGAGGGTCTGACCCATAGCTCTTTTCACACAGTCTGGTAGTATGAACACTGAGATAACCATTAGATACTTCGGAGTCAGAAAATCTTAATCTAATAATCCTTTCTCTGCAACAAGAGAATCACCACTAAAATCCTCCTAGTAATTATAAAAACTAAGCCCTCAAGTTAATACCACCAGGTCAGAAGTCAGGTCTTGATCTTTATTCTGTGCTTCAATTTACCCATGTAAAATGATTTCTCAAAGAGCTCTATCTAGCCTCTTCTCAACTAGCTCCCCCAGGCTGCAGCAAGCTGAAGAGGACCACTAACAAAGGAGTAAGGTATCACATGGTGGGGATATGTGTTCTAGTTGAACACATATCATCAATGTGGTATCAGCAAAGGTCAAGACTACCTGCAAATAGGTCCAAAAAAGCTTTATAATTTCCAACAAGCTGTCAAGGAACTCATAATTTCTGCACTGTATGTTTTAGAATATGAGAAAAAAACGCCTCCATCTCACTCTGTAAGGATAGAATTAACCCCTTTATACAACTGAACAAGGACAGCACATTCACACAAAAGCAGAGGTGGATGGGAAGAAAAGTATATGCCAATCTCACATTAAACACAAAGAGACCAAAATCCTAAGTAAAGTAAAAGCGAATCCAAAGAGTAGATATGTTTTCTCTCTGAAACACTTGACTTCTTTTTTTCTCTTGTTCTTTTTTTTTTTTTAATTTTTTATTTATTTATGATAGTCACACACACACAGAGAGAGAGAGAGAGAGGCAGAGACACAGGCAGAGAGAGAAGCAGGCTCCATGCATCGGGAGCCCGACGTGGGATTCGATCCCGGGTCTCCAGGATCGCGCCCTGGGCCAAAGGCAGGCGCCAAACCGCTGCGCCACCCAGGGATCCCCTCTTGTTCTCTTTTGATTAGGTTTTGTTTCCTCCGTGTGCACAACACAAATATACTGGAGTATATATGAAAAAGAGAATAGGACATATTGGATAAGCTATTGAATCTGGATTCCAGAAACATACTTGACACTTGCTTAACTGGAAGACTTGCATTATCAAACAATTATATAAAACTAAAGTGAGAACAGATGGGTATGGGGTACAAAAAAAGGCCTACATATGTGTAGTAACTGAGAATGTAAGTACAGCAGACTTCAAATGAATAGGGGAAGAATGAATGGACTCTTCAATACAGTTAGATCCTTACCTAACTTAGCATAGAAAAATAAATTCCAAGTAGACTAAAAAAACTAAAGGTAAATAAACAAACGCATTATAAGAAAATGTAAAAACAGTTTCAGTGTGGAATGATGGAGAGTTCTAGACATGGATGGTGGTGACGGTTGTAAAATAAATATACTTAATGCCACTGAACTATAAGCCTAAAAAAGGGCAAAATGATAAACTGTACATAAGTATGTTTTACAATTTAAAAAATAATATATAAAAAAGAAAACACAAAAAGATTATATTGTTGCAAAGCGAAGAGCTTTTTGTTTTTAAGATTTTATTTATTTATTCATGAGAGACAAACAGAGAGAGGCAGAGACATAGGGAGAGCGAGAAGCAGGCTGCTTGCAGGGAGCCCAATGCGGGACTTGATCCTAGACCCTGGGATCACGCCCTGAGCCAAAAGCAGACACTCAACTGCTGAGCCACCCAGGCGTCCCAGGGAAGAGCTTTCTTAAGACACAAAAACTTGAAGCTATAAAGGGATAGATTTGAAGATTTAATACATAAAAAATTTTAATGTATAGAACAAGTATCAAAGATAAGCTCTTAATACTTCAATAGAAAGAAAAAAGAAAAAAGATAAGCAGTTGACTAAAGTATAATACACAACTTGTGTAATAGATAAAAGATTAACATCTGAATGTATAAAGTTGCTATAAATGAAAGTAGAGACAGAATATGATAAGCAATTCATAAAAGACATACAAACTCATAAGTAATCAGGAAAATACACATTTAAACAATTTCATTTTTCATCCATCAAATTAATAAAATTTAAAATACTGATTTCCATAACTAACAAAGACATAAAAAAATAGGTATTATCATCATTGTGGCTTCAACTGTAAACCAGCAGCTCTCTTTTGGTAGCTCTTGGGGAACCTCTGAAGGTCAATGAGCCAGCAAGTAGCCAGATGTCAGATTCACGTACCCTCCACTTACTAGTCTCTAGACTGTAGAAATCGTTCAGAAACAAGGATGTTCACTGAACCATTATTTTCTGTGTCAAAAGCAAAACAGCCTAACTCTCTATCTAACAAGAGATGGTGAAATACGCTCTCATACATCCACCCAGTGAAACAGGAGGCAGCTACTGACAAGAAGAAGATAGGTGACTATGTAACTCACAGGGAAACATGTCACAACAAGTGTTGTAAACAAAGGCTAGTTACAAAATAGTCCACATTCTGTGATCCCATTTTTGTAAAAAAAACAAACAAAACAAAACAAAAAACACACAAAACAAAACCACCATACAAACAAAACAGAAAACCAGTAAAATAGCATACTTTGAATAGCAAGAAAAATCTAGAAGAATGCAAATCAAACTATTAATAGTGTACATCATCTCTAGGAGCGATATCATGGGAAATTTTCCCTTACTAAATTATGTTATTTCATTAATGTTTGAAGTATTTAGAATAAGTACAATCACTTTTGTAATAGAAAAAAAATTAACAGTAAATAAAGAAAAACACCTCCACTTTTCTCCAAAAAATGTAGGGAGAGCTAACTATGATCCCAATGAGAGCCAGGGAACAATCTCTGCATTCTCCTCTAAAGAGGAGGAGCCAGAAGATGGTCTGGAACAGCTGGGAGCTGTCACGTGTCAGTAAGGAGCCCATCCCTCAGCTGACAAACAGGACTGGTGTGGTGGCAGTGATGGGAACAGAACCAGGCCTTCAGTCACAGTAGCCTGCACAGCACCCTCACCCCCACGAGGGAAGACCAGGGCTGAAACTGCATAGTTAAGGAAAGCACACCCAACTGGACTCCCAACTCTTTTTCTCTTACCTCTCATCTTGGGGTGGCTCTCAGTTCACCCTTTAAGATAAGAAACATTTTACATGAAAAGGTCACAATGGAAATCAGATCAGCTACAAGGAACTGGTGGTCTCTGTGGTTAAGAATGATAGAAACCTAGCATGTTCTACAGAGATGGTAGTAAATGCCAATGGCTAGAATAGCACAATGTTGGACAGCTGGTCAAAGAAAGGCTGTAATGAACTAACTAGCCTCGCCAACCTCTGACTGATGAAGCCAAGAATGGAAGAGAAAAGGAATGGAGAGGGAAAGCAAACAAAACTGAAATCCTGAGCACCCCTACACCTCCGAACACAGTTACATATTTAATCCCTCTCAACAACCCAGGGAGTGCTTTGGAAGAAGAGACCCAAAGAGGTCCATGGCTTGCTCAAAGTCACAAAGCTACAAGGCCCCAGGTCTATATCTGAATTTGATACGCCTACAAGTCCAGTGCACCAGCAGCTCCTCCAATTGGCCAGGTGGCTGGCCCCCAAATTTCCCAACATTGGAGCCCATGTCCTCAGTCTCCCAGGCAGACTCACCTGTGAGCTGGAGGGCAGAGCCTGGGAGCTGGGCTCTTCTGTTGGGGCTGCTCCCGAGCCCATGGGGCTCAGCGTAGTGATTCGGCTCGGTTGGCCACGCAGTGTCAGAGTAATGGTGGTAGGGACCTTCAACCCTGACAGAGAGAGGGGGAAGAAAGGGTTTTAGTCATAGCCTCCACTTTCTTCTCCTACAGAATTTCTTCACATCACACCCCACCCCTTGGCTTCCCGCCTCAGTATCCTCCCCGGCTGGGTCAGCTCCACATTATCAGTCAGTCCAAAAGGCAACAGGAAATAGCTGTGTCCTTCCAACCTCTCTGGGGCATGGACCTACACAGCCGAATCTTTGAGGTCAACACCAGGACCCTGCTGAGTTGGGTTCAACAACATGTCTTGTTCACATAAGATGGGAAGGTCCTAGGGAAAGACCCATATTTAAGAGTCCCACAGCTGTCATGAGAGACTCACCTGATGCTTGGTTAGAGATCTGAGCCAGGCCGGGGAGGCTGCTTGCCAACTTAGCAAGGCCCCCATTGGTCAGCAGCTGGTGGATAGCTGTGGGCTTCCCACCAGGAGTGGCTCCCAAGGAGGAGAGAGTGGTGGCCACAGGAATGGTACGGACAATGGTGCTGGTGCCCGTGGTGATGGCACCCAGGCTCTGCATGGGGGTGGGCAACTTCACGCTGGTGGCCTGTGGGACACACAAGCCCAGGTGATCAGAAGCTATTGCCTAACAGCAACATTCAAGTGTGGAGGGCCCATAGCATTAAAGGCTATCCTATACTGTGCACCTACTACTTGCAAGGTAGTCTTTCACACATTTTCTATATACTATCTTACTTAATCCTCAAAACAACCTTGGAAATACTGTTATTACCCTAATTTTACATATTCAAGGAAATAAAGATACAGAGAAGTCAAAAAACTTCCCCAAGGTCACACAGTAGTGATGGAGCCTTAACCTTTGGTAGCTCTTGGGGGTGAAGTCAGAAGGCTGGCTGTCTTGACCCAGACTCCAGACCCAGTTTCCCTGCCAAATCCAATTAAACTGAGAAGGCCTCCTCCTAACACCTGCACAGACCCATGGGAGGAAGGTGTGCACCTGTGGAGCTGGCCCTGGGGAAGGGTTTGCTGGGAGGCCAGAGGTCTTGCTGCTGATATCCTGCAAGCTGAAGCTGAGGCCTTGAAGGAGGCTGCTGGCTGATGCGGCCCCTAGGAGAGGATATAACACATGTCAGCACAGGCTCAATCTCTTATCCCAAGAGCAGCCATACTCAGCCACCCTCCACAGCCAACTAAAGTACCACTGCTCTTTTCCTGGGACATCCCCAGTGCTCTCGGAAAGATGCCAGGAAGGGCTCCCTGGGCATGCACACTGCATGCCCTCATGAAGAAAAGTATTCTGCTAGACACACTGCCTTGGGTTTGCTCCACATATCCCCACCTGCTCCAAACCACCTGTCTTATGTTTTAGACAGTTTTAGGAAAACCGAAGAGAGCTTGAACCCCACTTTTCAGAAATCTAAATTCCATCCTTTCCAGGGAAAAGGACAGCTTCTTAAGCCAAAAGAATTCCAAATACCTGATTTCATTTCACTACACAGTCGAGAGGCCACAAAGCAAAGAGGGAGGTCCTCCTAAAAGAGGACACCTCCAGAGCCTTGGCCCTTCTGGGCTCAGGTAATCAGCCATCATATGTAGGGTGAGGTGGTGAAAGCAAGGAGACAAGCAGAGGCAGAAAGGTGCCTCGGTTTATGTTTTATTAATGCTAGTACACCACAATCCCCAGTTTTCTGCAATCAGATATGTTTAAAAACACCACAATGAACACAATACACACATCTCCCACCAGCTATTTCTCTTCCTTATAGTACAAGAGATACTACCTGCAGACTGGGGTATATACTCGCTGTGAATATTAAAACCAAGAACTCCCCCACCTCAAAGTTAATTCCAGCTTCACATCAAGCCTCTATGAAAGCCTGCCAACTCAGGGGAACATTCTTTAGATTCAGCTGCTTTCCCAGGACCACCTCCAGCAGCAACCCAAA
This sequence comes from Canis lupus baileyi, assembly GCF_048164855.1. Classification (NCBI taxonomy): domain Eukaryota; kingdom Metazoa; phylum Chordata; class Mammalia; order Carnivora; family Canidae; genus Canis; species Canis lupus. Next base: position 48,080,027 of record NC_132848.1, on the reverse strand, counting down.
AGACACTTTGCTGGGAGGCTCAGAATGCTGAGCTACCAGATACCTGGGAGGGAGCTGCCAGGAGAGGTGGCCACCAGACGGCTCTGGAGTGTGTGCAAGGCACCAGGTGCTGTGCTGCTGGACACTGAGGAGGCTGGGCTGGCTGAGACTCCCCCTTCAGAAGCACTTGACCTGGAGACAAAAACAGGAGCTCTATTATCCAAAGGTTAGAGGGCAACAGACCCTGACAACATAGGAAGGGTTCAGAGTGGGGCCCAGCAACGCTTATAGTAATGAACACTAGAACCCAGAGTTTCCTTGTCCCACCTTCTGAATTCAGTCTCTAGTCCTTCTGAAAGTCAGGCCTTAAGTTAAAACTTCAAACCAAACCTTGAAGCAATAGCTATGGGATGCTCTGCAAACTTTAAATAAAAAAACAAACAAAACAAAACAAACCTCTGAGCTAACCCCCTAAAAAAGACAAAGATCCCACTAAGAAAGAAGTCATATTTCCAAACTGACAAAATCCAACCTCCACCATCTTTCCAAGCACTAAATCAACCAGGAAAAAGGTGAAGAGAAAGAAAGGAACAGAGCCAGAGAGGCCAAGAAATAGACTCACTTGGTGGTGGTGAGAAGCCCTGTGAGCTCTTTGGCCCCAGCTGAAGCCTGCCCCAGCGTCATGGTGATGGGCTTCCCTCCCACAGCTGCAAAACAGAAAACACCAAGGTCACCAGTCAGTCCTGGCTGGCCCCTACTATTCAGAGTTTCACAACCTAGGCTAAATGCAAAATATTATGGACAAAGATTGGTCAAAGAAAAATGAAGATCAAGTACAGTAGAATAGGGAGAGTTGAGAGTTCTATTTTTCTTCTATTTTTTAAACTTTCTGGTATATTTTATTTATTTACTTTAAGATTTTATTTTTAAATAATCTCTATACCCAACAGGGGCTCAAACTCACAACCCTGAGATTGGGAGTCACATGCCCTACCAACTGAGCCAGCCAGGCATCCTTGGAATATTTTCTTATCTTTAACTGAAACTGGTAAAGAACAAAATATAATGATACTTTGAATGACCCCTGAGCTCCCTCTGATCCTCGTTCTGCCTCCCCGATCCTAGCTTAGATCAGGTCACTGTCCATGTCTGTCCCACGTGCTACCGCATGTCCTCTCTGCTCCAGGCACATCTTACACTGAAGCAGAGGCTTAGTTGTACAGCAAGTAGTCACCAAGAGAGTAATGTTATGTGGTTTGAGACAGCTCAGTTTTTTTAAACAGGCCAAGAAAAACTCACCTTCTGGAACTCCTCCTTGGGAAGGAGTACAAGGCCCTCCAGCTGTGTCCCCTTGGGAGATAAGGGATACCTTAATCTTCGGTCGCTTGGAGGTCTTACTGCCAGGAAGAGGACTGGAGGGATGATGGCGCTTCAGTTGGACCCTAAGATCTTCTTTCTCTGCCTCTTCCGTTTGTTCTGATGAAATGGGAACTAAGAGATGGACCTGCGGTAAGGTCTTCCACAATCCAAAAAAGCCCGAGAGACACTGACAGCACCAGCATGGGCATGTCTGTGTGTCACACACAAAATCACACTTCAAAGGCAACTGCCAATGCTTCAATCCCACCTCACTCAGGTCCCACCTGTGGTACAAGGCCACCTTGCCCTTTCAGAGGATAGCCCCATCCCCATCCCTTATCCTGTTCTGGAGACAGAAGGTAGGGGGCTCTGAGTTGGTGGGAACAAAAAGAAAGGAGAAGATACCTTAACCCTGCCTACCAAAGGCCAAACAACAGAGGACTCACTACAAGGGACCTAAGCCATGCTTCCTGGACTCAATGTGGTAATTTTCCTGTTTCAGGCCCACCCCACATCACATAGCTGGGGTACAGGAAACATCCCACAAAGCAGTAGTAGAGGAGCACACTACCCAGTCCTCTCTACAGAGGAGATTTTCACAGGCTCTCAGAGTCCTACTCTGTCCTAAGAGCCCAAGGTTGAGTGTTTGGTTGCCAAATGAAGGCAACAAGAAGAATTATTGCCAGGAATTGACACTGGCTTTGAGTAGCTACTAGGTAAAGGAGCATCTTAGCCAAGACAACTTTACTGCTCCTGCCCAAAAGCAACAGGGCAACAATGGCCCATGTCACAAGTAGTCCGCAGGTCATTTGTACTAGTACAGAGAAAGGCCAACTGTTCACACATAGCCTTCCCCCTCCACAGAATCAAACATACTCATCTTGCACATGACCAAGCCTCTCGGAATCTGAAGTTATCCTTCAGGCTTCCTTAGAGATTCCCTTCTCTTTAAAACCAGAAGCCCAGGGATCCCTGGGTGGCGCAGCGGTTTGGCGCCTGCCTTTGGCCCAGGGCGCGATCCTGGAGACCCGGGATCGAATCCCACATCGGGCTCCCGGTGCATGGAGCCTGCTTCTCTCTCTACCTATGTCTCTGCCTCTCTCTCTTTCTCTGTGACTATCATAAATAAATAAAAAAAAATAAAAAAATAAAAAAATAAAAATAAAACCAGAAGCCCACCATAGGCCCTCTTTTTAGCATAGGCAATCAGGGGTAGGGTGGGGAGGAAAACAATAGTCCTATGAGGATGGCAGGCAGGGATGGGGCTCCTGGCCTGGGCCACAGAGAGCTACTCCAGGCCACAGGGTATAACCAGCTAAAAGAATCGCTTAGGGAATAAATGCACTGACTAAAATCAGAATAGGAAGGCAGGTAAAAGGGAAAGGAGCTACAGGTTTTATGCTGATAAGTGGCTGGTGTGCTTGTAGCGGCCAGGATGGAAGCAGGAAACCAGAGGCACAGGGAGAAAAACACACAAGGAAACTCAGGTTCACAGGCAATAGGCCACAGGCACATACAGGAGAAGCAGAGTCAAGAGCCACAGGAGACAAAAAAGGAAAAACCATGAGAGGCAAACAAAGTATGGAGAAAAAGCAAATACTATGGAGGAGTAAGCAAAAGGAGTCAGCCAAGAAAAGAATCAGAAGACAGAAAAAGGAAAAGAGAAAAGAACAGCAGGAAACCAGAGACAAATGAGAGGCAGGATGAGGAAGAAAACAAGGAAGAAGTGGAGAGAAGCAGAGAGTAGAGCGTGAAAAGATGAGAGGAAGAGCAATACTCACCAAAGAGACAGGAGGAGGTGCCGGGAGGAAGAGCTTTCCTCACCAGCATATTTTGTTTCAGAAAAGCAGCAAACTGTGCTGGAATGAATCAGAAAGAATTACAGAATCATAGCCAGCCAGAGAAAGGAGAAAAGGAAAGGGAATAAGAAAAAGACATGAAAATGTTCTAGGAAATGGTCAACAAGGGCTTTTTCCAGAATTACTGTATGGGTTTGAAACCTGACTCCTAGCAGCTCCATGGAATCATGTATAAACTGAAAATAATAAATATACCTGCTCATGGGGCCGTTGCCAAGACTCAATGAGCAACAGCAACTCAAGTGCCAAGAAAACTTTTTTAAACAGGCATGGCAGGTAGTCAGGGCTCCGTAAAAGTTAGCTATAATCATTCCCTCTTGCCTATGAGCCCTACAAAAGCCAGGGCGTTATGGCTGCTGCTCTGTGCCATGATACTCCGGGTCCCATTTCTAACCCAGATCACCAATCAGCCTTCCAGAATTCCTTAGATTTACAACTAATTATCCCCTCCAGAAGCAAGCAGACTACTGACTCTCTGTTCATCAAAAGCCTCTTGGAACATCACCCACCCTAAACTTGGCTCTGGCCACCGCTTAAGAAGATCAGGTCACAGACCACCCACGTGGACCCTAGCAGCCTGCTTTTTTTTTTTTTTTTTGCCTTCAACGATCCACTCACACATGTTCCCTGTTAGCACCACTCTTAAGGACATCCTCATAACAGGCCTGAGTTTAAGTCCTGACCCTTTGGCTCCACTGAAAGAAACACAGGGGAAGTGAGATCAGCTTGCTGTCACCTCTGCATATTTCTACTTGACAGCCAGCTCTTGTGCTACCTCTTTCCAAGTTCCTGAGACTTCCAATGCTGCATGCTCCTGGATACATCACCAAACACAATGCCCAAAAGGCCTTACCTTGGGGCTGCCCAACTGGACCTAAGTGGGGGCAGAGGAAGAGCTATGGTTTCCTTTTTCCTTGCTCACAAAACTCCCTTTTCTATAGCTTCAGTAGCACACTGTTTTCCAGACTCTGATCTCAACCATACAAACATTTCCCAGACTAATCTAAAGCCTATCTGGAGAAACCCCAACAAACTTCATGGAAAGTCCCAGTGTGGGAACCTTAACTCTTCAAGGGCACAACAAAGAAAGGGCATGATGCCAGCTGAGTTGCCCTGGAATCTGAGGAATAAAGCTAATCACCTTCTCCACATGACCTGAATAGTGCCCTGACTGCAGGAGTGGCTAGGCAGGGCCTAGAACAGAAGTAGCTTCCCTAATTGGGAGTCAGAAAAAAAAAAAAAATTGAGGCAAGTACACACGTAGTCAGCTCATAAAACCAAACTTCCCCAGAACACCAAAGCAAAGCTATAATTAGTGGAACTATACAGCTCCACTAATGCACAGACCTTTTGTGATGTCTTACCCTTGAAAACAATCCTTGGTATTCATTGCAACCTAATTTTGTCTGGACAGAAATGTGGGAAAGGGTGCCTCTCCCATGGTCCTGGAAGAAGCTACAGATGCCAATACTTTCCAAATACCACATGACATCACTCTAAAAGATAAACTGAGGGGCCCCTGGGCCAAGGAGCCTATACCTTGGGCTTGTTTGTGGGTCAGCACAGCTTCCGTCCGCTGCACATGTCTCTTCAGGAGCTGAGAGCTCCCAATCTGACTGGACTTCTGGGCAGAGGTCACTGTGGTCACTTTGGTCTTGGGACTTGAGGTGGGGCTGCTAGATACACTGGAAAGATCCTGGGTAGGGTGAGAAGGATAAGAGCTGAGCCAGATATTTGGATTTGACCACCAATTATCACGTCCCCCTGGAATTCCCTGGTCAGAAATCCTCCCCACTAGAACTCAAAGTACTACAGCACTGGGAAGGCAGACAAGCATCCCTAGCAAGTGAAGGAATCAACTCCACAGCTAACTTCCCTAGCAAAAGTGCTCCCTCCCTGCCTGCATCACCTCTGAGCCTGAGGGTGAGGCAGGCAGCTTGGCAGCTGGTGAGGCAGGCCGACTGCCCCGCTCAGGGACCTCAAAGCCCAAGTCTCTGCGGGCTGCATCCCGAGGCTTCTTCTTCTTCTCAGCATCCTGATCCCGAGGCTCAGAGCCCATATGCCCCTCGGCGCGAGTCAGCACTCCAGTCAGAAAGTCCACGATCTCATCCTAGTGTAAAGAGAGGCCCAGACTGCTAAGTCCTCAGTCTAGGGAACAGGAACCTCCCCGACAAGCTCAACTCAATTCAATTAACCCCAGCTTTGGCATCGGGTGTGCCGATCCCTCTCCATGCACACAGAGCCAGGCACAAACCCCAGCCTCAGCCAAAGACCAGCAGTACCCTGCACCCTGACACCTCTATGGGGTGGCACACTGGGGTAGTGTGTTCCCCCACTCCTCCAATAAACCCCTGCTCTGCTGATGCTACATACAGCTTTCCCTTTCTTCCCCTCCCTTTCTCCTTTTCTTTGCTTGATTTAGTTCTACCAGAAGCCCCACTGGATACTCCCACACCCTTCAGAGCCAAAGAAATTGGCCAATGAGATCAAGGCTAAAAGGCTACAGAAAGGCAAGCCTCACTGAGAAAAACACATTAAAACAACTGTGAAAAAATAAATAAATAAATAAATAAAATAAAATAAAATAAAATAAAACAACTGTGTACCTGAATACATCTGTCCACCATGCTCTGAGTCAGCCCCTCTGATTTCTTCTTTGCTTTGCTTATTCTAAAAGACAGAGAGGAAGAAATACTTAAACATTCCATGGCATAATACAGGAGCAAGAATGGATTTCTCTTCTGTGTTTCTTCTTCTCTTCCTGGGCCCAGGAAGGAGGACTATGTTAGCCCTCTAGCAGGTATCACCACCTCTCTGAACCTTAGCTTCCACATCTGAAAAATGGGGAATCATAACACCTCACTCATTGACTTGTGGGGATTACAAAAATAATATATGTAATGAGATCAGTAGAAGAGGAGAGGTGGTCACAGGTTAGTTCTTTTTTTTTTTTTTTTTTTTTTTTTTTAATTTTTATTTATTTGTGATAGGCACACAGTGAGAGAAAGAGAGGCAGAGACACAGGCAGAGGGAGAAGCAGGCTCCATGCACCGGGAGCCCGACGTGGGATTCGATCCCGGATCTCCAGGATCACGCCCTGGGCCAAAGGCAGGCGCCAAACTGCTGCGCCACCCAGGGATCCCCACAGGTTAGTTCTAAAGAGATAACAGTAACTGGCCATAGATGGCTGCACTCCCCTCTTTGGAAGCTATTTTTAAAACCCCTGGCTTTTTTTTTTTTTTTTTTTTTTAAGATTTTATTTATTTATTCATGAGAGACACAAAGAGAGAGAGGCAGAGACCTAGGCAGAGACCTAGGCAGAGGGAGAAGCAGGATCCATGCAGGGAGCCTGATGTGGGATTGGGGCCCGGAACTCCAGGTTCATGCCCTGGGCTGAAGGCAGACACTGAACTGCTAAGTCACCCAAGAGTCCCTAAAACCTCTGGCTTCTGACAGGGGGGTGGCAGTGGGTCTCAGCAGAGAAAAAAACAGGGCCCCAAGTGACAGGGTAGAGAAAAACATTCTGAGCTTCCAAATTCTGAGACCCCAATTTACTAGCTGTTGGCCTCTGACATTGTATAGCATCCTCATCTTACAGATGAGGCCAGCAAGTCCCAGAAGTTAAGCAGTTTTTAGCATGGTTCTTAGCAAAGCATCAAGACTAAATCGAGGTCTCCTAATTCTCAGGACAATACCCACGCACCTTGCAATCACGTTTCATAAGAAGCCTCACACTATAACTCCCACTAAGGTATTCTAACCTCTCATGTTCCCTCACTGCCACGCAACACACACACACACACACACACACACACACACACGAACACACACATATCTATCCTATAGATAAGAATGTCTGAATAACCAACAAAGACAATGTATTTACAAAAAAATATTGCCTTGAACACCGAAGAATTAGACTCTAGGCCCACAAAAAAATGGCCAAATAACAAAAACCAGGACTTCTCTAAACATCTTTGGCTAAGAAACTGACAAGATAGGTAGGAGCAGGTACTTGCTTTAAGCTCACTAGCTAAAGCACACAAATGAAATTAAGCTCTAAGATTGAGCATATTAAAACAAAACAAAACAAAACAAAACAAAACAAAACAAACAAAAAAACCACGAAGCCCAGGTGCCCGGGTGGCTCAGCGGGTTAAGCATCTGCCTTCGCTCTGGTCAAATGATCCCATGATCCTGGGATTGAGTCCTACATCAGAGTCCTTGCCAGCAGGGAGCCTGCTTTCTCCCCCTCTCCCTCTCTCTGCCTGCCACTCTCTCTGCTTGCTCTCTGTCAAATAAATAAACAAAATCTTTTTTAAAAAAGGAAGCCAACAAATGTCACCACCTATTTTTCAGTACATTTCACGAAATCATCATTAAAGACCCTACAGGCAGCCCGTCTTGTAAGGAGCCAGCAACCATCTCAATGACCTAAGATGCCCATTCTAAACTCCAGCTGTTTTTATTCCATAATATATAAAAGGATGTTTAATACAAATGAAACCTATGTTCATATACATCTTCAGTAAGATACAAAATATAAAGAAATGCCTACTCCAGTGAAAGCACAATGACCAAAACTGCATTCACTATTTCAAATTATCTCCTTCCCACAGAGTAACTACTAACTGCAAACGGAGATATAGTAACTTGACAATGGAGAAACCTGGAAGATGCCACCTTCACACATAACACCAGTGATAAGACATATCAACAACATGTATCCCCAGGGAGGATTCACTGAGGGCTTATCATTTCTGGCATTTCTGCCAAAAATGCTATGCTCAACCTAATCACACACACACACACACACACACACACAAAAAAAAAAAAAGTCAAAAACCTAAATTGAGAGACAGCCTACAAAAAAACTGGCCAGAAGTCTTCAAAATGTCAAGATCATGAAAGACCTAGGAATATTACCAAACTCAAGGAGACAAGGCAACTAATAACAACATGTGATCCTGGATTGGATACTGGACAGAGAAAGGACATTAGTGGGGCAATTGATAGTATCTGTGTCTGTAGATTAGAGAATACTATCATACAATGTTAATATCCTCATTTTGATAATATACTCTGATTATGTGAGATGTTAACATTTGGGAAATCTGAGTTAAAGGTACCTAAGAATTTTTTGTACTGTTTTTGCAACTTTTTAGAAATCTGAATTAGTTTAATATGTAAAATGGTTTCCCCTTTCAAAGAAGATTTAGTATCTAATTATATTACCACTTAATAGGCATTCCTCCAACACTACAATATGGCTCTCTCACAGTTCTGGGGAAGCTACACACCTGAGATTATCATCAGCTCCCCCAACCACCACCAAGCTGTTCTCAGCCCGAATCTTCTCTCGGAAATCCTCCATGGCTTCAGGATGACACTGTAAGGAATTCTGCCCAATGACAAAGAGGACTGGAGTCTTCATATCCAAGAGGGGATCATCCACATCCTGAAACATGTATAGTTTTTATAATCAGCCAGTTCCTATTCACTGAGCACTGACCAGGCAAGTCTGCTGAGGGGAGTCAGCTGGGCAACTATAGTCATTAAGCACCAATTTGTGCAATGCACACCCCCCCTTATTCTCACCAGCCACTGACCCAGTAATCAGCTGCACTCCATGCTTACCCCTCTGGGACCATCCACGGTAAGTAAAGGAAACCCAAGGCAGACAACCGCAGTGACATACTCCATCACTGACACCTAGAAATAATACAATAGTTTGTCTAAAGGTCAAATGACTTTACTGTAGCTACACCATACCCAGAGTCCAGAGGTGGTCCAGACTTATCAGCTAGTCCCCATCTCTTCCTCCCCAGTACTAATCCCCAGGAGAACCAGCCAGTGGCAGCAGTAAGATCATAAGACACAAGATGGAGCCCTGAGAGAACCCCAGCAGAGGGCTGAACCACAGGACGGGAAGTTCAATGCTTCCATCCTATTAATTCCTATACTTAAGTCCTCCTATTCACTTTTCTCTCCAGTGATAGCAAATGCAACCAGGAGAGCACAAATGTTGCTCTTCTCCCTTAAATGAAGAAAATCTATTCCTTTTTAATTTAATGGTGAGCTCCTAGGCACCCCAAATTTGTTGGAGCAGTTGCTGACTGAATTCTGCTATTCCCAAGACCAGGGTGTAGAGGGAGGTAGCCTCCTTCCTCCAGTGGCCCTAGATGTCATACTTAACCACACTACATGAAGCAGTATAGGCTCCACTTACTTGATCCACTTGAGAATAGGGGCTTTGGACAGGTCAGGAACACTTATGCAAACTAATGTACATATAAATGTATGTAAAATAATTAAGAAAGGTTCCTTGAGGTCTTAGAAAGGAACAGAATATGAATACAACATCAAATTCCAAAACTATTAAAATTTATGCCTGCTAGTATCTTTTTTTAAGGTAGGAGAATAGTACATACATTTGGGAGTGGAAGAGGAATATTTTTTTTCAGAGATATATGCTGAAATATATACAAATGAAATGTTTGGGATTTTCTTTATTATTAAGACTCCAATTTTATTTTATTTTTCAAGACTTTATTTATTTATGAGAGAGAGAAAGAGCATGAGCAGGGGGAGGGGCAAGGGAGAGGGAGACACAGACTCCCCACTGAGTAGGAAGCCCAACTCAGGGCTTAATTCCAGGACCCTGGAATCATGACCTGAAGCAGAGGCAGACGCTTCATCAACTGAGCCACCCAGGCGCCCTATTTGGGATTTTCTTCAAAATAATTAGAGGAGAGAGAAAGTGGGCAGGGGTAAGATGAAAAAACCTGGCCATGAGTTAACTGCTGGTAAAGCTGGGTGAGGGGCCCATAGGCTTTATTTTACATCTGTTCTCCTTTTAGGTTTCTTTTTTTTTTTTTTTTTCCTTTTAGGTTTCTGCTTAAAATTTCCACAATAAAGTTAGAAAACAAAGTTAGTCTTTTATGCTTTAAAATGCCGTTTATATAGGCAGATCATCTACCACAGTGTCTGGAACATAAAAAAGGACTTAATGGTAGCAATCAGCAGCAATAGCCTATTATTCTATCCCAAGACAACTTCCAAATGAGATGGGAATTACTTACGTGACAGGCCACCAAAGCTCCTGTATTCCAACCAATCAAGATAATAGGTTTGTGGGGGAAATGGCTGTGAATCTTTGAGGGAAGAGAAAGAAGACAGTAAGACAGGAGGACATAGCTGGGTGCAAAACAAGCCCAGCATGCTGGGCATGCCACAGTGAATTGAAACAAGGGCACTCTCACCTCCAATACTTTGCTTCTCACTGCCCCAATCATATGCTCGAGACACTGCAGAACTCCGACCCCACTACCATTGTTCAGCAGATGGGTGGCTACAGGGATGACCTAAAGGAAAGAAAGTGCCAGCCATGCCAGCAGAGATAAGTTTCTAATCTTCTCTCAATTCTCCTTAACCTACCCTAAATCCCTTCAACTTTAGATAAGCACCATTCAAATTAAAAACAAAGAGTGGGGGGATGCTCAACACTTAAGTCCATCCATTTGGACCCCCTCCCACATTCCGTCGCCTCAGTCCTTCAAGACTCTACTCCAACCAGGAGATAGTTCCTCTTATTCCCACACATACCTTGCCTAAGCAGGACAGCTGAGACTGCCAGAAGCGGTGGCGGCGTGAGGTGGGAAACACGGAGCTAGAAGGCCCGGAGGAGGCAATGAGAATGAGAGGAGAGCCAGGGAGTTTGCTCTAAGGAAGAAGAACCCCAACAGAGAACCAGTGAGAGAGAGGTGTTACTCCACAAAATCCTAAGCATCCCAATACCTTTCTTATTCCAAACAATGCTAATTTCCTTATGAAACTATGCTAAAGCACTATATACAACCAGTTATTAATGGGAAAAGTTATTTATTATCCTCTTACTAAGGTTCTGAGACTGAATTCTAAAAATTTCATGGGCCATAGTTAAATTCTGAGCTCCTCTGACTTACTGGTTTGTTATGAGAAAGCACTCCCACAGCAGGATCCCAGGGCCTCTTCAGCAAGAGGGACAAGGCCTCAGCTCCTGCAGCCCCAGTCTTTGTGTTAGATGACACAAGCATCCGGTCAATCAAAGTAGGGATCTAGAAGCAAAAGCAAAGATGCTTCCAGTGAGAAGCAGGAGACCTACCCACTAGCAGGAATTGGGTGGGAGGAAAGAACCCCATTATGAGTCACAGACAGACTTCAACTAAGCCTTTCAAACTTTACTTGGGGGCAAAAGTACAAATAAGGAGATAGTTGAAAAGTATGCCTCCCATCATTAAAGGTAAATGGGTACAATCCTTTAGAAAGAAATCTGGTGATATGTATCAAGAGACTTAAATTTAGTGCTATCCCCTTCCCAAAGGATTCTACTTCTCAGAACTTTTCCTAACAAAATATATCAAAAATGGGCAGCCCCGGTGGCGCAGTGGTTTAGCGCCGCCTGCAGCCCAGGGCGTGATCCTGGAGACCGTGGATCGAGTCCCACGTTGGGCTCCCTGCATAGAGCCTGCTTCTCCCTCAGCCTGTCTCTGCCTCTCTCTCTGTGTCTCTATGAATAAATAAATGACATCTTTAAAAAAAAAAAATCAAAAATATACACATGGGGCTTGGGGCGGGTAGGGGTGTGTGTAAAAGACAAATTAATTCTCAATAATGATTAAGGAGAAAAAATAACCTAAATATATCTATAAGAGAATGATTAAGCAAGTTATCCATGTAACTAGGTATTAAGGTTAATTTAAAATATTTAAAAGAATCTGTAATAACATAGGGAAATAACTTTGCTAAAATGTTAAAGAAAAATAGAAAACATAAAAATTACCTCTACTCAGAAAAAATGCTATTAGAAAATATGCCAAAATATTAATAGTTATCTTTATGGAGTTATGGACAGCTTTTTTCTTTTTAGATTTCTGTATTTTCTAATATCCTCAATGAACATCAGTTGATTTTATAAATTTTTTTTAAAAATCTGCATTTTCCTCTAGAGTATTGCCTTCAAGCTTTGACACTTTAAAGAAATCTGTTATTGTGCCCAAAATAATATTTCCTATGTACTGTGTGTACTGTGACTTATACCATATCCTATTTTTTACTAGAAAACGTGACCTCATAGATGTGTAAGTATAGGTTTTGGACATGCTGATGCTTACACTGAGAAGAAATATTTCTATGAAAAAAAAAGGAAGAAGAAATATTTCTGTGAATTCCATATTACCCACAAAAGGTCAAAGTGACCTAGGGGAAAGGAAAGATTTTCAAATGTTTAAAGGTAGTCTTCAGGGATCCCTGGGTGGCGCAGCGGTTTGGCGCCTGCCTTTGGCCCAGGGCGCCATCCTGGAGACCCGGGATCGAGTCCCACGTCGGGCTCCCGGTGCATGGAGCCTGCTTCTCCCTCTGCCTGTGTCTCTGCCTCTCTCTCTCTCTCTCTCTCTCTCTGTGACTATCATAAAAAAAAAAAAAAAAAAAAAAAAGGTAGTCTTCAGAAAAGCAAAAAAATTCTGAGAAAGTGGAGAATGAAAAGTACTATGGTGATGCAGGTTGTAAAGTCAGCCCATAGCTAATGCTATCCCCAACAGTGAAAATCTGAGAGCTTTTCCTCTAAGATCAGGAACAAGATAAGGATGCCCACTCTCACCACTTTTATGCAACACAGTAGTACTATTAGTCCTAGCTGGAGCAATTAGACAAGAAAAATAAAAGGAATCCAAATTAGAAAGGAAGAAGTAAAACTGACACTATTTGCAGATGACATATTCTATAGAGAAAATCCTAAAGACCTGACCAAAAAGCTTTTGGAACTAATAAACAAATTCAGCAAAGTTGCAGGATACAAAATCAATATATAAAAATCTGTTGCATTTCTGTACACTTGTATCAAACTAGCAGAAAGGGAAATTTAAAAGACAATCCTTCTTACAACTGGATCAAAAAGAAAAAATACCTAGGAATAAACTTAACCAAGGAAGTGAAAAACTATGCAATTAAAAATACAAGACATTAATGCAAGAAACTGAAGAAAACATAAATAATGGAAAGATATTCTGATATTCTGTGCTTATGGACTGGAAAAATACTGTTGGGGATCCCTGGGTGGCTCAGCAGTTTAGCACCTGCCTTCGGCCCAGGGCTTGATCCTGGAGACCCGGGATTGGGTTCCGCATCAGGCTCCCTGAATGGAGCCTGCTTCTTCCTCTGTGTCTCTGCCTCTCTCTGTGTGTCTGTCTCTCATGAATAAATAAATAAATCTTTAAAAAAAAAAAGGAAAAATACTGTTAAAAATGTCCAAACTGGGCAGCCAGGGTGGCTCAGCGGTTTAGTGCTGCCTTCAGCCCAGGGTGTGATTCTGGAGACCCGGGATCAAGTCCCATGTCAGACTCCCTGCATGGAGCCTGCTTCTCCCTCTGCCTGTATCTCTGCCTCTATCTCTCTGTGTCTCTCATGAACAAATAAATGGAATCTTTAAAAAAAAAAAAAAAATGTCCAAACTACCCAAAGCAATCTGCAGATTCAATGCATACCTATCAAAATTCCAATAGCATTTTTCACAGAAATAAAATAACATTAAGATTTGCATGGAACCACAAAAAAAAACCTGATTATCCAAAGCACGAGAAAGAACAAATCTGGAGGCATCACGCTCCCTGATTTCAGGCTATATTAACAACCTGCAGTAATCAAGAGTATTTTTATACATACACATAGATCAATGGAACAGAATAGAAAGCCCAGAAATAAAGTAACACATATATGGCATCTATGGTTAGTTAACTTATAATAGAGAAGCCAAGAATATAGAATGGCGAAATAAATGGTGTTGGGAAAACTAAACAGTCACATGCAAAAGAATGAAACTGGACCAGTACTTTACACCATACACAAAACTTAACTCAAAATGGATCAAAGACTTCAACATAAGACCTGAAACCATAAAATTTCTATAAGAAAACATAGGTAGTAAGCTCCTTGACATCTGTCTTAGTAATAAGTTTTTGAATCAGACACCCAAAGCAAAGGCAACAAAAGCAAAGTAAACTATTGGGACTACATCAAACTAAAAAGCTTCTGCATAGCAAAGGAAACCATAACAAAATGAAAAGGCAACCTACTGAACAGGAGAAGATATCTACAAATATCCAATAAGGGGTTAATACCCAAATTATATAAAGAACTCTTACAACTCAACAGCAAAAAAAATAATCCAATCAAAATGAAGATCTGAATAGACATTTTTCCAAAGATGACATACCGATAGCCCACAGACACATGAAAAGATGCTCAACATCACTCATCATCAGGTAAATGCCAATCAAAACTACAGTGAGAAATCATCTTACCTCTGTTAGAATGGCTATTAGGAAAAAGACAAGAAATACCAAGTGCTGGCAAGGATGCGAGATAAGGGAACACTTGTGCACTCTTGGTGGGAATGTAAACTGGTGCAGCCACTATGGGAAACAGTATGCAAGTTCCTCAAAAAATTAAAAACAGAACTACAATATGATTCAGCAATTCTACTTCTGGGTATTTACCCAAAGAAAATAAAAATACGAACTCAAAAAGATATATGCATCCATCCCCATTTTCATTGCAGCATTATTTATAATAGACAAAAAATGAAAACAACCTAAGTTATTTGAATGGATAAAGAAAATGGGGTGTATGTACACACACACACACAATGGAGTATTATTCAGTCATAAAACTGAAAAGAAATCTTGACATTTACTACAACATGTATGGATCCTGAGGGCATTATGCTAAGTGAAATAAGTTAGACACAGAAAGACACTGCATGATCTCACTTATATGTAGAATCTAAACTAAAAAAATAAAACAACAGCAACAAACTCACAGATATAGATAATAGATTGGTGGCTGCCAGAGGCAGGGGACTGGAGGTGGACAAACTAGGTCAAGGGTATCCAAAGGTACAATCTTACCATTTTAAAATAAGTAAGTCATGGAGATATGATATTCAGCATAGTGACTATAGTTAATATTGTATTGCCTATTTTTTTTAAGATTTTATTTTATTTATTTATTCATGAGAGACAGAGAAAGAGAGGCAAAGACACAGGCAGAGGGAGAAGCAGGCTCCATGCAGGGAGCCCGACTCAGGACCCGATCCTGGCACTCCAGGATCACGACCTGAGCCGAAGGCAGCGCTAAACCACTAAGCCACCTAGGCTGCCCTGTACTGCCTATTTGAAAGTTGCTGAGAATAGATCTTAAAAGTTCTCATCACAAGAAAAAAATTTGTTAACTATGCACAATGACACATGTTAACTAGACTCATTGTGGTGATCATTTTGGAATATATACAAATATCAAGTCATGTTGTACAGCTGAAACTAATAAAATGCTATATATCAAAAAGTTCAGGGATCCCTGGGTGGCGCAGCGGTTTGGCGCCTGCCTTTGGCCCAGGGCGCGATCCTGGAGACCCGGGATCGAATCCCACATCAGGCCTCCCGGTGCATGGAGCCTGCTTCTCCCTCTGCCTATGTCTCTGCCTCTCTCTCTCTGTGACTATCATAAATAAATAAAAAATTAAAAAAAAAAAAAAGTTCAAAGACAATACAAGAAAATAAGCTGCCCAGGCAATGACAAGAATGGACAGTAATACTATTTTAAAAAGAACAAGACTAAAACGATTTCTCCCTGAGAAATTAAGGGGGAATATATCATCAGACTACCTCAGCTTAATTCAGGAAACAAATGTTCATGCCACAGCTGCTGTTACAAGGCACCAGGCTTATAATCTATGAGGGGTAAGGAAGACAGACACACAAATAACAAAAGAGGCTATTAATAAGTGCCAGAAAGAAAGAGAAACCCCACACTGCTGATTCAAACCATCTGACAGAGGAGGAGAAAGTCAAGAGGCAATTTTCCTCTGAAGATGCAGCATGTGAAATGAGATGTGCTCTGCAGAATTCCAAGAGAACATGGGGAAAATGCTTTCCAATCAGACACTAGACACTAGAAAGAAGCAAGACTGTAGGGCTTATTCTTTGCAACTTATTCTGTAACTACAAGCCACTCAACACCTTGAGTAAGAGAATCTGATCTGAATTAGACTTCAAAAGCTTTTATCTGGCAGCAGAGTACAACTCTGAAACAACAAAGTCTTGAAACTCACTTTCCGCCAATACAGACTACTTAGAAATAATTAATCAATACCAACTTCTCTGCTTGGAGCTGGTAAACCAAGCCTCACTGGTCTTTCCAACACTGCATTCACTCTCAACAAAAAATTAAGAGGCTAGGGTGTATACCCTCTCTGCTCCCTTCACAATGGCTCTAATGCTGAAAGTAGCTGGCCCAAGAGCATGATCCCATTCACCTTCATTTCCATCCAACAGGTACAATTAAAAGGAAGTAAAAGACCTTTACTTTAAAAATTGTTAAGACATTAAAAAAAGAAATTAAAAATGACACAAGAAAATGGATATTCTATGCTTATGGATTAGCAAATTTAACATTGTTAAATGTCCATACTACCAAAAGCAATCTATAGATTCAACTCAATCCATATCAAAATCCCAATAGCATTTTTCAGAGAACTAGAACAAATAATCCTAAAATTTGTATAAAACCACAAAAGAGGGACGCCTAGGTGGCTCAATGGTTTAGCACCTGCCTTTGGCCCAGGGCGTGATCCTGGAGTTCCAGAATCGAGTCCCATATTAGGCTCCCTGCATGAAGCCTGCCTCTCCCTCTGCCTGTGTCTCTGCCTCTCTCATGAATAAATAAACAAAATCTTTAACAAATAAATAAAACCACAAAAGACCACAAATAGCCAAAGCAATCTTGAGAAAGAACATCAAAGCTGGAGGTATCACGTCCCAGAATTCAAGATATACTACAAAGCTATAATAATCCAAACACCATGGTATTAACACAAAAACAGACACATAGATCAATGGAACAGAATGGAGAACCCAGCAACAAACCTACACTTACACGGTCAATTAATCTATGACAAAGGAGACAAGAATGGGGAGAAGACAGCCTCTTTAATAAGGAAATGGTAGGGCCGCCTGGGTGGCTCAGCAGTTGAGCGTCTGCCTTGGGCTCAGGGCGTGATCCTGGAATCCCAGGATCGAGTCCCACATCGGGTTTCCTGTGTGGAGTCTGCTTCTCCCTCTGCCTGTGTCTCTGCCTCTCTCTTTGTGTCTCTCATGAATGTATAAATAAAATCTTAAAAAAAAAAAAAAAAAAAGAAATGATGTTGGGAAAACTGGACAGCTACATGCCAAAGAATGAAATTGGACCACTTTCTTATACCATACACAAAAATAAACTCAAAATGGATTATAGACCTGAATGTGAGATCTGAAACCATAAAACTCCTAAAAGAAAATATAGGCAGTAACCTCTTGGACATTGGTCTTAGGCAACATATTTACAGGTACGCCCCTAGGGCAAAGGAAACAAAAGGAAAATAAACTATTGGGACTACACAAAATAAAAAGGTCTTGCACAGCAAAGGAAACCATCAACAAAATGAAAAGGCAATCTCTTGAATGGCAGAAGATATTTGCAAATGATATATCTGATAAGGAGTTAATATCCAAAATATGTTAAGAACTTATGCCACTTAACAACAAAATAATCCAATTTAAAAAATGGGCAGAGGACCTAATAGACACTTTTCCAGAGGGCATATAGATCGCCAACTGACACATAAAAAAATGTTCAACATCACTAACCACAAGAGAAATGCAAATCAGGGGATCCCTGGGTGGCTCAGCGGTTTAGCGCCTGCCTTTGGCCCAGGGCGCGATCCTGGAGTCCCAGGATCAAGTCCCACGTCAGGCTCCCGGCATGGAGCCTGCTTCTCCCTCCTCCTGTGTCTCTGCCTCTCTCTCTCTCTATGTCTATCATAAATAAATAAATAAATCTTTAAAAAAAAGAGAGAGAAATGCAAATCAAAACCACAAAGAGTTACCACTTTATACCAGTAAAGATAAGAAATAACAAGTGCCAGCAAGGATGTGGAAATAAGGGAACCCTTGTGCACTCTTGCTGGGAATGTAAATTGGTGCAACCACTGGGGAAAACAGTATGGAGGTTCCTCAAAAAATTAAAAATAGAATTACCTTTTGATCCAGTAATTCACTACTGGGCATTTACCCAAAGAAAATGAAAACACTAATTTGAAAAGATATATGCACTCTATGTTCACTGCAGCATTATTTATAATAGCCAAGATACGGAAGCTACCAAGTGTCCATCCATAGATGAATGGGTAAAGATTACGTGGTTTATATACACAATAGAATACTACTCCCACCATAAAAAAGAATGAGATCATGCCATCTGCAAAAACATGGATGGATCTAAAGGATATTATGCTAAGTGAGGTAAGTCAAGGAAAGACAAATACCATATGACTCCATTTCCATGTGGAATCTAAAAAATAAAACAAGTAAACAAACTAAAAAACAGAAACAGATTCATAAATACAAAGAACAAACTAGTGGTTGCCAGAAGAAAGAGGGTTGGGGGGATGGGTGAAATAAGTGAAGAGGATTAAGAGATACAAACTTCTAATAATGTCACAGAGATGAAAAGTACAGCATAGGGAACAGTTAATAATATTGTAATAACATCATCTAGTGATAGATGGTGACTACGCTTACTATGGTGAGCAAGGAGTAATGTAGAGAACTGTCAAATCACTATATTATACACCTGAAAGTAATAAAACACTGTATCTCAACTATACTTAAATAATAAAAATTAAAAATAAATTTAAAAAAATTTAGCGATAAACAACCAAAGTATTCATTGTGAACTTGATAATCTAAGAAAACAAGAGTCTGTCAGTAGAGGAACCACTCCTGAGAGCACAGCCTAGAGTGGACAGTGCTGGAAATCTTCCCACCCCACAGCCCTGTACTCGGTGAACACCTAAGTCTGCTTCTGTCCTCATTTTCAACATGTCTCCCTGGTAAACCCTTCACCTTCCCCATGATAATTCAATTCTTTTCTCACCTCACCTCAGAGGTGACTCAAACCACAAGCTGCAGGGCTGGAGAGGCTAAAAGTACATTTTGGTTTTCAGGCCTCACACTTCATCCTGGAGACAGCAGGGCTAAAGACGTTTACACCAGACAAAACGTAAAATGATACCATGTCTCCTATTTTTAATAGCAAAGCAAACCTGTTAGCTTCAGTCATGTCCTCCAGGCTGACCAGGCAGTGACCTTGCCCAACCCCACTTTCTGAACCTACAGCAGAGGCTGGCCAACCTAGGACAAGGCGCAGATGCCAGTCATAACCTTACCTTCCCTTTGAGTGTCTGCAAAGCATCTAGGTAGGCGGCCAGCATGGGCAGACTCAACGTCTCCACCAGGGTGGTATGCAGCCACTGGATCAGCTTGGTGTCCCAGCTCACACTTGCCAGAGCCTGCCGCACTCTCCTCGCACACTTGTCCACAGCAACACGGCGCAGCACTGGCTCATTGCAAGCCTAGAAGATGTAAGTGAAGTGGTAATACATGAAGGCCACCTTGTTAATAACTGGGGCAGGTGGCAAGGGAACAACGAGTTAGTCAGCCAGTAAGGCTAAACTAGGGAGGGAACACCATGGGGCCATTTTCTGGAGTCTTACCCCTTCATTGGCCAATCGGGCAAGGCGGTCAGACTGCAGGGCTTTGAGGATCTTGTTAAATAGCTTGTTCTGGGCCATTGTCCAACCAGTCCTATAAGAGAAACTCAGAGGAATTAAAGTCAAACATCCGGACACTCCTCATGCATGTACATTGTACAAAGATGTTTTCTGTCCACAATATGAAACAATATAACTCAAAGCAGCTTAATGCAAGACCACTGAGCTAAAGCACAACACCTAGATTTTGGTCCCAATCCTGTCCATAAGTCACTTGAGCATACATTTGTATTAATATATACACAAGTCAAAACCAGTTATGAATGAAGTTTTTTACAGTGCTAGCAAAGCTAATTATTTATCTAGAGGCTAAAATAATCCATTAATAAAAAATAGCATGGTACCACTGCACAGATGTATTTGAATTTTACAAGTTTAATATTTCACATAAAAAGACAGGATAAACAAGCATTTCAATGTACTAAAACCTCAGACTAAGAGGCCTATTTAAATTACATTTAAGAATATAAACAGGAATATAACAAATGAAGCTTTTCCCTAATACTGCATCCCATACTACTACTCTCCCTTTTCCATGTATTATTTTTTATATTTTTCTGTATACTACACAATTAACAAATTTCCTTTTGAATGCTCTGTTCCATATAAGTTAACACTGTACCATCCCCTCATGACACTGGCATACACACTTCTACTTTGATTAGGGAAGGCTTTGTGTATCCTCCTCCAATTCAGCAGTAAACATCCACAATTAGAAACTAGTTCTACCGCTTTTGTTCCCACCTCATCACACCTAGTACAGTGCAAGGAGCTTATTTAAGTCTCCCCTCAGCCCACTCCTGGCAATCTTAACGACTCTAATACTCCAACTCTGGACAGTAACCTTTCTAAAGAGACTAAGAAAAGGTAATAGAATATGCTCAATTAATATATGTTTATCAACTCTCCCTACCACACACACACACAAAGCTAGTGATTAAGTTACCTTTAAAAAAACAATTTATGTGGATGCCAGACCCAAATGAGAACCTGGAATGAGATCATAGTAGCATTTCAATCAGTAAGGTTAAAGTAAATAGGGCTGAGACAACCACTACCCAATTGGAAAAAGAAAATCTGGACCCCTACGCATCACTCTTTACAGCAAAATAAATTCTAAGTAGAAAAGTTAAATATGAAAAAATAGTTACTAATAGGAAAAAGTGGTAAATACATACATACATATATATATATATATATATATATATATATACACACATATCCCAGAGTGAGTAAAACTTTTCTAAATATGACGTAAGACCTAAAAGCCATAAAAAAAAAGATAAATGTTAAAGATACAAAGATAGGGAGGGCTAGGGCCTAGGTGGCTCAGGTTATGATCCCAGGGTCCTGGGATTGAGACCTGCATGGGCTCCCTGCCTAGCAGGGTGCCTGCTTCTCCTTTTCCTCCCTACTTGTACTCTCTCACTATCTGTCTCTTTCTCTCAAATAAATAAAACCTTTAAAAAAATAAAGATATGAAGATAAAAATTTCAAACTTCTACAAAGGAAAAAACTAAACTATTATAAAGTCAAAACACAATGGAAAAATAACTGTCATTTCATCGAAATAGAAAAAGTCACCAGAAAATTAGTGAGAAAATGATAAAATATTCAAAACAAAAACAATGGGCAAAGAACATGAAAAGGCAATTCACACAAAAAAATTAGTCAACTCCCTCCAAAATCAAACATGCAAATGAAAATCATAAAACATTATTTTTCACCTATCAAATGGGTAAAATTAATTTAATACTCTGTACTGTGAGAGTATAGGAAAACAGGTCCCTCCATACTTTGTTGATGGAAATATAAATTAGTACAATCTTTTGGAAAGTCAATTTGGAAAATCAATTCTGGGGAAAAAAAATCAATCAAAATAACCTAAGGCAGATCATGTCACTCTGCTCAAAGGCCTTTCATGGCTCTACTTCAATAAGTTACAAGCACGTCCCTCCTTGCAGTGGCCTATCTGGACCCTACTGCCTCTCTAACCTGATCATCCATGACTGCCCCTGACTCCCTGAACTTCACCACATTGCCCCACCCTACCTGACACACATACCCTATATGCTTCCACAACACAGACTAGGCCCTGGCCATCCATTCCTTCTACCTGAGACCATGGCTCCCTCTCCAATCTCTTTCAGGTCGCTGCTGAAACATTCATTACCTTCTACTGAGGCTTCTCCTGACTCACTCTTATTTAAAACTACCAATACCCAGATTCCTTAGTCCCCTTTCCAGCCGTGTGACCACCTCCTACTCTACCCATTTTACTTCTTTGTTTAGTGTGTCTCCCTTTGCTACAAAGTAAAGTGCAACATGGCAGGGATTTTTGTTGGTTTTAAGTGTTATATCCCCAGAATGTAAAACCGTGCCTAGCACACAAAAGACACTTGAACATCTGCTGAAGAATAAATAAATGGATGAACTGTAAGCATTATGCATACTATATTCCAAGTCCTGTAAACGGCTGAGTGCAGACTCCAACCCTTATACTCCGTACCACAATAAGCACTGAGCAGGAGAGAATGCTGAAACATGATCCAGGCTCAACTGTAAACTTAGCCCTTCACCGTGCCTGGGTGGGCAAACTGAGGGAAGCTACTTGAAACACCTTCAACAATCTCAACTTCTCTTATAACAGACTAGTATCCTTCCCATCATACACCACCAGCAAGATACCCTCTTTTTTACAGGTCATCTAAGAATACGAGGAACATGGCCAGTAAATATGCAGATGGAAGACAAATTACCCTGTTATTCACTTTCTGCAACTATCCTACTGTCCTTAGAAAGAGTAAATACCCTCTAGAAAGGGACAAAGTTAACAGGCCTTCATTTCCTCTGTAAAATAAAATCTCTCCCTATTACATCTCCAGTTTCACAACTGACTACAGTTACACAATCCAAGAGAATACTACCTAGGAGTCCAGACTAACCAGGTCTGCAATAAAGAACCGGCTATGTGTCCTCAGTCTCCTTGACTATAGAATAGATGTGGACGACATGGCCTCCAAGGTGGCTTCCAGCAACCAAAAACTCAGGTAGTTATGATTACCGACGGGAACAGAAGTTGTAAGAGAGCAGCTGGAGTCCACGATGGAGAATTCAGAAGCAGCCTCTATCTTCAGTAACTATCCTTGCTACAGCTGAATCCCTTAACCCCCCAAGCCTCCTGCCTTTTCATAACCCCTTTGTGAGGTACTAAAGGCAGACTTAGGTTTTGTGGAATTGTCCTTTTTCTTATTTTCCTCTCATTCTCTTGGTTTAATTCCTGGTATTTCATCGGGATTTAGTCAGTTTTTGTTATGGTTTGGTATTTCAGAGATTTCTGACTTGAGAGGTGGGGAGAAGCTTCAACTCAACATCGGGACTCCGGATACCTTGGGATCAGCTGCTTGTAGGGACAAGCAGCTCCAGCCTATTGGTTTTCAATCTCATTTGCCTTCACATTACTTAAATACACAACACATGGACATGAATAGTCGCTTTCTCAAGTATACCGATTCTCAGGTGGGCTTGGAAATCCAAGGATCTATTTCCATATTAACACACCTCTTTGTTTTTAATGCCTGGTTCTACCCTACTGGTGGGCATTTAGGTTGTGTCTCTTTTATTGCTTTATAAACAGTTGCAGTGACCACCCTTCCTTTCCCCACCATACACACATCTGTCTACATCTTTACACGGGCATGCAAGTATCTCTGTAGAATAAATTTCTTGAAGTGAAAATGAAAGATCAAAAGCTATCTGTGTCGAAAATGTCTAATTTCCAGTTCTGTGAAAATAGTATGAATAAAGAAACTGCAACACCTCAAAAGTGTTATTACACTGTAGCCTCACCTCTGGCAATCATGCTCACTTTTAATCAAATAGGTTAAGGAATGAATACAATTTCTTCATGTTCAACAATCTCATGCTTTCTCAAAGTCTATCAATCATGTTGCAAACTTTAATTCCAAGGACTGAGAATGAGGTATAATTTATTTACAAGGCACCAACAGCATTTCCAAAATTATCCTGTTCTTTATTATATAACAGGATGTTTTCTCTATTCTTTTTTACTCTGTATTTATTCTAAAACCCAAAATGATGGAAGCAAGAAAAATGATGTGAACAAAATGGGAGGGGGGCTAGAAAGCTACTTAGAAATTACTACGATACACCAATGACAGCTGAAATTAAATTGAAAAACCACAATGTTGAAAGTCTAAAATCCCAGAAAAAGTTCTTAGGATTGTTGCTAGATACATAACAAAGTGACTCCAAGAACTGAAACGTGTTCTCTATATTTTGTCAGCTTCGTGGGAGGCTGGAAAATTAAGTGGGCAGAAAAAAAATGATCTAACCCAAGATTAAGATAAAGAGCATGCAAAAGATATAATTAAGGAAAAATTTAAAAACAGGAGACAGAATTTTAAATACAAGTCTAAACAGTCAAATAGCTGATGGGAACTGTGGTGAGTCAATGTGTTCCCCCCCACCTAAACCAATTCAATTTTCATGAGTGCAAAGGTGCCTTTTCTTCATTTCTTAGATGAGATCAGATAATCTCATATTCCCCCTGCTTTGATAGAACCTGACTGATGTCTGACCTCTGGCTCATTGTATCCAAAGCAGCCAAAGTCACACTGGTCCCAAAAAAAGCCAGATATTTTCAAAGGCAATTGTTCTTTCTCTGATACTGTTACAAGGGAGACTAATTCAGTATTAAAATGTCTAAAG
Source organism: Canis lupus baileyi (assembly GCF_048164855.1). NCBI lineage: Eukaryota > Metazoa > Chordata > Mammalia > Carnivora > Canidae > Canis > Canis lupus. The sequence goes on along the minus strand of NC_132848.1, from coordinate 48,055,418 downwards.
GATTTAACTCGAAGTCAAACTGAGAGAGAGAAAGAACACTGGAAAGACTGAATAGGCCACATTTATTTTTTACATATAATTCCTTGCTTAGACAGTAGGAGAAAGGAAGAAAGGAAGGGGGGGAAGGGAAAAACAACTCAAAGATCTCTGACTCAAAATTTCGAACATCCAATCTAAAATTAATACACAGATAGATATATACAATACTGAGAGATATAATTAGAGCAAATTTTAAAACAGAGAGCAATTTTTCTTTGGCTGATTTCAAAAGTTCTGAATTTTAAAATAAGACAACCTGCTTAAGGACAATAGATACTTTTACTGAAATGCTGGGAATGTCCTAAAATCCATTTGACCATGCTGAGAAATATCATGTGTCAGGAGTATTTTGTTAAATATCTTTCAAAAGCTATGCATCTGAGGCACCTGCGTGGCTCCATCGGTTAAGCGGTTAACCATCTGCCTTTTTTGGCTTGGGTCATGATCCCAGGGTCCTGGGATCACCTGGAATCAGCCCGCATCAGCAAGGAGCCTGCTTCTCCCTCTCCCTCTGCCCTTCCCCCTGCTTGTGCTCTCTCTCTCTGTCAAATGAATGAATAAAATCTTAAAAAAAAAAAAACAAAAAAAAAACCTGTGCATCTAATTAAACTTGGAATTTGACAAAACATCTGGGGAAAAAAAAAGCCAGTCCAACTTCCTCAGAACAGTGCTATACCAGCAAATATAAATCATTTTCAAAGGTTCTACAAGTCACATGACTTTGACATGCAGACACAAGAGCATGATCTAGACCAGAGGTCAGCAAACTTTTCCTTAACAGACCAGAGTGTAAATATTTCAGTTTGTGGGCCACATAGTCTGGGTTACAACTATTCAACTCTATAGGTATAGCGCTAAAGCAAACACAGACGATACTTAAATAACGTGCATGGCTGTGTTCCAGTGAAACTGTATTTATGGACACTGAAATCTGAATTTTATGGGTCTTTTAAATTTTTTCAACTGTTCGTAGCTCATGGGCCATAGAGAAACAAGCAATGGGTCAAATTTGGCACATGGACCACAGTTTGCCAACCCCTGATCTAGGCAATTAAATCAGGCACAGAAGAATATTTAAACTGTTTTACAAAATATTAGGCATTACTAGAGAAAGAGTCAGTTAGGGGTAGGAGGGGGGCCTTCATTATCTATACACAGAAAGCTATATAAAGGCAGTTTCTACTAAAATAATTCAAGAGGGGGGGAAAAGGCTTTGACAGAAAATTAAATTTCTGACTCTACTGATAGATCAGTAACTTCTAAAGAAAAACAGATTTCTAGGGCACCATCCTACAGCCCATGAGTTCTTGATGTGGGAAACTGTAATTTTACAGGATTTTATACAGGAAGAAAAGAAGCAGCAATTTAACAATCAAGTCAAGGGAAAGAATGGCAACAAGATGATTATAATCAGAGCAGAGGGAACTAACTGCAAGCTCTACACAGGCTACACATCCAGGATTCGGGGACAAGGTCATAAAATGGTGACCTCTGAAATTGAAGCCAATAAGTATCATCAAATAATGAAATTAGCTGTGTGCAAAAGTGACCTACCTGAAGAGATGGTTTGTAAGCCTGTTGCTAATGAGAGGACTCCTCCAAAATCTCATCAGACACTAAAAAACAAATAATCTGAGATAAACTGAGCGCTAATTAATCATATCAATCTGTGGCAATGTCATAACAGAAGGATGGAAGGTCCACATGGAGAAAGACAAGCCAAAGATAAGACTCTGTCAGTGTTTCTCTGCAGGCCTGGGCAGGTGATGGTGTGCCCTGGCCTACTCTGTGAGCCCATCTTGCTTTGAAGAAAGATGGGTGCTTCCAGCTGCCTTGTTGAAGGAGGGTGCCTCCAGGGCAGACTGTCCACTCACCACCCACTTCTGGAACAGAATAGCTTCCCAGACTCTCCTACTGAGAACTGATGCTCTGGCCAGGCCACCCCAGTGTCTCATCTGCCTTGCAAGGTTATTTCTCTTCTTATAAATTAAGAATCAAATATTCATATGCATTAAGTCTCTGATGACTTTGTTAAGTATGAAAAGTCCCCAAAAACCTCTTAATCATGACCATGGGTGAACAGATAAAAAAAACCTCATGCAATTCTCCCACACGGTTTCATAAATTGCAAACTGAGGACAAGGCAATCAGTACCACCACAAAGGGATACATAATGGTGTGAGGCCACCTTGTTCAGCCACCATTACTGGTCTCTCTTTTTAAGAGATGTGCCCTTAAAGAGAGGATACACAGCCAAGAACACTGAGCTCTGGAGTCAGACAGCTTGTTTTGAACAAATTCCTGCTCCATCATTTCCTAAACTAAGGTTTCTTAAATTCCCTGAGCTCAGTTTCTTCATCTTATAAAATAGAGACAAAGAAGGGATATAGCTCAGAGAATTATTGTGAGGATTAAAGGAAATAATGCATATGAAGTACATGACACAATGCCTGGCACCTAGAAAGCACTCAACAAATGGCAGTTCGTTTTTGGTACTACCATTGTCACTATTTTTTATTATTATTAACTATAACAATGGCAATAAATTATTTTGCTGCATTCACTGACTCCGGTAATACTCTAGTAGTTAATCTTCATTCACAGCGGAAGTTTCCTTCTTTAGCTGAAGCTCTGGAGAGCATTTCCTCTTCTTTGGGCACAACATTAATTCCAACTCAAGACTGCAAACAACTTCACAAGCTCTTCACCCAGATGCAGAACTGCTCCTCCTTCAATAGCGACTACCTTCCTCACACAAGCATACCTGTTTAATCTCACTCCTCACTTCTGACCAGGCTCAACAACCATGCCAATTGCCTCAAACCTCCTACCCTTCTTCCTAATTACCTCCTCCTCTTCCATTATTATAAAACAAGAGCTCTCCAACATTATGGCAAGTTTACCACCTACACACTCCTGATGTGAAGATTTTAACAATCCCTTACACAGTAGACAGAGCAAGAGCCATCAGGCAAATGCAAATTAAAGCCACTTTGCATCTTCTAGAATGGTAATAATTTAAAAAAAAAGAGGCAGACAATAACAAGTGTTGACAAAAATGTAGGAAAACTGGAACTCTCATACACTGCTGGTGGGAATGTAAAATGGTGTAGCCCCTTTAAAAAAAAGTTGGAAATTCCTCAAAAGCTAAACAAAGTTACCATATGACCCAGCAATTCCACTTTTAAATATATATGTAAAAGAACTGAAAACATATGTCCACAAAAAAATAAGTACACAGATGTTCATAGCAACATTATTCAAAATAGCCAAAAAGTGTTAGCAACTCAAATATCACAGATAAACAAAATGTGGTATATGGACACAATTTCAACAATAAAAGGGAATGAAGTATTTGACTCATGCTACAACATGAATGAACCTTGAAAACATTACGCTAAGTGAAAAAAAGCCAGACACAAAAGGCCACATATTGTATGATTCCATTTATATGAAACATCCAATAGGTAAACTTAAGAGTCAGAGAGCAGACTGGTGGTTGCCAGAGGATGAAGGGGTTGGGAGGAAATGGGTATGGGGTTTCTTCTGTGGATGACAAAAAATGTTCATCAAATTGACTGTGGTGGTGCATATACTAAAAGCCACCGATTGTACACATTAAACAGGTGAATTGCATGGTATGTAAGTTTTACCTTCATTAAGTTCTTATGCCATAAGTAAAAAATAAATGTGTGCCAAAGGATAACAAATGGGTCAGAGAGGAACGGGGGTCCTCTGGGTCGGTAGGAAGCATGGGAATAAAATCAGCCAACAGACTCATGAAAACTCCCTCAAAACCACAGACTGCAAATCTATTTTTAAAAGCCATTCAAATCAAACATCTGTTAGCTTTTCAAGTGACTCCAAAACATTTTCATTACTCTAGTTATAGACTATATAAATACAGTAACTTAGAAATGTACTCTTATTTAATGGCTTGTTTGTTTATAGTCTGGCTAACTCCAAAATCATAACCTCTAATATATGAGATACAGAACTAGTCATACTAGTCACATTTAATTCACTTACTTATTCAACAAACATTTATTATATGCCTACTACGTGCCAGGCAGTGTCCTAGGTGTCAGGGATGCAAAGATGGCTGAGACACAAGCCCTCCTCTCCAGCACCTCACTGCATCCTGAGCTGAGTTATAACAGAGTTAAGAAAACATTCTGACACCTGTGGCTACAAATGAAGTAAGCTCCTAATAGATGTGTTTCAATGAAGATGATGATATAAAATATTTACAATGCAATGACCATTAACCCTGTAGTGACTAGTCCTCCAGAGCAGCAGCCTACCTGTTGACATGCTCCTCCCAATCCTCTGGTGGAGGAGGGGCATCTGCATCCGTCCTGGCGAAGATGACATGCCGTTCACACTCATTCATCACGCTGCGTGCCTTCTGATTGTCATAGAGCGGCACAGGGGTTGATGTGACTGTCTCCACATCTATTGGGACGTCTGATTCACTGTAAACAGGTGAGGAAATAGGACCAGGCCACACGTACTTCACACAACACAGGTGTTTAACGATCATCTGGTTGCCAAAAAATGACTCTTTAATATAATCAGCTTTAAAGTATGCAATAAGCACATTATACCCACAAGAAAATTATGATCCAAAGTCATCTTTCCCACACTTGTCTAGATCTCTGCCCTCTGACATGCTGTTATGTGCTGGGGGAATACAAAGTCATTTTAAAACAAGTGTAGGGATCCCTGGGTGGCGCAGCGGTTTGGCGCCTGCCTTTGGCCCAGGGCGCGATCCCGGAGACCCGGGATCGAATCCCATGTCGGGCTCCCGGTGCATGGAGCCTGCTTCTCCCTCTGCCTGTGTCTCTGCCTCGCTCTCTCTCTCTCTCTCTCTGTGTGTGTGTGTGACTATCATAAATAAATAAAAATTAAAAAAAATAAAATAAAACAAGTGTATATAAAAAAATGACAAATAGCTATTGATTTTAAAAGACAAAAATTTTCCATAAGCAAACAGATGACTGCCTAGATGTGCTTTCCAATACAGTAACTATAAGCCACAATGCAACTATTTAAATTAATAAAAATTAAGCAGAACTAAAAGTTCAGTTCCTCCATTACACTAGCTACATTTCAAGTGCTCAACAGACATGTGGCTAGCAGCTACCATATTAGCACAGATACAGAACATTTTTCTCATCCCAGAAAGTTCCGCTGAACAGTGTTCCTCCAGTTTTAAATTATTCATACAAACCTTCCCTTTCACTATCAAGTCAACTGGTAGCTAATTATATACTATAAAAGCATATGATTCTCTAAGACAGATCACCTGGAATGTATACACCTTAGTTATTTAACTCACTGTGTAAGGAGCCTAGAACAGAAACAAATAAAAATGGACATGTGATAGATCTTTCATATTTTAAAATGTTGTTAATGATATCCTAGCGCCATAAGGGCTGGGCTCTTCACTACACAAAAGTTAGTGCATGCCCATCAAAATGGTCGACTGGCTGTCTGCCAAACAGAGTTTTAACTTTTTGACCCCAATGATCTTATTGCATCTATTCCCAATAGTTGCAATAATTACATCATTATGAAATGAAGTAAAATAATGTGCAGCTAGATTTGGTGGTAGTTCAAAGAGCTGATTATCTTTTCTGGACCAGACATTGGACTAGGCCCTTGGACTTGTATGCCTAAAAGAAAACTCTGGATTTCACCTTTCCAAAACTATCCTCCACCCCCTAGGGGCCTCACTCCTGGTCTTCCCCAACTCAAGGCACTACTCAGCTACTCAAGCCAAAAATCTTACTCACCCTAATTTCACCGTTGCCCTTAACCCTGGCCTGTCTTTCCAATTCACCACAGGTATTGTTGCTCAACCTATGAAATATATCTCAAGGTTATCTTTTTTCTTCATCTGTACTATTCCTGCCCCTATTCAACCTATCATGATCTCTGGCCCCCATTACTGCAATGGTCTCCTAGCAGGTCTTCTATGTCCACTCCTGAGCTATATCTACTCAACAAAAATTCAAAGTGATATAAATCCAATCTCTAGTTTAAAATCCTTTAATGACCTCTTACCACTCTTAGCATCAAATTCCTATATGAGGTAGCCTCCACCAACTTCCCTAGCTCCCACTAACACCCTCACTACAAACCATATTCCAGACAGAATGACCTAAAAAGTCCCTAGAACATGCTAATTCCCATTTTCAGGACCTATACATGGAGATGGTTTATAAGAGGTAATAATTTTCTAAGTACTGAAATGAGCAAGTCCTCGGAATCTCACTTTAAGAAAACATCACAAACATCACAAACATCCCAACACAGGAGTTTCAATGTTAGCAAGAAGCTATAAAGGAGCTCTTGCAGTTATGCCCCATGCCAGAGGCATCAAGATTATGCTAGATTATCCCTAAAAGTCACAGATTCCCCTACCCTGTTACAACTAAAACAGCCAACCAAATACTGCCCTCATTGGGAAATAAAGTAAAACCAACTATTCTATTCTCATTTAAAACACACACATCAGGGGCAGCCTGGGTGGCTAGGCAGTTTAGCGCGCAGTCTTCGGCCCGGGGCGTGATCCTGGGGACCCGGGATCAAGTCGCGTGTAGGGCTCCCTGCGTGGAGCCTGCTTCTCCCTCTGCCTGTGTCTCTGCCTCTCTGTTTCTCTGTGTCTCTCATGAATAAATAAATAAAATCTTAAACACACACACACACACACACACACACACACACACATATCATGGTACCTCTAGCTCATTAAGGCTCAATGGGAGGTAAAAAGAAGCAAAATACAAGATTTCTATTCACCAACAAACCTAAAACTTGTCCTAGAGGAAACATTAGACATTCGATTAGATTAAAACAAACAAAGAAAAAATCTCTTCCCCCCAAAAAAAGTTAACAAATTAAGGGCATGATTTGATCATCAAAATAGTATATATCAACTGATCTTGAAATAAAATTAGAATACCTTAAAGCTCAAAAGAAGTGCTAAACAAGCTGATTTAGGCCAAATGTAATTGTATCACATATTACACAGTAAGTTTATGAAAAAAATCCTTACCCTATAATGTAAGCCAGTTGAAAATACAATCACACCTAGGAAGGGTTAGTATCAACCCATGGGTGACAAGCTGAAAGCAAGGTCTTGGAAAAGCTCCTAAACTTTGCTGGGTGAAGCCAGGAAAAAGAAATCGCATTCCCTTAAAAAAGTCATTGTTGCCAGTGTTGGAGCAAGCCAGAACACTGGACTAAAAGAAAGGAGTCTAATCATGAGCGGCGATTTTTAAAACTCAATTCTTCAGTCTTTTTCTTCGCCAGCTAAATAATCCTCTTTCCATACAAGTCCTATTTACTATGGGGATACGTTGTTTGCTTTCCCAACTTGTTAGAGGTCTTGAATGCAGATGTCTACATTAGAGGCGGGATACCTGAAGTGAACATCCAAGGCCCCCATACAATCGCCCACAATAAAATCCTCTCTAATCCCCACCATCTGGTGACTGTCCAGTTAGGGCAAGGGCAGCCCTGGGGACAGAGAAGCCCAAACTCACATGGTACTTTCGTGCTGCCTCCGGGGAGTAACAAAGAGCATGCGCGTGGGGCGGGCACTACTGGCATCTGGGTGGGCACTCCATGGCTTGGCATAGCTATGATCCAGAAAAACCAGGTCCAGCTCCCGCTCGTGCACTGAAAGCTGAAAGAGCAGCGAGGTGCCCATGCGCCGCGCTGAAGTCTGGAAGTCCCTCTCCCCACCGCGGTGGGCCATGTCAGTAGAGGGCCAGCAAGTCAGAGAATGGGTATCTGCATGCTAGTCACCTGCAGCGAAAAAGTTTCGGTTTAAGTCCATTCAAAGATCCTAAATCTCTTCCAACCTAGAGTATCGAATATGCATGCTTCTCACTTTTGTGACTTTCTATCATTCGGAACTGGGTAATCCACTACGCCGCAGACCCTTGCCCATCATAGGAAGGGCTCCCGAGATCCCACACCACTCCCCCCTCCCCCCCCAAAAAAAACTATGGGCGCCATAGGATCCTCCATATTCACTCTACAAAATTCAGCGTTTACGGAGAGCCCGCTGGCTCCACTGTTCACAAAGGCCTCACATGGACACATGCTAAACTTGCTTGGCCAGCACCACAAACTCTTGGGCGGGCGGGCGGGCGGGCAGCAGGCAGGGCTTGGGCAAACCACGGGACTCACAGACACTAATTCCCCCAGGACGGAGGGTCTCCCCCGCTCCGCGGCTTCGGCCCACCCCGACACCTTCGTGGAGCCAGCTCCGCGCCCGAGGGAGCACCCCCCCTACAGCACGGCCTGGGCCTCTTTCGTAGGTTAAAAGTTTTGCAACTACTTTGTAATAGTCTAGAGTCCCCAAAACACGCCAACGAGGGCTCCTGCCCCGGGCACGCAGCAAAACGCGAAGCCAGGAGGCGCCCTGCCCCCGCCCCGGTGGATCGTCCGCGGCAAACCGCCCGGCGCCCCACGTACCCCTCGGGGTCTCGCCGCCGAGCCTCCAAGCGCCCCATCTGGCGGGCGGGGCTTATAATTCGCACTTTACGGACGGAGGCGCCAGCTCGGGGCACAGAAGCGACTCGGCCAAGGTCACCGAGAGTTCGCGACGAGGAGGAGCCGCCTCGCACCCGCCTCCCGCCCGCGTCACGGGCCCGGGCCCGGCCGGGCGCCCGCCTCACGGCGGCCCGCCTCTGCCCCCGCCGCCCGGCCCCGGGCTCTAGCCCCCAGCCCCCGCATGCCCCGGGAGCCCTGAAGCCCTCGCCCACACTCCCGCTCGCCCGGGCCGGGCCGCGACCCGCCCGAGCCGCCACCCCGCCGGGGCCGGCCCTGCCCTCACCCGCAATCGCCGGGCCGCGCGCTCGGCCCGGGCCGAATCCCTGCGCGCGTGCGCGTTACCGCCTCCACGCCCGGCGCCCCGCAAAACGCGGAAGCGGATTCCCTCCCGAGAAGGGTGGTGAGCGGCAAAACCCGGAAAGGGAGTGAGCGCCTGCGGCCCCAGGGGCGGGAAGAGGAGCGCCCGGAGGCGCGCGGCTCTCGAGCGCAGAAGTCCGCCCTGAATGCAGAGTCGAAAAGGCTCCTGCTGCTGAGGCGTCTGAGGGGGCAGTGCCGCTCCAGGTAGAGATCAGGCTCAGGGGGTTGGAATCTCAGCTCCGACCCGAAACCCCTTGGCTTTACGACCCCAGCAAGATCTCAGCGTCGCCCTCACCCCTGAATGTGCAAATACTTCCCCCCCCCGGGGGAGGGGCGGGGGCTGGGAGAATGAACTGGGTAATGCCCTACCTGTCAGGCGCACAAAGAGATCTCAGGATGGTGATTACCATGAGGGCCCCCCAGGGTGTCCTACAACGAAGGGATTGGGGGGGTGTCTTGAAGGGAAGTCACCTAACGTTGGACTCTGAAGGACCAGGCCATTGCAGAGGGATTGGAAAGGTTAGTTGGGGCCTAGGTGGGGATGGCAAGTGGGCCAAGGACAGCCCAACACCATGTTCTTTAGTATGCCCACTGCTTTCTCAAAACTTTATTTCATTGCAAATTTTTGTTTGTTTGTTTGTTTTTTGAGAGTAAGAGACCGTGCACACTAGTGAGTGAGTGGAGGAAGGGCAGAGGGAGAGGGAGAGAGAATTTTATTTTATTTTTTAAAGATTTTGTTTATTCATGAGAGACAGAGAAAGAGAGAGGCAGAGACATACGCAGAGGGAGGAGCAGGCTCCATGCAGGGAGCCCAACGTGGGACTCAATCCTGGGACTCCAGGATCACGCCCTGGGCCCAAGGCAGGTGCCAAACCACTGAGCCACCCAGGGATCCTCGGGAGAGAGAATTTTCAACAGACTCCTCTCTGGGCACAGAACCCAGGCTGGGCTTGATCTCAAGACTCTGAGAGCACGACCTGACCTGACATCAAGAGTTGGGTGCTTAACCAACTGAGCTACCCAGGCATTCCTGGTTGCAAACATTTTAAACTAAGGAGATTTTATGTAAAAATCCAGATTTCTGGACTCTCTTAAAAAGTTGGAGGCTGTGGCAGCACAGGATTCACGTTCTAGCATGGCAGGCATGGGGGCTGCATATGCCCTCACTCTGGCCACCTTCACTAGGCATCCTTGGTCCCCTTGGCATTTGATTCATTACCCAGCTGTATACCACAAACATGCACACACACCACACCCCCAGGCTAAATTTAACTGGAGGTGATCCTGAGGTGGAGAAGGCAAAGTCAAGTCCAGTCATTTTAGAATATTAGTGGATTGGTTCAACTCATTTTGGTTGCCTCTCAGGGCAGGAGTGAGACAACTGAAATAACGCTGATGGAGGCAGGTGCAGAGACCAGCCCAAAGAAAGAGACCCAATGCTTCAGAGAGCCTGTGCAATGCAACACAGAGCCCTCTGGACCCAGAGGAAAGATGGAAGGTCAGAGAGTGGGAAGGCAATAGGGAGAAAGGAGACAGGGACACCTAGGTGGCTCAGTGGTTGAGCGTCTGCCTTCAGCTCAGGGCGTGATCCCGGGGTACCAGGATGGAGTCCCACATCAGGCTCCCTACATGGAGCCTGCTTCTCCCTCTGCCTGTGTCTCTGCCTCTCTGTGTCTCTCATGAATAAATAAATAAAATCTAAGAAAGAAAGAAAGAAAGAAAGAAAGAAATAAAGAAAGAAAGAAAGAAAGAAAGAAAGAGAGAAAGAGAGAAAGGAGGCAAACTGTGGTTATTTCATGATTCTGGACTGTTTCCAACAGGATAGTGAGCATTCTGTATAGTAGTGATGTCAAATCCTTAGCGCTTGTTTCATAGGGGTTTTTTCCAGGGCCTTGGCAGACATGATTAAATGATCAGTCTACTGTGACCCCAGATGCAACTTCAAAATCATTTTCTCCACACTGGACTACAGGCTGTCATTACCAATTGATTTGAGTTGGCCATCTCCTCTCCAAAATTTAGGCTTTCTTTCCTCTGATATCCTGGAGGATACACTTGACATTATTTATTCATTCATTCATCCATTCACAAATATTGTTTTAAAAGATTTTATTTATTTATTCATGAGAGACACACACACAGAGAGAGAGAGAGAGAGAGAGAGAGAGGCAGAGACTCAGGCCGGGGTCTCCAAGATCAGGCCCTGGGCTGAAGGCGGCACTAAACTGCTGAGCCACCCGGGCTGCCCCACAAATATTTTTTAAAGTCCTACAATGCAGTAAGTACTGTGCTAGATGCTAAGGATACGTCACGGATGAAGCATGCTTCTTTTTTATTTTATTATTTATTTATTCATGAGAGACACAGAGAGAGAGGCAGAGACATAGGCAGAAGGAGAAGGAGGCTTCCTGTAGGGAGCCCCATGTGGGACTCCATCCCAAGATCCCAGGACCATGATCTGAGCCAAAGGTAGATGCTCAACCACTGAGCCCTCCAGGCACCCCAGCATGCTTCTTTTTAATCTACGTGTTAAATTGGTAACCATGAAAATAAAGGCTGGGACACTTGGGTGGCTCAGCGGTTGAGCACCTACCTTGGGCTCAGGGCGTGATCCCAAGGTTCAGGATCGAGTCCCAGGTTGGGCTCCCTGTGAGGAGCCTGCTTCTCTCTCTACCTATGTCTCTGCCTCTCTCTGTGTGCCTCTCATGAATAAATAAATAAAATCTTTTTTTTTTAAATTTTTATTTATTTATGATAGTCACAGAGAGAGAGAGAGAGGCAGAGACAAAGGCAGAGGGAGAAGCAGGCTCCATGCACCGGGAGCCCGATGTGGGATTCGATCCCGGGTCTCCAGGATCGCGCCCTGGGCCAAAGGCAGGCGCCAAACCGCTGCGCCACCCAGGGATCCCAAATAAAATCTTTTAAAAAAGAAAATAAAGACTAACATTTAGAGAATGCCAAACAAGTTCTAAGTGACATAAATGACTACTTCATTTAATTCTATGCTAGGTTTTATCAGAGTCACATCCAGAAAGGTTAAGTATTTTGCCCAAGGTTACACAGCTAGTATCAAAGGCAGAACTAGAAACCAGTCTGGCTCCAGAACCTAGGCATTTGACCCCTTATAACTCCACTCCCCACCATGCCTACTATGATTCAATAAAGGGCAAGGTGATAAGCATACAGAACAGTGAGAACAGTGAGCCAGCTGTGGCTTGAGTGATGGGGTAGGTGTCCCTTTGAAGGTGACATTGAAACTGAAACCAAGAGGAGAATGAGATAACTTGGTAGCTGGGAGAGAAGATCTCTAGGAGAAGAAACAGGGGAGAATAAGGCTCTGAGAGGCAGAAGGGAGCTTGATAACATTAAAAAACAAAAACAAAAAACAGTGTAACTAGGAAACAGTGGTCAACAGATGGAAAGAAATGAAGTTGAGAGAAAGACATAAGCCAGAGCCTGCAAGGCCCTAGATGCCTCACTAAGAATTTTAGTACTGACCATAGATTGCTGTGCTAACTTTCCTGTGTTTGATAAAGAGTAGATCTTCAAAGTCAGGGGCATTAACCTTCTTTGTATCCTTCAGAGAACATAGCCCAGGACATAGAGAGTGGTTTCTGTGTTGACTAATAATCGATAGATTGGTTGACAGATAGCAGGACACCAAGGCAAGAGACATGGTTCAAGATGAAAAATAAATCTTTATTCCTTTACATCCACTAGAATGGCTAAAAAGTCAATGGTTGATACCAAGAGCATGCTAACAGTGCCTGGCTGGTTCAGTCAGTAGAGTATGCAACTCTTGATCTTGAGATCGTGAGTTCAAGGCCCATGTTGGAAAGAGAGATTACTTTAAGAAAATGGTAAAAAGTGTTGGAAAGTATGTAGAGAAATTAAAATATAAAATGGTGCAGCCACTTTGGAAAACAGTCTGGCAGTTCCTCAGAAAGTTAAACATAAAGGCACCATAGGACCAAGCAATTCCATTCCTACAGATATATGAAGAGAATTGAAAACATATGTACACATAAAAACAAGTACACAGGGTTCAGAGCAGCGTTATTCATATCTATACAGTGGATTTATTAAATAAAATAAAATTTTATAAAATTAAATAAAAAGGAGAGAAGTACATATGTTACATTATAGATAAACCCTGAACACATTATGCTAAGTGAAAAAAGCCAGTCAAAAAAGGCCGCATATTGTACAATTCCATTTATGTGAAGCATCGAGAACAGATAAATCCATAGAGACAAAAAGTGGATTCATGTTTCTAGGAGTTAGGGGAAGTGAAAAATGGGGAGTAATTGCTAATGGATATGAGATTTCCCCTTAGGGTCATGAAATATTCTGGAATCGGTGGTGATAGTTGCACTATGAATATACTAAAAACCCTGAATAGCACATTTTAAAAGGCTGGATTTATGATGTGTGAATTATACCTCAGTAAAGCTGCTATGAAAAGAAAAAACTGTTAAGCCACTGAGATTTTGGAATTGTTTGTTACCTCAGTATAACATAGCCCATCCTGACTGATAAATTTAGCCAGGCTATCAATCTAGTGCATGGGCAAAATAAAGACATGTGCAGACCTGCAAATATTCAAAAAATTCAGAAAGCTACCGAAAAGTGTGTTCCACTAAGACAAGACAGTAACTTAAGAAAAAAGAAGACACCGGGACACCTGCACCCCAATGTTTCTAGCGGCAATGTCCACAATAGCCAAACTGTGGAAGGAGCCTCGGTGTCCATCGAAAGATGAATGGATAAAGAAGATGTGGTCTATGTATACAATGGAATATTACTCAGCTATTAGAAATTACAAATACCCACCATTTGCTTCAACGTGGATGGAACTGGAGGGTATTATGCTGAGTGAAGTAAGTCAATCGGAGAAGGACGAACATTATATGGTTCCATTCATTCGGGGAATATAAAAAATAGTGAAAGGGAATAAAGGGGAAAGGAGAGAAAATGAGTGGGAAATATCAGAGAGGATGATGGAACATGAGAGACTCCTAACTCTGGGAAACGAACAAGGGGTAGTGGAAAGGGAAGTGGATGGGGGATGGGGTGACTGGGTGACGGGCATTGAGGGGGCAATTGAAGGGATGAGCACTGGGTGTTATACTATATGATGGCAAATCGAACTCCAAGAAAGAAAAGGAAGGAAGGAAGGAAGGAAGGAAGGAAGGAAGGAAGGAAGGAAGGAAGGAAGAAAGACGACATGGGATCTGGGATAAAGGATCCAACACAGGAGACAGACAAAGGGAATTCTAAAGATGGTGGTGAAGGGAGGTGTTGGGATGATAGCTGTGCTACAGAGCTGGGAAGCAACCAGTGTAGACTGGAGAAAAGGCCAGGAAGGCTATCCCCAGGAAAAATGGTAAAACCTGTTTAACATACCTAATGGTATTTGGTAAGTACCTGGGAAAATACCTGATGAATTTGAATCTAGGCAAAATTGTATTAGATGTATCACAGGGGTGGGCAGCCTGGGTGGCTCAGTGGTTTAGCGCCACCTTCAGCCCAGGGCCTGATCCTGGAGACCCAGGATCAAGTCCCATGTCGGGCTCCCTGCAGGGAGCCTGCCTCTCCCTCTGCCCGTGTCTCTGCCCCTCTCTCTCCCTGTGTCTCTCATGAATAAATAAATAAAATCTTAAAAAAAAAAAAAGTATCACAGGGGCACCTGGCTGGCTTAGTCAGAAGAGCATGCAACTCTTGATCTCACGGTCATAAGTTCAAGCCCCACATTGGGTGTAGAGATTACTGAAAATAAATAAACTTAAAAAAAGGTATCACAGAGCTACTGAAGGATTTTGGAAGACTTGGTCAGACTTTCAAGATAGACAAGCAAATGAAAAAACAAAGCAATTCTTAACTTACAGGGAAACACAAAGTTATATAAGAAAGGATAGGGGGGCACCTGGATAGCTCAGTTAGTTAAGCATGTAACTCTTGATTTCAGCTCAGGTCATCATCTCATGGGTGACTCTGTGCTCAGTGAGGAGTCTGCTTGAAGATTGTCTGCCTCTGCCCCTCCTCCCACTCACACACGCACACATGTGCACATGCACATTTCTCTCTCTAAAATAAATGAAATCTTAAAAAAAAAAAAAAAGGAAAGAAAGGATATAGAATTAGAGCACAATTGACCCTTGAACAACATGAGGGTTAGGGACACCAAACACCCCACCTTGCATAGTTGAAAATTCATGTGTAACTTTTGACTCTCCCAAATCGAAACTACTAATAGTCTACCACTGACCGGAAGCCTTACCAATAATATAAATGATCAATTAACACTTATTTTGTATGTTATATGTGTTAATATACTATATTCTAACAATAAAGTAAGCTAGAGAAAAGAAAATCATAAATATTGGAGTACCTTGGTGACTCGGTTAAGCGGCTGCCTTATGCTAACTAAGGTCATGATCCCAGAGTTCTGGGATCGAGCCCCAAGTCAGGGTCCCTGCTCAGCAGAGAGTCTGCTTCTCCTTCTCCCTCTGCCCCTCCCCTCCCTGCTCTCTCTCACATGCTCTCAAATTAATAAATAAATAAATAAATAAATAAATAAATAAATAAATAAATCTTTAAAGAAATAAAGTAATAAGGAAAAGTTTACACTCTGCATTTATTGAAAAAAATCCACATACAAGTAGACCCACAAAGTTTAAACCCATGTTGTACATAATGGAAAAATTATCAAATTAAACCAACTTTTAAGCTTGGAGCATGGCAAAAAGTTGGCATGTTTGAATTCCATTCCCAGTCCTGGTTGTATCTTGTTTCCTTAAACTGATTTAATTTTAATTTTATTTATTTATTTGACAGAGAGAGAGAGAGAGAGAGAGAGAGAGCTCACAAGCAGGGGGAAGGGCAGAGGGACCCAGAGAAACAGACTCCCTGCTGAGCAGGAAGCCCTGCTCCTTGAGCAGGAAGCCCAGCTCCTTGAGCAGGAAGCCCACCTGGGGCTTGATCTCAGGACCTGGAGATCATGACCTCAGCCGAAGGCAGACATTTAACCAACTGAGCCACCCAGGTACCTCTAAACTGATTATTGTTAAAACAAGGTTTGAAAGCTGCTTTTAATGTGAGTAGTGAAATTCTGATATATTGTGAATAAGGCTTAAGAATGTCTCAGGATGCCTGGGTGGCTCAGTTGGTTAAGCAGCTGACTTGATTTCAGCTCAGGTTCTGACCTCAGGATGGTGAGATTGAGCCCCACATGGATTCAAGTGGAGTCCACTTAAGATTCTCTCTCCCCCTACCCCTCTGCCCACCTCCGCCCACCTGCCATCTTAAAAAAAAAAAAAAGAAAAAAGAACACCTAGTCTCCCAAAGGAAGGTATTATAATGTTACTGAATGGTGCCAAATACACTGTGTGTATCTACAATTTAATCTTTGCATGTATGCTATTATTTGATCAGCTCCCTTCCCTGTGATGCTACCATGCATAGAGTCAAATCCTCGTGATGTTTTGTATGGCTATTGACTTTGGCAACATATAAATAATGTGTAAAGCAAGTTTTTATGATTAAGGAATCAAATTTCCTGAATTTTATTCTTGAAGGTTGAAACTTCACATGTATAAACAATACAATACTCTTCATGGAAAAAAACCCTGTGTTGTTCAAAAGTCAACTATGTAATATTTGATCTACAGTGAAACAATATACATCATCATAATAATGGCAAGATTGAATGTAGATTTAGTCCCCAGATGAGGTGTAATTGGGAGAAGAGTATGCAGGAAAGGCAGAGGGAGAGAAAGCTAAACTCCTCACATGCATGGTAAACAGTAAAAGCAATGTCTGAAAGTGATGAATGGGGAGTTTGGGGAGAGAGATGCTGGGAGGCAGGAAGGAATGAAGGATGGGGTAAGAGCTGACTTAATAGACAGTGTCTCAAATTGAAAAATTCAAGGGATGCTATTTAGAAACATAGAAGTTAATACTAGAAAAAACGACCCAAAATGAACAGTACCTGCCCCATATCTCCCACCAATTATTCTCTCTTCCTGATTCTTATCCTGACCAGGTTTCTGCTGTTTTTCTATTTATTTTCCCATCAGGCTGTATAGGGATTCGTAACTTCCCTTTGCCCCTGTTCCCTCCTCAGCACATCAGTCTTACTATTCTTTCATTCTTTTCTAATTTGGGAAGTGATAAATGATATCTTCTTGCATTATTAATGGGCTTGACTTTTTTAAAAAGAGAGAAAGAGAGAGCGCACAAGAGAGGGGAGCAGCAGGCAGAGTGAGAGGGAGACACAGACTCCTGGCTGAGCAGGGAGCCCACCAGGACCCTAGGATCATGACCTGAGCTGAAGCATGTGCTTAACTAACAGCTACCCAGACACCTCAGGCTTGAATTTTTTTACTTTTTTTTTTTTCAGCTTTGTTTTTATTTTTAAAGATTTTATTTATTTATTCATGAGACACAGAGAGAGAGACAGAGACAAAGGCAAAGGGAGATGCAGGCTCCCTGCAGGGAGCCCGATGTGGGACTCAATCCCAGGACCCTAGGATCATGTCCTGAGCCTAAGGCAGACACTCAACCGCTGAGCCACACAGGCGTTCCTTTTTTCAGCTTTTGAATTCAATTTGGCAAAGTGATAAATGGTATCTCATTGATTATTAAAGACTGATTTTTTTCTGTATCATATTTTTTGTCCATTTGGGCAATCACCTGTTATAAACTGTCTCCCATCTTCCTTGGGAATATTCACCTTTTTCTCATCGAATTATAAAAGCTCACAGTAGGGATGACTCACTGGCTCAGTAGATAGAACATGGAACTCTTAAAAAAAAAAAAAGAACATGGAACTCTTGATCTTGAGGTCATGAGTTCAAGCCCCATACTGGATGTAGAGATTACTTAAAAAAAATAAAATCTTAGAGATGCCTGGAGGCACAGTTGGTTGAGTGTCCAACTCTTGGTTTAGGCTCACGTTGTGATCTCAGGGTCATGAGATTGAGCCCGATGTTGGGCTCTGTGCTGAGCTTAGAGTCTGCTTAAGACTCTCTCTCCCTCTCCCTCTGCCCCTCCTCCCCGAAAAGGATAAATAAGTAAATAAAATCATTAAAAATGTATATTTTAAAAATGCTCACACAAAAAAGGCTAATAACCTTTCAGACACTAAGTATGTTGTACATGTTCCCTACTTTGTGATTGTCTTTAAAGTTATATTTTTCAAAAAAAAAAGTTATATTTTTCTACACAGGAATTTAAAATTTTATGCAGTCAGATTCATTAGCCTTTCCCTTTCCAGGGAAAGGGAAGCCATGGATTTGCATTTTATGTAATGATGCTTAGTTTGGGGTTTGTGAATAATGCTTTGTTTAGGGTTGTGTTTAGATTTCAAGAAAAACTGTCAGAAAGAAGTTTTTCTTTTTAGATCTGCTGCACCAGAAAACAATTGTAGCACCAAGATCCCAAATGCAGCTTCTTGGTCTTTGAAAGCCATGCATCTTTAGAAGGTATAAGCTTACTTTTCAATTGTTTCATCAACTAATACACATTTTTTTAACATCCATTAATCTTCACACCAACTATTGGATAAGATATAATTTCTACAATGTTCAAATCTGAAGCAGAAAAAGCCTTCGTGTGGACAAGACAAGAGCAAATGACTGAGATCCATCCTCATGACAGGGGCCTTGAGACCAATCAAGATGCCACAGCAAAACTATTGACATTGAGATTTTTTTTTTTAACCTTACAAGTCAGCTGGCATAAAAGCTCATTGATTGAAAAGCTGATTTCTCCTTGTTAAAGACAGACTAATATCTGAACTTAGGCTTCCTTTAGAAAAAAGGAGGCCTGGGTCACCTAGGTGGCTCAGTCAGTTGAGCATCTGACTCTTGGTTTCTTATTTTTTTTTTTTTAAGATTTGTATTTACGTATTAATGAAAGACACAGAGAGAGAGAGGCATTGACGTGGGCAGAGGGAGAAGCAGGCTCTAGGCAGGGAGCCCGATGTGGGACTTGATCCCGGGTCTCCAGGATCATGCCCTGAGCTGAAGGCAGACGCTCAACTGTTGAGCCACCCAGGCGTCCTTGACTCTTGGTTTCAGCTCAGATCAGGACCTGATCTCAGGGTTGTGAGATCGAGCCCCACGTTGGGCTTCATGCTCAGTACAGCATCTGCTTAAGACTCTCTCCCCACCGCCCACCCCACCCCACTGTCTCACTCACTCTCCCTCTCAAAAAAAAAAAAAAAAAAAAAGGAGGCCTACATGTTTGCTTATGCATTACACAGGGCTTCCTGGGGATGCCTGGGTGTCTCAGTGGTTGAGCATCTGCCTTTAGCTCAGGTCATGATCCCAGGGTCCCGGGATTGGGTCCCGCATCAGGCTCCCTGCAGGGAGCCTGCTTCTCCCTCTCCTTATGTCTCTGCTTCTCTCACTGTGTCTCTCAGAAATAAATAAATAAATAAATAAAATCTAAAAAAAAAAAAAAAAAAGGAAGGGCTTCCCCTCAGTTGTCCTTGAAGTGGTCTTTGATTTCCCCATTCCTTTTTTTTTAATTTTTATTTATTATTTATGATAGTCACACACAGAGAGAGAGAGAGAGAGAGGCAGAGGGAGAAGCAGGCTCCATGCACCGGGAGCCCGACTGGGATTCGATCCCGGGTCTCCACGATCGCGCCCTGGGCCAAAGGCGGGCGCCAAACCGCTGTGCCACCCAGGGATCCCTCCCCATTCCTTTTCTTGTATCACCTTGCTTCTCTGATTTTCTCATCTAAATTGTGGAACTTTGGCAATGATTCATTCCAGATAACTTGCTTATTTATATGAAGAGGAAACACTACCCTTGCACCTGATCTGATTTCAATCAGAGGGTCAGTGAGAATAAAAGAAAAAGAAAGAGGAAACGCAAAGCGGCCATTTTTTTTTGCTTGTACAGGCCTAGTCACCTCGAGCCACTGGCTTCAGACTCCTTGTGACTTCCTCCTGTCGTTCCCCTCCATTCCTCTCCAGAACCAAGAACCACTCACCTTTGTGACATCACCTCTACCGCTAAGCAACTGGCCCGGTGCTCTCCTCACCCCATGAGCCCTGGGAGAACATTGGACCAAGGTGCTCCAAGAAGGAGGCTCTGCTGCAGAGGGAGGGAGGGGAGTAATTAGAGGACATGCTGCAGCTTGTTGTGGAGTCGGCCAAGATCAACCCACCCCTCAGCCCCCCGCCCAGACCCTGCGTGTCTGCCTACTTCCGAGGTGAGAGCAAGGCTCCTGGACGGAAAGGACAAGCCCCGAGAGGCAACATACATTCAGTGAAAAAGTAGACTTATGGGTGTCCTCCTCTGTAAAAGATGCCGTGTGTGACAGAGGAGCGAAGTAGACATCACCCAGTTCTTTCAAACCTTAGCTTTATTGCCATTATCTCTCCTATCTTGACATTTCTGCCATTTCTTCTAGGGGAATGGCCACAGGGAAAAGAGAAGATTAATACTTCCTGAGCTGCTTCTGTGAACTGGAGTTGAGCCACACATTGAGTTTAAAAAAAAAAAAAAAAAAAAGTACCTTCTTCATAGGCTTGATGTGAGGGTTGGTTTCTTTGTTTGTTTGTTTGTTTTTTGTTTTTTTTAGATTTTATTTATTTATTCATGAGAGACACAGAAAGAGAAGCAAAAATATAGGCAGAGAGAGAAGCAGGCTCCTCACAGGGACAGGACTCGATCCCAGGACCCTGGAATCACAACCTGAGCCAAAGGCAGATGCTCAACCACTGAGCCACCCAGGTGCCCCTTGATGTGAGGATTTTAAAGGATAATATATATACAGCTCTTATATAACCCCCAGTAATAACTGTTTGAGCCCTATGAGTGATATTTACTACCAAGAAAGCCTTTTCATAAACATAATGATTTTTGCTCCTCACAACAACCCCATGAGGCAAAATTTATTGTCTCCATTTCTCTTTTTTTATGGTAAGGAAAAGTGTCCAAGAAAGTTGGCAGGGGTGAGGGGCGTTCAAAAGGATTTAGGAGACAACACAAAAGAGATTAAGCATGTCTGCATATCACAGAGCTGGGAACAGGAAAGGAACAAGAGAAGTGGACAGTCTTTTGATAGCAAGTAGGGGGGCGGTAGATACAGGCAAATGAGGTTTCCCAGCACGTGCAGGGAGTGAGAAAATTGGGGCCAACAGAAAGAAGGCATGGTTGTTTCTATAGCAGATATGAATAAAAAATAAAGTTTCTTAATTTTTTTCTGGTTTGTGGAACTGTGCTCCCGGAATGTGACAATACCCCTCGGGAGAGTAAACATTTGGGACTCTGGACTCACGGGGCAACTCCCCAGGTACAGGTTTAGAGAGGCATAGTGGACGTTCAGTGAGCCAGAAACAGCCTGATTTCAGCCTTCTTTCCTACCATCCCACGGGCGTGATCTTCTCCCTGAGATAGCTCTTACAAGATACCTAAATCCCAGACTCTTAGGTTTGCCCAAAGATTTACCTACAAATTCTTTTTTTAAAGATTTTATTTATTTATTTATTTATTTATTTATTTATTTATTCATGAGAGACAGAGAGAGAGGCAGAGACGCGGGCAGAGGGAGAAGCAGGCTTCTTGCGGGGAGCCCGATGCGGGATTTGATCCCAGGACCCTGGGATCACGACCTGAGCCAAAGGCAGATGCTCAACCACTGAGCTACCCAGTGTCCCTTACCTACAAATTATTATAATTGAATGTTTGTTTGATATTTTTTTATTCCTTTTTCACTTTTCTGAGCCCTTCCTCCCCCATATACCATCCACTACCCTGCATCCCTTCCGACAACCCAACAGGTACCTGCTTGCACACACTCTGTTTCCTCCTTTTTCACATTCTTTCCTTGGGAAGAATCTCAAAGTAATTTACCAATTTAGAGGTTCTTTGCAAGGCTATCGGTTGTTCTTTGTTAAAGATATTTTTGGAGGAGGGGACTTTTAGTGGATGAGGAATTTTTAATCCATTAGAGGTGTTTGGGAGTCCACTAGGCTTTGCTCTGGTAACAAATAAATCTTTAAATCTCAATGCCTTGGGACACCTGAGTGGCTCAGTGGTTGTGATCCCGGGGTCCTGGGATCAAGTCCCACATCAGGCTCCCTGCATGGAGCCTGCTTCTCCCTCTGCCTATGTCTCTGCCTCTCTCTCTGTGTGTGTCTCTCATGAATAAATAAATAAAATCTTTAAAAATATATAAATCTCAATGCCTTAACACAATAAAAGTTTACCTCTTGCTCACACCAAGTCCTGCATCAAGGGGGCAACAATCCTGAGTGGCTCCTCCAAGCAGTGGTTTAGGGACCAGCTGTTTGCTGCTTGTGGCTCCAAAGTCATCCTGGTACCACCCTGCCAGTAGATCATGAGGGTAGATGTGTGGAATGGGGAGTAGAAAAACATCAATAGGAGATTTTAGGAGCCAGTCTTGGCAGTGGTGAAAATCGCTCCCACACTGCATTAGCCAGGATGAGTCATGAGTCACCACCTGGCTGCAAGATGGCTAGGAACCAAGAAAAAAAATGAAGTGAAGACATTATCTGTCACATGGAATGATGTTACTCTTAGAAAAAGCAAGAAATTAAAAAAAAAAAAAAGAAAAAAGAAAAAGCAAGAAATTTTGAAACCCGCAGAGTAAGAATCAGTGCCATATCACATCTGCCAACATAGACTTGAAGTTTTCTTGGAGTCCTACCTCTCTTTACCACACTTAAACCTAGACTTTGAAATATTTCCTACCACCAATGACAGCCCCTTGGTATCTTTGCAGATGTCAAGAAGAGAACTCATGAAGTAGAAGGGAATAACCCCACATGGAATGAGGTAAAACCCATCAGGACAAACCCAAAAGAAGCAATGACAACCCCAAGAGTGAGGCTGGGTCCTGGCCATGCTTAGAATTCTAGGGAGAGGACAGGAAGTGGCACAAGCTTTTCCCAAGGCTAGGGCATTTCGGCCTAGGAGTAGCCCCCAAGCTGGGCCGGAGAGCCACAGCAGCCACATCTACCTGTAGCTGTTCTTGGCCCTTCTCCTCCACTCTCGCAGTGGACCATGATACGGTTCATCTTGTCCAACCTGGCCATCCTGATGTTCCCAGAAACCTGAAGCAGAGACAGGAATCCCTGCGCAGGGTCACTCTTATATTCCATCCGTTGATGTCCCCCACCCCTGCCCTGGGTCCCTAAACCCCTTAACTACTGACACACCCATGATATTGCAGTTACACTGCAGAGCCCAGGTAGGATGCTCAGCATCTTGGTGAAAGGTAGCTAATGCCATCCTCTTAGGAAACCTGACTGTAGAGGGGTTCCTCAGTTCAAGAGAAACACAGCGCCAGTCCATTCCCTGTATCTTTCCTCATTTTCTAGAAGGTTGGGAAGGGGAGGGTGAGGAAAGGATGCTGACTTCTCTGTGCCTCCCATAGACCCTAATCTGGCACCTCTGGGACCGCCCCCTACAAAACGACTCTTTTCTGCAAATCATCCTTCGGGACCTGGGCTCAACAAAGAAAGACAGGTGAGGCAGAGAAAGGCAAGAGGCTGGCTCTCTGACCAAAGCTATGGCACATGCTGCATCTCCTGGCTCGAATCTGTGACTCACTCAGGTGGCAAGGACCAGAACCCACTCTAGCCAGCTAATAGGACCAAAAAAGGGGGGGGGGGTTATAGAAGAGTGGTGAGGCTGAGAGTGCAGAGCAATTAGAACCAGGGTCCTGGGAAGCCAGGGGCAGTCCTGCCTCTTCTGAAGCCATGGGATCTCAAATCTCTACTTCTCTCTGCCCAATCCTGGCTTCCTATTGTGGCCCCATTCTAGTGCCTAGCGGGGTCTGACATCTCTGAGACTGTAGCTAAGGCATCCCAAGTCAAAATTTCCTAGGATGGAGAATCTGATTGGTCCAGCTCCCATAAGGTGTCTACCCTCTGGTCCAATCAGCTGTTACTTGGCACTGTTCTCACTTGGGAGGAGTGTGGGAACAGAACTTCTGGAAAGGGTTTTGAGCAGGGCAGAGCCAGTAACTGGGGCACCCATTACTCAGAGCCCCAAAGTCAGTTCTCAGAAACATGAGATACTCTGAGATGCTCCACATCACTATGTTCTTCCTTCAGCCTCTCTCTATGGACAGCACAGCCTGTAGGAGAGAAAACCCTCACTAGATAGTCATGCCTGGGGCAGAAGACACCCTTTCCCCTGGCTCAGGATCTCGTATGTGCTCCTCATCTCCCCAGGTTCATTGGCCTGGCCACAGTAATGCTCCAGCCCTTGGTGAAAAAACCGAGTGAGGTCCTTTTTGTGAAGGACTTGACCCTGCTTAACCATCTCATGATGTCCACAGATGTGAGTTGGCCCTGGGAAGGGTGGGAGCAGCCAGAGAAGCTAGGATACTCCACTTTAGCAGAGGCCCAGTGCCCCCACCAGAGAGCACTTCTTGCCCTAGGAGGCCCCATCATGCTGCCATCATCTCCCTGACCTCCTCCATCCCATCAGCCATCCACTGACCCACCCTCCCACCCCTACATCCTTACTTTTAGATTGATTATTTAGTTAATTGTCCATTGGATGTCAGTGCCTGTGTCAGGCTTGGACACAAAACTGAATGACTCCTACAGTCCACTGGAGTAGGCACCATTCACAGTGACAAGTGCCCCAGCACAAGGGTCAGGAAGGCTAGGTCACTGAAGTCAGGAGGAAGTGAATGAGTCTACATGGGAGGTCATGTAAGGCTTTATAGAGGATGTGATTAAGATAATGGAAACTGGGATCCCTGGGTGGCGCAGCGGTTTAGCGCCTGCCTTTGGCCCAGGGCGCGATCCTGGAGATCCGGGATCGAATCCCACGTCAGGCTCCCGGTGCATGGAGCCTGCTTCTCCCTCTGCCTGTGTCTCTGCCTCTCTCTCTCTCACTGTGTGCCTATCATGAATAAAAAAAAAAAAAAAAAAAAAAAAAAGATAATGGAAACTGAGGTGCCTGCATGGCTCAGTCCATTAGGCATCTGCCTTCGGCTCAGGTCACGATCTCAGATTGAGCTCCGCATTGGGCTCCCTGCTCAGTAGAGAGTCTGCTTCTCCCTCTCCATTTGCCCCTCTCCCTGCTTATGTACTCTCTCTCTCTCTCTCTCTCTCTCTCTCTCATAAATAAAATCTTTAAAAAGGAAAAGAAAAGATAGATAGAAACAGGCAAAGACCAACCAAAGGAGAATAAGCACAGGTTATTTATGTAGAGCTGGCTATAGCAAGGGCATCGGCCAACCATCACTTGCACTTTGGCAGAGACTCAAAGACAGACAGAGGAAGGGTGAAGCTGCACAGTGGAAGCAGGAGAGCTTCCCAATGTGCCCTGATTGGAGGCTATTGGTGGTGGGGGTGGGGGGAGCTATAAGAGGACCGGGCATCCTCTGTGATTGGTTAGTGGTGTATATTTGGCTTTCTCTTGCTGGTTCTAAGTGAGAAGAAGGGTCAAAAATTGGGGAAACTGTTGGTTATGAATCAAATCCTGGCAATTTGAGGCCAACTCTTCCAGGGGCTATTGTTTGGTTTCCTGGACTGGTTGCTAGAGCAGTACTTTGACTTCCTATGAGGCTGACTTAGAGATAGCAGGCTGGCTTCCTGGGTTGGTTACTGCAGATTTATTGGGCTGGCTTCCTGAATTGATCGCTACACATTGTGGGTCAGAGTACCATTTTTATACAAGGTCTGGTCATTGTGCATTTTTTTACTCAGTTTCTCGGTGGGCATGAGTTTGCCCAATGGATAGGAAAGGAAGAGAATGCCAAGCAAGGGTGTAAGGTGCATGCCTGAAGGCTGGAGGGAGAGAGGCAGACAGCAAGTTCAGGGAAGGTGGGCTGCTATGCCGCTGGCATACGGGGATTGGGAGGATGTGAAGAAGGTAGTAAGAGAGCTGAGACTAGCTGAGACCAGGGGCCAAAAGTGAAGGGCCTTATGGTCTCTGCTGATGAGTTTTGACTTTACTCTGATTGGTTAGGGCACTTATATAAAGTTTAGGGGGCAATTCTGGCGATGATATAGAAATAGGATGGGTAGTCAGAGCGCTTGGAGGCAGGAAGTCAATTAAGAGGTATTTGCAAGAGTCCCCCACCTGAGGTCAGGAGATGTTAGGCTAGGAGAAGAGATGTTGGCATCAGCAGTTCTGGGCTGGTCCCAAGGCACCTCTTCCTCTCCTCCCTACCCCATTGTACTCCCTTGTTACCACCACTACCATGTGCCTCCTCTATTCTCCAAATCCCCTCCACTATAACCCATTGCCACCAGTTTATAACTCCCTCTCCCCAAGACATCACAGGCCCCACATGGGGACAGTATTATGACTTGGCCAAGGATTGCAGGATCTGGCTACAAACTACCCCACCACCACCACTCACCATCTTTGCCTTGCAGTGCACTGTAACCCTACAGGTGGCCCTTATGAGAAACCAGGATATTGAGAAGATAGGTAGGTACTTGAGGCTTACCCCTGTTCTTCTCCAAGCATAGCTGGGTGGGCTCTTTGGGACCTTTGGGACCCATCCCTTGAGGCCTACAGAAGGACTGTGATCAGGTTAGGGTCTAGAGGCCAGATCTTCAGATGCCTGGCTGAGGCATCTTCCCCCCACAGTATTTCTACTTGTCATCTCTAGATATGAGGCCCAGCCTCCAGTGGGCTGCAAAAGGAAACAAGGATGACCTTTCGAAGAGCCCCTACATGTAGATTGTGGGGCCTAGGGTTACTGAGGGTAGGAGGGGGCCCATGGGAATGTTCTGGGGGGGACATGTACCCCTTTTGAGGTCTCTTGGCCATGGTTTTAGTCAGAAGCTAGTCACTAGGGATAGAACAATGAAATGGGCATAGTGCTTCAAAACCTTCTGAGCCCCAGCCTCTGAGACCTCACCCAGACTGTTTCCCCAGGCGATGGCGACCTCCTAGGCCTAAGTACCCGAGAGACGGCCAGGCAGGAACTGATGGTCCCCAGCTATACCATGCCTGTGGCTCTGTCCACGAAGCCTCAGCACTTTCAGGTGAGGACCTTCTGGGCTGATTCACCTGACATTCTCATTGTGATCCCAGGCCATCCCCATCTCTCCACAAGGTCATGGCAGAGGACCAGAGCTACATGTCCTCCGAGCCTCACTGCACTCCCTGATCCTCTGGGACCATTCTGAGCCACTTCTGCGGGAATCCTAAGCCAGAGACAACTCCACTGAAGCAATAGGAGGCGCTGTTGGCTGTTGTACACCAACAGGCCCTGGCAAGTGCTGCGAAGGCAGAACAAAAGGCCTGGAGTACTCCTCAGGATTGTTGGCAACACAAGGCTAGCCACATGCAGGGCAAAATGAGCTATATGGAAGAGGCTGAGGAGAGCTCCCACCATGACTTCTGGAACCGTCATCTCATGGCTTACCAACTCCCTCTGATCTGTAGCTTGTAACCTAATAATTTCTGCTATGGTTTTGCCTGCTCCCCAGCCTGCCACTTGTCTAGGAGATTGGGTATCATTCTTGACTGCCTTCTTCCTCACCCTACCCCCTGCATCCAGTCGATGACTAAGTCCCAGCTCTTAATTTCACCCAATGCCCCCACCACTCCATCACCATTTCATTTCCCCGGGCTGAACCACCACTATGGCTTCCCTGGACCACCTCATAGCCTCCTCCTAAAGTCCCAGCCTCCAGCTCTCTCCTGTCCATCCTTCAGTCAAAGTGGTCTTTCAAAGATGTCCTTCTTAACCATGCCATGCACCTGCTTTAAAATGTCCTTAATAGGGCAGCCCCAGTGGCCCAGTGGTTTAGCACTGCCTTCAGCCTGGGGTGTGATCCTGGAGACCCAGGATCGAGTCCCACATCAGGCTCCCTGCATGGAGCCTGCTTCTCCCTCTGCCTGTGTCTCTGCCTCTCTCTCTCTCTCTTTCTGTCATGAGTAAATAAATAAAATCTTAAAAAAAAAAAATGTCCTAGGGGCAGCCCCGGTGGCTCAGCAGTTTAGCACCACCTTCAGCTTGGGGTGTGATCCTGAACACGAGGGATCGAGTCCCACGTTGGGCTCCCCGCATGGAGCCTGCTTCTCCCTCTGCCTGTGTCTCTGCCTCTCTTTCTCTCTGGGTCTGTCATAAATGAATAAATGGAATCTTTAAAAAAAAAAAAAGTCCTTAAAAACAAGGATACCCATGACAGAAGTTAGATACACTTGTGGTGAGCATAACATGACATATAGTTGTCACATCACTATGTTACAGGCCTGAAATTAATGTATCATGTGTCAACTATAATATTAAAATATAAAATAAAGTGAAAAATGAGAATCCACTAATGTGCTCAGGACAAAACCCAAACTCCTAACAATGGCTTCCCAGGTCCTTGATAACAGAAGCCTATCCCAGCACGCTGCTCTGTCTCCTGCCCTCATCCTTCTTCATCCTGCTCTAGCATCCTGGACACCTTGCAGTCCCCATTCTCAAGCCACTCTCTCTAGCCATGAGGTCTTTGCACATGCTGTTCTTCCTTTGGAAGACTTTCTTTTCCTTTCCCTCTGGGCACCAGGCTAGTATGCTCAAGATAAAAGGTCACTGTGTCCAAATCACTGTCCTTCCTATATACTAGAAGTTAGGGCAAAATTCTGACATGCGACCTGTTTGCCTGTTTTGGCCCACTGTGGTCTCTGAGGATCCAGTAGCTGCATGTGTATTGACCCCTGAAGGGTCTCTGGACTTGTTGGAAACACAGGAGGCCTCACAAAGAAAGGCCGATCCACAGCCTGGACTGGGAAAGCCATATATTGTTTACTACCTACAAGCAGATGACAAACTCCCATGCCTGTGCCCTGCTAGCCACTGCCAAATCCAGTTCTTTCTCCCCCTGAGCCTCAGCCAGCCATGGGGTCTTTCCTGGGCTCTGCATTGCTCTTCTTGCCTTCTAGTTCTAGGCTCAGATGTTGTAGCCCTTTGACTGAGTCCCAGTAAAGTATATAAAGGGGAAGAAGAAACCATGAATCAGAGAGCAAATCACAGATCATAGATTCAATTGCATGGAACTTTAAAATTCTCCATTCCCTAAAAGGATAATAGGCAAAAGTTAAAAAAAAATGGGAAAGATTAGACTTCATTCCTATATTCTGTAATAAGCCCATAGCAATTGAGAAACAGTCAGTGTACACAAGATGAAAAAGACAAAGCAGTGGAGGGGACAGTTTCCAGAAGAGAAAGCAGAAGGAGCCACGGCCTTCCTAGGACTTTATCTTCAGGCAGGTGGAGTCCAGCTCCCCGTGGGTTCTCCTTCCATCCGCAGTAGATGCCTCTTATCAAACACTTTGTTCTTTTAGAGAAGAGTGCCTATTGGAGAAGGGGGCCCGGGTTCCAGCCTCAGGTTCCCCTGTGTCTTCCCCCCCACCCAGGTCCGAGTGAAGGTGTTCGAAGGCCGGCAGCTAATGGGTAACAACATCAAGCCGGTGGTGAAGGTGGTTATTGGAGGCTACCAGCACAACACGCGGATCAAGATGGGAAACAACCCTTTCTTCAATGAGGTGGGCTGTGCATTCTCTTCCAAACTGAATGGGGCACTTGGGCCAAGTGGGCCAGCCGGGAGCTGGGCATTTCCTGCAGGCAGTAGGCAGGCTGCTTCCTCCACACATGTTGGCTGAACACCTACAAGAGGGCCAAGCACTGCCTGGCACTGGGAAAACAGATGAAATAATTGGAAACCTCCCATTGGAGGAGCCAGTAGCCTGTGGGGGTGGTGGGGGGATCGGCCTGTGAATGCACACCCAATGACAATGTTGTGATACTGGGGTGAACAGGGATCTGGGGGTGCTGTTGACGCATCCTTGAAATGCAGACCCAGACCATTACATCCTGTCATTGCTAAAGCCCTAAGCTAGACCATTGTGTCTGACCACAGTTGGAAAGTCCATAAATACTGGCTGAATTAATTGGTAAATAGACCAATAAATAAGAGATTAAAAAAAAAAAACAAAACAAAACAGTGAGAGCAGGGAGGAATGGGTGCACTCAGGAAGGGCTCCCAAAACCTTGAAGGAAGAGTCTACCAGGGAAAGAGGTACATCATGAAGAAAGAAAATTCAGGAAAAAGCAATAGCGTCTTCAGAAGCATAGAAACAAGAGGCAGAACTGTAGGTATGGCTGTGGCTGGAGGGAAGCCTGCAAAATGCTCTAGGACCCTATCACAGATGGCACCTGGCAGCCACGGAGGGACTAAAGCGGAGAACAATGGGGCCGAGTTTGCATTTGGGAAAGAGGGTTCTGGCTGCAGCAGGGGCTAGGGGTGCAGTGGGCTGACAGGACTGTCTACAAGGAGGCAGAGGCTCGGGTCTCCATCCCAGCACAGCGAGCTGGGCCTTGGGTCACTCATGACAGATGTTCCTGGGATCCCCTGCCCCTGCCCTCTACCCCAGCAGAATACCCTCCAGGAGCTGGGCAGGCCTCTGCTTCTGGAGGAAGAGCATGAGCGTGAAATGGGCAAGAGCTGGGGAAGAAGCATGCTATTCTGAGCCTTCAGGCTTACTGAGCCCTAGGTAAAGTGGTGGAAGGAATATCATCCAACCCCTACTCCCATTGTCTCTGCTTCAGATCTTCTTCCAGAATTTTCATGAGGTGCCTGCTAAGTTCTTTGATGAGACCATCTTAATCCAGGTGAGGAGCTAAACAAGATGGGCCCACTTTCTGGTCCCACCTCAATTCTGGGAAGGACTTCAGCTCCCCTGCCCCACCCTTAGAGCCACCCTTCTGACCCCAAGGCACATCATCCATGGCCTTTGTCACTTCCTGGCAGCCCCGACTCCCTATTCGTTCATTCAACAAATCTTATGGAGGGATCCCTGGGTGGCGCAGCGGTTTAGCGCCTGCCTTTGACCCAGGGCGCGATCCTGGAGACCTGGGATCGAATCCCACGTCAGGCTCCCGGTGCATGGAGCCTGCTTCTCTCTCTGCCTGTGTCTCTGCCTCTCTCTCTCTGTGTCTATCATGAATAAATAAATAAAATCTTTAAAAAAAAAAAAACAAACAAATCTTATGGAATGCCAACTGTTAGGCCCTAAGGTGGGCCCCAAGGTGAAGAAAACAGACAGGATCCTCATGGACCAAAGGACCCCTCAAAGGTCCCCTCAACATGGGACATTCCATTCCCCAACCAGAGGGAGCCCGGTAACAGTGGTGAATGTATGTTTATCACGTGCCTCCTATGTGCCCAACACAGGCCTAAGGAGAATAAGAAGGCCTCTCCCTTGAAGAGTGTACATGTTCTCAGGAACACAGGGACATGGGAAATGATCAGGACAGTGTGCAGTGGAAAAAGTTGAGTGCAACACTACTTTGGGGTGACCTTTGGGTTCATCAGATGAATTGGACCCTCTGATCAATCTCCTCATCAGTAAAATGGAACTAAAATTCTGACCCTCACAGGGTACCTCTGAGAATTAAATGAGAAAAACTATGTGAAAGTGTGGGCCACTAGGAAGCATCGAGTAAATCCTAGAGAATCCCAAATATGCCCTTACAATTCTTCCCATGGGAGTGGGGGAAATGGGGAATATGAGTAACTGAGATATTTCTGGAACCCCCCTGCAGGTGATGAATTCCACACTGATGAGATTCAATGCAGAGATCGGGAGATTCCAAGTGAGCCCTGGATGAAGGAGGAGGTTTGATGACACAGTTATAGAGATCTACCATGGGCTCCATGCCTAAGTCGATGGGCAAAAATTTGAATTTTCATGCGGAAATATCCAGATTTGGATCCACCTACCAACTGGGTTGACTTAAGTTTTTCAGAACCTCTACTTCCTCATCTATACAATGGGAATAATGATAGACTCAAATCACAGAGTTATTGTAAGGATGAAAGTGTGTACCATTTATGAAAAAGCTGGGTGCCATGCTAAATTCCCCACACTTATTTTTTTTTTTAAAGATTTTATTTAATCATTCATGAGAGACACAGAGAGAGAGGAAGAAACACAAGCAGAGGGAGAAGCAGGCTCCATGCAGGGAGCCCGACATGGGACTCGATCCCAGGTCTCCAGGATCACGCCCCGGGCCAAAGGCGGGCACCAAACCACTGAGCCACCCAGGGATCCCCAATTCCCCACACTTATAATAATTATGGACACACTCCAAATCTCTGCCTCGAGGGAATGGAAGCAGAAGATCCAAAAAGGCAGAGAAACACAGAGAAAATTGCCACCTATGAGAACAGAGTAAAAAGGTTTGCTTTGGAAAGACACAGGCTGAGAGATGAGGAAAGGTGACATAGTCATGAAGGGCTAAAAAAGATCCTCCAAATCCAGGAAGATTGGGAGAAGGTAGGGTTGCCAGATTAAATACAGGATGCCTCATTACATTTAAAGCTTAAACAACAGATACTCTTTAAATATAAAAATGTGGGATCCCTGGGTGGCTCAGCGATTTGGCGCATGCCTTCGCCCCAGGGCGTGATCCTGGAGTCCCGGGATAAAGTCCCACATCAGGCTCCCTGCATGGAGCCTGCCTGTGTGTGTGTGTGTGTGTGTGTGTGTGTGTGTGTCTATCATGAATAAATAAATAAAATCTTTAAAAATATAAAAATTTAAAAAATAAAAATAAAAATGCCTGAAATATTGCATGGATCCTCACAAAATATTTCAGGGGACGTATGTATACTAAAAATGAAGTCATCATTTATCAGCAGTTCTAACTTAAATTGGCATCTATATTTTAATTTGCTAAATTTGGCAGCCTCTAGAAAAGGCTTCCATCTTGGGAAAGGCACATTTAAGACAAATCAGAGTAAGGTTTCTTTCTCATGACTTTAATAAGCACATGAAGAGTCATGACCTGTCCCTTAAAGAAGCAAATAGGCTGGGCACCTGGGTAGCTCAGTCAGTTAAGCATCTACCTTTGGCTAAGGTCATAATCTCAGGGTCCTGGGATTGAGCCCCACATGGGGCTCTCTGCTCATCAGGGAGTCTGCTTCTCCCTCTTCCTCTATGTTCATGTTCTTTCTCTCTTGCTCTTGTGCTTGTGCTCTCTCTCTCTCTCTCAAATAAATAAAATATTCTTTTAAAAATCATCATAGGCTTAGAGATTGAGAGATTCCAGAGAGGTTAGGTGGCAGGAGGTAAAAAATATTGTGCTTTCAAAAAAGACTACAATAGCCAGACAATGACCAATGGTATGAACCGTTAAATAAGTTATAAGCATGAGGGGTGCCTGGGTGGCTCAGTCGGTTGAGCGTCTGACTCTTAATTTTTGGTTCAGATCATGGTCTCAGGGTCATAAGATTGAGCCCTGCATTGGGCTCCATGCTCAGCAGGGAGTCTGCTTGAGATTCTCTCCTTCTCCTTCTGCCTCTCCCCCCATTCTCTCTCTCTCTTTCTCAAATAAATAAAATCTTAAAACAAGTGAGTTATAGACATGAGAGAAAAAGTGACCCTTTAAAAAAATATATTTCTTTGGAAAATTTCAAACATACACAAAAGCAGAATAGTATCCTGAGTTCCCACATACTGATCACTCAACTTCACTAATTGCCAGTGGTGTTTTCTCTACACCTGGCCCACTTCCCATACCCACTGGGTTATTTTGAACCCAACCTCGGCCACCATATCATTTTATTTTTAAATATTTCAGTATGTATTTCTAAAACAGAAATATTTTATTAAGCATAACCAAGTGTAATTATCACTCACATTCTAAAACCTTTATAATTGATGTATTAAATATTAGCCAGTGTTCAAATTCCCCTAATCATCTTATGAATTCCTTTCATGGTTTGTTCAAAATAGGATGCAAACCAGGAGCATACATTATAGCTGGTTAAAACATATTTTTAGGTCTCTCGGATTCTGCTGGTCCTGCCCTATCCCCTACCCCCACCCCCCAGGTAATTTGTTAAAGAAACCAGATAGTTTGTCCTGTAGAGTTTTTCTCCAATCTGGATTTTGCTGACTGCATCTCCAGAGGATCATTCCACATGTCCTTCTGCCCAGCTGTTTGTGATCTAGAGGCTTGCTAGATTTTGGGTCCATTATTTGGCAAAATGACTTTGGCAGGGGGCACAGAACATCTGTTGGTCTCTCTTTCTATGTTGTCAATAGCCATTGATGATCACTGCCTGGATCTGTTGCTTCATTATGGGGGCCTGGGTTTGGTTTGGTTTGGTTCTTTTCCAGCTTTATTGACATACAGTCCTTTAAAAATATGTGTATTCCTGTGAAGCCATCATCACAATCAAGATAACAAACATATCTATCACCTCAAAAGATTTCCTTGTACCCCTTTGTTAATCTTCCCTCTCACCCCCACCCCACTCCTTCCCAGCCCCAGGCAACCACCAGTCTGCTTTCTATAACTATAGCTTGGTTTGCATTTTCTAAAATTTTATGTCAATGGAATAATACAGCACATTCCCTTTTTTGTTTGGCTTCTTTTACTCCACATAATTATTTTGAGATTCATCCTTGTCTGTTGCATGTGTCAGTAATTCATTCCTTTTCATTGCTGAGTAGTATTCCATTCATAGATGTATCACGATTTGTGATACGTCTTTGTATCACTCATCTTTTGATGGACATTAGATCATTTTCAGTTTTGGGCTGTTACAGTAAACCTGCTGTAATGGTGATGTATGACTCTTAATCTAATTTCTCTTGGGTAAATATGTAGAAGTAGATTGAGTAGCTCATATGGTAGGTATATATTTAACTTTTAGAGAAAATTCCTGTTTTTCCCCCCAACAATTCCAAACAGGCTTTTTACCATGTTATATTCTCACCAGCAGAGTGCCAGTTGCCCCCCCATTCTCATCAACACTTCATGTAGTCCATCGTTTTTACTTTAGCCCCTCTAATTATCTATAGAGCTATCTCGCTGTGATTTTAATTTACCCATTCCTGACGACTAATGATATTGAGCATCTTTTCGTGTGTTTATTTGTCATCTATATATTTTCCTTGTTGAAGTGTCTGTTCAAATCTTTTGTTCATCTGAGGCACCTGAGTAGCTCAGTCAGTTAAGCATCTGACTCTTTGGTCTCAGGACATGATCTCATGGGTCGTGGGATTGAGCCCTGCATCAAGCTCCTTGCCCAGTGGGGAGTCTGCTTGAAAGATTCTTTCCCTCTGCCCTTCCCCTTTCTCTCTCTCTCTCACTCTCTCTGTGTCTCTAAAAGTAAAATAGATGAATCTTCAAATCTTTTGCTCCTTTTCAATGGGTCATTTTTTTACTACAGAGTTTTCAGATTTTCTTATATATTCGGGATACAAATCCTTGTATCAGATATACAACTTGGAAATATTTTTTCCCAGTATATGATCTTTCAGTTTTCTTGAATGTCCTTCAAAGAGCAGAAATTTTACATTTCAAGGGAGTCCACTTCATCAAACTTTTCTTTTATACATTATGCTTCCATGGCTGTAGCTAAGAAATCTTTGCCTACCTAACCCAAAGGGATGACTGAAGTTTTTTTTCCTTAAGATTTTATTTATTTATTCATGAGAGACACAGAGAGGCAGAGACATAGGCAGAGGGAGAAGCAGGCTCCCCAGAGGGAGCCTGATGCAGGACTCGATCCCAGGACCCCGAGATCATGACCTGAGCCAAAGGCAGATGCTCAGCCATTGAACTACCTAGGTGCCCTGGGATGACTGAGTTTTAAAGCAGCCCTAACACGCAGAATTTGGGGGCTGCTCTATGGAACCTTCAGATGTGGGCTACAAGGAAGACCTGAATATTCCGCAGTGCCTTGTCCCATGCCACCTTCAGTCCTATACCACATCCCTCAGGCCTCAGTCAGAAACCTTCTCCCAGGGGGAAAGGAAAGCTCATAGTCTCTTTGCCAGCTCCTCACTTGATCAACCTCTTCCCTAGGATAGGAGAGACACTCCCAATCCAGGAACAGGAAAGAGTCAACCTTGTGTTAGCCAGGTAGTGCTGTGTGGTGATTGAGAATCCTTTCAATCCAAGCACTGGTGGCTAATACTTCAGTACAGTACTATTGTTTGTTGGTATTGCAAATGTTGGCCAGAGACTCTAACTAATCCTTGCTCTACTCTTATGTTTTCAGACAGATATTGGGTTTATCTACCATTCTCCAGGTGGGTATCAGTTGTTGCAAATACATGTGCCTTCGGAGAAAAAGCAGGCCAGTTGTCCAAACATTTCAAAATCCCTGTATGTTCAGCATGAGGGAAGACTATTAGAGGCATGAACTATTTTCTGTATTTAATAATATTTATAATGATAACATCTTTCTCTTCAAAACTCAAGGCATCCCGTTGTGTCAAATGCTAACCTTTTATGGCAGCCTCGGGTTGAATTTCTATTTTTTGAGGCCTGTATTAGGAGACTGACATTTGAGTAGAGGTCTTCACTGTAACCATAATGTACAACCTGGCCATAACATACATACCAGGTTAAAGCTGGAACTTAGTGTTGGGGAAAATGCTTGCATCTCTCATACCAGGGTAGTAACAACAACTGTAAGTTCCCAAGGATGGGGAAGAGGGAGTCTCTATTTCCTAAAGGCAGTGGCTGGCAGCCCGGTGAGTGCACTAGCTTTACTTACTGATAGGAGTAACTCCCATTTTCCTCTGCTCCTGTATGGGAACCAGAATATATGAGACATATTTCCACACCCCTCTCCCACAGAAACAAAGACTGGTTTCAGGGAAGAAGAATGGAGACTAGAGGCTGGTCTCCCATGGGCCCTCTGCCCCTTCAGGTCACACACTCATGAGGAAATGGTTAGGCCTCTGCCAGCCGAATGAACCCAACAATGGTGTGAGAGGCTACCTGAAAGTCACCATCTGTGTCCTCGGTGTGGGAGACCAGGCTCTGGTGAGGCTGCCCCCCACGCCCCAGCAGCATTCTCTACTGTGGCTGCTTCCATAGGGCACCCCAAGGCCCCCAGAGTGGCCACTGATCTTCACATGCTTTTATTTGCCTGCTGTGTCACTTGAGCATTGTCTATCCCTCCCCCATATGGAGTGGAAGGTCAGGGAAGCCAAAGCTGGTGGCCATGGTCATGACCATCGTATGACTCTACCCTGTCAGGTCTCTGGTCTCTGCAGGTAGATCAAAAGCCACCCTATGCGGCTGATGACACCACTACTAAGATCTTCAAGTCAATGGTGGTCCCGATCAACATGGCCTACTTACAGTTCTTCATCTACTGCGCAGAGGATCTTCATCTGAGTAGAGTCAGGGTGGCAGGGTGGGAGTCGACCCTGAGGTTCCCTACACAGTGGCATCCTGGATTCTCATGGGGCTTCCCTATTCCATTTGGATGCTAACCTAAGATTTGGGGTGGGGGGATAGGACAAGACCAAAACCCACCAATACTTGTCTCATGAAGACCTCATAGATACTCCTTAAGATGGGTCATATCCCCCGACCTGTCTGTGATACCCAGATGCAGACCCACAGTTCTCTATGCCAGTGCCCACCCTGGCTGCCATTATATGCCATGACACATCACAGCACATAGAGGTAGAGTGGCAATGAGCGTGATCTGCACAGGGGGCACCACACCACGTGATGGCAAGGATTATAAGTTGTTCGGTCACCTCTCCATTTCCTCTCCTTAAAAAAAAAATGCACCCATCTCAAAAATCTTGTAACTTCTTGTTCACAGAGAAACATCACTTAGTAAGTCCTATGTTGGAAGTGGAACTAATTGGGGAAAAGGTAAGTGTGGAAAGAGTCTAATGTTTGGGGAAACTGTCACCTAGGTAGTGTGTGGGGAAAGACGGAGTTGGTGGGCAGGACCCCAGGATTTGGATCTCAGTTCCTCCATCAGTGGGCTGTGACCCCACTGGGCCAGGAACTCTGTGAAAGCAGAGGCCATGGCTTAGTCACCCTGTCTCCCAGAGCTGTGAACAGTGCCCTTCATGGAGGAGATGCCCATTGAAAGCCTAAGGTACACGAAGGGCACAAATGAGTGAATAAAACACATGCCCATACACAACACTGAAACTGTCCCTGTCTTCTTCGGGCCTGGGTTTCTTCATCTATAAATTGAAGGCTCTTGGGCAAGAGACTGGCTGACATTCCATGATCCTCTGTGAATAGAGAGCAGCATTTTTCCAAAGTGTGCTAATGGATGTTATGTGCAAAAAACCCCAAAAGGATCCTATGTTCAAATTTGGGGAATGCTGAGTTAAAGTTAAGTAGGTTTGTCTCGAATTCATAAACCATCATTTCTAACATGTTCTACCTACTAGAAGTATCATTAAATCCAGCACATACATAAAGGGAGGGAGATGAGTGTCTACCTTTCAAAGGAAGGGGTGTACCAAAGGATTTGTGGACATATTTTAAAACCACCACACTGAATGTGGTTTGAGCGCTCCAAATTTACGTGAGATGTTCTCAGGTGATAGGTGGCACACAATTTTCAAAGATTTTAATATCTCTGTGGTTTTCTTAGTATGTATTTAAAAAGTTTAACCAGTCCAACCAATCTTGATTTCACTGACATGATTGCCTAGAATAGAGCCAGGTTTAAAAATGAAGTCAAGTAATGCTTTGGAAAAGGGTATGCCATTATGTACTACCATAGTCACCATGGTTTTCGCTCACTTTTCTATTGGGATCATAGTGTTTAACAAAATCTATGTGTATGCACTCATATAATAAAGTTAGTAACTCCATGACTATTTAAAAACAAAGTCAATTTAAAGATGATTTAAAGATAAATAATAGGGAATCGATCTGGGCAGATATATAAAGGACTGAAGTTATAGTTGAGGAGTTATCAAAATGTCGTTAGACCATTCCCATGATCAGCCCTATGCCAGGGACAGTGTCCATCTGTGGGCTGGGCTGAAAAAGCTGGAAGGTGAGATCAGTGGAGGGAGGGCAGGACAGGCTGGCACTGACACTGCTTTGCTATGTTCCTAGCTCAAGACAAATGTGCTGAGCCAAACCGAGAACCCAATATGGAACCAGATCCTGACCTTCCAAATTCAGGTATTGCTGTTCCATCTTTTTTTTTTTTTTTTTTTTTTTTGAGAGAGAGAGAGAGAGCAGAGGGGACCAGGCAGAGGGAGAAAGAAAATCCCAAGCAGGCTCCACACTCAGTGTGGAGCCCAGAGCCCAACACAGGGCTTATTCTTACAACCCTGAGATCATGACCCAAGCTGCAATCAAGAGTCAGATGCTGACTGAACCACTCAGGCCCCCCAAGCTGTTCCATCTTGACCACTCCCCTCCTCCTGCTCCACAAACGGAAGGCAAGTTTGAGTGGGTAGGGGTATAGATGGAAGGTAAGGGTCAAGAAGCATGGGGTGAGAATGGGGGTGGGGGTGGGGGTGGGACCTGCCTGATGGGAAACATGAGAAAGCCCAGGACATATTATAGAAAACTTACTTTATTTGTCTAGTACTAACAAATGAGTGGGCCGTGCAACTGAACTTTCCAGAAAACTTAAATATGCCCTTTCACCTACATTACAAAACAAAACCCAAAAAATCACTTAAAATCTAAATTGTATTATGCATTTTATCTTCTAGGCAAAGTGCCCTGAAGATAATTATAGCTCTTTGTTAATGGCCTAGAGGTACTGTGGGAACATAGTATATGGGCTACATGTAGTATAGGCTAGTTGTTCCTGCATTAAATGGCTCCAAGGTGCTCTTCTCTGTGGGATTCTGTATTCTGATTTTTATAGCTTTTCAGTCCTCAGTTACCCATCAGTAGTGTGGATGCCAGTTCTCTTAAAGCCCTGGGAGAACCTTGATTGCCTTTTGACTCCATGCCAGACTTCTGAGAACTGCATGTAGAATGACAGTACACAATTCTGAGAGATAGCTTGAGCACTGTCATTAAGTATGAGTGCATAGAACTTTGTGTGGCTTCTATTTGGCTACACAGAGAGCATTTCACTTTTCTTATACCTTACATCTATGTGACTTAAAATCGGTTCATGAGCTCCCTTCTACCCTCCTGGGACCCACTTCCTTGCTCCTTTTTTTTTTTTTTTTTTTAAGATTTTATTTATTTAATCATGAAAAACAGAGAGAGAGAGAGAGAGAGAGAGAGAGAGAGGCAGAGACACAGGCAGAGGGAGAAGCAGGCTCCATGCAGGGAGTCTTACGTGGGACTCCATCCTGGGATCCCGGGGTCACGCCCTGGGC
This sequence comes from Canis lupus baileyi, assembly GCF_048164855.1. Classification (NCBI taxonomy): domain Eukaryota; kingdom Metazoa; phylum Chordata; class Mammalia; order Carnivora; family Canidae; genus Canis; species Canis lupus. The sequence goes on along the minus strand of NC_132848.1, from coordinate 48,015,344 downwards.
TGAAGGCGGCGCTAAACCGCTGAGCCACCTGGGCTGTCCTTCCTTGCTTCTCCTAGAAGCTTCCCAAAGCCTGCCTCCTGGTGAGGCATTATCTTTTTTTCTTTTTAGAAGATTTTATTTATTTATTCATGATAGACACACTCAGAGAGAGAGAGAGAGAGAGGCAGAGACACAGGCAGAGGGAGGAGCAGGCTCCATGCAGGGAGTCTGACTGATGTGGGACTCGATCCTGGGACTCCAAGATCCTGCCCTGGGCGGAAGGCAGGCGCTTAAACCACTGAGCCACCCACGCTGCCTGAGGCATCATCTTAAACCATTCTTCATAATTTCCACTTTCCTGGGTGATTTTGTAGACTCTTAAAGTAGGAAGAGATTTTAAAGGGAGTCTAATTTATCCTCCACCTTTGATCCCTTCCACTTGTCTCTGGCTGTGATGCAGCTCATGGCCGAGATCCTCAGATACTCTTGTGGAGGCTCAGAGCCTTGGAAGTCTTCCATCATGTTCAGCTGCCTCTAGGCTCAGAAAACAGGGGCACAAGCTGGGCCCTCTTTCATCTTTGAAAGGGGCCTTCCAACGTTTAAAGATGTCCAAACACTCCTTGGACCCTCACCCATTTCCCACATAACATAGTCTCCTAAGGCTAGAACCATTTGGATGCAGGCCTGATTGTCACTAGCCCTGTGGAAATGTAGCAGACAGATGTGACCCTCACTCTGAATGGCAGGATGACCACAGAGGCAGTAGCATCACCAGCCCATCAGGGCCCAGCAAGGCAGCCTGAAGAGGAAGCTCTGCTGAACATGGGTGTTTGCCAGTTTACAGTTTACTGCTCCAAGACAGGAGGGCAGTTAAGACCAGGAATTGGGAAAGGGGAAGAGAATTCTCAATAGGATGGATGAAAATATGGTTTAGCCATGAATTCAAATTTGGAGGTTTTATAATATTGGAAGACCTGGATGCTTTACAGTGCCCATCTTTCCACTTCTAGGGGATCTTGTCTCATTTCTTCTTAATCACTTGCTCAACTAGAAAGCCCTTTCCCTATTCTGCTCTGGCCCCCAGCTCCCTGGCAAGGGGAGAATGGCCAAATGGAATGGAGAATGGGAAGGACTAGCCATGACTCAGGAAGTGCTATGAGGGGAAGAGGCCCCAACTGAGAGGATTTGGGTGCCACTCAGGCCTCAACACCAGCAGCTTGTTTTATACATGGATTGGTTTTTGTTTTCATAATTGAGGGGACCCTGTGGCAGAGTGGAGATAAGAATCAAAAGCTTGGGTTCCAATCCTGACTGCACCTCTTACTGTGTGAAGCAAGTCCCTCTGCCTCTCTGGGCCTCGCTCCCCACCTATAAATAGGGACCAACACACCCCTCACTGGGTTGTGGCAGAGTCATTAGGAGATCTAAACCTGCTCCAGCCCCTGCATATAACATGAGAACTTCAAGAACTCAGTTTCTCTATGCCTCAGTTTTCCTGTCTAGAAATGGGAATAACAGTACCTGGTTTGTGGGGTTTTGGGAGAAGTCACTCATGTGATCATGAAGATCATTCAGCACAGGCCAGGAGATGATGGAAACCCTTCCCACAACAGCATCTACTATTATTTACTCTTGGGGGAGACAGATATCCTGCTGTTTAAAATTTAACTGCTAACCATGTAGAAGACATTTTAGGCCACAACCTCTGTGCAAGATGGTTGGTGAACATGTGTTCAGACCGTGAAGGGTTATGGGAGGACTGCAGTCATCAAACCCATTGTCAGAATGTACCCAAGTCTCCATCTTGAAGCTCATGCAATTAGGGGACCATTTTAAGAATAAGAATACAAAGCGACCAGGGGACAAAGTCCTAGGCCTCTCCCAGGGCCTTCCCAGGGGCCCATGCAAGCGGGCAGGCCCACAGCCACAAGCCAATAGCTCCCATCTTGGCCATGGTGACTGGGCTTACTGGTGACTGAGCCAGGCCTTGGACCCAGACCCAGCACTTCCCAGCTGCACTAAGTCTCCGTGAGGACCAGACCCTCCGAGCATGCACCCACAGTAGCTCTGCTTTCCCCTTGCAGCTGCCCTGCCTCTCCAGCTACATCAAGTTCAGAATCTTGGACTGGTGAGCCAGGGGTGGAGGCTGAAAAACATTCAGGGGAGGAGAAAATCAGAGCTGGGCCATTCAGAGCTGCAGAATGTTTCTCTCCAGCCCCAAAAACAGTTGCCGGGATGAGATTGGGACTGTCAGCCTGTTCCTCAACCAGATCTCATCCACCGGAGCAGAGATAGAAGGCAAGCAATCCCCCTCTCACCACCACCCCACACCCCCGACCTCCCACCCCAGGCCCTGCCTCCTGCCCCTCTCCCACCTGGCCCCTGCCGGCCTCACCCTCTCTTCTTGCAGGACCTTACTCCGGCTTCCTACCTTCTTTTGGACCCAGCTTCCTGATTCTACATGGGGGTAAAAAGGCTCCTTTCAGGATCCAGGAAGAAGGCACTGTAAGCTTCTCATGCAGCTCTAGGGAACAGTGAGGGTAAAACCAGCATATGGAAGGCGCTGGGGCCCGGGAGGTACCAGGGGGAGGGCCCGGCCCTGGTCTCCGTCCACCACGCTGGTAGAGGACACGTAACCCGTGTGTAGATGGTTGTGCGTATATGGGACGTGTCTTGTGGCGGGAGAGAGAAACAGATGGAGAGCATTCTCCGGGCATTCTCTGAGGAAGAGGCATTGAGATGAAATGACAGGGAAGATTTCCAGCAGGTGGAAAGGACAAGGACCTACGGGACAAAAACAGCGTAGGTACATGTGGAACGTATCAGGCTGTTAAATAGACTGATGATAAATGCCAGGAGGCCAACTCTAATTGGCTTAAAAGATTGGAACAGGGTTGGGAAGAACTCTGAGTGAGCATGAGTGCAGGCACCAAGACCTCAATGCGGGGCACCTGGGTGGCTCAGTGGCTGAGCATCTGCCCTGGGTTCAGGTTGTGATGGGGGTCCTGGGTTCGAGTCTCGCAGGGAGCCTGCTTCTCCCTCTGCCTATGTCTCTCTCTCTGTGTGTCTCTCAGGAATAAATACATAACATCTAAAACAAAAAACAAAAAAAGGACCTCAGTGCCATTAAGAGGCTCATTGACTCCGTCTCTCAGCTCTGGGGCTCCACAGCCTGGGCTTCTTTCCTACCCGGGCCGGCCTCCCTGCGGAGGCGACCACCAGGCGAGGGAAGAGCCGGCGGGGATTCTAATTGGCCGCCGTAGGCCATGTGTGCTCCCCTTGGGCCAATCACTGTTGCCAGGGGGGCAGGGCGTGCCCTGATTGGCCAGGCTGGGAGCGCAAACACGGGCCTCATCACAGCCTGCTCCAAGCAGAAAGCGTTAGTTTGCGGGGATCAGGTACTTTGAGTCGACAGGTGGGTAGAACGCGCGAAGAGGAGCAGGCCTCGGGGTAGAGAAGAGGGGTCAAGCCCCAGAGGTTTCTGGGCACAGCCATGTGTGGGGCGTCTGGAATTGCGCCCCAGGATTGTGGTCAGCCCTGGGCAGCAAGTTACTAGACAACGCTCTCTGCTGCAGAGGTGTCAGGGGAGATTTATCTTCTCTTTTTCCCTCATTCCTTTTCTCACCGATTTCCTCCCTCTTACCCTAGAATATTTCCAGCTCCGTTAAGGATGGTTTAGCGTATCGAGGCCGAGTCTTCCTCGAGTTGTTCACCCATGTCTCGTCCCATCAAGAGTTTAAGAGGGATCTCTCCTCTCAAGTGACGAGTGTAGAGGTAACTACTGGAAACAGGTAACCCAGGAAGGAAGAGTCCCCCTGCCCACCCCAGATCTACTGCGCGGCCTGTTTCTCACATGGCGGAGGCCTCAGCCTCAACCCGAATGAGTTGATGGGTGCCTGAGGATGTTTGGTCAGTCCACCTGAGTCTTTACTAAGCCCCTCTGAGGACTTCATGCTGTGCCAGATCCCAGGTGGTCAGATAAGGTTTTGGTTTAAGATAAGGTTTTGGTTTAAGAAATATGTGATCTAGTTAAGGAGAAGTGATCTTTTTTTTTTTTTTAAGATTTTATTTATTTATTCATGAGACAGAGACACAGAGGGAGAAGCAGGCTCCATACATGGAGCCGGATGTGGGACTCGATCCTGGGTCTCCAGGATAATGCCCTGGGCTGAAGGCAGGCGCCAAACCTCTGAGCCACCCGGGCTCCCCGAGAAATGATCTTCTAAGGAGTTTTTCTTCTTCCTGAAGGCTGGGGAAGACCACTGATGCAGGAAGGGGCAGGAGGAGCAGTGTTAAGAATAGCCACCCACTTATTTTTTATTTTTTTATATATTTTTTATTTTCTTTTTTTTTCCACTTATTTTTTAAATGGGAATACAGTCACAAGGAAGGAGAGCCAGAGAGGAGGGAGCAGGTTCCAGAGACCCTTTGGAAACAATACAGAGCCACAGACCAACAAGACATAAGAAATGGGGGGCACCTGGATCACTCAGTCTGTTAAGCGTCTGCCTTCGGCTCAGGTCATGATCCCAGGGTCCTGGGATTGAGCCCTGCGTTGGGTTCCCTGCTCAGCAGGGGAATCTGCTTCTCCCTCTCTGCCCCTCCCTCTGCTCTGCTCGCTCTCTCTCTCTCTCTCTCTCTCTCTCTCTCCCCCCCTCTCTCCCCCTCGCGCGCGCACGCTCAAATAAATAAATAAATCTTAAAAAAAAAAAAAAGACAAGAGAAATGAGGCTAACTCCCCTAAGCTGATGCCCATCTTCTGCCTCAGGTGGCAAGGTGGCCAGGAGTGGCATCCATGCTCCCCAAAGGAGGGGGGATGATGAATCCCACCTTTGACATATGCTTGTGAGACATCCATGCAGACCAGTACTCAAGGCTGTTAGCACACCAGAATCTGACCATGGGATTGTGGAGGAAGTGTCTGGGAGGAGGCAGGTGAAAGGGTGCCACACCAAAGGCAGGTAGAGGAGGAGGGGCTTGTGGAAGAGACCGGGAGGAGTCTGCAAAGAGGAGCATTGAGGCAGCCCCCAAAGGGGAGAGTTGCCAGATGTGATGGAGAAGTTGCAGACTGCATAGAGGCAAGTGCATAGAAACTTGGCTGCAAAGTGGGAAGAGACATAAATCCGATGGGAACTAAACAAAGGCTCAGAGGGAAAGAGGAAGGTTATTTTTTATGACAGGGCAGACCTGAGCTAGTGAACAGACAGGGACAGTGCAAGAGGAGGGGAGGGGGGGATCCCTGGGTGGCGCAGCGGTTTGGTGCCTGCCTTTGGCCCAGGGCGTGATCCTGGAGACCTGGGATCGAATCCCATGTCAGGCTCCCTGCATGGAGCCTGCTTCTCCTTCTGCCTGTGTCTCTGTCTCTGCCTCTCTCTCTCTCAGTCTGTGACTATGATGAATAAGTAAATAAAATTTAAAAAAAAAAAAAAGGAGGGGAGGGGTTGGCCATAGAAATGAGAGCCACTGACATGGTAGATGGCGGCCCTCCAGCAGATAGGAGGCATGGTGGGAGGAGGTGGCTGAGAAGGGCCCAGAGCAAAGGGATGGTGTGTGTGACACCTTCACCACACCCCCGCCCACTCTCATCTTATCAGGGGAGGGCGTTGAGGCAAGAAGGAGAGGGATGAGGTAGCCCAAGTCAGAGCCCAGCCTGACACTCCAGGAGGGCCTCCAGGAGAAAAGCCTCCCTTTCAGGAAGCTGGCTGGGAGGAAGGGACCAAGTGCTAGAGGTACTGGGAAGAACTGCCTTTGAGTAGGAGTCAAGGGAGGACTTTGAGGGGGCACGGGTTCAAAGATGATCCAGCTCACCCTAAAGAGAAGCAAAGATGGCTTTTGAAAGAAACAGAGCACTACATCTTTGCCTCCCTACCTGTCTCTATATCCTTGTTCATCCCTTGGTTTATGTACTGGGGACGTGGGGTTTATTGTTTTAGAGGCATCAGAACCGCAAGAAGTATGGGCTGTGCGTCATCTTCCTTTCCTGCACCATGATGCCCGACTTTAAGGACCTGATCCAATTCGAGGTCAGCATTGGCCACTATGGAAACAAGATGGACCTGAGTTACAAGCCTCTCGTCTCAACCACACAGTGCAGCCCAGTGATATATGATGGTAATAGATCCAGCCCAAGAGTAGAGAGCATCCGCCGCATGCCATGCTCTGTGCTTGGCATTTTAAGGGTATTAGCTCATGGAAATTCAAGGCATTGTTAACCCACATGCCTCACATGAGGAAAATGAGCTTCAGGGAGGTAAAGTCACCGGCCAAACATTGCACAGCTCGTGTGGGTGGTGAGCCCACGACAAGAGTTGAAAGTAGGCATTTACTCTCAAGTTCTTCTCTGTGCTCCGTTCCACACTACAACTTCCCCAACACCATCTTTTCCCTACTATGAACCACCCCTGATTCATCCATGCCACCATCTTCTGTTACTCCTCTGTCCACCTTCTATCCATCCATTAATCTGTTCATCCACCCTTTCTTCCATTTGACTCCTACCCATCTACTGACCCAAACACTTAACCAACCTCCCACCAATCCATTCATCCCTTAATCCAATATATACTTATTAAACACCCATACCAGGCTCTATAGAGTAGCATTTCTCAAAACATAGTTCCGGGCCTGGCATCAGCATCACCTGGGAACTTCTATAAATGCAGATTCTAGGGGTGCCTGGGTGGCCCAGTTGGTTGAGCATTTATTTGACTTTTGATTTTGGCTCAGGTCTTGAAATATCTTGAAATATAATTCACATGCCATACAATTCATACAATTCATACAATTCATCCATGTAAAGTGTGCAATTCAGTAGCTTTTAGTGTATTCACAGAATTGGGCAACCGTCACCATGGTCAATTCTAGAACATTTTTAACACTCAAAAAAAAACCCCACTATATCCACTTGAAGTCACTATTTCTCCCCTGCATCCTCAGCTTTAGGCAACTATTTATTAATCTATCTTCTGTTTCTATGGAGTTTTCTATTGTGGATATTTTTTCATATACATGGATTCACAATATGTGGTCCTTGGTGTCTGGCTTCTGTCACTTAGCATAATGTTCTACTACTTTTTAAATTATAAAATATATGCAAAAAATATATGTGTATATACAACTTAAGGACGAATAAAGTGAGTACTCCAGAACTCACCACGCAGATTAAAAAGTAGAAGATTGTCAGCATCTTAGAAGTTTCCTGTATGCTCTTCCCAGACTCATTTACCCAAGAAATAACCACAATCTTGATCGTGACAGTAATCACTCCCTTGCTTTACTTTTCAATTTTTACCACCTCTGTATGCAACCCTAAACAGCATACTATTTTTTGCATTTTATACAAATGGAACTTTCCAGTCTGTACTCATCCGTTTTCCATCTTTTGCTCAATATTAGTTTTTTTATGTTGGCATATATAGCTGAAGTTCACTTTCACTTCTGAATGTATTCTACTTTATGATTATAGCACCAATTATGTGGTATATGTAGATACTTGGGAACTATCTTTTTCTCCTACTATAATAATTGTGTTACAAACATTCTTGTACATGTCTCCCAGTCTCAAATGCAAGACTTCCTCTAAATTATATACCCTGGAGTGAAAGAGAAATTCAAAGCAAAAGAAATTATACCAAATTACACTCTCATCAGCTTGATATGAGAATTTCTATTGCTCTGCGTTCTCACCAGTACTTGATGTTGCCCAGCTTTTTAATTTTTGCCAATGGTGGATGTAAGATGGTATCTTATAAGATCTTGATTTGCATTGTGCTGATTATAAATAGAGGTTGGGCATCTTTTCATATGTTTACAAACATTTGTTTTTTTCTCATCTGTAAAAAGCCTATTGGTATCTTTATCCATTATTCTACTTGGCTTTTTCTTATTGGCTTGTACATTACTTTTTCTAGGAACGATCTTTTGTCAGATGGGTGTATTGTAAATACCTTCCCAAAGTTTGGGGTTTTCATCTTTGTCTTACTGACAACTTTTTATTTTTCTTATTGAGGTTTTATTTGTAAACAATAAAATGTACATATTTTAAGTATACAAGTTGATGAATTTGGGCAGATACAGATACCCATATAACCACCATGGGAAGAAAGTTCCATCACCCCAGAGAGCTGCCATATGCCCCTTTTCATTCAATCTCCCCAACCCTTGACTGACCCCAATGCTGGGGTCAGTCATTGTTGTGCTGTTTTTCACTGTAGATTTGTTTTTCTTTTCCTACAGCTTCATGCAAATGAAATCAGACATGTGGTTCTTTCTTTTTCTATGGCTTCTTTGGCTCAGCATAGTGTTTTAGGAATTCATCCATGTTGTTTCATGGATTAAGTGTTTTATTCTTTTTAATTTCTGATAGTACTTCACTATGGGAATATGACAGTTTATTTATCCATCCTCCTATTCATGGACATTTAGATTGATTCAACTTTCAGAGTATTATGAATATAGCTGCTGTGAACCTTCTTGTACAAGTCTCTCTATGGACATAATGCTTGCATTTCTCTTGGGTACCTACATAGGAATGGAATTTGGATTTTATTTTATTTTATTATTATTATTATTTTTTTTTGGAATTTGGATTTTAAAGGAAATTACTAACAATCTTCCAAAGTGTTTGTGCCATTGTACACACCCCCACAGCACTGTTTGAGAGTAGTACTTGCCCCACATCCTTGCCAAATTTCGTATTGTTGGTTTTTTTCATTTGAGTCATTCTACTGGGTATGATGTTGTCCATAATTATAATTTTAATTTCCATTTTTTTTTCTTTTTTTTAATTTCCATTTTTCTAATCAGTAGTAATACTGAGCCTCTTTTCATGCTCACATATATTTCTGTAGTGAAGGCACTGTTCAAGTTTTTTGCCAGTCTTTCAATGGGTTGTTTGTCCTTTTATACGGCGTTCCAGCTCTTTTATATTTTAGATACAAGTCCTTTGTCAGATCTGTTTTGCTAATTTTTTCCATTCTATGGCTTGGCTTTTCAAATTCCAAGCAGTGTCTTTTGAAGATCAGAAGTTTCTCATTTTGATGAAGCAAATAAATTCTAATTTTGAGGGGTGCCTGGCTAGCTCAGTTGCAAGACCACATGACTCTTGATCTTGGGATGGTGAGTCTGAGCCTCATGTTAGGTGTAGAGATTACTTTAAAATTAATTAATTCTAATTTTGATTAAATCAAATTTGTTGATTATCTTTTCTTTTATAGTAATATATTATTTGGCCCAAGAAATATTTTCTACCCCAAGTCATAAAGATATTCACTTGTGTTTCATTCTACAAGCCTTATAATTTTAAAAGATTATTTTTGGTAATCTCCACACCCAACATGGGGCTCAAACTCATGACCCTGAAATCAAGAGTCAAAGTTCCTCTGACTAAGCCAGCTGGGTGCTGCCAAGCTTTATTATGTTAGATTCTTTTTTTTTTCAATTTTTATTTATTTATGATAGTCACACAAAGAGAGAGAGAGAGAGAGGCAGAGACACAGGCAGAGGGAGAAGCAGGCTCCATGCACCAGGAGCCCGACGTGGGATTCGATCCCGGGTCTCCAGGATCGCGCCCTGGGCCAAAGGCAGGCGCCAAACCGCTGCGCCACCCAGGGATCCCTATTATTTTAGATTCTTTGTTTAGGTTTACGATCTAACCTGACTTGATTTTTGTATATGGTGTAAGGGAAGGGTCAGATTCTTTTTTCTATAAAGATAAAAAATTCAGCACCATTTGCTGAGATGACTATTCATTCCCACTTAGAATTACTTTAATAACCATATGTGAGTCTCTTTCTAGAATCTCTATTCTTTTTTAGAAGACTTTATTTATTTATTTATTTGAGAGAGAGAGAGAGAGAGCAAGTGGGGGGGAGGAGCAGAGGGAGAGGGACAAGCGGACTCCATGCTGAGCACAGAGCTTAACGCAGGCCTCGATCTCATGACCCTGAGATCATGACCTGAGCTGAAATCAAGAGTTGGACACTCAACCAGCTGAGCCACCCAGACTACCCCTAGAATTTCTATTCTATTCCATTGATCTGTTTGCCTATCTTTTTTTTTTTTTTAATTTTTTATTTATTTATGATAGTCACAGAGAGAGAGAGAGAGGCGCAGAGACACAGGCAGAGGGAGAAGCAGGCTCCATGCACCGGGAGCCCGACGTGGGACTCGATCCCGGGTCTCCAGGATCGCGCCCTGGGCCAAAGGCAGGCGCCAAACCGCTGCGCCACCCAGGGATCCCTGTTTGCCTATCTTTAATGCCGATATCACACCATCTTGATTACTATAGTTCTAAAGCAAGTCTTGAAGTCAGGTAGCGTAAGTCCTCCAACTTTGTTGTTCTTTTACAAAATAATACAATTTCTGGCTATTCTGATTCCTTTCCATTTTCATATGAATTTTAGCATCAGCTTGATGATTTCTGCAAAAAGTCTGCTGGAATTTTCCTGTTTTCTTTTGTTCTAATCAAGTGTTTTTTATTTGGTTTTGTTTTTAGTATTGCATTCTATCTCTATTGGCTCTACATCTGTGGATGAGTTGTAGTGGCTGCTCAAGGGATTGCAATATTGGTCTTTAACCAGTCATAGTCTCCCTTGAGTTAATATTATAACTACTTCACATATGAGAATATATTACATATATTTGCATACAATTGCTATATTCAGTATAAAGTGCAATTGTAGTTATATAATTGGATTTTCACCTTTGTTATACATTCTAGAGTTGGTTGCTAATATTTTGTTTAGGATTTTTCATCTATATGAATCACATGGATTTGTGATTTTCTTTCTCATAGTGTCCTCCTTTGATTTTAATATCAAAGTTATGCTAGCCTCATGAAATTGAGGAGCATTTCCTCTTTTTACTCTCTATGAGCATTTGGGTAAGACTATAATCGTCTATTCCTTGAAAGTTTGATAGGACTCACCTATAAATATAAGCCTGGTGGTTTTTTTTTTTTTTTTTTTTTTTTTTTTTTTTTTTTGCCTGGTGGGTTTTTTAATGCAATAATTTAAATACAGATTTATTTTAATTATTCAGCTTTTCTATTTATTTTATTTATTTTATTTTTATTTTTTAAATTTTTTTATTTATTTGTGATAGTCACACAGAGAGAGAGAGGCAGAGACACAGGCAGAGGGAGAAGCAGGCTCCATGCACTGGGAGCCCGACGTAGGATTCGATCCCGGGTCTCCAGGATCGCACCCTGGGCCAAAGGCAGGCGCCAAACCGCTGCGCCACCCAGGGATCCCCTCTATTTATTTTAAAGTCAGTTTTGGTGGGTTTAACTTATCTAGGAATTTATATATTTCATTGAAATTTTTAAATTTTTCAGCATAAAATTTTTCATACTGTCTTTAGAAATTTTTTTATTGTGGCAAAATATCTGTAACATAAAATGTACCATTTTAGCCATTCCTAAATGTACAGTTCAGTGGAGTTAAGTCCATTTACAATGTTGTGTAACTATCACCTCTATTTCCAGAGCAATTTCATCATTCCAAACAGAAACTCTACCCATTAGACAATAAATCCTCTTGTCCCCTGGAATCCTCTATTCCTTTTGCCACTCTGAATTTGCCTATACCTCATATATGTGGAATCATGTAATATGTGTCCGTTGTATCTGGTTTGTTTCACTTAGCATAGGGTTTTCAAGGTTCATACACATGATAGCCTGTGGCAGAACTGCATTCCTTTTTAAGGCTGAATAATATCCCATTGTATATACATATCACATTTTGTTTATCCATTCATCTATTCCTAGACACTTGGGTTGTTTCCACCTTTTGGCTTTTGTGAATAATGCTGCTTATGAACATCGGTGTACACATAGCTGTTTGAGTCCCTGTTTTTAATTATTTGGGGTATATGCCTAGGAGTGGAATCACTGGATCATATGGTAATTGTTTAACTTTTTGAGGAATCATCAAAATATTTTCTACAATAGTTTCTTTTTTAAAAGATTTTACTATTTCTATTTGAGAGAGAGAGAGCACAAGAGAGCATGAGCTAGGGGGAGGAACAAAGGGAGAGGGAGAAGCAGACTCCCCACTGAGCAGGGAACCTGATGTAGGGGCTCTATCCCAGGACCCTGGGATCTTGACCTGACCTGTAGGCAGACGCTTAACCAGTTGAGCCACCCAAGGCACCCCTCCACCATAGTTTCTTACTGTTATCTACTTATCTTTGCAATATCTAAAAATAGCTGCCCTTATAGTCTTCTTTGTGGGTGGGTGTGTGTGTGTGTGTACACACACACCTTCTTTTCTCTTAATAAGTCTTGACAGACTTTTCCAATCTTTTTCTATTACAAGTAGTGCTATCAAGATACACTTTTTGTGTGTGTGTGTACACGCACACCTTTTTTCTTAATAAGTCTTGACAGACTTTTCCAATCTTTTTCTATTACAAGCAGTGCTATCAAGATACACTTCTTTTAAAAAAGATTTTTATTTATTGGGGATCCCTGGGTGGCTCAGCGGTTTAGCGCCTGCCTTTGGCCCAGGGCGCGATCCTGGAGTCCCGGGATCAAGTCCCACATCAGGCTCCCTGCATGGAGCCTGCTTCTCCTTCTGCCTGTGTCCCTGCCTCTCTTTCCCCCTATGTCTATCATGAATAAATAAAATATTTAAATAAAAAAATGATTTTTATTTATTTATTCATGAGAGACACAGAGAGAGAGAGAGAGACAGAGGCAGAGACACAGGCAGAGGGATAAGCAGGCTCCATGCAGGGAGCCCGACGTGGGACTCGATTCCGGGACTCCAGGATCACACTCTAGGCCGAAGGTGGCACTAAACCGCTGAGTCACCCAGGCTGCCCAAGATACAGTCTTATGCATAAATGACTTCAAAGTGGAATTGGTCAAACACATTTGCATCTTGGCAGATCCTGCAAAACTGTCCTCTGTGCTGATCATTTTCCTGTTTGCTCTCAGCATCTCCAGCAAGGAGAGACTTTGCATACTCTGTTCTATATCAAGCTTCATTCTTACCCTTCCTTGCTCTATTCTATATCTTAGGGCCGCATACCAGTAAATGACATTTCCCAGATTCCCATGCCAGCTGCTAAAAGGGGAGATACTGTCATTCTGTTCTATCTCCCCACCTCCCCCTCTCCCTCCTTCCTGCCACTGCAATTCAGCAGGCGTCTCTAAAAGTGGTCACATCCCTTTAGAGATCCCAGCTTTGGCTGACCACTCCTCCATGGTCCCAGCCTTCACCAGGCAGCCCCTCTTCTCTAGTGCCACTACTGGTTGGGCTCCAGCATCCTGCGCAGCTACCTCAATGGTGCAGCAGTGGTTGTGCAGCTATCTGTGGTCACACCACTGTCTGCCTTTGGTTCCGCAGCCCTAGAAGCAGTAGTTTCTACCTCCAGTTACTAATCTCTGAGTAAGCTCATTTCTCCCCTGCTCCTACCTTTCCTTTTAAGTAGGCTCCATGCTCAGCATGGAACCCAGAGCAGGGCTTGAACTCACAACCCTGAGGTCGAGACCTGAGCTGAGATCAAGAGGCAAATGTTTACCCAACTGAGTTACTCAGGCATCATCCCTTAGTTTCCCCTTTTTGATCTGTTGGCCCTTTCAACACATTTTCCTTATTAAATCCCCTCTATTTCAAACATCTGCCGTGGCTTTTTCTTTTTCTGGTTGTACCCTGACTAATAATCGTCCATAAAGGTTGTACCAGTCAACACTCCCACCAGCAACTATGAGAGTCTTATCAAAATCTGGTATAGGTCAGCCCGGGTGGCTCAGTGGTTTAGCGCCGCCTTCAGCCCAGGGCCTGATCCTCGGGATCGAGTCCCACGTCAGGGTCCCTTGCATGGAGCCTGCTTCTCCCTCTGCCTGTGTGTCTGCCTCTGTGTGTGTGTGTATGTGTGTCTCATGAATAAATAAGTAAAATCTTAAAAAAAAAATCTGGTATAAACTTCTGGATTTTTATCAGTCTGGTAAGTGAAAATTGGTATTTTGGTATAGTTTTAATTTGTATTTCTCTCGTTATAAATGAAGTAGGGCATCTTTTCATATGTTTAAAAGTCATTTGTATTTTCTTTTAATTGCATGTTTATATAATTTTCTCTTTTATTCTATGAGATATTAGTCATTTTCTTATTGATTGCTAGGATCCCTTCATATATGAGGGAGATTAGGCCCTCATGATATGATCTGTAAGTACATTTCCCATATTTGTCCCATATCTTTGTCTACAGTTTTTGGGATTTTTTTCCCATGAGCTTTCTTTTTATGTACTCCAACTACTGCTTTTATGGCTTCTGGCTTTTGAGTCATAATTAGAAAGGTCTTTTTCACTCCAAAAATATTACAGAATTCTCTCATGTTTTGCTCTACAAGTTTGTGGCTTTTTAAACTTTTATAACCAATACCTTCTCTCTCATATGTTTTCCCTATAAATTTCTTGATCTTTCTGTCCAGCTGCCCAAATATCCTTTATCTTGCAAGTTTACTAACTTCACCAGGATATGTTGAAGTCTTGATCCTTTGGGATCAGTTGTCCCTGGCATATGGTGTACTCTTTCAGGGGGAGATTTGAATCTTCTTTTATTTTGTTAACAATTTATTTAGTGGTGGGGCACCTGGTGGCTCAGTCAGTTAAACCATCTGCCTTTGGCTCAGGTCATGATCCCAGGGTCCTGGGATTGAGCCCCATGTTGGGCTCCCTACTCAACAGGGAGTCTGTGTCTCCCTCTCCTCGCTTGTGCTTTCTCTCGATATCTCTTTCTCTTTCTTACAAATAAATAAATAAAACCTTTTTATAATAATTATCTAGTGGTATAATTTTTTTTACAATTTTTTAATTGGGTTATCTTCTTATGGGGTGGTAAGAGCTCTTTATATATGCTAGATACAAGTCTTTTATCAGATACATGATTTGCAGATAGTCTGGCTTGTCTTTTCATTTTCTTAACAGTGTCTTTGAAGTGCAAACATTTTTAACTTGGATGAAGTCCAATTTATTTTCTTTTACGGTGTCATATCTAAGATCCCTTTGCCTAACCCAAGGTCATGAAGATTTTTCTCCTATCCTCTAAAAGTTTTATAGTTTTAATTCGTATATTTAGCTGTATGGTCCATTTTTAATTAAATGGTTTATGAATAATCCAATTTTTCAAGCACCATTTGTTTAAAAGACTCTTTCCCATGTGAGTTTTGTTAAATGATATTTTTAAATATTCTGTCCCGTGGTTTAGGTTTTCTACTTTAGGGGCTCTGTTTATGGGCTTAGTAATTTTCCTTGGTTTTCTTCTGTATCTGTCAGCTTTTCCCGGATCCTTCGCGACTCTTTATTTCCATTTTATTTTGGTCACTTTTCTTATTTCTATGCTTCTCACTTGAGTTGTCTGCAGGGTCTAATCTCCCTTGGGCTCCTTTTTATGTTGTCTTCCTTTCTACAGTGCTTTTGTTTTTGCTTCTACTTTTTTTCTGTGTTTTGCCAGCTCACATTTCCTCCTCTGAGCCCTGAGTTCATTCTGGGAGTGTGTTTTTGCTGGCACTTTCAGCACTCTGCTCTGCTCAAGCTGTGCTTCCAGCTGTCTGCCTTGTTCTTCACTTCCCCACAGGTGACTCTGTCACACTTCACCCCTTCCTGCTCCGGCTTCGGACAGCGATCAGAGTTGCTTTTGGCAGTCTTTATGTGTATTTTGAGTCTACAGATTATATCTGTCTCCTTGTTTTGCTGAAAATGGAGTTGTTTTCCTCCTCCTTGTTGCTTTTGTATGCTATCCAAGAGTAGAAGAAGAAAATTGCCATCTTGTATCTGCACGTTCCTATCTAAGAACCCCAGTCCTGGATCTCTGCTTATTTATCATTCTAATGATTCACTCAGTACCAGAGCCTGAGGATGGTGTCCTCCAGCAATTCTGGAAAGTTATATTTTCGCTTGAAAATTGCTTCTTCCCTTTGTCTCTTATATGGCTCCTTCTCAGACTCACTCTGTCCTCTATGGGACTCCTCATTCTGTTCTTCATATTTTTAAATCTCTCTTCCATATTCGTCATCTCTCTGAACTGTATCCTGCATAATTTCTTCTAGATCTTGGAAGGGACTTAGGTAAGCAATCTATTTTAAAATTTTTGGCAGCTCCTTATCCCTGTTCCCGACTTTATTCTTCTCCATAGTATTTTCCACCACTTGACACACTATTTTATGTATTATCGCTACTATTTTTTTAAATTCTTAAATAAACTTTTTTAATGATTTTGAGATAGAGAGAATGTGCATGTACGCGCTTGTGCATGTGCACGAGAGCAGGGGGAGGCAGAGGGAGAGGGACAAGCAAATCCCCCACTGAGTGTGGAGCCCTATATGGGGGTCAATCCCAAAACCCCGAGGTCATGACCTGAGCTGAAGTCAAATGCTTAACCAAGCCACCCAGGCACCCCAAATTGTTAAGTAAACTTTTGAATTCAGTATAACATAGCAATGGAACCAAAGTATCCAACTCAATGAACTATTGTGAAGCAAACACACCAATGTAACAACATTCAGACCATGAAATGAAGCCCCTAGATTCCAGAGGCCCCTTGATTCTTTCTATCCCTACCTCCAGCAAGGGCAACCACCCTCCTAACCTCCAATTTGTTTTGTCTGGTTAGCTTTATATAAAAGAAACCGTATAGTATGCAGTCTTTTCTGCCTGGCTTCTTTTGCCCACCATTTTGTGAAATGGAAACACAAACCTAGATGTCTTTAGGCATAGCTGTAGTTCATTCTCATTGCTGTATAGTATTCCATTAAGCAAACATACCAGATTTTATTTTCCCTTCTTCTACTGAGGGAGATTTTGGTGGTTTCCAGTTTGGGACTATTCCGAATAGTGCTGCTGTGAATATTTTACAACATGTCTTTCATAATGCTGGGATACCTTTTGGCCAGGTGTATACCTATAAGCAGAGTTGTGGAGCTAGAGAGTGTGCATCTTGGTTCTAAGCCACTCATCTTCTTGGAACTTTATTTGTGGGAAATCTTTTGGGCTGTAGACTAAAGTTGCAGCTCCAGAGAGGATTTCTTTGCTTCCTCCAGTTAGCTGGGGTGCTGCCAACCAAAGACTACTTTGAATTTTCTCCAGACGTAGGTAATATGAATGCAAAATACAACCTGCATGAGGCCCCGTTTGCAGTTACAAATATTTAGGAAAATTTTCTATTCTCTCTACCCAGAGCGATGCTGGAGATGGGCTGGTTTCTTCACTGTTGTCTTCTTTGTGGTGGGTTATTTCTCATCAACTCAGGGTTCAGGTTTTGAAATCTTAGCTTTGCAATGCCATATTAGTTTGCTACAGCTGCTCTAACAAAGCACCACAAACTGGGTGGCTTAGAACAGTGGAGACTTACTCTCTCACAGTTCTGGAGGCTAGAAGTCCAAAATCAAGGTGTTGGCAGGGTTGGTTCCTTTTTTTTCTTTTTTTTTTTTTTTATTTCTTAAAGATTTTATTTTTAAGTAACCTCTACACCTAACATGGGGGTTCAAACCTATAACCCCAAGATCAAGAGTCTCATGCTCTACCGACTGAGCCAGCCAGGCACCACCCCCCTTGGTTCCTTCTGATAGATCTGAGGAAGAATCTGTTCCAAGCCTCTGCCCCAGCTTCTGGTGATTGCCTACAACCTTTGGTGTTCTTAGCATGCAAACACATCAGACCACCTCTGCCTGTCTCTTCACGTGGTGTTCTCCCTCAGTCCCTGTGTCTTCCTCTCTGGCTGTCCTCTCTCTGTGTCCCTCTCTTCTTCTTATCAGAACACCTGTATTATGTGAAGGCTCTAACCTCCTCCAGTATGATGTCATCTTGACTAATTACCGTTACAATGACCCTACTTCCAAATAAGGTCACATTCTGAGGCAGTGGGGTTAGGACTTCAACATAGCTCTATAGGGGGTACAATTCAACCCATAACATACAGGATCTCCTGTGAGACTGTTCACCTTGAGCAGTGCTAGGCTTTTTCTGTGGAGCCCCCTGCCCTGGCCCTTGCCAAAGAGAGCACAGGTTCTCCAAGATTTGCCAGAAACTTGGAGGGCAAGTCAGCTTTGCCTTTGCTTGCCTCACAGATTTTCTGCTTTTACTTTATTTTGGCTTCTGTAGATTTCTTTCCCTATATTGAGCCAGCAATACAACTCAGAACAATTTAAAAATGAATGTATATTTCATCTAGCTTCCCCCCTCATTTGAATAATGAATATGGCCAGGGAACCTAGTTTGCCAAGCCCATCATTGGCTTTTATCCAGCCTTGCTCTCCTGACCCTGTACCTCTGTACTGGCAGGCCCTTTATGTTAGATGTCTGACCACCCCAACCAAACCCTAGGTCTCCCCCTGAACCTAGAGCCCACTCCTCCTCTGCCTTACAGATCACCCAAAAGGGATACTCTACCTCAAGGCACACCCTTTGCCTTGACATCTTACCTGAGGTTAAGGGCTTTGGAGCTAGATGCCTGCATTATGATCACCTGGCTATGCCACCCCAGGCAAACTACTGCCCACCCGTGGCCTAGATTTTCCCATGTGTAAATTGAGGACTTTGAAAAGCTATGTGACACCTGAGCACAATGAATGCTCAGCAAGGCCAGCTATGTTCATCAAAGTGTATACATTCCCAATTGGCCACCAGTCCACCTTCTGGCGGGAGGGGTCCAATTCAGATTTATTAGCAGATGGCATCCTTGAGGAATGGAAAGGAAGGTCCTCTGAGGGGACACAGTAAGAAAAGACCTCCCACAGTCCCTCAGACATCCCCACACATGTGTGTGTGTCTCAGGGAACATCTACCATTATGTGCCCTGGTATAACAGCAAGCCAGTCGTGGCCGTGACCTCCTTCTGGGAGGACAGCAGCTTCCGCATGAACTGCCTCAACCTCCTCTACTTCACTCGGGACCGCCTGGTGAGTGGTACGGGAGGGTGAAGGGGTGGGTTCAGGCCACTGATTGGGAGGCTTGGGGAACTAAATCACCGTCCTAGGGAGCCAGTCACTCAGTTCACTCATGCATTCCACACCAGTGAAGACGCAGGTGTCAGGCAACTGCTAGACACTGAAGACCCAAAGCTGAACAAACACAGTGCCTAGCCTTACCATCTGGGAGGTTGGATATGCAAATAGCTACCATAGGGCACAGCTAGGGCTGGAAATATAGTACCCAGAGCTATGGGGGTGGTGAGGTTGGGGATGGGGGAGGGGAGATGAAGAGAGGATAATCAGAGGAGATGTTTCAAAAGGAGGTGACATTTGGGCAGAGTCTTAATGAATGAGTTTGCTGGGGGCATGGTGCGGTTGCAGAGAAGGGAAAAATTGGCAAAGCCATGATGAAGTGATGTTCCAGGACAGTGAGGGCCTGGGAGTGATGTAGAAATAAAGCCAAAGAAACTGGAAGAGGTCAGATCACAAAAGATCTTAGACATCTGTTAAGGACGGGAAGTCACTGAACGTTTTCAAGCAGGAGAGCCACCTGGTGCCTCCACCTTAGATATGACTTTTTTGCATAGAAGGGAAGCCCCAGGTCAAGACTCTGTACTCCTTACAGTCCTGGCCTCTCCTAGTTCCTTCCTGCCACTTAATTCTGTCGGGTAGTGGAGAGAGTGCATGGGGATCCTAGCCTTGCAAGGGCATGTGAGAGCTTTGGACTGACATCCTCAGGTTACCCAAAAGGCCCCTAGGTCCTGACTGAAAATATCTCGGGCCAGTCAACCCTGTAACCTCTCCCAGGTGAACCCCCACACTCACTGGCTGTTTCTCTCCTGCCGGGCAGAAAGCCAATCTGGACACCCTGAAGTCCATAAGGAATCCAAGGGACCCCGCTCTGCTCCCCCAGTGGGAGAAGCTGCTGAAGGAGCTGGTGGAGGACTGCAAGTAGGAGAGGGGCATGTGGTCCCAGGCCGGGGCTGAGCTAGGCTCACATGGGGTTGGGGTGCAGACAGAACAACCCCAACCCCCACTTCCTCAAGAAAGGAGCTCCACTCCAATTTCTCCCCAGCTTGAAGCCCAAACCACAGAGCTGCTTCTCCTCCCCCGATGAGGCCCTCCGGAAACTGGCCCTGACCTCCCCACCTTGCCCTGGCTGTCCCTACACCCATGCCTGCTGCTCCACCAAAGCAAGCCTCTCCCTGTCATCCTGACAAGCCCTGCACATCCTGGCCCGCAGCTTTTCCCCAGCTGCTGCTCCTGTCCACAGTGACCTCCAGAGGGCTCGGCCTGTGCTGGAAGTTTCATCTTAAGGCCTCTCCCAGCCCCACAGCCCCCAGGGTTTGGTTGGCCCCTGTCTCACAGCTCTCACCCACCTCCGAAGGAGCTCCTTGAACACAGGCCTGGCACACTGCATGGGGCTGGAGGGTGGGAGGGGAAGGGGGAGAACCCAGGGGCCAGGCCATCAGGGGCAGGCAGGACCTCAAGTCTAGGAAGCGCACACTGGCCACAAGGCAAGGCGGGAGGTCATGTGAGGTGAGGCGGAGAGAGGTCCAGCGCCCTCCCTCCCGATCCTGGCCACAGACACCCTCTGCCCTGCATGACCGATAAGCTCAAAGCCACTGACCTGGACAAGAAGAGGTGGCAGCTCCGCAGCCGCCTCCTGCAGGAACTGGCCCAAAAGGCCAAGCAAGTTAAGCCCAGGAACATGGTGGCCACCGTGGAGGACTGGCTGTACCGCCTCAATGCGGTGCTCCCCGAGGTGGGCACTGGACACGCTGGCGGGGGAGGGGGACTCACAGCCAGCCACGCAGGCCTGACGCCCTCCCGCCTCGGCAGCCCCAGATGACCCTCCCAGATGTGATGATCTGGCTGATGTCCAAGGAGCAGCGAGTGGCCTACGCACAGGTCCCAGCTCACAGCATCCTGTTCTCCCCGACAGGGGCTCTGCACTCGGGCAGGTTCTGTGGGAAGATACAGACACTCCTCCTGCAGGTGGGGAAGCTGGGAGTCCTTGGGCCAACCCACTCCTCAGGAGGAAAGGGCCCAGAAAGCCCCCAAGGGAGAAACCTTGAGCTCTTGGGGCAGCCCCCATGAGTCTCCCCAAGGGCATGCCCACTTCACCTCTCCTGGGTCCTTTAGCAGGTGAAGTGGGGTTGAAGCAGTCTCCAGAGGAAGGCCCATCATCATGTAGTACATGCCAAGTCCACATCCCTCATAAATGTTCCTCAAATTCATCTCTTTCATCACCCTTACACCACACTCGGTCCAGTTCCTTGTCATCTCTCCCCTGGACCAGGATTGGGTACTTCCCAAAATATTTAATGCCTACAAGGCTTGGGCACCAGCCCCTCATATCAAACACAGGCCATAAATAAGGCTGGTTGACCAGCACCCCTGCCTTAATGACAGCTCCTCCTTCCAGCCTTTCCCCCTTCCTCCTTCCAACTCCCCTGATGACAACTCCTTCCAGCCTTCCCCCCTTCCTCCTTCCAACACCCCTGATGACAACAACTCCTTCCAGCCTTCCCCGCTTCCTCCTTCCAGCACCCCTGATGACAACAACTCTTTCCAGCCTTCCCCCCCTTCCTCCTTCCAGCACCCCTGATGACAGCCCTCCTTCCAGCCTTCCTCCCCTTCCTCCTTCCAGCATGTAGGGAATACTCCCTTGCTCTTAGAGATGTCCTTGGCTCCCCATTGCCTCCTGGAGAATGCTGAACCTCCCTGGCCTGGCCCCAGCCCCTTTTCATTGCAGTAGCCTTCTCAGGGCCACATACTCTCAATAGCCAGGCCACTGTGGGCTTCCCCACCCCCAAACCTGCCTGCCCTGGGCCCTTCCCACTATTGTGAAGGCCCCTCCCATACCCATCAGAGTCTTTCTCATCCTGCGAGAACCACTAAGACTTGACTCCTGGCTGTACCACTCACTGGTCTGTGTGATCTCAGACCAACCAACCTCCAGGCCTCCATCTGCTCCTCTATAAAACGAGTGTGGCGAAAATGATGCTTTCCCCACCGTAGAGGTGTGTGAGGATCAGAGCATACCCTGCACTTTCAACACTTGCCTTGTCAATGTCACCACCATCACCACTCCTTCTTGGAGCTTTCCCTGGCTCCCTGGGTGGCACTGTCCTCCCACAAACCCCCACCAGCCTCTCCGTCATGCATGGGGTCACAGGTATAACCATTTGCATATCATCTCCCTCTGGAAGGCAGGAACTCTGCACTGTTCACTTTAAGCCCCAGCACCCAGCTCAGTGTGATGCTCCAAGGGCTCATTGTGAAGGAGCAGGTGTGTGCCCCCCTCACTCCCGCCCCTGCTCCTGGGGCACATGCACCCCTGTGGGGTTGACCTGCCTCTGATTTAGTACCCAGAGGGTGAAGGACAGAAGGACACACTGCCGGCCCACCTCCGCGTCTGCATGTGGCTCGGCAACGTCACGGACAGCAAGGATCTGCAGCTGCTCCGCCAAGGCGAAGTTGTTGTGTACGCAGAGACGGTGAGCAGTGGCCCAGTGGGGCAGGGGAGGGTCCAGCTGCCATTGCCCAGCACCAGAGGTGGAGAAAAATGTCACCAGCAGAATCTGAGGATTATGAAATGGGCTCTGATAAAGGGAGGTAGCAGAGCCTGGAGCAGCCTCACATGGCGTTCCCTTGTTGACAAGCCATAGGCCTGTGATGATGCAAGGGGCAGCTGAGTGGTCCCCAGGGCCAGTCACTCTCCCTGATGGAGGTTCCCTGGGAGCTGCTCCCAGTTACTTCAAGGCGTGGGAGGTGAGCCAGGCTCCAACTGGCAGGGGTCTCCTCTGTCACCAACACGGTGGCCTAGGACCCCTGCGGGCCCCAGCTGGGTCCTCCAGGCCAGTCGGGTGGTTCTGGGGAGGGAGGGGCCTGGAAATGAGGCATCTTTCCAGAGAACCAGAGACGCAGGGGGTAGGTGAGCAGCTGGTCAGAGACCCCTCTAGGATCAGAGGAGGGCAAGATGAGCCTTGCTCCCCAGGGGACGATACGGCTCAGGAGAAGGCTATGAAAGCAGAGGGAAAGAAGTTTAAGAAGTTTCAGCTTTTTAATTTTCTGAGTCAAAAACACATTTTTGTGGTTCCGAAGTTGCATGCTGTGAATGGATATATTAAAACATGCATAATCAGCCCCGACGTAGGGCTTGGAGATGAGGTGACTGGGGATTTAGGATGAGGTGCAGGCAGCAGGGGCTGCATGTCCAGCAGGGGGACGAGGTAGGGAAGACTCAGAGGCAGCAAAGATGTGGCAAATGGTGGAGCAGCACTGGGTTCCCCGGGTGAGGAGCAAGGCTAACCACCCACACTGCGGGGGCCCCCACCCAGGTTCTAACACAGGCACCTGCCCGCTCCACCCTTCAGTGGCTGAGCACCCTCGAGCAGAGCTGACCTTTGAGCCTTGGTCTCCCTGCCTGTGAAATGGGACTCTGAGGATCACAGAGGACAGTTCATGTAAAAGCCTGGGCATGGGCCTGGCCTGAGGTGAGAGTTGGACGAGCAGTGTCCTCCTGTGCCAACCGAGTGCCACTGAGGGGAAGTGCTGCCTGTCATAAGCTCCTGGCCCCTTCTTACCTAACACATTTCTAAGAGGTGCCTGTAGCCCAGAGTATGGGGCCCAAGGGGGGCCTGATGTCCCCTGTGAGCTGGGGAGGCACTGACAGCTGCCCCTCCCCCAGTACGAGAACCAGGCCAAGTATAAAGACCAATGGGGACAACAGGGCCTGTACCGCTGCCCCAACTTCTCGGACGTCATGGGGCACAAGGCCCTCCCCAAGGAGGATTTCCACGTACCCCAAGGATGGCACTGGCAGGGGAAGTGGACAGTGGAGCCTCAGAGGAGGTAAGGCCAGGGTGCCCCTGGATATGCAGCAGTGGGGTGGGCAGCACCGGGAGAGCCAGTTGGCCACAGCCTGGGGAGGTGGGCACCCAGCCACTGTCACCTGCACCCAAGGGCTGGGGTGCACAAGACAAAGGTCCCTGCCCACCACCCTGCCCTGGGTGCCAAGCCCCACTGCCCAGCCTTGCCCAGAGCAGGTGGGGCTGCAGGGTAGGGGAACACTGGCCCAGCAGAAGAGGACCCAAGAGCCTGGAAGTTCAGAGGGATGTGCTGGAAATGGGGTCTTGCTGCCCCTAGACTCCTCCTGAACATCGACATCAACAAGAGCCAGGTGCTGGAGGAGGTGTATGAGAACCAGTGGCGAGACACCGCGGGGGCCTGGGTGCCGGCAGCCATCCCCAACACGGACGTGGTGAGCGGCTGACGCTGCCTCGGGGGATGTGGGGAGACAAACAGTGCACCCAGGTGGGCACCTCAGAAGCTGGGCTGCCCCGAGTGGAACGAGCACTGGACCAAAGGTTACCATTTGAGCCTTGCTCCCCACATGCTGTGCAGGACCCTGGGTGCACACTGATGGGGTTTGTATCCCAAGGCGGCTGGTGAGAGACCTTCAAGGAGACTGTAAGGACGTAGAGGGGCAGTATTTCCCTCCCAAGCTTCTTTCAAAGGTAGTTCTTACCCAGAAGGAGAGACTCTGTCTGGGGCTAGTTAGCCTAAGCCCACACCATCCGATAGAACTTTCTGTGATGATGGAAATGTTGTATGTCTGCACTGTCCATCTGTTGAGTGGCTATTGAGTACTTGATATGTGGTACTTTGGGGAGTGAGGAACTGAATTCAGGACTTTGTTTCATTTTAATCAGTTTATACCTAAGTGGCCCTAGGCTGGTGGCTGCTGCGTGGGACGTGCGGGTCGAACCCATCTCATGCGCACACGTGCACTACCCTCCACTCCACTCCCCTCCCCGACAAGGACAGAGCCAGCTTGGGCAGGCCGCAGCGTCCAGCTGAGCTGTCACACTATTCCCCTTTCACAGTCACTGGGATGGGTGTTTCTTTGATTTTCCATTCACAGTGACTATACCAAATTTCCTTTTACAAATACGTTTACCATTCAAAAAGGCAAGTCAGTAAAAGCCAGCTGAGTGAATAGGTGGGGGCACCAGAAGTAGCAAGCACTGTCGGGGGTGGGGGGGCACCGTGAGGGCAGGTAGATGAGCAAATGTGCGGGAGAGTGAGTGAAGGTGGCCTCCCGGCTCAGGTGCCCCCGGCCTGCCCTGTCTGTCCCCCCTCAGAATGGAGACCCTGTGGAAGCCAGGGAGAACTTCAAGTGCCCCCAAGGCTGGCACGTTAAGGAAAACTGGGTCGTGGAGCTGAACCATGCTGTGGACGATGAAGGTCAATCCTCTGGTCGTATGGGCTGAGGGAAGGAGGCCCTGGAGCTGCCAGGGACTGACACTTCCCACAGCCTCAAAGCAACCAAGGCCTCGGGGGGATGGGCCTGAATTTCTGGGGGGCCCCCCAGCCTCAGGATCACCACCCTTTCTATAGACTTGGGCCCTAGTTTTCAGACAGGGTAGGTTGTAAGCACCTCCTGAGCACTTTCTAGAAAGGGGAAATGGTTATGGAGCCTGGGTTCACCTGAGGTAGTAGCTCCAGGGAAGGAGTGATGGGCTGGAAGTCAGAAGACCTGAGCTCAGACCTCGACACTGCTACATATGGGCTGTGTGACCTTGTGCGGGTCACAAGACGTCTCTGAGCCCCATCTTCCTCATTAGTAAAATGGGCAGTTGGGCCCAAGCGACCCTGGTGACCACACCATCCTTTCCACACCTCAGGGCCCGAGACAGCTGCACATGAGGGAAAGCATTTCCCCTTTAGCCTGCCTTCTGGGGCCCATTTCTCAGGCCTGTCCACACCTCCCAGCCCCTGGGCACCCGGGCACCCACAGGCCATGGCCCTGCCTCTGCAGGCTGGGAGTACGGAGTAGGGATCGAGCCATCAGGCCTACCCCAGGTCTGGAACTCAGTGGAGAAGACCTACTACTCCTGCCGCCGCCGGCGCTGGGTGCGTCTGCGCTGTCGGAACCATGGGAAGCTGAGCCTGGAGCAGGAGACCCTCTCCTTCCTGCAGCTGGTGAGAGGGCCACCCGGGCAGGGTCCCCACCGCCAACACTGTGCCATGATGGGAGGGTGACATTCTGCTCCCCTCCCTGCAGCACCACCCCAGCCAGGCAGAGGAGGAGGAGGGCTGGGAGTATGGCACCTTTGGCTCCAAGTTCCACCTGAACCCTCAGCCCCAGAGCCGTTTCCGCCGCCGTTGCTGGCGCCGCAGGCTGGCCCTGAACAGGGACAAGGGCATTGCACCCATATTCCTCCTGGAGGGATCCATGGTAAAGCCTCAGTGGTCTAGGTGACTCCTCTCTGCAATCCCACCTCCCAGAGCCAGGGCCCAGCCTGGGTGTGGCAGATAGTGGGAGACACCCCAGGTCAGGGCACTGATGGCTGGTGGCGGGGGGAGGAGGGGAGTGTGTGCCCCAGATCCACACCTTCGGGCTGTAAGGGAAGGGTAATCTAGGTGCACTCTAGGAGACAAGCCAAGCACCCAAGAGCCTCAGGGAGAATGTCCTGGGCACAGAGTTTGGATCTGAAAGAGCAGGCTAGGAAGGAAGAGAACAGGAGGCTGACACAGGGTCCAGACAAAACGATCAGGAGCTACTGGAGGCCTGCCCCAGAGGACATCCACCCATATGACCTACCCTTCATCTACTGCATCTTCAACAGTAAGCATCTGAGAGTCTGCTTCGGTGGTCCGAGACCCTGCATCTGAGGACAAGCAGTGGGGAGGGGGGATGGCTTGCGGACCCTGGGGGCAGGTGACAGATGTAGCTTCTCTCTTACCCAGGGCCCCACTACTACCAACTTTTCTGCTACATCTACCAGGCCCGGAACATAATGTCCTACCAGTTCCAGACATCCCAGGGTAGGCAACAGGCATCCCTTTTCCCCCATGCCCTTGGGGGTCCCATGATGTGGCCACCCAGCAGCATAAAAAATATGAGCCTTGCTCCCCACACGCTGTGCCCCCACCCCCCCCCCGACAGTGCTTGCTACTTCTGGTGCCCCCACCTATTCACTCAGCTGGCTTTTACTGACTTGCCTTTTCGAATGGTGAAGAAAGGGGGTGACAAACATGCAGATCCCTCTCCCCAGCAAATATACAAAGAAGGAGTATACGACGGGACTGCTCTTGAGATGTGTCCCTGACACTGTGGAAACCAGAAAGTGGAGTTGGGGAGGCTTTACCCTGGCAGGACCACTTAGCTAAATCTTGATGAGGGAAGAGGATTTTTCTGGCAGAGTACTGATGAGACAGGAAGACAAAAGAAAGGGGGACATGATTTGGGACTGAATGTCCCTTGTGTCAGAAGATGAGGTGTGGGGAGGATGTGTGGCGATTTCCAGCCCTGTGCATGAGGACCCAGGGAAGGTTTCAGGAGAGTCATGTGCTATGCACACGGCTGTCCTATGTAGCACTGTTTGTAAGGAGCAGGTTGCCAGATGAGGGCCTGAGCCCGGGCAGTGGGTATCTGCCGGGAGCTGTGTCCATTGGGCATCAGCGTCCACATTGAGAAGGCCACATGACGTCTCCTGACACCACAGCCACTCACTGATGCTGTGGAAGGGCAGCCACAGGTGGTTGTTCCTTAGAACTCCTCCAGAGGAGCCGTGGGGCCCTCCATCCCTGCAACACCCAGATCTCAACCCCGTGGTGTAAGACCGATGTGGATGGAACCACATGGCTCTGCAGCTTGCACTGAGGTGGCCTTCTGGACAGCTGGCAGTGGCCGTGGCTGCCCTGCCTGGGCTTCCCTGGATATCTGGTCCAGTGGTGGCAGCTGCCAGAAAGGAGTGCCTCGCCTGACAGCTCGGTGGCAGGACTCCCTCCTCTCCTTCTACCCCTGCCCCCAGTGCTCTTCATTCGGCTGGTCTTCTTGAACTATAGCCAGTGCACCCAAGCCCTTAGGAGCTCTGCAGCCCCCACATGGGCCCAGACACTCATTTTCCAGCACCTCCTTCTGTATGAGGACCCTGAGGACACCAAAGCCAGCCCACCACTCGTGGTGTTGGAACTGTGGCAGCAGGACTCCCAGGTAGGGTGGGCTGGACTGGGCAAAGTTGCTGAGTTTTTTTTTGTTTTGTTTTGTTTTTTTGTTTATGATAGTCACAGAGAGAGAGAGAGAGGCAGAGACATAGGCAGAGGGAGAAGCAGGCTCCATGCACCGGGAGCCTGATGTGGGATTCGATCCCAGGTCTCCAGGATCGCGCCCTGGGCCAAAGGCAGGCACCAAACCGCTGCGCCACCCAGGGATCCCTGAGTTTTTTATTTTATTTTATTTTATTTTATTTATTTTTTTTTTTTTAATTTTTATTTATTTATGATAGTGAGAGAGAGAGAGAGAGGCAGAGACACAGGCAGAGGGAGAAGCAGGCTCCATGCAGGGAGCCCGACGTGGGATTCGATCCCGGGTCTCCAGGATCGCGCCCTGGGCCAAAGGCAGGCGCCAAACCACTGCGCCACCCAGGGATCCCGAGTTTTTTATTTTAGAGGAGAATATCCAGAAAGTGCTCCAGTGGGGTCTGATTGACAGCATCCCGTCAACAGAAATGTTAGCTCTTATCCAAGAGTTGTCAGCCTCCCAGGGGAGGAGCCAGAACCTTCCAGCTTGGCCTCCACATCTGGCAAACTTCCCCTTCCCTGCAGGGAAAGGAGACCTTGTGGGGCCGGAGCATGTGGTCCCCGGTGGTCTGGCTGGATGTCCAGAACCGAATCCTGCCTCCTCTGAGGTGGCACCCCCTTGTAAAACTGCCAGGGGAGGAAGAGTGCGAGATCCTGGTGTCCTGTGAGCTGATCCTCGAGACTGAGGTACTGGGAGGGAGAGCCTGGCTGGTTCGGGGGGGGGGGGGGGCAGGGGGCGTGCTTGGTACCCCCCACCCTGCCCCACTCCCCTGCCTCAAGTCCCCACAACCAGCAGTCAACTCCACCCCCTCAGGGAAGGTCTGGAGCCCTGCTAGGGACTTGGTTTGGGGGTGGGGAATAGTGGATGAGCCCACTAGCACCTCATGCTCCCTGCTCTCCCACCTTACCCCTTCAGAGTCTCAAAGAGAGGCCACCAATCTTAAGTGTTCCCTGGAAGAACGGAGTCTACACACTCCCCAAGAGCATCCAGCCCACACTAAAGAAAATGGCTGTTGAGGTGATGAGGGTGTAGGGCAGGGAGGGCCGGCACCCCTCAGAGTGGTCGGGTACCGTGGGGCCCTCTCTGCGGACTCTCCTTGGGGCCTCCTGACTACCTGATCCAAAGCTCCGACCCCAAGAAGAGACTGAGAAGACAGAGGGAGACAGGAGAGACGTGAAGAGCAGAAGCTCTGAATAGAGAGAGTATCTTACAGGGTCTTCCTGCAGGCCTCTGTGGGGGGTTGTAGACAGGGGGCTTTAGCAGTCATTCTCATTTGAGCCCCTCGTGGTCCTCTGCAGTAGGGACCACTTTTCAGACAAGAAAACTAAGGCTCTGAGAGACAAGCTAGCCCACGCACACAGGTGACACAGGGGTAAGTGGCAGAACCAGAATCTGGGCCTGGCCCTGCCTGACTCCAAATGCCAGGATGTTTCTCACCTACCTTTTGACAGTAGCCACATGGGAACCTTTGTGCTCTGCCACAAATCTGGCAAAAAGCAAAAGATGGTCAGGCCCTCCTAGCCCTGGAGAGGCCCCCCCGAGATCAGGCAACCTCAGTCTGGTCCCTGAAGAGGCCATTTCCTGGGGTGCCATGGAGTTCTCTGGGACCCAAGTCAGCAATGAGCTAGATGGCAAAAGGGAAGCCCGAGAAACCTAGGGCACTCCCTACTTCTTGGAGGCAGCCAGCCTCGGGAACTCCCTCCTGAGGCCTGCAGGCCAGACAAAGCAGCAGGGGAGGAAAGGCAATACCTCACAGCCCACCCAGGAGGCCAGGGAAGGATCGTAGCCAGAGGGCACGTCTTCATGGGGGGTCTTGAGGACAAGCATGGATTCCTCACAGGACAGGAGACCTGGGTTAGCTCATTTCCTGGCCCTGGGTGCTCCATGAGTTGCCATCACTCCCAGGACAGCCCCCTCTCTCTGGCCAGGGCCCCATTACAGACCCCTGGCCTGTCCCTGGGCCAACCGCTCCTTCTCTGTTCTGGCAGATTCTGACCTGGGGCCTTCGGAACATGAAACGGGTGCGTTCCCCTCAGCTCCTGGTAGAATGCTTGGAAGAGTCCCTGCAGACGGAGCCCATCAGGGACTTCCAGACCAACCCTAACTTCACCCAGTCGGTGCTCTTCCTCACTCTGGTAAGGCAGCCTTGGGCAGAGCAGGAGCTGGGGCGGCCCTTCCCTCCTGGGAGGCCTCACGCTCCGGCCTCTCCTTGGGGCTGCAGTTCATGCCTATGGAGGATGTCTACGCGCCATCCCTCACATTGAAGGTGGTAGATAATCAGGACTTCGGCCGACAGACTGTGGTGGGTCAGGCCAACATCAACTCCCTCCAGCCCTACTTCTGTGACCCCTGGGCTGACGACTACGTGCCTCCACAGCTTCCAAGTACGGCCCCTCCTCCCCGCCCTGCCCAGGCCTCACCTTCAAGCTGGCACCAGTAGTGGGGGTGGCCCTGGCTGCCCTGCAGGCTCCTGTCCCTCCTCCTCACTCCTCTCCCTCTGCTGAGATTCATGATTTTTCTTTCTCCACACAGTGCTGTCTGTGAAAAAGTACCAGAAGGTGAGTAAAGGCTCAAGGTCCCACCTTCTCACACACCATTCACAGGGGATGCCCCTGGTCCCTAAGGAGGGGCGGGGACGAAACCGCATACACGAGAACGCTAAAGCCATGACTCTCCACCTGGACCGCACATGAGCACTGTCTGGGAGTTTAGAGAAATCCTGATGGCCAGGCCCCTGACCAATTCCATCAGGATTGCTGGGGAAAGACCCGATCATTCACAGTGTTGCCAAGCCCCCACCCCTCTCCAGTGATTCCAATGTTTCCAAGGTTCAGAACTACCCCTTGAGAGCACTTGTCATACTTGAATGCATGGGAGTCTCAGGGACACTTTGAGCAAAAGCAGGTTCTGATCTAGTAGATCTGGGGTAGGGCCTGGGGTTCTGTATTTCTGAGCCCTTCCAGAGTTCCATCTGCAGCTGTTGGCAATGAATATAAGAACTAAGCTGACCCTCCTTCTGATTCCTAATCCCATGTGCGAATCCCTGAATTGAAGGGGCTCTGTTTAGAGTAAGGGAGCCAGGAAAGGAAGCCCTGCCCTCCACTCACTTTCTCCTCGGAGGTCAGAGATGGTGAGCAGGCTAGGTAGGCACACCACACCTCACCCTGCTCTCCCACTTTCGTTTTTAGCTCCTGGATTATCTCTATGAAAAGTTCTGGTTAAGTCCCAGCAAAACCCAGGTGATATAGGCTCAGCCCCAGGGAACAAAGAACAACTCCGGGTAGCTCAGGGAGGTGGGGGGCAGATGATCCTGGGCAGAGGAAGGCTACTGTGACTGCTCCCTGAGGTTCCAGAATGACTTCCCTATCAGGATGAATACCATCATGAAGTGGACTGGTGGAGCAAGCTGTTCTGGGCCACAGGAGATGTTAAGTCCTTGCAGTACAAGTACAAAGACTACCATACCCTGAAGGTTTGGAGGCCTCCAGGAGGGGAGATCGCTGAGAGACACAATGAAATCTGCTGGGAGAAACCCGCAAACCTTGCCCTGATGCCTCTAGAAACTACCAGGGTGGGGGTGGGGGTGGGGGTGGACAATAGTCTCCTCCTTGTCTCCCCAAGCCTCCACCAGACATGCCCTTTTGGGAACCAGAGCTGCCCCATCCATAGCAGGCAATGCCGACCCTGGGGCCACCAACTGAACGGACGCTTCCCAGCAAGACCTGGGAATGGGTGGTCCCTCAACCCCTGATGGCAGGAACAGTCCCCCCTGGCTGAGCCCAGCCCTGCTCTCCCCACCGGCCTGGGTCCCATACACCCTTCTGCAGGTGTACGACTGTGAGCTGGAGGCTGTGCCTGCCTTCAAAGGCCTGCAGGACTTCTGCGAGACCTTCAAACTCTATCAGGAAGAGCCCAAGTTGGACAGCCCTGTGGTAGGGGAGTTCAAGGTGGGTGTTCACCCCAGCTGAGCTGCCCCAGTCTCCCCAGCCCCTGCTGTACTCAGAAGACTCTAGTAAAAGCCCTGGTTCTCTATGCTAGTTGTGAGATTGGGTGGGGAGGGCTTGAAAAACAGTTTGGAGAGCAGGTAACCAGAGGCTGACTGATGTGGGGGTTCAGACAGACCTCCTCCCCTTACACGGGATGGGCAGGGGGCTTCTCACTCCGGCTCGGCCTGCACTGGTCTCCCAAGTCCCAAGAGCCTTCGAGAGCAAGTTCCAGCCTGAAGGAATGGATGGGGGTAGAATGGGAGTCTGAATCAGCAGAAACTGGAAACTCACCTAACCGCTGCGGTTGTTTGCCCAACACCCCTCCCAAACACGGCTGTCCCCGCAGAGCATCTCTATGGCACCCACCTCGCCCATCCACCGTACAGCCCAGTCTCTCCTGAGTTTGGACCTGGGGCACCCCCTGGAGGGCTTCGCAGAGCTGGGCCCGCAC
Source organism: Canis lupus baileyi (assembly GCF_048164855.1). Classification (NCBI taxonomy): domain Eukaryota; kingdom Metazoa; phylum Chordata; class Mammalia; order Carnivora; family Canidae; genus Canis; species Canis lupus. Next base: position 47,982,918 of record NC_132848.1, on the reverse strand, counting down.
CGCCAACACCTTCCCTCCCCAACACACACAGGGCCTTTTCCGTGTCTACCCCTTTCCTGAGGATCCAAAAGTCCCCAAGCCCCCCCGCCAGTTCTTGGTTTGGCGTGAAAAAGAGGACTTCCCTCAAGAGTGCTTGGTGCGGGTGTACATGGTCCGAGCCATCAACCTGCAGCCCCAAGATTCCAATGGCCTGGTAATGCACAGCCCCAAGCCCGTGGTGCTTGTTGTCTCCAGGCCTGCCCAGTCCAGGTGCCTCCCACGCTTTGCCATAAACCCCAGGGTCCTGGAGCTCCAGGCTACAGATACCCAGACAGCTAACCTCCCACAGGCTCCCTCTGATGCTCCGCCCCCACCCTCCCCGACCAACCTGGACTGACTTTCCATTTCCTGTCACATTTCCCTCACTATGACCCAACCTCAGTGCGACCCTTATGTGATCCTGAAACTGGGACAGACAAAGATGGGCAACCGGGACAAGTACCATCCCAACACTCTGGACCCCATCTTTGGCATGTGAGCTGCCCCAGCTTCACCTGACCCCACCCCTCCACACCCTCCCACACTGTGCTAGGAGTAAGCCCCAGAAGGCGAAGAATTCTTGCATTTCTTTCTAAGCTCGGAGTTCCTAGCATGGGCTCTCACACTCTCCGTGCTCAACAGATGGAAGGGTGGTCAGTTCTACATTCCCTCTCAAATGCTTTGCCTGGGAAAGGGGTTCAGGGCTGTACAACCCAAGCCTGTCAAGAGCTATTCCTAGCCACGACGGGGGGATAGTCCTTGGCAGTCGACTGCCACCCCAGGTTGTGCTCTCCATATTCACCATGACCACACAAGGGGCCAAGAAGCTGGCCAGTCTCTGTAGTCTCCAACACCCTCACCAACCCCTAGCATGTTTGAACTGAGCTGCATCATCCCGCTGGAGAAGGACCTAGAGATCCAGCTCTATGACTTTGACCTGTTCTCACCTGATGATAAGATTGGAACCACAGTCATTGACCTCGAAAACCGACTCCTGTCTGGCTTTGGAGCCCGTTGTGGGCTCTCCAAATCCTACTGCCAGTGAGTGGAACTGAGGCTGGGCAAGAGAGTAGGGGAGGGGTGAAGGAGGGAGCCCCTAGCTCTCTTGGGGGCAGGCTCACATCCTGGGCTGGTGAGCCAGGACCCGAACCTGGCTCCATTCATGCCCGCACCACTGTTTATCCTGCAGCTCAAGGCAGAATGTTGTCCAGGATGCAAACCTTCTCACCTTTTCCTCTCCCTTAATTCCACAGGTCAGGGCCCTTTAGATGGCGGGATCAGATGACCCCAAGCTTCCTTTTGGAACGCCATGCCAAACAGAAAGGGCTGCCTCCGCCTCTGTTCAGTCCTGAGGAGGACACTGTTTTTTACAATGGGAAAAACTTCAAATTGCAAAGCTTTGGTGAGAAGTACAGCACACTGCGGGAAGGTGCAGATCCAGGCCTCTGAAACCAGAGGCCACGTGCCTCATTTTGCCCTTTCCTCCTATAGAGAGCTACCATGTTCACTCTCCAGGCAGGGTGTAGGGAAGAGGGTGTGCCTGCCTGGGAGATGGGAAGGCTAATGACATTGTGATCCCCTCTTTCCACCTCCTTCCAACTAGAGCCCACACCCCCTACTCTTCATTATTTGGGTCCTAAGAAAGAACGCCTTGCACTGTACCTCCTGCACACGCAGGGGCTGGTACCTGAGCATGTGGAGACCCGTACGCTGTACAGCGACAGCCAGCCAGGCATCGACCAGGTAGGAGACTGGAGGGACGAGGTCAGGCTTAGATAAGGGAGCCCAACCAGCCAGGACATAGCCCATGATGTGAGGGGAAGGGGAGGCCAAGCATTCACAGACACCCATGCACAGAAAACAAGCATGTTCTGCACATGTTCAAAGTGAGAGGGTTCAATGATGTCACTTAGAAAGAAGAAAGTCAGAGCTGGAAAAGTCATCTACGAGAAGCCCAGGCCTCGCATCAGTTGGTGGAAGCGCTGAGATGCCCTACCAGCCAGCGCCAACTGCCTTAGTGCCTCCTGGGGGAGGGCCGGGAGGAAGCACCCAGAGTCAGATGTGCAGACATTACAACCCTGTTTGGCCTGTTAATTGCAGGCTATGTTTTCTCCACACCAAGGAACCCCAAACAGAAGGAATAAAAATCCCCGCAAACACCCTAATTATCTACCCTCCAGCCACCAGAATGGCTCTTCTCATTCTCCAAATCTCTTAACTTGATACCACATTCCAGACACTAAGTTCTCTGCTGAGCACTTTTTAAACCATTCTCATTAGACCTGTTTTCTATTTAAGAAAACAGGAGTCGGGCAGCCTGGGTGGCTCAGTGGTTTAGCGCCTGCCTTCGGCCCAGGGCGTGATCCTGGAGACCTGGGATCGAGTCCCACGTCAGGCTTCCTGCATGGAGCCTGCTTCTCCCTCTGCCTGTGTCTCTGCCTCTCTTTCTCTCTGTGTCTCTCATGAATAAATAAAATCTTTAAAAGAAAAAGCAAAGAAAACGGGTCAACTTCAAAAGAATAAAATGAGGTCAGTTTGAAAGAATATGTCTACCTTCCAGTGTTGATAGTTGTATTCTTTTATTTTTTTTCTCTTCCTTTTTCTTGCCATTTTCATCCTTTCTTAGACCTCTGCGCCTGGTGGGCAACTTAATATCCATGGGATAGGGTTCCACAACACGACATAGGACAGCTTGGGCATTTGGACTGATCACCTAGTTTGCTCTTACTCGGGGCCACTAAGCTGGTTAATAAGTGAAGCCCCAACCCCACTGTGGAGCCTGTCCAGAGAGGCTGTCTAGCATAGCCTGCTAAATGGGATTAACCCTCCAGATCCCATGGCCATCAGTCTTGAAGTAGCCTTCATGCACTGCCAACCCTACTCTGCACTCTTCTTCCAGCCAAAACTAAAGAAAAAAAAAAAAAAGGAAGCTGGTGGGTGGCTGCCAGACTTCCTGTCTGAAGTCCACTTCACCTCACCAATACCCCCTTCCAACCCTCCAGTGGTGGGGGACCCAGCCTCAAGAGACATCAGGACCTGGGACCAGGCTCCCAGGCCGGCATGCTGAGAACAGTGTCACAACTCCCAGCCAGCTAATCCATCTCCGCTCTAGGGAAAGGTACAAATGTGGGTGGACATCTTCCCCAAGAAGCTTGGGCCTCCTGGCCCCCCCGTCAACATCAGGCCCCGAAAGCCTAGAAGGTGAGTGACCCGGCAAGCCCATCCCTGCACTCTACCAGGCATGGAACACAGGTGTGCTCACACACTAGGGTGCAGTGGTTCTTTCCTTCTCCCGGGAATCCAGGAAGCGTCCTTCCTCTCCATCCCCCTAAATCTGGCATACCTTATGGGCTTGGAGGGCAGCCCCCCAGCCCTCTCTCTTCTTGCACCAAGGCTGCAGCTGGGGAGGTATTCCTCAGCAAAGCCTCAGAGTACAGTGGCTACAGGTATGAGCTGCGCTGCATTATCTGGAAGACTGCCCAAGTGGACCTGAGGAGAACTTTAACCTCTGGGATAAGCGACATCTATGTCAAAGGGTGAGGAAGAGGGGAGCCTGCGTGGCTCAGTGGTTGAGCGTCTGTCTTCAGCTCAGGCCGTGATCCTGGGGTCCCAGGATCGAGTTCCACATTGGGCTCCCTGCAGGGAGCCTGCTTCTCCCTCTGCCTGTGTCTCTGCCTCTCTCTCATGATGAATAAAATCTTTAAAAAAAAAAAAGGGGGGGGGGAGGGTAAGGAGAGGGCAGGGCTCCAGCAGCATTCCCTCAGTATCCCCCAGTTGTGTAGTCCCCTTGCCTCCAACCTACCCCCCACTATCCTGAGGTGACATCTCTCCACTTCCACCCATGCCTGGTGTCTATGGAACGATACACACAAACTCCAGGTGAAAGGACTTTGGCCCTAGGTGGATGGTCGGGCTCGAGAAAGACATGCAGAAGACAGATATCCATTACTACTCACTGACCGGGGAGAGCACCTTCAACTGGAGGTTCATCTTCAGCATGGACTACCTGGCAGCCGAGCACATGTGTGTCCAGAGCCAGAAGGTGACAGGGCTGGGAGGGTTGCACTCCCCCTCCCTCGAACTGCAAGTTGCACCAGAACCCTTGGAACATAGCCTTGGGCAGAAAGCTGCCTCCTTAACAGCCCATCATCACTGCTGGGTGGTGGGCTCATAAGGTGGCCAAGGGAAACCTCAAAGGAGACAGGCCAGTAATATGTTCTTCTGCCATCCTCCAGGAATACATATGGAGCCTGGACCCCACGGTGATAAAGTTCCCAGCGCGGCTCATCATCCAGATTTGGGACAATAATGTGTTCTCCACTGATGACTTCCTAGGTGAGACCCGACACAGGGCCCGTGACCACAGGCCGGGGAGCTCCTTGCTGATGGCATTTCTTTGGGCTCAGGGGTCCTGGAGCTGGATCTGTTTGACATGCCCCTCCCGGCCCGGCACGCCAGCAAGTGCTCCATCAGGATGATGGAGACTGACTCCAAGTGGCCCTACTTCCTTCAGTATAAGCACTTCTCCCTCTTTAAGAAGAAGACTGTAACAGGCTGGTGGCCTTCCCAGGTCCTCGATGGTGGCAAATGGCGCATGTCGGTAGGAGCTAGGGAGGGTATCTGTTGCATATAGGACTGCAGTGCCACATAACTTGGCTCTAACAGATTTCTGGGGACTTTAGCTAAATCTTTTTTTCCTTCCTGGACCCTGGGAAGGGGCTTTGGGACACCTGCTGTAATGAACTCAGCCTCCCACCACCTATGGTGCTTCTAGGGTAAAGTGAAGATGACGCTGGAGATCCTGTCAGAGAAGGAAGCCTTAATCAGGCCAGCAGGGCGAGGCCAATCGGAACCCAACCAATACCCTACACTTCATCCTCCCCTGTAAGAGTCCTGTGGGATGAGGGGACCAAATCTTTCTTCCCCATTCACAAGGCTGAGCTACTGGGCCCAGCAATTTGTATAGGGTGTGACTGGTGGGCCTACAAGTGGAGAAGGGTACTAACTTCCCAGCACCCCACCTCAGTGCTCAGTTACAACGAGGAGAGAACAGCCTGGGTGAAGGGGGCGGGGAGGGGAGAACACACGAGTAAGCAGAAGTTGCTTTTTGAAAAAGCAAGCTCTCTGCTGTGCATCACTTGACCTGAAAGTTCCCTCTGCCCTCCATCCTCCGACATCTCCTCTGCTCATGGATAGACGCCCCAACACCATGTTCCTGCTTCGGTCACCTATTACAATCTTCTGCCGCATTTTCTGGAAACGCTACCACTTCAAAATCATAATCGCTATAATCATACTTTTTTTAGCACTTATGCTGTTCAACTTTATCTATTCAACACCGGTGAGTGACAGCCTTGGGGACAGGGACAAAGGCATTCACTAGCTGGTCTTAGGAGGACTCTGAAGAGACAGCCTCAACTGGCTATCTCAGGCTAACTCTCACCTGTTCTCTCTAGAACTACTTGGCCATGAGCTGGATCAAACCTAAACTTCGGCTGAACGCTCCCATTAAAATATCCACCAATATCATCAATCAACCAAACCTCAGCAATGTCCACTCTCCCATCCTCACCAGCCAGCATTTGAACCTAAATCCTACAATAGACCATGAGTTGAAACACCTCCAGGGACCTATGAATCACCTACAAGACATTTTTCCAGAACTTCCAGCCCCACGAGACTAATTGGTCCACATCTGCCTGGCTTTTCTCCTGCTTATTATTGGCCCTTCCCTTGCGCTTCCTACCAGTTCTCATTTTTAGCTTCTAGGGCATATACAAGGGACTTCTGAGACATATGCAATGAGGGGTATATTCTGCTCAGAAACCACTTCAACAGGAAGGACAGAGTTGTCATTTTCCCACTGAAATAAACAAGTTTTGTCACAGAGAGCCACTTTGTAATTTAGGGGGTTGAAGAAAACATGAAAGGCAAGACTCATGAGGCCAGGGAGCAACGTCATCTTTATACAGCACCTCTAGACGTCGGGGTCTCTTCCTCTCTAAGAGGCTCTGAAGTCAAAGGGAAACCAAGGGAAAGGGAGACTGTGAGGAGCGAGATGGCTCGTGTGGGGTAAGCAGCTTGCCAAGGCCACTGCTCTGATCCCTACCGTGCATGTTCAAAAGAGCCACGCCAACAGACCAGACCTCTCCCTCCTCTCGGGCACGCCTGGGATTACAGGGCTCAGAACAGCATTTGGTCCCATTCACAGTGGGAAATATTTGTTTCTAAGAACAAAAAGCAAGAGCTGGGGCAGACCCTACCATGCTAGGTTAGACGGTTTCCACATATTTCTCAAAGGCTGGCCTCCAGGCTGAGTAGGGACTGCACTTATGTCTTCCCTGTCCTCTTTAAAAAGCCTCAGGAAGCCCATGGGCTGGAATCATATAGAACTTAAATTCAATCATCACACACATACCCTCTCCCACGATGAGCCCCCTTCCTTCTGGAGCACTGCCTGGCCCATCTCAAGAGCCCACTTAGGTCCTCCCACCACAAGGGTCTAGCCAATCTCCCCCTTTACTCAAAAAAGACAAAACAGCCACTTGCTTTCTCAGTTCTAAGTGGTCCTAAGGCCAAGCTCCAGGTCAACATTTTGTACTCCGATACCCTGGAGCTGCTCTGCTCTTGTGGGGAAGGTCTTAGGAGGATCCGTTTTATTCACACCTGCAAGACAGCACTACAACCTAAGATGCTCACTTAAGCATGTGGGAGGGACAGAAGAAACCCCAACACAATGGAAACTTATACCCAACCAAGGTGATCTCCTTTCCTTTTGGGCCAAGCTGAGGGCTTTCCTAACCCAGGAGAAGGCAGAGCAAGGGTTGACAAGTTGGGGGCTCAGTAAGGAGGCCTAGACCTTCCCCAAAACTACACCCAGAAGGAAGGACACTGAGTTAGAAGCTCATGTTTGGTTTCCATCAGCCATTTTAAGAATTTCCCTTAGGCTACAGAAGTACATGGCTAGGAGAGCTCAGCGCTTCAGACCCCCCAGGGAGATTGGCCTATTGGCCAATTTAATCACAGGGCAGACAGGTGAGCAGCACATGACCCCTTGTCAGATAAGGCAGTGGAATAAGGATTGACCCACAGAGGAGGACACTCTGTTACTCAATGACAATGAACTCTTCCAGGCACAGATGACGAAGGTCCATTGCTCCCAGATTTGCAACAGGAGAATAGCAACTGCTTCTTATCCATTAGAAGCCAAGATTCCTCTTTAGGGAGTATCCAAAAGCTTCCTTAGGTTTTGAACACTCTGAGATTCCAAAAATCATGATAAAGACAAAACACGCAGTTAGGCAGGCTCCAGAGTCCAGAAACATCTCCACATGGTCAGCTCACATGGCAAACGGTGCTTCTGGTGTGGACACGTGGAGCTGGTCAATTTCATGGTTACTCCCATTGTATCCATGAAGTCTTACAAGCTTCTCTTGCACACCAACTTTCAGCCAAACTTGACTGAGAGCCTAAAGGAACCAACTGAGAAGGTCACAAACAAACCAACAGAAGCCAGATTCATGCTAAACATCAGCTAGAGCAGTGAGCCAAAGCAAACAGCCCTCTCCCTGTGGCCACCTAAGGAAGGTCAGTGAAACTTAAGTTTGTTCTGCAGCCCCAGCCTCCAAAAGAGAGGCATCCAGATGTCTCTTCCAGCTCAGGCTGCATGTGGAGAGAGCAATGAATGGAGGGAGAAGGCAACACAGGGGAGAAGTGTCCACCCAGATTTCCAATGAAAATTCTTCAGGTGGACGGAGGCCTGGGTAAAAAGCAAAAACCCAATGAATGGCTGCCTGGAAGGTATGAGGCGTTATCAGTGTTATGTTCTCTGCAGATTTAAAAATGAAGTACAAGGGTCCTCTGAGTCCAACAACAAGGCAGCCTGAGCAATTAAATTCTCTTCTGTGATTTTGGCATCAGAACCGTATATATATCCTCTCCATCCCTCTTCGCTCCCAAGTGGAAGGACTGCAGGGAAAGGCACATCACAGCAGCACTGCCCTGGGGTAGGTGGGCTTCCTGAACCAGTTAGATGTCCCCATCGGTAACCATGGCAATGCAGCATCCCTGCATTCAAAGCTCCAGTGAGAGAACAGAGTCCCTGACCAGCTGCTGGAGACTGCAGGAGGCCTGCCTGGCTCTGCACTCAGGCCAGAGCCTGCTCATGGTGACAGGCAGAGGTGGCAGCAGCAGGAGGGCTCAGTAGAAACGCTTTCGGCTCTGTTCTTGCCATTTGTTGTAGAGTATGATACCAATGACGATGGCAAATACGGAAAACACCAGCGAGAAGAAGACAATGAGGAAGAGGGCCAGGCCACTCAGGGGCGGCAATGGGGCGGTCACTAGGGACACAAGAGAGAAGCAAGTCAATCAGGGAGCCCACCCACGTGGGAAAGTATCAAGTCTCCAGTTTCTGACACTCATTTCTGGGAGCCAGAGAGCAGAGAGACACTCCCTTTCCAGGTGCCTCAATTTAAAAACTGAGCAGCCCTACTCATCTGTAACATGGAGACAAGTGGAATGGCAAAAGCGCGTGCTCCAAGTTCTTCAGAGGAAGAACACAGAAAGGAGATGGCCCTGTGATCTGTGGGTGCAAGCCACCTCAGACCACCCAGGCATAGTAACCTCCTCTCCAACCACAGGACCATTTCCCAGGAACCCTGCACTCACCCTCAGGCAGCTTCATGTTGTCCACCGAGGGCAGGAACACATCTCGATGCAGCTTCTCCTCTTCCGGGGTTCTCTCCACCGTAAGCTCAAACAACTTCAGGGAAATGACATCGTGATTATCTACAGGAAAACACGAGGACCCAAGCCACCTCAAAAAGAGGTATTTTGGGAGTATATGGGTTCAAACATCTGATCTACAGCCAACTAGGAGTGACTTTGGGTTTTTTAGAAATTTACTGTATTTTTTAAGTAATCTCTTCATCCAACGTGAGGCTCAAACTCAAGATCCCGAAATCAAGAGTTGGGTGCTCTACTGACTGAGCCAGCCATGTGCCCCACTAGCAGTGACTGAAAAAAAGTAACTGAAACCTCTATTTTCTCTCATCTAAAAATAAGAACAAGGAATAGGGAATATTGTAGATTACTCAGGATTTAAAGTTTTTTTTTATCAACAAGCATGCAATACCTATATAGCTTAAAAAAGAGACATAATACAAGAATTAAAGACCATATCATATGTAAAACCCAGTAGCATAGCAAAGGAAAACACAGCACTACAGCCTCCCTTCTGTGCAGACGACACACACAAGATAGGAAAGGGCCTTATGCCAGCTGATTAATGGGCCATGAGCAGGGCATAGCTATTGGAATGGCACACACTTCCATTCTAGACTAATTTTCTGCAGCTTCTTTTAACTGTGACCCTGAATCTCACTATTCCTAGAGGAAGAATCAAGGAATTAGGGACTCATTTTTTTTTCTTTTTATTTTTTTAAGATTTTGTTTATTTGAGAGAGAGAAAGCGTACACAAGTGGGGGGAGGGGCAGAGAGAAATAGACTCCCCGCTGAACAGGGAGCTCAATGCAGGGCTCCATCCCAGGACTGAGATCAGGACCTAAGCCCAAGTCAGCCGCTTAACCAACTGAACCACCCAGATACCCCTTTTTTCTCTTTTTAAGTGTCATTCTATCTCATAGGTTCAAACATATTCGATATATTTCAATACACTGAACTTGTACATTTACAGCATTTACAGATGCTTAACACGACCCATCTTTCTCCAGTAGGAACCTATTCAAGTTGGCTCCTGAGTCCTTTTACATGAACCCAGAAGTGATTATCTTCCTTGCTTTCCTGGGAAATTCCCAGCTTGTCCATTTCCTACCTCAGAACTGACATCAGCCATTTCCCCACGAAGCTCTTGTTTCTTTCAGCAGGAACTGGTATGAAGAGACCACAAATCAGGGATCCCTGGGTGGCTCAGCGGTTTAGCGCCTGCCTTTGGCCCAGGGCATCGAGTCCCACAAAGGGCTCCCTGCATGGAGCCTACTTCTCTCTCTGCCTATGTTTCTGCCTCTCTCTCTGCGCCTCTCATGAATAAATAAATAAAATCTTTTTTTTTTTAAGATTTTATTTATTTATTCATGATATATATATATATATATATCCCCTATATTTAGGGATCCCCTAAATAAATAAAATCTTAACAACAACAACAAAAAAAGATGGGAATCCTTGGGTGGCTCAGCGGTTTAGCACCTGCCTTCAGCTCAGGGTGTGATCCTGGAGTCCCGGGATCAAGTCCCATGTCGGGTTCCCTGTGTGGAGCCTGCTTCTCCCTCTGCCTATGTCTCTACGTGTCTCTCTCTCTCTCTCTCTCATGAATAAATAAATAAAATCTTTAAAGAAAAAAAAAAAAGAGAGAGACCACAAATCTGAATACTAGGGTTGCTCATGGCTGGTTATTGGTGACTGGATTTCTTGCCATTTTTTTTTTCATTTTAACATATATTTTATTTAACCCCGTATATTAAAGAACCCCATTTCAACATGCAAATGACATAAAAATTATGGATGACATTTTATGTTCTAAGTCTTTGAAGTCTGGTATGTATTCTAGATTTATAGTACACATCACTTTGGAATGGCCATATTTCAAGTGTCCAATAGCAACCTGTATAACTAATCACTACCATATCAGACAGTGTGGATCCAGATCATTCTTCTAGTTGACTTCTAAGACCTAGATTAGGCCCAAAGGAAATTCTTTTTTTTTTTTTTTTTCCAAAGGAAATTCTGATCCTCGTAGTACAAGAGAAACATTTGCACAGGGCCCACTCTGCCCTTTCTGCTCCCAGTGGAACTCCACTTTGGGGTAGTAATTTGGGGACCCCTCAACTGTTCATTCTCCAAACTCCTTCCCAACTTGTGTCTTCATAGCACACTTTGTCTTGACTTCTGGCAGAAGAAGAGAGAAACCATATCATGTTCCCACTTTTTTCTTCCTCATACCTAGATAGACATCCTTTGAACCAATAAATGTAGAATTTTTATATATGGGGAAAATCAATCAATTACGTCTCACATACTAGGATTATTCCAATTGCAACCTCTGTATGGCTCCAGGAGTGGTGCACCAGAAGCCCTGGTGCACCACTTCTCTGTGAATCTCTCCATTCTGCCCTCTTCTATGATCTTCATCCTCCAACAAGTGGCAAGATGGTTGCCCCGACTCCAGGTGAATGACCCTCACTTCCTTCCCAAAGAAGGAAGAGCACCATTTCTATTATTAGGATGGCATCTACAGCTGCTAAGACTCTTAGAACCTTTAGCAGAATCCCAGATAGAAAAAAAACTAGCTTCGCCTTCAATTAGAAAAATATTTTTGCTGTCAAGATTGAATTTAAGCCATGGGACAAGATAAAAAGCCAAGCAATGTTCCTCACAATTGTAGGGGCATCAAAGAATGGGAGAACCAGAATGTGTCCTCAGCCATTTTCAACAATCCACTGCATAACATTAAGAAGTTGTCAACAAAAAAGTCCTTAAAAGAAAGACCAAATTTCTATTTAGGGATATCCTACAGGCAGAGAACAGAGACTTACTAATATAGACAGTATTACTAAATATCTAAAGCAAAGGACTCCTTCAGGTAAACAAAAATAATTCTATTTCATACTAGCTATAATGAATCACACTAGTCAAAAAACCCAAAAGTTCAGTGCCTTACCTCTTCTCAAAAGATGTTTGGATTAAGCTCAAGCGAAGGGACAGAATATAGAAGAGGAAGCTACAAATCGAGGACAAGGAAGAAAATCCAGAGATAGAAAAGTAAAAGAACCAGGTATTATTAATGCCACATAAATTAAGCAGGAGTTTCAGAATAACTGATCAAACCAGCCAAAGAGAAGACAAAGAGGACCGAGAACAGAGTACCATATATGGTGAGGAAATAGAAGTAGCTTTGATGAGAATAGTGCTGAGGGCCTGGCTGAGATACCTGGGAGGTCCGAGTGCAGTGATGTAGAGCGGTGGATGGCCTGAAAACAGAAGCACCTATACACACAGCACATTCAAAACTCTGAGCACAACGAGGGTCCTGGGGTGAGTTAGAAGAGGGGCAGCAGAATCAAGGAATTTAAGGAAAAGCTTTGTTAAGAGAAGGGGAGCTCAGCACAACAGGAGATAGATGGGAAGGAACCAGACTACAGAGGGGGCACCAGAGATACCAAAGCATGGAACTCCAAATACAGGCTGGAAGAGCTGGCTTGCTGAAGAGACAAACACTCCATTAGCACCAACCATCTCCTAGAGCCAACTGCACTAGGGTAACCTAGGCAGGGGGGTCGGGGGAGGTTTATGGATACAAGAATGCCAGAAGATAAGCACTGTCTGGGTCCTTGCTTCCCACAGCTCTGCTTGTCTGGCTCTCCTCCCTGAGAAGCCTCACCAAGGTCCAGCTCCCGAGACATGACCTCAGTCAGGACAAATAAAGAGTACATGTGGCAGTACCCGAGAGATCCCCAGTGATGGAGGAGGTGCCAAAGTAGTAGCCCCGGGGCAGACGGACCCCAGGCACCTCAATGCAATCCCTCCACTCGTGCTTGCCATCAATGTCCATCATGATCTAGAATAAAAAGGAAAGATCAATCAGGGCCACAAAAGCAGGTGCAAGATAGCCCATGCCACCAACTGGTCCAGAAAACAAGGACTCACCGTCAAATGCCTCTTGACATAGCGAATCACAAGGAAGGTGTCGTAATGCAGATTGCGGACGATAGCCGTACAACCCCCTAGCTCCGTAGGCCGCCCATCCCGCTCATGATCGTAGCTGAGGGAGCCATTGTTCACCATTGCTGAGATATAGGGGAATACCCGCTGGGAATGCAGGGAAGAAAAGCAGAGGACAGTAAGGAAGTACTCTTAGGAATGCCTGTACAAAAGCAACAGGAATTTTGCACATACAAGCTGAGCCCTTCCAGACCAGACGACCACTCCACCTTGTCATTAGCAGCCCCTAAGAACGCACACTCAGATGGTTACGCAAAGGATATGGCCCATGAAACTGAACGCTCTACTTGCCTTCAGGAATCCTCCTTGCTACCAATCTGGTGGGCCTAAAAGGGCCCCTCTAGAGTCTGACTCTAATCCTTCCAGAGATCACTGTTTGGCATTTATTATATATACATGGCCCAGGACCAGTGCTTTTCTTTATATATATATTTATATATCCCCAGTTGCCATGTAAACTTCTTGAAGGAAAAAATCACAGACTTTTGTGTCTCTACCTTCCATCCCTGACAACCTCCCACCCCACACCTTCCCACCTCGTCAGCATTTTGCACATAGCAGGCACTCTAAAAATACCTGTTTGATCAGGGAAATCTTTCCATTCCAGATAGCTCCTTTCAAATTCTCAAATCCTGGGCAGCCCTGGTGGCGCAGCGGTTTAGCGCCGCCTGCAGCCCAGGGTGTGATCCTGGAGCCCCGGGATCGAGTCCCACATCAGGCTCCTTGCATGGAGCCTGCTTCTCCCTCTGCCTGTGTCTCTGCCTCTCTCTCTCTCTCTCTCTCTCTCTCTCTCTCTCTGTGTTTCTCATGAATAAATAAATAAATAAATAAATAAATAAATCTTTAAAAAAAAAAATTCTCAAATCCTATGAGCATAGGATGGATGCTAAATGGATGAGGACTCAGAAAGAGCACTGCCAGAACCAGGCTGCTAGCTGGTGTTCTCCAGCTACAATGACTGTTCTTAGCTGAAAGACCTTCCAGGACACTTAAGCTTCACTACACATAACTTCTTCCAGTAATACCGTGGGCAAGTTCTCCCACTGCAAGTTTCCTCGTATGCTACCCATCCTCCCACCTACTTCAGAGGCCCTGGCTCTCCAATGGAGTTGGAGGAGTGAATGATGGGCTAACCATTTAAGAACCAGCCCAGTGCTGAGGCAATGCAGAGGCAGGGTGATGAAAAGAGAGGAAATATGACTCATGCCACTTCTTGGTGACCTCCACATTGTCCTCAACAGTCAACATGCAAGGTGGAGATGCAGTCAGAATCAGAGACTGGTGACTCTCAAGACAACAGCCACATGGGTGTGAACAGGAGCAAATGCTGGGTGGACACATAGGGAGTTAGGGATGGCCATGATGGGTCAAAACTGAGTACCTGGACTCCTGGAGAATATCGCCTCTTCTGGGCCTGAGAGGGTCCAGCAGGTTATTATAAAAACGAGAGAGGACACAGAAGACAGGAGACCAGGTCAGAAAGAAACAGCCATGGAAGAGTTTTGACCCAGCTGTGGTGGATGAGCAAACCAATGTGAATCCTCAAACAGAATTGTAGAGTCTGTAGAGGGCATTTAGCAAGTTCTTACACCCCTCAAAATAATGGGCAAAACTATATGTACAGATACTTATATGTTTTCTAAGAAGAGGGTCTGTTATTACCCGATTCTCAAAAGGGGCCCAGTAGATAAACCTCTTTAAGGCTTTCAGAAACTTCATAAAATAGCGTTTACTTATGTCTCTGAGTCAGAAGGCCAGGCCACATGTTTTGTCTGTACCCAGACGATGGTATTTCTGTAGCAAGGAGAGACATAAGACTGACAAATAGGGCTAAATTCTTCCAAATTCAAAATGGTGTTTACTGCCCAGGATCTCAGCATTCAGCTCTTGCCCAAAGGACAAAAATCCCACCACTTAAGAGACAATGGAGTTAACTCTGATCCAAAGGGATCATTTACCCTCAAACTGAGCCTTATGGACATATATTTCCAAAGAACTGTTGTCATTCTAACCTACAACATGTGTGCAAGGAAACAGCACTGAGGCATGATTTAGATTTAGAAAACTCATAAGGGGGCAGCCCCGGTGGCGCAGCGGTTTAGTGCCGCCTGCAGCCCGGGGTGTGATCCTGGAGACCCGGGATCGAGTCCCACATCGGGCTTCCTGCATGGAGCCTGCTTCTTCCTCTGCCTGTGTCTCTGCCTCTCTCTTGCTCTCTCTGAATGAATAAATAAATAAATCTTTAAAAAAAAAAAAAGAAAAGAAAAGAAAACTCATAAGGCTTGAGGATATTTAGCTTTGGTCTAGAAAACTGTTATAATTCTAAGCCATTAGCAACAAGAGATATCCACACAAACTCAGCACAGCCCTGCCCTTCAGGAAGGATTTGTGAGGGTATAGAGCCCAAAGCATTCCTTCTTCTAACACTTAGCGAGCACCTATTAGGAGCCAGGCACTGTTCCAGATGCCGGGGGTTCATAGAACTGACATTAGAGTGGAAGAGACAAATAATAACAAAGTAAATAAAATTATTTCAGAGAGAGGTACCTGGCTGGCTCAGTCAGAAAAGCATGCAACTTTTGATTTCAGGGTCGTGAGTTCAAGCCCTACATTGGGTGTAGAAACTACTTAAGTAAATAAAACTTTAAGAAAAATTATTTCAGAGAATAATAATGCTATGATGAAAATAAAACAGGTAACATGATAGACTGACAAGGAAACAGTTCTCTGAGGAGACAATATCTGAGTTGAGGCTTCGGTCGTTGGAGGGAGCCACCAAGAGATCTGCGGGCATTAAGAAGCATGAGGTGGGCATATTCGAGGACCAGAAGAAGACATCAGTGTCTGAAACACAGCTAATGAGGAAGAGGTGGGTGCAAGCTGAGGCACAAGCCAGATCACACTGGGCCTTAGAAGCCACAGTGGGGAGCAGAGGCTAAGCCCCAGAGCAGCCTCCCACTGCTTTGCTCTCATGCCACTGGTGGAATATGTACAGGACTACAGAGAGGTATGAAGTGATATCAGTGGGTGACCCAATTTCCAACACTCTTCTCTATAGCTATCATTTAGAACAAGGGAATTTTGAGTATATTGTCATGCTATGTACAGAAATGGGCTTCTGACAAGAATGCCCATGACTTCAGTGAACAATTAGGGAAAAGAAGGGGATAGGAATGCCTGGGTAGCTCATTTATCAACCCCAGTACACATGGTCAGAAGTTTATGTGGCATCTTTAAAGAAGCTTGGACAACTGTCCTTAATCCCTGGGAGCCCTCTTCCCAAGACTGGTGAGGCGGTGGGTTATCGAGTAACAGCCAGAGCTTTCCTGCTACAATCACCTGTGGGGCCCTCAGAGTCTCATTCAACAGGTAAAGGGGGGCACAGGATTACGTATTTTCCAAAAAGCACCACAAACGGTCATAATGTGCAGCCAGACTTAAGAGACACTGTACCAGACACAGCCCCCCACTGCTCTGAAGCCGGAATCTGTCTACTTCAGCAACTCATGACTTGGCCTTCAACTTTTCACCTCACACTTGTAGTAAGTCTTTAAATGCCCTCTTATTTTCCATGCCCAGTCAGGAGTTCTTAAGTGTTCCTTGGGAAGCCACTAATTTCACATAGCAGCTCATTTTCTTTCCTTGGAAAGCACCCTATATATAGCTAGAACCGAAAGCTGAAGAATCACTCAGACTCGGGCAAGGTGGTAGTTTCATTCCTAATTTAAGAGTCACTAAAAATTAGGCACTCCTACCTACCATCCAAATGATTATTGCCTGTAGGGGGAAGAAATGTTTCCAAATTTTTGTACTACAAGGACACTTAAAAAAAAAAAAAAAGACCCTCTACGTGGTAATTATACTTTCAGCCTATCTTGGCTGAAGGGAGACCTATGAACTTATGGATTCTGTGCTAAAATTCCACAGACCCCAAGAACACAAGTAATTGTAAACCACTAGACAGAAAAAGGAGCCCACGCAGCCTCCATAATCAGAGAGACTTGGGTTCTAGCTGCAGGTGTACCCTGAGAGCTATATAACCTTGAGTGGATTACACTAGCTTCTTGAAAATCCATTTCCTCCCTGTAAGCAGGGAGGAGAACACAGAGCTCTCAGAGCTGATCATGAAGATGAAATGAGATATATGTAAAGCCTTTAATACAATGTCTAGCATTCAGCTGGGAATCAACAAATGTTCATTCGATCAAAGACTAATGAATTTTTAGATACAAATGCTATTCACCATAAAATCTTTAAAGAAAGGGGGGGGCACCTGAGTGACTCAGCAGTTGAGCATCTGCCTTCGGCTCAGGGGGTGACCCCAGAGTCCTGGGATCGAGTCCCATATCAGGCTCTTCGCAGGGAGCCTGCTTCTTCCTCTGCTGTGTCTCTACCTCTCTCTGTGTCTCTCATGAATAAATAAATAAAATGTTTAAAAAAATACTATTCACAGACGCTTATACATAAACAACAAACCAAATATGCATCTTTTAGAGCAATAATTCCCAGACCATTGACTGTCACAGACCAGGAAAATCTCCAAAAAATGTTGGGGCTTAATGGGTTTCCCTTTTTGACCTATAAACATTAAAACACAATAATGACAAAAGAACCATCTCTAATAAACATTCTCAAAAGAAAATTTTAACACCAAAAAACCCTTTAAATTTCATAATGAACAATTTGGCATTTATGAAAAGTCACTTTACTATTCCTATTCTTAAGACCACTGAAACTTGTTACCAGCAATACGAGTTCATGAACTAACATTTAAGAGCCACTCTCTTAGAGTCGTTTTTTCCAACCTAAGGTTGAGTGCCGTGGAGAAAGCTGGCCAAGTTTGCTCTCTGCAACTTAGATATGAAGAAAAGGAGGGTGGGAGAGGAGAGGGAGAGAACAGAGCCACAATAGCTACTGCCAAGATGTCTGCCCGATGTCCCTTGGGAATGGTATTTAGTGGTGTGAATGAGAATAGCTAGCATTTTTGGAGTACTTACTCTGTGCCAGGCACTATAGTCAGTAATGTGCACATACTCACATTCATTTATTTCTCACAACCCTAAAAGGTCTTAGTATCCCCATTTCATTGGTAAGAAAACTTGTTTAAGTAATAAAACCAGGATTTGAAGTCAGATAGTCTCGCCCCAGAACCCTGGCTCAATCTCTATGCTTCACTGTTCTCAAATTTATTTGGAAAAGTGATTAGTATGTACTGTTAGAAAACAACAAACAAAACAAAAGCTCTTGGTCTCTAATATACTCTTAAATACAGAAATATTGGAGAATAGTTCCAGATTTTAAAAAAGAAAGGGGCGGGGGGGGGGGGGAGGCCTGGGTAGCTCAGTTAGTTGAGTGACTCGGTTTTGGCTCAGGTTGTGATCTCAGGGTCGTAGGATCGAGTCCCATCTCAGGATCTGCACTCAGCGCAGAGTCTGTTTGTCCCTCTCCCTCTGCTCCATCTCCAGTTCACGTGCTAACAAATAAATAAAATCTTAAAAGAAAGAGGGGCGCCAGTGGCTCAGCCCGTGAAGCATCTGACTCTTGATTTTGGCTCAGGTCATGATCTCAGGGTCATGGGATGAAGCCCCATGTCAGGCACTGTGCTCTGTGAGGAGTCTGCTTAAGATTCTCTCTTGCCAAAAAAAAAAAAAAATTCTCTTGCCCTCTACCCCTCCCGCACCGCTCTGTGTGTAAAATAATAAATCTTTTATATATATATAAAATAAGGATCCCTGGGTGGCTCAGCGGTTGAGCGCCTGCCTTCAGCCCAGGGCATGATCCTGGGGTCCTGGGATCGAATCACACATCAGGCTCCCTGCATGGAGCCTGCTTCTCCCTCTGCCTATGTCTCTGCCTCTCTCTCTCTCTCATGAATAAATAAAATCTTTTTAAAAAATTTTTTTAATTAAAAAACAAAAAAGGGGGCAGCCCCAGTGGTGCAGCGGTTTAGCACCGCCTGCGGCCGGGGATGTGATCCTGGGGACCTGGGATTGAGTCCCGTATCAGGCTTCCTGCATGGAGCCTGCTTCTCCCTCTGCCTGTGTCTCTGCCTCTCTCGCTCTCTCTGAATGAATAAATAAATAAATCTTTAAAATAAATAAATAAATAAATAAAAAGATGAACGTGAATAGTATTTACCATACTCCCAATTTTTGTCTAAAATTTTCTAAATTGAAAAAAGGTTTTGTTTGTTTGTTTGTAAAGATTTTATTTATTTATTCATGAAAGAGAGAGAGAGAGAGAGGCAGAGACAGGCAGAGTGAGAAGCAGGCCCCACACCAGGAGCCCGATGTGGAACTCGATCCCGGGTCTCCAGGATCACACCCTGGGCTGAAGGCGGCACTAAACTGCTGAGCCACCCAGGGATCCCCGAAAAAAGGTTTTTAAAAACACATTATGTTAGGGGCACCCGGGTAGCTCAGTTGGTTAAGTATATGCCTTTGGCTTGAGTCATGATCCCACCTCAGGCTCCCTGCTGGGTGGGTGGGGGAGTCTGCTTCTCCCTCTGCCCCTCTTACACACACACTACCTCCACCCACCCGCTTGTGCGCTCTCTCTCTCTCTCAAATAAATAAAATATTTTAAATAAATAAATAAATAGGGACGCCTGGGTGGCTCAGCGGTTGAGCGTCTGCCTTCAGCCCAGGGCGTGATCCTGGAGTCCCGGGATCGAGTCCCACATCGGGCTCCCTGCATGGAGCCTGCTTCTCCCTCTGCCTGTGTCTCTGCCTCTCTCTCTTTCTCTGTGTGTCTCTCATGAATAAATTTAAAAAAAATTTAAAAATAAATAAATAAATAATATGTTAAAACACACACACACATGCTCCATATAATGCAACATTCTTGTTTTTAGAAAGATATTTGTATGCTTTTTGTTTTAGCCTTTTTGATTTTTCTGTAATGAGCTTCTATATAAAAACAAGACTTAATAAATCAAATGCCTCTTCTACAGCGTCTCCTTCCACATCTCCATGTGACCCTCCCCTTGGGTCACTAGCAGAACACACTCACTGCCACTTCCACAGATAGGACACTTTTTAGACTTCCAAAACTTTGTAAGTTGCTGGTCCTACAGTTATCTTCATCTAACCTTTTAAGCAGGGATCTGGATAAAGAGCCGACTGGTTAACTCGGCAATATCATACTATTCAGTAACAAGATCTGCCCATACTATTCTTGGGTAACAAGATCAGTAAAATTCTCACCACATCACTGGGCAGCAATGAAAAGACCCTTGCCCCACTGCCCCCAAACAGTTGCTAACCTATATTAATGATTGTGCCCCTAAGTCTCAAAGCTCCTCAAATAGAAGACACAGAAAAGTGGCCTTCAAGTCAGTTGACTGCCTTGGAAAATCCTCACATACTTGGAACATTATCCTGATCTCTTTAAACACATGGGATAGGGCAGCCCCAGTAGCTCAGTGGTTTAGCGCTGCCTTCAGTCCAGGGCGCGATCCTGGAAACCCTGGATCGAGTCCCACGTCGGGCTCCCTGCATGGAGCCTGCTTCTCCCTCTGCCTGTGTCTCTGCCTCTCTCTCTCTCTCTCTTTCTGTCTCTCATGAATAAATAAATAAAATAAATAAAAATAAACACATGGGATAATTTTAATCCCATTTATCTTAATTGTGACCCCACTAGAAATAAACCCAAATAACGTAACTTGAGGACTTCAATAGAGTGCTCTAAAATCAGGAAACTAAACTTTGGGTATGCCCCAAACCCAAAACACTTGAGTTTATAAACAAGTGTCAAAAGATTCAGAATACAGTCTAATATGTATACTTTTCACTGCTACCTATCATTCTAATTGTTTATGACTATTTCTTGTTAACAAAAAGAGGTATCAACTCTATAGATCCTGCCTACAGTTCTACTTTGGGGCACCCATAAACCTCTTAAAAACATATGCAAAATCCTATATCCCCTGAATCTTGCTATGTGTCTACCACTTTTGTCAATATAGTCAAAAGGGTCAAAACCCAAAGAAAGGTAAAGAACTAACCCAGAAGGATCCCTGGGTGGCGCAGCGGTTTGGCGCCTGCCTTTGGCCCAGGGCGCGATCCTGGAGACCCGGGATCGAATCCCACATCGGGCTCCCGGTGCATGGAGCCTGCTTCTCCCTCTGCCTGTGTCTCTGCGCCTCTCTCTCTCTCTCTCTCTCTGTGACTATCATAAATAAATAAAAATTAAAAAAAAAAAAAAAAAGAACTAACCCAGAGCTAAGTGTCCTCTGGAGCATTAGCTCTTGCTTTCTTCCTCTTCTCTCCCTCTTTCACTATCTCAGAAAAGAAAGCTTCTCTTCTTGTCTTCATTCAATTCTAAAAGAAAGCCATATATCTCTACTTTCCTCAAAAACTAGCTTTCAATCTCAGTGTTGTTTTTTGTTGTTTTGGTTTTTTTGACAGAAAGAGAAAGAGCTTGTGAGCACAAGCAGAGGGGGTGGCAGGCAGAGGGAGAAACAGGCGTCCCACCGAGTAGGGAGCCCAATGCAGGGCTCAATCCAAGGACCTTGGGATCATAACCTGAGCCAAAACCAGACACTCAACTGACTGAGCCACCCAGCTGCCCCAATGTAGCTCAGCGTTGATGCTCAATCACATCCAGAGAACTTGCCAAAATTCTCTAGACCTAATTTCCAAAGGAGTCTCTTTCTAGAAAACAATGCCTCACCTATGACTAAGTCATATCCAAGCTGGTGGATAACAAGAGAATTTAAGAAGCTGTGGAGTTCCTTTCCTGATATAAAGATTCTTTCTGCCAACAAAAAAGAGACCAAGAAGGATCAGTGTCTTCATCACTTGAGAGAATGTGTTTTTAAAGTGGATGGGACCAGGGCAGCCCCGGTGGGGCAGCGGTTTAGTGCTGCCTGCAGCCCGGGGTGTGATCCTGGAGACCCGGGATCGAGTCCCACGTCAGGCTCCCTGCATGGAGCCTGCTTCTCCCTCTGCCTGTGTCTCTGCCCCTCTCTCTCTCTCTCTCTCATGAATAAATAAATAAAATCTTAAAAAAAAAATGGATGGGGGATCCCTGGGTGGCGCAGCGGTTTGGCGCCTGCCTTTGGCCCAGGGCGCGATCCTGGAGACCCAGGATCGAATCCCACGTCGGGCTCCGGGTGCATGGAGCCTGCTTCTCCCTCTGCCTGTGTCTCAGCCTCTCTCCTCTCTCTGTGTGACTATCATAAATAAATAAAAATAAAAAAAAAATAAAAAAAAAATAAAAAAAAAAAATGGATGGGACCATATTGTTAATTTTCTTCCAGTTTCTTTTTTTTTTTTTTTTTAAGATTTTATTTATTCATTCATGAGAGACACAGAGAGAGAGGCAGAGAGAGAAGCAGGCTCCCGGCAGGGAACCCAATGTGGGACTCAATCCTGGGATATCAGGATCCCTCCATGGCCGAAGGCAGGGGCTCAACCGCTGAGCCACCCAGGTGTCCCTCGTCCAGTTTCAAAGGAGAAAAATGTCACCATCTCATAGACTAGACAAACAAGACTTCCAAGCTGGCTTGATCTAGGAAGAGCAGTGAGCTATAATTCCCACTCTCCAATCAGCTGTTTCGGCCTCCTGGGTTAAGATCCAAATAAATGTCTCACCAAGAAGAATGAGGGCCAAAGCTCAAAGGACTACAATTCTGTGCTCTCATTCCAGAAAAGCTTCTTGTCATCATACTCTGATTTCAAGTGAAGGAAGACATTCCTGCTTCAATGCTACTGAGTTCCCTGAAACTTTTCACCAATATCTGGGTTCTTTTTTTTTTTTTTTTTTTTAAGATTTTATTTATTTATTCATGAGACACACAGAAAGGGGCAGAGACATAGACAGAGGAAGGAGCAGGCTCCATGCAGGGAGCCCTAAGGACCACGCCCTGAGCTGAAGGCAGATGCTGAACTGCTGAGCCACCCAGGCTCAATATCTGGGTTCTCATGAGAAAATGACCATCACCTAATGACTTCCTAGTACCAAGAAAGATGGTCAGGTCATATATATTTCGATCAACATTTTTTAAAAAATAGCAATGCTGTGATATAATTCATATACCACCTAATTCACCTATTTAAGGTCTATAATTCAATGGTTTTTTAGTACATTCACAGAGTTAGGATTATGATTGCCACAATGAATTTTAGGACATTTTCATTACCCAAAAAAGAAGCCCTGTGTCCATTAGCAGCCGTTCCCCACCCTCACCTCCATGTCCAGGCAAACCATTCGTCTACTTTCCTTCTTTATAGACTTACCTATTCTAAACATTTCATATATATGGGATCATACAATGTGTGGTCTTTTGTGACTGGCTTTTCACTTAGCGTAATGTATTCAAGGGTCATCCACATTAGAGGACCTATCAATGCTCAATTATTTTAATGCTGAATGATATTCCACTGAATGAATATATATTTTGTTGAGGCGTCTGGATAGCTCAGTTGGTTAAGCATCCAACTCTTGATTACAGCTTACATCATGATCTCAGGGTCATGAGATCAAGCCCTATGTGGGGCTCCCCACTCAGCAAGGACGCTGCTTGAGATTCTCTCTCCCTTTTCCTCTGCCCCTCTTCCTGCTCACAAGTGCACACTCTCTAATAAATAAAATATTTAGGGGCACCTGGGTGGCTAAGCGGTTGAGCATCTGCCTTTGGCTCGGGTTGTGATCCTGGGATCAGAGTCCTGCATCGGGTATCTGTAGGGAGCCTGCTAATCCCTCTCTCTCTGCCTATGTCTCTGCCTCTCTTTCTCTGTGTCTCTCATGAATAAATAAATAAAATCTTTTAAAAATAATAAATAAGGGGATCCCTGGTGGCTCAGTGGTTTGGCACCTGCCTTCGGCCCAGGTTGTGGTCCTGGAGTCCAGGGATTGAGTCCCACATCAGGCTCCCTGCATTGATGCTGCTTCTCCCTCTGCCTGTGTCTCTGCCTCTCTCTCTCTCTCTCATGAATAAATAAATCTTTAAAAAATAATAAAATAAAATAAAAAATAAATAAAATCTTTATATATTTTTGTTTACTCATCAGTTGATAGGACATTGAGTTATATCCACTTTTTGGCTATTATGAATAGTTCTGTTATGAACATTCATGTAACTTTTGTGTAGACATGATTTCAATTTCTTCTGGGTATATACACCCAAGAGTGGAATTTCTGGATGATGTAAACTCTGTATTTAGACTTTTGGAGCACTGACCAACTGTTCTCCAAAACAACAGCCCCAATTTTACATTCCCACCAGCAGTGTATGAGAGTTCCAATTACTGTGCACCCTTACCAACACTTATCATTTGTCTTTTTTATTTTAGCTATGACTAAATAGCCATAAGTAGGTGTTAAGTAGGATCTCATTATGGTTTTGATTTGTATGTCCCTACTGGTAAATGATGCTGAGCATCTTTTCATGTGTTTATCTACCCTTTGTATATCTTCCTTGGGGAAATACCTATTCAGATCCTTTGGTCATTTTTTTGTTTTTAATTTTTTTTAAAGATTTTATTTATTTGTTCATGAGAAACAGAGAGAGAGGCAGAGACATTGTCAAAGGAAGAAGCAGGCTCCATGTGGGATTCCATCCCAGGACTCTGGGATCACGCCCGGAGACAAAGGCAGACACTCAACCACTGAGCCACCCAGGCATTCCAGTCATTTTCTTAAGATAAAAATTATTTTTAAGTAATCTCTACACCCAACATCTCTACACTAAAAAATGAAAATTACTCTTTTTTTTAAAAAAAGATTTTATGTATTTATTCATGAGAAAAAAGGGGGGGGGGGGGGCGGGCAGAGACACAGGCAGAGGGAGAAACAGGCTCCATGCCGGGAGCCCAACGTGGAACTCAATCCCGGGTCTCCAGGATCACGTTCTGGGCTGAAGGCGGCGCTAAACCGCTGAGCCACCTAGGCTGCCCTGAAAATTACTTTTAAGTAATCTCTACACTCAACTCAAACCCAGAACCCTGAGATCAAGACTCACGTGCTCCACCAACTGAACCAGCCAAGTACTTGAGCCATTTTTTAATTAGGTTGTCTTTTTCTTTCTTACTATAGAACTATATCTAGAATATATAAAGAAGGGATCCCTGGGTGGCGCAGCGGTTTGGCGCCTGCCTTTGGCCCAGGGCGCGATCCTGGAGACCCGGGATCGAATCCCATGTCGGGCTCCCGGTGCATGGAGCCTGCTTCTCCCTCTGCCTGTGTCTCTGCCTCTCTCTCTCTCTGTGTGACTATCATAAATAAATAAAAAATAAAAAAAAAATAGAATATCTAAAGAATGAATCCTTATCAGATATAGAATTTTCATTTTTATTTTCTCCTAATCTGTAGGTTGTCTTTTCACTTTCTTAATGGTATACTCCAAAATACAAGTTGTTTGTTTAAGTAGACTCCATGCCCAGCACGGAACCCAACGTAGGGCTTAAACTCACAACCATGAGATCAAGACCTGAGCTGAGATCAAGAATCGGACACTCAAGTAACTGAGTCACCCAGGCACCTGCCACTGAAGCACAAGTTTTTAATTTTAATGAAGTCCAAAACAACTATTTTTTTTCCAACTCATTTATTATTTTTTTGTGGCTTTTGTTTTTGGTGTCATATCTTAAAAACCTTTGCCTGACCCAAGGTAATGACAAATTAACCCTATGTTTTCTTCTGAGACTTGTATAGTTCTAGCTTTTACATTTAGTTTTTCAGTTCATTCTGAGTTAAATATTGTGTATGATAGGAGGTAGGGAACAATTTCATTATTCTGCATCCACCATTTGTTAAAGACAGTTCTTTCCCCCATTGAATTGTCTTGACAGTCTTATCAAAAATCAACTAATCATAACTGTGAGGACTTATTTTTAGACTTTCTATTCCATTTATCTATAGGTCTATCCTTATGCCAGTACCACACCATCATTATTACTGTAGCTTTGAAATGAGGAAGTATAAGTCCTCCAACTTTATACTTCATTATCAGTATCATTTTGGGATTTTAAAGATTTGTATTTATTTGAGAGAAAGAGAAAGCATAAGCCAGCGGGGAGGGAGGAAGGGAGAGGGAGAAGCAGACTCCCACCTGAGCAAGGAGCCCCACATAGGGCTTGATCCCAGGACCCTGAAATCATGATCTGAGCCAAAGGCAGACACTTAACAGACTAAGCCACCCAGGAAACCCCATCGGTATTATTTTGGCTACTCTAGTTTTCTTGAATTTCCATACTGATTTCAGGATCACCTCGTCAATTTCTGCAAAGAAGCCAGCTAGGCTTCTGACAGAAAGGGAATGTATCAAATCTGGAGACCAATGCAGGGAGCACCATCATCTTAACAATATAGTTGACCCTTCAACAACATGGCTTTGAACTACATGGTCCACTTCCATGTCAATTTTTTTTAAATACAAAAACAGTAGTATAAATGTAATTTCTCTTCCTTATGATTTTTTTTCAAGATTTTATGTATTTATTCAATGAGAGACACAGAGAGATGAGAGAGGCAGAGACATAGGCAGAGGGGGAAGCAGACTCCTTGCCGGGAGCCCAAAGCGGGACTCGATCCCGGACCCTGGGATCACGCCCTGGGCCGAAGACAGACACTCAACCACTGAGCCACCCAGGCGTTCCCCACCTTATGATTTTTCTAGTAACATTTTGTTTTCTCTTATTTTATTGTAAGAATACAGTACACAATATATATATAACACATACAAAATGTGTTAATCAACTGTTTATGCTAGAAGTAAAGCTTCTGGTCAATAGTAGGCTATTAGTAGTTAAATTTGGGGGCAGAGTCAAAGTTACATGCAATTTGTTGCCTCCGGGTTGGGGGGGGGCAGTCAATGCATCTAACCTCCACACTGCTCAAGGATCAACTATACTAAGTTTTCCAATCCATGACATAAGATATCCTTCCATTTACTTAGGTCTTTATTTTCTTTCAATATTAAGAGTATGCTTTTATTTGTTAAATTTTTAATTTTTTTTAATTTTTAAATTTTTAAAAATTTGTTAAATTTATTTCTAAGTATTTTATTCTTCATGATAGTATAAATGGAATTGTTTTCTTACTTCCATTTTCTGACTGTCCAATGCCAGACTACAGCAATATAATTGATTTTTGTTTGTTGTTTCTTGCAACCTTGATGAATTCATTCATTAGTTCTAGTTTTCTTGTGGATCCTTTAAGATTTTTTATATATATTATGTCATCTACATAATAGTTTTACTTCTTTCTTTACAATCTGGATTATTTTATTTCTTACCCAACTGCCCTGAAGAGAACCTCCAGTACAATGTTGAATACAAGAAACAAGAACAGAGGTGCCTGGGTTACTCAGTCAGTTGAGCATCTGACTCTTGGTTTCAGCTTGGGTCATGATCTCAGGGTCCTGGGATCAGGCCCCACGTCAGGCCCACACTCAGTTCATCTGCTTGGGATTCTCTCTCCCTCTGCTCCTCCCACTCATGCTCTTTGCTCTCTCTAAAATAAATGAATCTTAAAAAAAAAAAAAAAAAAAAAAGGAACAAGAACAGATCCTTGTCTTTTTCCTGATCTTAGAGTAAAAGTATTCAGGCTTTCACAGTTAAGTATGATGTCAGCTGAGGGTTTTTCCATAGATGCCCTTTTATCAGGTTGAAGAAGTTCCCTTCTAATCCTAATTTGTTGAGTGTTTTTATAATCCTAAAGATATTACATTTTGTCAAATACTTTTTTACATCTAGTGATATGATCATATAGTCTTTGTCCTTTATTTATTTATTTGTTTGTTTGTTTTTAAGATTTTTATTTATTCATGAGAGACACAGAGAGAGAAAGAGACAGAGACATAGGCTGAGGGAGAAGCAAGCTCCCTGTCCCGGTTGGGCAGACACTCAACCGCTGAGCCACTCAGGTGTCCCTTTTTAAGAATTTTTGAGGGAAAAAAAAAAAAAAAAAAAAAGAATTTTTGAGGGATGCCTGGGTGGCTCAGTGGTTGGGAGTCTGCCTTTGGCTTGGGTCATAATCCCAGGGTCCTCAGATCGAGTCCCACATCGGGCTCCTCACAGGGAGCCTATTTCTCCCTCTGCCTGTCTCTCTCTCTCTCTCTCTCTCTCTGTGTCTCTCATG
This sequence comes from Canis lupus baileyi, assembly GCF_048164855.1. Lineage (NCBI taxonomy): Eukaryota > Metazoa > Chordata > Mammalia > Carnivora > Canidae > Canis > Canis lupus. Next base: position 47,955,074 of record NC_132848.1, on the reverse strand, counting down.
AATAAATAAAATCTTAAAAAAAAAAAAAAAGAAGTTTTGAGAACTGGTATTAACTCTTTCTGTTTGATAGAATCAACCAGTGAAGCCATCTGGAGACCCAGGCTTTTCTTAGTGAGTCACTTTTTATTACTAATTCAATCTCTTTACCAGTTATGGATCTATCCAGATTTCCTATTTCTTCCACTAACATTTTTAACAACCACTTGTGATCTGGCAACCTCACTATGGCACAGGTAGTATCCTGTACTCCCAAATAGTGAAAATCTTGACTCACTCACCTAAACCACAATTTCTATATTGCTAACAGGGAAACTGAGGTTATGTTACTTTTAACAATCTGTCCTGATTTTAGAGAGTCAAGCCTAAACTGAACTCCCTCACTCCCTTTTCAAATGCCTTACTGCTTGCTAGTATTTTCCCAGTATTTCTTCATGAACAAATGTGGTAGCAGGTTAAGCTGAGCAACAAGGTCATGTGCTCTGGTGACAAGGAAACAGGAAACCAAAACATTTTTACCACTATCTTGAGGAATTTGATGAATTGTTCCACCCCTGTCCTGCCAGCAGCTTGTCCTCCTCATCCAGCCAGCACATATTCTATGTAACATTTACAAGTTTTCAAAAGGTACCATATTTGTAACCCTCTTCTTATGTACTCAAAAATAATAAAGCAAAATAATGAGACTGCAGGCTAGAATCAAACCCTCTACCTGTGTGTCACTGATATATTTTTTAACCTTTCTGCACTTCAGTTTCTTAGCCATAAACGTAGAGATAATAATATCTACCCCCAAAGAGTTGTCATATGTAAATAATACACATACAAGCGTTTGAAACAATGCCAAGCATCTTTATGTATGATATCAAAATAAACTATGCCGCCACCAAAACACACTAGATTTTACCCTCTAAAATAGTACCAGGTTGTTGGAATGTAGAAAGGAGTATATTTCCTATACTCTAAGAACTCTAAGAACTGAAATTATGTAGGAGATGACATGAGAATAATAAACGTCTCCATTCTCAAGGAAATCAATCTGGCAAAAGAAACAATGGATGGGACGAGATAGAGCATCATAATTAAGAGTACAGTCTCTGGAATCTGGTAAAGTCTACCTTTTATTGGCTGTTACCTTGAACAAGACACGTCTCCAAGTTTCTGTACCCATTAGTAAATGGGAAAAAATAATATTAACTATAAAGAGTTTTGATGAGGATTAAACATTATCTATAAAGTACCTGGCACAGAGTAGCTACCGAATAAACAGAAACCACTTTTGTTAGTTTTCTTAAATTTCATTTTAATAAACAAATAGGTTTAACAAGTAAATAATTAACAAGGAAACAACCTCATGTTGGTCCAGGAGTTCCCAATCCTGGCTACATATGTGACTCACCTGGAGAACTTTGAAAAAGTAAGGTTGCCTACACTACAACTAAGACAAACAGATTTATACTCTCTGAGGCTGGGGCCTGGACATCAGCATTTTTATTTCATTTTTTAATAGATTTTGTTTATTTATTTCAGAGAGACAGTGTGTGCACATAAGAGACGGAGAGTGACAGAGGGAGTGGAAGAGAGAAGTTTCCAGTAGACTCGATGCTGAGCACCGAGCCCAATGCAGGGCTTGATCCCATGACTCTGAGATTATAACCTGAGCCAAAATCAAGAGTCTGATGCTTACCCAAATGAGCCACCCAGGTGCCCCTGGACATCAGTATTTTTAAAGGCACTCTAGGCAATTCTAATGTATAGCTGGGAATAAGAACCATAACTAGCCAGAAAAGAAGTCTTGATTTTTACCAACTGAAACTAATTTTATCAACATCTATGCTTCTTACAAAATAAGCCCATCAGATCTGCCCTCTTAAATGAGAACTATTATTATCTGAGGGTGAAATGGAAGCTAACAGAATCTGAACAATTTATTTTTGGAAGAAGCTGAGAACCAGATTTAAAAGTCCAGTCAAGCCCTAAAGCCCATACCTCTTACTCAGATGCATCTCTAACTATCCTCAGCATGACTGCAAACCTAGTCATAACATTCTCCTCATTAAAATTCTTTATAGCACTTACCCCCTTAGAATAAAGCCCAGACTCCTTAACAGGAACACCTCACTTCAGAATCTGGCCCCACAGTGTGCATGGTGAGGATGAGTCACATACATTCGGTTGGCTCTGGTGCTGATCCAAAAAAGTCAAATCACCAACCACCCAAGGAGACACTACTCAAACTCAGGTGCCGGTCAACTTGCCCAACAGGGAACAGTGTTAATACTAAAGAATGAAAAAAAAAAAAAAAATACTAAAGAATGAGAACAGTGGCCTCCTGAAATTGTGCAACAAGGCAAGACTGCTGGCTGTTTTTCTTTCTAGTCTCATCTCTCTCTGACCTCGTTTTTTTCCTCACACTCACTGTCCCTTCTCTCACTTTATCACCTTAACACACGCTTTTCCCTCTGCACAGGACACTGGTTCCTAATTCTGCAGACTTCAATGTAAATGTTACTTTCTGGAAGAAGTCTCCCCACCACCACCACCACTACCACACTGTCTGGCTCCAGGTGAGACGTGCCTCTGGGTCTCCTACAGCACCCCACAGTTCCATCAGCACTCTCATGCCTCAGTACTACTGAGTGCAAGGACCATGCTGGGCTTGCTCACTAACTCTCAGCACCTAGAAAGTGCCTACTGATAGTGAAGAGGAGCCCAGAGGCAATAGGGAGAAGCTACTCTGTAACTGTCTCACAACTCAGGTCTCCCATTCCACTTCCATATGGTAAACTCTGTGGGCAAGCTAAAAACTGTTGAATCTGGATTGAATATGTGATGATGTGTTCTTCCAATTTTTAAAATAAGCATGAGATTTTTCAGAAAAAGCTTTTAGGGGAAAATGAGTTCTGTCTCCATCCTTAATCCTGCCTTTTTTCCTAACAATTATTTAGCTACAGGATACCTATCAACAACCTGTCATAATCATTTTCCCACCATCTGATGACAGGGCCATCAGGCAAAGAGAGTACAAACCTGTTGGCAGTATAAGAAAGTACTAAACAACCCTATGGTCAACTAACAAAAAGCAAGAAGCTTCTCCCAACAGCCAGATAATCGGAATACAATGAAATGCTGGCACTCTGTCAATTTCCTTTTACAACCTTTCCTCCAGGAGAACAGAATTGCTCTTCAGGTCTAAAAACAGGAAGAAGAAAAGGATGCTCGAAAGAGTGAAAGAGCTGCAGAAGAGAGCACAGTGGTGATCTATTAAGTCAGGGGAGCTGAGTTATATAAATTCAGCTTGCTCTGGTACAGGCCTAGGAGCCAAATCACCAATCGGCCAAGTATGCTCAATTCCAGCAGCTACCTATTGTGCACAAGAGAACACTGTTAACACTCAAGAGAAAGTCCCCAATCATGACAGCCATTCCCAAAGGACTGTGCACCATAAACAGTTCTCTCTAGAAAACTCTGACAAGGACATTCACTTTTCAAGTTCAACAGATGAAGGAATTAGAACCAAACCCCTCACTTTCTATCCCCTGTTCCCTCATGAATATTGCTGAGGCAAAGGACTATGATGTCAGTGCAGCTGACCTAAGCTCTGACACTTGCCATTACCTCTTGCTGCTTCTCCTCATTGGGGTACGTGTCTACAAATACTCCCAGCCCCACAAATTTGTCCATGTTTCCAAACACAGGCCCTAGAGAGAGAGAACAGATGATGAACAATGAAATAAAGCCAAGAGTTGATAAAGGAATAACATATCACTATGATGGAGGAAAAAGTAAAATTCAAATGACTCCCAGGCCTCTCTTTAAGATGAGAAAACGTATGTAAAAGCACCCAGCAAAATGCATGGCCTGTAATAAGCACCCAATAAAATCTGTAGCTGTTTGTTATTGAAGGCAGGGGAAGAGAGAAGGCCACTGCAATGTTGTTTAGCACTACAACTGCTCCCTGGTCCAAACCGGTTGCTAAGGTGCCCCTAAAGAATTCTGGTTCACAAACACTTGGTGACAACTATGCTCCTGAGAGAGAGCTGAATTCCCAAGTTCCATTTCTCATTGCAAAAGAGATCAGGTCAAATCAGGTTGAGTTTGCCATGTCCTTGGAGCAATGGCTCCCACGCAACTCCTAACTCAAGGAGTTCTGAGACCATTCATGCACATGCTAGGAAGAAGTCAGCTCACCCAATCATCAGTACTGGGGAGAGCCAGTGCTTTCACCCAGCCAACAGGCCACGTGGACTCAAAAGGAATCCAGAAGGAACTCATAAGCAAGATACCGCCCCAGGATGAGTCAGGTTTAGCTGCTTTACCAGGACTCAGACCCCATTCTAGAGACTAGACAGGCTGGCCTTCATCTGCAGACATCAAGGTAATGGGAAAACTGCTGGCACTGTGGGGATGTATGCTTCTCAAAAAAAGGGCACATGAGAAAGCAAACCTGTTGCACCCCACACAAGAGCACCCAGAGCCCCAATACCTGGCTGCATCCGATCCTTTGTGTACCAGATTGCCAAGCCATCCCCATGCAGATTCTTCTTCCCTTGTCCATGGATTTTGAAGTGCACCTGCAACTCCCAGTCCCTCAGGAAACATGGCTAGAGTGAAAAAGACACTGGAATCAATGAACAGCATAAAATCTGAAACTCCGCAAGCCCTTGCCAACAGTCTACAGATTTGGGAAACATAAATGCAGGTAATACGAGGCAAAGGGTTGAAACTAAAATCTATGACTTGCTAAGTGTTTGCGTCATAAAATTAAACAGGTTGAGCCATTCAACTGCATATGATATTTGTATGAAAAGTGAGTAAGCCGGGATCCCTGGGTGGCTCAGCGGTTGAGCGGCTGCCTTCAGCTCAGGGTGTGACCCCAGAGTCTCAGGATCAAGTCCTTCATCAGGCTCCCTGCGTGGAGCCTGCTTCTCCTTCTGCCTATGTCTCTGCCTCTCTCTCTCTCCCTCTGTGTTTCTCATGAATAAATAAATAACACCTTTAAAAAAAAAGGGGGGGGTGGGAATAAGCCTTCCAATTATCTTCAATATCTCCCAGCAGAAACAGGATAGTACTCCAAAGTTGAAAAAGACAAGAGACTGCTCAGATTACTATGATCTTACAGCAAAGCACCTCAGCCTATAGAAAACAAGTGGCTGAGTTAGCACTTCAGATCATCCTTCTGACAGAAAGATTCTAAAAAGCCTGGATTTTAAGAAAGGTCAAAGCCTCATTCATTACAAAAGAATTTTAAAAAGAAAAAGCTAAGTCATTATGCAAAGGTTTCCAGGAATAATTAACAGTTATATAAACAACTCTAATTAGCTAGACTTGGCCCTATGCCAAGCTGAGGGGCAAGCCAGAAATCCCCAAGAAGTTGAAAGTTATAGTCCCCCAAAACCTCAAGCCCATGGCCAAAAAGCATAAACCTACCAAAGGAGAACACCACCACCCCCATCACAGGGACAGCCTTGTTGGAAAACCATTAAGGAGATGGGTACTAATCAGACTCCTGTGTTTGTTCTTTGGGTTTTTTTCCCTTTAATTGTGTATGAAAAGCTTGGAAAAATGGAGAAGGAGGTAAGTGGATGGCTAAGTGTTCCAATAAGGTGAACAATTTCAAGGAGAAAGCAGAGTAGGTATCTGGCTTAGAGAAGCTCCTGATTAAAGGTCCCTATGAAGAAAGAAGAGAATGAGGAGCAGTTAGGCCAGCAGGGGTTCAGCCAGAATCTTAAAAGAGATTGTTCCGGCTCTTGAGCAACATATTGCTAGGTCATTTGTAGTTTTCATTTTTAATTTCTGGGAAATCTTCCATTTAGGAGCACATAGTCAAATGAAAGGGGCAAGGTTACTTCTGAATTCACCAAAGAACCCTGCAATTTCTGATAGCTTACCCTACCTTGAGCCCAGCCCCTTTGCTGTCCTTCTGGGTTCTTCTTTTTCTACTATTTCACTTAGATATCAGGACAAGAGTGGGAATGCTGCCTCACAGCTGGTGGGTAGGTATTATTTCCCCTGGGATGAGGCCAGGGCCAGAGAGTTTCACCCTGAGCCAAGAGGTGTCTGTCACTTATCCTCGGCCTCCTCTTAGCACAATGCCATATGCTTTTGCTCAGGGCTACGTCTCACAGAGCTTCTGAGGCTTGGCTGTACATCACATTCACCTAAAGAGCTTTTAAAAATCCCAGTGGCCACAGGCATCAACTCCAACGGACAGCCAAATTTGAGAACCATTGTTCAAACAAATACATTCTATTCGAATAACTCAGAAACTCCAAAGCTCATTCTGATATAGTCAGAAACAACAGCAACAAAAATACAGTATCAAAGAGTCTGAAAAAGGGCAAAATAACTAGATCCTAAAACTAGAACTATTGCCAAAAGAGTTCTGTAAAGGCAGCTAGCAAGACAACAGCAAAGCATCTAGCCTCGGACATAATCATTAGGTAACCAGAGACCCCCATCAATGAAACTTCTAATAGATGCATAACATAACAATGCATATTTCTGTAATCATTCTAACTTTCCAAAGCATTTTCATTCCTATTGTCTTGTTTTCACAATAACCCTAGTGGGCACGTAGAAGGTATTACGAAGTTTCATTTAGCAGATGGAGAAATTGAACAATGAGAGAATTAAGTAACAGTGAGGGCTCACAGTGGGTCTGTGATACAGCTGAATCTGGAACCCAAGTCTGTCCACTACTAGCCCTTTGCCTCTCCTACCAGAACACACCTCCCTGTACTCCGTCCAAGAATGAGTTCAACACTACAATCTGGGTTAAGAGGCCAGCTTGTACAAACAGCTCATGTAGAAACTTCTCTTATTCCTCTGCTCTGTTAGAATTCTCTGCCACATAAAACGAACAGAGAAAAGAAATCGTTCTCTTTGCTGAGATTCACTTATCTATGACCGATGATCAAAACCATGAAAAAGTAAGTTCTTAGCTTACAAGAACCCAAGAGAAAGTATTAAAGGATGCCAAGGTCATTCCCAAAAGTAAAGTGGTCATAAAAGATTTAGAAAGAGCCCTGGAAACCAAAAAGAAAGCATCATCTTACACGTGTACAAAATCACAGTGCAGCCACACCAGGAATACTGCGTTCACTTCACTTCTTGCCACCATACCTCAAGGAAGACAATGTAGCTGGAAGAGGTCCAGAGAAGGACAAATAAAATGACCAAGCGGCTCAAAGTGGCTTTCACATGAAAATAAAGTTTAAAACCAGACTCTTCAGGGGGATCCCTGGGTGGCGCAGCGGTTTGGCGCCTGCCTTTGGCCCAGGGCGCGATCCTGGAGACCCGGGATCAAATCCCACGTCAGGCTCCCGGTGCATGGAGCCTGCTTCTCCCTCTGCCTATGTCTCTGCCTCTCTCTCTCTCTCTCTGTGACTATCATAAATAAAAAATAAAAATAAAATAAAATAAAATAAAACCAGACTCTTCAAAGTGAAATAACAAGAGCGGATACTGGGATGAAGTTTAGGATGAATTTAAAAGAGCAGACTTCAACTTTACAAAGTAATTAAGTATGAGTTAAGCTGTTAACCTCCAAGAAGTAATACTATCAGGTCAATCAGGAATTAAAGACATTTCAGGAAACACAATCATAATGGCTTATTTGCTATAATTGGAGCAATCGAGAGCATTTCCCTACGTATCTGACTTCATTATGAAGGTCATTATATTCTCTGAAATGACAATCCTTGATATCCAAAGAAAACGAAGTACTGGGGAACAGTAAAATTAAGTCAATATGACTTTCTGGGTCACCAACACAGGAGGAGGAAAGATTCTTACCACCCGGTTCCAGAGGGCACCCTGTTTACTTTGCATATCTGGGGTAAGGCGGATATACTGGGTCATCACCATGGCATTGCCCATCAGATTCCATAGTGAGGAACTGCCTGTGCCCACACCTACGGGGAGGAAGTAGATCAGTTCATACTCTTCCACACCAACCCATTCAGAAACCACCACGGACCCTCCGCAAGCTGGAGCCATTATCTTTTTCTCCCTTTCATAACACTCTGTATCCTACCTGCATTCATAAATCTCAAATCCTTACCATCTTGACAGCTTACTTTCACAAAGCCCTCTTCAGGTGAAGACCCCCTAGCACATCAGAGCTATCACTTTACCCATGGCACAACCATAGCTCTGATCCATTCCTCCCGTTTTATATGTAAATTTTAGCAGCATAAATGAAACAATTTCCCCAGTTCTACCAAAAACAGTTTGACTCTCAGGCCTCTGGGGTTTAATCATATTCTTTCTTTAAACAATTCAAATGTGAAGGTACTTCTCCCAGGAGCTCAAGCTATAAGCCCCTTGAAAGTGAGAACTTTGTGTCTGTATAATGCCCAGTAATAGCAGAGACAGCACAGGTGGAGAAGCACGGGATGCACCCACTGAGTAAATGAATCATCACCCTTAGCAGCCGTGCATACCCTTTTGCACTTGGAGCTTCCGTCTGCTGTCCCACACTCCAGTGGGGAAACAGACTTGTGTGAGTTAAGCCATCTGCACTGACGTGGTCCTCTCTGTAGCGAACTATATAAATTCTCTGGTTGATAAGCGGCACCTAAGAGCCTATGAATCCTAAACAGAGCAAAGCGAACCAGCCTCTTTCATCACTAGGGCTCCTGGACTGGAGAACAGGTGTTTTAACTGGCAACAGAATTTTATTTTCCTCCTCAGTCCGGCCAAGTTCTACCCGGTTCTGCCTCCTGCTTCATTTCTTGCACATCCACAGCTCCACGGGAGACGGGGTCTTTATGCTAGTGGCCTTCAACGACTCGGCACCGCCTGCAGTTCTATCCCTTCCCGCTTCAGTCCTCCCGTCCAACCCCGAGCTCCCTTTTGTCCAGGCCTAGCGCTAGCGGCATCCGAGCCCGGCTTCGACCTGCTGGAAACTTCCAAAACGAGGGGCGGAGGAGAGCTGGCCCGTGCCCTTCGGACCCGTGGCTCCCAAGCGCGGCGGGAGTCCCCGCGGGCCCCCACCCGCCGCCGGCAGCTTCCTTGGGGCCACGCCGCCTTTCGCCACCCCGGTCTCTACGGCTGGGCTCAGGTCCCGCAGCCCTCCCCGTGCACGACCACCTCGCCCCGGGCGCCTCACCCTGATAGGGCTTCGACAGCGAGTGCTCCCGTTTCAAGTACTCGAACGTCTGACCCGCCCCGACTGGCCGTGGCCCCTGCCCAGACCCCAACAGAAGGAGAAGGAACAACATCCTGGACCCATTCCGAGCCGACAAACGCCGCCGCCACCGCTGCCACCACCCCGAGGGTCGCACAGCCGCCGCCATCTTTCCCACCGCCTTCCCTTCATTAAAAGCCCGCCCCGTCGCCCAAGCCATTAGCCCAGGGAACCATCTGCCCGGGATCCCATTGGCTGTCCGCGAGGCCCCGCCCCCGCAGGTGAGCATCTCACCGATTGGCTGGCTTGGGGATCAGTTGCCTTGCCAACCCACGAAAGGGGCGTGGCCTCGTGCCTGGCCTCCCTTATTTGCATTTGCCCTGCGCTCCACTAGGCCTGCTGGGATACGTAGTGATTTCCATTTTGTCTCTGTGTTCTAGAGTAAAATTAAAGAGGTCAAGTGTTTCTCCCAATTCCACGCCAACGATCTGTCCTCTCTGCCATAGTACCTTCTACATCGGATGTAGAACTGCGCGGAGGGGATAGACAATCCACAAGGACTGTAGCCAAGTTTCAGGAAAATAACCACATCTGTAAAAGGCTTGACCAGAACAATTTGACGTGATGACCTTTATAAAAACTCCACTCGCCAACGGGCCAAAGACATGTTTTCTTGAAGTGCAAAAGAAATATTTACCGAGATCGCCAGAGCGGGACAAACAAAAAACCACACCACCTCCATCCACACGTTTGGGAGAAATGAAAGCACACAAATGATGTTCTCCTAGCATGACGACTACAAATTGACAACCAAAAGATTTCTGAGAAATTACCAAATGTTTGGAAATAACCCATACAGGAATAGAAACTGCTTAAGGACTACAGTGACTCTTCTAAAAAATGGAAACTGGGTGGGTGCCTGGGTGGCTCAGCAGGTTGCAGGTTAAGTGTCTGCCTTCAGCTCAGGTCATGATCCCAGTGTCTTGGATAGGACCCTGCATCCCGCTCCCCGCTCAGCTTCTCCCTCTGGCTCCCCCCCCCCCCCCCTTGTGCTCTCTCTCTCTCCCTCTCTCAAATAAATAAAATCTTTAAAAAGAAAAGGAGCGGGGTTAACAATCCTTTACCTGGGTGGCACAGTAGTACCCTCAGGACCTGAAACCAAAAGAGTGAGAGTCATCTCAGCTTCCCATCTTTTCCTCACCAGTTTCATCACCCAATCAATAAATAATCAAGTCCTGATGATTTTATTCCTAATCATTCCTCAATGCTATCACATTCTTTCCATCCCTTGCTTTGTCTTTCTCCCAAACCACAACACATGTTCCAGCTGTTATTCTCCTCACCATCATCCGTACAGCCACCCAAGTGATCCAAACCACCTACCCATGCCATTTCCTGAGTGTCAGGGGTAAATGAGTTGATACTGGTAAAGCTCTTAGAATAGTAATTGGTGTGTAATAAGCACTATATCATCATCATTATTAACCAAGCCCTTGATGGTTCCCATCACCTGTAGGGAAGAGATTCAAGCCCCTCAACTCGGCAAACAAAGCCCTCTGCCACCTGGCCCTGGCCCTTCTCTGGCTTTATTGCCCACAGCTTTCTTTCCTCATCTATATGCTCCAGTCTTCCCTCTTCCCCTCTTCTTTTCCCCAGCCCACTTCCTCCAGGAGGCCTTCCCTGACTTCCTCAGGCAGTGGCAGTTGCCCCAGTCTCAGCTTTTACTGTTCCCCAAGCACATTTCTTACAGAGCACTCACTGAGTCTGTGTCTCTGTCTTCCCAACAGACTTAACCAAATTTAATTATCTTTCCTGAACATAAATATATCTAATAAGAGAAATATAAATATATTTAATAAGCCTGTTTTATAGGGGGGTCAACCTTTTAGAATGAAAACTGTCAGCGTGCTTGGGTGGTTTATTCGGTTGAGCATTTGCCTTCGGCAGCTCTGGTTGTAATCCCCTGGGGTCCTGGGATCGAGCCCTGAGTTGGGCTCCCTGCTTCTCCCTCTCCCTCTGTGCTCCAGCTCTCTCTCAATTCCTGTCTCTCTCAAGTAAATAAATAAAATCTTGAAAAAATAAATAAAAATAAAATGAAAACTGTCATAACCATCAGGGCACCTGGCTGGCTCAGTCAGTGCAGCAATGGGACTCTGAATCTCAAGGTTGCGAGTTCAAGCCCTACATTGGACATAGAGATTACTTAAAGATAAAATCTAAAAATATTTTTAAAATAAAAAAAAAAAAACTATCACAACCACTGATCCATCTACACACTGCACACAAAGTAGATGTTTGGTGATATGACATAAGGAATTGCAATGAATCTATTCACATCATACCGTAGCGTTAAAATCATTCGTGGATCCCAATTACCATAGGATAAAATGCAAATGCCTTAGTGTAGCATTCAAAGCCCTTCAACCTGACTCAAATCAGGCTGTACACGTGTCTATTACAATGTAGGTCACCCTGAATTATGTAGCTCAATTAACAGATTATGTGTTTGTCTCCCTGGCAAGGCTGGGAGCTCCTGGACCACGGGAAGCAGATCTTACTCATTTCCTATACCAGGCCTCACCCACTTCCCCATGCCCTAACCCATCACCTAGCACATAGTAGGAGTTCCAATTGTTTTGGACAAAATTATTTCCATTATATTTCTCTGTCAGCTGTAATGTTTCATTGTGGTAAATATACATAAAATCAAATTTACTATTTTAACCATTTTTAAGTATACAGTTGAGAGGCATTAAATACATTCACATCGCCGTGTGACTTGTCAACTGGATTTTGGGTAGAGCATCTCAGCATACCTCATTGTAAAATTCCCTGTAATGAAGAAAAGGGAAATAAAGGAGAAGATATGAAAGATAAAATACACAGGATAATAAATCAGATGATTTTGTTCAGATTGTTGCAATAGGGGAGATGCTTATTAGGCAGGAACATAACAAAGAAAAGGAAGGGTGGGGGGAACCTGGGTGGCTCAGTCTATTAAGCAGTTTAAGTGTCTGCCTTCAGCTCAGGTCATCATCAGGGTCCTGGGATTGAGCCCTGCATAGGGCTCCCTGCTCAGCAAGGAGCCTGCTTCTCCCTCTGCCTCTGCCTCTGCCCCTCCCACCCACTCATGCTCACTCCCTCTCAAATAAGTAAATAAATAAAATCTTAAAAAGAAAAAAGAAAGAAAGAAAGAAAAGGAAGGAGGCCTAGTGTTACATAGAGGCAGGTAAACAAGGGAGTCATCATGAAGAAGATTGGAGATGGTTTTATCTGAGTCACTGAGGAAAGGCAAAAGTGGGTCTTATCTCAGAATATTCTAGAGCATCATAGTCTTTTGAAGTTAGCCATATCTCAGAACTCAAAATAGGATGAGATGGGACAAAAAAAAGGTAAAAGGGCTTCTTGACTGTAGTTGCTTTCCAGAAATACAGGGTTCATATAAAGTTCAACACTGTTAAGGTGTTGAGGGGAGGTGCAGGGAAAGAGAAAAAGGAACCATGTCCTCCTCCCACACCGTCCTATACACACATAGGGGCACCTTCTGATAGTTGGGTCAGGTCTTGACCCACCATCTTTCAGCTGCTTAATATTCTCTTTTTCTCCAAAGAATCATTTCCCCTGACCTAGGGTTATATACCTTCAGGGTAGAGGCACTCATAGGCAATGTGAGTAGTGCATTCTAGCAGTTTCTAGATCTTGTGCATTCTAGCACTAGATCTCGAAAGATCTAGTGGATCTTTACTTTCTTGTCTTCAAATCTAAACAGGTACCTCTATTCAGGAGTACCTTGAAGCCTAATGCCCTTACCCCCACCATATACTGGAGGATCCAAGGCAGGCTCTTGGCCCCATCCTTTTCTCTCCCTCCTGCCCTTCACTTCTGTACCTTGCCATTCCATTTAAATCCACCCTCACCCCAAACGTAGGACCCAAAGCAGAGCCTAACATCAGCCCTCCCAAAGCCAGGTAGATTATTTTTCCCTCCTTAGAGGTGTGGGTTAGAATTTGGGATTAAGTCCATCATCAGCCCTAGAGTGGCAGCTAACCTGGCCCCATCCCAGCCCCTGCCCCATTCCTCCCTAACACACTCCCCACCCCCTAACTCCCTTGCACCTCCAGTTCTCTAAACAGACCCTAGAGCACAGAAGGGGACAGTAGCTCTAACACTAACTAGCCAACTACTTTCCAGTGGCAACTTACAAATTCTGGCCTCCCAAGGAGCCACAATTGAATAGCCTAGAGTGCTTTGGGCATACACGGATGCCTGGTACCCACTTCCAAACACTTGATTCATAAGTCTGGGGTAGGGCCCAGGGATTTGGTTTTGATAATCTCTCCCCAGAGAATGTGCTATGCAGCCAACTTCCAGAATCACAATACTTTCACATCCAGTATCTCATTTTGACTTCACATTGGCTTGGTGTGGTGGGCAAGGCAGGCATTACCACACTTTAACATTAGGACATCTGTACTCAGTTCATAGACTACATTTTTTTTTAATTTTTATTTATTTATGATAGTCACAGAGAGAGAGAGAGAGAGAGAGAGAGAGAGGCAGAGACATAGGCAGAGGGAGAAGCAGGCTCCATGCACCGGGAGCCCGACGTGGGATTTGATCCCGGGTCTCCAGGATCGCGGCCTGGGCCAAAGGCAGGCGCTAAACCGCTGCGCCACCCAGGGATCCCCATAGACTAAATTTCAAATAGAGGGATCCCTGGGTGGCGCAGCGGTTTGGCGCCTGCCTTTGGCCCAGGGCGCGATCCTGGAGACCCGGGATCAAATCCCACGTCGGGCTCCCGGTGCATGGAGCCTGCTTCTCCCTCTGCCTATGTCTCTGCCTCTCTCTCTCTCTCTCTGTGACTATCATAAGTAAATAAATAAAAATTAAAAAAATAAATAAATAAATAAATTTCAAATAGAGTACAGCACCTGAATTTAGAAGTAAGATTTTGAGGGGCTTTTTTTTTTTTTTTTTTTAAATATTTGTTTTATTTTTTAAAAAGATTTTATTGGGGGAACCCCGGGCGTCTTAGCAGTTTAGCTCCGCCTTCAGCCCAGGGCCTGATTCAGGAGACCCGGAATCGAGTCCCATGTCAGGCTCCCTGCATGGAGCCTGCTTCTCCCTCTGCCTGTGTCTCTGCCTCTCTCTCTCTCTCTCTCTCTCTCTCTCTATCTCTCATGAATAAATAAATAAAATATTTTTTAAAAAAGATTTTATTTATTTGACAAAGAAGGAGATAGAGAGGGAGAGAGAGAGAGAGAAAGAGAGAGAGCACATGTACACTCAAGCAGGTGGAGTGGCAGGCAGAGGGAGAGAGAGAAGCAGTCTCCCTGCTAAGCAGGGAGCCCAATGCAGCAGATCCCAGGACCCTGGGATCATGACCTGAACCAAAGACGTACGCTTAACCAACTGAGCCACCCAAGTACCCCAGATAGAGACTTTTAGGCTCAGAGGCATCTAAAAAAAAATACCCTGGAGGAGAGGTAGCTGACTGGCTCAGTCAGTAAAGCCTGTTACTCTTGACTTCTGCTTTGTGAGAGTGAGCCCCATGTTGGTCTTAGAGATTACGAAAGAAAGAAAAAGAAAGAAAGAAAGAAAGAAAGAAAGAAAGAAAGAAAGAAAGAAAGAAAGAAAGAAAGAAAGAAAGAAAGAAAGAAAGAAAAATATACTCTGGAGGAAATTTGTTTATGTGTTAAGGGGAGAGTAAGATAGATGAAAAAAAAAGCAGCAAGAACTTGATAAATATTGAAGCTGGATTATGGGTATATGGGGATTCCCTCTAGGTTTATGTGTGTTTGAGAGTTGCCATAATAAAAAACTTTTTAAAAATCTCCCCTGGAGATGATTACGAAATGTGCTAGGTATGCATTTGTGGTGTTTTCTAAATTTCCTCCGGGGAACGAAAACTGTAATTAACTGTAATCTGTAAAGTTCACTGTGACCCATCCAATATAATGTCATAACTAAAAAAGAGAGGAGTCTGCAATCTAGAAAAAGGACAAAGGTGTATCAATTCTGTCCAGGGAGAGATATTTCTAAGTATTGTTGGTTATTCAAATCAAGCCTACTCTCCTAACATATTCATGATGACTTCCTATTTAAGATTCTAGCTCTCCTAGAATTTCTCAGTATATTAATATTTATTTCTCAGGATATTAAGATACTCATATTACTATATTATTATATTATTAATATGAGTATATTTGTATGTTAATTAAGCAACTAGTATTTAGTCTATGTGACTCATGTTTCCCAATGTGTTTATCAATCAATGAATTGATAAAAATCAATATCCTGAGGACCAGATCTCAGATCTGTGATGGCTCTATGAAGGGGCAAAGGAATTAGTGACTGCCTCTAGGCATCCAGATTCCTGCTTGTCAAAGGTAAATTGTGACATAAGATTCACTAAGAATTGCAGGATGCAGGTGAGAAGAAAGGAGGAGAATTCTGGCCTGTGGAGTTGGAATGAAAACATCTACCCTTTTGAGATCCACCTCTACCTTACGGCCTGGGGCAAATTACATAATCCCTCTGAGCCTGAAAGTCTCTATCTGTAAATTGGGTGATGAAACCTACCACCTCGGATTGTTGACAGCATTAAAGGAAAGAGTATATAAAGGATGCACATGCATATTATCAACTCACAAGTTCTATAAGTACACACATTACTATTGTTTGTAAATCTTTGTTATGGCTTATCTTCTGAAGTGTGTCTGGGAAAGTGTGTTCTGGGAAAGTGGATTTGGTTTATTTATTTATTTATTTATTTATTTAAAGGATTTTTATTAATTTATTCATGAGAGACAGAGATACAGGCAGAGGGAGAAGAAGGCTCCATGCAGGAGCCCAATGCGGGACTCAACCCCGGAACTCCAGGATCAAGTCCTGAGCCAAAGACAGACACTCAACCACTGAGCCACCCAGGCATCCCAGATTTTAGTCCCTTTAGAAGAAAGTACACGTGATGGCAGTTGGTTTATAAATGGAATAAAAACCACTGGCTGATTTGAGAATATTATTCAGGGATCTAGGGTACAGAGTAGAAGTGTGTAATGTGCAAATCCTATCATGGGTTTATGTATTTCATTTTAAAAGTTCTTTTTTTTTTTAAGATTTTATTTATTTATTCATAATAGACACAGAGAAAAAGAGAGGCAGAGACACAACAGAGGGAGAAGCAGGCTCCATGCCAGGAGCCTGACGTGGGACTCGATCCCGGGACTCCAGGATCGCGCCCTGGCCCAAAGGCAGGCGCTAAACCGCTGAGCCACCCAGGGATCCCCTATTTTTATTTTTTATTTTTTTTTTTAATTTTTATTTATTTATGATAGTCACAGAGAGAAAGAGAGAGAGGGGCAGAGACATAGGCAGAGGGAGAAGCAGGCTCCATGCACCGGGAGCCCGACATGGGATTCGATCCCGGGTCTCCAGGATCGCGCCCTGGGCCAAAGGCAGGCGCTAAACCGCTGCGCCACCCAGGGATCCCAATCCCCTATTTTTAAAAGTTCTTAAAAAAAAAAAAAAAAATCTAACAGAGGGAGCGAAGTAGGGGGAGAGGCAGGCAGAGAAAGAGAAGTGGGTTCCCAGCTGAGCAGGGAGTCCAATGTGGGGCTTAGCCTCAGGACTCCAAGATCATGACCTGAGCTGAAGGAAGATGCTTAACCAACTGAACCACCCAGGTGCCCCTATTGCTGGGGTTTATAATTAAAAATAGGGGATCAAAAAAAAAAGGGGGATCATATTTAGGGCATTCCTAAAAACAACTTTTTTATTTTTATTTATTTTTTTAACAACTTTTTTTAAATCTTTTTTTTTTTAATTTTTTTTATTTATTTATGATAGTCACAGAGAGAGAGAAAGAGGCAGAGACATAGGCAGAGGGAGAAGCAGGCTCCATGCACCGGGAGCCCGACGTGGGATTTGATCCCGGGTCTCCAGGATCGCGCCCTGGGCCAAAGGCCCATGCCAAACCGCTGCGCCACCCAGGGATCCCTAACAACTTTTTTTAAATAAAAGGCTTTGGTGGGTATAATTTTCCTCATTCACCTTCGCCTATGGAAGATGAACAGATGGAGGAACCCTGAGCTCTCCAGATGCTGGATGAGTGGGGAAGTGCATGAGGACAGCTGAGCTAAAGCTATGATAGAAGCCAAGGGAGGGGATGAATGAGGTTGGAGATTCCCGTGCTGTGCAGCAGGCTGTAAGAAATGGCAGGCTCTTCAGTTTGAATGGCAGCCATGAGGACTAGGGAAGCCATCCTGGGGCTTTGGAAATTAACCTGGCCCAAATCCTGAGCCAACCTGATGATGGCTACTTCCAAAAGTCCCACTGAGGGTTACTGGCTCTGGTGAGGAAGCCAAGAAGTCAAGGTTAGAGTAAATGCTGATGGATAAAAACTGAAGATTAATGCATGAAGAGCCTGATTACAAAAATATGATTGTATTTCTTTAAATCATATTCCACTTGGAATTTCTTTAAACAACTAGACTCACGCATGGCTGTTTTGCAATAAAAATTCTATATTCTAAAAAGTCATGAAGACTTTTACGATGTTCCTTAGTTTCAGGATTCCTCAATGAAAACAACAGCTTGGAATGCACTGGAGCTGGACAGGTTTGGGTTTCAGTTCCTGGCCCTGTTGATCTCATTGATCTTGTAAGACCTCGGGCAAGTTATTTAATCTCTTTGGGATCCAGGTTTTTATCTCTGAAAGGAGACCCATAGTAACACCTACTTCAAAGTAGGAAAGCTCAGTGTCTGGCACAAGGTGCTGGATAAATGGGAGCTTTTTTTTTTTTTTTTTTTTAAGATTTTATTTTTATTTATGTATTCATGAGAGACGCAGAGAGAGAGGGAGGCAGAGACACAGGCAGAGGGAGAAGCAGGCTCCATGCAGGGAGCCTGATGTGGGACCTGATCCCGGGACTCCAGGACCACACCCTGGGCCGAAGGCAGGCACCAAACCGCTGAGCCACCCAGGGATCCCGGGAGCTTTTTTTTTTTAATTGTTATTTATCACTTCACATCTGGGATACAATGGAAGGGTTTTTTTTTTTTTTTAAGATTTTATTTATTCATGAGAGACACACACACACACAGAGAAAGAGAGAGAGAGAGAGAGAGAGGCAGAGACACCAGGCAGAGGGAGAAACAGGCTCCATGCAGGGAGCCTGAAGTGGGATTCAACCCCGGGTCTCCAGGATCAGGCCCTGGGCTGAAGGCGGTGCTAAACTGCTCAGTCACCTGGGCTGCCTATAATGGCAGTTTCTTAGCTGGACTGCCACCCACCCATTCATGCAGCATCCTGCCAACCATTAACCTTCTCAATTTTTACTTTCTATCACATTATTTCCCCAATAAGAATTTTTAATTAATTTTCAATTAAATCCATAATTGGATTAAGACTAAGCTCTAGTTTGCAGGTGAATGTCACGACTTTGGGTGTTAATTTATTATTTATTTTTAAAGATTTTATTTATTTATTCATGAGAGACACAGAGAGAGAGGCAGAGACATGGGCAGAGGGAGAAGCAGACTCCTTACAGGGAGCCTGATGCAGGACTCCATTCCCCCAACCCGGGATCATGCCTTGAGCCAAAGGCAGACGCTCAACTGCTGAGCCACCCAGGCATCCCTGGGTGTTACTTTAAAAGAAACTGGGAGTCTCTGGAAGGTTTTGATCAGCAGGGGTTTATAATATAATTGATGTTTTTAGAGGACCAGTCTGCTGCTGGCTTGAGAAAAAACTGTAAGGAGGAAAGGGTGGAAGCAAGGAAACCAAGTATGTTGGTAATCCAAGTGAGAAAGGAAGGTGCCAGGCAGCCCAGGTGGCTCAGCGGTTTAGCGCTGCCTTCAGCCCAAGGCCTGATCCTGAAGACCCGGGATTGAGTCCCACGTTGGGCTCCCTGCGTGGAGCCTGCTTCTCTCTCTGCCTGTGTCTCTACCTCTCTGTGTGTGTGTGTCTTTCATGAATAAATAAATAAAATCTTAAAAAAAAAAAAAATGAGAAAGGAAGGTGCCTAGAGCCTGGGTGGTGCAGCAGGAGTTTGGAGAGGTAGCTGGAATTTAGATGTGTTTTCAAGTTACAGTCAACAGGGTTTGCTGATGGATATGGCAGACATGTAAGAGAAACAGGGATATAGGATGACTCCAAGATTTTCTGGCCACAGCAACTAGAAAGATGGAATTGCCATGTATGGATAGAAGTGAAATTGTGGGAGATATATGTTTTGGAGGAAAGATCAATATTTTGATTTTGGTGATAACTAGATTTATGTGTCTATTGGATATCTAAGCAGAGAACAGGCTCTCTGACCCTAACCATCATCCCAGTAAGACCAAATTCCCAATATTTAAGAAAAGCAGTTGAAGGAAGTTTATAAATTGATTAGTGTCCAGTAGAGAGGATTTTGCATTACCTACTATGATAGCCAGCCTCCAAATGGCCCCCACCGACCCCTACCACCTGCTCCTAGATAGTTCCCCTCCCACAGCGTATCAATTTTGGTCCATACTACCAATAGAATATGGAAGACATGGTGGTATGTTATCTCTAAGACTAGGTCATAAAAGATATTATGGTTTCCATCTTGGATCACTTATTTTTTTGTTTTTTTTTTTTTATGATTTTATTTATTCATGAGAGACACAGAGAGAGAGGCAAAGACACAGGCAGAGGGAGAAGCAGACTCATGCAGGGAGCCTGATGTGGGACTTGATCCTAGGTCTCCAGGATCATGCCCTGGGCTGAAGGCAGCACTAACCCACTGAGCCACTGGGGCTGCCCTTGGATCACTTATTATAGGCAAAGCCAGCTACCATGTTGTAAATAGCCTTATGAGAGATCTATGGGACAAAAAACTGAGTCCCCCTGCCCATATCCATGTGAATGAGCTTGGAAGTGGATCTTCTGGCCCCAATCAAGCCTTCAGATGACTTCAACTCCATCCAACATCTTGACTTCCATTTGTGAGAAACTCTGAGCCAGAACCACCCAGCTAAACTGTTTCTTAATTCCTGACCCACAGAAAGTATGATATAATAAAGGCTTATTATTTTAAGCTACTAAGTTCTAGGGGTAATTTGTTATGCAGCAATAGGTAACTAACATTCCTCTCAAAGTCAAGGGAAGGAGGTGCTCTAAGAAAATCTGAAGAGGGATGCCTGTGTGGCTCAGTGGTTGAGCATCTGTCTTTGGCTCAGGGCATGATCCTGGGGTCCTGGGATGGAGTCCTCTATTGTGCTCCCCACATGGAGTCTGCTTCTCTACTTCTCCCTCTGCCTATGTCTCTGCCTCTCTCTCTCTCTCTGGCTCTCATAAATAAATAAAATCTTAAAAAAGAAAAGAAAAGAAAATCTGGAGGGTCCTACAAGAAGAGAGACTGGCATCTTATTCCACAATCAGATCTCTGTTCAGGTAGTAGATTTATTGTTCTGCTCTGGGTAGTCTATACTGGAACCATTGGTAGTCTATACTGGAACCACTCTCTCAGGAGGGGCTGCCTGACAGGCAAAGTGTACCTCAACACCAAAAAGCTGCAGGTGAAGAGTCCCAACAAGGACTGAGCTGAACTTCCTACTACCAGAAACCAATAACTGGACACAAACCACTCTCAGTTAAGTGGCAACCACCACAGAGAGAGGGGTTCAACTAGGGGAGATTAAGACAAATTACCCTTCTTCCCCTCTTTCCCTACCAGGCCCCAATACTAGAAAAGTTTGACCCTGAAAAGGAAGAGGGAGGTATCTCAGAACCAACACATGACTCCCTTCACTGGACACTAGACATATCCACACACACAAACACCTCCCCACCCTGAAACTGGCTGCAGCAATTGGAGGACTGAATGCTGACCAAGGCCCTTCCCCACTCTAAGTCCCTAAGAGCAGAAACTGGATCCCAAGCCTGGATGATAGGAAGGGAGTGTCAGTGATATAAACCAGAAACAAGATGGTAGTTTTTAATGGACCTGAATGGATTTCTTTTTTTTTTTTTTTTTTTTTAAATTTTATTTATTTATGATAGTCACAGAGAGAGAGAGAGGCGCAGAGACACAGGCAGAGGGAGAAGCAGGCTCCATGCACCGGGAGCCCGATGTGGGATTCGATCCCGGGTCTCCAGGATCACGCCCTGGGCCAAAGGCAGGCGCCAAACCTCTGCGCCACCCAGGGATCCCCTGAATGGATTTCTAATACTAAAAGTCACACTAAAGCTATGGGATCCATCCAGGATCTCAAGAAGGGAGGGAAAGGGGAAATATGATAGAAATTGGTTACAAGATTGGTTGGAAAAGAAATAAAAGCATGTCATGTTAAGGTATCACTGAGTGGAGATTCCTTAATCGATTACAATTCTGTTCGTCTAACCCAAGTCCTTAAAGCAGCAGCAAAATGCATAGGTTTAGAAGGTTTGGAGTCAAGACACGTTTGAACAGTATTGAAATACATTTTTGTGTGATCCTGAACAGGCTTCTTAAGCTTTCCAAATCTTTCTTTTCTGATCTGTAAAGAAGAATAATGGTACCCCTTCTTACAAGACTATGGTGAAGCTAAGGCTGCAGTCAACAGGGAGAGGAGACATAGCAGACAACTTGAGGCCTCTGTGATCTCCAGTTAGGTACCCTCTCCCCATATAAAAGCTCACACCAGACTCCTGATTGGCCCTTCTTGGTGTCCCATCCACCCCCAGTCAATTGTTATGGCCTTAGGTACTTTTGTCAAGGCCTGGTCCCTTGTCTGTCTCCACTAGAACCCCTAGGAATGGAGGTGTGACAGGTGCTCAGAGAATAGGGAGGTACTGTTGCCTGAAGAAGGGGACAGGAAGCTCAGAGCAACAGGTGCCCACTTCAACGGATCTTGTTGATTTCGCCTTTGCCTTCCTCTCTTGGTTGCCTAGAAAAGTTATATATCAGAGAATTTAAATGATACAACCTGATTATCAAACCCAATCCCCCTCTTGTTGGAGATAAAGACCCCAAGGCCCAGTGGGATGAGCCAGTTACTAAAGGCTCTATAGGTGGTGTTTGGTGCCTTGGCAATTGGTTTGGCTAGAAATCTGGACACATGGGAATGAAAATCTCAAAAGCTGTCTCCCTTTCTGGGTAGGGCTGGGAGACAATAAGACAGAGTAATCAGGAACTTGCCTCACTGATCTGCCTGGGGAGATTTATTGCTTCATGTGGATTATGCCAGGCACTATGGGCGTGGGTGTCATTTACACAGAGAACATTCTAACTCCCACCAGCCTTCCTAAGGTTCCTCCAAAGAGAATTCCAGTGGATGGCCATGAGCAATGCATGAGAGTATTTTTCAAATTGGGGATCAGTCAAGGACTCTATTTAGTTGGGTGAAAAGTAGACTTTTTATATATATATATATATATATATATATATATATTTTTTAAAGATATAGTCTAGAGCGGAAATATCAAGCAGTAAATGTAGTTTCATGAGACAGTTTTCTCACTTGCTCAGTTTCTCATTTTATATATAAAGCTATTTGGCTAAAAGCTTCCTCCTCACTTCCCATTCCTGGCCCCCAACAGTATTATCCCTACCCCCTTTTTAAGGGAAATCCAATTCATTCCACAAATGCATATGGAATGCCAAGCATGCCGGATACCGGGAGACTATGACACAGTTTTTGTCCTCGAGGGACTCTCAGCCCAGTGGGAAATAGCCTCCAGTCCAGAGTAGAGACTAGGAGAAAATGAAGAGAGCAGAGAGTGACAGATTACAGGAAAAACAATCTCTGGGCAGTGGAATAGGGAAGTAGGGGGAACTTGTGTTTTCTATTCTATAATTTGAGTTGGTTGTAATGAACATGTATCATTTTGGCAATTTTAAAAGCCCAGTAAAAAGATTAAAATGCATTAATGTGAATAATGAATGAAGTGTAATCTGAAAGTCCTGGCCTGAGGGAAAGAAAAGAAACACATTTAGGAGCAGTGCTACCAAACTAGGGCTCATTTAGTCCTTTTAGTATGGCACAAGGGTCTCTTGATCCCCGTCTTAAAATGGAGAAATCAAGGCCCTAAAAGGGTCAAGCATTTTGCCCCAATTCACCAGCTGGTAAAATACAGAGCCCACTGCATTTCTGCTACAGGCCATTTCCATTTGCCAACTAAGAAACTAGGGACAATGACTCCAAGACCTCGGTTCTTAAGCTTTTGTAAACACTCAGTGTTTGCTACCATGTTCTTCCTTATTTTCCTTCAGTGATTAAGAGTTAACCTCTTAACATAAAAAAAGGGTCTTTGTATTTTGGGGAGGCAGAAAGCGAAGCTTGATGGAGTAGCCAGCCTTGGGGAGGAGGGGGAGGGCAGGAGAGGGGGAGGAGGCTCTGGTGCTGGAGAGGAAGAGGGAAGCAGAAAGGAGAGAGCTGGCAAAGCCCAGGCCAGCTCAGCCTCTCCCAGACCCTGTGTTGCCCAGCTCTCCTTACAGGGGCTCTGCTGTGAGTGGGGGGCTTCCCAGCAGTCCTTGCCTTGTGGGTCATCCGGTCTCTCAGATCCCAGTGATAGGCTTCTGAGTCCCTGGGCCTCCCAAGCTCGAAAGCACTGTGATAACACCTGCTCACTTCCAACAGTTCTCCTGTGCTGGGCCCCCTCTCTTCCCTCACCACGGAGGCCCAAGGGGTCCAGGATATGGTCCTGTGTAGTCCCTTCTTCCCCACGGTCCTCCTCAGATTTTCTCTCTCTGCAGGAAAGGGAAGAGAAAGAACAAGAAGACAGTGGCTGGGGTTGGATGGAGAGACACAGTGGAACTAAAGAAATCTGAGTGTCCTCCAAAAATGCCAGTCCTGTCATGTCCATCACCATCATGGTTACTGATCACGTTTCTTGAGCTCTTACCATGGGCCAGGTATCATCTCACTCAGCACTCCAGAATGCCCCAGAGTCCCAGGTCACACAGGCAATCTATGGCCAGGCCAGCCCCACAGTGTGCCTCCTCAGCTGGGCCTGAACCCCTGTGGTGGGGCATCCTGCCTCCTGGGGTCCAGTCCTAAAGAAGAACAATTTGTCCTATGGCCACAGAGTCATGAAGCCTATCCAATTAATACAAATGCTTTCTCCCCTTTGCCACTCTGGCGTTCCATTTCCTGTCACAGGTACATCTTTTTATTGGCCTGGATCCATCGATCTGACGCGTTCATCCCCTCAGCCTGATGCATTCATCCCCTCAGCCTGATGCATTCATCCCTTCAGCCTGATGCGTTCTGGCTTCATGAAGTGTCTGTCTCAGGTAGAAAATGACACCAGGTCCTTATGTCCCCACTTGTTGGGGTGATCTGAGTTGGGATTTGAGCCAAGGCTACCCCCAGCTACCCCCACCCTTGCTCTGCCACTCTGTAGAGGGATGACTGTCCCATTTCTCCTGAGACAATTTAATAGCACCAGTATAACCTGCAAATGCTCAGAGTTATTGTAGACTTACAGATAGTTGGTGAATAGGCCACTGCATGTATTGATGTGACCCATGCCTCACTCTGAAAATTGCTCCCACCAGACTCTGGAATTCCAGGGTCTGGGCATCCTCTGAGACACTCATTGGGCGGGGCAGTCCTCAGGCTCTGAGCTCCACCAGCAGGTGGGCAGCTTCTCTGGCAGCAGCTCCCCATTTTGGACAACCCAAGGTTGAAGAGGACTAAGAAAGCAGCCTGGGAGGATCACAGCCTGGGAAGTGGAGTCAGAGATCACAGTTAACTAATTTGGGATCTTGTTCACCATTGGATTCTCAGTGTCAGCACCATGCCAGGTACAAAAGAAGAGGCAATAGAATTTTAAGGCTGTCTCCCCTATATAGGACCAGAAAGGGGTGGGCTCAACCCTAGGGGGTATAGACATGTTGCTATAGAGCCCAGAAAGAACCTGTCAGATCCAAAAGTCATGAACGGAATGCTTTGAGCTGCCCAGGAGTCAAGTATCAGACCCCTCCTGAGAAAGACCTTCACCAAACTCCTTACTTGCAAATGGAGACAACTCAGGTGACTAAGAGCTTCCCTCTGGGGCAGAGAAACTGGTCTGACCCCCAAAGGAGACAGACTTCTCATTTGCACATCACTTTCTACAGTCCTCACAGCCTGGTTCACGGAAGCCACACATTTGTCCAGGCTTCTTGACTCTTCACATACATCAACATCCAGGTCTGTGTTGTCCCCACCACTCAGTGGGAAAAGTTTTCCAACTCTGCGGATGAGGAAAAGTGAAATGCCCTCACCAGGGATAAAAGCAGGGCAGAGAATGAAGCTGGACGCCAGTCTGGACTTCAAATACCTCTTCAGACACTTTCCAAGTTACAGTGCTTTTAACTTTGGCTGAGAGATTCTTGTCTCCTCTCCTGGACTGAAGCCTCTGGGTGGGCAATAAAGAGTTTCATTTCTTTACTTCATTGAATCTGTTCTAGTCACCTAAGCATGGAAGTGAATGCAATTGTGGATGGGTGGTATTAAATGAATTTTAGCAGAGATGAAGTCTTCCTACCAGACCATCACTACCCCTCCCACTTTTACCCAAATATTTCAAAAGCGAATTTTTTCCTTCCATTTGTTGGTTTCTGTCATTGGACTAGTGTATATATAGAGAGCTTCTGAGCACAGACAGTTTGAAAAGGGCAAAATAAAAATAGCTGATTGGTCGATAATAGAATGGTAAAGTCTCTAAGTACCATGGGGGAGGGCATTAGTTGTAAAGCTGACTGGAAAGAGATGGGGGGGCGGTGGCTCAGTTGGTTAAGCCTCTTTCTTTGGCTCAGGTCATGTTCTCAGGGTCTTGGGATCAAGCCCTGTAGAGCTCCTGGATCAGGAGGGAGCCTGCTTCTCTCTCTCTGCCTCTCCACCCTGCTCATGCTCCCTTTTTTTCTCTCAAATAAATAAATAAAATCTTAAAAAAAAAAAGAAAAGAAAAGAAAAAGAAAGAGATGAGGGGTGGGAAGAAGCCTCTCTGAGAGCTGGGCTTGCTCTGAGGTGATGGAGATGGCTCCTCCTGGCTGGTGGAGATGGGAGGGAACAGCCAGTTAAAGGTTCTGCTTTCTGCTTTTGTTCTGTCTTGGCCAGTGCCCACCCTGAGGCTCTTGTTCCTCACAAAACTGGTCAGCTAGGGATCCCTGGGTGGTGCAGCGGTTTAGCGCCTGCCTTTGGCCCAGGGCGCGATCCTGGAGACCTGGGATCGAATCCCACGTCGGGCTCCCGGGATGGAGCCTGCTTCTCCCTCTGCCTGTGTCTCTGCTTCTCTCTCTCTCTCTGTCTATCATAAATAAATAAATAAAATCTTAAAAAAAAAAAAACAACAAAAAAAAACTGGTCAGCTAGATACTCCCTGAAGAATAGGAAGTGAGGTGCCTACCTGCAGGGCACTGGCCTAATAGGCAGAACCTTCCAGTCCTGCTAAAACAGTGCTTAGTTAAATCAGGCCTGTCTACCACCTTGCCTCCTCCCATAACACTGTATATGATTGTTCCTTTAGGCTTGGGCTCTTTCTGGCTGGTATTGATTGTTGCTTTTACTGGCAAGCAGGACACCACAATAACAATAAAACACAAATGTTTGTGCTGGGAGAGAATAAAATGGATTGGGTCTCCAGGGCTGGCAAAAAAAACTGGTTCTGAGCCCCAGGGGTCAATCTGGTACCTGATTCTCCCCTCAGTGCACCTCTGCAATTATTGTAAGGACGTTTGTCTGTCTGTCTCCTTCTGGACAAGGTAGGCGGCTGCGGTCTTCCCCACACCTCCTGGGTGCTTGGTGCTTGCTAACTGACACCAAGGTAGGGCTGTCCAGGAAGCAGTCATTTCAGGGCTAGGCCTGGCGCCACACCTCTCAGCTCATTTTCACATCATCAGCCCTGGCTGGGCAGTCCCCACCACAATTTGGGGTTAGGGGTTTGGTCCTCCTGGTGGGCAGGCATAAACAACACCAGCTGTGTAGAACATTTAGAGTTGTCCTGTCGTGTTCAAGGCCTAGGCCAGTTGTTCCTATAAGCTTAGTGAGATGGTGCCCTATTATTGTTCTTATCCCCATTTTATAGACAGAAACTGGGGCTGACACTCCATCGTGCCTTCCCAGTCTCACAAGCCTGTTCTTAAGACAGCAATGTGGAGGGACCCCACTTTGTTATTTGTTATTTGTTGTGTGTGTGTGTGTGTGTGTGTGTTTTTAAGATTATTGATTTATTTGTGAGAGACACACACAGAGAGAGGCAGACACAGGCAGAGAGAGAAGCAAACTTCCTGCGGGGAACCTGATGCGGGATTCGATCCCAGGACCCCGGATCACGACCTGAGCCGAAGGCAGGTCTAGATTCAATTTCCTCATCTGTTATATGGACAGATAACACTAACTCTTAGTGTTGTTCCAAGGATTAAATCAATATTTTGCATGTGTTTACCTGCTTATGGTCTGTTTTTTGCTCTAGACCGTGAAAATCATGCAGGGACTTTGGCTTATTCACGGCTGTATATGGTTAGAGTCTGGAACAAGAGCCGGGCACATAGTAGGTGCTCAGTATTTGTGTCCTGAATGGAAATGACATGAGGATAGCCGAGGCCAGACCCTGGCCCTATTACCCGCGAGAACGTTCTGTTCTACATCCTTAGTTCCCTGGACTGTTCCAACCGGGCAGCCAATGGCCAAAGGGTGCGGGGCCTGGGGGCTGGGGCCGAGGGGACCTACTTCTGGCCTTGGGTCAAGGTCAGCAAAACTCCCAGGAGTGCGGAGGCCATTTCTGCCTGAAAAGTCTCCGAGGACGCAGTCTGCAATGCCTGAGCCCTCAGGTTCCCCTTTCCTTTTTTTTTTTTTTAAATAATAGAAAAAGCATTTTTGTTGCCCGAGCCACCGCGGAGCGGAGGTTGCTGCGGAGAAGGGCCACCCTGGCCCGAGCACCAGTGTCTGGGAAGGAGCCGAGCCCGCGAGGCCCGGCCGGACCGCAGGGACGCCCGGCGAGGCCAGGCAGGAGGCCCGGCGGAGGCGAGCGGGCGGCGCGGCCGCGGGCGGGCGGGAAGGCTGGCGGGGAGGGCGCGCGGGCGGGGGGGAGGGGCGAGGGGCGAGCGCCGCCCCCGCCGCCGCGCCCGCCGCCGCGCCACCTTAAGCTCGGGACCCCCTTAAGGGCGGGCGCGGAGCCGCGCGCCCGGAGGCGGGGCCTCCCATGCAAATGAGGGGCGTGGGTCGGCGGGGCGGGGCGGGCGGGGCGCTGACCTGACGTCAGGCCGGCGGCCGGGGCAGTTGGCTCGGCGGCGGCGAAGCGGCAGGAGCGGCGGCGGGAGCGGGGCCGCGCGGCGGGGCGCGGGGAGCGGCGGCGGCCGACCCGGAGCAACATGGCGCCGGTGGGCGGGGGCGGGCTCCCGGGCGGCGGGCCGGCCCGAGGGCGCCTCCTCCTGGCGGCGCTGCTGCTGCCGGTGCTGATGTGGGCGCGGGGGGCCCGGGGCCAGGGCGACCCCCAGCGGGGCGCGATCCTGGGCATGAGGCTGGCGAGCTGCAACAAAACGTGTGGGATGAACCCAGATGGCATCATCTTCGTGTCCGAGGGCAGCACGGTGAACCTGAGGCTCTATGGCCAGAGGCTGGGCTCCATCTCCAGCAACCTGATCTCCTTCACCGAGGTGGACAACTCCGAGGCCGTCCACAACTCCACCAACTGTCCCGAGCTCACCAAGGACCTGGTGGTCCAGCAGCTGGTCAACCTGAGCCGCGGGAACACGTCCGGGATGCTGGTGGTGCTCACCAAGTTCCTCCGGAGGAGCGAGAACATGAAGCTGTATGCATTGTGCACCCGGGCAGGGGTGGACGGGCCCTGGCAGAGGTGGACCGATAAGGACTCGCTGCTCTTCATGGTGGAGGAGGGTGGGAGGGTCCTGCCCCTCTGGCTGCACATCCTCCTCATTATGGTGCTGCTGGTGCTGTCGGGCATATTTTCTGGCCTCAACCTGGGGCTTATGGCCCTGGACCCCATGGAGCTTCGCATCGTGCAGAACTGTGGCACCCAGAAGGAGAGGCGCTATGCCCGAAAGATCGAGCCCATCCGGCGCAAGGGCAACTACTTACTCTGCTCCCTGCTTCTGGGAAACGTGCTGGTCAACACCTCCCTCACCATCCTTCTAGACAACCTCATAGGATCTGGGCTCATGGCGGTGGCCTCCTCCACTATTGGCATTGTCATCTTTGGGGAGATCGTACCTCAGGCCTTGTGCTCCCGACACGGCCTGGCTGTGGGTGCCAACACTATCATTCTCACCAAATTCTTTATGCTCCTCACCTTCCCCCTCAGTTTCCCCATCAGCAAGCTACTGGATTTTGTTTTGGGCCAGGAGATTCGCACCGTTTACAATCGGGAGAAGCTGATGGAGATGTTGAAGGTGACAGAGCCCTATAATGACCTGGTGAAAGAGGAGCTAAATATGATCCAGGGTGCCCTGGAGCTACGGACCAAAACCGTGGAGGATATCATGACCCAGCTCCAAGACTGCTTCATGATCCGCAGCGATGCCATCCTGGACTTCAATACGATGTCGGAGATTATGGAGAGCGGCTACACCCGCATTCCCGTGTTCGAGGACGAGCAGTCCAATATTGTAGATATTCTCTATGTCAAAGACTTGGCCTTTGTGGACCCCGATGACTGCACCCCCCTCAAGACCATCACCCGCTTCTATAACCACCCAGTACATTTCGTCTTCCATGACACCAAGTTGGATGCCATGCTGGAGGAATTCAAGAAGGGTAAGGCCTGGTGAAGTTCTGCCCGTTAACTGGCTTTGTGACGCCTCTTGTTCGTTCGCTTGCCTGTTTTGTGTCTGCTGGTCCTAGTGTTTTTGTGTGTGACTGCCCATCACTTCCTGTGCCTCTGAGGTGAACGGTATTTGGGGCGGCAGGAACGGTTCCTAAGCATCTGCCGTCTGCCAGGTACTGTGCTTTGTACTCTAGGTGAATCAGAGCCCAGACAACACTTGTGCACTTGGAGGGATAGAGCAAGGCCTCAGGAGCTATGAAGCAGGACAGAGTAAGGCTGATGCCTTAAGAGAGGCCATGGAGATTAGAGTGTGGGCCCCCACATCTGATTGGGGTGAGGTGTGGAAGGGGCTGGGGACCTGGGAAAACCTTCCTAGGGGAGGCAGCATCTGAGGAGAGCCTGAAGATGTGGGGAGACTTGGTCCCTGAGACAAGAGGACCCCTACAAGGAGCCAAGCACCTGAGTGGGGAAGCAAAGGCTGTGCCTGTGGCCCAGCAGGTGGTCCTGTTGAGCTGGGTTTGAGCTCTGCTGTTCAGTGGTCAGTGGGGAGAGGCTGATGTCAGGGTGGAGAGTTTGCTCGGAGCTAGGAGCTGTCGGAAGTTTTCAAGCAAGAGTGATGTTCCTGGGGCTTCTCACCCACAGAAGCTGGATTGGGAGATCTCTGGGTTCCCCACTCAGAACAGTGCCAAGTAATGCTTTCGACTATTCAGCAGAAGCAAGCAGATCAAGTTTTGGTTACTGTTCTGTCTTTTCCCAGGCGCCAAACATAAGCTTCCCTCCTGTGGTCTGCTGGAAATCTTCAGCTGGCCGTGCAGTGCCTTGTGTTTTTTCTCACATGGGTTCTTGGCCAGTTCTCAGGTAGTTAGAAAGGCACTTGGAGGTTTTACTCATCAGCCTCAAAGCTCAGGGCACACACCCCTTTCCTTACGTCCAACAAAACTTTCCTCCCACCTCTGCCACTCAGAAGTCCTCAGTGGCAGTAAACAAGCCAATTATGGAGTGAAACCCTCCTAGGCCAAAGGGAGTGAGGAGGCAGAAAGGGAAGCTCTTTATAAAGGAATGGGGGAGGGGAGGGAGCACATCTTAAATCCAGGACTTTGCTTCCCTTCCCCATAGGTAGAGCTCCTGCTGGCTAAGGCAGCCTGCCAGCCTAGGGCTGGGAGCAGCTTCTGCGCTCCAGTGGGGAACAGGCCTCAGATGCTTGTCGGTCGATTATTTCATGAGGTGGGGAGAGAGCCTGGAACTGGATGGGTCCCTGGTGAGGGGGTGGGATAGGTAGGAGCTGGCCTTGCCAGGTTTGCTCTGATCAGGGCCAGAGTGGGAGATTAGTCCCCTCCCTTTTTCAGAGGGACAGACTGATTTCAGAATCTCTTCAGACAGAATGAACCTCAGCATCAGAGCTGAGAAGGATTTGAGTAACATAAGTCCAAGTGCAAGACAGCCTGGTAAGGTGGCCTGATTGCAGAGAGACTGAAGGGATGTGGACATCTGGTGGTGATGGCACAGCTCTGGGGGAGCTTTGCAGGTGCAGGCCCAGGCCCAGGCTCAGGCCCAGGCAGCTGTTTTGTTTTGTTTTAAAGATTTTATTATTTATTCCTGAGAGACACAGAGAGAGGCAGAGACATAGGCAGAGGGAGAAGCAGGCTCCCTGCAAAGAGCGAGCCTGATGTGGGACTCCATCCCAGACCCTGGGATCATGCCCTGAACTCAACCACTGAGCAACCCAGGCATCCCCAGAACCAGTTTCTTCCAGGTATCCAGTCCTGGAGAAGAGCATTGAGGATCTGTGCCCCAACCCCACCCTGCAGCCTCCTGGCCCTGAGGACTTCTCCCTTGTTGCTTGGTCAGGAACGGGGTTAGGACTCACCAGGGCGGCATCCAGCTCCCCACCTCTGTGGTCTTTGGGACTGTTGCTGGTGACACACCCAACAAGCACGTTTGCATCATTCAGCTTGGATCTGGAGCCAACCAGTATGGATTGGCTTGGCCAGGCTTCCCGGCCCCTGATCAGGAGGGCTGAGCTCTTGTGGAGTGGGAGCTTCCTGGGTCTTGGCAGGACTGTCTTTGGACTCATCCTTGTACAAAAAAGTACCACTTCAGGAAGCTGCAAAAACAGAGCTAGCATCTTTCAGGCCAGAGTTCTGCTGAGTGGAATTCTCCAGATAGACATTTTAGTTCACTGGAGTCTCCTTAACAGAGGCTGGTGAACAGGAGCCTGAGCCTGAGCCCTAGCTCCATGGAAACTCAGGCATAGTCTACCCAGTGCAGCACGAAGCCCTGAATCTGTGAGTGTGATAGGATGGTCACCCTTCATGGGCTCTGCCTGCAGCTTTGTGGTCCCAGCATCGTCACCCATTGCTACCCTCCTTGGCCTGACCCTAGTAGGGCCTCTCCTAGATCTTTCCATCTGGCATTTCCCTTTTTAGTCTGAGACTCTCTTGGACGAGGCAAACACTTTACACTTGCATCTTAAAAGATTTTCTTTATAAATCTGGTGTTTGGAAGGCTTCTCTTTTAGCTTAGAAAAACAAGTGGTCAAGGTTAACATCCAAACAAGAGCTGGGGGCCTGCCAAGTGTGGCCTGTCTCCCCGAGGGTCTTTACTATGCTTCAGTGGATTCTTCAAGTTGGGTAAAGACCTGATCTCTACCCGTCTTTCTGCTCTGGGTGTCATCCTCTTTTAAGGTAATTTTCTCTCCTCCTTGCTCCCCAGCATTATGGGCTCCTTGTGGGTAGGGATCATGCCTTATTAATGTTTTCACCACTCAGTGCCTAGCAAAGGGGTGGGTCTTTAGTAAATGTTTGCTAAATGAATGAACGAACGAACAACTCATGAATGACTGACAATGTGGCAAGCCCTGCTGGCCTTCTCGCAGCTCCTTGAACACACCAGGACACTCCCACCCCGGGGTATTTGCCCTAGTTGTTCCATCAGGCTGGAATGTTTTTCCCCAGATATTGTAGGCCTCTCTCCCCTCCCTTGTGTCTGCTTCAGCTTCACCTTCTCAGGCCTTCCCCTTGCTCTATTTACAACCATAACCTCCCCTCCTGACTTTCCTGACCGCTACCCTGTGTTACTTTTTTCTTTTTCTCATAGCACACATCTCTTTCTAACAACTCCATAATTTACACATTTACTGTGCTGTTGATCATCTGTCTCCTCCTGTTAGAATGTTAAGTTCCAAAGAGCAGAGTTTTTTGTTTTGTTCGCTCATGTATCCCTAGCTCCTAGCATGGTTCTTGGCACATAGTAAGAGAAGATGTCACTAAAAGGTCACTGAATGAATGAATGATCTGTTAGATTTGATACAGAATTATCCCCATTCCATTGTGTTAGAATATTGAGGAGCTGATAAGGGGTAAAGGAAAATAGATATTGTGTTGTTTATTATTCAGGAGACTTGATATTTCTAGTTGCACCAAGATTGACAGAGAAGCTCCTACAATGACATATATATTAATGGTTCAGGGGCTGAGAAGCAGAGTTTGGGATCTTGAGTGTGATACATGGTTCCCCTTTCCTATGCCTCAGTTCCTCTGAATAAGCGGTTCTTTACCATGAGGTGTTATACATAGCTTCACTCATTAGTGTGAGTCATGAAGATGCTCCTACAAACACATTTCAAGACAGGCTCCGAGAGTCAGTGCAGGAATGGGCCTGAGCTTCCTTAGAGACTAAGGCAGGGTTACAGCTTCCCAGCTGCTTTGCCTCCTAACTCAAGGCATTTATCATTAGATTTTTTTTTTTTTAAGATTTTATGTATTTGAGAGAGAATGTACATAAGTAGGGGGGAGGGGCAGAGGCAGAAGGAGAGGGAGAAGCAGGCTCCCTGCTCAGCAGGGGCTCAATCCCTGGGGCTCAATCCCAAGACCTGGAGATCATGACCTGAGCTGAAGGCAGATGCTTAACCGACTGTCACCCAGGTGCCCTTGTCAGTAGATATTTATTGAACCTCATACTGTCTGTAAGACACAGAGCTAGGCACCACAGACTTCAGGAGTTAGAACATCTGGTTGGCTAGAGCTGTGAGGCCACTGAGAGACTTATGCCATTTGAACCTTGGTCTTTTGACTTAACACCTCACCTAGAACCGTTTGCAGTACTGGGTGTTGTGGCTGGCTCTGTCTACAGCTTGAGATCTTAGAACAGAGGCTCCCTGGGGCAGTCTGGATGGCTCAGTGGTTTGGCGCCGCCTTCGGCCCAGGGCCTGATCGAGTCTCGCGTCGGGCTTCCTTTGTGCAGCCTGCTTCTCCCTCTGCCTGTGTCTCTGCTTCTCTCTCTGTCATGAATAAATAAATAAAATCTTAAAAAAACAAAACAAAAACAAAAAAACAGAGGCTCCTTGGGCCACTGCTGGCCCAGTTGCATTTTTTTCTTCTTTACCAAAGATGCCCTCCCAGATACTGGAGGCAGAATAATGAATGAACTCTCCCAAGTAGAAGTCAGAAGCTCCAGCCCCACAATGAAACCCACCTTCCAGCTCTCAGCTGTCCCTTCCTCTGTGACATTCCTGCCCCCCCTCAGGCACTGGGCTTCTCTGTAGTCATCTTATCTTTCCCCACCTATTTTATAACCATATAGCCCCCTGTAAAGACTTGGGTTTAAACTCCACCTAGGTTGGTCTCCGACCCCATGAGGTGACTTTGGACCTATTACTGGCCTTGTAGAAAATTAGCAGGTTTATATACAGAGGGGGAAAAAAAAGCTAGAAATGTTTTCATTAAAAACTCCTCCCATATTTCCATCTCTGTCGCATCACACTTCTCCCATTTACTCTTCTCTTCCTGAAACAACTTTATCTAATCAAGAAAAAATAGTGCATAATTTTTGCATTCACTTTTGGTTCCTACCATCTGACACACTTTAAGTATCTTATTTCCCTTTGCTTATTTCACTCGTTTGTCGCAACAAACATCTAATTTTTTGAGGCCTGTTTGTCAGACACTGTGCTTGGTGTTGGGAATCAGGACTAAAGCAGCTCTATTGACAGAACTCACAGTCTAGCAGGGAGACAGACTTTGTAAACAAAGCTTACTGTGCACAGTTCAGGTAGGTGCAATGGGGCCGAGGAAGGCCTGGGCCTGCGAGATGCTTCTGAAGTCAGAATAACAGGACTCGGTGATCATTTCGGAGATGTTAGAGTCAGGGTCAGGAAGCTTTTGTGAACATCTGAGGTTTCTAGCTAGGGATTCAGGTTGATGATGTTGTCATTTAATGGAAACGGGGAGAGAAGGAAGCAGAGACAGTTTGGAGGGTTGGGGTGGGGTATATTATAGTGATGGGATCTTTTATCGGACTTCTCTGTGCTCACCAGAACTTCTCAGGCCAAAACGTGCGCCCTAACTGCCTAGTTGTTTTGTTAAAACGCAGAGGTGAACTTGGCGGGTCTGGGTGTGGCCTAAGAGACTGTATTTTTTTTTTTTTAAGATTTTATTTATTTATTCATGGGAAACAGAGAGAGAGAGAGACAGACAGACAGACAGGCAGACAGGCAGAGAGACAGGCAGAGGGAGAAGCAGGCTCCATGCAGGGAGCCTGACGTGGGACACTATCCAGGGTCTCCAGGATCAGGCCCTGGGCTGGCTGAAGGCGGCACTAAACCGCTGAGCCACCCAGGCTGCCCAAGAGGCTGTATTTCTGACAGGCTCTCAGATGATGGCCACTTTGCTGGACCACACAGAGCAGCACAAGGGTGCAGACCATCCAGGCAAGTGTGCAGGTGGAAGTGCCCACATGGGCCTTGGGAGTGAGGCCAGGACCAGGGTTAAAGGTTTGAAAGGCAGCCGAGAACAGGCAGGACATGCAAAACATGTAGAAGCCCCGTCAAAGTGGCTCCTTGGAGAGATGAAAAAGAGCCAAGCAGGCGTGGTTTGGGGAGCCTCCTGGGGAAGCCAGATAGGGTGAGAGCCAAGCACAGACTGTGGAGATGGGTCATTAAGTCACACGATGCTGGGAGAGGGCAGCCGCAAGAGTGGAAAGCGGAGGCTGCTACACACCTGGCCTCCTGCAGCTCCACCTGGAAACAGGTGCCAGCTGAGCTGGTGATTTGATTTGGAGAAGCTGCCCCGGGGGCAAGTGTATGTGAGAGAGTGACAGGAGCTGCCCCCTCAGGCAGAGGTGCCAGCCGGGCTGCTGACACATGCTGGCCAGGCTCCTCGTCACTGTCTCTTCGTGGGGTGCTCGCTGGCATGGAGCACGGCCGCTGTGGATAGGCTGATCCGGTGCTGGCCAGCAGGCAGCTGTACCTCTTCCCCGAGGGGGCCTCATACCGTTGGTGGACCAGCTTCCACACAGGAGCCAGGACTGAGCCTTCTGTTGAGCTCATCCATAGATGATTGAGCCTTCATCAGCCTCCCATTGACAGATCTTGTCCTAAAGCTTGTGCTCCAAAAGGCACTGCCTTGTGTCTATGCCAAATAGAAGCTTAGATCATACTGAGATCACACTGATGTTTCCTTTTCAAAAGTCTTATATTTCCAATTAGAAAGCCCAGCTCCAGGGTTTTCCCAAACACCTCTGGTCAGGACCTTGAAAATACACGTGTGCACAGAAACACCAAAGCACAGGACTGTGTCCCACAGGAGAAATGGGTAAGGGGGCAGGGCCTTCCAGGAAGCAGATGCCTTCCTGGTCAGCGGAAGTCAGGGAAGACACTCCAAAGGAGGTGGTAGGTATTGCAGCTGGATCTTCAGGGGTAAATCGACATGACTTTTCCACTTCTTTGCTTCTTGTTCTGGGAGAACTTGGACAAGACCACAAGATGAGAAAGGAGCTTATCAGTCGTTGATACTAACATAGGCTAAAAGGGCTTCTGCATGTTGTGACTGCTTCTCAACCCTTTCTGTGGATGTGAGAGTTATGGAATTTGCTAGGGGTGCCCGAAATGGCCCTTGGCTAAGACGACAGGACACAGCAGCCATTTGATCCAGTCCCCTCCTCTCCTTTCCTGAACCACTCTGTCTGCTGTCAGGCACAGCCTGTAACAAGGTGTTTGCCTGTCCTATCCCTCAGGTTACCCCTCTCATCACACCTGAGTGTGCCATGACTTTCAGTCATAAGAGGTTTTTGGCTGGTCCATTTCACAGACTGGAGTCTGGACTCCTGAATCTCTTCTTGTTCCATTTGTTATGTGATTTTCTTTTTACCAGTGGCTATCATAAAAGGGATACATCTCATCATCAGACCTTTAGAAAACACACAAAAATCTAAACAAAACAGTCCATGAACTTGTGATCTGGAGAGAACTACTTTTAATATTTTGATTTATCAGGGCACCTGGGTGGCTCAGTTGATAAGCATCTGCCTTCAGCTCAGATCTTGATCCCAGGGTTCTGGGATCAAGTCCTGCATCTGGCTCCCTGCTCAGCGGGGATCTGCTTCTCCTTCTCCCTTTGTCTGCGGCTCTCTCTGTCTGTGCGCTCTCTCTGTCAAGTAAATAAATAAAATCTTTTTAAAAAATCTTTAAAAAATATTTTGATTTATTACAATAACCTCTTTAGAAATTTCCTCTAAAAGCCATGTCATAAACAGCAAGATCAAAACCATTTTCATTCTACAGCCATGTAAAGTTTCCTATTAGCCACTCATATGTATTTTCACATTGAAACCATTCTGTAGGGACGCCTGGGTGGCTCAGCGGTTGAGCCTCTGCTTTCAGCTCAGGGCGTGATCCCAGGGTCTGGGATCGAGTCCCACATCAGGCTCCTTGCAGGGAGCCTGCTTCTCCCTCTGCCTCTGTCTCTGCCTCTCTCTCTGTGTCTCTCATGAATAAATAAAATCTTCAAAAAAAAAAAGAAAAAGAAACCATTGTGTACATTGCCCCCCCCTTTTTTTTAAGATTTGATTTTATTTATTCATGAGAGGCACAGAGAGGCAGAGACACAGACAGAAGGAGAAGCAGGCTCTCTGTAGGGAGCCCGATGCAGGACTTGATCCGGAAGCCCAGGATCACGCCCTGAGCTTAAGGCAGACTCAGCCACTGAGCCACCCAGGTGTCCCCAGTGCCCTGTTTTTTGGAACCCAGTTTTGATTGGTTCTTCAGATTTCTCCTCCAATAAGACAAGAAATCCCTTTTTATCTTTGGGATTCTTGGGAGGAGCATCTTGGAGGGTTTCCCCAGACTAAGGGCTGGGCAGCACTGTGTGGCTGATGAAAAGGTGAGCCCAGAGGGCTGTGGTGTGCAGCCTCCAGCCTGGTGAGTTTTTTTTTTTTTTTTTTAGCCGCTAGCCTATTTTGCTGGGGGTTAAACCTGGTGTTACTGAAGCATTCCCCAGAGGTTATAGTCAGAGTCACTTCCATGCTGCAGGGCCGATTTACTGTGACCTGGGCAGGGTTCTTGAAAGACTGGTTTCCCTGGGCTCTCTGAAACACCTGGTTTCTGGCCAACAGGCAGCCAGGAGCCTTGGTTGGAAGGAGGCTCTGTTTCCCCCACCCTAGGTAGACTTACTCTCACACACACATGTCCCCCCCATACATACAAGGACAGGCTCACACATACACACACATATATATACGCACCTGCCCTCACACAGGCATGCTTAAACACACACTTACCTGTGCCCTCCCCTCCCCACAGGTAGGCAGACTTACACACATTTACTCCTCTAAGCAGGCTCTCACACACATACACAGATGCATGTACACACACACACGCACAGTCACCTGGAATCCTGCTTTATTTCTTTTTTTAAGATTGATTTATTTATTCATGAGAGACACACAGAGGCAGAGACACTGGCAGAGGAAGAAGCAGACTCCCTGCAGGGAGCATGATATGGGACTGGATCCCAGATCCCGGGATCATGCCCTGAGCCAAAGGCAGACGCTCAACTGCTGAGCCACCCAGGTGTCCCTGGAATCCTGCTTTAAATTTAGTCCTGGGGCACCTGAGTGGCACAGTCAGTTGAGTGGCCAACTCTTGGTTTTTGTGTGTTTTTTTTTTTAATATTTTATTTATTTATTCATGAGAGACACAGAGAGAGAGGCAGGCGCAGAGAGAGAGACAGAGACACAGGCAGAGGGAGAAGCAGGCTCCCTGCAGGGAGCCCGACGTGGGACTCGATCCCGGGACTCCAGGATCATGCCCTGAGCTGAAGGCAGATGCCTAACCGCTGAGCCACCCAGGGATCCCCAGCTCTTGGTTTTGTCTCAGGTGGTGGTCTCAGGATCCCAGGGATCGAGCCCTGTGTCAGGCTCCAAGATCAGCGGGGAGTCCGCTTGGGATTCTGTCTCCCTCTTCCTCTGTCCCTCCTGCTAGTACACTCACTTTCTTTTTTTTTTTTTAATATATTTTTTATTTATTTATGATAGTCATACAGAGAGAGAGAGAGGCAGAGACACAGGCAGAGGGAGAAGCAGGCTCCATGCACCGGGAGCCCGACGTGGGATTCGATCCCGGGTCTCCAGGATCGCGCCCTGGGCCAAAGGCAGGCGCCAAACCGCTGCGCCACCCAGGGATCCCTACACTCACTTTCTAATATAGATAAATAAAATCTTAAAAAAAAATTAGTCCAGCTTTCATCACACTTCTGTAAGTTTAAAAAGTGAATAAAGCTTATGCAAGCGGAGTTTATTTCATGAAAGGCTCAAAATAATGATTGACTCGGAGTCTCCAAAAAAATTTCTCTTTGGTTGCTGGTGATTTGGTTACCATGTTAGTGACCGTATCCATCTCAGAGGGCGGTGGTGAGGACTCAG
The DNA here is from genome assembly GCF_048164855.1 of Canis lupus baileyi. Taxonomy (NCBI): domain Eukaryota; kingdom Metazoa; phylum Chordata; class Mammalia; order Carnivora; family Canidae; genus Canis; species Canis lupus. The sequence goes on along the minus strand of NC_132848.1, from coordinate 47,915,529 downwards.
TGAGGTAAGGCACATAAAGTGCTTAGCCTGGCGCCATTGTCCTCATACGATAAAGGTTAGTCTTTTTTTTTTTTTTTTTGAAGATTTTATTTATTTATTCATGAGAGACACAGAGAGAGAGAGGCAGACACACAGGCAGAGGGAGAAGCAGGCTCCATGCAGGGAGCCCGATGTGGGACTCCATCCCGGGACCCCAGGATCACGCCCTGGGCCAAAGCGGCGCTAAACTGCTGAGCCACCCTGGCTGCCCAAGTTTAGCCATTTTAAAAAATATTATTACTATCCAAAGGTGCCCCAGTTGGCGCTGATCCCAACTTGGGCTGCGATGGTTCTCATATATTGGCTCAAGTGGTAGGCTGCCCCACTATCTGGGCGTGGTGCCTTTCTTGGAATTCTCAATATATTGAGGTCAAAAGAGCCCACTATATAATTGCATGCTAATTCAGATACCATCTTATCTGGGTTCGAGTGTGTATATTGAGGGTAACAGAGGCCAGAGCTTAAGAAAGGAAATGTATGGAAGAGAAACTTAAAACTGAGCAGATTTTCCTCATTTACTCAGTTATTTGTTTCCTGCAAAGTGGAGAAACTTAAGCCTGCCATCCTGATTGCCTGCACATTTGCGTTCTATCTCCAGGAGCATAATCTGAGGATGGGGGGGTGGGTGGTGGTGGTGGTAAGCCTGGCAGGACAAGGGGCAGGGCCACATGTACCAGTTGCTCTTCTCCTTGGGTTGTTTCATGTCAGCATTCTGCCGTGGCCTGCTCCCTCACTGATGTCCCGGTTAGGAAGAGAACAGGTGAAGATAGAAAAGCAGGAGAATAGAGGGGGAATCCAGGGAGCAGAGATTCCCCAGGAGGCCCAGTCTCCCTGGAAATGCCCCCGACCCAGAGCTCTGGAAAAGGGTAACAGCAGAGAGCCGAAAGAAGGAAGAAGTGCCTTCATTAATGGTTAACCTTTATTGAATACTTAATTAATCTCCCAATGCTATAGATAGGAACTGAGACTCAAAGAGGGTAAGAATCTTCTCCAGACAGTGACAACTAACTGGCAACTCCAACTGTTCTCCTCCAGAGGACAAGCTCTTAACCTCTGCTCTGTGTTGCTCTTCACGAAGATTGTGGATATTAAGAAAGATGAGAAGATTGGGAAATTCCAGTCATTCCAGGCTGGAAAATTTATTGTCACTTCTAGATTTTTGTTTTGTTTTGTTTTTTTAAACTGAGGTACAGTTGACGTATAACGTGATACTTGTTTCAGGTTTACAGGATAATGATTCCATATTTTTATAGATGTTTGCCACAGTAAGTCTAGTTAACTATATCTGTCACTCACCATACATAGATACAAAATTTCTTTTTCCTGTGATGAGAAGTTTTAAGATCTATTCTCTCTCTTTTTTTTAAAAAAGATTTTTACATTTATTTATTTGAGAGGGACAGCACAAGCAGAGGGAAGAGGGAGAGGGAGAAGGAGGCTCCCAGCTGGGCAGGAGCCCCATGTGGGGCTTGATCCCAGGACCCCAGGATCATGACCTGAGCCAAAGGCAGACGCTTAACTGACAGCCACCCAGGTGCCCCTAGGATCTGCTGTCTTGGCAATTTTCAAATATATGATGTGATGTTATTAATTGTAGTCACCATGCTGGACATTACATCCCCAGAACTTCCTTATCTTCTAACTGGAAGTTTGTATCTTTTGACTACCTTCCCCCATATTACTCACCCCCTACCTCCTGCCTGTGGCAGCCACCTAGATTTGTTTTATTTTTTTATTTTTTTATTTTTTTAGATTTGTTTTAAAGTACACTTTTCGGGCAGCCTTGGTGGCTCAGCGATTTAGCACCGTCTTCAGCCCAGGGAGTGATCCTGGAGTCCTGGGATCGAGTCCCACAGCGGACTCCCTGCGTGGAACCTGCTTCTCCCTCTGTCTGTGTCTCGGCCTCTCTCTCTTGGTGTCTCTCATGAATAAATACATAAAATCTTTAAAAAAAAAAAAGTACACTTTTCATTGAGGCAAAGCGCATAAATCATAAGTGTATGACTTGATAGTTTTTCATGAAGGCACACCCCTGTGTAACTGCCACTGAGTTCAGGAATTAGAATATTACCAACACTGTAGAAGGGTGTACCCTCTAGGGTACCCTTCCAGTCAGTCAACTGTTCCTGTACCCCAGTCATCATGGGTTAATATTTTAATGTTTTCGGTTTCTGAACTTTTTTTTTTTTAAGATTTTTATTTATTTATTCATGAGAGACAGAGAGAGAGAGAGAGAGAAGCAGAGATATAGGCAGAGGGAGAAGCAGGCTCCACAGAGGGAGCCTGATGTGGGACTTGATCCTGGGACTCCAGGATCACACCCTGGGCCGAAGGCAGGCACTAAACTTGCTGAGCCACACAGGCATCCCCTGAACTTTTTTTTTATTTTTTATTTATTTTTTATTTTTTTAAAGATTTTATTTATTTATTCATGATAGTCACACAGAGAGAAACAGAGAGGCAGAGACACAGGTAGAGGGAGAAGCAGGCTCCATGCAGGGAGCCCGACGTGGGATTCGATCCCGGGTCTCCAGGATCGCGCCCTGGGCCAAAGGCAGGCGCCAAACCGCTGCGCCACCCAGGGATCCCTGAACTTTTTTTAAAAAAAAGATTTTATTTATTTATTCATGACAGAGACACAGGCAGGAGGAGAAGCAGGCTCCCTGTGGGGACTCTGATGTGACACTTGATCCCAGGACCCCAGGATCACTGCCCTGAGCCAAAGGCAGACAGTCAACCATTGAGCCACCCAGGCATCCCTGTTTCTGAACTTCTATAAGTGAATCATCTGTATGTGTCTTTTGTGTCTGGTGCTTTCTGCTCGACGTAAAGGTTATGAGTTTTATCCATGTTATATGTAGCTGTAGTTCATTCCTTTTCGTTGCTACATAGTATTTCATGATGGAAATATATCAAGATGTTGATGACATTTCGATTGTTTCCAATTTGGAACTATTTAAAAAAAGGCCACTAAAAATTGTTTGCTTGTGCAGGTCTTTTGATGATGTCACATAGGCATTTCTTTTTATTTATTTATTTATTTATTTATTTATTTATTTATTTATTTATTTATTTATTTATCATTATTTCTTTTTTACATAGGCATTTCTGTTGGGAATATACCTAAATGTGGAATTGCTAGGACATAGTACAGGCACAAGTGAGACAGTTTTCTGGAATGCTCTTTGCTCTAATCAGTTTACATTCTTGTCCCCACAGGAATAAACTGAATGTAAACTGTATTGTTGGCTCTTTATTTATTTCATTTTAGCCAGTCAGGTAGGTGTGTGATCGTATCTCGTTGTGATTTTATTATACACTTCCCAAGTGACTAATGATGTAGAACACATTATCATATGCTTAGTATCCATTACGGGTTAGTGCTTTTTATATACTCTTTAAATTCTTTGCCTGTACACAAGTTAGGAATCTGGTATCTTGTGCTATCTTCTAGAAGATATCTTCTAGAAGATGTTTGCTTTTCACATTTTGATCTGTAATCCTTCTGGGATTTATTTTTATTTCTGAGGTGTTACAGTCTGATTCTTTTTTAAAACCATATGGATTAGCCAGTTAGTCCAGTACTGCTTATTGCAAAGACTGTCTTTCCTCACTGAGCTGTGGTGTATGTGTGGGTCTGTCTCTAACTCTTAGATTCTATTGGTCTGTTTGTCCTTGTTCTAGTATGACATTGCCATATTTGGAGTTTTCTAATATGTATCGATATTTGGTAATAATTATTCTATTCTTTGTTCTTCTTCAAGATTATCTTGACTATTCTTTCACTTTTTTCCTGAGAATGTAATGGAATTGGATTGAATCTAGAGATCCACTTGAAGACCTGACATAATGACGAATCATCCAATCCATAGACATGGTGACTTCATTTGTTGATGCCCTCTTACTTTCTTCTCGATAATGTTTCTTGTTGAAGTCTTACATATCTTTTCTTAGATGTATTCCAAGGTATTTGATGATCTTAAGAGGTGCCTTTAAAATCTTGTTTTCTGAAATGTTGGTTGCACATTGTTCCAACTCAGGTGTGCTGCACAGATCTGTGCTGCACAGATCGATGCTTGCCACCCGGAGTTAGCGTGAGACCCACAGCCATCCACATGCTCCCTGCACTTCAGATACCAGTCACAAGTTGCCCCCCCCACCCCACTGGCTGTAAATTTAGGGTTCCCGCGACCCCCCCTTCAGGTTTAATGATTCACTATAATGACTTCTAGAATTCAGAGAAGTGCTACACTTACAGTTTTGTTTTAAAAGATACACATAGGATGAGGTCTGGAAGTCATGGATGCTGAGCTTCCACACCCTCTCCCACTGGGGTTGGGGTGTGTCACCCTCTGGGCAGGGGTTGGGGTGTGTGCTAGAGTGAGGGTGTGTCACCCTCTGGGCATGTCAGTGTGTTTACAGTGAGAAGCTCCATTGAGCTCTGGGGTACAGAGGGTCTTTCTTTTTTCCTTCCCCACCCTCCCTGGGTACAGTCCAGTTTTTATCAGGATTTCATTACCTGGGCATGAATGATTTAGTTATTGGCTATGCAATTGGACTCAGTCTCTAGCACGCTTCTTTCCCTGGAGGTAGGACAGCTGAAAGTTCTGACCCTCTAATACTTGGCTTTCCTGGTGACCAGCCCTGCCCTGAAGCTATCTAGGGGCCCACCTGGAGTTGTTCATTAGGATAACAAAGCCACTTCTGTTACTCAGGAAATTCCAAGAGATTTTGAATCTCACTCAGTTCAGGGAGCCGGAGTCCAAGACCAGATATATTCTTTATAACACAACACAAGTGTGGATAATTTTTGTATAGTGACCTTGAATCCATTGGTCTTGTTAAATTCACTCATTAATTCTGATAGTCTATCTTAGATTCTTTTGAATTGTTCACACACATGATTATGTTGCCTGTGAATAAGGACAGTTTTATTTATTGCTATACCTTATATATTTTGTATCTTGTTCTTGCTTAATTTCATTGGCTGGGACCTCTAGTACAATGTTGAACTGGTGACAGTGGGCATCCTTGCCTCATTCTAGGTGTCAGGGGGAAGCTTTCCTAATTTGTCAGTAGGTATGATTTTAATGTAGTTTTTTGGTAGATTTCCTTATCAGATCAAAAAGTTTCCCTTCTTTTTTAATTGGCTAAGAATTTTTGTAATAAATAGATGTTGACTTTTACCAAATGCTTTTTAAATAACTGTTGAGATGATGGAATGATTTATCTCCTTCGTTCTGAATTTCACTGATTGATTTTTTAAGATTCACCCATAAACATTTATTGCATAACTGGAATAAACCAGACCTAATCATGATGTATGATCCTTTCCACGTATCGTTGGATTTGATTTGCCAATATCTTTATTTAGAATTTTGGCATCTGTGTTCATGAGAGAGCTCTACAGCTGTTTTTTCCAGCCATTAAACAATCACCGAGGAAGGCATTGTGAGACAGCTCTGGTAGGGTTTTTTGTTTTTGTTTTATGGCAGGAAAAATAACTGTTTAGTAGTTAAGTCCTTTTCCATCTTCTAAGCCCAGTTCAGGTGAGCAAGTTTGAACATATCAAGGAATATTCTTGCCCTCTTCCACCTCCTCCCTCTGTTTCTACTTGTAACAGTATAAGCCCCACATCAAATGTTGCTGCAGTTTTTCTCCCTCTTCAGGTTTGGATGTGAGGTCTAGGATGATTTTTATAGTTTGTAAATTCTGAACACAGTGTGTGATTACCAGTTCCCAATGGGAGTTCACCAAGATTTTTTTAAAAAGTGCTTTTTCTCTCTTTATGTGTGTATGCACCTGTGTGTGATGTGGATGGGATTACTAGGTTAATTAAGTAGAAAGCTAGCCCCAAACTTTAATGTATCTTGATGTCAGTAGCTAAGCATTTAGCAGAATATCCTGTTAACATCTTCAGGACATACACACATGGGACATATGGGCTCATTAATAATGGTCAGTCTTTTAGATTGATTATTTTGTAGGTTACCAGCTGGTTGCACAAACAGGGCCAAAGAATGGGTGCCTCACATGGCAGTAAGGGAGCTTTGAGTCTGTAAGCAGTTGAGCAGAGAGGTATGATGAGGAAAGGGGCTCCTCCTGGTGGGGGGATGGGTTGGAAGGCTCGATGGCCAGGAGCCAGGATAACAGAGGATGAGGCCAGCGGTGCTCCTGAGAAGAGAGGACTGGTGGAAAGGGAGAAGCAGTTTACTGTGAGGATCCAAAGTGGAAAGGAGGCTGGGGACCCCCATGGCACCTCTTGATCGATTGCTTGCCCCTGCCCTTCCCATGCTCAGGGAGGCATTGTCAGCCAGGCCAGGGCCAGTGTCTCCTCTCCACTTCATTTTCTTCTGCTGCGCAAAATTGCTCTAGTTCCGTGTGTTCCTCCCTGCCTTCTGAATTGTCCCTGGTTGCCACATCCCTGAGAAGACATCAGCGGTAGATCTGACCACACTCCTGAGATAACCTAAGAAACTTAAAAACAAAACAAAACACCCAAACCTATCTTTTGACCCAGTGATTATCCTAGAAATGTATCTGAAGGACACAGAGATATAACCAAATGTACTTACTACAAAGATTTTTGTAATGGCAAAAAACAAAAAAAAAGGAGAGGGGGCACAATTTAAGAGCCCAGTGGGAATTGGGATTATTTACACATGTGTACAATGAAATATTATGAGGCCTTTCAATTTTTAAAAATATTTTTATGACATGGAAAAATACAGAGAATATGAACTATTTATAAATTATTTAATTTAAAGAGTAATTAAAAAAAGATAGTTACTAGTAGTTGTGTTTGGAAGGCAGGATTAAAAGTAATCTTAATGTCCTTCTTTGTACTTTTGTTACCAATAACAGGAAAAAATATATATATACAAATTAGGTGTAAAAATCTTTATCAGATTGGGGAAATTAGAACACTTGGTGTTGATGATTTTAAGGAATTATGTATTTAGATGTGGTATTGTGTTCTATTGTGGTCTGTGTTTTGAAAGAGTCCTTATCTTTTAGTGATACTAACTGAAATGCCTGTAAAATTTATAGATGTTTACAGATAAAATCTGAGATTTGCTTCAAAATAAGCCAGCGGGTAGGAGGAAAGAGGAAACAAGATTGGCTGCAGGAGTTGGAGTAGTTAATTGTGAAGGGCCCTGAGGGTGTAATTATATTATTTCCTGTACTTTTGTAGATGCTTGATATTTTCCATCATAAAAGGTTAAAAAATTAGAGACTACCGGCTAAATGAACAATCAAAGGCACGAAGGCTAAATGAACAATCAAAGGCACTGAAGACCCGTCCCTGGGTGAGAGACCAGTCTTAGGGTCTCCTTGACATCCACTTGCCAACAGCTCCACCCTTGGGGTGCTTGGGTTGAAAGATTATTTAGAGAAGCCCCATTTCTGAATTCTAGTTTACTCCCCCTGCCCTCCCACACAATGTGATCCTGGGCAGACCTTCCCTGAGCCTCAGTGTCCTCCTGTGAATAGTAGTTGTGCAAGGGATAGTGCCTGGGCTCCCCTCCCTGGAACATGCTCAGCCCCACTGTTCCATAGCTGGGGGGAGGGGGACCCAGAGGAGGGGGACACCTGACTAGCTACTCTGAAAGGGACAACTAAGGTCTGGCCATCCTTTCAGAGCTCTAAAGGAGCTCTCCACACTTTTTTGTTCATGCTGACCTATGAGAAAAAACGTTTTTTAAAAATCTGTACCTCCTTTCATTCAAAAATTGTATACATGTACCATTTTACCCATATGTATATTATAAAACAAACACAAAAGCTTTTAAGATGATGAAATAATCATTATTTTGAGATGTCTTGGTAGTTTCCACTTCAGGTTATCTCTAGTACATGCTTTATATTCTTCCTCAAGGCACAAAGCACCCTTGTGGGATTCATCATTACTGATTGGTGACTATAAGTTGATGTTTCAAATAGTTTTCTTGACAGTTTAGAATTATCTTAGCTACCCATTCCTCAGTTCCCCCATTACTGGTGTTCCCCACTGCTGGCTGATAGAGGGCTGGCAGGGGGAGGAGAGGGCCAGCTCTGGACTTTGTAGGTGCATGTTTGCCTCACTCTGGGATTTCCTAGCTGGTGGGGTAGGTGGGTGGGGAGTCTGGTTAAACAACTGTCTGTTTAATGAGCATTAATATGGTCACGAGTGCTCAACATAATCTGTAAGCCCGTGACATTGGGCACACCTCATCTGTAGTTCCTCTCACTTTACTGGAGAGCCATGGAGTGAGGATGAGAACCCCTTCCCACAGGGTCCGGACGCATGCACACCTGCTCAGAGCCTACTGTCCGTCTGTATATACATGAAAGCTAAAGTTGTTTATTTATCTTGGAATACAAATAGATGTGAATGGAGTCTGGGATGAATACCCCTTTGGAGACCCTGTCCTAGAAGGTCCCAAATGGGCAGTGTCAGGCTGTGTTTTGTCTTGCTCAGAATGGCTGGGCAAGTCTCCTGGTAGGTCTCTAGAAATGCTTTTCTGTTTTGGCCAGCTGGCCGCAAAGTCTGCATTTCCCTTTCCCTTTTCTCTGTGGCTGGCCTTCTGTCATTTCCTCTCTTTTATTTTTCCTGCTTCACTCAGTTTTTTCCTTTTTTGTCTTGCCTTCCATTTTCCTTTTCTTTTTAAAAACATGACCAGCTATACTGGCTGTATTTATTGATGGCTTACTTATTGGGCACCTGCTGTGTATTTATAGCCTCACGGCCAGGCATTAAGGAATGCATCAAGAACCACCAGATATAACTTCTGGCAAGAGTAGAAATCGGGAAGGGAGTTTGGAGATTTCTGTCAGATTTGGCTGGTGCCCAAACCCTTTGACCTAGAAGCTTCACTGCTGTACCTGTATTGGGATCTCATGTGCATCAAATGACAGAGCACAGGAAACAAGTGTGTGTCCATTAGCAGAAGAGAGAGAGAGGGTTAAATCCACCCTGGCAGATCCACCAGCATAACACTCCATAGGGGAAGTAGAGGGAGTTCTGTGCTCCAGTGACATCGCTGAATGTGAAATGCAAGGTACAGAAAGGTGTAGTGTATTCATAATTAAAATGTAAAAATAAAGTAATATATTTATTGTAGAAACTTTTTAAAAAAATATTTTATTTATTTATTCATGAAAGACACACAGAGAGAGAGAGAGGCAGAGATTCAGGCAGAGGGAGAAGCAGGCTCCCTGCTGGGAGCCCCATGTGGGACTCCCCGTATCACGCCCTGGGCCCAAAGGCAGGTGCTAAACTGCTGAGCCACCCAGGGATCCCCTGTAGAAACTTTTAGAAAGGAGGAAAATGATTAGGAAATGAAAGTCCCCCTTATCCCACCACTCAGAATATGAATATATTTAGTGTGTTTTCTAGTAAGTCAACAATGAACCAACTGTATTGCTTTCTTCCACCCCTCAATATGAGACATCATTCTTATCCTTTCTGATTATAAATGTAAAACTAAGAAAGTAATATATGCTGATTTTAAAATGCATTAAGCAAAAGCAGAAGAAACTGGTGTAGTTCGCTTATTTTCTTGTTTTGTAACTTTTTGCTTTACACAATTGGTGAACCACTGTCTCTTTAAATATATTTCTGTCTACATCAGCCTAATTTTTAGTGGCTGCAATACTGTGTCATAAACCACACTGGATGGACCCTCGTGGGCACAGCTTGCCCACTGGCCTGGGTTTTCCCTTTGTCTTAAGGTCTTTCCTAGAAGTGGAAGACATGGCTGAGGCCAAGGTCTTGCACGTTTTCCATGTTGACACATGCCGCCAAATCCTGAAGAAAAGAATGTCATCATTCTCTCCAGTACAGGACTGTTTTAGTCTCTGTGGTCCACCAGTATATTTTTATTTATTTATTTAAAAATATTTATTTATTCATTAGAGATACAGAGAGAGAGGCAGAGATATAGGCAGAGGGAAAAGGAGACTCTCTATGGAGAGCCTCATGGAAACTCAATCCTAGGACCCCAGGATCACGACCTGAGCCAAAGGCAGATGCTCAACCACTGAGCCACCCAGGCGTCCCAGTATATTTTAATTTATATTAAAATTGAGGGTCTCATTTGTGTTCTTTCAAGTGGTTTACTGATTAAACAGCTCACTCCCTGGCCCTCTCTGCTTAGGGATACTTAGGGAAACTTCTTTTTGTGTGTAGCTCTCCCACCCGCTTGTTGAGGGGTGCTGGGGTGGAGGGCTGTACGGGCGGGTCTGTCTCCTGCTGCGTTGCTCCTCTGCTTCCTCACCAGGCCAATGCTGCCCCGCCTGCATCTTCTTATTGGGATGGGCTGCCCCTCCTGCTGATGGAGGTCAGCACTATTAATAGTCAGCTTAATGCTGCCCCTGACTTGGGTGGAGGGAGGAAAGAGGGGGATTCCCAGGAAATCAGGGTGCTCTGTCACCTGCAAGTGCAGACCTATGGACTGCGGCCGTCTTCTGGCAGCCAGGCCAGCACCTCTTCCCAGGGGAGGTGCCCAAGCGCTCAGGGCCTGTGCTGGGATCCTGGGAGGTCAGGAGGTGGGTTTGTTGGGGTACCAGTGAGGAAAATGCCTGGGACACCAGTCTTAGGTAGTGGCAATGGCATATGTCTGATCTGAGGCCTCTGGATCTTCCACACGAGAAAAAGCAGCTGGAGTTGGTGAATAGGGCCCTGTCCAGGACCTTGTGGACTTTGAAACCCAGCACACAGTAATGTCTTTTTCTTACAGTCTTTGAGAGATTATAAAGTTTTTTTTATTTTTATTTATTTTTATTTTATTTTTTTATATGGAGAGAAGAAGAGGACACAGCAGTTTGCTAATAAGATGGGCACTGTGGAAGGCAGGTGACTGGGCTTTCTGGGGCCTCTGGAGACCAGTCTGTGTGTGTCCAGCAAAGAATGTGGGGGTCTGCTGTGTTCCAGGCGTGTGAGGGGAGGGGATGCGGTAGCGCGGAGGGGAGTGAAGTCACAGAGTGGGCCTGACTGAGCTGGACGCCAGTGGACTGCCTAGGCAGCCAGCAAGTGCTGCTGGAGGGCGAGGGGACAGCTGCGGCGCCCAGGGCTGAGCCCACCAGGGCTGAGCCGAGGGGGGACAGGTAAAGAGGTAGGGTTGTGGAGGGACTCAGGTTCTGGGGCCTCTCACTCCTTGCCCGGTTCCAGGTGGGAGAGGGCTGTGAAGAGGCCTCGCTGAGGTTCTCTGACTGGGAGGAGGCCCGGCTGGACAAAGGTCGATGAAAGGCAGAGTGGGCAAGCTTGCCAGTCAGGTGTGGCCCAGAGCAGACCGAGGGCGGCTTCGAGATGCCTCCTTTCCCACGGCCAGGGTGCCCTGTACCAGCAGTGCAGGAGTTTAGAAGGCCCAAGAAGCCCTGGGTCCTTCGGGGAAGCAGTGTGACAGTCTTTTTCAAAGTTATACTAATGGATGTGTTTCTTTCTGATTATAAAATTAATGCTATTGACTATGGAAAGGTTGGAATTTCTCTTCAGAAAAGTATAAAAAAGAAAACAAACCATTCTGAACCCCCCCCCCATACTTTTAGGTTTAATCATATGAAATTGCCATTTTTTCTGGGTCAAAAATAGCCCAATATCAGTAATTTTCCATGGATCAGCAAATATAAGCATTTTGCTGTATTTCCTCAGTCTTTTTTTTTTTTTTTTTTTTTGAATAAGGACCACTTTAAAAAGGGGGGGGGGATTCCCAGCTTTTGGGGTTAGATGTATTATTTAAATTTTCATGTTCCATTCTCATTCCAGCCACCCCCAAGATCCAGTTATCCAGTTGAATGGACACTAGTAATAAAATGAGGTAACTCATTAAAATAAAAATTCTATGTTAGATTTAAATTTCATACAATGAAGATCATAAAAACGGGTCCTCAGTTGGCTATTTTATTTATTATTTTTTTAAAGATTTTTATTTATTTATGAGAGAGAGGCAGAGACACAGGCAGAGGGAGAAGCAGGCTCCATGCAGGCAGCCTGACACAGGACTCGATTCTGGGTCCCCAGGATCACACCCTGGGCTGAAGGCGGCGCTAAACCGCTGAGCCACCCGGGCTGCCCTGGCCATTTTATTTTATTTTATTTTATTATTTTATTTTTTAAAAGATTTTATTTGTTTATTTATTCATGAGAGACACAGAAAGAGAGAGGCATAGACATAGGCAGAGGGAGCCTGATGTGGGACTCGATCCAGAATCTCCAGGATTACGCCCTGAACCGAAGGCAGACAAGGCAGACAAGGCAGACGAAGGCAGACAAGGCAGACGCTTAACCGCCGAGCCACCCAGGTGTCCCTGGCCCTTTTATTTTAAAAGGTACATTAAAAATGATTTTGAATTACAGAAACTTCTTAATTACTAAAGTTCAAAAGAATGCTTATCTAGTCTTCATCCATTTCCCCCTTCAGATTGATTACATTTCTTCTCCTAAGGAATATCTGCATGAATGAGTCCTTTATTCTACAAATATCCATTAAACACTTGCCGCGTGCCCCTCACTGTTCTGAGTTTTGGGGACACAGACCAAAGCCCATGCTGTAATGCAGCTCAAAATCTAGCATAAACGATAAATACAATGAATAAATATATCCTATATTCTAAGTGATTTATTTTTAAAAAGATTTTATTTATCTATTCATGAGAGACATGGGGGGCGGGTTAGAGACACAGGCAGAAGGAGAAGCAGGCTCCATGCAGGGAGCCTGATGTGGGACTCCCAGGTCTCCAGGATCACACCCTGGGCCAAAGGCAGCGCTAAACCGCTGAGCCCCCCAGGCTGCACTATTCTAAGTGATTTAATGGTGACTAGGGTCTAAGTGACTAGGGTTGGGGTGCTCGAAGAGGGGTTGCAGTTTTCACTGAGGCCCTCAGAGGAAGACCTATGGTGAGGGCAAGCTGCCCGGTTATGTCGAGGAGGAGCAAGCCAGGCAAAGGGAGCAGCCTCTTATATAAGGAATAACAAGGAGGCTCACCCAAGCACTGGAGAGAGAGAGAGGAGGAGGGATGTGGGAGGTCAGCACCAAGGGCTCTGGAGACCTAGGCCACTTTGGAGGATGAGGCTTTTACTTGCAGTGAGATAGAAGCCGCTGGTGGGATTTGCGGAGGTGTGAGGTGACCTGACTTTGCTCCTCTTGCTGCTGTATTGAGATCTGACCTGGGGTCCAGGATAAGACAGGCTGCTGACGGGCAGCCTGGGTAGCTCAGCAGTTTAGCACTGCCTTCAGTCCAGGGTGTGCTCCTGGAGACCTGGGATCGAGTCCCCTGTCGGGCTCCCTGCATGGAGCCTGCTTCCTCCTTTGCCTATGCCTCTGCCTCTCATGAATAAATAAATAAAATCTAAAAACAACAACAACAACAAAAAAGACAGGGAGCTGACTAGAGGCTAGTCTAGCTGCCTGGATGAGATGGAGATGCATGTGGTCCAGAATGTGACAGTAGCAGAAGAGGCTGCCAGAAGAGGCTAGGTTCTAGGTGTCCCATGCCGACAGAGCTGACAGGATCTGATGGGGTTGGATCTGATGGGGTTGGATATAGAAGGGTGGGGAAGGAGAGGAGCACAGTTTACTCTCCCATGGCCTGATCTACTGGATAGATAGAGATGGGGAAGGCTGGGGGAAAGAAACTCAAAGAACTTGGTTTTGGCCAAGTGGAGTTCAAGGTGTTAGGCATCGGATCCAGGAGCTAGTTAGCTGTCAGCCAGCAGTTAGGTATAGAGCTTGGAGGGTACAGGAGAAGGCTGGGCTGCAAATGTTTATTTGAGACTTTGACATACAGTTTGTGTTTAAAGTCATGAGGCAAGGGTCCAGGTCCAAGGACTGAGCCCTGGGACCCTCTCACAAGGTCGGAGGGAAGGAGCAGCCCCTGAGGTCAGAGAACACCAGGAGAGCTGTGTTGCTAGAAGCCAAGGAGAAAAAGGATTTCCAGCAAGCGGGGGAGAGTGACCCTTGGTCAGAAGCTGCAGCCTGAGCATGAGACCCCATCACTGGAGGTCATTGGTGACTTGGCAAAAGAGGTTTTCTGGGCAAGGAGGAGAATCTTCTGCTAAGAACATTAAAAAAAAGCCCCCTCTTGGCAGACAAATTAGAAAAAGGGCAGCGCAGTTCAGGGTCCCACGGCTGGGCCAGCAGAGGGTAACCGACTGTCCCTCAGCCCAGCATCTGTGTTTGGGGTCCCAGCTGGCCAGCCACAGTCAGCACCAACACATTGGGTTCTTAGTGCACAGAACAGAGGTGACTGTTGGCGGTGCCCCAGGTGTGTACACCTACGAGTTACCTGTCTCTAGAGGGCACCTGCACGCACCAGTGATGCCACACACAAAGGAGCCTCAGAGAGGAGGCCTGAGGACTGTGATGGCTGCAAGATTGGGCTCAAGGAATCAGCTCATTTCCTCTGCAAGATGGATATTTCTGCCCTTTCGGGAAGCCACCAACCTTTCCCTGTGCAGTTCAGTGCAACCCGTGACTGTGCATCAGGATTTGCTGTGAACCTGTGGTTAATTGGAGGTTCATAGGGAAAAGGACATTTTTCTCAGGTTATTGAAGCTGTGTCTCTTCTGCGCTGGGGGTGCTGACTTCTAGGCTCTGAGCAAGGCGCTGCTAACTGAGCCACATTCAGACATACCCCATTCCTTGGGAATGTGCCAATTCCTTGGGGTCTGTGCCAGTTTAGGCACAGAGGGTCCTTGCCCACCCTGGTCTCTCACTAGTTTCCCTTTGTTCCTCAATTTTTGTTTTTCCCCTGATTTTTTTCTCAGTTAAAAAAAAATTCTAGGGGATCCCTGGGTGGCTCAGCGGTTTGATGCCTGCCTTTGGTCCAGGGCACGATCCTGGAGTCCTGGGATCAGGTCCCACATCGGGCTCCCTGCATGGAGCCTGCTTCTCCCTCTACCTGTGTCTCTGCCTCTCTCTCTCTCTCTCTCTGTGTCTCTCATGAATAAATAAATAAAATCTTTAAAAAAAAATTCTAGAAAAAAAAATTCTAGAAAAAAAAATTCTAGAGTAAAACCTGCCCATCAAATAGAACAGTATTAGAAGAGCACAGAGTGAGGGATAATAGGGCCTCTCCCCCAGAGCAGTCGTGGCCCCAGTCAGTCCTTCTAGTTCCACTGCTATTGATTTAGGTTGTTTTGGGTTTGAGTTGTTAAAAACAACATTCTAATGAACCTCTTTGCTTCTGTGTCTTTCTGCTTTGGGGAACGTTATATCCAACTTCCCACCAGTGGAATTAATGAGTGCCAGGTTAGGGACCTTTGGTTTTGAGTCATGCTGCCAAATAGGCCTCCTGAAATGCGCCCGTTTACCTGCCCACCAACCAGAGGACTTCTGAGGGTGTGCTTGTTTTGCTTGTTTCCCCCAACACTGGGCATTACCAATCTTAGAGCATGCCAGTCTGGAAGGTGGTAAAAGCTACTTTGCTTTAACTCTGGTTCCTGCCTGATGGCACAGTTTATGCAGCTGGCTGCCTTAGACCACTGAGAGCATTGTTTCTGTCTTTAGAAGGCATTCCAGGGTGGGCAACCTCCAGCAGGCAGAGAGGCCTGGGGGCCAGATGAGTACCTTGCTGCCCGCTGGAGAACTTTGACGGCCCTCTTGTTCTCTCGTTGGCTCACATCTAGCAGACATTGGGAAGCTATAAGTTTTTGATTGAATCTAGCCATGGATCTGTCTAGGTCTGGTCTGGGTGCATGGTTCTAGCAAGGTGCTGAAAGTTTATAACTCGGAGCTGGAGATGAGTGTATGATGAGCATACTTTCACACACAGTGACTGGCACGTGTGTGAAAGTTGCACAGAACACCACTCCCACCTTCATCCCATGTGGTATATCCTTTGATATCTTTTTCCTTTATTTTATTTTTTTTAAAACGCTGGTCCTGAGATCTGGTACTCCCTGAAGTTCGAGGAGTGTATCCGGGGTTGGGGGATTTCTCATGGCCTTGGAGACTTGGAAAATGCCCTCTGCAAAGAAGTCCATAGACTGGGGCCCTGAGACTAGGTTGTGAAGGGAAGCTGCCCAGGAGACCCTGGCTTGACCTTCTTAGCTCTCCCAGGGCTTTTCCCCTTAGGCTGCTCCAAACGTGTGTTCGTGTGTGGGGTACACAGTTCCATCCAAGCTGAAATGTGGGCCCAGCCCTTGGCTGCCTCCCTCTTGTAATGCACTGGGGCGAGGGGCATGAGAACCGAGTACAAATCTGGAAGGAAGGCCCAGAATGTCCTGCCACCCCACAAAGTTTCTCTGGAGGGTCCTTCCTCCCCACCCTCTGCCTTCTAACTTTCTCTTGCTTTAGGTTGGAGGGGTGGCCCATCTCTAATTATAGTACTTGCCTGGCCTAATTACAGCCTGTACTAATTTGTTAATGGTTTTGGGAACTGAGAGCCATTGCCTTGGGCAGTATCACGGCCCCTGGGTACATGCTGGGGAGTTTGCCAAGGAGAGCAGAGGGAAGGAATGTGGCTCTGGAGGCCCCATGGGCAGCGGGGGCCGTCTGAGGAGCCCCATGTCCAGTTGGCACACTCATGTCTCCAACCGATGGCTCTGCTGTCCACAGGTTGTCAGTGTGGGTCTTTCCCTTCTCCCGGACTCTCAAAAGACCCTAATGTACAGCACTGGGCAGGACCTGGCCATTTTCATTCTAATGAAACAAAAGGTCTTTAATTAAATGCCTTAAGATAAAAAAAACAAAACAAAACAAAAACCTTTTGTTTTTCCTTTTTATAAAAGCAATATCTGTTTGCAGCAGAAACTTCAGGAAATACGGAAAAGGGTAAAAAAAACCACTCATGACCCTACCCCAGTGACTCATGACCCCAAATGTGTTAACATTTTGGTGGAGGCGTCTCATGACTGGTCCCTTTGCTCTTGCCTGACTCATTGCATCATCCCCCCAGGGAAGTCTCACCTGGCCATCGTGCAGAAGGTGAACAACGAGGGTGAAGGTGACCCCTTCTATGAGGTGCTGGGCCTTGTCACCCTGGAAGACGTCATTGAGGAGATCATCAAGTCTGAGATCCTGGACGAGTCGGATATGTACAGTGAGTTCCATTCCTTCCACAGGCCTGGAACCCCTTCCCTGCTCACACCCTAGGTGTCCCTAGGTTGGAAGGCCACAGTGCAGGGAAATGGGAGGCCCAACACTCTGAGACCCAGGAACTCGATGCCTCACACTGGCTAGTGTGAGCAGTGGGCACGCCACTTGGATCAGTGAGATGAGGCCCCTTTGTTCCCTCTGGCTTTCGTGCCTCAGCATCAAGCCGGGGGCCCTGCCCTGAGGAGGACACTGCTGCTTGTGTGTGGAAGAAGGGACTGCAGAGCTGGGAGTTGGCAGGCAGGTCCTAGTCTGCCCCTGGGTCAGCAGAGGACAGTGTTCTCAGTTCTAGATTCTTTCTCTTGCAGCTGACAACCGAAGCCGGAAACGAGTATCTGAGAAGAACAAACGCGACTTCTCGGCCTTCAAGGATGCTGACAATGAACTCAAGGTGAAAATTTCACCTCAGCTGCTTCTGGCTGCTCATCGCTTCCTGGCCACGGGTAAGAGCAAGGAGGGCAGGACGTTCTGGTGTTGGTGGGATACAGTTTCGGAGGGGGACTTCTGGGCCTCTGGCTACTTTCTCCCATGGGACAAGGGCTGTGGCAGGTGAGGGGTGGAGGGAAAATGTGGCTGTCTCAGAAAGGGGTCAAGGCAGCCTCCCTCCCTGCCTGGGGCACTCCCTGTGATTTGTTCTCTGTTGATGGGTTGCCGCTGTAAACCTCTAGGAAGCATCCAAGTTAGTTTTGAAAAGAACCATTGGGAGTACCTGAGGTGGGCACTGGGGCTCCCCAGAACCATAGATGCTGGGGAGGAGGAGGGAGAAAGAGGCCCTCCCACGTGCTGTGGGCCCATACGCTTATCTGGCTCACGCTCTCCAAGAAGCCTGGATCCAGCTGTTCTCCTCACTTCCCACTCCACTCTGCCTGCATGTGCGGGGTCCAGCAGGACTTGACCTCTAGATCAATGACATTCCTCTTCTCCTGATTCAAAGCCCCTTTGTTGATTTGAAAAGCTCCTGCCTATTCCGTCCCTCGCCCCAAGTCTCACTTCTTTCTCAGCCCTCACTTGCTGAAGTGTATTAATTCTTTATTTTTCCTGCCAGGATATTGGTGATGGTGCTAATGATAATAATGATGGTAACATTTATGAGCACTTTCCATCCGAGAATGTGTCTAAGTGCTTTATATGTATGATCCCATTTAACCTCATTGTGACCCTATGAAGTATTGGTTTTGTTTTTTTTTTGTTTGTTTGTTTGTTATTTATTTATTTTTTTTAATTTATGATAGTCACAGAAAGAGAGAGAGAGAGAGAGAGGCAGAGACATAGGCAGAGGGAAAAGCAGGCTCCATGCACCGGGAGCCTGACGTGGGATTCGATCCTGGGTCTCCAGGATCGCACCCTGGGCCAAAGGCAGGCGCCAAACCGCTGCACCACCCAGGGATCCCTGGTTTTGGTTTTGTTTTGTTTTTAAGGAGTCTTGTACATAATGTGGGGGCTTTTTTTTTTTTTTAAGATTTTATTTATTTATTCATGAGAGAGACAGAGAGAGAGGCAGAGACATAGGCAGAGGGAGAAGCAGGCTCCATGCAAGGAGCCTGATGCGGGACTCGATCCCAGGACCCCGGGATCACGCCCTGAGCCAAAGGCAGCTGCTCAACCACTGAGCCACCCAGGCGTCTCCACAATGCAGGGTCTAACTTGTGACCCTGAGAGTCTCATGTTCCACCGATTGAGCCAGCCAGGCTCTCCAACCGTATGCAGTTTTTTCTTTCTTTCTTATCTTTCTTTCTTTCTTTTTTTTAAGATTTACTTATTTATTTTAGAGAGAGAGAGCTAGAGTGTGAGCAGGGGAGGGGCAGGGGAGAAGAGGGAAAGGAGAGAACTCAAGCTGACTCCCCACTGAGCGCAGAGCCTAATGTGGGCCTGATCCTACCACCCCAAGATCATGGCCTGAGCTGAAACCAAGAATCAGACACTTAACTGACTGAGCCACCCAGGCGCCCAACCCTATGAAGTTTTTAATCCCCATGGGGAAACTGAAACACCCGTTAAGTAATTTGCCCAAGGTCATGCACTATCGGTGTAAGAGCTGCCATTGCGGCCCAGGCAGGTGGGCAGGCAGACTCGGGGCTGACCAGTCTGGATCCAAGGGTGCTTCCTTCACACAGAGGTGCAGAGCCAGAGGGAAGGAGGGTCCGGGCAGTAAGCAAGCACAGTGACTGTGTTCCCTGTCTGCCTGGCCAGGGCCCCTGTGAAGTCTCATCTTCTCTCTTTCTCCAGAGGTTCCCCAGTTCAGCCCCTCTCTGATATCAGAGAAGATCCTGCTTCGGCTGCTCAAGTACCCAGATGTCATTCAGGAACTCAAATTTGACGAGCACAACAAATACTATATCCGCCATTACCTGTATACCCGAAATAAGCCGGCCGACTACTTCATCCTCATCCTGCAGGTGAGTGGCCTGCTCTATGCCTGCTCTCCCCACTTCACCTGCCCCAAGCCTCTGCTCCCCCTTTGCCCATCCTCCTCCTGAGAGGCCACCTTTGAGCCTCCAGGTCAGGGTGCCTGAGCTATTCAGGGCTCTGGAACCAACTCTTCCTTGCCCTCACTTCTCCCTCTTGCCTCCATTGGTCTTTTCCTTGGTTGAGTTTTCCTTCTCAGTCTGTTTGTCACCTTGACTCTGTGTTCTTCCAGGGGAAGGTGGAGGTGGAGGCCGGCAAGGAGAACATGAAGTTTGAGACAGGCGCCTTCTCCTACTATGGGACCATGGCTCTGTCCTCGCCCACCACTGGTGAGTCGTGGACTGCATCTGTGCTGCCGTCTAGCATACCTGGATGGAGGGAGACCTGTATTGGCACCCCAGAACCTAGGGCAGTCCAAGTGGCTCAGAGGAGAGGGCCAGAGCTGCCAGGGCCTAGTGGAGGTAGTCCGGAAGAGTAGTACCTGGCTGTTTCAAACAGGACCCCAAGAGTGGGCAGGAAGAGGTGGGAATGGGAATCTGAGCAAAAGCCTGCAGGGAGCTGAGAATATGTCCTGAGATGTGAGACCAACCTGCCAGAGTGGTGGTGGCAGGGGTGGGGGAGAAAACCATGGAAGTAAGGGCATGTTGGAGAGCCCCCAAAAGTTGATGGCACTGGGTTGTGATAGGAAGCAAGAAGCCATTAATGGCCTTTGAGGAAGGGGAGGTGTGAGAGCAGACTGAGCCAGCTGGACAAGTAGCTATAGCAGCCAGAAGAGTGAGAGAAGGCAGGTGGAGGGAGGCTGCAGGGTCTTGCTCATAGAGACTGGGGCAGGGGAATTGAGGTGTAGGGGGAATGAGGGGGTCCAGGATATCCATGGTTGGGAGCCAGGGCCTGTTTGCCAGGCAGTTTGCAGATGGGCTTGACTTTTCAGGAGGCTTAGCCACTACCTTTTGGTTAAGGGCTGGTTCTTTTTTTTTTTTTTTTTTTAAATGCTTTAAATCGCTCCTCAGGTTTTATTTTTTTTTAATTTTTTTTTTTTTTTTATTTTTTTTTATTTATGATAGTCACACAGAGAGAGAGAGAGAGAGAGAGGCAGAGACACAGACAGAGGGAGAAGCAGGTTCCATGCACTGGGAGCCTGATGTGGGATTCGATCCCGGGTCTCCAGGATCACGCCCTGGGCCAAAGGCAGGCGCCAAACCGCTGCGCCACCCAGGGATCCCAAGGGCTGGTTCTGATGACATAAAGGGACTGGGGGCAAAGAGGGAACTGGACACACCCCTCCGAGAAACGTTGTGGGAAATCCAGGGAAGGGCCACTCTGGCCACCCTGGTGCCTTCTGCTTCTCTAATCCTGGGTGGCTCAGGCTCGCTTTACCAGAGGGGCCTTGTGGCCAGAGTGGGCACCCTGTAGGCAAGACCCAAGTCTTGCCAGACCAGCTGCTTGCTAGTTGTGTGCCCCCTCTGCGCCTTGAGTAGGACTCCAGGTGGCCACAGACTGGAAAGTGAACGTCCACTTTGTTGCTGGGGGACAGGCCACACACCGAGGTGTGGTGTGGCTGGTGGAGAGCCTCTGTGTTAGGCCTGTTGCTGTCCTTTGACAAAGAGGATGCTGTGCAGGCCCAGGGCAGCCCTGTATACTGATACAGCTCAGCTTCTCCACTGGTATGACACAGCTCTGCCCTTCTCCCAGTGTGAGCGGGCTCCAGGAAGGAAGCAGTGGGGAGGCAAGGCTCCAAGGAAGGGTTTTGGAGCAGGGGGCCCCTGCCTGGATGCCTCGCCTTATGGAGGACTTCCCAGCCCCTCCCAGGAGCACCTCTCGCCAGTCAGCTGGGGGAAATCTTGTCTAGAAGGGCACGCAGTCATGGGACATTTCTTCCAGGCACTCTTTCTCTGCAGCGATGCCTCAGATGCTTGGGTCAGGGTCCTCAGCTCCATCCTTTGACCTGGAGGCACTCAGTTCCCACATGGAGTGGCCAGAAGGGAGAGGGATGGCTTCTGGGGGGCCCTAGCTTCACTGGGGGAGCTTCTGGCCATCTTTGAGCAGGGCTTAGGTCTGCCCTAAGCTCCCTCCCCATCAGCTATGTCTCCCTTTCTGTTGTGCCCCCTCTGCCTAAGGGAGCCTGGCCCCCAGCAGGTGTGCTTCTCTGTCCTGTTCCCGTGGTTCCATGTTCTGCCTCCTACACCCTCCCCGTCGCTGACCTTTTCCTCTTTTGCTCCAGTGCCTTCAACCCAGGTCGGGTGTCCGCCTGGCAAGCGGAACTCCCTGCTCTCCTGGCTCTCAGGTAACATGGCATGGCTGGAGAAGTTTGCACTGCCATCTATCGCCTGAGCCCACACACCACAGCTCTATTAACCTCTCCCAGCAGGCACTGGGGCTCCCCATGTGCATCTTGGGGTATCCCACCTGTTCACACTTGTGGGCCATCCTGATTTGCACCGGCTCTGCTTGGCCTCAGGCCCAGTTACTGGGTGGCTTTGCCCTGGTCCTGGAAGGGCTTCCTCAAGGTCTTCTGTCCTGAGAAGACACACACACACACACACACACACACAGGGTGGGAAGGGAGGGTTGCTTCTGGCCAGGCCAAGTGAGCCCAGCTGCCCCCCCCCCCCCCGCCCCCAATCAAGGCCTCTCACACACATCAGGATGCTTTTTCATCTCATCAGCTTTCTCTAAAAAACTTTCCTCCTTTCTTCACAGGCTTTGCTCTTCATTCTGTGGCTGCTGGTGTCTGCCTGCCAGGGGGAGGCAGCCGCCGGGCATTAGAAGTGCGGCCCCGGGCAGACTGCCCTGTTTGAATGCTGTCTGCAGTTGTTAGCTAAAATGATTCCAGGAGCTGACTTACTCTCAGTCTTTTGTTCCCTCATGTCTGATGGGAACAATACACGCGCCCACTTCTTAGAATTGTCAGGAGCAGTGAGAGAATGGGTATGAAATGTTTGGTTAGAGCTCAATTTTTATTTATTCTTTTCTCGATCACAACTAAAACGTGATGTTCCAATCAGAAAGTATCAAGGCAAAGGCCCAACGCTACATGCTGTTTCTGGCCTTTGATATTTTATACCCCTGAGTCTTATGCAGGATAGCCAGCAACTGGTTGACCGGACTCAGTCATTTCAAGGGACTGCCATCCTGTTTAGATGGAGGCAGCAGAGGGTGGCAGAAAGTGCTGGTCTCCCCATCAGAATTCTGGCCTGGCCTGGTGAGCCCTGAGGAGGTTAAGAGCATTTACAAGTGCCTTTGAGCTCCAGTCTTGGAGTGGAATATAAAGCAGCTCCTGAGGCTCCAACAGTCCTAAAATCCTATGACCAGAGTCCATCATTGCCCATTTTATATTTGTACAGCTTGGTTTTTTTCTTCTCAGCTGTACCAAGCATATTTTACTATTGATTCTCTTTAAAAAAAAAAAAAAAGAAAGGTAAAAAGGTGACTTAGAAGTCACTTGCCCTTTTCAAACAGCTATAATAGGCTATAATTTGGCTATAATAGGAAGTGGGACGCTGCTAACAGCCTTTTTGAGTGGATGATGTCTAACGACAGCAGAATGGACCATGTTTGTCCTCCTTGGCCAACACCTCAGTCTCCTTCTCTCTTCTGCACTTGCTCTTGCTTCGAATTGGCCAGGAGTTCATGCATCCATGGCTTAGATCCTGCTGTTTTGACCTAACACAGGAACAGAGATGCTTTTTCCATAAGCTTTCTAGTTAGAACCATACAGTATTCCCAAAGCACACGTGCCTTCATTTGTTATCCCTCCTTCATGTAAAGTCATTGGGATCTGTGTTCTCAATAACACCATGATGTAAACCTCTTTATGAGAAAACTTTCTCTGTGTTTATGATTATGTCTTTAGGATATCCTTTCAGAAATGAAATTACCAAGTTTAAAAAAACAAAAAACTTTTTTTACACATTTATTCTGTTTTATTTTATCTCGTTACAATTTAATATAATTAATTTTTATTTTTTTGAGAGCAAGTGAGTGAGTGTGAGGGAGAGGCAGAAGGAGAGAGAATGAGAATCTGGAGCAGGCTCCATGCCCAGTGTGGAGCCTGACATGAGACTCGATTTTATGACCCTGAGATTATGATCTGAGCTGAAATCAAGAGTCAGGTGCTTAACCACCTGAGCCACCCAGGTGCACCAGATCTTATTTGGCCCTACATCCAACTTGGGGCTCAAACTCCAAGATCAAGAGTTGCACGCTCTACCACCTGAGCCAGCCAGCACCACTTACTCTGTTTTAATCATAAAAGTGGTATAGCTCATTTAGAAAATTGAGAAAAGAGGTAAAAAAAATCTCAGGAAAATTAGGAAGTATTGGTTTCAGCTCAGTCATGATCTCAGTGTCCTGGGATCAAGCCCCATATCGGGTTTCTCACTCAGTAAGGAGTCTGCTTGAGATTCTCTCCCTCTTCCTCTGCCCCTCCTGCTCGCACTCTCTCTCCATCTAAAATACATAAATAAAATCTTTAAAAAAATAGGCAATTAAGTAGTATCATAATTTCATTATGCAGAAATAAACAATTCGTATTTTGGTATATTTCTTTTTAGGGCCTCTATTTTTAAAAGACTGCATCACTAATTTGTGTTGTTTTTAAATTCAGTTTCTCGAGTGTTAATAAGCATTAATCAAAAGCTTTCCATCATCCAGATGATTAATGTGAAATATTAGGTAATATCCATAATATTTGTGTTTCTTTTCTAGAACTTAGAGATGTTAATAAGTTAGGATAAGTAATGCACACACGTGATCCTCTAATGATTGTACACTGCCCAATCAATCATAGATTATCCTGACTATATTTTCCTAGTTTTAGGAATGAAGCGCAAAGACAGTACTTAGTTAAAGCTGCATTGGTCTTTCAGTCACCGGGATTCCTTATGTTTGCTCTCTTCACCCAGCTGTTTGTTAGAATAGCTAACTTAGTAGTTAGTTAGTAACTTACTGCTCAACTAAGTAAATAAGCTTAGTCCACTTCCTGTTTGTTTAAAAGAAGCCAGCATGCCTTCACAGTTAACTTTGTGCATTTCAGGGTTTTCTAAGTGTTCTCAAAAATAAGAGCTAATGATGTCCGATATGGGTACATTCTCTTTCTCAAAATAAGGAGCCTGCTCCTTCCTCATTTGTGGTTGAGTCATCCCCATTTCCTCACAGTCAGCTGCATGGAGGCCTTGTTGCCCCTCACAGAAAGAGGCGCCTCCCCCAGGCTTCGCCTCAGGGCAGGGGAGACGTGGCCCAGCCTGGCCTGGATCTCTGGGGGCTCTGGGCACCTGTGACAGGGACCTGCCACGCCTGGCCCCCTTGTCAGATTGCCTGGGGGCCAGCAGACGCAAGTGGGCAGGGCTCTTCCACACAGAACAGATCATGCGCAGAGCACACTTTTGACCTCTTAAAAGCATTTTAAGAGGCGAATAGGGCACCATGTTGAGAGGTCTGTGTGGACACGTCATGAGAGGGTACAAAACTGTATGTTCTTCCTTTTAATGTAACTTAAAAGTATGCAGTGTATGTCCCTTGATAGAAGCTGCTGTGGAGACAAGGACAGTGCCTGGTCTTCCGTGGCGGGGTCATCACTGTGTTGTCCTTGACTGATGAGGTGTTGGGGAAATGAGGGGTTCTGGAGACATGAATTTCATGTCTTTGGTTTTTGGTTTCTGCTTTGGTAGGCTTTTTAATACTTACTGCACAACACCTCTAAGCAGACTAACTCCTTGGCTTTGAGGAGGTCAGACTTTCTGCAGTTGGAGCTTGTTTGTCCCCAAGAACTGTTCCCGTTCCCGGTGGGGCTCCTGCTCCCAGGGGTCCACAGGACAGGTTAGACGAGAGGCTGTGAGGGGTACCAGGGCTGCCAGCCTGACCACGTCTCTCTCCCCACAGACCACTCCCCATCCCACCCCACCACCCTCAGTCGCTCAGCCTCTCTTAGTTACCCGGACCGCACGGAACTCTCGAGCACAGCCACCTTGGCAGGCAGCAGCAACCAGTTTGGCAGCTCCATCCTGGGCCAGTACATCTCCGACTTCAGCGTTCGGGCGCTCATGGACCTCCAGTACATTAAGGTGAGGGCTCCTGTGTGTCTCCCATCTGGGCAGCGCTGTCTTCCTTGCCCTGGGCATTTGGATCAGTCTGCCTCAGGAATCAGCAAATCCTTTCTTTCATCCACCACATGTGGTATGAAGGGCCCAGGCCCAGGATGTGTCCACTTTATTCTGGCTCCTCACTCTTTCTAGAAGCTTGCAGAAACTTCTGCTGATCATGTCCTCTCTTCTGGACTCCCAGCACCCCCACTGGCTAGCTGTTTCCCTGGGTCTTGTGAAGTTTGCCTCTTGGTCCCTGCTCCTCTGTGAACCCCATCCCTTCCTCCTACAGATCACTCGGCAACAGTACCAGAATGGGCTGCTGGCCTCACGAATGGAGAACTGCCCTCAGTTTCCCCTGGATGGCTGCACCATCTGCACGGACAACTTAGCCGGGAAGTCTGAGCTGCCCGTGGTAGATGAGACCACAACTCTTCTCAATGAGCGCAACTCTTTGCTGCACAAAGCCTCCCACGAGAGCGCCATCTGACAGGAGGGCCCGGGGCCCCCCGCCTGCCCCGCGGGGGTCTCCCCAGTGGGCCCACATGAAGATAGGGAGCCTGTTAGGCTGGAAGGGGTGCAGATAGCCTGTCTAATTGAGCAGCCAGGTGGCCCCCAGTGTGGGTTGTCTGGCCTCTGACAGGGACCTCTGAATAGCTCCAAGGTAGCAGCTGCCCAGAGCTGGACTGGCAGGACAGTGGGCCAGCTACCATGAGCAAGGCGGTTTTTTACTGAGAGAATTTCTGAACTAGGCTCACTGCTCCTCTTTTTAAATATTATTTTGGGAAAGGAATGGGGAAGGGAAGACAGGGTTAAGGAACTTTATTTAAAACAACATTTTTTCCACAAAAACTTTAATTAAAAGGGGTAGGGTTTCTCACCCCGGGAAGCAATAGCCATAATCTGCTCCCAGCCATGACCTTCTGGCTTATGTCCCTGACTCAGGGAGCCCACTCTTCCTCCTCCCCTCCTCCCCCTCTTCCCCCCCCCTCCTCCAGAGATGGTATCCTAGAGGCCTGCTGGAGGAAGGTTTTCTTTTGGGAGCAAGACAGTTCCTTTCAAGAAGCAAAGAACCAAATAGCGCTGAGAACAACTGCCTGGACACATGCACTGAGGCTTGTTTGACGTCGCTGAGGCTGAGGGATTCTGGGTAACTGTGATGAGGGACATGGTACTCCCAGCTACAGAGAGGAGCACACCTACTCCTGTCAACTGCTGGATCCTGGAATTTCCTAGAACTCTGCTGATGGCTTTCCTGGTGAGTTGAGCTAGGCTGAGGACTTATCCCTGTCTCTACTGGTTTGATTCAAAGTGTTAAACAGGGTCTCACACCTTTAAGATTGCTCATCCCTGTGCTCCCCAGACCCTGCCCTTTTACCAAAGGTTTCCCCCCAGGCGGGAGAACATCTACATTACAGGTGACTTGTGTAAGAAGCTCCTTTCATTTCCAGGAGGGAATCTGGTCATGGGCATCTGTGTTGTTAGCAATTTCATCCCCACAATGAAAGTCAAGTGTCAGTCACTGACCTATGAAGTCCTACTTTCCAGACTCCCTGCTTCTCCTCCCCAAACCCCATCGCCTCTTGGGGATTAAGGACAACAGGACATATCAGAAGCCAGCCTAAGCAGGTTCTTCGTGCCTTTTCCTCTGTGGCTGAGGCTTACCCAACCTTGTGCACACACTTAATAAAACCCAGGAAAGGAGGTTTCCACCTAAAAGGCACATAGCTGGCCGTCCTGTTTCCCCCATCTGTGTAGTCCTAACCTGAGCTGTCATCCTGGCCTTCGCTGAAGCTAGTGGTACTGGATCCTGAGAGTTCCACCCCCACGTGAAATTCTACCCCAGTGCCTTTCCACTGGGGCTGAATTAGGCCCTGCTGCAGAGCTCCAGGCTGGCCACTGTTGGAAAGGCTGTGGGACTAAGGTCCACGTTGGCCCTTTTGGCCCGTTGGTACCTTCTGTCAAGTGGAACAGTTGCTGAGGGCCCAAGATCAGGCAAGGGAGACTGCACACCTTCCACTTAAGTAGTATTTATTGACCCTTTCCTCAGCCAGTGATTTGTCACCCCAAGTGCTCTGTTTTTCAGGCGCCTGGACAATCCTAACTCTTGGGACCAGGAAGTGTCTTGCACCAAGTATACTTGCCCCTGGCCAGTTCTGAAGTCTTCCCTAGTCACAGAATTTATTCCTCAAAGTCTGGAGAGAAGGTGGGGACACCTATGGGTTCTCAGTCATGAGGGAGAAAAAACACCAGACCTTATTCCCTGTTGGGGAAACCCCTCAGTTTTCTACAGGAGCAGCTTGCTTTCCGAGTCCACATGGGAGCTTGTAAAGCTATGTTCCTGAGATACCTGAGTGCCAAGTGGAGCAAACCGCATTGGCCTGAACCAAGTGAGTGTGTGAAGTAAAAGGAGCAGGTGCACACACTTCCACAGCTACCTCTTTGCACACACAGTTACTACCAAGAGATGGTCCCTCAACCCGTCCCTTTTTCCCACTTCTAATCACTTCTTGCAGAGGGTCATAATTATTTCCAAATATTACTGGTCCGATGACTTCCTCCTCCCAGTGCAATTTTTCACTTCCTATTCCAACCTCTGGTTCCTGGGCTGAGCCATACCCTGGAACCGGCCCACCCCCATGTAAGGGTCTTCCCATGTAAGGGAGACCTCCGCAAATGGCCTCCAAATGGGTAGGCAAGTCACAGCCACCATAGCAAATAACTCATATTTATTTTGCATAAGATTTTAATTTGTATATTTTTGTGATTTATTTTGGCATTGTTATGAGTTTGACTCTCGGGGAGTTTTGTTGTTATGACTCTTGTGTCTTTTGTCACAAGACAATGATAATATTTGCTAAACAATATATGGAATTTATTTTTGATTGGTAATAAAAAAGGAAATATGAAATCTTGGTGAGTCTACAATTTGCCTGTTTGAGTTCTGTTGGTATTCGGTACCTATCATAGAGGTAGTAGCTGTGGTCGGCTGTCTTCTATGACAGGGCAAGGGGCAAGTATTCTGGGACTGTTTAACAATAGAAAGGAAGCAGAAATGAGATCTACAAAATCTATATAATCAAGGTTGTTGTCACAGCAGCTGCTGTTAGCTGTACAGGGCAAGTGTGCTCCATTGCCACAATGAGGAATCTTGTAAAAATGGACACCATAGTCTTCTGCCTGCAGCTACTGGAGGAGGTGGTTAGAGTGGGCACACAGCCCCTCCTCTCTCCCCCGGGGGCTGAAGGAGAAAGGAGCTTGATTCAAAAGGAGGATTGCATTGTTTCATAACATGCAATTGCCTTTTTGTCCTTGCTCATGAACTGGTGGTGGCCTCAAAGTTGGACAGCTCAACCCCTGAAGAGCCCCTCTGAGAGTCACCCCACTGCATTCACTCCTGAGGTATCTGTGTGCAGACTCATGTGGTGCCCATATGTACTGTACTGTGTGGCTGTGGTGTGTAGTCAAGTGTGCTGCGACCAGGGGCCCAGGCTAGCCAGGCTTACCAGAGCAGACAGATGGTGGCTAGTGCTTAAAAAAAGGATACACTTCAGGAAAAAAAAGAACATTTCAGATAAAATCACAGATGCAAAAGCTGGTGTATATAGGTAGACAGAATAAATTTCATCCGCCCATATGTTCCACACACGTGTCAGGTCCTGCTACGTGCCAGGTGCCACCAACCCCTCAGTAAGTGTAGTGAGGAAGAGTCCCTGAGGGAGACAGTCATGCCAGGACCTTTGGATTTCCTGTCTCCACCCTATGGAACACTCTTCTCCCAAGTCTTTGTGAGGCTCACCCCCTCACTTCATCTAAGCTTCCGTTCAAATGTCATCTCCTTGGAGAAGACTTCCCCGGTCAGCGCATCTAAAACAGCGTGGCCCCAGTCCCTCTGTCCATTTATCTTGCTTTGTTTTTCTCCATAGCGTTTGTCAGATATGAAAATGAGGATTTGTATTTATCTTTTTTTTTTTTTAAAGATTTTATTTATTTACTCATGAGAGACACAGAAAGAGAGGCAGTGACACAGTCAGAGGGAGAAGCAGGCTCCATCCAGGGAGCCTGATGTGGGACTCGATCCGGGGAATCCAGGATCACACCCTGAGCCAAAGGCAGATGCTCAACCACTGAACCACCCAGGCGTCCCTCTTTGCTAATTAATAAATTTTAAGGCACATAACTTTCAAGTATGTCATCCATTCTATTTCAGTGTCAGCGTTTTATGTGGACTTGGGAGACAGAAGTGTGAATCCATAATTTTTTTTCTTCAAAGGAGGCATGCTGATCCAGTGGAAAGGCTCAGTAGTGTCATTGCTTCTGCTGGCTCGTAAGTGAGGCATAGCACCCTCTAGATAATAAAAACCAAAAACATGGAGACGTGGTTGGCCTAGTCACAGCGCTGAATTTACAACGTTGAAGAGACATTCTCACCATCCTTTGAGGAGTTTTTCACAAAGTATTTTTTCTTTTGATTATCCACAATGGGTCTGCTCATTTTTGCATGTTGCCTTCCACCCGTTTTACTTAATTGTGGTCACAGTGCCTACACTTTTTCTTACTATTTCCATGACCTAGCAAATGTGTTTCTGTAGAATCCTTAGGAAAATTTTAAATGACATGTAGATGTGCACCCTTATCAAAGTCTACTTTTGTTAGGAAATTTGAAAATACATAAAAATGTAAAGAAAATATACAAAAACAATCTGGATCCTTGTAGAAAAGACTTGTTCAGTTTGTCTCCTTCCGGTCATATAAAGATCATGCACAACGGGTGAAAAGCATTCCATACCGTCAAGGAACCATATTGCCTTCTAAAATAACTCTCTAGTAAGGATCCTGTTGAATAGTTCTTGTTCCCGAGAAGATATTTTCCCAAGGATTATCTGCTAGAAGTAGAGTGACCGGTAACAGGAATTTTTGACCGCGCTGCCCCTCTGCTAACGTGGCTGGGAAGGTGACCGGGGTAGTAAGTAGGTCGTGTTGGATCCTGCATCCACCCTAAGGCACGCTTCACTTTTCTCCTGTAAAAGTAGTTTGAGGATCCAATGAGGTAGCGACTTCGTGGGTTTACAGAATTACCGTCGTTCTCTCTGGCAGGAATGCAAGGTCCTTGAAGGCAAAGGGCTAGGTCTCACGTCCCCAGCCCCACAGAGCACAGTCGGGCGCAATCAGCCCTAAGAAGCTTGAGCTTCCCGACGTCGGGGCCCCTAGGTCAGCGGTGCGCGGAGCCCTTCCCTAAGAAACGGTGCGGCCGCCACACACTGGCGTCTCTGGCTCCGCGCCCCGGCTTCCCAGAGCGCAGGTGCGGCCTCGGGGCGCGCCGAGGGCCCGCGGGAACGGGACGCCCAGGTCGCCGGCCACCCCCCGCCCCGGGAGCCGCGGCCGAGCCCCGCGGCGCCCGCAGCCCCACGCCCCACGCCCCACGCCCCACGCCCCCGGCCCGCCCCGGGATCGCGCCGCCGCTTGTTTACTCCCGGCGCAGCCTAGTCCGACCCTGAGGCCCGCCCTCGCCCGCCGCCTATTGGCGGAGGAGGCGCCAAGGCCGGCGACCATTGGGCCGGGGGAGGCGGAGGGGTAGGCTGCGCGGGAGGCCGAGAGGGGGCAGCGGGCGATGGCGGCGGCGGCGGCGGCGGCGGCTCGTCTAGGCTGGTTGCTCGCCGCGCTGTGCCTGGGCGTCGCCGCCGGGGAGGCCGCGCCGGGCCCGCGAGTGCTGGGCGTCTGTCTGGAGGAAGACGGAGACGCGGGCGCGGGGTGGGCGCGCGGGGGAGAGGCGCGGGCCGCCCCGGAGGCCGCCTTCCGCCTGCGCCTCTTCGGCTCGGGCTTGGCCAACAGCTCCTGGTCCTGGGTGGCCCCCGAGGGGGCGGGCTGCCCCGAGGGCGGGCCGGCCGCGACGCCCGGGGAGGAGGAGGAGGCGGCGGCGGCGGCCCCCGCGGGCGAGTGGCGTGCGCTGCTGCGCCTGCGCGCCGAGGCCCCGCGCCCGCACTCGGGGCTGCTGGCGGTGCGCGGGGAGCCGGGCGGCTCGGCGGCCCGGGAGGCGGCGGCCCCCGCGGGCGAGTGGAGCGCGCTGCTGCGCCTGCGCGCCGAGGCCGTGCGCCCGCATTCGGCGCTGCTGGCCGTGCGCGTGGAGCCGGGCGGCGCGGCCGCGGAGGAGGCGGCGCCGCCCTGGGCGCTGGGCCTGGGGGCGGCGGGGCTGCTGGCGCTGGCGGCGCTGGCGCGGGGCCTGCAGCTGAGCGCGCTGGCGCTGGCGCCCGCCGAGGTGCAGGTGCTGCGCGAGAGCGGCACGGAGGCCGAGCGTGCGGCGGCGCGGCGCCTGGAGCCCGCGCGGCGCTGGGCCGGCTGCGCCCTGGGCGCGCTGTTGCTGCTGGCCAGCCTGGCGCAGGCGGCGCTGGCGGTGCTGCTGTACCGCGCGGCCGGCCAGCGCGCCGTGCCCGCCGTGCTGGGCAGCGCGGGGCTCGTGTTCCTCGTGGGCGAGGTGGTGCCGGCCGCCGTGAGCGGGCGCTGGGCGCTGGCGCTGGCGCCGCGCGCGCTGCTGCTCAGCCGCCTGGCCGTGCTGCTGACCCTGCCGGTGGCGCTGCCCGTGGGCCAGCTGCTGGAGCTGGCGGCGCGGCCCGGGCGGCTGCGCGAGCGCGTGCTGGAGCTGGCCCGCGGCGGCGGCGACCCCTACAGCGACCTCAGCAAGGGCGTGCTGCGCTGTCGGACCGTGGAGGATGTGCTCACGCCGCTCGAGGACTGCTTCATGCTGGACGCCGGCGCCGTGCTGGACTTCGGCGTCCTGGCCAGCATCATGCAGAGCGGCCACACGCGCATCCCGGTGTACGAGGAGGAGCGCTCCAACATCGTGGACATGCTGTACCTCAAGGACTTGGCCTTCGTGGATCCCGAAGACTGCACGCCGCTCAGCACCATCACCCGCTTTTACAACCATCCGCTCCACTTCGTCTTCAACGACACCAAGCTGGACGCCGTCCTGGAGGAGTTCAAACGAGGTAACTGCGGGACATCGGGGAGGGGACACGAATGCCAGCGCCCTCCGCTGGAAGAAAGGGGGGAGGGAGTTATGGAAGCCTCGAGGGAAAGGGTCCCATCCTTCCCTCCCAGGGCCCTTTGAGATGATGGCCTCACAGGGCTCAGTGGCCTCTTGAGATACCTAAAGGCTGTCCTTCAGGGCGCCGTAGAAAGCAAAATCCCCCTTTTCCTGGTAGGCCTGATTTGGGGAGCCGTGTCCATTTGACTCACCAGCTTCAGGGTCATTTTTGTGGGCTTTGGCTTTGTAACAGGCCTATACTCTTAAATAGAAAGGAGGATAGTCTTCAGACACCTGGATGTTATCACCTGCGCACACAGTGTCAAAACAGCTGGGCCTGTGAAGTTTCCAGCGATCATGGTTTTAAGGTCTCTGATGGGCTGCTGCCTTGCTGATAACAGAAGAAGGGATGATGCCTGATTTTCTGCAGGTGTGGAAGAAACTTCCACTTTGATTTCACCAGAAGCAACCTTATGGATGATTTAGTCTCCCTCCTTTTCTTCTTTTCTTTTCTTTTCTTTTCTTTTCTTTTCTTTTCTTTTCTTTTCTCTTTTCTTTTCTCTTTTCTTTTCTTTTCTTTCTCTTCTCTTCTCTTCTCTTCTCTCTTTTTTTCTTTTCTTTTTTTTAACTTCCTCTTTTCTAAGACTGAGATCTTTTGGCGTCTCCCTTAACTCCACAGTTCATCTCCTTTTACCTTGGTTTATCTGAGCAACTCTAAGGTCACATGGGTAAACATGGAGACCCAACCTCCAAGTGTGAAGGTATGGGTTCCTCTGTAGTCCTCTCCATCCTAAGGCGTGGGTGTGCTCCCCAGAGCGTGGCTGCTCTTTGTCCACCAGCCATGCTTCTCCTACACTCCTACAGGATGAAGACGGGGGACACCCCAGGGCTCTGGATGGGCTTGACCCTAAAGGCTGCATAATGTGAGGCTGGGAAGAGAGCAGATCCCCTGATCTTCCTGGCAGCTGTGAAGT
Source organism: Canis lupus baileyi (assembly GCF_048164855.1). NCBI lineage: Eukaryota > Metazoa > Chordata > Mammalia > Carnivora > Canidae > Canis > Canis lupus. Next base: position 47,881,931 of record NC_132848.1, on the reverse strand, counting down.
CTGCTGGCCCCAGGCCACAAGAGTATAATTAGTCAGGGCGTGGTATTGAAAAGTTGGGCAGTTACTATCCTTACTGTACCTGAGGATTGAGTGGGGAGGCTTTGCTGTGCAGCTCTGACAGCTTGCTAGAGCATCTCTTGGGTGCTCGTGGCTCTTTCTCCCAGAAAGTGGTAATGCAGTTCCTCTGTGGGGAGGGGATGCCCAGGTGGGGTCTCTGATCTCTGGTGGTGAGTACTCCATCTGGGCCATTGTAGTACTCGAGGCAGTAGAGGTTCTTGTGGCCTGGTGGCCAGGACTGCCAGCCCTGGAGTGTGCAGAGGTGGGTTCCAGCCCGCCCCTGTCACATCCCAGCTTGAGACTCTGGGATGGCTGGACTGGATCCTCCAGGGCGCTGACTTTGAGCAGAGCACTGACTGATATGGAGAACAGTGAGTAGGGGGTCCAGCTAAGAAATGATCAAAGGCTGAACGAAGATGTGCAGTGGGCCGGGAAAGGAGATCCAGGACAACTTTGGGAGGTGGAATTGAGAGGGCTCTGTGGTTGGCTGAGGAGCTGTGGAGCGAGCAGGAGGAGCTAAGGGTGAGGCCTGGGTTTCTTGCTTGGGGTGTTGTTCTTCCCTGAGGCAGAGCACCTACAGAGAAAGGAGGTCATAATGGTGGGGGAGGGTGGCACCTGTGAATTTGTTCTGGACATTGAAATTTGTCTGTGCTGCGGCCCAATGAAGATAAAGATTTGGTTGGTGGTATAGTAGTCGTCCCTTAAGCCACAGAAGTGGTGCAAAAAGCCCAAACCCCTGAGGGCACAAGCATATAAGGGGTAGAGGGTAGCAGAGGAGAGTTGCTGAGGAGAGCTTGGAAGTTCAGAATGTCCTAGAAGCTAAGGAAAGAGACCACTTAACCAAGGGAAGGCAAATGATCAGCAGAGGCCAACATCATGTCATTTGGATCCAGCAGCCAGGATACCCTTGATCTTTGTAAGAGCAGATTTGGTGTTCCAGTGTGGGGTGATGGAGTGAACGGGATGTGACAGCTGACATAGATGGGCCTTCCTGGAAGTATGGCTGCAGAGTGGAAGCCAGAGAGCAGTGACAGGGAGAGGACTGGCAGGGGAGGAGGTCTTCTGCTCTTTATTTATTTTTATTTTTATTTTTATTTTTCTTAAAGATTTTATTTATTCAGGAGAGAGACACACAGAGAGGCAGAGACACAGGCAGAGGGAGAAGCAGGATCCATGTGGGGAGCCCAGTGAGGGACCTGATCCCAGGAATCTGGGATCACACCCTGAGCCAAAGGCAGAGGCCCAACCGTCGAGCCACCCAGGTGTCCCTGCTCTTTGGTTTTAAGATGGGCAAGTTGAGAGGCACCTGGGTGGCTCAGTGGTTGAGTGGCCTTCAGTTCAGGTCATGATCATGGGGTTCTGGGATAGAGCCCGGCGTCGGGCTCCTTGCTCAACAGGAAGCTTGCTTCTCTCTCTCCCTGTGCCCCTGGCTCATGCTCTCTCTCTCACTCTGTCTCAAATAAATAAAAGTTTAAAAAACAAAAAAGATGGGCAAGTTGACCGACTTTGGGTTTAGATGTTGACAGGAAGGAGCCAGTAGGGAGAGGAGGCCCATGGTCTAGGCTGCTTCTGTTCTGGAATGGTGGCCTTGAAGCAGCCCTGGGGAACCCGGATGTTAGGGAGCTCCTCAGTCCTCCACGCCTTCCTCCTCCGCTGACAATTGAGGGCCATCTGAGGGCAAATTGGCATCGTCTTTCCTCTGACATCCTGGAGCCTCTCTCTGCTTCTCTTTGCAATGCACTCCTTCCTTTGGCAGATAGCTATTTTTGCTTAAAGTCCCTTTTAGCCTGACGCCCTTTCTTCATCCTGCTTACTAACAAAGGGCATATTGCAGCCTTTATGGCGCCTGAGGTTCAGAAATCAGTTCCCTTCCCATCTCTGCCAAGTGTGGGAGGTGGTAGTGCCCTCTGAATTCCCTGAAGTGGGAGTCCTTGACATCTTGCCCGCCACCATCCCAGAGCACTGTCTGTTTGGGAACTGTCTACCTGGGCGAGGCGCCTTCTCTGGTGTGGCGCCCCTCGGTTGGGGTGCAGGCTTGAGATGTTACCGATTACTTAGGGCAGACAGATATTACCAGGAAGAGAGTGGACTCTGGAGCTGTAGTAAATAATGCATCTTTTCTTTAAAGCTATTAATCCCATTGTCTTTGTCAACCTCCCAATGAAAATATTCAAGGACGTTCAACCAAAGGAGGAATGAGGATGCGTGAGCTTCTCAGAATCTCTGCTTTCAAGCAGCTGAGTTCTGGTTCATTGTCAGAAATCAGAGGATCCCGATTCTGAAGAGTCAGACCCGCTGCGAGGAATGTTAGCCTAGCCCTTTTCTTCTAGAACATGTTCCGACAGTTGCTTTTAAAAATAAGAGGAGGCAGAGGAATTTAAACTCCCATCTGCATTTTTACAGATGTCCTAGAAATTAGGCATTTTGAAAGTTCTCTAGCTTCCACCTAATTTATGAATACATGTGAGCCTCCTAACTAAATTAAAACTCTAGAGGTTTTTCAGGACTTTCTGGTTGATGCCGGTAAAATGCTTCATCTGCCTCTTGCCTATGGCTCTGTGCTCGGGGAGAGCCTGAGGCAGGCATCTGTCCTGGGGCCTGTGGGTGTTTCCAGTCAGCCAGCCGGGGGCACCTGTATTTTCAGAGCATATTATCCTCTCAGACGAGAAACAAACTTTTAATCCCTGCAGCTGCCTGTTCTCTGTGTACCCCTACTGCTTTTCCATGGTTGCTGTCTGGACCCCCTCAGATATTGTCTTGAGATGAAACCGCATGGCCACCACGTCGGGGGACCTTTCAGGGGCTCTGCCTTCATCTGTTACCCAGTCATCCCGGGTCACAGGTCACTGAGAATCTTGTGCCAGTTTTTTTTTTTTTTTTTTTTTTTCTTGTGCCAGTTTTACAGAAGTTTGCAAGCAAGGGAGAAGTTAGTCCGTTCTAAGGGTAACCTGCCAAAGGGGCTGGCATTCCGGAAGAATGGAGCTGAAGTGGGTTCTCTCTGCTCTTATTATTATTATTATTTTTAAAGATTTTATTATTGATGAGAGACACAGAGAGAGGCAGAGGGAGAAGCAGGCTCCACTCAGGGAGCCTGACGTGGGACTCTATCCCAGGTCTCCAGGATCAGGCCCTGGGCCGAAGGCGGTGCTAAACCGCTGAGCCACCCGGGCTGCCCTCTCTCTGCTCTTATTTTTTTTTTTTTTTAAGATTTATTTATTTATTCATGAGAAACACAGAGAGTGAGAGAGATAGGCAGAGACACAGGCAGAGGGAGAAGCAGAAGCAGGCTCCATGCAAGGAGCCCGACATGGGACTCGATCCCAGGCCTCCAGGATAACACCCTGGGCTGCAGGCGGCGCCAAACCGCTGCGCCACCGGGGCTGCCCCCTCTCTCTGCTCTTAGATGGTCATCTAGAACCTGGGCTTTGGTTCCCAGGATCTGATCAAAATTTTATGTCGATGGGGCGCCTGGGTGGCTCAGATGGTTAAGCATCTAACTTTGGCTCAGGTCATGATCTCAGGGTCCTGGGATCAAACCCCACATTGGGCCCCCACACTCAAAAAAGGAGTCTGCTTCTCCTCCCTCTGCCTCTGCTCCACCTCCCATTTGTGTTCTCTCTCTCAAATAAATAAAATCTTAAAAAAAAAAAAAAAGTTATGTCGAGCTTCAGCCTTCCTCATCTGGTCTCACAGATTAGATCACATAGCGGGGTTGCCTTGGCCCTCATAGAAGTGATGCCTGTCTGCCAGTGTCAGCCATTCCCAGCACAAATACCCAGGGGTGGGAAGCATCTAGAAATGCTATGTTCCTCATTCAGTACTTCTGTCTCAGCAGGAATGAGCAGATAGTTCTTTGGAACCCTTGGCCTTTTCCTCCTGGAAAGGGAGGAGACCGTGTAGTCATGTATGAGGATGTTAGAGCATCCTGAAGAACACTACTTTCTTTTCTTTAGAAGGGCACGTGTGCTGGAGATAGTACCTTGGCCCAGGGTAACTCACCCAGAGGGGAGGGTCTCCTAAGATTTGATCTCTTGTTCCCCAGTGAAAGTGAGTTGTGTGTGGTGGTTAAGAGAACAGATTCAGAAACCAGCTGCCTGGGTTCAGATCCCGATTTTGCACTTGGGTGAGTCACTGAGGCTCCCTTAATCTTTGTTGTCTCTGCAAATTGTAAATAAGAGTAATACTCTGTTCCTGGTAAGTTGATGAATAAAACACTGAAGCACTAAAAGTTGCATTTCTTCAGTTCACGGGTGTTTTGTTTGTCTTATATTTCGACAACTCTGTGATAGGATGTCTCACAATTGATGGCATCTTCAATTTGATGACATACAGTAAATGTTTTCTTTTTTACAGCCTCATTCCTTTCTTTTTCTTTTTTCTTTTCTTTTCTTCTTTTTTTTTTTTTTAAGCTTTCTCTACACCCAACTCACGACCCCAAGATGAAGAGTTGCATGCTCCACTGACTGAGCCAGCCAGGCGCCCCTGCCTCATTCCTTTCTTGATTATTTGGCCAGTGGTCTATTAATAATAATAGCTTTTGGTTGACTGGACATTTTCATTTATCTAAATTTGGAGCAGAGGTCTTGCCCCTGATGCTGGGGGTGGGGGGTGGATGCTGAAAGAATGAGGCAGAGAGCATGCCAAATAGACTTCTAGAGAGTGTGTTTCTGAACTCAGTTCAGTACACTGTAATTAAACCCAAGGTATGTAAAGCATGATTCACGCAAAGAAGTGAACTTGACTTTTTGCTTTACCAAAAGATTCTTTTTTTTTTTTTTTTTTTACCAAAAGATTCTTGAAGCAGGTACTTCCTTATGTTAATCCAGGCTAGCTTTTATCCTCAACTTTTTTCACTAGTAATGAAGGACATGGCTGGGATGAGGTTCTCTGAGTTCCATATCCTAGACCTGCACAACGCCGTCCAGCAGCCACCACCCACATATGATTGTCGAGCTCTTGAAAGGTAACTGGGCTCAACTGACATATGCTGGAAGTGCCTAACACACCAGACTGCAAAGACTGTATAAAAAATATGTTTTAATTTAAAATTTTAAGAAATTTATTTTATTTATTTATTTTTTTTTTTTAAAGATTTTACTTATTTATTCATGAGAGAGACACAGAGAGAGAGAGAGAGAGAGAGGCAGAGACACAGGCAGAGGGAGAAGCAGGCTCCATGCAGGGAGCCCGATGTGGGACTCGATCCCGGGTCTCCAGGATCATGCCCTGGGCTACAGGCGGCGCTAAACCGCTGCGCCACGGGGGCTGCCCAAGAAATTTATTTTTAAGATTTTTTTTTTTTTTAAGTAATCTCTATACCTAACATGGGGTTTGAACTTACAACTCCAAGATCAAGAGTCGCATGGTCTGGGATCCCTGGGTGGCGCAGCGGTTTGGCGCCTGCCTTTGGCCCAGGGCGCGATCCTGGAGACCCGGGATCGAATCCCATATCGGGCTCCCGGTGCATGGAGCCTGCTTCTCCCTCTGCCTATGTCTCTGCCTCTCTCTCTCTCTATCTCTGTGTGACTATCATAAATAAATAAAAATTAAAAAAAAAAGTTTTTAAGAGTCGCATGGTCTACTGACTGAGCCAGCCAGGTGTCCCTGTTTTAATATTTTTTTTTTAATTTTTATTTTTATTGTTAGATTTTATTTATTTGAGAGAGAAAGAGTGCTGGGGTGGGGGCGGGGCAAAGGGAAAGGGAGAGAGAATCTTAAGCAGACTCTGTACCCAGTGTGGACCATGTTGGGGGGCTTGATCTTGCCACCGTAAGATCATGACCTGAACTGAAATCAAGAGTCCGACACTTAACCCACTGAGCCACCCAGGTGCCCCTATTTTAGTATTTTTATATTGATTGCATGTTAAAATGATATTGAAGGCTATATTGAATTAGTTACAATGTTACCAATTTCACCTGTGTCTTTTTTCCTTTTTTTTTTTTTATGCTACTCAGAAATTTAAAATTACATATATGGTTTGCAATCTGTTATTTTTGGACAGGTATAAGGTTTTATAGATGAAAAGTAGAGACAGTTCTTGAAGTTTTCTCAGCATTCCCTGGCACTCTGAGGTTTGGGCTTTGTTCAAGCTTCCATTTCTTTATCAGACAAATAGGAAGCTCACCTGAGGGCGGGGGAAGGTGAATAGTTGTAGGCTGCTGCTCTTCCTCCCACATAGTCTGGGTTCTGACTGGCGCATCACCATTTATCGTCTTCCCCCTGGATGACTTAATGGACCTTGGCTTCTGGAAATAAAGGACAGACAGCTTTCAGATTTGGGAAAACATCCTTAGGAGAGTCACTGGGTGGCCCCACACCGTTCCCCCACTTAGACTGCCCTAGGGGAGCCTGTACTTCTGGAACCAGTGCCCTTGTGCGTGTAGCTCTATCACATCTGTTCTAGTCTGACGTATCCTTATCTAAACCACATTCATGTAGGCCCTGGGCTGACTTAGCTCTGCCACTGCCTGGTGGCCCCGTGCAGGTGAGCATTTACCTGACGTTTAGGGCCTCGTGCGTAAAGTGAGGCTTATCCTCAGGAGGGTGTTGACAGTCTTACGTAAGAACTTAGGAAGAGTCTCCCCTAGTGCCTGGTACCTTGTGGGAACACCAGCAGTGGCTTCTGTCACTTGGGTGAACTAGTACCAAGTAGGACTTGGCAAAACGGGAGGCCCCCAGCAAGTTGTAATCTTGAGTGTCCCCTCCCCCAGGGAAGTCTCACCTGGCCATCGTGCAGAAGGTGAACAACGAGGGTGAAGGTGACCCCTTCTACGAGGTGCTGGGCCTCGTCACCCTGGAGGACGTCATTGAGGAGATCATCAAGTCTGAGATCCTGGATGAGTCTGAGGACTATCGTGAGTCTTGACTGTCACCAGCATTCCAGTTCCACTGGCCTTCTAAGCCTACAGAGATGTGTGGTGTGCATCCGGGTCACTGAGACGGGGCTGGATCTCCAGTCAGAGCTGATCCCTAGCCAGGGTCTGGAGGGAGCGGGCTGTTGTCCCTTGCAGGAGGGCCCACACCTGAGAAGGATGAGGAGACTTGGTGGCTCGGATCAGGGCCTTTGCGGTGCCAGTGCCTCCCTTGGGCTTCTCTGGCGCAGATGGCGGCTCTGCCCATCACGGGCCTTTCCCAGGCTTCTGACTTCCTTGGCCCTTTGGCTTTCTCATGTTCTTTTCTACAGTACAGAAGCCTCTCCTCAAAAATCTCATTCTTTACTGCTTAGAGGGTCTTTCCAAAACAGGATCCTGAGGCCTGTGATTATGTCTGAGGGGTGTCTGCCTCTTAGGAGGATGGCTGAGGTCTGAGGGCAGACATAGAACCCGTACGTGATGCCCGGGGCCGCATAAGCATACTTGGGACACCGAGCCCCCTACCCCTATTTACTATCAAGCCAATCATTTTGCCCATGCGTCTCTCCCCCAAGTGCAGCCTCTTGAGTTTGGTTCCTCACACTGCCTTGAGCGTGGGGACACCAGGCTAGCTGCTGCCCCATAGCCCCCGTAATCTGTAGATATGTGCCTTCTGGTGAGGGGTGTCTTCATGACCAAGGACGCCTGTTAGACAAGCGACCTTGGTGCCATGTCAATGTTCTCTCCCAGCTCGGAGGACAGGAGTGGTTCCTTTCCACGCGTCCTCAGGATAGCTGGAGTTCGGGTGCTGCCCCTTCTGTCCTGGTACCAGGTTTGCTCTTTGCTGGGAGTGGCAGGCAGGCACAGCAAGGAGTGCTGCGGAGTGTCCCCAGGGCTCTGACGCTGTCTCCCCCAGAAGAACCCCCCAGGCTTTGGCAGCGTGCCTTGCTTTGGTCATACTGATTGGAGGGTTACTGATGGCGTCAGCGGGCCTTCTCACCATCCTAGGAGATGCCACTGTCAGGAAGAAGCCTGCTCCTCTGAGTGCCCCTCTCCGGCGAAAAGAGGAATTCTCCTTGTTCAAGGTGTCTGACGATGAATATAAAGTGAAAATCTCGCCTCAGCTGCTCTTGGCCACCCAGCGCTTCCTGTCTCGAGGTGAGGGCAAAGAGTGGGCCTTTTCTTTGCCCTCTTGCTCACTGTCAGCTGGGTCAGGAGGCCCCCAGGGCAGACCCCGGGTGCCCTCATTCCCAGTAAGCAGGAGAGGATCCAGGAGAACTTCTGTGCTTCTCTCTGTAGCCCTGAGGGCATCTCAGGGCGCCTGAGGGCAGCTCCTTCTGCCAGATGGCTGCAAGCTGGGCTAGGCTGGCGCCACCTCTGGTGAGCCACGGCAGGGAGCCTCCGCCGGGTGGTGTGCGGCCCGCCCAGTGTTGGGGGGGTGACTTGGCTCGTGGGGCAGCAGGAGTCGGGTGTGGTTGTGCAGGCCACTCTGGGCCCAGTGGACACTGTCCCTTTTTTCCACCATGGGGCAGAGGTGGATGTATTCAGCCCCCTGCGAATCTCCGAGAAGGTCCTGCTGCACCTGCTGAAGCATCCCAGCGTCAACCAGGAAGTGAGGTTTGACGAGAGCAACCGTCTGGCTGCACACCATTACCTGTACCAGCGCAGCCAGCCGGTGGATTATTTCATTCTCATCCTGCAGGTAACCAGGAGCCCACACTGGAGCTTCCCACTCGCTTAGACAGTAGGGAAGGGTCTGAGAGAGGGAGGATCGTCCACAGACACAGTCCCTGAATAGTCGGGGCTGGTGCTTTCTCCTTGTGCTGTCTGCTGGCAGGAGAGGTAATCTGTCCACATGTGTCTCCCTCCCGCTCCCTACACCTCCCAGGGCAGGGTTGAGGTGGAGATCGGGAAAGAGGGCCTGAAGTTCGAGAACGGAGCCTTCACCTATTACGGAGTGTCTGCCCTGACAGCGCCGTCCTCGGGTAAGCTGCAGGCCACCTGCTTGCCGGGGCTTTCTGGGGGCCAGGATGTGGGCCTCCCCTTCCTCCGGAGCCTGCGCCTTCTGCCAGGTGTTCCACTTCAGGATGGGCTGGCTTTTCTCTGGGCCGTGGAGATGGGGAAGGGGCAGCGTCTAGGGCTTTTCGTTGCTCACTGCTCCCCCTGCCTGGCCTTTCCCAGGAGGAGGTGAGCTTGTCACCCTCTCCGTGCTCGTAGCCCTGTTCCCTCTCCATAGGGGTCAGTGGGGTAGATCTTAGACACTGTGCAGTTGCCCCCACCGGAGACGTCACTGGTTGTTCCTTCTGATAGTTCACCAGTCCCCAGTGTCCTCGCTCCAGTCCGTCCACCACGACCTGCAGCCAGAGCCAGCTGATGGTGCTCGCTTGTCTGCATACTGTCCTGACTACACCGTGAGGGCCCTCTCTGACCTGCAGCTCATCAAGGTGACTATGTTGGGTTTGTTTTTTTTTAAGATTGTAATATGATTTATTGACAGCCACAGAGAACAATCAGGGAACAGCAGAGGGAGAGGGAGAAGCAGGCTCCCTGCTGAGCAGGGAGCCCCATGTAGGGCCAATCCCAGGACCCTGGGATCATGGCCCGAGCCAAAGGCAGAGGCTTAACTGACTGAGCCAGCCAGGCGCTCCAAGGTGACTATCTGGGCTGCTTGTCAGTGCTGGCTTTAGCCAGCTTTGTACCCCCACAGGGCTAAACCATCCGGTCCCGAGTTTGTATGGATTACGAGTCAGTTCTCCCTGAGTCTCGGAGACTTGCCAGAGCAAGACTGTGCTTGCTAGTCCTGTTGCTGGGACTGCGCACCCACGTTCCTTTTGACATCTTAGTATAGACACTGCTTGATTGTTGTTCTCTGCCCTTAGCTCACTTAAAGCTCTTCATTTTCTTGGTCCTGCTGAGTGTGACTCTCCCACCTGGTACTTGTGGGTGGGAGGGAGACGTGTGACCTTGTACCTCTTGCTCTCCATCCAACTTCACAGTGGCACTTGCCTAGTCATGCTTTCTGTCCCCCAGGTCACGCGGCTGCAGTACCTCAATGCACTCCTGGCCACTCGAGCCCAGAACCTGCCACAGTCCCCGGAGAACACAGACCTCCAGGTCATCCCAGGCAGCCAGACCAGGCTGCTCGGTGACAAGACAGTCCCAGCAGCAGGTGAGCCCCACACGGCCACATCCTGCAGTGTATCAGCCCAAGGGGGTGTGTGGATCCTGTGCCGGTCACACAGACTCACTCTATCTGCCCTCACTCTGCCTTGTGTTCTTTCCTTGTCCCCCTTTCTGCCCATCCTTTCCTTTTTTTCTCTTTTCGCTGATGGCCCTGCGTTGTAGACCAGCTGGCACCCAGAGTATGTTCCGTCAGCATCTTCTCTGGAGGACCTATTTAGGACGGGTTGACTTAGAGAATAGCTGCTAAATGGGAATAAGGTCAAGTTCAGACACTCTTGGTCATTTAGCATTAGGGTTGGGTCACTTGGAAAATGAAGACCTGGGTCACTGGGGGCCTAGCTCAGAAGGTGGCTCGCTGGGGGACACCAGCTCAGAAGCTGAGAGAGGGCACCAGTGGAGATGTTGTTTCAGGTCAAGCTAATATTTAAGGCGTGCCCCTTACACCCTGGGTTCCATTGTGAGCCAGAAGTTCACGTGAGAAGAAATAGACTGTGATTGATGTGGGGTAGGTTGCAGACTAGCAAACCCTGCCTTTAAGAGTGTAAGGAGGGGGAATGAAAAGGAGCCTGTGGAGAGTGGGCTTTGGGTAGGAGTGGTAAAAAGTTAGGGAACTCTGTTGTCCTTGTGGCTCAGGAAGGTACTTTTGTTCTGACTGAGCTCCTGAGTCGGGGTCTGAGATACTTTCCAGGGCCTGGACTGGGCGGGGCGGGGCGCAGGGCTTCCAGAGAGGCCTCCGACACTTCTGCCCCTGGCACTCCGAAATGGGGACACCAAGCTCTTGACGCCAGCTCTGCCTGGCACTGTGCTAGGAGCTTTCCTCGTGCTCACTCATCTAAGAAAACTTCATTTTCAGAGGTGGTAGTTCGGCCTGTTTTCACAGATGAAGAAGCAAAAGCAGAGGGAGACCGAGGCACTGTGGCTTGGAGCCTGTGCCTGTCCTCAGCCTCTGGGCTGTGGTGTCTGCAGGGAACAGCTCCGGTTCCTTGAGAACGTGCACGTGTCTTTGTGGTAGATGCTTTCTGAGAAGTGACGTGGACGTGCCAGGGACAGAACGCCTGCCTGGGCCACGTTCGTGGCTCAGCCCCTGAGTGCTCCATCTCTGTGCGTTGGTGAAAGGGGGCCCCGGCTTGAAGCGTGCTGCTCAGACCGTGGATCTGGGTTTCGGGCCTTTCTCAGCGAACGTGCACTGAGACGTGGCGGTCCTACCTTTTAGGGCTGATCACAGTTCTCTCCACCCGCTGTGGTGATCTTCCCTTTTGTGCGATGCCGCTTGTATACAGGTTCCCACCACCGCATAAGCCTTGGGTCTCAAAAGCTGGTATGTTACTGTTTTTTTAAGATGTGAGCATTTGATTCTGGTTTTTTTGATGTGAACTTTTTTTCTGGCTTCATCTGCTTACTCAGACTGCACATGTTCTATACAAGATGTAGACTTAAATCTACGAATGGTGGTTTTTCCTTCACTTCATCTTTTATTATACGCACAAGTTTTTTTAAAGTCCTTTTGTGGCGTCAGCTGCTCATTGGGAGACCCTACGAGCGAACCACAGGTATCTCCTGAAAGTTCACTGGCTGTGCCGCTTTGCTCTTACAAAAGACTTAGGTTAGCACCTGTTCTCACTAACTGCAAGAACTTGGAAGAGGATTTTTGCTTTACGAGATGGTAGTTGTTTCTTCGCTTTATGCCATGCTGGCTTACAAAAGACTTGATAGGAGCGCTGTCCTTGATAGGACAGCGGGGAAACCCGTAACCTGCAGTGGCTCCGTGCGTCATTTTCCCGTCTGTAATGGCTCATCCGCTTGGCGCAGAGGCAGCATCGCAGCCAGTGAGGTTTGTCCGAGGCACCTCATTGCCAGTTGTAAAGGATTGCCATCCCCTGTTCTGGGTCTTCATGTTGGTTTTCCCCTAAGTGTGGCCTGCCGTTTGTCCCCCGTAAGGCTCGCCTGCTGTTTTTCTGCTCTCTGCCTCAGCTCTCTGAGGTCTTGATGCAGCTTATCTCTGTTAGGTGGCACTCCACTGCCCCCACGAGATCTCGGTGTCGCTATGCTCGTGGAGATGTCATCGGGGACGTTGCTTAAATAGCGCAGGTCAGAACCATCAGGATTGACTTTGGCACTAGATTTGCTGGCAGAGAAATGCCTTTATGGAGATGCTTGGAAGGCGCAATGATTTTGAACGGCCTGCGGCAGGGGTCGGCACGCTGGCTATGCTGGTGCCGGGGAGCAGTCGTGTTGGCCCCCGCCTGCGTGCGTGTGGATTGTATATGGCTGCCTTTGGCTACGACGGTGGGGTTGAGGTGTCACCACAGGGACTACGACCTGCAAGACCTAAAAATAATTGGCCCTTTACGGAAAGCTTCCTGACCCCCTGGCCTGCCGTTGCACGCTCCGGGTAACTTCTGCACAGTGGCCATTCCCAGAGCTGATTGCCAAGGGAGAGTCCGCCCCGGGCGCCGCGCTTCCTGCTCCCTCTGGTTCTGAGCCACGGGGGGCGCGCCCGCCCCGCCCCGCCCCCCCCCCCCCCCCCCCCCCCCCCGCCCTCCCAGCGCGCTCCGGGGTTGCCCCAGCGGCCCTGCCAGCGCAGCTGCACAGCTGGTCTCCTCTTGTCTCTCTCCCCTCTGCTCTCTCTAGCCTTCCCCGTAGACCTTTCCCTCTTTGGCACATTTGGAAACTGCAGTTGATAATTGACTGTGGACTAGTGAGCATTTTTTGTTTTCAGAAAACACCCAAGGTAAATATCTTCCCTTTCGCTTTCTCTTTGCTTTCCTTCCCCAGCCCTCTAGCTGCCGGGAGGAGCCCTGGACACGGCTGCCCCCGGGCAGGGAGGTGTTTCCCCGGGAGTGGGAGGTGAGGGGGCCGTCCTGACCTTTGTTGCTACTTTCCCTTTCATTTTTCTGGAAGACTGGCAAGGTCATGAAATCCCTGCCTAGTGGTGGCAACTAAAACTTCCTTTTGGGGCAGGGGCTTTAGTGTCCAGGGCAGGCTCCTCTTGCCCAGTGTACAGCCTCAGCCTCCTGTGAGCAGAAGCTCCTGCCCTGCCTTCCTGCCTCTCATTGAGGCCAGCCCTCCTCCCAGTGGTTTCCTCTTGGGAGGCTGAGTTAGCCTGACCGGGTCCCTAACTGCTCACTCCCAGCTCTGCCTGGATACTGAGGCGTCCTGAGCCTCCTCAGCCTTCCTGCCCCTTCGTGTCCTAAAGACGATTTTGACACTTGGTTTTGATGGGACCTGCTTCCGTTCCTGACTGATACTAATTCTGCTTTCCCTCTCTCCTCTAGGGCCCAACCATGGCAGACCCGGCCTCCCAGCGGAGGAGAGCCCTGGGCGGAACCCGGGGGTTTAACTGCTTGCCAGGCAGCCCCGGGTCTGGGCGATGGACAAGCACGTGGGGAAGTGGAGAGCCGAGGAGTGGCTTCCTGTCAGCCCGTCCCCATCCCCTCCAGGCCACGTTTTAGATGGCCCTTAGAGATGTGGGTCCTGGGCTGTCCTCAGAAGCAGACCTCAGTGCCGGGAGCCTTCAGCAGGTCCTGCCCTCCTTTAGGAAATGGGGGTCAGTTGGGGCGCAGCCTTCCGGGCCTGCTTCCGAAGGGAATGAACAGAACACTGTCATCTCTGGTCCCTAGGACCCAGCTTTCTCCCTGTGACAGTGCAGTGTATTTATACCTCTTTGGGCCAAGCCATGATGTGAGTGCACGATTACGGCCTTTATGTGGCCATGACCTGTACTCGCTTTGCTTTTAATTTGCCAACCTGCTGCCGGCAGCACTTTTTGAGCGAACCAGGAGCACTATTTGTGGCTGGGGGTTCACATCCATGGCCTGGGCCGCAGTGAACTAGTTGGCCTCCCTTACGGTGCCATGTTTCAAAGCACGCGCCCCAGCCTGTTCCATGTGCCAAACCTCGCAGCACGACAACCCACCAGTATGTCCCAGTGTCCGGCTCCCTCCTATGGAGGTTGCTGCTTGGAGCCCCCAGCAAGTGAGCCGGCCCCTAGTGGCACGGGGGAGGCTGCTCCTTCCGCTTCTCTGCCTGTCCTGCTTGGTTGCCACTAACAGTATTGTCATTTTCTGTGTTTGAAGAAGAGAGGTCACACCGGGGAGGAAGGGGTGTGCTGCCTCTAACTTTCTCAGTTGCTGGGTCCAGGGAGAGTAACCGACTTTGTACCTTCCCCCGTGGCTGGAATTTGCACGGAGAGCAGCAAGGGAGGGAGGGCTTGATTATGAAACAGGTAGATCCTCAGCCCCTTTCTTTAATGACAACATGACATCAGTTTTTCTGGTATCTCTGAAACATTTCAGCTCATTGCTTCTTTGCTGTTCTTAGCTACAGGGTTTTAGAGAATTGGGAACAAGAACGCACTTGTTTTCTTCTGCTTTACCCATATTTACGGTCTGCAGTTCTTCAGCTGTGTAGAAACGGGGGTGTCGCAGAGACCTGGGGTTGCAGAAGGGATAGGGAAGGAGGAGTGTTTCTGGAACTTTTCTCAAAGGAATTTGGGTCCCTTATCCAGGACTGGTTGGGAATGAAGGCCAGAGAACAGTGGCATGCCGGCTTAGCAACTTCTCAAGGAAGAGCAAGCCCAGGTGGGAAACCTACTTTACAATCATCTCTCCCTGAACAGTGCTTCTTAACCTTGGCTGCACATTAGAATCACCTGGCAAACTGAAAAATACTGATACCTGGAGCACCCCCCCCTTCCAGGGAGCCTGATTTGATTATTCTAGGCATCAGGATTTTGTTTTTTGAAACAATTTTAATTTTTAAAAAAGAATTTTTTTAAAGTAAGTTTCACACCGGGCATGGGGCTTGAACTCCCAACCCTGAGATCAAGAGTCGAGTGCTCTCCTGATGGAGCCAGCCAGGCATCCCTGAAACAGTTTTAGAGTCACCTAAGAGTTCCATACACTCTTCATCCAGCTTCCCCTAATAACGTTTTACATAATCTGGTACATCTATCAGAACTAAAAAAATTAACATTGGTACAAAACTAAATTAGATTTTATTTGGATCTTATCAGTTCTTCCAGTAATATTATTTTTCTGTTGCAGGATCCAATCCAGGATACCAAGTTGCATTTAGAGTTCTTGCTTCCTTTTTTCTAACTTTGTATTTTGAAACCATTACAGATTCTTAGGAAATTGCAAGCTAGGGACCTTTCACCCAGTTTTCCTCAATGGTTACTCTTAAACATAGTTAGAATACAGTATCAAAACCAAGAAGCTGACACTGGCACTATGTGGGTGGAGCGTTCTCTGTCTCATGGGTAGATTTGTGTAGCTGCCACAGCAGTCTAGATAAATGACCGTCCCACCACCACGAGGCTCTCCCTCTGGCATACTGTTAGACCCACCCCCACCCCCTCGGCCCCCATCTCTAATCCCTGGCAACCACTAATCTAATATTTTGTCATTTCAAGAATGTTGTGTAAGTGGGGTCATATAGTACGTAACTGCTCGGGATTGGCTTTTTTCACTCAGCGTTATATTCTGGAGCTACATCCAGGTTGTAGCGCGTGTCAATAGCTCATTCCTTTTGATTGCTGCGTAGTATTCCTCAATATGCTCACTGTCCTGTGGAAGGACATCTGAGTGGTTTCCAGTTTTTGGCTATTCCAAATAAAGCTGCTATGAACATTCATTACAGGTTTTTGTGTGGATATTGGTTTTCTGAGGTAAATGTCCAGTATTACAGTTGCTAGGTCGTGTGGCTGTTGCATGGTTCGTTTTTTAAAGACACTGCCACATGTCTTTAGAGTATACAATTCTACGTTTCCACCAGGAGCATGTGAGTAATTGAGTTTCTCTGAATCCTCAACTCATTTGGTATTGTCACCATTTTTTAGCCATTCTGGTAGGTGCGTAGTGAGATCTCGTTGTGGTTTCCAGTTGTATTAACATAATGGCTGATGTGTATCTTTGTGTGCTTATTTTGTGAACTGTTCTTGTTTTTCACCCATTTCTAGTTGGATTGTTTGGTCTTAGTTCTCAGAGTTCTTTATATATTCTAAATACTAGTCCTTTGTTGGCTTTTTGGGTTTGCAAATATTTTCTCCAAGCCTTTAGTTTATTCTTTCATTCTCTTAACAGTATCCTTTATAGAGCAAAAGTTTAATTTTGATGAAGTTTAGTTTACCGGTTTTCTTTTATGGATTGTGCATTTGGTATCATGTCTAAGAATTACCTAGCTCTCCTGGATCCCAAAGATTGTCTCCTAGGTTTTTTTTCCTAAAATTTTTATAGTTTTGGAGCACTTAGGTGGCTCAGTCCTGTTAAGGGATCTGCCTTTGGCTCAGGTCATGGTCCCAGGGTGTTGGAATCAAGCCCCACATCGGGCTCCCTGCTCAGCAGGGGAAGTCTGCCTCTCCCTCTGCCTGCTGCTTCCCCTGCTTGTGCTCGCCCTCACGCTCTCTCAAAATCTTTAAAATTTTTAGTTTTCTACTTGAAGTCTGTGGCCCATTTTGAGTTAATTTGTATAAGATTTAGGTCAAGGGTTTATAATTTTTTTTACCTTATAGACGTCCAGTTGTTCTAGCACCATTTGTTGAAAAGGCTTTCCTCTGTAGAATTTTCATTTACACCTTCGTCCAAAATCGGGTGGGCAGATTTGTGTCTATTTCTGGGTTGTCTCCTCTGTTCTGTTGATCTGTGTCTGTCCCTCCATGAATTACCCCATTGTCTTGATTACCTGTAGCTTTATAGTAAATTTTGAAATTGGGTAGACTGGTTCTTCCCACTTTACTTTTCAAAATTGTTTCAGCTATGAGTTTTAATTTTTTTTTTTTTTAGAGGTTTATCTATTTTAGAGAACAGGGGGACGGACAGAGAGAATTCTGAAGCAGATACCCCACTGAGCGAGCGCAGGGTCCAACATGGGGCTAGATCCCAGGACCCTGAGATCATGACCTGAGCCAAAATCAAGAGTCTGGTGCTTAACCAACTGAGCCACCCAGGTGCCCCTTAGCCATGAGTTTTTAAATCATCTTAACTATATCTACAGAAAAAAAAAAATCTTGCGATATTAGGTAGGAGCTGCATTAAACCTGTGTATCGATTTGGGGAGAATTGACATCTTTTACTGGGTCTCATCTTCCTATCCACAAACAAGGTGTTTCTCCCATGTAAGTCCTCTTTGATTTTAATCATTGTGTTGTAGTTTTTAAAAGTCCTTAAATGTTAGATTTACATCTACATGTTTTTAAAGGCAATTTTAAATTAAATTTGATTTTCATGGTGTTCAGCTAGTCATTGCATGTTTATCTTCTACCGAGGTCTTGCTGAACTCCCTTATTTTAGATGTTCTTTGTAGATTCCTAAGGATTTCCTATTTAGGTATGTCCTTGCGTGCTCGTGGTGATACCTGGGTCCCACCCTAGAGACACTGATGTAATTAGCTTGCACATTAGGACTTTAAAAACTTGTGATAAGCAGCCAAGGCTGAGAACCACTGCTCTTTGAATTTGTCCATCAATGAGCAGAGATGCCTTGAGCACAAGAGCCAGGGCCCGGACTCCCCACTCTGTAGCTGGCCTGCCTTGCTGTCAGGCCGGTACGGTTAACAGGTTGAGCTTTGCGGCTGAGGAAGACCAGGCCCTGGAACTATGGAACTGCCCCCACCTCCCACCACCGTGGCCTAGAAGGGACAACTAAGCTGTGATGGATAGTCAACCAGTTTTAATGAACAAAAAATATTGATGTGTATAAAAAGGTGTTTTTGACTGTCACATAAGGGTCCCCATCTTCTAGATGGGGAGTCTTCTCCATGAACTTGAATTCCTGTTTCTCCTTATGGCTCCAGTGCCTGGTGAACTGTCAGCACAGTTCCCCACAGGGTAGGAGCTGTCAGTGGGAAAAGATGTGTGGCTCCTGGTGGGAGCTGTAGTCGCTTTGTCACATAGTAAGAATGGCCTTATGCTCGGCCTGAAAAGGTCACCAGTGTTAGGGTAGAAAAGAACTGCTGCAAAACGGATGTCCATCCAGGTACTTTGTACCTGAGGGAGGCTGATACCTTTCATCTTAAAGCCCATACCTCAGCCTGCGGTTCTCCATTTAGGGCAGAGTTCCTTAAAAATTCACTTCCTGCCAGTTCAGGACCCAGGCCCGCCAGCAGTATGGGTCTACGCCAATGCGACGTCAAACAGAAAAGGCAGTGGAAGGAAGGAACCTTGGTGAGGACTTGTGCGAAGCTGGGTCCTAAATGTGCCACCCCTCAAGAGAGGAGGAGGGGCAGTAGGCAGTGCTTCCCCTCCGGGGCTAAGCCACTAGCTCCTTGGTGTCCCCCTGCGTGGTGGGGTGAAGCAGAGCAGGTGCAGCTGTACGGTCCAGGCCAGGGCTCAAGCTCTAGTGCTAGGGTGACATCGCCTGAGGCAAAGTAGGGTTACGGGCCGCCACCCCAAAAGCTGGGTGGGCCACAAGCAATCCCCAGCTCCCAGGCATTTCACCCCTACAAAAGCGCCACCAGCTGGCCAACTAGAGAGCAGCAGGCAGGCTGACCGAAGCCTTGGGCCAGTAGACACAAGATTTCCCTAAAACATCAGCTCTAGCACCAGTCTTAGGGCTTCTGAGGCAACCAGGTTGGTACTGGACTTGGGCTGCAGGGGGCCTCAAACCTGTGACCGCCCCCGCCCCCTTGCCCCTCAACTGCCAGACCCAACTCCAGAATCCCTAAGGCCAAAGCTGCGTGGAGCCACTCCACACACTATCAGGGTTGCTACTGATAGGAATGGAATTCCCAGAGAAATCCCCTGCCCAAGGGCCTCGGCCAACTGCAGGAACGCCTGGATGGCAGCTCCTGGCCTCATGCTGGATCACACACACACACACACACACACACACAAACCCAGAGGAAACTGGTCCAGGGGCGGGGGGGGCACAGTCTCCCAGACTGAGCATCAGGGACACCAAGGACATCTAGCGCCCAGCCCTGGGCAGCCCGAGGCTTAGGACTATTCAGTTTTGCTCTGTGCTGGAGTGCCACCCTCCTGCACAGTCCTCACCTGGCCCCCCTCTTGCTTCCCTGTGGTCCTGGGCAGCCTTCCCGAACCCACACCCTGGCAGGGAACAAGCCATCCCTGACACTTGGGCAGGGGTCTGCTTTATCGCGCTGCTGTTCAGTCCTGGTGGGGTGGGCTGAGGAAGCAGCCCCCGGAGGGAGAGAGCTGAGGACAGCTGAGGGGTGCGGGTGATGGTGAGGACGTAAGGATGGGAGGTGAAAGGGATGGAATGGTGGCGGTGAAGTGACCCTACAGGGTGCTGTCGTCAGGACCGGGTGCGGGGATGCCCGGCATGGGCCTGCAGTGCTTCGCGGATGCCCCGCTGCCAGTCCCGTGCCAGCTGTACCGGGGTCACCGAAGCCTGGGAACAAGGATACCAGATCAGTCCTCTCCTTCCTCCTTAGGGGCCACCCGCCCTCCTCAGACCAGGGTCCAGGGCCTCGGCCCTGCTCCTACCGCGTTCTGCACACCCAGCTTGGCTCCGTAGAGCAGCAGCACCTTCATGGCTTTGTAGTGGCCATGCCGCACGGCCTCATGCAGAGCCGTGTCCCCTTCCTGTTGGGAAATGGGAGGTCATCCTCCTGAGCTCCCCGTCTCCAGGAGGGTCCAGTTGGCAGGTGCCTTCCCTAAGCTCAGGCTCCATCAGTCACTGTCCCCTGGCAGAGCTGACCCAAACCAAAAAGACCGAGCACCCACCTTGTCCTGGGCATCGAGGTGGGCTCCACAGGCGATGAGATGCTCCAGGCAGTCACAGTGTCTTGTGCGCACAGCCACGTGCAGCGGGGTGCTCCAGATCTGAGGGCGTGAAGGAGGGTCAGCACCACCCCCACCTGGTGAGGCCTCATCCCAGCCCCGAGTGGCTGTGCTCTCTTCCTCCATCCTGGGCACTGCTCAACCGGCTTCTCTTCAGCGTCCCCCTCACCTTGTCCCGGGCGTTGACCTGGGCTCCCTGGTTTAGCAGCTGTTTGAGGATGTCCAGGTGTCCTCCACGGCAGGCCCAGAACACAGGTGTCCTGTCCAGCTGCAGAACAAGCATCGAGGCACTGGCATGCTATGGTGCTGCACAGGTGCCCGCCGGGAGGATGGGCCTGCCCCACTTCTCACCAGGTCACGAGCATCCACGGAAGCCCCCGCCTCTAACAGCCTGTTCACGAGCTGGCCATGACCCTTCAGGCAGGCCCAGTGCAGGGCGGTGCGGTGCAGCTGGGGCGGAGACGGGCGATCAGCAGGTGGGAGCACGGCCGCCCCCTCGAGGCCCTGCCCTGGGTCCAACTCCCAGTACAGGTTCCCCGAACGGAGGTGCCTGGTCCCTCATCACACCCAGGGCCACACACTCTGGGCTCAGGAGGCCCCACCGGGCTCGCACCCCATAAAAGAGGCAAGCAGTTTCCTAGGCCTCGCCTGGAACACACTGAGGATGGCTCCCCGGCAGCTCTGACACTGCAGTCTGGTTCCCCACCACTTGCTACCTTGTCATGGGCACTGGGGTCCCCTCCGTCTGTCAGGTACTTGTCAATCAGGGCCTCCTGGTTCTCAGCAGCTGCCTTCAGGAACATCTCCAGGTCCACAGGCTCCCGCTGGGCCTGGGGCTGTGGCTGCGTAAGTCACAAGACAAGACCAAAGCACTTCCCCTAACTGTAGGCCCCTGGGCCACCACCACATCACCAGCCTAGCCAAGCGGCTCCCAAAGAGCCAGCCATGGACTAGCGTGTGGGGTGGTGGCTTATACAGACCATGGATTCTTGACCCCGCAGCACCCCCCGAGATTCACGGAATAGGCACCTGTAGTGCCCATGATGGGTTGCCATGGCCCTCCCCACAGAATGTGGCTGTATCCGGAAATAGGGCCACTGTGCCTGTAATTAGTTAGGATGACGTCACAGTGGAGTTAAGTGGGCCCTAATCTGGCACGACTGGTGTCCTGAATGAAAGGGGACATGTGGGGCAGCCCGGGTGGCTCAGCGGTTTAGCGCCACCTTCGGTCCAGGGCCTGATCCTGCGGACCCGGGATCGAGTCCCGCGTTGGGCTCCCTGCATGAAGCCTGCTTCTCCCTCTGCCTGTGTCTCTGCCTCTCTCTCTGTCTCTTATGAATAAATAAAATCGAAAGAAAGAAAGAAGAAAAAAGGAAAGGAAAGGGAAAGGAAAGGAAAGGGACATGTGGACACAGCACGCCCACAGGGAGAGTGCCACAGAGATCCAAGATCAGGGTGAGGCCACCACGAGCTAAGGAGCACCTAAGCTAGAAGAGGGCAGGCCTAGGCGTTCCCGCACAGCCCTCAGAAGGAACGGACGCTGCCGGTACTTGGGGCTCAGACTTCCGGCCCCCAGAACTGGGAGCGTACATTCCTGTTGTTGAGCCATGGGGTGTGGGGTCCCCAGCAAACAAATACGAGGGCTGTGGGGCCTCCTGAGTGGAGTCTGTGCAGCTCAGCAGCCCAAGCCCACCTGCGGGGCCAGGAAGCGCTTCCCCCAGCAACTCAGCCCCCCACTTCTCACTCACCTTAGCCACGGGCTCAGGTGCCCTGGGGGGGACTCTCCGTTTCAGTCGCTTTTCTCTGCGTCTTTGAACCAAGTTCTCCAAGTCAGCCAGGGTCTCCAGATTCAGTCTGGAGCTGTTAAACCTCTCAACCTGGGGCACAGACCAGGCCACACCAGCCGTCAGCCACGGGCCTTGCCCTCGGGGGGACCCCAGCTGCCTGAGGTCCCCGCTGCTCAGAGCCTGCCCGCTCAGGTTTAGCACCCGCCACCCCCAGCCCCAGCCCCACTCACTTTCTTCTTCTTCTCTTCTTCCAGTTTCCACCGCTCCCGGGCCACAGCCTCTTGGGCTCCCAGCCTCCAGGCCCTGGGCCCGCCTCCAGGATCAGGAGCTCCCCGTCCACATCCCAACACTTTCCTTTCAACTCTGTCTCCACACACCTGTAGGAACGGGACATGGAGAA
The DNA here is from genome assembly GCF_048164855.1 of Canis lupus baileyi. Lineage (NCBI taxonomy): Eukaryota > Metazoa > Chordata > Mammalia > Carnivora > Canidae > Canis > Canis lupus. The sequence continues at coordinate 47,859,911 of NC_132848.1, read as the reverse complement.
ACACTCCGAAAAATGAGGAATCCCTAGAAAACACAGCTGTGCAGTAAAGGATCCCTCCTGACAGAGATTAGTGTAGTGGAGCTCACAGTGGCCTGACCCTTCTCGAAGCTTCCTGGCACGCTCCCTGATGCCTGTGGCTCTTGGCTCTCACCCCCAGGAGTGTTGCCCAGGGCTCGGGAGGATAACCGCCGCCTACCTTGTCCTGTCAGCAGGACACAGGGTCGGGGCCATGACACCACATCTATTTATACTGCTGGGCTTGTGTCCAGGTATGCTCAGGACAGGTGACCCCTCAGCTTCCCTACTGGGCTGTCATCCTTACATTCCTATCAGATCACGCCATACTGCCACCTGACCCCAAGCTCAGAGGGACAGAGATGCCTCCCGGGTAAAAGTCTGAATTCCTAGGTTCAAATCTTGGCTCTTGTGAAGCTCTTTTTTTCACCACTAGGATGGGGTAAAACTAGCACACAGCTCAAGGGGCTGAGGAGGAAACCGGGGCAGAACCCAGCACACAATGATCTGTTCTTCCTCCCTGACCGCAAGGGGCTCAGGGGCTGGGGAGCACTGAGGAGAAGCATACCGGGGGGAGGGAAACGGCTGGGATGACGGGATGACAGGATGGCAGGGCAGAAAAGAACTACATTCTCCTCTAAAGCAAATGCTGGCCCTGCAACCGGCTCCCGGAGAGGCCGTCCCGGGCCGGGTTAGCGGAGGCGCCGGCCCACAGTGGGGCTCCCGTGCCCCCCTGCACCCAAACTGCCACCCCAAGTCTCACTGGTAGGCCGTTTCTCTCACTGCCCGGAACTCCAGAGCACCCTCCTTCCTGCCCCCCGACCAAGGCAGCCAGGCCCCCCGCACCGTTTCCAGAGCATCAGCTGTCACAGTAGCTGAGCCCACGCACCCCGCGGCAACATCCGTGTCCTCTGCGGTAGCCTGCCATCTCCTGTCCCTCTTGCCATCACACTCCCCAGCAAGACTCACTAACTCAAGGGTTGTCAGCCGACACCGTCACTTGATGTCTTCCCATTGCTCCCCTCTCACTGCCTCACGGAGCTGGATGGACACCCCGGAAAACCACCACACGTTTCTGCCACTAAACCAATCCTCCAGCCACAGATAGCAGCCGCCTGCCCCCCTCTAGCTGGACGTCCTCCTGCTGAGTCAGCCTGGGGACACCTAGACAGTAACCTGCCTCCCACCCTCCGCCCCACGTCCTTACCAACTGCTGGATGCTGATGGTGTCCATGGTCCCCCTGCTCTCCACGCCCCAGTCAGAGGAGCTGAGCTGCTCAGCCCTTTTATAGGAGAGCTACGTCCTGGGGGAGGGCAGGCCAGATAGCTCAGTGGTTCTGTAACGCTCACCAAAATACCAGCGTGGGCGTGCAGCCCGCTGAACACAGCAGGAGCCGCTCTGGGCTGAGTCAGGTGCATCCTCAGACACCCACTCTCCTGCACCTGTGCCATCCCTTACACCTGCTCAGGGGTAATCCAACCAATAGACATGTGGCCGGGGGTGCCTGGGCCACTAGAAAAAAAAGAGTTGAGGGATCCCTGGGTGGTGCAGCGGTTTGGCGCCTGCCTTTGGCCCAGGGCGCGATCCTGGAGACCCGGGATCAAATCCCACATCAGGCTCCCGGTGCCTGGAGCCTGCTTCTCCCTCTGCCTATGTCTCTGCCTCTCTCTCTCTGTGTGTGTGACTATCATAAATAAATAAAAAATTAAAAAAAAAAAAAAAAAGAAAAAAAGAGTTGAGTGTGAGCCTCCATGTTGCCACAGGTCCAACTGCCTGAGACCCTGAAAGACCCAGCCAGCCTGTCCTAAGCCAAAGGAGGCCAGAATCCTAGAGACGACCTCGGGAAGGACAGACCCAAGAGGCTGACCGCCGCGTCAGGAATCTGCAAGGCACCTACAGGAGGAAACCAGGCTTCAATAGACTTCCCCACTCCCAGTTTCTTTTTTTTGTTTGTTTGTTTTTTTTATTTAAAGATTTATTTATTTATGATAGACATGGAGAGAGAGAGAGGCAGAGAGAGAAGCAGGCTCCATGCACCAGGAGCCCAACGTGGGATTCGATCCCGGGTCTCCAGGATCGCGCCCTGGGCCAAAGGCAGGCGCCAAACCGCTGCGCCACCCAGGGATCCCCCCCACTCCCAGTTTCAAGGCTGCCATCCTTTCTTTTACTAGTTTCCTCTCCCAGGTACCCACCCCCCCCAACCCCAGCTTCTCCCTTGCCACTCCGAGAGCCAGTGCATTACACCACATGACAGCCAGGAACCGAGCGCAGCCTGTCATTGGCACCTCCTACCTCTTGAAAAACATTCCATACTCCACACATCCAGATCCCCTACCCGATGCTCTGCTGGGCTGGGAGCATGCCTTTCCACGGGGGAGCTAGCCTGAGATCCACTCCAAGTATGGAATGTTAGCCATTAATCTAGTCACAGAGCAACCTGTCTCAAGTCACCAAACTTCCTAATTTAAGATGCCCAGCATGCGCTTCACCCAGCTGTGCCTTGAATTCTGACTTGACCTTTGAAAGGAAATCTGATAGTACATCAGGCTCCAGAATTGGAGCTGCATGAACAGGGATGACCAGAACAAGAGGGAGGGAGAACTACAGGTCAAGGACAGCCCAAGGCGCCAAAGAGCTGAGAATGGTGGCTCACAGCTGGCTTCTCACTAAATGTGTCCAAGTTTTGAGACTCCGGACCCAGAGTTTTTTAAAGAAATCCAGTCCTTATGTGTTAGGGGTTTTTGTCAAAGTTAATTTCTTGCCTTTGGTTATGAAGAGGGAAAGCTGCCTAGACTAGAGTGAAGGGAAATAAGACAAGACAGACTTTAACTCTGGTCCACCGTCTGCCACTGACTCTAGAACTCCTCTCCCTCAACATTTGAGGATAAGGCATTTTGCATCAACAGAAATTCTCACCAGAAAACTAGCTTCTTCCATGTGAAATTGGTATTAATTCTTACAGAAAGATTACTGCCAGTAAAAAACCCAAACAACAAAGCTCACAACGCACTTGACAAACCACTCTCGCCACAGCAGAAGAGAGGACACCACGACACCACAGATACCAGCGTAATACATATCCTTCCCACGTTTTCCCTGTATTGTGTATGTACACGTGTTTCTACAGACATGTTGTAAGAGGCATCATACTGGGATCGCAACTCAGTGCGCTTTCCATGTTAGCCTGCACTGCATGCCAATGACACGTTACCAGAATTTCATCATTTCCCTAGCCAGGAGCATTTAACTTATCTCCTTTCTTCCTATATTTTTTACATTACTGCACATGCTCCAATGCACAACTCTGTAGATGTCTCTGTAAGTAAATATATGGATATGTGGATATTTCTCTAGGTAGCTACAAAGAAATAAAATTACTAGCCCTGCTCATTTAAATTTTAATATTGTCAAACTCCTGTCTATGATGGATTATCAATTTCCATGAACAGATACTAACAAAGTGATGTTAAGAAAGAAAATATATATATATATAAACAAGATTAATATCCATAATACAGAACTCCTACAAATCAATAAAAGGAAAAAAAAATCTTTAGGCAACAGGTATGAATAGGAAGTTTACAGAAGACAGTCAACATCACTGATGGTCAACATCACTGGTAATTAGCAACACAAAATAAAACAATAGCACTTGTTAATCTATCAGATTATTAAAATGAATAAAATTTGAAAAAGTGGATGCTCTAACACAGTTTGCAACGTGCCTGGCACACTCTGGTGCTCTCGGTATATTCACTCATTTAACAAGGCCTCTGAGGCAGGCCCTCACTCACAGATGAGGAAGCAGGGACAGATGGGCCAAGTGATCTTTCTCAAGGGTGCTGAGCTAGAAAGCAGCTTTGTGACATATATTCCATAGCTTCTTCTAATACTTATGTAGTTGTTTTTATACTTAGTTCTTTAATCTACTTGAAATTTATTTTTGTGCATGGATGAGGTAAGGATACAACTTTATTTTTTCCAAACGGATAGATGTTTCCACATGAACTAATTTAGAATGTGATCATCTGTCCAGGCTTAAGCATTTGCAGCTCCGCCGCATCTACTCCCCTCGCTTCCACAGCAGCCAGGACGGGGCTCTTCAGGCCTCAGTTTCCCACCCCAGCACGGATGCTGACCAAGGCAGGGCCGGGAGGGCTAGTCTGTGTACTCTGGCACGGCAGTCTGAGACAGAAAGGTGGCAGCTCAGCTGGCCAGCAGGTCCCACAGGTCACTGTTGCAGGGCAGCAGGTCACATGCTAGTCGTGCCTTCCGATCCCGGACAGCCTTCAGGGCCGGGCTGTGTGCCAACAGCAGGGAGCAAATGTCCACATGACCCTTCTCGGCAGCCTGCGGAGAAAGATGCCCGGATCAAGCCATATCCCCACTGGGCCCTGCCCTTTCTTGCTCCACCTCCGGGCATCTCTTGGTCCTAAAAATGATCTTATGGAAAGGGGAGATGCCAGCTCCTGAGCAGACTTACCCTAACTGCTACCAAAACTCAATGACTTGCATCAGATTGGTGGAATACCTAGTGCTATTCTGGCAGTTAGCTTGAGTTTTTCTTTCTTTTTTTCCTGCTCAGTAGCCATCCTTCTCTGCCCAGGCCTGCACATTAAAAATAAATAAAGATGCCTGGCTGGCTCAGTTGATGGAACACACGAATCGTGGTCTTGGTGTTCTGTGAGCCCCATGTTGGGTGTAGACATTACTTAAAAATAAAATTTTTAAACAAACAAAAACAAATATAGAACCTTGGATCTCTAAGTTTCTTTTACAAATGTTCAGTCTTCCATCAGCTGGGCACTGTAGGCACAAGATAAACCAGACATGGCCTCTGCCCTCTGCGAACGTTCAGATGAGCAGAGAAAAATGGGTCCAGCTTCCCAGCTTTCTCCTCTTCCTTTGAAATAGATGATCCCAACCTGGATATCAATTTTTAATCTACCTCCTCCAGAAAAGAGAGTTAAGGTGACTTACACAGATTAGCTTATTTAACTTTCATAATAAGCATATGAGGTAGGAACTACCATCATTCTCATTTTACAGATGAAGAAACTGAGGCTCATACAAGTTAAGTGACTTGTCCAATGTCACAGAGCTGGCATGGTAGCCTGGGGATCCTAAACCAGGTCTGTCTGATTGCCAAGTCTCAACTCTTAACAACTGTGTTTATACCACTCTATTCCCTATTTCTCCCAACAATCAGGCTGATGCACCACGGGGGCTTTTGAAAGGTGTCAAAATGAATATTAGTAGCAAACATCATCTCAAATATGAATCCAGGTCTTTATTTAGCAGGTCTTTTTTTTTTTTTCCAAGATTTTATTTATTTATTTGAGAGAGATCAAGCACAAGTGAGGGGAGCTGCAGGCAGAGGGAGAGGGAGAAGCAGACTCCCTGCAGGGAGTCTGATGCAGGGCTCGATCCCAGTACCCTGGGATCATGACCTAAGCGAAAGGCAGACGCTTAACCGACTGAGCCACCCAGGTACCCCAGCAATAAAGTATTTTTAAATTAAAGTACATAATTTTTTTGACATAATGCTAGTGTGCACTAAATAGACTATACTATAGTATAAATATAACTTTTACAGGCACTGGGAAGCCAAGACTCCTCTGACTTGCTCTATTATGATGGTCTGCATATCTCTGAGGTATGCCTATGCCTCATATAAGAGGTATTACAAAGTTTTAAAAACCATAATAAAATCTGCTACATATTTAACCTACTAGTATCTCTACCGAAGTGTTACCCCCACAGACATCATACATTAAAAAATAGTAACATGTATTATTCAACAGTCAGATGTTTCAAAATATGAAAATATCCTCACAGACATAACTCTTCAAGGCTGCTGTAAACCAAAGCAAGCACCTTCCTGTCCTACCAGGTTTCTGGAGTCCGGGTTGTTTGCTGTGGATCTGCTACCCTTAGGTGTCTCTCTTACTGGCTGGGGTGATGGACTAGAACACTGGCTCTTAAAAGCTTTCTTCCTGAAGAAAGGCTCATCAGTGTGTCTTGTCTTCTACTGGCTGAGAACTCGCCACACAATATGCCTAGAGGGAGCAGAAGGTAGTCCAGGACGCAAAGCCCTGAGAGACAGGTCTCTAATATGAAAGAGTGAGCACAAATTTTTGATGGACAGCAGAAAAGTGTCTGCCACAGGTTTTCATGGTAAGTCATGTAGTCAACTGCTTAAATTTTATTTTAAAATTCACAGAGAATACATTTACACACGTACCACCAAAAATATGCACAAACCACTTCTCCATAATGCTAAGCAATCAGTAAAAGTGATGCCTTGAGCAGCAGCGTGCCCTGGAAGACTGAGGGACCAGGTGTCAGGGTGGAAGGGAAACATTTCCATGCTGTACTGTTTTGCACTCCTTGAACTCTTTATCATGCGTAGGTATCTCCATTCAGAACAAAATTAACTGAGCGATCACCCTGGCTACTGGATGGAGAGTGGGCTACAGGAGTAGGCAAGAGCAAGTGTGAGTGTCAGAAAACTAACCTCATGGAAACAGCATTCATGACATATCATGAAAGCAAAGAAATAAATTGTAATTTACATGCACAGGGAAAATGCTGGCAGGTTATACATTAATCCTAAAGCGATGACTGGTAAGCACTGGCATTACAAGTGCTCTTCTGCTTTCTTCATATTTTCTACAAGTGAACATGTTCTAACTTTTATCTGACAAAAACCCAGTTTTTGAAGGGGGTAAGGAGGCATACATACCTTATGCAGACTGGTCATGCCATCATCATCCACCAACCTGGGGTTGGACCCATGAGACAGCAGGAGCCGTGCGATTTCGGTGTGCCCACAGTAGCTGGCCCGGTGTAGAGCAGTGGCGCCCCCATGGGTTTGGGCATTACACTTAGCCCCGCTTTCCAACAGGAACTGGCATACAGCATAGTGCCCGTTGCGGCTGGCGTAGTGCTGCAGGGAACAGAGACCGAGGTCAGACAGTAGAGCCCAGCCCGCAACAAGGGTGGTGGGTGGGTGGGTGGGTGGGAGCATGGGCTATGGAGCGAGAGGATGGGAACCATCTCAGCGGCTATCTCCAGGAGCTGTGTGATCAAGACAAGCTTCTTCATTTCTAGCATCAGTTAATAGCAGGAAAATGGGGATAATAATCATTCCTACCTCACAGGACTGTTAGGTAAATGAAATTAAATAACTGATGTAAAGCACTAACACTAAGAAAAAAAAAATGAGGTTCACACAATGTTTAAAAGTGAAAACCTGGGCAGCCCCAGTGGCGCAGTGGTTTAAAGCCGCCTGCAGCTCAGGGCCTGATCCTGGAGACCCGGGATGGAGTCCCATGTCGGGCTCCCTGCATGGAGCCTACTTCTCCCTCTGCCTCTGCCTCTCTCTCTCTCTCTCTCTGTGTGTGTGTGTGTGTGTGTGTCTCAATAAATAAATAACATCTTTGAAAAATAAAATAAAAGTGAAAACCTGCTGGGAGAGAAGAAAGGGCGAGAGTAAAGGCAACATCACACCCTCGGCCACAGAGAGCAGGCATTCCTGGGAAAGCTTCTCCCTCCCCCGACCCCATGTTCCTCCTCAGCTCACCAGAGCAGTGTAGCCAGCTGAGTCAGGCTGGCTAGGGTCTGTTGACTTCTGGATGAAATACTTCACTCGGCCTAGGTCTCCATTCAGGGCTGCTGACCAGATTCCTGTGGAAAGACAACCAAAGTGCTGGATAATGCTGAATGACTGGAAGACTTTTAGGGATTCCTTTACCTCTGCACCTCCATTTCCTCATTTATAAAATGGGGGATTTATTCATTCAAAAAATATTAACTGAGAGGTGCCTGGGTGGCTCAGTCTATTGAGCACCTGACTCTCAGTTTGGGCTCAGGTGATGATCACAGGGTCTGGGATCAAGCCCCGCATCTGTGACAGGCCCTCCACCAGCACCTAGAGGGGTGTCAGCTTGAGATTTTCTCATTCCTTCTGCCCCTCCTCCCACTTGAGCTCTAAATAAACAAACAAAAAAATTTAACTGAAATCTCTCCTGTGCCAAGGACTATCTTAGGAGCTGGGGATATAGCTGTAAACAAGACAGACAAGGGGCTTTCTCTAATCAGGACAGTAGGGCTGGGCAGACACAAATCTCTTCTTTCCACTTCAAACATATAAATGTTAAATAATGTCTAAAATGTCTGAATATATAGGCAAATTCAAAAGCAAGAAAAAGACATTGCCAGTTGCCAGAAGAAAGTGAAGACAAATTTAAGGAAATGAGAAAACACAACATTTCAATAGGCGTGAGAAGACAGCAAAGGCAGAAGAAATCTAAAAAAATCAAATACCATGACTCATGTAACTTGGAGATGTGGAAATTTATATTCTTGTATTTTTCCCATCATGTAAATTTTATTAACTGTATTATATTTTTTCCAACTTTATAGAGAAGTAGTTGACATATATCACTGTATAAGGGGACCTATGTTTATTTATACCCTTGGGGAGCAAAACTCTCAAGCTAAAGATGTCATAAAAACAGATCCAGACAAGTGAATGCTCTAAGGGCTGTGCCAAAGGGAACTTCTAAAAAATGTCCTATAAGGATATCTCCACTAGACAACAAAGGTATGTAGATAATCTCTAACAAGAGAAGACACCCACCCCACCACCTACCCTGTGAGCTCAAAAATTAAAAGCTGCAAAACACCACCATGTGACAGTCAGCAAATACAACAAGTGGAAAAAAATGCATGCTTCAAAAATGAGCCATAAGAGCACAATCTAAAACACTTTTAACGTGTTCACAGAGATGAAAGGATACAATCTACAAATCAACAGAACCTTAGGGAGAAAAAAAAGAACAAGGAGATCTGAAACAAAAGTTAGGGACACCTGCCTGGCTCAGCAAGTAGAGCATGTGAGTCTTGATCTGAGAGTCATGAGTTTGAGCCCCATGCTGGGTGTAGAGATTACTTAAAAAAAAAAAAAAAAAGTCAGTAAATAAAAAATAGGATCACTGAAATAAAACAGCAACAACAGATGGTTGGACAGTACTGCAGAACTAGCTGGAGAGAGAACTAGTGATTTGGAAAGCACCCAGAATGCAAATGGTAAAGAGAGGTAAGGAAAGGTGGAAGGCAAAATGTATCAACAGAAGTTTCAGAGAGAGGGGATCCCTTGGTGGCTCAGCGGTTTGGCGCCTGCCTTTGGTCCAGGGCACGATCCTGGAGTCCTGGGATCAAGCCCTGCGTCGGGCTCCCGGCATGGAGCCTGCTTCTCCCTCCTCCTGTGTCTCTGCCTCTTTCTCTCTCTCTCTAGCCTAAATAAATAAATAAATAAGTAAATCTTTAAAAAAAAGTTTCAGAGAGAGAGAGAGAAATTGGACGGAATGGGAGAGAAGAACTATCTGAAGAGATAATGTCTAAGAATTATTCTGAAGTAAGACAACCATGAATTCTCAGACGAAAACCACATTTAATCCCAAAGAGAATTAATCAAAACAAATCTACCATGGTAAAATGACCAAACATCAGGAATAAAGAGAACATTTAAGTTACCAAAAAGAAAAGATCATGAGTCACTAAAGAATCATAATCAGATTATCAGGATTTTAAAAAAATGTTTACTTATTTTTCTTAGTAATCTCTACGTCCAATGTGGGGTTGAATTTACAACCCTAGGATCAAGAGTTGCATGCACTTCCAACTGAGCCATCCAGGTGCTCCTAAATTTTTTTAAAACATTTTTTTTTTTTTAGTAATTTCTATACCCAATGTGGGGCTCAAACTAACAACCTTGAAACCAAGAGTCATTTGTTCTCCTGACTGAGCCACCCAGACACCCCCAGCAGAATTATTAACAGTAGTAGCAGAAAAAGAAGATAAATAATATTTCCAAAGGTTTGAGAGGGAAAAAGTAATTGTCAGTTTAGAATTTTACACCCTACTAAGTTACCAGTTAGGAGATACAGAGACAGAGAGCTGGAGAATCATACTCACTGAAAAAAACTTTTAAAGGATATACTTTGGGAAAAGGGAAAATGAACCCACAGAGGAGATATGAAGAAAAAAAAAAAAGATCCACATGATAAGGATCTTTCCCATGTGTGGGAAATAATAAATGAATAAGCAAACAAAGTAATATCAGGTGGTAAAAACTGCTTTGATGAAAGATAATATATCAGAGTAACAGAAGGGAAGTAATATATCAGAGAAACCTTACTCCTTTGGACAGGGGTAAGGTTTCTTTCTCAACAGCAGTACGACTGGCATTTTAGGCCAGTTAATTCTTTGGTAGGAGGAACTGTCCTGTGCATTGTAGGATATAGACCAGCATTCCCGGTCTCTACCTTCTAGATGACTGTAGCACCCTCCCAGCCATAATAACCTGAAATTGTTGGGGCACCTGGGTAGTTCAGTGGCTGAGCACTCCCTTTGGCTCGTGGTGATCCTGGGGTCCTAGGATCAAATCTTGTGTCAGGCTCCCCAGAGGGAGCCTGCTTCTCTCTCTGCCCATGTCTCTGTGCGTCTCTCATGAATGAATAAATAAAATCTTAAAAAGAAAAAAAAAAAAACCTGAAATTGTTTCTACACATTGCCAAAGACCCTTAAGGGTTAGAACTGGCCCCTTCAGCTGAGAACTACTAGAATGGGGTGTTCATCGTGGGTGGGCCGGAGGAGGTGACATTTGAGTGAGACCAAGGAGTTCCTCAATGTTGCAGGAAGTTCATTCCAAGGAGCAAGTACCATGGCTGTAAGTCAGAAAGAGATCTTGCCTAAGAAACCCAAACAAGCCCAGTGTGGTTGAAGCATAGCGACTGGGGAAAGAAAAGGATGAGATCCCTGGGTGGCTCAGCGGTTTGGCGCCTGCCTTTGGCCTGGGGCGCGCGGTCCTGGAGTCCCGGGATCGATCCCACGTCGGGCTCCCGGCATGGAGCCTGCTTCTCCCTCTGCCTGTGTCTCTGCCTCTCTCTCTCTCTCTCTCATGAATAAATAAATAAAATTTAAAAAAAAAAAAAAAAGGATGAGAAATAAAGTGGAGGCAGGGAAGTAGAATAGGCAGGGATTAGATCACACAGTTTTGTAGGCCATGAAGGGAATCTGAGTTGATTCTAAAAGCAATAAAATTATCTGATTTAATACTTTCAAAAGGTTTACTCTGGCTTCTGCGTAACGTAGAAAACACGGTTGGAGGGCAGGAGTGGAAGCAGGAAGGCCCAAGAGGGAATTGCTTCAGCAGCCCAGAGGGAGGCGCCATGGAGGCCGCTGCGCGGGTGCACGGCTGCCTCACAGTCAATTAAATCCGAAAGCACATAAAGCGGCAGCATCTACCCAACAGCTGATGAGTTAGTGCTGCATTAGCGGCCTCCGCCCTGACAGAGGACACGCTGCTTCCCGAGAAGAGAGGACTTGGGTTTCAGCCTTACTCTGTCCTTACAGGCAATGCCACCTCCTTCCATGGAGTATGGGGTAAAAGGGTTCCGTCTCTGGGCCCCAAAGGTAGAGACGCCACCTGCGTCGAGGCCCACGTGTGCCGCCGGACCCCGGGGCTCACGCGGGCGGCCAGGGCGTCAGCTCCCTTCGCAGCGCGGCCCCTCTGACGCTCCACGGCCTCGGCGTGGCTGCGACCCCCGACCCCCGACCCCCGACCCCGACCCCGACCCCGCACACCCCCGGGCCGGCCCGAGTCTCCCGGCGGCGCCCCGGCCGAGGAACCGGGCCCCGCCCCAGCACCTGGGAAAGTTGCCGAACCCAGGGCCCCCGTTTCCCAACCCGCGCGCGAAGCGAAGTTTCTAGTGGCCGAGCTCGTGCCGGGTCCCGCGCGGGATGTCCGCGACCAGGGGGCTGTGAGCCCACCGCCCGCCCGCGCCCCCACCAGGCGCGCCGCGGCCCCGCTTCTCTGCCCTCCCTGGTCCCACGATCTGGCGAGAGCCGGAGTCTCACCCCTGTCGAAGTCCATCTCGTCCAGCGTCTGCTGCACGCCGGACGCCGCACCCGGCCAGGAGCAGCAGGGCCCGTCCGCGCAGGGCTGCGGCGACGCCATGTCGGCCCGAGAGCTCGCTCCGCCCCGGCTGTTGTGCGCACGCGCGGCCGGGCCGGGGGCGGGGCGGGGCGGGGCCGGGGGGCGGGGCCTGGGGCGGGGCCGCGGCGGTCCTCGGAGGCCGGCTCTGCGGGGCTGTAGCTCCGCGGCCAGTGCAGGCGGGGGCGGGGCTTGGCTGCGCTGCGCTCCCCGGCGGCCGCGCGAGGGCGTCCCAGGCTAAGCGAGTGCCGAGGGCCGGGCGCCGGGTCCCCAGACCCAGAGCGCGGGCGGATGGCGCCCGGGCCGCCGCCAGCCCCGGAGGGTGTGGGGACGCGGCGGGCGGGTGTGGCGGCTCGCCAGGGCCCAGCCCTCCGAGGCTCCCTGCGGCCCACCGGTTTCCCCAGGGCAGGGAGTCGCCGGGCGCGCCCCAGGTCCTCCGCCCCGGTTTTCTGCACCACCCCAGGCCCAGTGACCTCGCTCCCCCCTCCCTCCTCTCGCGCCTCCTGCGCGGTTCTTGAAAACCCATGGGAGGCAGGTGGCCATGACTTTTGCCATTAGGAGCACAGAAAAACCCCAAGGGCAGGAACGGGGCCTTGGGTTGTGGGCCTTGCATTGTGCCCAACCCTACTCCAGTGGGGGCCTAGTTTACTGTATCAGGCTTCATATATCAAAACATCCTCTGGGCTGAGGTTGACGGACCATGCTGGAAGCTTAGCGTCCCCAGAAGTCGGCAAATCACAGCCCTTTCCTACAGCTAAGGACACCCGGGGCAGCAGCCCCTTTCAGCCACTGCAGGCCCTCCAGACCAGTCAAATGTAGGGAGTCCATTTCACTTGAACTGCCTCCATCTGTGGGCATGGACTACAGAATCCAGGCTGGGTCCTCTCTTCCTTACAAACATCTGGGCTCCCTGTACCACTCCTTCCATAGGACAGTGGCTTGGCGCACACTGGGTGGTAGTGAGCAAAGTTCCACACTTCACATAGCTGAAGCATTCAGGACTAACATTTCTGGAGGATAGGCAGAAAGCTTCCCCTAGGCTAGTTGGGAGCCCCGTCCTCACACAAGCCAGTCCATACAACCTTAAGCTTTCTAGGAAGTTCCTCTCCTACAGCCCCCACAGCTGCCACTTCCCCTTCCCAGAGTTCTGAGAAGCCAGGCCCCTCCTCTCCTGCCTTGCTCCCAATGCCCTAACTTCTCCCTTTGGCCAGAAGCCAAAGCTGGCTCCCAAGAGGCTGTGGCCCTGGTCTGGTTCCCAGCCCCACAGCTACCACTGTGGGAAAACACTGGAGCCTGGGCTACATTCCCCCTCTGGAGAGGCACAAGCAGGCACGGACAACTGTAGGGGCAGCTGCCCCAGAACTACGGGGAGGTGAGGCTAGTCCAGCCCAGAAGGTTTTAACCGAATGTCTTATCCCTATAGCAGTAACATTTCCCATAGCAGTATCATTTTCTTGATTTTATTCGTCAATATAAAAATACTCAAATATTTACAACAAATAAATACGCGAGAACACAATAAGTTACACTGTTAGGAGCCCTCCTCCTAGGGCTGGGAGAGGCTATGCAATATCCACAGCATGCCCACCCTCTTTCTTCCTCCCTCCCCCTCCCCCCCACACAACCTTTCCCAGCCCTGTAAGGGAGGACAAGTATAAAATACCACTGAACCCCCGGGCCAAGTGGGAGGCCCCTCCCACCCTTGCCCCAAACACACAGGAGAATCCATCTCCCTCCCCCCAACCCTGAAAACATTCACAGCCCTAGGAGCAGGACCAGGCCCACTCCAGAGCTCTGGACTCCCCCAAAGGGGTACAGCACCCTGCCCAGCCCACCCCCATATGTACATCGCTGACCCACACTGGGGACAGGTGGGGGTAGGAGAGGCAAAGTGATACAACCCCTTCCCCTTCATAGCTCCAATGACTCACCAGGAGGACCCCAGGCCAAGGGAAGACTTGACAGAAAAAGGAAGACTATCACATACACACACACACACACACACAGGCACACGCACAGAAAAAGGAAGACTAAGTCACACACACGTGTGCACACACCCACATCTCCAACTTCTGCCTTGAAAAGTTTTGGCTGCTGGGGTCCCGTGTGTCCGTGATTCACAGCCCCTCACAGAGAGGAGGAAGATGCCTCCCGTGAGGCCGGTGCCCTGGTGAGCCACACCAAGTGGCAGTGCCCGTGCTGAGCAGAGCAGGTCCCCATGGCCGGGCAGGTGCTGGGCAGGGTCCGTCCCAGGCCGAGCCCGGTGCCCGCGCCATGTCCCTGAGGTAGCTGGTGCCTGTGCAAAAGGAGAGGCCGCGCCTCCCGCGCTGCCCCTGCGAGGAGGTGGGGGCCCCTCATACTGAGGACTCCTCAGGATTGGAGTCTGGCAGCGGCTGGCGCTGCTGCAGCTTGCGCCTCAGTTCGTCGGCCAGCTCCGGCAGAGGGTGCCCGAGCCCCCCGCGGTCCTCCCCGCCCAGCTGTAAGCGCACGTAGCCGTTGGCGTTTGAGTTCCGCCCACCCCCCAGGTGAAGCCGGGTGGGCGAAGGCAGGGGCTGGCCGGGGATGCCGGGAGGTGGAGAGGGGGGCGCGCCCCCGGGCTGGCAGCGTGCGTGTCCGGGCACGATCTTGAGGGAGCCGTCCGAGTAGTAGTAGCCCACGGGGTCCCAGAGTTTCTCATCGGTCTCCGGGCCGGGCCTGAAGGGGGGACTGGTGGGCTCCTTGGGCAGCTCCAGCGGGTACACCAGGGTCCTCTCTGCCGCCTTGGCGCCTTTCTCCAGCTCCTCCCGCAGCCGCCGGCGCAGTGACAAAACAAGCAGCAGCAGGACCAGGCACACGGCTCCCAGGGCCACCACGGCCAGCCACACCAGCCCCAGGTTTTCCAAGGGCGCTCGAGCCTCCAGGGTCACCGACGGGCCTGCCACCACAGCCACCAGGTAGCCTTCAGCGGCCAGCCTCGCCCCCTGCTCCTCCGAAAAGCAGTGATAGGCCCCGGCATGGCGGGGCTGGGCAGCCATCACGACCAGGGCCTGCAGGCGGGGGTCATAGAGGAAGGAGCCGGGCTGTTCTGCAGGCAGGTCTCGGCCCCCAAAGGTCCAGCGGGCATGAGCCAAGTTGGAGGAGAGGCGGCAGGGCAGCACCAGGTCTGTGCCTGCCACCACGGTGATGTTTTTGGGTATGAGCCTGACTGCAGCAGTAGAGAGGGAAGAGAGCAGAGTTAGCACAGGAAACCCAGGGCCACAGGGAGCAGCAGACGTTCTAGCTCATGCCCAGGGCCCATCCTACCCAAAGAGGGAGAAAAAAGGCAGCTCACCTTTTTTATTGCCACGGAGATTACAAATGCCTGACGTGTCTGAGACTGCCACGTGCTGGATCAGCAAGGACCTGTTTGGGGAAGCAGGGTCCATGGGCATCGTGGCTCCCACCAGCCTGCCCCTCACCCCTGGTCTCAGCACGTGCAAAGCCCCACTCACCCAGAGTGGCCACCCACGGCTATACAGCGGCTGGCGTTGACACTCCAGGCACAGTAGGGGTCCCGAGCGAGGACACAGTCAGCACAGGAGCGGTACTTCACGCAGTCGGCCAGGGGCAGCTGAACCAGCTGAGAGCGGGAGCCTGCAAAGAGCAGCTTCTGCAAGGGAAGCAGGACACAGGGGGGGTCAGCCAGGCTGGGACACGGCCCAGGGCCAGCTCAGACTGCTGCATGGGAGTGCAAGAGCAAAGGTGCCCACGGAGGAAGAGGGCCGTGTTCAAGTCTGAGGGGGGAATCGAAGGACCGAAGAACACACAGAGGGCTTACTAGAAGCCAGACACAATCCTAAGCACCTTAGAGATGTGACCTTCTTAGATAAGAAGAGTGGAACTGTGAGGCTGAGGAATATAATCACACACACACACACACACACACACACACACACACACACTCCAGTACGGTATAAATAGTGCAGGAAGTGTGTTTTCCGCTAGGCCCATTTGCCCTCACAATAGCACGAGCATAATATAAGGTGTTTTCCTCTGTTTGAATGGTGACTGCCAATCCATTTGTTTCTTCAACCATAGACCTTCTTTCTGCCACTATTCCATGTTCTGGAGAACAATCTGAGCCACAATAGTTGGTCAAGGCAGAACACATGAGAGTTCAGGGGAGTCACAAAGCAGACCAGAAGGATTGGTAGGATGCAAGCCGAAGCAGTGCTTCAGACGAACAGTCAAGGGACTGGAGGGCTGGGACCGGGCAGCAACGGGGGCCAGTAGGAAAGCCAGTGTCATAGGGCGTCCTGAACAAACAGCCCCAGAGGCCCACTCAGCAGTGGCCCCACCAGAGAAGAGGCTGTACGTAGCAGAGACACAGCACAACCTCAAGGGGTCTGAAGGAAGCATGGGGAGCAGCTGCCAAGGCCCAATTCTGGGAACACAGCCCCGTGGGGACCTGGCTATATATAACGCCCGCGGAGCGCAGATTCCGTTAGCACTCTTGTTTCCTGGAACCCGCCCCAAGCTAAGCGAGGTGTGTTCCAGTGCCCCTCCCCACCCCGGCAATGGCCAAGCAAAAGACAAGGGAAGGCGGAGGGACAGAGTGGGGTGCTGATTACTACCTTGCTCCGGGATAGAACCAAGCTTTCCACAGGCTCCTGGTCAAACACCTGCAGCTCCTCAATCAGGTGCACCCAGGACCCCAGGCTCACAGCCTTGAGTAGCCAGCCGCCTCCTGTGGGGGTTGGGGGAAGACAGGTGTAAATGAGAGGGCACAGGGCCCCAGGGGCCGCTCCAGATCTCCCTACCCCAGACACCCAGCTTCGAGCAGCCATGCCCACATCCCCAAGTGCCTACCTGTGCCAATGAACAGCACCGTATAGGTGGCTCCATCAAGCCCCGTAACCCGGTCAGCCACCAGGTGAGTGAAGTTGGTGTCCTTCTTCACAAGCAGAGGCCGGTTCCAGCGAGGCCCTACCTGCTCCTCCATCAGTGGGTGCTTCTTGATGAAGTTGAGGGTGTTATCAGGCAGCTCCAGAGAGCTGGTGTAGCCATGGCGCCGGTGCCAGTTGTTGATGCACTGGGGGTGGGGCGGGGAGGGGGGTAAAGGGGGGACAGTGGTCAGCATGTGCGGGTGGGTACTGCAGCTGAGGCCAGAGCCCATCCCTGCTCTGGAGGACTCACCGAGCCTGGCCGCGGGCTGGGTACAGGGTCGGTATAGCGGCCCCACTTCTGGGCTTGCTCACGGTACTCCTTGTAGGGACCCTCGAATACCCTCTGGATCTCTTCCAGCTGGTACTCGCAGACTGCTGACATGTCCACATCGCCCCTGTCACAGCAAAGGAGGGAGCCCTAGTGTCACACATGGTGCCTCCTTTACCCCAGTCCATGGCATGTACAGGGAAGGCAGGGCCCACATAAAGCAGTCATGGGCGTGTGCAATGGAAGGTCTGCTCTAACATACCACTTGGGGGGTGGTGGGGGCACTGCGCAGCTTTCTCCCCACCTGCCGTGGCAGGAGGGTGCTCTGCAAAGAGGCAGATGCCCAACATCCTCCCTGGCTTCCAGTCAACTGACTACTTGGACTTTACCCAGAGGCCTGCACCGATTGACCATCCCTGACCCGAAAACCTCCTCCTCCCCAACCCCCCAAGGATTCCTGGCCAACTCACCACCGGGCCCGAAAAACCCCGAAGAAGGTGGTGTTGTGCCAAGAGGCCTCCTGCAGCGTGTGCAGTGCCTGCAGTTGGTTGAAGTAGAGCTGCCAGTCGGGGGCAGAGCACACCAGCCTCGCCTTCAGGAACGTGGTCCACTTCCTCTGCAGGGTCCGTGCACCCCCCATGTCTCCCTGGCAGATGGCAAGGGGGCACTGTTGGTCAGTCCTGCCAAGCCAGCAGGGCTCCCAGGGCTCACCACTGCAGGACTCCGTACCTTGCAGACCCGGGCTACCCGAGCCACCACCTGTTCGGCGTAGCAGTCATATTCCACCGCTCGCTCGCTGAAGAAGAAGTAGACCTTGTCATCGTCCCCCGTGAAGCTGCCCACACTCTCCGGTATGTAGGCAGAGCCAACAAAATGCGGTTCTACAGGAAGGGGAGGAGGGTTAGTGAGTGGTCCTGGGGCCCTTGCAGGGCCCCCCACCCATGGCTCTCCCTCTCTCCACGCCAGCTCCTTGGGGCTCACCGTTGAGCCAGAAGGCCAGGTATTCCGTCTTCATGGAGTGGTGAGGCCCCATGTTACGCAGGATAACGGGCTCTGTACCTAGGAAGTTGTTGAGCGTGGCCGAATACAGCTCACCGTCTATGGGAGACAGAGGGTCAGGCAGGCCAGAAGAGACATGAAGACACATTCAAGCCACGCAGACCCAAACGAGTTTTGGGGAATGCCCCAGTCTGCAGTGGGGACAGCCACTCACCCACAAGGAGGCCAGTGTGGCCCTTAGCTGGGTCATAGGGACATTTTCCCTTCCCATCCTCAAACTCTCCACGCTCCAAAGTGAAGGTGAGCATGTCCTAGGGGCAGGGAAGAGACAATAAGGATAAGATGCAGAATGCTGGGGGGTCCAGAGAAAGGTAAAGAGGGGGATGGAGGGGAGAAGAAAGAACTCACGATGTAGGTGCACTTGGGCTGGAAGGCGTAGGTGCCGCAGACATACAGGTGGGAAGTGTTGTAGGGCTGCAGGAAGCGGATGAAGTTGAAACACTCCGTCTGGGAGAAAGAGGCATTCATTTAGAGTGGGACATGGGACACAAGGACCAAGAATGGGTCTGGGACAATGGGAGAGGGTCAGGGTAGGGGGGAGACAGCACGTGCCATGAGGCCTGGCCAGTGGAAGTACTGAGGCTCTGGCTCTCCTGGCCTACTCTGAGCACCCACCTGGTTACTCTTCCCTTTCTGGATGCACTCGGCCTTCTTCTCAGCTGGTGCCTCCCAGGAGATCTGGGAAGGGGGCAAAGGGAGGCATGTCAACATCTCAAGTACACAGTAAACATGTGCCCTGAGTATGTGCCACAAGCATGGCCTGTGGCAGCCACACAGGGATACCACAAATAAGGATACACAGACCCCATTCTCTGGGAGTTTATTTTAACAGAGGACAGAAACCCTAGACTGCCCCAAAAGCTGCAGATGAGGGAAAAGCATGCCCACTCTGCTAAGAGGGTGGGCCTAGAGACTGAGCAAAATTTCCACAGAGGAGAACAGGGTTGAGGGGACAGCTTGATCCAGCAAAGCCTCTCTGAGTCCTGCCACTCTCACCACGCCTGTGTGCCTCCCGCTCCCCCACCTCTCACCGCTCCTTGCAGCTCCAGAGCCTCCACGCTGAAGACAAATAGGGCTTCCCGGGCCCCCACATAGAGAAGCCCTGTCTGCTCAGTTAGGGTCAACGTCAGGAAGTCCTGGGTGCCCGATTGGGAGAACCGCCGTACTACTGTGGCCAACTCTGCAAGGACAAGATGGGAGTCAGTAGGGTGGTGAATGGGCAGGCCTTCCTGGGGCTCTATCTAGGCAGCCCCCCCCCCCCCCCAGTCAGCCTTCCTCTCCATAACAGTCTCCTGGGCCTAATCACTCGTATTGACTACATTACAGCCAGTACCCCACGAGCAGATGCCAGCTAAGCACCCTGACCGGTGATAATGGGCCTTCTCTAACAACCTTTTGGCTCTGCTAGCTCCACCCAAGCCTCCCTGGCCTTTCCTAGCCTGGGAGGTGGCAAATCTGGGCTGATGAAGAGGAAGGAAGGATATCTCAGCCACAGCTTCCGGCCAGAGGAAGCCATCAGACTGATGGCCCTCACTCTCAGGGTCAATGGCACCTCTGGCTGCAGAGCTGGGCTCTTCCCCCTCCCAGCTTCCTCTGCTACTGCTTCCTTCTTTGCTGCCCGGTGCCACATCAAGGTCCAGCCGGGCCCCAGCTCCTGATCCAGCAAAGCAGTATGTACAGAAATTGCCTTAGGAAACTCTTCACTCCAGCGGGCCTCAAATCCAGGCTGCCAGAGATACAAGCCTGGGGCAGGCAGGGATGGCAGGAGAGTGAGTTGGGCCTGGGAGGCCAGGCCAGGGTGGTCAGGGGAAGCCAGAGGCTAGGGACCAAAGAAGGCACTGAAGCCTCAGGGCCGGGAAGCCTTGTTGCTGTTCAACCATGAAAGGTACGACAACACTGATATAGTCTCAGGATTACTACGTCAGCACCCAAAATAGCTACCGACCTGTCCTCAGGGTCCCCCTAAACCAGCCTTAGTCTTTGGAGCCAGACACAGGCTGGCAAGGGAGGGCTTCATTAGCCCCCGTGTGGAGCCTGTGGGAGGTGAGCTCATCCCAGGTCCCCAGAGAACACAGATGATACAAACACCTGACATCACCTCTTAGTACAGGTGTGCTCCCGCAAAGGGCCGTCAGGGCTGCTGCTCCGCCCCCCGCAAGAACACGTGCGTAAACACATCCAGGGCCACCAGAGGGCACAAGTGTCAGGGCAGCAGAAGGGGTCTATTAGGGCTGATAAGGGAAGGGGGCTCCTGGGGCCAGAAAGCCAGAAAGATTTTGGGGAGGAGGGGTGATGACACTCTCTGCCTTATACTATCTGGGGTCAGTTTTCTCTGTGGGCTCATGCAAGTGCTAGTCCAGAAGTAAGACATAGGGAGAATGATACAGAATGGTCTCTCTTCCTTGCAAAACAGGGACAGCCAGGTCCTGTCCTAAGCCTCTGAAGAAAGGATATCCCAGGACTACTAGTTTTGGGTCCCTGGGGCCACTCTCTCTCATTTCTTAGAAAGCCGTGTTATAGACATTGGTGGGCTTCGAGCCCAACAGCAGAATAAAGCTGGCACAATCTAGGGGCCATCGCTCCTCTCACCCCACCAGTCCCTCCTGACCTCCCCTCCCCACATTGGTCTTCCTCCTGAAGACTAGGCACTCACCCCCAGAAGATACGGTCTTCCGGGGCACCAGGTTCCACCACATCTCAGCCCCAATGCCCAGGCCCCACAGCCCCACTGCCAGCAGCCAGACAGCCCAGTGTGGGGCCATGGCAAAAGCCTCCGCTCTAAGCTCCAGGCCAGCCGCCCTGCTGGGGGAAAAGAAAGGGTCAGAATCACAGCCAGAGAAAACAGACCGGAAGGGGGCCCACACAAGCCCAAGCCGGGAGGCGGGAGGCGGGAGGCGTGCTGACAGTACAGAAGACCTGATCAGGTCTCCCCAGGAGCCTTCTAGATTCCCCACTTGCCAGTCCTAGGAGCAGAGCCTAGGTCCCCTCCCACACCTGGCCTCAGCCCCCACAGCCTTCAAAGGAGGTGGGGACCCCCAGAGGGGAGGGGAGGAGCTGAGTCAGCTGGAGGGGTGGGCACTCCAAGAAACCTCTGGCCTCCAGGCCCTCTCCCACTCCCTCTCAACAGGAAGTTGTTTAAGAAAATTAAAAGGGGACCCCTTCCCCCACTCAGGCCTGACAGATTTGAGGATTTCTTAAAATAACCTCTGGAAGCAGGACCTGCCCCCAGTGGGGCTCCAGCCGGCCCCAAGATCTACTTCTGTCACGAAAGCCCCTTGGCAGGGTGAAGGGGCATAGGGTGGGTGGGTGGGTGGTTGCAGAAGGCCCCCACCGCCCCCAGGGAGCGGCCTTGATGCATCAGGCTGTGGGGTGCGGGCCCCGGCCTCTCCCCTCCCCCAGCGCAGACAATAGCCCGGCAGAGCCCCAAACCCGGCTTCCACATCAGCAGGGCTGAAGTGGGGCCGGAGCCGAAGGGGCCCAGCTTCCCGAGGCCCCTTTGTTGCCCAAGAAGGGAGGCAGGAAGTGGGTGGGATGGGCGTGGAAATGACCAGGGCCTCATCCTGTTCCCCGCACAGCCTCCTAGGAGACACTAGCCCTCCGGCTTCGGGGCGCGGGACGACAGCCGGCTCGGGTCTAATCAGGGATCTCCCGCGACGCTCTCAGGCGGGGGCGGGGGAGTCGAGGCGCGTGCGGGGCGCGAGGAGGGCTCCTCTCGGACCGCGGGGGACGCCCAGGGCAGGGCCGCCTGCTGCGCTACCCGCGGGGCTGCCCAATCTTCCCAACTCAGGCACTGCGCCCCGGGACCCGGCCTGGGCCAACCATCCGGATTAATTTCCACTGCCCCGGCCTTCCAGTGCCGGGTACGGAGGCACAGAAGCTGGGGACCTGCTCGCCCCAAAACAAAGGGTCCCCGCCAAGACCTGGTCCTCGGCCACCCCCCACCCCCAGGTTCTCCCCTCCCCCAGCTCCCGGGATTTGAATGCAAACAAAGCGGCGGCGCTGGGAGCGTGGCGAGCCCGGCCTGCGGACGCCCCCTGTCGGCCCAGTACCCCAGCACTGGAAGGGCGGGGGGCTGGGGGTACGTTCACCCCTCCCCCCTCCGGCCCCCCAACACGCCCCCAGGCCTCCCTTGCCCCTTACCCTAGCCCGGGGCCGGGCCCGGGCCCCGCGGCGCGCTCCGAGACGCGACCAGCACGGCGGCGCCCCCACCCCCAGCTCCTCCCGGGGCGGGGAAGCAGGGGCCGCGGGCGGGGAGGGGGCCGCAGGAGCGCGGGGCCCGGGCGCGGCGCCCCCCACCCTCGCCACCCGGAGCGGCTGCAGCGCGAGCGCTCCCGCCGGGGACCGGGCGGCCGGGCGTGGGTCGGGAGCTTGGCTCTCCGGGACAGCCCGCCTCCCCGGCGGGGCGCGCGGGGGGCGGGGGGCCGCGGCAGGGAAACCCGATCCACAACATCGGCCACGGTCCAAGCCCGCCCCAAACTTTCCGTCGGGGGTGGGGGAGCCGGGGGCAGTTCGGGGGCCCGGAGAGGATCCCGGCCGCCGGCCCGACAGCACGGGGTCCCCTCTCCCCTTCGCCCCGCTGTCCCTGGCCAGTCCGCGCCTCCGGACGCTACGGCTGCGGGCGCTGCCTCCCGGCTCCCGACCCCCGCCAGGCAGCTCGCGGGGGGCGCAGGAGGGATCCCGGGCGGACTGCCGTCCCCGCCGCCACCCGCGCCTGCGCCCCCGGACCCTGTCCTCCGCGCGGGCGGCCGCCCCTGCCCGAGTCGGGGACAAAGCGGCGGCCCCGGAGCCCCGGCGCTCCCGCCCCGCGCAAGCCCGGCCTCACTCACCTCTTCTGCGCGGCTTGAATCCCTGGGCGCCGCCCTCGCGTTCGGCTCGGATCGCGGTCCGCCCCCACGCGCGCCGCCGCCCGCCCGCCCGCCCGCGCGCGCCCGCCCGCCCTCCTTCGCTGTCCCCTCCGCCCCCGCCCCTCGGTCCCGGCTCGGCTCGGCGCCCCTGGGCTCGGGCTCCCCGCGCCACCGCGCCACCGCGCCACCGCGCCGGGCGCCGGCTCTTTCTCCGGCGCTGCCGCCGCTCTCCGCCCCCTGCCCCTGACGTCAGGCGCGGGGGGGCGTCAGCCGAGGCCGGGGGCGGGACGCAAAGGCCAGCGCCGGAGGGGGCTGCGACCCGCCGCGACCCGCGGGGCCCCCGGCTCCCCTCCCGCGCGCTCCGACCCCCGCCCCTGCCCGCGCCCCGCCGCCCCGCCGCCCCGCCGCCCCGCGCCTCGGAGTCGCCGTCTGCGCCACAGCGCGCGGAGGTGGGGCGGGGGAGGGACCCCGGGCACTGCCTTGGGGGTTCGGACTCACCCGGCCCTTCCGAGGAGTCCAGCGCCCCCCGCAAGGCCACCCGCGGGCCGGGCGCCTGGGCTCGGGAATGGGGCCGAGGAGCGCCCACGCTGCGGTCACAGGAACCAACGCGGGCAAGCCACCTCGGGGCGAGTATCCCAGGGAGGGGAGCGGGGGAAACCGAGGCTCTTCTTTGGGGCGGACCAGAGTGGTTTCTCTTTTGACCCCAGGGCCCCCCCGGCTCCCCGCAGTCACGCTGGAACGAGTCTTACCAGCCGGGAAGACCCACTTATCTCCGGGGAGTCTGCCCCTCGGTCTTCATGCTCCACACCGAGGGACAGCGGCGCGCTTGCCCGGCTCCCGGTGAAGACGATCCTCCGGGAGACTCCTGTTGCACGGAGCCTGCCCCCAAGAAACGACTCCTTCTGATGCCACCGGAAGGCAGAACAACAAGTGACAGGAGCTTGAGCTCTCCTGTTCAGATGAAAGCGGCTGAGGGGAAGCCGAGCTGGAGAACTCCCACCTCTAGAAGCGCCTGCCCCCGCCCACAGCAGCTCCTAGAAGTCACTTGTGGCTCTGGCCTCCTTCCCTGGGCGGTGCTGGAGTGGACCTTGCCAGCTGGTCCTCGGAGCTGGGCAGGTGGACAAACCCCAGGGAAGCCGCCCCATCGGCACCCAGTCACAGATGCCTCCTCTTGGCTAGGGGCAAATGACAGAGGTAGAGAGACTGGAGCCCCGAGGCTTTGGTGGTAACTTTAAGCGAGAGCAGTCCTAGAGGGGAGGAACAGTGTAGAGCCCCGTCAGCAGATCTGGATTATAAATCAGTCCCGACAGGAGCTTTTGTTCTGAGTTAAAACTTGGCATCTGAAAATGGAGACCAGAAGAGTAGTGGAGATAATTGGGAAAAGCAGCCCAGTTTGGATTCAGTAACAATCGGGTCTTTGCTGGTACGCATAAAGGCCCCTTCTCCCCCACTGGCCAAAGCCACATTTCCCAGCTCCTTTCCACCAGGGGAAAAAAAAAAAAAAAAGCTGTGGTCTTGGAGATGCTGGAGATAGAGGGCAAGCCAAGTTAACAGCATGGGATGGGCAGGGAAGGTTCTGTGCTTCAGCTGGCCGGGAGGGAGATGTGTTTGACTCCTCTTCCAGGTTAGATGCTGTGATTAAGTGGAGGTAGACTGATAGGCAAATATCCTTCACATTTGTTCTGGGCTTTAGACTTTGCAACACACATTTCCTCACATCATCCTCATGACGACTCTTCAACAGGCAGCTATTGTTTCTCTGATGTTAGAGATAAAATGAGTCTCTGGAGGGTTTAGCAACCTGCTCAAAGTCACATAGATAATTAGCAAGATCAGAATGTTAAATCAGGTCTTGGGACTCCCAGTTCTATCCTTCC
Organism: Canis lupus baileyi; assembly: GCF_048164855.1. Classification (NCBI taxonomy): domain Eukaryota; kingdom Metazoa; phylum Chordata; class Mammalia; order Carnivora; family Canidae; genus Canis; species Canis lupus. The sequence continues at coordinate 47,834,942 of NC_132848.1, read as the reverse complement.
ACGAAGTCAGAGTGCATCTGGACAGCTTTTAAGCTCCAAACAGCATGTCTCCTGCGGCTTTTCTCACCTCTGCTCCCACCCCCACCAGGCAGAGACTTGAGCTCCTGGCTCCATCTGCAAGATGGCCCCAGTGGAAAGTTTGAAAGGTGGTTTGGTTTCACTGGCAGGTACAGTCTTCTGGACGTTATGGCGGGCTTCTCCATCACTGCCCTTCCCTCCCCAGTGCTCCTCCAAGATACCGCTGCAGCTCCCCCCCAACCCCCTGTTCTACCTGCACTCATTTCCTGCCGGGTTCTGTTCATTTCCAGCGCTGGCCTTTTCCATGGGTGGGTGGACAGAGGATAAAGTTTCCTGCATGACTACTTGCTCATGATTCATACTTTTTAATAAAAGCACAACTGGTCAAAAAAGAGGATTCCTGGGTTTTAGATTAAGAAGGGGGAACAAAAGAAGTCTCCTGTACCTGTCGTGTACTCCCTACTGCCTGTCTGGCATATTCTATTTAAAATACCTATGCCTCAGGCCTTAGACCCTGACAGACCCTCCTGCTCACCTGCTTGCAGCCAAGTTAAGGAAAGACCTAGATATGCTAAATGCCTTCTAAGGTTCTCTAAAGATCCGCTGGCAGCTCAGCAGAGGCCAGTCCCTATAGATGGGCCCAGGAGTCTTATCTGAAAAGCAAGCCCCCGCCCCTTCCCCCACTTATGTGCCATGGTGTACCTCCTTTGAGCTCCTTACCCCTAGCTCTTGAGAGGCAGCTCTCAGACCGGGTGGAGCCCAGGATTCACACTGAGTTTCTCCAGTCAGCACTGCCTGGCTGACTTACAAAGGATCCAGGAGCTGCTGTCAACCCACAGAGGGGGAAATGAGAAAGCCCGGGTCAGCCACCCTGCAGGGATCTTTCTGAGGGCCTGGGGACCGAGGTGAGTGGGGATGTAGGAAAAGGACTTCCTCTCTCTACTTCCTCCTACAGGAGAGTTATCAAAGCTGTCCACCTGGGAAGCCTTTCCCTTCCCAGCCCCTCCCTGCCACCATCACCAAAAGGAAGCAGGAAAACATCCGTCATCACAGCCCCGGATGCTGACTTCCCAGTGGCTTCAATCAGGATATCCCTCAGTCTTTTCCCAGGGGCTCAGGGATCTGGAAAGGGCAAGTGGTGAAGCTGCCAGCACCATTGTGGAAATCTTGGCCTAGAGGAGCCTGAGTCTCTGGTCCCAGACCAGTTTGAGAAGATCTGGTCAGCTCCCAGCCAGTTCCAGAGAGGGCCCATTACATGTCCCAGGAGATATGGGACGCCCTTGGGTGACCTCAAAGCACACCCCTCTGCTCAGGTTACAGCAAAGTCTCTGGAGGGACTGAGTAGTCACCAACACCTCCTTTCTCCTTGGTATCTATTTCCCTCTTGGGGATGAGTGTGTTTGGGGAACGGGGGAGGTGGGGTCAGTGCACAAGGACCAGGACTGGAGAGAAGGGCCGCAGACGTCCCTGTGCCATCTCTTTCTCAGAGCTACGTAGGGACAACTTAAAGAACTGGAAACTCCCCAGTTCAGCCTCTTAGGCTTCCCTACTCCCTCTCTGCCCTTGGCAGTGAGAACAAAGAGGGGAAATTTCAAAGGTGATTTCCAGGTTTCCAGAGCAAACTGAAGAGCTGAGGATTAACTGTCAAGATGTGCAATGTCAGAAGTAGTGGCAGCCCTGAGGGACGTGAAGGAGGCTGGCTTAATGGAGCCTTTGCTCTTTTATCAGAGGATCTCAGGCCTACCTGATGCCGCTGGGGGCCTCAGTGGCGCCCCGGCCAGGGAGTCCTGTGATGTGGCCAGGAACAGAAACTAGAACTCTCGTTCGAGTCACCTGGGCATCCGAGTCACCCTGGCCAAGGACTTCTTCCATCTCTCACCTGGCAAAGGGAGTATGGCAGGGAGATGACCTGTATGGCACCTAGCATGCTTCTGTGAGCTCGTGCCCTCTGAATTATAGATGCCCCCAGCTCCTAGCTTTCTGGGCAAGGGAGGCAGCTGTGTACAGGTCTCGGGGGCACCTGAGTGGCTCAGGCGTTAAGCATCCAACTCTGGATCTCTGCTCAGGTCTTGATCTCAGAGTCATGAGTTCAAGCCCTGCGTTGGGCTCCACACTGGGTGTGAAGCCTACTTAAAACAAAACAAATAAAACAGGCCCAGAAAGTGATGAGCTACCTACCCTTCAGCTCTGCTGATTGAGCCACTTGTTCTGAAGATCCTTTATTTGGGGGGAGTTTCTTCCCTAGTTAGCCTGCCTTACCCTAACCCCCGTGGCATGACGGAGCAAAGGAGAGGGGCACATAAACTGAGAAAGTCGCAAGCACCAGCCATGGTGAAGCTCCATCAGCAATCTGGTTGAGCTGAGGAGTGGGCACAGGCCACACTGGTGCAGGGGTCATCCTGTGCTACTTCCACCTCTATGGCCCCATGCAACCCCCTCTTTCAACCCAAGTCAGGAGGGGCCTGATACTAAAATGGACTCTGTGGGTTGGAGTAGATAGAGATTGGGGATACCCAGGGATCTCCCCAAGGGTGCACAGGGCCCACCCAGTCCTCAAGGGGGATGGGCCAAAGACATCCAGCACGTCATTAAAACCCACCAAACTGATCTTGGGTAAGCCTGAGGGAAGGCAGCAACCAGAATGGTCTTTTGGCACACACCCCCCCCTTCTAATTCTGGGGAGTTGATTTCAGAACTCAATGATAAACTGAATTAAGTGTAATTACAGCTCACTCTGTGGATCTTTCCCAGAAGGGGCAGTGAGTGGTGAGGGAGAGGCGGGTAGTCCCGGACTGGGTCCAAACAGACATTCCCTATCCCTGCTCCCTCGGTTTCTGACAGCTCTCAGGCCACAGGAATAACTGCTCCTCCCTCAGGATTTACAAAGAGCCTTCTGGGGCAGGGGGTGGAGCCTAAGACGACTGGGTCACATGACTGTCGAGGTGGGAACTCAGCACAGCACCAGCAGGGATGTCAGGAAACTGGACACTGGGCACTTAGGACAGGGACTGGAGGAAATCTTCTAAGCCACCGATGCTGAAATAAGACTTTAGTGTGCACAAAGAAAGCTCACATTAGTGACAGAGAAAGGAAGGAGAGTGGGGAAGGCCCAGGAGGGCCCTGGGAAACTGGAGTGTGGACATAAAGGCCTGGGGGCAGAGGAGGAAGCCGGGATGGGAAGGAGGGCTGAGGGGTAGGCCAGGCAGGGAGGCATCATGTTCATTGTCCTGTCGGGGTCAGGGGCAGCGTGGAGGCAGGCTCTTGCTTCATCACACTGGTCCTCCTCTGGCCTCTGTTCTTTGCTTCCTCCTATTCCTTGAGCCCTGTTCACTTCCTGCCTGAGCCAACAGCCGGAGACTGTTGTCTTTCCAGGGGTTGAAGTACTGGGCCTGTGGCAAAGAGAAAAACCGTATGATGGCCCCGGCCCGGGTGGTGCCCACTGTCCTGAAGCTCCCGGACTCTCCAGCATCAGCATCCTTTGCAGGCCTCCTGATGCCAGGTGCTGAGCTACAAGAGTCCTATGGCTCCCAGGGCAGGAGAGGGCACGGCGGGTCAACAGGCTACTTGACCACAGCACATGCGTGCTCTGCCTGGCTTCCCTCTCCTTGTGGCTTGAAGGCCCAGGGCAGTGTGATAGGAAGGTGGGGCCTGCCCCCTGACTTGGCCAGGCCACCAGTCACTTTTCTTTCTCTTCATGACAAACACACTGTTTCCCACCAGAGACTAGTGTGATCTAGTTCCCTGGGGATTGAGGGTGAGGTCTGCTCTCCAGCTTTCTCAGAGACTTGCGAAATCTGAGACCCAAGCCACAGCCTGTGGCCAATGTGTCAGCCCCAAGTCAGAGGTTACAGAAGGAAGGACAAGCAGAAAAAAGTCAGAGGATTGACAATTTGGGAGCCTGAGGAGCATTGGGAGGATGAGTGGAGAAATGCTCATCAGACCCAGCCTGTCTCCGTCAAGGCCTGGGGGCTAGGGGAGGGAAGAGGCCCCCTAAGCCAGAGGGTGCTGCTTGTCAGAGGGATAGAAGCCAGAAGCTTGGCTGCCAGAGCAGGGCTTGGACTGTGCTTAAATCTGTAGGTTCCGGAGTCAGGCCAGATGTGTGCCCTGGTTCTGACACTTACACATTGCCTTCGTGATGGGGCAAGCTATTCAATCTCTCAGTGACTGGTTAGCTTGTCTGTGAAATGGGATTGTAACAATACCTGTCTCATAGAGTAAAGGGGTCATTGTTCAGTATAAGCTATGAGTATTATTACCTAAGAGAGCCCGAGAAAATCAGGGGCATGGAGGTTGTTGCTGCAGGAATTGGAGGGACCAGGGCAGACTGAGAGGGTCCCTCCCAGCAGAGTAGGAGGCCAGCCTCAGGCCTGCGGGACAAGTGGACAGAGGGTAGACAACTGGTGCATCTGGTGCCCCTTCTTGGGGCATTGCTCACCGCTACTACTCCCTAGGGTGAGGTTTTTCTTTGCAATTGCCCAGGAGTTGACCTCTCATCTCCCCCTCACTATTACCCTTGCCCTGGGCATTTGATTTTTTTTTTTAAGATTTTATTTATTTATTTATGAGAGACACACAGAGAGACAGAGAGAGAGAGAGAGAGAGAGAGAGGGGCAGAGACACAGGCAGAGGGAGAAGCAGGCTCCATACAGGAAGTCTGAGGTGGGACTTGATCCCGGGTCTCCGGAATCACACCTTGGGCTGAAGGCGGCACTAAACTGCTGAGCCACCTGGGCTGCCCTGGGCATTTGATTATTGGCAAGAGTGATAAAGGTCCTCTGAGGCATCTCCACTACCCCCCCTCCACCCGCGCTGCCCTCTCCACCCATGGCCAGCCAGAAGCTCAGTAGTTGCAGTGGGGGTGGACATGCTGCTGGCTCTGGTTAGCTGGCCTGACCACTTCCCTCCCCTCCCTAGTCTAGGGGTCAGAGAGGTCACCACCTGGGGCTGGCAGTGAGCCAGCAGCTCCTGCCAGCGGATATAGGTCTGGGCAGCCAGGTCCTTGAGTCTGGTCCAGTGCATGGCTTGGGGACTCTCCCGGATATGGGTGCTGACATGGCGGTCCAACTGCAGGCAGAGCAGCTGCAGATCTCCCTGCAGGGATGGGGTGTGCATGGGGGAGGGTGTATGTGGCATAGACCAGGCCCAGCCACAGCAGGGGAGTAAGGAGAACAAAATCAGAGAAAGAGAGGAATGGATTTGAATGCCTGGTCAGAAGTAGGGCAGGAAAGGGAGGAGCTTGGGTCAGTATCCCTTGGGAATGCCTTGTGGGACACTGGGAAGAGAAGGGAACCTTGCTCCCTCAGCACTTCTTTCACAGCCTCCCATCTCAGCCCCCAGGGATACTCACCCATTGGTCTGGAGTAATATCCTGGCAGCTGACTACCACCCCAGCCAGTGTCAGCAGGCTGTAGCACAGGTAGCAGACCTGGAAAGACCACAGAGAGAGAGGCTCCCCTAACTCCGTCACCTCCAGACACCTTGATCTCAGGCCCAGGGGCCAAGGATGGGGACTCAGCCCACCACTGGGCTCCCAGCGAGTTTCTAGGGAGGTATCCTTATGGAGGGCTGTGGACCCCCTCATTCAGAACCTTCCCTCTGACGGATGATTGTTCTTCCTTCATTCAGAAAAAGAAACCTCTGCCATCCAGAAATCTATACTGTCACTTAGCCCTATCCCAGGAGCCCAGCAGAGAAAGCATTCTGGGGAGAGGGCCCTCTGACCCTGCATGGTGTCTGTGGTCTTGCTCTGTTCCCTGAGGAACCCACGCCAGATGCCACTATTCTCTATGGGGGTACCTGGCCCCTGGGTGCCCAGCTTGCCTGTCGGCAGACCACCACTTGCACAGACAGAGGTGTAGCCCTGTGTGGACAGTCAAAGCATGTTGAGCCAAGAAGGATGGTGAAGAGAGGGGAGACAGGAGACAACTTTGGTTAAGCATCTGCAGGCTTACTCTCCAACTCATACCCTTGTTCATGCCCCCTGGATACTCTGAGGAATACAAACAGGACCCAATCCTATCTGCTCAGGAATAGTTTGATCCCAGAGTGCCCTTGGACTCTGTCGGTACCCATTCTTTTATGGGACATTTATCTCTACCAAGACAAAATTAGGCACAGGGAGGGGAGTGTCCTCAAAGACAGGCATGGCTTCTGATGTGAAAGGCAGCAAGCTCCTGGCACTCTGAACTCCTGTCTGCGGGTATGCCCCTCCTCCACTCAGAAATGCCTGCTGCCTGGTCCCCTTCAGACTCCTCGGTCTGAGATAGAGAGGGTGGCAGGAAACAACCCCACCACTGTGCCCATTGCAGATAACTAGCTCTGAGGCTGAGCTGGGATGGGAGAGGCAAGCTCCAGAGAAGGCAGGCAGGGCTTAAGCATGGTAATAGCAGGGCTGGGGCTCCAAACCAGCCCAAGACTCCCCTGTGCCCCTACTTCCCCTGCCCATATCATCCAGAAACAGCAGCAGCCACTTTGCATGGACCCAGGAGCCTCCTTAGGGCAGGAGCCAGAACCATTTTTGAGGACATCAGACATGGTATTATGGAGTACTGTCTTCTCAAACTCAAAATACCATGGTGTAAAATCTTGAGAAGGGAAGTCACCTGCCCTCCCCCCAGCAGCACTTGTCTTACTCAGGACCCAGCCTGTTCACAACAGCTGAGGCCCACAGGGGGCCTGACCTCATAATCCTGCTGGGACCGGCAACACCACACACTGCAGGGAGGGAGAAGACAGTGTGGAAAGCCAAGGGGACCACGGGTGTGCCTTCAAGCAGTGCTGCCCCCAGGTTGGGGAAGATCCAGTCTCTGAGCCAGCTGCACCTGCCAGGTCCTGCAGCTGCCTATGCCTGAATCCCCCAGCTGGGCTGGCTTGTCAGTGAGCTGGCCTGCTGGCAAGCTGCTGCTTCCCACAGGCTCCCCTTCCCCAGCCTGGCTTTGCCTTAACGAGGTCCACAGCATTCAGAACTCCTTCTAACTCTGCAGTCCTGGCAAAAGGCTCATGCCACCCCCACCGCCCCCATAAAGCAGGCACAGGCCTGTGTGCCAGACACTGTCCCTTGACTAAGACACAGCCACAAATCCTTAGACATTAGAAAGAGATACTTCACTTCAGGAAGGCAGTCATTTGGTCAACAAATACTGCATCTCAGCTTCCCCAGAGACCAAAAAGAAAGGGTCCTTCTAGGATTTTTTGGTGGGGGAGGGAGTGGTATACAGCTCAGAAGGCTTCAAGGAGGAAGTTGACTAAGCCTAGCCAGGCCTCAAAGGAACAGTAGGATCTGAGGTGAAGATGGCCCTGTGGGAATGGGGGCAGGGCCAAGATTACAACACCAGACAGATCCTCTGCTGATGCAAGAAATCGAGGCAGGGCACTTTGGAGGACCAACTACCAGGTAGCTGGCTCAGCTGGGGGTGAGGGGATACCTGAAGGACTGGGCTGGCACCAGAGGGCTTGGACAGTGGGCAGTGGAAGTCATTCAAGGCTCTTGAACAGGGTGGCTGGGTTGTGGGGGACAGACTGCCCCCCTTCCCCCACCAGAAGGAGGCACTAGAATCAGTTGGGATGGAATACCACCAGAGTGCAAATGTGGCTGTGTCTGACAGGATTCTAGGACATCCTTCATCTTTTCTTTTCTCTAAGGTTATTTCTCTACAATGTGCGTGCTTTACTCCTATAATCCGAATACAATTTAAGCTTTTTACAGTTAATTTTAAATCAGAGAATACCAGTTATAACTGACTGAGCCTACTGGGTTTGGGGTGGGTGTGGAGGCAAAGGAGAGAGACATGACCCTGAAAAAGGCAGTGCTCTTGCTCTTAGGACCCAGGCTCATCTTTGAAAGGGCACCAAGCAAACTGCTAGTGAGAGGCCGCAGGAGAAGCCAAAGAAAATACCCAGGGGCCGCAGAGCCATTGGTGGGTTAGAGGAAGGTGGGGAAAGGCTCCAGAGAGATCTCGGCATGTCAGAGGCCCCTGTGCTGTATACAAAGCCTGGGCCTGAAAGGGACCTCAGAGCCACCCTGGGGCTGGTACCGAGGCCAGTCTCTGTCCCTGGGGGCTCTCAGGCCCCCACCCCCAGCCCAGCAGAATCTATCTTCCTAGAAGGGAGGCGTGGTGAGGGTGAGCCCAGGATCTGAGCAATGCCCTGGAGGAAAATTTGTGCAGTGGGGATTTACTGAGAGAAAAAAAAGCAGCCTGGACGAAGGACTAGCGTGTGCGGGTTTCACAACTTCATTCCTACGCTGATTCCCATCACTGAATCCAGGGGGGAAATCCCAGGAAAACTACTCTGAATGTGTGTTTTTTTTGGGGGTGGACAGGGCGGGAGTATCAAGAAGGAAATGTTAGTTCTGTGAACCACATTTTATAAGCTGTATTTCCCAAAGGGGTAAGGAAATCTTGCCCACTACCTGCAAGGAGGGCAGAATGCATTTTTCCTCACCCCCAAGAGTGATCCCTGGGGTTGGGGAGACCCTTTAAAAAGGAAGACTTTGATTCAACTTAACGGGATACAGTTCCACTTGTGCAGAGAAATCACCACAAAGACAGCAGTCTTTGTAATAGCACTTCTAGGCAGGGTGGGGGGGGTGATTAAGTTTCATACTATATGGGAAGTGCCCAGCCCACATGGTCCTCTCCCTTCCCCTAGACCCATGGCCCCAGCGCATTAAGGAGAGGTAAGAGAGCATCTGCTCCCACCCAGACAACTGGACAGACAGATGGGGGGCACTGGGTGCACGAGGCTCCTTTGAACCCCCAGACTCCGGCATTGGGTTCAGACACGTCCCGCTCCTTGCCCTGTTCTGTGAAGGTCCGAGGGGCAGACATCAGCATAACCTGGGGCTCTGGCCAGGAGGGGCTGTGCCCAAGCCTCCATCCTCCAAGGGAGGTAGGCCCTGAGCACCAGCAGCAGTGGGGAGAGCAGGCCCTTCCCAGGGGCCACGAAGTAAACCGCCAGGTGTGGGAGCTGCGTTTCCTGTTCCAGTTGCGCTGTGGCCAGCTCCTGAACTTAGCAAGCCCGGTCCTGTCCTGGCTGGCACCACGGAGACACGGGGCTCTGTCTTCCCTCTCAAGACAGGGAAGGGAAGCTGGGCAGAGGCCATGCTGCAGTTGGTACACCAGAGGTCCAAGTCCCCTGCTGGCACCCGTTTTCTCCACAGCTGGAAGTCCAAGGAGGCCCTTTCCTCAGCAGGAGGCACCTTTCAAGCTTCCAAGTCCCTAGGGGCATGTGTGTAGGGAGGGGGTAGAAGTCACTGTGGCTTCAGGGTGAGAGAGCAGTGCAGAGACACTCCTTGGGGTTGGGGGGTTGCCATGCATCTCTGGCCTTCAGGATCTTGTCTGAGAAGTGGGCCCCCACGGGCGCCAGCTACCCAGCTCCTCCCCCGACTGGGTGTAAACAGAGGCTGGGAAGCCCCTACGGAACTCGGAGGGAGCCTGGGAAACCTCAGTCAGCAAACTGGGGAAAGGCAGAGTCGGAGGGCAAGGAGCGGGACGTGTCTGAACCCAATGCTGACAAGATGAGACCGTCGGTTTGTCCCCACCCCCACCAGCTTTCATTTTCTGGGTTTCTCCCCAGAGTGTGGCAAGCCAACTTTTCTGAGAAGTTCTGTACAGGATGCCTCCTTCCTGGCTCTAGAGCCTTAAAGCCCTGCCCTCCCCCTGGGGAAGGACAACAAGGATGAGAGATAGGACTTGTCACCCTCTGAGGCAGAGAGGAGGAGGGGAAGGCCAGTGTCTCCTTTTCCCGGACTAGTTAGTGCTGACCCCAGGAACCAAGGGCCAAGGCTCCGTCATAGGACAGAAGGGAAAAAGGGTGAACATTTCCCAGGAACTCCATCTTTTAGAAAACTCCCCTCTAGCTAATACCAAAGAATTAGTCCTAGGCCCGGGTTATTTACATGAAAAAAGAGCAGAAAAAAGGAGGCAGAGATCTCCCAGGAAGTCACTCCTTCTGGTGAGAGCACCAGAGTTTCTCCCACCTCAGGTCATGACCAAGAATCCAGGCTGGCCCCAGGCAAGCCTCCAAACCAAGCCCTTTCCCTGGAGGCTGCCAGGTGGGGTGGCCATCACGTGGGAGCAGGTCCAGTCAGGCTCTGGGGCAGCTGTGGGGAGGGGGGGCAGGGGGCGGGAGACAGAATAAAGGCTGACTCAGAACACCTGCTGGGGAAAACCAAGACTCACCAAAGGACATGGCCCTCGAGGCCTGGCTGCTGGGGCCAAGGGGCTCTGGCTCAGGAAACGGGCCCTGAAGGCCTAGGGTGCCAGCTCCCTGCCTGGGACACCAAGACCCCAGAGCAGTTTCCTCTGCTTTCACCTCTCCATGCTCAAGGGCCCTAGGGGGTGGCTGGCCTGGGGGAACTGCTTTCAACCTAATCTGGCTGGGATTCCCTCAGCCCTGTCCCAAGGGCCTCACGATGGAGCCCAGGGTCAAAATTCTGCATAGGTCCCATCACTGCCACATGTGCGTCCACTCGGGTTTTGTTCTGTCAGACACAGATGCATGCACACATGCTGAAGATCAACTCTAGGAGCAACCTAGTCCCGGAAAGACCGAAACAGCACTGGTCTAGTTTGTCTACCTTGGTATGTTTCAGACCCAAGGCCAGAGCTAGGCCTCCATGAATTCTTTTTCTTTTTTAAAAAAAACCTAATTTAAACCTACAGTGCCTCTTCACAGTACCCTGACCCAGCAGGGCTCCCAGAGAGGCCTGATGGTTCTCATTTTGAACAGATGTGGAGGCTAAGCTTGGAGAGGTCCCCTGACTCATGACCATCTCCAGTGAGAGTTAGGTCTGAAGCAGATGTCTATCCTCTCTCCCTAAGGCTGAACAAGTTCTGTGTATTTTCCACAAACGGGATTGAACTGGAGGCAATCCTTTTCAGAAGGAACAAGCTCCCGTTGCACTGCACGACAGGGGCCCAAGGGCCTATTAGCTGGCAGGATGGGGAGAAGATGAGGCTGTACCCATAGGATGGGGAGTGGGGCCCCAAACCTAGGCCCTAAGGCCATGTGGTAGGTACTCTACCCCAGGAGGGGCAAATAACAACAATAATAATCAGTAATGAGTAATCCCAAGGTAGGACTACTTGGAGGCCCCAGGCCAGGAGCCTCCCTCTGGTGAGAGAGGCAAGCCTTATCCAGCTGCTATGTCCACTAGAACAAAACATGAGAGGGGATGTGTTTTTCTAGGTGAACTCTGTCTGGACCCATCCTGGAGTGTGGCACCTGCTATCATCTCTAGGATGCTATTTCTTCACAGTGCCCACAAGTATCCCTTGCTCATGCTGCTACTGCTCCGAGGTTACTCCCTGACCTTGGCTTGGGCCAGCAGAAGGATGTGCCCAAAGGACAGCAGAGTTCAGAAGAGACTCTGATCAGGATGGGTCATGGGTTGTAAGTCTTCACAAGAAGGAGATGACAAAGATGTGTGACTGGTAATTAGGAAATGAGATGGTGACATAAAGCCACTCCCTAGCCCAGGGTCCCTGAAGGCACAGAGTAGAGGCCGGAGAGCAGATGTCACAGGCAGGGCCTGCCACGCTTACCCTCCAGCTTCCAAGGCCAGGCACTTAATTCTGTAAATGAAAGTGCCAAAAAAAAAAAAAAAAAAAAAAAAAAAAAAGAAAGAAAGAAAAAGAAAGTGCCCATGTGGGCACAAGGGTGGGTAGAGCCCTAAATATGGAGTAGTGATGAGGCCAAGTGAGGGTGATGAGAGACAGGCGACAGGCTGGCAGAGTCTGCATGGGAGTAGGACTTCTAGCTTAGCCACTGCCTGCAAGGCAGGCTCTCGGGTCCCAGCCAGGCAACCAGGCACACAGTGTCTACTGAGACTGCTGAGGGACCTTGGGGGACCCCTGCATGGGCCTGCCTAGTCCCATTCCTCAGAAGGTGAGCCTCTTACCTTCACTTCCAGATGCCCAGAGAAAGTGAGTTCAAGGATTCCAGACCCTGAACTCCAGACAGACACAGGGATTCTCTTATAAGCTTTATCCCAATATTGGGATGGACCCTGAGCAGCCCTGGGCCCTGTTCTTGGTACTGAGGATGAGGGAGGCCCCGGCAGAGTGGAGTGGGGATGATGGAGAGATGGAGCTGGGACAAAAGCAGGAAGGCTGAGAGGTTTTAGTTCTGTGGATCTGCTGCAGGGAGATTATCTCAGAGCATCTGACCCATCTCAGAGCATCAGACCCATCTGACCCCTCAGAGCATCTGCCTGTGAGGGGCCTTAGGCAAGCCTTTGCTAGAGGGTTCCCACCCAGACCACCCTTCCTTTCTGGCTTCCTGGTGGCCATGGGGGGTAGGGGAGATGACAAGCAGGGATGGGCTGGCTCTTCCTGCTCCTCCAGCTGGGGACTAGAGACCCTGACCCCAGGGGGATGTGGACCGGAAACCCAGCTTTGCCTACTACCCAGAGAGAGACAAGATTCTCAGTGCACATGTTTGAGAATTTAGGACTGGCTATGCACGAGCACATCAGTATGTGGGTGCTTGTGCTGGATGGAGCCACTGAAACCTGCCAGGGTGTTGGCATGGGCATCCTCCAGGGGCTAGAGTGCCTGAGAGAGCAGTGGCTTCCTCAAAAGCTATTTCCTCAAAAGCAATGGCTTCTTCTCTTTCTTATCTTTCTCACTCAGTGAATTGCCTCCTGGTGTGCTGGCATGGGAGGAGTCTGGAAAGCACTGCCCTTTATCCGCCCCCCTCCCTTGATTCTATTTATTCATGAGAGACACAGAGAGAGGCAGAGACACAGGCTAGGGGAGAAGCAGGCTCCCTGCAAGGAGGCTGATGCAGGACTCGATCCCAGATCCCGGGATCATGCCCTGAGCCAAAGGCAGACACTCAACTGCTGAGCCACCGAGGTGTCCCAGAAGCACTGCCCTCCTTATAATACCTCCCATGGATATTGGAGAGTAGGGCCATTGCCCATGGCTGCAGACCAAGCTATGGGCATCTAAGGCTTCTGGGTACCTAGGATCCTGCCCCCTCCTTTGTCAGAGTGTCCCATCCTTCAATTCCCTACACTTCATGGTAGTGATTTCAACCTTGACTCTAGGGGAAGACACATGATCTGGGCAGGCCAGTGTATACCTGCCTATTTGATTGGCTTACAGATGAGGATATGATCCAAGCCAAGCCAATGAGACTCAACTCTGGGATTCTGGTTAGGACTCCAGGATAGAAGCTCTTTTTCCCCCTCTGGCTAGGGCTCTTGGGGAAAGGACTTAAACCTGGAGTTTCTCAGGACCAGCAAGGAAAGCCTTCCTGGGAATGCAACATAGGGCAGAGCCAAGAGACGCAGAGAGAAACACTGAGGTTTCATGACACTGCTCAGCTCCTGGTCCAGCTGAGCCTGATAAGCTGTTCTAGGACCTTCCAGTATATGTTTCTGTGTTTCTGTTACTACAGAGTCCTGGCAAAGGCAGGGGAGAAGGGACAGAAAAGGTAGTGAGAAGAGCAGTTGAGAAGGTCATGGCTTGCCTGGCAACTGCTCCTCCAACCAAGGAGGTGAGTAGGGGACCTCACACACCTTTCCTGGTCCCCCTTAGGGGCATGATGGGAGCTGAGGTCTCCCCACCCCCCGCAGTGTTTAGACTTAGCACTTAGATGGCACTGTCCCTTAGAAGGTATGGCCTGGGAGAAGAGATAAGGTGGGCAGGGCTAGGTGCTGGGGAGGTGGGCAAGGGTCCCTCCCAAAGGCTGCACCTGCCAGGGCACTTATTTCATTGGGAGCAGTGTATGCAGGTGAGATAGACCCTGGACCCGACCCTCGAAGGTGATTCTGTTTAGGTGTGTGAAGCAATGTGTGGACAGGCCATAGGTCAAGTGAACAGACGATAAGGACCACGGGAATCCAAGGACTGGGGAGACAAGCCAGGCGTTGCCAGGATGAAGGAACAGCAGGAGCAAAAAGAATGGAAGCCTGACATTTCACATTTCCTATGATTTCTGGGAATGATGTCCACTGCCTGGAATTAAGTGGTATGGTCTGACGTGCAGGAGAAAAGCTGTGGGGATGAAGTAGGGTCCACTGACAGAGGAGTTGGATGTGATGTACAGGCACTTAGGATTGCCTTTCCCTAAGTAAGAATTGTCCAGGAGGGCTTGAAAAACGAAGAGATGGAGTAGAGTATCAGGTCCAGACAGTGTCAGTGTCAGGTGAGTCACTCTGCATGGAGTAAGGGCTGTGCCTGGGGACGGTTACCCCCAAGAGTCCCAAGAGGAGGACTGGGCCCGGAGCAGAGAGCAGGCTTGGAAGTTGCCTAGAGAATCCAAGCCTGCCCTCCCCGGCTTCACTCTGTCACTTTAAGCCCTGCTTGCACACTTGCAAAGAAGCCAGACTTCTTGGGACCCGAACAAAGCTGGTCTGGGCCCAGGCCCCACGTGGCCCTCAGCTGCTCAGAGATACCCATTCTGAAGAGGCTCAGCGGCCTCCTAGGTGGGTGTGACCCACTGCTGGTGCAGGGAGCTCCCCTCAGGGCCAGCTTCCCAGACACCATCTCTTTGAGGTTTATTTCAAGAGATATTTGATGTTCCCCATTTTGGAGGAAGTATAGAGGAACCAAACACAGACTAGGCAAGGAGGAACTCAGGATTCCTGAAGATCTATTTTCTGTTTCTTAAAGTCAGTTCATTTCTTCCCAACCCACCTAATCTTGCCCTGACCAGTTTTATCATCTATCTATCTATCTATCTATCATCTATATTTTTTATTTATTTATTTATTTATTTATTTATTTATTTATTTATTTATTTATTTATTTATTTATTTATTTATTTATTTATTTATTTATTTATTTATTTACTCTGACCAAGTTTTACAACCCTGTGGGCAGGATTCTCCCTAAGGTGCAGGAACTAAGGACAGGCACTTGCAGGTAAGAAGGCAGAGAGTAGTATGGAGAGAGGGAGAGGCTCCCTCTCCACCTGTGCTTCTGGGTGACACAGGGTGAGGGGCCTGCGCTCTAGCCGAGCCTGAGGGAGTATGTCCCTTTGCTGGTGTTGAGTGCCAGCGGGAGAGTGGAGGCAGGCACAGAGCTGCCAGGCCCTAGGGGCACCCCTCCCCTGCCCACTCTCCCCAACCTCCCAGACCACACCCCAGGCACTCTGGGGCTCTTGGCAGGGTCAGCAGACACAGGGACAGGCCAGCTGCAGTCATGGCAGGAACAAAAGCAGTCAAACTTGTTTGTCAACTCTATGAACACGAGGGCACACCACAAAGATATACACAAATATACACAACACATATGCACACAGACATACATGCATGCAGCTAGGCATGTGCGCGTGCACAAGTGTGCATACGCACACACATACACAGTGTTGGCAGGCCCACACCCTCTGCAGAGATGTGCAGAGACTCAGGAGTGAGCGCAAAGGAGTTTGTGAAGCAGGGCAGAGTTTGTTTACCCCAGTGTATCACTCAAGCATAAAGCACTTACCCGCCCCCACATAAAAATCAACTCTTTATACACGCCACTACACAACCATCCCCAAGGCTTCTCCAGTACACAAGCCATCCCCAAGGCTTGGAAGCACAGAGCTGGACAGCATGCGGTGTGCACGGTGAGGAAGCTGACTGGAGCCACCTGTGGTCCCCAGGCTCCATCTGGTTAGTGAGGCCTCCTGCAGCTGGCCCCGGGGGAATAGGGACTATCACAGATGCAGAACCCTCAGTGGGCCCCATGCCCATGCTGCCTGTCCCATGAGGACATTCATCAGGCTGCTGGAAGACATGCCAATGAAGACAAGGAGCCATGAACCCAGCTCCCAGTGCCTCGATGCAGCCCCAACTCTGGGACTTCCCCCTTTGTGGAGATCCATTTTCTTCCCACATGACACTCAACTTCCTCAAAGTTCCCAAATTTAACCAAACTGGGGAAAAACTTACATCCTACCATAAAGATCCTTGTTCTGTAGATCTTACCAATCCCCGGGAGAAAAAAATGGAACAAAAAAATTCCTTCACTACAGTAAAAGGCCTGGGGAAAAGCAAGAAACAACAGGAAAGTGTGGTAAATAGAAACAGAACATACAATGGCAGGTCTAACAAAGACCAAAACATCAAGAATCTCAATAAACGTTAATAGGCCAACACTCTGAGATTGGGAAAAATCTACTAGCCAAAATCTGGCCCAAGACAGTTCATTCCAGTCACCGAAAAGGAAACTCCTGGCTCTGGGTTGGAAGCCTGAGAGGGGCGCTTTGTGGAGATGGTACCAAATTGATCCTAGTTACTCAGTTGTCTGCAGGGTGGTCAAGAGGTCAAGCTCACACAAGGGGGCCTGGGAGAGCACTGGTCTCTGACAGAATTGGACCCAAGGACCCAAGGGAAACACTGGGAGGCCCACTGTCTAGAGTTACCTCCTGCATTAAAATATCCTCTCCACTTCTCTCTCACCTCACTCTGACTTCCATGTTTATTCTCCTCTGGGACAGCCCCACCAAGGGGCGAGCAACCATTTCTTTAACAAAAGCACTTGAAAATGCTGAAAGTATTCTCATCATCGGGCTAGGAAGCAGAATCTGGCTAGGAAGCAGAATCTTACATTCTATGCCTCGATTTGCCAGGACACTTTGTGCTCTGACTCACCTCTCTCTGAACAGCCCATTCAGGCTGCCCGCTCAGCCTCCCCTCCAGCCTCCCTGCAGTGCTGCTACAGGACCAGGTTGCTGTTTTTGTTGTCCTTGGCTGTTAGCTTTCCCAGGCAGGAATCTCACCAGCTTATAATTACAATGTGCTGTGATTGGTTTTCTTATAAGCGGGTAGCACTTCCGAAGTCAAGGACCTCCAACACAAGACGTGCAGGCTATAAACCCTTGTGGACTTAATGAAACAAGGACTTTAAAAGACAAGGGGGCTGACGGGTAGAGGCCCGTTAGAGGGCAAGCAGTGGGAGAGGTCTCTGGAAATGAGGTAGGAGAGTGGACGGCCAGATGGGGTGGAAGAAGAGAGTTCAGAGAGGAAAAGAGGAACTCAAATTGCATTCATTCATTCACTCATCCAGTGACAAATATATGGTGGCTGTGGAGAGAGTCCCCCCCCCCCCCCCCCCCCCCCCGCTGTGCCCATAGTTTAACTGAGGAGACCCACCCGTCAAGGGTCAACTGCAAAGCCACAGGATCAGTGAGGAGAGACAGGCAGGCCCTGGGCACCAGGCAGCAGCTCACTTGCCCAACCCCAAGGGAGGGCAGGCCAGGGAGGGGAAGAAGGCTGGGAGCTTCCTAAGAGGGAGGAGATTGGACTATGCATCACACACACACACACACACACACACACACACACCCCTGCCCTGGGGCAAAGAAGATAGGGAGAGCAGGGGGAGGGGAGCCTGGCAGAAGTGTTTATCTACAGGGCTGGAGGAGGGCTGTCACCCAGCCTCTCACAGGAAATCTCCCAGACAGGGTGAGTAGGGCCTGGGGGATGGGGCTCAGCCCGGCAGCCCCCAGGGCTGGGAAAGCCCTATGTCCCCTGCAGGCTGGGTTGCCTCAGGCCAAGCTCGCTCTGGCCTTAGTTTCCCCACTACCCCTGGAGAGAAGGAAGACAAAGACTCTGTGAGCACTAGGGATGAAAGGCTCAGCCCAGGCCCAGACCACCACTCCCTGTAAAACTGGGCGGGTGACGCCGCTGCTCTTTCTGGCTGGTGAGTAGCCTGATCATCTTTGAAGATGAAACATGCTGGGGCCTAATGAGGAGTCAGTTGGCCAAGGTGGGAGCAGGGCAGGGCTGGGCTGTGGGAGCCCTGCACCTGCCCCACCTGATCAGCACCCCAGGGGGACAGAACGCTTCCCATTTCTGTGCAGGGCCCCCTCCACTGCACCAGCCTCGCCTCCTCCCCTTCCAGGCCAGTACTCCTTCTCCTCCCCTGCTCCTGGCTACCTCCCTGTCAGGCATCCCTCAGTCCTAGGGGTGCTGGAGCTACAGCAAAGGCCTTGGAGGACTGCCTTGGCCTCAAGATGCCCCCTTCACTGCCCTGGGCTGGGCCAATACCCCTGCTTTTGGGGACACCCTGCTGAGACACACAGGGCACTTCCATTATCATAGCTGACCAGGGGCAAAGGCTTCCTTTACACACAGGAGAACAGTGCTCAATATAAAGGACGCCCTCAGGCCACTTACTCCCTTCCCTGGTTGCTAAAGAGACATTTGCTACCAGATGGGCTCCAAAAAGCAAGGAGCCAAGTGGAAGCCTCCATCCTGGTGGTCACAGCTGTGCTGAGTGAGGTCACAGGAGTGGCCTCCAAAGTGTGTGAAGTGCACACTCTTAACTGGGTAGATCAGATATAGGCCTCTTTTCTGCTACCATTCCCCTGCTTTCTCTCTTCTTTTTTCTTCCCTCAGCCTTGCCTGGGGCCTGCCTGCTTGTGTCCTGCTTAGACAGACCCTTCCCACCCATGAGCTGACCCCACTGCTTTTGCAAGGCCCTGGAACATCCAAACACATTTGCCACAAACAGCTCATTTCCCAGGAAATCGTTGGGAGATGAGAACGGGGCGTGCACACAGCTCATGCTCTCCTGGGAGGCAGGCGGCAGGCTCATAAATGCACTAATATTAAGCACAGACTCAAAGATAACCTTACCTCCATGTTCCAGGAGAGGAGCATACACCTGGGATTATCATATCTTCTTAATGGTTCATTTGTGTTCATTAAGTAAATTAATTCATTTATCTGATTTGCAGAGCGAATGCCCAAAGGGTGGACTTCTGGATCGTCAACATCCAACCTCCAAGTGAGCTTTTGGAATTACTACTTTCTTAAATTAGAAAGATCTTTATCTCCATTCCTCGTCCTTGAGGCCCCGGGGATAGGGGAGCTCATAGAGATCCACACAACCCCACCCTCCCCACCTCCCAGAGCCAGGCTTGGGGATCCCACTTTGAAGCCCCCTATGCTCCCATACCACGGCCCCTGGTTGAACCTGGGAGGGCAGCCTGGGTGGCTCAGTGGTTTAGCGCTGCCTTCAGCCCAGGTTGTGGTCCTGGAGACCTGGGATCGAGTCCCACGTCGGGCTCCCTGCATGGAGCCTGCTTCTCCCTCTGCCTGTGTCTCTGCCTCTCTCTCTCTCCCCACCCCTCTCTCATGAATAAATAAATAAAATCTTTTTTTTTTTTAAGATTTTTATTTATTTATTCATGAGAGACAGAGAGAGAGAGAGAGAGAGAGAGAGAGGCAGAGACACAGGCAGAGGGAGAAGCAGGCTCCATGCACCGGGAGCCCGACGTGGGACTCGATCCCGAGTCTCCAGGATCGCGCCCTGGGCCAAAGGCAGGCGCCAAACCGCTGCGCCACCCAGGGATCCCAATAAATAAAATCTTAAAAAAAAAAAAAAAAAAAGGAAGAACCTGGGAAAGGCCAAGGACTCAGCCTTAGTGGCGCAGTAGGAGACGCCCAGCTCCACTTCCCTCACCAGCATTTCAGCTCCCACATCCTCTCTAACCTAAGACTAATGGAGCACCCCATGCTAACACATCCCTACTGGACTATAGAAGATGCAGCAAAACCCAGGGGCAGGCCAGGGGGTTAAGGGGCTGGGACATGCATGCCTGTGCACACAGCGCCCCACTCCACCTGTGAGAGGGGTGCAAGCGAGGGTACTAATTACAGGCTATGCGGAGATGGTGAGCACCTCCTCTCACCAGAGGGAGGCAGCTTGCTGGAATTTTAAGGCCCTAGGCTTTCAGGAAGCCTGGCAGCAATAAGGCCCTACATACAGGTTGTGCAGTGTGGATGGCCCTGCCTTCCTGGCCACCTGGTGGTGCCATACCCTGGTTGAGGAGGGCAGGCACGAGGTGCTCACCTTGTGGTCTAGTTCCGCACTGGCTTTTGGCTGTTGCTCCCGGCAGGGTGGCAAGGTCTCAGAGCCCAGATACTGCCTGAGGGACGATGGCTTCATGAGGGTCAGGAGCTGGCTGAGTGAAGACAGCTGGGGAGGAGAAGAGAGGCTGTCACACAGAGGGTGCTTGGGACACTTGGGGACTCAGTCAGCACCAGCAGGTCAGAGCCTGGGCTCTGGAGCCAGACCACCAGCTTCCATGACCTGGCTCCACCTCTCACTGGCATGCTGTATGGCTTCTTGGAGCCTGAGTGTCCTATCTGTAAGATGGAGACAACCACCTGTTGTCCTCCAAGAGAGGAGAGTCACACGTGCACGTGATGTCTGGCACAGGCTGAGTCTTCCTTGAAAGGAGTGAACTAAGATCTCCATAGGTTGGGGGTTTGATCCACTTCTCTGGGGTAAGCACTCAGGCCTGAAAGAACCAAGGCCAGTGGAGAGCGCCAGACTCTTCCCACCCTGAGCTGCTGCTCTGGTGCCTCTCTTCACTGAACCTGCTGTGGGCTTGGAGAGGCTTAGGGAGGAGCAGAGGCTCTGTACCACCCGCCCCCTTCTCGAGATGGCTGCACTGGCTCCATGCTCCACATCAGTCTGCCTGCCCCCATCTCTCCGCCCCCGCCCTTTTGCTTGCAGGGGATTTTAAAGCAAATCCAAACATTGTATCATTTTACCCATAAAGAGCTTTTCACCAAAAAGGATAAGGATTTCTTTCCCCAGCATGGTCACTGCATCATTCTCCCACCCAAAACTATCAAGAATTCCTTATGCAATCTAACACTATGTTCTGTTTTCTTTGATTGTCTCAAAAATGTCCTTACCAGTTGTGTTGTTGGGATGAGGATTCCCAGAGGTCCACACACTGCATTTGGTTGATATGTCACTTAATCTGCTAACTGCCCCACCCCTCCCCATGTAAATTGCTTACCCTCTGAACAAATGGGAGTGCTCCCACCCCTCCCTGAAACAGCGCTGGCATAAGCCCAGGTGGCTGCAGTGAGCCACTCCTGGCCTAGTGGCTGCACCTGGTTTGGGCAGCCTGGGCCCAACATGGACCCAACATGGACCACCAGCTGCCCTGGAGCTTACTTGTGGTCAGGACAGCGGCAGGCAGTTTCTGGGCCCTGGCCCCTCTGGGCCACCTGCAACCTGGGAAAGGGGGATGCAGAATGAAGAAACTGAGCCAGTGTAATTCACAGAGGCACTATCTTTTTAGATGTAGCAGGTGCAGTGTGGCCAAAAGGGCTTAGGCCGGAGCCCCCAGTCCTGCTCCCTGCTCGAGCCCAGCCTTGCCCGACACACCTGGCTTCCTCTCCCTGACTCACTTGCAGACACCTGCTCAGCATCTCAGCAGGCCACAGGCTTAGACAGCCCACAAGAGCAGCTGGGCTGAAGACTTAGGAGACAGGCCTAGGGCCTTGGCTCCTGGAAGGGGGCCAGGGCTTCTTGGCCTAGTGTCTGATCCCTTTAGGAAGGGAGAGGAGGAGGCAGGGAGAGAGAGAAGGTTCTAGGCGAAGAGAGGCACCATCTGGAACTTTACCAAAATCTGAGCTATGCCATCTCACTCAGGTCTTGCAAAGCTGGGGAGGGTTTCCAAAACAGCCCTGCCTGCTTGGGGATCACAGCTGTCCAAGCACAGGGGCCAGACTGCAGCCCACGCCCCCAGAAGCCATCCTCAGGCAGGCAGCCTCCCCCAGCTAGACCCTCCCAGCTACAGGAGCCCTGGGCGGGGCTGGGCAGACAGAGTACACAACAGCAGATCAGCGGCTCAGCTCCCTTGCTAGCTCCAATCTTTCTCCTCTCCTCGAAAAGTGCTTCACCCTGCTCAGCGCAGCAAGCTGCCGCCTTCTGATTGCTTGCTCTCTTTTGTTTCCAGTTCTGGTAAGCCACACCCCTGGTAAGCCTGGATAAGGGCTTATTTGGACCATGCGTCCCAGCGGGGCCAGGGCCTGACATTGCACCTCCCCACCTCACCCCCACTGCTGGGAGCTGTCTCTGCAAACAATCAGCCCATTAGGAGAGACACCTCCAGGCAAGAGGCAAATGATCACCGATCACCCAAGAAGGCAGGCCTCCACTGGTCTTGTCTGCTGGGTGGGCAGGAGGAGGTAGGCAAATTCCAGCTGGGCAACTGTCCACACGGCCAGTCACTCCAGTGCTCAGACCCCGCGTGCTTCTATCTGCCCAGTGGAGAAGGCCAGGATCTTAAGGGTCTGTGAGGCACAGGCAGCCTTGCTGCTCCCTAGGGCCTGCATCCCGACCAGGCCTTCTGACCAGACATGCACAGCTGTCCCTGTTCTCTTTCTAGCCCCAGCCCCCTGTCTACCCTGCCACCCACACCTGCCATTCCTCTTGCCCCGAACTACTTTTGTTTTTACCCCATTTACCACCTCTTAACATGTTCTGTAATTTCCTTGTTCGTTATGTTTATCATCTGTCCCCTCTCCTTCACTAGCATGTAAGGCCCAGGAGGGCAGTTTTGTTCACTGCAGTGTCCCCAGAGTCGAGCACAGCCCCTGGCATGTGGTATGTGTTTCATAAGCACCCATTCAGTGAAGGCATGCAGGGCAGGGCTGCAGCCAGCCTCTCCCCAGGAAATGCAGACCCTTGTCCTCCTCCGTTTCGGCCATTTAAAGCTCATGTCTTCCAAACTCCAAACTGAAAGTCATGGCTTGACAAAAGAGGTTTGCTGTGTTGCAAGAGGTGGCCTGGGATAAGAAGCAAACTCCCAATTTGTCTCCAAACCTGTTCCACCTGTGTCTTGCCTATCTTGGTAAAGGGCTTCTTCATGCTGCCAGCTGCGTAGACCCTGGAGCCCTCCTCGTCTCCCTTCTCTTACACCTCCTGTCCCACTGGCTGGACTTGGCAAATACACCCAGAGTTGGACCACCTCTCACCACCTACGCCACTGTCTCCAGGATTATTGCAACCGCCTATGCTCAACATAGCAGCCAGAATAATTTAAAAATATTTTATAAGTCAGATTGTTTCTTTTATCAAAACCTTCCAATGGCTCTCCTCTTTAGCATAAAAGTCAAAGCCCTTACCATAGCCTGGAGATGCTGACGGATCGAATCCCCACTTACCTGTCTGACCTCAACTTCTACTACTCCATCCTTGGTCCTCTGCTCCAGCTGCAGTGGCTTCTGTTTTTCCTCTAACCTAAGAGAACTCTGCCCGCCCCAGGGCCTTTGCCCTTTGCTGTTCCCTGTGTGGAAGGCTCTTCCCAGGGAAACCTGCCTTACTTCTTCACTTCTGTGCACAAATGTCCCCATCTCCCAACATTCCCTCTCCTCTTTATCTGGCTTCATTTTTCTCCAGAGCCCGTATATCCATCTGGTATGGCAAATATTTACTTTTTTCTTGGTGCCTGTGTCTGTTCCCTGCCGCCCCTCCCGGGACCACGAGTTTCACAAGGGAGGGACTGAGTTCTGTTCAGGGCTCTCTTCAGTGCCCTGAGCAGGGTATGAAGCACACTGGTGCATGAAGCCAAAAACTCTGCTCTTTCTGAGATATTTCCAGGATTCCCAAGGACAACAGGAAGCAGCCTGATCCCAAGGCTCTTCTGGAAAATGCAAGCCTTGGGGTATTGCATCCTGACCACCTACAGAAGTCTCATCCCTCAAATTCTAATTCTTCAGCTCTTGTTCCTAGGGCTTTAGACTGTATCCTAAGACAGAGAGCCAAGCCATCCAGGGGTACCTAGTGGTGCCCTGAAAGGCCTCTGTCCAGGTAGTCACCACAGACTACCTGGACAGGAGTCAATTCTCAACCCTTGGACTCCCCTTCATAGTCAATTAATTGATAAGGTTTATCAAGCACTTATACATCAACAAAGGAAGTAGAAGGGACAGCTCTTGTCCCTCTGCTACTTAGGATAAAGCAGGGTAGCTTCAGCATAAAGTGGCAGATGTGGTCTGGGCTGTCACCATAATGAAAGCCAAGGAAGGGGCCGGAAAAGCGGAGACAGTATGTTACGGTGGTCAAGAACAAGAACTCTGGATTCAAATCCTAGCTCCACAGCTTTCCCACTGTATGACCCTGTGGAGTTTCCTAGCTGCACCTGGCTCAGTGTTCCCATCTGTGAAAAACGTCTCATGGTAACAGTCCTTACTGTCTGGGGCTGCTATGAGAGGTAAGCTCTGAGACTAGCATCTGGGACATGGTGTAGAGTGTTGTACTATGCAGAGTGTTGGCTTCCACCATTTTGGCAGGGATGTGATGATGGAAAGGAAGGGGGGTCAGGGCACAGAGCTGTGTTCAGAAGGTGTGAGGCTGGCCCACAAGGAGGGCCAAGAACAACAGGTGGCACAGGTGGACCACGGGGAGAAGTTGGGAAAAGGGGCGTTATGGGGTTTGCCAGGGGCGGCTCGGGGGGCCAAGGTGGCCCTTTGAAGGGGAGGATCTGTCTGACAGGCTAGACTGGAAAGGGGAGTGCCTGCAGCCCACAGACTTAGGAGGTGCCACACAGCAGCCCCAGGCCTGCAGTGGAGATGGGGGAAATACGCAGGGAGGGTTGCAGGCAGGCCTCAGCTGGTCCTTCCCCTCCTAGAGCTGCCAGGAGGCTGGTGCAGCTGTGCACAGCCTGCAATGTCTGCCTGCAGACTCCTCTGCAACACTAGCACTGACTGACTCAGCCTCTGAGACCGGCTCGGGACACCTTCTCTGGAAGCCACTTCACTGCCCTCAGGCAGAGTTAGTCACTGCGCCCTTGGCCCACCTGGCTCACACCCTCTGTTCTGAGGTTGGTTCCTGGTGCGAAGCCTGGCACAGAGCCTGGCACACAGGCAGTGATTAGCTAGGGTCTCCTGAATAGATGGGTGCATGGTGGGAATGTGGGTGACTAGTATGGTTGGAAAGCCCCGGAGCTGGGCAGAGGTGGGCCTGGCTTGGCCCTGGCAGGCTCTGGGGAGCAGCTGGGGGCTCCTAGGCCAGCTCTCCCCCAGGGAGACATCCCCACTTTGAGGAACCCTGTTCACTGCCTCCCGTAAAGGGCCCACCAGGCCCAGACAACCCAGCTCTTCCTCCATAGCACTTCCCCTCCTGACTCTCTGGTCTCCATTATGTTCCCCTCACTCTCCCATGTACTGGCTCTAGGCAATAAAAAAACCATCAAAACAAAGTCCAAGCCTTCATTTGACCCTGATGCTTGAGCCACCTTTTGGTCACTGCGAAACCCTGCAGGTGGGTGGCGATCTCTACCCTTCACCCATAGCTGGAGAAATGCTGATCTTGATGCTCTGGCCTTTCCCCCCTGCTCTGCTGACACCATGCTCCTTGGGGCTCGGCGACCCCCATCTGCCATCCACAGCTCTCTGGGGCCCTGTGATCTTGTCTGTTTATTGCATCTCTGCCTGTCCCCACTCCTAACTGCTTGGCATCCCCAAGACACTGTTTGGTCTCTCCTCCTTCAGAGATGCTCTGTCGTCAGGCTTTCACCTGTGTGAAGTGACCCCAGTGCAGGCCACTCCCTCCCCCACACCTCCCCAGGTCTCTGGGGAAAGGGACCTTCCTCTTGCACACTCCCGGAACTCAACCTCAGGCTCATTCACTCCACAAGCATATGCTGAGTTCCTGTGTGCCAGGCACTGTGCTAGATGCCAACAGGCAGTGGTGAGTAGAAAGCATTTAGTCTCTGTACTCAAGATGCTGCTGCTGTGTGTGTGTGTGTGTGTGTGTGTGTATGAACACAAACTCTGACCAAATAAATAAGAAAATATCAGGAGATAAATATAAATAATTTAAAACAGGGTGATGGTATCAGGGAACTTTGGATTGGGTGATCAGGAAAGGCCTCTAAAGGGATCCCTGGGTGGCGCAGCGGTTTGGCGCCTGCCTTTGGCCCAGGGCACGATCCTGGAGACCCGGGATCGAATCCCACATCAGGCTCCCGGTGCATGGAGCCTGCTTCTCCCTCTGCCTATGTCTCTGCCTCTCTCTCTCTCTGTGACTATCATAAATAAATAAAAATTAAAAAAAAAAATTAAAAAAAAAAAAAAAAAAAAGGAAAGGCCTCTAAAATTCAACATTTTAGCAGGAACTGGAATGACAAGAAGCCCCAGCCATGCTAAGTCCTAGGGAGAAAGTATTTATGGTAAAGAGGGCAGCCAGGGCAAAAGCCAGGCCGAGCCCACTCTGAAAAGCCAACACAACCAGTCAGCTTTCTGAGCACCCGCCCTACAATCACATCATTGCAGACTCAGCTATATTGTCCAGCCTGCCCTGGGATGTGCTGGAACATTCTCTCAGCACTCTGGGCAAGGGGTTACACAGGCTTGCCCAGTACACCTCTAGAATGGAGACACACAGCCCTTCACAGGGACTGCCTTGCCCCTCTCGTGTTGCTGAGCCAGAAGGTTCAGTTGTACCCAG
This sequence comes from Canis lupus baileyi, assembly GCF_048164855.1. Lineage (NCBI taxonomy): Eukaryota > Metazoa > Chordata > Mammalia > Carnivora > Canidae > Canis > Canis lupus. The sequence goes on along the minus strand of NC_132848.1, from coordinate 47,808,720 downwards.
CAACTACTCTGGGATCCTAGGGGGAAGGGAGAGAACATGCTCAGCTTCTCTGCCACCCATTCTTGGGCTGGCCGGGACCCACACTGCCCCTAGGGCCTTGATCTGCGGAGGCTGTGGTCAGAGCTTTCTGGGGGGAAGAGGAATGGGGAAAGAAGACAAAGCTCTACTTTTCTTGCTGCCCCAAGAATGCCTAACACTGGAAAAGGAGAGGCACTCGGAGTAGTTCTAAGTGCATAGTGTTTGTCTTCACTTCCACTGGTTTTTCCTCCTATAAAAAGTAATGGAAGGAGGGAATGGGAATTGGTGTTTAATGGGTATGGAGTTTTTATTTGGGAGGATGAAAAAAGATTCTGGAGATAGATGGTGGTGATGGCCGCATAGCATCATCAATGTCCTTAGTGCCGCTGAATTGTACACTTCAAAATGGTTGAATTCTACACTTAAAATTGTCATAATAGTAAAAAAAAAAAAAAAAAAAAAAAAAAAACCCAAACCAAAAAACACGTTAAAATGGTAAATTTTATGTCATGCATATTTTACCACAACTAAGAACACAAAAGTAACACATGCTCCCAGCTCACTGCTCTATCCTCAGTGCCTAGCACACAGAAAGCTTACAAAACGGTAAGTGTTGAATGCAGGAATATGAGTGAAAAGTTCAAACTCAATTTGACTCTCCTGGCCTGAGGCTCCCAACCTCTGGGAAAAGTTGCAGGAGTAGGCAGGCCTCAGGGGAGAGACCTCTGCTCACCCACAGGCTTCCAGGGCCCAATGGCTACTGCCCAGCTGAGGCAAAGACTCACCTGGGCCTTCTCTTCCCAGAGAGGGAGCATCTCTTGCTGGTCCAGCATCTGGGCAATGATCACGAGGCTGAGCTGGCTTCGAAGCTGCCTGTGAAGGAAGGAGTTAGAGGAACTGAGGGGTGGGACACTCTCATAGAGGGTGGGCTAGAAGTCCACGTGGGGGCAGGATACACTCTGAGCAGTGAACATGGGAAAGCTGTGCTGACCAGAGTACTCTGCCTGGCTCTTTTGGTTTATAGCGTTTGTTTATTTTAGAAGCAATAAAATGTGATGAGAAAATTAAAAAACAAGCAAAAGGAAAAAAAGTAAAGTTACTAGTAATTTCAGAGGCTGGTGAAGTAGTGTTTTCCTTCCTAGTTGATCCTTCTCTCTCAATATCTACACTTATCTGTGGATATACAGAGATAAGGAACCTTCAACGGCATTTGCATAGACCTTTGCCTTTTCTGTCCTTTGTAGCCTTAGAATCTTTCAGCCAAAGTGGGGTAGTGGAAAGTGGGGCTAAACTTTTTTTTCTTTTTCCTTCACATAGCATCAACTTTCCTTTGGCGAACCTGCTCACCCAGGGTGGGCATATGAGCCATGCCTGGCCCATCAGAGTGGGCCAGGATGAGGCTTGGGGCACGGTGGCTGAGGAGGCTGGAGGGGGTGATGGGAAGAGGGGTCGAGGGCCCCTCCTCTGCCCATGCTCCCTGCCACAGTTTGTCTCCACCAAGAGAGTCATATCTCTCTTACACATCAACACATGGTGGCCCCTCCATGGGCAGCAGATGTCAGCCTCTGGCATGGACCTTGATGTGGTCACAGTCCATAGTTCCTGCAGAGAGCCACCATCAGAAGAAGCAAAGGACAGGTTCTGAAGCTTGAGGAAACAAGGAGCATGAGGAAGTCACTTGGGCTGGAATCTTCTCCTTAGAGGAGAATGCCCTCAGGTAACACCCCTGCCAGAGGGACCCACGGCTGCTCTCACCCATATCCCTGGAATGACACCATAAGGAACTGAAAGACTAGACATCCCAGACAGCTTGTTACTGGAAGCACTGGGAAATGTTAAGCAAGTATTCTGGGGAGGCAGGATCCAGCCTGTCAACTTCTGGGCTAGGTGGTCCAGTCTCCACGGCAGCTTTCTTAGGGCAGAGACTGCTGCCGCCCAGGCCTCATGAGGGAGGCTCGTGGGTGATGAGGAACTGAGGTAGGAGCGGCTCCTCAAAGCTCCTGTGGGGCTGGGCAGGCTAGTACCTCAACCAGGGGCCTTGCTGATTTTCTTAGCACTTGGTTGAGAAAGAGAGATCAACAAAGCAATAGGCTCTTGAATAAAAAGAGAAAAAAGCGGCACCTGGGCAGCTCAGTGGTTGAGTGACTTTGGCTCAGGTTGTGATCCCGGGGGCCTGGGATGGAGTCCCACATCGGGCTCCCCACAGGGACCCTGCTTCTCCCTCTGCCTATGTCTCTGCCTCTCTCTTTCATGAATAAATAAATAAAATCTTAAGAAAAGAAAAAAAAAAAAACAGGCAGTAACACCATACACGAGAAAGGACATCAAAGAGGGGGAAATGCATAGTGCTGGTAAAGGTGCAGGGCAGCAGAGATGCTCACACACAGTAGGTGGGAATTTCAACTGTACATTCACTTTAAGAAACTGCTTAGCAAGATCAACTAAAGATGAACACGTGCTCACCCTGTGACCTAGCAATGCTACTCCTAGGTACGCATACACATACAAAGGTGGAAGTGCACTTATAATACACCATCAGAATGCATCTACAGACTGGGCTCTATCCATACAACTTGATCCTACTCATAATGACAGTGAGCTAAAACTACATTCAAAAGGCCTGGATGATCTTCACAGTGTCATGTGAAAGAAGCCAGATACAAAAGAATACATGTGCATGATTTAATTCATATAAAGTACAAAAACGGCCAAATAGCAGCTGTTGGAAACCTGAGCAGTGGTGATGGTTGGGGGTGGGGTGGGCAGGTTCTGCTTATGTTTTATTTCTTGACCTGAGTGTTGGTTTCACATGGATTCCACTTGTGGCAATCCACTGAGCCATCCACCTGTGGTCTGGGTTCTGTTCTGTTTGTATGTTGCAGTTCAATAAAACTATTACTTAAAGAAGAAATTCGGGTGCTGGGGGAGACAGGATTGCCAGATTTAGCCAGTAAAAATATAGGATGCCTAATTCAACTTGAATTAATTTTTTTTAAACATTTAAGAAAGATTTTTAAAAAATTTATTTCAGAGAAGAGAGCCCATGCGAACAAGCCTGAGCTGGGGGTGGGGAGGTGCAGAGGGAGAAGCAGACTCCCTGCTGAACACAGAGTCTGACACAGGGCTCGATCCCAGGACCCTGAGATCATAACCTGAGGCAAAGGCAGACGCTTCACTGACTGAGCCATACAGCCGCCCTTAACTTTGAATTTCTTATTGATAAACAAAGAATAATTTTCTTAGCATAAGTTTCCCCCCTGCACTGTTTATATTTTATCTGGCAGCTCAGAGAGGCACCAGCCATCCATTCCTGATCAGGAAGCTGACATTAACCAGCCTGGGGCCCTCCCTGACACTGTCTCCCTTTAGCCTTGAACCCTTTCTGCGGAGAACTTTGTGTTCCCACCTGACCTTCTGAGACTGTGGAGAGGCAGTGTGGTTTAGCCCCATGGGATAGAAAATAGGAGTCCTTCATCATCCTCCACACCAGACTCCTGTGAGCGCAGCCAGACCTGGCCCTTCACCCAGAGCCCCACCCTCCATTTTCTCCCGGAGCCCTGGCCACACCACATACCCTGCATGGCTTCCACCTTATTGGCAGCCAGGACCTGCTCTCCAGCTGTTCCCTGTGAGCCCCAGCAGCAGCTGGGCCGGGAACACAGTGGGAGGTAAACGGCCCCTCTGTGCTGCTCCTCCAAAGCTAACTCTAGCCAGAGTCAAAAGTCCTGCATCTGGGCTTCATTAATCCCAAACCCAGGCCTGTGTGGGAGCAACTTTACCCTGCAGAGGGCGGGGAGGGGCCAACCTGGGGGTGGGGGTGCTGGCAGGCCAGCAGAGCAGAGCCGGGGTGGTTCCAGAAGGGAAGAAGCAGGCTGGGTGGGTCAGGACAGGGCTGCTGTCCAGAAAAGAAGAAAAGCACCATAAAAAGCTCCGGGTGAATGGATGAAAAGGAACCCACATCTGAGGGTGGCATGTCCCCCCTCGCTGTCCCCGCCTGCTCACTGCCTTTCCTTCTGATGGCCCCTGCCTTTTAAACAGTCTCCCGTGCTCTCAGTTCCCACTGGGACACAGGGGCAGGGGAGGGGACCACTTTTTCATTTTAGGCTGAGAACGTACTCTACGGAGGAGAAAACACAAAGACTCACCCTAAATAACACCCAAACTGTGCAGGGAGCAAGCAAAGGAGCCCTTGGGCTCAGCAGAGGTTGGCTAGGGGTTCTTCCTTTCCTAGAAGCTGCCTGACCCCACCCGGCAAGGCCTCCCCGGAACTCAAACCAGACGGACAAAGGAGGATGCAGAAGCCACTGGAGCCATCCCAGCCACTGTCATATAAGGAAACAAGCTCCAGCTCTCTGCTCACACCAGGCCAGGCCTCTGCCTCAGCTCTGCCCCCCTCCTCTGCTCCCCCACCATGGGCCTCCGTAAGATCAGGACACTGGATTAGCACTCAGAGGAGCCTAAGGCACAGCGAAATCTGGAAATGACTTTTCCAAATCCATAGCAGAGCTGGGAAGTGGAATGCAGGCACACTGCTTCCCAGCCTCCAGCCTTCCCTCTAGCTCCTGCAAGGGGCAGCCCAGCCAGGCACCCGGCGCGTGCAGGGACTCGGAGGAAAGCAAAGGCACTAACCAGTGTGGGCCTCTAGATTGTTGGGACAACAACACTGGTCAATGCAGCCCTCTCTGCTGTCCCCCGCCCTTCACTTGTTCAGAAGGGAACCAGGCCCTGCCAAGGCTGAACTACCCTAAAAGGCCATCAGGCATCTGGCCAAAGGCGTGAGCTGCCTTTTCCATGTCTCTAGGGCAGCTCAGGAAGCAACAACGGTGGCCTGTTCCGCTGTGGAAATGCTGCCCAACACCCTGCTGCAGGGCATCTGCCTGGCTTGCTTCTCCAGGGCTGTCCACATTGCCTCTCTGGCACCACAGCCACCTCTCATGCCACTTCCCCTCCCACCCCCTCAGGCCTTCACTTGGAGTCTATCTTAACGTAGGAGCATATACTACCCAGGCAGGAAGGACCAGGGCCCAGCTTAGAGGTCAGGGCAACCTCCTTGGGAGTCTGCCCAGGCATCCACACACACCTTGGGGTGCTCATGAATGTGGGCATGCATAGTGCAGACAGGAAGATACAACCACAGATTCTTACGGAAGACCACTACATGCCAACATGAAGGATCCAAATACAACAGCTCAGTTCTGCATGGATGAGTCCCACAAAGTGTTGACACTATGCTGAGAAAGCCAAACACAAGAGAGAACACTGTACATATACATGTTCAAAAACAGGCAAAACAAAGCTATGGGATGAAAGTCGGGGAAGTGGTTTTAGTCACCTCTGATGTGTCCTTTCCTGCATATATATAAATTAAAAAGTTACTATTATTTATTAAACAAAGTTCATATGGACAATTACAACCCAACTCCCATCCTCTTTATCATTCTACTTCCCTCTTTCTTTTTGGTATCATGATGAAATCCACAGAACTTTAGGCTTAGAACACATCTTAAAAAGTCATTCCACCTAGGCAGTGCCTGACTGGCTCAGTTGGTAGAGCATGAGACTGAATTTCAGGGTCAAAAGTCATAAGTTGAAGCCCCATTTTGGGCACAGAACTTAATTAAAAACAAAGTCACCCCATCTAATGTCTGCATATTTGTCCATTTAATTAGGCCCTCCACATACCTGAGGGAAGTGGCCATATTTTCCACAACTAACTCTTCTTCAGGTGCAACAGCCACACTTTTTTCTCTCAGAATCTTTTTTCCACTGTAGTTTGGGTCCTCCGAAGACCCTGGGGGGTTGTCAATGTTAACATCAGTGAGGTGCTCAGAGCTGGCCTGGATGCTGCTTTTCCTGGCTGCCCTGTGATGCTACACAGACCACAGATTGAGCCCAAAGTCTTTCTCACACGTCTTGCTGTCACATCCCATTTCCAAGATCTTGTTGTTAATTGCGTAGCTGGGTCTCACTTTTCCTCTCAGAATGTCATTATGGTTTGTTGAGATCTTCTGGGATCTTCCATTCCCTGTCAGTTGTATTCATGTCATGCAGGAGTCTGACTATTGTTCCATTAATGGCCTCATCTGAGACATGGGGTCTGTCCCTACCGACCTGTCAGGGAAGACAAGACCGTGGGGGCCCTAGGGGCCTACCCTCCAGGACAGCACTCTGATGGCCAGCAGCACCTTGTGAAGAGCCTAGCTACTTCAGCATTGCTCAGCCCATCTCGTTGTCCTCAGGATACGACAGTAGACTCTACCAAGTGCCTTACAAGAACCCAGACAGTCCTCTCAAGAGTACTATTCTGGTTGGTCTGTCAAAACATAAATGAGACTAGTCTGGTATGATTTATTCTTAGGAATCCTAGAAAGCAGAGCTTCCTTCTCTGTGTATGTGCTCACAAACCATCCCTGGGGAATGATGGGGCGGGGGGGGTGCCTCGAGCCCGCCATGCTCCTTCTGGACAGTCCCTCCCTACCTCCCAAGGTCTCCGTGGACTCAGGGGACCCCATCTGCTCCTCTCAAAGGATTGATGTGGAATGTCCTTGTACCACAGGGGACTTAAACCCATTCCACACAGCTGGATGCAGACACACGGTCTCCTCCCGTGCTGTCTTAGGCTTCAATTCCCTTTGATCAATAGTGGAGTCCAGATGAAAAATTATGCTCCTTGTCGGAGAAAAGAAGCAAAATAGGAATTATGTAGTGTCGTTCTCTCTTCATCAGTGTCAATATATCACTGCCAGCACCAAACAGCACTCCTTGCCTCGAAAACAACTAGGTAGAAGCCCGTTCTGTGGGACTTAGTATTCTCCACCGGCAGCATTACTGGTCCATGTTCTTTGTCCATCTGCTGTTTTTGCATTCCACTCTCCATCTTCCACATCTTTTGAAGTCCGAGATCATGCCTGAGCTTTTGGTGCAGCCCCTGTAGCCTTTAGACATTTCCCACTTTTTCCTTACTGGGTTGGTTTGCAGTGTGCAAAGTGGTACCACACCATCTCCGCGTCTGCCCGAGCCATCTCTCTCTTTGGAATTGGCTACTAAAAACCAACTCTGTGCCTTTTGAGATCTGCCCTCCAGGAACAACTGCTCCACTGGCATTCCCTCGAGTCCCGTCTCCCTATCAGGCTCCAAGGGCCCAGAGGGCAAAGTCCCAGCTCCTCCCTCAAGATGCTCACATCCCAGTGGGTCAGCAAAAGTGCTGACAGTCAGGACCTGTGAAGGAGGCATTTCTGGAGAGATACCTTGGTCTGAGCCTAGTCTTGAGGGTGAGGAAGTGCTAACCAAGCAAAGAGGAGGAGAGGAATAAGGGAAGACAGAATTGATGCTGAAAGGCTCCAAGACAAATCATGAGTTGAGGTGGCTAGAGCATGGGAGGCTGCCTGGGACGCTGGGCAGGGGATAAAATACGGTTTTGAGGGGATCCCTGGGTGGCTCAGTGGTTTAGTGCCTGCCTTTGGCCCAGGGCGCGATCCTGGAGTCCCGGGATCGAGTCCCAAGTCGGGCTCCCGGCATGGAGCCTGCTCCTCCCTCCTCCTGTGTCTCTACCTCTCTCTCTCTCTCTTTCTCTCTGTCTATGATAAATAAATAAATCTTTAAAAAAATATGATTTTGAAATAGGATACAAGGGTCCTAGTATTGCCGCTGTTTGAATTTCATCCTGAGGACAGATGCCTGAGGGATTTTAATGAAGCAAAGTAGTGATGTGGCTGGCTCTGCATCTCAAGGGAGGCCACACTGCCGGACAGTGCAAACATGGGTCAGATGGGGGACAGTTTGGAAGGAGGTAGCAATCCAGGGGTGCTGTGGTAAGATCTGGAACTGTGTGAGGGTGATGGGAGAGGTGGCTGTTGTTGGGGAGGAGGAGCTGAAGGGGACAAGGGGTGACCCCATACTTCCAGGCTTTAGGGAGTGGGCAGGTGCTGACATGGTCATGGAGCCACAGAAGACAGGAGAAGCTGGTGACATGCTAAACCTGAAATACTTGTCCATGCAGATTTGGTGCTTAGCAGGAAAGTCTGGCCAAAGGTATCAACTTGGGAGCCCCTGGCATGTGCTTGGAGTTGCAGCCATGGATATAGAGGAGGTGGGGTCTCAAATCCAGTGCCCCCAGGAAGTGGAATCTGAGGTGGAGGTGAGCATGAAGGGAATTTATGGCAGGAGAAGAGGAGACAGGTGCTCTTGGGATGACTTCCTGTGGGGATGAAGGAAGCAGGTTTGAACCAAAGGAGAAAGCCAGGCTGGAATACACAGTCACAGCAAAGCCCTTGGCTAACCCCACAAGGACCTCTGGAGCTGGCAATGTCCTTCAGAGACATCCTGGACTGAGGCAGAGGGGCAGGCGTTGGGCTTCTCCCAAGAAAGGCACCTTGCCTCAGATAAGGTAACCATGTTCTGCAAGGCAATTCCTGGGGTGGGCTGGCAGGGCGACACTCAGCAGCTGGGGAAGGGGTGCCAGAGACCCAAAGCCAGGCCTATGAACAGAGCACCACAGTGCCCAGCCTGATAGCAAAGTAGTGTGTGGTGTGACTAAAGGAGGGGCACTGGGGCAGAATCTCCCCGCAAACCAAGGCTTGAGGAGCAGTGGAGGAAGGAATTAGATAATGGCAGCTGAGAAGGATAGACCGAAGAAGCAGAGTCTGGGGAATGATACTGTGAAGCCAAGGAAGAAAACAATAAGCTTGTTCCTGAGAAAGGGTCATTAGGTCATTAGTGATAAGGCAGTTTGGCTAGAGTACCAGATGAGGTGCATCTCCTCTACTCCTGGCTTTTTTTTTTTCTTTTTATATAAATATTTATTCATGAGAGACAAGAGAGAGAGGCAGAGACATAGAGGGAGAAGCAGGCTCCCTGTGGAGAGCACAATGTGGGACTTGATCCCAGGACCCTAGGATCATGTCCTGAGCCAAAGACAGACACACAAACACTAGCCACCCAGGCATCCCAATACTCTTGGGTCTTTAGGTCATTCCTATCACCCCCTACATGCATGCCCACTCATAAAGGTGAGCCAAATCCTCTTCAGCCACAATCCTTCACACTCCTGGCTTTATCGTGACCCAGTTTTTCTTTGCTGCCCTCTTGGTTCCAGCATGGCCCCTCTGCCCCTAGACATGACCTTCATCCTGCCTCTAATTCCTCCGGATTTTGAGACCTTCTAAAATTCTAAGAGTTGGGGGACCTTGGCTGCCTCCTAGAATGTTCTGGCCTTGTCCACCCCCAGCGCCTGAAATGTCTTGTTTTCTTATGTGAGAATTCCCTATGACACTCTGAGCTCTGAAGAATTCATTCTGTGTCAGGGTGGGCAGGGTTCAGAGTGCCTATTCTGGGTGAATGAAGTAAGGGAGGGTAGGGAGATGTAGTAGAAGCTGTAGGGGTGAGGGTGGCAGCAGAACTGCTCCTCTAAGGTAGGAGATGCACGAGTGCATGTATTTGCTGAGGAAGAATTAGAGAATAAAAAATGAAAGGCACAGGAAAAAGGGATGACTATAGGTCTGGAGGGGGCAGGACTGTTGGTGCCTGATATGGGAGGTCAGGTGAGCAAGAAGGAAGGTGGTGAGTCGTGGGTCAACTAGGTTATGTGTAGAGAAACAAGGGGCAATGCTGTTTGCTAGAGTAGAGATTTTAAAGAGATTTATTCATTCATTCATGAAAGACACACACAGACAGAAGGGGGGGTGGGGGGGGGAGAGAGAGAGAGAGAGAGAGAGAGAGAGAGAGAGGCAGACACAGGCTCCATGCTGGGAGCCCTATGTGGGACTTGATCTCAGGTCTCCAGGATCACGCCCTGGGCCAAAGGCAGGCGCCAAACCGCTGAGCCACCCCAGGATCCACACCCTCCCCCCCCCCCCCGTTTTTTTAAAGATTTTTTTAAATTTATTTATTCATTCATGAAAGACACAGAGAGAGACAGAGAGGGGAATGATATTAGTAGCAGGAAGTGTGGTGATGTCTGGAATCTGCTGAGGGCCCCAAGGAAGTTGGCCAGCAGTTCTGAATGAGCCCTGGTCAGCCAGAGGGGTCAGGGGCCCAGGAGGGACAGGATACGTGTGGTGGCGCACGGGGAGGGAGTTATGATGGAGCAAGGAGTCAAGGATAGACAGGCTGGGGGAGAATGAACTGGTCTAGGGCCTGTACTGAGGCGGGGGTGGGGTGGAGGTGATGCAAGGGTGGGGACAGGACACCCTACGAGGAAGGTGCAGGCCCTGGCCCCTTCCTGAGGGGAGGGAGCAGCCTCACCCCAGCAGCTTGGGTACATGAAGGAACGAAGGAACATGGGGATAGCTATGGGGCGCCCGCATGTGTCGCATGTGTCCTGGCTCTTATCCCCAGTGTACAAAGACCTGAAGACTCTGAAGGCCACTTTCTCCCAGGGCTCCTGCACTTGTACGTGAGCAGCCAGCTGCCTCCTTGCTGGTCAGAACCTGGCTGATCTGGCAGCCTGCTCAAGCCGGTTTCATCTTCTCCTCTATTCTGGATGCCACAGTTGAACAGCATACGCGGGACATTTAATAAACATTCGCGGGTGGTGAAGGAGGTGGGGCCTGGGGCCTGCAAACATCAGCCTGCAGCAGAGTGAAAGCAGCCCTGAGCCTCCACCCTCCCACTAAAAGGGTTCCTCGGAGTGGCTGCAGAGACTTACAACACTTGCTGGAGACCCTGCACAGAAGCCTGAAGGGCAAGTCCTTCCCACAGGCCCCTGGAGTTACCCCAGAGGGGCCGACTCCCAAAACAGACTCTCTTCCAAGGGAAAGTCTTCCTATTGGCCCTATTTCAAATGGTTTGCTCTAGTATTTACTTTCATTTCTCATAGTTGAGCTCAACTATGCCTTAAATTTACAGTGCATCCCTGAAGTCTTGGTCAACAAGGTTGGGAGCAGGGTGTGTGTGTGTGTGTGTGTGCGCCCACGCACACGTGCACATCACACAAATCTTGGTGGAAGTTCTCGCTTTGTGCTTAACCAGTCAGTAGACTAAGAATGTGACAGAATGTACAATACGCCCTCCTTCCTGGGGTCAGTCTGGGCACTGAGCCCAGTGGGGCAGCCACCATGAGGGCCTAACAAGGCTGCCAGCAAGCTCCTCCAACGTTGCTACCACAGGGAGCAGGCGGTGGGGCGGGGGGGGGTGGGGGTGGGGGTGGTGGTGGTGGTGGCTAGCTAAAGACCACAGTGAATACAGTGAAGCTGTAAAGAAGAATTAGAAGCTCTTTCTGATCCAATTTGGAATGACTGCCAAAACATACCCTGAAGTGAAAAGCAGGGCGGAGAGAACATGCAGGGAAGCATAAATGAGACATGGAGGCAGCCTAGGTGGCTACGGTAGGGGTACATTTTCAATAGGTGCTCCTGGGTGCCTTTTGAATTTTGTTCTATTTGAATGCTTTATCTAATATAAATAAATAGATAATACCCATCCTTCCTCCTTCCTTCCTTCCTTCCTTCCTTCCTTCCTTCCTTCCTTCCTTCCTTCCTTCCCTTTTCTTTCTTTCTTTTTTTTTCTTTTCTTTTCTTTCTTTCTTTTTCTTTATTTATTCATAAGAGAGACAGAGTGACAGAGACACAGGCAGAGGGAGAAGCAGGCTCCTGGGATCACGCCCCGAGCTGAAGGCAGATGCTCAACCACTGAGCCACCCAGGTGCCCCCCATCCTTCTTTCTTAGCAAAGCTTGTGGCAGGAATTAATCACCGTAGTTGATGCATCTGTTTGAAAGTGAGGTGAGGCTGTCCTATTATATTCACTCCTGGCATTGAAGGAACACTTAGCAAAGGCCCTGGAGCTACAAAGACATCCCCATAAATGACACAGATCCCTGAAATCAATTTGATTCAATTAACAGATGAACATCATCATAAATTTAGGATATGATGAAGGTAGTCTCAAATCGGCTGGGAAAGGTGGATTATGAAGACAAAAAAGAAAGTTGGTGTTGGCCTCATTGGCTCTTCAGAGGTGGAAAAAATCAAATTAGATCCCAACCTCTTATCTTTGAAAACAGATTCCAGATAGGATTAAGAACCAATAGTAACAAAGTTAATATTTTTATGATCTCGGGTAGGGAAGGCTTTTCTTTTCAAGATAGATTCAATTAGAATCAGCTCTCTATACCATCCATATAACTTTTCTGTCAAGCTAAATCTATTCTAAAATAAAATTATAAAAAACCCAAAACCTTAGTTTGCCAAAAGATATCATGTACAAAAGTTTAAAAAGTGTGATGTAACAACAACAACAAAAAGATGTATAGACTTAGAAGAAGGGATCCCTGGGTGGCGCAGCGGTTTGGCGCCTGCCTTTGGCCCAGGGCGCGATCCTGGAGACCCCGGATCGAGTCCCACATCGGGCTCCCGGTGCATGGAGCCTGCTTCTCCCTCTGCCTGTGTCTCTGCCTCTCTCTCTCTCTCTCTCTGTGACTATCATAAATGAATAAAAAATAAAAATAAAAAAAAAGAATATTAAAAAAAAGACTTAGAAGAAGAAAATAGAGTGCTGAAACATATATAAGCAATTATTACTAAAGTAATAAGATTAATTGCTCCACAGAAAAGTGGGCAAGAGGCATCAAGATATAGTTTACAAAAAGAGAAACAAAAAAGGCCAATAAACATGAAAGGATTCTCAATTTCGCTGGCAATCAGAGGAATAAAAATCAGAACGACAGGGGCAACCTGGGTGGCTCAGCGGTTTAGCATCGCCTTCAGCCAGGGCGTGATCCTGGAGACCCGGATCGAGTCCCACGTCGGGCTCCCTGCATGGAGCCTGCTTCTCCCTCTGCCTGTGTCTCTGCCTCTCTCTCTCTCTCTCTCTCTGTCATGAATAAATTAGTAAATCTTTAAAAAAAAAAATCAGAACGACAGGATGACATTTCTCAGCAAATTGACTAAAATTTCAAAACAAAACAGAATACTAGCAGAGAAACAGACATTTTCATGTCCACTGATGGTATTATTAATTGATACAGTTTTTTTGGAAGCCAAATTTCAAATGTATATACCTTAGGTCTGCAGTCTCACTTCAAAGAGTTTATCCTCTAGAAACATTTGCACAGATGTACAAAGCTGGTGCCCTGCATGACTATCCAGATTAGGGAGCTGTGTGTAGACTAGGGGACACTATACAGCTAAGAAAAAGAATGTTCATCATACACGTGTATGTACGTAAAAGCACACATACATGTGTATGTAGTATATACATATATGTGTGTGTGCATGTATGTGTACACGTGAATGAGAAAAACGGGCGCCTTGTTGGCTCAGTTGGTAGAGTATGCAACTTTTAACTTCAGGGTTGTGGGTTAAATTTAAGCCCATTAGGGAAGGAGGGTACTTAAAAAAAAGAAACGAAGAAAGAAAGAAAAACAAGTACAAATAATGTGGCCTATTGGGAGCAAACAGGAAACGGGCTGGACACCATTGCCCTGGAAGCATTTGGACTTGGCTATTCCAGGTAAGGCAGAGATACAATAATCCCATGTATCCACAGAATGGACAGACTTTGAGGGAGGAGGGGACAGATTGCCACTGCCAGCGTCCATCCAGGTGAGAGACATGACATGAAAGCAGGAGCAGGTGGGACAGAGGTGGCTGAGACCCAGACAGGTGCCTGTTTTTATGGAACTGACATGGACAGGCAATCACAAACAAGAATTTGGGATTTGGAAATCAGAATGGACAGGATTTAGGATGAACAGGCATGATGGGCTGGGGTGGGAGAGACCTCTCAGATGACAATTTCTGACTCTGCAACACAGTGGGCTAGCTGTTTGGGGTTGAACAGGGAGCCTGGAGACAGAGGTCAGCTTCTTTAGATCATTTGGAAAGAAGTCCCATGCATCTGGGCTTAATGTAGATGGTGCCCGCCAAGGTACTACTCTGGTGCTCATGCTTAAAGTTCTCAGACAGAGCTTCTAGAAGCCCAGTTCTTTCAAGTATAGAGCAACAAGTTCCCTTTAAGGACTGTGGAGAGGCCTCCTCTCTTTCAACCAGATTCACAGAAAGGGACTGAACTCTCCTTCTCAGGACTGAAGCTGAGCTCAGGATGATTGCACCCAGCAGGGCCCTGGGGATATGTGTCTGAATGGAATGCCTAGTCGGCTTCCAGAAGCTGCCCCTGGGGAGGGAGTTGCAGGGGAATGGCCCCAGCGGAGGGTTACTTGAAAGGCCCCAGAACAGGCCTGGCTGGAAGGGTGGGGAGGGCCCTCATTCCAGATGGGAGGAGAGGAGAGATAAGGAGTGATCTGCTCCAGAGAGGACAAGGACTTCCCTATGGCTGTGGCCTACAGTGGGGGAAGGAAGGAGGAAAGGAGAGACTGGGTGGGGGCAGGTCCAGAGCAAGGGTCTCATCTCCCAGTGGGCTGTTTGTTCACCTTGTTCATTCAATCGAAAAGAATTTACAGAGTGCTGACAGTGTGTCAGGCGCTGTTCTAGATGCCGGAGGATATGGCCATGACTCCATACTGGAGGTAACGTGGAGAACAGGCACCATAAATAAGGAACAAACAGTAAGAAAACTTCTGGCAGAAAGCCATGCTGTGCAGAAAATAAAGCAGAATGTTGAGAGTTTGGGAGCGGGGACAGGGGAGGATTGATGAGGGGACATAATGCTGCGGAGGTCTGAAGGACAAGAAGGAACCCTCTACCAAGGAGTGGGAGCAGCAGGTGGGGGTGGGGAGGGGTGGGAACAGGGGTGGGGGGGCGGCGGCGATGCAGGCAGAAGCTAATTGTATAAGGCAATTGTTTTGCTAATAAGACTATGTTAAGAAAATTAGGCTTTTTTCCTTTAGTAATGAACTCATTAGTGAGTTGTATTTTTAGTTCTTTCTCCTGGGTTTTAGAGATTGGGCAGGAGGGGGAGGTTTGTTGGGACTCAAGGGGAGGATTCTGGATCCCCACAGCCCACCCTGTCCCAGGGGAAGGGATGAGTGTCAGAGGGAGGAGGCAGAGGTGGAGGAGCACCCACCTGCTTCGAGAGGTCACGTCCAAGAAGAACTGCACGAGTGCCAGCAGGTTGTGGTGGTGACCTGACACCTTGCTCAGGGTGCAGCAGAGCTGCTGGAGCTGTGAGGACAGCAGGTATCAAGGTGGGTTGCAAGAGGGCGGCCTTCCACCCTGACTTCTCCACCAGTCCACTTAGAGTAAGGAGAAGGGGGGGGTCACGGAGGCCAGGGTGAAAGGGAAGTTTCCTTGGCATCCTGCTCACCTCCAAGCCTGCTATTCCCATTTAGTGACTTGAGTTGCAACTTTAGTCCCTAGTGACAAGGCCACATGAGGCGGCTAGGGCTTGGGCTTTGGCTGCAGGGGATGGGGATCCGGAGGCATGGTTACCTTCCCTGGCCACTCCTGGATGTTCTGAAGGAGCAGGAGCAGAAGCTGCTGAAGATCGGTCTTGGGCAGCAGGCGGAGCTCCACATCTAGGCCAGCTTGGCACAGCAACTCAATCAGGCCCAAGAGGTCCCCATCAGTGTAGGCCACTGGCTGGGTGAGGGCACAGAGTGCCAGGAACTGGAGAGTGGAGAGAGTGCTAGGGCAGGGATGGCCTCCTAGGAGGAGGCCAGGCAGGGCAGGAGGGGCTAGGCAGCAGCTGAGAAAACCAAACACAAGACCCAGAGTCACGCCCCGCACAGGGTACTCAGGTGGCAGGCCCAGTCGTGGGACCATGCGCTTTCTGCAGCATTGGTCCCAGCAGCCAGCATGGTGCCTGCACGGTGGTGCTGAGCACACTGTGGGTGCTTCATGGTACCTACTGCATCAAACTGCTGTCTGACTCACCTTACAGATGTAGCTCAGGCTAATGTCCAAGGCAATCGCTGGGGGGGTGTCCTGCTGCTCACTCCAGCTCAGGCTAATGTTGTTTTTAAGCACTCTAAGGTAAGACAAAAACAAAGGGAAGGAAATGGGAGGAGGTGGATGCAAGGGGAGGACTGCAGCAGAGAGGAGGCCTGCCACTGCTCAGAAGCAGAGAGCCTGTGGATGACCCCTTCAGTCTGGAGGGGCTAATGCTCTGTGTGTGCTGGTCATCTACTGCTACATAACAAATGACCCAAAAATACAGAGGCTTAAAAACGATTATCATGTCATGCAGTTTCTGAGAGTCGAGAATCCAGGAGCAGCTTAGCTGGTGGTTCTGGCTCACGGTTTCTTGGAACATTGCCTCCAAAATATTGGGAGTGGGGCTGCTGTCATGTCAGGCCCGAATGGGCTAGAACTGCTTCCCAGCAATGTGCCCACCAGCAGGTCCTTACAATACAGGGCTCTCCACAGGGAATCCTCAACACCACGGGCCAGCTTCCACCAACGCAAGCCATCTGGGGGGGGGGGGGGGGGCGGAATGCCAGAGACAGATGCCACAGCCCTTTTTTTTTTTTTTTTTTGCCACAGCCTTTATCACCTGGTCTTGGAAGTGACATCCCATCACTCTTGATTTCTCCAGTCCACACAGGCCACCCAGACTCAGCACGGGAGTGAGAGCTACACAAGGGGAAGAACACCAGGAGTGGGGAACACTGGGGGCCATATCCCAACCCATTCCAGCCAGGCCTCTGGTTTGATTTTTCTGGGACCCAAAGACCAGAAAATCATACTCCACTGCCCCAAGAGAGTCTTCCTCAAGAAAGTTCTTTGTCCATACAGGTATGGTGACTCTTTGCATGCACTGAGAAGTACACCACATTGCAGCCCACATGGGGGCTGGTTTCCAAGGTCAGCATGTAATATGGGGACATTCAGAGTAAAAATGAGAACCCCTCCACAGGTCTCACACTAACATGCTGTCTGCCAATAAGCCTAGCATGGCCAGTTTTTCCCTAGTGTGGAAACAGATCTGGTTGAGCCTAGAGATGTTGAGATGAAGTTAGAGCTTAGGGTCATATGAAAACAAACAGCTCTTTAAAGACTAAAGTTGGACTCAGGGTGGCCAGATGCTCACAGTGAAAGGGGCACCAGTGGACAGCAGAGCTGCACCACTGATGCACAGACTTTCTAGGCACATTCCCTGGATAGAAACAGAGCAGGATCGGTCTCACTAAATGACTCTTTCTCTCTGGACAAATGCATATTGTTGATTGCTGTATACTGTTGAGGTGAGCTTATGACAAGGCTTCCTGTGCTGTCTCGTCCACTTTTCCACTCTTATTAACTGGTTTGGAGTTCCTGATAACAGTGGGCTCTCCACAATGAAGGCATTGATGACAGCAACACTGCTGACCACATCAGCCTCCAGGGTAGCCGCCTGACCACTGACGAAGGAGGAGAGCTCTGTTCCTGTAGGCTCCAGGGAAAAGTCCCTGCTCTTTTTTACTGGGCGCTGGTGCTGCGTCTCAGAGGGGAAGGAGAAATCCATCTTTAGGCACCCAGGGAAATGGTGCCCCCACACATCAAAGTTGGGGGGGGGCAAGGGGTTAGGACTGGGCTTGGCCATTCGTCCAGAGTCCAGCATTTATAAGGACCAGAAAAAGGGCAAGGCTGCATGTGCACATCTGGGCACCTGCCAGCCCCGTGTCAATATGGGAGGGGCATTCCGGTATGCTCCAGCCTGTGAGCATGCATGTGTATGGAAGCCATGAGTGGGAATGCTTTCTGACTTCCTAGAGGGTGGGGGCAGGCACACAATTGACTGTGACTTTGCTGAAGAGGAATGGGCTTTCAGACAGTCTGGTGCTGCCAGAGGTAGGAGGAGTGTGGAAAACGTGAGCTGGGGAGGGAAGAGTGTCTGTGACAAGAGCCCTCTCCTTGGGAAGCAATGCCAACCTCCCAAGTGAAGAGGGCAGACAGCCTCCCAGTGTATGCTCCAGCATTTCCCTGCACTGCCTCTCCTTGGGAACAGCAGGCAATATAGTGTGGTCCTTTATTCCCTGCCTTTCTAAGGTTCTGAGGAACCACTTGACTGAACCGACTGCATCTGTGACGCAGTATCAGCTGATACCCAGGCCTCCATCCCCAGGCTCTGAACTGGAGGCCAAGGACACAGGCATTCACAGCCTAGCAATCTCGCTCTCCTCCTGGACTCTGGCAGGTTAACAGCGAGACGGTCCCACCACTAGACTCCATAAACAAAGTGCTTCATCTGTCCCACTCTGCCCCTCAGCCCTGACCTCTGGATGGCTGGCTTAGGGCTTGGCCTGTGGCCAGCACCCAGGAGCTGGAGTTTGGATTATGACGACGCTGTTCTACACTCACAAGTAATCTTGAGAAGGGCACGTCACTGACCTCTACCCCAGTTTCTAGGTTTGTTTCCCCCAAGAGTTGAAAATAATAGAGTTACTGTCTGTACAGTATGCTGACATTCTCAGCAGGAGGATGGTAAGAGAGGCATGTGAGCACAACTGCCTCTGTAACTGAGAGCCATCATCAAGGCACCCAGTGGTTGGGGCCCCACCATGCAGGCTGGACCAGTCCAGGCTCTATTAGCCCAGGTCAACACAGTGAAGGGGAATCAATGCTGAGCTAATGGGAAGGGAGAGAGAAGTATATTTTACCTGGGTTGAATTACACCATCCCGAGATGGCCAGTGACCAGCCTCCCCTACACTGGACAGGATGCCCTTTCAATGGATTAACTGTCATTTAGTTATTACCTTCTGGCGTCTATGCCAGGCTGCCGTATCAGAGAACCAAGTGGATGAAGGTTTCTGGCACTAGGCTACAGCAGATTGGTGACCAGTCCTGTGTATCTGACTGGGACTTTCAGCTGGGCTTTGTAACCTGGGAGCAACCTTATTAGACCAGCTGTTGGTGACCAAGGACCTCCCCTGCCTTCCCAGGTGAGACTGGGGCACATGATGGAGAGTGTCTGAGTAGCCGTGTGGCACAAGCCCCCCTCAACCTCTTGCTCTGCTTCCTGGTCTGTCTTCACACTCTGGTCCCTCTTCTGCCCATTTGACCCCACAGATCCTCCTGATTCTTCCCTCCCCAGCCTCATCACTGGGCAGAGGGCTACCGTGTTTGCAACAAGGTGGACAGCACGTGATCCAGCCACAGGATCTTGAACCATTTTTTCTGAAAGGAAATCTTGAACCATTTGATAGGATGGTGATGGGTTTCAAGGAAATCTGAGATTAAGAACAAATGCTAAAAGACTTGTCTTTCTTATAGATACTAAAAAGATGGTCCAGTTGTGGGGTCATGTGCAGAGATACCCTAACCCCTTATTTCCAGCCTTGGGCAATAGGAGGGCTCTGTTAGTGCCCTGGAGGAGCCCCCAGAGCATCTGTTCTGTCAGGGAGCCCCAGATCAGGGCATCCCTGGAAGTTAACAGAGCAATGGGTGGCGTGGAGCCAATTGGCATGGGATGAACTTAAGCCTGGTCAGGAACAGGACAAGGAAGACAGTGGGGAGAAGACAGCCTGTCCTGATGTTCCTCTTGTGGCCCATGTGTCTATGAAGGAGCCATATCCTTGGTGGAAGAGATGTCAGAATCTTCACAGTGCTTCCTAAATAGTCTAGAAGAGCTCTCTTTCAAACCTATGACTCCCAGAGTTTACCCAACTGCAGCAGCCAGCCAGCAGTCCAGGTAACCCACTCGAGCATCTCTGCTGCCCCACATTTCAGGAAGGCCACTGGAGGGGTTTCAAGATGTGTCTGTGCTTTTCAAAAGGAAGCTGTGTTCAGGCGGAAAAAGCTAAAAATCTCCCCAGGCTAGTGGCTAGGGAGGTTGTCCCAGCTGTCCTTACAGGGCCATCACAAGAAAATTACCCCTAAAGCCATCGGCCAGATCCTCTGGGCCAGTTCTGAGTCCTTCCTCTTACCCCGGGGCTAACTGCCTGGTCAAGCTAGAAGTCTGCATGCTAGGGTTTGTGATTCCAAGTATTTTGAGGGTGGCAGATTTAAACAGCCATAGTTCTAATGCCCACCTGCACCCTGTGGCCTCCAGAGAGGATGGATTTGCCTGGAAGCATTAGGAGCAGGAAGCCATCAAATCCTGGGGAAGGGAGAAGTGTGGGGGAGAAAGCGGCCCTGTGCAGGGTGCAGAGTCAGCTGGGTAGTTATCTGCTTCTGTCTGCCAGGGCACCTCTCACTTTCTAGGTGGACACCAGGTGCTCATCAGAACAGTTAGAAATAGGTCTCCTGAGCCCCACAGGCCTCCCAAGAACCATCTTCAAACTGCATTTGTTTTTCGAAATGTAATCCTTTCCGCAAGTCATTCTAGAAGGCGGTGTGATTGAAGCTCTGTGTTGGGGAAGAGGCAAGTGGCTTATTACACCAGATATGGAACTCGGCGGGAAGGCAGCAGGGCAGGAGTGAGGCAGGCTGGCACATGCGTGGGGTATTTATAGCAGAGCAAGTGTGGTTTGGTCTGGTTTGGTTTGGCAGACGATTACTAAACAGAGTCGTGGAACAGGTTCTTAAGAAAGCTTTGGCCTTCCCTGTGTAGGAACACCCACCTGCCTGCCATGGCAAGGGAGAGGGTCCTTGTGCCTCCTGGGGCCAAAGTTGTCACCAGGATGGTGGGAACCGGATCCCACCTAATGCTGTCCAGGGCCCTAAACACCCTGAATGTCTTCTCAAAGAATCATCAAGGAAGAGTTTGAATATAATTTGTAGAACAAGTTTATAACATGTAATACTTTTACAACCCAGACCTAGTCACTGTCCACCCAACAATAGTCATTTATGTATTGTATGGCTCTGCTCCTAGGGGGCAGGGACAATGGGTATGCAGATTAGTAGCTCCCCTAACCCAGCCCAGCCCAGTGCATAAAGAGGGTGCCCACAAAACAAGACTGGTCATTGTGGAAATTACATGTGAAATTGTGCCTTGCTGGCCATGAGCTGATATTAGGTAATAGGTCAAAATTGAAGCTTTGGAGTAGACCAGAGAGATTGGGACAGGTCCTAAAAGAGGCCGGCAGTGAGAGCTCTGAGTTACCAAGGGGCAGGAGCGGATATCAGCCAAAGCAGCAAGACTCATCTCTGCTTGGTTCTTCCATCCCCCTGAAGCTGGAAGCATGGTCATTTATGTGAACATTAGCCATTTATGGTACGATACTCATATCCACGGGTGCTTGTATGTAGTTGTTCTATAATCCCTCAGACTCTGCTACACTATGTGGGCTAGAGCTGGAGTTTGGCAATTTTTTTTTAATCCCCGTGAAATACACATAAATTTTATGTAATAATCACAGGAAATCTTTCTTTTTTTCTAACTTAAAAATGTTTATGGCTCTAAGGATGCATACTACAAGCAATAATGCTTTTGTACAACAAATGGCCCATTACATTGGTATGACCTTTTTACAATAGGAAATACCTTATGATTTTTTTCTTCCCTCTCACTCCCCCTAGAATAGGAAATACTTTAAATTAATACTTTAAAAAAAAAAGATTTATTTATTTGAGAGAGAGAGAGGGAGAGAGAAAGAACAAGTGGAAGGACTAGAGGGAGAGAGAGAAAGAAAAGCAGACTCCCTGTGGGGCAGAGAGCCTGATGAGGAACTTGATCCCAGGGCCCCAAGATCATGACCTGAGCTGAAGACAGACACTTAACTGACTGAGCCACCAAGGCACCCCTAAATTAATATTTTTTAGCATGAATAAATGTTTAGAAGAATGCATCTCTCTTTTTTGGGTTTTTTTTGTTTGTTTGTTTTTTGCTTTTTGTTTTAACATTTTGACTGAAGTATAATAGATATGGAAAACCCTGCGCATATCTAATGTATACAAGTTGTTGGGCTTGAAGTGAGATGCACAACTGTCAAACGAAAGATAAAGGATGGTGAGGAAGGGGAAGTACTCACCTCCCACTGTGTTGGCAGAGGCCCTGCAGGCCCAGAGCAGGGCTGTGGGCTCCCAGGCTGTGAAATGCTTCCATGACCTCCTGCAGCGAGGGGCACCACCAATGCTTGTCTCCATCTGTCAGGCCAAGGGAGGGCAGACGGTTAAGGAGGGCAAAGGAGACAGGCTCACTATTCCCACAGGAGGGAATACTCCTGGGTGTGACAACCCCTGGCCTAAGGGGTTTAGTTTCTGCATTTTCTGGCACCACAAGTGTTTTCTGGAGGAATCAAGCAACCAGTTGTTTTTGAGACATCCGCTGGAGCTTTGTGAACCTGATGGTTCATTATCCTGTCTTCAAGCTCTGGCCGCCTTGCACTGCAAGGGCCCAGGGATGATGACACCCTGATTGGTTCCATCAGGCAGCAGTCGGGGCACTGGGCTGCCCAGAGCTAAGCCAGATGAAGAGACTTAAACCAGAGGCCTCCAAAACTGCAAGATGCAGAAGATGCACAATGCAGCAGCCCTGGGCCCTTTACCACTACCAGCTGAGGCCAGCTCGAAACCTACTGCTGACTTGACGATGCTGCCCTTGCAGCAACATCTGGGTGTTCCCAGGTCCACCATTCCAGCCCAGGGCACTCCCTGCAGCCTGGCACACATCTCCACAGCCAGCTTGAGTTCAAAATTCCATGGTCTCTTGACTAGTTTGACAAAACCCGAACGGTAATCTGACCTCACCAACAAGGAGGGAAAACCCTATGTACTCCGGGCTTTTCTTCTATCGGACTACTTAAGGACATTTTCAGAACCAGGAAACTAGAAAAACAAAAAACAATGTGGAGGATCATTTTTCCCAGAGATGGATGCAACCATCTCCCTCCCACTTGCTCTTCTGTGTTGTGACCTCTCCACACCCCACCAAGAGGTGGGGTCCATTCCTCCACACTGTCATTCTTCTATGTCATCTTATTGATTGATTTACTCACTTCTCATCCCCATCTCCCCATTAGAATGTAAATTCCACGAGGGCAGGGCAGCTCTGCACACCCAGTGCCTGGAGAAGCGGCTGGTATGTGGGGGGAAGCAGAATGAATGAATGACTGGAGAGAACCCTAAACAAACCTGATCAAGTAGTACCGGAGTAAGAGGGAAACTGAAGGCCAGCCATAAAATAATCTGGCAGTGTCAAGAACTGTTGACAATGCTGAATTTGACAGATGCGTCAGGATCAAGAACTTGGAAACTGGGCTAGCAGCGCATTAGTAGCACATGCTTGAACCCTTTGCCATTCTGGGGGTGAAAGTTTCCTCTGAAAGGCGCACCTCAGTGGATCCCTCCATGGGCTGGAACCATGCTAGGTGCCCAAGATAAAAAGGTGGCCTGCTGGAGACCTTGACCTCAGGGAGCTCACACTCTAGGAGGGAGGGGGGAGCCAGGCAAACAAAAAAAAATACAGGAGAGTGAATTCAAAACCAAAGCAGGTGAAAGGTACAGAGTCTGCTCAAAGGAGAAATTCACTTGGGGCCAGGGAAGGGCAGAGGAGGGGGGCTGAGGAATAGGGCATGGTTAACGGGAAAGAAATCACGTACCCAGCAAAGGCACAGAAATGACAAATGCAGAGAAGCTCGAGAGCATGGACTGTTCAGCTACTCAAGGAAAGAAACGCAGCATCCTAAACTCCTTGGAAGTTCTGGCAACAGTCTTGCATGGCTGCAGAGCCACCAACTGGGGTAACTGCCAGCAGAGGGTCTCTGCACCCTGTCCAAGGACATCGCCTCTGTTGGCATCAGGTGTCTCTCTTTAGAAACGTATATGGGTCGAGGCTTACCCAACAAGTAATTAGACTCTTGGAGGAGGAAAACCTTTCTTGTTTGTTATTTTTCCTCTCAGGCAACTTAACAAGTGAAAGTAATGATACCCCTTGCCCGCTTCACAAACCAGCTGAGAAGAATGAAGTCTACAAAACACAATGAGATTCCACTAAAGAGGGAGAGCTGTTTACCAGGGCCTTTGGGGGACTATGCACGTAGGTGCACGCATGTGTGGGCGGGCCAATGAACTTTCCAGGGAGGGAGAATGCCTGTGCAAAGAGAATCAGCCTAGGGTGAGGTGAGGCTCTGGAAGCCCAGCTGGGTGAGGACAGCCTGCCAGGAGTCTTAGGACCCCAAAAGGTGCTGTGCATGGCCACCTTCACGCTTCCTCTTCAGCCGGTGCAGTGCATCAGCTGCTTTAAAAGCCCCTTGGGGACAGCAGTGCAGGTGCCACCAGCTCCAAACCTGGAGCCTGGCACCGTCCTCCCTCCTTGCCCCCACCTAGCACTTACTCCACACCACAGCTTGACCCAGGCCAATGTGGCAGGAGAAGTTTCCGAGCAAGGCGCCTGGGATGCCTCAGGATAAATCAGGCCCAATCAACAGTGCTGGAAATTGGTTAAGCGACTACAGGCGCGGGAGAGCCCATAATTAACACTGCCTATAACTAGGCCATGCGCTCAGCTCTTCCTGAGCACTGTTTGTCCCAAATGGGGGTTTTCCGGAGAGCTGACACAGAACAAAACTCAGACTTGAGGCTGCCAGCTCCAACTCCCTAACTCCACTTTTCCACACCCACACCTCAGTCGTTTGAGGTGATTCCCCAGGGGAGCATCGGGGCCCTGTGCCTTTTTAAATGCCAGTGCTAACAGCCCTGAGCTCCTGGGCTCTGTTTAGAGGCTGAGAATCTGACAGTGTCCCTTTGGGTGGTTCTCCTGGGATGGAACTGATGCTTTGGGGGAAGTAGGGGAGGAAAAGCATTGGGCCTAAAATAAAAGTGACTTTTCCATCTGTGCCTCAGAAGAAGCGTTACTTCACGTAACACCACCGCCTCCGCTCTCCTGGCACCACTTTCAGGGAATGGGAAAACCACACACATCCCAAGAACCTCCTCGGCTCGACTTGCTGGCCCCAGCAGCTCCCCTCCGTAGGCCTTTGTCATCTGTTCTCACCCACCAGGTTCCATCCTGGGCCTTAGCAGTTAGATGACAGGGCACAGGGTCCACAAGACTCTGGTCTGTTTCTCTCCCTTCCCAGCCCCTGCCCCGAATCTAGCTGTTAATGAATGTTCTGGGGTGGCTGCCCTTGGGGGCCAACCATCTGCATGGGTCCTGATTCTTGACACCACCTTAGAGATGCCACAGTTCTCTAGGAGAAGGTGTCCCATCAGCCTTAATGGGGGGATGCTGGTTCCTAAAGAAAAGCAAGCAACCATCCCATCAGACTGAGCCCAGATCCCAATTGGAGCGTGGGACTCACGACATAACTTAGGGGAGGTTTACAATCTGTTAAGGAACAAAATCCAACCAAGTAAATTTAAGGATCAAATGGGCTTTATTAAGCGATTCATCAATCAGGCAGCCCCCTCATCTGGCAGGCAGAGGGGGAACTTCAAGGAGTTATACAAAAAATGGAAGATTTTTATAGGAAGGAGGGTGGGGCAAGGAAGTTATTAGCAAAAGAAAAGGACTGTCCCCTGCAAGGTCACTTTCCCTTAGGGGGAAGGGCAGGGGGCTTATTATACAGTTAGATTACCTTGTTGGTGCCTATCAGAAAATTCCTGTCAGATTTAGACTTCTGGGGGAGGTTGAAACCTCGCTTAGGTTAGGTATTAAGCCCCAGTTTGGTGACTCGGCCTAAGTGACACCATTTTGGGCATGTGGTTTTCTTTTCAACAAATCTTAACTTTTTTTTAAAATTTTTATTTATTTATGATAGGCACACAGTGAGAGAGAGAGGCAGACACACAGGCAGAGGGAGAATCAGGCTCCATGCACCGGGAGCCCGACGTGGGATTCGATCCTGGGTCTCCAGGATCGTGCCCTGGGCCAAAGGCAGGCGCTAAACCGCTGCGCCACCCAGGGATCCCAAATCTTAAATTTTTTAAAAAAGATTTATTTGAGAGAAAAACTGAGAGTGAGGGCACAGGCATGGGGTGGGGGGAGAGAGGGAGAGAATATCCAAGCAGACTCCCCCCCACAAGCATGGAGCCAGATGGGGCTCCATCCCCTGAGCCATGAGATCAGGACCAAGAGGCAGACGCTTAACTGCTTAAACGATTGAGTCACCCAGGCGCCCCTTTTACCATTTCTTATCCTCCCAATTTTGATGACTTAACTGTTCCCTCTGCACTCCTGAATTTATTTACTTAAAGATTTTATTTGAGAGAGAGAGAGAGCGAGTGCGCGCCACGAGAAAGAGGCAGGGAGAGGGAGAGGTTCAGAAGCAGACACCCTGCTGAGTGGGGCTTCATCCCAGGACCCTGGGATCTGACTGAGCCAAAGGCAGATGCTTAACTGACTGAGCCACCCAGGCGCCTCTGCACTTTTGTATTTAAATTTACACTCATCTCAATATCACTGGCTTTAGTCAATCAGCTTTAGCCAGTTATTTAAACTTTTTATTTGCTCAGTAAACAGTAACTGGACACCAAGCATTGTAACACTGGGGGCCCAGCAGTGAACAAAAGAGACAAAGTCCTGGTCTCACAGAGCTGATGGTTTAGCAGGGAAACAGACCAAACATGTGAAAAACAAACACACAAGACGAAGCCAGGTGGTACAGACAGTGGGGAAGAAAGGTGGTCAGGGTGGTGCAGGGAACGCACAGGAGAAGCCCCATGAGCACTTTGAGGCCAGGCTGCTATTCCTCACTGTGTGAGGTCCAGTCATGCGCCTGAGGTGCTGGGGGGTGCAAGGCCTGGAGGCGTGAGGATAACTACAGAAAGAGGGAGGGGGGCCCACCTGAGACAGGGACACCGGGGGGTGGGGGGTGGGGTGGGGGGGGGACTCCAAGGAGACTGCTTTTGGCTCCTCTCCCTGTTTCTTGCTAGGACCTGCAGCCCCACCTCAAACACACCTTCTAGTACAAATAACATGTGTCCTAACTGTAAAGGCCAAGGGGTTCACAATTTCTTTGGAGTTTCCTGGCCCAGTAGATAACACGGAAGGAGTGACTGGGTGGGGTTGTTGGGAACATGTTCCAGACCCCTGACGTTAGGCATCTTGATGCCAAGACCCTGGCCCTTGGACAGAAGTGACTCTGTCAAAAGTGGAGGACACCTGGATGCTTGTCCTTGTTCTGACTGGTTCCTGGGTGCCTGAGAGTACTTGTGTACCACCCTCAGCAAAAACTCTAGACCCTGAGCAAAGGAGAGGCTCACCCCAGACCCTTTCCTTTCTGGGTCCCCCGCACACTCTGCAATCCTCTCTCATTACACTATTCGATAAACTCCGTTCTCACTTCTTCCTGGCTCACTTTGGTTTCTATCCTACGAGAAGCCAACAACCCTCTTGGGTTGGTCCTGTCGAACCCTCTCTGGGTCCTCGGACCCGGTCTGCCCATGCCACACCCATCCTGAAGACAGGACAAGGAAGCAACTGGTCTGAGGAGGATGGAATCATGTCATCAGAGAGATCTTTGGATGTGGTAAAAACACAAAATTCCATTAAATCCATATTTTAAAAACATGCATATCTCACTGTCCCAACTATAGCGTGAGCCCAGGAAGGAGGCTGGCCTTCTCCTGACCCTGATGCGGCCTCTTACCACGGACAACTGCATGCCCAGGACCTGGATAAGCTCTGACCCACTCATTCTTCTTGCCTCTCACCCCCACCGGTTCCTTCTCCAGACCGCTCTACCCACATCCTTTCCAGTCTTCTTTAGTTGCTTCTCGGCCATGCAACCCACCCCACTGACCCCTTCACTTTCCCTTTCCACCCGCTCACCCTGAGCTAAGGCCCTTCTTCTGGCACTCCTACAACCCCCTGCCTGCCTTGCTGTAATCCAGCCTACATCCGCCACATACTCCTGCACACATACGCACCCCTATATCCACCCATCACACACATACACCATCCCACACACACACACCCTACACCCACCCACCACACACACTCTCACGCACACATGAACCCCTATATCCACCCACCATACACACAGTCACACACATATGCACCCCTATATCCACCCACTACACATACATGCACCCCTATATCTATCCCACCACACACACACACCCTCCCACATATATATGCACCCCCATGTTCACTCACCACACACACACATGCACTCCTGTATCTACTTACTACACACACACACATACACGCACTCCTGTATTTACTCACCACACACACATTTACCCTATACCCAACCACCACATACACACCCTCACACAAACATATGCACCCCATATCCACCCACCACACACACATCTCCCTATATCCACCCATTACACACTCATACACACATACAAACCCACAAAATGCACCAACCACCACATACATACACACCTATACATACACACCATATACTACACACACACTAGCCATCCACACACTTCTGCAACCATACCTATACCACATCCACACTATACACATTCCATCCATCTGTACACACATCACACATACCGCAGACACAGAAACCACTCATCCAACACAAATATACCCACATACCACAACCCATACACTGCATATATCATGACACACACAACACTCATCCATACATACATATCACACACACATATCCCACCCATACTTACAACACACACAAAAACACACACACAGCACCCATCCACATATACCACCCACCTAGAAACTTCCCCTCCCCCAACCCAGAGTCTCTGTCAGTCCCTGGTCCTTTTATTCATGAGAGTGAGAGTGTGTACAGGGTAGGTGATGCCGTCCCCAGGCCACCTCTCCTCTCTGCTGCCCTCTGTAACTCACACCACTGCCTGGTGTCACCTAACACTGTTGAGCATTCCTAGCCCCCAGTGTGTAGGACACACTTGCGTTGTGCAAAACCACTGAACTACCATAGCTGCTAGAACTAGGTTCTGCTACAAATAACAAAAAGACCAAAACAAAACAAAAAACCTACCTGGGCTTAAATAAGCTATAATTTTATTTCGCTCTGACAAAAAAGTCTGGAAGCAGGTGGGCCTCACTGGTGCAGGGACCTGACTGATCTGTAGGATCTTAGGTACCCGTCTTCTACTCTGCCATTCTCGCCATTCTCTCCTTTTCAAGATCACCCCATGGTCCAGGATGGCTGCCAGAGGCCCAGCTGTCATGTCTCAACTCTAGGCAACCACTTCCTCACTTTCCTACCTCAAGATGCACGATTGAGTTATTTTTACTGATGCAAGGCCCCCTCAGTATGACTCAGGAAGGTAGTAAGTAGCAAACTACCCTCTCACCTTTAAAAAGCAAGAATATGAGACTGATTTAGACTCAACCAAGAGCTTCCCAGTAACGTCCCTGAATGCATGGCCCACCAGGTTTTCTTTCACTTTGGATTTCTGAACCTGAGATTCCTGGAATATTCCTGATCTCTAGAATAAAATGAAACAGAAGATACCAAATACCGATGGGGATGTGGAGCAATGGGAACTCTCATTCATTGCTGGTGGAAATGCAACACAGCCCTTTTGGAAGACAATCTGGTGGTTTGTTACAAAACTAAATATACTCTAACCATACAATCCAGCAATTGTGCTCCTTGGTATTAACCCAAATTAACTGAAAATGTATGCCCACACAAAAAGCTGCACATGAATGTTTACAGCAGCTTTACTCATAATTATCAAAAACTGGAAGCTACAATATGTCCTTCAGGAGGTGAATGGTCAAACAAGCTGTGGTACATCTAGACAATGGAATATTAAATAGAGCGACAAAAAGAAAAAACTACAAAACCATAAAAAGATGTGGAGAAACCTCCAATACATATTGCTAAGTGAAAGGAGCCAGTCTGAAAAGGCTACATACTGTATAATTCCAACCATATGACATCCTAGAAAAGGCAAACTCTAGAGACCATAAAAAGATCAGGGGTTACCAGGGGTTTGGCTGGAGAGGAGCTGGAGAGGAGGTGGAAAGAACAGGGGGAGCACAGAGGATATTCAGAGCAGCGAAACTATTCTGTATGATACGGCAATGATGAACACGTCCTACATTTACCAAAACCCACAGAATGTACAACACAAAGAACGAACCCTATTTTTAAAAGATTTATTTACTTATTTGAGAGAGAGAGAAAAGGAGAGGGAGAGGGAGAGGGAGAGAGAATTCTCAAGCAGACTCCCTGCTGAGTGTGCAGCCCAACTCAGGGCTCTGTCCCAGGAATCCAAGATCATGACCTGAACAAAAATCAGGAGTCAGATGCTCAACTGACTGAGCCACCCAGGTGCTCCTGAGTGAACCCTAATTTAAATAGTCTTCAGTTTATGATAATATATCAATAGTGCCTCATCAATCCTAACAAATACACCATACAAATGCAAGATGTAGAAAAAACTAGTGTGTGTGTGGGGGTGTGTGGGGGTGGTGGTGGTGACAGGTGTGGGGAATAATATGGGAACTGCTTTCTGATCAAATATTCTATAAGCCTAAAACTGTTCCAAAACAACAAAAAACAGGGGTGTCTGAGTGGCACAGTTGGTTAAGTGTCTGCCTTTAGCTCAGGTCATGATCCCAGTGTTATGGGATCAAAACCTGAGTTGGGGAGGATCCCTGGGTGGCTCAGCGGTTTAGCCCCTGCCTTTGGCCCAGGGCACGATCCTGGAGTCCCGGGATCGATTCCCACGTTGGGCTCCCGGCATGGAGCCTGCTTCCCCCTCTGCATGTGTCTCTGCCTCTCTCTCTCTCCTCTCTGTGTATTCTCATGAATAAATTATTAAAAAAAAAAAAACAAAACCCGAGTTGGACTCCTGACTTAGCAGGGAGTCTGCTTCTCTCTCTCCCTCTGCCCCTCCACCCTGCTTGTGCTCTCTCTCTCTCAAATAAATAAGATCTTAAAAAAAAAAACCAAAAGCAATAACTGGGGGTGCCTGGGGGTGCTGGGTGGCACAGCTGGTCGAGTGTCTGCTCAGCTCTGATCTCTGGCTTGTGGGACTAAGCCCAGAGTCTGGCTCTATGCTCAGTGCTGAGTCTGCCTGGGATTCTGTATCCCTCTCCTTCTGCCCCTCCAATTCGTGTTCTCTTTAAACAACAACTACAGAAACCAAGAACTTTCTTTAAGAAAAAGAAAGAACCAGGGGGAAAAAAGTCTCCCTTCACACATAGCACCATGGGCAGCACATCCCCACAGTCTAAGAGATTTGATATTTGCTGTATTCTGGATCAAGGCCCCAGCTGAGACCCAAATGCAGGGGTTCTCAGACTTGTCTGCACGTTCTGGAATCTCTTAGGGAGCAGCTCCAGAAGTTACTGCCAAGGGTTTCCCCTCCAGCCCCCACCCCACTGTGACTGTGGTTTAATAAGCCTAGTTTGGGGCTCTAGAATTAAAAACAAAAACAAAAACAAGTGATTCTAAAATGCAGCCACACTGGTAAACTACTGAGCTAATGAAAGCCATGGCCCTTGCTCCAGAACAGCAGAGACCCACCCTCACATGCTCTGGCAGATGACTGGGGTGGGATGGGTGTAGGGAGGAATCCACAGAAGGCAGCCCCTGAAAACTGGTGGCTAGAGGCTGAGTCCTAGGAGAGCCACCAAGATTTTTGACTAGTAGGATCTAAAAGATAAACGTTAAAGTGTGCTCATCATGTTATGGCAAAAGGTTTATGTATTTGGCCAAAGTCCTCATAATTTGGCACTTTCTCAGCCTGGCTGCACATCAGAATCACCCAAGAGCTTTAAGAGTCCCTACCAGGCACTGTCCTAAGGGTGTTGGAGGAGCTGCCTCAGAAGCAGCCACGGAGCATCACCATACAACCCTGGCCATACAGGTGGTCGGACAGAGAGGCAGGTTAGGAGGCAAATGCTCCAGAAGGCAGGGACATGAGGGAGATGCCGGCTGGGCTGGGGTAATGCACACATGCCTGTCCCCACAGGGCCAGTAGATCCAGAATTCTGACCTTGGAGGACCAGATAGCACGTCTAGAGTCTGGCACCTGCGCCCACAGTTCCATAGTCAACTGACTGCATAGAATCCAAGGGGCTGGTGGGAAAAGATGCTGCTGTCTTGCTGTGGGCAAAGCACACATTCTCCAACACTCAGCCACACACTCAACGAATACCACCAGAGTCCTACTGTGTACTGGCTCCTGTAGCTGCCAGGAACTCAAGAGAACTTAGAATAAAGACAAGTGAAGCCACAGCCTCTGCAGTCTGGAGCTCACAGTGAAATGGGAAAGATGAGTGAAAGAATCCACACGTCAACTATGACCAGAGCCATGAAGAATGGAAAGGAAGTGGGAGCAGAGGATGGGGCTGGGCAGGGTCAGGGCAGATCTCCCTGGACAAGGCAATGCCAGAGGGGATCAGTAATCCAGGGGGAGAGATGGAGTTAGGAAGACAACGGCCAGGGAGCTGCTGAGAGGAGGGAAGGCACCACCCAGGGAGGAGAAACCTGTACTCCCAAAGACCCCTGCCACAGGAGGGGGGATGAGCAGAACAGGCTGTGAGGCTGGAGCACAGACAGCGAGACAGAGAAGATGAAGTGAGATGGAACCAGGGTCCAGCCCACTATACAGGAAACTATGGGCCATCAGGTGAAGCTGGGGCTTTCCAGCCCTCTGATTATCTGTGAAAAGGGAAAATAATAGTATCTACTTGGAGGATTTTGCTATGGTGACTAAATGAGATAGGCAAGGCCCAGGGCTCAGTGCCTGGCACATACTCTCTAGAAATATGAGCTATTATTTTCAAGGAAACGACTTTTATTATCACAACAGACAATAATATGTTTTTAAAATGAGGATCAATTCTGAAGTTGAATTACTGTTATTGTTGCGTTCCAACTAGAGACTTCGAAGGGGTAGGCCCAGCAAATGACAGCTCTGAGGGGGCTGGGGGATGGGATCTCCAGGGTGGTCCTCACGGTGTTGGCCTGCTCATTTGGGTCTGTGCCGTGTTCTCACAGCACCAGTATGGGGATTAAGAGTGCAGCTGGATCCTAGCTTGCCTCCTTGGCCCAGGGACAGGGGCACCTGCCCTGTGAAGTTAGGAGGAGTGAAGGTCGCCCCATGTGAACAGAAGGCTGGGCCCTGGGCCCTGCACAGAAGTACTCCTTGCATGTGGATGGCTGCTGCCGCTACCATGGGACATGGGATCCAAGGCTGTGTGGAGCCACTGCTCTGGGAGGCTGCCGGAGGCTCCAGATAGGTTGCTCCTACCACCCCAGCAGGAGACTGTCCCAAGCACCATGAGAGGCAGATCAGGGGAAGTGAGGACAACTCCTAATAAAACAGCAAAGGGCAGAAAGTGTCAAATGAATATATAGACTAAGGGATTTTTGACTGCTTAAAAACCATTTGAAAAGGACGCCTGGGTGGCTTGGTTGGTTAAGCATCTGCCTCTGGCTAGGCCATGATCCCAGGGTCCCCCGGACTGGATTGAGCCCCATATCAGGCTCCCTGCTCAGCAGGGAGTCTGCTTCTGCATCTCCTTTTCCTCCTCTCCCCACTTATTCTCTCTTTCTCTCACTCACTCTCTCTCAAATAAATAAATAAAATCTTAAAAAAAAAAACCATCTGAGAAAACAAAAAGAAAAACAAAAACCCATCATCTGAGAATAGAGTATGACAGAAATTGCCAAAATAGAATTAGAGAAATGAAGAAGCGGGAGCGGAATACTTGTACTGCTTAGATCCTTTGGTTTATCTAATGATCTCTGAGTTGTAAAGAAATATGTTTTTGCTTTGATAAAAGCAATCATATTTTGAGTGTGCACTATATGCCCGGTGCTTCACCTGTGTTATTACTGCCAACTCTAACAGTCCTGGGTGCTCAGTGCTGGCCACTTGCATGAAGACTTTGCCAATCTGACTGCCAGGCTCTATCTATGTCCTGATGTTGCTCCATGCTGCTCTCGGGTCCTTCCCAAGGGAGTGACTGCCAGACATCCTGTCTCCACTCCATCCACACCAACCTATGCTCTGTCACCTGGCATGTATCCCCATGTTACCACAGTATGTCAAAATTCCCATAAGGCATCAGCCTACAGCTCCAACTAAAGAATGCTTTTGTTGCTCTCCAAAGCTTTTTTGATGGTGCATATCCATCATTAAAAAATTTTAAATTTATACCTCTAACAAATATACATTTATAAGCTCTACAAATGTGCCTTGATGCTAATATGCCATCATGCGTATAACATGTTAAAGAGTAAATTTTAAAAAGATGAGCTATGGGATATATAACATGTTAAAGAGTAAATTTTAAAAAGATGAGCTATGGGTAGCTATGAGCTACCTGGTTGGCTCAATCAATGGAATGTGCTACTCTTGATCTCATAGCCCCATGTTTGGTGTGGAGATTACTTAAAAATAAAAAAAAAAATAGAGCTACTTTTGACACACCAAAAAAAAAAAAAAAAAAAAAAAAAGATAAGCTATTATGATGTAAGTTTCCCCCTTAAAAAACTGGGGGGAAATAGTGAGCAGATCAACCCCAAACAAATAGAATTTATTTATTTATTTATTTTTAAAGACTTGATTTATTTATTCATGAGAGGGACACACAGAGAGAGGCAGAGATATAGGCAAAGGGAGGAGAAGCAGGCTCCATAGAAGGAGCCTGATGTGGGACTCAATCCTGGGACTCGGGGATCACACCCTGAGCCAAAGGCAGACACTCACCACTGAGCTACCCAGGCATCCCTAACAAGCAGAATTTAAAAGGAAATAAAAGAGCAGAAATCAGTAAAACAGAAAACAGAAAAGCTATAAGGAAAATCAATGAAACCCAAAGCTGGTTCTCTGAGATCAATAAAATTGATAAACCTGTGACCCAACTGACCTGACTGAAGAAGACACACAAATGACCAATATCAGAATGAGAAAGAGGTCATCATCACTGATCCAACAGATATTAAAAAGATAAAAAAGGAATATTATGAACAAACATATACCAATAAATTTGCCAACTTAGGTGAAATGGACACAAACAGAGCTCACTCAGAAGAAACATAATATAAATTAGCCACGTAACTAATTTTAACAATTGGATTTGGAGTGAAAAATCTTCCCATAAGGAAAAAAAAAAAAAAATCTTCCCATAAGGAAACTCAAGGCCCAGGTGGCTCCACTGGCTAATTTTATTTTACTTTTTATTTTTTAATTTTTTTTATTTATTTATGATAGTCACAGAGAGAGAGAGAGAGGCAGAGACACAGGCAGAGGGAGAAGCAGGCTCCATGCACCAGGAGCCCGATGTGGGATTCGATCCCAGGTCTCCAGGATCGCGCCCTGAGCCAAAGGCAGGCGCCAAACCACTGCGCCACCCAGGGATCCCTTTATTTTACTTTTTAAAGATTTTATTTATTTACTTGAGAGAGGGAGAGAGCACACACGAGAGGGGCAGGGGCACAGGGAGAAGCAGATTCCTGCTAAGCCTGACATGGGGCTTGATCCCAGGACCCTGCATGACCTGAGCTGAAGGCAGACACTTAATCAACTGAGCCACCCAGGTGCCCCTCCACTGGATAACTTTACCAAACATTTAAGGAAGCATTAATACCAGTTTTACATAAACTCTTCCAGAATACTGTAGAGTAAATACTTCCTAACACATTCTATGAAGCCAGTATTACTCTGAGACCAAAACCAGAAAGAGAAAACTATAGACTAATATCCTTTGTGAACATAATGTCAACAAAAATTCACCAGATTGAAACCAATACATATAAAATTAATACATCATGATCAAGTAGGATTTATTCCAGAATGTGAGGATGAATAAACAAACATTCAAAAATCAGTCAGTGTAATTCACCATATTAGGGGGCTGAAAAAGAAAAACCACATAAACATCTCAAAATCCAACATCCATTCCGGATAAAAATTCTCAGCAAAGTAGGGATTTATCAAGGTCAGGGTACAAGTTCAATATGCAAAAATCAATTATATATCAGTACACTATCAACAATTTGAAAATGAAATTAAGAAAACAATTCATTTTACAATAGCATCAAAAAGAATAAAATACTTAGGAATAAATTTAGCAAAAGAATCCCAAGATTTGTACACTAAAATATCAAAAGAAACTAAAGGAAACCTAAATAAATGGAAAGATATCCGATGTACGTGGATACATTCGGATTCTGGAGATCTTAATATTGTGAAGCATGCCAATTTGCTCCAAATTGATCTACAGATTCAGTGCAATCCAATAAAAATTCAGGCAGATTTTTTTTTTTGGTAGAAAATGACAAGCTCATTTTAAAATTTATATGAAAATGCAAAGGACCTAGAATAGCCAAAACAAATTTATTAAGAAAGAAGAACGAAGCTGAAGGATTTTTAAAAAAAGATTTATTCACTTATTTCAGGGAGAGAACAAGAGAGACAGAGTGTGAGAGAGAGCAAGCACATGTGCATGTGCATGCAAGAATGGGGAGGAGGGACAGAGGGAGAGAGAAAATCCCAAGCAAACTCTGCACTGAGCATGGAGCCTGAAGTGGGGCTGGATCCCACAACCTGGAGATCATGACCTGAGCCAAAATCAAGAGCTGGATGTTGAACTGACTTGAGCCATCCAGGTGCCCCACAAAGTTGAAAGATTTAAACTATGATTTTAAGACTTACAAAGTTAAAGTAATCAATATGGGGTGGATAAAATTAGACATATAAATCAATGAAACAGCCTAGAGTCCAGAAATAGACCCACACATATATGATCAATTGATTTCTGATAAAGGTACAAAGTAATTCAATTCAGTAAGGATAATCTATCTTTCTTTCTTTCTTTCTTTCCTTCTTTCTTTCCTTCCTTCCTTCTTTCTTTCTTTCTTTCTTCTTTCTTTCTTTCTTTCTTTCTTTCTTTCTTTCTTTCTTTCTTTCTTTCTTTTTCTTTCTTTCTTTCTTTCTTTCTTCTTTTAGGATAATCTTTTCAACAAATGTGTTGGAACAACTGGATAGCCATATGTAAAGAAATTAACAACCTATGTCATTGATAAAAATTAACTCGAAATGGACCACTGACATAAAAATGTAAAGCTAATTATAAATTATAAAACTTATTTTAATTATAAAAGTTGTAAGTTATAAAACTCAATTATGAAATTTCTAGAAAAAAACAAGAAAGATCTCAGGTCTCTTAAATATGACACTAAAAGCACCAACTATGGGATCCCTGGGTGGCGCAGCAGTTTGGCGCCTGCCTTTGGCCCAGGGCGCGATCCTGGAGACCCGGGATCGAATCCCACATCGGGCTCCCGGTGCATGGAGCCTGCTTCTCCCTCTGCCTGTGTCTCTGCCTCTCTCTCTCTCTCTCTGTGTGTGTGACTATCATAAATAAATAAAAATAAAAAAAAATAAAAAAAATAAAAGCACCAACTATAAAATATCAATAGTGGTGCCTGGCTGGCTCAGTTGGAAGAATATGCAACTTTGATCTTAGAGTCACGAGTTTGAGCCCCACATTGGGTGCAGAGATTGCTAAAGAAAAAATGAATGTAAAATAACCTTAAACATACACTTACCATATGACCCAGCCTATCCACTCACTGATATTTACCCCAAGGGGAAAGAAAGCAGATGTGTACACAAAGACCCGCATAAGAATACTTATAGCAGATTTTCATATCTCCCAAACTAAGAACAAAACAAAATAAAACCCAAAATGTCCATTAGTAGAGCTAGGATATCCATATAATGAAATAGTACTCAGCTATGGAAAAGAATAAAGTACTGTTACACACAACATTGATAGATTTCAAAATAATTATCCTGAGTGAAAGAAGCTGGACCAAAAAAAAGAGTACCTGCTATGTAATTCCATTTATATAAAGTTCTAGAGAATGCAAACTATAGTGACATTTGTAGTGATCTGCAGTGACAGAAAGTATATTAGTGGTTCCTTTCAGACAAAAGGGGAAGGAGAGATTAATTATAAAGAGGTACAAGAAAACTTTGAGGGCAATGGTCATTATCTTGATGACGACAGTTTTATGAATATACATATAAGTCAAGTGTATACATTGCATGCTTTAAATGTGTACAGTTTAATGTATGTCAATTATACACTTTAGTAAAACTTAAAAAAAAAAGATGAACTAAATGTAAATATAAGTGTTAATGATTTCTTTTTGCACTTGATGGCTCATCCTACCTCAAGGGTCTTCCATACTGGAGACCCCTGGTCTAGAAAATCCTGCCTGACTTGCTTTATGTAGACTGTGGCCTTTTCTGACTCCCAGGGGATAGAGCTGGGAAAGTCCTAGATTAACTCTCCACTGGAGATAACTTCAGATGAATATCAAAGTGTGTCAGAAAAAATATGGTGTAAATAAATCGATAAACACAGAAACATGTATTATATTGATAATATGTATGTATCAATATGTATATGTATTATGTGGATTTTGCTTCTGGAAATAGTCACAAGAAATAATGACTCTGAATAATGACTACTTGGAGAGAGAAAGTGGCCATGGGAATGGCTGGGCAGGAAGGCTTTCACTTTTCATTTTGCAACTGTCTCTAGTATTTGATTTTTCTGCACTTGATACATAGAATACTCTAAGATAATACAACAGGAGTTACCTAGCTAGTGAGGTTATTGGTCGTTGTTTTATTCTTTAAAGATTTTTTAAAAAGATTTTATTTATTTATTCATATAGAGACAGAGAGAGAGAGAGAGAGAGAGAGAGAGAGAGGGGCAGAGACACAGGCAGAGGGAGAAGCAGGCTCCATGCCAGGAGCCAGACGTGGGACTCGATCCCAGGTCTCCAGGATCACACCTCAGGCTGCAGGTGACGCTAAACTGCTGCGCCACTGGGGCTGCCCGGTCACTGTTTTATTCTTTTTACAAGAAGCAACCTTATAAAATGTTTTCTGAGAGGGAATAAGGAAGGAGAGTAGAGAGGAGGGAGACAAAATACAAGTGAGAAAAGAAAGTGACAGAAAAGAAAGTGACCCACAAAACAGGGGCCTGTCCCAGAGACCCCCAAAGCCCCAATGACTATAATACTACAGACTCAGGGACGAAGGGAAAAAGCATGGTGACCACGTGAGGAAGAACAAAGTGTCCAAAGATACTGCTCACAAAAATGAAACTAATTTTTCTGAGAACTAAATTTCTTACCCACTTAAAAAATATCCAAAGAATGTATTGGCCAGAGTCTTTTTGTTATATTCTTTCCCTCCTACACAAATATTATAGAAGCTGGTAGGGAATGGAATGGGTAGGTAAGAATGAACAACACTGTCTTAGAGGTTAACAGAACAGAACCTACGCATGTTTTACTCCTTCTCTAAAGTGTTTCAATCTCATTGATAGAGCTCCTTTTCTCCAAGCCTGCTGCCTACTCAGTGTGCTTGGCAGAGTTACTAGCCAGTCCTACATTGGCACGGCCAAAGTATGTTTGTTAAAGAAACATGAGGTCATTTCTTTCAAGCAATTAGTTGCACAAGAACATGTTTGCTTTCAAAACCAAATTCTGCCATTAAAAAAACGATTAGAGCTAATAAACGAGTTCAGCAAGGTTGCAGAATGCAAGGTCTGTATACAAAAATCTGCTCTCTTTCTACACACCAGCAAGGAACAATCTAAAAGAAAATGAAAAAAAAAAAAAACAAAAAAAAACAAACCCACAAACCAATTCCATTTATAACAGCATCAAAAATAAGAAAATACTAGAAATAAATTTAACAAAATAAGTATAATACCTACACACTGAAAACCATAAAATATTGTTAAATAAATTAAAGAAGATCTAAGTAAATGGAAAGACATCCCATATTCATGGATTGGAAGACTCAATATTATTAAGATGGTGGTAATACTCAAAGTTATCTATAGAGTCAACACAATCACTATTAAAACCCCTGTTGTTTTTGCAGAGGGTGACAAGCCATCTTAAAAATTTTTTTAAATTTTTATTTATTTACGATAGTCATCACAGAGAGAGAGAGAGAGAGAGAGAGAGGCAGAGACACAGGCAGAGGGAGAAGCAGGCTCCATGCACCGGGAACCCGACGTGGGACTCAATCCTGGGTCTCCAGGATCGCACCCTGGGCCAAAGGCAGGCGCTAAACTGCTGCGCCACCCAGGGATCCCAAGCCATCTTAAAATTAACATGGAATTACAAGAGACTCAGAATAGCCAAAATAATTTTGAAAAGAGCAAAGCTGGAAGACTCACATTCCCAATTTCAAAACTGCAGGCTTCAGTGATAAAAAATTTGGGGTACTGGGCATCTGAGTAACTCAGTTGGTTAAGCATCCAACTCAATTTTGGCTCAGGTCGTGATCTCAGGGTGGTGAGATTGTGCCCCATGTTGGGCTCCATACCCATGGAGCCTGCTTAAGATTCTTAAGATTCTCTCTCTCTCTCTCTCCCTCTCCCTTGCCCCTCTCATCCCAGCTCATGCCCTTTCTCTCTCAAAAAAAAAAACCCCAAACTAAAAAACAACACAAAAGAATTTGGGATTCTGGCATAAAGATACATAAATCAATGGAAGAGAACTGAGAATCCAGAAATAAACTCATAACCTATGATCAATTGATTTTCAGCATGAGTGCCAACTCATTGGAGGAAGAATAGTCTTCAACAAATATTGGTTTTCACTAATTGGATATCCACATGCACAAAAGAATAAAGCCGGACTCCTATCACACCATATTAAAAAAAAAAACTCAAAATGGATCAAAGAGCTAAATGCAAGAGCTAAAACTATAAAACTTTCAGAAGGGAAGATTAGGGAAAATATTCATGACCTTGGACTAGGAAATAGTGTCTTGTTTGACACCAAAAGCACAGGCAACAATAGAAAAAAAAAAGATAAATCAGACTTTATTAAAATTTAAACTTATGCATCAGGGGCACCCAGTGTGGAGCCTACTGAAAAACAAAACAAAAAAACAACAACCCCTGTGCATCAAAGTCCGCCATCAAGAGAGTGAAAAGATAAGCCACAGAATGGGAGAAAATATCTGCAAATCACACATCTGGTAAGGGTCTAGTATCCACAGTATATGAAGAACCCAACAACCTAATAAAAAAATGGGCAAAGCACTTGAATAGATGTCTCC
This sequence comes from Canis lupus baileyi, assembly GCF_048164855.1. NCBI lineage: Eukaryota > Metazoa > Chordata > Mammalia > Carnivora > Canidae > Canis > Canis lupus. Next base: position 47,767,980 of record NC_132848.1, on the reverse strand, counting down.
CCAAAGAAGACAGACAAATGGCCACTAAGTACATGAACAGATGCTGAACATCCTTAGTCATTACAGAAATGTAAATCCAAACCACTAGATACCACTTAACACCCACTAGTTTGGCTATTAAAAGATGGACAATAACAAATGTTGGCAAGGGTGTGAAGAAACTGGAACCCTCATGTATTGCTGGTGGGAATATAAAGCCATTTCAGAAAATAGTTTGGCAGTCCTTCAAAAAATTAATCATACAGTCACCATATGACTGAACAATTTCACTTTTAAGCATACACCCGAGAGAAATGAAAACATATGTCCCCATAAATACTTGTGTGCAAGTGTTTGTAGTAGCATTATTTGCAATAGCCAAAAAATGTTAACAACCCAAGTGTCCATCAATGGATGAAGGAATAAAATATGGTATATCCATACAATGGAATATTATCCAGCCATAAAAAAGAATGGAGTACTAATACATGCTACAACGTGCATAAACCTTGCAAACATTATGTTAAGTGAAAGAAGTCAGATACAAAAGGTTGCATATTTTACAATTCCATTTATATGAAATATCCAGAATAAGCAAGTTCATTGGAGACAGAATGTGGATTAGGTGTTGCCAAGGCCTAGAAGGAGCCGGGTATGATGGGTATGAAGGTTTTTTTCTGGGGTGATAAAAATGTCCTAGAATTATTAGATAGTGGTGATGGTTGAGCAACCCTATGAATCATATTAAATCATACACTTTAGAAGGGTGAATTACACGGTATATGAATTACATCTAAACAAGGCCGATTCTTATGGGATGCCTGGGTGACTCAGTCAGTGAAGCGTCTGCCTTTGGCTCAGGTCATGAGCCCAGGGTCCTGGGATCAAGCCCCACATTGGGCTCTCTGCTCAGGCAGGAGCCTGCTTCTCCCTCACCCTGCGCCTGCTGCTCCCCCTGCTTGTGCTCTCTGTGTCAAATAAATAAAATCTTTTTAAAAAAATAAAATAAAAAATAAATAAATAAAAATAAAAAAGAAAATAAACACCACCAATTCTGCCCCAGTCCTAATAAAGACTAATAAGGCTTCATTGTGCCTGCACTGGCCCCCACTGTCCTCCAAGGTCTGGCCCCGAACACCATTTGATCCCCTACTCTGCCCCCCTAAAGAAGTCCCTACTCTCCCATCCTCCTCTTTGTTCCCATGGCTCCCTGCTTCCCTTGTATCTCTTCACACCAAAACCTACCCCCAGGGCTGCAAACCAGTGGAGCTATATTCCATCTACAGTCGAATATAGCCTGCAGATGGGTTCACAGTGGGGGTTTGGTCTTTTAACTGAATTAGTTACCAAGAGGAGATGTCACATAAATGTTGGCATTCTGGCTAAGGCAGATTCTGCTGGCTGCTTATCCATCAGCCATGCTCCCTTTCTTCCCTGTTAAGGAAACCCTGGTTTTTGTCTGGGTGTCTGCTCAAGGAAAGTCCACCTTGGCAGATGAACCATGTCATCCCACTTATCTTTTCAGGGACTGGTCTGGGGTGGCTACTGGAGCAGTCAGAGCTCTGAGCCACAGGCTACAGAAAAGAGCTCTAGCTGTTTGAACAGAAAACAGTTTGTTATGTATCAGAAGCCAATTGACCCTAAAGTTCATGAAGGTTAAGCTCTGGGGCCCTGACGTGCACAGCCCACTGTGAAAGCTCTAGGTTAGACAGGGAAGCCAGGCTACAATCGGTGGGCATTTCTACACGAACATTTCTGGAAAATACCTTAAAGATATCCAGAAAAATAGAACCTGAACCTCCCAAGGTCCAGTATTTAGTATAATTTCTCTACTCATTCTAAATAAATGTTCACTTTCACATTTAATTTTCCATGTTAATGAATTAGAGGACCCAGATGTTATAATTATGGATAAGGATTTTAAAGCAGCTATTCTATCCTCAAAGTGGTAAATGAAAATATGCTTATATTAAATGAACAAATAAGAAATCCCAGTAGACAAACAGAAACTATTAAAAAAAATACAGAACTAACTGGAAATTCCAAAATTAAAAATTCAAATATCTGAAAGGATGCTGGAAGAGTGAGTGTCTAGGATTCTACCCTGGAGGGGTAGGATCATGAGGCTAAAAATTCTTCAAACATAGCCAGGGTGTTCAGAGGGTACCAGAGAGTCTGAAAACATGGCAAGTGTCCTCTAAAGCCTGTGACCCAGTTCTGTCTAATGAAACAAAATGGAAAGAGTGTCCTGATTAAAAGAGAGAAAAGTACGAGAAGGAATGACCTCGTCTCTTCCACCCTTTTTTCTGCCTTGAACTGCTGTATCATGAGAGCATATGATGCTTGGAGCTATGGTAGTCATTCTGCAACATTGAGTAGTAGTAGTGAGAAGGGAGACACCAAAGCTAAACCAGGGCCCTGATACTGTAGATCTGTTGAACATACCATAGAAACCCCCCCCACACCCTTTGGATTTGTTGTCATGTGAGATAAACTTCACTTAACTGAGTACTAATTCTCTTAATTGTTACTTATAGTCAAAGTACACATCCTAACTAAAACATAGCTTCTCTCGAAAATGGAGAGATCTGGCAAGACCAGACCTACTAGCCTTAGACAGGGCAAGAGCTCTCTAGTCTCGGATTCACTTGGTCCCCACATAGAAGTGAATTTGCAATCCCTGCCTTATACATCTTTTGAGAGATAAATCAACTGCCCTCTCCCCTACAAAGCACTCCCTGTCTCCAGCCTCCTCATACCCACAACCCCACCTGGCTAGAAGTAATCTCCCTCTCCTTAGAATTTCTCCAGTTTTGTAGCTGTGTCCATCTCCTATTTTAATTGTGCATTTCATCCCTTCCCACTTGGTTGTCAGCTTTCTGAGGGCAGGAACCACATCTTACTCATTTCTGTATCTCCCTCTGCCACCTAGTGAGGTACTGACTACAGGAAACACTCAATGTATGTTTTCTAAATAATGCATAAACATCCCCCTGAAATATTCGAATCTCCAAGTTCACCAAGGAGCTTTTAACTGGTGACCTGTGCTACTTGCTAATCTAGGAAAACAGTATCCACCATACCCTAAAACTCCAGTGACCCCCCCACCAAAAAAAACCAAACAAACAAAAAAAACCTCCAGTGACCCCTAGACCTGCACTCTGTTCAGTCCTCCACCCCAGTCACCCAGAGCGCACCTTAACGGTTTGCTCTGAAGCCTGGGCCCATCTCAGATCTCCTTTTAATTAAGAAACATGCTGGAATAAAGATGATAGTGTAAAAGCCTTCCCAGGACAGAATGGGGAAAATGGCCTGTCACCACAAACTCCAGGAAAGGATAGAAATGTACACATACGCAAATCTCCCCATTTTACAAAAGAGAAAGGCAAGGCAACCTGAAAAGACAAACGCCAATCATAGCTCCAAATGGAAGGGAAGGCAGCTCCAGGTTCTGCCCCAGGGGACTGTGTCGCACAGAGGATCAAGACACTCAGAGCACCTCAAGTTGCTAACAAATCTGAGCAGCATTATTTCCTTTTATATCAATCCTGGATCTGACTTTTTTTTTTTTTTAAGATTTTATTTATTTATTCATGAGAATACAGAGAGGAGAGAGATAGAGAGGTAGAGACACAGGCAGAGGGAGAAGCAGGCTCCATGCAGGGAGCCCGATATGGGACTGGATCCCGGGTCTCCAGGATCACGTCCCTGGCCATAGGTGGCGCTAAACTGCTGAGCCACCGGGTCTGCCCCAATCCTGGATCTAACTTAACCTTGCACATGCTTCTTGCACTGGTGGTCAATTTTTAGTTCCAGCTTTTGGTAGATTCTCTTCTGGTATCTAGTTCTTGTCTCTAAACTTGTTTTAAAGATTTTTATTTGACACAGAGAGAGAAAGCATAAGCAGAGGGAGAGGCAGGCAGAGGGAGAGGGGCAGGCTTTCTGCTGAGCAGGGAGGCTAATGTGGGGCTCAATCCCAGGACCCTGGGATCATGATCTAAGCTGAAGGCAGACGCCTAACCAGCTGAGCCACCCAGGCGACCCTGTTTGTTTTTAATTATGGTAAAAAATACGTAACATAAAATTTTCCACTTTAACCATTTTGAAGTGCGCGGTTCAGTGGTGTTAAGTACACTCACGTTGTTGCGCAACCATCACTGCTGTCCACCTCCAGAACTTTCTCATCCTCCTTAAATGAAACTCTGTACCCATGAAACACTAACCCTCCATTGTCCCTTCCCCTTGGTCCTGGCCCCCACCATTCTACTTTCTGTCTCTATGAATTTGACACCTATAGGTACTTCACTTAAGTGGAAAGCATTTGTCCTTTTGTGGCTGGCTTATTCACTTGGCATAAACTTCTCAAATTTCATCCACGTTGCAGCATGTGTCAGAAACTCCTTCCTTTTAAACACTGAATAATATTCCACTGCATGTATATACCACATTTTGTTTATCCACTCACTTTTCAGTGACATTTGGATTACCTCCACCTTTTGGCTATTGTGACTAATACTACTGGGTGAACAAATATGTTTAAGTCCCTGCTTTCGATTCTATTGCGGACCTGGCCTTAAATTTTCCCCAAATCAGTCAAGATCCCAGCCTTGGGCTTGGAATTCTCTAGGCCAGTCTCTACTCCAATGGGAGACAAGGAGAAGCCTAAGCGGGATTCTCAGGTGATGCCATGAAAAACGCTCTGGAGTCAGAGCTGAACTGGCTAGAACTCTAGAGCAGGTTCCTGGCCCCTCCTGATGGGAGGGCAAATCAGGGACAATGTGGTAAGAAGCAAAGAAGAGTGGGACGTCCCCTCTGCCCCTGCAGGAGGAGACACATACCACTGCATGGAGGAGAAGAGGAGGACAAGGAAGGTCTCTGTTCCCCCAAAAGGGCAAACGTGCCACAGAGGAGGCTGCAGAGGCTCAAGAAAGGGCAGCTCAGGCTGCAGGGGCAGAGGTTATGAAAAGGATGGGGATGTCGGACTGCTGCTATTCAGAAGACCTCAGTTACAAGGTCCCAGCGTGCAGATGGGGGGGGTAGAAGGGGGGAGCAGGAGGAGTCTGGAATAGTCTCATTTGACAGATGGGCCCCAGCTCAGCCAACTCCTGAAGTACAAGAGGCACAAAAGCAGAAATCCAAAGGGTTGGTGGGGCAGAGGCTTAATGGTACATCCTGGGTCTGTAACTTTGGCCTTCTGAGCTACGTGCTTTCGTGTTTTAGTGGGTGGGCGGGCAGACTACAGCTGTGGACAAAGGTGGGGTCTGGACACCTGTGAATCCTTCCTTCCTGTCTGCCATAAGCATCTTTCCACTGGCTACATATTTTTTGGTGCCCAAGAGTCTGGGTTCAGGTACCAAATGAGGACAGCCTGGGAAGCATGCAACCACTAAAGGGAAATTGACTGCTCTGTGGATCTCTGAACATCCTCAAGTATAAAGATACTTAAATCACCCTTTCAACGTCAGGACCCAGGTATAGACTCAAGGCTCTCATTTTTACCCAGACCAAACTCGGGGGCGCCTCTGATGTCCTAGGAGCCAAGGGGGACTGCTGGTGGGGGCACAGTTTCAAGGCCCTCCCCCTTAGTGACTCCAACCCAAAGAGCTTCCCCAATTTGATGCAAAGGTTCCTGAAACCCTTCCAAGCAAACTGGAACTCTTGGGAAGAACTCAGAGGCAAGCTGTCTCCTTAAATCCAGAAAATTCGCCTTCCAGACTGTTCTGGGATCCCAAGAGTCTATGAGGTCAGCCTGAACTTGGCCATAGTAATATGGATCTGAAGCCAGATCAAGGTGCCAAGGAGCCTGTTGGCTCAGCTGTTTACTAATGCTGGAGCCAGAGCCAAAGATGGCCTGATGTCTCCCTGCCGTGGTGATGCAATGTCCCCACTAGCACCTTTCCAACATGCTGGGCTCCAGGCACTTGAGCTTGGGTACTGAGGGCTCAAATCTCCACCCTGCTCCCTAGTACTGACCAGTCTGATGGAAGAGCCCATCCATGCTGAGATCCCATAAGAGACCAAAGGCTCCTGAAGAAGTTTCTGGAGGCCATGTCAGCAGCTAAGAGGAGGAGAAAAAAAAAAAAAAAAGGCAGTTTAGGTTAGCTGGTATAATAGCAGTATAGTATAATGATAGTAAATCTTTATTATTGCATATTAAATAAATCCCATTTAACCTTCACAAGTCCACATGGTAGAAGGATATTGCCATTACTGACATTTTACAGGTGAGGAAGTCAAGGTCAGAAGGATCAAGAAACTTCCCCAGAGTAGCAAAGCCAGAATTCTATCTCAGGCCTATGTGACTTGAAATCTCTTACTCTGTCCACCTCCCTGTGTGAGAGTCTTGGTCCTTTTGCCCCTCACTACCTGTGGCCACAGCCATGCCTCTCCAGGGCAGAGGCCAGTGTAGGGAAGAGAGACAGCTCAAAAGCTGTAAGTACACTCAGCAGGACGATGAGGAACCAGCTACTCTCCATGATCCTTACATCATTTCCAGGTCACTGCTTTAACTTACAGTCATCTTAGACCACTGGCTCTGGGAAGGACATGGTACTGTGTACAGATCCTCAAACAACCTGGTGAGGGCTGAAGGTTACCCATCTGACTCAAACTCACTGGGATCCTTATTTGAATGCTCCTCGAATCCAAGGGTCATATGCTGGGGATTTAGAATGTGGAGAGAACATGACATGGAGATGAACAATGGGACAGCACTTCTCCCACCAGGGCTGACCAGCCTGGGGACACACAGATGAGGTCAAGTCTTAGAGGTGGGGCAGTGCCTTGGCAGCCTTGTTCCTGCTTGTGGTCAGCCATGCTGCACATTATACCGTCCTTCTGAGAGTGCAGTGGACACTCTGGGCACATCCCTTCTTCAGGCCTGAAGCTCTCATCCCCAGGGGCTGGGGTTGTTGCTTACTGAGAGCCCTGAGCCAAGTTCCTCTCTGAGCATTGCCTTGCAGGGAGGGAGGGCCTCACTCAAGGTCATACCCCCTAAGTTGCAGCCTTAGTCTGATAATTGGCTGATGCTGGAGTCCAAAGGCCTGGACCTATCACCTCAACTGGGACAACTATAAAGGGTCACTCCACTTCCAGAGCACCCTGCAGAACTGGCTGTGGCCTTTTGAATTTGTTCTGCCACTCAGCTCTTTCTCACAGTTACTCTTCCTCTGCCTGAGGTGTGGCTCTTGGGAGCACTCCCCAGGGAAACTCAGGGAAACTGAGTCAGAGTTATCTTCCCAAATATCTGACCTATGATATTAGAGTTCTGCCTGCCTCTTCCTTTCACACCTTCTTGTAACTTCTTCAGAGTTATCATTTCCCAACAACATACATTCACTGACAGCATATGTTACCTGCTTCTGGCTACCCTTTCCAGAGGTTCACCTTGCTCCAGGTACCGCACTAGGGCTTCAGTGATGAGCTTAGTAGTTCATGAGCACTAAGGCCAAAGCCTGTTCACCCAGTTGCCACTGTACACTCCACTAGGAGGAGGGAGAGTGGCGGGCAGCAGGATCTAGTCTCCCTGGGAACTCAGGATGTCCTTCCCAAAGAAACAGTTGGGTGAGCAGAGTTGGAAAAATCTGCCTAGCTCACCCATCCCTGAACTCTCTGATCAACCCCAGGCATGCACATGAGCCCTGGCAGTCCTGTGACCCTATTCACCTAGCTGCTTTTGATTAGACTGGTGGTGGGGGTGTGTGTGTCACTTAACCTTTGTTGTTCCAATAAAGCTCTCTTTCCTGGGAATTTATTTAGCCACAGAGCCTGGTGAATAGAGAAACTGAGGCGTCTCCTGGGATCCTAAGCCTTCCTCATCCTGTTTCCAACTCTTTCCGAGTCCCAGCCATATCTCTATGCTTAGATCCCAGGAACAACCCCTGCACCTTTAGGAGAATCCCACCAACAGCCTTAGGGAGTCTCTGTGGATTTCTGCCCACTAACAATGGGGAATATGCTTGGGGGGTTCTGAAGTAGGCTGAGCACCATGGCCACATTCTGTGGACTTACCCGGGACACCATTTCTAAGATCTTTCTATCACTAGAGCTTACTATGTAGCAGGAACTCGAACGCTGCCTGAGAACGAATGAATGAATGAATGCTATTGTTTATACAGGAAAATATGTTCCCAGTGACAGGAAAACCAAGACCTCCAAAGTAAAATATCAGAATCCATCCTGTTAGGGCCTGTAGTATGGCCACATGGTCACTGTGCGTGGTGCTTGGCAGACGTCAGCTGCCCTGCTCTTCCCTCCCGCCCCCCAGAGACAAAGATGCTGGGCACAGGCTCACCTAGAAGATTCCCAAGGCCAAGTGCACCCCTCACTTATCTGGCTTCAGCTGTGGGGGAGGGAGAGCTTTTGTTTCTCCTTCCTGAAGATGGAGAACCAGAACCTGTGCACTAACATCATCCCTTCCCAATGATGTCTAGGCCCTGGGCAGAGCTATAGTGAGACCATAAGGACAAGGAAGGTCACAGGAATTCCTCACTTAGTCTTTACCTGGGACTGTTTTCAGAGTAAGACACTGAGACACAGAGCTGCCATTGAACAACTCGTCCAATGTCACAGGGTAGTTGTGGCAGAGCTGGAACTCACTAGTGTCTGTCTGGTCTCGGGGCTGGGTCCTCTATTCTATGGGCCCCTGCAGAGGTGACACATGTGGGAGAAGAGCTCAGGCATGGTTCAAGTTCTGCTGCTCCCAGGCTAACTGACAGGGAAGGCACTCCATGCCGTGTCAGGGTCACACAAGGACCCTCTGTGGGCGACGTCTCACATGGGCTCTCTGTGCCTCCCAATGCCTGATTGTGCATTTTGTCATATACTGTGCAAGGAGCAAAGAGAAACTGTGTGGACTAGGGGCCAGAGAAGAATGGTCGTACTGTTCCCTGTTCTGGCCTGCTGTTCCCCAGTTGGGCCTGGGGGAGGGGTGAGGGCAACAGCCACACACTAGGGCCCCAGGAGCTGAGGGTGTCTTTTTCCTCTGGGGCAGGGAGGGGCGGGATGGGAAGGATCCCAAAGGGAAAAGAAGAGAGCAGGAGGACCTTTTCTGGAAGGCATCCAGTCTGCACAGGCTGAGGAGTTCCTAGAACAATCTGCATGGCAGGGTGGCTCTAATTTACAGCTGGGGTCCAGGCCCCAACTGGCAGGAATGAGACCAGCTGGAACTTGTAACCTGCCTGTCCCGGGCAGGGATGGCCCTGGGAGAAGGCCAAGGCCAGCATCCTCATGCTTTGCATTCAGATGACAGCAGTTGGTTCCTGGGCTATCCCTGCTGGCTTCTATCTTTCTCAGGGCTAAGGTTTCAAGCCTGGGGCTGAATGCATGTTGCCCTGGGGCAAACTGTTCCAGCAGGCAGGCAGAAGAGAAGAAACAGAAAGACAGAGCAAATGTTCTTGACTTTTCCAGGCACCCAACAACTCCACAGAGAAGGGCATTTATGCTCAAACACCTGGGCACACCCAGCTGTAAATTCAGAGGGACACTCACAATGCCAAGAGCGCTGCAGGGCCACTTGTGGCACCAGAGCCAGGCCCTGTGACTTGGGGGTAGAGAGGAGCCTGGACACAACGGAAGCACCTGTTGAGTAGCAAGGAGTCACAGAGAAGGCTTCTGGTGGCACAGGCGACACCCTATGAGGCATACGCTCTGGTCAGGCAGTGGAGCGCGACCACAGGCTAGTCCCTGAACTTCAGGATGACTGTCACCATAAGCTGCCTCCCTCCTCTTGCCCCGGGTGGGACACACCCAGCAGCACCCAAAGGCCAGAGGAGGGACGTGCCCATCCTCCCCACAGCAGTGCTGCCCAGGGTGTTGGGCCAGCGCGCTCCCGCCATCTAGTGGCAGGTCTGCGCTCCTCACCTGGAAGAGCCACTGGACCAGGGGCACCGGGCAGTCCGGGGTGTGCAGGTAGAGGTTGCTCAGGAGGCCTCTGTGCAGGAAGGAGAGCTGCTGGGCCGGCGGGCAGCTGCGGAAGCAGAGCAGTGAGGTCAGAGTGGGGGTTGGGGGGGGGCGGCGGCCTCCACATAAGCGGCCTGGCAGCTTTCCTCAACATGCCTATCTCTGTAAAGTGGCGGGGGATTTCCATATTTTAGGTTCACCACACCAGAAGCACATCAGCAATGACTATGGACAAACACGCTTAGGGCCCCTGATGCCAGAAGCTGTCAGAAGAGAAAACAACCCACATCGTCACCAGAATCATTTGATCTCCAGGAACATCTCTCGGTGTTTTAAACACACCACTGGACAGTTCATTTTGTCCTTTCCACTTGACGGAGGAGAAAACGAAGGTGTTTACCAAGGTTGCAAAAAGGATCTGCGTGGAGGCAAGGAGAGAACCCAGGAGTCCCAGCTGTGACCGAAGGCCCCAGGCTGGCGCGGGCGGACAGAATTACCCGCGGGGCCCACGTGGGGCCCGCGTCTGGGGTCTGGTTACACATAGCGTTTCTGCCCCGTCTTGTGTTTTTCCGAAACAAAGGATACCTGAGAAGATGTGAAAACAACACAAAGGAGCCATTCTGGGAAGGAAACAACCAACAAGGGTGCCACAGAGGATCCTTCAGAAACCATGGGAGGAGCGGAGTCGGGGGCAGGGAGGGGGTGGCATGCAGACTCACCTCGTGTCTGTGCCCACATCTTGGGTTTCCCTTCCCTGGGGGGGGGGGGGGGGCTGCTGGGCCTCTCCCTGCTACTGGGAGCTCTCAGAATCAAACGGCCAGCACGCAGAGGAGCCTAGCTTTGAGAACTGTACTGCCTCGGTAGACTGGCTTACAGGTCCCTGCAAAATGAGCTGAAATATTTCATGTGGTCATAGGGCCTCTGGTAGAAGGTGCTCTGGAAGTCACTGAAGAGGGGTTGGCTGGACTTCACCACTGTTCTGGTTACCCCCAGGAAGGCTCGGTTTGGGGTAGTTCTCTCTCTGCATTCTGTGAATGCTCCTTTGAGCTCTTGTCCTAGATGGTGTCCCAAAGGCAATAAATAGGAATTCTATGAAATGAAAAAGTAATTTCATGTCTGTTCTTTTTTAATGGCCAAATTCATGCGAAGAACATTTCAGATAGCATTTGAAGTCATGATTCTAGATAGAAATTTCTTCAGTTAGCCCAACCTCTTCTTCTCCTTTTTAAAAATGACATTATTTTAATCTGCCAGGAACAGAATGCTCCAAAACAAAGATTCTCCTCTGAGCCAAGTTGCTGTCTCCTTGAGTATGTCCAGGCAATTTACAAATTGTATATTTCTTTTCCAAATTATTTAAGTTCAGAGGAGAAAGTGCCTTTGTTCCTATGTCTGTGAAGCTGACCGCTCTAAAATAGACCTTTATTTGTACATACAAACACGTGTGCACCCCAGGACTGCTGGCACACTTGGCTCTAATTCACGTGCTCTGTCACACGGACACTTTTCATAGGCTGACCCTGCAATGTGTGCATGGTTCAAGCACAGCGCCCTGAATGCAGACAATACCCAAGTGAACAATGCCTGGAAGACCTCACAGATTGGCAGGTCCTGGCCAGAGGCCATGTGGCAAGGAGGCTGGTGGTGCTCCAGGGACTCTAAGGAGACTCTGGCTCTGGCATTCTGCTCAGGGGGGGCACCCCACCAGTTTCTCAGTGGGAGAATTGATTGTACAAGCCCCTGTTGGCTCAGATCAACACATTTCCAACTGCGGCTCTGAGGGGGAGAGTATCTCTTCAGTTTGCAATATCACCTTTTGGGTATGCCAGCCCTGCAGCTCAGTTTCTGCCAGAGAAAAGATCAGTATGTCTTCAAGTTTGCTGCTGCCCAGTTAGGTTTAGCCTGTAGACAAGGAGCAAGAGATAGGCAGAGAGGGCAGGGTCCAGCTGTGCCTTGAAACGAATGGCTTTCAAGGAATTCTGTGCTTAGAGCAACACAAGATGCAGGGAATCTCTGCAGGCTGCTGGATCACCAGTCCAGTGTGCACACTCTGGGCGGGTAGTGCTGCTTCACCTCAGTGGAACCACGAATGTTCTCATCTTCAATGCAAAGGACAAGGCTGACTGTGCAGACACTGCCTTGATCTGTGGCAGAACTCTGGAGGACAAGGGTAGGGAAAGTAGGTGTGTACACTGAAAGCTCAAAAACCTGGGGTTATAGAATCAATTGTTAAAATTTGCAAAAACCCACTTCATGTCCACAAGCCAAGAATGCTAACCCTAGGTCCAGGTGGGTGTCTCTGCCTTTTGCAAATGATAAGTCAGAAGTCATCCTGAGAATCTTGGAGGGCCTCAGAGGGCCCCAGAGTGAGAAGGGGAGGGACAGAGCCTCCTAGCCAGCAGATGCCATGCAGGCATGGCTGGGCGAGAAGCCCCAGCTGTCAACTCTGAGGATCCCAGTGAGAGGTTCCCACCTGGGATGAGAAGCAGCCACAGTCAGAATACTGCTACCCCCTCACCCCTGCCCCCATCACCATGGCAAGGACAGAGCCACAGAAGCAGAAGGAAGTAAGGGGGGGGGGTGGAAACTGAGAGGGGGATTGGTCCAAAAAGGGGAATCAAACAAAACAAAGGCCAGCGTGGGTCAGCAGATTGGGCTCTTGGGCAGAGCTGTGACCTTCGACTTGGACTGTGTGTTCCTGATAATGCCCGAGTCAACATTCCTCTAGGCTCTGTATCTTCATCTATTTTTTGGGCAGCAGTCCCAGAGGGCAAAGGATTGAAATGCCTTGGGAATCCCAAGTGATGGCGGAGGGATAAGCACCAACTGTAGTTATTTATACAGGATCAGTTTCTATGTCTTTGCCAAGTTCCTCAAATGCAAGTTAAAGTAAAATGCTTAGGGAGAACAGAAACGAATAATGGTCAGAGCTTTCATCCCTGCTCCTCTTTTTTTTTTCTTCTCTTTGTTTAAAGATGAGTGAGCACCCTTCAGGTCAGAAGTCCAGGGATCCCAGCAACGCCCTGGCTGGCTGCTTCCACTGGCTCTTTATTTTTGGGGGCAGTTGAAGCCAGCTGGGTGCTGAGTTCCGTCCACACTCTGTAACTGCTGAATTTATTTCACCCGGGCTTCAACCCTGGCATGCCTATGAGACAGGGAAACTAGAGAGACCCCAAGAGAAAAAGAAGGCGTTTCTTTCTTTTGCTTCTTATCCTGTTTCTATTCTTGCTAGGACCTGTACTCCCACCTCACTTTACACATGCCTTGTAATGCAAATAGTTTAGGTCTTCCTTGTAAGGGACAAAGAGTTATTTATTCTCTCCCTAGAATAAATAATATCCAAGGAAGGACCAGGTGTCAAGGATGGGAAGAAGCTATCATATGCAGATCTCAGACCACCGAAGCTAGACATCTGGATGTCAAGACCCCTGGCTCCAAGGTATAAAACCTGGGCCCTCCTCTTTGTTCTAACTGGTTCCAGGATGTCTGAGGGGACACATACGTCAGACCACCAACTTCAGTAAAAACTCAGACCCTGAACAATGACAAAACTCGTCGTATCCTCTTCCTTTCCCACTCTTCCGGACGCTCCGTCTGTATCTCTCTATATATATTCAGTAAACTCTTTCACTTTCTACTGGCTCACATTGGATTTCCATCCTGTGTGAAGCTGAGGTCCATATGGACGGTCCTGTGGGAACCCCTCAACTTTCCCCATCCACTCACTCTTCCCCCAGGTCCTCAGACCAGCCTGCCAGCAACACCAGGAAGAGGAAGAGGTCCCGGCAAAACAAGAGCTGGGACCACAGGCCTCAGGGAGACTCAGTGCACAAGCACATTTACAGTGATGGCTCAGACCCACCCACCTCCTCCAGCCTACAGAAGTGCTCAGGGAGGGAAGGGCTCCTGGAACACACTGCGAACACCTCACAGGAGTAGTGGCAGATACACCCCCTGACACTCCTGTGCACTCTGTGGGGGCCCAGGGAGGACCATGAATAATTCAGCAGGCAATCTCCACCCTTCCCATGGAGATTGCTCTGGCCTCTGAGCTGCATGTGGTCATCCGTCCCAACGCTTCTCCACTCAGGGGGATCGGCTTTCCTTTTGAACTGCTGTCAAGAGAGGGAAAAGTTCAGGCCCTGGTACCAACTTCTGGCATAAAAGCATGTGACTTTGATTCCAGGGAACTGATCTGAGGTCACATATCCGGCTGGATGATGAATGAGAGAGGATGGTCCAGGCCATCTCCAATCCCAGGGCTGTGGGCTCCAAGAGATGTGTTCTTTTTTTTTTTTTTTTAAGATTTTATTTATTTATTGAGACACAGAGAGAGAGGGAGAGAGAGAGAGAGAGAGAGGCAGAGACACAGGCAGAGGGAGAAGCAGGCTCCATGCAGGGAGCCCGACATGGGACTCCATCCTGGGTCTCCAGGATCACACCCCAGGCGCAGGCGGCGCTAAACTGCTGCACCATCGGGGCTGCCCCAGGAAATGTGTTCTTGCACAGAAACCTGTGTAGGTAGGTGCAGCCCAGGAGGAAGAGGCCTGGAGCCCAGATATAGAGGCCTCCCACACTTGCCCGGCGACCTGTGCAAGAGTCCCTACTTTGTACAGTGGGGGGTGGAGGGGAGGATGTCCCTCTTCCCAGACAGGTAAGGAGGCGTGGATCTATTTCAAGAGGTGGTTTTTAAAAATCACGTTCACTTTCCTCCCTAAAACCTCTAATATTGAAAGTGAAACACGTTCATAAAATACAGAAGGGCGTAAGAAGGAAAATAAAAGTTACCTGTGATCTTACAAAGTTTAGCTTTCTGTATAGCAAAAGAATGGAATCATATTGCTTCTTGAGAGATCAAGTAACCTTTTATTTTTCCTTCATTTTCATGCTTCCGGCTGAACACAACGTGGTCATTATGGCACCACTATTTCCCTCTCTTGAGTCTGGGCTTGAAGTCCTTGGCACAAACAGGAAATGAGAGTGACCCCACAGCTCAGTGGTGACCTTCAGGAAGTGGCCCTTCCCCACCACAGAGCTGGGGCCCCCTGACCTGACCATGTGGAAGGCGGCGGGCATTCCTCCAGAAAGGCCCTGGGCTCTGGGGGCTGGCGAGGCAGCCTCTCTGGTGCTTCATTAGCAGACAGGAGGGAGGAGGGCCTGAATTCCTCTCTCCAGGGAAGCTGGCCAGCCACCTGGCCCCATTTGGCAGGGCTGCTCAGCCCCCAGGTCACCGCTGCACAGGCCATCTCGTCTGTCAAACACTTCCTGCTGGCCGTCCAGTCTGGGACAGGAAACCTGCTGTCACACAGACCCTGGCTGGCCACGGGTCTCTGCGAGACACCGTCCTTTCTCCTCTCTCCTGTTCCTTCCCTGCCCCTTTCACTAGCACCACTAGCCTTCTTTTCCCTTTAGCTCGGGTTGTTTCTTTCCTTCCCCTTTTCATCATCCCTTTGTTAGACACCTTCTCAGCATAGCGATGACAGCCTTTATCAATCTGCAGACACTTGGGTCCAGTCACCTCACATCACTTCTGGGGTTACATTCCAGACAAATATTTGTGTATGAAGATGTTCTCTACTACAATGCTTATAAAACAGAAATGTTGGAAGTAACACATATGCTGAGGAAAATGGTTAAATTGTTGGGGGCACCAACACTATGTAATATTATCTCACCATTCATGTTACATCTAACTGTGACATTAGGGCTTGTGCAGATGCTAATTTGAACATAAAATACATATTTAGGAGATGATAAAGGAAATCCAAATACTGACTTGTATCAATGGTATAAAGAATTTGTATTTAAAAAAAAAAGAATTTGTATTTTTTAGGTGTAATAATGGCATTTAAGTTGTATGTAAACATAGAGTCCTATCTTTTAGAGACACACAAAAGTACTTAAAGATGTGTCTGGGATTTGCTTAAAAAGAATCCTGAGGGACAATGTCAGCGGGCAGGAGTAGAGATGGAACAGGATTGGTTCTGAGTTGATGATTGTTGAAGCTGAGTGATGACTATATGGGGAATCATGATACTGTTCTATGTATACTTGAAACCTCCCGTGATAATCAGATGGCTTTAGAATTAGTGAAACAGACACAAGGAAGCCCTGAATAGCTGGAAAAGACAAGACTCCTGCTTTCAAGAGACCAGAAATAGCTCAGCCTCTGTGCTCCCTACCGGCTGGTGTGGCCCCCGTAGCCTCCTCCCCATCCCCTCAGCCACCAAGGTCCAGCAGGGTGTTGGCCTCATGAGTATAAGTGGACAACTGCACTGAGTGGGCTTTCTCTTTTATTCTTAGATATACCAACTCATAACTGCAAGTGTTGGATGTGATTGTGGTCAAGTTTTAGAAATCCCCTTAAAAAGCAACACAGGGGGCAGCCCCAGTGGTGCAGTGGTTTAGTGCTTTTTGAAGTATGTACATCTAAATCAGTAAGTTAAATATTACAAATAGATATGTGTGACTATTCCATCTATATTCCTGAAAACGGACACATCCAAATTGGCTCAAGCACAGCTTTGAATTTCCTGGGCCAGTCCTTATATCGGGCTCCATGAGGGGCCTGGCCATCCCATGCTGACATTTACCTGAGAAACAGCGCTTCTAGTTGGCTACGTGGCTTCAGATTTGAATGGTCCAGGATGCAGTGCTGAGGCTGACGTCCAGGTAGAAACACAGTCTCCCCAGGATGCACTGGTGGGATGACCTGTAGTGACACGGAGAACCTCTCCACCAGCAACCTGGCAAAGCAAGGAGCCGGAGAGCCGAGTATCAGCGGGTGCATCTAGTGTGCAGCCTGGAGGGAGGCCAGGGAAGGCCAGATGGTGCCCCTACCCTTCAACAGTGGCCTGGTGGGGGAAAGACTGGGTAGGACAGCGCCACCTGCTGATAAAGGAAGCCCCTGTGCGATGCAGGAGCTCTTCCCCATTGTACTCTGTCCTGCATCGCAACCCCTCCCTCAGGGCTCCAGTCAGGGAGCCAGAAGTCCTGGTCCCAAACCCAGCGCCACCCATTGGCTTTGTTCAGCTCAAACTTTCACTGAGCGCCCACGGTATGTGGGTGCCAGGTGCTGAAGGATGAGTCAGGCGTGGGCTACCATTGCATGCCTAGGAAAAGGGTAAACAAATCACCATAATAGCCTTCAGCAAGTGGGCTGACCACAGAACTGCCTACATGGTGCTGCCACAGGCAGAGAGGAAAAGCTCAGGGTGAGGTCAGGATCAGGGAAGGTGCCCGCACAAGGTAGAAACCTGGGCTCTTCTGGGGCCCCGGTTCCTCAAGCTCTTGTGATCCGGAGGACTCCCTAAGGAGTCTGCTAAAGTACAGATGCCCAGGCACTGCCCTGCTTTGTGAGTCTGATTAGTAGATTAGAGTTGGGTCCCTCGGACAGGGAAGGAGCAGAGAGGATACATTCCAACTCCATTGGGATGGGCCAAACTGTCAGGATTTAATGACCCATTTAAGAGGGAATAGGGAAAAGGGAGGTAGTCAAGACAATTCCTAAGAACAAAGTAAATCTCTGTATCGTGAAGGACTGGTCACAGTGTATTGGTGGGTAAAAACAGCCAGTTTCAGAACAGGAAGTGTGTATGTGTGCACCCATGTGTCTGTATAGGTCTACACAGAGACATATGCACACACATTCTTAGACACATGCAACACCCCCACACACACACACGACACACCCAACTGTAAGCTGGAGTCATCCCTAGGGAACAGGATTGGGGGGGAGGGGGAAGAGGAGACATTTCCTGTTTATTTCATACAACTGTGTTCTGCTGGATTTTGTAGAGATAGAACACACATTTAGCAACAATAATAACAGCAAAGTAAAACAAGTTCCAAGCACTGCCACCCCTCCTCTTGCTTGAGGATGGCCGGGGCCCTGAGATGGTGAACCTGGAGAAGGTACAGCACCTGGGGCTCCTGTAGGGTCTGGGACACAAGCAGCTGGCACTGGGGGTGGAGCAGTGTAACTGGCAGCCCACTACTGGCTGATCAACCCAAGAAAAGGTGCTGACACACATCACAGGGTCATCCTGAAGATGAAATGGCACAGGGCATGGAGATGACATTAAGACACCTGGGAGATTCTGCTCCTGGAGGCTTTTGTAAGCAGCTTGTACAAACCAGCACACAAATGGTAAAACAATCTTCTGTTTTGTTAATTTCTTTGCCATTTCAGTTTTTGAGTATCTGTGGCTTATGCTGCTTCTATGTTAAAAAAGTGCAAATTATTAAAAGTCTATAGGGATCAGACTCATCTGTAAAAGGATCCTAACCCTGTCCCTGAAATCATCCTACAAAGGGACTCTTGTGATATCAAATATAACATATGTGCATTATTAAGAGTTCTGAGATGACTCTTATACAACTAATTGGGGATTTCCTGCGCAGCCTAAAAGTGAGGATAAAGGATGATGTTGTGGTTTAAATACTGCCCCCTCCCTTGCCCCAGCACATACATAAGGTCTTTTAACTTTATGCAATAGACAACGTAGGATGACACCCATTTAAGATGCAAGCCAATCCTTAGAGCATGAGGGGAGGTTCTGCTCTGGACAGTTGGGGGTCTCTTCTACAGCGGGCATCCACGGCAGTCATGCGACTCTTGGTCACAGACAACTGTTCTGGCAGATGGTGGTTGGCCCCTCGCCGCAGCCTCACCCCTTCCAGAACCACATCCCTCCTTGGCCCCTGTTCAGGAGGGAAGAAGCTGCTGGCTTTGTGTATCAGTGAGTAATTTTCTTTGAAGCAGAGAGTTGAACTGTCCCATCAAAATGATCCCACATCAAAACAACCACCTCAAAGTAGCTGTTGTCAAAAAGGCTTTCTTGAAGTACTACTTGAAAACATCATGTGCCCAAAAAATCATCGGCGATTTCAAAGCCTGGAGCACCTGGCTTAAGCCAGTTCCCCAGACAACTCCCTTTCTGTGGGGCATTTGGAAACATCTGAGCCAGGACTTTCAGAATCCTGGATGCACTTGGTAGAAAGGTCAAGAGCTAAAACAGTTATTCTTGCTACTGAGATTTTAAGGAGAGTTTAAAAGGTTTTATTCTAAGTCTATGTATCCATTGAGTAGGAAACCTCAAAACAGATCCATGAGTCTCAACTTAGACAACCCTTTTTACCACTCATATGCCACCAAGGCACTTTTTTCCAAAGAGGCCTACTTAGCCCAAACCCAGTGGGGTTCCATCTAGTTCCCATGCTCCACCACATCTGCCCTTTTGGGTTCACCATATGCCTTGCACGGCATCCCTTATCTGGGCTTCTAGGCAGTGTGTGAGTAGCTCTTTATCTCTCTGGGATGGCTGGAAAGTATCCGTGAGGAGCAGGGATCCTCCCAACCAAGGCAGGGGTCAGCAAACTATGGTCTGTGGCCAACCCCTGCTCATTTCTGTAAACAAAATTTTACTGCAACATAGGCATGTTTATTCACTTATGTATCATCTACAGGAGTTTCCCTGTTACAAAAGCAGGGTTGAGTGGTTGTTGCAACAGAGACTGTATGGCCCTCAAAGCCTAAAATATTTACTATTTACAAATACAGAGAGTTTGCTGATCCCTGATCTAGTCCAGAGATGAGTACCAGAAAAACTTGAGGAAAAAAAGCAAATAGCCAAAGTGTAGGTTCATGGCCATCTCTGGGCAACAAAAATGATGTAAACCATGGCAGTAGGGGGGTGGGTCCTAAAACAGAGGCCCCAAAGAAGTCTGTATATTATCACTCAACATTCCCTTTGTAAGTGGAAGCAGAATGCTAACTTAAGTGTGTGAAAATTTGACCTGTCACTGCTTAGGCCAATGTTTAATAACATAACTCAGACTGACAGAAAAAAAGGAAAGCCTGGACAGGCAGATGATGCAGGGCATGCTGACCATCCTGCCCCTCAGCCACACAGCTGAGGTGACCTCATCTCTTCTAGTTCACCCCAGCCCCACTGGGCACTTGGTTCTTGGGGGAAAGAGGGAGGGTGAGGGAGGGATGAATGGATGGAGGAAGGAACCAATTGAAAGAAAAGGAAAAGAGACATACAAAAAGATGTATCCTGACTCTACTTCCCCTTCAGCTACTGCACATTTTTTCTCTTTTGACCTCTCCTCCTATTCTCCTTTGGGCCTGTTCTAGTCAGGTGCACCCCAGCAGTCCACCAGAGCTGCTCTTGTCAAGGTCACTGTGACCTCTACATTGCACCCTCGGGCCCCTGTTCTCTCTATATACTTGCTTCCCAGGTGATCTCATCCAGTTTGTGGCTTTAAACATCACTTAAATGTGGTGACTCCTGAGCTTGCCTCTCCAGAAGGGAGGATCCAAGCCATCTCCTTGGTCTCGCCCCTGGGATCCCCCAAATGAACTTAGTCTTCCTCAATTTCATTAGACAACTCCAATCTTCTGGGTGCTCAGGCCCAAATCCTGGGGGTCCCCTTTGATTCCCCTCTTTCTCCTATAACCTCTATCTAGTTCATCAACAAATCCTGTCAGTTCTACTCTAAAAATATATCCAGAAAGTTCCTACCCCTCACCACCCACCCTTATTCCCAGCCCCTTACTTCTTAGGATTATTGCCATGGCTCATTTGCCCGTCTCCCTCTCTTCCTCCCTCTTTTTTTTTTTTTTTAAAGATTTAATTTATTCATGAAAGATACACAGAGAGAAAGAGGCAGAGACACAGGCAGAGGGAGAAGCAGACTCCCTGCGGGGAGCCCGACGTGGGACTCAATCCCAGGACCCCAAGATCATGCCCCGAGCTGAAGGCAGATGCTCAGCCATTGAGCCGCCCGGGTGCCCCTCCCTTACTTTCTTTTAAAAAAGATTTTTATTTATTCATTCATGAGAGACACACATAGAGAGGCAGAGACATAGGCAGAGGAAGAAGCAGGGTCCTTGCAGGGAGCCAGATGCGGGACTCAATCCCAGGACCCTGGGTTAACAACTTGAGCCAAAGGCAGGCACTCAACCACTGAGCCACCCAGGTACCCCAGTCTCCTTTCTTCTGCCCTTGCTCCCCAGGTTCCCAGTCTATCTTTAACACAGTGGCAGAAGATCCTGCTTGGAGCAGTAGTGGCCAGCTCACACTGAGGAAAAGCTCATGCACTGAGCCCACCCTTAGCCTCCCTGACCTCCTCTTCCCAGCCCTCCCCTCCAAGGCTACAACTATGCTCTCCCTGCAGGGCCCCCAGAGCTGCCTCATCTCTTCCACAGTGCTCTGACAGAAGTCAACCACCTGCTCATGAAGGTCTTCCCTGACCCTCATGCACAATCTCATAGGCCTTCCACGTTCCTCCCACCCCATCTCTACTTTCTCCTTTCTCCTGAGCACTCGTGATCTATCTTCACTCAGGAGGACAGAGATTTCTGTCTGGTTTTGCTTTTGCTGTATCCCCAGAGTCTGTAAAGAGCCTGGTACAAAGTTGGACTCAACAGATGTTTGCTGGCTGGCTTGGCTGAGCGGATAGGTGGATAGATGGATGGCTCACAGGGTACTCTGAAGACAGACTCAACTGTGGACCCTCAGCATCTCTGAGACACTGTGGTATAGATGAGACCAGCCCTCCCTCCAGCCAATGGCCCAGTTAGGTCATGGCCAGCAGACTCCCGTCTCCCCCCATGACACCACTGACAAAAGCCACTTTCTTTTCCTCAGACGGGAGAAAATGAAAAATGTCAAACAGCCATATTCTCCCCTCTAAAGATAGTTTTCTCTTAGAATGTGGCTTTGTGTATTTTGTGTATTCTCCCAAGAGATCTGGTTCTATAAATTTGGGTGGACAATTGGGGCAGAGTAGCCTGTTTCTTCTTATTTTTTTTTTTTTAAGATTCTATTTATTTATTTATTTATTTATTTATTTATTTATTTGAGAAAGAGAAAACAAGTGGGGGGAGAGATGCAGACTCCCCACTGAGCAGGAAGTCCAACATGGGGCTTGATTCCAGGACCCCGGGGATCATGATCTGAGCCAAAGGCAGATGGTTAAGCCTGCTGAGCCATCCAGGTACCCCTAGGCTGTGTTTTCATATCTCTGTGTCCTCAAAATCCCACACCAGACCATGACACCAAGTAGGTGATCACATATTTCTATAATCAGTGAATGAATGCAGGGTTTTTTTTTGTTTTTGTTTTTGAAAGTGAGTTTAAGAAAAGGAGGCAGCTCAAGAACTCATAAAAATACACAGATTGCTGGTTTAAACTGTCTAAAAATGAGAGCCAGTCAACACTTAAACCCTCTGCCTTGAGGGGGGTAGGTGCAGGGGCTTCCCCCTCTCCCCAACATGTGGCCAGGCCCTTGCCCCCTCATATGCCCACTGTCTCCCACCTGTGTTCAGGTGTGAGAGGCACCTCATCTTCATCCAGATCCAGGGAGTTGAGGTCAGGACAGTCATGTACAAGTGCCTTCTCTTGCTTCTGCTCCAGCACCAGTTCTCTACAGGGAGATGAGAGCCAACAGAGCTCAGTGTGGTCCCCAGTCAAGCAACCCTGACCCTGGTCTTCAGACCCCGTGAACCTGGCAAGGCCTAGGAATGACAATTCCCCGGCTCCTGCGTCAAGGCCCTTAACATTAGATTTGTATGGGGCAGGGAAGAGGCATCATATTATATCAGTTGTGCAGTCTCTGATTAAGTAGACAGGAGCAGATAGGCTTGAAAGAAGATTTTTACCACACAACTTCAAACATGCCTTTGTGTACCTTGTTTTGGATCTGCCCACTTTTTAACACATTAAGACCTGGGCCTAGCCCCATCTCTTCCTCCCAGGGTCTGAACACACTGACCTGGATAATCCCCCAGGCTCATGGTTCCCAGAGCCCTTGACACAGGGCCTGCCTTTCCTCACTAAGCCCCTGAGAGGCACAGTTCATCCTTCTGCCTTCATAATCCAAGCCCCCTCAACAGCCTGGGAGCTTCCCAGCCCTAGTCCTGTTCCTCCAGGTCCTTGCCCTGGCTTTGTCCAAAGGTCCTCAGTTCATAAAGAGTTTACCTCCAGCCCAGGCTGCCATCTGGAGTTCGCATCCTCCCAACCAGTGACAGCTGAATGTGCCTGGGCCCCTCTGAAGCCACAAGTCTGGGTCTGGATTCCCTTCCATACAGGTTCCAGAGTCCCAGCCACCTGGGTCAGCAGATCCATCATAGCCCCGCCACCCTCCTTGCAGGGCCCCACTCCATCTCTGTTCACCCTACTTCCTCTCCATTCTTCCCATCCATTCTCCATAATATGGCCTCTGAAACATAGTGGGGAACACATCAGTATCCACTTAAAATTCTCCCAACTTGAACTTGTGTTTATGAGGCCTCTTGTGACCCAGCCCCTGTTCACATCTTGGCTGTGCCTCCTGCTGTGCTGACCCCCAGTCCCCATTCCCCAGAGCTGAGGATTTCAGTTCTAGTCAGCCCCCGGAATACCTGTCATACCCACCTTCACGTGTGTGGTCACCTGTGTTGCCCCCCAAATCTTCTCATTCTCCGAGGTTTGGAGAGAAGGATACCTGTGGGGCACCTTTCCTGATTCCCCCAGGTTAAAGTAGATGCCTCCACCTAACTGTGAAGTTGCCTCCACAACTTCACATTGTGAGAAATACTAGAATCATTAGGATAAACCTCCAGGAGAGTGGGGCTGCACCATCACCTCCACACGCCCAGTGCTTAGCGCAGGACCCAAGAGAGTCAGAATTTCCCAATGCCCGTATCACTGTGACAATGCTCAGGTTGTGCATCTCTGGAAGAGCCATCTGCCTTTCTCTCTTCTCTCCCACAGAATGCTTGAATCAGAGGTGAGAGGCCCACGCACGGGTATGAATTGGGCGGAGTCCCCCTGCATCCCACCCACACCAAACCAAGGTTCCCAAGGCTCCTGAACAAGGGCTCTGTATGGGGCAGAGGTCTGGGGCTCACTGCCCTCAAGATGACCCCCTCTGACCTGGCTACTGCTCCCTGTGCTTATTATTCACCAGGGTGCACAGGGTGACACGTGGGTATCAGAGTAAGGTAGGCTGTTTGAACTCAAGGGGAATTTGTTAGGAATCTCAGAGGACAACCCCCCGAATGAACACCCCACCATGGAACTTCTCCCACACTCACCGCTTCTCCTGCAGTAAGTAATCTAAGCTATTGACATAGCTCTCCGAGGTCCCAGAGGTGAACTGGAGAAGCAGGAGGTGAGTGAGAACGGAGGACAGAGAGAACGGTAGAGAGGGGAGAAGAATAAAAGTTAATCTTAATGAAGTCCTTTATTTTGTTTATGTTTTCTAAATAGGCAATACATACCTCTACATGATTAAAAACTCAAGAAGTAGGGACGCCTGGGTGGCTCAGTCGGTTAAGTGTCTGCCTTTGGCTCAGGTCATGATCCCAGGGTCCTTGGATTGAGGCCCACATCGGGCTTCTGGTTCAGCGGGAAGTCGGCTTCTCCTTCTCCCTCTACCCCTCCCCTCTGCTCATGTTCGTTCTCTCTCTCTCTCCCCCCCCCCAAATAAATAAAACCTAAAAAATCCCACAAAACTTGAGAAGTATAGAGGCATACAGTAAGATGTCTCCCCTCACCTGCATCCCCAGCCACCCAGGTCCCTCCTGACAGGTAACCACAGGTGTTTGCTCCTTCGTGTGCTTTTGCACACATTTTATCCACAGACAAGCAAACAGTAATACATTACAGTAATACATGCTCCCCCACCCACCCATAACACAAAGTAGCAAACCATGAACCCTATTCTACCCTTTGCTCTATTCAATTAATAGCATGTCTTGAGGGTCATTCTATACCAATACTAAAGAGATAAGTAAAAAAAAACCCACAGAAAAAAACAACACGTTTGGAGTATTGTAAGGTAGGACTAGAACATAATGTATTAATTCCCTGGTGGTGGTGGGCATTTAGATTGCTGACAATCTTGGGCTATTACAAATAATTAAGTCCTATTCTCGGAATGCATTTCCTGGATCCATGGGTCCCTAAGTATTCCCAGTCTATCTAGCAATAGCTGTTTATTCCCATCCGGCTTGAAGCTCATCACTAAAGTTTCCATTTAGACATTCCAATCCATTGGACCAGAGTCAGCCTGAGTGTTTGTGCCTGGTCTAGCATAGACCCAAGCACCAAGGTCCCCCTTTCCCCAGGAGGATAACCTCAACCTTAGGCGTGCAAGCCTTGAAGGCTCGCATACAAAAGTGGCATCAAATTTGGCAGCACTCTAAGCCATATGTTAGCAGGGGTTAGCAGCAGAAATAGGGGAGAGATGCACTCCAGCCACAAGAGCACAAGGGCTGGGGAGAGGCTGGGGGGGGTATGCGGTTGAGGAGGGATGCTTAGGGGGAGATGCCCAATGAAGGGCAGTTGGGTTATGGCCAAGGAAGAATGGCCAAAAGGAGGAGTGGCAGGGAGGTGGTGGTAACTGAAGAGTGGCAAGGAGAGGAGGCCAAGGGATGACCACTGGCTTACCGAGGTGTGGGTGTCTACCACTAGAGCTGAGGTCCTCTGGCTTGGGCCTGCCATGTTCCAGAACAGCTCCTCCAGGGAGGCCAGGCTCCCCTGGGGGTCCAGGTCCTGCGGCTCCTGCTCTAACTCCTTAGGCAGCTGGTGGGTCTCTGTGCTGAGGCCCTGAGGCCCTGTCACAACCACCCACTTTTGGGCTGGGGTCCCCCTGCTGGCCTGTGGTACCTTTAGGTTCAGGAACTCTACAGGTGGTGGGCTCCAATCAGTGGGGAACATGTCCCCAGCTGCATGCACCTTGGGCTTCTTTGACAACTTGGGAGGTGGAGCTGAGGTAGGACTGCTACGACGCCGCATGGGGTGGAGGACCCCCTGGTGCAGGGGATGGTCAAAGCAGCTGCCCTTCAGGCTGGGCAATAGGATGGGTGCCACTTCAGCTGCCGGGACCCCTAGGGATAAGACAATACTATGGTTTCTCCATTGAGTCACCACCATCCCAGCTACTGTGCCATGCTGGGTGAAGAGAGGGGCAACTCAGGATTGATGTGGGCAGAACACAAGGGGAATCCCTCAACCATGGGTTGTCCATTCACCCAGGGCCACAGGTCTCAGAATGGTTCTACCTGTGCAGGTGAGAGACACCTACCTTCTTCCTGAGGAAGGGCTAGTGGAGTCTTCTTAGGCCTGGCCATCTGCAAACTGCTAAACTGCTGGACTTTCAGTCCTGGAAGGAAATGTCTGTTAACTGAGGTGAGCCTCCAGAAGAAAGCCAAATGCTCTGAAACTCTGCTTCCCTACAGAAGAGGGCTTGGGCCCACTGGTGCCCAGGAGATCCTCCTCCAGCTCTACCCTAAGGACCAAGCATATGTACCGTGAAGATCAAGTTGCTGAGGTGAAAGGGGTTCAATGTGACTCCTCATTTCAAGTGTGTTATAGGCAAGTATATGGACATCAACATTTTTGTTAGACCTTTATAAAATCAAAATTAGCACAGCTCACAAAAAAGTTGTTGAATGACATTCTGCACTTCTTGCTTGCTCAATGTCACCCCTATAAAGACTGTTTCTTCACAAGGGGTAGGGAAGGGCTCTCTAGTCCCTGACATTTTCCCAAAACTAGCACAAACATGGCATACAGAAGGGCTTGGTGCATTTCTGCTGAATGAATGACTGATTTAAAGAAACCCAGGGCTGGTCCAACAAGCCTCCTCCAGTGTTAGGAACTGTCCATCCACAGTTAAGATGGATCATGCCTCACACACAGACATCTCTTATCCTTTCAGGCTCAGGATCAGGTAAACTGAAATCCACATGAAAGGCTAATATCTGAGTGAGCTAATGACCAAAGGAAACAACTGTTAACAAAAAACACAAACACTAACTCAACAAGGGTTCAAACCCAACACAAGTGGAAGACATTCAAACTAATATGCCTATGAAGTATTTTTCTATCATAATTAAATCATCAAAAAATTAAAAATTTATAATAAATGTTGACATGGTTGTGAGGAAACACATTGCTGTTGATACTGTAAAATGGTTTATTGTTTTTAGAGAGCAATCTATCAATATAAAAATAACTGCAAAAATGTTCACACTGGCAGTAGGGAACCCCAGAAGCCTGTCCCTCCACAAAAGCACTAATTAAGCTGACAAAACCTGTCAGAACCAAAATTTACAGAACTCTGGACTCTAACAGGAAACTAACAATAAGCAGGGAAAGGTTTAATGAAGAAAGGAGCTGCTAAATTCCAGTAAAATCGTGTTCTGGCTTTTGAATTTATCTACCTTTCATCCCCTACCCCCAGCTATGGAGGCTGCATTCCTTCTTTTTTTTTTTTTTTTCAAAGATTTTATTTATTTATTCATAGACACACACACACAGAGGCAGAGACACAGGGAGAGGAAGAAGCAGGCTCCATGCAGGGAGCCCGACGTGGGACTCGATCCTGGGTCTCCAGTATCACACCCCAGGCTGCAGGCAGCGCCAAACCGCTGTGCCACCAGGACTGCCGAAGAGGCTGCATCCCTTGTGTGGCTTGCTGGTGCCAGAGGGGGAAATATAAACCTTGTTCTCAAAGAATTGTGGTTGTATGTTTTGACCTGGCTCCTGGCTCCCTGAGGGATCAACTCAGGGTGTTACCTTTTTTTTTTTTTCTTTTAATCGCACTTGGAACTTTCTCAGGGCTGGAGTGGCCTCTGAGGTAGCAATTGTTGAAAGCACTTAAAAGCAAGTTTACCTGCCACAACCATCTAGGGCAAGGGATAACAGGTGGGGCAAGCAGCTGAGAGTCTGAACAGCTGAAAAGGAAAAGGCTGAGGAAGGAGATACACAGAGGAATAAGGGTTTTAAAAAGTTCCCATGTGAACCAGAGTCCAGAAGGCCACATGCATGCTTAGGAAAGATCTGAGAAGACAGTAAGTTTTAACCTCTGGCTGATCATTAGGCTCCTTATAAGTAGGAAATGAAGGCTAAGGCAGAGTTGCATAAGGCTTGCCTAAGCTTTGAGGGAGTACTCCAACAGAGAACCAATCTGCAAAGACCAGAAGAGTTTTATTGTGGGGGTGATGGTGGCATTTAGGGAATTTTCTAACAACTTACCAGTTAACTACTAAGCTAAAGGAACAGTGACTTCAATGACCACACACAACAAAATAAAAATGGCTTTATAAAAATAGTTTAGAAAAGTCATTAAACAAGCAACTACAACTCAAAACAACCAGCAACAGCAAATTCAGGTGTGTATGTCTGTGTGTGTGTGTGTGTAATCCTATTTCCAGATTTGCTGCATTATAATATTCAAAATGAACAATTTTCAACAAAAATTGTAAGGCAAAGAAACAACAATGTATGATCCATTTATAGTCAAAAAATGAATGAAAGAAACTGTCTCTGAGGAGGCCCAGGCATTGCACCTACTAGGCAAAAAATTCTAACTGTCCTAATAAGCTCTAAGAACCAAAGTAAATAGTGAACAAAGAACTAAAAGAAACCAGAAAAGAATGAAGTTTCACCAAATAAGAAATATCAATAACATTTTAAAAATTATAAAAAGGAACCAGACAGAAATTCTGGAGTTGAAAAGTACAAAAATTGAAATGAAAAGCTAAGTAGTTTCAACACAAGGTGCAGGCTAGCAGAAGAAAGAATCAGTGAACTTTTACAGAGGTTAATTGAGATGGTCAATTCTGAGGAACAAAATAAAAAAGAATGCATAAGACGAACAGAGCCTCAGAAACCAGTGGGACACCATGAAGTATATCAATATATATGTAATAGGAGTTCCAGGAGTTGAGATAGAGATGATGGGGCGGGGGGAGAGAAAGAATACAGTACTTTCAAGAAGCTCAGAAAACTCCAAGTAGGGGATCCTTGGGTGGCGCAGCGGTTTAGCGCCTGCCTTTGGCCCAGGGCGCGATCCTGGAGACCCGGGATCGAATCCCACGTCGGGCTCCCGGTGCATGGAGCCTGCTTCTCCCTCTGCCTGTGTCTCTGCCTCTCTCTCTCTCTCTGTGACTATCATAAATAAATAAAAATTAAAAAAAAAAAAAGAAAACTCCAAGTAGGATAAATCCAAAGAGATCCATGCCGGGGATCCCTGGATGGCGCAGCGGTTTGGCACCTGCCTTTGGCCCAGGGCATGATCCTGGAGACCCGGGATCGAATCCCACATCGGGCTCCCGGTGCATGGAGCCCGCGTCTCCCTCTGCCTGTGTCTCTGCCTCTCTCTCTCTCTCTGTGACTATCATAAATAAAAAAAAAAAAAAAACAAAAAACAAAAAACAAAGAGATCCATGCCTAAATACTTCACTTCAAACTCTTATAAAGCCATTTAGAGAATCCTTAAAGCAGGAAGACAGAAGTGATTTATCATCTACAAGGGAGTTCCAATAAGATTAACAGGTGATTTCTCATCAACCATGGAGATCAGCAGACAGATGAAATATTCAAAGTGCACACAGAAAAGACTATGCACCAAGAATGCTGTATCCTACAAAATTATCCTTCAAAAAAGGAGAAAATAAGATATTCCCAGAATTTATTTATTTATTTTTATTTTTATTTTTTATTTTTTTTTCCCCAGATTTTAAAAACCTGGGAAAATTTGTTTCTAACAAATCTGTTCTACCAGAAATACTACATTCTTTAGGTTGAAGTGAAAAGATATTATAGAATAACTTGAATCCATATGAAGAAAAAAGAGCAGTGATAAAGGTATACATAGGTATACATAAAAGATAGTACAAATATTTTTATTTGTAACTCTTTTTCTCCTGATTTAAAAGACAACTGCATAAAATAATATTTACAAATCTGTCTTGATGGGTGCCCAATGTTTAAAGATATAATTTACATGACAACAACAGTACAAAGGAGAGAGTGGGAATAGAGATATATAGGTGTAAAGTTTTGTATCTTATTGAAATTAAGTTGGTATTAATCTGAACTAGTCTGTGAACTATGTGATATTTATAGGTAAATAAAAAAGCAAGTATTACTGTAACTTTGGTTTGTAACTCTTCTTTTTTACCCTTGTGATTTAAAAAACAAATGCATAAAACAATTATATAACTATGTTCATGAACAATGTTCAAAGATGTAATTTTTTTTAAAATTTTTAAAAAAATTTTTATTTATTTATGATAGTCACAGAGAGAGAGAGAGAGAGAGGCAGAGACACAGGCAGAGGGAGAAGCAGGCTCCATGCACCGGGAGCCCAATGTGGGATTCGATCCCGGGTCTCCAGGATCGCGCCCTGGGCCAAAGGCAGGCGCCAAACCGCTGCGCCACCCAGGGATCCCTCAAAGATGTAATTTGCGACAATAAAAACATAAAGCGGAGGGATGGAATTGGCAGTGGAGTTCTTGTATGCTATTGAAGCTAAATGGATGTTAATTCAAGCTAGTTTGTTATAGATTTAAGATATAAATTATAATCTCCAGGGTAACCACTAATAACTTAAAAACATAGAGAAAAGGAAATGAAGAAGGAATCAATATGGTATACTACAAAAAAAAATTAAACACAAAAGAAGGCAGCAGTGGAAAAACTGAGGAACAAAAAAGATTATACAAGAAACAAAATAGCAAAATGGCAGAAATTCTTTTTTTTTTTTAAAGATTTTATTTATTTATTCATGAGAGACACAGAGCGAGAGAGAGAGAGAGAGAGAGAGAGAGGCTGAGACACAGGCAGAGGGAGAAGCAGGCTCCATGCATGGAGCCCGACGTGGGACTCGATCCTGGGTCTGTAGGGTCACAACCTGGGCCGAAGGCGGCGCTAAACTGCTGAGCCACCAGGGCTGCCCAAAATGGCAGAAATTCTTATCAGTAATCAGTGTAAATGTAAGTGGACTGGACTCTCAAATCAAAAAGTGGATCTTGGGCAGCCCGGGTGGCTCAGTGGTTTGGCGCCGCCTTCTGCCCAGGGCGTGACCCTGGAGACCGGGGATCAAGTCCCATGTCAGACTCCCTGCACGGAGCCTGCTTCTCCCTCTGCCTGTGTCTCTGCCTCTCTCTCTGTCTCTCATGAATAAATATTTTTTAAAAGGTAGATCTTGTCAAAATAGATTTAAAAAAACATCTGACTATATGCTGCCTATAAGAGACTCACTTTATAACCAAATAGGTTGAATGTAAAAGGATGGAAAAGATACTCCTTGCAAACAGAAATTCAAAGAGACCTGAAGTAGGTATACTAATACCAGACAAAACAGACTCTAAGTCAAAAATTACTATGAGACAAAGAAAGCCATCACATACTGATATAAGGGTCGTTCATCAAGAAGACGTAACAATTAAAAGCATACGTGCACCTAAAAACATAACTTTGGCAGGGTAAAGGGGGAAACGGTTACAAACTGATAGTTGGACTCAATATTCTATTTTCAATAACAACTGGCAGAAGATCAAAGAAAATAAAGGACTTGAAAACCACCATGAACCAACTAGACGTAACAGGCATCTACAGAACTCTTCACTCTTGCAGCAGCAGGGTACAAGTTCTTTGCAAGTACACATGGAATTTTCTACAGGACACATCATATGTTAGGCCACAAAACAAGTGTCAGTAAGTTTAAGAAAACAGAAATCCTGGGGTGCCTGGGTGGCTCAGTCGGTTAAGCATCTGCCTTGAGCTCAGGTCATGGTCTCTAGGTCCTGGGATTGAGCCCTGCTTCAGGCTTCCTGCTCAGCAGGGAGTCTGCTTCTCCCTCTCCCTCTGCTCCCACCCTCTCCTTGTGCTCCCGCTCTCTCTCTCTCTCAAAGAAAATCTTAAAAAAAAGAAAAAGGAAATCCTTTATTAAGTATCTTTCCTCATCATAATAGAAGTCAGAAAACAGAGGGAAAACTGAGAATTTCACAAATATGTAGAAATAAAACAACTCTTAACCAATGGATCAAGGAAGAAATTGTAAGAGAAATTAAAAAAAATATTTAGAGTTAAGTGAAAACAAACACAATATACTAAAACACATGGGATGCAGTGAAAGCAGTGCTCCCAGGAACACACAGCTGTAAACACCTATGTTAAAAAAGAAGTATATGATTCTCCCTATAGGAAATGCTCAGAATAGGCAAATCCATAGAGATGGAAAGTAGATTAGTGGTTGCCAGGTGCTGGGTGATGGGGTGGGAGGTGGATTGGAGGAGTAATGGGGAGTGACTGCTCAATGGGTCCAAGGTCTCCTTTTTTGGATGATAAAGACATTCTGGAATTTGACAGTGCTAAAGGTCGTAAAACATTGCGAATTTACTAAATGCCCCTGAATTTAAAAATGATTGAAATGGTAAATTTTATGCTATGTGTATTTTACTACCAGAAAAGATAGATATATAAATTATCCATGGGGCGGGGGGAAGTACATGTAAAATAATGTTAAGTAAGTAGAGGACAGTACAACTTGGTAGGAATCATGGATTAAAAAGAAAAAAATACTGGGATCCCTGGGTGGCTCAGCGGTTTAGCGCCTGCCTTCAGCCCAGGATGTGATCCTGGAGACCAGGGATTGAGTCCCACATCAGGCTCCCTGCATGGAGCCTGCTTCTCCCTCTGCCTGTGTCTCTCCTTCTCTCTCTGTATCTCTCACAAATAAATAAATAAAAATCTTAAAAAAAAGAAAAAATACTTAGAGATACATGAAATAACCATATTAAGTAAAGGATTTATGGTTTATAATTTTTGTACAATGGCTAAAATTATAAAATATCCTAAATTTGTGTCTATCTACACACTGAAGGGCAGCATCAGATGCTTCTACAGGACCAGTGAGATAAGGATAATGCTGAAAATTATCCTCTGCCCTGGTTCTGACACCTTGTCCCCCTTTGGGCCTTTAGGGAGGTGTTGCCCATGACCATTTTTCCTCCATTCACCAGTGGAATTTTTTTCTTGTTTTTCTGTCTTAAAGAAGTTGCTTTTTCTTTTTCCTTTTCCTTCTGCAGCCTCTTTTCCTTCCAGTCCTTCCTGAACATTGCTTCTGATTGAACCTTCCCTTACGCAGAGCATCAACTGAATTGTGTGACTTCTTTCGCTCAAAAGCCATGGCCAGGCAAAGATGTATCACAGTTCTTCAGAGGGTGATGAAAATATTCTCTATCTTAATCATGGCAGTTGCTACTCAAACTACATATATTTGTCTTATTGGATTAGGGCCCACCCCAATGACCTTAATTACCTCCCTAAAGGCCTTATTTTCAAATACAGTCACATTCTGAGGTGGTTAGGATTTCAGCATATGAATTTTAGAGGGTCCATTTAGCCCATAATAGTGTATTTGGTGGCAACAGCCCTGCACTCCATAGAAGGTGGAGGCTGGTGATGGAGGCCTCTGAAAACATTAAATATCCTTTATGTGTATCAGAAAGCGTGATACTGAAAGTCCAAAGGCTTTTTTCCTGTGTTCCTGATTTGGACATCATTTTGCTGCCAACCTAAGTCAGGACATGAGCATGGTCACAGAGACTTCAGCTCGAGCAACCAAAACTTGTGCATGACATTCTACCCAAACTCTCAATATGTAAGTGGGACCTCAGCTAAAGATGGACAAGAGAAATCGCTCTTATAACCAGAAGTATCTGAAAAGCTGTTTAGTCCATAAATAACAATGCCTATAATAGGAAATGTCTCTGTTCCTAAGGGTATTAGGAAATTAAAGCCTGGATCCATCAGTACTTGCAGAGGATGAGAAATATGTGGAAAGAATGAGGCATAAGCATGGTGATCACACCTCCAGCCTTTTAATGGAGGCATTATAACAGACAAACTGTACTGTAAAGGTAGTCAGTAGCAAGATTTGCAAAACCTTACAAAAGTTAAAGAGCAACAAAATATTTCCTCAGCTTTCTAATCATGCAAGGAAAAGGGCTTTGGGAAACAACCTGGCAGTTTCTCAACTGGTTAAACACACAGGTACCATATGACCCATCAATTCCACTCCGAGGTATAAACAAGAGAGAAATGAAAACATATGTCCACAGAAAATCTCATCTATGAACAATCCAGCAGCATTATTCATAATAGCCAAAAAGGGGAAACAACCCAATGTCCATTGGTTGTTGAAGGATGAACAAAATGTGGTATATCCATATGATGGAGTATTATTCAGCTATAAAAAGGAATGAAGTACTGACTCATACTTCAACATGGATGAATCCTGAAAACCTTACACTAAGAACAAGAAGTCTGACTCATAAAACCATATCCTGTGTGGTTCCACTTACATAAAATGTCCAGAATAGGCAAAATCAGCAGATTAGGGCTAAGAGAGAGGAGGAAGGTTGGGAAGTGACAGTTAAGGGATGTAGGGTTTATTTCTGGGGTGATGCAAATGTTCTAAAATTGACTGTGGTGATGGTGGCACAACTCTATCAACTGTACATGTTAAATGGGTGAATTGTACAAAAAGAAAGTATAAGGAAAATAAAACTGAGGGTCCGTGCTAATATGATGTTAATCTTCCAAGAGGACAAAGTAGTATAGAATCAGGAAGCTGGAAAACATGCTAAAAGCTATTCACATTGTAGATGCTAACCAAGAAGCAAGGAGGAAAATAAAATACAAAGAATAAAATATATCACTAAAATCTCCCAGTAATAAATGTTCCATGTTAGTGATAGCGCCTTTTGAGAATATAGGGTGGGGGGGATTAAGGCTGTTCTTTAAAAACCCTTTTATTTAGGGAACTTAAAGTATACCAAATTGAGACTGGAACATTTGCCAAAGACAAGAAAACCGCCCTAACCCAAGCAAATGTTGCAATGTTCAGAAGTCCACAGAGATGCTAAAATATAAAAAGAACCAGAAACTGCTGATGCATTGAGACCAAGTCCATACAGCTAAAGCTGCGTGCAACTGGGGAGGGTGGGAGGGAAGGATATTTTCTCCTTTTCAATCGGTTTCTTTTCTGAGCATAAGTGCTTTCTATGTCTTCCTAACAATGCAGAGCCCACTAAGTGTGGAAACACAACCCCAGTCTTTGTTCCATGCCAGGGTTGATGGTTTTTGCCATTCCAGTTTTGGCTGTTCCTCAAGATCATGAAAAGCAGCACACTCTGGTTTCTGAAAGTTCAGCAGGTCACTGCTCCAGATGGAGCACAAGACAGAGGAGCACTTTAAAGTATAAAAGAGGAGTTAATGTGTCATTGCTGCCTGAGGAAACTTACAATTTGTCCGCCCCTCTTCACCCGCACAATACTTCATGTATTTTTACCACACTGATGACGGGGCCCCTCTTGAGTCACTTGAGTGCACAGATGAAGTCTTGTCTTGGAATCCCATTGCCCAACTCAGGGTCCCACACAGAATGGATTCTCAGAAAATTAGGTGGTGGATGCTACTATACATTCTGTCTGCCTGGGCTGCCATAACAAAATACCAGCATACCTCAGAGATATTGCAGGTTCCATTCCAGTCTACCGCAATACGGTGAATATTGCTATAAATAAAACTAATGTATTTTGTTTTGTTTTGTTTCCTGGAGCATAAAAAAGTCATGTTTACACTACACTGGCATCTCTTAAATGTGCAATAGCATAGTGTCCAAAAAAATAAATGTACATGCTTTGGTTAAAAAATAATTTACTGCTAAAAACTGGTAACCATCATCTGAGCTTTCAGCAAGTCAACCGTCTTGCTGGTGGATGGTCTTGCCTTAGTGTTGATGGCTGCTGACTGATCAGAGTGGAAGTTGCTGAAGGCTGGGGAGGCTGTGGCAATTTCTTAAAATAAGACAACAATGAAGTCTGCTGCATCAGTGGACTCTTCCTTTCATGGACTTTCTCTGCAGCGTGCAATGCTGTTTGGTAGCATTTTATCCACAGTAGAACTTCTTTCAAAATTGGAGTCAGTTCTCTCAAACCCTACCAGTGCTTAGTTGATGCTAAGTTTATGTAATATTCTAAATCCTTTGTCGATGTTTTAAAAATCTTCACATCATCTTCACCAGGAGTAGATTCCACCTCAAGAAACTACTTTCTTTGCTCATCAATAAGAAAAAACTACTCATACTTTCAAGTTTTTAAGATTGGCAGCGATCTGTCACATGTTCAGGCTCCACTTCTAATTCTGGTTTTCCTTGTATTTCCACCACATTTGCAGTTACTTCCTCCTCTGAAGTCCTAAACCCATCAAAGTCATCAGTGGGAGTTAGAATCAATTTCTTCCAAACTCTTGTTAAAGTTGGTATGTGACCTCTTCCCATGCATCATGAATGTTCTTATGGCATGTAGAATGATGAATCCCTTCCAGAAGGTCTCCAATTTACTTTGCCTAGATCCATCAGAGGAATCACTGTCTATATATGGCAATGATAGCCTTACAAAATATATTTCTTAAGTAGTTAAGATTTGAAAGTTGAAATTACTCTTTGATCCTTGGGCTGCAAAATGGATGTTGTGTTAAATATGAAAACATTAATCTCATTGTACATCTCCATCAGAACTCTTGGGTGACCAGGTGCATAATGAGCAGTAATATTTTTTTTTAAGATTTTATTTATTTAGTCATGAGAGACACAGAGAGAAAGAGAGGTAGAGACACAGGCAGAGGGAGAAGCAGGCTCCACGCAGGGAACCCGATGTGGGACTCAATCCCGGGTCTCCAGGATCACACCCAAAGCTGACAGCGGTGCTAAACCACTAAGCCACCGGGGCTGCCCGAGCAGTAATATTTTGAATGGAATCTATCTTTCTGAGCATCAGGTATCAACACTGGGTTTAACATATTCTGTAAACCATGTTGTAAACAGATGTGTTGTCATTCCGGTTTTGTTGTTCCATTTCTAGAGCACAGGCAGAGTAGATTTAGCATAATTCATAAAGGTCTTAGGGTTTTGGAAATGGTAAATGAGCCCTGGTTTCTTTTTTTTTTTTTTTTTTTAATTTTTATTTATTTATGATAGTCACAGAGAGAGAGAGAGAGGCGCAGAGACACAGGCAGAGGGAGAAGCAGGCTCCATGCACCGGGAGCCCGATGTGGGATTCGATCCCGGGTCTCCAGGATCGCGCCCTGGGCCAAAGGCAGGCGCCAAACCACTGCGCCACCCAGGGATCCCCGAGCCCTGGTTTCAACTGAAAATCACCCGCTGCATTAGCCTCTTACAGGAGTGTCAGCCTGTCTTTTGAAGCTTTGAAGCCAGGCATTGACTTTTCCTCTCTAACTATGAAAGTCTTGGACAGAATCTTCTTTCAATAGAAGGCTGTTTTGTCTACATTGAAAATCTCTTTTGGTGTAGCCACCTTTGTTAATGATCTTTCTCTAGATCTTCTGGATGACTTGCTGCACCCTCTACATCAACACTTGGTGCTTCACTTGTACTTTGATGTCATGGAGATGGCTTCTTTCCTTAAACCTCGTGAACCAACCTCTGTCAGCTTCATACTTTTCTTCTGCAGCTTCCTCACCTCTCTCAGCCTTCACAGAATTGAAGAGAGTTAAGGTCTGCCTCTGGATTAGGTCTTGGCTTAATGGAATGTTGTGGATATTTTGAGTTTGTCTCCAGACCACTAAGACTTCCTCCGTATCAGGGATAAGGCTCTTTTGCTTTCTTATCATTCATGTGTTCACTGGAGTAGCACTTTTAATTTCCTTCAAGAACTCTTCCTTTGCATTTACAAATTGGCTGTTTGGAGCTTTTGGCCTATCTTGGCTTTGGCCATGCCTTCCTTACTAGGCTTAATCATTTCTACCTTTGATTGATTGATTGATTTAGATTTATTTATTTATTTTATGATAGACATAAAGAGAGAGAGAGGCAGAGACACAGGAGGAGGCAGAAGCAGGCTCCATGCCGGGAGCCCGACACGGGTCTCAATCCCAGGACTCCAGGATTGCTCCCTGGGCCAAAGGCAGACACCAAATCGTTGAGCCACCCAGCCATCACTTTGATTTAAAGTGAGGGATGTGCAACTATTCCTTTCACTTGAACACTTATAGGCCATTATAAGGTTATTAATTGAACTAATTTCAATATTTCTGTGTCTCAGGGAATAGGGAAGCCTTAAGGAGAGAGAGGGAGAGAGATGGGGGAATGACTGGTCTGTAAAAGAGTTAAAACCCACAAAATATTTATTGTTTGTTTGCTGTCTAATGTGGGTGAAGTTCATGGTGCCCAAAACAATTCTCATAATAACATGTAAGATCACTGATCACCATGACAAATACAAAAATAATAATGAAAAAGTTTTAAATATTATGAGAATTGCCAGAATGTGACACAGAGGCACAAAATGAGCAAATGATATTGGAAAAATGGCCCCAATAGACTTGCTGAATGCAGGGTTGCCACAAACCTTTAATTTGTAAAAACAAACAAACAAACAAACAAACAAAATGCATTATCTGTGAAGCACAATAAAGTGCAATAAAACAAAGTATGCCTGTATCTATACCATGGGCTAGGTAGCTCAAACAACAGATTTATTTCTCATAGTTCTGGTGGCTCAAAGTCTCAGATCAACATGCTGGCAAGACAGGTCTCTTTCTGAGGCTTTTTCTCATGGTCTGCGGGAGGCTACTCACTTGCTGTGTGTTCACACGACCTCTCTTTGGTGTGCTTGTAGGAAAGAAAATGTGTGTACTGGCTTCTTCCTCTTCTTAAAAGTATATTAATCTCATCATGAGGTCCCCTCCTCAAGACCTCATCTAACTCTAATTACTTCCCATGGGCCTCATCTCTAAATACAATCACATTGTGGGTTACGGCTTCAATGCATGAATTTGGGGGAAGACACAATTCAATCCATATTGACATCAATATGGCAAACATCACTACACTAGATGCAAATCAAATTAATTAACTTTAAAGTAAATGTGCGTACATAAAAGTGTACCCAGGGGGTGTCTGGGTGGTTTAATTGGTTAAGCGTCTGCCTTCAGCTTGGGTCATGATCTCAGGGTGCTGGGATCGAGCCCCACATCGGGCTTCCTGCTCAGTGGGGAGTCTGCTTCTCCCTCTCTCTGTGCTCTCTCTCAAATAAATAAATAAATAAATAAAATCTTGAAAAAAAAAAAAAAAAAGAAAAAGAAACGTGTACCAGGGTAAGAATACAGCTAGATGAATTTTCACAAAGTCAACACACCTAGGTAACCATTACCAAAATAGAAAAGATGGCATATACCAGCACCCCAGAGTCCTCTCTATGCTAACCTCCCAGTCAGCACTCCTACCCTCTGCCCACAAAATAAGACTTAACACCACAGACTTGTTTTGCCTGTTTTTTGAATAATGCATAAGTGGAATCACACACTATGGATTTTTTTTTGGTCTGGCTTCTTTTGTTCAATGTTTGTGTGTGTTCGTCTTCATTGCTGTGTAGTATTCTTTTTTTTTTTTTAAAGATTTTATTTATTTATTCTTGACAGAGAGAGAGAGAGAGAGAGGCAGAGACACAGGCAGAGGGAGAAGCAGGCTCTATGCAGGGAGCCTGACACGGGACTCGATCTGGGTCTTCAGGATCACACCCTGGGCTGCAGGCAGCACTAAACTGCTGCACCACCGGGGCTGCCCTATTGCTGTGTAGTATTCTGTTGTAGGAATATAGGCTTAACTCTTCTGTTGGTAGACATCTTCATTTTTTTAGTTTTTGGCAATTAGGAATATGTTCACAAACATTGTTATATTTGCCTATTGTACACACACATGCACACACCCAATCACACATTTCTGTTGGGAATGCACCTAGGTGTCAAACTGACGGGTCACAGGAATAGGTATGTTCATTTTATGGCAGATAAGGTCAAACAGTTTCAAAGTGGTAGCATGAATTTACCTCCCAAATGCCATTTGTCAGTTCTCCTCATCCTACCCTTGCCAACACCTAAGACTGTCAGTCTACCATATGTTTACTATTCTAGTAGATGTGCACTGATTTCTCACTGCATTTTTTATTATAAATTTTCATTTTTTTTTTATTCTAATGGGATTGGACTTTTTTTTTTTTTACGTTGTGTCGTCCACCTGGATATCTTCTTTTAAAAAGTACCTATTGCCTGAGTTGTCCTTAACGTTTCTTCATATGTGGGCATTCCTATATATTCTCAAGATGTACACCGTCAGTTTTATGTGTTGCAAATATTTTCTCCTACTTGTATGGCTTGTCTTTTTGCTCCCTTAATGGTGTCTTTATGAAGAAAATATCCTAAGTTCAATGTAGCATAATTTATCAACATTTTCTTCTATGATTACTGTGTTCTGTGTCCTGTTTAAGGAATTTTCCCCATCCCAGAGTCATGGGCATATTCTAATGTCAACTTTTAGAATTTTAATTATTTTATAATTCACATTTGGATCTATAACCTTCACAAGACATTTTAATTTTTGTTGATATGTAACTTAGAGAAGGTGCACAAATCTTAACTATTCAGCTTAATGAATTTATATACATATATAAAAATGTATATAGTGGATAGTCTTTCCTCCTTTGTCGAATATTAGTTGACCATAAAGTTGAGGGTACACTTCTGGAGTCTCTATTCTTTTCCATTGATCTATGTGTCTGTTTTTGTGCCAGTACCACACTGTCTTGATGACCACAGTATAAAAATGTATATATAGTTAACCTTTAAACAACATGGGCTTGAACTACGTGGGTCCACTTAGACATCAATTTTTTTCTATAAATATAGTATTGTAAATTTTCTCTTCCTTGTGACTTTTTAAAGATTTTATTTACTATTAGGCAGAGAGAGAGCTGCGCACAAGTAGACAGAGGGAGGAGAAGCAGGCTCCCCACTGAGCAGAGTGCCCAAAGTGGGGTTCCACCGACTGATGGTGCCTTGTGGTTTTATTTACTATTTGGCAGACAGAGAGAGAGCTGCGCACAAGTAGGCAAAGAGAGAAGGAGAAGCTGGCTCCCTACTGAGCAAAGAGCTGGAAGTAGAGCTCCATCGACTGATGGCTTTCTTAATAACATTTTCTTGGGGCGCCTGGGTGGCTCAGTCAGGTAAGCATCTGCCTTTGGCTCAGGTCATGATTCCAGAGTCCTGAGATTGAGCCCCACATTGGGCTCATTGCTCTGCGAGGAGTCTGTTTATCCCTGTCCCTCTGCTCCTAACTCTGCTCATTCTCGCTCTCACATAAATAAAATCTTAAAAAAAAAAAAAATAACATTTTCTTTTTTTCTAGCTTACTTCATTGTAAGAAAACAGTATATGATACATATAACACACAAAATACGTATTAATCAATTGTCTATGTTAATGATAAGGCTTCCAGTCAACAATAGGCTACTAGTAGTTAAGCTTTTAGGGAGAGACAAGTTTTTTGGTTTTAAGATTTTATTTATTTATTCATGAGAGACAATGAGAGAGAGACAGAGACACAGGCAGAGGGAGAAGCAGGCTGCATGCAAGGAGCCCAAAGCGGGACTCGATCCCAGATCCCAGGATCACACCCTGAGCCAAAGGCAGACGCTCAGCGGCTGAGCCACCCAGGTGTCCCAGGGAGCAAAAAGTTATATGCAGATTTTCAACTGCGCAGGGAGTTGATGACTGAACACTCATGTTGTTTAAGGGTCAACTTGTTTGTGCGTGCGTGTGTGTGTTTACTACCCAGATCAAGATACTGAACATCCTAGAAGGATCTCTTATACCTCTTTCAATCAATAACCCCTAAAGGTAATAACGCTGCCTGTATTACCATGAATTACTTTGCCTGTTTTTGAACTTTATTTTTTTTAATTTTTATTTATTTTATGATAGTCACACACACACAGAGAGAGAGAGAGAGAGAGAGAGGCAGAGACACAGGCAGAGGGAGAAGCAGGCTCCATGCATCGGGAGCCCGACGTGGGATTTGATCCCGGGTCTCCAGGATCACGCCCTGGGCCAAAGGCAGGCACCAAACCGCTGCGCCACCCAGGGATCCCTGTTTTTGAACTTTATATAGATAAAATCATATGTCTGGTGCTCTTTTGTGTCTGATTATAATTTTCTCAACATTACACATGTGAGATTCATTCATGTTGTTGCATGTTTCAGTTCATTACTGTAGAGGATTCCACTACATGAATGCATCACCACTTATTTATCCACTCTCTTTTTGGTGTACATTTGGATTGTTTCTTATTTCAGGGTATTATGAATAAAGTTGCTATATTCTAGTATATGTGTTTTGAAGGATATAAATACTCATTTTTGTTGGCTATCTACTACCAGGACACACAAAATTTTGATGTTACCATATTACAAAAACCATTTAGATTTGCCAAGCTCTCCCTGCCAAGTACATATAGTATATTTTAATTGTTCCTGCA
This sequence comes from Canis lupus baileyi, assembly GCF_048164855.1. Lineage (NCBI taxonomy): Eukaryota > Metazoa > Chordata > Mammalia > Carnivora > Canidae > Canis > Canis lupus. Next base: position 47,725,916 of record NC_132848.1, on the reverse strand, counting down.
TTCATGATTCTTATCAGAAAAAAATGTGAAAACTTTTTTTATTTCTTTGAAATAATATGACACACCCCAAATTGCAACAACACAAAAAAATGTCCATATGCTCTCCATCAAAATTTTTCCATGTCAACATTTCACTGCATTTGGTTTATCATTAATTATCTTGTGTGCTATGGGGGTGTGTATGTGTATATGTATGATCTCAACACTGTTGAGTATTGGCCAGTTACTTTGTAGACTCTATAAATTGGGGTTTGTGTGACATTTCTGCACGACTAGATTCAGGTTATGTTTGGAGCAGGAATCACAGATGTGATGCTGTGTTCCTCTCGGTGTGTATCAGAAGGCACATAATAGTGATTTGTCCCATTACTGCTGTTACTAATCTTAATCACTTGGTTACGGTAGTATCTGCCAGGTTTCTTCACTGTAGTATCACTATTTTTCTGTTATTAATCAGTGTCATATGGGAAGGTACTTTGAGATTATGTAAACATCTTGTTTCTCATCATACTTTCATTTCCTAGTTCACCATCCACTCATGATTCTTTTTAAAAATTTTAATTTCAGTCTGTGTGACTAGCATAAATAAATAAAAATTAAAAAAAATTTTTTTAATTTCAGGATAGTTAACATACAGTGTTGTTCCATTCATGATCCTTGCCTGAAACAATTTTTATGGAAGTGGTTGAAAACTAGTTCTTGTTTTTAATACCTTCAAATTTTTCAAAATTCTTACAGTGACAATCAGGATTTCTCACAAATTGAACTGAAATCTAGAAGATTACTGGACATTTACCATAAAAATACCTCCAAAGTCACCTTGAGAGATTAAAAAAACTGAAACTGGCAAACTGGTAGTGGCAGTGGCAGCATTCTCAAGCAAAGTGCAGCCACCCCCTGGGAGCCTGAGAGTCAGCCAAAGACGACAAAAAAGGAACCCTCCTGAAAATCTCCACTTCTATACAAACCACCCCCAAACCATCTTGGTGCAGGCTGAGAAAAGATGTTTTGCATGCTTAAAGCATCTCATTCTAGAAGGAGTACCTAGGTCAGCTAGAGTGGGAATGGTGAGCAGGGGTCAAGTCCTGCAGATTCCCAAGACCCCATGTCCTCTCTGGAGACAAAGCAGAAGGTAAACTTTGCCCTTTTGTTTCCAGGAGATTCTTACCTTTCTAGTTTTCCTGAGGCTGGGACCTGCTCACCTGCTTAACAGCAGACCCAGCACATACAATCAATCCCTAGGATCTTAGTATCCTGTGGGTTAACTAGTGAAGCTCTCTGGGAGCAAAATCACCAAATGAGTTTTCATATAAGTAGGTTCCAATTTATAAGTTGACTAAGTCCCAGAAGCCCATTCTGCAAGCCAAGGGTGAGAAATATTGTCTCTGCAGGTTAGCTCACAAAACCAGTAACTCACAGGGGAGCTGCACAGATGATTGGGGGCTGAGAAGGGAACCTTCACCTAGAACATGATTCCTGCAAGGTGAAGACTTTGACTCAAGCACAAGGAAGACAATTTGTCTCAACTTGTCCAGTACAGTTCTACTCAGCAAAACCCAGCTGAGCACGTCTGATGTGTCAGGTACTATGCTGAGCACTCAGAAACCAAGAGTCGCATCCTCTAATGACTAAGCCAGCCAGGTGCCCCAAGCATCATGACTTTCTTCACCAGTAAGACAAAGAGCTGCCAAGTGAACAGTGACACAAAAGAAGACACCTGCCTTCAGCTCAGGTCATGATCTCAGGGTCCTGAGATTAAGTCCTGCATTGGGCTCCCTACTCAGCAGGAGTCTGCCTCTCCCTCTCCACCTACCTCTCCTCTACTCACACGCATGTGTTCTCTTTCTCTCTCTCTCTCTCTCTCTCACATAAATAAATAAAATCTTAAAAAAAAAAAAAAAGGAAGACACAGCCCAACTTCAGAGCTGTTAAGATGTGAACAAAGATGCATCCAAGAGGGATGCCTGGGTGGCTCAGCAGTTGAGCACCTGCTTTTGGTTCAGGGCATGATCCTGGAGTCCTGGGATGGAGTATCACATCAGGCTCCCTGTATGGGGCCTGCTTCTCCCTCTGCCTGTGTTCCTGCCCCTCTCTCTGTCTCTCATGAATAAATAAATAAAATTTTTAAAAAAGGATGCATCCAAGAATACATTAAAAATGATCATTCTGGTTAATCTGACATGCTCCAAGCGCTGTGTTCTAGGTGTTGAGACAGGAACACGGGAGGAGACAATAGGCCATCCCAGTCAAGTGGGAAAACACATTCAACATCTAAACCACCCTTCTCCTTCTGTCCTCTCTCCTTCCAAGCCCCCAACACCAACCAGCCAGGACCTATTCCTCCTCAATCTCACTCACTCATATTCTTTGTAGCCTAAGGAGTGAAGCCATCTGGTTTCACTATCCCCCTCCCTTCCAATCCAGCCCAGGGACTGCAGCTCCATCTGCCTGCCACATCCTACCGCACTGTGAGCGCCTCCTGAGATCCTGCAAGCTGGAGCCCAAAGCCGGTACCTTCAGCCTCCCTCCCCACCCCTCCCACTCTCCCCATCATGGTCCCACAGTGTGATTGCAACATGTTGCCCCACTTTTTGTTCTTTCGCTTTCTTCCCTGCAAGAAAAATAAAATAATCTGTCTTCAAGTGTAGCCATGAGGTCATATAATTATGAGATACAAAATGCTTTGAGTCTTGATGTAAAAAAGATCCAAGATTAACCAAGACTATTACAACAGTCCTGTTTTTATGAATATTGCTTTTTTTTTCAAGATGCCTTATTCCTGTCCATAAAGATGCTTTATGTCTGTCCTTTTAAGCAAATATTTAATAGCTTAGGAATGTTAGTGAGGGCAGCGGCTCTTGCTTAGCAAGGACTCAGCTCGCCATCTCAGAGATGAAATGAGATGAGCTTTATCCACAAAAAAAGTCAGTCTCCAGGCACATCCATCAAACTAGGCATGCGCTGGGAACAGAGAGCCTTTTCTAGAAAGAAAATAGCAGCTACTCTTTGTGCCCCGGGGAATACTGGAAAAACACACACATCAAAAACTACCAAATCAACCAAAACGTAAACCGATTCCCAAGTTAGTCTGAAGAAAGTTCCATCCCAACGAAGCAAACGATGCTTTGGAGACTGTGCCACCCAGCAGAGAAGGGCCTGGCTGGTGTTGGTCTGGGTCAGCCCTGGCCCAGCACCGGCCCGGGTCAGAGTGACCCGCAAGCACACGTGTTGAACCAAGGAATTCATGGGAGCGCAAATGAGGAGGCGGGCGGCGGTGCCTGATGTGGCTGAAAGCGGGCTCGGGATGGACGGCAGTCCTAGCGGGGCAGGGACAGGAGGGCCGAGGAGGGGGCAGAAACCCGGGCACCAGCCTGGAGGAGGGGGCCTGGCTAGCGGGGCGGAGGACGGGGTCGGGCGAGGAGGAAGCGAGCGCAGGCTTCCTGGACAGACCGTGGGTCTGGAAGGACGGAGGCCGGGGCTGGGGAGAGGCGCGGGTTCCTACCTGCGGGGCCGCCGGGCCTTCCCAACAATCCACTGGCAGGTTGCACCTGGGCAGGGAACAGCCGTGGGCAGCCGTCTGGCAGCCGTCGGGCACCCGGCGGGTCCAGCCGCCCAGCCTCCCCTCCCCCGCACGTACGCACCCACGTGCGCACGCGCCAGCCGAAGCCCACCAATGGGCGGCGCTCCCAGCGGCCCAGCCCCCGCACGTAGGCACCCACGTGCGCACGCAGCGGCCCCGCCCCGCCACGTGCACAACCACGTGCGCACCACGCACAGCGGAAGCCCACGGGTGGGCGGCGCTCCCGGCAGGGGAGGCTCCCCGGCCGCGCCGTGTCATCTCCGGGAGCTGTGGACCCGCGCCCGCCGCCCACTTAACGCGCAGTAAGTGGCGGGGTCCTCACCTGGGGACCGGGCTTCCATACAGATGAGGACGGTGAGGCCCCCAGGGAAAGGGCCGTTGGCCACGGCACGCCGACAGAAGGGGACGGCGGCCAGGTTTGAACCGTGGCGCCCTGAGGCCTCGCCACCGTCAGGCCCCTTCTGCGGATCTTCCCCAGGTAAAGACACTGACCCTATTGTGTGTGGAGACCGTTCGGCCTATAACCCCTCTCCGTGGTTATTGTTCACCACGTTTTGCCTTGAACACAGATGTGCCCTAGGCATGTGTATCTGAGTGTGTGCGAGTGTGTGCGCGTGCTTTGGAGGATGTTGGCGCGGCGGGCTCACGCTCGACAAACACTGGTTGAACCCCCACCCCGTGCCCGGCTCCTAGCTAGCCCGTTTACACACGGTATTTCTCCTTATTCTTAGCCAGCCCTGTCATCAGTTAGAACCCATATTCTACTCTTCTGGGGCGCTGATTTTTTAATTTTTTTAATTATTATTTTTTAAAATTTATTTATGATAGAGAGGGGCAGAGAGAGGGGCAGAGAGAGAGGCAGAGACACAGGCAGAGGGAGAAGCAGGCTCCATGCCAGGAGCCCGACGCGGGACTCGATCCCGGGTCTCCAGGATCGCGCCCTGGGTCAAAGGCAGACGCCAAACCGCTGCGCCACCCAGGGATCCCCCGGCACTGATTTTTAATTTGGCGTCATGAATAGCTCATTAATCGCCCTCCTGCGTGGTTTTCCAGGCAGGAGGGGTGCTGAGCTGGCCGGTGCTCCCTCTGGCACGCTAGCTAAGCCCATACCCTACGGGAGCCCTCCTCTGGGGCCAGGACGTGAGGCCCAGAAGGCAGAGGCCCTGGTGTGTTGGAAGGCCTTCCCAGAAACATTGCTACTTGACCTTTGCGCTAGGAGTTTGGGCCCATTCATTCATCTGACTTCCTTTTGGTATAAGGGATATGGAAGAGGTTGGAAGGATCCCATCTGAACTCCTTTTTGTTCTTTGGAGAATGTTTGCCATTTTATTCTTCAAATTTTAATTTTTTTTTTTAACTCCTGCCATCTTGTGTTTTAAGCATGTATAAGTAGATCCATCTTAATGAGTGTCATTTGAAAGTTTAATAGGAAGAGACCGAGCCAGCCCCAGGCAAAGTTGAAAATACTAACCTATATAAGAATAATCCCTTTCAGTATACCAATGCTTCCACCAGCATTAGCTCATTTGATCTTCACTGTGGGCGGTGTGTGTGTGTGTGTGTGTGTGTGTGTCTACTCTCATTTTCTGAGGGAAGAAATTGAGGCTTGGAAGCCATGCCCTGGAGTATGAGAGTGCACATTTAAACCCAGGGCTCTCATTGCTACTGGCCTGTCTTTGCCCGTGTCTCCCAGGGTTTTGCTCTCACTTTAGGGACCTCTTGTTCTCACATTTTTGTGTTGAGGCCCTGTGTCCTTGAGGACCTCGACATTGGCCAGTAGGGCTGCCTCCAGTGGCTCAGGGATTCCAATAGAGGGCCTCCTCAGGGACTGGTCATGCCAGCTAAGGACCTGCCCAGTCTCCTTCTCCTCCTCCTCCTCCTCTTCATTCTCAGATCTCTGTTCCGTCAGCCCCTACTCTTCAAGACTACATGCCTTGTGGTGACTTGATCTCTTAGCCCCGTTAAAAAGCTGTGTTCCTAAGAGTCCTTTGAATAGTGACCCTAGAGATGGGATTGACTCGGTGGGGGAGAGGGGATTTAGGCAAGTTGGCCTTGCTCCTTCCCAGGTCCCCATATGAGTAGCTGCTTATTCTTCCAATGGCCAGCCTGGAGTGACACTTTCAATCATTTTATTCATTTATAGTTTCTCCTTCATGTAATGATCTTTTATTGATCATGTAGCAGGTGTTGCATACATTGTATTCATTGTAATTCAATCTTTTTAAATAACCCTACAAAAGGGGAACTTGAGGTTCAGAGAGGTTCCCTTGCCTAAATTATAGAGCTGCTAGTTGCAAGACCATCTGAACCCATGTTTCTCTGACCTGGCCGTGTACACCTTTCTCTGTATTCCACTGTCTGATTTCAAAAGAGGTATTGGAGAAAAGATTTAAAAAAATCAAAACTACACATAGGAGGAAGAGCTACATTTTAGCCAGAAGGGCTAATGTGATTATGTGAATAAATATTAAGCCTGTCTCTGAGCTTCTTGGAACCAAGAAATAAAAGTGTGTGTGAGGGGGGATGGGCACAAGGGCCTACATGCTTCTCCATATAATACAGGGTTTTTCTGATAGAAGGAAATAAAAATTTCCCTTTATTTTCAATTACAAAAGTAATTTCTCACATTGGATCTTATATAAGGACATTATATAATAAAATTAAGAAAATTTTCAATAACCAGGTACAGCAAAAGACAGATTTAACGATTGTCCTGTGTAATACTTTTATTCATTCAGTAGTCATTCAACAAACACTGAGCAGCTATCATGCATTGGCTGCCTCGCTGCAAAACACATGCAAAAAGATAATTACCCTGCAGTGTAATCAATCCCTTTTTGGAAGCAGGCCAGGACTCTAGGAGTACACATGGGTAGGATAACAACCCCACAGGTGGGAAGTCTGAGGACCTCACAGAAGAGATAACATTTGCCCACAGTCTTAGAGTTGGAATCACAAGTCATTTCCAAAAGAAGGAGAAGCATGCAAGGAAAGGGGAATAGAGTGTGCAAAGGCATGAATGTGACTGGAATGTCATTGATCAATGGGGAAGTACAGAACTCATAGGTGACAACCAGCTTGAGGAGAACCTTGAGGGCCATGCAGAGGGTTTCCTCAGCAGGAGATCTGAGTACTGAAGAAACAGAGAGAGGTAGAGATGGGGGTAGACAGCTGGGGAAGCCAGAATGGCCTGGGGAGTGGAAAGCAGGCTCTGTGGTAAGGCCTGAGTGACAGAAATGGCCCCTGGAGATCAACCTCCTGTGGAGGAAGAAGAGCCAAGAGGCTGAAAGGCAAGGTGGAGGAAGCTTAGTTTGAGTGAAGGCAGCTAACAATGAAAAGATGTCTAAGAAAATGAAGTTATAAACAGAGTTTGGGATTTAGTAAATTGGGGCCCAAGAGTGAACTTAGCAACAGAATTTCAGGGTGCAGTGGGGTCAAACAGTAGGTTGGAGGGAAGGAGATGTTCTTCCAGACATCTAGAAGTGGTTGGAAGAAAACAGATCCATGACAGAGGCACTGACCTGAGTAAAGACTTGGGTCTCAGCATCCTTGAAGGCCAAGGGAAGGTGCCTGTTGCAGGAAGAGGGCAAAGAGCCCAACAGGTGAAGGCTCAGCCTTGGGGAAGAGAGACTCAGTTCCTCCAAGACCAGGCGGAGGGATGAAGGGAAGGGAAGAGGAGGGTGAAAGAGGAAGAGGAGGGAGGGAGGCTGAGTGAGTTCCTGTCTGCTCCTCAGTGAAATACAAGATGGGCAGGGCTGGGGCTTAAGGACGGAGGGAAAGAACCACCAAGCTCCCAACATGGAGGGCTCAGCCAAGGGTGACCGTCACAAGCCTCTCATGGTGTATGATTTTCTCTGGCAGTGCTTGCCAACTTGGAAGAAGAACCCAGAAAACAGATGGTTGGGCATATTTAGCCTTGGGTACCAGGGACAAGGGAGCAAGGAACTGAGAATGCCAGTGACAGCGTAGTTGAACCATTGAGCAGGGCATCATTCCAGGCAGAGAATCATGCTGATCACTCTGTCTGCCCTTCTGGGTCCCCCTCCATCTCTGTTTTCTGCCTGGGGAGCTTTCCTCCATGGGCTGCATCAAGGGACTCCCATGCCCTCTGGTTGCCAGTTAGGGTCCCTTTGCTTCTCACCTCCACCCTGCCCTTGCTGCCAAGGCTCTGGCAGCGGCACAGCTCCTCCTGCTGCTCAGGACTCACCAGTGCAAATACCACTGGGCCCAGGGTGGCCCTCCCAGGTCTTCAAGATTCCTGGGGGCTCCTCAACCCTGCCACCCCTCTGCAAACAGTCCTTTACTCACCTCTTCTGTGTGGGTCAGTGGGGCCTGACGACTTAGGAAGAACAGATCCCATGGGCCCGCCCAGCAGGATGGGGATGGAGGGAGGAGGAGGGGAGAGGGGAAAAGAAGAGATGGCATGAGGGAAGAGAGGAACATTAGGATTTCCCAGATGGAGCTTCATTTCCTCTCTGGAAGAATAGATGGGGCTCTGTGGGATGGGGAAGAGGGTCACTGGGTGAGAGAGGGGTTCTGGAAGGGGAAGGGTGGCAATTCACATTTGCTCCTGTGCTGCCTCACTGGTTAGATTGGACAGCTTTTGTTTCTTACACACACACTTAGGTAAGAATCCTCCTCTCAGCCCGCTGAGCCCCAGCTACAGCCAGGCCCTGTGCTGACAGTAGTTCCAGGTGACCCATTTTGGATTTGTGGTATCTGCACAAAAACGTTTGATTTGTTCTGACCTGGCTTTTCAGCCAGAAGGGTCCTAGCTCCCACAAGCTGCAGGGGATTCAGCCACTTTATCATATCTTCCTCAGTCCTCCCCAGGTGGCCCTTGAGGTCTAGGCTATCCCTGGGTGATGCATGATCCCAGCAGGCCTGCACACAGCAACTGTCTCACCCCACCCAACACCCTTGTTATAATTAAAAATTGGCCCTACATATGTCTTTGTGAGTGGTCAGGGATTCTGTGACCCAGCCAGAGCAACTTAAATGCAAATTTAAGTCCCTTTTTTGACCCAATTTTTCAAGCTTGTGAAAACTTTGCCCAAACAAAGAACAATGCCTCACCCCCTTCCACTTTCTTGTGATAGATTCAAGGAAGAAGCCACATTTTACTCCCTTTGAATAGTGACCAGCCTTGGCCCAGGGAAAGGACTCAATATAAATAAGCTCCTTAACATTCAAAGAGTGTCTGCACGTCAATAAGATAAAGAACCTCCCCTCATAAGAATATGAATAGCCAATTAAAAAAGGTTTCATTTCTGAATAGGTAATACATCCATACAGTTAAAACTCAAAATAGTGTAAGAGGTCTGCAATGGGTCTCAGTCCCACCCCTGCCTTTGTGGCCCTGTTTCTCACCAACCACCACCACTTTCTCACCCCCACAAATACACAGAAGTAGCTACTTGTATTAACTTCCTTTCTTTTTTTTTTTTTTTTTTAAGATTTTATTTAGTCACTTAGCACACAAGAGAACACAAGTGGTAAGAGAGGGAGAAGCAGGTTGCCCATCAAGCAAGGAGCCCCATGTGGGGCTTGATCCCAGGACTCTGGGATCATGACCTGAGCCAGAGGCAGCTGTGTAACCAACTGAGCCACCCTGGCACCTCTGTTAGCTTCTTTTGTATCCTTCTGGAGATCTTCTGGATAAACTCAAGCAACTGGGAATATATCGAATTGACCAATTTAAAGCCAGCATTAACTCAGCACTTACAGTGTATTAGGCAGTTCTGAGCACTTCATGAGTGTTAATTCATTTGGTCCTCACAACAGCATAAAGAGGTACGTCTTATGCCCGACAGAAAGAAAAGAAAACTGAGGCAAAAAGAGACTAAAGAGCTTGCTTGAGTGGCTAAACCGGGCAGTTCACAGCACAGGGAAATGCAAATGGCCTTATGAAGAGAGGCTCAGCTGCCTTGGAGGTCAGGGAACTGAAACTGCAAACACCAACAGCATCTTGTGTTTTATCCACCCAGCGGGCAAACTTTGCAAAAGGTGGGTAACTCACCTTGTAGAGGTGAGTTCTGGCACTCACATGCCCTACTAATGGGAACATGAATTGCTCCAAACTTTTGGGAAAACAATTTGGCAGAATTAATTGATGTTTAATATACACACCCTCCAAAATAGAAGGCTAGGTGTCCATAGACATGCACTGCAGCATTGTTTGATAGGCAAAAATATTCTGGATATTCATCAAGGGGGAAATGGGCAAATTACAGTAGATTTATAGTTGGAAATACTATGCAGCAATTACATATAATGAGTTAGATCTGTTTGTATTGATCTGTAATGTCCACAAAATATGTTTTTAAAAAGGTTTGTTTGACAGTGAGAGAGAGTGCCAGAGCATGAGCAGGGGGAGGGGCAGAGGGAGAAGCAGACTCCCTTCTGAGCAGGGAGCCCAATGGATCATGACCTGAGCTGAAAGCAGACTTTTAACTAACTGAGCCATTCATCTGCCCCCACAAAATATTTTTTAAAGAAGCAATTTACTAGTAATTTTTATAGTAATATATATTTTTGTAATCGATATTCACTTATATATCTGTATATTTTAAGAAACAGCCCTTATATGTGCATTTGTTTGAATATGTCTATATAAGCATGGGGCAGGGTAATTTTGCCCTCCAGGGGACAAATGGCAGTGACTGAGGACATTTTTGATTGTCACCACTGGGGAATGCTAATGGCATAAATGGTAAAAATCCTACAATGCACACGGGACTGCACCCCTACCCTGCAAAGAATTATCCAATCTAAAATATCAATGGTATTGAAGTTGAGAAATGCTGGTATAAAGGAAAAAATGGAAAAACACAAAACTGTTAATAGTGAACCTTTTCCTTAATTGTCACATATGTTTGACTTACTACAGTATGTAGTTATTTTGACCACTAAAAATAATCATATAAAAGCAAAAAAAAAATAATACTCTGAAAGTTTCTTGTTTTGGCAAAGACAATGATGGAGCAGGAATAGGGAAAACTGTTTATCAAGAAGACATTAGGAGTCGATATGAGCAAAGGGTGGAAGGAGCTGGAGACAGCAGGGAGTGGATAGGATACTTAGAGACTGGTCCTGACATCGGAGCTCACCTGCAAAGTCTGAAGAATCCCAGGTCTTTGTGAGCTGAATAAGGACCTGAAAAAATGTCCTATGATTAGGCATCAACCATATTTCTATTTCATAGGCTGGAGTGAACCATCTGTGGTCAGGCAGCAGGGAATCATAACAGCTCACAACTGCATTTCTCACTGGTCTGCTGAGACTTGGGTTAGGTGCTTCTTGGCAAAGAGTGGTCAATGAAGATAGAAAATCTCTGACATAAACCCCGGGTGAATTAAGCAATAACTATGCTTTTAATTTAATTAGGCTTTTGCTGCAGGCCTAATCAGAACCTTAATATGCTAGAATGTGCATCTCCAAGAGGAAGTTCATCAAATGCAGGACTTTCCAAGTCTTTTTTACCGAAAGCATCTACTGAGATTAGAATTCTGTGCAATACTTTTTGGGAAATACTAATCTAGTCTAATCAATTTTACTGATGAGAAAAATGGCCAGAAGAAAAAGTGACTGGCTAAGCCAGCTGATTGGGTACCATCCCAAAACACTTATATTTCAGACCAGTGCTTTTCCCCTAGCATTAAACATCAAACCATAGGTACAAATCAACTGTAGATTCTTGGGGAACATTCCTAAGATTTATGGAATTTTTAAAAAAAATTTATTTATTTATTTATGATAGTCACACAGAGAGAGAGAGAGAGAGGCAGAGACATAGGCAGAGGGAGAAGCAGGCTCCACGCACCGGGAGCCCGACGTGGGACTCGATCCCAGGTCCCCAGGATCGCGCCCTGGGCCAAAGGCAGGCGCCAAACTGCTGCGCCACCCAGGGATCCCCTGGAAATTTTTTTTTTTCCAATTTAATTTGGAGCGGTTGCACTGGAGGTAAAAGAAGGGAGTCACACTGTAAGCCATTCAAAGAAAACCCACTTTTAAAGAGGAGTAAGAAATTTGCCTCAGAAGAGACTCTATATTTTTCTTGGTAGAGGGAGTGAAGTCCAGTGAAGACCAAATGTGCTTCTGTGAAGGAATGCTCCACCAGGTCCTTTTGAAAATGTAGCCTGCATGGGACAGATGGAAACACCTGGGACTTCAGCCCTCCCCAAGTTTACCTCAAATTGACCTCACTGGGCCAGTAGCAGCCCTAGAAAACTTGTTCTGTAGACTCTCTCCAAGAAGTAAATTGGCTAAAATTTACTTGATCCAATTACATGCTGGCCTTCTAGAAGCCACTGAGGATTCAAAGATGAATAGGGCATAATCATTGCTCTGAAGGGATTCTCCATCTGGTATGGAAACATACTGCACGGAATCAGATTAAGATAGGGCTGTGCTGACAATGTGAACCGAGTCCCAGCAGCCATGGGGGGGGGCAGTGTTTAAACTTTTATTATTTTTTAAAGAGTTTATTTATTTATTCATGAGAGACAGAGAGAGAGGCAGAGACACAGGCAGAGGGAGAAGCAGGCTCCATGCAGGGAGCCTGACATGGGACTCGATCCTGGGTCTCTGGGATCAGGCCCTGGGCTGAAGGCAGGGGCTAAACCGCTGAGCCACCCAGGGATTCCCCAGTGTTTACACTTTTAAACGCCCACCCTTCTAAGAACCTTGCACACCTTGGCTTGTGGGCAACAGGAGCTATGAAAGATGTTTTCAGTATTAAACAGAAACCTCTGGCCCAGGTACCTTCGGTGACTTCATTTCCCATTCTCAGCTTCTCTTCTTGCTCTTTTTGTTTGTGGCAAACTATGCTCAGAGACTGAGATTGTATTTACCAATAATTTATTTAACACATGTTCACTCAGGGAATTAAAATTTATATTTCACAAGCCAATAGCATACAGGACCTCTTTATACGGCAATTAGGAAATAACATACTTCAAACCAGTGACAGGTTAATTATGCAATTGTTCTAGGCAAAGGGGAGATGAAAGAAAGTCCAAATTTAGTTGAGGTGTACCTTTCCACGCTGGGTAGAGTCAGCCCTTTCAACTAAAAGCTGGATATCAGAGCACCGGCACTGCAGGGCACCAGTGTTGGCAGGAATGTGGGCTGCTTCGAAGGGATCACTAAACCAATCATGCCACTGCCTCGGAATGCCAAGGCCGGCACAGATGCCCCTTCTCCAAGACTGCTGTGTGGTCACCACTGCTGACCAAAAGTAGCATCACTAGGGCGGGAGGAAGGGTGTCAAGGTCTTCAGGAACTATATTTAGATCAAGAAAGAGTGGCTTTGCCCAGACTGAACACTCTCGAGTTGTTGACCAAACGTCTTAGAAGTCTGTCACATGGACGCACTGCTGTTACTCCGGTGTCAGTGACATAATAGTCCTCTCCACTCCAGGTGGGACAGTTCATTAAGAAAGTCCTAATACCAGCAATGTCCACAATAGCCAAACTGTGGAAGGAGCCTTGGTGTCCATGGAAAGATGAATGGATAAAGAAGATGTGGGCTATGTATACGATGGAATATTACTCAGCCATTAGAAACGACAAATACCCACCATTTGCTTCCACGTGGATGGAACTGGAGGGTATTTGCTGAGTGAAGTAAGTCAATCGGAGAAGGACAAACATTATATGGTCTCATTCATTTGGGGAATATAAAAAATAGTGAAAGGGAATAAAGGGGAAAGGAGAGAAAATGAGTGGGAAATATCAGGGAGACAACATGAGAGACTCCTAACTCTGGGAAACGAACAAGGGGTAGTGGAAGGGAGGTGGGCGGGCACTGACGGGGGCACTTGATGGGATGAGCACTGGGTGTTATGCTGTATGTTGGCAAATTGAACACCAAAAAAAAAAAAAAAAAAAAAAGTCCTAATACCCAACTTCAAAACAAAGTTCAAACCACACAGAACCTGCCCCAACCTCCTTCCCCTTCGGGTCCCACCTCAGGCCTGGACCTCACCTCCACTGTAACAGTGCCCGTAGGTCCTGCCCAAGTGCTCACAGACGGGCCAATTCAGCAAGTCCCCGATGCTTCACACTGCCCGGGGACCCGCCTACCGGTTAACACTGGCCTTACCGAGCCCGCCCTCAAATTTGGGTCCAGCAGGTCTGACAGACTCGGGCTTAGGACTTCTATCAAGCGGCCGCCTCATTTACAGAGCACAACTAGCAGGAAAGCTGCACAGGAAGTCCACCGTGGTCGCCTAACTCTATGGTCGAGGCCACGGAGTCCAGCCGGCGCAAAACGAGCTGCCCCGGCGTTCGTAAAGGGCACGGCCCGAGGAGCCCCCGTACACGCCACAGCCAGACCGCGCCCCCGCCTCCCGCGCTGCGCGGCAGAGGACGCGAGCGGGAACCAGGCATGCGCGGACTCCTCCGTCCCCTGCCAGAGTCACGTGAGTGGGGCGGGCTCGAGGCCTGAGAGGAAGCGGAAGTCGCGCTTCTCTCCGGAGCTTGCTCCCGGAAGTGCTGCTGTTTGTAGCGGGCGTGATGGCTTCAAGGTTACTTCGCGGAGTTGGAGCGCTGGCCGCGCAGGCCCTCAGGGCTCGCGGTCCCAATGGAGTCGCCGCGGTGCGCTCAATGGCGTCTGGAGGTACTCGGCCTGCCCGGCGCGTCAGGGAACCGTGCCGTTGCCTTCCCGGGGTGGTGCCTGGGCAGCGAAGCGGGGCGGGCCGTTCAGCGTCTCGGGGCCCCAGTGACCGCTCGGGGGCCCCGAGTGACTCCGCCTCCGTGGGGGTCTCCCAGTTATCCTGGTCCCCTGTGCTGCCCCTCACCGAACTGCCCCCGGTTGCGATAAATCTTAAACCGAGGTGCCAGGTGACCTTGGGGCACAGGGGTTGCAACCGGGATGTGGAGAGGCCAAGCTGCCCTTCAGACCCGCGCTCACCTCAAGTGCGATGAACCCTACTAGGACTCTGACTTGCTTTTAGGGAAAATGTGCAGAAATACTGGCCTCCGTGATTGAAGGAAGAAAAGATTACCCGGGGCTGCCGCTTTGGGGTATCAGGACCGTGGTCCTTAGGAGACAATGTGTATGAGTAGCCTTTAGGAGTTTGTAAACTGTATGTAAACATTTATGTATATGCATTTGTCGTCCTGATAATTCAGACAATATCAAAATTCACGTATTTTCCTTTAGGTGGTGTTCCTACTGATGACGAGCAGGCGACAGGGCTGGAGAGGGAGGTCATGATGGCCGCACGGAAGGGACTGGTGAGAAACTCCTTTTTGTGTCTTCTCTGGGGTTCATGATCTTGGATGGGATCAGAGCAGGTTCCTCTCTGGGAGCATCTGAGATAGGAAACCTGACTTGTGGGAACAGTACCACTAGCCTCTGGAGGCTACGGGTCATTTGGCATAATGGCTTAATTCTTTTTCAGGACCCATACAATATTCTAGCCCCAAAGGCAGCTGCAGGCACCAAAGAAGACCCTAATTTAGTCCCATCTATCACCAACAAGCGAATAGTGGGCTGCATCTGTAAGTACCTCACCACTCTTGTCCATTTGTTTAATATATACAGGACGTCAGTAAGAGGTTTCAAATCTTTTGAGTGCATGGTGTGTTCGTGTAAAGGGGATGTGTGTGTAAATGAGTTATTGTAAGGGTCCCCTGGCCCTTTCAAGCTTCATTAACCCTTCATTAGTATCAGCTCATTGGAGATGCAGCATGAGAGAGTTGATCCAGAAAATATTTGTTGTATTTCCTTCCTCTTTGCCAGACACTGTTTTAGGCACTAGGGATACATACTAGAAAGGACTGTGCTTTGGGATTCTACATAGGCAGAGGAACTGTTAGAACTTAATGGTGACTTTGATGTAAGGTTAGTTTACTCATAGATAACTCGGGGCCTCATTTCATCTGAAAAGTGGGGAAGGAGAGAGCTTGAATTGATCTCTTCAGGTGTCAACCATAACTGTGTCTTAGAGGTGTCTGAGGATGAGGTTAATATTGAAAGTCTCCACTTCAGGTTGGATGGCCTTCAACCACCTTTTCCCTTTCAGGTGAAGAGGACAATAGTACCGTCATCTGGTTTTGGCTGCACAAAGGCGAGGCCCAGCGATGCCCTAGCTGTGGAACCCATTACAAGCTGGTGCCCCACCAGTTGGCCCACTGAGCCTTTGCACTAATTTACTCAAAATGTGCTGTGAAGTTTCTTCTTTCCAATAAAGACTAGCCATTGCATTGGCTCCTTCTCCCATAGTTGGCTGGTCTTGTTTCTATCCTGTGTCTTTTGTGAGGCCTGGATTTTTACATTGGGAATAGCTATCTGTTAATATTAGCTTGCTATCCATGTGTTTGTGTACGCCAAGATTGACAATCCCATAGTACAGTGATTGAGACCATCTGCTATGGAGAAAGCATGGGCTATGGCATCAGACTGACTCAACTTTTAATAATGGCTCCATCATTTAGTTTTGTCACTGGAACATGTACTCTGAGGATAGGTTATATCTTTTAAAAAAAATAAATATTTTGTGAGGCATTAGAAATAATATATAAAGAGCCTGGCAGTTGGTTCACAGTAATGTTATAAAATAGGGTGACCTTGTGACCAGAGTTTTGGGGGTTTTGAAGTTTTGGGGTTCAAAGCATAGTTCATGGAGATACCATTATCAAAATCCAGAATATGAGGCAATTCCAGAAATCAATGACCAGTTTCTTCAAATAAATTGCAATGAGGAGGGACACCTTGCTGGCTCAGACAGTAGAGCATGCCACTCTTGAACTGAGGGTCATGAGTTCAAGCTCCACATTGAGTGTGGAGCCTACTTTTTATTAAAAAAAAAAGTTAAAAATTTAAAAATTGCAATGAGGAAAAAAAGTAGGGAGAACCTATCAAGTGAAATGGATGGGAGGAAGATAACAAGAGCAAAGCATGGACCTTGTGTGGATTTTTAAAAATTTTTTTTAGATTTTATTTGAGAGAGGACAAGCAGGGGGAGTGGCAGAGGGAGAAGCAGGCTCCCCACTGAGCAGGGAGTCTCAACGTGGGACTCTATCCCCTTGGGATCATGACCTGAGAAGGTAGACGCTTAACCCACTGAGCCACCCAGGAGCCCCTCTCATTATTTGGATCTTTATTTGAAGAAATGAAACTGTAAGGAAAACAAATACTTTCAACTCTGGATATTTGACATTTAGGGATTTATTTTGTTTTAGATAGGTTAACGGAATTAGCTTTATTTGTTAAGAGATTCTTGGTGAGGTACTTAGGGGGAAAATTTGTCTGGGATTATCTTTGCAACAGTGGGAAAAAGAGGAAGGGGAATTTGGGCTAAGATTGATCCATTGTAGCCAGGTACAAAGAGGGGTCATTGTTCTACTCTTGTGGATGTTTGAACTTTATCATAATAATACAAAATAGAGTTGAAAGAAAGTTTTAAAAGTCCATTTCAGCTACTTTATATTTGACATCTTGGACGACTAAGTTCTTAAGAGCTGTTTGTAAAATGGAACCAGTACCTTTGCATTTTTGTGGGATTAGCCACAGAGGTGGCTTTACTTTCTCCTCAAAATCGGTTCAGACGAGGTCTTTGAGCTGAACTGATGATGATGGGGAGCCTCAGGGAGAAAAATCTTTTCCCCCCAGTCTTGCCTTACTTCCTCTTAAAGGTAGGGTCAAACAAAGTTGCTTCCATTCTTTGTTGTCATCATCTTTTGTTTTCAAGAAATGCTGAAGCATTTGTCTGCCATTCAAGGTCCTTCCTTTTGAGAAGGGAAATACCCACGTTGGGTATAGAGATTCTTTTTTATTTTTTTATTTTTAAAGATTTTATTTATTCATTCATGAGAGACACACAGAGAGAGAGAGATGCAGAGACACAGGCAGAGGGAGAAGCAGGCTCCATACAGGGAGCCTGATGTGGCACTCGATCCGGGGTCCCCAGGATCACGCCCTGGGCAGAAGGCAGGCACCAAACTGCTGAGCCACCCAGTGATTCCCTAGAGATTCTTTAAAAAACAAAATCTTAAAAAAA
This sequence comes from Canis lupus baileyi, assembly GCF_048164855.1. Taxonomy (NCBI): domain Eukaryota; kingdom Metazoa; phylum Chordata; class Mammalia; order Carnivora; family Canidae; genus Canis; species Canis lupus. The sequence goes on along the minus strand of NC_132848.1, from coordinate 47,708,327 downwards.
AATCATAACCGATTCTCCCTTAAAGAAAGAAAAATCAAAAAAAGAGAAAGAAAAATCCCAGTACATGTCCAGACTGGTAGGCAGGATAATGCCTCCCTACCCCACAAGCACCCCACAAATGTCCATATCCTTTAGGGTCCTGGAACCTGTGAATAGGATGTTAGGTCATGTAGTAAAAAATTACTTAAGATTGCAAATTGACTGACCTTAAAATAGGGAGATTATCTTGAATTATCCAGGTGAGCTCAATAACAAGGGCAGAAGAAGAGTCTGAGGGAGATGTGGCTGTGGGAGAATGGTCAAAGATGCAGTGTTGTTTTGAAGCTGGAAGAAGGGGGATACAAGCCAGGGAACGCAGGGCAAGGGATGCAGCCTATAGAAGCAAATAAATGATTCTCCCTCGTCTCCAGAAAGAAATGCAGCTTTGTTCATATCATTTCAGCCCAGCAAGACCCATGTCAGACTTCTATAGATAGAAATATGTGTTGGTTTAAGCCACAAAGTATGTGATAATTTTATTATGGAAGCAATAGATCAGAAAGTTTAACTTCTGCCTCCTGAGCTAGTGGGCCTTAAATTTAGCTGCACATTAGAATCACCTGGGGAAATTTTATAACTCTCAATGCCCAGGTCCTACTCACACCGTTAAAGCAGAGTGTCTGGGGGTGGGACACAGGCTTCAGAACCTGTTCCCCATGTAATTCCAGTGTAGCCCTAGCTGAGAACCTCTGCCTTGGGCTAACCACGTAACTGTGAGCAGCTCTTTTCCTTGCCTCTTGGTAACTGGAAGCCTAGTGGCAGACAGGAAATGTAACACTCCCCTATGAGGAATATCAAACCTTTCCTTTGGGTGGAAGTGAGCTGCTCCCTTCTAAACCTCTGGCTATTCGGTGGCTTAGAAATTGGATCCCATCTCCCCATCTCTAGAGTCTAGAGAAGACTATAAACCTGTGATGGTATTAAACAATCTGCAAGTACAGAATAAACTTGTTTCCTGGAACGATTTGATTGTAAGTTGCTGATCTGATGCCCCATCACACTTGAGTGTGTATTTTTTATAAAGACATTGAAATACCATCTATAACCATCAAAATTAAGAAATTACAATTTATACATTTCTGCCATTTAATCCTCAGACCCTATTCAGGGCTAGCTAAATGGGCCTATAATATCCTTTATAGATACAGTTCAGAATCATGTGTTCCCATTAGTTGTCCTGTCCTTTTAGCCTCCTCCACTCTGGAACAGTTCCTCAGTCTTTCCCTGACTCCTATGACCTTGACACTTCAAAAATTGCACCAACAACTCAGATTGGTTTGATGTTTCCCCAGGATTGGATTCGGGATTATGTGTCTTGGGCCCAAGCACTGCAGAGGTGATGCTGCGCTCTTCTTGCTAGGCATACGGATGTCACCTCGTCCCAGTGCTGATAGGATCTACTTGATCAAACTAATGTCTGCCAGACTTCTCCACTGTGCAGTTGTTCTTCAATTATTAATAAGTATCTTATGGGGGCCACACTTTTGAGATGTCAGTAACTTGCTCCTCAAAACTTTCTTTAAAAAAAGATTTATTTATTTATGATAGACAGAGAGAGAGAGAGAGAGAGGGGCAGAGAACAGGCAGAGGGAGAAGCAGGCTCCATGCAGGGAGCCTGATGTGGGACTCGATCCCAGGACTCCAGGATGGTGCCGTGGGCCAAGGCAGGCACCAAACCGCTGAGCCACCCAGGGATCCCCCTCATGAAAACTTTTATTAATTTGTAGGAGTATGAACTTATGCTTTGATATTTAATGGATTATAATTCTTAATTATTATTTAACTTTTGATGTTTAATTTGTTCCAAATTTGGCTGGTAGGAGCTTCTTCAGGTTGATGCCTGTGGCATCTTGACATGTTCCTATCATTCTTTGAGCACTTATTTTCTGGCACTAGATATTCCAGGCTGTTTATAAACTCATAAGGTACTATTATTATTATTATTATTATTGCCACTCCCACATTAGAGATGGGGAACCCTAGAAACAGCTGAGGATTATGCAGCTAGCTAGTTGTGGTGGCAGGATTGTGAATCCAGAACACTTAGCTTGAGCCTGAACCTTTTTCCACCCCTTTGAGGTAATTTTAGATTTGCAGAGAGACTGCACAGAGTTCCTGTATACCCTTCACCCAGTTTCCCCTACGTTAACCTAGCACAATGATTGAAACCAGGAAATTCACACTCATATGGTGCTATTCACTAATTTTGCTGGCTTTCCCAGTAAGGTCCTTGTCCTATCCAGGACCTCACATTGCATTTCACTGTCAAACCTCAGTCTTCTTTAATCTGTGACAGTTGCTGTCTTTACTTTCATATAACTTGCCACTTTAGAATAAGAGAACTGGTCCATAATTCGTAGAATGCCCTCAGTTTGTTCTGTTTGTCATCCCTGGCTAGATTGAGGTTATGGGGGAATACCACAGGTGACATTGCACCCTTTAGTGCATCAGAAGGAGAGACGGTGACTGATTACTGGGGATGCAAACTTTGATCACTGGTTTTTTAAGGTGGTATCCACTAGGTTCCTCCACCATACAGTTATTATTCTTCCTTTTGTAATTACTAGTTATTTTCTGGGGAGATACTCTGAAGCAATACAAATGTTCTTTTGCTTAACTAGTGTTTGCATCCATTTTTGTCTACAGTTAGTACTGTGGTGTTTGTCTATGGTGATTTCCATTCTCCATTATTCCTTCAAGAATTGAACTACTCTAAGGAAGAACTGTCTTTGTCCTCCATGTATAATCTATTCAATTTATTTATATTAGAGTGGATTCACAAATATTTTTTTCTATGGCTTATAATCCACCACAGATTTGCTCACTGGGTGCTCCTTCAAGTTGGTTTATTTGTCCTTAAGACAACAAGCTCCCTCCTTTTGGGGACACTTCCTTCTCTATGGTACCACAAGATATTCCAGGCTCATTTTATACTTTATCTGCCTTAGATCTAGAATTCCTCCAGGGAGCTCTGATTCCTTTCATTGAAGAGTAGTATTCAGAAGCCCTGATCTAGACACTATATGTGCTTGTTGCTGTTGGGGTGTCAGTGTGTCTAGGCCTTCCCAGCAGACAGGGCTGGGAAATACATATAGTCTAACCCTAGCATTCACAGAGGAAGGCCTAATTATTTCAGCATCTATCTTTATATATTTTAAAAACCATGAGTCCATACCTCCAATCCCAATCTAACACCACAAAGCTCATTCTAGCCTTACCTAACCTTTTTGTCTGTAGCTTTTCTCCAACAGTGAGAAACCTGCCATGACCAGAGATCTGTAACCATACTGTCCCTACTGGGAGGGAGGAGTAGTGAGGAGGAGGATGCATTGTTCTTGGCCTTAGAGGATGGGATTTTGACAGACATGAGGGAAAGTCCTTTCCAGCAGACAGTAGAAGCTGGTGGGCAAAGCAGGCATGATGATGTGCAAACCTAAAACAGGAAAGGAACCAATCCTAAAGAGCCTGAATTTAATGCAACATATGGTTCATAAAGGGGATTTCACCTGTGTCACATCAACTTAGTTTTATTCTCCCAGTCAGTGGAGAACTGCCTGACATGTTGGATTAGTAAGTGGCAGAACCAAGGCTATATGGGCTTAAGATCCAAGGGCAAATGGACGGGGTAGGGAGGAGAATGAAGCTACCATTGCAAAATAGGGTGGTAGAGGCCATTACAGTAAAGGAATGGGTAGGAAACACATTATAGAAGAACCATCAGAACGTGGTAAATGCGGAATCTGGAGGCGATAAGGAAGGGAAGAGTCAAAGTGATAATGCTCCAGACCTGTGTAGTTTGGAGAAAGTGGTACCGTGAACCGAACCACCAAAAGGGTTCTATGTAAATCGTTTCTCCCTTGAGGGTAGGTACAGGCTTCACTGCTCTGTGACCACAAAGCCTCACAAAATGCCCTGTGACGATTGGCCTCAGTCAGCTCTTCCCTACTACCTGAGCTCCTCAGCTCTCCACCCTCCCTCAGCTCGACCAACTCCAAATGGATTGAACACACAGCTATGACAACCATTCTCTCATCACCTAGGATGCAGCTAAAAACCCTCTCAACGCCCTCCACGTGCTGGCCCCAACCTCCCTTTTGTGTTTGTCTTGCATTCCAGCCCTTCCCTGCTTGCTTGGCGTCACTTGGGTCCATGCTCTTCTCTCAAGCCCCACTGGTCCCAGGCATCCTTTGAGCTCTTGTTTCAACCTGAAAGGCCCTCCCCTCCCTGGCTGACCTCTCCTGAATCTGTGTAAATCAGCCTGCCACTTGAGGGGTTAGATGTCCTTCTCAGCCTCACAACACTACGAAAAGAGCAAGTTCATCTTCTTCCCCCTGACCCATACATTTTTGGGGGCAAAGACATGTCTTGTTTACCATTGGCCCCAAAACTATGGCACCCTCCTGGACATACTGCAGGAGTCCCAGTCCCTGATGAAGGAAAGGGCAGTCACTGAATTCTGCCTCACTGTACCTCTCCACCCCCCCACCACTGTTTCTTCCTTCTGGAGGAAGAGCTTAGCTCATCAACACAGCCTTCTCTACCTCCTCCAATAGCCTCTTTCCAGCTGGCCTGACCCCTGAACCTGCACCACCGTTAGGTTTATCAGCCTCAGCCATGTCTGAGCAGGCCAGCAGAAGTGCCCAAACAATGCGTGTGTGCGGATATACCAAGCCCCAGCCCTGCCTGTCACGAGATCCTATCCAGGAATAAGGCTGAGGAAGGCAGCCTTGTTCTCTGCTTCCAAGTCAACTCCTCCTGGTGGACTGTAGCGAGTGGGTAATGAGGCTGGGGAATTCTACCACGGGGTTGAGAGCTCAACCTCCTGGGGCCTCTTATGCCGCGTTGCCCCACCAACCACTGGAAACCCTCAGGCTTCTGAACTAGAGCCAGTGCCACGCTGCCTTCTTGCTGGTCCTTCCTTTCTCTCAAGGTCCCCAGGGATAGATGAGTGAACAATAACACAAAACCACAAGAAAACAGAACCACACACTAGGCCTTGTCCATAATTATTACTATAATGATTTACAAAAAAAGTTTTCAGGCAGCTGTGTTAAATTATTGTACATTTCTGGGAGAGGGAAGTGGGGGTCCTGGCCATAGTCAATGAAAACCTCCTTCGTGGGACAGGTGGGAAAAGGAAACGTGCCCCCCATACTCCCTCTAGGTCTGACTCCAGATCCAGTGGCTTCTGGGAGTGGCAACCAATGAAGACCATTAACCCTTTCCTACCCAAGATACTAAGGTAAATGAGGAGTGGTGTCAATGAAGTGCTTTGAAGGGAAACTACAATAATCCATGATCCTCTGCCCTGATCCTGGGGCAGACCCTTTGCTGGGGATGGAAGACTGCCCAGTCCTCAGCCTACACCAAGGCATCTACCCAGGAAGACAGGAAGACTGAATGTGACAAGGTAAGGGATGCCTAGGTATGGCACAGGAAGCAGTGCTGCACCAGTGGGGAGCTGCTGGCCACCCCTCCACCCCACGCCTCAAGGCTAGCTACACAGGCATCCAGGCACTCTGGCTCTGGGAGGGATCCTGTCAAAGGAAACGGGGCTGTTGGGCATCTGGCCTTGGAGCTCGAGGAAGCAGCCCCAAGGGTCAGAGCAAGACCCTGCCAAGGGGGACTGCTGGAACAATCTAAAGCTGGGCCCCTCAATTCCTAAATTCCAGCTCATGACTCCATCCATGCAGCTAAATGTTACTGTGTGTGTGTGTGTGTGTGTGTGTCTGTGTGCAGGGCAGGGCTGCAGGGAAGCATGGTTGCCCCATCTGCCCAGGGTTCAGGGCATGCAGGGGACCCTAGTCCTAGGATGTAGAGCCCAGACCAGAAAGGGTTAAGGGCTCTGACTCCCCTTTCCTTCCGCTCTTCCAACAAGCTCTTCCAACATGGCTCTTCCAACACGGCTCTTCCAACACGCTACACTTCTTCCTCTGGCACTAGAATGTTTTACGATGAATAGCACGGGAGCCATCCTCTTCATACTCCTTTTTGGATACCCACATCTTCTTAAAGGTATCCAGCGAGGCCAGGATGGAGCCACTGGGAGGGAGGAGGGAAGGATAGACTCTTGTGGACCTGAGGGCTGGGCCATCTACCCTTTCTAGGCACTCAAAGCTCCATCTCTACCTGCGAGGGAAATCCACCCACCTCCACCTGGCCTGGGCCAATGGTCTCCCAGAGCCCTCCCTGTGAGCCCCTCCTCACCCAATCCACGTGGAGTACAGCCGTTCCTGAGGGGCCGAGATCTATGGGAACAAATAGCAATGTAATTGCCTGTCACCACACAGCAGCCCCCACCACAGCCTTGGGAGCCTTTCTCCTGGGGCCTGAGGCCACAAAACAAGTGCATCAGCTGGGACAGTAGGAGCAGCTGAACGGGGAGGAGGCAGCTGAGCTTAACTGGGAGAGGGTGTCTGCAGGTGGCAGTTGTACCTCCCCCAGTCAAGGTTGCCCAGCACCCTCATGCCCCATGGGACTCCCTGTAACCTCACCTTGATTTTGACATCCTTTGGGGCAAGCTTCTTCACTTCACTTAGCAATCGGTCACCGAAGCCTGTGAATACAAGGCTGGTTGAGCCCAGGGTTCACTAGCACCCCCATCTCCAAACTCTGGTGCCCCCAAGTGCTGCCACCCTTCCTTTAGTAGTTCTTTCCAGGATCAAGGATGGTGGGGGCAAGCCATCCCAATGGCAAGAAAGAGCCAGCACCATGACTGAGGTGGGCCCAGCTTCCTCAGAGAGGCAGCATGAGAGGGGAACTCCAGGTTACACAGCTTCATCTGGCCCCACGCTCTTCCACCCAAAGCAAAATCAAAGGCAAATGACAAATCAGGGGGAAAATATCTTTTCTGCCCATCACAGAGGCCAAGATCACATGGGGGGGCTGTGATCTTTCGCTGGGGACTCTCCACCATAACTGGTGGGGGTGTAAGTGGCATAGCTTCCAGGGGAGGGGGAGACTGGTGGTATCTACCAAATAACAAGTACCTATGTCTACCCTCTGACTCAGCAAGTCTCCCAGGATTTCACCTTCATGGATTTTTATTATGTGAGGTTATCCAACACGGCACCTCTGTGATTTGCGGTGGCTGCAACAACACTGCAGGCCATCGGCAGGTCAGTGGGGAAATGGCATAGCCATTCAGGGAAATGTCACATGGCCGTATTAAAGAGCTCATGTGGATGGGGAAAGACCTTCCAGGCATGGGACTGTGTGAAAAATACACAGTGTGCAGCCTGGAGAGCATGTCATGATGGGTATAAAAGCAGGAGTGAGGGGAAATGCACATTTGCTAATATGCACAGTGCTGCTGAGCATACAGTTGAGAAGCTTACAACTCCTGGGGGAGGGAGTGGGGTGACCAAGATGGGGGAAAGAGACGTCTTCTTACAAATCTTAGATCTTATGTGAGCTTATTACAAAGTCAATAAAATTTCACTTAAAACTTCTCTCAAAAAAAAAAAAAAATGCTCACTGAGCCCCAAAAAGCCAACAGAAAATGGAGCCCCAAAAAACCTCCTAGGCTCCAGGGAGTGGGGTGTAGTCTAGGTCTTGATCACCACCTCCCCAACAGCAGTACCTTTGAAGAGCGTGGAGCCACCCGAGAGCACAATGTTGGCGAAGAGTGTCCGGCGGAGGTCCATGTCAGACTTGTGGATGGCAAAGACCAGCACCTCGTGGAGCCCCTCGCTCTCATCACCTACCAGGTCCGGCTGGAACAGCAGCTCAGGAGCCCGGAACCGAGCCGGCCCCACCTTTGGAACACAAGATTGAGGGCAACAGGCTTCTTATTCCTCTAGGTGCCAGCATCACCACTGCCACCTGGTGCCAGGCCTCACAACTTACGTCGAGCACGCTGCCATCTGGCAGGGTGTACTGAACCTTCTCAGTCTCCAGAGCCTCATCCTTCTGTGGGTTGATGGAGAGGTAACAGGCTCGCTGCGGTGGGCAGGGACACAACGCTCAGAAGGCTGCAACCGGGAAACCCACACCCAGGGCTCAACCTCATGCCTGGGTGCCACCGCCTCCCACTGCTCCACCCAGCTGGCCTCCACACCCTCTTCCTGCCCTCTGTCACCTCTTTGATGGTCCGCACGACCTCAAACTCAGCTGAGGTGTGAAAGTCAACTCCTTCCTTGCGCAGCAGGAGCCGGAGATAGCGGGAGACATCCCGGCCAGCAATGTCCACCCGCATGATGGAGTGTGGCATGGCAAAGCCCTCGTAGATGGGCACAGCATGAGTGACCCCGTCCCCTGAGTCTAAGACCACTCCTGTCGTGCGTCCTGTCGCATACCTGTCACCAGGTCAGTGTCCCTTCACTTCAGCCACTGAGGCACGGGGCCCTCCTCCCCCCTGGAAGGGACCCTGGGACATTTGTATTATCTGGTCTGAAAAAGGGACACGAGGGACTCCCTAAAGGAACCGTTACCCGGGGGGCTGTTTCTATAGGGATGTCCAACAAGAGCCAGAGGATGGGGACTCAGGAGACCCCAGGGTTTAGGGAGCACTCACAGGCTGAGCACCGCCTGCATGGAGATGAACAGGGCTGGCACGTTGAAGGTCTCAAAGAACACCTCTGCTGCTTTCTCCCGGTTCTTACTCGGGTTGAGTGGAGCCTCCGTTAGGAGAACAGGATGCTATAAGACATGGCAGGGTTTAGGCATGTGCAAAGACAATGTGCTAAGCCTAAAGAGGATCTTCCTGGACAGCCAAAACCCCCGCTGCGAGCACACGTAGCTACAGCCTTCTGGAGGGTAACATCCCACTATCTGCCAGCAGTTTCTCTTTCAAAGATCCAGCTTTCTCTGGAAAACTCTACTTGGCATTCGCCGACTGCATGTACCCACATATACGCAGTGACGAAGCAGCAGGCCCTAACAAAATGCAGAGGAAGTGCAGGAGCATAAGCAGGAAGGGAAGAGCAGGGAGAGGGCACCCCTGAGCACTGGGAGCCTGGCGGAGGGAGGGGGGGGCTGCCACACCTCCTCCGAGAAAGTCTGCAGCTGATCCTTGGAGTAGACGTACTGCCAGATGCGCTCCATGTCATTCCAGTCTCGCACCACACCATGCTCCATGGGGTAGCGGATGGCCAGCAGCCCCCGGTGCTCCTGCAGAGGAAGGTGGGAGGGCCAGCTGGAGCACCCGGCCCCTCTCCAGCAACGGCTTTCTGCCTTCTTGGAAGCCTCCCCTTCATCTGCCCTGAATAGAACCACCATTGCTTACTGGGTGTCCCCATGCCTGGTAGCCGGGTCCTGAACTCAGCACAGGCTCATCTGTCCAGTAGCACCTTCTTAGGCCCTCAGAGCCTGGTCAGCTTCAACTGGCAGGGGACAGAGAGGGTGGGGACATGCTCCCTCCCACCTAGTCCTCCCCTTCCAACGCTGGCTGAAAACAGATGCCCCCCCAGAAGGTACAGCTCTGACCATGAGCCCATGTTCCTGGGACCAGAGACCCCAAGCCCTGGCAAATGCATGTTCCAAGGTATTACCTCTGCTTTTGGTCCAATGAAAAGGTCTCCCTCCAGGGCTCCAGCCATCACTCGCATGTGCTTAGGGCGCCCAACACTACAAGGATAGGTCAAGTCAACAAGGTGGGCAGGGGGCGTGGAAGAGCCCACATCCAGGAAAACCCAAGTCTAACTCCTGTGGTCAAAAGTGTAATTACTCTAAAGCATCGGGACCTGGCCATGTGGCAAAGGCCAGAACCCAGGCCTACAGGATATGGGCCTACAGAGCAGGCCTTGGCAGGAGGGCATGCTCAGGGTCAGAAGGAAAGGGATCCTTTCCATTCCCGACTCTCCATCCTAGAGAGGCTGGGAGCTCTGGAATCTTAGCTCCTCATGGTCCAGCCCTGGCAGAGGGTCAGCTTCTGCAGCCACAATGACTCAGCCCACACTCTCGATTTCAGGAGGGCAGGGCTGCCGCACCGTCTGTAGACCAAGGTCCCAGGAAGTTGGATCATGGCTCTTGTCCACCCCTCTCCCATTTATTTGATCCTGCCCCTTCCCACTACCAGGGCTTCCAGACTAAAGACTCAGTTTTTGCAAGACTGGACAAGCTACCATTCCAAAACGTGACCCAAGTTTCCTGCACATCGATAGGAAGGTTTAACTGAACCCAAGTGGAGTTCAGAATTGAAAGCTGAAGCCCTACTGAGTGCTTGGTGCTCCAAGCTGGCCCTGTCCCCAGATGAGGCCTGGGGTTCTTGGTATAGTCAGCCACTTTGGGAGGCCTCAGGATCCCCCAACATGCCCTGCTTAGCCAATCCCTCTAAAACCTTCAGGATTTGAGAAGTGGTACCACCTAGGGAATACTTCCCAATGGGCTAGAGTGGCTGAAGCAGTGCTCCGGGTTTCCCCTGTGCTTTCTCATCCCTCTTATCCCTGCCACCACTGGCTCCATTCAGGGAAATATTTCCCTTGACTGAAACCCATTATTTTCTAGAGCTGGAAAATAAATAAGCCCTGAAAGAAACATTTCCTGGGAGGAAGGGATGGCTATGCATTAACTCCCACTCTTTCTCCTCTGAGTTTGGGTTTTTCTCCCAGAGATGTCTCTCTTAAAATCTTGCTGCTACTACCCCAGCCAATTTCCAAGAGAATGCTGGTGGCTTCTCCCTCCCTGGCTAAAGATGGGATCAAAATCAGACTTCAAAGACTAGGAAGCCCACAGCACTTCCAGAGCTGGTAACAGCGTTAGCCTCACAAATCTGGTGTCTTCCCTTAAAGGAAGCAAGAGTTGATCTCAAAGAGCGCTATGACACAGAGCCAACGTTCTTCCAGGAATCTGACAAAAAGGTTAGGGCTGCTGCCAGAGCAACACTTACTAGTTTGGGAAACAGTATTTGGGAATCTGGTCTCCTGCAAAGCCAGCCTTGATCACCCCGGAACCCTGCAAGGAAAAACAGTGCTTAGCTCCTGACACACACCTCCAGATGAAGGCAGTGCCCTGCAATAGAGAACCGGCTGCTCCGTCCTGGCAGCCCAGGGTGGAAGTCTGAGATCCCGCCAAGAGGGCAAGATCGTTTACAAGTACACCAATGATTCACAACTAGGGGGTGCTTTGCACACCTTCTCCCAAATTTGACAATGTCTGGAGACTGAGGAGGGGAGGGTAGAGGGAGGGTGCTACTGGCATCTAGAGGGTAGAGCAGGGATACTGCTACATATCCTACAATACACAGGCCAGCCCCTCACACCAAGAATTATCTAGCCCAGAATGTTAATGGTGCGGAGACTGAGAAACCATGAAGTACGTCCTCTGCACACTCTACGGTCAGCTGCAGGCAGGAGGAATCCCTGGCCATCCCGCCTCTCCCCCCAGAGCAAACACGGATCACATACAGGACCCACTCGGGAAGCTCACTGTGTACACAGCAACAACTGGCACCTCTCTTCAAGTAGCTCCTCCCAAGAATTTGCTGCTCCAGCATGGAAACTGGACTTAGGATCTTAAAGGGAACCTTTAAGAACCATCCCACTAATGAAGGAATCAGCCTCTCAATCTCACTTCCCACAGACTGCCATCACAACCTTTTGGGTCTGAGTGCAGAAATAAACATCCTCACGTTACAGAGGAGGGGCTGGAAGCCCACAGGGACCAGGCAAGCTCTGAGCTCCTAAGCTTGTTGGTTAGCCTAAATGAGTTATCTGCCCACCAAGAAAGGGAGTGTCCTACTCCTTCCTGCAGCCTGCTGGAGAGCACCCCCAAGCCCAGTTCTAGCCTTCATATTAAACATCCCCTGCTGTGACTCAAGGAGCCCATGTGGATACTCCAAAAAAAGACAGCCATTCAGGATTACATCGGGGTCATGTGGGAGGGAGACACATCCCAGAAAGAGGAGTGAGTCATTATAAAAAACTCCAAGGCAAACACAGCAGAGGCAGATACCCAGGCTAGGGGCCTGGTATGAATCTAGATCCATAGATTCCCCTGCCCTTCATTCTCCTCCCATGGACCAGAAATCCTCAGAGGGCAGCTGAAAACATGTCGAGCCCCAGTGGTGAAGGACAAAGCCACAAGGAAGCCAGGGAACTTTTCCCTGAAGCTTCCAGACCATTATCCCAAACTGCTGTGGGTCCTGGCAAGAGTGGTCCTGGACTCTCCCCCACTGTCCTGCTAGCTGTGGAATTTCTGCTCTGCACCGGCAGGGCGCACTTTAAGGAGCGGGTCAAAGTAGCCAAACCAACCAGCTGATGGTGGACAGACATGTGGTTCTCAAGAGCTTAACCAGTATTTTCTTTTCTTTTTTTTTTTTCCAGTCAAAGAAAAAGCGCACAGTAGAGCACAGCCTGCCCACCGTGGAGGTCCTGTAAGAGTTGCGGCCCCTTGGGAAGGGCAAGGACAGATCAGGCCAGCACTGTGCAAAAAGGACAAATGCCGTCCCGTCCCTCCTCTTCCACTAGGAGGGGCACTCGGGCCCCGGGAAACGGGTAAAGGCGCTGGGGTCGAAACCTAACCAGTGTCTCCCTCTCAACCACCAAGGGTCCAGAGGGCGGCCCCAGGCCTGACACACGGGAGCACCGGCGGGCCCGTGCGGCTCTCACTCCAGCGCTGCCGATGCTGACCGAGGGCCGCCGGTCGCATGGGCTCCCGCCTCTCCAGGACCTCCCCGCCGGGCTCGGGGAGGGTTCGGGCAGCGGCTCCGCAGCACCGGTGGAGGGACCGGCCCCACGGCGCGGGCTACAGAGCCAGGGAGCAGGAGAGCCCCCGGAGGAGCCGGCGGGCGGGCAGGGCCTGGACCACTAGCCGAGGTGGGCGGACCCCCCCGCGGCCCTCCGCGTGCGCCCCCGGGGGCGGGGCGCCCGCCCTCCCCCCGACTGCCGGGCCTCACGTTGTCGATGACCACGGGCTGGTTGGCGATAATGTCGTAGGACTCCATGGCCCGGCCGGCCGGCCCTGCCCAGCAGGCGGGCTGCAGGAGGCACCGGCGAGCGGGCAGGCGGGCGGACCCGGACGGCGGCCGCTCCAGACACCGTGCCGCGCCCCTCCCACCCCGCGCGCGCAGCCTACGCCAGCCCCGCGGGGCTTGCTGGGGGGCGGCCCCCCCGCGGCCAATCACCGCTCCCACTCGGGCGGATTGATGCGGGCGCCCCGGGCCTGCGGCGGGCGGGGGGGCGGGGCCTCCGGGTGCGGGCCAGCCAATTGCGGCCTTCCGGAAGTACTGCGGGGGCGCTCCCAAGGTAGGCTGCGCCGCGTAGGGGATGACGTCATGGCTCGGCTCTTAAAGGGGACTTGGACGGAGCCGAGGGGGCCGCTGAGAGTCACCTGCCCAGAAAGACGTCGTTCCCGAGCGGCAGCACCTGCGACCACGCTACTTCGCGAGCGCGTGGTCCCCGAGGAGGCCGGCGCTGGGTATTTTACCCAAAACATTTCTTTACTGAGCCCCGAAGAGGATCCTTTTTTCGTGTAAAAATTACAATTCTGTGGTAACTTGGTAGCTGGCGTTAGTTCAAAACCTATGTGTTTGCAGAGCACTTCTACCCATTTGACATAGATTATGTTAAATCTTTGCAATGACTCTATCAGGTAGCTGTATTCTTATTCCCGTTTTGCAGATGTGGGAACCGAGGGGCCTCGTACTGCTGTGACTAGCCCAGGGCTCCCCACAACCCCGCAGCCTCCAGCCCTGCAGCAGTGCAACGTGGAGTCCTAATTCGTTTACCAAACTGAGCCGTAGGTATGTGCTACCTTTCCCACTGAACTGTGAGATTAAATTTGGTCAAAGTGAAGCACAACATCATACAGAAAAGTGCAGAAATCACATTTCTATGAATTATTACAATGGGGACACGCTTGTACAGCAATAACCGAGTTTAAGAAACAGAGCATGACCAGGATCCCAGGAGCTACCCGTTCCTCTCAGTCACTGCCTGGCTTTTTTCTTTCTTTATTTCTTTCTCTTTCTTTTTTAAATATTTTATTTATTCATTCATGAGAGACGCAGAGAGAGATGCCTGGCTTTTCCTGCGAGGTGACCGCTTTCCTGAATTGCAACACCAAAGGTTAGTTTTGCCTACTGAGGAACTTTTTTGCAGTGGAATCATCAGTATGCGTTCATAAAATGAGCCACTGTGAACCGTTAAAAATAACGAAGCTTTATATAATCTCATGTGAAGCACATCAGGACATAGGAATCAAAGCAAAGAAAGCCACAGTATCCAGAATGTTATACGGTCCTGTCTCCAAAGAGTCTATGAGGCACCTTCAGGGCTTTTTTAATATGGGAAAGAGCCCGATGGCAAATGTGGGTGAATGAAGGGAGAATTCTTTTTTTTTTTTTCAACATAAACTTTTTTTGGTATTAAATTGTTTTTAACTTGTTCGTGCATATTTTTACTCGCATTTATTTTATTGCGAGAGAATACACACAACATAAAATTCACCATCTTAACCATTTTTAAGTGTACAGTTGAGTGGTAGTAAGTACATTCATAATGTGCAACCATTACCACCATCCATCCCCAGAACTGTTTTAACCTTGTAAACTCATTAAATAGTAACTCCTCATTCCTTCTCCCCTCAGGCCCTGGGCATCCACTATTCTTTTTGTTTCTATGCATTTAGATAGCTGATATAAGTGGAATCATATAATAGTCACCCTTTTGTGACTAGCTTATTCTATTTAGCATGTCCTCAGGGTTCATCCATGTTGTAGCACATGACAGGATTTCCTTTCTTTTTTTCTTTTCTTTCTCTTTTTCTTTTTCACTTATTAATTTGACACACAGAGAGAGCACAAGCAGGGAGAGTGGCAGACAGAGGGAGAAGGAGAAGCAGGCTCCCCAGTGAGCAGGGAGCCTGATGCAGGGCTTGGTCCCAGGACCCTGAGATCATGACCTGAGCTGAAGTTAGACGCTTAACTGACTGAGCCACCCAGGCACCCCGTGCCCTGTTCTATTTTAAGGATTTTATGGTTTTAATTCTTATATTTAGGTCAAAGACTCATTTTGAGTTTTTTTTTTTGTGTATACTATTGGGTAAGGGTCCAACTTCATTCTTTTGTACGTGAATATCCAGTTTCTCCAGCACCATTTGTTGAAAGGACTGTCCTTTCCCCATTGAATGGTTTTGGCAACCTTGTCAAAAATAATTTGATCATATATGTGAGGGCTTATTTCTGGGCGCTCTATTCCAGTTCGTTGGTCTGTATGTCTGTCTTTAAGATATATTACTTCTTAAATGAAATAAAAAACTGAAGTAAGACTGTATCTATGTGACATTCAAACATTTATGGAAAAAGTGCTAGGGTTCTACTTGTGAAGGAACTCCATGAACCCTAGGCAGCAGAGAAAACAGTGCTGGAAGAGGAGTGGCTGAAAAGGACCCCCAAAGTACACGTTATTGAAGGCTATCCAGCGAACCCAACTGCAGAGGCAGGAGGGCAGGTTCATCAATTATTCTCTGAGATAACCATGAGGAGGAGGAGCTCAGAAACCTTACTTAGGACGGAGAAAGGAAAAAAGGAAAGAAAAACAGGGAGAGGCAGGAGAGAGTGATAGGGTGAAAGGATCCCTCAGACCTGCAAGGCCAGCCACTTCCTCCTTGCTCCTTCTAGCTGCTCTCAGATGTCCCCCTTTTCTTTTCTTTTCTTTTCTTTTCTTTTCTTTTCTTTTCTTTTCTTTTCTTTTCTTTCTTTTCTTTTCTTTTTCTTTTTTTTTGATGTCCCCCTTTTCTTACCTAGATGTCTCCCTTGCCCTTAGATTTCTTTGACCTTCCGAATTTCAGTAACCATTCCTTTTACCCACATTACTAATAAAGACAAAAGCTACCAATGCAGGTTAGTTCTTAACACATGTAGAAGAGCCATAGGAAAGGGTTTTGGGGGACTTCCCTGAGAGACCCCAAAAGAAAGAGAGGATAGCATGCTATGCCTGATGCCACCTCTTCATCCTTTCTACTACAGATACTCACTTGTGGCCACCAATGATGTATGAAAAATTTGTGATCAAACAAAACTATTAAGGAAATACTGTCAACTAAATTAACTCTGAAAATTGGAGGAGTTCTTGCTGTAGCCTGAGTGCTTCTCCTTTGATATCTGCTGGATTCCCCTTTAAGATCTTACCTTATTATTTCTTTGGGAGCATAGAGTGGAAGATTGGGATAAACTGAAGGGTCAGATGCCTGGGTATAATTTGCCATCTTCAAATCAGAACCCTATCATTCTATTTCATTCTTGTATATCTCACAGGTGAAAACATAGGATCACCTTGTTATATACTGCATTTCCTTATGCTTTGTGAGATATAAATGACATACAGTAAACTGCATGTATATAAAGAGTACAATTTGGTGAGTTTTGACATATGAATACACCATGAAACCGTTTTCCCCAGTCAGGATAATGAAGATATATCCATTGCTTAGCAGTTCATCATGGCCTTCATCTTCCGTCTCCCTTCCATGCTTTTATCCTTAGACAAGCGCTGGCCAAAATTTTCTGTACTATAGACTAGTTGTCATTTTCTAGAATTCTCTATTGTGTATGATTACACAGTTACGCATAATACAGTATTTTTTTTAAAGATTTTATTTATTAATGAGAGGCAGAGAGAGAGAGAGAGGCAGAGACACAGGCAGAGGGAGAAGCAGGCTCCATGCGGGGAGTCTGACATGGGACTGGATCCCAGGTCTCCAGGATCAGGCCCTGGGCTGAAGGTGGCGCTAAACCGCTGAGCCACCCGGGCTGCCCCCTATTATTTATTTATTTATTTATTTATTTATTTATTTATTTATTTATTTAATTTATTTATTCATGAGAGACAGGGTGGGGGGCAGAGGGAGAAGCAGGCTCCATGCAGGGAGTCCAACATGGGACTCGATCCCGCGTCTCCAGGATCACACCCTGGGCTGCAGGCAGCGCTAAACTGCTGCGCCACTGGGGCTGCCCCCTATTATTTTTTTAAAGATTTATTTTATTTATTTGAGAGAGAGAGCGTGCATGTGCATGCATATGCATGGTGGGGGGAGGGGCAGATGGAGAAAATCTTCTAGCCGACTCCCTGCTAAGCAAGGAGACTGACTCAACTTCAGGGTCAATCCCACAAGCCATGAGATCATGACCAGAGCTGAAAAAAGAGTAGGACACTTAACCTACCAAGACATCCAGGCACCTCATCCCCTAGTATTAACATCTTGCTTTAGTGTGGTACGTTTGTTATAATTGATGAACCAATATTGATACATTATTATCAGCTAAGGTCTGTAGTTTGCACTAGGGTTCACTCTGTGTTGTACATTCTGTGGATTTTGATAAATGCTATAATGTCATATAAGCACCATTACAGTATCATACATTATAGTTTTGTGGCCCTGAAAAAAATCACCTATGCTCCACCTATTCACTCCTCCCTCCTGAATCTCTGGCAACCACTGATATTTTTACTATTTGTATGGTTTTGCCTTTTACAAAATGTCATATAATTGGAATCAGACAGCATGTAGCCTTTTCAGAAAGGCTTCTATCACTTAGTGTTAGGCGTTTCCTCTCTGTGTTTCTGTGGCTTGACAGCTCATTTCTTCTTATTGCTAAATAATATTCCATTGTTTCAATGTACCACAGTTTTTTTGTTTGTTTGTTTTTTATCCATTCACCTATTGAAGGATATTCTAGTTGCTTTCAATTTTTTGGCAATTGTAAATAAAGCTGGTATAAACATTCATGTGCAGCTTTTTGTCTGAACATGTTTTCAGCTCTTTTGGGTAAATACCTAGGAGTGTAATTGGTGGATGGTAAGCCTATGCTTTTTTAAAGAAACCACCAAACTTCATTCTAAAGTGGCTGTAACATTTTATATTCCCACCAGTAACAAATGAGAATTCCTGTTGCAAAAAAAAAAATTAAAAAAAAATTTTTTTTAAAAAGAGAATTCCCGTTGCTCCACATCCTCACCGCATTTGTTGTCAGTATTTTGTACTTTAGCCATTTTAATAGATGCATAGTGGTATCTCATTACTGTTTTAATTTGCAATTCCCTAATGACATATGATGTTGAGCATCTTTTCATATGCTTATTTGCTACTTGTAGATCTTATTTGGTGAGGTGTCTGTTCAGATCTTTTGCCCATTAAAAAAATATATTTATTTAATTAACAGAGAGATAGTGAGAGAGCACAAGCAGGGGGAGCAGCAGAGGGAGAGGGAGAAGCAGGCTGCCCACTGAGCAGGGACAGGATGACCTGAGCTGAAGGCAGATGCTTAACCATTTAGGTGCCCCTTTTTTTGGCCATTTAAAATTTTTTTTGAGTTTTAAGAATTCTTTGTATTTTATTTGTTTATTTATTTTTAAAGATTTATTTAATTATTATTTTAGACAGAGTGAGGAGGGGGAGAGGGCAGAGAAGAGAGAGAGGGAGAGAATCTTGAAGTTGACTTCCTTTTGAGTGCAGAGCCCAGTGTGGGGCTCTGTCCCAGGACCCTGAGATCACAACCCAAGCCAAAATCCAAAGTTGGCTGCCTAACCAACTGAGCCACCTAGTCACTCCTATTTATTTATTTTTTAAGTAGGCTCCACACCCAGTGTGAGGCCTAATGGAGGGCTACCCCTCCAAGATCAAGACCTGAGCTGAGATCAAGAGTTGGACGCTTAACCCACTGAGACACCCAGGTGCTCCAAGAATTCTTTGTGTATTTTAGATACAAGCCCTTTGTTACATATGTGTTTCACAAATAGCTTCTTCCAGTCTGTGGCTTGTCTTTACATTCTGTTAATACACTTGATTTTTAAATATTGACCTTGTATCCTGCCACCTTATTAAACTCATTTTTTCTTAGAATTTTCTATATAGATAATCAAGTCAACTGAGAATAAAGACAATTTTACTTTTCCTTTCTTTTACTTCCTTTCCTTTTTTTTTAAGAGAGGGTGAGGGGCAAAATCTTAAGCAGGCTCCACACCCATCCTGGGGCACCCTGAGATCATGACCTGAGCAGCAATCAAGAGTCTGATGCTTAACTGACTGAGCCACCCAAGCACCCCTATTTATTTATTCTTTCTTTCTTTCTTTCTTTCTTTCTTTCTTTCTTTCTTTCTTTCTTTCTTTCTTTCTTCTTTCTTTCTTTTCTTTCTTTCTTTCTTTTCTTTCTTCTTTCTTCTTTCTTTCTTATAAATATATACACATTTCATTTCTTTTTACTGCCTTGTTGAATGAATAAGACCTTTTAGAACAATGTTGAATGAAAGTGGTGAGAATGACATTTTTGCACACATCCTGAGATTAGGGAGAAAGCATTCAGTCTTTTGCGATGATATATGTTACTGTAGATTTTTTTATAGATGCCCTTTATCAAATTGAGAAAGGTCCCTTTATTTTACATCAATGGGAGTTTTATCCTAAATAGATGTTAGAGTTTGTCAAGTGCATTTTTTGTATCTAATGTGATGATCATATGATTTTTCTATTAATGTGATGAATTATAGTTATCTATTTTTGAACGTTCAAGCAGCCTGTATTCCTGTAATAAATCTCACTTAGTTATAGTATATTGGCCTTTAAAAATATTGTTGGATTCAATTTTCTTAAATTCAGTTAGGAATTTTTGCATCTTTTATGAAAGTTATTGGCCTATAGTTTTCTTTTATTATAATACCTTTGTCTGGCTTGGTATCAGGATAATGCTCGTCTCATGGAATGAGTTAGGAAGTATTTCCTCAGTTTTAACTCTTTTTTTTTTAAGTTTTAACTTTTCAGAAGATTTTCTATAGAGTTGATGATGTTTATTCCTTGAATATTGGTATAGTTAACCATTGAAGCCATCTGGGCTTTGAATTTTCTTTGTGTGAAGGTTTGTACCTACAAATTTAGTTTCTTTAATGTAGAGCTTTTTCCTTTTTCTTTTTAAAAAATTTTAAAAAGATTTTATTTATTTTTTTATGATAGACATAGAGAGAGAAGGAGGGGCAGAGACACAGGCAGAGGGAGAAGCAGGCTCCATGCCAGGATCCCGACGCAGGACTCGATCCTGGGACTCCAGGATAACACCCTGGGCCAAAGGCAGGTGCTAAACTCCTGAGCCACCCAGGGATCCCCGAGCTTTTTCTTTTTTAGAAAAAACAATTTCTTTTTTATAGAGCAGTTTAGGTTTTTCTTTTCTTTTCTTTTTTTTTTTTTTCTTGAGCAAATTCTGTTTGTATCTTTCAAGGAATCTATGCATTTTATCTGAATTGTGGAATCTATTGGCAAAAAGTCGTTCATAATATAACATTATTTTCCTTTTAACATCTGTAGTATCTGTAGTGATGTCTACTCTCTTGTTCCTGATATTGGTAATGGGTGTTTTCTGTCTTTTTCCCTCTGACTAGAGGTTTATCTATTTTATTGATTTTTCTCAAAGAACCAGCTTTTGGTTTCCTGATTTCTTTTTTCACTGATTTTTACATTATTAAAAGGTACAGTAGGGGCACCTGAGTGGCTCAGTCAGGTAAGCTTCTGCATCAGCTCAAGTCATGATCTCTGGACCCTGGGATTGAGCCCCACATTGGGCTCCCTGCTCAGTGAGGAGTCTGCTTCTCCTTCTCCCTCTGCTCCTCCCCCCTGCTCATGCTATCTCTCTCTCTCTCTTTTTTTTCTCTCTCTTAAATAAATAAATAAATAATATTTAAATAAAAGGTAACAACAACAAACAAACAAGAATATGTGGCAGAGACACATGTAGTCTGTGAAGCCTAAAATATTTTCTATTTGGCTTTATATAGAAAAAGTTTATTGACTCCTGCTCTAGACCTGGATGACTGCATAATTATAGATGTTTTCCCTTCGTACCTTGTCACTCAACAAATCTGCCTAGAAATGAGAGAAATGAGGCATAGGAAGTCTAATGATCACTTAAAAGTAAGTGTCATATGGTGCACTTAGGTTGCAAAGCAGCCTGAATTCTGTTCCTCTGGTGATATTAGCAGATGGAAAGAAGGGAAGGGGTAAATGGTAGAGGAGGTGGTGGAGACTCTGGTAATGGGATTCACTGGGATTCAGCAGTGGCCTGAAGGATGTTAAGGGGACTTGCCTAGTCTTTTATTTCATCAGCAGTAAAATGAAGGTGATGCTGGTGTAGTCCCCACAAGGACAATGGAAGTGGGGAAAGTGGCCAGATTTGAGGATGTGTAGGAAAGTCAGAGAGAATTTGTTCATGGACTGGATATGTGGTGGAGAGAAAGAAAGGGGTCTAGGATGAACCCTGGATTTTGGCCTGAGCACATGGAAGGATGAATTTGTTGCCAAAATGGGGAAAGTAGCAGGAGTGTGCGATGGGGATCAAGAATTAGGTGGTTGTGCATCTTGAGTTTGAAGTTAGCCTATTGCCCATTGCCTTGGTTTCTACTAACTCTCAGCATTGTGTGAAATCTTTCTGGTAAAAAGACTCCAGGGGACTCCATTTCCACCTCACACCTAGCCCACTCTCAGCCCCATCCAGGGTTTTGCTCCACTGAAGCTTCACTCATTTCTTTTCTCATGTCTTTTCCACCTCTAGGTATTTGTTCTCACCTATCAGGATACATTTTTGGCATTTCCATGCATCAGGTAGGTTTACTCTTTCTGGAGGAGATTTTAGACCATCTTGGGAGGCTGTGTTTTTTCTATATAAAGGCAAGTGGCAGAAGTGAGGGAGTCTGTGCCTGTATTTTCTGGTAGGTTGAAGTTGGACATTTCCGATCTTTTGGTTATGCTGCGAATGTGAGTCTTATGTTTTTTTTATATGTTGCTTGTGTTGTTATGTTTTTTGTTTCTGTGGAGATATTTTAGAGAAGTAGGGTTTATGGGGCCACTATTACCTAATGTTATAGGTTGAATTGTATTCCTCTTCCTAAATTTATATGTTGATGTCCTCACCCTCAGTACCTCAGAATGTGGCTTTATTTGGCCTATCTTTTAGACAGGCAATCAAATTATAATGAAGTCCTCTGGGTGAGCCCCAAGCCAGTATGACTTGTCACCTTATAAGAAGAGGAAATTTGGACACAGATACATGTGGAGGAAAGATAATGTGAAGACGTAGGGAGAAGACAACCATTTACAAGCCAAGAAGAGAAGCCTCAGTAAGAACCAACACTGCTGACACCTTGATCTTGGACTCCTAGTCTCCAAAACTATAAGACAACAGATTTCTATTATTTAAGCACCACCCTTCCCCCTTTTGTGGTGCTTTTTTTGTTTTGTTTTTTAAGGATTTTATTTATTTATTTTTTAGATGGAACGAGAGAGAGCACACATGAGCTGGGAGGGAATCGGGGCAGAGGGAGAGGGATAAGCAGACTCTCCTCTGAGCAGAGAGCCCAACTGACCCTGGGATCCAGGATCCGGATGGTGATCTGAGCCAAAGGAAGAAGCTTAACTGACTAAGCCACCCAGGTGCCCCCTGTGGTGCTTTTTAAATGGCAGTCCCAGCAAACTAATGTGCCTGAATCACTCAGAATTCTACTATATAATTTTGTGTAACTTTTTGTCCCTCAAACAGCTCTTCAATCCCAGACTGCATACAGTGCATGAGTCCAAGGGCTAAAGGACAGGGCTATCTACAAATTTGTGGGATCCAGTGCAAAATAAAAATGCAGGAAAAAACGTGCACTTAAAGGTGCTAAAATATAAAGATTTTTCCTTTAAAAATCTTTTTTTTTAAAGATTTTATTTATTTATTCATGAGAGACACACAGAGAGAGGCAGAGGCACAGGCAGAGGGAGAAGCAGACTCCCTGCGGGGAGCTGATGCGGATGGACCCCAGGACCCCAGGACCATGACCCAAGCCAAAGGCAGACGCTCAACCACTAAGCCACCCACGCATCCCTAAAAATCATTTAATATGTATAAAACACAATAGGGGAAATAGTGATACACAAGTGCTATTAACTTATACCTTTATTTTCAGAGTTATAATCATATGTAATACAACAAGTAACAGTACTTTTCTAATGCGATATCTTGATTTAGCATAGGATTTTTCTGACTTACCTAGCTACTTCCAATTCACTTAAGCTGATTTATATGTATATGTGTTTGTGTGTGTGTGTGTGTGTGTGTGTATAATTTTTAAGTAATCTCCACATCCAATGTGGGGCTCGAACTCATAACCCCAAGATTAAGAGTCACGTGTTCCACCAACTGAACCAGCCAGGTGCCCCTCACTTCAGCTGAGTTAGCTGATTTTTATTGTCATGCACAACTTAGGAGATCTGGCTAATATCCTACCATCTTCAGGCTGCAATGTGTGCAGGATGGAAGAAAGCACTGTAGAGCTGAAGGAAGTGAGTGGAAAGCCTATTTCCTCAGGGTGACCACTGTCCCTTTCTCATCCCTGTCCACAGACACCAGACCCTGCCCCCTTCCCATTCTAGAATTGCCCACTATAGAACCTTGCTTCCTGGTATGACTTCACAGACCATCTAGATCTGCAGTATCCTGGAGCTAAAGGCTGTTATGTCTGAAGGATTTCAGGAGATATACAGACTATGCCAAAGAAAAGAGGAGCAGAAACCCTCTTCTTTGTTCTCTTCCTGGACTATTGGCAAGGTACAGAGTTCTACCCTTTCAAAGGTCCTCTCACAAGTATAGTGGGGCAGATATACCAGTAAGAGACTTGCTGTGAACTTAAACCAGGCAGGAAATGGAGTTCTCCTCCCACAGGTTCTGAAACAGTGAACATAGAATTTCTCCCTGCCTCTACTTTCCTCACCTACTTGAATCTACCATAGGGACTTCTTGCTCAGAAGGGGATAGCTTTAACATTTTTCCGAACTGAAGCTTTCTCAAAAGACCTCTATGGGAGAGTAGCCCACTTGCACACTGAAATTTCTCAACATACACAAAAATAGATTAGTATAAACTTGTGTGCACTAATTTAGGTCAATCTTTTTTTTTGGGGGGGTCAATCTTGTTTTATCTATCCCCTTATATACAACACACATGTTTTATTTTATTTTTTAAAAGATTTTATTTGATGGAAAGAGAGAGTGAGAAAGAGAGCATGAGCAAGGAGGGAGTGGGAGAAGCAGGCTCCCCACTGAGCAGTCATGATCCCAGGACTCTGGGATCATGACTTGAGCCCAAGGCAGATTCTTAACTGACTGAGCCATCCAGGCATGCCGCTCCCACTTTAAATAACAGCTTTATTGAGATATAACTCACATAACATAAAATTCACCCTTTTAAAGTATATAATTCAGTGGTTTTTAGTATATTCACAGAGTTGTGAATCAGCCCCACTTAGTTTTAGAACATTTTCATCATTCCGTAAAGTACTATCACACTCACTAGGTATCACATCACTCCCCGCTCCCTCTTTCCCACAGCCCCTGGCCACTAATCTACTGACTGCTCTATAGATTTGTCTATTCTGGACGTTTCATATATGGAATCATACAACATGTGATCTTTTGTGACTGGCTTCTTTCATATAATATGTTTCATGGTTCAGCCACACTGCAGCCTGTGTCAGTACTTCATTCCTTTCTAAAGCTAAACAATATTCCATTGTATGAATATGCCACAGCCAGTTAATCCAGTTGTCAACTGGTGGACATTTGGGTGGTTTCCACTTTTTAGCTATCTTAATAATGCTGTTATAAACATGTTATGAATATAGATTTTTCAAAGTGAACATTAGATTTACATACTCTATTTTTAGGGTTTGGCTGCATTTGGAACCACTTTTGCTATCTACTAAACTAGTTGGCTGACAGCATTTTGGCAAATTCTCTGTGTATGGCTATTGGGTCTGTGGAGAGAAGCAAAAAGGACAGTAGGCACATTATGCAAACTGTCAGGGGTGACATCGAGAAAAGGGGAAAATGTGACTACCCTTGTCAGGCACCTTAAAAACCAAAGCATTTGGGGCACCTGGGTGGCTTAGTGGTTGAGCGTTTGCTTTTGGCTCAGGGTGTGATCGATCCTAGGGTCCTGGGATTGAGTCCCACATCAGGCTCCCCGCAGGGAGTCTGCTTCTCCCTCCGCCTCTGTCTCTACTTCTCTCTCTGTGTCTCATGAATAAATAAATAGCTTTTTTTAAAAAAGAAAAAAAAAAACAAAGCATTTTTGTGAACAAATGTTTTACTGCATGGGCTTACTTCCACTTCCATAGTATTGATTCTTAATGGATCACTAATATCTTAGCAAAAGAGAACTTTTTATTTTTTTTATGATTTTATTTATTCATGAGAGACCCACAGAGAGAGGCAGAGAACTAGGCAGAGGGAGAGGGAAAGCGGGCTCCCTGCAGAGAGCCTGATACAGGCCTCAATCCCAGGACCCCAGGATCACCACCCAATCTGAAGGCAGACACTCAACCACTGAGCCGCCTAGATGTTCCAAGAACTTATTTCTTTCATTGACCAAAAAGCCATCACACCTGGAAGCAATATCTATGCACCATTAATTACATGATCACTGGTTTTCCTGTAGAGTTGAAAGCTGCCAGGTGCACACATTACTATGCAGGTTTTCTGTCAGGAAACCAGGTGAGACTTAGCATTGTCACTGGTTATAAGAAGTTCTGATTCTTGCAGATACTTTATGAATGCGTGGCACTCAGAGTAGTTGGTGCTATGCCCTGAAACTTCTTCATTAGGGGATAAGTTTTTCTTCCTTGGTTTGTCTACTCCTTTGGACCAGAGAAAAGGGCTAGCCTTGACTTAGAATCAAGAAAATTTGTGCAGCACCTAAGACATTGCAACCTTCATAGAGAAAAGCCTGAAATATACTTCAAAATTCCATGAGTTGCTACATCTTTTAGCAGAGTTAACCCATATCCTTGATGTGGCCCCATGAGTGTCAGCAGAAGTCTTGAAATCACTCCATGACATCCTAGAGGAGATTGTTAACCCAGTGCTTTTCCATTTATACCTTCGTTTTTTCCATTCGTCAATGACAACATCAGAAATTCCTTGTGCTTATCAAACAGGTCAGGTAGGGGGTGGCCTGAGGCCCTCTGAGCCCCCTCCAAACATAGACTCTAGTGTGGTTTAGTGCAGAGTATGCAGTAGTGTTGTTCCCTGTCCTCCAAAACAAGAAGGCATCACATTTCCAAGATGGTCAAAGTCATTGCTTGTTGGCATCTTTTCCTATGGAGGGGAAAGTTTTTGTTGAGAAGACACTGAGACGTTGTGTCCATCTCTCTTTGCTCTCCCCCAGAACTGAACACTGAGCATAACCATGCTTGGATCCAGGGTCACCTATTGCAGTTTATAGTAGATACGAACACTGGGATGTGATAAGGGGATAGCACTTTTCATCCACAGATGACATCAGCAAATTTCATCTCTTTCCTTCTTCACAGGCCTCTTGTGGTTGGCACCTTTCCCACCAGTCTCAGATGGGAAAGCCAAATCCCTCAGAACTCTACTGCCCAAGAGCACGAGGCACTCAAAAGGTGGACTAGAACCCAAGTCCAGTTCTCCTTCTCCTGGAGCAGGTGAAGTGTGTGATACTCCTCTCAAAATACCGTGCAAGAGAATATTGACTTAAAAAGAATACATGCAGGTCCAGTGAATGATTTAATCACAGATAAGGTTTATTTTCCCCACAGGCTCAAATACTGAATTTTCATCAAGTTCAAAAACTTTGGATGAAGGTTTGGCTAAAATATTTGGTAAGTACCTCCCTCAGGTGAAGCCATCGGCCTGTATATGAAGAGTCTCGTCCTTGTCCATGGTTGTTGCTCAGATAACCTAGTGCTTGGATGGGAGGGAGAGGGCTTGCCTTGAGGTTAGAACCAGTTCTTTGAATGTCAGAGTCCCAGGAAATTAGGCAAAGCATAGAAAGATAAACACATGGAAAGGTTTCTGCTCCTCAAAGTGGGGTCTATGTAGCAGCAGCAGGGCCACAAGTTACTGCAAGTGCTGAGTCAGACCCCACCTTAGACCAGCTGCATCACATCTGCCTGACAAGATCCTTGGGGGATTCCTGCAGCAGTAGAGAGGACCTGAGGCTGAGATAAACCTTTTTCCCAGGTCCTCAGTCCTAGTTGAGCATGAAAATCCCCTGGGGAGATTGTTAAGAAGAGACAGATCCTCTTCCCTCCTCCACCCCCATCCCAGTGATCAGATTCCTTGGTTTGGGATGATTCTGTCCTGGGACGTTTTTCCCAAAGAAATATCTCTTCTCTGGTGGTGTGTGTAGGTCAGGAATAGACACTGAGGGTTACTTTTGGTCTGAGAAACAGCTCTCAGGAGTGTAAGCAACTATGCTTCCCTCCAGGTTAAGACCTATTGGGTGTTCTGATCACAGAGCTCTATGCCTGTCAATCCTGCTTGGATGGGGGACATTTCCCTTTACACAGGACATGGACTTTTTTTTTTCCAGGAGCTGTCCCATGTCAGGATTTCTAGGTTTGCCCTTTCTCCACTGTGCTATTTAAGAGGCTCCGGTAAATCTGCACTGAGTATCTGGCTGATTGAATGATGGATAGGTTGCCATGATTGAATGAGTGAAGGGATGCAGATAGCTCTTGTAGCCTCCTACTGTGCTCTCAGGAATTCTCACCTGGGATCAGAAGACTTTTCTCCTTCTTGCAGGAGCTCCATATCTCTGAATCCCACCCTACATGTGTGGAAGGGGAGTGAGTGAGTGTGAAGAAGGGTGTCTAGTTCAGGGTTTGGGAAGATTCCATCAACTCAGGAGGGTCTACTGACCTGCCCAGTGCCATGCCAGTGTTGGCCTTGGCATTGATGGGCCACCAATAAACTCTCCAGGTTCTCTCTGAGCAACAATTCAGGATTGTGTAGGTCAATACATCTATCAAGGAAGGGACTAGTGATGAGAACTCATCATTTTACTAGTAATTCTGATAGCTAATTTTTGGGGGTTGCTATCATAAGCACCTATTTTATCAAGTGAGTAGGCCATCTGCCAATGTACCAACAGCCCTTGAGAAAGGACTCAGAATAAATACCATATTAATGGAATTTGTGATTGTTTTCTGTGGCTTAGCAAAGAAACCTAGAAGGGGAAAATAAAACTGTTGTCCTCAGAGACAGATAGAAACTGTCTTTAAAAAAGAAGGAGGGATACCTGAGTGGCTTTGTTGGTTAAGCGTCCAACTCTTGCTTTTGACTCAGGTCATGATCTTGGGGTCATGGGATCGAACCTCTTGTCAGGCTCAGTGCTCAGCGGGATGTCTGCTTGAGATTTTCTCTCTCCCTCTCCCTGGTCATGCTCTCTCTCTCTCTAATTAAATAGATAACATCTTAAAAAAATAAATAAGGAGAAATTAATATATTTCAAAAAATATAAATGTGAGAAATTACTAACAGTTTTATAAAGGAAGAATTTTCTGAACTTATAAAATCTGTTATTCTTCTCCCTCTTCCCCCTACCTCTACCTAATTTTTGTAGGTACAGTTTTCATATACAACACTTGTAAGTGAATTTTGCAACTCTCTGAGGATAGCCTTGCCTTTGGATTTGTTGTGTCCTGGCAGTCCTTACCCACACTGATGCATCAGGGCTGCTGAGATCACTATGAGCACCAGAGTGTAGGTGGAGGGAGTCTACTGACACCCAACATCTACATACAGGAGTGACTTTTGAGGTCTCAGTAAATACCATGGTCAACTGGATCTAGAACACAGCCTCACCTGGCAGGACCCACTACTTCTTCTCAGTCTGCTCAGCCTAGTGCCTGCCTTCTGGCTTTCCTCTCCTGTCTGCTCCTGTCCTTTGCCATATTGCTCTGTGTGGCTGCATCAATGTGTTTGGTTGTGTCTCTTTGTACTTCTGCCTCTCGCACGTGTCTGGATGGCTCAGGGATGCAGACCAGGCAGCAGGTTTTTGTTTTTGTCTTCTGTAAAATATTTTTGTTTTTGTCTTCTCTAAAATATTTAACCAAGTAGTGCCTACTACGTATGGCAACCATTATACAGAGTTTCTTTGTATAATTTGGGTTCTAAATGTTTATTTTGGTCCTGTTATTTTGAAGTTGGAACACATTTTACCCCCAAACAATGCTATATGATTCAGAGTGATAAATAGTTCACAAAAACTTCTTAACCACCTTATGTCCCCTCTCCACATTTATTTGAGATATGATTGACATATAATACTGTGTACGTTTAATGTGTAAACATGGTGACTTGATACATATATTGCAAAATGATGAACATCATAGTGTTACCTAATTCCTCCACTGTTTCCTGTAATTATTTCTTTTTAATGCTGAGAATATTTAAGATCTACTTTTTTTTAGCAACTTTCAAGTATGTAATATAGTATAATTAACTATAATCACAATGTTGTGCATTAGATCACCAGAACTTACTCACCTTATAACTGGAACTTTGTAAGTTTTGATCAATATCTCCCCATTTCCTCTACCCCTTACCCCTGGCAATCACCACTCTACTTTCTGTTACTGAGTTCAGCTAATTTAGATTCTACACGTAAGTGAGATCATAGAGTATTTTTGTTTCTCTATTTCATTTAGTATAATGCCCTCGAGGTCTATTTACATGGTTGCAAAACACAGGATTTCCTTCTTTTCATGGCCAAATAATATTATGTAATATATATATATATATCACCTCTTCTTTCCATTCATTCATTGATGGACACTTAAATGGTTCCTATGTCTTGGCTATTGTGAATACTGCTGCAGTGAACATAGGAATGCAAATAATCTCCTTGAGATCCTGTTTGCGTTTCCTTTGGATGTATACCCACAGGTGGGACTGCTGGATGATATGGTAGTCCTATTTTTAATTTTTTGAGGAACTTCCATGAACCCTGTACCAATTTACATTCCCACCAACAGTACATAAGGGTTTCCTTTCCTCCAATCCTCATGAACACTTATTTCTTGTCTTTTTGATGATAGCCATTCTTACAGTAGTGAGAGTGTGATTTTGATTTGCATTTCCCTGATGATGAGTGATGTTGACACCATTTCAAGTATCTGTTGGCCATTTTTATGTCTTTGGAATAATGTCTAATTCCTCTGCCCATTTAAGAGTCATATTGTTTCTTTTTTTGCTGTTGAGTTGTACGAGTTCTTTATATATTTTGATATTAATCCCTTATCAGATATATGATTTGCACATATTTTCTTCCATTCTCTAGGTTGCTTTTCATTTTGTTGATTGTTTCTCTTGCTGTACAAAAAAAGCTTTGTAGCACTTTAATGTAGTTTCTCTTGTTTATTTTTGCTTTTGTTTCCTGTGCTTTGATATTATATACAAAAAATTGTTGCCAAGAACTATAGAAAACAGACTGAGTGTTGCTGGAGGGGGGCAGGTAACTGAGTGATGGGCATTAAGGAGGACACTTGAAGTAATGAGCACTGGGTGTTAATGCAACTGATGAATCATTAAATTCTACCTCTGAAACTAATAATACACTATATGTTAATTAAATTGAATTTACTTATTTATTTGAGAGAGAGAGTGAGAGTGCACACAAGTGCGGGGAAGGGCAGAGAGAGGGGGAGAGAGAGAATCTTAAGCAGACTCTCAGCTGAGTGCGGAGCCCAAGATGGGACTCGATCTCATAACCCCGAGATCATGACCTGAGGTAAAATGAGGAGTTGGATACTCAACTTACTGAGCCACCCATGCACCCCTTAAATTGAATTTAAATTTAAAAATTTAAGAAAAAAAAGACCAATGCCAGAGAACTTTTCTCTTACGATTCCTTCTAGTTTTGTGGTTTCAGTTACTAAGTTGTTAATCCATTTTGAATCTTTTTGTTGTTGTTGTTGTTGTTGAGTGGTGTACTTTAGTGGTCCATTTTATTCTTCTGCATGTGGTTATTCAGTTTTCTCAACACTGTTTATTAAAGAGACTATGTTTTCCCCATTGAGTATCCTTGGCTTTCTTGTCAAGTATGAGTTGACTGCATATGCAAAGTTTATTTTGGGCTCTCAGTTTTGTTCCATTAATCTATATGTCTATTTTTATGCCATACAGTTTTTATGTTGTGATTGTTACAGCTTTGTAGTATAGTTTGAAATCAAGAATTGTAGTGTCTCCTCCAGCTTTGTTCCTTTATCAGGATTTCTTTAGCTATTTAGGGTCTTCTGTGGTTCCAACTGAATTTTAGGATTGTTTTTTCTATTTCTGTGAAAAATGCCATTGGGGATGTCTTTATTTATTTATTTATTTATTTATTTATTTATTTATTTATTTATAGCCTGAGAGGTGGATAGGGGCAGAGGGAGAGGGAGAGACAAAATCTTAAGAAGGCTCCACCCAGCATAGAGGTGGATTCCAGGCTCACAACCAATCTCACAACCCTGAGATCATGACCTGAGCTGAAATCAAGAGTCAAGTGCTTAACCTACTGAACCACCCAGGCACCCAGCCATCGAGATTTTAATAGGGATCACATTGCATCTATAAATGGCTTTGAGTAGTATAGACATTATGGCAATATTTGTTCTTCTGAGCCATGAACATAGGATATCTTTCCCTTTGTGTCTTTGTCAACTGTTTTCATCAAAGTCTTGTAGTTAAAAAAAATTATTTTATTTATATTAAGTTAATTAACCTAGAGTGTATTGTCGGTTTCATAGGTAGAGTTCAGTGATTCATCAGTTGCATCTAACACCCAATACTCATTATATCACCTGCCCTTCATCATGCCCATTACCCAGTTACCCCATCCCCCTCACCTCCCATCCAGCAACCCTTGGTTTGTTTTCTATAGTTGAAGTCTCTTATGATTTGATAATGTCTTATGATTATGTCTCCTCCTCTCATTTCATCTTATTTTATTTTCCCATCCCTTCCCCTATGATCATCTGTTTTGTTTCATAAATTCCACGTATGAGTGAAATCATAATTGTCTTTCTCTATTGACTTATTTTGCTTAGGATGATACCTTCTAGTTTCATCCATGTCATTGCAGATGGTAAGATTTCATTTTTTTGATGGCTGAGTAATATTCCATTGTGTATATATAGACCACATTTTCTTTATCCATTCATCTGACCATGGATATCTGGGCTCTTTCAATAGTTTGGTTATTGTGGACATTGCTGCTATGAACATTGGGGTGCAGGAGCCCCTTCAGAGCACTACGTTTGATCCTTTGGGTAAATACCTAGGAGTGCAATTACTGGGTCATAGGGTAGCTCTATTTTACTCTTGAGAAACCTGTATACTGTTTTCCAGTGTGGCTGTACCAGTTTGCATTCCCACCAGCAGTGTAAGAGGGTTCCCCTTTCTTTGCATCCTCACCAACATTTGTTGTTTCCTGAATTGTTAATTTTAGCCATTTTGACTGGCATGAGGAGGTATCTCACTGTGGTTTTGATTTGTATTTCCCTGATGCTGAGTGATGTTGAGCATTTTTTTCATGTATCTATTGGCCATTTGTATGTCTTCTTTGAAGAAATATCTGTTCATATCTTCTGCCCATTTCTTGATTGGATTATTTGGGTTTTTTCAGATGTTGAGTTTGATAAGTTCTCTAAATCTTTTTTTTTTAAGATTTTATTTATTTATTCATGGGAGAGACATAGAGAGAGAGAGGCAGAGACATAGTCAGAGGAAGAAGCAGGCTCCACACAGGGAGCCCGACGCAGGATTCGATCCTGGGCCGAAAGCGGCGCTAAACCACTGAGCCACCCAGGCTGCCCTGTAAATCTTTGATAATAGCCCTTTATCTGATAAAACATCTGCAAATATCTTCTCCCATTCTATAGGTTGTCTTTTGGTTTTGTTGACTGTTTCCTTTACTGGGCAAAAACTTTATCTTGATGAAGTCCCAGTAGTTAATTTTTGTGTTTTTTTGCCCTTGCCTTTGAAGACCTAACAAGAAGTCGCTGCGGCTGAGATTGAAGAGGTTGCTGCCTGCAGTCCCCTCTAGGATTTTGATGGATTCCTGTCTCACATTTAGGTTTTTCATCAATTTTGAGTTTATTTTTGTTTATGGTGTAAGAAAATGGTCCAGTTTCATTCTCCTACATGTGGCTATTCAATTTTCCCAACACCATTTGTTGAAGAGACCATCTTTTTTTCCATCGGATATTCTTTCCTGCTTGGTTGAAGATTAGTTGACCATAGAGTTGAAGGTCCATTTCTAGGTTCTTTATTCTGTTCTATTGATCTATGTGCCTGTTTTTGTGCCAATATCATACTGTCTTGATGAT
This sequence comes from Canis lupus baileyi, assembly GCF_048164855.1. Taxonomy (NCBI): domain Eukaryota; kingdom Metazoa; phylum Chordata; class Mammalia; order Carnivora; family Canidae; genus Canis; species Canis lupus. Next base: position 47,675,214 of record NC_132848.1, on the reverse strand, counting down.
TAGAGCTTTGTAATAGAGCTTGAAGTCCAAAACTGTGATGCCACCAGCTTTGGTTTTCTTTTTCAACATTCCTTTGGCTATTCAGGGTCTTTTCTGGTTCCATACAAATTTTAGGGTTATTTGAGCTCTGTGAAAAATGTTGATGGTATTCTAAAAATTTTATTTATTTATTCATGAAAGACAGTGAGAGAGAGGGAGAGAGAGAGAGAGAGAGAGAGAGAGAGAGGCAGAGACACAGGCAGAGGGAAAAGCAGGCTCCATGCAGGGAGCCCAACACGGGACTTGATCCTGGGTCTCTAGTTTTGCGCCCTGGGCGGAAGGCAGGCGCTGAACCACCAAGCTACCCAGGGAACCCCCTGTTGATGGTATTTTGATAGGGATTGCATTGATTGTGTAGATTGCTTTGAGTAACATAGACATTTTAACAATATTTGTTTTTCTAATCCATGAGCATAGAATGTTTTTCCAATTCTTTGTGTCTTCCTCAATTTCTTTCATAAGTGTTCTATAGTTTTCAGAGTAAAGATGTTTTACCTCTTTGGTTAGATTTATTCCTATGTATCCAAAGTATTATAGTTTTACGTGTATAGATCTTTTGCCTCTGGTTAATTTTTTCTAACTATTCTATTGTTTTTAATATTATTGTGAATGAGTTGTTTTCTTTTTCAGATGTTTCATTGTTAGTGTATAGAATTGTAAGTGATTTGTATCCTGTTGATTTTGTATCCTGAAATTTTACTGAACTCATTGATTAATTCTGTTTTTTGGTAGTCTTTAGAATTTTCTTCATGTAAGATTATATCATCTGTGAACAAAGATAATTTTACTTCTTACTCTTGTGATTTGGATGACTTTATTTTCTTTTTCTTGCTGATTGCTCTAGCACTTCCAGTACTATGTTGAATAGGAATGATGAGAGTTAGCACCTTTGTCTAGTTCCTGGTCTTAGATGAAAAGCTTTCAACCTTTCACTATTGAATATGATGTTACCTGTGGGCTCGTCATATGTATTCCTTCTATAACCAAATTTGTTGAGCATTTTTTTTAAATGAAAGGATGTTGTAGTTTGTCAAATTTTTTTTCCTTCATCTGTTGAGATGATCAAATGATCTTTATCTTTCATTCTATTAATGTGGTGTATCACGCTTATTGATTTGCATATGTTGAATCATTTTTGCATTTGATGGATAAATTCCACTTGGTTATGGTGTATAACTCTTTTCATATATTTTCATATGCTGTTGAATTCAGTTTGCTAATATGTTGCTGAGAATTTTGCATTTCTATTCATTAGGGATATTGGTCTATAGTTTTCTTTTCTTGTAGTGTTCTTATCTGACTTTTGGTATATTATTTGGCTTTGCTGTCCTTGTAAAGTGAGTTTGAGAGTTTCTCTTCTCCAGTTTTTTGGAATAGTTTGAGGAGGATCAGCACTAATTCTTCTTTAGATGTTTGGTAGAATTCACCTGTGAAGCCATCTTGTCCTGGGCTTTTCTTTCCTGGGAAGATTTTAATTATTGATTCAATTTCCCTACTCATTATTGGTCAGTTAAGCTTTTCTATTTCTTCATGATTCAGTCTTGGTAAGTTGTATGTTTCTAGGAATTTGTCCATTTCTTGTGGTTTGTTGGTGTAATAGTTCATGGTAGTCTCTTGTCATCCTTGGTATTTCTGTAGTATCAATTGTCATGTCTCCTCTTTCATTTGTGATAGAGTCTTCTCAATTTTATTTTTAGTTGGATAAGCTAAAGATTTGTCAATTTTGTTTATCTTTTCAACAAACCAACTTTTAGTTTTAGTTTTGTTAATCTTTTCTATTATTTTTATGGTATCTCTTTCATGTATTTCTGCTATGGTCTTTGTTATTTGTTTCTGCAAACTTTGGGTTTAGTTCTTCTTTTTCTAGTTCCTTGAGATATGAAGTCAGGTTGTTTATTTCAGAGCTTTATTTTTCCTTATTTTGGGCATTTATTGCTATAAACTCCCCCCTTAGAACTGATTTTGTAGCATCCCGTAAGTTTTAGTAAATTATATTTCCATTTTTGTTTGTTTCAAGATTTTAAAAATTTCCCTTTTGATTTCTTTTTGACCCATTGGTTGTTCAGAGTGTATGTTTAATTTCCACATATTTGTGAATTTTCCAGCTTTCCTAAGGTATTGATTTTTAGTTTCATGCCTTGGGGTCATTGTGCAATTACTCGTATAATTTCAATCTTATTAAATTTGCTAAGACTTTTTTGTGACCTAAAATATGATCTATCCTGGAGAATGTTCTGTGTGCACTTGAGAAGAATGTGTTTTCTGTTGCTGTTGGAGAGAATGTTCTGTGTATGTATGTTAGGTCCATTTGGTCTAAAATATGGTTTAAGTATAACATTTCCTTGTTGCTTTTTCTGTCTAGATGATCTGTCCGTTGTTGAAATTGGGAGAAGCTTATTGCTCACCTTGCTCTTCCTTTCCTGCATGGGGAAATTTTTCTAGCCGGGCAGTTCCCTCTTGATGCTGGGTGCTGTGCAGACAAAATAAAGCTGTCTTCTTTCTCTTTTTATGTGATTATCTTAGATTGCTGTTGTTGTTCCACTGTGGTGCTGAAGTTTTTTAGGTGGAGTCCAGAGCTCTCCTAGGGCTGTTTTTGTTCATGGATAGCTGTCTAATTGTTAATCTTTGTCAGAGGATGGAGGCCGTGATTTCCTACGTCACCATTTTGGTGATGTCATTCTCTGTCCTCTTTGAATCTCCAGTACCTTGTGTGGTTTCTGAGTAGAGTTAGGGCTTGGTAAAAAGTTGTACAAATAATCCACAGTCTTCCATTCTGTTCCAGTATACATGGGCCTTATGATTTTTAGGAACTAGGTAAGAGATAAAAGGGATGCAGAAGTGCAGCCTCAGTACTACTTTCTCCCATGTAGAGGAGCAAGATTATTCCAGGGTCCTAGGAGTCTTCAGAGAACTTTTATGGGTCCCATAGTGCTCTCCTGGCTGCAAGGGAAGGTCGAAAGGAAGTGTCTCTCAGGGCTGATCTCTGAAGCTCCCATCATAATTAGACATGGAAGGGGGCAAAATTGGCTGGCAATGGAACCCTATAGAATCTGTGGCGGATATCTCTTTTTCCTGTCATATGTTAATGGCATCTTTGTTTCCTTTGTCTTTGATGTCTTTTTTCTTCCTTCCCCACATATTATTCCACTTGTTCATGGTTCCAGTGAGCAGAAAACAAGCAATGTTTACTAGTGGATCTAGTAATTACTAGTTATTGTTACAAATAAGATGGTGATTAGCATTTTCCAAATGTTTAGCCTTCAACATGATCCTCACACTGGCACTGTATTAGGTGCTTTTACATACGTTGTTTTATTCAGCTTTGACAAAACCTCTATGAATTAAGTAATCGTATCTTTAACCTACCAGTGAGGGAAGTGAAGATCAAAGAAGTGAAGTTATTTGCCTAAGATCACCTGTTGGTAAACAAAAAAATCAGGATCTGGCTCTAGACTTGTCTGCTACAAAACATGACTTTCACTGGGAGAAGCTTCCTACAAGAGGTAGTAGATCTTACCGGAAGAAAATGACACACATGTTGTAGAAATAGGAAAGAGGTTTGTTCATACAGAGGGACAACTTGGGGACAGTCTCAGAGGTGGAGAGAATAATGGCAGGAGTAAGAGAAATTATGACAATTAAATATTGTGAGATTTGGAGCAAAATTTCTTTTTTTGGGGGGGGCAAAATTTCTAATCATATATACATAATAGGTAATGTTTCCTGTCTGGGATATCGAGTGAAATCTCAATTTTTTTTAGAGAGGGAGGGGGCATAGGCAGAGTGAGAGAGAGAATCCCAAGGAGGCTCCATGTCCAGCACAGAGCCCAATGTGGGTCTCAATCTCACAACCTTGAGATCATGATCTGAGTTGAAATTAAGAGTCAGGCACATTAGAAATGATGAATACCCACCATTTGCTTCGACGTGGATGGAACTGGAGGGTATTATGCTGAGTGAGGTAAGTCAATTGGAGGACAAACATGATTTCACTTAACGGGGAATATAAAAAATAGTGAAAGAGATTATAGGGAAAGGAGAGAAAGCGAGTGGGAAAAATCAGAGAGGGTGACGGAACATGAGAGACTCCTAACTCTGGGAAATGAACAAGGGGTAGTAGAAGGGGAGGTGGGCGGGGTAGGGGTGACTGGGTGATGGGCACTGGGGGGGCACTTGACGGGATGAGCACTGGGTGTTATGCTGTATGTTGGCAAATCGAACTCCAATAAAAAAAACTTACAAAAAAAATAAAAACCACATTGTTAAAAAAAAAAAGAGAGAGAGAGAGAGACACTTAACTGACTGAGCCACGCAGGTGCCCTGAAATCTCAACTTTTCAGAAATGATTTAGACAGACCAAAATCTCCTTCCCCAGTCAAGGTATTTTAGAGCATAACATTATATATCCATTGCATCTGTATCATCTATTCACTGAATTCATAGACTACTTCTGGTACTTACAGAGTAGAATATATTAATTGTGGACTGCTGGTATTAACATGCCTTTCTTGCTTCACTTGAGATGAAATTCTACAGCAAGTGTTTTCCAAAGTTCCACTTGATAAAATGAGAACAGCAGGAAAATCAATTACAAAGAGAGAAGTCAAAGAAAGTAAAGGTATATCTTTAAAATTTTAAGTGTATATGTTTATAAAGGCCTATGTATTGTATTGTTTGTACTACCCTATCATTTTAGCATTCTTAACCCAGGTGTGTTAACTGAGATATGGAAGAAAAAATTATCCAATATATTCTCTATAACCTTCTGCCAACTCTGGAAACCTGTGTTCTAAAGTATGAGTAGCACTGTATTGTGGGGATGATCTCTGAAGTCCATGTGTTAGGCAGGTTCTCTCACCCTGGAGGCTCTCCAGAGGATAGGAACAGATTTACAAGTGATGCTCACTGTCCCTGGTAATACTTGCTGTGAGTAGCGTAATGACTTTCTATTCAACAGCACTTTATAGTTCAATGTGCATGAGTGACCTGGTCACTGGCTTGGGATAGTAAAGCCTTCCCATATCCCTCTTCATCATCTCCCCACCTTGTACCCTAGCCTCTGGAAAATATTTTCACCAAGAGACAGAGCCAGATTATTTCTATCTTTGGACTGATGCTCAAATGCCAAAGCCAAGGCAAGGAAACTGTCACAAATGCAAAAAACATGTACATTAGTGTAAATCACACAAGTGACAGAGAAAACCTTTAAAGTGGACACTGTGTACATTAGGAAAATATTTAAATTGAATAATTAATTATCGGGATAATCCAGGCCTGTATGCTATGTTGAAATTATGGTACTATTAGCAAACCATTTTTATATCCAATGAAATGGTCCTCCCAATTGCATTTTATAAACCACACATTATTTTTTTTTAAGATTTTATTTATTTATTCATGAGAGATGCAGAGAGAAAGAGAGGCAGAGACACAGGCAGAGGGAGAATCAGGCTCGATGCAGAGAACCCGATGTGAGACTCGATCCTGGGACCCTAGGGTCACACCCTAAGCTGAAGGCAGACGCTCAACCACTGAGCTACCCAGGCATCCCTATAAACCACACATTAAAGTGAATATTTTACTGTGTAATAATGATGGTGTACCCTGCACAATGTTTTATTATGTTCCCTTGGCTGACACAATATAAAGAACACATTTTTTTACAAAGTGCATGAGTGATTGTATCTGCAGACACTTCATGAATGCTCTTTCACTTATGATAGGTGGCTGCTGTGGCCCTAAAACTTCTTCATTAGGGAATAAATTTCTCCTCCCTGCTGTTTTTACCCACTCCCTATGGCCAGAGAAAAAGGCTAGTCTTGACCTAGAATCAAGAAAATGTATTCAAACACTTAGGCATCACAATGTCCATAATGAAAATCCTGAAAATGTACTTCAAAATTCCATGAGTTGCTACATCTTTTAGCAGAGTTAACCCATATCCTTGATGTGGCCCCATGAGTGTCAGCAGAAGTCTTGAAATCACTCCATGACATCCTAGAGGAGATTGTTAACCCAGTGCTTTTCCATTTATACCTTCGTTTTTTCCATTCGTCAATGACAACATCAGAAATTCCTTGTGCTTATCAAACAGGTCAGGTAGGGGGTGGCCTGAGGCCCTCTGAGCCCCCTCCAAACATAGACTCTAGTGTGGTTTAGTGCAGAGTATGCAGTAGTGTTGTTCCCTGTCCTCCAAAACAAGAAGGCATCACATTTCCAAGATGGTCAAAGTCATTGCTTGTTGGCATCTTTTCCTATGGAGGGGAAAGTTTTTGTTGAGAAGACACTGAGACGTTGTGTCCATCTCTCTTTGCTCTCCCCCAGAACTGAACACTGAGCATAACCATGCTTGGATCCAGGGTCACCTATTGCAGTTTATAGTAGATACGAACACTGGGATGTGATAAGGGGATAGCACTTTTCATCCACAGATGACATCAGCAAATTTCATCTCTTTCCTTCTTCACAGGCCTCTTGTGGTTGGCACCTTTCCCACCAGTCTCAGATGGGAAAGCCAAATCCCTCAGAACTCTACTGCCCAAGAGCACGAGGCACTCAAAAGGTGGACTAGAACCCAAGTCCAGTTCTCCTTCTCCTGGAGCAGGTGAAGTGTGTGATACTCCTCTCAAAATACCGTGCAAGAGAATATTGACTTAAAAAGAATACATGCAGGTCCAGTGAATGATTTAATCACAGATAAGGTTTATTTTTCCATAGGCTATCCTCCAGTAAAGAGCTTGAAAAATACTGAATTAATATCAAGTTCAAATAATCGAGAACAACATTTAGCTAAACTATTTGGTAAGTACCTCCCTCATGTGAAGCCATCAGGTTGTATTTGAAGAGTCTCGTCCTTGTCCATGGTTGTTGCTCAGATAACCTAGTGCTTGGATGGGAGGGAGAGTGCTTGCCTTGAATTCTCTTGAGGTTATAACCAGTTCTTTGAATGTCAGAGTCCAAGGAAATTAGGCAAAGCATAGAAGATAAACACATGGAAAGGATTCTTCTCCTCAAAGTGGGGTCTATGTAGCAGCAGCAGGGCCACTGTGTTCCCACAAGTTACTGCAAGTGCTGAGTCAGACCCCACCTTAGACCAGCTGCATCACATCTGCCTGACAAGATCTCTGGGAGATTCCTGCAGCAGTAGAGTGGCCCTGAGGCCCCAAGTCCTCATCCCTGGTTGAGCATAAGAATCCCCTGGGGAGATTTTTAAAAAGATGCCTGATCAGGTTCCCTGGCATAGGATGAGCTACTTGCACCAGTAGTTTTTAAACTCTCCAGATGATTCTAGGCTGGGATTCATTCATCTATTTCATCTTTCATGTAACATTTGAGAAAACCAAGGCCTGGAAAGAAGATGGTAGAAAGCTCCAATAAATATGTTAAAATTGAACTGCTAAGAAGTGTCTTAAGCAACTATTTTGGAATATTGGATTCTAGTTGAGTACTTGTATAGTCCAGAGGAATGCTTGATGAAAAGACTGGTAAATTTTAATGGATTTTAGTGTTTCATGTAGATCCTACTATTCTCCTTCCCCCAGTACCACCGCAGGTAGCCAAGTAGTTGGCAGCCTGCATTCCATCCAGCAGTGTAGTTTGTTAGTGTCATCTTCAATGTGTTTACTGTCTTTGATGAGTTAAGGAAATGAGAGAAAAAGAACTTAAGTAAATCACAGAGACAATGTTTGAACAAAATAAGAATATTATTATTATTATTTTTTTTAAATTTTTATTTATTTTTACTTATGATAGTCACAGAGAGAGAGAGAGGCAGAGACACAGGCAGAGGGAGAAGCAGGCTCCATGCACCAGGAGCCTGATATGGGATTCGATCCCGGGTCTCCAGGATCGCGCCCTGGGCCAAAGGCAGGCGCCAAACTGCTGCGCCACCCAGGGATCCCAAAATAAGAATATTAATAAAGAAATAGAAATTATAGAAAGGAACCAAAGAGATTCTACAGTTGAAAAATATAGTGGCTAAAATGAAAAACCCATTAGAGGGATTTTTGATAGCAGATTTGAGCAGACAGAAGTAAGGATCAGTAAATTTGAACCGGGACAGTTAAAATTGTCCAGTCTAAGGAGCAGAAAGAAAAAAAATGGGAAAAAAATTAAAAACAGACAGAGGATGAGGGACCTGTGAAATAGTATCAAGTGTACCAACATATACATTACAGAAATCCCAGAAGGAGGAGAGAGAAAGGGGCAGAGAAAATATATGAGGAAATAATGGCCCCAAACTTCTCAAATTAGATGATTTTACACATCAAAGAAGCTCTAGAAACTCCAGGCATAAATGCAAGAGATTCACACTGAAACACATTATAGTCAAATTGTTGAAGCCCAAAGACAAAGCCCAAATTGTTGAAGTTCAAAGCCCATCTTGAAGGCAGCAAAGGAAAAACTCCTCATTGTTTACAAGAGATCCTCAATAAGATTAATGGGTGATTTCTCTTAAAAAATCATGGAGGGGACAGCCCTGGTGGCGCAGCGGTTTAGCGCTGCCTTCAGCCCAGGGTGTGATCCTGGGGACCTTGGATTGAGTCCCACATCGGGCTTCCTGCATGGAGCCTGCTTCTCCCTCTGCCTGTGTCTCTGCCCCCCCCTCTCTCAATAAATAAATAAAAATAAATCTTAAAAAAAAAATCATGGAGTGGGGGATCCCTGGGTGGCTCAGCGGTTTGGCGCCTGCCTTTGGCCCAGGGTGCGATCCCGGAGTCCTGGGATGGAGTCCCACGTTGGGCTCCTGGCATGGAGCCTGCTTCTCCCTCTGCCTGTGTCTCTGCCTCTCTCTCTCTCTCTCTCTCTCTCTCTCTCTCTCTGTCTATCATGAATAAATAAATAAAATCTTTAAAAAAAATCATGGAGGTCAGAAGCAACGATATGACATATTTAAAGTCCTGAAAGAAAAGTACTGTCAATGGATAATTTTGTATTTGACAAAATTATTTTTTGAGCATAAAAGATAAATTAAGACATTTCCAGGTAAACAAAAGTTAAGAGATCTACCCCATAATACATGCTATAGAGAGTACTTCAGGCTGAGAAGACACTAGACAGTCAAAAATTTGAGAATAAAGGTGACTACATAGATAAATATAAAAAACAACATTATTGTTAATTTTGGTTTATTACTCCATTCCTTTTTGCAATGTGATTTATTTATTTTTTTTTAATTTTTTTTTATTGGTGTTCAATTTACTAACATACAGAATAACACCCAGTGCCCGTCACCCATTCACTCCCACCCCCCGCCCTCCTCCCCTTCTACCACCCCTAGTTCGTTTCCCAGAGTTAGCAGTCTTTACGTTCTGTCTCCCTTTCTGATATTTCCCACCCATTTCTTCTCCCTTCCCTTATTTTCCCTTTCACTATTATTTATATTCCCCAAATGAATGAGAACATATAATGTTTGTCCTTCTCCGACTGACTTACTTCACTCAGCATAATACCCTCCAGTTCCATCCACGTTGAAGCAAATGGTGGGTATTTGTCATTTCTAATAGCTGAGTAATATTCCATTTACCCCAAAGATACAAATGCAATGAAACGCCGGGACACCTGCACCCCGATGTTTCTAGCAGCAATGGCCACTATAGCCAAACTGTGGAAGGAGCTTCGGTGTCCAACGAAAGATGAATGGATAAAGAAGATGTGGTTTATGTATGCAATGTGATTTAAAAGGCGATGAATATGGGCAGCCCCGGTGGCGCAGCGGTTTAGCGCCGCCTGCAGCCCGGAGTGTGATCCTGGAGACCCAGGATCGAGTCCCACGTCGGGCTCCCTGCGTGGAGCCTGCTTCTCCCTCTGCCTGTGTCTATGCATCTCTCTCTGTGTGTGTCTCTCATAAATAAATAAAAATCTTAAAAAAAAATAAAAGGCGATGAATAAAACAACGATCGCAAATTTATGTTCAGGGACATACCATATGTAAAGATGTAATTTGTGACAATATAGGGGGAGGTGGAGATATATATGAGCAGAGTGTTTATATACTATTGAAACTAAGTGGGTACTATTCAAACTAGGTTGTTATAAGTTTAAGATGTTAGTTATAATCCCCAAAGTAACCACACAGAAAAGAACTAAAAAATATACAGAAAAGGAACAAAAAAGACAATCAAAATATAACATTACAAAAAATCAGCTAACTCCTAAAGGAAAGCAGTAATGAGGAACAAAAATTTATAGGACACAGAACACAAATAGTTAAATAGCAGAAGTAAATTCTTTATCAGTAATTACTTTAAGTGTAAATGGATTAAATTCTTATTAAAGGGCAGAGATTAGCATATTGGCTAGAAAATTCAATTTTCTTGTTGGGAATGTAAAATGGTGCTTCTGCAATGGAGAACAGTATGGCTTTTCCTCAAACAATTAACAATAGAATTACCATATGACCCAGCAATCCCATATTTGGTTATATATCTCAAAGAATTGGAAGTCTCAAAGAGATATTTGCCATGCTTATAGCAGCATTCTTCACAATAACCAAAGGTGGAAGCTACCCAAGTGTTCATGGATGAATAGACTAAGAAATGTGGTGTATACACACAATGCAATATTCAGCTTTAAAAAGGAAGGAAATTCTGTCACATGCTACAACATGGATGTACCTTGAGGACATTATGTCAAATGAAATAAGCAAGTCACAGGAAAGCAAATACTGTATGATTCTACTTATAAAAGATATTTGGAGTCAAATTCATAGAAAGAAAGTAAAATGGTAGTTGCCAGGGGCTGGAGGACAGGAGGTGGAAACAGGGAGTTTAATGAGTATGGAGTTTCAGTTTTGTATGATGAAAAAGTTCTGGATATCTGTTATACAACAAGAAGAATAAACAACATTACTGAATTGTATGTTTAAAAATGACTAGGATGTTAGGGGCACTTGTCTGACTGGCTCAGTCAGTGGAGTGTGCAACTCTTGATCTCAGGGTTGTGGGTTCGACCCCCATGTTGGGTGTAGAGATTATATAAAAATAATAAAATCTCTAAAAAATTATTAGGGTGGTAATTTTGTGTTATGTGTTTTTTTTACTAAATTAAAAAGTAAAATTTATTAAAATCCTTTTGTGATAAAAAACACTCAGTAAACTAGGAATACAAGGGCACTTCCTCAATGTGATAAGGGACATATGAAAAAGCAACAGCAACATCATACTCAATGATGAAAGTATGGATGTTTTTCCCCTAATATGAGGCATGAGACATTCTTTCAACATAGACTGTAAGTCCTAGTAGACAAATTACACAAGAAAAAGAAATAGAAAGATCTAAAATGGATCCATAAAAAGTTCACAAAAAATTATTAGAGCTAAAAAATTAATTCTGATAGCCATTAATTTGTTCTCTAGAGTTAAGTCTGTTTCTTAATTTGCCTCTCTCTCTCTCTGTTTCCCCCCTTCTCTCCTTTGTTTTGTTTTTTAAATTCTGCATAGGAGTGAAATCATGTGGTAATCAAATGAAATCATTTGTCTTTCTCTGAATGATTTATTTCTCTTAATATAATACTGTCTAGTTCCATCTGAAAGTTTGCAGGATATAAAAACAACACAGAAAAATCATTTGTATTTCTATATTCTGATATGAATAGTCCAAAAAAAGAAAAGAAATAAAGAAAAATATTCTACTTACAATGGCATCAAAAAGATTAAAATACTTAGGAATACATTTAGCGAAGGAGGCAAATGACTTATACACAGAAAAGGACAAACCATTGATGGAAGAAATGAAAGAAGATCTAAATGAATGGAAAGATATCCTATGTTTATGAATTGAAAGACTTACTGTTGTAAAGATGACAATAGTCCCCAAAGTAATCTATAGATTTAGTGCAAATCCTATCAAAATTCCAATTGCTTTTTTTTTTTTCAAAAATAGAAAAACTCATTCTGAAATTCCTGTAGAATCTCAGTAGACCCAAAGTAGTCAAAATAATTTTGAAACAGAAGAACATATTTGAGGGGCACCTGGGTGGCTCAGTTGGTTAAGCCTCTGACTCTTGGTTTCAGCTCAGGTCATGATTTCATGGGTTGTGGAACTGAGCCCTGTCTTGGGTTCTGTGCTTAGTGGGGGATCTGCTGAAGATTCTCTCTCTCCCTTTTCCTCTACACTCCACCCCCTCTAAAATAAATAAATAAATCTTAAAAAAAAGAACAAAAATTTGGAAGAACCCCACTTCCTTATTCCAAGACTTACTATAAAACTACAGTGATTTAAAGAGTGTGATGCTGGCATAAGGCTCTCTAGATTATAGATCAATGGAGTAGAATAGAGAGTCCAGAAATAAATGCATACATCCATGGTCAGTTGGTTTTCCAAAGGTTCCAAGACCATTCAAGGAGAGAGAATAGTCTCTTCGACAATTTGTTCTGGGAAAGCTGGGTATTCATGTGAAAAAAAAAATGAGGTTGAATCTTTATACTATACACAAAAATTAAAACTCAACTGGGTGAAAGGCCTACATTTTTAGCTTAAACTTAAAATTCTAGAAAAAAACAGGAGAAAATCTTCATGACCTTGGATTAGGCAAAGGTGCATTTATTTTGACATCAAAAGCATAGGCAATAAAAGGAAAAATAGATAAATTGGACTTCAGTAAAATTAAAAACTGTGCATCAAGAAATACTTCCACAGAATGGGAGTAAATATGTGCAAATCATATATCTGATAAGGAATTAAGATCTAGAATATATAGAGAATTCCTACAACTCAAAAACAACAAAACCAACTAACCAAACGACTCAATTTAAAAATGAATGAAGGACTTGAATAGACATTTTCACAGCTCTAGGAGTGTAAGCACTGATGCCTCTCTCCATGTTAAGACCTATTGGGTGTTCTGATCACAGAGCTCTATGCCTGTTGGTCCTGTTTGGACATCTCTCTCTACATGGGACATAGACCTTTTTTCCAGGAGTTGTCTCGTGTCAGGATTTCTGGGTTTGCCCTTCCTCCACGTGTGCTATTAAAGAGGCTCCAGTAAATCTGCACTGAGTATCTGGCTGATTGAATGATGGATAGGTTATCATGATTGAATGAGTGAAGGGATGCAGATAGCTCTTGTAGCCTCCTACTGTGCTTTCAGGAATTCTCACCTGGGATCAGAAGACTTTTCTCCTTCTTGCAGGAGCTCCATATCTCTGAATACCACCCTACATGTGTGGAAGGGGAGTGAGTGAGTGTGAAGATGGGTGTTTAGTTCAGGGTTTGGGAAGATCCCATCAACTCAGAAAGGCCTACTGACCTGCCCAGCATCATGCTAGTGTTGGTCTTGGCATTGGTGGGCTACCAATAAACTCTCCAGGTTCTCTCTGAGCAACAAATCAGGATTGTGTAGGTCAACACATCCATCAGGGAAGGGGCTGATAACATGATGGCAAAGACTAAGTACCTCTGCCAGATAGGGGACAAGTTGAGTAGAGATGGTTCATCCTCTCTGTACTATCTAAAATGGCACTGTTCTAGGTTAATAACATCTCATTTAAAAAAATTAACTTCCTGTTCAAAAAGGTACAAAGGTAATGTGTTTAGTGACCTCATGAATCAGTACAAAAATGAGTAAAGAAAAAGTTAATAGTCTTCTTGCTACACCCTATCAGCCAGGTGTGTATTCCTCCTCTCCATCTCTCTCCATGCCAGTAAATACGTATGTGCTTATGCGGAGATTTTTCTTGGTTTTACTGCTTTTACAAAATTGGGGTTATTTTCAATAGTGCAGTTTTCTCACCTTGGTTGGAAAGTGTTGGTTCTGGTGAATTAAAAAGTTTGGTATTTATACAAGTGATAGTCTCCTTATATATATGAAACTAAAACATTACATTTAATGCTGAAGTTCTATTTGATCTGTCTTTATTCCCTACCTTCTTAAGATAACTATTTTGATTTAGTTTTTAAGATTTTATTTATTTATTTGAGAGAGAGAGTGTGTGTGTGTGTGCATGAGTAGGGAGAGGGCAGAAGGAGAAGCTGACTCCCCACTGAGGGGGCAGGGTGCAGGATAATGTAGGGCTTGATCCTGGTACCCTGAGTTCATGACCTAAGCTTCAGGCAGACAATCAACTGAGCCACCCAGGTGCCCCAACTATTTTAGTTTTCTTTTATCATACATTTACAGCCATGTATATATACTTGTAGAAATTGGGTAGCATTGTGTTAACACATTTTTTTAAATAAAATGGGATCGTAGTATGAAAAAAATGGCAGTGGTGGCAAGCACTTATCATTTTGTATAAGTAAATTTGATAGTTAATTTTTTGGGGGTCCTTAAGCATGTATTCCAACAAGTGAGTAGACCACCCACCAATGTACTAACAGTCTTGAAAAAGGACTCAGAATATATACACTATGGATGGAATTTGTAAGGAATATTTTCCCTGATTTTGCAAAGTAAACCTAGAAGGAACAATAATCTGCCATCCTCAGGGAAAAGTAGAAGCCTGAAAACTTTAAAAAGGAAAGAGAGATTTGTATATTTTAAAATATATAGCCATGAGGAATTAGGAACAGTTTATAAAGAGCCTTCTGACTTTTAGAAACCTGTCCTGCTTTATTTTTTCCCTGGCAGACTTCACCCTATAAAAATATATGGGCCATCTTGAGGAAATCTCAGAGGTGGGTCAGAATGACAGTAGGAGGAAGAAGAAAAATAATGACACTACATGTCATAAGGTTTGGGGCAAGGTTTCTAGCTGCATAACTTTTTATGGGAAATATTTACTGCTCGAGACATCTGGTGCAATCCCACTTTTTCAGAAATGATTGTAGGAGGGACGCCTGGGTGGCTCAGGTTGTGATCCTGGGGTCTTGGGATCGAGTCCCACATAGGGGTCCCTGCAGGGAGCCTGCTTCTCCCTCTGCCTGTGTCTCTGCCTCTCTCTCTCTGTGTCTCTCATGAATAAATAAATAAATAAAATAATTGTAGGAGTTAGGATTTCCCTTCCCAAGACAAGATATTTCAGAATATAATTTCATATTTCCTTTGAGCTTATATCATTTATTTACTACATTTGTAGACTGCTTTAGGTACTTACAAGAGAAAAATATCAATCCTCCATGGCTGGTATTAATATGCCTTTTTTACTTCACTTGAGATGATATTCTACACCAAGTGTTTTACAAGGTTCCACATGAGACATCGTTTGCTGAAGCAAGGACAGCAGGCAACTCAATTACAAAGAGAGAAATGAAAGAAAGCAAGTATATGTCTTTCAAACTAGAAATGCATATATTCGTAGAGGTCTATATATATTGTATTACATGTACAGTGCTATCATTTTAGCATTTGTTAAAATAGCTCCCTGTGTGGCAAAGACAAATGGAGAAATGAAGGAAAGAATTGTCTGAGAACCTCACTATAGCTTCTAAGTCTATGGTCTAAAATGTACCTGTCCCTCAGTTTTGGGGAGATCCTTGGAGTTCATGTATCAAGCAGGTTCTCACTTTCTGGAGGTTCAGAGGACAGGAACTGGAATTCCAAGTGGTGTTTAGTGTTCCTGACAATGGGAGCCTTGAGTAATGTAGTAACTTTATATTGAACACACTTAATATTTCCCGATGCGTAGTTTTATACTTTGCTTAGCCCCTGGGGATAGCTGGTGCAGTCATTAGTACCCCATTCAATGGATAAGACCCAGGCCAAAAAATTACTTGCACTAGACACACCAGTGGAATTAACAAAAATGAAAAAAAAAAAAACTCTTCCCAAAAGTAGCTTCGTATTATTATTTTTTTTAAAGTAGCAGTTTGAGAATTAAGACAGGTGTTTGACCATAGGTTGTAAGGATAGAATTGTATATCGAATTGCCAGGAGTATGTGAGAGTGCCCTGCACAGCAGCGTAAAGAGCACTGTGTTGGAATTTTGCATACAGATGTGAATTTCAGTTCCTCAGGTTTGTTTGCCACAGCATCTGCCTGGGCTCCCGCCTCTGCAGTCAGTAGCTAGCTGATGCCTCTCTCTACATCGACATATAAACTTTCAAATGTACATTCCCAGTACAAGTTGAATTCTATATTAGCATTGCAACACTTAAGACAAAATAGGGGGCAGCCCGGGTGGCTCAGCGGTGTAGCGCTGCTTTCGGCCCAGGGTGGGATCCTGGAGTCCCGGGATCAAGTCCCACGTCAGGCTCCCTGCTTGGAGCCTGCTTCTCCTTCTGCCTGTGTCTCGGCTTCTCTCTCTCTCTCTCTCTCTCTCTCTGTCTCTCTGTCTCTATGAATAAATAAATAAAATCTTAAAAAAAAGAACATTAAAAAAATAAAACAAAATAGGGACCCAAAGTGCTCATAAGTGTGTACTGATACAAATTTTTCTCTTTCATTTTTTCCCATAGGTTTCATCAAAGCAGCTAGTGTTGCTGGGTATTCTACTGAACCAAGATTTCTCCTTGGCAGCATGGACAGAATTTCTATTAATGGTAAATGCAAACGGATATAATTAGAGTTGGGGGTCAATGAGTAATACCTCTTCTTCTTTTGCCTGAGTTTAGAACCAAATGTGAGACTGAGCTAAGGAGGGAGCTCAGACAATCTTTTCTAGAAAACTTGCCTGGATAATGTGGGTGTTTCCCTTTGAATTTGGAAAAGTGCCTAATCATGGATGAAGTTTAAGATACCCATGGTTTCCCCAAACCCCTACCATGAGAGAGTTTGCTTCTGTAAAATTCACAGCATAGAGGAGCAGATAAGAATGTTTGCTTTCTGTAGGCAGAAGAATGCCAGAGAGAGAGAGAGAGAGAGAGAGAGAGAGAGGAGCTGATGGCCATAGGCACCTGAATCCTCCTCCTAAACTTACCTGTGAAGTCCCTTTCTACCCTGAAAGCAGGGACTGGTGAGGGGTAAGCACATTCCTGAAGTGATACTCCAGACAAGTTCTCTCCCTCCTCACCACGGGGAGTGTGGGAAAGTGCTCCCCTTTAGCTGACGGGCAAAGACTCATCTCACAGACTTGATCATGGTGGAGGCAGAATGGCTCTGAGGACAGGATGAGGAACTAGCATCCCATGAAGCATTTCTTCCCTAAACAGATATAAAATTTTATTTTATTATTATTTTTTTGTGTACACACTTAGTTTTATTGTAACAAAGCAACTTGTACACTTTTTACGTTTAAAACTGAGCATCTAAAAAAAAATAAAAAAAATAAAACTGAGCATCTTTCCTTTCCAGTGAAACAAAAAGAAATTTTTTTTTTCAAAAAGAAAATTTAAAAATAAACAGGAACGAAATTACAATAGAGAATGTCAATTCCAAAAAAAATCCTACAGGTTCTGCTGATTCTTCCGTCAAGTGACAGGGCTCAAGTCATCATTAGGAGAGTTTTATTTTAAAAGTGTCATCTTAAACTGCAAGGATGTCCGTTAAACATCACAATTAAATATGCCAAAGGAGAAGCCATGTTGTCAAAATGCTTACTTAACCCACCCAAACATCTCAAACCCACCCTTTCCTGACCTTCTACAATCTCTGAGCCCAATATACAGAGAAAGGAGGGAAAAAGCTAGAATTCTATGCACTGCTACACAGGGGACCTAGATAGTTTTTGGAGATTAATTTATCACAGAATTCACTTTAAAATGAATGCCTCTAATATTCCTGAGTTTGTCCTATACATTTCCGTCTGTGAATTTCGTGATAATCATAAATTCAATGTGGTTAGTGTCTCTTTGGTACCTAGGTCTACACAAGGAGATGTGAGAGGGTGATTTTATACTGAGAACCACACAGGCTAGAATGATTTCATCAACAGAGTCCAGGTCATGCTGTTTTTCTCTGAAGTGGCTATACCGTTTATTAAAAAGTCCATTTGTGCTCCAGTGATCTGAGATACCTCCTTTCTCTTATACTAAATTCCCACATGTCCTGGGTCTGTTCTTGGGCTTTCTATCCTAACCACTGGCTTAGTGGTTTCTGTATACAAACTGTTTTAATTACATAGACTGAAATAGTATGTTTAAGTGCCTTACAAGACTAGTCCCTTCTTTGCAGTTTTTGTTTGTTCGGTGTTTTCCTGGCTATTTTTCCATGTTTGTTTTTGCACAGGAACTTTAGTATCAACTTGTGTTGAAGTTGATATCAACTTCATTAGAAGTTGTTGATATTTTTATTAGCATTGCATTAAATTTATTATATAATATTCACTTTGGGAAAACTGATGGTAAGTCATTCTGGGCTGGAAATGGGGATGTCTTCCCATTTCCTCAGGTTTACTTTTGGCTCTTTCAGTGTGTGATTTTTCTCCCTTATTGGAGCTTGACTCAGTGCTTGAAGTACAAAATGGATTTATTTTCCTCTATCTTTCCAGACCCCCAAGGTGTACAGTGGACAATCTAAGCTAGATATGGAGCCCATTCCTTTTTTTTTTTTTTAAGATTTTATTTATTTATTCATGAGAGACAGAGGCAGAGACATAGGCAGAGGGAGAAGCAGGCTTCCCTGTGGGGAGCCCGATGCGGGACTCAATCCCAGGACCCCAGGATCACAACCTGAGCCAAAGGCAGAAGCTCAACAACCAAGCCACCCAGGTGCACCCCCTTCTTTTACATAAAGGATCACCTTACAAATTAATCATTATACTCATCTTGATAATCCATGATATTGAGTTTCCAGGAGCCTCACAATTAGAAGAAACACGTAGATTAGGAAAACTTCCCTTGGGACTATAATGTCAGGTTGGATCATTTGAACTTAATGTTTTTTTGTAGGTCAAAAATAGTTAAAGGGTGCCTGAGTGGCTCATTCAGTTAAGCTCCAACCCTTGATTTCAGCTCAGGTCATGATCTCAGGGTCATGAGATGATGTCCTGTGTTGGGCT
The DNA here is from genome assembly GCF_048164855.1 of Canis lupus baileyi. Lineage (NCBI taxonomy): Eukaryota > Metazoa > Chordata > Mammalia > Carnivora > Canidae > Canis > Canis lupus. The sequence continues at coordinate 47,656,360 of NC_132848.1, read as the reverse complement.
TGGTGCTCAAGCAGGGAGTCAGCTTGGAATTCTTTCTCTCCCTCTACCCCACCCCCCTGCTCCCTGTCTGTCTCTTAAATAAATAAATAAATAAATAAATAAATAAATAAATAAATCTTTTAAAAAATGGTCAGACATCTCTAATTTCATATGATTCAACCTCAACATGTGGTTCAATCATTTAGGGGTCTCTGCTCAATGGTATGGGTCACATACCCAAGTCCAGGCTTCCTACAGAGTGTAGATGCCTTTGTAAAGGTGTTACTTCCGGGTAGCCCAGGTGGCTCAGTGGTTTAGCGCTGCCTTTGGCCCAGGACATGATCCTGGAGTCCCAGGATGGAGTCCCACATCAGGCTCCCTGCATGGAGCCTGCTTCTCCCTCTGCCTGTGTCTCTGCCTCTCTCTCTCTCTGTGTGTGTGTGTCTCTCATGAATAAATAAATAAAATATTTAAAAAAAGGTGTTACTTCTCTCCATCCACAAAATTAGAGGTAGCTGATTAAAATCCTTATGTTTATATGGAAAAAAGCAAATGTTTCTGTTATTCAGCTATCTTCTTTGGAATTTCATTTCTATTGACATTACAAATTCTTTGCTACCTCTCCTTTTGAAAAGTGGAGCTTAATGCCCCTCTCCTTGAGTGTGGGCTGGACTTACTGACTTGCTGCTTCTAATGAACAGAATATGAGAGAGGTGATGGTGTGCTACTTCATAGATTAGGTCATAAAAGACATTGTGGTTTCTGCCCAGCTATCTCTTATATTGCTCACTTTGGGGAAAGTCGGTTGCCATATCGTGAGAACATTCCAGCAGTATCCACTCACTTAAGGAGAGGCCCTTGTGATGAGGAACTGGGCCCTCCTGTCTACAGCCAATGGAGAGGTGAGGCCTTCTGGCAACAGCTGTGTGAGTGAGCCATCTTGGAAGCAGACCCTCTGGTGCTAGTCAGCCTTCAAATGACTGCAGTCTTGGCCAACAAATTAGGCTTAGCTGGGTAGTTCTGGCTCAGAATCTCTCATGAGGTTGCAGTCAAGAGTCTTCAAGACTCTTCTCTCACTCAAGACCTCGCTATTAGTCTCCTACCTGGTGAGAGGTGCTGTGCCAGGAGTAGAGAGCTGAATGAGACACTTGTGTCCTTCAAAAGCTCACTGTTAATAGGAAGTCAGTGTCATCAGTAATTCTTAGCTATAAATATGCTAAAATGGAAGATACTTAAAAAGCGTTTCAGGTTGTATTTGCATGGAGCTTTGGTAGACAAAAGAGGCTAGTCTGTTTACTGACTTTTTGAGGAGAGAGAGTGAATTAAGAAGAGGACCCCCCCCACCCCCACCCCCCACAGGCAATAGTCAAGTTCACATCACACAAGAAGAGAAAGCTGACCAGGCCCCTCTTCAGAGGCCAGGAGCTGCTCTGAAGCTATTCTGCTGGACCAGGAAATCCAGACTACACAAATCTTCCTTAGCAGCAGTGACTATTCCCCAAAAAAATTAGTGGTAAAAAGGGCTGGGTAGGAAGATGGCCGAGGAAATGAATTTTTTTTTTCGAGAAGTGAAGTGTTGTATTAATGTGTGCACAGGTGTGCAGCAAGTTCCAGCTATTATTGATTTAGCTCCACTGAAGGGAATCTAGTTCTTAGTTAACAGTACAGCATTAATTAATAGCAAATTAATATCAAAGTCTCATTTCAATGCCAGTTTCCTAAGAGGAAAAAGAGAGAGAGAGAGAGAGAAATTATGATGTAATTTTTCAACTTTTCCTTGAACACAAAGCCAAAATTTCTTGGCACTGGGGTCATTTAACACAGTATTACCAGGCCCAGGATGTGACCAATTGGCACTTGAATTGAGTCTGGATGTGGCGATTTGCTTGTCCTTGCTCCTGTAATGGGCTGCTACTTCCCTCATAGTTAATGATTTTCTATAGTTGAAATGAAGTTTGGAAACTGACTATATTTGGCAAAACTTGGTAACTGTGCTTATTTTGTCCTGCAGAAAAAAAATCCGACAAGTGATCAAAATCACAACCCATATTGATGATTAATTGTAGACAGTGGCTCCTAATTCTGGTTTTGTTTTTGTGATTACAGTGGCAAGGAGAGTAAAAATTTGTGTTCAAGTGATAAGTCTATCTTTATCACACCTGTATGAAAGAGCAAGGCCAATGTAACCCCTTAGTGGACTAACTCTATATTGTCCAGAGTTTTCTGTGTATCTGTGATTGTTAATCTCTTGACTCTGATTTGACAAGCTGGCATTTTCAAAATCAGGTAATTAAGACTCATGTTAAGTTGCAAGTTTTCTCTGACAAGGTCTCAGATACAAGTGAATCAAAGATAGCCAGTGGCAGAGTTAGGATGCTTATATTTCTGATTTTCAATCCTGCCTGTTTCTACTAGACTATTCTGCAGCCCCTCTCCCAATAAATGTATATTTCAGTGTAGTTCACTCTTCTGTCTTGCCCTTGCCATTTAAGAAAACATTTTTAAAGTACTTTGTGGTTTATAAGTAGTTTCTATGAATGTTATGCTGGTTGTGAGGTAGGTCTTATTACTTTTTTCTTTTCTTTTTTTTAAAGATATTTATTTATTTATTTATTTATTTATTTATTTATTTATTTATTTATTTATTCATTCATGAGAGACACAGAAAGAGAGGCAGAGACATAGGCAGAGGGAGAAGCAGGCTCCCTGTGGGGAGCCCGATGTGGGACTTGATCCCAGGACCCTGGGATCACATCCTGAGCCAAAGGCAGACACTCAACCACTGGGTCATCCAGCTGCCCCAGGTCTTACTATTTCTGTCTTATGCTGGTGGTATGGGGGTCAGAGAGGCTCAGCAATTGACTGAAAGATTCTCTCGAGGTCCTCTCAGGTGGTGGTCCCTGACCAGTAGCATCAGTGTCACTTGGGAGGTGGGGGGTGGGGGTTAGGAGTCTTGAGAAATGCACATTCTCGGGCCTCCTTAAGCCTACTGAATCAGAAACTCTAGGGTGGGGTCCAGTGGTCTGTCTTTTAAGGCCTCCTGGTGATTTGGATGCACATCAAGTGTGAGAAGCATAGCCTCACCCTATGGATGGGTCACCCAGGAATTTGTTAGATTGAAAAAATAATAACAAAACATTGATGTACATTTGGACTTTTCTCCAAAGTCCTCCCTAACTGCTCACTTTGGTTTTACAGAAAGTTATTTTTTTAAAAGATTTTATTTATTTCTTTATTTGAGAGAGAGAGAGGGAGAGAGAGAGTGAGTAGGGGAGGAACAGAGAGAGAGGAACAAGCAGACTTTGCATTGAGCATGGATCCTGCTGTAGGGCTCGAACCCACAACGCCAAGATCATTACCTGAGCAGAAATCAAGACTTGGCTGCTTACCTGGCCAAGCCACCCAGGCATCCCTAGAGGAAGTTATTTTTATCATAAAAATAGAACTAATCAGGGGCACCTGGCTTGCTCTGTCATTAGAGCCTGTGACTCTCTATCTTGGGTTTGTAAGTTTGAGCCCCATGTTAAGTAGAGATTACTTAAAAAAAAAATAACACTAATTACAGGCCAATGGTTGATTTTTTAAAAATTTTTATTTATTTATTTATTTTTCAATGGTTGATTTTAGATGAACATATTTTGTCTTTTGTCTTCTGTATTCAGGGAGGAGGGATAAGGAACCCTCTCTCGTCAATGGGAACATAAATGAGCGGCTTACTACTGGTGATGAAGAAGGATTTCAAGAAGCAGTTAGGACAGGTAACGATATGTATAGTGTAGGTTAAATGAGACCCGGAAGTACAGATAACGCCAGAATGCATCTGCGCCTTTCATGGTATTTTAACAGAGTAGATGTCAGCGCACCTTTAATTTATCCACAAAAGCATCCGATATCCTGTTAAAATGATGAATTAAAGTATCTCTGGTAATTTGATCACCTTTTCAAAAAGATGCTGCTTTTAGTTGTTTCTACACAGCCAAGGTCATTCCTAACATGGGCATCATCTTCTGAGCCTCTGCCATTACTGCACTGAGGCTTCCTAACAAGCAGGAGGGATTAAATCCAAATACTGACCTCTGATCTTCAACCTTGGATGACCTGAGCCTGGGCCCATTCAGAACAAGTAGAAACTTGTCCATCATGGTACCAAGTGCAGTACACTCCTCCACGTGGCCTCTCGCTATCAAAAGTACAACTGGTTGTCACTTTCTAACTTGAAGAAATTAAATGCTGACTTATTCCAACAGAATAACAGCCCTTAGAGTTGCTTGGTGCTGCTGCCTCTCGCTGTAGCACAAATGAAAGTGGCAAATTGGATATTTCCAGTTTTCTCCCCATAGCCCAAGATGGCCCTTGGCCAGCATCCCCCTGCCTGTATTGCTAGGCACCCCTCAGTGGTTTTCCACACCAAACCATCCAGTTCCTGTCATGGAATGTTTGTGCTCCATTGCCCTGATTCCTCCTTTTGTCACATTACAAATGGAGTGATAGAAGCTCTAGGATTCCTTGATGTCAGCTGGGGTCTCTAGTTAATGCTACCAAGCCCACACTTGGTGGCATTCCCAACCTACCCTCAAGATTTCTGCAAGTCCCTACAGTCCGTAAGAGCTTAAGATCGTCTGGCAGAATGTTTACACTTGTGCGTGAAATTCCCCCAAACCTACGCACTTGAGGCTGATTATATATATGGCGGGAACCTGAAGCTGGGACAGTGGGGTGATGGGGGGAAGCTTCATACTGAATATTTGACTCCATTGTTTTCAGTAGCCATTGTAGAGCTTTCCACTTCCTCGGGGGCCCCTGCCTTCTCCTTCCATCTGACCTCTCCTCTGTTCTTCTCCTCCTGCAAACCGTACCTTGTTGTCCCTTCTTGGGGAAGAAGCTTTGCTGCTTGCTGGCTCATATCCTCAGCATCTCATCTCCACCACCAAACAGCATCTGATGTCACTGCCAGACAATATATGAGTTTATTATCTTAAGGCCAGTTTCTTCTTCAAGAGGACTTCTGAAGCCAGCAGCTAAAATTACTAAGGTTTTCAGATCTGCTGGAAGCCGAGCTAATAGGATGTCCCTGCAGATCTATCAAGGGCTGTCTCTTTCTGTTTACTTTGCCATGTGTCTTTTCATCTAGATACTCAAGATAAGAATGTGCCATGTACACAGCTTCTGCACTTTCTCCAGAGGAACATCATCCTTGCCGCTGCCTCGGTGGCGGGAATCCTCGTGGTCACAACGTTGTTGCTGCTGGCATTGACCACGTGCATCAGGAGGAAACGGCCATTGTGAGTGGCTCTTAGCTCCCATTTGCTTCAAAGAATTCATGGGTATTTGTGACAATGGAGCCCCAGAGCTTCTTGCTAATCCTGGAGTTAGGAGGAAGGCAGGGACATCTAAGCCTGGTTGTGTAGTCATAAAGTACAATGGCCCAGGCTATGAATTTTTAAGCATTGTCTTGGTGGTTTTTTTTTTTTTTTTAAGATTTTTTATTCATTTATGACAGACACAGAGAGAGAGGCAGAGACACAGGCAGAGGGAGAAGCAGGCTCCATGCAGGGAGCCCGACATGGGACTCGATCCCCGGTTTCCAGGATCACACATCCCAGGCCGAAGGCAGCGCTAAACCACTGGGGTTGCCCTGCCTTGGTGGTTTTGATGCGTAGCTGGGTATGGCTTGGACCCTGCTTGCCTCTAAAGACCTTAGGTTAGGCTACACCTATTTCCACACTGAGGGCCACTAAATGAGGAGATGGTACAGCCTCTGGCTGAAAGATTGGAAAATAAAAATATGAGGGCAGGGTGGGATGAGGCTGTGGAGGAGACGAGCTCAGGGCTATTTGGCCTGTTCACAATGGGTCAGCAGTATTGGTTGTTAGAATATTGAAAGATCCCTCCACTGGTCCTTCCCAGGACCTCCCACAGACTTCCCAGTCTTCCCCAGGATCCTGCAAATGAAGGGTTAATGCCTGGCCCAGCAGTGGCCCTCCAGGGCTCTGCTCTGACAGTAGCTACTTTATTTGACTACTGTCTGTCTGTAGCACTTATTAAATATATCAAATATCCACCCCACCCCACCCCACCTAGCCATGAGAGGGCTCTGGCACAGTGGCCACAACCATGGGTAGGCACTAGAAAGTAAATGGCTTACAAGATTAAACATTTGCAGTAATAGCACCTTGAAATTATGTGCCTCCATCTGTATCTCTTGAGACACACTGCTTAATCACAGGGAAAAGCAGCTTCCCAAGGCCCCTCGGGTCCTCCCTAATACCGCATTGTGTATTTGGCCTGTCCACAGGGAAAGGCGGCTGTGGTGTGGCATGGGAGGGTGAAGTGTCCCGCCCCACCCAACTTGGAGGTAACAGTACTTAAATTTGCCCACAAGAGTGACATTGCTTTCCCTAAAGGAGTTCTTTAAACACCAAGATTCCTGGGACTGGTAACTCATTCAGGCTAGCCAGGACCACCTCACATCCTGCTTCCTCCTCTGAGACAGAACTGGGTCCCTGAAGTGAAAGGGGAGCCTAGAATGTGGCAGGAGTTAGAGATGGAAGATTTAAAGAGCTTCTGGAAATAAGATTGACCCACTTCACAGTTCTTACTGGGGCTTATCTAATCAGATTTGTCACTTCCCTTCTGTGCCTCTTGGAGGTATCAGAAGTGGTCAAGACTGTGCTTCCGTCCCACAGAGGCAATCTGTGGAGAGCCTGTGTTATCAGAAAGTAGAGGAAAGGAGTTTCCCAGAGGCTTTCTGGTGCCCAGAGGCAAAATAAATTTCACACATGACAGACCTCCCTGATGGGAAGTAGAATGCTCATCCCTCAGAAACAGCCCCCTATATCACCAGCCAATGAGTAGACAGTAGGAATTCCTGTCCAAAAATATGGACAGAAAACCAAAAAAATATGGTTTTGTGTCTTTTATTTTAGACATCCTCCGGCAAACACGACGTATAATGTTTTTATTATGAGTGGGAAGTCTTGGTGGCAAAAGTATCAAGAAAAGAACCTCAGAAAACACAGCGATAAACAGAAACAGTTGTTGAAGAGCAAGTCCCATATCTAAGCCAGGTGGTGTGGCCAGCCAACGCAGGACTGGAAGCTGTGGTGCCAAGCAATTCTCCATCCAGACACTGTGGAGAGGCATTTGGATTTCTGGCTGTGAGGTGTGCTCTACAAAATGTTTACCTTCTCAGTGCGATCTTGAATGGACCAAGGAACAAATGTTTTACCGCAGGATGCTTGTAGTGTGGTGCGGCACTCATGGCTAGTGCAGGAGACTCAGCACATTTGCCAGAGGACAAACCTGACCAACTCTGGGTTGACTGATTTATTAAAGCATCAATTCTCTGATTCAGCCATTCAGAGAGCAGGTATTAATTGAGCACCTGATATGTAGACAATCTCAAAATACATGAGGTGACCAAAGATGCTGGAAGCAGGCCTGGCCCTCGCAGGTTTCCAGGAGAGGGCAGACAGCTGGCTGAAACTCTGTGGTGGTGGACTGAGGCCTCTAAGCTCAATGGCAGGAAGGGTCGGGAGGGGAGAAGGGGTGGGGGACGCCTGGTGTTGCAGGAGCCGGGAGAGGCTGCCAGGGTAGCTCAGCAGCCCGAGGCCCTGCGCTGGAAGGCGGCGTCAGCAGAGCGGGACGCCCTCTCTGCAGGGCCGGGGACGCAGGGGCCTGCCCCAGGGCTGGGCAGGGGCGCCTGGATCCTGCAGCCTCCCCTTGGTCTGCGCCCCAGCCGCCACCCGAAGGGGCTGCACACCCTCTGCGGCCCCCCGGGGGGACTGAGATGGGGGGAGGCCGCAGGGAGAGGACCCCGGTGGCAGTCGGGGAGCAGGAGGGCCGTGGCCTCCGCAGAGGGTCCGGGTCCAGGCGGGCAAGGGCTCGGGCCTTGCCCGGCTGGAAGGCATCGGGGTGGGGGGTTCGCCTGGATGTGAACCGGGCTCTAGGGAGGCAGGTGCCTCAGGAGGCGGGGCGGGGTGGGGGGGCACATCGGAGGGACCCGCGGGGCCCGAGGGCAGCCGGAGCAGCCGGAGCAGATGCAGAACTGGGGGAGGACCTGGGTGCGTTGGGGAGCATTAGAGGCGGGAGGCACGGCGGGCGCTCACCCCTGCGCACGCAGGAGGCCGGGCTCCCGGGTGCTGCTGGCCAGGCACCGGTGGCTCTTGTTCAGACACTTAGAGTTTCCCCGGATGCAGGCTGAGCCTGCCCTTCCCTCCACTGGAGAAGGTTCTTTACAGAAGCTTCTTTAAATCTTTGCTGCGGCCTCGGCGCTCCCTTCCTGGCTGGTGCGCCGCTGCAGTAAGTCTCCTGGGGCACCTGCAGTCTGGGACCCATCCTGCACGTTAATAAGCTGCACTTGCTGAGAACCTATTGCGAATGTAAATTCCTTGAGGGATGATTGTCATCTTATCTCAAGAGAAGGAAGGCTCAGAGACGTAAGGTCACCCGTTAGAGGTCACATAGCTAAGAGGGCAGCCTGGATTCTAATCCAGCCCCGGGGATCCGCTGGAGTAGCCCAGCTCGTCACCCTTCAGACCTGCTGAGGAGGAATTAGTAGGGAGGATTTCTAGTCTCCTTTTTTTGGGAGGTGGAGTGAGTGAAGCTGTCCCCAGGGAAAGAGGAGTTCTGGAAAAGCAGGCCTGGTGGGTGGCTTACATCAAGGACTCCCTTCGGGTTTTCCCAGTCATATGTTTTTTTTTGTCTGCTCTCCCAAAGTGGGGAAGCCCTCAAAGCTTTAAGCCATGGGGAATTGGAGGACAAGTCAAGGCCAGGCTGGATCTGAGTGGGGCATTCCTCTGTATCCCTCTCTCCTCGGTGAAAAATCAGCCCACTTTCTTGTTTGAATCCAACTGTGGCTGGCTCAGGCCTTGGCCTGGGTGATCTGGGTGATGGACCAGCACCAGGGAGTCACTGTGACTCTTTGGGTCCAGGTTAATGCCCCTGACAAGCCCTGCTGGCTTCAGCTCTTGGCAAACTCTGTAGACCCCCTAAGTATACAGCTGACTCCAGTTCTAAGGGACTTCCCTTTGAGAAGTGGGATCCTCTGTCCTCTTTTTAAGCCACCCCCACCCCCGCCGCCGCCAGACAACATGTTCCTCTCTCTTTGAACCAAATCCTTTCAAGTTTGAGAATTTGATGTTGAATCAATGGCTGTAGAGAAAGACAGGCAGTGAGAGATACCTGCTCATGGCAGGTTTACTGGGCTTTCCTGGGGGCAGCTGATGGGGCAGTCTGAGGGCAGAGGTAGCTCAGATGCCTAAAGGTGTCTGGTGGTCCTACATAAGGAAAGAGTCCTAGAGCTCTGGAAGCCCTGGGCCTGTCTTGTGCTGGTCTGAACCATCCTTCTAAGCCCCCAACAGTGTCACCACTGAGCAGGGAGGAGGGACAGAGGGACTTCTCAACTCCAGGTATGTCCCATGCTTGGCCTCCTGGGAGGCTGGGCCCAGTGGACTCCAGTATCGGTCCCGCCTTGACCTTCTCTGAGCCTCAATGTCCTCATTTTTGCCATGGGGGTAGGAATTTACCTCTTTCATAGGGCTGTAGGTGGTTCATTCGGCAAGAACTATTTATTGAGCACCTGCTGTATGCCAGGCACTGTGCTGGGCTGGGGGCATCGAGGAAGTAGAAAAGGAATTAGAAAAGCCTTCCTGGCAGTGGATAGCTGGTGTCCCTTCAACTTGGAAGGAGGTAAGGCTGTCAGGGCTTAGGTATACAGCAGGCACACCGTAAATACCAGACTCTTCCTTGAGCAGCTGATAGGTTGCACTCCCACCCTCATCCCATCCTCATCCCATCCTCATCCCTACCTCTTGGGACCCTAGAACCAAGAGGCAGCCCACCCTCCTGTTGGCCTCCCACCCCACCCCTACCAGGCTCCCATTTAAGGAACAAGTTCAGGTCCGTGTTCTGCACAAAAGATTCACAGCAATTGTGTTTTAGTTTCGAAAAGGCAAAAAAAAAAAAAAAAAAAAAAAAAAAAGTTTATTGTTATTATAGAAACCTAATAGAAACAGAAGAGGAAAGGAATCTATACACAGATGAAGGTAACAGTAGGCAAGAAATGAAAATAAGGCAGGGATGCCTGGGTCGCTCAGTGGTTGAGCACCTGCCTTCGGCTCAGGGCATGATCCTGGGTTCCCAGGATTGAGTTCTACATCAGGCCTCTTGTGGGGAGCCTGCTTCTCCCTCTGCCTATGTCTCTCTCTCTCTCTCTCTCTCTCTCTCTGTGTGTGTGTCTCATGAATAAATAAAGAAAATCTCTTTAAAAAAAAAAAAAAGAATAAGGCAAAGGTACACCAGATCAGGTCCTTACAATATCCAGACTCATAGCTGGGGAAGCCCCATGGAAACAGCCAGGCTGAGCCCCGATTGAGAGGCCTGGACAGAGTGTCCTCTCTCAGGTGAGACTTCCAGCTGACCATCCCCATAAGGGCTGTACTTATAGGGCAGATAACAGAATTTGAAATTAAACATTTGTTCACCTCCGTGCAGTTTGGAGCGAGCTGCATTTCCATGGTATCATGTTTTTATATTTTCAAGGAGCCCAGGCTATGTGTGTCTGCCTCAGCCCATCCTGGAGCAGGAGGAGATGTGACACAAGATTTGTAGCTCTTGGCATCCAGAACAGAAGAGCCAGTTCTGACCTGGAGGCCAGATGATATATTTTAAACATGCTCCCAAGATTATTCACAAAGCACGAGTCTCACAAACAACATTCTTTGGACTGCCTGTGTATATGTGGGCCTAGGTGGTGGGTTATGTGGGACAAATCACAAAAACATTGATCTATACAGAACAGTTAGACACCTGTAACCTCTGGATTAGTGGATCCATTGCCTATGGATGGGCTCACTGAGAGCCTCCCCTTTCATTTCCCTCTTCCTCTAGAGTTGTCTTCCTGTGTTCTTAGTCAGCTGTCCTGCTGGGGCCTTTCACCTTCAGCTCCATGGTTTGTCTAGCCAACCTGGCCATGGCTGAGTGAGGGGAGGGTGCCAGACAGCACAGAGGACTTTGGGGTCAAGGCCTGTGGAGGCTCTGGGCTCCCAGCCTCTGCTACTTACTTGCTGTGGAATCTCAAGCCTCAGCTTCCTCTTGGCCTCAATTTCGCTACCTGTAAAATGGGGCTAACCTACTTTGTGGGGTTGCTGTGAGCATTGCACTTTCGCTGGGGCCAACACATAGTAGTGCTCAATATAAAGGAATAAATAAATCTTAGCTATTATGATTATTCTGCAAAACTTTGGCAGTTTGCCTGCCAGCATCCTTTCTCCCTCCTTCCAACGGTAGCTTCTGACTTCCCTTGGGTTCTCCTCCTCCATTTTAATGTGGTGTGCATGAGGCATGTGACCTAGTCCTAAGCCACTCTCACATGGCATCCAGGGGCTTCAGGGACTAGCTGGGGGATGGATGTGTGATCTATTCAGCCGATGAGCTGTGTTAGAGTTTTTGCTGGGAAAATTGAGACATAGATTCTTTTTCTCCTCCCCTTCCTTTTTTTTTTTTTCAATAATTGGTAGCCAGATATATATATTTCAACATTTTCCAAATATAAAATATTTCAGTGAATCATATCCCATTCTTAAAGTTTTAAAGATCTCATAGATTTTATTCAATATTCTTGTTCCTTGAGCAATATTTGAAGCTGAGTCACTATCTTGACCACAGAAAGAAAAGTTGTCTGAAAATGAAGTCATCAGGTGGAGGAGGTAACAACCCTTGCACCATCATTTGAGCACTGAGCAAGCTTTTCCTAAAGGCTATCCCTGTGATTCATCCATCCATGCCATACTTACACCACAATTATGTGCTAAGTGCCACTCCAGTTGCTGGGGACACAGCCAGGAACAAGACAATCCCCACCTCAGAGAGGTCACAGTCCTGCCCCAGGACCTTTTCACTTGCTGTTCCCTCTCCCCAGAATGCTTTACCCCTGATATCTCCATGGCTCCCTCCTTTACCTCCTTCAAGTCTTAATGCACAGGTTAGCCCCTCAGTGAGGCCTGTCCTGACCTCTTCTACCCTCTCCTGATTTATTTTACTCCTTAGCACTTGAAACCATCTGCTATACTCAGTAGAATACCTAATTGTTTTTCTGTCTCCCCCCATAGAATGTCACCTCGACGAGGGAAGGGATTTTCATCTGTGTTGTTCACGGCAGATCTAGAGTACCCAGAACAGAGTGGCATAGCATGGGTGCTCAGTGTTGAATAAATAGGACACCCGAAAGGATTATTTGAAGAGGTAATGCTGTCATTCTGTTTGAATGCTTAAGAAGGAGCCAGTCACTTCATGATCCCCAGGGAAGGGCATAGTGTATGGCTGGGGTGGCAAATCAATTCTCTTTTTACTCAAACCATGCTGGATTTTTTTTTTTTTTCCCATGCTGGATTATTTTTAAGGGAGGGTATCACTTTCAACCTTTAGGATCCCAAGATGTGCTTAGTAGGATATAGTACTCAAGAGCTGCCTCTGGAGGGCGCAAGGGAATCCCGTTGCTGCGCTTGGACTTACATGCACTCACTAGCACGCTCTAGAAAATCGGGAAACTCGGTAGATGGTGATGATGGTGGCAATAATGGAGTGTTCGCTTTGAGGCCTGTTTTAATTTTCACAATAGCCCTACGAGGTAGGTACCATTTTTATCCCCATTTCCTACATGACAAAATGGAGGCTCAGGTAGCTTGCTCGAGGCCCCTGAGGTATAAGCAGCAGAACCAGAAAGAACAAGGAGATAAAAGTCACCGTGGCTTGGTCACCCAGGTGATTCCCTGGGTGGGAGGAGATTCAGGAGGGGTCCTACGGGGAGGGGTGTCCTCTGTTTTGGGATCATTGTGCTGAGGTGTGATATTCTTCTGTGGCAGGCTGAGTCACCTCCCCCCCCAAGTCCCATCCAAACGCCAGAGGTTTCCCTAGCAGTGATCTGGTGACCAGTCTGGCCTGCTTGAAAGTCAGGTGAAACTGACAAAGTCCCCCACCCCCGCGCTGCTCAATTTGAGGACTGGGAGGCTTCCTGGAGGAAGCCACATTTAATCATTGACCTGGAGGAGTAGGAGTCAGGCAGTTGAGGAGGTGGGTGGGGGAAGTGAGTTCAGGCTGGAGTGCTGCATGGGCAAAGGTGTGGAGGCCTGATGGCAAGCCACTAATTTCTTCAGAGTCTCTATGCATGTGTGGACAGCAGGACCAATGCACTGCAATTTTTCCCAGCCCACATTTCCATCCGTCATCTGTTTGCTCTTTCCTCTGAACGTTCAGACTCATCTACCTTTCTCCACTTTCGCAAAACACAGGGCCTTATCTGCAAGCCAATCTCAAACTGTCTGAGCCTGAGCACCGGCTGGGCCGACCTTTGTAGTTTCAGAAAGCAACCTCTAGGACCGCAGAGGGTTGGAGGTTGGCTGAGCCAGTGCCTCATAGGGGCCAGGAGTACCCTTCTTAGGCCTGATATCTTGGAGATTGGAGGCCCCAAACGCTGCCACCCTCAGGCACTCCCCATCGCAGCCTGCACTCACCTTTCTGGTCCTTCCCCCACACGTGAGCTGTGGGACCACAAGGCCCAGGCTTCAGTCCCACCTGGCCATTGGGTATCTGTTCATCAACCTCTCTGGGCTTCTCTATCTTCACTTGGAGAATGGATTAAATGGGTTATATGGATTAAATTGTAAACTGCTTATGATGGTGGCACATAGTGAAGTGCTCAGTAGGTGCTACTAGGACTTTTACTGTAGATGATGTGATTCTGGTGCTCTGATTTCTGCTCTCTTTGCTCTGCTGGGGCATTCTTCTCTCCTACAGAAAGGACTGTCCAGTGTGGAAACAGATTTGTTTCTATACTCTGAGTTTCGTGATGCCTGCAGGGAAAAGGAAAGTTTCTAACAAAAATGGTTTGGGGGAAATCTATGTAGGAGAAAAGTATTCCAGCCTGGAACTCAGATTTAAAAAAAAAAAAAAAAAGATTTCTTGGTGGGTGGATTTAGGTAACTGGGGGACAGTAGAGCCTGCAGAGAGGTCCCCAAGAAAGGCCTGAGGTGGAGCATGGAGGAAACATCCGGCAGGCTGTGGAGCTGAGCCCACTTCCCCCAAAGTGGCAGGACCCAGAGAACAAAGGTCCTTGGGGTCTCAACAGTGGTGTAGGATATCCCCACACCACCCTCGAGGCTGCACGTGTGGGTAAGCCACCGAAGACATCCCCATGTGTTCCAGAAGACAAGGAAGTGGTGGGTGAGAGCCCCCTGAGGCCTTGGGGTGCTGGAGGGAGAGAAGAGGAGATATGGACACCATGCCGGTGCAGTGGCCACATAGCAGGGTGTGGATATGATGTGAGGTCACGTGGTCACCGTGGTGTGGGTGAGTGTGAGGGAAGGGCGGAAACGAGGATGAGGAGGGGGCTGTGGCCAGAGCAGGAGGTGGTGATCAGTCAGGTGTAACATGCAGCGAAGGTGTAAAGCGGGGTGGCAGGGAGTGGGTGGGCACTGGGGGACACACTGTCTCGTGTCTTAAAGAAATGACTGATGCCTCTCAGAGTCCTCCTCTGGCATCTCCCATGTGCGTTGAGGCTCCTCTGAACACACATCCTGCTCAGGCTTCCACCATCCCAGCCCTGATCTCCCTGTTGACTCAGCCCTGTGATGCATTTCAGGGCTGGGACAGGTCGTCATTGCTGTCCCAGTGCCTGGCACACAGGAGGTGCTCTGAACCTTAGAGTTATGGCTGCACTGAGCAAATTTCTCCTCTCTCTAGCTCTCTCAACCTGGCAGGCCTTGGGTCCATGTCCCCCTGGGAGGGGGAAGAGAGGGCAGTCCTCTTTCCGTTGAGTCCTGGGGATCAGCCTCTCACTGCCACTGCTCCCTGCCCCCATTCTGGCACAGGTAGCCCCTCTCTTCCTCCTTGGGTTTGGGGATGTTGTCTGAATGGTCCCTTTGCATAACCCCTGCCTGTAGCTGGCCTCCACTCCTGAGTGTGGGGCAGGCACTGCTTGGTCCCGGAAATGCCCTCTGCCCTCCCCGGAGCGTGTGACTTTCCATTTTCCTTGAACGCAGCACTTCATGACTTTGCCGTAAACTTCAGATGCAGCCCCCTTTCCTGTCTTCACAACAAGGAAATCAGTTGAGTTTCAGAGAAACCAGCTGCTAAGAGCACACCAGGCCTTCCGGCGTGGGTCCCTGCTGGCTTGGGCCTCTGTACGGCTGCTGGCGTACCCAGGTAAGTTGCCACCCTCTGGCTCACTGCCCCTGTCCTGCCACCACAGCCACACCCTGGGGGAACTTGGGGCAGTGGGTGGAGGGTGAAGACTCCATGGGGCCTGGCCTACTTACACATTGCCTGGGCATGTGTGCAGGTGGTTAGCCGCAGGGCCTCAGTCTGGGGGCTTGGGCTGCACGGACACCCAAGTTCATTTCTTGGGTCCCAATTCTTCATCTAGAACCAGCTTTTTGTTGGCGTTGGGGACCAGAGACCTGTGGCCCATTTGCCTCGATATCAACTGCACATCCTCAGGTATGTCATCCTAGGTGGAACGGCCCCTGGCCGCCGCCATTTCCATGGCTAGCCTGGGTCTGGTGGAGGAGGACAGAGTTAGGAGGCTCCTGAAAAGGGCCAGGAGGGGCTGTGGATCGGGAATGGGTGGTGTCCAGCTGGAAAAGGAAGCAGACACTGCTTGCAGCCACCCTAAGGGAAGCAAATTCCCTGCCAGAGTGTCAGCTGAGTGGTAGTTTCCAGGGGATGCAGAGATGCCTGCTCAGTTCTCGCTCCTGCTGGGCCCCATCAGGGTGACACCCTTGGGTCCAGGAAGCAGAGAATCTTCCAGAGAAAGCAAATATGTGTTCTGTCCCCTGCCCCCACCAGCCCCGTGAGCATGAAGGTGGCTTGTCAGGGCTTGAACTTGAACAACAAAATGCAGATGAGTCCTAGCAGGGGCCCCAGGACAGGCTTGAGCCACTTGTAAGGGAGCTCCGGTTAAAGGGGGACCCAGAGAGGGGAAGGAGAAAACAGTTTGAATCCTGCTCAACCGCTGTGTGTCCTTGGCAAGTTGCTTAGATTCTCTGAGCCTCAGTTTCTGCATCTGTTAAATGCAGATGCAAATACTGGCACCTTGCAGATGCCTGGTTCTTGACTCTTGGATGAGAGGTTGCAAAAAATGTCCCAAGCAGGAAAGAGTCTCTGCAGGAAGAAACAGGGCCCCTGTGGTGAAATGACCCAAGATGGGCTTCCTTACTCTCGTCTCAACAGGGTGGTGAGCACACGGTGGGTGCTTACTAAAGCTTTGCTGAGGGATCAGAGCCAGGGACGCCTGGGATAAAAAATGTTTGGGTGCCACCTCTGAAGCCTCTTCTCTTCCAGGGCTGTGCTTTTTTCCCCTTTTTACGTCTGTCCTCCTGTCTCCTGCATGCAGCCCTGGCACGGATACAGGGCACACAGGTAGCCTGGACGGTGGTTAAGTGTACACTCCGGAGCCAGACAGCCTAGATTCCTAGATTTGAGTCCTGGCCCTGCCACCTTTGGTGTGTGCTATGCAACCTTAGGCAAGTCACTGCACTTCTGTGTATGTCCAGTCCTGGATCCATAAATCCTTCACTCATGCACAGGGCTCTTGTGAGGATTAGGTAAACGAATATGGTTGACCCTTGAACAACATAGGGGTTAGGGGTGCCCAAACCCCATGCATTTGAACACCTGCATGTAACTTGACTCCCCCTGCAAACTTAACTGCGAATGGCTACTGTTGACCTGAAGCCTTCTGATAATATGGACGGTCTAATACATATTTTGTATGTTACAGTGTTGTGTACTATATTCTTACAATAAAGTAATCTAGACAAAATAAAATATCATGAAGAAAATCCTAAGAGAAAAGACATTTCCTGTACTGTAAAAAATCTGTGTGTCACTGGACCTGAGCAGTTCAAACCCGTGTTGTTCTGGGATCAACTGTATATCTAGAGTGCCTGGCACATAGTAGGTGCTATCTGAGCATGTTGCTGTAATTCTAATGGTCACTACTAGCTCTGGGAGGTCAGGCTCTGGACTTTGTAGCTTCTGGAGATTCTCCTGGGGGCTGCAGTAGCCAGACTTCTCCATGCCGACCATACCCTGCCCCCAACCAAAGCATAGGGTCAAGGCTGTCGTTCTTAACTGGAGCCAATTTTAACACCCCTTGACTCCCTAGCAACATTTGATAATGTGTGGAGACATTTTTGGTCATGACTCAGGGGGTGTTGGCATCTAGTAGATAAAGGCCAGGAATGATGCTAATCACCCCACAATGCACAGGACAGCACCCGGCTATCCCCACATTTCTATCAGGCCCTGTCTTCCCAACTCATCATCCCACCTTTCCCACCCCCTAAGCCTCTCCTCTTCTCCCTTTTACAGTCACAGAGACTGCCTGACACCCAGAGAGAGAAAACTCCTTGTTGAGGTCACATGGCCTTAAAACCAAGGCAGTAGAGCTTGGGGTCTGCGGGGACTGCTCTCATGGTATTGTTGTCGATCAGCAGACACTTAGCAAGTCTGCTGGATGCGAGGACCTATTCCCAACCCCAGAACACCCAGCTGTGGGCCCTGACTGTTGAAGGAACCTCAAAATGCAGTGACGCCTGGGCCAGCCTGGGATAAGAGCCCCTCGGGATCCAACTTAGAGCGAGATTCCACCTCCTTCTTTTGAAAAAAATTTTAAAAAATATTTTATTTATTCATTCATGAGAGACACACAGAGAGAGGCAGAGACACAGGCAGAGGGAGATATAGGCTCCCTGTGGAGAACCTGATGCGGGACTCGATCCCAGAACCTTGGGATCATGACCTGAGCCGAAGGCTGACAGTCAACCACTGAGCCACCTGGGCGTCCTGGGATTCTGTCTCCTAAAGGACATTTACCAGAGTGGTGAGTGCAGGCTTGCTGGGTCAGATACCTGCATTCAAATCCTGACTACCACTTGCAGGTCACATGATTTTGAACATGACATTAACCTCTTTGAGCTTCGGTTGCTTTAGCTAAGGAATGGAGGTAACAGTTCCCATTTAATGGGACTCAAGGTGAGGTTTAGATTAAGTGGATAATGCTCATAGTAAAGTCCCTGGCACAGAGGCTGTTGTGGTTGTCTGTCTTATGTGCATGTATTTGGAAGAAACAGGGGCTCCAGAAGAAAACAAGACAGCTGTAGGCTCTGCCTCAGGGACCTCAGCCTGGTCACAGTGGTCATAAACGGCTATCAGGGCTGTGATATTGGAGGATGGGCCCTGGGACAAGAGAGGAAGTGCCTGACTCAGCTTGGGGAAGGTGGAGTAGGAATCATGGAATGCTTCTAGGAGGAGGGGACAACAGAGGGGACCTAAAGCATATTGGCAGGAGAAGGGGGTGGGCACCTACTATGTGCCTTGCTAGTAGGGGTAGGGGAACAAAACAGAATTTCCCTCTCACAGTGCTTACATTCTAGCAGGGGTCACAGGTCCTATGTCAACAAGTTGGTAGATAAATCCCATTTTTGGTGGTGAAGAGTAATAAAGCTGGGTCAGGGATAGAGAGAGAGGGGAGATGATTTTAGAGAGGGAGATCAGAGAAGAACTCTTGGACGAGGTGGTGATATTTAGGCAGAGGCTTGAATAAAGTGAGGGATTTTGAGGGAAGAGTGTCCAGGCAGAGAGAACAGGCAGTGCAAAGGCCCTGAGGTTGGACCATGCCTGATTTCATCAGGTGAACTGAACAAGTGATATAAGGAGGCCCATGTGGCTGGTGGGGCATGAATGAGAATAAAGAGGTGATTGGGCAGATTGCATAAGGGCTTGGGAGCCACTGTGAGGACATGGGCTTTACCCCTGAGTGAGGTAGGAGTCCTGGATGGCTGAGAGAAGAGAAGGACATGACAACACAATGGTGGTCCAGGTGCTGTGCTTGGTGCTCAGTGAGCCTTATCCCATGGAATCCCTACAATCTACTGGTGTCAAGCACCTTTGCTTGCATCATTTTCTAGGTGGGGTCTGGTGAGCTTAAGTCACTGCTCAGTACCATGCCACCACTATACAGTAGACCTCTGATTCCATGGTTGAAATCTGATCCCCTGGTGTCAAGAAAAAGATATGAAGGAGCATATTGCCACCCATGGCACAATGCCAACTTCTGTCATTTGTGACTTAGAATAAAACCAAGGTGGCATTCTATTGGCTGAAATTACCTGTGTTGCTCCTACTGGTGGGCAGAGGGGGCCCCATGATTGCGGACTGAAGAGCAGGAATTGTGGCTTTAGGGGGGACTTAGGGTCTCAGGCAGAAGACTGGGAGTCAGTGAGAAAAGGGATGGGCAGAGAGGGACTGGGCCCCCATTCCAGCAGTGCCTTTGGTGGGGTCACTTCTGGCATCTGGCTGAGGGTAGCATATAGAGCCTCCAGGCCTGCTCAGTGCAGCTCCCACCAGCTCCCACCAAGTCCAGTTGGATAGGCTCATTCCCTCTGCAGCCTTACTGCCTCAGTCTCCTCCCCCCCTTCCCGGGCTCTCACAATGGATATCTAATTGGGGCTTTTGATGTTCAGAGTATGTTCTGTGGCATAGAAGACCCTCAAGGCTCTGCCACATGGGAGTGGGGATAAAACAAAGCTAAAACAGTCCTTCCATGCAGGTCTTCTCAGAGCCTTTATTTTTTATTTTTTTAAAGATTTTTATTTGAGTGAGAGAAAGAGAGCATGAGTCAGTGGAAAGGGGGGAGGGAGAGGGAGAAGCAGACTCCCTGATGAGCAGGGAGCCTGACACCATCAATCTCAGGACCCTGAGATCACGACCTGAGCTGAAGGCAGATGCTTAGCCGATTGAGCCACCCAGGTGCCCCACGCCTTTATTTATTTATTTATTTATTTACCTTTATTTATTTGGTTTATTTATTTATTTTAGAAAGGTGGGGTGGTGAGTGAGGGGCAGAGGAAAGGGAGAGAAAGAATCTCAAGCAGACTCCCCACTGAGCACAGAGCCCCAGGCAGGGCTCCATCTCACAACCCTGAGATCAGGACCCGAGCTGAAATCAAGGGTCATTGCTTAAGGAACTGAGCCACCCAAGTGCCTCTCAGAGCCTTTAATATGCTAAAATGCTTTCCACAGCTTTTGAAAATGTGTTTGACCACTTGAGCTTTGTTTCCTTTGAAGTATGTTTCGCATATCAGGTCTCTCTGGAATAGACTGAACTCTGCTTTTGCCCAAGGAGGCTGCTTTAATGATGGAATTCCAGGTAGATCCTTCTGAGCAAGGACCACAGGTTTCCTCCTTCTCCTCCCAGGGTCTGAGCTGTGAAAACAAGGCTGATGTTCCTTTATCTCTCAGTGGGGCTGCAAACTCTGAGATGGCCAAATTCTCTGAACTCACAGCTCATGAGGTGGCTGGATGAGGCTGGATGGGGTCAGTCCAGGCAGGGGATGGGGAGGCTCATAGTGAGCTTGCCTCCTGGGAAAGCCATGAAGTCTGTAGGAACATAACTGGGACAGAAATATGTGATCTGGGATCCCTGGGTGGCTCAGCGGTTTGGCGCCTGCCTTTGGCCCAGGGCGTGATCCTGGAGACCCGGGATCGAGTCCCACATCGGGCTCCCGGCGTGGAGCCTGCTTCTCCTTCCTCCTGTGTCTCTGCGCCTCTCTGTCTCTCTCTCTATGTCTATCATAAATAAATAAATCTTTAAAAAAAAAAAAAGAAATATGTGATCTACCTATCCATGTCAAGGGTCCCACCAAGAGCCTGCAGACTAGGCCAGCTCCTCTGAAAGCAAAGGGTGCATGCTGGCCAGGCCTGCAGCAGAGCTGCATAGACACATGTTCCAGCCTCTTGTCCCCCTGGCTTTACATCTCCTGCTTCCTCCTGTCTACTTCCTCTGGCTTCCCTAGTATCTCTGGGCACGGGAAAGTTGGTCACTCCGGCTCTCATCCCCCTGTTTTACTAGTGAGGACAGCCGAGAAAGGCACAGACAGGAAGGCAAAAGCAGACACAGGGCTGGCTAACCCCTGGATCCATCATCCGTGCAATGTCATGTTATTATTACTGTTGTCGTTATTGGCAGTGAGACAGGGAGGTTGTGATAAAGCTAAGGGTGCACAGGGAATGCTCCTGCCTCTGGGCTACCTTGGCCTTTGGTCTGAGGTGGCCAATCTTGGCTTATGGCCCTGGACTGGGCCCCAAGGGCCAGTCTCTCCCCACCCCCTGCTGCACTAACCTGTCTCTGGCTACCCAGGTTGCACCTGTGGCCATTGCGGGGAGGAGCTTCTCAAACTGTGTTGCTGACAATTTCCTGCCACAGCTTCCTGCCCCAGAGACTAGCTTCACTACCCCCACCTCCTCACAGCCCCAGGGCAAGCCCCCACCTTGCTGCCTGGCCCTGGGTATAGGGAGTAGCTATGTGAATCTGTGAGGCAGGGGTGGCTGGATTTGGGAAGATGGAGAGAAGTGGGGAGGGTGTACTCAGTAGAGGGCACTGCGTGGATAAAAGTATGGAAGTAAATTTGAAAGAAGGCTAACAGCACAGCACAGCTGGAACAGAGGGAGGATCGGAGAGTTTAGTTAGATTAAATAAAGTGGGCAGGAGGGAGCCACAGTAAGTTCTTGAGCAAGGGAAGCCATGGGGAAAAATTGTCGAGAACCGTTGCAGACCCTGGAGCTCAGCTTATGGGAAACAAACTGTGGGGTTTAGTCAAACCACACATATGAGTTAGATCTGGATCTCAGGTTTTATTAATAGACACACAGCAGATGGTGATCAAAGGAGGTGATCTCAAAGGAGAGAGATGTGGACTAGATAGGTGGGCATGGTGGTATGTTTATAGCCCCAGACAGAATGGCCTAAGTACGGGGACCAGGGCTGGGTAAGGAGAGAGAGTAGGAACTGTCAGAGAGTGAGGAGGCACGTCAGGGGGCCTGTGAAGGACCAGGGAGAGCCAAGAGGCTCAAGCAGGAAGGAGGGATCATGATGTCCATCACTCAGGGGACCCAGCATTGAGGAGGCATTAAGTGCGTGCCTGGTGTCCACTAGCCGGTGATATCAGTGCTTCCTCTCTAACCTGGAGAGCATCCTGATGGGGGTGGAGGGCAGACTGTGAGGCTGGGTGAGGGGGTGGGAACCAAGAAGTAGAGCAGGAGTGTAAACAGCACATTTCCTATGTCAGTTATTATTTTTAGTCTCTGGTTTGTCTATACTTTCCAGTTCCTTTAGTTAAAAAAAATTATGGTATAATTTACATACAGTAAAATTCACCCATTTTAGTGAAAACTTCTGTGAGATTTGACAAATGCATATAGATTGAGAAACTACCATCTCAATCAAAATATTGACTATTTTCCCAAATACCCTCATGTCCTTTCTAGTCAGTCTTTCCCCTTGACCCCCAGCCTCTGGCAACCACTGGTGCTCCACTGATAAAGCTTTGAATGGAATTCTGTAGTTTGTAGTCTTTTGGATTTGGCTTCTTGCACTCAGCATGATGCCTTTGAGATTCATCCATGTGGTGTGGGTATTAGCATTTCCTTTTATTTTATTGCTGTGTAGTATCCCATGGCAGGGATATACTACAGTTTATTTGTTCATTGGTTGAGATACATTTGTTTCCAGAATTTGGCAGCTGTGAATAGAACTGCTATAAACATTTCCTGTGTAGGTTTTTGTGTGAATACAAGTTTCCATTTCTCTAGGGTAAATACCTAGGAACTCTTTTTGACTCTTAAACACTCTGATGGAATGGTGACCTATGTCTCCAAGTGGGGACACAAATGCAGTCTGTGATTACTCACCTGCCTGTAACTGTTGGGACACCCAGGAACCCCCTTAAGCCTGCCTTCCCAACACCAATGTCAGGAGCTATCAGGTTAGAATGCAGATCCTGGCTCCTCCTCTGGTTACCCCAACCCAAACCTCGCCTGATTTTCACTCCAGTATCTTCCTCTCAGCCCATCCTTGTCTGTTCCTGGATGCCCAGGGGGAAAGGCAGCCTTTCTCAATCCACAAAAACCTTGGCACACCTGCTTACATTTGCTTAGGTAAGGAAGGCACCCAAGGATCCTCCCCTGAACATAACCTATGCCTGGGTGGTCTTGTGGGGCCCATCTTAGAGAAATGCCTAGAAATTGTTATGGGGAGATACATTTTTTTCAATATTATATAAAAACTCACAAAAATACAGCAAAATGGGAAGATTTCCCATTAACACTCCTATGTTCTACAATTGTTATATTTACTGGGTGAATATTAGGATCACATAGAGTTGATCCTATTATTAGCAGATTCTGTATTTAGCCTACTTGCTAAAATTTACTTGTAACTCCCAAACTAATACTTGAGGCCCTTTCATAGTCATTCAAGAACATTAAGGAGATGGGCGGCCCGGGTGGCTCAGTGGTTTAGTGCTGCCTTCAGCCCAGGGCCTCATCCTAGAGACCCAGGATTGAGTCCCATGTCAGGCTCCCTGCATGTAGCCTGCTTCTCCCTCTGCCTGTGTCTCTGCCTCTCTCTCTCTCTCTCTCTCTCTCTCTCTGTATCTCTCATAAACAAATAAATAAAATCTTAAAAAAAACCAAACAAACATTAAGCAGAGAAGCAAGAAATTTGAGTCAACTGACAGGTGACACTCCTCTACCTTTTTTGCTTTAATTTTCATATTGTAAACATGTGTCCTCTATTTGGTGCCATGATTTTGTGCTTTTTGTTGGTGATTACATTGTTTAAACAGCAGCATACTGATCAAGTGCTGTCTTGCATTCCTAAGTGCAAGAGGGCTGTGATGTGCCTTATGTGAAAAGTATGTTAGATAATCTTAAAGTTGTGGTGCTGTTGGGTGAGCATTCAATGTTAATGAATCAACAATATATGTCAAATAGTGTCGTTAGCAGAAACAGGGTTATGTACTGATTGGTTGATGAAAATGTTGTGATCAGAGACTTGATGGAACCTATCACTGCATTTCTTCTAGGAGCAAGCATTTAATATTTGCTAATTCAGTGTTTGCAATAACTCTACAGAACTTCTCTGAATAATAAGACTTGACTGTGTCTGTGTACCTATCTGCCCCATCCATCAGTTTATGTTATTTTTTTGGATGCTTTTCACATTAAATCAGTCATCAGTAGCCATTGGACCTAAATATTTCTGCATACATATCATTAACTAGTGCTCAATATTTTATGGTCTTTTTTTTTTTTTTTTTTTTTTTTAATTGTGACGGGTTCAGGGCAGCCCTGGTGGCTCAGTGGTTTAGCGCTGCCTTCAGCCCAGGGTGTGATCCTGGAGATCCAGGATGGAGTCCCACGTCGGGCTCCCTGTATGGAGCCTGCTTCTCCCTCTGCCCGTGTCTCTCTGCCTCTCTCTTTGTGTGTCTCTCATGAATAAATAAAAATCTTAAAAAAAATAAATGTGAGGGGTTCAGGGACACCAGGATGGCTCAAGTAGTTGAGCATTTGCCTTTGGCTCAGGGCATGATCCCGGGTCTGGGGATCCAGTCCCGCATCAGGCTCCCCACAGATAGCCTGCTTCTCTCTATGTCTCTGTCTCTCTCTGTATCTCTCATGAATAAATAAAATCTTAACAAAACTGAGGGGTTCAAATACAATGAAATGAACAAATTTCAGCACATTATTTGAGAAATTCTGACACCTGTATAACCCAGTGCTTATCAAAATATCAGTCATTAATACTTTAACCCCAGAAAGTTAAAAAGATAATTTTACTAGATATGTATCTAAATATCTGCCTTACTGGATATGTATCTAAACATTTTTAATCCCTTCTCCCCACATAGGAGCATACTTTCCAGTGGCTGTATAAAAGTTCACATTGGAATTAAATCCTTATGTAGTTAACTGCTCTCTTTTGATGGATATTCAGATTAGTTTATGCTTTCTAGAAATTTGTCCAGGAAGGCAGATGCAGCAGGGCAAAGGGGAATTTCCAAGGCCGAGGGGACTCAGTGGAAAGGGAAAAGGGAAGGCTAACAGAGTACTGTTCTTTTGAAGAACAAAGCTGGTTCCAGCTTTAGAGCTTTTATACTTGCTGTTTTCTCTGCCCAATGTGCTCTTTTCTATGATTTTTGAAAAGCTGGCTCCTCCTCATCCTTCAGATCTCAGTTCAAATGCTACCTCCTCAGAGAAGGTGACCATCCCAGCTACAGTGGCCTCTTTTCTCTCTCTCTTTTAAAAAAATATTTTATTTATTTTTAAAAGATTTTATTTATTCATGAGAGACACACACACACACAGAGACACAGGCAGAGGGAGAAGCAGGTTCCGTGCAGGGAGCCCGATGCGGGACTCGATCCTGAGCCCTGGGAGGAAGGCAGGCACTAAAGTGCTGAGCCACCCAGGGATCCCCCCAAAATATTTTATTTAAATTCAATTTGCCTCCCCTTCTTTTCTCTCTTAATATCACTCTATGTCCTTTAGGACGCACTTCAGTTTGTAATTATTTTTGCCTCTTTCGTTGTTTCATGTATCCCAGACTGCTGTCTTCAGGAAGGCAGGACCAAGTCTGTCTTATTCACTGTTATCTCCAGCCCTGGCCTGGAGCACTATAATTCAACAGGTGTTTGGGAAATGAATGAATGGCTCCGGGTGCTGGTGTGGGGGGGGCCAGTGGGGATGTTTGGGCGCTCAGCACAGTCTCTGAAGAGTCAGAAGAGGGTTGGGGACTGAGCCCAGCAAGCTGGGGGCTCCCCTCCAAAGCGGGTTCTGGCACAAAGCAGGCTCTGCGCGGTTGGCATGGATGCCCCTCAGGGCAGCCTCTCTCCCACTTCTCTGGGCCCAACGGAGGGTGTTCGCGAAGGCAGGCCGAAGCCCTGACCTGCCCTCCTCCATCTCGCTCTGAACGCGCAGGGTTCCGGCCGAGGCGCAGGGGCGGCGGCGGCGATGCCGGACCCCGCGGCGCACCTGCCCTTCTTCTACGGCAGCATCTCGCGCGCCGAGGCCGAGGAGCACCTGAAGCTGGCGGGCATGGCCGACGGGCTCTTCCTGCTGCGCCAGTGCCTGCGCTCGCTGGGCGGCTACGTGCTCTCCCTCGTGCACAACGTGCGCTTCCACCACTTCCCCATCGAGCGCCAGCTCAACGGCACCTACGCCATCGCCGGCGGCAAGGCGCACTGCGGCCCCGCCGAGCTCTGCGAGTTCTACTCGCGCGACCCCGACGGGCTGCCCTGCAACCTGCGCAAGCCGTGCAACCGGCCGTCCGGGCTCGAGCCGCAGCCCGGGGTCTTCGACTGCCTGCGCGACGCCATGGTGCGCGACTACGTGCGCCAGACGTGGAAGCTGGAGGTGAGAACGCGGGGCGGGGGGCCTCGGGGAGGCGGGCGGGTCCCGGGGGCGGGGCGGGGCGGGGGGCGGGGCCGGGAGGTGGGCGGGCCCTGGGGGCGGGGGCGGGCGGCTCCTGGGGGCGGGGCCGGGAGGTGGGCGGGCCCTGGGGGCGGGGAGGGGGCGGACCCCGGGGCGGGGCCGGGAGGTCGGCCTGGTTGTGAGCTCGTCCCGGAGCCTAGAGAGCCTCGGAGCCGTGGGGGGCGAGGTGGGGGAGCCGTTGTCTTCAACAGCTTGTGCTTTGATGGGGATCCCTGGGTAGCTCAGCGGTTTGGCGCCTGCCTTTGGCCCAGGGCGCGATCCCGGAGTCCCGGGATCGAGTCCCGGGATCGAGTCCCGCGTAGGGCTCCCGGCATATGGAGCCTGCTTCTCCCTGTGCCTCTCTTTCTCTCTCGCTCCCTCTTTCTCTCTGTCTATCATGAATAAATAAATAAATAAATATTAAAAAAAAAAAACAAAACCAGCTTGTGCTTTGCAGTACCGCGCCAGAGTTGGAAGTTGGAAGCTGGAAGCTGGAGGGGTGGGTGGGAGCGGGACCTAGGAGGAGGCTTCCGAGGGCGGGGCCTGAGCGATGCCTTGGTGCTAGACTGTGCTAGACCTGGAGGTCTGGACTGGGGGCGGAGCCTGAGGACGCTGGGGGCGCTGCCTGCGGAACAACCAGTGCCAGATTGTCAAGCTGGAGATGAGTTTGGGGTCGCCTGTCATGGCCCTGGTTGGGTGGGAGATGGGGGCGGGGCGCTCTCCTCAACAGGCTGAAGGACTCACCCTAGGGTCTCTCGGGACAGAGACAATTAAGAAAGTCCAGGAGAGGGATCCCTGGGTGGCGCAGCGGTTTGGTGCCTGCCTTTGGCCCAGGGCGTGATCCTGGAGACCTGGGATCGAGTCCCACGTCGGGCTCCCGGTGCATGGAGCCTGCTTGTGTCTCTGCCTCTCTCTCTCTCTCTCTCTGACTATCATAAAAAAAAAAAAAGAAAGAAAGAAAGTCCAGGAGATGGAAGAGGCTTCCTGTGGTCGCACTCTTGGTGACAGTTACAAGTCTTGTCATCTACCCTTCTCTAGGGCGAGGCCCTGGAGCAGGCCATCATCAGCCAGGCTCCCCAGGTGGAGAAGCTCATTGCCACGACAGCTCATGAGCGGATGCCCTGGTACCACAGCAGCCTGACACGCGAGGAGGCAGAGCGCAAACTCTATTCGGGCTCGCAGACCGACGGCAAGTTCCTGTATGTGGGCCTTGAGGCTTGGGGCTTTGGGGTGGTAGGCTGGAGCTTGTTGGCTGGAATACTGGAGGGTGCTGCAGACCTCAGGGTGCAGATGGACCATGAAGGGGTACACCTGTGCTAACACACACAGGGGGGTTGTGTGTTTCTGAGTGTGGGAAGGGGCATAATAT
This sequence comes from Canis lupus baileyi, assembly GCF_048164855.1. Taxonomy (NCBI): domain Eukaryota; kingdom Metazoa; phylum Chordata; class Mammalia; order Carnivora; family Canidae; genus Canis; species Canis lupus. The sequence goes on along the minus strand of NC_132848.1, from coordinate 47,628,702 downwards.
GGGAAGGGATCTGCAGTGGTTAGGATGCCAGAGCTGGACTGCCTGGGGAACAATCCAGACTCTGCTACTTACCAGCTGCCGACGCTGGGCAAGTGGCTGAACTTCTGCCTACTTCCATTTCCTCTCCTCCATTCAACAAATATTTACCGAACACCTACTATGTGCCAAGCACTGTTTCAGGCACTGAGGACATGACAATGAACAAAACAGACATAAATCCCTGTCATTGTGGAGCAGGAAGACCAAACATGATGAATCAATACAGTATAGTCTGGATAGTAAATCAGATTCTGCTACTTATCAGCGGCTCTCCCCATCGTACCTCAGCTTTGGCCTCTTTTGCATCTTAATCTTCCATGGAAAATGTTTGACAATGATTCCACTGCCTCAAGAAAAAGATTTCCAGACTTTCTGCAGAGTTTATGACAGTTAATTGGTCTACTGAGGTAAGAGGAGTGTCAGAAGAGCCAGGGCCAATGGGTTAGACCAGCTGTGGAGGCCTTGGATGTCAAGCTTGAAGCCACAGAGGCAGGTTGGGCCAGAATGGGCCACGGGAGGTGGAAGCTGAGGGAGCTGGGCTTGGGTACCGTGTAGAGACTGAGCTGGCACTGAAGTTCAGAAGCAGTTGGAGCAGTGACATTATCAGGGATGGTGACTCATGCTGGGTGATGTCAAGAGACCAGAAGCAGCTACTTTGAGCCAGACTGTTGGAAAATTAGGCAAGGCATGCTTTAGACAGAGGCTGTTGTAGATTCTTCTTGCAGTTCCTGTAGTCAAGAACTGCTTTCTCAGTATGGGGATAGTTAGGGGGCTGAAGGTCAAAGCTGTAGGCATAGAACCTTGCATGGGCCCGGGGGGAAGGGAACACTCTTGGTGGATCCTGATGCCTGTTACAAGTCCAGGACAGGTACAGTTCTGAGATAAGAGTATAGGGTGTGATGGAAAGATGTATGCCACTCGGGCCTGGAATTAAGACCAGGGCCATGCTTGCTGTTGACCACACTTCAGAGCTGCTGAAAAGTGGTTGAGATTGTACTTCATGCTGTTTCCTGCCAAAACTTTCTGTGTAATCGCAGGGCTTATGGTTATGAGTTGATTCAACTTGAAAAGAAACCTGACCCCCACAAAGGGCCTTTAAGAGTATATTTTTAAGTGTTTCCTAACCTCTTCTGGATCACAGACCCCCTTTGGGAATCTTACTGAAGCTGAACCCCTTTCTGAACCCCAAAACATGTTCACCCCAGAGATTTTGTGTACAGCTACAGGAGATCTTAGTTGAGCCTGATCCTTATTCTTGGAGCTCTTTTCAGGTTAAGAACTTATGATATATTCAGTTGTCTCTTTTTACATATGAGGAGACTGAGACAGAGGATCAGTGACTTGCTCAGGGCAGCACAGATAATCGTGTGATGGAGCTGGCTGTCGTTCCTATTAGCAATTAACTGAGTCAGAAATGGATCTGAATCCAACCCTACTGTTAACCAGCTATGCAGGAGATGTGCTCCTATGCCTCAGTTTCTTCAACTGCAGAATAGAACCTACCATGTGGGGAATGCTGTAAAGATTAAGTGACAACTGTGTGAAGAATTTAGAACCACTATCTCAGTAAATGGTAGCTCTTATCTTTACCACTATTATCAGGTTCCATATATTCCTAAGTGGAGATCCACCTGAATTTCTTAGCTGGGACTTCTAGCTTAAGTTCAAGTTTGAACTGTGAGGACAAAGTACTGCTACCACCTACTGTTTTCTTGGTAAATTAAGTAGAATTTGTGGCACTGAAATATATATGGTGACCATACCCATGTCTGCCTATGTGGTTATTATGTGTGAATTGGTCATTGTTCTTTTAAGGACTTGCGAATCTCTTTCCAAAGAGAGCATTATCAGTTAGGCTTTGCTATATAATAAACCATCCTAAGGTGTTACATCTTAAAACAACATCACTTATTCACCCTTGATTCGGTGGGTTGGCAGCTTGGGCTTAGCTCAACTGGGTGATTCTTGTGCTGATTTCTTTTGAGCTCACTCATGTGCCTGTAGTCAGATGCAGTGGGGTGTTGACTGGGGCCTGATGGTATAGGATGGCCTCACGGACATGTCTGGTAGTTGGTAGGCTGGGATGCGTTGGTTTTCCTTCATGTGGCTTCTCCAACAGGTTAATCTGGACTCATTCCCATGGTGGTGGCAGGGTTGCCAGGAAAAGCAGGAGAGGGCAAGCAGGCCCAGTGCTCAACCACTTTCCAAGCCTCTCCTCCTGCCATGTTTGCTAATGTCTTATTGGCCAAAGCGAGTCATGTGGTCAGGTCCTGATTCAGGAGCTACAGAATGACACTCCATCAACTGATGGGAAGGAATGCCTGATATTGTGGTGGTATTTTCAATATTCCATACACATTTGCCAGTGAGCACTAGGTGTTGAGTTTCTGCTGCCAGTTCAGAATTTAAGGTTTTGACCTGGGGAGATTTTTTTCACTTCTCAGAAGAAGAGAATTAGTAATTGGAGACCATAACTTCCAGGCTAGTCCACCAGTCTACTTATGGAAGTGCTTTCTTTTCTGTGGGGCATTTGCTTTTTAGTTTGTTGTGGGCTCTCTTCTTCGTCCTTTGGTGCTCCCCTATCACCCTGTACTCTGGTTTCTTATCTCTTCATGTACCCCTGACTGCTGTGGGCTAGCCTGGGAACTGTATCATCCTTCACTGCCTTGTTCTCTGGGGAACTTGCTGCTCCTCTGTACCACTATCAGGTTTTGCCGTGGCAATTTAGAGGATATTTTCCATCCCTCTGGTCTAAGGAAGGGATTGATTATGAGGTGGGCTCACATCTCTTTTGTATCATTGTATCCCTGCCCTTAGAACAATACCTGGCGCATGGTTCACACTCAGTAAACATTTGTCTGATAAATGAACATCCATGGGCAGGGCCCAAGTCCTGTCAGAGAGCTTACAGCATCTGCAGGCCATCCTGTTGCCTATTCCCTGCTGCCTGCCACCAGCCAACTCTTCCGTACCTCAGTGCACTTCCTAAGATTATTGGTCAGCTGCCTACAACTTGTTCTACAAGTCCCAAGACCTCCAGGACCAGTTGCTGACCATTCTCCATTGGAAATTTTCACTTAATTTTGGAATAGAACCTTGTGTCAGTGACTGCAAACAAATGTTTTGTGGGAGATGTTGATTGGTTTCACCGTGGGAGGAGAGGGTACCAGCATCTAGCTCTAAGTTGTTGTGTGTGTGTGTGTGTGTGTGTGTGTGTGTGTGTGTGTGTGTGTGTATGTTGGGGGGCGGTTAGACTGGTTCATGTACGTGGAGCTGTGTGTGAGCAGACAGGTTCTTACACACAAAACCACCATCTTTGAGGGGTTCAACTCTCATTCATAAGCAAGGAAGATTTGCTTATTTATTTTAGCAAATTTCCAGCAGAGGACAATCAAGGGTCTCATTCTGTCAAAGGGCAGTCTATTACAGTGACTAGTGGATCTGTTGTCATGATGAGGAGACTTATTCTGATCTGTGCACAGGTGCCCCAGGAGCTAGAGTTGTGGTTACTTCTGTTGTTTTTCATGTCAAAATGGCTTTCTCTCCCCAAGAGAATATTTTAAGTCTACTTGCATAGATTTGTGTGTCCTCTGTGAGTGGCTGTGTGTCTACCACAGATGGCCAAATATCCCTCCAATGGATGGTCAGGTATCCCCTGTGGGTGGCTGAGTGTCCCCTATGGAAGGCCGCATACTCAGCCATAGAGGACCAGGTGTCTGCTTGTGGGTGGCTCAGAGTTCTCCTCTGGATGGCCAGGTGTTCAGCTGTGGGTAGCTGAATATCAGGCTATTCAGGGCTGAGTGTCCACTGTGGGAAGGCCAGGATTCCCCTGTGGATGGTCACATGTTGGCCCTTGGACAAGTGTGTCTCCCTGTGGACACTGCCATCCTCTTCTCATTCTCCTCCTCCACCCCACTGCACCCCACCAGCCTGTTACCAGCCGGTCTGTAGGTTAAGTCGGGCCTGACCTTGGCGCCCCTAGTCCCTGCCACTTCTCCATGAGACCATCAGGGGCAGAGCCCATGGTCGTATGTGTGTGTGCAAGAGTATGCATGGAAACTGGGCCCAGCAGGGGTCACCACCAGAGAGGCCCAGGTGATTATAGGAGTGACATCCCCTCTTTCCCCTTGCCAGGTTGAGGCCCCGGAAGGAGCAGGGCACGTATGCACTGTCCCTGATCTATGGGAAAACAGTGTACCACTACCTCATCAGCCAGGACAAGGCAGGCAAATACTGTATTCCTGAGGGGACCAAGTTTGACACGCTCTGGCAGGTAAGCTGCCCATCTACCTTGTTGATGGGGGCGTTGCTTAGGGATCTGAGGAAGAGAGGAGCCTTGACCCTGACACTGCCTCCCTGCAGCTGGTAGAGTACCTGAAGCTAAAGGCAGATGGGCTCATCTACTGCCTGAAGGACGCTTGCCCCAACACCAACGCCAGCTCAGGTAAGTGGGTGGTGAGGGACGAGAGGTGAGTGAGAGACCCTGTGCCCCACCCTCTCACTGTCCCTTCTGCTCCTCCAGAGGCTGCTGCTCCCACACTTCCAGCCCACCCATCCACGTTCACCCAAGTGAGTTAGCTGGCATCTCAGGGTTGGGTCCTGAGGGATGGAGCTGGGCAGGTGGGTGGTGGGTCCTCTTCCCAGGGTGAGGCTGGGATGGAGAGTAGGATTGCCGTGGAACAGAAGGTCCCCCCAGTGCTGTCCCTGTGAGTCCTCTAAGAATATGGGTCTAAGGGCCCAGTGCCCTCAGCTCGAACCCTGCTGACCTTGCTGACCTCATGATCTTCAGGCTCACAGGCGGATTGACACCCTCAACTCAGATGGATACACCCCTGAACCAGGTAAGCTGACAGAGGTAGAGGTGTGCGTGTGGGGTTCATGCCAGGCTAGATCAAGGTCCCTGGCTTGGCCCTGGGGTGTGGCAGGGGAGGAATATGGGTCAGGCCTGACTTGTGGCAATTGGCTTGATTTGCTCTGTGCAAACCCTGTGCCTGTATACATCCGCATGGGTGCGCATCCAGCATGCCTGCCTGTGTGCATGTACATGGGGTACATGTGGACATGCAGGGGCATACATCTGGCCATGCCTGGGTCACCTGGGCTACAGACACACATTTGTTCAGCATCTACTACGTGCCAGTCACACTTCATGCTCGTGTGACTGTGCTTATGGAATGTTTCTGACATGCCATATAAGGCAGTTATGGCAATTCTTCTTATCTTTAAGATGAGAAAGGAGGGTGACTAGCTTAATAAGGTCCTGCAGTTAGGCAGTAGTGGGGGTGGGATTTGAGCCCAAGTTCCTGAGATGCCCTGCTGCAGATGCTAATGTGTTTGATGTGTAGATGCAAGGAGGTCCCTATGTGCGCAGAGAACACACATGGTTGCATGTGCACATGGAGGCTCATCTTGGAGTGCTTGTCAACATGGCTATGTGGTGCATCCACAGATGCGGGCAGGCATTGACATGTCAGTGAATACATTCAAGGACAAGATATGCATCCTCCAGCTGGCACACTAACAGTTACTACTCATGCAGACACGCCTTTGGACCCCATCATACACAGAGACGTGGGTGAATGTATATGTGGGTGCATATGTGTGAACACACAGGAGCACACGTGGTCACCTGTTGCACAGAGTTGCACGTGCCTTTGGGATCCACTTGAACATTTCTTCCCAGCTCACCCACAGATGAGACCAGGAACACACACGAGTGCACATGTGTACATGAACACATACACATACCCATGTGCCTGGGCATACTCTGGATGGTGCGCCACTGTCTGGGGTGTATGCTCTGTGGGTGCCAAGGCTGCCATGACTTCCTCGTTCCCCTGCCTCATCCCACTCCCTCATCCTGACTTGGGAGTGCATGGCTATGTGTATGTGCCCAGCACGCCTAGCATCCTCAGAGAAAGCACAGTCAATGCCCATGGACACGAGTGTGTATGAGAGCCCCTACAGCGATCCTGAGGAGCTCAAGGACAAGAAGCTCTTCCTGAAGCGTGAGAACCTCCTCATGGCTGACATAGAACTCGGCTGTGGCAACTTTGGCTCAGTACGCCAGGGCGTCTACCGCATGCGCAAGTATGGCCACCTCTGCCATAGATTGGGGAACTCCTGTTGGGGGGGTGCAGAGGAGGGGAGTGGACTCACCACACCTTGGAGGTTGGAGCCAGGATGTGATATCCAGGATGGGACACACACCCTGGGCCAGGAGAGACTACACGCTAGGGGGTGACCTGGGAGGCTCAGGGACAGCACTGGAGAGTGTGGGAGAGGCAGGCCTGGGGCAGGGAGAAGTGGGCTAGCTGTGGTTGCAACAGAGGCCTCACCCATCCCAGGAGAGCTGCAGAGGGTCCCCCTTGTCCCCTTAGGTTGACTGCTCACTGGATACAGGCCGCCTCTGGGGAGGGTAACTCTGAAGTTGTTTCAGTAGGGGCGGTCCTTGGTGAGGGCGTTGGCCATGAGCTGTTCTAGCCAAAGCTCCTGGCAGCTAAGGAAGTGTGTGCCTGGGCCCTGACGGGAGAGCCAGGTGACAAACCACAGTATCCACCACATATGTCTGGAGAGAGGAGAGGCAGGCTGGGTGGACATGAGGGGCTGAGAAGGCCCCTGCTGACTCTGGTGCCCACCCTGGCAGGAAGCAGATTGATGTGGCCATCAAGGTGCTGAAGCATAGCACGGAGAAGACAGACAAGGATGAGATGATGCGTGAGGCACAGATCATGCACCAGCTGGACAACCCCTACATTGTGCGGCTCATCGGTGTCTGCCAGGCCGAGGCCCTCATGCTCGTCATGGAGATGGCGGGCGGTGGGCCCCTGCACAAGTTCCTGCTTGGGAAGAAGTGAGCCCCAGGGTGGGCTGGGTGTTTGGAGCTTGTGGGCCTAGCAGGTTCATCCATCCACTTATGAATGTGCCCCACCCAGGAGCACACTCATTTCCGCATGACTCCTGCCACCCCTGCACACCCTGACATCCACACTCACACCCACAAAGCAGAGCTGTTAACAGCACAGATGTCCTTATGCTTCAAACTCTCACCGTCACAGACATGATCTTTGACACTCACTGAGACATGTGCCCATCCACTCACATTCTCACTGGTGCATGTGCATTTGTGGTATACCCTGGCTTATGCATTCAGTTATTCCACAAGTGTTTACTGGGCAATTTCTCTGAAAGAGGGACTATTACCAGCCCCAGGGATTCATCTTTGAACAAAAGAGACAAAGATCTCTGTCCTGTATCCTGGTTGGGGAAGAGAGGTTTTCATGAATAATTATAATACAACATAGAGTATGTTGGAAAATATTTACTATAAAAAAGAGGACTGGAAGTGTCAGGGTGGGAGATGAAAAGTGAGAAGGTGAGGTTTGTAAACTAAAGTGGAGCTGTGGAGGAAGAGCGGTCCAGGCAGAGGGCACAGCCAGTACAAAAGCCCTGAGGCTGTCTTTGCCCAGGGTAGTGGAGGAACTGTGAGGAAGGCTCCGTGCCTGCAACAGAGCACATGAAGAGGAGAGAGGGAGAAAGGGCTGATGTGGGTAGGAAGGTGGGAGGGCAGATCGTGCAGGGCCTTATGGGCCCTGGGGAGACCTTGGACTTTTACCCGAAGTGAGGTGGGAGCCCTAGGAGGCTCTGAGTGGAGAAGTGGCAGGACTTGACTCCTGTGTGAGGAGGACAGACCATGGGGGCGAGGGCAGGGTGACTGTTTTGGTCCAGGCTAATGATGATGAGGGCTGGATCATGGTGGCAGAAGATGAGGTGGGAAGTAGTAGGAGGATTCTGGAGGGATTCCGAAGGCAGAGTTGCCTGTGCTGAGTGCTTCCAACTCAGGTTGGAAGCTGAGTGTGAGAAAGAGTTGCTGACGGCAAGGCTAGTGCTTCTGGCCTAAGTAAATAAAAGGATGTAGCTGCTGGAGAAGAAAGGGGACAGTGGGGAGAGCCAGTTGTGTGTGCATGTGTGTGAACAATCAGGAACTTTGTCTTTACTAATTTTGAGATGCCTATTAGCCCCCTCTGAAGATATATAGAGGCTCAGGTAAATGTGTAAGTTTGGTAACAGTATGTGGGAGCCTCAAAGACTAGATGAAAAGCCTCAAGACTAGATGAGGACAGAGGGTTTTGCCTTTTTGTTCACCTCCCGCCATATCCCCAGCCCTGTGCCTGGCACACAGCAGATGCCCAACAAGCACCTGCTGAACACAGGCTCAGCTGCATCAGAGAAGTGGGCTTTACCCCCTGGGGAACCTGGGCTGCCTCCTCCCAGGTGACCCTGCCTTCCCCTGCACCCCAGGGAGGAGATCCCTATCAGCAATGTGGCAGAGCTGCTGCACCAGGTGTCCATGGGGATGAAGTACCTGGAGGAGAAAAACTTTGTGCACCGTGACCTGGCGGCCCGCAATGTCCTGCTAGTCAACCGGCACTATGCCAAGATCAGTGACTTTGGTCTCTCCAAGGCACTGGGTGCCGACGACAGCTATTACACTGTGAGTCCCCACCCCTCTGGTGCCCAGGTGGATGAGGTTGGTGGGTGGAGGGTCCCCAAGCCCTGCCCTGGCAGCATCTCTCCATTCTCAGGCCCGCTCAGCGGGGAAGTGGCCACTCAAGTGGTATGCGCCCGAGTGCTTCAACTTCCGCAAGTTCTCCAGCCGCAGTGATGTCTGGAGCTACGGGGTCACCATGTGGGAGGCCTTCTCCTATGGCCAGAAGCCCTACAAGGCAGGCAGGGGCAGAGGTGGGTGGGCGGGCAGCTGTGTGGGAAGTGGGGGCGATAAGGGTGAGGTGACCCTAGTACTCACATTGCACTTGGTTCTGGTTTGAGCAGAAGATGAAGGGCCCTGAGGTCATAGCCTTCATTGAGCAGGGCAAGAGGATGGAGTGCCCCCTAGAGTGTCCACCTGAAATGTACACACTCATGAAGGACTGTTGGATCTACAAGTAAGTGCCAGTGGGAGGGAAGGGTATCTGGCTGAACTGACACCTGGGCCTAGGGCTAGAGCTTGTGGTGCCCAAGAGTACAAAACTCATCCCACCCAAGACTCACCCAGTTCACAGCCTTTCCAACACTCGGTACCTTTACTTTCTGCACCCATGCTCAATGCCTCAACACACTGACACTGGGCCAACATCATAACACCCTACCTGTAGACACCTACTGCTCCAGCATCTAAAACCTCAGTCCCCTACCAGCCAACACTCAACACACTGATCCTACAATACCCAAACAAGTCAGTACTCTGTTAACCAAAATATGGTACCAATGGTCAGGGCATGGGATAATACTCCAGTCTAATTCCTCAATCCCCCACCATCCAACACCTATTTACCCTCACAGGCCAACACTATAGCATCCAAAAACTCAATATATTCAAAACCTTCACCCCTGTCTGGTGTTCAAACTCAATACTTGAACACCCCAACTCCTGAAATTATCAATATTTCAACTTCCCATCAGACAATAGGCAACATGCACCCCCAAAAAAGCTATTAGCCTACATTGGGCCATGCAATGCATGGGTATTCTAACATTTGATACCTTTCCTACCCCAACATCCATTATTCCACTGGCCAACACCTCTGACATTGACATCCAAACACCCAAGCCACCCGGTAAATAGATACCCTATTTATGATAAATAATAAATGATCAGTCCATTCAACATGTGTTAACCTGGCCCCCATTGGGAAATAGTACACCAACACCCCAATACTGAAAGAGGCTAGCATCTTTAATAGGCCCAACTTTCCATAAGCTGAACCCACTGTCAATGTTCCAGTGTTCTGCTAGATTAGGAGCAGCATACTTCCATCTGTATAAGCCTGCACCCAGTACTCAAATACACTGGGTCTCAGCATATGTACAGTATCCCAGATCCTCTGGGTTGATAGTTGTTACCCCAACTCCTAATGAATTCAGTTCCCCAAGTCTTCACCTGTTAACACACAACAGGTGGTTCCTCCAACATTCTGTATGTTGGCAGCTCTTCTATTATGTGGTATGGCAACACCTGAATTCTAGTCCTCTCACACCCACGAAACCTCTCCATTACCCCCAAACTCCACCACCCTGACAACCTCATTGATTTTCTAAGCCCCATGCATGTCTACCCTCCAGGTGAAGTTGGGTTGTGGGAATATGGTCAGTGGCTTGGATCTACCCAACCTCCCACAGGTGGGAGGACCGCCCAGACTTCCAAGCTGTGGAGCAGCGCATGCGGGCCTACTATTATAGCGTGGCAAGCAAGGCTGAGGACCTCCCGGGGTGTGGAAAGGGGGTTGAAGCTTCTTCTGTCTGAACTCCAGCCTGCCTGGGGCCTGCAAACCATGATGCCCCAGCTTCAGCCCCATCGTAGGACCTCCAGTTTGGCTGAAGTCAGCTCAGCTCCTCTCCCCAAACCTTGCCAGCTGGGCCGTGGTAAGGCAGGCGGTTGAGGCCTCAGGTTCATACTGATCTAGGGTTCCTCACCTGGTTACCTGTCCTCTCCAGTTGGGGGAGGAGGGAAGGCCCGGGAGGGTGGGGTTTTGTAACCTGTTCTTGGGCTAGAATCTACCGAAGAGCCTTGAGCTGAGGGCACATTGCTTACAAGAAGGACCCTCCTTCCTCTGTGTCCTGAGGGGGAAGACTCTGGGAACTCTCAGGTGGCAAGACCTCAGTCATGTAATAAACTCAGCTTCTCTCTTGTTTGAGTCCCTCATTTTTTCTGGGGTGAAGGGGGAACCAGGAAAGGGGCTAGGTCATTGGAAGGGGTCAAAGAGAAGTGCCTGTAAACAGCTTCTCTTGGGTGTGCTCGAACGTGATCCCCAGGGTCTGGGGGGTCTGGTCTTCCCACTCCTCTGCCCTGAGGACATCCCTGTACTAGTGAGGAGCTATGGCAGAGTGGGGGAACTGAGGCAGGCACACCGCTGGGCCTCAGTTTCCCTGTCTTTGTGGGTTGCATTAGGTGGGTGCTCTCCATGCTGGCTGAATGTTGGTGTCACTTGGAGTGATTTTAACAAATGCCAACCCCTCCTCCCACCCCGGGTCCCAAATTGGTGCATTTTACGTCTTCAGGTGATTCTATCACCCAGCACCCTCATTAGCTGCCCCACCTTCCTCCTTAGACAGTCACAGCTGGGATCTTCATTGCCTGGTGTCCCAAGTGTCAGCTCACTCCTACTGAGAAGTCCTGTCCCCAAGTGCTTGCTGCCTCAGTTTCTCCACGTGGAAAATTGGTATTTGTGCTGCCAAAGCGAGCACTCCCCACGTGGAAAATTGGATGTCAGAGCACAGAACCCAACAGGTTGGGGGAGGTGGAGCCAGGCTCCTGAATTTCTCTTCTGAACGTCTACCCTTTCCTCAGCTGTGATTGGCCCTATCCCTAGTTCCCAGCCATTGTCTCATCCTCTTGGCTTGGCTCTCTAGAGGCATTGGCTCAAGGGCAGCCATGAAACCCACTCTGTGCCAGGGAGAGGCAAAGAGATTTTCTACAGCTTCTGGGAAGGCAAGTTTTCTTTCTTTTTGTTTGTGAAGGTTTAGAAACCCTGTGGCTGTTTTGTGGAACTATGGGGGAAGGGTGGGGTCTTTATCTGTGGGAGTGTGAGGCCCAGGTGGCTAATGCCGATGAGAAGACCCTAGAGCCAGGAACTTGACATGGGGATTATTAGGTACAGGCCTCACTCGGATTTCACCATTTATTGTTGAGTTTTAATAATTTATATGTAAGCCCCATATTAGCATTTTCTTGAATGAGCTTTAATGGTACTCTATGTCGAAATTAATTCAGAGAGCCCCAGTTGTGCCATCAACTCCAGACACACCAAGACTCTGGGCTTTGTGAGTTCATTTGGAGGGTAATTTGTAATTTACTTTATTTGAGGGTCTCCAAGCACTGTGAGCCAATATCTTTTTGCATTTAGATTCAAAATAGACAAACACTGATTGTAAAGATAAACACACAAACTTGAATTACTTCCATTTTATCATTCTGGGTGACCATTTGGAGATTTTGTGCTTAACGTTTAAAACAGTGAAGCCTTGAAAACCATGACATATAAGACTTTTAGTTGGTAAATGTGCATATTAGTTCATATGCGAACTATATTACTGAATTTGAATGACACCATTAAGACGCAAGCATTGTCTTTAAATTGTTTTAAAACTAACGAGCAAATCAAGAAAAAATATTACATCAATGGCAAGATTCTGTGGCTTCCCGAATTGTGTTTGCAGATATTCAGGTTTTTGTTTTTTTTTTTAAGATTTTATTTATTTGGGATCCCTGGGTGGTGCAGCGGTTTAGCGCCTGCCTTTGGCCCAGGGCGTGATCCTGGAGACCCGGGATCGAATCCCACATCGGGCTCCCAGTGCATGGAGCCTGTTTAAAAAAAAAAAAAAGATTTTATTTATTTATTCATGAGAGACAGAGAGAGGCAGAGACATAGGCAGAGGGAGAAGCAGGCTCCTTACGGAAAGCTCGATGCGGGACTTGATCCCAGGACCCAGGGGTCACACCCTGAGCCAAAGGCAGGCGCTCAACCGCTGAGCCACCCAGGTGCTGCTATTTCAGTTTTATTACAACTCACTTGTTAGTAACTGGACAATCATTTGTTATTAGGTTGAGTTTTCTATCAGAAGGGAAGTATATTTTCACTGTCTGTATTTCTTTTATGGTCATAATTATTATTTTTTTATTTTATGATTATTGCTGAAAATAATTTTACTTTATAGGAAGGAATATTTAAAAACGATCCCCTCTAAGTGTCAAATACATAGGGAACTCTATATGTGATGGCAGTAAATGTTGAGCCAATGAAAGAAGGTGCAATTCCACGTAGGTACCACCAGGTGCCGCTGTTTTCCAAGCCAAGGGTGTTCAGATCCTCAAATCTGGTCCTTGCTCCGGTTCAGCTTTTGGACATCTCTTCCCAGGCTCCACCCTGGTCTCCAGGCCCCAACTCTTGTCCCGTGCAATCCATTCACCCCAGAACAACTTGCAGGATATTTCCTACCGGCAGCTCCGACCAAGAAATTGCACCCCCTTTTTGGCTTCCCCAAACCTATCCATGCTGACTCTTGCCTCTCCTTGGGCTTTTTGCAATTACTGTTTACTCTGCTGGAGATTCTTTTTTCTCTTCATTTAAAAAAATTATTATTTGATACATTTGAAATGTTATAATTTGTAAATTTAAGGTGTACAGCATGTTACTTTGATACATTTATATGCTGTAATATGATTGCCATCAAAGCAATATTTATCATATTACATCGTAGTACAGTATTATTGACTATACTCACTGTACTGTGCATAAGATGTCTATGGCTTATTCACTACTCATTGCAAGTTTGTACTCTTTGTAAACACCATTGATTGTATTCCCCTGCACTCCCATTCTCTGGTAATCACCATTTTATTCTGTTCTTTACAGGTCTGACTTTTTTAGATTGCACATAATAAGTGATATCAAATAGTACTTGTCTTTCTCTGAATTATCTTGCTTAGCATGATATGCTCAAGGTCCATCCATGTTGTCACAAATGGTGTCTTGGGGTGTAGTTAGTGGAGATCAGCTCCCCCTACATCTTTCTTTCTCCATTGCTTGTTCTCTCGTTTTGTTTTCTGTCCATCTTGGTCCATTTCCATCTGGCTCTCTCCATCTGTACCTCTCATTTCCCACCACACTTCACTTCCACTCAAACAAGGACTGGCCTCAGCCTAGACTTCCTGGGTGTAGGAGAGGGGAGCTGAGGGAAATAGTTTCTGATACCTGCTTGTTTACCTTACTATGATGAGCAGCTCATCACCTACCAAGGCAGCCCAGGCTGGTGAGTGGGGTAGAATTTTTAGAATGTTCTTTCAAATGCTGACCCCAAACTGGATCTTTGCCCCTCTCTTCAAGCACCCAATACTACATAGAACTCACCTCTTTCTCCAAAAAGAGATTTCACTCCTCCTATATAATGCTGCAATGTGCTTATTCTGGAAATGTGTGTTATGGGGCAGAGTAACCAATGCTGTGATGGTGGAAGCCCACAGGGCTCTGGGGGTTCAGAAGAGGCTCTTGACCGAGCTGAGAGGGGGTCAGTCTGTGGGCTTCCTATAGGAGGTAATTTCTAAGTTGAATCCCTTGTAAGGTGAGTGAGATTTGGCTGGGGGAGAGGTGAAGAAAGTGTTCCAGGCAGAAGGAACAGTATGTGGAGGTGAGAGAACATGCTTTTGGAAACCAAAAGAGGTTCTGAGTGAGCAGAATGTTGTGTTTGAATGTGGCTGCTGAGGCCAGTAAAGGGACATCCCTGGAGCAATGACCCCTGTGGGAGACAAGTGGCACCTTTTTCTTTTGTATTTCCTCGTGGCTTGCTAGGAAGCAATTCATACTATCCCCTCCCAACCCCACCCCCTAGTTCCAGGTACATGGTTGGCTTCCTGGCATAGAGTGTTGGGTTTTTGTTTTTTTTAGTTTTTAAATTTGAGTATAGTTTACCCACAATGTTACATTAGTTTTGGGTGTACAACATAGTGAATCAACAAGTTTATACTGTAGGCTCTGCTCATCATGAATGTAGCTACTATCTGTCACCATGCAACACTATTACAACATCACTGAGTATATTCCTTATGCTGCTTTCATTCCTGTGACTTATTGATTACATAACTGGAAGCCTGAATCTCCCACTCCCCCTTACCCATTTTCTCCATCCCCCACTCCTTCCCCCCTGGCAGCCATCAATTTGTTCTGTGTTTATGGATCTGATTTTACTGCTGTTTGTTTATTTATTCATTTTTAAAGATTCCACATATAAGTGAAATCATGTAGTGTTGTCTTTCCCAGTCTGACTTATTTCCCTTACTATAGTACCCTCTAGGGCCATCCATGTAGTTACGTATGGCATGATCTCATCCTTTTTTATGACTGTATAATATCGTGTGTGTGTGTGTGTGTGTGTGTGTGACATCTTCGTTATCCATTTTTCTTTTGATGGACACTTGGGCTGCTTCTATATCTTTGCTATTATAAATAATGGTGCAATAAGCATAGGAGTGCATCTATCCTTTTGAATTAGTGTTTTCATTTTCTTTGGGTAAATAGCCAGTAGTGGAATTACTGGATCATATGGCATTTCTATTTTTAATTTTGGGGAGAAACCTCTATACTCTTTTCCACAATAGCTATACCAATTTACATTCCTACCAACAGTATATGAGAGCTCCCTTTGTGCCACATTCTCACCAACACTTGTTAGTTCTTGTCATTTTGATTTTAGCCATTTTGACAGGTGTAAGGTGATATCTCATTGTGGTTTTGTTTTACATTTCCCTGATGATGAGTGGTGTTGAGCATCTTTTCATGTGTCTGTTGGTCATCTGTATGTCTTTTGGAAAAATATCTGTTCAGGTCCTCTGCCCATTTAAAAATCAGATTATTTGTGTGTGTGTGTTTTGGTGTTGAATAGTACAAATTCTTTATGTATTTTGGATACTAACCCCTTATTGCATATCTCATTTGTAAATACCTTCTATTCAGTAGGTTGCCTTTTTGTTTTGTTCATAATTTCCTTCACTTGCAAAAGCTTCCTATTTTGGTGTAGTCTTAATAGTTTTTTTTTTTAATTTTTATTTATTTATGATAGTCACACACACACAGAGAGAGAGAGAGAGGCAGAGACATAGGCAGAGGGAGAAGCAGGCTCCATGCACTGGGAGCCCGACGTGGGATTCGATCCAGGGTCTCCAGGATCGCGCCCTGGGCCAAAGGCAGGCGCCAAACCGCTGCGCCACCCAGGGATCCCTAGTCTTAATAGTTTAATTTTGTTTTTGTTTCTCTTGGCAGAGGAGACATATCTAGAAAAATGTTACTATCACCAATATCAGAAATTATTGACTGTACTCTCTTCTAGGAATGTAATGGTCTCCTATCTCATATGTAGTAAGTAGGTCTTTAATCCATCTTGAGTTATTTTTTAGTATGGTGTTAGACAGTGGTCCAGTTTCATTGTTTTACATATAGCTGTCCAGTTTCCCTGTACCATCATCTTTTCCTCATTGCATATTCTTGCCTCCCCTGTCATAGATGAGTTGACCCTATAAGCATGGGATTATTTCTGGGCTATCTGTTCTATTCCATTGATCTGTGTGTCTATTCTTGTACCATTACCATGCTATTTTGATTGCTACAGCTTTGTGGTATGTCTTGAAATCTGGAAGTGTGATACTTTCTGCTTTGTTTTTCTCAAGACTGCTTTACCTATTTGGGGTCTTTTGTGGTTCCACACAAATTTTAGTATTATTTGTTCTAGTTTTGTGAAAAATACAGTTGGTATTTTAATAGAGATTGCATTAAATCAGTAGACTGCTTTGGATACTATGGACATTCTAACAATATGTCTTCTACCAATCCATAATTATGGAATATCTTTTTCTTTGTGTATCCTTCAATTTCTTTCATTGATGTTTTATAGTTTTTAGAGTACAGGTCTTTCATGTCTTTGGTTAAATTTATTCCTAGGTATTTTTATTTTTTTGATGCAATTGTAAGTGGAGTTGTTTTCTTACTATCTCTTTTGCTATTTCATTAGTAGTGTATAGAAATGCTACTGATTTCTGGGTATTAATTTTGTATCCTACAATTTAAATTTATTCTAGTAGTTTTTGGTGGTGTCTTTAGGGTTTTCCTTTTTTAATGTTTTTTCCCCAAGTTTTTATTTAAATTCCACCTAGTTAACATACAGTGTTTGAGTTTGGAGTGTGACATGGGCTCGATCTCATGACCCTGAGGTCATGACCTGAGCCAAAATCAAGAGATGGACTCTCAACCAACTGAGCTATGCAGGTGCCCCTGGATCTCGTGGTTTGTTTTTTTTTATTTTATTTTTTAAAAGATTTTATTTATTCATTCATGACAGAGAGAGAGAGAGAGAGGCAGAGACACAGGTAGAGGGAGAAGCAGGCTCCATGCAGGGAGCCTGATGTTGGGACTCGATCCTGGGACTCCAGAATCATGTCCAGGCTGAAAGCAGATGCTAAACCACTGAGCCACACAGGGATCCCCATGGTTTGTTTTTTTAAAAATCCTTTTGCTACTTTATGTCTTGATTGGAGTATTTAGGCCATTTACATTTTTAAAAAATATGTATTAATTAATTAATTAATTTATTTATTTTAGAGAGAGAGAGAGAGAACACAGAGGGAGAAGGAGAAGCAGATTTCCTCCTGAACAGGGAGCCTGATGCAGGCCTTGATCCTAGGACTCTGGGATCATGACCTGAGCCGAAAGCAGATGCTTAACTAACTGAGCCACCCAGGTGCCTCAGTGATTTACATTTAAAGTAATTATTTAAAAAAATAATTATTCATAAGTATGTACTTACTACCATTTTGTTATTTGCTTTCTGGTTGTCTTTGTAGTTCTGTTTCTTTCTTCTTTTGCTCTCTTTCTTTGGATTGATGAGCTTCTGTAGTATTATGTTTGGTTTTCTATTTTTTTTAAAAAGATTTAATTTATTTATTCATAAGAGAAAGAGAGAGAAAGAGAAAGAGAGAGAGGTAGAAACACAGGCAGAGGAAGAAGCAGGTTCCATGCAGGGAGCCCAATGTGGGACTTGATCCCAGGACTCCAGGATCACGCCCTGGGCCGAAGGCAGGCGCTAAAATGCTGAGCCACCCAGGGATCCCCCTGGTTTTCTATTTTTTGGTGTGTATTGTTATAGATTTGGGTTTGTGGTTACCATGAAGTTCTTATATAGCATCTTAAGTATATGGCAGTCTGTTATTAATTTGGTGGTCATTTAAATTCAAACACATTCTAAAAAAACTCTTCCTTATTTTTTACTCCCTTCTCCACGTTTTATGTATATATTGTCATAGTTTACATATTTTTATTCATATTTTTCTTACATCTAACTATGGCCATTTCTTTTCCACTAAAGAAGTCCCTTTAACAGTTCTTGTAAGGCCAATGTAATGGTGATAAACTCCTTTATCTTTTGTTTGTCTGGGAAACTCTTTATCTCTCCTTCAAATCTGAATGATAACTTTGCTGGGTAGAATAATTCTCCTCATAGGTTTCTTTTTTTTTTTTCCTTTTTAGCACTTTGAGTATGTCATGCCACTCCCTTATGGCTTGCAATGTTTCTGCTTAAAATTGGCTGATAGACTTATAGGTTTTCCCTTTTTTGCTTCTCTATTGCTGCTTTTAAAAATTCTTTCTACCTTTAAGGTTTGATGTTTTAGTTATTATGTGTCATGGTGTGGACTTCCTTGGGTTCATCTTATTCAAAACTCTGTGCTTCTTGGACCTAGATGTCTATTTCCTTCTCTATGTAGGGAAGTTTTCAGCTATTATTTCTGCAAATAAGTTTTCTGTCCCCTTTATCCTCCTCCTCCTCCTCTTCTTCTTCGACCCCTATAATGTGATAGCCTATTCACTTGATGTTGTCCATGAGATACCTTAAAATCTATCCTTATTAAAAAAAAATCTGACAAAGCAGGAAAAACTATCCACTGGAAAAAAGACAGTCTCTTCAATGAATGGTGCTGGGAAAATTGGACAGCCAAATGCAGAAGAATGAAACTAGACCATTCTCTTACACCATACACAAAGATAAACTCAAAATTGATGAAAGATCTTAATGTGAGACAAGATTCCATCCAAATCCTAGAAGAGAACACAGGCAACACCCTTTTTGAACTTGGCCACAGCAGCTTCTTGCAAGATACATCCATAAAGGCAAGGGAAGCAAAAACAAAAATGAATTATTGGGACTTAATCAAGATTAAAAGCTTCTGCACAGCAAAAGAAACAATTAATAAAACTTAAAGACAACCTACAGAATGGGAGAAGATATTTGCAAATGACAGATAAAGGGCTAGTATCCAAGATCTATATGGAACTTATTAAACTCAACAGCAAAGAAACAAACAATCCAATCATGAAATGGGCAAAAGACATGAACAGAAATCTCACAGAGGAAGACATAGACATGGCCAACAAGCACATGAGAAAATGCTCCGCATCACTTGCCATCAGGGAAATACAAATCAAAACCACAATGAGATACCACCTCACCCCAGTGAGAATGGGGAAAATTAACAAGACAGGAAACAAGTGTTGGAGAGGATGCGGAGAAGGGGGAATCCTCTTGCACTGTTGGTGGGAATGTGAACTGGTGCAGCCACTCTGGAAAGCTGTGTGGAGGTTCCTCAAAGATTTAAAAATAGAACTGCCCTATGATTCAGCAATTGCACTGCTGGGGATTTACCCCAAAGATACAGATGCAGTGAAATGCCTACACCCCAATGTTTATAGCAGCAATGTCCACAATAGCCAAACTGTGGAAGGAGCCTCGGTGTCCACTGAAAGATGAATGGATAAAGAAGATGTGGTATATGTATACAATGGAATATTATTCAGCCATTAGAAAAAACGAATACCCACCATTTGCTTTGACGTTGATAGAACTGGAGGGTATTATGCTGAGTGAAATAAGTCAATCGGAGAAGGACAAACATTATATGGTCTCATTCATTTGGGGAATATAAAAATTAGTGAAAGGGAAAGGGAATAAAGGGGAAATGCGAGAAAATGAGTGAAAATATCAGTGAGGGTGACAAAACTTGAGAGACACCTAACTTTGGGAAATGAACAAGGGGTAGTGGAAAGGGAGGTGGGTGGGGGGTTGGGGTGACTGGGTGATGGGCACTAAGGGGGGCGCTTGGTGGGTGTTATGCTGTATGTTGGCAAATTGAACTCCAATAAAAAAAAATCTTCCCTTCCCTTCCCCTTCCTTCCTTCCTTCTCTTCCTCCCTCCCCTTCTTCTTTCCTTCCTTCCTTCCTTCCTTCCTTCACTGTGCAGCTAGAGTGCTTCCATTACCCTTCCTTCCAGATTGCTGATTCATTCATTCTTTTGCATCGACTAGTGAACTGTTGATTCCTTCTACTTTCATTTTAAATTAAAGATATTTATTTATTTGAGAGAGCAAGAGAGAGAGAACAAGCAGTGGGGAGGGACAGAGAGAGAGAGAGAGGGAGGGAGGGAGGGAGGGAGGGAGGGAGGGAGGGATAAACATATTCCCAACACAGGACTTGATCCCAGAATCCAGGGATCATGACCTGAGCTGAAGGCAGACACTTAATTGACTGAGTCACCCAGATGGCCCCCTCTGGTGTATTTTTAAATTTCATTTTGTATTCTTCAAATCTGATTGGTTCTTTTTTATATTTTCTATCTCTTTGTTGAAAGTCTCATTGAGTTCTCCCAGTCTTCCCTCCAGCTCAGTGAGTAACTTTATGATCATTACATTATTTATTTATTTTTTAAAATTTTATTTATTTATTCATGAGACAGAGAGAGAAAGAGAGAGAGAGAGGGAGAGAGAGGCAGAGACAGGCAGAGACACAGGCAGAGGGAGAAGCAGACTCCATGCAGGGAGCCTGACGTGGGACTCAATCCCGGGTCTCCAGGATGGCGCCCTGAGCTGAAGGCAGTGCTAAACCACTGAGCCACCATGGCTGCCCTATGATCATTACTTTAAATTCTTTATCAGGAATATTGCTTATCTCTGTTTTACTTATTTGTTCTGAGGTTTTTTTCTTGTTATTTCTTTTAGAGAATATTAATTTGTCTCCCCATTTTGCTTGACTTTCTGTGTTTGTTTCTATAGATTAGGTGGAACAGTTACTTCTTTTAAACTTGAAAGGATGGTCTTGTGTATGATTGTATACTGTGTGTGATTGGTGATTTTGCTGGGTGACTGGAGCTATGGTTACTGTGGGATGGGGATTCTGAGGTCTTCCATGCAGTGGACACCCTATCAAGACAGCTAAAGGTGAAGTGGATGCAGGGCCAGAGTGTCTCAGGTTTATATGTTTTGAGGGTATGCTGGTAGGTAGCTGAAGCTGAAATGAGCTTGGGACATCCCAGGATGCCCTGGCAAGGTGGCTGGAGCTGAAGGGTGTGTGGACCAGGAGGTCTCTGAGCTTTCTTTACAGAGGGTATCTTGGCAAGATAACTGAAACTGAAGAGGGTGCATGCTGGGGGGACCTGGGGCGTTATGCACAGAGGGCACCTTGGCAAGATAGCTGAAGCTGAAGTAGATACAACTGAGATGTTCCAGGATATTTGCACAAAGTGTTCCCTGAAGAGGTGGCTGGAGATGAGACAGGATATGTGTTGGGAGGTCCTGGTACTCTCTGCACAGGGGGTACACTGGTAGGACAGCTAAAGCTAAAATATGTGTGGGCTGGTTTGGTCCCTGGACTCTGCACAAAATGTGCCCTAAGGGGACAGCTAAAGCTGAATTGGGATCACAAATCATGGTTCCAAGGTGTTTAACACACTGTGTGTTTTGACATGGTGACTGGAGCTGAGGCTGGTGTGGATGGGGGTGGTCTGGGGTGCTTTGGACAGTAGGCCCCAGACAGAGCAGCTGGATATGAAGCAGATATCAACAGAGAGGTTCTAGAACACTCTGTACTAGAAATGCCCTAGCAAGCTATTTGAAGCCAAAGTAGTGTGGGCTTGGAATGTTCCAGGGTGCTTGGCACCTGTGTCACCTTGACATAAAGGGTGGGATTGCAATGGGTGCTAACCAGGGATATCCTGCTGTGTATTACTCTGTGACCACCCTGGTAGGGCAGCTGGGGCTAGCTGGGGCTGGTGTGAGCGATGGGCCCAGGGTTCACTGAGGCAGCAAGCTGGTTTGACTGGCCAGGCTGTGCACTAGTCTACTTTCAAGGTAGGAGGGGAGTGTAGATCATATCTGTCTGCCCCTCCCACCTGGAGAATATTGCAGCCCTTCCCCCACCCCACCATTTGCTGGCTTTTTTATGTTAGTTGCTCTTTTTTTTTTTTTTTAAGGTTTTATTTATTTATTCATGAGAAACAGAGAGACAGAGAGGCAGAGACATAGGCAGAGGGAGAAGCAGGCTCCATGCAGGAGGATCATGCCCTGGACAGAAGGCGGCGCTAAACCGCTGAGCTACCCAGGCTGCCCGCTAGTTGCTCTTTTTAACTACAGCTTTTTTTCTATGCCCAAGAACGGAGGTATCTGTTCCTGATCCTTAGTACTATCCATCCCCACTGCAGTTTGAGGTGTTAGGGGTGAGATTCCCTTTGTTACCATGTGTTTATCTTTCTTGCTGTTCTCTATGTGGTCTCTCCTTATGCAGAAGATGTTCAGTGAACCCTCAGTTCTTCAGGAGGAACTATTCTATAAAAAGGTGCAATTTAGTGTGTTCCAAGAAGGAGGTGAGTTCAGGGTCTTCCTATATCACTATCTTGGACCAGAACTCCTAGCATAGATTTTATCATTTAATCTTTTCAAATTTCAGGCGGGAAAGATACTATTTCATTGTGTAAATGGACAAATTAGCATTTCTCTTATAAGTGGCATGGTTGAACAATATTTTCAAATATGCGTATGGGTATGATGAGGCCTCTCAGCCACCAGAGAATGTGCATCATCTCAGGAATAAAAGAAAAGCTCAGCCCTCTGGCCATGTGGGTGGGGAAGGGATGTGGCAATATTCTAACTTTCCTTTGATTTATCGTTTTTTCCCCCTCTCCTTTTATGTCCCTTCACAGTTTTAAATTTCTCCCTTCTCTGTTGGCTGGGGTCCCATGCGCTTATTGCTTTGTCCTTATCTGAGGGTGCCTTTGAGCCAAAGGACAGGGCTGTGAAGCCCCAGGAAGAATGTTCCATGTGACAAAATTCTGATGTGCTACATAAATTTCCCGCTTAATTCTTGGGGTGCCTGGCTGGCTCAGTCAGATAAGTGTCTGGCTTGATTTCAGCTCATGATCTTTGGGTCATAGGATTTCAGCCCTGTGTTGGGCTGCATGCTGAATATGGAGTCTGCTTGAGATTCTCTTTCCCTCTCCTCTGCCCCTCCCTCCACTTGTCCATGTACTTTCTCTCTAAAATAAATAAAAGCTTTAAAAAAATTTCCCACTTAATTTTCAAAAATCTGCCTATGGTGGGGACCCTGAGGCTTAGAGATATTAAGACACAAACCCAGCATTTAATAACAAATATATACAAGAGGCAATTCTATTGGCTGCTTTTCTAGTCTTCACTTAACCAAATCCTCTCAGACATCAAGATTCTGTTTAAGTTCCAGAGAAGAGAGGCTGCTAACTCTCCATCTTGAAGAGAAACCTATTGTCTCACTCTGCCCAGTCAAGGAATAGAAATCTTGTCTCTCATCTAGGAAGGAGTTGTGGAGTTTAGCTCAGTACAGTCTTACACTTCAGAGAAAGAAGAGAGAAAGAAAGAAGGAGAGAAAAACAGGACATCCATGCTCTTCAGAGAACCTAACTCGTGGGTTTGGCCTTGGCTCCAGGTCTATGTCTGCCACTAGAATCTGATGTGACTTTGCTAAATCCATTCTCAGTTCTGGGTCTCCATTTCCCCGTCTATTGAATTTTTATTCTAGTAACTATACTTTTTATATTTGAGCTCTAACTCAGAGTTTTTTCCATTCACTTGTTTTTGCTTCATAGTCTCCTGTTATTATTTTATGGTGGTTATTCCTTCCTTTGAGTCATTTAATATATTTGCTGTTAAGCCCTTTTTAGATTGTTCTTATTCTCTATTTTCTCAGAGATAAATTCTTGTAGTTGGGGAGTTTGTGGGAACCTCATGTAGTGGTTGTGACTCCATTACCTCAGGATATTTCTCCCACGTATACTTAGAGCCTTATAAGAGCATGTACTCTTGCCCTTGTATATTAGTGGTCCCTATGCTGGTCCTAGCCTCCTATGGGTAGGTGGATGCTTCAGTCCTGTCATTGAGCACCTCTGCTATCACCTCTTGTTCATGTTTGCCTGTCATTTCTAAGGTTTGAAGTGGGATGGGTGGTTTCAGTGTGTACTTGGTTTGCTATCTTAAATAGAACTCCAAGTTTATAATCTATAAACATATCGCAGATCTAATGGAAGCTCAGAGAGGTGGCCTGACTTGTTCAAGAACACACACCTAAAAGGAAAATTATAATCTGGCTAGACCCTCTCCATTACTTTCTGCATCTAGCAGCCTGGGTGCTAATCTCAGTTTTGACTCATTGCTAGCTATGTGTTCCTTGGCCAATTTTTAAAATTCTGTTAGCTGGAGAGTAGCAACTATTAGTATCTCTATCCTTCAGATATACAAGACAGACTCAAAGTGAAATGAAAAAGTGGCAGAAGAAGTAAAAAAACATGACAAGGTTTAACCTGTTATATTAGAAGAGGTGTGGATCTGGAGCCTGGGTATATGACCTCAGGCAGGTCACTTAGTCTCTTGGAGTTGCAGTTTTTTCATCTATAAAATGAGGTCAATAATTACACTTACCTCTCTAGGTAGATAAGTGAAGTGAGAAAATGCATGAGATTGACACATAGTAGGTGCTTAATAAACATTACTTTCTTCCAGGGAGGAGAGTAAACTGGATGACTATGGGAGTGGAGGAATGTGACAGTTTATTCATCAAATCCCTCAGGGTTTTGAAAACCAAGTGGGGAGAGATTTTCCATGGACCCAAAGAAAGAACAAAGAATAACAGGGAAGGATCCAGGGAAGACAGATTTTAAGCTCAATTTTAGAAAAACTATGTGGACTTAACCAATCTGGAAGGAGCTGACTTTAGAGGGAGTGAGTTCCTAGCCACTTAAGGAGGCCAAACAGAGTCCAGCAATAAACCCATACAGCTATGGCTAATTGATTTTTGACAAGGGAGCTAAGTCTGTTTATTGGGGGAAGGAATAGTCTCTTCAACAAATGATTCTGGGACAACTGGATTCCCAGATGCAAAAGAATGAAGTCATACTTCTACCTCACATCATATATTAAATTAAACTGAAAATGGCTCAAAGACCTACATATAGGAGGCAACCCCCCAAAAAACCCCACCGCCAAACAAAACAAAAACAAAAAACCCAAACTCTTAGAAGAAATCATAGGGGTAAATCTTCATGATCTTGGATTTGGCAATGGATTCTTAGATATGATACTAAAATCATAAATGGCAAAGAGAAATAGATAAATTGGCTTTCAACAAAATTAAACTCCTGTGCCTCAAAAGACATTATCACAAAAGTGAAAAAAAACAACCCACAAATGGGCAACACTTTGCAAGCCATGTATCTGATAAGGATCAGAATATATAAAGAACACCTACAATTTTACAACAAAAAGACAACCCAGTTAAAAACTGGGCAAAGGACTTGAATAGACATTTTCCCAAAATGCAGATCAAAACTGTAATGAGATACCATTTCAAATCCACAAAGATGGCTAGAATAAAAATTTTCTTTTAGATAAAAACCCCAGAAAATAACAAGTATTGATGAGGATGTGGAAAAATTGGAACCTTCATATATTTCTTGTAGGAATGTAAAATGGTGCAGTATAGTGGAAAACAATTCCATGGTTCCTCACAAAGCTAAACATAGAATTACCATATGATCCAGCAATTCCACTTTTGGGTATATACCCCAAATAATTGAAGGCAGGAACTCACACAGATATTTGTACACCAATGTTCACTATAGTATTATTCAATAGACAAAAGGTGGAAATAACCCAAAATCTATCAACAGATGAGTAGATAAGCAATATGTGGTGTGTACATATGATGAAATATTTCTCTGTCATAAAAAAGGAATAAAGACCTGACACAAGTTACAATGTGGACAAACCTTGCAAATATTATACTAAGTGAAATAAACCAGACACAAAAGAAATATTGTATGGTTCCACTTATATGAAATATCTAGTGTGGATAAAGGTTCCCAGGGACTGAGTAAAATGAGGACTGAGGAATTATTGGTTAATATGTACAGAGTTTCAGTTTGTGGTAATGGAAAAATTTTAGAAATAGTGGTAATTGAGTAACATTGTGAGTGTAATTAAGGGAACTGAATTATACACCTAAAAATGGTTAAAATGGCAAATCTTGTATTATATATATGACAAATAAACTTTAAAAACTCGTAAGTTTTCAAAAAGCAAATACATAGTTGCTTTATAGAAGTCTAATGAGGATCAAGATAAAGCAGAATGTTTCCTGCTTAGAGGACAACTATGACGTCTGCTTTGCCACAATTATGTTTATGAGACCTGTGTTTTTAGGTTTCAGTTTGAGTAGAGGTGAAGAGAACATTCAGAGGAAGTTAAGATTATTTTGCTGCTGTTGTGGCTGCCACTGAAACAAAATGGAAGTGCCTTGATAGTTGGAGATAGGCAAAGTATGGGGTCAGATTAGGTCAATGACTTCCACATTTATTTTTACTGTGACTCACAGTATGAAATACAATTTACAGCATGACCCAGTAAACACAATTAAAAAAAAAAAAAAAAGATTAGTCATTTTAGAGCAGCCCGGGTGGCTCAGTGGTTTAGCGCCGCCTTCAGCCCAGGGTGTGATCCTGGGGACCCAGGATTGAGTCCTGCGTCCAGCTCCCTGAGTGGAGCCTGCTTCTCCCTCTGCCTGTGTCTCTGCCTCTCTCTCTCTCTTTCTGTCTCTCATGAATGAACAAATAAAAATCTTAAAAAAAAAGAAACTTAAAAAAATAAAATAAAGATTAGTCATTTTAGGTTTTGGACCAAAAATTGTGTTGAAGAATCATAAGGTAGTGCCTTCTAGAGGATTCTAAAAACTCCTCAGTTTAAGATTTCCAGAAGGAATGGCTGTCCAGTATCCCAGAGAAGGTGATGTATATTTGGTGATGGTTCAGGAAACAAGAATCTAAGGATAAATATTTTGAAATGAAATTGACCTGTCAGTTGTTAACAGTACTGTAGATCATATGGAGGGAGGTGTTTTGGAAATGTCGTTTGTATATGTTGTGATAAAGTTGGAGGTGACATCTGAGTTCCTCATTAATTAATCATGTTTGTTTACAATAAGGTAGCATCCAAGACTAGGAATGAAATTTCCAAATTCATAGAAATGCCTAATGCTAACTCATAAGGAAAGAGTGAGAAAGCAATAGCAAGGAAATAATTATTCACGATGTTGATGATGGGACTTAAACCCAATGCTGTCATGACAAGGGAAGGCAGTTCCTTTTAATTACTGTGTTGGTACAGTACTTGTAATTAAAGACTAAAAACTCAGCCTACTCAGAAAGTTGAAAGCAGGTTTTAGCTAATCAAGATGAAGCTCATTTTGTTGTTTTTAATATGTCACAACCATTTCTTCTTCCTTTCCCTAATTTTTTTTACTTTTTTTTTTTTTGTTTGTTTGGAATTTCCTGTGGTGAAGAGGAAAATGGAATTCACTCAAGAAAATAAGCCATGAATAATCTGATCTTTCTTTACTCTGGCCAAGGGCTGGTCTGCTGAACTGCAGGAGTGTTATTATCTATGAAATAGAAATATCAGAATCTTTCAAAGTTAATGATTATTTTGAACTGACCCCTTTGTGACCACAGCACCCTGGGCTGTATGTGACACATGGAAGGTGTTCTGGGGTATTATGGGCATTTTTCTTCTGCTCTGCCATCCGGTATGAAGTAGTTCAGGGCATTTTTTAAGGCGGTTTTCAATGGAAAACTTGCACAGTATGAGTACTCCAAGATCCATGCCATTCTAAAAGTAATTTCTGGTTCTTATTTGATAAACAGTACAGCTTTGTAGCACTTAAAGGCCAATGTTTAATTTCTAAAAATAGCAAGAAAGGAAAGTCTCCCAATATTTGGAAACCAACACACTTCTGAATAATCCATGGGTTTGGGACACCTGGGTGGCTCAGCGGTTAAGTGCTTTTATTTATTCATAATAAATAAAATCTTAAAAAAATAATTCATGGGATTAAGAAATCACAAATGAAAAAATACTTGGAATTGAATGAACTTAAACATCAAAAATTGGGGGAGGGAACAAAAACAGTATTTAGGGAGGTTAGCATTAAATGCATATTTTAGAAAAGAAAAAATATCTAAAATCAGTAATCTAAGTGTCTACCTTACATAACTAGAAAAAGAAGAGCAATTTAAGTCTAAAGCAAGCAGAAGAGGGCAGCCCCGGTGGCTCAGAGGGTTAGTGCCGCCTTCAGCCCAGGGTGTGATCTTGGAGTCCCAGGATTGAGTCCCACATCAGGATCCCTGCATGGAGCCTGCTTCTCCCTCTGCCTGTGTCTCTGCCTCTCTCTCTCTCTGTGTCTCTCATGAATAAATAAAATCTTAAAAAAAAATAAAGCAAGCAGAAGAAAAGAAATTATAGAAATTAGAGCAGAAATCAATAAAATTGAAAACAATAGAGAAAATCACCAAAGCCAAAAGTTTGTGAAAATGTAAATAAAAATTGATAAAGCTTTAGTCAAGTGAAGAAAAAAAAAAGGACATACAAATTTGTAATATCAGTAATGAGAGAAGGGTCATCACTAATGATTAAAAAGATAACAAAGGAACACTATCAACACTTTGTAACTTACAAATTTAATAGCTTAGATGAAATGGACCATTTATTGAAGGACACAAACTACAAAAACTCTCACAGAATAGGTAATCTGAATTGCTTATACAATTAAAGAAATTGAAGTAATAATAAATAACATTCCAAGATGAAGAAAGAACGCACCAGAACACAATGGTTTCACTGGTGAATTCTACCAAACATTTAAGGAAGAAATGATACCAATTCTCCACAATCTCTTCCAGAAAACAGAAGCAGAGGAAGCAATTTTTAACTTATTGTGTAAGGCCAACAGTACCCTAATAGCAACACTAGATAAAAGAATTATAAGAAGGGAAAACTATAGAGCAATATCTCTCATTATCATAGATGCAAGTTGAATCCAACAGTGCATTATACACCACAAAAATTCAACACCTATTCATGATAAAAATCCAGCAGACTGGTAATAGAGGGGAATTTCCTAACTTGGTGAAGAACATACATAAAAAAACCTATAGCCCAACACCATTCATGATAAAAACTCTTGGTAAACTAGGAATAGAGAAGAATGTCCTGAACCTGATAAAGAATATCTCCATATCTAAAAAAAAAAATCCCAACAACATTAAAGCTAACATTTTACTTCATGATGAGAAACTTGAAGCTTTCCCACTAAGGCAGGAACAAGGTAAGGATGTCTCCTCTCATCACTCCTTTTCAACATTGCTGGAGGTTCTAGTTAGTGCACTAAGACAACACACAGAAATAAAAGATACACAGACTGGGAAGGAAGAAATAAAAATATTGTTTGTAGGTGATGCAACTGTTTATGTAGAAAATCCAAAAGAATCAACAACAACAAAATCCTGGAACAAATAAGCAATTATGGCAAAGTTGCAGGATGCAAGGTTAAAAAATCAGTTGCTTTCCTGTGTACCAGAACTGAACAAGTAGAATTTGAAATGAAAATACATTACCATTTACATTAGCACTGCCCCAAATTTAAATACTTAATATATCTAAAATGAGTCTCTTGTAGACAGCAAATAGATGGGTCCTGCTTTTTTATCCAGTCTGACAACCTGCACCTTTTGATGGGGTCATTAAGCCCATTCACATTACTATTGAAAGATATGAGTTTAGTGTCATCATGATACCTATTCAGTCCTTGTTTTTGTGGATTGTTCCATTGGACTTCTTAAAGGGGAATTTTAAGAGTCCCCCTTAAAATTTCTTGCAGAGCTGGTATCAGATAAAGGGCTAGTTTCCAAGATCTATAAAGAATTTATTAAACTCAACAGCAAAGAAACAAACAATCCAATCATGAAATGGGCAAAAGACATGAACAGAAATCTCACAGAGGAAGACATAGACATGGCCAACAAGCACATGAGAAAATGCTCTGCATCACTTGCCATCAGGGAAATACAAATCAAAACCACAATGAGATACCACCTCACACCAGTGAGAATGGGGAAAATTAACAAGACAGGAAACAAGTGTTGGAGAGGATGTGGAGAAAGGGGAACCCTCTTGCACTGGTGGTGGGAATGTGAACTGGTGCAGCCACTCTGGAAAACTGTGTGGAGGTTCCTCAAAGAGTTAAAAATAGATCTGCCCTACGACCCAGCAATTGCACTGTTGGGGATTTACCCCAAAGATACAGATGCAATGAAATGCCGGGACACCTGCACCCCGATGTTTCTAGCAGCAATGTCCACAATAGCCAAACTGTGGAAGGAGCCTCGGTGTCCATCAAAAGACGAATGGATAAAGAAGATGTGGTCTATGTATACAATGGAATATTACTCAGCCATTAGAAATGACAAATAACCACCATTTGCTTCGACTTGGTTGGAACTGGAGGGTACTATGCTGAGTGAAATAAGTCAATCGGAGAAGGGCAAGCATTATATGGTCTCATTCATTTGGGGAATATAAAAATTAGTGAAAGGGAATAAAGGGGAAAGGAGAAAAAATAAGTGGGAAATATCAGAAAGGGAGACAGAACATGAAAGACTCCTAACTCTGGGAAATGAACTAGGGGTGGTGGAAGGGGAGGAGGGTGGGGGGTGGGGGTGACTGGGTGGCGGGCACTGAGGTGGGCACTTGACAGGATGAGCACTGGGTGTTATTCTGTATCTTGGCAAATTGAACACCAATAAAAACTAAATTTATTAAAAAAATAGTATAAATCTAAAGAAAGATGTACAAGATGTATGTGAAGAAAATCACAAAACTGACGCACATCAGGGGCACCTGGTGGCTCTGTTGGTTAAGCGTCCCACTCTTGATCTCAGCTCTGGTCTTGATCTCAGGGTCGTGAGTTCAAGCCCCACACTGGGCTCCATGCTGGGCATGGAGCTTACTTAAAAACAAGCAAACAAACAAACAAAACAAAAAAAAACTAATGCTATATCCTAAGTAAGTGAGGAGATACATGGATAGGAAGACTCAGTATTGTCAATATGTCAGTTTTTCCCAACTTGTCTCTTACACTGTTAGTAGGAATGCACACTGGTGCATCCACTCTGGAATAACAGTATGGAAGTGCCTCAAAGGTTAAGAATAGAACTACCCTATGACCCAGCAATAGCACTGCTAGTATTTACCCAAAGGATACAAAAATAGTGATTCAGAGAGGCACATGCACCCCGATGTCTATAGCAGTAATGTCTGCAATAGCTAAAATATTAAGAGTCTAGATATTCATCAACAGATGAATGGATAAAGATTAAAGATGTGGTATTTAAATACAAGATACAATGCAATCATCAAAAAGAATGAAATCTTGCCATTTGCAATGATGTGGATGGAATTAAAATGTATTCTAAACAAAATAAGTCAGAGAAAGACAAATATCATATGATTTCACTCATATATGGAATTTAAGAAACAAAACTGATGAACATAGGGGAAGGGAAAGAAAAATAAAATAAGATAAAAACAGAGAGGGAGGCAAACCATAAGAGGCTCTTAACTATAGGAAACAAACTAAGGGTTGCTGGAGGGGAGGTGGGGGGGATGGAGTAATGGGTGATGGGTATTAAGGAGGGTACTTGATGGAATAAGCACTGGGTGATATATGCAACCAATGAATCACTAAATTCTACCCTGAAATTAATAATACACTACATATTAACTAACTTGAGTTTAAATGAAGCAAACAAAAGGCTGTCAGTTCTTCTCAACCTGACCTACAGAGTCCATGCAATCCCAATCAGAATCCTAGCAAGTTATTTTGTAGATATCAACAATCTAAAATTTATGGAAGAGACAAAAGACCCAGAATAGCCAAAACAGTGTTTAAGAGGATGAAGTTGGGGGACTGACACTACCTAACTTTAAAGACTTACTACCAAGCTGTAGTAATCAAGGCAGTGTGGTATTGATGAAATCATAGACAAGTAGATCAATGGAGAAGAATAGAGAGCCCAGAAATAGACCCACATAAACATAGTCAAGTGATCTTTCATGAAAGAGCACAGGCAATGCAATGGAGCAAAGATAATCTTCAACAAATGATGCGGGATACCCACATGCAAAAACATGAATCTAAACATAGAACTTAACATCCTTCCTAAAAATTAACACAAAATGGATCACAGGCCTAAATACAAAATGCAAAACTTAAATTCCTAGAAGATAACATAAGGGGAAAACCTAGGTTCTTGGGTATGGTGATTTTCTTTTAGATATATCGCCAAAGTCACAATCCATGAAAGAAATAATTGATAAGCTAGACTGCCTTGAAATTTAAAACTTCTTCTTTGTGAAAGACACTGTCAAGAGGGTGAGAAGACAAGCCACAGGCTGGGAGAACATATTTGTAAAAGCACATTTATTAAGGACTGTTATCCAAAATATACAAAAAACTCTTAAAACTCAACAACAATAAAACAAATAACTGGGTTAAAAATGGGCCAAAGATCTTAACAGATACATCACCAAAGAGGATTTATAGATGGTAAATGAAAAGCATATGAAAAGGTGCTCTACATCACATGTCATCAGGAAGATGCAAATTAAAACAATGAAATACCACTACACACTCATTAGAATGGGCAAAATTTGGAACACTGACAACGTCAAATCCTGATGGATGTGGAGTTGAAGATGTGGAGTAATAGGAACTCTCCTTCATTGCTGGTGGGAATGCAAAATGGTGCAGCCACTTTGAAAGACAGTTTGGGGGTTTCTCACAAAACTAACCAGACTCTTACCATACTATCCAGCAATTGTGATCCTTGGTATTTAATCCATAGGAGTTGAAAACATGTCCCCACAAAACCTGCATAAGAAGTTTTGAGCAGGGGATCCCTGGGTGGCCCAGCAGTTTAGCTCCTGCCTTCGGTCCAGGGCATAATCCTGGAGTCCCGAGATTGAGTCCCTCATTGGGCTCCCTTCATGGAGCCTGATTCTCCCTCTGCCTATGTCTCTGCCTCTCTCTCTCGCTCTCATGAATAAATAAATAAAATCTTTAAAAAAAAAGTTTTGAGCAGCTTTATTTATAATTGCCAAAACTTGGAAGCAACCTAGATGTCCTTTAGTAGGTGAATGGATAAATAATTTGTGTTACATCCAGGCAATGGAATATTATCTGGAGCTAAAAAAACAAATGAACTATCAAGCTATGAAAAGATATGGAGAAAACTTAAATATATATGATTAAGTAAAAGAAGCCAATCTAAAAGAAAAAGGCATACTGTATGATTCCAGCTATATAACATTCTGGGAAAGGCAAAACTATAGAGACAGTAAAAATTTTAGTGGTTGCCAGGGATTGGGAATCGGAAGGGATAAATAGGTGGGTCACAGATAATTTTCAGGGCAGTGAAAATGCTGTATGAAAGTCTTGTGATGGATACATGTCATTACATTTTTGTCCAAATCCATAAAATGTACAATACCAAGAATGAACAGTATATAAACTATGGACTTTATGGATTATGATGTGTCAGTGTAGTAGGCTTATCAATTGTTAAAAAAGTACTATTGTGGTTGGGAATGTTGATAATGAAGGAGGCTATCCATGTGTTGCGGCAGGGAATATTTGGAAAAAATATATATCTTCCCTTCAATTTTGTTGTGAACCTAAAACTACTCTAGGAAACAAGACTTATTAAGCAAACACTACAGTTTGCATCAAAGATTAATGGTGAGAAACTGGACACTTTCCTCATAAGACGGAGAACAAGGTAAGAATGTTGTCTTTTAGCTTTTGCATTCCCATTATACTAGAAGTCTTAGTTACTCTAATAAGACATAAAAAGGGAATAAAAAAATATACAGATTGAAAAGGAAGAAATAGAATTCTTTTTAAATTTTTTTAAAAATTTATTTATGATAGGCACACAGTGAGAGAGAGAGAGGCAGAGACACAGGCAGAGGGAGAAGCAGGCTCCATGCACCGGGAGCCCGATGTGGGATTCGATCCCGGGTCTCCAGGATCGCGCCCTGGGCCAAAGGCAGGCGCCAAACCGCTGCACCACCCAGGGATCCCTGCGCCACCCAGGGATCCCGAAATAGAATTTTTTAAACAGAAATTATTGTGTAGAATACTAAAGAATCAATCAACCAAAAAAAAAAAAAAAACACCCCTCTCCTCAAAAGAGTAAAACTCTTGAAACTAATAAGCAGGTATAGCAAGGCTTCAAGGTAAAAGGTTGATATACAAGGTTGCTTTCCTATATACCAGCAATAAACACTGAGCATATGAAATTTAAAAAACATACCATTTAGAGTAGCATACAAAAAATGAAATCTGATAAAATATGCATAAGATCTATATAGGTGGTATTTTTTTTTTTAGGTGGTATTTTGATAGGGATTGCATTAACTGTGTGGATTGGTTTGGGAAGTATAGACATTTTAACATTGTTCTTCCAATCCATGAACATGGAATGTTTTTCCATTTCTTTGTGTCCTCATCAATTTCTTTTATAAGTGCTTTATGGTTTACAGAGTACAGATCTTTTACCTCGTTGGTTAGGTTTATTCCTAGGTATCTTCTGTTTTTTTGGTGCAATTGTAAATGGGATTGATTCCTTGATTTCTTTTCTGCTACTTCATTATTGGTGTACAGAAATGCAACATATTTCTGTATGTTGATTTCGTTTTTAAAAATATTTTATTTAAAATATTTTGTGTGTGTGTTTGTGTGTGTGTGTGTGTGAGAGAGAGAGAGAGAGAGAGAGAGAGAGAACTAGAGAGAGAGCAAGCACAAGCCAAGGGTAGAAGCAGAGGAAGAGAGAGAAGCAGACTCCCCATTGAGCAGGGATCCTGATGTGGGGCTTGGTCTTAGGACCCTGGGATCATGACCTGAGCAAAAGGCAGACACTTAAAAAAAAATAAAGGGATCCCTGGGTGGCGCAGCGGTTTGGCGCCTGCCTTTGGCCCGGGGCGCGATCCTGGAGAACCAGGATCGAATCCCACATCGGGCTCCCGGTGCATGGAACCTGCTTCTCCCTCTGCCTATGTCTCTGCCTCTCTCTTTTAAAAAAATAAATAAATAAAAATAAAAGGCAGACACTTAACTACTGAGACATCCAGGTGTCCTATTAAATGCTTTTTCAGCATCAATTGAGATAATCATGTGATGTTCTTCCTTCATTCTGTTAATGTTGTATATTACATTGATTGTTTTTTGTATGTTGGATCATCTTTCAGTCCAGGAATAGATACCACTTGGTTGTGGTGCATAATCCTTTTAATATAGTGCTGGATTCAGTTTGCTAGTATTTTGTTGAAGATTTTGCTTCAGTATCATCAGGGATATTGGTCTATAGATTTCCTGTAGTATGTGTGTTTGGCTTTGGTATCCAAGTAATGATAGCCTCATAGACTAAGTTAGCAAGTGTTCTTCTTCAATGTTTTGGAAGAATTTGAAAAGGGTTGGTATTAATTCTTCTGTAAATGTTTGGTAGAATTTACTAGGGAAGCCATCTGGTCTTGAGTTTTCTTTTTGGGAGATTTCTGATTACTTATTCAATCTCCTGACTAGTTATAGTTATATATACTATTCAGATTTTCTACTTCCTAATGATTCTATCCTGGTAGACTTTGCATTTCTAGGAGTTTGTCCATTTTTTATTCAATTTATTGGCATACAAGTGTTTAGGGTACTTTCTTACAATCCTTTTTATTTCTGTAAAGTGGATAGTAACATCCTCTCTTTCATTTTGTTGTAATTTGGTCCTTCCCTCTTTTTTCTTTGTCAGTCTAACCAAAGTTTTGCCAATTTTGTTGATCTTTTTAAAGAACCAACTTATGGTTTCACTAATTTTCTCTATTACTTGTCTGTTTTCTATTTTATTTATCTCTGTTCTAGTCTTTAGTATTTCCTTCCTTCTGCTAGATTTTGTTTGATTTTGTTCTTGTTTTTCTAGTTCCTTAAGTATAAACTTAGGTTTTGATTTGAAACCTTTCCTCTTTTTTAATATAAGCATTTCTACCAATAAATTTCCCTGTTACCATTGCTCTCACTGCATCCCATAAGTTTTGGCACATTCACATGGAATTGGGCAGCTGTTGCTAGTAAGTTGCAAGCTCTACATGAGTGTTAGATCAGTTTGAAGTCTGTTCCCTTGTCAAAAGTTTAACACTGATAGAAGGTCAGCCTCACATTCGGGTGTTTGGAAATTGATTAGCTAGGGTAGATCTGGTCAAAAAGACCTTGGTGGCAAGCCAGATGTCCTATTACATCTCACTAGAGGGAAGGTGGCTGTTCTAAGCCCTGCCTAACTGGTCAGGTTGGAGACACCAGCGATGTTTCTTCGACTACCAATAACTCCTCCTAGCAGCACAGCTGCTGTTGTGTCTTACCCCATTCTGTCATCTCAGCTTCACCATGGGCTGTTCAGATGGTGACATTCTGAACTGAGGAAGAGCCAAGGAACTTCTGGCCAGACATAGCTGTCTGTCATCTTGGGGCTCTAGGCTTGACTGAAACATCACATTAGTGCTTGGTTTCAGGCTGGACACTGCCAGAAGCCTACTGCTTTACCTCTGTTGAAAAGGAGGCCTCCAAGGTCTTTTCAGTTTATTGGAGGAAGGAATTACACAAGTCCAAGTTAAAAGCAGATCCCACATGGTTACAAACCTACAAGCTGTGAAGTTTTCAATTTGTGACAAGGGGTAGAAGGGAAATTCTACTCATTGCAAGGAAAACCTCATTTGAGGGGCACCTGGGTGGCTCAGTGGTCGAGTGTCTGCCTTTGGCTTGGGTTGTGAGCCCAGGGTGCTGGGATCAAATTCCGCATTGGGCTCCCTGCAATGGGACTGCTTCTCCCTCCACCTATGTCTCTGCCTCTCTTTCTGTGTCTCTCATGAATAAGCTTTTAAAAAAGTCTGAAAGAAGAGAAAAGAAAAGAACATAAAAGAAAAGAAAAGAAGAAAAGAAAGAAAACCTCATTTGGGCTTTATTGATCCAGAAGCTCTTAAAACCCATGAACCTTCAGCTGGTCATCCTTAGCTTGTCCAGTCTCTAGGAGGAGCTGGCCCATGTTCTTGTGCTGGTCACCCTTTAGCTGAATTATTTCTTCATATTCTGGATGCTCAGTTACAGTGCCATTACAGGCAAATTTCTTCTTAAATGCCTTTACTAGTTTATTTTTTTTTATCATAATCATTAGTGATCCCTTAGATAGTAGTAGGGGTGTTCCTGCCATTTCTCTATTGAATCTTACATGGATATAATCCTCAGTGCAAACAGGAAGTAGATAATCACCCTTACTTGCATCAGCAAAGGGGCTGAAAGAGTAGACATTCTGGATAGCAGATGTAATATGATTCATTTTCTTCAGTAGAAATGGCCTGTGGAAGGTGGTGGTGGGGGAAGGCAGACTGGGGTATGGAATGCGCAGAAGCTTGGGAGCAAAAGAGAGAGGCTGCTGAGTCCTCTGTGGTGGCTCAGTGACTGGAGCTTATCTTCATTTTCATTTATCCCAAGACATTTTAAATTTATTTTTGGACTCCTCTGTTGTTTAAGAATGTGTTTTTAATTCTCACATAGTGAATTTTCCAGTTATATTTTTGCTGTTGATTTCTCTTGTAATCTCTTGTTGTATTCCTTGTAACAAAAAAAAATACCTCGTATGACTTCAATCTTTTTATGTTTAAGACTGCTCTGTGTCTATATATGGTCTAACCTAGAGAATGTTCCATGTGTACTTGAGAGAAATGTATTTTCCTGTTGTTGCTGCTGGGTGGCGTGTTCTGTTTTATATCTGTTAGGTCAAATTGTTCTACAGAGCTGTTCAGTTTCTCTACTTCCTTACTGATAACCTTTTTGCCTAGTCTATCCATTATTTTTTTTCCCATTTTTTAAATTGAAGTTTGATTTTCCAACATATAGTATAACACCCAGTGCTCATCCCATCAAGTGCCCCCTTCAGTTCCCATCACCCAGTCCCCCGCCCACCTCCCCTTCCACTACCCTTTTTTTGTTTCCCAGAGTTAGGAGTCTCTCATGTTTTGTCACCCTCTCTAATTTTTCTCACTCATTTTCCCTTATAATCCTTTTCACTATTTCTTATATTCCCCATATGAGTGAAACCATATAATGATTGTCCTTCTCCAATTGACTTACTTCACTCAGCATAATACTCTCCAGTTCCATCCACGTCGAAGCAAATGGTGGGTATTCATCCTTTCTAATGGCTGAGTAATATTCCATTGTATATATAGACTACATCTTCTTTATCCATTCATCTGTCAAAGGACATCTAGGTTCCTTCCACAGTTTGGCTATTGTGGACATTGCTGCTACAAACATTGGGGTGCAGGTGTCTCAGTCTTTGACTGCATCTGTATCTTTGGGGTAAATCCCCAGTAGTGCAATTGCTGGGTGATACGGTTGTTCTATTTTTAACTCTTTGAGGAGAGTTCCAGTGTCATGTTATCTGTGAAGAGGGAGAGTTTGACTTCTTCTTTGCCAATTTGAATGACTTTTATTTCTTTTTGTTGCCTGATTGCTGAGGCTAGGACTTCTAGTACTATGTTGAATAGCAGTGGTGAGACTGGACATCCCTGTCATGTTCCTGATCTTGGGGGAAAGGCTCTCAGTGTTTCCCCACTGAGAATGATATTTACTGTGGGTTTTTCATAGATGGCTTTTAAGATACTGAGGAATGTTCCCTCTATCCCTACACTCTGAAGAGTTTTGATCAGGAATAGCTGCTGTATTTTGTCAAATTCTTTCTTGGCATGTATTAGGAGGATCATATGGTTCTTGTTTTTTCTCTTGTTGATGTGATCTATCACTTTGATTGTTTTATGAGTGTAAAACCACCCTTGCATCCCGGGGATAAATCCCACTTGATCATGGTGAAGAATCTTCTTAATGTACTGTTGGATCCTATTGGCTAGTATCTTGTTGAGAATTTTTGCATCTGTGTTCATCACGGATATTGGTCTATAATTCTCCTTTTTGGTGAGGTCTTCATCTGGTTTTGGAATCAAGGTGATGCTGGCTTCATAAAATGAGTTTGGAAGTATTCCATCCCTTTCTATCCTTCGGAACAGCTTTAGTAGAATAGGTATTATTTCTCCTTTAAATGTTTGATAGAATTCCCCTGAGAAGCCATCTGGCCCTGTATTTTTGTGTCTTGGGAGGTTTTTGATGACTGCTTCAATTTCAAAAAAAAAAAGTAAAGAAGAAAAGAGAAAAAAAGCGAAAAAAAAAGGGGGGGGAGAATGGGGGATGGTGGTGGTGAAGAAGTAGTAATGGAGAGAGAATGTAGTCTACCTGAGGGGTCCTAGAGGGTGATCCTCTTGGTTCTGAGTGTATTTTGTTCTGTATGCTAGAAGATGCTCAATCCCAAATTTATATAAACCAGTAATACTTATAGAAAGCCCCAACATTGACCACCAAAACATAAACAACATAAAAGAGGGGAACAGAATGGGAAGAGAGAATATAATCTCACAGAACCAGCACGGTATTCCACTTGGTTCTGGGCGCATGCTGGTCATGTTTAGAAAGTATTAA
Organism: Canis lupus baileyi; assembly: GCF_048164855.1. NCBI lineage: Eukaryota > Metazoa > Chordata > Mammalia > Carnivora > Canidae > Canis > Canis lupus. Next base: position 47,589,315 of record NC_132848.1, on the reverse strand, counting down.
ATTCTGCCATTGTAGAACAAAACGAGGCAGAGAACACAAAAAGAACAAAACAAAATTAACTTGAATATGTTGAAGGGAATCCAGAAGTGAAAAATATATCTAAGACATGTAATTGTAGAAATATGAAAGTCAAAAAGGAAAAAACTTAAAAATGAAGAGCTGGTAAAACATGGTAGTTAAGGTGGGAAAAGAGAAAAAAATATTGAAAAGTTTTAGTCTGCTATGAAAACAAGTTGTAATGGAAAAAGGGAAAAAATTTTTAAAGAGGGGGGACCCTCTAGTTCTATATACTATATTCCCTCAATTTTCCCTTGGTCCTGGAGCTTTCCAGCGCTGCTTAGTGAAAAACTTGCTCTTCCCTTGTTCTTCCAGCTGGTCTTCTGGGGGAGGGGTCGGCTGTGCTGATTCTCAGGTGTGTGTGCCTGAGCAGAGATGCCCCACCCCTCGCCAGGTGCTGGGCTCAGTGTGAGCTGTTTACCCCGTGAGGCCTCTGTTCCCTGGTGGCCCTGCCTCTCCCAGGCACCAGGTGAAACACGGAGGAAAAAGTACAATGGCAGTGACCAGATTTCCAGCTCTGGAGTCAGCTCTCCGTGAGTAACTACCGCAGCCCCCCAGTACGCACTGGCCTAGATGCCCCTGGGGCAGGTGCGGGTGCGCTGATCTGCACAGCTTGGGGGGCGCCCAGTGGCAGGAGAGCCCTCGCTGTCCCGTGCCCTCCCCGCTGCTACCTGTTCCTGGGGGAACGCAGGATCCTGGCTTTGTCCACTTGGGCACCCTGGGATCTGAGGCCCTGTGCTGCTGGAACCGTGCTCCTGCCTAACCGACAGGCTGCTCCCAAATGCCCTAGGGCTGCGGGGCTCCAGCCCTTTACTGAGATCCCACCTCGGTTTGTGGTGAGCTTTTCCCCAGGGCGCCCCTCCTCTAGTAGTGATTCCGGGAATCTTGAGGCTTCACTGCCCGCCCCCCTGCAATTCTGCCCGATTTCCCTGCTAAGCACTTTTCCATCTGAAAAAAAATCCGGTGCGGATTTTTAAAGTTCCCGCTTTTCCAGGGCTGGGCTTTCCTGTCCCGGAGGCTCTCTTGGCTCCGCTTTAGCCTGGCTCCTCACGGGGCCCCTCCCCCACTTCTTTCTTTTCCTTTTCCTTTTCCTTTTCCTTTTCCTTTTCCTTTTCCTTTTCCTTTTCCTTTTCCTTTTCCTTTTCCTTTTCCTTTTTCCTTTCCTTTCCTTTCACCTTGTTAGAAGCAAAAACTTTTTTTCTCTGTAGTGTTCTAGCTGTTCTCTCTTTAAATTGCAGGTCGAATTCGTAGGTGTTCAGGATGTTTTGAAAGTTACCTGGGGAAGTTGGTGGGACCAGGTGAGTTGAAGACCCTACTCTTCTTACGCCATCTTGTCCCCTGGTCTATCCATTATTGAAAGTAGAATATCGAGGTCTGTACTAGGATTGTAGAGCTATCTATTTCTCCCTTTAATTCTGTGAATGTTTCATATATTTAGGAGTGCTGATGTCTGGTGCATATGTAGCTGTTGAGTTATAATTGACATGGTACATTAGTTTTAGGTGTACAACATGATTCCACATTTGTATATATTGTAAAATGATCACTACAACAAATCTAGTTAACATCTATCATCATGCATGGTTACAATTTTTTTCTTGTGTTGAGAACTTTTAAAATATACTCTCATAGCAACTTACAAGTATACAATACAATATCATTGACCATAGTTACCATGTTGTACATTATATCCCATGACTTTTTAATTTTATAACTAAACTTGTACCTTTTGACCCCCTTACCCATTGTATCCATCCGTGGCCCCTGGAAAACACTAATCTGTTATCTGTATCTAGGAGTTTATCTCTTTTTGTTATTTATTTATTTTATTTTAATCTTTTTAGATTTCACTTATAAGTAAAATCATGTAGTATTTGTCTCTGTCTGACTTAGTTTACTTAGCATAAGGCCTGACGTTTCAACCATGTTGTCACAAATGTCAAGATTTCCTCTCTTTATTTGATGGAATAACATTCTGGTGTGTGTGTGTGTGTGTGTGTGTGTGTGTGTGTGGTGTGGTGTGGTATGTGTGTGATGTTTTAAACATTTTCTTCATCTATCAATGGACACTTTGTTGGGTGCATATATATTTATAGTTATTATATATTCTTAGTGAATTGACCTTTTTGTTACTATATAATGTCCTCTTTGTCTAATAGTTTCTGACTTAAAGTCTAATTTTTCTTATATTAGTGTAGCCACCCCTGCTGTCTTTTGGTTACATTTGCATGAAAATACCCTTTATTTTCAATTTATGTGGGTCCTTAGATCTAAAATGAGCCTCTTGGGGTACCTGGGTGGCTGAGTTGGTTAAGCATCTACCTTTGGCTTGGGTCATGGTCCCAGTGTCCTGGAATCAAGCCCCACATTGGGTTCCCGCTCAGGGAGGAGACTGCTTCTCCCTCTCTCTCTGTTGCTCCCCCTGCTTGTGCTCTCTTGCTCTCTGTCAAATAAATAAAATCTTTTAAAAAATAAAATAAAATGAGTGTCTTGTAGACAGCATATAGTTGGATCCTAGTTTGTTTTTTTTTTAAGTATCTATTTTGCAAATTTATGTCTTTTGGTTGGGGAGTTTAATCAAATGAATATTTGCCATTTTAGTACTTATTTTCTATATGTCTGATAGTTTTTTTTTTTTTTGGCTATCATTTCTTTCATTACTGCTTTCCTATCTATTTGGTTGATTTTTGTAGTAACACAGTTTGAATCCCTTGTTTCCATTTCTGTATATGCTCTAGATATTTTCTTTGTAGTTACCATGGGCATTACATGTAACATCCTAAAGTTACAGTAATCTATCTTAAATTGATGTCAACCTAACTTTGCTTGCATAGAAAAAGCTACCCCCTTACAATTCTGCCTCTTTCCCGTATTATTGATGTCATATATTACATTTTTACATATTGTGTATCCATTAACATATATTTATACTTATTTTTGTGCAGTTATCTTTTAAATATTATAGAAAATAAAGAATATAAAACAAAATTATAATAATATTCTCTTATTTGTCCATGTATTTATCTTTACTGGAGGGTTTTATGTTTTCATATGGCTTCAAGTTACTGTCTAATATCCTTTCATTTCAACCCAAAAGACTCCCTTGACTATTTTTTATAGGGCAGGCTAATGGTGTAGAACTCCTTTCACTTTTGTCTGTATGAGAATGTCTTACTTCTTCCTCTTTTATTATTTATCTGTCCATTCATTTATTTACTTTTATTGAAGCATAGTTGACATACAATGTTACATTAGTTTCAGTTATACAACATAATGATTCAGCAACTCTGAATGTTAGTCTGTGCTTACCACAAGTGTAGCTACCATCTGTCACCATACAATGCTATTACAATATCACTAACTATATTCCCTGTGCTGTACTTTTCATTCCTGTAGCTTGTTCTTTCCATAAGTGGAAGTTTGTACCTCAATTCCATTCATCTGTTTTTTCCATTTTCCATCCCCCAGCCATTTCCCTTCCAGCAACCACCTGTTCATTCTTTGTACTTATAGGTCTGTTTCTGCTTTTTTTTGTTTGTTTATTGTTTTCATTTATCTTGTTTTAGATTCCACCTGTAAGCAAAATCATAATGTATTTGTCTTTCTTTCTGTCTAATTTCACTTAACATAATACCTACTAGGTCCTTCCATGTTGTTGCAAATGTCAAGATCTATTCTTTTTTTTTTTTTTTACAGCTGAGTAATATTCCATTGCATACATATGCACACCCCACATCTTTATTCATCGATTGATGGACACTTGGAGTACTTCCATATCTTGTCTATTGTAAATAATACTGCAATAAACATAGAAGTTCATATATCTTTTTGAATTACTGTTTTTATTTTCTTTGGGTAATTACCCAGGAGTGGAATTATTGGATCATGTGGTATTTCCATCTTTAGTTTTTGAGGAATCTCCATACTGTTTCCCACAGTACTTGTATCAGTTTGCATTCCCATCAACAGTATTTCTTTTAAAGTCTACTTTGTGTGACATAAGTATTGCTACTGTGTTTTTTTTTTTTTTTTTCACTTCCATTTGCATGGAATCTTTTTCCGTCCCTTTGAGTCAGTATGTGTCTTGAGGTCTGAAGTGAGTCTCTTGTAGACAATATATAGGTGAATGTTGTGTTTTCATTTATTTATTTATTCATTCATTCATTCATTCATTCATGAGAGACACAGAAAGAGAGGCAGAGACAGAAGCAGAGGAAGAAGCAGCTTCCATGCAGAGAACCTGATGTGGGACTTGATCCCAGGACTCTGGGATCACACCCTGAGCCAAAGGCAAACACTCAACCGCTGAGCCACCCAGGCATCCCGAGTGTTGTGTTTTCAACCATTCAGTCACCCTATGTCTTTTGAGTGGAGCATTAGATCATTTACATTTAAAGTAATCATTTGTATGTATTTACTTCTTACTAATTTGCTAATTGTTTTCTGGTTATTTTTCTAGTCTTTTCTGCTCTTGTTCTTTTTGATTGATGATTTTCTTTAGTATAAAGCTTGTATTACTCTCTCTTTACTTTTTGTATATTATTATACGGTTTAGTTTTACCATGAGTTTCATACATAACACTTAAAATATATAGCAGTCCATATTAAGTTGATGGTTATTTAAATTCAAACACATTCAAAAAGCACATTTTTTACTCTTTTTCATCCATGTTATAGGTATATGATGTCATATTTTACATCTTTTTATTTTATGAATCCCTTAACTAATTTTTATAGATATAATTTTACTACTTTGTGTTTTAACCTTCATATTAGCTTTATAAGTGATTGATATATTACTTTGTATATGCCTTTACCCATTAAATTTTTTCCTTTTATAATTTTCTTCTTGTTATTGCCTTTTCTTTTCCACTTAAAGAAATCACTTTAGCATTTTTTATAAGGTTGGTTTGGTGTGATGAACTACTTTGACTTTTGTTTGTCTGGGAAACTCTTTATTTCTCCTTCAGTTCTGAATGATAATTTGCCAGGTAGAGTATTCATGGTTGTAGGTTTCTTCCTTTTAGCACTTTGAATACATCATGATGCTCTCTTTGGGCCTGCAAAGTTTCTGCTGAAAAGCCAGCTGATAGTCTCATGGTATTTCCATTGTATGTAACTATTTCCTTCCTTTTTGCTGATTTCAAAATCCTATCTTTAAGCTTTGACATTTTAATTATTATGTGTCATGATGTGGACCTGCTTTGGTTCATCTTGTTTGGAACTATCTGTGCCTCTTGGACCTGGACATCTGTTCCTTCCCCAGGTTAGGGAAGTTTTCAGCTATTATTTCTTCAAATAAATTTTCTGTCCCTGTTCTTTCTTTTCCCTCCAGGACTGCTATAATGTGAATGTTTGCTTAATGTTGTCCAAGAGATTCCTTAACCTGTCATCATTTATTTCCTTTTCTTTATTTCTTCTCCTTCCCTTTCTCTCTCCCTTCCTCCCAGATAACTTTTGCAGTATTCAAAGAATGGCCTTTTGTAGGAACATCCCCTTTGTTGCTGCCTGTGTCTGGTAGCTTTGGTTGGCTGGCTGGAGCTAGAGCAGTCATTGGCCAGTGTTTTCAGGCCACTCTTCACCAGTGCTTCCCTGGTGGTATGGCTGGAGCTGGAATGGGCACAGACCAGGTAGTTCCAGGGTGCTCCACAAGGGGGCCGCCATGGCAAAGTGGCTGAAGCTAAATCATATGACCTGGAGTATACTCTATGTGGGTAGTACCCTGGTGGGAGGGCTGAAGCTGCAGTAGATATAGGTCAGGTGGTTCTGGGCACTCTGCTAGGACAGCTGGGACTGAAGCAGGCACAGGCCAGGGGTTCCTGAGGGACACCATACCATGTTCTGGTGGGATGGCTGGAGCTCAAGAGGGGAAGGCCAGAGGGTCTTCTGCAGGAGGTGCCCTGGTGGGACAGCTGGAGCTGAAGTTGATGTTGTCCTGATGTGTGCTGCACCAGGGCAGCTTTGGTGGGACAGTAGGAGTTGATGTAGGTATGGGGGGGTGGTGCCTGCCTTGGGGAAACAGTTGGAACTGGTGTGGTCTAAAGGCCTTGGGCGTACTGGGGTGGAAAGCCAGCTAAAGTGCCCAGACTTTGCTCTCATTTGTACCATCATGGTGAAGGGTATGTAAACAATGGTATATGCCACCACTTTGACTCCAGAGAGAGTTCCAGTAGTTCTACCTGGTGTGGCAGTTGTTTTAGGGTTAGTAAATGATTTTCCTTCACTTGTAATCTAGTTGCCATTTAAACCACTTTTTTTTTTTTTTTTTTTTCTGGGTCCCAGGTCAGGCAAATCTGTGCAAAGTCCCTTGGTCCTATCCTTTTCTACTATATTTACGGCTTTGGGGATGGGGTTCCCATTGTGACTGTGTTTCTGTCTCTCTGGCCTTTCTCTATGTAGTCCTACTATCCTTGTGTAGTAGCTGTCTAATAAGCCCTCGGTTCTCTTTCAGGAAAAATTGCTCTTCATGTAGGTATAGACTCAGTGTGTCCAGGAAAGGAGGTGAATTCAGTTTTTGTATGCTATCATCTTGCATCCTTTCTCATATTTGAAGGACAGTTTTGTTCTATATAGAATTCTTAGTTGTCAGTTATTTTTCTTTCAACACTTTCAATGTATCATCCTATTGCCTTCTGGCCTCCAAGGTGGTTGCTGAGTAATCTACTCATGGTCTTCTTGGGGACATCTTGTATGTAAGGAGTCGTTTTTCTCTTGCTGCTTTCAAGATTCTCTTTCTGTCTTTCGATAGTTTGATTATAATGTGTCTTGGTGTGGGTTTATATGGGAAATCCTACTTGGAATTCTTTGAGCTTTTTGGATTTTTAAAAAAATATTTATTCATCTTAAAGAGGGGGAGGGGCAGTGGGTGAAGGAGAGAAAGAGAATCTCAAGCAGACTCCCCATTGAGCGTGGAGCCTGACATGGGGCTTGATCTCATGACCCTGAGATCATGACCTGAGCTGAAGTCAAGAGTTGGATGCTTACATGACTGAGCCACTCAGTTGCCCCAGAGGTTTGGATTTTTTATACCCATTTCTTTCCTCAAATTTGGGAGATGTTCAGCCACTATTTCTTCAAATAATCTATTTGCCCCCTTTACTCTCTCTTCTTCTGGGACTTTCATAATGTATATATATTGATCTGCATGATGGTTTCTCATAAGTTCCTTAGGCTCTATTTTCTTGATTCTTTTTCTTTTTATTCTTCAGATTCAATAATTGCAAATAACCTGTCTTCAAGTTTGCTGATTCTTTCTTCTGCCAGTTCAAGTCTGATCGAGTCTGCTTGACCTCCTTTAATGAATTTTTCAATTTAATTATTGTATTTTTAGCTCCAGAATTTCGATTGGTTATTTTTTAAAAGCTTATTTGACATATTATTGACATATAATGTTATATTAGTTTCAGTGTATGGTACAGTGATTCAACAATTCTATATATTACACCATGATAAGTGTGATCATTGTGTATCACCATACAACATTAACACATTTTAACTATATTTCCTATGCTGAACTTTCCATCACCTTGACTTCTTTATTTTATAATAAAGTTTGTATAATTCCCTTTGCCCATTTCACCCATCCCTCTCCCTCTTCCCCTCTGGCAACCACCAGTTCTCTGTATTAATGGGATCCATTTCTGTTTTTTGTGTTTGTTCATTTATTTGTTGTTTTTTTTTTTAAGATTTTACTTATTTATTCATGAGAGACACAGAGAGAGAGAGTGAGCAGCAGAGACACAGGCAGAGGGAGAAGCAGGGAGCCCAACATGGAACTCGATCCTGGGACTCCAGAATCATGCCCTGGGCCGAAGGCAGGTGCTTAACCACTGAGCCACCCAGGAGTCCCCATTTATTTTGTTTTTTAGAATTCATATATACATGAAACAATATGATATTTGTGTTTCTCTGACTTATCACTTGGCATAATGCCCATTAGTTCCATCCATATCCCAAAGACATACAAGTGGCTAATAAGCACATGGAGAGATGTTCAACATAACTGATCATTAGGGAAATGCAAATTAAAACCAGAATGAGATAATACTTCAAAAAGAGAAAAGAAAAGAAAAACAATAACAAATGTTGGAGAAGATATGGAGAAATTGGAACACTCATACATTGCTGACGGGGATGTCAAATAGTGTAACTGCTTTGGAAAGACAGTTTGGTAGTTCCTTAAAAAGTTAAACATATTTACCATTTGACTCAGCAATTCCACCTCAAGGTAATACCCTACAGAATTAGAAACATATGTTTAACAAAACTTTTATATGAATATATTATGTATACAAGCAGCATTATTCGTAATAGCCAAAAAGTGGAAACAACCAAAATGTCCAAGCATTGATGAATGAATAGATGTAGTATATACATACAATGGAATATTATGCAACCATAAGAAGGAATGAAGCACTAATATGTGTTACAACATCTATTAACCTTGTAAACATTATTCTATGTGAAAGAAGAATGATACAGAAGGCTTTATATTGTATGATTCTATTTACATGATATAGCAAATGTAGGCAGATCCATAGAAACAGAAAGTGGATTAGTTAGTTGCTCAGGACTGGGGTTAGGAAGTGATAGCTAATGAGTATGTTTTTTTTTTTTTTGGCAGGGGGCAAGTGGTGATGAAATGTTCTGGAATTATAAATGCTTTTTGAAATTGGAGTATAGTTCACATGAAATATTGATGCTAGTTTCAGGTATACAGCATAGTGATTTGACAATTATATACACTATGAAATGCTAACTATGATAAGTGTGGTTATCATCTGTTACCATACAAACTTACCATATAATTGGTTATATTCCCTATGACTTATTTATTGAAATTTTCTGGAATTTTATACGATGACTATTCTACCACATTGTGAATATACTAAAAACCACTGAATTGTACATTTTAAGATGGTTAAAATTGTGAATTTTATTTTATGTGAATTTTACCTAAAAAATGATGCAGAAGAGTGTTTTTTTTTTTTTAAGATTTTATTTATTTACTCATGAGAGACACACAGAGAGAGGCAGAGATATGGGCAGAGGGAGAAGCAGGCTCCTTGTGATGTAGGGCTTAATCTTGGAACCCCAGGATCATACCCTGAGCTGAAGGCAGATGCTCAACCACTGAGCCACCCAGGCATCCCCAGAAGTGTCTGTTGAACATAGCTGCACTAGCAACCTGGTTTCTTTTTTCCTCTTTGACCATTGGAGGACTCGTTGGCCATCTGTTGTAACAATGTCAGCTCTATAGCATTTAAGACTCTGGAAATGTGTCATATCTGCCAACTATAGTGCAGATAATTGAGAGGAACAAAATGACTTTTTTAGTTTCAGGGGTACAATATAGTGATTCAATAATTCTGTACATTACTTAGTGCTCATCACAATTAAGTATCCTCTTAATCCCGTTCACCTATTTTACACATCACTCCAACCACCTCTGCTCTGGTAACCATTAGTGTGTTCTCTAAAAGACTGTTTATGTCTCTTTTTTCCTTTGCTTTGTTTCTTAAATTCCACAAGGGTGAAATATGGTATTTGTTTTTCTTTGATTTATTTTGCTTAGTGTTATACTCTCTAGCTCCACCCATGTTGTTGCAAGTGGCAAGATTTCCTTCTTTTTTATAGCTGAGTAATATTCCATTGTACATATACACCACATCTTCTTTATCCTTTCATCTATCAATGGACACTTGGGTTACTTCCATATTTTGGCTATTGTAAGTAATGTTGCAATAAACATAGGAGCACAACTATCTTTTCAAATTAGTGTTTTCATATTCTTTGGGTAAATACCCAGTGGAGTTACATATAGTAATTCTATTTTTTAATTTCTAAAGGAGTATCCACACTGTTTTCCAGAGTGGCTGCAGCAGTTCACATTCCCACCAACGGTGTATGAAATTTCCTTTTTCCTCACATCCTTGCCAACACTTGTCGTTTCTTTTGTTTTTTTATTTTAGCCATTCTGACAGGTGTAAGGTGATGTCTCATTGTGGTTTTGATTTGAATTTCCTTGATGATTAGTGATGTTGAGAATCTTTTCATGTGTCTATTTTCCATCTGTATGTCTTCTGCCCATTTTTTTAGTTGGATCATGTGGTTTTGGGGTGTTGAGTTGTATACATTTTATATTTTAGATACTAATTGTTTATCAGATATGTCATTTTCAAATATCTTTTCCCATTCTGTAGGTTGCCTTTTAGTTTTTTTTTTTTTTTGCCTTTTAGTTTTGGTGGTTGTTTCCTTTGCTGTGCAGAAACTTTTTATTTTAATTTGGTCCCAATAGTTTATTTTTAATTTTATTTTCCTTGCCTCAGGAGATATATCTAGAAAAATGTTGCCATGAGTGATGTCAGATAAATTACTGCCTGTGCTTTCTTCTAGGATTTTTATAATTTCAGGTCTCATATTTGTGTCTTTAATCCATTTTGAGTTTACTTTGTTACAGTGCAAGGAAGTGGTCCAGTTTCATTCTTTTGCATGCACCTGTCCATTTTTCACAACACTATTTGTTGTCTCATTGCATATTCTTGCCTCCTCTGTTGAAGACTAATTGACCATATACTCATGGGTTTGTTTCTAGGCTTTCTATCCTGATCTATTGATTTATATATCTACTTTTGTGCCAGTACCATACTGTTTTTATTACTATAGCTTTGTAGAATAACTTGAAATCTGGAATTGTGATACTTCCAGCTTTTTAAAAATTATTATTATTATTCCTATCGACTACAGTAAATCTTTAAAATGTGTCTGGGCCTTTAGCAGGCCAGATTGAATTACTGTATGGTGAAGTAGTGGCCCCAATAATTTGTTCCTTTAGGAGTTTTTAATTGTTTTCCTTAATTTGAGTATGTCCTATTAAAATATTTTCTAAATGGGACCTCTAAGGCACTTAGCCTTATCAGTTCTATGATCAGTTCTTAGGAACTGTGGTACTCATGTCCCAGGGTATTTTTCTGTTTCAAGATTGTTTTGGCTATTTGGGGTGTTTTGGTGTTACACACAAATTTTAGGAGTATTTGTTCTTGTTCTATGAAGAATGTTTTTGGTATATTGATAGGGATTTTATAAATCTGTAGATTGCCTTGGGTAGTATGGACATTTTAGTAATATTTGTCCTCCCAATCCATGAACATGGAATATCTTTCTATTTGTTTGTATTGTCTTCAATTTCTTTCATCAGTATTTTATAGTTTCAAACTACAAATCTTTCACCTTCTTGGTTAAATTTATTCCTAGGCATTTTATTATTTTGGGTGCAATTGTAAATGAGATTGTTTTCTTAATTTTTCTTTCTGCTACTTCATTATTAATATTTAGAAATGTAACAGATTTATGTACACTGATATTGTATCCTGTGACCTTACTAAATTCATTTATTGGTTCTTGTAGTTTTTTGGTGTAGTATTTAAGGTTTTCTACATATAGTATTGTGTCATCTTCAAATAGTGAAAGTTTTAATACTTTCTTACCAATTTGGATGCCTTTTGTTCCTTTTTTTTTTAATCTGACTGCGGTGGCAGGACTTCCAGTACTGTGTTGAGTAAAAGTGGTGAGAGAGAACATCTTTGTCTTGTTCCTGATCTTAGGAAAAAAGCTATCAATTTTTCACCATTGAGAATGATGTTAGCTGTGAGTTTTTCATAGCTGGCCTTTATTAAGTTGAGGTATATTCCCTCTAAACCTACTTTGTTGAGGGTTTTTATAATGAATGGACGTTGTAATTTTTCCTGCATCTGTTGAGATGATCATATGGTTTTTTACCCTTTCTCTTGTTAATGTAGTATATATCATGTTGATTGATTTGTGGATATTGACCCACCCTTCCATTTTGGGAATAAATCCCACTTGATTGTGTTGAATGATTTTTAAATGTATTTTTGGATTCAGTTTGCCAATATTTCATTGAGGATTTTTGCATGTATGTTCATCAGAGATATTGGCTTGTAGTTATTTATTTTTGTTTCTTTTTTAAGTGTCTTTGTCTAGTTTTGGTATCAGGGTAATGCTTTACTCATAATGATTTTGAAAGCTTTCCTTTTCTATTTTTGGGAATAGTTTGAGGAGAGTAGGTATTAACTCTTCTCTAAATATTTGGTAGAATTCACCTGTGAAGTTGTCTGGTCCTGGATTTTTGTTTGTCAGGAGTTTTTAATTTATTGATTCAATTTCAGTGCTGGTGGTTGATCTGTTCAAATTTCCTACTTCTTCCTGATTCAGTTTTGGGAGGTTATATGTATCTAGGAATTTATCCGTTTTTTTCTAGGTTGTCCAATTTGTTGGCATATACTTTTTCATAATGTCTTATAATCAATTATATTTCTGTGGTGTGGTTATTTTCTGTTTTCATTTCTGATTTTGTTTATTTGAGTCCTCCTTTTTTTTTTTTTTTTGATGAGTCTGGCTGAAGACTTATAAATTTTGTTGATCTTTTCAAAGAACCAGCTCCTAGTTTCCTTGATTTGTTATATTTTTTAAGTTTCTATATTATTTATTTCTGCTCTTTATTATTTCCTTCCTCCTGTTGGTTTTAGATTTTCCTTATTCTTTTTTTCTAGCTCCTTTAGGTTAAAGTCAGGTTATTTGAGATTTTTCTTGCTTCTTGAGGTAGGCCCATATTGCTATAATCTTCCCTCTTAGGGCAGCCCCGGTGGCTCAGTGGTTTGGTGCTGCCTGCAGCCCGGGGTGTGATCCTGGAGATCCGGGATCCAGTCCCACGTCCGGCTCCCTGCATGGAGCCTGCTTCTCCCTCTGCCTGTGTCTCTGCTTCTCTCTCTCTCTGTCTCAATAAATAAATAAAATCTTTAAAAAAAATCTTCCCTCTTAGAACAGCTTTTGTTGCATCCCCAAAGATTTTGGACTGTTGTGTTTTCATTTATCTCCATGTATTTTTTTTTACTTCCTCTTCAATTTCTTGGGTGACCCATTCATTATTTAATTGCATGTTATTTAATCTCCATGTATTTGTGCTCTTTCTAAATTTTTCCTTGTCGTTGGTTTCTAGATTCATAGCATTGTGGTTGGAAGAGATGCATGGTATGGCCTTGATCTTTTTGTCTTTGTTGAGACTTGTTTTATGACATAATACGTGATCTATTCTGGAGAACGTTCTATGTGCACTTTTTATTTTAATTTTTTATTGACGTATAGTTAACAGTGTTGTATTAGTTTCATATGTAAAATATAATAACAATTTTGCATTACTCAGTGCTCACCACAATAGGTGTACTCCCAATCCCCTTCACCTATTTCACCCATTCCCCCACTCACCTCCTGTCTGGCAATTACCAGTTTTTTCTTTGTATTCAAGAGTTTAGTTTTTCACTTGTCTCCTTTTTTTTCTTCATTCATTTGTTTCTGAAATTCCGCATGAGTGAAGTCATATGGTATTGGTCTTTATCTGACTTATTTCACTTAGCATTAAACCTTCTAGATCCATCCATGTTGTTGCAAATGGCAAGATCTCATTCTTTATGAGGACTTAACTTTTTAAAAAAAATTTAAAAAGTCATGACATTTTCTTCTTCTTTTCCTAATTTCTTGTTGTTCTGATTTTCCTCAAATTAGGAGGAAAGAGGAAAAGAACTAAGAAAACATGACTGTGACCATAAAAAGTCAGTTGTGTATTTCCACCCAGCCAAAGGGCTGGTCTAGTGAACTGCCTGGGTAGTGTCTAAGCAGCAGAAATGCCAGGATCTTTTTTTAACCTATGATTATGTTAGACTGACCCCTGCTGGCTGCCGTGTCTGGCACAGAGACATTCTATAGGTTCTTAAAGCCAGTTCTCTCAGCCCTGTCATTTCTATAAAGTAGGTCAGTGGGATTTCATCATGAGGATATTTTCAATATCCAGTATGTTTTCTCCAGAGTTCATGCTTATTCTAAAATGATTTTTTATTCCAATTTTATAAAATGTACAGATTTGTGTCACTTTAAGTTCAAATTTTTATTTTCTATGAATTGCTTTATATAACATTTCTCCTGAAAATAGAATCACAGATTCCCATCCCTGTTTGACCCAGGAGACCAGGAGAATACATTGATTGTGATCTCATTTGTTCTTGTTATGTTGACTGATATGTCTCTGATGGTTTAGTTTGGGAGTACATTTGTAGAGGAAGTATTGCTTATGGTGACTGTACATTTTCTGTTAGAAGCAGAAAGCTAGAAGAGCATGAGCAGTAGCCTGCCTTTAGGGAGATGAGGAATGGGGGGTGGAGTTAGGGTAGAGATGGGGAGGTGCTTTTCTCAAAGGGACAGTTATGGGGCAAAGAGAAGGGGATAATGAAAGACAATAGGTCTTTCTCAGCAGCAACAAGCCATGCTGCCCTGGGGTTCTGGGTGGGCAATGCATGTCATGGACTCAGGTCTGCAGATGTTTCTAGTAACAGCAGTAAAGCCATGCCTGTAAGCACAAGTTCAGAAGTGAGAGGGTGACAGAGTAAAGCAATTAAGTCACTGAAGGATACTGGATGTGTTAAATTTGCAATCCCACCCTGGCTAACTGGAAAAGAAGGTGGGAATTTGTGGGCATACCAGACCTGATGCAGCCTCTTCTCTCTAGAAAAAATAAATAAATAAAATAAAAATTTAAAAAAGGGTATGGGCCAGGAGGATCCCTTAGGCTATGATAGATACCATATCCAAACCCAGTTCCTTTAAGAAACTTGCCCTGCATTTGCTGTCACAAGGTGTTCTGACAGACAGGGAATGAAGCAATGGCCATCTAATGTTTACTGTGGATCCAGGTGCATGGTGAAGGGTGGGCAAGTGCAGGGGCAGGGCTGAGTGAGGTAGCAAGGAGCTCAGGGTGTCTCAGGTCCATTCTCCCTGCCAATATGAATTAAATCCCCTAGGAAAGTTTGTATTTCAAAGGCTTAGCACTTGACATGCCCTTGGAATAATTTATCACAGTGACCAATAGGAATGGGAAGTGCTGGGATGCCTGGGTAGCTTAGCGGTTGAGGATCTGCCTTTGGCTCAGGGCATGATCCTGGAACTGGGGATCAAGTCCCACATCGGGCTCCCTGCGGGGAGCCTGCTTCTCCCTCTGTATCTCTGTCTCTCTCATGAATAAAGAAATAAAATCTTAAAAAAGAATAGGAAGTGCTGTATTTATTTTGAAAAATGTTCTTGAGATATAATTAGCATAAAACATTAATTTCAGGTATACATGATTTGATGTTTTTATATATTACAAATGATCACAATAAATCTAATTAACATCCATCACCATATAGTTAAAAAAATTTTTTTGCCTTGTAATGGGAACTTTTAAGATTTGTGCTCTCAGTCACTTTCAGATATATAATAGTGTATTATTTACTATAGTTACCATGTTGTACATCACATCCCATGACTTCCTTTACCCATTTCACCTCCACCCCCAACCACCAATTGATTCTCTGTATCTATGAGTTTGATTTTTTGTTTTATTTAAAATTTGGAATTATTTTTCTTCAGGTATAATTAACATACAGTATTATATTAGTTTCAGGCACAAAAATAATGATTTAACAATTCTATATATTTCTCAATGCTCATAGATAAGTGTACTCTTAATTTCCTTTGTATCACTCATCCTGTTACCATCCTCTCGTCTGGCAACCACCAGTGTTTTCTCTGTATTTAAGAGTCTGTTTTCCTGTTTATCTCTTTTTCCTTTGTTTATTTCTTAAATTCCACATCTGAGTGAAATCATGTAGAATTTGTGTTTCTCTGACTGATATTTCTGGTAGCATTATAACCCTCTAAGTTCATCCATCCATCCCTTCTTTTCATTGGTGAGTAATATTCCATTATGGATGTATACTACATCTTCTTTATCCATTTATCTATTGATAGACACTAGGGTTGTTTCCATATCTTGGGTATCATAAATAATGCTGTAATAAACATAGGAGTGCATATAGTTTTTTGAATTAATGTTTTTGCTTTCTTTGGGTAAATATCTAGTAGTGAAATTACTGGATTCATTTGGTAATTCTATTTTTAATTTTTTGAGAAACTCTTATACTGTTTCCCACAGTAGCTGTACCAATTTATAATCCCACCAACAATGCATGAGAGCTTCCTTTTCTCCACATCCTTGGTAACAGTTATGATTTCTTTTGTTTTTTATTTTACCCATTCTGACAGGTATAAAGTGATTTCATATCTATTGTGGTTTTAATTTGTATTTCCTTGATATTTAGTGATGTTGAGCATCTTTTCATGTGTCTGTTGGCCATGCATAATGTCATCTTTAGAAAAATGTCTGTTTTTGTCTTCCTATTTTAAAATTCAATTATTTGTGTTTTTTTGGTGTTGAATCATGTCTTTATATATTTTGGTTACTAACTTCTTGTCACTATGTCATTTGCAAATATCTTCTTGCATTCTATAGGTTGTCTTTTAGTTTTGTTGTTTGATTCCTTTGCTGTGAAAATGCTTTTTATTTTGGTGTAGTCCCAATAGTTTAATTTTGCTTTCATTTCCCTTGTCTTGAGGAGACATATCTAGAAAAATGTTTCTATGGCTGATGTCAAAATATCACTGCCTATATTTTCCTCTAGGAATTTTATGGTCTTATGTATTGCATTTATGTCTAATTTATTTTGAATTTGTTTTTGTGAATGACATAAGAAAGTGGTCCAATTTCATTTCTTTATATATAGTTGTCCAGTTTTCCTGACACCATTTGTTGAAGACTGTCTTTTTCCCCATTGTATATTATTGCCTCCTCTGTCATAGATTAATTAGCCTTATAAGTGTGTTTGTTTCTGGACTCTCAGTCTATACCACTGATCTATGTGTCTATTTTTGTGCCAGTACCACACTATTTTAATTACTATAGCTTTGTAGTATGTGTTGAAATCTGGGATTGTGATACATCCAGCTTTGTTGTTCTTTCTCAAGATTGCTTTGGCTAGTCAGGGTCTTTTATGGTTTCATCAAATTTTAGGATTGTTTGTCTTGCTCAGTGAAAACTACTGGTATTCTAATAGGGATTGCACTAGATTTGTAGTTTGCTTTGGGTAGTATGGACATTTATACAATATTCACCTAATCCATGAACATGGTATATCTTTCCATTTGTTTGTATCATTTTTTATTTCTTTCATCAATGTTTTATAGTTTTTGGAGTACAGGTCTTTCACCTCTTTGGTTAAATTTATTCGTAGGCATTTTATTGTTTTTTTTTTTTTTTGGTGCAGTTGTAAATGAGATGGCTTTCTTAATTCCTTTCTGCTACTTCATTATCAGTGTATTGAAATGCAAGGGATTTCTGCATGTTAATTTTGTATCCTGCAAACTTACTGAATTCATTTATCAGTTGTAGTAGTTTTTGGTTGGAGTCTTCCAAGTTTTCTCTATATAGTATCCTGTCATCTGCAAATAGTGTAAGTTTTATTTTCTTACCAGTTTGGATGCCTTTTATTCCTTTTCTTGTCTGATTGCTGTGGCTAGGACTCCCAGTATTATGTTGAATTAAAGTGGTAAGAGTGGACATTCTTGTCTTATTCTTGATCTCAGGGGAAAGCTCATTTTTTCCCATTGAGTTTGATGTTAGCTGAAGGTTTTTCATATCTGGCCTTTATTGAGGTGTGTTCCTTTAGCCCTACTTTATTGAAAGTTTTTATAATGAATGGATGTTGTACCTTGACCTTGTCAAGTGCTCTTTCTGCAGCTAGCAAGATGATCATATGGTTTTTATCCTTTCTCTTGTAAATGTGATGTATCACATTGGTTTATTTGTGAATATGGAACCATCCTTCCATCCCTGGAATAAATCCCACTTAATTGTAGTGAATGATTTTTTAAATGTATTGTTGGGTATGGTTTGCTAATATTTTGTTGAGGATCTTTGTATCTATACTCATCAGATATTGACCTGTAGTTCTCTTTTTGTGGTGTATCTTTATTTGGTTTTGGTATCAGGGTCATACTGGTATTGTAGAATGAATTTGAAAGCTTCCTTTTCTATTTTTTGGAATAGTTTTAGAAGAATAGGTATTAACTCTTTTAAAAATATTTGGTAGAATTCACCTGTGAAGCAATCAGGTCCAGGACTTTTATTCTTTTGGAATTTCTTAGCTTACTCATTCAAATTTATTGCTAGTAATCAATCTGTTTAAATTTTCTGTTTCTTCTTGATTTAGTTTTGGAAGATTATTTATCCATTTTTTCTAGGTTGTCCAATTTGTTAGCATACACTTTTTCATAATATTGTCTTATAATCATTTGTATTTTTTGTGGTATCAGTTGTTATTTCTCCTTTTGTGATTTTGAGTTCTCCCTCCTCCCCTCCCCACCATGAATCTAGCTACAGTTTTATCAATTTTGTTGATTTTTTCAAAGAACCATCTTCTTGCTTCATTGATCTGTTCTATTGTTTTATTAACTCTCTCTCTCTCTCATTTATTTCTGCTCTAGTATTTATTATTTTCTTCCCTCTACTGGCTTTGGGCTTTGCCCTACTTTTTTCTAGCTCTCTTAGGTGTCCTGTTAGTTTTTTTGAGAGTTTCTTTGCTTCTTGAGGTAGGGCCATATTGTTATAATCTTCCAGAAAAGCTTTTGCTGCATTCCAAAGATTTTGAAACATGGTGTTTTCATTTTGTCTCCGTGTATTTTTTTGAATTTCCTCTTTGATTTCTTGGTTGACTCATTCACTGTTTAACGGCATGTTATTTAGCTTCCATGTATTTGTGTTCTTTCCAGGTATTTTCTTGTGATTGATTTCTAATTTTATACCACTGGTGGATGGAAAAGGTGCATGATATTATTTTGGTCTTTATGAATTTATTGAGACTTGTTTTGTGTCCTAATATGCTCTATTCTGAGAATGTACCATGTACACGTGAAAAGAATGTATATTCTGCTGTTTTTGGATGGAATGTTCTGAATATATCTGTCAGGTCCATCTGGTCCAATGTACCATTCCAAGCCACTGTTTCCTTGTTGACTTTCTGTCTGGATGATCCATCCATTGATGTAAGTGAGGTGTTAAAGTCTTCTATTATTGTATAATTGTGAATTTCTTCCTTTATTTCTGTTAATAGCTGCTTTATGTATTTGGGTGCCCTTATATTGGGCGTATAAAAATTTATATCTTCTTGTTAGATTATTCTCTTTATTGTTATGTAGTATTTTTCTTTGTCGCTTGTTACAGTTTTTGTTTTAGAGTCTATTTTTTCTAATAATTATTGCTACTTCAGCTTTCTTTTCACATCCATTTGCATGGTAATTGTTTTTCCATCTTTTCACTTTCAATCTGCATGTGTCTTTTGGTCTGAAATGAGTCTCTTGTAGGCAGCATATAGATGGGTCTTGGTTTTTTTATTCACTTGTCACCCTATGTCTTTTGATTGGAGCATTTAGGCCTTTATATTCAAAGTAGTTGTTGATAGTTACATATTGACATTTTGTTACTTGTTTTACAATTGTTTTTGTAGTTCTTTGTTATTTTCTCCTTGTTCTTTCTTCCTTGTGGTTTGATGGTTTTCTTTAGAGTTATGCTTGCATGGCTTTTTATTTATTTTTTGTGTATCAAAGATTTTTAATTTGTGGTTACATTTAGGCTCATATATATCATCTTATGCATATAGCAGTCTATGTGAAGTTGATGGTTGCTTAAGTTTGAATCTGTTCTAAAAGCACTAATTTTTATGCCGCCACCACACATATTTTTTGTATGTAACATCATACTCTTATTTTGTGAATCCCTTGGCTGATTTTTATAGATATAACTGATTTTACTGCTTTTGTAAGTAATAATCTACTTTAGTAGATTAATTAAGTAATCTACTTTTATTATATTTGTATTTACCTATGAAAATTTTTCCTTTCATTATTTTTTTTTTACTCCTGATTATAGCCTTTTCTTTCCACTCCAAAAATTCCTTTTACCATTTATTGTAAGGCTGGTTTAGTAGTGATGAACTCCTTTAACTTTGTTAATGCCTTTAACTTTGTAAACTCCAAAATTTGTCTGGGAAACTTTCTCTCATATTCTTTTTTTAAAAAATATTTTATTTATTTATTTGACAGAGAAAGAGGGAGAGAGCACACACACAAGCAGGGGGAGTGGCAGGGTGGGAGAGAGAGAAGTAGGCTCCCTGCTGAGCAGATAGCCTGACATGGGGCTCCAGCCCAGGACTCTGGTATCATTACCTGCACCGAAGGCAGACACCCAGGCACTCTTTCTCTTTTACTTTGAATGATGGCCTTGCTGGTAGTTTATTCTTTGGTTGCAGGTTTTCTCCTTTCAGTACTTTGGATATATCATGTCACTCCCCTCTGGCTTGCAAAGTTTATGCTGATTGCTTTATGGGGTTTCCCTTGTATGTAGCTGTTTTCTCTTATTGCTTTAAAAACTCTCTATCACTACTTTTACTTTTTTTTTCTTTTCAAAAATTTTATTTCAATTCTAGTTAGTTGAGATGCCTGGGTGACTCAGTGGTTGAACATCTGCCTTTGGCTCAGGGCATGATACCAGGGTCTGGGGATCAAGCCCCACATTTGGCTCCCTGTGAGGAGCATGCTTATCCCTCTGCCTATGTCTCTGCCTCTATCTCTTTGTCTGTCATGCATAAATAAAATCTTTTTTTAAAAATTCCAGTTAGTTAACATACAGTGCAATATTGGTTTTGGGAATAGAATTCAATGATTCATCACTTATAACACCCAGTGCTCATCATAACAAGTGCCCTCCATAATATCCATCACTCATCTAGCCCATCCCCTCTACCTCCCTCCATCAGCCCTCAGTTTGTTCCCTTCATTTTAATTATTATGTATATTGGTGTGGACCTCCTTGGGTAGATTTTGTTGGGGGCTCTCTGTGCCTCC
This sequence comes from Canis lupus baileyi, assembly GCF_048164855.1. NCBI lineage: Eukaryota > Metazoa > Chordata > Mammalia > Carnivora > Canidae > Canis > Canis lupus. Next base: position 47,568,414 of record NC_132848.1, on the reverse strand, counting down.
TGGATCTGGATGTCTGTTTCTTTCCCAGGATTAGGAAAATTTTCAGCTATTATTTCTTCAAACAAGGTTCTGTCCCCCTTTTCTCTCTCTTCTCCTGGGATTCCTATAATGATAGTGTTATTATGCTTGATGATGTCATTGAGTTCCCTGAACCTAATCTCATTTTTTCTTCTTTTTTCTTTTTGTTGTTTGGCTTGGTGCTTTCCATTATTCTGCCTTCCTACTCACTGGTCCCCTCTTCTAATGTTATTGATTCTGTTCTAGTGCATTATAAATTTCAGTTGAGTTCTCCATCTCTTATTGGTTCTTTTTAATATTTTCTATCTCTTGGTTGAATGTTTCACTGAGATCGTCCACTCTTCTCAAGTCCAGTACATATTTTAATGACCATTATTTTGAATTCTTTATTAAGTATATTGCTTATCTTTGTTTCATTTAGCTCTCTTGCTCTAGTTTTGTCTTGTTCAGGACATATTTTTATTCAGGACATATTTTTCTGTTTCCTCATTTTGTCTGACTCTCTGTGTTTGTTTCTATGTATTAGGAAAGTCTGTTACATCTCCTGATCTTGAAAATAATGGCCTTAAGAATAAGAAGTCCTGTGGTGTCTTGCAGTGCAATGTCCTCTGTTCACCAGAACCAGGTGCTTCAGCAGTGTTCCCTATTTAGGTTGTATGCACCCTACTATTGTGACTAATCTGTGTTTACCTTTAGTCCAGTTGGTTGCAATGGCCCACTTAGCCTGTTGTGGGCATGGTTTGGTTCTTATGCTCTTAAGGGGACAATCTGGGTCTGCTGTGGGCTTGTAGTTGGGCAGGTTCAGCAGTCAGACCAGATGCCTGCCCTCAGCCTGTCACCTGTGGCAGTAGTTACACTGGACTGCAAAGTACTCACCTCTCCTTGTCACCTGAGAGGATTTTCTGGTGGGTAGGGCCTGCAGTTAAACCAGATGCCTTCCCCCAATCCATCTGTTGGGCCTGCAGTGACCCTGAACTACAGATGTCTCTCCACATGCTGCTTCCTGAGAGGTTTTTGTTGGTGGGTAGAGCCAGCAGGCAGACCAGATGTTTGCCCTCAGTTCATCTGCTGTAGTTGAACTGGTATGTGGTTATCTTCCCCTCTCCCGGGGGCAAGAGTCACTTTGGAATGACACCAGTCCTTTCCCAGGCTGCTTACAGGGTGTGTTGCAAGAGAAACTACTTTGGAGGGATGCCTACTGGGTGGAGGCAGGTTAAATGGGGGCAGATCTGCAGGAGAACTCGGGTGCAGAGTGAGTGTTGTTAGCAAGGTAGGCACAGAGTGTTCTCACTGGTTCCTTCAGGTGTCTGGCTATCTAGGCATGTGTGTGTGTGTGTGGGGGGGCGGGGTGGGTAATGGTGTCTGCCAGCTCTTTTGTTCTTGGATAAGTCTCCTAAGATCCTGCATGTTGAGAGATCAGAAAATAAATCTTCACATATACTCCAGGCACTTTTCAAACTGTTGCTTTAATGCTGTATCTTTGTTGGGTTGTTATGCTGTCTTTAAGGGTGGGGACTCTGACTATTGCCCTCTGACTCTTCCAGAGCTAAGCCCACTGATTTTTAAAGTACCAGAGGTAAGCCCTGCTGATGGCAAATACTTGCAAAGTTAAGTCTCACTGGTTTTCAAAGCCAAATATTATGGGGGCTTGTACTTCCAGTGAAGGTCCTCTGCCTGATGTGGGGTCCACTCCTCTCCCTTCTCTGTGCGGGTGGTTCCCTCCCATTTGTGGTTAGTCTTGCTGGGAGTTTGTTTCCCAACCATGTCTCCACCCCTCCTGCTCTTTTTGATGTGTCCTCTCTATGATTAATTGTATAGAGTCTGTTCCGTCAGTCTTTGGGCCATTTTCTGGGCTAGTTCACAGATGTGGCTATTACCTAGGCATGCCCATGGGACGAGGTGAGCCTGATATCTTCCGACTCTGCCATCTTCCCAGAAGTCTAAAGTGTGGCTTTTTTCTGTGCCCCATGAATGTGCTCAGCATTCCTCAGTATCATCCCTCCCCAGTAAAACTTACAGCATTGGGAGTGAGGATTCCCTTCACATAGATAGATAAGTCTCTATCTCTCTTGCTGTACTCTATGTGGTTCCTCTCATTTTTTTCCAGAAGCTGTTCAATCAGCCCTCAGTTTTTCTTCAGGAGGAACTGCTCTATAAATAGGTGTAGATTTGGTGTGTCTATGGTGAGGGTGAGTTCAGGGTCTTCATACATTGCCATGTTAGATTATTTTCCAATTATTGATAGGTATGTACTTATTTCCATTTTGTTGTTTTTCTTTTTTTTAAATTTTTTTTATTTGTTTATGATAGTCACACACAGAGCGAGAGAGAGGCAGAGACACAGGCAGAGGGAGAAGCAGGCTCCATGCACTGGGAGCCCGAGGTGGGATTCGATCCCGGATCTCCAGGATCGCGCCCTGGGCCAAAGGCAGGCGCTAAACCGCTGTGCCACCCAGGGATCCCCATTTTGTTGTTTTTCTTTAGCTATTTTGTGATTGCTTTGTTCTTTTCTTCTTGTTCACTTCCTTTTTGATTTGATGATTTTCTGTAGTTTTATGCTTAGATTTCTTTCTCTTTTGTGTATCTACCATAAGGCTTTCTCTTTGTTATTTACTTTGAGGCTTACATTAAATAGCTTATAACTGCTATTTTGAGTTGAAATACTTCAGTGTGAACACAATCAGAAAGTCTACATTTTTTTTTTTGAAAGTCTACATTTTTATTCCCCCTCTCCACATACTGTGTTTTTGATTCCAACATTTACACCTTTTATCTTATGTACTCATTAACAAACTATTACAGTTTTTAAAAAGATTTATTTATTTATTTAAAATATTTATTTATTTATTTATTTATTTATTTATTTATTTATTTATGATAGACAGAGAGAGAGAGAGAGAGAGAGAGAGGCAGAGGGAGAAGCAGGCTCCATGCCGGGAGCCCGACGTGCGACTAGATCCCGGGACTTCAGGATCGCATCCTGGGCCAAAGGCAGGCGCTAAACCACTGAGCCACCCAGGGATCCCCACTATTACAGTTTTTAGTCATTTCTACCACTTTTGTTTTTTGACTTTTATGATAGCTTTGTAAGTGCTTAAGTCACCATATTTGCAATATTAGATTATTCTAGTTTTACTATATATTTACCTTTACCATTGAGGTTTATACTTTATGTTTTCCTATTAGTAATTAGTGCCCATTTGTTTTCTTTTTTTAAGAAAAAATATTTTATTTATTTATTCATGAAAGAGACACACACACACACACAGAGGCAGAGACATAGACAGAAGGAGAGGAAGGCTCCATGCAGGGAGCCCGATGTGTCACTCGATCCCGGGACTGTGGGATCATGTCCTGACCCAAAGGCAGATGATTAAACACTGAGCCACCCAAGCATCCTCTATTTGTTTTCTTTTAAAGAAACATTGGATATTTCTTATAAGGCCTGTCTAGTGATGATGAACTCCTTTAGCTTTTGCTTGTCTGGAAAACTTTCCTTCAATTCCAAAGGACAGCTTTGCTGGGTAGAGTATTCTTGGTTGGCAGTTTTTTTTCTTTTAGCACTCTTAATATATTGTATTACTTCTTTCTGGCCTGCAAAGTTTGTGCTGAGAAATATGATAGTCTACTGAGTGTTTCCTTATTTTTGGCAAGTTGTTTTTCTCTTGTTGCTTTTAAGATTCTCTCCTTGTCTTTAGCTTTGAGACTAATTACATGTGTCTTGTTTTGGATCTCTTGGGTTAATCTTATTTGGAATTCTCTGGGCTTCCTAGATCTGGATTTCTGTGTCCATCCCCAGATTAAGAAAGTTTCAGCTATTAGTTCCTCAATAATTTTACTGCTCCTTTCTCTCTTCTCCTTTAGGGACTCCTATAATATAAATGTTGGTTTGTTTGATGTTGTCCTATGTGTCCCTTAAGCTATTTTTATTCTTTTTCATCCTTTAGAAGTTTTTCTTCTCCAATTGGTAAGTTACAATGCCCTGTGTTCAGATTCAGTGAACTTTTCTTTTGCCTCTTCTAGTTTGCTGCTGAACAGTTCAGTTATTGTATTCTTCAGCTCTGTGACTTCTATTTGGTACTTTCTTATATTTTCTATCTGTGTTGAAATTCTCACTTTGTTCATTCATTCTTCTCCTGAGCACAGTATCTTTATGACCATTATTTTGACCCTTCATCAGGTAAGTCATTTATTTTCACTTCATTATGGTGTTTTTCTGAGGATTTACCTTGGTTCTTTCACGTGGAACATATTATTCTTTTTCTTCATTTTCCTTATATCTCTGTGTTGTTTTCTATGCCTTAGATAAAATAGTCACCTTTCCAAATCTTAAAGCACAGACTCAATTGGAGATAGTCCTTATTATTAAGCCCTTCTTAAGCTCTTGGCTGTCTCTCAAACCTTGGAACTTAGCACCTAGAGTTAGTCTGTTTGGAGGCCAATCAAGCAGCTGCTTTTAGACTATGCAGATAAGCTTCTTTCAGGGGAATACTGGAAGCTGGGAGTTTCTGTTGGCTCCCTCTGCACTGAGCCCTGTTATCCTGTTGAGCCTGTGAACACAAATCCTATTGGCCACTGGAGCCAGGCTACCAAAGGAAGTTATTTTCTAAGTTGCAGACACAAAAGCAAGGCATCAGACATATACACAAGCTTCTTTCTCAGAGACACTGATGATCTGGGGAAGGGCAGAGGGAGAGCATGAATATGTGCCTGCCAGCCTCCCACTCTATGCGGAGTCACCCCTAGATGTGTGTTTAATTAGCTTGCCCTTCAGGCCATAGCTATGAAGATAAGCTAATAGGCTTCTTCACAGAAGAAGCCTTCTTCACCTTTACTGGTGACTTGAAGCAAGGTAGAGGAGAGTGCAAAGATGGACCCTGGCTTATGTTCCCTGAGAGCAACTTCATAGGCCCCTAGATGTGTGCCAAATCAGAGGCCTGTCTCTCATGGCTAAGCTGTAAGGCAAGCAAATAAGCTTCTTTCACAGAAAGACTGGGGGTGTGCTATCTTAACTGTGCCCTGGGGTGGTGGCCAATCAAAAACTGTTTGTTATAGTCCCATGGGACCTATGAAACAAGCCATCCTGGCCACCAGAGTCAGGTGATCAAGGGGGACCCCCTGGGTGGCAGGCATGAAAACCAGAAAACCAGATACATGTACAAGCTCCTTTCCTGGAAATACTGGCAATTTGGAGTATGGCAGAGGGAAAGTGTGAAGATAGTATTCATCTGTGGACTTTGGAGATGAGACATCCCTGACAGTATCTCTAACATTACCCCCATTTAATATAATTAGCAATTTATTTCTGCAATTATGAGTAATATCAAGAATTTTGTTAGAACTCTAAGGTTTTTGGTAATATAAGTTGGTAATCCTAAAACATAATGCAGATCACAACTTTTCCCATTTACTTTTTACCTAACCAAGGGCTTGTTACGACAATTTATAATAGCTTCTCTGAATTTCTCCAACTTTTGTTACCAATGAGAGTACATAGTATGTTTCTAGGTTAATCTTGTTTTTTTTGTTTGTTTGTTTATGTTTTTTAGAATAATGGTCAGCCCAAGAAGTCTGGGTCTTTGTGTTTTCATAGTTATTGTTTTTATAGCTATTTTCTTAGATAGTTGTAAAGCATATAAAACGTCTTTATGGGGCACCTAAGTGGCTCAGTCGATTAGGTAACTGACTCTGATTTCAGCTCAAATCATGATCTCAGAGTCATGAGATCGGGGCCCTTCTCAGCAGGAAGTCTTGCTTCTCTCCCTCTTCCCTCTGTCTCTCCCCATCAAATAAGTAAATCCTTAAAAAAGTCTTTGTCATTCAACTTTTATAGGATTTTTGTCAAAGAAAGTATTTTTAAAAGACTCTTTGAGTAAAAAGAAGTTAAAATCCCCCCAAATGTAACTATGTACAATACAGTAATAGAAAGCAGCATCGTATGTATCTGTCCTCACTAGAAATTAGCAAAGCTGGATCCTGGAGTGACATTCACTCCTTGATCTTCCACCCAGAAATTAGCAACGCCTCCTTCCAAGTGGAGTCCAGGGGAAGGCAGAGCACCTTTATCTGTCTCTCTAGGTCACTTGCTCTGCTTGACCCCTTTTATGTGGTTCTAATACCGTTTCTGCTTGAGGGAAATGGTGGCAAGCGGTGAGCCACCAGTTCCCAAGTGGTATCAGCTGAAAGAAGAACTTTCAGCACCACGGACAGCACCCCAGTCTGTTCTGTGCTCCAGGCTCCTGCCACTGTTTCCCGACCTCCAACCCTGTGTTCTCACGACCCTTTACCTGGGGGCAGGGAGATGGGGAAGCAATTTATCATTCCTTGACCCTTGGCTAGCTCTGGCCAGTGACTGGCCCTGCCACTTCTGCAAGAATCCATCTCCAGAGCTGGTTCTTTTGCCTCTTTCAGTCAAGGACTCAATGAACCCCAACTCCGCACAGCTCGGGAGGCGAGGTGTGGCGTGCCAGAAGTTGGCCAGAATCCTGCAGTTGCAGCCTTCCTAGCATCTTTCCTCCACCTTCCCTTTGTTTCTAGTCATTTGGCAACTTCTTACTTTCCAATCATAATAGAAGATATATATTTATAAAAAAATAATCCACACGTAAGCGACCTGCACAGTTCAAACTCATGTTGTTCAAGGGGCAAATGTATATCATCATCTAAAAGCATTTGCATATTTTGTTAATCTGATATTTAAGAAAGGGTAAATTAAAAAAAATTAAAGATTTTATTTATTCATAAGAGACAGAGAGAGAGAGAGAGAAGCAGAGATACAGGCAGAGGGAGAAGCAGGCTCCATGCAGGGATTCTGATGTGGGACTCGATTCCAGAACTCCAGGATCACAACCTGAGCCAAAGGCAGATGCTCAACCACTGAGCCACCCAGGTGCCCCTGTATGTCTTCTTTGGAGAAATATTTGTTCATGTCTTCTTCCCATTTCTTGACTGGACTTTTTGTTTTTGAGTGTTCAGTTTGATAAGTTCTTTATAGATCTTGGATACTAGTCCTTTGTCTGATAAGACACTTGCAAATATCTTTTCCCATTCTGTACATTGCCTTTTAGTTTTGTTTCCTTTGCTGTGTAAAAGCTTTTTATCTTGATGAAGTTCCAATAGGTTTTTTTTTCTTTCTTTTGTTTCTCTTGCCTTTGGAGACAAAGCAAGTCGCTGCAGCCATGGTCATAAAGGTTGATGCCTGCATTCTCCCATAGGATTTTGATGGATTCCTGTCTCATATTTAGATCTTTCATTCATTTTGAGTTAATTTTTATATATGATGTATGAAAGTGGTCTAGTTTCATCTTCTACGTGTGGCTGTCCAATTTTTCCAATACCATTTGTTGAAGAGACTTTTATACATTGGATAGTCTTTCCTGCTTTGTCAAAGATTAGTTGATCATAGAGTTGAGGGCCCATTTCTAGGTTCTCTATTCTGTTCCATTGATCTATGTGCCTGTTTTTGTGTCAGTACCATACTGTCTTGATGATCACAGCTTTGCAATAGAGCTTGAAGTCTGGAATAGTGATGCCACTAACTTTGGTTTCTTTTTCAACATTCCTCTGTCTAGTTGAGTTCTTTTCTGGTTTCATACAAATTTTAGGATTATTTGGGATGCCTGGGTGGCTCAGTGGTTGAGCGTCTGCCTTTGGCTCAGGGCATGATCCCAGGATCTGGGATAGAGTCCCACATGGGGCTCCCTGTGAGGACCCTGCTTCTCCCTCTGCCTACCATCTGCCTCTGTGTGTGTGTGTGTGTGTGTGTGTGTCTTTCATGAATAAATAAATAGTTTAAAAAATTTTTTAGGATTATTTGTTCCAGCTCTGTGAAAAATGTTGATGGTAATTTGATAGAGATGGCATTGAATGTGTAGATTGCTTTGGGTAGCAGAGACACTTTAACAATATTTGTTCTTCCAATCCATGAGCATGGAATGTTTTTCCATTTCTTTGTGTCTTCCTCAATTTCTTTCATAAGTGTTCAACAGTTTTCAGAGTACAGATCTTTTACCTCATTGGTTAGGTTATTTCCTTTTTTTTTTTTTTTTTTGGTTAGGTTTATTCCTAAGTATCTTACGGTTTTTGGTGCAATTGTAAATGGAATCAATTCCTTAATTTATCTTTCTTCAGTCTTATTGTGTGTATAGAAATGCAACTGATTTCTATGCATTGATTCTTGTATCCTGCCACATTGCTGAATTCCTGTATGAGTTCTATCAATGTTTTGGTAGAGTCTTTTGGGTTTTCTACATATAGTATCATGTGATCTGTGAAGTGAAAGTTTGACTTCTTCTTTGCCAATTTGGATGCCTTTTATTTCTTTTTGTTGTCTGATTGCTGAGGCTAGGATTTCCAGTACTATGTTGAATAACAGTGGTGAGAGTGGACATCTTTGTCCTGTTACTGACCTTAAGGGAAAAACTTCTTCCCTGCTGAGGCTGATATTTGCTGTGGGTTTCTCATATATGGGCTTTATTATATTGAGGTATGTTTTCTCTATCTCTACATGACAGAGTTTTTATTAGGAAAGGATGCTGTATTTTGTCAAATGCTTTTTCTACATATACTGAGGGGATCATATGATTCTTGTCCTTTCTTTTATTAATATGGTGTATCACATTGGTTGATTTGTAAATATTGAACCAGTCTTGCCCCTGGGAACAATCCCATTTGGTTGTGGTGAATAATCATTTTAATGTACTGTTGAATCTTATTAGCTAGTATCTTGGTGAGAATTTTTGCATGCATGTTCACCAGGGATATTGGTCTGTAATTTTCCTTTTTGATGGGGTCTTTGTCTGGTTTTGGGATCAAGGTAATGCTGGCCTTATAGAATGAGTTTGGAAGTTTTCCTTCCATTTCTGTTTTTTAAAGAGTTTCAGAAGAATAGGTATTAATTCTTTAAATGTTTTTTTTAATGATTTCTTTTTTTAAAATATTTTATTTATTTATGACAGATACAGAGAGAGAGAGAGAGAGAGAGAGAGAGAGAGAGAGGGGCAGAGACACCGGCAGAGGGAGAAGCAGGCTCCATGCACCGGGAGCCCGATGTGGGATTCGATCCTGGGTCTCCAGGATCACGCCCTGGGCCAAAGGCAGGCGCCAAACCGCTGCGCCACCCAGGGATCCCTAATTCTTTAAATGTTTGGTATAATTCTGCTGGGAGGCCATCTGGCCCTAAACTCATTTGTTGGGAGATTTTTGATTACTAATTCAATTTCTTTGCTGGTTATGAGTCTGTTCAGGTTTTCTATTTCTTCCTGTTTGTTTTGGTAGTTTATACGTTTCTAGGAATGTATCCATTTCTTTCAGATTGCCTATTTTGTTGGCATATAGTAGCTCATAATATGTTATAATTGTATTTCTTTGGTGTTGTGATCTTTCCTTATTGTTTTGAGTCCTTTCTCTTCTTTTTAATAATTCTGGTTGGGAGTTTATCAATCTTACTGTTTTGTTTTTTTCCAAAGAACCAGCTCTTAGTTTTATCTGTCTTACTGTTCTTTGGTTTCTAGTTCATTGATTTCTGCTCTAATCTTTATTCTCTTTTCCTGCTGGGTTAAGGCTTTCTTTGCTGGTCTTTCTCCAGTTCCTTTAGGTGTGAGGTTAGGTTGTATATTTGAGACCTTTCTTGTTTCTGAGAAAGATTTGTATTGATATATACTTCCCTCTTACGACTGCCTTTGCTATATCCCAAAGGTTCTGAACTGTCATGTTTTCATTTTCATTTGCTTCCATGAATTTTAAAATTCCTCTTTAATTTCCTGGTTGACCCATTCATACTTTAGTAAGATGCTCTTCAACTTCCATGTATTTGTGTTCCTTCCAAATTTTTTCCTGTAGTTGACTTCAGGTTTTAAAGCATTGTGGTCTGATTATTCATTCCATGCATGGAATAATCTCAGTCTTTTTGTACTGGTTGAGGCCTGATTTGCGACTCAGTATGTGATCTGTTCTAGAGAATGTTCCATGTGGACTCAAGAAGAATGTGTATTCTGCTGCTTTAGGATGAAATGCTCTGAGTACACCTGTTAAGTCCATCTGGTCCAGTGTGTTGTTCAAAGCCCTTGTTCCATTGTTGGTCTCTGTCTTAAATGATCTGTCCATTGCTGTATGGGGTGTACAAGTCCTCTACTATTATTGTATTATTATTTATTTCTTTAATTTTATTATTAATTGGTTTATTTATATATTTGGCTGCTCCCAAGTTAGGGACGTAAATATTTACAATTGTTACATCTTGTTGGAATAGACCCTTTCATTATGATATAGTGTTCTTCTTCATCTCCTATTACAGTCTTTGGTTTAAAATCTAGTTTGTGTGATAGAAGGATAGGTACTCCAGGTTTCTTTTGATGTCCATTGGTATGATAAATGGTTCTCTACCCCCACACTTTCAATCTGGAGATGTCTTTGGGTCTAAATGAGTATCTTGTAAGCAATCCATTCTGATACCCTACGTCTTTTGATTGGAGCCTTTAGTCCGTTTATATTTTAAAGATTTATGTATTTTTATTTTTGGAGAAGGGAGGGAGGGAAAGCAAGCATGAGCAGGGATAGGGGCAGAGGGCAAGGAAGACAGTCCCAAGCTGCCTTCTCATGGGGAGTGCAGAGCCCAATGTGGGGCTTGATCTCACAACCCTAAGATCATGACCTGAGCTGATATGAAGAGCTGGATGCTTAACTGAGCCATCCAGGTGCCCCAGAGCTTTTACTTTTAAATTCAACTTTAGCTTAGTGCAGGGTGAACTATTGTGTTAACAAGTTTTTCACCAACTATTAGATCGACTTCTGTCAAGAGTTCAGGTTAGGTGGGGATGTTGCCAGGCAACCACGTACTGGGAGTTATTTGGAAGTAACAAAGTAACAGCAGAAGCTCTTTTTTGTATTTTTTTCGTTTCATGTGGATGGATGGTGCTACTGAGAGCAGCATAGGGTGAAATTAGAACTTAAAAGAGGAAGGCCTTTGGGAGTCTCAGGTCATTCTTATGAAGAAGTTCAGGAGCCCTTAAGGAGATACCTTTATTGAGGTGAAGTTTGCAAACCATGTTTCTTTTGTAAATGAGGGTTAATACAAAGCTCACCTGTTTTCATACCTCTGTAATGCCTTATGTGCTTTTGTGGAGAAAGACTCTCAAGCCTTAAGTGTGTCTCAGTTTTGCAAGTGCACACAGGAGATCCTGAGTGAGACTGTGTAAGGTCCAGGTCTGCGATGGGTCCAGAGCACCAGAGCTCTGACTGTACAGGAATCTGGTGCCCCGAGGGGCAAAATACAGGTTGGAAAAGCTATGTGGCTGGTTCTACTGAGTGTTGGTGTAAAGCAGAGAAGAGGTCGGACTCAAATTCATTTTGTATATTTCACCTAAACCAGTCTGACCTTGAGGATGGTTGGATTTTTTTTAATGATGTAATTGACCTCAGAACATTTATGGTTAGCATCTCCTGGTTACCCAGCAAGGCTGAGTGTTCAGAGGCTGGCTTTAAAATAGACTGCAAATAAGCAGGTGGGAGAGAAAAGCAAATTGGAGCAGGTAAGACTTTCTGAAAGATTAAACCAAGTTGATGCATTTTGGCATACCCAACTTGCCTGGTATGTGTTATTTCTACAGGTGCCATTAGGATTTGTGGGTATTTTAAAATTGGGAAAGAGTCAACACACTTCTGTTTAAACGAATACATTTTAGGCATGTCAATTGTTTTCTCTCAAGGACCTTTGGTGACCACCATGGAAAGACATGGAATTTAGTTAGACCACAGGAGGTTCCAGCTACGATAAATCAAACTGCACAGGCAATGATAGAATGATATATTTTGGGGTGAGAGGATCCAAGTAAATTCATCTTGCCATAAAGAAGGGACACACAACTATTCAAGGCTTTTGAAAAAAGCATCATTTATTTCAAAGTACAACACAAAGTTGTATTTTTAAGAAATACACATTCAATCTTGTATCCCAAGACTTGGCTATGTGCATTTCAGTTTATCTTTAAAATAAATTCAGGTATACAAATGGTACATACCTCAAGTACAAACAGCACAGAAAATGCATATGGTCTCAACCGAATGTTTTTACATTCATTCACTGTTCTTAAAGTTGACTTACATTTCTGTAATCTGCTTTTAAACCAAGACAGCCTTATTTTAAAAAAATACTCTGTATTTTTCAGCACAAAGTCCTCATACATTTTTAAAATTAGATCTTGGTGCATAATATTGCGAAATTATTAAAAACCAAACTTGGTAATTTAATAAAATTGTCACATGCCAGGACTTCTGAATCAACTCAAATTATTTCCTTAGCTGTAAATGTCAAATTTGTGTTCATACAGATAAATAAAGGATGGAAGAAGACAGGTGGTGGAAACTTGATAGCAGTTAAGGTTTTTCAGATGTACAGGTCTTATTAGAGTTTGTGGCTGAGTCCAGACTTTTCCCTAAAAGCACAACAGCAAATCTCGTATTCTCATAATTGCAAGAAAGATCTGAAAGAAGCGAGTGGTACAAGCCTGCCCTGCTTGAATCTGTTTTGCAAAGATGAGGAGGGTGGGGAGTGGGAAGCTACAGCAGTAACAGCCTTAAAAAGAGGTCTCAAAACTGGCATATCATGATCTAGATGAAGGGCCCCCACTTTGTGGTTTTGTTTTTTTTTTTGCCTAATTTCAATTCTCATGAGGGAAGTGTGAATTAGACCAAGGATCAGAGCTTCTTCTTCCGATTGTGGGGCTCCATATCCGCCATGGGTTGTAGGTCTGCCCCAAATCGTCGGCTGGGCCAGAGGTGGAGGGAGCATGGGAAGCAGAGGAGTTCTCTGTGCCCATGAGGCCAATGCTGGGCAGCGTGCTGGCTGGAGTGGTGAAGGGCAGGGTACTGTTCAGGTTGCTGGACCAGATCGAGCTGCTGAACGGAGTGCTGGTCCACAAGCTGCTGGTGTTGCCAAGGATCGACTGACAAGACAGAAAATACACAGCATGGAGCAGGCAGGTGGCAACGCTGGCGAAGCTTATGCTACAAATCAGGGCTGGGCCATAGTTTCTTTCACCTTACTTTGAAACAAATGTTTTTCACATACAGCCATCTCAGAGTCTGAGCAGACAGGTCTGATAACTTAAGGAAGAGTTGACAAACTACAGTCAGTGGGCCCGATCCAGCCCTGCCTGTTTCTGCAAATAAAAGGTTTGCTAGAACACGCTGCAGCAGCTTGCTGATGTGCCGTCTGGCTACTTCTTGCTACTGTGGCAGAGGTGACCAGATGCAAAGCAGCAATGTATGGTCAGCAAAGCCTACAGTATTTACTGACCCCTGCTTTAGAAGCATCTTAACCATTCTTTAAAACTGAAGCCAGAATGACTTCAAGTGATGACAAGCTTTGAAATATATGAAGGTAAAATATCTGCTTTCAACCCTGCCTGCCTAATTTAGTTTTCCTGAGAATGCAGAAGGAATCACAGTGGGGTGAGAGCTGAAACCAGTAATTATCTTGGTAAGAATACTTTTTTGGAACATGATCTTTACAGAAAAATTTAGCTGAAAACCAAACAAAGGTACACTGGAAAAGCTCAAGCTAAGACAGAGTTGTTTCCCAGAAGCAAACTCAATGCAACCTTCTAGCAGCTGGCTCTTGGGGGCCCCAGGGGCCACAGGACAGAGAGGCTGAAGCCCACTGTCAGTGCCGTCTGGCTCCCAGCCTCATGTGCAGGCTGATTCGCAGGCTGGGAAGAGGCTGATGACTCCTCAACTAGGAGACACAGCCACAGGTGCTCACTTGTTCTTCCTCTAATTTCTGGACTGTAATAGCTCTGAGGACTAGGGATGGGTCACTCTGGAAGAATACGAAGACCCAGCAATGGGGACCCTAAAGGAACTAGCCTTCACCTTCCACACTGCCGTCTGGTCTTTATATAACAGCGTCAGTGTCGCCTGAGTAACAGCGACAAAACCAGCAGTAATGATGAGGGAGCAGGAGAGGCCAAGGCCTGAGTACTCACTGTGGCCGTGTGGGTCGGGGAACTGGAACTGCCTGGCCAGGAAGGGCTGGGATCCGTTGCTGGGGAGTCCCAAAGGTAGGAAGGGCCACTGCTAAACTCGTTCCAGCCTCTTTGGGAGGCCTGATTGCATGACCGAGATAACCCGAGTTTGCTGAAAACCTCTGCAAGGGAGGAAACCATCAAGTCTGTATTACTGTGCCACGTTCACTCACCTAGGACAAAACGGGGCATTCACTCGGAGGCGCCTGGGCCCCACTGCTCACTCGGAGCCTCCCACCTGGCCTATCAGCCCACCACACCCTGGGGGAATGGGGCACCGGGGCAGTCCCAGGAACCCAAGCACGCGGCACCCAATCTGAGCTCTTTACCCGTCCCATCACTGAATGGCATCAAGTGCAAACACCCCAGCTTTGACATGACTGCATCTAATGCAAAGTTCACATTATTGCCTCTAATTCCAGACACCAAGTAAGGAGCCCAGCATGGCCTGGAGTAATCTCTCAGACACAGAAGGCTTTCTCAAGTTCTTAAATAAATGCTGGGGAACACAAACCAACCGGCACTCACGGCCCTGAGCTGGCTCCAACAGACCCCTGGGCTGGTAACGGGTGGGGGAAGGGGGGAGGAGACCCTTCTGACAGCTTCTTGCTGGGCCTCGCTCTTCATGGACCACTGTCCCAGGGGCTGAGGAGGCCTGGGCTCCCGAGCACCTGACTGGGAGAGCAGCAGGCAGCTGCCCTAGAGTCAGCCTGCATACATCCGGTCTCTTGGTGCCTGACTCCAAGGACAAGGAGACGCACCTGGGAAACGCCTGCTAAATGACGGGCTTTCCTATTTCATGCGTTTCTCCACACACAAAACTAGGCCTCATCTTCCTTCCTTCTTTGTCCACAGGCTTATTAGTGTAGGTCTAGTGTTAAACACTCACCACCAGTTAGGTTAAAAGAATTTCCAAAGGCCGAGAACGAATTGAGGGGTGTGAAGTCAGGGCTGCTGGGGTTGCTGGCGGGACTCCACAAACCCGAGCTGGATGTTACAGGAGGAAAATGCAACACACAGAGATGTATAATGGTTAGTGGGAACAGGCCTGTTACGCATGGCTTCAGAAACAGCAGGCGCTGCTTCAACTGGGGGCACTCAGATATTAAAGACAAAGGCAGAACTGAACATGGCTTCTCTGCTACACAGGATTCAGGCACAGAGAGGTCCTGCGCTCCTAGCCTCCCGGAAGCTGCAAGCCTGGTTCAAAGCAAGTGTTTTGCAGAGAGAACAGGTATGGTTTTTCTCTTATGTTTATTTTTTGGTAATGGAAGATTTATTTAAAAACTTCAAATCTAGGACTCATTCCTTTTAGTACAAGGTAGGTAAAATTGGTGCTGTACTAACAACCTTTACTGTTATTTATCTGGGAAAATGAACCGAGGCAATAAGTGCATGTATGCCTGGGAGGGTTGCTTGGGTCAGGAAAGTGTCGCCTCCAATTAATTTACTATACACTGTCTAGTACTATAATTTCCTTCTCAATCACATTTTGTTCCCTATCGCGAATTATCAGATCACATCTTTTCTTATGACAGACCATGCTAATGAAGAAGGATGAAAACACACCTGCCCCTCTGTTGGGGAAGCCAACCAGTAGAAGCACAGCAACCAGGCTTTCTGCTTCCACCCCAAAGATAAGAGTTCCTAGAGGCACCGACCACTTTGATGGCCTACTTCTAATCTAGGGGAAATACGCCTATGGATGGAAGAACCTAACCTTGACTTTTATTTTTCTTTTGATTAAGAATGGTCTACTGTACCTGTCTGAGCCATCGCTGTCGACAGGAGTGTGTGAAATGCCAAGGCTGCTGGAAAAATCTGTTTTGTTTGAAGAAACTTTAGCAAAGCCATTCCCACCTGTAACAATGGACTCTGAATCAATGAAAGACAATTCCACCATGCCCGAAGCCCAGCTGTGAAAGGTCTGACAGCAAGCCACTCACCTGGGCTTTTGTCGTAGCCGGCTGTGACTGCAGCAAAAGTGGGGTTGCCATTCTTGCCAGGGAGTGAGGCTGCTTTTGTCAATTTGTGTTTGCTTCCATTTGGCTGCTTGGTTTTAGGGTCACTTGAAGGAAGAGGCAGAGAGAAGGGTCATTCCTCCGTAGTCCATGGTGGAGGCCCATGGGGGGGGGGGGGCGGGCAATTGTCTTAGGTGGTGTGGCTGCCACAGGGTGGAGCCCACACAGTACCCTCACTGTGGCTGGGCCCAGGTTTGGATGGGAACCTGGAAACAGCCCAGGGCAGCCCCCAGAGCATGGCTTGGCCTCATGTAAAATGTTCCCAGACCCAAGACTGTGCCATCAGTCTCAGAGGATGTAAGGTACTTCAGGGAAAGGTGTGAAAATAGAAGGGCAGGGATGAGCAACTAGAAAGGCTGCTCTCATTTTAGAGAACACTAGATAGGGAGCCACCAGTCATGGGCCGAGGAGGACAATAAGGGCTCGCTGGTGGGCAACAACAGGTGACAGGGCTGAAGGCTCCTGTCCAGTACTATAGTACTAGTCAGGACCTGGTATGGTGCCTGGTTCGGTAAGGGCCCTGAGCAGGGCAGCCTGCCCCCGGCTCAGTCCTCACTGCCTCTTTGGCAAGAGAGAAACACTGGGCAGGCTTGCTGTGGGTTCAGGCCAGTGGTTCCCCAGTGCAAAAGCAGGGAGGGTGATGGCACCTGAGCCGGGCTCGCTGGGGCGGACATATAGTGCTGATGGAACTCCTTCCAGGCTCCTCTCTCCCACTGAGGTTATTGTTACACTGAGTTAGGCAAACACAGTGGGGGCTCTGGGTCTCCAGGGAGGAGCAAGGAGCACAGTCAAGGGGTGGTCGCAGCCTCCTATGTGCACGGCACCTCCTGCAGCCCCTCTGGCGGCAGCCAGTCTCGCACCAGACCCTGCCCTTGTAACCGCTCGGCTCCACTGCCAGAAGGTCAAAATAAATGTCCTGTAAAGCCACTTCCTCAATACACAAGGCATCTGTAGATCTTCATTTACTACTTAGGATGCTTACTGACTCTTGATTTAGAATGTAATTCTACGAAGTTAAATGATGCACTGCTGGGATGGGACACTGCACACTCCCCCCCTCCCCCTGCAAAGGGCAGAACACTGCAGAGGACAGACACGAGAGGCAAGCCAGGGCAGCAGGCTGTGACCACTGAGCGTTTCCACTCGGAGGGCACAAGCATTTACAGAGCTTAGTCATCTCAAGAGTGGGGAGCAGCCAGGGACCCACCTGCTGGAGCTGCTGTTGACGATGCTGCTGTAGCTGCCCCGGGCCGAGAACGGGCAAGGAGCAGCGGGGGGAGAGGGAGAGGCAGGTGTCGGTGAGGTCTGACGTTGTTTTAAGAAAATGTCTGCGTTGAGGGTTTGCAGAGAAAGTTTATAAAGACTGTCCGTAGCTGGAAATGAAAAATAAAGGGTCTCAATGTAGCATTTTGATTTTTACTTTTGAAATTAGTTACTTTTGATGTTCTGATACAATTCAGAACTCAAGGGCTTCTATAAAAAAAACCAAAAGCTTTTACATGTCTTCTGTTTAAAGGTTTGAAAGGAAAAAGGGAAGTCCTGTGTGTCTCTGCACTCTGAGGCTTTCCGAGTCCCCAGTGTGACTGCTCTCTGCTCAGTGCTCTACAGGACCCTCCTGGACTGCTCCTCCCACCTCAGGCTGCAAAGGCGGCTTTTCCAGGTCCTTCAGGGACAGCCAGGTGATGTCACTGCTTGGAACTGGAAAGAGTCTCTGTCCTTCCACCCAGGCTCATACCTGCAGCAGGTGCAGGGTGGCAGGCGAAACGCCCCCGAGTCCTACAATGAGACCCTACCCTGCACGGCATGGGCACCCCTGGTGCGCTGCCACCCCCAGGCTGTTTTCCAAGGATCCAAGCTCCTAGGAGAGTCCTGCTGCCCTGCAGGGTAATGTGTACACAGGTGTTTGAAAGTTTTAAAACAGAAAAAACTTCTGTCGTGAAATATTTGTTTTGCACTCACTAAAAGGAAACACATATGATCTCTTTAAGAAAACGGCATCCTCTTGAATGTCTACCATGTGCAGCATGGTGGCATCCTGCTCCGGCTACTGCGATACAAGAGTTTGTGCAAAGGAGGGGCTCTGGCTTCTGCAAATTCAGTCTCCATGGGCTCCTGGTGTGTGAGGTGGCACATCTACCCAGTTATCCTGGCCCACCTGCCTCGCCTTGTCTCCCTCATTTCTCATCCCGGCCCAACACAGCTTGCTCTTCCGCCCTGGCACATTTCCATCTTATCCCCTCCTGATGGCCCTTCGTGCCCCATGCCAGCCCCGTCTACAGTGAAGATGGTCTGCTCTACTCTCATTTTCTGTGAAGGGTCTGTTTCACTTCCAGAACTGAAGCCTGCTTGGCACGGTGTTTCCACTTCCGTTGTGATTCTCTCCCACACCAGTGATTCTCCCCAAACTCCCAGTGATTCTCCCCAAACCCCAATCTGATTCTCGCTCAGACCCTGGATAAAGCTGCATGTTCCCCGGTTATGTCAAGGCATCAGTTATGGCACAGTCATACTTAACACCCTTCCTCTTGAAGCCCAGGCTATCTGTTCATTCGCCATCCTCAGTGCCATCTTGTACCTACCCCAGGATTCTGACTTTCCTCAGTGGTACTGGCACCTTATTCACTGTCCTTGTCTTCACTCCACAATTCTCACACCTCATTATGTGGATAATCCCTTCCTTACATGCTCTGTTGTCTGTGGACTTGCTGCCTGTGCTCAGGGCCCATCTCAAATGCCATCTCCTGTACGGGTCCTGCTCAAAGCTATCCACCTTTTTGCCTGCCTTGGAAGCCACCACAGCACAGTGTGACGGTCTGGTATCACTTCTACATGTAGGGTCGTTATTTGTACAACTGTCCTGATCCTTCCCTAGCCCCTCTTGTATGTCACCATTTCTGATCTTCCCCCAGTCCTCAAGAAGTGAGTTAGGAACTGTCCACAGTGGAACAGGCCACATGCTGTCTCATGTGTGCTTGTAGGCCCCAGTGCTCAGCCTGGGGGAGAGTGCATGGCATCCCCTCACAACTGCCCTTTAGTGGGATGTGTTTCACTGGGCCAGTAACTGCAGAGCACTTAATAAATGTTGGAACAAAACAGGAGAAGTTAAGAAAAGTCAGAAAAAGACCTTATGGACTAATGTTTGAAGAAGGAAGAGAGATTGGGGGAAAGGTAGGAGGTGATCAAGAATAGCACAGGGCATGTGCAATTAGAGAACTTGTTGACTCAATATACTTCCTCTGTGGCTTTCTATTTGCCTTTCAGTAACCCCTCGGATTTGTTGTCTTTTAAAGTCATGACATTGTTCCAGGATAATTTTCTCAGTATCTCCAATGGATACAGGATACCATGCTATAAGGGGTGCTGCCTGAGGGTAGAGAGATCTCTATACATGGATTCCCAGTGAGGTGTGGGCTTGGCACAGCCTTGAATGGAAGATGCTTTAACCTGCTGGGAAGCCTAGAAAGTGAAGTGGTACTAACAGGGTTTGGAGGCTAGGTCTCAGCCAGATCCATTATCAGCAAAGGGTGGAAGAGGGAGAAAAGATGAGAAAGCAGGGTAGGGGAAGTGAATTAGAATCAGTCTTGGTTCTTAATGGTTCATGTAGCAATAATGTGTATATAATGAAGCGCTGCTAGAACTTTTGAGTAAGGTTGGTGGAGAGAGCAGAGAGGTTATAGGTTGTGGGATCAAGGTAAGGTATTCCTTGGCTGAACACAAAATAATTATGCAGAGGTGGGCCTTGGAGTGAGTATACACTTTTTCCAGTGGCAAAGCCATTCAGCTGTATGATAGGGAGCTCTGCCCTGAGGCACTGAGCTCTCTTGGTAGGCATCAGTTGGCCTTCCTGGATGGGCCTGGGGAGGAAACAGAGGCCCACAGCACTGTGTTTTTCAAACATTTTCTTCTCCAGACCATTTGTCTAGCATTTCTCACATTTCTCCCCTCCTGAGGTGTGGAGCCAAACTCACATGGGGTTGGATCTGGTCATCTTTTTCTCCTCTATCCCAAAGGAGTGATGCTCCTCAGGAACCACTTGGTGGTAACACCGTCACAGCCAGCTCTCTTGTCTTGAAGGCTGTGACCAGGCCATGACCCTTCTTTCCTGCACCATGTATTGTATTACTCACACCAGCAGAGCTTATGTTCATATCACTGGGTTGCAAACAACTCTATGA
Source organism: Canis lupus baileyi (assembly GCF_048164855.1). Taxonomy (NCBI): domain Eukaryota; kingdom Metazoa; phylum Chordata; class Mammalia; order Carnivora; family Canidae; genus Canis; species Canis lupus. The sequence goes on along the minus strand of NC_132848.1, from coordinate 47,548,179 downwards.
AACTCACTCCCTGGGAACACTGTATTCCCAGTGCTGGAAACCTCCCACCATGGAGGTGATGTCTGTTTAATGTGTAACTGCCCAAATCAAAGTAGAAGCCAAGGACCAGCGTCCAGTTGAAACCTCAGAGGGGAATCTAACAAAAAGCATTCAGCCTGGACACAGGGACTACTGGGAGATTTGTTCAAGACCTCTTGAATGATCAGGGATTTAGGTTTATACCTCAACCCCAGGCAAAAAATAGTATTAAAAGTGCCAGGACATCTCCTAGCAATTAGGGGGCTACAGATTTTAACACAGCACCTCTGTCCACTGTGTATTTATATAAGTGAATATGTAAAAGGCACCATGCTTAATGTATACTGCACTTGGGTTTTCAAGTTCTTTTTCTCATTCAACTCACTGAGGGCTTCCATCACCCACTCTTTCATTTAAATCCCCCTTGACCCCAAACAATCTTGTTGTTCAACCTCGATTTTCCCTCTGGCACAAACTAAGTGTGAATTCACTCTAAACACATGAATCAGTCCTCAAGCTGGTCCACTCTTGACCCTAAATCCCTATAATTAGGCCCCTCCCTTGGGTTGTCTCTGTTATCTTCTATTTTGGGTCCTAAGTATCTAGGATGAGGACCTCTATCTTATTTTAGTAGCCTGTGCTACTGTCATGATTTATGGTAGGCCAAGTTTGACAAACAAGATCAAGAACCTAGTGAGTAAAATAATGAAACCCTCACATAGGCTGTTTATGTAAAAGATGTGTCAAGTTGAAGGAAGATTGAATTTTTACAAAATTATTACACTGTAAATGTATGAGGAACTAATAATGGCTACAGTTTCATAAAGAAGTATTTCTTTGGATGATTCAGTGCTCCAGACAGATCTTTCCATTTTGTATACTGGGAAGTGGTGTGGTTTACCACCTCTGGATAAAGAGCCCTCGTGTGAACTGTCTACTGTTTTCTCTGGTGTAAACACTCTCAAAAAGGCCAAAAAAATGATGACAGTTTCACAAAGGGCAGAACAATGGGCTTTGGCTGGCTGGTAGAAGTAGCTTCCAGCAGACTGCAGATGCCAGGCCTCCTTTCAAAGCAACACACCCTGTGGGGTTTTTCTGCCCAGAGTAGGGCAACGTGGTTTCTAAATCCCCATACTTACAGCTGCCGGGTTTGTGAACTGGCACGGAATCCCATTCTGGTGGTGGAGAGTCTTTTTCACCCTCTGAGCTACTGGTGTTGCCTAGTTCTTGACTATTAGGGAGGAATTTTGCTAGGACAGGTGGCCTGTTATCCACTAACTTAGTTGTACCTGCACAAAAATCGGGAGAAAAAAAAATCATTAATGGAGGATAATTCCTTTCAGGTCTTGTCTCAATGAACCTCCTAATGAGGATGAGAACACCACTGCAGCTTCTTATAGCTACTAATTGATTACTGGTAACTTACAACTACTAGTTACTAATACAACGAATCATGGAAATATCTGTACAGTCAAATGAAAATACCTTTTGTTTTCTGGGAATTTCGTGATTTGGATCCACTTGTCAATGCAGTTGGAAGAGGAATCTTGGTAGGGAGATTTCTGCGCTGTTTACTTTCCAATGGGGGGGTATAAGGGAGCTCTAAAGAACTGGAAGACAATCACAGGTGGAAAATTCAGATGTATGCCTTCGTTTTGGAGTAGAGAGTAGAAGTCATTGATGATGCTACAATTTTCACTGTATATGTTTCTCTAATCTGGCCTCCTCAGGCACTATGTAGTCATGGTCCTAATTTAACACTGCTGCTTTCCAAATGTTTCTAAGACTGTTCAGGAGACACACAGCACTTGCAGATTTATCCTTTGCTACAATGAATGGAAGTCCATTATTTGATAATATAGAATGAGTTAGAGTACCCACAACCTCACATAATATGTAAAACCTTTAGCACAGACTTGCTGTTTTGGGGGATGCTAAATACAGTCATTTTGCTTGTTAAGGAGTCTCTCCCAGCATTTGGACTACTAGCAGGATTCCTGAATGTGGAGATTCTGAAAGGTCTCAGACTTAAAATGTCAAAGGGTCTGCACATGTTTCTCATAGAAACCATGAAATGAAGCAGGGCTAAGATCCTGGGTCACCTATGAAAATTCACTAGCCTACTGCAGAGCAGCAGGATTAAGTAAGGGATTTGCCTAAGTTCTAGGGTGAGTAGGGAGAAAAGGATTTTCTTCTTTATTCTTGAACTCAAGGTTAACCCTGAGCAAAAAATTTAAGTATTCTTTTTTATTTATTTAGAGTGCACATGATTCTAAAAGATTTAGAGGTTAGCCTAACATAATAAACATGTATGAAGAGAATTGGCTCTGACCTTTCTGTCCAAGGCAAAATGGGAGGCATGCTGGGGTATTTTAAGTTTCTGTAGCCTGCTGAAGAAAATGTTAACATTGCCTGGGAGAGGAACGCCTGGGTGGCTCAGTGGTTGAGCATCTGCCTTCAGCTCAGGGTGTGATCTCTGGGTCCTGGGATCAAGTCCCACATCAGGCTCTCTATAGGGAGCCTGCTTCTCCCGTCTCAATCTGTCTTTCATGAATAAATAAATAAAATCTTTAAAAAAAAATTCACTGGAAGAGAAGCAATCTCTAGGAGAAATGGGTAGATGACCTTATAGGAGGTAGCAGTGTGAGCAATGTAACTATCTGGAAGAATAAAGATATTCTTTACAAAATTGTTTCTGTAATGCCCACCAAGATCAAGTCATAGGCTTCGGAAGGCCCCTGATGGAAGCTAAGCTAACGTGGTCCATAGAAGGGCATTTTCCCGAGAAGGCTGAGACATAGCTGAGAGAACCCAGGGGCCTCTTATGAGAATTCTTCCAAAAATCATCAGTGATCTCTACCTTCTCCTGGTGATGGCCAGAAAGCTGTCAGTTCAAGGCTGAGCTGATAGCTTGCTTTTCATTAAAAATCTGACAAAGTTTACTGGCTGATGTAGATATTCTAAAGTGGGTGTGTCTCTGGCATTTTCTACCTTAGGGTACTTCCTATTCTGTCCCCAAGCCCCAGGTGTGTGAATCCAACACACCCCTCTGGCTTCCCCCAGCCTATCCTTCAGGTTCTTTCTTCATGCACGGCATTACCTTCCTACCTTGCTACTCCACTTCTCACTCCTAGAAGGCAGCCAGTGTTTGCTAGGTTCTGGGACAGGGACAGCCCACCATACTACACTAGATCTCAAAGGTCAGAATGTTTCAAACCTTCCAGACTATAGGATAGTATATAAATATTATTAATAATATAAAGAAATATATTTTAACATAGGCTATTTACAAATATTTATATGGTAGTAGGTTAAAGGTCATTTTCTTTTCTTTCTTTTGTTTCTATGTATTTTACAAATTTTCTATAATAAATAAATAGGTATTATATTTGGAATTAGTAAAAGAGCCAACCAAAAATCCAAAGGGCTCAGTTAACCCAAGTAAGTAGAATTTTTGGCAAGTTAACAAACCAGTGTGAAAAAATTTACTGTTTACGGGCAAGAATATTAATGCTACAGTTTTATAAATCTTCCATGTCCTTCCACTTCTGACAGTGTTATTTAAAAACTCCATCTTAAAAAAGAAACCCAAAAAACAAAGGCTCCCATGAAACAGAAACAGACACCTCTGGTGGTGGTGGCAGAGGTAGGTGTGTGGAAGTTATTTTTAAATTAAGTCATTTATAAGTACGGGGGTGGGGGTGGGGGCTATTTATACAAACATAACTCTATGCCACTGTAAAATTAGTTGGCTTTTAAGAAAAAAAGGTGCCAGATACCTATTTTTGCTGATTCATACTTGCCTAAATTAAGCTAGATGATCTTTATCAATAAACCTTCTTTAAAGGCTTTTGAATAAAATAGGTTAAGAGCCTACTTAATTGAAATGATTCTTTCTAAAAGGGAAAAAGTGTAAGGTAGTTTCAGATGCCAGGCTTTATTTTTGCTCATGTAATGTGCAGTCTATGCCCCCGTCTGGGGAAGGAGGGGGAGGCAGAGAGCTAAAGCCAAGGCTAGAGCTTTCCCAGTGCTCTCAGGTCAGGAGGCCAGTGTGTGAAATGTGGCGCCCATGGCTCTGAGTGGAATGCGCTGTTAGAGCAGAATAGTAGATAGTCCAATTATTCTATGAAAACTTTTCTCCCCCTTCATTTTAGATTATTACCTTTAAGCCATACAGCATGTAAAATGTTGACAAATAAAGAAAACAGAAGGATAGTTGCTATCCTAAACCAGGCCCAGTTCCACAGAGTCCTTTCTGTGCCTGAGATGGAACTCTCATTCCCTGGCATCTTGGACCTAAAATACAGTCTTCTGGAAGTCTACAGGCCGATTCCCTTCTATGGAGTCGAAGCTGGCCAAGATGGATTGGCTAGGTCTCTGCTATTGCAACACTTTGCTCCCCACTCCCAGGAAATGATTTTTTGAGGTAAACTTGTAGGAGTATGGTAGGAAGTGGCTACAGTGGCAGAGATGATGACACTGCTCTGGGTTTATCACCCTCCTATTTATAAGAACACTAATTCAAATTCCTCAACCTTTCAGGATATGGCCCTCTGGCTTAGAGTTAACATAATACTCCAGTAATTTATTTATTTTTTATTTTTTTATTTTTTTTACTCCAGTAATTTAAAGACAGTATTTAAAGACTAATTTTTGATAAAGCAAATGTGAACTAAGTCCACAGATTTTATTAATATTAGAATACAACATTTTGGCTAACTGACATGTAGAAGAAACATTTATTCCCAATCAGATAAAGCTTTAAAAAGAAGGTGATAATACATATATGACTTATTAATGGTATCTTTTTTTTTTTAAATCTGGATACTGGTTATTTTTTTTAATTTATTTTTTATTTATTTATGATAGTCACAGAGAGAGAGAGAGAGAGAGAGAGAGAGAGAGAGGCAGAGACACAGGCAGAGGGAGAAGCAGGCTCCATGCACCAGGAGCCCGACGTGGGATTTGATCCCGGGTCTCCAGGATCATGCCCTGAGCCAAAGGCAGGTGCTAAACCGCTGCGCCACACAGGGATCCCATGGTATCTCTTTTTAAGAGTGCATCTATACCTTTCAGATTGCAGAATCACAGAGTAAGATACTGACAGTACTTCTGAGGTGACAGGAGTTTTGGGCATCATTGATATTAGGACTGGCAGTGATTTCACCTGAGTGACAGAGCAAGACCCTTACTGTCATAACTCAGTGTACACAGGGAATGGCTCTATTTGGAGAGGCCACATTTCTGGTTATTAAAAAAAAAAAAACCAAACCCAGTCTTTGTTTAACTCCATATTTAAGTGATGAACTAATGAATTCTGACTCTTAATATTTTTATTACTTAATACTTCCTTGAGTTTGGAAAAATGTAAAACAAGATTGGTGAGTTTGAAGACATTAGATTAAGGAGATTAGAAGGGTAAGGGTGCATATGGATTTCTCCAGTTACAAAAGACAATTTAAAAAGATTAATTCAGAAACGTTAAACTGTCTTGCTAGTAATGATTTTTCTCTTAACTATGTAGCAGGAAGTCATGAGTTATCCTTGTAACCATCCCTTGACAGAGAGCCAGTAGAGAAATGGCTACTGTAGCCTTTTCTTTACCAGAGAACTTGAAATCTTTACAAAGTTAGTGGCATGCAAGTGAAATCTCTTATAAAATTTTCAAAATCAAATCTGCTAATAGTCAACTTGTTTTATAAAAAAAATCAGAATACAGTAGAAGTCAGAGGAAAAGGGATGAGGGTAAAATTAACATGTTGTATTTGTATGAAAAATACTATATCTCTGAGCTCAGGCATCAAGGCTAATACACATAGTGCAGAATGGGCAAAAGTCACCCGTGGAATGGTTTTGCTATGGTATTTCTGCTAATGGTCAATTTCATAAAAATTTGTAATATAACAGAAGTCAGAGTGGAAGAGGGATGAAGGTAAGAATTAACACGTACAAACTGTTTAAAAAAATTATGTCTGACAGCTCAGGCATCAAGGCTAATCAAGAAGATTTGGGAAAAATCAGCTATGGAATGTTTTGTTCTGATCATTTTTAGAAGCTTGGTTTTTAAATTTGTGGTGAGAATTACAGCATGATTGTCTATTCTTACAAGATCTCCATGAAAACTAGGGTGTTTCATAATTTGTATTTTTTAGCCTCATAATCTTAGAAATATCTGATCAATCACCTAAGTCTAAAAAAGGTCTAGAAGAATAATCCCTATCATTAGAGTATTATTCCTGTCCTGGGGTACCAGAATGTTGTTAGCACTAATTAGTGCCGCAGGTTGATTGTTCTCAAGAGAGATCCAAGTGTGTCAACCATTACTCCATTTGACATTGCTTCCAGCTGGGTCAGACTATTTTCAACAAACTGTGGGACTGGATCACTCAAATAACAATCTGCACATGAGTGAATTTTAGGTATAAATATTCTGTTAGTAATTAATGACTGCCATATGCTGTATTATTTCATAACTTCAGGGACGAGATTTCATTTTACTAGAGTTAACACCTAATTTCTTATTAGCTTCTGGTTCTATGGAAGAGACTGCCCATGCCTGAGTTAAGCTATCTAGGGAAAGAGTCTAGTTTCTTGGTATTTCTGGAAAGCTCACCTATTATTCCCAGAATTAGAGTATTTAATAGGCCTTCCAAAAATGTAAGGCCAAGTCTAATGATAACAATGCTCTCCTTTAGTAATTTATACCCAATTTCTTCAAATTCCTAGGTCAATGCTCACTTACCACACAAGGTGAATGTCAGCTTCTATGCTGATCAACTATGAAGGGCATGAACATTGTTAAAACTAAAATTAGCTTATTTGGGAGATCTAAGGTTTAATGAAAGTATGATGTAGCCTTAGTTAATGACCCAATAATTCAACCGTTTCATTTACTTGAAGAAACGTTCTGGAGCAAGCCTTCCCTGTGGGGTCCACCAGAATCCTGTTCCATGGTGACTAGAATGGAGTTATTTCCTACTTAATTCTTATCTGATAGGGGATATCTATCCCGAGCATTTTTTTTTAAATGAAAGAGAGATAGAAAAGAGGGGGAAGGGCAGAAGGAGAGACAGAATCTCCAGCAGACTTTCTGCTGGGCAAGGAGTCTGATTTTGGGACTCAATCCCAGGACCCTGAAATCATGATCTGAGCTAAAATCGAGAGTCAGCTTGACTGACTGAACCACCCAGGTGCCCCTGCCCTGAACATTTTTAAGGTAAGAATAAATTATTTCTAGAAATTCTAGAATCCGATTGCAGCTCTGGGTTAGTGAAAAGATCATAGCTCTTTTTGAGAAAAGTTATACTCCTACCTGTAGTTAAACTATCAAGGTCACCTTTGTACAGAACTGAAATGGCTCTCTGCCTGGGAACAAATTACTAACCTAAATTTTCATAACAAGTCATTAACTCTGCCTTTTACATGTCTGACATCAGAAGTATGTGGTCCCCTATCAACACTGGCATTAGAAAAAACCTGAGAGTAATACAGTGCAGTCGTGGCTTTTGTTGCAGAAACCCCATAATAACCAACCCACCCACAAAAACATGACCCAATTTCACCGTAATGTCTTATGTATACCTTATTTCTCCACATACATGAATTTTTCTTACCTGGGTTTCACATCTGTTGGGATTTCTTTCTTAACATTTAAGAGTTTTTTGCTTTTTTGCTTCACTTGAGACATTTCATTTTCATGTTTTTCAGGCATGGCTTGTTTTCCCTTTTGCTTTTCTGTATCCTGTAAAAGAGGTACACTTAATTGCTGAGAAGGATTAATAAAAATGAGTGACATAGTCCTACATGAAGGCAGAAACACAAAACCAAAGATGTAGCAGATAAATGTTTTATGTGTAAAAACAATAAACTCCTTTCTATCTTTATTGTGGTCTGTCAATTTTTTAGCCTTTGATTATTAAGTTTCGGTGAGCCTGAATTATAACAAATATTATTTTATTTATACTTGTAACTGCCTGGGGTGGGTGGTGGCAGTGGCAGCAGCATATTGATAGCCTTCATTTTTAAGCACTGGGGGGTAAAACCTTGCTCTTTTATAAGAAAAGTCAGCTTGGAAAACAATATAAAATCATACAGTCCTGAGAATGTTCCTAATCCTAAGTACAGGTAAAATTCAGAGCAAGAAAACAGTGTAGGCAATACTAAGTGTTCACACCTATTCATGAGGCATTCACAAATGACACTGTGATTATGTGTTATGGTGGGTTTAATGCTAACCATTCACCCTCAATGAGAGGGGCTTAGTTATTCATTCACTCACTCAACTTACTAGTTACCCCCTTGGTGCTAGGCAATGGGGGTCCAGGGCCCTTCCTCGAGGACTATGAAGTCTAGCAGGTGGGAGATGCATATGATGGTTGGAGATGAACTTGTACCCCGGTGTGGAACTAAATGTCCACTGGCTATGACCGGAGCAGAGGAGGGCCTGAGTCTTACCTGGCCTGAGTGTGGAGCCTACACTGAGAAGGCCACACCTGAGCTGCACCTTAAAGCCATGCTGTGTCACTGGTCTGCCCACTGCGGTTTCTGGGCCTTGACTGGGTAAGTACCAAAACCGCACCTACGCATGTTTATAGTAATTCCTTGCTGTTGTGGCATCCAAGCATGAGACCAGTGAGCCTGTCTCCCAAAAAGGGCAAAGATCCACTCAGGTATTACTGACCTCACTGGGGAACTGCATGTGGCATGGGTGTGTACTTCTCATGTGTGGTAGAACCACCTATATGACAGATTGGAAATAAACACCCTGGTTCTTCATCACACATAGCTGGAGCAGCACTGTGTGCAAGGATGTCCTGAGACTAAGCAGGGGGACAGACAGGGGAAGGACATGTTCAACAAGAGGGCACAGCTGTGGGTATGGGAGGAGTTACTGGCACAAGGTAAATGAGAAGCTACCCAGCTTCATTTATGGTCATTAAAGCAACCCGGGTTTTAATAAGTCATGTCAGGTCAATCTACTTAGCTGTCAGGAGTAAATAACCAGAAAAAGGGCTAAAACACCCTCTTGCCCACACACCTTTTAAGACTATTCTGAGTTATTCAAGAAGTATTTCTTGAACACTTGACTCAACAAGGACTTTGTATACCATGAACTCTTTGAGGACAAGTAGATGCCTTTTTGTCCTCAGCTGTCTCCCAAGCACAACGTCTGGCACTCCAGTGCTCAGTATCTATTTTCATTAAAAAAGATTTTGAGTATAGCTGACACAAATGTTGCTTAAGTTTCAAGGTACAACATAGTGATTCACATCTCTATACATTATGCTATGCTCACCCTGTGTTGCTCCTACTGCTCACCAATCAATGCTACTGTGATATCATTGCCTATATTCCCTATGCTGTGCCTTTCATCCCTGTGACTCTTTCATTCCACAATTGGAAGCCTGTATCTCCCACTCCCTCTCATCTATTTTTGCCCATCTCCCCATCTCTTTCCCTCTGGTCACCACCAGTTTGTTCTCTGTATTTGTGGGTATGATTCTGCTTTTTGTTCGTTTACTCATTTGTTTTGTGTTTTAGATTATACACATGTGAAAACAGGTGGTTGTCTTTCTCAGTTTGACTTTTTAAATCTAGCATAACCTACTCCATCTATGCTGTCATAAGCAGCAGGAGCTCATCCTTTTTAATGGCTGTATAATAATCCACATATGCCTTCCTTTTTGAATGAATAGGTAGAAGGTTGGAAAAGGTATCTATGGGAAAGTGACCTATTAAGTCTGTTATCTGTTAGGAAGAAAACACAACTGACAAACAGATCAGTCAAAAAGAAATAAAAACAGATAAACTATATGCAAGAGGAGGAGGAATAAAAACCAATCAGAAGGGAGGATGGTGGGCATGGAGGCCACACGGAGTTGGCACTGTGTCTCTAAGAAACAAATGGTGGGGAAGGAGATGGGAGGATCAGGAGGAAATGAATAGAGGAAAGAATTATGCCAGTATGTGCAGAGAATGGTGGCAGATGGGGGTCAGCTGGAGAGAAGCATTATGAGAAAAGCTGGAAGGGCAGGAAAGGAAGTGAGGAAACACTCTGAAGAAAGCCTGCCCTGAAAGTGCTTTCCAAATGCTTATTCGTATCATTGAACCCATTGGGATTCCACTCGAAGACGAGCAGATGGTATTCTGCTTCTCCGAAGGAATCTGTTAGAAAAAATATAGTACAGAACTCCAGGACTATGCACCGTACCAAGGGCAGACAGAGCACCCAACCAAATGTGAAGGATGCAAAGGAAAATGGAGTTGACAAGAAAAATAAGTCACATAAAAATTTCATTAAAAAATTAACATATGCAGATGACACTGTTAGATATCTTTAAGAAATGATTCCTTAGGTCACTAGATTAAAACTGAAAAAGAAATTTGGGCCTGTAATATTAAAGGCTATATTAAGATCATATTAAATTTGGAATATAGTTATCCAAAAATAAAAATGTCAAAATAGAATTATGCCCTCACTTTTCCGCATAGCACTCATAACTCACAGTCTCAGACCTGTTCCCAAAAGTAACTTTACCTTCCATTTACCTAATGCCACTAAATACCAGGCATTTTGCAGTATTATTTGACACTGGTGGCCACCCTGATTGCTGAGGACTTTGAGAAGGGAGGCAGTTTTTTTTTTAATAATAAATTTATTTTTTATTGGTGTTCAATTTGCCAACATACAGAATAACACCCAGTGCTCATCCCGTCAAGTGCCCCCCTCAGTGCCCGTCACCCATTCACCCCCACCCCCCGCCCTCCTCCCCTTCCACCACCCCTAGTTCGTTTCCCAGAGTTAGGAGTCTTTATGTTCGGGAGGCAGCTTTCTTGATAAGTGGTGATGTGCACTAAGCTGGGTCCCCAGTTCTGGGTGACCACTAGAGCCTTGGGTCTTTCCCTGGCCACCTTCTTCTCCAGGATAGTCACTGCCCTAACTGAGGAAGGAGTGAGCTGCTACTGAAGCCTGCCATACCAGCAGTGATAAAGACAGGAAAAGTCTAATATAATTAAAATGGTCTAGTTCCTTCTCATTCTCTTGTGATACTTAAAATTTGAAACCAATTTCATGAGCCAGAGAAGTTTCTATTCCAGACAGTCCCTAACTTTCAAGCAGTGTTTGCAATCTCTAACTATTTTACTTGATCAACATGCTTGCCAATGTTCTTGCCTGGGAGCAATCAAGATCTCCATCCTGGGGGTTGTGACTGCTTCCTGCAAGACAGTGACTGGGCATACCTGTGCACATGGAGAAGCAGTCCCCAGAACATGTGCCTATGTTAAGGATAAAAGGTTCATTCTGTATTAAAAAGCCTGATCTACATATGGTTTCACTCATATGTGGAATATAAGAAATAGTGAAAGGGACCATAGGGAAAGGAGGAAAACTGAACAGGGAAAAATGAGAGGAGAATACAAACCATGAGAGACTCCTAACTCTGGGAAACAAACAAAGGGTTGCAGGAGGGGAGAAAGATGGGAGGGAGACGGTGACTGGGCGACGGGTACTAAGGAGAGCATTTGATGAGATGAGCACTGGGTGTTATACTATATGTTGGCAAATTGAACTGAAATAAAATACTGAGCAACAACAAAAAAGCCCAGTCTATGAGACAGGGTCTTGGGCACTACAAGAGACACTCTCTTCTCTCATTTGTTGATACCTCCTTGAGGAGAGGCTCTGTGTCTGGGTTGGAGGTCTCTGTGGTGGTGGAGGAGCTGTCGTCATCAGCCAAGGAGTCTTTTAGATCATCTTCCTGTGGCTTTCCCTTTCCCTTCTTCTCCTTTTCCTCTTGCTTCTTAGGTGGTTTCACCTTGCGCTGAAGAGGTTTTCCTTTCCCTGGGGATGAGAATCAAAGTAAAGTAACTTCTTGATTTTTAAATAGCTCAGTGAATATGGCCCTTATAACTTTTCTCCAACAGACTGGATTCTTTCTCATTAACAAAGGTTTCTTTCTCTACCTTTTTTCTTTAATTAAAGCTTTCCAAATCATGTTTGACTTTTTGATTAGAATATTTGTAAAAATCAGTTTTATTGAGACATAATTTATGTACAATAAGATAAACGCACTTTGAGTGTACAGTTCAATGATTTTTGCCAAACTTAGTAGTTTTGACAAATCTACGTCTGTCTTAGAATACTTTTTATACCCCTGAGGATGATGTAGTAGCTTTGAAAAATCACTGAAGTGAAAACCAGAGATCCTTTCAAATCTGTTTGGAGATGGAAGCCTGAAAGGGACACAGGATGAGCAGCACATGTGCATCATCCGAGGGGTGCTAAGAGGTCCAGTGGCAGAGCCATGGTGGCAGAGTCCAAATCCTGGCTCTCCCTAACCAGATGTGTGGTCTTGGCCTCCCATCTGTAAGCTAGGAGACACAACACCTCATAGGGTTGAAATGAGGAATTGCATAAAGCCTTCAGAGCAGTGCCTACCACATGAACACACCAGAGAATATTCTATATGGACAGACTGAAACAGAGCTATAGAGAGCCTAGTATTTTAAAAAGATGTGGATGTTCCTAAGACAAATGAGAAACCAACCCACGACATATTTGAGTGCCCACTATTTCCCAGGCAGTGCTCCATGTCCTGGGAATACATCTGTAGCACCAACAACATAATCCTTGCCCTCACTGAGCTAGCTGCATTACAGTGGAAGAGAAATCCCCAGATTCTGTGGAATCACCTGGCAGGTAGGCAGGTTAAAGCCTGCAGATGCTACATAAGTCAAAGTCTAACCCATTCTATATATGTCATTTAAAAATCACATCCTTTTGATAATGATAGCTTAAACAAGTTATATAAATCCTAATGTTTCATGGCCACAGTTAATGTTGCCAGAAACACAAACTTTGGAGTCTAGAAGAGGTGCTGGCAAACTATGGCCCATAGACAAGATCTGACCTGTGGCCCGTTTTGTATGGCTTGTGAGGTGAGAATGGTTTTTTTCATTTTTAAGTGATCGAAAAAAAGAAACAATATATGACAGAGACAGTTGGTGGCGCACCAAGCTTCACATATTTACTGTCTGGCCCTTTGCAGAAAACCTCTGCTGGGCCTGATCTAGAAAAATAACAGGTAAAGCTCTTTTAGGAATGTCATTTTGTCATTTACTTTCACACCGATTCCAGGAGGTAATAAATTTGAAACCATAACTAGGACATTATGTCTCAAAAATTGAGAAGCCTTTGTCTTAGCGGAAGACTGGCCAGTTGGTTTAATTATAACAGCTCCTGATCCACTTCTGCCATGCCAAACGGGAAGGAGCCTGTCTGGCTCTGGCCCCGGCCCCATGAGACCCCGGATTTCTCAGACTGAGTTCAACAGTACTTAGAGTACTGCAAACTTTCCCAAGTGACTGACAGCAATCCAGCAATCCCCCATGCAAGGAATTTCTCACCTGCAATTATACAATTCTGTCATGCTTATGGTTCACTGGGTGAGGGGCATTATTTGTATAAATAATCTGTATCTACAATAACCCCAAACCTGCTTAATTAAATAGGAAAGTGCTAGAAGTGATTGTTTAAACTGGCTCAAATTTTGAAGATACGGATATACAAAGGAGAAAAACACTTAACAAACCAATAGTTGAAAATTTGGGTAAAAAAGCTTACTTCTGACAGATGCTTTTTATCTCCAAATCCCCATCTTTTATTAATTTCTTAATATCCTGCACTTGGAATTCTGTCCCTAGCATCTTAATGAATGGGATTTTGAAAAGGTTAACAATAATGCCTTAACTGTCCTATCAATGACCTCTAGTACTCCTCATTCTGCAAGTTCAATTGGACACTGGATTATCTCTCTTCCCACTCCTGCCAGACCACAGATTATTATCCTTTTCTGGTACTGTGATTCTTTTGGCAACTTTTTTGCTGGCTTCATCTTTGCTGATGTCCCTAAAGAGATCTGCCCTTGGAACTTCTCTTCCTCCTTTGTATTATCCCTGGGGGATCACTTTAATTAAACTGACATAAGCAATTCAAATCTATGCTCAAAACTGAGTTAAATATCCTAAAAACATCTTCTGGAATCTTAGTCTGTAACAATCATTCTTAATCTCCTGCACTTTAGCCTAAGGAGCTTTTAACAAATATTGCTTTGTTTGGGCTCCACCCTGAGATTCTAATTAAGCATTTCTGTGTGGGACGTGGTGTGGGTAATTTTTAAGAAGCTTCTCAACTGATTCTACTGTATAACTAGGCTGAGAATCAGTAGTCATAAATCAACACAATCACTACAGTGTCAATCCAATGGCTCAGGCTAGCAGCTACCTCATTGTCCTGGATGGTTTCTTCAGCTGCTTCGGTTTCCAATTTCAAATGTTGGTGGGAAGGGAGAGAGCATGCTTTCATCAAAGGACTAATAATAATTTGGACTGGATCAGCCTGATGACAGGCCTATGTGCCCTGAAAGACTGCACGTACAGGGGTGGCCTCTGCCTTCCTCTTGCCACTTCATACAGTGGGGTAAGAAGCTTATTTCTCAGCAAAGCTTGTTCCCAACGATCTCTTCTATTCCTCGGGGATTGGTTCCCAGTGGAAAGATTGGGCTTTGGGGAAAGGAGAGTCTAAAATGTTTTGCTAGGAGGGGACTGGGAAGTGGGAATCAGAAGTGAGAGGGAAACTGCCCTCTCTAAGATAAATTATTACCTCGATACACAGTGGAGGACACAGGTATCACCTGTCTTAAGGGAACCATGTCTTAACTGGTGCATAATATATATAAAAATTAACCCATCTAAATAAAGACTCTACAAACTGAAGGGAGATACAGCTGAGAAAAACAATGTTTCCAGCACTGGGCAAGGGATATACCCAATGTGAGTGACAGGGTCCTCAGGCTTCACACCACGGTCTGGATGAACGGTCCCTGATGCCACTCACCCTCTGTCTGCCTACTGCTACCATCACCAAGTGGACTCTTGATTGAGGATGCTACCTGACCTGCTGTGGGCAGCATTTACCCCCTCTGCCCTATTCCTCATATAGTTTAAGCACCTGAAGGGCAGCGATCAACCTTACTCATCTCTCCATCCTCAGCACCTTACGTGGTACCCAGCACATAGCAGGTGTGCAGCCAATGTCTGCCAAGCTGTACAAGTTGGTTTTGTGCCTTTCTAAACACTGAAATATGCCTACACTGTGACCTGCTCTGAGCTTCCACATGCCAAGTCTGGAAGCTTATCCCACCTCACTCTTTTATGAGTAACATATCAAGATTTGAATCCAAAGTTGGTCTTCATAGTAAACCGCATGATTCCATGTATAGAACATTCTCGAAATGACATATTATAGTATTATAGAAGTGGATATTAATGGTTGCCAGGGGTTAAGGAAGGGATAGGAGTGGGAGGGAAGTGGGTGTGGTGAGAAAGGACACATAAGGGATCATTACGGAGATATAAATGTTCTGTATCTTGACTAGATCAGCATCAGTACAGGCATACTGGAGATATTGCAGGTTTGGTTCCAGACCACCACAATAAAGGGAGTCAAATTAATTTTCTGGTTTCCTAGTACATATGAAAGTTATGTTTACAATATATTGTCATCTATTAAGTGTGCAATAGCATTGTATCTGAAGAAACCCCAAATGTATGTACTTAAAAAATACTGCTAAAATGTTAAGCATCATCTGAGCTTTCAGGGAGTTATAATCACTGAAACAGATCACCAAATAAGTTTAATAATGAAAAAGTTTGAAATATTGAGAGGATTGCCAAAATGTGACACAGAGACATGAAGTGAGCAAATGCTATTGGAAAAATGCCGCCAATATACTTGCTTAGTGTAGGATTGCCACAAGCTGTAAGAAACTGCAGTTATCTGGTGAATGGCAATAAAGTTAGGCACAGTAAGATGACGCATGCCTGTATCCTGGGGGTTTGATATTGTACTGTTGACTAAATTATGTCCAGTTGGTGGTTACTATGCTTACTCATAAAAATGGTCAGAATGAAACAGTTTCTTCATTGCTTTAAAGCCTAACCAAGTATTATTTTTTCTAATAATTGAGTGGATACAAAACTCTTCATTGGCAAAAGCCATTTGTCCCTGTCTGCAGGGTACTTTAGGGCTGACCTGTGTTTATACAAGAACACAGGCAGGCTGCTAAATATTTGTGACAGAGTACCATGTGCATCTTACAGATCTGACATCTTTACTCAACAGTGAAGTTCTGAGCCTCATCAAATAATCCAAATATGAGCTGACTATATTCTGTAGTCACCACGACTGTTGTGCACGTGGGTGAGGCTGACTGTACATCTAAGAGGCATGATATAGAGGAGGGGTTATGATTGATTTAATGTTATAACACCAACATAAAGCATCTATGTGAAGAACATTCCCATACTCTCTCCAATAAAGACACAATGCCCATTCTGTTAATCAGTGTCCTCAGATCCCTGGGTGGCTCGGTAGTTTGGCGCCTGCCTTTGGTCCGGCGTGCGATCCTGGAGTCCCGGGATGGAGTCCTGCGTCGGGCTCCCTCCATGGGGCCTGCTTCTCCCTCTGCCTGTGTCTCTGCCTCTCTCTCTCTCTCTCTATCATGAATGAGTAAATAAAATCTTAAAAAAAAAAAAATCAGTGTCCTCAGATTGAAACTGGAATTTAATGTAAGCAAAGTCTGTTTTTTTTTTTTCAGATGAATTCTCAGGCTTCCATTTCCTGCATGAGAACTATATAACAATGTTTTACTTTGGCCCTGCTGCCTGGAACTATGCTGCTCAATTTAACACTTAATGGTAACAACTAAGTTTTCTAGGTTTCTGAGGAGAGAGGACCATAATTAACAGCAAAAGATAAAAACATCAAAAACTCTTTTTTGTCTTTTATTCACTGCTTTACACATGCTTTAATAATTTAAGCCACCTCCAATTATTTTAAGTAGGCAAAGTATGAATTATAAATTTAAAGACTATATCGTACTCATTTACTTTTTGTCTTCCCTAAGTACTGAATACATGAATTTGTAATTAACTAGTTTGGGCAAGCTACTTTGGCTCTCCTACTTGAAGTCATTTCATTAACTTCTACCCAAAATAATTGCTTTAGGAAAGTTTCAATTACCAGCAAAGTGGTTTCTCTGAATATGTGCAGTCCCTGGCAGCAGTGAACCCCAGGCAGGCCATGTAGTATCAACTATAACACCTGACTAGAATGTCTAGAGAAGCACTAATTTTAGCAGGAATTTGTCTTCCTCCTCACGTTTTGGCTGCTGAAATGGTCTACATGAGGCCAATAAATAATACAGACCCAAAAAAAAAAAAAAATACAGACCCATACACAATTTACTTGGGTTAGTACTGGTCATGCAAAGTTACTTCCCTAAACAGTAACTTTATAGGAGTATGTTAAATTAAAACGTAAATAATGCATATGAAAAAAAACTCTTCAGGAGTTCTTTAAGCTAAAGCAAATACTGTTTTCAAAGTTTTACAGTAATATTATTTTGTCTAGGTTCTGTGCTTATATTGTGAAGATATTTGTTTAGCTAAATACAAATTAGAAAAGAAGTCCTTATTAAATGGAATAATTTTACTTCTAACCCAGGCAAGGAATTAATAATGAATCTGTAAGAACACCCATGCTCTTTTTGCTCCAGCTTTTCTTGTACCTTTATAAGGTTGTACATACCATTTGTGATAGTAAGCAGAACCAATAAGGTATCCAGGAATAGAAAAAAAAAAAAAAAAAAAAAGGCTACACTAACACAACTTCTAGTACACCGAATTCAATTATGTAGGGTTTTTATAAAATTACTGCACTGGATTAATTTTGGATTTGTTTATTCTAGAAACCAAGTATCACAGATAATCAAAGGCATGCTTAACTACAACTTAATGTTGGGAGAGGACAGTTTCTGTCCCGTCTAGGCATTTCTCTCCACTCCTTTTAAGGGCAATTCCTTGTCTGCCCAAAAACCACCAGCGGGACCGCACTGGTGCCCACCTCCCAAGGGCATTCCCTGGTTATATTCACTAGTGGGTTAACAGAGGTTATCCCAATCACCTGTGCACCTTGTTGAGTGCAGAGTCTGATTCAGCAGTCTGGGCTGGGGACCATGATTCTCCATTTCTACAGGCCCTGGGTGAGGTCATTATTGCTGGTCCCCGCACTACAATTTCGGGTAGCAAATACTGCCAACTGCTCCCCTTGTGCTGATACTAGCTTTACTCTGGGCTCCCTCAGGTCCACTTCTCCACTCGTATTGGGCAAATCAAGTTAGATTTATTCTAAGGACTGGTTACCTTTGCCTGTGGGACAATATATAGTAGTGGAAGAGGTAGTGGAAAGTTTCTCAACCAAGCCTCAGGCTTCACCAATACTTGGCAGATGCCCTGCTTTTGGAGGGAGGTGAGGTTAGGTAGATTTTATAATGTTAGCTCTGAATCTAGTTTGTCTGTTTCCTTGCAAATAGCCTGGAAGGCAGATCAGATCTATGCACCTAGACCCCTCTACATCTGTGACAACTGCATATATATTGTTCCTGCACACAGTCTGGCCTCACTACTGTACCCTGCATGTCTTCTAGTCTTCCCCTGAGGAGCCTGGCACCAGCCTCATGGACTTCCCCTGATTCTCAATCTCCTATCGTCTGGGCTCCGGGCCTTGCCTGGATCAGGTTAATCATCAGTACCTCTGAAATCCAAAAAGCTCTCTGAGTTTTTCTCCTTAACTCATTTAGAAACAAAACTCAAGGGATGCCTGGGTGGCTCAGATGGTTAAATGTCTATCTTTGACTCAGGCCATGGCCCGAGGGTCCTGGGATTAAGCCCTGTATCGGGCTCTCTGCTCAATGGGGAGCCTGCTTCTCCCTCTTGCTGCCACTCTGCCTACTTGTGCTTTCTGTCAAACAAATAAGTAAACTCATTAAAAAAAAAAAAGAAATAAAACTTGAGGCCTAAACTCTTGGTGGTACAACTTAAGGCAAACTGACGTTAGTCTTATGAATCATATGGTGCATGAACTTCCCAGAATTCTAATTCCCAAACACATGAAGCTTCCAGAGAGTTATGTAAGGGACCACAGACCTGTAGCTCTGGGGCCTCACTGTTGCTAACAGGCTTTACTTCTACTATACGTCCACATCCCATTTCCAAGGCTGCACGTAAGAACCTGTTACTGCCCAGAACTGCTTTTCCTCTGAAAGGCCTCACTTTCAGACCACAGTCTCCTGTCATTCCCTTGCTTCTACCATCCCTGTAGTTAGACGTGCTGGATCTCCTATCCCTTGACTGTCCATGTTCTCCTTGTTTGTGGGGCTCCTTCTGGCCTGACGTCCTTCTCTATCCTGCAAATTCCACACAATCTGGCAGATGCATCTCTCTCCTGCCAACAGCCCCCATGGCATTCTCAGCTCCGGTCTTTTTTTTTTTTTTTTTTTTTTGCCACCCCAGCCCTGCAGAACCCCGACAGAGCTGTAACACAACTCTCCAGCTTTCACTCCTCACCCCTGGGCTGCGGTGGAGGACAGAGAAAAAGGGCCAAAGTGTGACCTTGTCCCTCAGCTGGGGCTATGTTACCTGAGGGGCTGCTTTGCACATTTGGCTTTCATGTCCCATAGACTCCCAGTCCACAGAAATGTAAGCTTGTTGGAGTCAGAATACTCCAAACTGTCTGTTTTCTGTTTCTACCCTACTCCACCCTCAGTCCCAGCAACTGTGACTTCAGCTCAAACAGAAGCTCTTCTGACTCCCAGTACCGCCTCTTCATCTCTACCCATTCATCTGCATCCACAAAGCTGTGGAATGAGTGCTCTCCCCGGTCCCCGCTTTTTAAAAAATATTTTATTTATTTATTCCTCAGACACACAGAGAGAGTCAGACACAGGCAGGGGGAGAAGCAGGCTCCCCCCAAGGAGCCCAATGTGGGACTCAATCCCAGACTCTGGGATCACAGCCCTAGTGGAAGTCAGACGTTCAACCGCTGAGCCACTCAGGTGTCCCAAGTGTCCCTTCTTTTATAATCTACTGAACTGGGTCTCACCTCACCCTCCTCTTTGGGCACTTGCTTTTCTTCTTTTTGGAGGCAGCAGGGCAGTGTAGTTATAAGCTGAGAGCTTAGACTCAGGCCTGGGCATGGCCTCCCATATATACCTGTTGCAATCTTTCTTTCTGGACTAGATTCCTACCTGGAGACAGAGTCACAGAAGTGCCCATCATGATGGTGCACAAGGCATGCACAGTTGGGCCTAGACCGTTAGTAAGTGTTGACCAACGCCACTGCTCTCAGCTCTACTAGCTTTTTGTCCTTCATTCATAGATATTTCCAAACACTATGCTTCCCGTTTTTTCATGAAAAATACTACCACACAATATATTTACCCTCCCATCTTTTTTTTGGCTAAAAGTTAAAGAACATGGAAACTACAGATTAAAGAGTAAATGCCCCCTTACTTGCCCTCAATGCATACACTAAGTGGTTGCTATTAACACTCAACTCTCTATGTCACCGTAACCTGGTTTCTAGTCCTATCACTTCACAGAAACTACTCTGCTAAGGTCAAGCAATATCCTAGCTGCCAGGCTCTGTGCTGTTCTACCTTTGCTTCTTTTGGCATTGCTGGGATATGCCAACCACATCTTTTCCCGGCTTTCTGTCATACTGTCTGGTGGCCTCCTTACTGGTCCTGTCCTCAGGATTCTGTCTTTAGCCCCCTGCTTGTCCCATTTCTCGCCCATAAGACTATGTTCCAGGTAGACATCAGTGCTGAGGTGTTCCAAAGCTCCTTTCAACTCAGCAGGTGAGTTGAGCACCATTTCCTGCCCTAATAACAATCACAGCAGGAGCTACATCCCACAATGTTAGGTAGTAGCTATCTTCTCCAATTTAAAGATAACAAATGGGGGCTCAGAGAATAAATTTCATAGAGTCACACAATAAGGGGCAGAGCCATGATTTAATCTGGGCTTGCCTTGTGGCTGAGCCTGGCCTCAGTACTATGTGCTACTGTGCATCTCCCTACCCTAGATAAAGCTGTCTCTCATGCTACCAAAGCCAGAAATGAGCATGGCTGCAGATTCCACCATTTCTTCAGTTAATGCAGATACTGACAAGTGACTGCACTAGCTTCAGAGCTTCTTCAGGTTTTAACTCTTAATCCAGCAATGGCCTCTGTCCAGTCCCTTAAGATTCTGTATTGTTGGGGAAGAAACCACACAACTATAGAGTCTAATGACTGCCCATTAGAGGCGCTGCTCAGGTCAGGTGTGAACAGAGGGCATTTCTGGGTGCCAGCTTCTCTGGGGAGTAGTGACAGGAGGAATGACTATGGAAATGGCTGGCTGGCCTACAATCTAGGTAAGACCTAGGAGATCATATTTATTTGGAGAGAAGTCACTCTGAGTGGTCTCCAATAGTAGAAATTACATAAGCTCACTACAAAGTAGACTTTTGGTCTGAGATACTGTGGGGAGGCAGGGGGACCAAGGTGCTTCTGAAAACAGAAGGTTCACATTTGAAGTGAACATGATGATGGTTTGCAGAGGCTTGGGGTAAGCTTTAGAGAGGTTATAAAGGCTCTCCCCAGCTAAAAGCCTATGATTTTATGACACACCACTATTTTGCAACCTGAGGATGAATGCCCACCTTTTAAAGTTCACTTAAGAGGCTAGTTTTCCACATGTATCTTACACTTCAATAAAAACACTTGTTTTGTTTCCTTCCTTCTTTCTAAACAGCAGCAGTAGGAAGGATAACAAGTAGAATGGCCACTCATATAATGCCTGGAATCATTATGTCCTCATGGGCTCAAGAATCACTAATGATGTGGTGGTACCCATACCCCTTCATTCAATAGGTTTTAGTAGGTCGATTCTAGCACCACTGTGATAATTAAAAAAACATTTTTTAATTTTAAAATTTATGTTCTAGATGAATGACCCTGAAAATAAAAATGGACCTATCACATTGATGTTAGTGGATTATTTTAGACATAGGCAGTGAGGTATTCAGTTTGACTGCCAAATTCTTTCTGGTAAGGAATGATAATATATGTTTATTTTATTCATGCCCTCAATATGGGAAAAACACATTATATAACTTGATCTAATAAAAAGAATCTTAAGCGTTCCATTAATATTACTATAAAAATTACCCTAAAATAAGTAAGTTCTATTAATAATAAGTTAACAAAAACTATATTCTCTGGAAAAAGTTAAATAATATTCAAGACATTTTGCTCTTTTGTAAATTGAAATGCATGTAATTCTACGAGGACTCTATATAACTAGTTTTCGTATCACTGGGATTAGGAAATTCTCTAATAGAAAGTCCTGGATTCTGGGATATTGGTTTCTTTCTTTTTTTTTTTTTTTTTTTTACATTGGTTTCTTCTGGCCTCTCAGGATGGCCATGTTCTCTGTCCCCCGTGTAAACAAAAGGCAACCCCCCCCGCCCCCCCGCCCCATACACCAGTGAGGGAGATACTGAAACAGACCTGGAATAATAATGTGCTAGCAGGGCTGCCTGGGAGAGAGAGGAAGATGCAAAAAGTTCAGGCTGTAAAGGGATTACATTGAAATATAGCTACAGACCGATTCTTGGTTTTTATATTTTGATTTTGGAAGTTACCAAATAGCCTACCTCTGTGTATATGTGTATATGTGATGTCTAAGATGAATCCCACTAAACTCTACCCTTCTGGTGTTTATGCTCTGTGGAATTCTCTCTCCTGGAGTACAGGCCAGACCACATTTCTAATGAGCAGAACACTGAAAAAGTGATGTGATGTCACTTCCAAGATTAGGTCGTAAGCGACTGTGACTTCTGTCCTACTAGCTTCTTCTCTCTCTTGCCTTCTAAGCTTCCTTGCTCTGGTGAAGCCAATTGCTTTAAAGTGCCCTATGGAGAGGACCCATGAGGCTGGTGGCACAGCCAGCAGGGGAACTGAGATTCTCAGTCCAATAGTCCATGAAGAACTGAATCCTGCTATCAATCACCTGAGTGAGCTAGGAAGCAGATCCACCTTCAGTTGAACTAAAGATGGCTTCAGTCCCAGGAAATATCTTGACTACAGTTTTGTAAGCCAGAGAACCCAGCTAAGCTGCACCCTGATGCCTGACCCACAGCAACTCTGAGATAGTAAATGTGGGCATTTTAAGTGATGAAGTTTTGGGGTAATTTGCTACTGAGAAATAGGTAACTAATACAGTATACAGAACTCCAAAGCAGGGGTCAACAAACTTTTTCTGTAAAGAGCTAGATAGTAAATATTTTCAGGTTTGTGTCCCTTATGGTCTCTCGCAGCTACTCAACATTGTTGTAGCATGAAAGCAGCCATAGACAATATGGAAATGAATGAGCATGGCTATGCCCCAATAAAATTTTATTTATAAAAACAGGTGGTGACTTGGCCCCCTGGCTGTGGTCTGCCAACCCCTGCTCTCAGTACATGTTCTGTGGAAATAATATTTTTGAGTTAAAAGGGATGGTCTCCATTTTACCATTATATTAAAAAGGAGTCTAACAATGAAAAAAAAAAAAAAAAGGCTCAGCCTATCACAACACAATAATCACAGAAAGCTGAAAATGGAATCAGATGTCTAAACAAATTTCTAAATTTGGTAAATAATCTAAGAAATTCAAGTATCTCTTATGATAAATGTACCTCTCTGTTTGCATCAGATATGGAAAAGCTGAAGTGCAAACTAGAGGTAAATTTAAGCCTGAAAAACACCTACTAAATCAGCTGTTTATCACAACCACGATCACAATAGCTCCTTAATTATGCACCTGCTTTCCCCTCATACATCATGCTTTTCTGACAGTGAGAACGGATGATTACCTTTGCTTTTTGACAATGGTGATGGCGGCTGCTCTGTAAACACTTCTAGGGGTGGGGAATCATGGTGGTCGAAGTCTTTGTCCATGGCTTCTATGAGACTGGTGATGTCTGAGTCCTCTGAGCTGTGCCTTGTACTGCTGGCACGTTCTGGGTGGGAAGGGTGTGAGAGGGGGGCGGGTGATAGCCTTTCCAGCTGTGGTTCCTGGTGCTGAGGCACTGGTGGTGGTGGTGGAGGTGGGGAGTGCTGCTCCAGCGGGCTGTGGACATGGTGCTGACTGCTGTGCTGGCTCTGTTTGGCCCCTTTGGACTTTCTGCCTGCTGCATGACCTTGGGCCGCTGCATTTGAATCTAAGATGAGGGGGCTTGCTTTGCTAGCAGATTGTGCAGAAGTCCTACTAGAGGTACTTGAGCTGTTTTTGGCTCTGACGTTTTCCACGTCAGCTGAGTTTCTATTGCTATGAGTGCTGTGCGGGTGGACTGGTGGGCCACAGTGCTTATGACTCCCTGCACTGGGTCGGGATGACGAGCCGCCTGCTCCGCAGAACCCCCTACTGTGACCAGGGTCACAGCTGAGTGTGTTCAAGCTGAAAAAAGGACCAACTGCAGATCAGTGAATAGCAACTTATAAAATCTAAGATTAAAAAAATTTTATTTCATCAGTACAGCCACAAGAGAAATATAAACTACTCTAAGGAAAAAAAAAAAAACAAACCCAGCAAGAAACAGGAATACTTTCCACAATTGTATAGGGTCTATATCTGAAAATTTAGGAATCAAGTAAGTGATCTAGTGAAGAATATTTTAACCTTCACCAACATAATAAAAACATGGGGTTTGCTGTGAGTTCTTAGTAGAGAAGATAGCTATACACAAGAGATTACTAAGTAATTAGAATTAAGATTTCTTCCCCCTTGAGCAAAGATGAAAAGAAAAACTTATTTTTTCTTTTAATTACATCAGCCACATCTATGTATACTAAAGAATTTATTTCCAGTATGTGAACATACTTTCCTTCAGATGAAATACCAACGATTCTCCTGAGATCAAATGGTCTTCCCACATCAAAGGGTGGGTTCGAGGCCTCAAAGGATAGTCGCCTTCTAAATGGCTCCCAAATTCCTTGAGCTTCTAAATAGGCTGTTCCAATGACCAAGAGAAACAGTGCACTGCAGGGGCAGAGAAGGTGGAGAGTGGGGTTCATCTATTAGTGTACAGGTAACAAAGTTTGATATGAAAGGCAGATAAAGCATAACAGGTTATAAAAAACAGACGTGTGTGGCAATTCTTGTTGGACTAGACAAAAACAAAGCATCAGGGATAAAAGTTTGCACACTCACTTTTACAGAATGCCAACTTACATGGAGGCTTATATAGAGGAAATAATTAACTTGTATCAGAATAGACACTTGGAGGATACTTTTCCTTTTCAAAAAGCAGCTTTTACCTTGTGGTTTTAAATTCTCTAGACTATTCTTTTCCCTTAAAGGACATGCGGGGTAACCATGTAAATTTAGAGGCATATCTATCAGATTTTCCAAACACATAAATATACTGAAAAAAAGATATGGTTGCCGAGGATTTGAAAAATATATCTCATGTTTTGTGTTACTTCGCCCTGTTTCAAAAAAAATATATGTTGAGTAAGTTACATATGCGCAAATCAAGTAACTTTACCTGGTAAATCATGAGTGATTTTTCTCAAGAAATTAACATGTACTTATTTTAAGAAATTTTAAAGGTAAAAGACTTTTGCTTATTGTCTATGCCACTCAAGCAGGGTTCAGTTCTGACTGCTCCTACTAGTATATGCAGACTTGATCGGGGCAAAAAGATTTGTTCTGTTTGCTTACAGATTCCCAGCACCCAGAAAGGTGCCTGGCACACAGTGGGCATGTGATGATCAGTGTCTAGTGATGCCTGAATACCAGCCTCAAAAGAAGACACAAATACCTCATTATTCCTGAGATGATGATGTACAGAGCCAGCTCCCAGTTAGGTCTGGGTAGGGCTTCTGCACAGGTTGCTAACATATGATATGGAAGGGATGCATTCAATACAAATACAAATTCGGAGCCACTGGTTGTTATAAACTTCAGTTCACGAATCACTCTAGAAGCCGTGAAATCAGGAGTAAACCTAAAACAGAATAGTGGCAGTTAGACTAGTTTCAAAAACACACCACAGCCGTTTACAATACCAATCCCATACAACTTTGAAATCTCAAAGAGAATTTTAAAGCCTGATACTTCTCTTTAACTTTCTCATTTTAAGATGGAGGAAGCATTATCCTATGAGGTTAATAACAAATACAACTACATTCTGCTCATAACTGGAGAAACTGCATGAAAAAGAACAATAATCTACATACTTATTATTTCAGGAAGTGCTGAGTTTCTCTCCCTCCCTCTTTTCTCTTCTATCTGAATCCACTCTCTTCCCTCGATATATTTCCAATAATGCCTTAAAAAAACCACACACACAGAACCAAAACCATCCTAGCCCTACTGATCTTCTCTTCGTCCCTACTGTACTGTTTTCTGCACTATTTTGTTTTTATTTTTTATTAACTGTATGCTCTCCAACCAATGATTTGCACCTTGAGGACATCTTATTTTCCACCAAGCACTATGACTTATATGAGTATTATCATACACACTGAGTGATTGTCCATTGAAGATCATGAAATTATCACTCAATTAAGGGGACAGAGGTTACATTTTATTACATATACTCTATAATCTAACAAGTTATCAATTAATTGTTAAAATAGGCTGCAACTATTTCTGATATAGGCCTTAAAACTGCCTTCTGACCTAAATATTATACACTTCTACATTGTACAACATGGAAAAACTGCACATGTGTGATACTGCTCTGTTACTGAGACTGAATTTATAGTCAATTTCCTACCGGTACCTTATACTTTAACACAACCCTGAAAATAATTTTGAAGCTGATCTCTAAGCTGATCTCTAAGATTATCTGATCCATTTTGGATACAGAGGAAGTTTCACAATTTTGAAAACAAAGATATGAAGAAATAATTGAAAATTAAGTGGAAAAAAGTCATGAGTACATTTGTGAATAAAGATCTTTTCCGTGAGCATGAACACGTATCTTTGCAGTTTGAACAACTGTAGTACTTGAAGTTAATGAAAAGCTGGTGATTCATTACACCTCATAAGAATACTTACAATATGATTATGTCTTTAGAGGCGTTGGCACTTAGTGCAAACTCTTGACAATTAATGACTTTAAAGCCATATCCCTCACATGAGTACCCACTGACTTCAATGGTTTCTATGTGAATCTGAAGCTGCCCTGTATTCTCTACTTTAAATGTTCTTTTCAATGTGAAATTTGGTTCTCTTAGTTTCAAACCTAAAGGAAAGAAAATCAAGAGTGAATATAAATCTTGCTAGCCTGTGGTCCAAGTCCAAATGATTGTCACATTCTCCATAAATATTGCCAAACATTATGAACCACCTCCTCAGGCCAAGAGATGAGCTGGTACCCAGACTTCATTAGCAAGTACTTCACTTTGTTGTGTCACTTTAGAGAGAAGTTTAATTATGATTTATTTTTCATACTCAGAGTAAATCGTCTTAAGACATGCAATGAATATTGAGCCTTTAAACCTCTGAAGATCCAAATCAAACAACCCTGAAAGCAAGTCAGGGTATTTCATTAAAAATCTGAAGTATCCATCATTAATACATACACGTGCACATATAGAAATACTGTCCATTTGGGTGGAATTATGTATTTTTAGAAGCAAATGCTGAAAGTTGTGGCTTAGGTAGGAATACTTACTATCTGTACAATCTTTTAACAATGCTTCTGTGATTTTAAAGCGTAAGGAACTCCCTGGACCTGGAAGCTTGCCTGCCACCCTCAAGTTCTCAGTTGTTCCTTGTCCCTGGACCATCACAGCATCCACCACGGTCAGATTATTTCTATGCAAGAACAAGAATTACAGAATTTTCTCCCATTAAATTTGCATAAGAAATTATAAATTTGCAGTACTTATAATTGATCTATAATTTTTAGTGTTTAATAAACCACATAGAAATGAATATACTAAACTGAAGAGTGAAACATTTACACTTTAAGAATTAAAAATCTTTACACAGAGAGAAGCAAGTTTTTCATTTTTAAGAGTCACACATGGTACAGTCAGAACACTATTCAGGCTTTCAAGTTATAAACGTAGTCACAGAGGTACATTTCATCAGGTGTGGTATATTGTGTGCATGTGTGGACAAACCAAATACCCTATTAAATAAATCAGACACACAAAATCATATTAAAAGAAATCAAATAAGGACTTCCGAATAAGTACTGAAAATCAACTCACATTTAAATCACAGAACATACCTGATTATGATTAGTGAAGAAACAGTTCTGTTGTGAATGGGAGTAAACTTTACTTTCACAGATTTCTTTTCTCCAGGTTTTAAAATCAGGTTTAAAACTGAATGTCGAGAAAGGCCTTCTGTAAATCCTGTTGAACTCTGCAGTGGATGAGTCTTCAATCGTGAGATAAACAAATAGAAGTCACTACTTCTCTCTGGAGGAAGTTTTTTCCTTTACCCCATCCACAGTCCAGTATTAGCTTCTTGAATTAAGTATGTGAACAGTTTTACCCCCATGATTTAGATACTGGTTAGCTTGCAAGCAGAAGTGGGCAACCAGTGGTGATCCCTCTCATTAAGTCCCTGAAACGGCTCTGATCCTCACATCACCATAGTCCCTTATTTGTACTGAGCAGTTGATTTTGTATATAGATCTTTTTATTTTTAACTTAAAAAAATTTCTGAAATGTAATACACATATATAAAAAGGATATAAATCTAAGAAGCACAGCTTAATGTTTTAGCACAAACAGCTATACAACCAGCAACCCAGCACCCTGAAGTCCTATCATTGTTATTCCCACTTCTGGCCAGTTTTCCTGCTCCTTCCTCCATCCTTCCCCCTCTAATGGGTATCAGCTGAAGGGTCTTCAGGGTGTCATCAGACTTTTTTATTTATAAAAATACTTCCAACTCATATCAATCTATCTTTGAACTTTATTTTGAAAGCCCAGCACATAATTACTGTTTAACATTTGATGACTGAAAATTTAATAACCAAGATGGCTTGACAGCCAGTTACAGATAAGATTTAAATATTCATTTTTTAATTAAAAATATAGTTTACACATAAGGATACAGTGTTCCAATTTTTAAGCAATATTAAATTTAAACTTTTTTTGGGGGGGAAGGGTTGGCAACACTTGGCTATTAATGTCCATGGCTCTGCTAACATGTGGAAGGGGAGTGAGGTTTGCATGACTTTCTGCTCCACTTGGCATACTTAGGTTTAAAACATATAGATCTTAGGTTTAAAACATATAGATCTATCTACTTGTGTTAGCATGATTCTGCAAACATAACTTATAGTCAATAGACTTAATGAAGCCACTACTTTTTAACTCATGCTTCTGAGGCAAAAAATTTTCTTCTGCATCTAACATTCTTCTCTGTCAATGTCTACTAGGACAACAGAATATCCTGACTGCTCCAAAATGGTTAATAAAAGTTCTCTTCTCGATAAACTATTCTGAGTAACTGATGGACACATTACATACTATACATATATTCCCAATAAACACTAATTTAAACTCTGATGACCTGGCAAACATTTGAGGATGTTGTGATGCCTCAGGGATATCATTAAGGCTTCAATTAATTCTCAATAATTATGCAGTAATGGCTCTTTAGAGAGTGACCAATGGGACCCCCACGGATTTCAGAAGCTTTTCAGGATATCTATGGTGTCAGAACTATTTTTGTAACACTGACAGATGTTATCTATCTTTTCCACTGTGTCGACATTTGCACCGGTGGTCAGCAAAATCAATGGCAGGTAAAACAACTGACCCTTTAGCTAAAAGTAAGACCATGGTATCTAACTTCTCTATAACTACTGTCTTCTTCACTGCTATGTACTTGTACCTAAAAAAAAAAAAAACTACTGATTAAGCAGTTAATGATATTAATTTTAATAAATCTCAATCTCTGGGCACATGCATTTTTAATACTATGATACAATGAGAAATTTGCATAAAGCACTCCTGCTGCCTACTTAAGCACCATGTTGTCCTGAAAAGCTATCATCTGAGATGCAAACTGAATTAGTTCTTTTCTCATGGAAAACCATTTATACTTGAAAGAATGACAATCCATCTGTGATTATTCACACTTGGGTATTTGGTAGACATTTTCACAAAAATGAAGTGTGTCTGTCCAATTAAGGAAAAACAACTTAAGTACCTGTTGCCAGTGATAAAATTTGAGTGAGAAAATTTAGAAATTTGGAAGACTTGAATCTACCCCTGTGAACTTCATAGCTTTTCAATAATTAAAGAATTCCTTGATGAGACTGATAGTTATATTAGTGCATGTGATTTTTTTTTTTTTAATTTTGTAGAGTGAATCATGTCAACATTTGGAAGCTCTGCATCTCAGTGAACCAGTATTTTCCAAATGACTGATGCATGCTGGTAGAATTACTTAAAAAGGCAATTAAGACACTCTTTTTGACAACTATGTATCTGTGCCAGGTCAGATATTTTTCATATACTTCAACCAAAACAATAGATCATGAAAGACTAAATGCAGAAGCAGTGGGAATCTGTGTATTACATCTGAGAGCCATAAAGAGATCTGTAAAAATGTATAACAGTCCGCTCTTGCAAAAAATCTTTTTGGGGGGCAGCCCGGGTGGCTCAGCAGTTTAGCGCCGCCTTCAGCCCAGGGTGTGATCCTGGAGTCCTAGGATCGAGGTCCCATGTCGGGCTCCTGCGTGGAGCCTGCTTCTCCCTCTGCCTGTGTCTCTGCCTCTCTCTGTGTGTCTCTCATGAATAAATAAAATCTTAAAAAAAAAAAATCTTTTTGGGAAAATACAGCTATTTTTAATTTTTATGTTATCTATGTTAAATGGAGTTTATTATTACTTTAAATGAACTAAATCAATATTTTAAAGATCTGTTTTTTTTCCAGTTTTGAGAAATAATTGACATACATCACTGTATAAATTTAAGGCATGATGGTTTGATGTACATATACTGTAAAATGATTACCACAACACGTTCAGCCAGCATCCAACTTTTCATTCAGATACAATGAAAAGAGTAGAAAAAAGAATAAAAGGAAAAAAAAATTTCTCCTTGTGATGAGCAATCTTAGGACCACTCTCTTAACAACTATAGTCAACATGTTGTATGTACATCACATCCCTAGCACTTACTCATCCTATAACTGGAAGTTTGTACCTTCTGACCACTTCCCTCCAATTCCCTCTTCCCTCACCCCTCTGCCTCTGGTAACAAGTCTGATCAGTTTCTCTAGAGGTTTAGGTTTTTATGCGTAACACCATTAAGGTCTATTCATGTTGTCACAAATGGTAGGATTTCCTGTTGTTTTTTTTTTTTTACAGCTGAGTAATATTGCATTTTATAAATATATGTACATATATATGTATAAATACATACACACACACTACAACTTCTTTACAGCTGAGTAACACTGCATTATATATTATACGATCTATATCCTATAACACACACACACACACACACACTACTTCTTTATCCATTCACTCATCAATGGACACTTACACTGTTTCCATGCTTCGGCTATTATAAATAATGCTGCTAGGAAATGGGGGTGCAGATATCTGTTTGAGTTAGTGTTTTTGTTTCCTTTGGATATAGTCCTAGAAGTGGAATTGCTGGCTCATATAGTAGTTCTATTTTTAATTTTTTGAGGATCCTCCATGCTGTTTCTGATAGTGGTTGTACCAATTTATATTCCTACTCTTTTTTCCACATCGACACCAGCATTTGTAATATCCAGTCTTTCTGATAATAGTCATTCTAATAGGTGTGCAATGATATCTCATTGTGGTTTTAATTTGCATTTCCCTAATGACTAGTGATGTTGTGCATCTTTTCACATACCTTTTGGCCTTTTGTACAAAAGATCTCTCAGTTTTAATTTTTAATATGGTAAATACTGATAGATATAACCCACATGAACATAAAACCTCTTTGGAATCATGAATAATTTTTAAGACTGTTAAAGGAGTCCTGAGACCAAATACTTTGAAAACCACAGGTTTTATAAACAATATAGAGAACTATGATAGAATTTATCTTCACTTTACCCAAAGACTTAGAATTTCATATTTAGAATACATTTCTGAGGTCTAGAGTATTCTTATTCATCCTCTTGTCTCTCAGAGTACCTACACTTCAGTGTTTTAAACCTTGTAAATAACATTAAAGAACTTGTTTTTGATAAGAAAAAAAGATAAATATTACCTCATTTACTTCTTATGTGTATTTCCTCCCTTATAAAAGCAGAGCGAAAGGAATTTCTGATTACTGAGCTTTCTAATTATTTGGAATTTAGATAACCTTGAGCTTATTAGGTTGTCATTTTATGCATGGAAAAAACTGACCATTAAAATCTTGAGAAGATTCCAAGAGAAGGGCATGAGACTAGAATATATGACTGTCTACATTTCAGTCTAATGTTCTATTTGGCAGAAAAAAGATACTGAAAATTACTTTAAAAAAAAAAGATTTTATTTATTTGAGAAAGCGTGAGCAGAGAGGAGGGGCAGAGGGGAAGAGAGAAAGAGAGAAGCAGACTACCCCCTGATGCAGGGCTCAATCCCAGGACCCCAGGAATCCTGATCTGAGCTGAAGGCTGACGCTTAACTGACTGAGCCACCTTGGCATCACTGAAAATTACTTTCTTATACAAAACTGGCTTATAGACAGTAAAAAAAACCTATTATTCTACAAAGGTGTAGCTAACCCATGTCTTATAGAGTGGGAAAGAACACAAGTATTTCAAGAACTATAAAATATCTGGTTTGACAGGCTAATTAGGGAACCTAATCAGCAATGACCATGTGGCATGACAACATACAGATGAGAGCTCTCAGGTCTGAGAGAAATAGACTTGAATTTGGCCTTGCCACTTGACACAGGTATGAACTTGGGCAAGTTTCTTCCTTTTCCTGAGCTTTGTTTTTCCCTAGCAACAGAACAAGGAAATACTTACCTTTTAGGGTAGTTAGTAATTGCCCAGCCTGGCTGCTGTAATGTGAATATACCTGTTATAATGCTGACACACATTAGATGCTCATGCAATAGTGGGAAGCATTCTTCAATGCAGCCCCCAAATACTGAAAACCTTCCCAGCTGCTTTTCTTTCCTGGCCTTCTTAGCCACAGACTGACTTATCTAATGAACATTCACCATGGTCTTTCTAAATACCAAGGAGCCATTTGAAGGGCTTCCCGTGAGCTTGTTTAATCTATTCAAAAACTATTGGACTCGCATTCATGGAGCTTACAATTTTATTTGGAAGAATCCAAAATAAAAATTTAAATGATCAAGCTCAGTACTTTGGAGCTTAATAAAAATACATTATGTTAGTATATATACCTCATTTAGATATTCTCAGGTTTCTGGTAGCCAGTATTATAAACCTTTATGGGCTAAGGGGTGTTGCCTGCAAACAGGAACTTTCTACCCAGTGTGCCTCATGTTGATCTAAATCCCATCCATTCCTCCTGGGTTTTTGGCCTCTAAAATAATTATTGGACTGCTCTGACTTTTTCAGTAACTTCTCCTTGAGCCAAATTTAAGGATAGTCAGTAGTTTTCCTCCACGTTTGTACTGATCATATCATAGTTATTTCTCTGGGATAGTATGAAGTTTGCATACTTACACTGTTTCTGAAGACTTGGAATTCTAGTGTTCTTAAATCAATCTTTGCCACCTTACTCAAGTTAAATCTAAAATTAAAAAAAGTACATATTTTTCTTTATAAACAGCATCATAGTTAAAGGGTAATTAGACTAATTATCAAATTACCTTTTGGCAGATTTTGAGGTCAATATTGCCAGATTAATAGCCTCCAAAAATTAAAGGCCACAACTTATAGTTATTTCGTTCATTTTTTAAAACTAAAATATTTGAAAGGTTCTAGCTTTCTAATTTATTTATTTTTAAATAATTTTTTTTAGAAAGGAGTTCAACATTACTTTTTCTGGTCTTAAACTGAAAAATCTTCTAGATATTTAACATATTATCAATCTCTCCCCAGAATCTTCCCTCAATTTTAATTATGAATCTAGAATTTCTCTAAGCCAAATCTATTACTGTATAACTACAGTAAAGTTTTAAATGTGTAAAATAATAATTCAATGCTAATATAGAACATTTTGATTATTTAAAGCAATGCTTACCTTGATATTAACTTATCTACAAAGACTGAAGGATTGGAATATAAAGCCAGAGGAATAAATTGAATATAGACAGGAACATCTGCAGGATTTTCTAAAGTAATCTCTTCTTCCTTAAACAAAGTAACAAAACATTAAATGAAAGGTTTCCATAGTTAAAATTAAGAGTAGACACTTTATAGCCCCATTATAAATTTCCAAAAATCAATGTCATTCTGAATACTTACTGAGGAGCAGTTTGTATTAGTAAGTGGAAATTTCAAGTGCCGGGGTGAGCTAATTATAGAAGGCCAGGAGAGCTCAGCAGTGATTTTGGATAGTATATTTTTTTGAAGGTCTGTATTTACTTCAAATAAAGCACTCAATCTAGAAAAAATAATTTGTAAGTCACTATATCAAAATGAAATATTTGAGTTTTCTGAATGCAAGAAGTTCTACTAGGCTTGTATACTTGAGAAATTTTATTCTGGCCCTGAATAAATAAAGGTTTATTTGCTCTGACATTTTACTATGCTTTTAATAGACATGTATGAAGATGTCTCTGTTTTGGCACAAAGATTGCCAAAGTCTCTATCCCTGATCACCTGTGTTGTTTTCATACTGAATATGTGAAGCACAAGGCAGACATATACAGACAACATATGTTGGTAAAGGGATCCTAAACAATCTTACATGCCTAGTGGAAAGATCTAGACACCAACAGTAAGGTGCTGATGCATATTCATCAGTAGAACTTATGAGAAGGCAGTGTACTGCTCGGCATATGGCTTTCCTCCCCTTGAGATTAAAAACAAAATGAAGGAAAATCCTGATATGCAATGAATACGAATATGTCAGGTGAAGTGGTAATACATATGAGAGTTTTGTGCAGATATACATAATGTTATCAGCAATATTCAGGACCTTATTTAAATATTTCCCTACTTATAAGTGCTCATAAGCCAGCTGTTTAGAACTCAAGAATACATTCCCTAATGAAACAATATTACATACGGGGCTAAGGTCCCTGACCCAAACACTGAAGCCTATTTTAATCCACAATACTACTGAGTTATGACACTCTAATATTGTTAAGAGTACAGGTTTTATAAGACTATGGACAGAAATTCTCTGTAGTGTGTACAGGGACAAGGTAACACAAAGGCAGGTGCAGGGAGAATGCCACAGTCACTGAGCACCCGGGACATGATGGTATGGACAGACGGGGAGCCCAGGTTTTTGGCTGTGAAGTGCTCGGCACACAAGGAGGAAGGTAGAGGTTTTGGTGGAAGGGAGGTGAAGAGGTTCCTTGGCAGCGCTCCAAGCTATTTATTCATAACATTAACATTTATGAGACTCTATACATTGTAATGTCTGTAATGGAAATGCAGGGGACCAAGAACTACTGAGTTCATTAGAGGGGTCTTGACTTATTTTAACCATTTTAAAGTAGAAATTTAACTCTCTTTTGCCTTAAAAAAATTCTGATAGTAGACAGTTCAAATAAATAGAAACTCTCAGATTTAATCACTAACGGTTTGAAAAATTTATAGTACTATAAGTTAGATTATTTAGATACTAAGAAATACATTCAAATAAGCCAAGTGAAGAACAGTTTTTATCATTTGTCGTATTATCAATATTCCAGTCAAATTCTCTTCTGGAGCACAAGAAAAACTGTACTTCTACACTGCTAAGGAAGTGTGTTCCTGCTTTTGAATCCAGGTAGTGATTTGTCATTAGCACGCTTTCTGCCTGCCACAGATATATAGTTGAGCCTTAGTAAACTGGCCTCCAGGTGCCCCCTAATGGCTCAACACTTGGAAAGGGAGAAGGTGGTTCTTTTCACAGTGGCCAAATGAATACTTGGTCTCTCCGCTGTCAGACTGAACTAGGAAATGTTTTCTTTGCCTTTATCAGAGGTCAGTGGTAGGTAAAAACTTTCTTACGGAAATGGCTGTATCTAAGGTGAACAGTGTATTCATTCTATATAAATAGTTATATTCAACTTCAAATAGTTCTTTGATTTTAAGGTATCTAGAGTACTGGAGAAAAGAGAAAACTGGTAGTGTGTAAATTTCTGAGCAACATGCAATTAAAATGTCAATTCAAGATGCCTCATTAATAATTTTCTGAAGATGAGGCATTATTTTCTTAGCTAGAGAGAAGTAAAATAACCTAATATAAGAGTAACATTTAGAAAGTAGTATCAACAGAGACAATTCAAACTTGTAAAGATAGCTAAACATACTTAAAGCAAACCACTCACCTATGACCTGAATTTTCCTTTATTCCCATCCATCCTTTGAACAGGCTTTGATGCAAATCCCAGTCAGCATCCCACGTGTCTTCCTGCATGGCTACACCAGGTTGTACTTTGGGTTCGGCTAAAACAAGGAAACTTATGACACACTCGGCCTACCTCTACATCCACTTATCATTTTTCCCTCAAATGATTTCCACAGTACCAAGGGAAGGAGATGAACTTTCAAAGTGGCAGCCTTTCATCAAAGAATCTTTTGGGTGGAGTGAAGGGTATGAGTGAGAACAGTAAGATAACTTACATTTGGATAGAAAAGGCAAGCCAACATAGCAATGATCCCCACACTGCAGTCCAGGATCAAAATAAATGTTTGCAATCTATAAAGAGGCACAGGAAAACAGTGAATCCCAAATCCACAGAAGGTCATAGTAACACAATACTAACAGATGGGAATCCTCAAATATGATGTTTTCAAACCTTTGACTTTTTTCCTGGCTCCAAGTCTTCTTTATTGCCCCGTAATCGTTTGTAGTAAAATCGTACATCTTCTGACAAAGATCGTATTTGTTGTATCTTTACCTTCTGTGAGAAGGAATTCATAATATTTAAGCTTTGATGAACTATTTTTCCCTGGAGAAAGAAAACAAACAAAATCATTAATATACGGCTGGATTTTCTTAAGAACACACAATTTAGAGCCTACATATTTTTCAGAAACCAAACCCCAAAAGACACTTTGAATTTTTATCACTTGATAATCTCTAATTTTGTAATCAGAGCCCTCCCAAATATATATTTGTTTTCACAGCCTGTTACATAAAAATTAGAGGACAAATCTCTGCAATCTTGTGAAAATGAAATAAGACAGTAAGAAAAACATTCACACTTAATGTTAAAATAATGAGGCTGCCAACAAAGGTAACAAAGATAGCTCTGAATAAAGGAAATGGTCACTGTCAGTTTTTGAAATAAGGTTCGTTTATGCCAAGGCCAGGCTATCCTCAAAGTATCCAAATTCAGGATGAAATAATTTAATTCTAAAATCAAAAGCCAAAAAAAAAAAAAAAAAAGACCCCCCCCATCAGATTTATTTAGAAGAATTTTCTTTTAAAAAGAAAAATATCATCTGTGCCAAAGAGAAATTAGACATCTTTTAAAAATACAGGTTATCTAATATATTAACACAGCAGACAGATTAAATCACCAGATAACCAATGATAGCTCTTAATCAGCTGCATGCTTCTCCCTATGATATCAGATTTTAAGCAAAAAATTAAATGATTTAAATAGTCCTAAGAATTATATTATAATCTTTATTTTCTTTTGTTTGAGTACAGAATTTTATCTTATAATCTGATTCTTAGCCATTTCAAGAAGTCTTGAAAATGACCATATCTACTGGGCTAATACCTGGTATTAGAAGACACAGAAATTAAGGGAGTGCACAGAAAAAAAAAAGAGTTGAATGAGGGTGAGGTTAAAAGTTAACACTCATCTTTTGTAGCCTAGCCAGAGGAAACAGAGCAGAATGTTATCAGAGGCCCAGTATGCTACTGGGATGGGGAGAACAGAGAAGGAAGCACAAGGCCTCTGACCAGCTGTGTCTTCCTGGCATGCACTGGTAATAACCATTTTGCTCAAGTCCATGTCTTGTCTCTTAGGGGTATGTGTTGTATCAGGGGTGGTGGTCAAAGAGGTAACAGATATAAACTCATTTTACGATGGTATTCAAATATTAAGTACTAAACTATGAGTACTTGAAATGTTTATTTGGATGTATTGTTTTCATTAATTGGCACTAGTATACCCTACTAGATGAGAGATTTTACAGAACCTGGTGATTGTTATGGAATGAATGTGAACCCCCTCCCCTCACTCAGAGTTGAAATTCTAACCCTCAACAAGATAGTATTAGAGGTGGGGCTTTTGGGAGGTGATTAGGTCATAGGGTGGAGTCCCAGTGAATGGGATTAGTGACCTTAAAGGAGAGAGAAAATAAATAGCTCACCCTCCCTCCCTGCTCTTCTGGCTAAATGGGGATACAGTAAGAAATAGCCATTTGCAAATCCAGGAGGAATGCCCTCACCGCACACCGGATCTGCCCGGCGCTTTCATCTTGAGCTTCCTAGCGTTCAGAACTGTGAGAAATAAATGTTTGTTGTTTAAGCCATGCAATCTATGGTAATTCTTTATAATAGCCTAAGGCAATAACATCAAGTTAGTTTGTGATTCTAAGTAAATATCTGGTCATGTAAGGCATCTGAGGATATCTAAAAGTTTGATCCTATTTGTTCAAAACCAACACCTTGTTTTTATACAGATGCTTTCTCTTTTACTCCATCCATGGGCCTTTCACTGTGTCATCTACTGAATTATTCTCTTCCAGGATTTATGCTGCGTGTAAGGAGATCATTGATTGAAAAGGCAGTTGAAGAAAGGACAAGGTCGTTTTAAATAAATAAGGAAGGGGAAGAGGAAGGGCATTCAAGACAGACGAACAGCCAAGCTTCAGAAGTATGAAAGGACTTTACTGCCTCCGCCAATGCCCTCATCCAAACCTCTTCTTGACACTTTTCAAATGGACTGTGAACAGGGTCCCTGGATTGGTCTCAGGCACTCTACTGTCACTTCCTTCTGCCAGAGAAGCAATGTTTTTAAAGATCAGCTTATATGATGAAAAACCTCTGCTTAAAAACTTTAGATTTTCATGGACTTAAATGCATCATTTTTTTCATGCTATCACTCCAACATGTCATTCCCATCTTCTCTCTTAAAATTTCCCTCCATTCTTGTCAAACTGGGCAACTCATACTGCGTAAAGCCATCTCAGACTTTACTATCTCTGTGCCTGAATGCTAGTTTTTACCACCCCTATCTATCCTGCCAAAAGAACATTCTAAACCAGCTCACATGTACCTTCAACAATTACATGTGTATCTCATAGCACGTCATTTTTATACCTTTTAGGGCAATTTCTATATCCTGCTTTACATTTGTGAATCTTGGGCTCATATCCCAATCTAGATGGAAAACTTTTTGGGAGATGTAACTATTTCTTATTCCTCTTATACCTCTTATAGAACCTGGTTCAATGTCTTACCTTAAAGTAAATTATTGATAAAGAATAACTACTTTACTGTTGGATTCTAGGAACACAGAGATAAAGGCAAAGAAAAAATTATATATATATATATATATATAAATCCGTAAATGAAATCCCTTACTGGAAAAGAAGGTGGAAGAACCATGTGTTTTGGGAAGCAAGTCAGTGAACCCACTGCAATTACAGCCTTCACAGGAATTGTTAGGATCTGTGGAGTAAAGCAGACCATAAAGAAATAAGTGTTTACGTCTGAGATTGAGTTTGACCATTACTGCATTATTTTTGAGGATGTAAAGAAAGTCATTTTGGGGTTATATTAACAATAACCAATGCAAAAGCAGTATTAAAATTACCCATGAAAATTGTTTAATTTGACCAGTGTACTCCATCAAATGCTATGAAATACAATAAACTTCGATGTATTTTCAGTGATTCATTGAAAACATAGTAAATAAGACCAAACAGTAGGGAAGGAGGAAGGAAGAATTGATTTTTCGTAATACAGGTTATTTTGTAGACTATTAATTTAACAAGGAAAGTCAAATTATACTCCTAAAACAATGTATGAAACACTTAGTATTTTCTAGACTTATATAGTTCTGTATTTTTTTGTATGCAGCAATAAATAAACATCAGCTTAATTTAAAAAATAAGTTCAACATTATAGATGTTGAATATCAACTCCATACTATATGTAGCTCAAAAAGATACGTTTTAAAATATTTTTTCCTAATTCTCATTTTGATCCACACTAACAAAAATTTGTCTTAGCTATGAAATGTACTTATTTCTATTGTGACTGATGAATTCTTGTGATTCAAGTCATGTCATTCAAGTGACATACATGAATTCTTCACTTACGGAGGTTATTTGATACACTCCCAACAAATCCATTATTATTATATATTATTTACATATATTACATACATTATTATTATTAAATGACCAGCTTTGTTTATTCTGAATTAGCTTTGTTTCATGTGGGGGTTGTATGTGCTGAAAATAGTTAGGAGACCAGCAGTAGCAACTTGTTGAATTCAGCAGTGTTCAACTTCCCAAAGAACTTGTAAATATTAAATTAAAATGCTGAGTGAAGTAAGTCAGTCGGAGAAGGACAAGCATTATATGTTCTCATTCATGTGGGGAATATAAATAATAGTGAAAGGGAAATATAAGGGAAGGGAGAAGAAACGTGTGGGAAATATCAGAAAGGGAGACAGAACATAAAGACTGCTAACTCTGGGAAACGAACTGGGGGTGGTGGAAGGGGAGGAGGGCGGGGGGTGGGAGTGATTGGGTGACGGGCACTGGGGGTTATTCTGTATGTTGGTAAATTGAACACCAATAAAAAATAAATTAAAAAAAATAAAAAAAATAAAAAAAATAAATTAAAATACTTAAGTGTGGCAGAAATATATCCATTCAAAATCTCATTGAATGCAATAAACACCACAAATAGTTTTTCAAAAGCTCAATGATTTTCACTTTGGCCCTTGACTTAGAATGACTGATGTAAATACAGTCATAAGAATTCAAATTAAGATGTGATTTCTTCTTTTCTTTTCAAATTTTTATTTACTTATACATGAGAGAAAGTCAGAGACATAGGCAGAGGGAGAAGCAGGCTCCCCATGGGACCTGGGATCATGCTCTGAGCTGAATGCAGACACTCAACCACTGAGCCACCCAGGCATCCCTAAGATGTGTTTTCTTGATTGTATATTCCTTTTTGGAAAAATTACACAGAAGGCTATTAATGACTGCAGAAGAATCAGTGATCTCATTCAGGAATTTCAGTTAGGATCTGTGCAATGCTATAACTATGTGTAAGCAGATTTCCAACACAATT
This sequence comes from Canis lupus baileyi, assembly GCF_048164855.1. Classification (NCBI taxonomy): domain Eukaryota; kingdom Metazoa; phylum Chordata; class Mammalia; order Carnivora; family Canidae; genus Canis; species Canis lupus. The sequence goes on along the minus strand of NC_132848.1, from coordinate 47,506,858 downwards.
ATAAATGTGCCAAAGCCATTTTACTGAAGTTGTTTTTAGTTAAGAGGTTTGGGCATTATCAGACTACCATGAGCTAATGAACACCAAGACTGTGTAAACTCTTCTCAAAAGCTCAGTTTTTAAGGTATGGAACAGTTAAACTATAACTTTATCAGTAAACTTAGCTGTTTCTGTAAAAGGACTGAATTATCAGAAAAACTTCATTAACATGAATCTCCATAGTCTTTACCTCATAGTCTGTGGTGATCTGTATGGCTCCATCATGAATCCCTTCCAGTTTTTTGGCAGTAAGTTTGACTCTGAACACTGCAAAATAGCCTGAAGATAATATTACCTGTTTATGGTAAAAATGACATTGTTCATTAATCTCGCTAGTTGAGGTTTCCTATTAAAATGGTAAAGAGCAATATTGTGATGAACTGTCTTCGAAATTCTAACATACACTGTATGACACTGAATTACCGCACCATCTTGTACAAATATCTCAGAATAATGCCCATCCTTAGATGATTATTTACTATACTTATTCATTGCGCCAACAAGAAAAATGGCTCCCCGAGGAACAGTCAGATTCCCATCTGCCAAGGTAGAAAGGGGTTTGGTCTCCACACATCCTACATGTCCCTGCATGGACAGAGAGGGTGAGGGTGGAGCAAAGGGACACACCCTTCCACTGACCCTTCAGCCACATTAGGGCATTAAGCATGCACAGAGTTGGTTTTGTTTCAAGTTCTGAATTTAACTCTGCACATTAAGAATCAGGCCTTCAGAGCAACTGAGATTGGGGTCATATGAAAACATCAAAAATCATGGAAAGAAGAGTTAAGCAATAAAAATTTGAAAGAAGTATGGAAATTTTATTTGTTTTCTCAAGCTATTTGCTGATGTTTCTCACACTCTTCTCTTAAACTGAGGTATAGTTAACATATAACATGATATCAGTCTTAGGTGTAGATCATAATGATTCAAGATTTGTATGTATTATAAAATGATCACAATAAATCTAATCACCTCCCATCACCATACATAATTAAAACATTTTTTTCCTTGAGAACTTTTAATTACCCTCCTAACAACTTTCACATATACAACGCCTTGTTATTAATATAGTTACCATGCTGTATGTTATGTTCCCATGATTTATTTTTAACTAGAAGTTTGTACATTTTGACCCCCTTCCTCCATTTTGCCACTCCATTTCCCTACCTGCGTGAACCATCAATCTGATCTCTGTACCTATGAGCTTGGTTCATTTTCTTTTGTTCTTTTAGAGTCTACATCTAAGTGAAGTCATATGGTATTTATTTTTCTCTGTCTGACTTCTTTCACTTAACATAAGTGAAAGATCCATGTTGCTTCAAATGGTGAGATTCTATTCTTTTTTTATGGCTGAGTAGTATTCCTGTGTGTGTGTGTGTGTGTGTGTGTGTGTGTGTGTTGTATGAAACAATCACATCTTCTTTATCTATTTATTCACTGATGGTCATTTAGGTTGTTTTCATATCTTGGCTACTGTACATAATGCTTGATAAATATGGGGGTGCATTTATCTTTTTGAGTGTTTTTGTTTTCTTCAGATAAACACCCAGACGTAGAATTACTGGATCATATGTTATTTCTAATTGAGGCATCTCTATACTATTTTCTACAGTGGCTGTTTCCACCAACAGTAGATGAGGGTTTCCTTTTCTCTACATTCTCACCAACATTTGCAATTTCTTGTCTTTCTGATAGCCACTCTAACAGGTGTGCAGTGATACCTCATTGTGGTCTTGATCTGCATTTTCCTGATGATGAGTGATGTTGAGCATCTTTTCATGTGTCTGTTGGCCAACTGTATGTCTTCTTTGGAGGAAATGTCTATTCAAATCCTCTGTCCACTTCAAAATCAGAATGCTTGTTTTTTTTTTGCAATTGAGTTGTGTCAGTTTTTAAAATATATTTTGGATATTAACTCCTTATTGGACATATAATTTGCAAATATTTTCTTCCACACAGTAAGTTGCTTTTTCCTTTTGTTGATGGCTTCCTTTGCTATGCAGAAGCTTTTTAGATGGATGTAGTTCCAACAATTTCTGCTTTCTTTGTCTTTGCTTTTGGAGTCAGATCCAAAAAAATCATCACCAAGACTGCTGTCAAGGGACTTATTCTCTTCTTCTAGGGGGTTTTATGGTTCCAGGTCTTAAATTTAAGTCTTTCATCCATTCTGAGTCGATTTTTGTGTGTGGTGTGTGACAGTGGTTGTCCACTTTCCTTCTGTCAGTACTTTTTTCAATTGTGAAATTCCCAAAGAAAGTAATTCATTTTTGAAGTTGTACTTTAATTATTAGTTATATTTTATCGAGAATTCATATTTAGCTTAAAATAACAAATGTTGATACACCAAAGGTATGCACATTCTTCTTTTAAGAAGTGTTTTCTGTGTGTTGATTTTGTGGCAATTCTAATACTTTCTACTGTATAGACTGCCTAAATCAGAACACAGGTCTGAAGAGCACACAGTTGTTGGCACTGTGTGTTTCATAAGGAACAAGACCGTAATTTAGCTCACAGCTTTGCTTTTGGGAAAACAGTCGAAAATTTAAGCATTATAAGCTTAAAAAAAATCATTTTGTGGAATTGCTATTTTGAAGTTGGCACCTCACTACAACTTCTTTTAAGATTCCTAACAATGATCTCATCTTTCTGTCCTTTGTTTTTAAATTTATAGTTTTATATACAAGCTAATTCTAAAGCCTAAATTGTCTAACAAGCTTTATGCTATTAAATGGACTTCTCAAATTTACATAGTATGTGTTAACATATGCTATTTATGGCTAGAAATGATCCAGATTTCTAGAATTATTAGATTTATGATGTCTTACTAGGAAATAGTAAAATTCAACCAAATAGGAGTGGATATACATATGATTTTACTCTAACTTCACTGTTGAATATATTAATGGCTGGCTTAATTATTATTTTTCTACATTCTATTTTTATTAAAAATAAAACCCTAGCTGGAGTGAAAATATTACTTCTCATGGACATATACTTCTTTGTTTTAAAAGAATGCTTTATTTTTGAATCAAATTTAAAACAAATTATTAAAATATAAAGAGCCATAAATTACCACTGTTCACAAATATCTGATTATGTAGCTTGAATGCTACATAGTTGCAATTAGAATATACATTATTTAAAACTGTTTTCCACTATTTCATGAATCCTCTTCCAAGTTATTACAATCATTTATAATTTTTTATTTGTAAATTTTATTTACTAATTTTTTATTTGTAAATTCAATAAGATCATGATTTACTTTATGCATTTGATGGTTTCCAGGTATTTGAAATTATTCATAACGCTATTACAAACATCTTGATTCTCACAGCTTTTAGTTCTTTTTAAAAATTTTTAATTTTAATACTGTTTTATAATATATCCAAATTGTTAACATTTTAACATGTAATCAATATTAAAAATTATTTACAACCCAAAACTAAGTCTTCAAATCTAGTGTGTATTTGACACAAGACATCTTAACTGAGATTAGCCACATTTCAAGGGCTCAGTAGCCACCTGTTAATTAGTTGCTACTGTCTTGGGCAGTACAGTTTTATACCAGTGAGTTTTAGCTCTTTAAATTACTTCTATGGGAAGAATTCTCAGGAGTGGTACATACTGCCAAACTGCCCTCCAAAAGGATCCTTCTACCACAAATTATTTAAATAAATTTTTATATCCTATGGCATTCCATAGAAGTGTATTTGTTAATCATCTCTGTGCTTAAGAACATTTTCTCTTTCTTTTGTAAAACAGCCACAAGAAATTCTTTCCTTAACTTATAGATATGTTACGCTCCTTCTCACACAAGGTAACTCTACTAGTTCTGTTCTGAGTAGGTATAAACTCCAAGTTCCACTTTCACTAGCGGCAAGGGCTTTTACTGACATATGTGTTTTCTTTTGTTTCATCATGCTCTTTAGTGACCAAATGTACATATTTATAAGATAGAATAAAAGTACATGGGCAGATCTACTAACGGATCAAACAATGTTTGTCTTACTGATACTCTCTTCTAATTGAAAGCAATTTCTACCAATGTGCAGGGCTATCTCTTTTGCCAAATAAATTCAATGAACATAGCTTTAGTTTAGTACTAATGGGAATTTCTCTTATAATGACATTTGTGTTACAAAAAAATTATTTAGATTTTGTTACAGAAGCTTTTATGACAAAGTAGAACTTAACTTCTTTGGGTTTCAAGTGCCCTAGTCATAAGAGGGGTTGAAGTAGACTACCCACAGAACATTTTAATATCAAATAACTGATGCTAGTATGAGTTTCATAAAAATATTAGTTCAAGTATGCGTCACAGAAATAGTCTTTTATTTGGTGTTAGACATACAACTAAGTTTAAGCAAACAATAAGAGTTTACTTACTGATGATTGCTCTGATAAAGAGGATTTTTCTAATTCTGGAAGGCTTGCAATTATTGTAGTTCTATTGCCTCTTTCAGTAGCTACGAGTTCTATTGATAAACCGTCTCCTATGATGTGCCAACTTTTTATAGCCAACTTAAAAAAGAGAAAGATAGGAAAGGGATATTATTGCAGCACTGGTAGAAAACCCTTAAATGTGATTTAGAATAAAAACAGATTCTTTTTTTACCTCAATTGGATTGCTGTTTATAATTGCAAATAAAATATTACTTGCTTCTGTAGCACTCAATATGCCAAAATCTATGAAACGTTCCTCTATTTTGGGGGGTAATACAAAGTACTGAAAGATATAAAGAACTAGATTAAACATTAAATCACACTTATATAAAAGCATGTTATCAAGAGAAAGTAGTTTTATGGACATACTAAGGTTTCTATATTTTATGTCAATATACACATATACACACATATAAAATATAATTAAGAATTCTGTACAATGAAGTATTTTGAGTAATCAGAAATGAAAACACTCATAGTCTCTATTGAATAACTATTTCTCCTCTGAAGGCACATAAAAGAAGCAGGAAGCTTAAGTACTAGGGAGGAGTAAGTAGAGCCCCAGAAGATTAGGGAAAAAGTCCCTGGTCTCAGTAAATATTATGCATTCATGAGAGCAGCCACAAATATATAATCACTCAAGCAAAACAAATGAAGGAGTGGGATAATACTGAAAAGTCCCTCAGCTCTGAAATTCTTATTGATGTCAGCTTTTTAGAGAAGTACATCTCTATGTGTTCTAATTTTCTTTTTATCTTTCATATCTTTCTTATCAGTTTCATCTCTTATCTAAAGTTCTTTCGTTGATTATCCTAAGGATAGCTTAGTTCGGATTTTTTTTCCTGGCTTATGTTCTGCATTAGAAAGACTTTTCTTCTTTCCTGCTATTCCAACTGTGTCTTTACCACCTTACTTTATTATTTGTTTCTTTTCTTTCTGCTATCTTTCCTGGTTTTGCTCACTATTTCCTTAAGTAATTCCCTCTTTGCCCTTCTTGTGTTATTTTTTCCCTGCTTATTATTTTCTTCCACTTAGTTTCCCCATGATTATAACAGTTTAAAAGCAAAACCAAGAGAAAGCACAACGTGGAAAAGTTCTAAGTGCCAACCGTAACAAAGGGACTCAGCTGTGTCACAAGAGCTGGCTGCTGGGAAGGGTGAAAAGCAGCTATCTTGGCAGTACCGAGAGAGGAGGGATTAGAGTAACGTCTAGAGCTCAGAAAATGCAAAGTTTAAGCATGTACAAAATGATCTCCTAATACCATCTGGACACACAAAAGATGGCTGGGAGCTTAACTTTTAAAGGTAGGTAACATACTTACATCTAAAAAGCCTGTATATACCCGCACAGGTAAATGAAATTTAGAGGCATTGGTAATAAGTAAAATATTGTTATCTATATGCATGGATGATGTGGATGGCATAAAAAACAGAGTAAAAATGTATCCTGATTCATTTGGAAGAATTAAGACTGGTTTGCTGAAGTTGTGAACCTAGGAAATGAAGGGAGAGAAAAAAAACAATGGGTCAGCATCATCTAGTTGGTGGAGCAGGAAAATGAAGAGTATGGGGGTTCCCAGACATACTTTAAACATTGTCTTGGCTTCTTCTGGTAGCAACACATCATGAATGAGGATCGCAAAGCTGAAAGTGTTAGTCAGGTAAATCGGCCTTTCCACAGGGTCAGCAGGACTGTCTCGGATGTGAAATAATGTGGCAGCATGATCAAATCCCAGATACCTATTTGAAAAAACATAAACAAAATAAATCATTTTTATCTCCGTGTGTGAATTTAAAATCCAAGTTCTTCAGCTGTAATAATTTTAAAGTTTTCTGTTGTAGCATTAAGGCCTGTTACTAGAGAATTAGAACTATGAATATTTCAAGCCTGAGCGCATGATTTAAAACAGCTTGCAAAATATCAACATGTAATATAAAGGATTATTCTCTACTTAATTACATGCAATCAAACAATTAAAATCAAGAACATATTAACGGAAGGTTTTAAGCTACTTAAAAAGATCATGTTTATCATTTAATTGCAACCAGTATTGTTAAAATGAGTCCCTACAAAGTTGGATATTAAACTATTATTGTTTCAAGTATAATCAGAAAATGAACTATATATTATTACCAATTTATAAAAGGTTGTAATTCTGGAACACTGATTACAAGTTTATAAAGGAATACAAATTATTTTGTTTCAAGTGACAATATATTTTAACAACAAGACACAACTGCTTGTATGTTACAAAAAGAATTACAGAAAGGAAATAGCTCCAATGATTTAAATATTATTTAAAAATCACTATTTCATTTTTCTATTGCATTAATGAATCACTAAGACTTCATTTAAGCCCAAATCATATCATCCCATTTATCTTTTTCTTCCAAAAAAACGTAAAAACAGGAAAATTTTCTCCTTTATATAAAAAGTTGTTCTTTTCAACAATACTTTCACGGAGCTTATGTGAATTTGGCTACTACTTTTGCTAAGGTCAATTAGCAGGAAAACAGAATTTACTGATTAGTGAAAAGTTATAAATCTTATTATTATTATTTTTAAATTTTTATTTATTTATGATAGTCACAGAGAGAGAGAGAGAGAGAGGCAGAGACACAGGCAGAGGGAGAAGCAGGCTCCATGCACCGGGAGCCTGACGTGGGATTCGATCCCGGGTCTCCAGGATCGCGCCCTGGGCCAAAGGCAGGCGCTAAACTGCTGTGCCACCCAGGGATCCCTATAAATCTTATTTTAAAGAGAAACTTACCCGTCTAAAACTTCAGCTTGATATGGTATTTCGAGTTTAGAATAACTCTTTTCCTTTGCTTTAACAGTTATTTTCCCAGAAAACTGAGATGGTTTTCTTGCCTTTGATGCTAAAAGGAAACATAAAAAATATCTGTCAGCTTTTGATACCAGGGTTTATTCAGAGGAGGATGAGTGTGACTTGATGCAGACTGACAAAATCTTTTAACAACAAAGTTGAGCTTTCAGACTGGCAAACAGGAGATTTCTACAACATTTTACATCCAAAAAGGGAAAAATATTTTAATTTTCCTGTAATGGGATTAAACAGATAAGGAATTAGCAAGTGAAGACAACTTAAGAGGAAAAAACACTCAATTTGAGCTCCTTCCCTTTAGCCCTAAGCTGTGGCTTTCCTTACACTAGAGCTTTTCACCCTGGGCACTATTAACGTTTTAGGCCAGGTTAGATCTTTCTAGAGTGCAAGGGCTGTCCATCCTGTGCATTAAAGAATGCTTTGCAGCATCACAGGCCTCTACCTGCTAGGCAGCAGTAACAGCCCCTAGATGTGACAACCAAAAATGTTTGTGGACACTGCCAAATATACCCTGGCCTGGGAGGCAAAACTGGCTCCTATTGAGATCCACTGGTTTATAGCTATATTAAGAATAACATTCCTTGTATGCTAGACTCTTGTTATAAATATCAGTAAAGTAGCATTGTACAAGAAGTGCCAGGTGTCATGAGTTATGACTTCCTGTATTAGCCAACCCCAACTCATAGTATAAGACCCTCCCTGCCATCATACTGTCCTCAGATATGAAGCGAAATCCTTAGATTTTGTGGCAATTATGAATTATTCCCTCTGTGATTACAGAAATAGATTTGGTTGGATCCAATCTGGATACCCATCAGATGTTCCTTTCAAAGCAAATAAAGAAGCTGTTTAACTTTATGCTGTTTAAGGTACTTCAGGAACACTTCTAGTTAGGAGAATTTATCTGTGAGTTCTGCAAATGTGCATTATTCAACTTTAGCAGAAAAAAAAGAAAAATAAAAAAATGGTATGACATCTAGCATGTGGCTAAGCAGATAGTGACTTCAGATTTTTAAAACTCCCATTAAGCCCCATTTCTTTTTGCTTGCTGTATAGCCATGACTGGGTTTATTATTTTAGGAGGCTTTACAATATTCCCTTATGCACAGGGGTGGTGGAAGGAGAGGTGTGAGTTGAAAGGTCAAAGGATTTTCCCATGATAATAAAAACCATTTTTAAGAAATGTAGCATTTGCTTTAAAAGATACTTTTCCTTTTACTAATATTACACAATTTAAGAAACATTTATTTTTGTAAAGAATTTTTATTATTTTTGTAATTTTATTTATTTGTCAAAGAGAGAGAGAAAGCACAATCAAGGATATCAGGAGAGAGAGAAGCAGAATCACCACTGAGCAGGGAGCCTGATGTGGGGCTTGTGGGTCCTGGGATCATGACCTGAGCCAAAAGCGAATGCTTAACTGACTGAGCCTCCCAGGTGCCCCAAGACAGACTTTTTTTTAGAATCTGTGACCTCAGAGAGCCAACATTACTGACACTCATTTATCTCAAGAAGGGAAACATTCACTAGGTTGTTGAATCAGGAACTGGAGAAGAAGAGCTTGAGAGAACTATATAGCACACCCGCTCCTGGTATGCAACTCCCCTACTGCTTGGATTTAACAGAAGGATGGATCCTTCTCAGGGTCTCAGTTCTCAGTGTCAGGAATTACTACTGCCCACTCTCAGTGAGAGAAGAGAAGAGAATGCACCTGCTGATGCTGATACTGGTAGATGTTACTGTAGTATCCCAGCAACAGAGAAGACAATTTATCATAAATCTGGAAATAACTGTGGCATCAAAATTCTCTACAATACTATTTTTTGATAGCTGGGTTATGAAAGTATGACACATATTTAATCTTGATTTCTTCAGGAGTTTTCTCCGATCTCAAATAGGATGAACACTAAAGCTTGGCATCCAGCCTGTGTACTGCTCCAGATCCTCTCCAGAACTCTTCATGTAAAAAAGTGCAGATGCTGTCGCAAACACTGTACAGTCTTACAGTATTCCTTTTTATTTTTTTTATTGGAGTTCAATTTGCCAACATATAGCATAACACCCAGTGCTCATCCCATCCAGTGCCCCCCTCAGTGCCCGTCACCTAGTCACCCCCACCCCCGCCCACCTCTCTTTCTACCACCCCTTGTTCGTTTCCCAGAGTTGGGAGTCTCTCATGTTTTGTCTCCCTTTCTGATATTTCCCACTCATTTTTTCTCCTTTCCCCTTTATTCCCTTTCACTATTTTTCATATGCCCCAAATGAATGAGACCATATAATGTTTGTCCTTTTCCAATTGACTTATTTCACTCAGCATAATACCCTCCAGTTTCATCCACATCGAAGCAGGTGGTGTGTATTGGTCGTTTCTAATGGCTGAGTAATATACTTGGTAGGTCACAGTGATCAAACACTCTCTTCTGATGAGGAGTGTGGCTGTGAAATGTGAGCTATGAGCAGAGAGGTGGCTTCATCATAAAGCCAAAGCGTAAGCTTCAGGGCTCCTCACTTGCAAGAGCCCTTATGAGAAAAGCCCCATTTGAGTGGCAGTGCTCATTGAGTATAATTATATAAACAGTTAAGCAGCCATTAAATCACTATTTTAAAAACTTTGTGATAGCAAACTCAATAAATGTTCTAGTAAAGTGGGCAAAACTGAATAAAAACATGCAATTAAAATATGTTAAAGCATGGGTTAACATTTCAAATGTCAAAATACATAATATACAAGTCTGAAATAATAGTTAATTTTTTTTCAGTTCTCTAATTTGACAATGCTATCATAAAGGTTATTATTTTAGGTTAGGCAGAATTGTCTGCCTTGTTTAAAAAGCCAGTACATGAAACTGTTATGGAGAATACTTTATTTCTATTCTCAAATTCAAACATGCTTCTGAAATTCAAATACATTATCACTCAATTACAAAAAATGACATAAGGCAAAGCTTACTAGGTATATATGTGAAAACGCAGATCACAAAAATTTAATTACAATTCTAATGTATTGGCTAATACTAATTTCAGTTTATGAACTTGCATTTTCTTTTGTGAAGCAATCAAATAAGAGTTTGTAATGGTTTATAAAGAGGTGATGGGGATTAAGGAGTGCATTTGCTGAAATGACCCCAGGATGTTGTATGGAAGTGTTGAATTACTACACTGTACATCTGAAACTAATATTACACTGTATGTTAACTAATTGGAATTCAAAGAGAAACGAAAAAAAAAAAAAAAACCTAAGTTGTAATGTAAAATCTGACTGTAAAATGATGTTTCTATATTAAGATGTCAATATACATGCCTTCTAGTTTACCAAAATAAGATCACTTCATCAGAGAGAGAAAGCTAAATACTTACCATCAAAACTAATACTTGCAACCTTGGTATATTTACTTTCCGAAGCTTTTAATGTAATTGGTTTAAAGTGTACCGTTATAGCATCATTTTGTGGTGTAGGTCGAACACTCTGCAAACAGAACAATATATATCGCATTATTTTAGTTTAATGGTTCAGTTACATTACACTGGAAGAGTGTACTGGAAAAGCAAAGCAGAACCAAAATTGGAAAAGATTATGTGCTCCCTTTAAATAGAATAAGCCGCGCTGACACCACTTCACATTAATTTCATTAGAATATCTTCATGAAATAAAATGATGGCCAGAAGAAAAGTATATGATAGGTGAGTATAAAAATCTGGAGACAAACCAGGGTAGACACTGGGTATGAATACATAAAACAGAAAATAAAGATATTTATTTTCTAAATAAGTGCCCAATTCATACATGAGAGGAAGAGATGTGATAGGGTGCCTCTTAAAGAACTTCACAATACCAAATGTAATATCCTGACTATATGAAGATGAAGAATAAACATGAATTTGGAAACTGGTACTCCACTGCAAAAGCAGTTTTGCAGATCCCACTTTTGGTGGTGCTTTCTCTATGTCTCTAGGATGTGGCTGTGCAAGTGAGGTATGCCGCTGTCACCAGGCAGGGCTAAGCTCGCAGCTGTGGGCCTGAGGAGTAGTGTGGACTGAAGGGCTTTTTAGCATGGAGAGGTCAGAACAGTTCAAACTTAAAAAATAAAATCTTTCTATTCAACAAATTAACCTTTAATAACAAACACAGTAAAAGCTTGCATTTTTGGAGCAAGCCAGAAAAATAAATGCATTTTAAAGTGCAGTTACTTTTTTATTATCCTTACTGACACAAAGCATTTGTCATCAGAAGGAACCTTAAAGATCGCTACCTGATTCCCTGTTTTACAGATGAAGAGAACCTTGCAATGTGGAGTGGTATTTCAATAGCTAGTCACCAAGAGGTGGGGCTGGAAACCAGATGCTCTGAGTTGGTCCAGGGTCTGGGCCCTTTACTTGGCATCTAGTGCCTAAACATATATTAATGAAGTCATGGTATTGTACACAAATCTTGATCAATAATCTTCCTTTAGAATTCAATTAGAATCTTACTTCGGTCTTAAAACCCTTCTAGGGGGAATCCCTGGGTGCTCAGCAGTTTAGCGCCTATCTTTGGACCAGGGCATGATCCTGGAGTCCTGGGATCGAGTCCCACATCGAGCTCCCTGCATGGATCCTGCTTCTCCCTCTGCCTGTGTCTCTGCCTCTCTCTCTCTCTCTGTATCTCTCGTGAATAAGTAAATAAAATCTTAAAAACAAAACAAAACAAAAAAAAACACAAACCCTTCGAGGGTTTTTGGTGAATTTTCAGGGGCTTTATAAACTTGTTGTCAAAGCCTTATGTTTCTCATTGAAATAACACAGTTCTCTTCTGTGACCCTTACCAGGTGTGCCTGCTAACATGAGTGCAGTCAGATCCCCGCAGGTCACCCAAGTTCTTCCCCCGGCTCCCTACCCCCCTTTTCAGTTGATCCACAAAAGTGGAATCTGACTAAATTGAATAAGGGGCAGTTACGTGAAGGCAGAAGAAGCACCTGAGAAGAGTAGGAAGAAAAACTGCTCATTTTGCATTGTGTTCGCGATCACAGGGAACAAAGCTGGTTATACACGTGATTACGGATACTGCTTTTACACCAGACAGCAGGGCACCTCCCTTTTCATCAGTGGTTAGTCTTTACTGGGTCTGAAATGATGGCGCTAAGGATGGTTCTGCAGTTCTCTGAGCTAGAAATCTTAATAGCCTGAGCTCTTGGCCTTAGGCTCTCTCAGGATTTTAACTTATCTTTCTTCTGAATTTCTCATTTGCTTTTGAATCTCTACTTGGGGCTGCAAGTGGATTTGTTCATATTGATATATTCATTATCAATAAGCTTGCTGTTAGTAGCAATCATTTAAGATACAAATTTCTTCATTCCTTGAAGCCTGTGTGTGCACGTCTATTATTTTTAACAATAAAAGCAGTTTGATCTGTGAGATAAACTACAAAATGGAAAGGTTTCATATACTATACTACTACACTAATGCTTCTTCCAAATGAAAGGAAGGCAGCACAGAAGTAAATATGAGTGCCACAGTGATCCTTTATGCAACAAAAGGATATTAACTATTTAACTAGAAGTGTCAGTTTGAGTAAGCTGTCTTACTCTGGGCCTTATTTTTCCTGCCTCTCACTAGAGAGATTGGATTAGGTATTTTGTAAGATTCTATCTATCTACAAAGTATTGTGATTTTAATTTTGTTCTTTTTTCAAATGAGCCACTTTCATCCTGAGGTCATTTGTTAGAGAGATGATCAGATGAAGTTTTGTAGTTTGCAGAGGACTTCCACATGCTCTACTGAACATGACAAAGCAGCAATGGAATCCTGACCATTTTCAAACATGCTTAAAGTGGCAGTTCAGTAGTAACAACCATAACACTTTTTGTGCGTTATCAGCCTGCACAATACCATACTAGAAACAACTAAGCAATGGTATTTTGTTGAAATATAGTCACTGTAAGCTGTTTGTGGGAATGCAAACTGGTGCAGTCACTCTGGAAAACAGTATGGAGGTTCTTCAAAAAGTTAAATTAGAGCTACCCTATGACCCAGCAATTACACTACTAGTCATTTATCTGAGGATACACATATAGTGGTTCTAAGGTATACACACACTCCAATGTTCATAGCAGTAAAGTCCACAATAGCCAAAGTATGGAAAGAGCCCAGATGTCCACTGACAGATGAATGGATAAAGAAGATGTGGTAAATATATACACAATAGAATACTACTCAGCCATCAAAAAGAATGAAATCTTGCCATTTGCAACGATGTGGATGGAAATAGAGGGTATTATGCTAAGCGAAATAAGTCAGTCAGAGAAAGACAAAGACCATATGATCTCACTCATATGTGGAATTTAAGAAATAAAACAGATGAACCTAGAGGAAGGGAAGGAAAAATAAAATAAGATGAAAACAGAAAAGGAGGCAAACCATAAGAGATTCTTAACTATAGGAAACTGAGGATTGCTGGAGGGGAGATGGGTGGAGGGATGGGGTAACAGGGTGATGGGCATTAAGGAGAGCATTTCATGTAGTGAGTACTGGATATTATATGCAACTGATCAATCACTAAACTCTAGTTCTGAAACTGACTACACTAAATGTTAATTAAACTGAATTTAAATAAAAAAATTTAAAAATACACTCACTGTTAAGTAGTAAGATCTTAGAACACCTGATGAAAAATATTTTTCTCACATGAAATATATTACTTTAAGGATTTCCTTATCACAGGACATTTTTTATATTCAGTATTATTGCCTTTATATATATATATATATTATACTAATAGTAAACAAATATTCAACTGACTTATGTTCCATATGAATGATCTCAATTGTTCACTTATTATCATTGAAAAAAAACCCCCAAGCCTAAATCAGCTAAAATCCATTTTTTTTAAGATTTTATTTATTCATGAGACACAGAGAAAGAGAGAGAGAGAGAGAGGCAGAGACATAGGCAGAGGGAGAAGCAGGCTCCATGCAGGGAGCCCGATGTGGGACTCGATCCCGGGACTCCAGGATCACGCCCTGAGCCGAAGGCAGACACTAAACCGCTGAGTCACCCAGGGAACCCTAAAATCCATTTTTCAAGGAAACAAAAACAAAGGCAAACAAATAAAACACCTAAATAGTTGGCTCATTCTGGTGGCTTTAAAGAAAAAATAATAGATGATCATTAACTTGTATTAAGCATATTTACACTAACAATCTGTTTTACTATTAATCACTAACTGTTGCTTACTAAAGATAATTGAGAAGTGGAAAAAAATATGGCAAGATTCCCAGGAAAGGCAGCTTGCACATGTTCTAAATATAGTTCTAGTCTTTTCTCATGATATTCATACACAACTATGCTCAGTAACTCTCAATTCAGATTGAAAGGCCCAGGACATTCTGAAACTATTTACAAAAACATCTGAATAAGCAAGGAAAATAACCTTTCAGCATGTAACAATTGTATTTTTAACAATAGGTACACAAATTCACTAAAGCTCATATGAAGATGATAGTGGCAAAACTGAGAGATCGATCTATCTATCTATCTATCTATCTATCTATCTATCTATGATTTTTACCCATCAATCAGCAAGGAAACTTTGTACTAATGTTCCTCTTAAGATATCTCAAGCAAATTTATTCCATCATTTATACCACACTGCTTTTTTAAGTGGTGCAGAAAATCATATTTTCAAAGTTGCACTACAATGTCAGGGAGGCTTGAACCTGGGCATTTTGTCCATTCACAGGTGAGAAACTCTTATTTTGAGACACTTGCTTTAGGACTCCCATATCTAGAAAGATGAGGATACTCTGGATTCCCGGAAGGGGAATTAAAAAACCCTTCAGCTTCTAGTAACACCTAGTTTATCCTAAGATGTTACGTATTTGTGAAATGGACAGAGGTAGGGGCACTTCTAAAAATGTCAGTCTCTATGTCTGGTATATTATGCAGAAAAATAGAGGGGAAAAAAAACCTTAGGAAGCTCTCTTAAAACTCTGTTTCCACAGTAGATGCATTTGTCCCTGGGCAATACAGTAAGAAGTCTAAGCTAACAAACATTATCTCAAGTGGACCAGTGCAACAGATTCCCAACTCACTGTAGGGCACTTTCCACAAAGTAGCTACTATGACTTTTACGACACATAAATCAGATGATCTTGCTCCCTTGCTTAAAATTCTAGAATTTGCTGTTGCACTTATAATAAAATCTAAATACCTCTCAAAGCTCAGAAAGCCATGATGAACTCGTGGGCCCTCACCTTTTACACTCAACCCTTATTACTTGTTTCCCATGACATCCAAAGCTGTTTCTGCTGTGGGCCCAACTTCTAACTCTTCAGTTATTACCTCAAACATCGGCTTCTCAGAGACAACCCTAACTAAACCACCTCCCTCCCACACACACATGGATTCTGTTTCTTTTTTGTTAGAACTTGGTTCAATTTACAATAATGTTGTATACTTGTCATCAGTCTCCCAAGCTAAACGGTGAGCTCAATAGGGGCAGAAACCCTGGATGTCTGATTTACCACTGTGTTCTCAGTACCTAGTATAGAAGCTGGCTTAGAGTTGACGTTCATTAGATATTTACTGGGTGAATAAAGGAAGAATGAATGAGGAAATAAGACAAAACTACCAAAACACTGGTAGAGTGTAGGCTCTGGACATTAGAAAAAATACAAGCACAAGTACCTACAGATGCAGATATACAGACAAATATTACAGATCAATGTTTTTAGTAGAAATACTGAATATGAAATTAAAATGATGTATCTGTAAAGATTCGATTGGTATCATTATATACTAACATACTTTTAAGTAACTTGAGTTTCTACAGTTGAAGAAGTCGCTTCAAAAAAAAAGCTTTGATTCATTCTGCTTCTTTGGAAAACTAGAACCTGTGTATGTTATATAGGACTGCTGTATCAAATAAAGTAATCCATGTAAAGAACCTGGCATAGTGCCTGACCCATAGTTAAGAACAAAAATGTTGACTTATCATGTATCCTTAAAGGCAGAACATGGGACTCTTTCCTTCTAAGTTATAAGTAAATTGAATACTATGGTATTTTTCATATTTTTATGATTAATTGATAATTTCATTTTAAAGAAAATGTTTATTGAAAAAGACATTTGTTTTGGCCCGTTCATTGTATGTAAAAAGTTAGAAAGATTGCTTGGGCTAAGTAAAAGCATTTTTTTCATCAAATCTCTCAATTCTTCCATTTGGGGAAGTAACTGCAGGAATGAAGTCTGCCCAACATTAAAGTTCTTCTAACGACCCTGCATTGTGCCATGGTGTCCCACAGACAGAAGAAACCAGTCATGGACAAACAGCATGGAGAACACACAAAAATAAAAATTATCTGACATCTTGAACTGAGGCAATAGCCGGGTGATCCATCGACAGCCAGTGTCTGCCCTACAGCCAAAGAGCTGCTCTCCGCAGCCAAAGAGGGATCTCCAAATGTGCTGCCAGGAAGCTGTGCTATGAGATGCTTTCCCAGTGGAGAAAATACTTGGGCTTACCAGAGAGAAAAAGGGCTGGGAAGAGTGGTACACTAACCATTGATACAGTAAATGTGCTCTATGTGGCCAACTGGGGCAAAGAAGAAATCAGCATCAAAAAGTTCAAAGAAGGTAATAAGTTGCAGCCAAAGCAATCTAAACTAATCTAGCAGAAGGAATCATACTCTATTAGGGAGAAAACTTGGATAAACTAACCCAGAGAATTCTGAACATAAAGAATCACAATTCTGGATAAAGAAAGATTTTAAAATGTTAACCTGGAACAGCGATACTGAGACCTTTGCGTTTCATTTTAGGTAAAATCTAAAACGTGTGTTGTGTTTATGGCTGGGGAGGGAAGTCTAACTAACAGGTTTTCTAATTTTTTACTTTGCAAATGTGAGGGTGATGGTGGCAAGGGATCAAGGGGGGAATCTCCTACTACCTACCATCTTTATTCATCACATAAAGGATGTTTTAATGGCAAACAAATAGGGAAAATTAACAAAACAAAAAATTAGCTATTTTAAAGGATCAACAAAATTGACAACCTTAACTAGACTGACCAAAACCACTTTTTAAATACAGAGAAGACTAAATTACTAAAATCAAGAATGACTAAATTACTAAAATTGAGAATGAAAAATAGATGTTACTATCTACTTCATAGGGACAAAAGAATTGTAAGGGAATGCTATGAACACTGGTATGCTAACCAATTAGGAACTTGAGACACAATGACATAATCCCTAGGAAGACATAAGCCACGGAAACTTAGGCAAGAAGAAACAAAATCTGAAAAGGCCTTAAGAGAATGAATTTCACAACTTCCCACAAAGAGAAACCCTGGCCCAGAGACTTCATCGGTGAATTCTACCAAACATTTAAGAGGAGTTAACAATAATCCTTCACAAACTCTTCCCAAAAATTGAAGAAGAGAGAATACTTCCCAACTCATTCTACTGGAAAACAAAGATAACAACAGAGTTATCTACCACCTTTATAAGACAATAGATATTTTAACATCAAACAAAGAAAACAAGTATATTATTGCATAACAGTACTTATCTAGAAAGGGTATTTATATTAACATATGTACAACTCACATTTATACTATTCTTATTTTGCTCATTTTTCTATAGACTTGTGAAAATGTCAATATAGTTAAAGAACCAAAACCAGTCACTAACCCCTCAATAAAGTAACAAACCACGTTATGTATTTAGAAAGATGTAATTAATTACTGCTATAAATAGGAATTACAAAGAAATTATAGAACAGAAACATTCATCGAATATTTTGTTATGTAAAGTCATTATTGGAGAACATGTTGATAGTGGCATTCCATAGGGACTGAGGACAATCTTTCCAAAAACTGAATTAAAAAAAAAAAAAATCAAGTCACTGAATCAAAAAAAAAAAAAACAAAAAAGAATATATTTTTAAAAGCAAGCATATAAAAACATATGCACTATGCTTGCTATTTAAGAAGAAAAATAACAAAAATAAGAGACATAATGCTGCTGTTTACTGCTTTTGTGTTTTGTTTCAATGGCATCAAGGTGGCCAGGTCAAAAGAACTGTTCCTCATCATCTGTGGTGCAGTCCCAACCCTTGAGGACCCTTGAGGAAGTCATCTTCCTGTGATCACAGCAGGCCCAGGCAACTGCGATACAGGTCTGTCAGCCTGCAATAGTGGACAGGCGGGAACTCTAAGTGAGGCAGTTTCACAGCCCACTGTGGAGTGGGGGAAGTTCTCTACCAGATCCCATCCCCTCAGTTTTCTACCTAGCAGGAAAAAATACTAGGTCAGATGGCAGGACATTGCCTGGACTATGATCAGTGAGTACTGTTATCGTACATTAATATGGTTACCTGGGATGACCATCTTTTGTTCCCTCATTTAGGGTTTGTAAACTCTCTTCTCTTTGGTCTACTCCACTAGCTGGCAGTAAACTCTGGATTTGACCATGGATGGACAAAGGTCCTTTAAGTCTTATGCCCATTTGATGTATTTCATTTTATTAGAATTCTCTGAATTTTGTCTTCTGACATCAGCACAGGTTATAATAAAAATGTACTGCCTCCTTTTTCCATTATTCCCTATGTACGTTTCTTGGGGACTTTGCCAGGAGGTAAAGTTGTGGGCCAAACCAAAATTTGGATCTCTCTCTCTCTTTTTCCCCTAAAACTGTGTAATGGCTTCCCAATTCCACTGAAAGGCATCGAAGTCACTTGTTCTTGTTCTATGTGCATGTGTGAAAGGAAGAGAAGATCCTAGTCTATGGTCTGCTATCTAGTATGTATAATAGCTGCCAATTAGAAGGGGTCCCTTTGACAAATATTAACAGCATTCTAACATTACCTACCATATCTCTGCTTTATTATTTCTCTTCCCAATTCAACTGAACTCATTTTCCCCTTTCTTTTTACTTTATCCATATCTTACATCTAAAAACTAAACCTGATGGAATCCTTATAATCCATTTTTCTTTGTACCTGGTACACACCCTAGGATTTATTAGATCCATAAGCCCCTTATATGATTCTGCCTAAAGAAGAACCTCAGGGACTTTGGTTCAGACTTAGCTTGGGGAAGACCACCTACTTTCCCTCTCATCCTTAAAATCTGTTGGTTACAGGCAGGCTAGGTTTCTCACATAACACTTAGAACTGAAGTGTCACTAGGCCACCATAAAACAGAATCCTTTAGAGTAAGAGTTTAATTATTTTTAACTCTGTTGTAAGTTTAAAAACAAAGAATATATAAATTAGGAGAAAACAGATAAAAACTTACTGTTATTGGTACATCTTTTGTTCCCGAATTTAATAAATGAAGGTTTAAAACTTTTGGTAGATCTGTTAAAATTGAAGAAAAGAAATATTTCTTTAACAGGTGTGCTTTATAACAAGCTAGAATTTTTACCTTATTAGGTATCAGAATGAATCTATTCTAGAATGTGAAAAGAACTACAATCACATTAATAAAAAGAATGTGATTCTATCTAATTCACAGATAGCAGTCACCTTACTCACAAGGATACAGTGTATTACAAGAACTGCCCCCTCCTAAATAACCACAAAAACAAAACAAAACACAATCTATTAGTGGAATTAGACATTACTAATCTTTTAGTTTTCTAGTAAAGCATAAGGAAGCAAATTGATAATGTGCAATGCGAAATTATATTAAAACTGAATCTAATTTTCAAAAAGTGGTCTTCAATCCTAAACAATCAAATTCTAATCACATATGGACCACAGAAATTCCAAGTTATAATTATTTCTATTTTTTCCTTAATAAATCCTTTAGCTTGAGTATTTTCAATTTTAGAATTTGATTGTTTTCTTTGGCCACCTGGGGCAAAATTTAACATTTTTAGTATAATATAACTGAGTAATCCATTTCTAAGTAAGAATCCAGAAGTAAAGCTTTTTATTTCCTTTCTGAAAAAGATTCAGTGTAACTGAACATGTGACAAACTGGATTCAAAAACTCAGAAACTACCTTCTGCCTCAATCTTCTGTTTGGAAGACTTACACTTATCTCACGACCTTGCTTTCCCACCTGGTAAGCAACTGATGTCCCTCAGAGAAATGGGGTATGAACCTGTAAGGGCTTTGAGTTACCAACAATAGCTTTCTACGTGATCCTGTGACCCACTGAAAGGTAACTTTCAAAGCTGAGTTACCAGGGAGTTAAAGTAGAGCCAGCTGTTCAGCTCTGATCAGAGGGATTCTTCTTCTTCTTCTTTTTTTTTTTTTTAAAGACTTACAAAAAAACACGGTCTCTTTTCTTTACCTTGTGTTCGTAGTGTACCAAAATCTAACATTTCGGTTGAGGAATAAATTCCAGGAGCTTGGAAAAGAGAAGAGTAAACCATTAGATTTCACTTTGCCCAGAGTAAGATGCATAGAAGACAAAACAAACACTTCTGCAGCTCCTTTGGTTTTCCACTAACCTGTTGTAACTTCTACCTCAACAGGAAGAATGATAAACTCTGTGCTGTCTGAAGCATTTGTCTTTATTCTGATGAAGGCTGTGTGATTATCTGCTTCTCTGGATGAAAAGCTGGCTCTCATCACTCCCTT
Source organism: Canis lupus baileyi (assembly GCF_048164855.1). Taxonomy (NCBI): domain Eukaryota; kingdom Metazoa; phylum Chordata; class Mammalia; order Carnivora; family Canidae; genus Canis; species Canis lupus. Next base: position 47,485,962 of record NC_132848.1, on the reverse strand, counting down.
GGTTTCATAAGGAGGAATTTCCTGACAAGTTAACAGACCATAATATAGCACAGCTTTTGTAATGTTGCAAAACCACCACAGTTTAGTGAATAAGATGACAATGACTCAAAGATGCATTATTATTTTATATACCTACTAAGAAGAAAAGCATTGCCAATTAAACAAATATATTCCATGGATTGTAACAGACTCTAGTTTCGAAGAACATTAAAATATTAAAAAAAAAAGTGCATCTTAGAATTGATGAAGCATGGGGTAAAACTGAACAAAGTGAAAGAAATAAAATCTGAAAACAAATTGTCAGTTTCAAAATTATCATTAAAAGAATTAATCTATAAAATCAGTTATTCTTTAACATAACACCTGGGCATATAATTCAGTCCTAAAATTCTCTAACAAATAGAAATGTCATCATCAGAGGGAAATGCTTTTCCAGAAGTCTAAAGAGGAATCTCTTTAAATAATAACATAGAGAGCTTAGATCTCGTCTTTTCATTTAAAATTGAACTCAACAGAGCTTCCCAGGCAAATCTATAGTTCATCAACTCCTTTTAGTAAGGCTCTTAGCAAGTAAGACAGTAAAAATTTTCAGGCCTGTAATGAGAGAACACTCATATTCACTAGAAAGAAGATGCATTGGGGGAAAAAATTTTTTTTTGAGATATAATTCTTATCACTTCTTGGCCTGTTGGCTAAGATCAAGTGGAGATGGAATTCTTTTCCGGTTTTACAACAATCTGGCTTCCTTGGGATCACCAGAATTGCTCTGCACACACCTTCTGGCATATTTGAGGAGATCCTGTGACAGAACTTATTGGTCTTCACTTACCTCTATTCTCTGAACTTTTTAGCCTCAAAGTAGGGAAGAAGTGATTGGAACCCTCCTGGGACCACTAGAGATGCACCATCTACTTCCCCATCTCTAGGGAGCTGACTTGGTCTCTGGACTTATGTACACTGTAAATGGGCTGAGGGCGAGGTCAAGGCCAATTGACTTTTTTCTTACTCTAGGTTTGTAGGAATAAGAATAACTCTATCTTTCCTTGTAGCCACTGGGAGTATTAAAACATTATGCCACCTCTGCTACCATTCATTATAGTTCCTAACTAATTAGAAATCTGAATTCTCAGGGATCCCTGGGTGGCTCAGTGATTTGGTGCCTGCCTTTGGCCCCGGGCGCGATCCTGGAGTCCCAGGATCGAGTCCCATGTCAGGCTCCTGGCATGGAGCCTGCTTCTCCCTCTGCCTGTGTCTCTGCCTCTCCCTCTCTATGTCTATCATGAATAAATAAATAAAATCTTTTAAAAAAATCTGAATTCTCTTATGTTTATTAGATACCAATTATATTTCACAGTTAATTCTGAGTTCTTCTATCTATCTAGATAGTTCTACAAATTGAATAGTTTATAGTTAATTCTCTGAAGCACTGTTTTACATACTATTTCTCCCAAAGACTTTTTCAAACAATAACAAAATTTCAAGATGAAGCATTTTTGTGAAAGAATATAAATGAACTATCCATTACATATTTCTACTTGCTAATGTGTTCCAATATCTGAGGAGTTAACCAAATCCTTGACAAATTTGTTTCTAATTGCTCAAGTTAACATCCTAAAAATGTCCCTTCCACATCAATTCCTTAGTTGAGACTGGTCAGAAGACAGAACAAAAAGATAGGTGTGTTTAATAGAGCAATTAATAAATACATTTGGGGCAGCCCAGGTGGCTCAGCGGTTTAGCGCTGCCTTCGGCCCAGGGTTTGGTCCTGGAGACCTGGGATCAAGTCCCACATCGGGCTCCCTGAATGGAGCCTGCTTCTCCCTCTGTCTGTGTTTGCCTCTCTCTCTCTCTGTCTCTCATGAATAAATAAATAAAAATCTTAAAAAATAAATTTGATCTTCAGACCTTATTCGTAGCAATAAAGTCTGTTGTCTTCAGTTATGGATAAGAAGCAATCTGAATATCATTGGTACAAGAACTGCTCTTACTATGTCATTCCCCTCTTTGATTAAGGCATGGTAGATAACATTTAAAGAAAAACCTTCCTATGGCAGGAAATTTTACAACTAAGGTAGTTGCTACATAATCATTGATTTGGTTAATATTTGCCAGCATTTTCTCAGGAAAAGTGTTTCTCTAAGCACTGACAGAAACTAGTGTTCAATATTCAACAATATTAAAGGTGGATGTCGATTACCTAAGAATTTAAAATTCTCTAAGTTGTCACGAGGGCTTGAGTACGTTCCCTCTGAAAATGTCATCTCTATCAATAATAAGCCTGCATGTTCAATTCTCTATCTCACACATATAATGAATCCTTCTCACAAATTTTTTTTTCTTAATCTTAGCAGAGAGCACATTATAAATGATTAGGTTCAGAGACAACTTTACCAATATTATTCTGTGAAAAGAATAGTTGAAATCTCTTCCTTTCCACACAGTGGGTTAAATCTCTGACCAATTTTGTTCACTGTTCTTTCCAAAGATTACTTATACTTTTCTCTCCCTGTATCATCCAATTTTCAAATATATCTGATGTAAATTTAAAATTAAGATATAATTAAGGGAAAGGCACCCACATTTACATAGGTGATAAATGTAGTGTATAACTCCTGGTTTACTTAAGAAAATAATTGGTTCCATGTGACCACACATGAGGAAAAAGTATACCAGCACTCACCCACAGTTTCCTGGTGCCTCCTTGTTGACCCGTTGGAAGCTCTAGGTGAAGATCTCCTCCACTAGAGTACATTTCTACAACCTGTGACAAAAGAGCACATGATGATTAAGTTTGATATCATATTCTCAATGCAAGCCATTTGCTGTTACACAGAAATGAGCCTGACACCCTGTGTGGTAGAAAAATAAAAATATTTACAGATATAAAAGTAGGATAAATATCATGTCTTATCACTGGAGTCAGTGCTTCACATGTGTGACCAATGGTGGTTATTTTTAATTAAAACAAGGTAAATTTCCCAACAGCAGAGTTAATTTTCAAATATTAAACTTTGAAACAGTAGTTATTTTGACAATGGATTAAAGAAAATTCATCCGTAGAACACTTTTTATTTTTTCCCAAAGGAAAAATAGTTTATGAAAATACAAATTTTATACTTCTTATATTAACACAAGTGCTTCTTTAGTCACACACTTATAAAAAGATCTAGGAGCAGATCTAACAACTACTATAATCGTGAAATAGTGAAGAATATGTTATTTTGGGATATATGTAACCGTTTTAATGCAGTATGATAGCATTTGGTTTCTCTTTGTGGCAAAATCACAGCAAATGTTAATACCTCTGTGGCTTGTACCTATACTCATGATTTTGCAGAGATGTAACTGATGTACAATAAACTACCCATATTTCAAGCACACAACTTGGTAACTTCTGACACACATATGCAAGGGTGAAGCTACCACTGCAATTAAGACATTAAATATACCCATTATCTCCACATTTTCTTCATGCCTTTTGCAATCTCTTTATGCCCCCTTACGAGAGGGGGGACCAATGAGCTGTGCTTGGTCATTCTAAATTAGGTTTGTATCTTCTAGAGCTTCATATAAATGGAATCATACAGTATGCACTTTTGTTCCCGGCTGTTTTTACTCAATGTAATTATTTTGAGATTCACCATGTTGTTGTATATATTAATAGTTCATTTCTTTTCAATTTTATGGTTATGCCACAATTTTTGATCCATTCACCTACTGATGGACATTTGGGTTGCTTCCAGTTTTTGGTCTTTACAGATAAAGCTGCATTTGTATAAGTCTTTGTGTGACCATCTGCTTTCTTTTCTCTTCTGTAAATACCTAGGGAGAGAATGGGTCATATGGCAGGAGACTTTCTTTTAAAGGCAGGTAACCCTATCTCTTAAAAAGAATATACTTAATTAAATACAAATTTGGGGTGAAGTAAAAGAATGGGTGGAAGACATTCACTTGTTTTATCACATAAGTCCTTAAGGAGGACATAAAAAAAGACAAAGCAAGAAAAACAGCAATACTCTAGTATAAACTTAAAGGTTGTTGATGTATGTTGTTAAAGTAATACATTTAGCAAAGACTGACAAGCTAAGATTTTCTTTGAGTATTATTGTTACCTGCCTTCTGAATTATTATTACAGTGTTTCCCTATAGTCCCAGTTGTATTAATAGTGATACCACTTTAACTGATGGAGTGACTGTAGAACCTTTTCTGAAAACCCACATCATATATTATTTTGTTTAATCTTCCAAGGTATTAAGGAAACAAGCATAACAATGTGTGGAAACAGAAGATTAAAAGGTGGACTACTGATTATAACGAAAGGAATAAGGAAACGGGGACAGAAAAGGCCACATTATAAAATTCAAAGGAAAGATCACATTAAAACTAGGAACACAACATATTCCTGATTTTAAGTCCAGTGCTATTTATTCTAATTTAGCAACATATAGATAAAAAGGAAGCCAAAAATATATAGAGAATATAATTTATGTAAAAAAATTTGCACAAAGAATGTTTATTTTTGGGTGTCCACATATATGCATGCAAATACACTGAAAAGGGTCTGACAAGACACACCAAGATAGTACGCATAGTATATATGAAGAGAGGGTTGGGACTAGAACTGTGCTAATACAACAGTTATTAGCTACATGTGATTATTTAAAATAACTGAAATAAAATAAAACAAAATGTTCAGTTCTTCAGTCACCCTAGCCACAAATTCAATTGTTCATTAACCACATGTGGCTGCTGGCTGCTGTACTGAACAAAGCAGATACAGATACATCATCAAAAAGAATTCTACTGGATAGCACTGGATTAAAAAGTAGAAATTCAAGAGGACTTGTGCTTCACATGTTTGAATTGTTAACATTTTTTTTCAGTGAGAACACACTCATATTTGTGTTTTATATATAATCAGTTGCAACTTATTTACAGTATTTTTTTTAATTATTTATTTATTTATTTACGATAGTCACACACACACAGAGAGAGAGAGAGAGAGAGAGGCAGAGACACAGGCAGAGAGAGAAGCAGGCTCCATGCACCGGAAGCCCGACGTGGGATTTGATCACGGATCTCCAGGATCGCGCCCTGAGCCAAAGGCAGGCGCCAAACCGCTGCACCACCCAGGGATCCCCTACAGTACTTTCTTAAATTTAATGATAAAACTAATGGACACAGCATAACATAGAACCATCAGGTAAGAGTGCCTTCTAGGTAAATCTCAACTGGTTTTAAGAGGGCAGTTTTGGTTTTTCCAAATGCTCTCCTATATGCTGGTGAAAAGTCCAGTTTAGCATATATTCTTCATTAAAATGTTCTAATTTGAAAAAGTCTAGATAAACAACAACAATAAAAATCAGTTGATGGAAAACAGTCAAAGAAAGCAGCAAGAATTTATGAAATTCTGTATAATTTGTGATAAAAATTAGAACAGGGAAAATACACCATTATGTAAAGTTAGCCCAAAGGATATAAATGATCAAGTGATGATGAAGAGGAAATACTTTTCACCATAAAAACAGGACAGAAGAATACTTTCTTCTTTTGTAATAAAGATATCTAGTTAAAAATAATTCAAATTTGGACAGAATATTTTTATTTTTAAAAAAGATTTTATTTATTCATTAGAGACAGAGAGAGAGAGAAAGAGAGAAAGGCAGAGACACAGGCAGAGGGAGAAGCAGGCTCCATGCAGGGAGCCCGACGTGGGACTTGATCTCCGGTCTCCAGGATCCTGCCCTGGGCTGAAGGTGGCACTAAACCGCTGAGCCACCCGGGCTGCCCTGGGCAGAATATTTTTATTAGAAGCTATGCTCACCAAATGTTAGCCAGGTGTCAGGGAGAAAACTCTTTCTTGCTAATTTAGTAAATAATCTCACAATTCATGCTCTAAAAATCTCACTATGCTCTTCCTCATTTTCTCTTTCTTTGTGAACATTTCTACCAGGGGTTTCTGAGATGACAAGAAGAATCATTTTGGTTGTGAAAGCTCTGTAGCTTACCACAATATGTAGTGTTTTCCCTCCACTGGTCACGTTTAAGCTAGTGTTAAGGCCTGTAGTACTGGTCCTAAAGAACTCTGGGAAGCGTGGGTGTGGATATTATGGACTATTTTGGAAAGTATCCAGAATACTTTCCAATCAGATGACACAACTTGAAGCTACAGTGGCAGCAAATGTCACATAATTGGAAGTCGTTGGGGATGTAAGGTGGGCATTTTAGGAAGTACATAAAGGAGCAACACTGACCACTCCCACTGTACAGAGACAGAATTAGGGAGGAGATTCCAGATTTGAAAACAGTCAGTACTAACAGACTGAGTAAGATTAGGAGCTGGATTTTTTAATTAAAAGAAAAAAAAAAGTTTGCTTTTAATCATGATTCTATATTACCCTACCCTTGGACTTTTAATTTTCAGGCTGCCATCACCCAAAACTTATTAGCAAAAATAAGTTTTAAAAAAATTTATGTTATGCCAGAAAAGTAGTGGCATTATGTAGCTGAAAACTCTTAAGTTAAATGCAGAGCTGCTAAACTCTACCACCAGAGAAACCACAGTTTTAAAAGTGGTTCCAAAAATTCAATACCAGGACTACTGTAACCCAAAATTCCAACCACAGCAAGCTGCACTAGAAGAATACCCCCACTTTGATATATCCATAAAACTTCATTATTTTAAATAGTCTCAGAAACTCTAACAAACTGAGATTTCATGCTAAGTATTAATTTTTGCCAAAATGAAACTCATTCAAAATCACCATCATAAACTCACCTGTAAAGGCTCACTATGAGGATTGTGTATATTTATGATAGGTGAGAAACTGCTGTTCACAGGGACTCTGGCCCCAAGGAATGGCCTCAGTCGATATGGGTTTGGAACTCCAACACCAAATACCTATTTTAAGGGTGAAAAAAAATACATTTTGAGTTGTTTTGATAACTAACATTTTTATAGTTATAACTGACTGATCTAGGGAAATCTAGGGAGTCTTATTTAGATGGAAAATCTTTACCTTTAAAAAAAAAAAAAAAGAAAATCTTTACCTTTAAAAAGAACACTCATGTAATTTCTATAACTGATTTGGCTACACATTTGATTTACTACATATATATGTATATGTATTTGGAATTATTTCTATAATATATTGGAAATTAAAATGGCAGCAGTCCTTCATGAGTTCATAGAATAGACAAAAGAAGAAAATAGGGAATCAAAAGATTTCTTTACTCCAACCACAGCGAGATGGATCTAGGGCCCAAGCAATTTCTCAAATATTAAGCCCAGCTCCAGGTCATACCCACATAGGAAGCCAAGGCCCTGGGCTGACGGACTAAACAGGATGAACCAGTCATTCAAATGAAAATATTTATTAAGTGCCCATGATGTGCTAGGCACAAATATATACAGTACTGAATGATTCAATAGTGAATAAGATAGATAATATGCCTGCTGTCATAAAGCTTATATTCCAGTATGAGGGATGGACTAGATAACAATAAAAAAGTTTTTTTTTTTTTTTTTTTTAAGGATTTTATTTATTTACTCATGAGAGACAGAGAATGAGAGGCAGAGACACAGGCAGAGGGAGAAGCAGGCTCCCTCCGGGGAGCCTGATGTGGGACTCGATTCCAGGACCCCAGGATCACAACCTGAGCCAAAGGCAGATGCTCAACCACTGAGCCACCCAGGTGCCCACAATAAAAAAGTTCTAAAGAAACAGGTAATTGGATAACTGGCTGGGGTGAGGCTGGGAAGTGATGTAAGCTGATGTCACCAGTAAGATGAGAAAAAGCCAGCAACGAGAGTGTATTCAGGTAAGGGGAAGTATACAAAGGGCATGACATGGGAAAGGGTTTACCTATCTGAAGAAGCATGGTCAAACGGAATGAGGTAAGAGGAATATATGGGAATCAGAATCTCAGAGCCTTGCTGGCCTTGGTAAAAAGTTTACATTTTGCTCTAAGAGCAATGGGACAACATTAGGATTTCCATGGGCAAGTTGACTAGATGTGATTTATGTTCACAGAGGATCCCTCTGACTACAGTGAATGATGGCCTGTGGTAGGGCCTGGGGAGGTGTGGAGGGTCTGTTGGGAGGCTACTATGTCATCCAGTAAGAGGCAACAATGGCAGTGAAGAAGAGAGAGGTAGACAGACTCAAGATATATTTAGGAGGGGGATTTTGTGAAAGACTAGATGTGGAGAGGTGAAGAAAGACAGCTGGCCACTGAGGCTCTACTTGAGAATGACCTGATCACAACCCTCAGGTAGTCCAGCCTGGCCACAACCATCCAGACAATTGGGGGTGCCTCTGTAGAGCAAAGGTCTTAATATTCTTATGACAGTCTTCATTTACTCAACAGGTGCATGTTAAATGAATGTCATCTATACAGCACTTCAAAGTTACTCATCTATACAGGCTGTCTACTAAAGAACCATTAAAGACTTATTCACCATAAACAAACACAAGTGCCTGACTAATTAGTTTACTCTGACACTAGTTTTCAAGATATATGGTATGTTCTGGGTCCTGAAGAAGAAATGCTCAAAAGAAAATAATAAAAACTGTCAAGTAAGACATTAGCTAAGTAAGGAGCTCAGTGTTCCAAGTGCACTGTAACACAGTAGTTAATAGGATGGTCTTTGTAATTACATTATTGAATCCCTGCTCAATAACCCATTAATATCATAATTTCAGCCAATTATTTAACCTTTTGAAACTTCACTTTCCTTAACTAAAATAATGAGGACAATGGTATCTATAACACAGGCAGAAATGCATGTAGAGTATGTAGTACAGTGCCATATAAACAATTCTTAATGATCTTGATAACCTTGATATTCCAAAATTTTGATTCATAAAACATTAACAATCTTTAATAACCTAAACAATACTTACACGTAAAAAGAACAAATCTTAATCTATTTACTAAAGAAGAGTAGGCATGTATGTTTTAATCTTGAAACTATTATTCAGTGTGCTTCATAAATGCACAAAGTAAAATTTAAAAAATTTAGTCAGTGTAAAATATTCATCATTCTTTTGCTAACCAATCTTACATTAATGCTTTAGCTGAGCTTTAAAAGATTGTTCAGTCTGATCTGAACAGGGATGGTCACAGCCACAGCAGTGAGTAAAAATGCTCTAAATAAGTCTAAACTCTTACATTCCCTATTATCCTATTATGAGTTTTTAAAGAGAGTTCTTGATAGGCTGTCCTATGATACATCAGAGATGAAGGCTATAGTTTATAAAATAAGTGAAAGTCTTAATCCTGGTTCTTACCTGGTATGTAAATACCCCGTGATTGGATGTGTTAATAAATAAAGTATTTTCTACATTTCCCACTACTCTTGCAAGAAAAACTACATCAAATGATGTATTTCCTCCTGGAAGTATTTTCTGAAAAAGAACAGCAATAAAAAAAGTTAAATTAAGTTAAATTAATACATAAAAATATGATTATGCTAACCACAATTAAATAGCTTAAGTTCTCTAAAAAATATGTCTTCATACTGATGTCTCCAGTCATACCATTTTGCCAATTACTAGCCTAAAACCCTCTACAGCAGATGGTTTCCTTAGATTCTATTCATTCAACAATCACCAAGCTGGAATGAAGTGCCTAATTATAAGCTGTTCCCTCATCACATAATCAGGTAGGAGTTGAGCCAAGGCTGAGCTTCTTATATAGATGTACTATTCTACTACTAAGCAGAAACTTGTTATTCCAAAGAAGAAATAAGCCCAGGCCTCAACCCCTTGACCTCTGTCACCCATTGACACAAGGCACTGTTATGTGTCTACATCTTAAATTAGGAAAGAAGGCAGGCAGGGTGGCAGTTACGTGCAGAAACTCACTCCTGTTATTTTGTGCAGATTGAGAATATCATTGTAGTTAGTGAAATAAAACATTATTACAACAAAACAATGGGGCTACTCCATGGACTTTAAGGGACCATGACAAGTTCTGTCTGTGATGAAGCCTTATAATGCAGATATCGACCTCTCTCTTTCTGCCTCCATGGCTTGAACTCTAAAAAGCTCCCCAGACTGTAGCTTAAAATACATGGCACTGAGACTTCTGGCTTTACCTTATGATACAGAAAGCTGGAAAGAACATTTCCCCTGCTTATCAACAATCAATAACCTACAAAATCATAAATTTCCTTGAACCTATCACAGAGTTTATGTAACAAGTAGCCCCAAATTTGAGGAAAGACAAGCACTGCCAAGGAGAGATGGAATGTACTAGCTCACCCATGGCAGAGAATGGGAAGATGAGGCTACCATATAAGAGGGTAAAATGCATTCAGCTAAAATTTTTACACTCTGCTAAAAGCTTATAGAAAGCTGAAAGGAGACTATTCAACCACTGGAAGCTGTAGACACTAGATGGAGGTCACACTTGAGCCAAAGTCAGTAACAGAAGATACTTGGTAAATCTCTAAGTAGCTTGAAATTAACACACTTCTCAATGACCCAGTGGTCAAAGAAGTAGTCACAGGGAAATTAAAATATTTTGAATCAACTTTAAATTAAAACACAGCATACCAAAATTGTTGGCTGTAGCTAAAGCAACACTGGAAATGTATACAATTACATGCTTATTTTGAGAAGAAATGCTTCAAAAATCAGTAATCTATGCTTCCACTTTGAGAAACTAGAAAAAAGAGTAAATTAAACCCAAAATATCCAAAAGGAAGAAAACAATAGACAAAAGGAAGGAAGCAGAAAGGAATAAAATAAAAAATAGAAAAATAGTAGAAAGTCAATAAAACCAAAAGATAATGCCTCAAAAAGGTCCATAAACTGATAAAACCCCAGACAAAATGACCAAGATTAAAAAGGAAGAAAACAAAACTATAAGAAATTGAAATGTGAGCATTAATATATACCTTTCACACAAAAAATAGGATGATCAAGGAATATTACAAACAACTGTATGACCATAAATCTAATAACTAGAAGAAATGGACAGATTCTTTGAAAAACACAATCTGCCAAAGCTCATTCAAAATGAAACAATCTGGACAGACTTATATCTATTAAAGAAGTTTAAATTTGTAATTTAAAACCTTCCCACAAAGAAAAGTCCAAGCCCAGATGGTTTCATTGGTAGAATGGCAGAATTCTCTACCAAATACTTAAGAAGGAATTATCTTAAGTATTTTACAGCACACGGAAAAGGAGATAACATTCCCCACCTTGTTTACTGGTTCAGCATTACCCTGATACCAAGACCAAAGACTTGAAGAGAAAAGAAAACCACGTCAATATGCCTCATGAATGTACACATATAATCAATTACAAAATATTGGCAACTTAAATCCAGTCAATATATAAAAAATGGTAATACATCAAATGACCAAGTGGTTTTTTATCTTGACAATTCAACTCTAGGGCAACAGGCAAAAGTCAAATCAATGTAACTGGTATTATCAACTTACTACAGAAGAAAAGTCAGATGGTCATTTTTATTTTTTTTAAGATTTTGTTTGTTTATTCATGAGACACACAGAGAGAGAGAGAGAGAGAGAGGTAGAGACACAGGCAGAGGGAGAAGCAGGCTCCATGCAAGGAGCCTGATGTGGGACTTGATCCCGGATCCCAGGATCATGCACTGGGCCAAAGTCAGACACTCAAGTCAGACACCCAGGTGTCCCATCAGATGGTCATTTCAAAAGGTGCATAAAACAAATTGACAAAATCCAATACCCACTCATGATTAGAAATCTCAGTAAACTGATCAGTAGAAGAGAAATTCCTCAACCTGATAAAGAACATCTAAAAAACCCTATCTAGAGCTACCATATTTCATGGTGAATGACTGAATGCTTTCCTCCTGAAATATAGCACAAGGCAGGGATGTCCTCTCATGTTAGCTGATCAACATTATATTGGAAGTATTAGTGCAATGAGGCAAGAAAAAGAAATAAAAGGCATACATATTAGAAACTAAGAACAATCTGTCTTCATTCACAAACAACATAGCTGTCTCTATAAAGAACTCCAAAAATATCTTCAAAAATCCTTCCAAAATAAAAGAGTTTAACCAAGTCACAGGAATCAAGGTCAATGTATAATGATCAGTTGTTATTTCCATACACTACCAATGAACAATGGAATTCCAGTTTTTTAAAAAGTATCATTTACAATCACACACACAAAAATACTGAGGTATAAATCTATTAATGTGCAAGTTCTATAAGATGAAAACTACAAAATACTGCTGAAAGAAATCAAAGTCTTTAAAAAATGGAGAGACATACTGTGTTCACGGATCAGAAGATTCAATTGTTAAAATGTTAATTCTCCACCAATTGATTTATATATCCAATGCAACTGCAATAAAAATTTCAGTCTAAGGGAAAGAGCTACATGCAATGTTGAGATAATATCCTATAGCAGAAAAAGTACAATGGTGATAGGAAAACTGATGAAATTCATGTAAGTTTTTTAAAAGATTTTGAGAGTTGGGGGCGGGGGCATGGGTAAAGGGGAAGGACAGAGGGAGAGGGACAAGAGGAGTCTGATGTGGGGCTTGATCCCAGGACCCTGAAATCATGACCTGAGACGAAGGCAGATGCTTAACCAACTGAGCCACCCAGGCGCCCTTCATATAAGTTTTTTAATAATATTGTACCAATGTTCATCTCCTTGTTTTGATAATTGTATATAAGATGTTAGCACTAGGAGAAAGTGGGTAAGGAATCCAAGGAGATTATCTGTGCATATTTTTTAAATACATTTAAGAGTACTTCAAAATAACATAATACAAAAACCACAGCAAGATTTAAAATAAAAGAAGCTGATTCCAAACTTTAGATAGCAAGAAAAGGGAATAAAAAGAGCCAAACAAGGGCACCTGGGTGACTCAGTCAGTTAAGCGTTTGCCTTCGGGTTAAGTCATGATCTCCAGGTCCTGGGATCAAGCCCTGGATTGGGCTTTCTGCTCAGTGGGGAGCCTGCTTCTCCCTCTCCCTCTGCTCCTCCCTACCCGCTCACATTCTCTCTCTCTCTCAAATAAATAAAATCTTAAAAAAAAATTAAAAAGAGCAAAAACAATTTTGAAAAAAGGAAAACCTGGAGGACTCATAATATCTAGAAATTATTCAAAAGCTCCAGTAAACATAAAAGTGTGATATTGGTGGAGGGTAGACATTTTAGAGTCCACCTATTAGATACATATTAGAACATAAGGGAGAGTCCAAGAAATAGACCCACACACTTACAAGGTCAACTGATTTTTGGCAAAAATGTAGAGGGATTTGAAAGAAGCCTTTCCAATCAATGGTGTAGGAACAACTGTATATTTATATGCAATACAAAATGAGCTTGATCTGCAACTCATACCATAAACAAAGATTAAATCAAAATGGATCATAGACCTAAATATAAAATCTAAAACTATTAAACTTCGGGAAGAAAAACTGGAGAAAATTTTTGTGACGTTGGTTTAGGCAAAGAGTTCTTTGCTACAAGTCCAAAAAGCATGACCCATAAAAGAAAACTTGATAAAATGGACTTCATGGAAATTAAAAACTTGTCTTTGGAAACATTCTGTAAAGAGAATGAAAAGACATGCTGCAAACAGGAAGAAAAGATTTGCAAATCACATATGTGATAAAGATATATCTAGAATATATAAAGAACTCTCAAGAACTCATTTAAGAAAACAACCCAATTAAAAAACAGGTGGGAGAATTGCAGACATTTCACCAAAGAAAATAGATGGTTGGCAAATAAGCAACTGAAAAGATGTTCACCATCGTTAATAACAAATGTAAATTAAAACAAAAATTAAAAATAAAACAAAAATGAACACCATACAACTACTCTAGTGACTAAAATTAAAAACAAGCAAACAAAAATCCATCCTCACAATACTAAGTACTAACAAAGATGCTGAACAACTGGAGCATACATTCATTCCTGGTGGGAATGCAAAATGGTACAGTCACTATGAGAAACTGTTAAGCATATACTTAGTGTAAGACTCTGCAATTCCATTCCTAAGTATTTATATAAGGGAAATGAGGAAATGAAACATTTATGTTCACACAAAAATCTATATATGAACATTTATAGTGGTTTTATTTATAATAACTCCAAATTGAGAAGAATGTAAATATCTTTAACTGGTGAATGGATAAACAAACTGGAATACTGACATCTAATGAAATATTACTGAGCAATAAAGTGGTACAAAGAATGGATATATATCCAACTACATGGATAATGTGAAATGCATTATGCTAAATGAATAAGTCAGACTCAAAAAGCTATATACTGCATCGCTCCATTTATATAACCTCTGAAATAGGGTATACTCAGAGGCTTGAGTTGACTGAGTCATTGATTACATCACTATGAGTTTGTCAAAACTCAGAACTATACGTTAAAATGGGTGAATTTTACTGAAAGTATACCATTATATATAACATATATATAATTTGCATGATATATAATTTGCAGATTCACTCAAGACTGTATTTTAGCCTGGATCTTTTTTATAAGGGTCTTCAGTTTCCTGGAACAAGGACAAGTAATTGAATGTTTAGGTTAACCACTGGAAGGCAAGAATCAACTCAAATCTACTTTAAGACAACAAAAATCTCTAAATAAAACAGATAATTTCACTAAACACATGCAGTCTGTCCACACTTCTCACAGCTGTGAATTTAACTCTAAGGGGTCATATTCCTGGCCACCTATTTATCACCCTCATTACCCCTTGGACAGTTCAGGACTCACTGCTGACATCTAGGGGCACAGAGAAGAACCTCAAGGCTGTTTGAGAAAAGAACATTATTTTTCCCATCTAAGATGCCAGTGCTTATAATACAGATGCTAAATTTTGTAACACTAAAAGATGCAGAGCTAATCAGAAACTTCCATGTTTCAAAGCAAGAAATAAGGATAACAAAAATCTCACAGAAAGGAGCAGTGAAGAAATCTGTATGGCTCATTCTGGGCACTGTATTGAGGGAGGAAAACTAATTTACTCTCAAAATTTCAACTGTAACTCAGGACTCATGCAGATTTATAATATGATTATATAATAATAGTCCCTCAAAACCTCAAGCAGTAAATATAATGTTTAGCTGGTAGCGCTGAGACCACTAGTATTGTCACTCTGGGGAAAAAAAATCAACTTCAATGCAAGCTAACAGGGACAGTACTATGCCCTTCACTGTAAGATGGGCTCCAATTTCAGAGACATAAAAATGTTGAAAAAATTGTTTTAGAATCAATGAGTATGGTACTCCTGTTTGACAGTAGTTCTAATGTCAATGAAAAAGATATTCATAAGGCCTGTGTTTACTACAGGGAAATTTTTCCAGCGAGAGAAAAACTGGTTTCCTTTAAAATTTTTATAGGAACTTATGTACATATTTAAATAACATCTTTCAAAAGCCCATCTAAATTTAAAAAGGAAGGCACATTATCATGGAACACTTAATTCCTTTTTTTTTTTTAAGTTTTATTTATTTATTCATGAGAGACAGAGAGAAAGAGAGAGAGAGAGAGGCAGAGACTTAGGCAGAGAGAGAAGCAGGCTCCATGCAAGGGAGCCTGATATGGGCCTTGATCCCGGGACTCCAGGAACATGTCCTGGGCCAAAGGCAGACGCTTAACCATTGAGCCACCCAGGCGTCCCAGGAACACTTAATTCTTTGTATAATCTTTTACCACTATCAGAATTGGCTATCTAGTCTTGAGTAAGTAGGTGATGTACTGGAGACCTCAGTTTCTAGTTAGGTCACTAAGAAACTGCGATTTTGGCAAGTCTTTTTAACCTCTGTAGGTTTCTTTCTATCTTTTTCTTTCTTTCTTTTTTTTTTTTTTAAAGATTTTATTTATTTATTCATGAAAGACACGGGGGGAGGGACAGAGACACAGGCAGAGGGAGAAGCAGGCTCTGTGCCAGGAACCTGATGTGGGACTTGATCCTGCGACTCCAGGATCACATCCTGAGCCAAAGGCAGGCGCTAAACCGCTGAGCCACCCAGGGATCCCCCCTCTGTAGGTTTCAGTGTCTCCTAATTTCAAAATGAGCCAGTTTTATTAGATGATCTCTGAGATCTTAATTATTATTTTTTTTTTGAGATCTTAATTATTAAATAAACCATAAACATGATCAATCTCGTTGCTTAATTCCTATGCAAGATGAGGCTTTGCTTTACGATGTCATTTACATCCAGGGAGGGGTGGAGAAGAGTCTAGAAATCAGAGTACAAGTTCTCTTTGATAGTTCTTAATACCTATCAAGACTTGATTCCA
The DNA here is from genome assembly GCF_048164855.1 of Canis lupus baileyi. Taxonomy (NCBI): domain Eukaryota; kingdom Metazoa; phylum Chordata; class Mammalia; order Carnivora; family Canidae; genus Canis; species Canis lupus. The sequence continues at coordinate 47,469,666 of NC_132848.1, read as the reverse complement.
GGGGGATCCCTGGGTGGCTCAGCGGTTTGGCGCCTGCCTTTGGCCCAGGGTGCGATCCTGGAGTCCCGGGATCGAGTCCCACGTCGGGCTCCCAGCATGGAGCCTGCTTCTCCCTCCTCCTGTATCTCTGCCTCTCTTTCTCTCTATGTCTATCATAAATAAATAAATCTTAAAAAAAAAAAAAAGACTTGACTCCACTATAATTTCAGTACTTTAAGAAGACCCTGAGATAGAAAAAACAAACATTTCTTTTCTTCTTTTTTTAGTAACAGGGAAAATCTAATTACAAGTGACACATAAGGATGTAACAGAACAGCAGGCTCAGGAATGTAATCTTCCCATTAAGAATTCATCAGATTGGGATCCCTGGGTGGTGCAGCAGTTTAGTGCCTGCCTTTGGCCCAGGGCGTGATCCTGGAGACCCAGGATCGAGTCCCACGTGGGGCTCCCGGTGCATGGAGCCTGCTTCTCCCTCTGCCTGTGTCTCTGCCTCTCTCTCTCTGTGTGTGTGTGTGTGTGTGTGTAACTAAAAGAAAGAAAAGAAAGAAAATAAAGAAAAGAAAGAAAGAAAGAAAGAATTCATCAGATTTGCGACAATGTATTCTTTTGTCCACTTTCCTGCACACTTTCTAAATTAGATGAATTTGGTGTGATAAAAAATTAGAAAACAGTATAAAAAGTAATGAAGAACAAGTAAGGTGTGCTAGCTCTAACCTAACATTATGTGCAGCTAAGTATTTCACCTTTGTATCATTGCTCATTCCCTGGCTGGCTCCCTTGGTAAGCTCATCTCCAGGTCCATGACTTCACCACGGACTCTTAAAACTTCCATTTCGAATCCAGTCCTTTCTCTTATAATCTGAACTCAGACACCGATTGTCACTTGGCACTTGTACCTGAATGTCTAAGAGACATCTCAAATCTAACTCGTTGAAAACTGAACTACTGATTATACTCCCCAAACCTGCTCTATCCTCAGCTTCTCCACTCGGGTTGATAACAACTCTGTCATTTTGGTAGCTTGGGACAAAAATCATAGAGTCAGTCTTGACTCTTTTTCTTAGTCCCACATCAGGAAACCCTATTGGCTATATCCTTCAAATATATCCCAATTCCAACAGCTTTCTTCACTTCTTCACTCTTGTCAGAGTAATTGTCTTCCTACCATTAGGTGCTGCAACAGCTAATGTAACCGGTGTCCCTGATTCTCCCCTTGCTCTTCTGCAGTCTCTTTTTAATAGATTCTTAAAAAACAAAAGCTATCATTTCATTTCTCAGCTCAAATCCATGGAGGTTTCCAATTTCAATCAGGATAAGAGCCAAAGTACTCATCATAGCTTGTAAGGCCCTTCACACTTTGCCCCCTCCCATCCTCCTTCACTTCTCTCACCCTTGGTCACTCTGGTTTAGCCACACTGTCCTCTTTACATACAGTCATACTTTCACATCGGACCCTTTGTGCTGTCTGGAATGTTGTTCTTCCATATATTCCACTTCCTTCCATTCAGTACACTCTCTGACCTCCTTCAAATCTGTTCAAAATGTCACCTTCTAAATGAAGCCTGTGCTATCCTACTGAAAACTGGAGGAGTGATGGCAGCATAAGATGTTCCTCCTTTTTGTCCCCCTTTGAAGTTATAGTAGATTAGAAATCCATTTACAAACAGAAGGGCCTTTGTAGGAATTGTGGGATTCAGCACCATATGCCAGGGGACCTAGGAATTGTCTCGACCACTTGTGCATCTGGTAGTAGGTAGATAGACTTCAGCATGGGCTGCAGAACCAGTGCACTTGTCCCAACCACTTTCGCCATGGTGGGGACAAAAGTTGGAGAGTGCTGTCCTAGGCAAAATCCCATACAAGACATACGTTACAAAAGTCCAGGCTTTCTGTGGACACAATGAAGCAAAAAAAGAAAGTATGGTCACAGTAGAGACCATAAGTGGAATTTTCCAAGTGCCACCCCCCCTCCCCTCCCCCATGGGAACACTCCATGGGAGTGAATTATCCAGCAGTGGGACTTCTACAACAAGGGAAAAGGAGAGCAGTAAGCGAGTACCCGGCTACCCCACTAATGCAGGACACAGCAGGAGAAACTTGTTTCTCTCCAGTAGCACCCAGAGCACTGAAGCAGGACCTCCAAACTGGGGAAGGGAGAAGAGCAGAAAAGAGATAGGTAAGAACATCAAAGGGCATTAAAGGTATATAATTCCTGGAGACTGCACTCAGGACTTCAGCAAACAGTCTGCCCATGAGCCTCTGGGAATACTTTGCCCAAAGATATGCCCACGTTGTCTATAGGCACCCCAATGTCCTGAGTGCTAAACCCACATCTCTTCTCACTCCCAAGCGCAGTGGTGAGAGCAAGTCCGTAAATGGACTGTTATCAGAAAAACAGCAGGATGTGTGGGCAAGGCTGAAACCACAAATTAGAGTAACACCTTCTAGAAAATCTAAAAGGTAGAGAAAATCCAAATATAACAGCACCAACAAATAATATACCCCATCTGAAGACAACTAGTAAAGATTTAGGAAAGGGTCTGCTACTTTAAACACAAAAGCAGAAATGTAAAACTACAAGGAACATGAAAAAAAAATGTGATCACTAGAAGAACAGTAATTCTCCAAGCAAGAGCACAGATTTTTGCAATCTAGTTGATGAAGGATTCAAAGCAATTCTTTTTTTTTTTTTTTCTTTAAGATTTTCTTTCTTGTTTTGACAGAGAGAGAGAGCACAAGCAGGGAGAGTGGCAGGGAGAGGGAGAGGCAGGCTCCCCACTGAGCAGGGAGCCTGATACGGGGCTCAATCCCAGGACCCTGGGATCATGACCTGAGCCGAAGGTAGACGCTTAACCAACTAGCCATCCAGGAGTCCCTCAAAGTAGTTCTTTTGAATAAACTCAGTGATCTACAAGAAAACTCAGGAAACAATACATAAACAAAATGAGACCCTTAACAAAGAGAAGAAATAATAAAAAAGAACAAAACTGAAATTCTGGAACTTAAGATTTCAATGACTAAATGAAAAAACAATGCAGGGCAGCCCAGATGGCTCAGCAGTTTAGCGCTGCCTTCAGCCCAAGGCGTGATCCTGGAGATCCGGGATCGAGTCCCATGTCGGGCTCCCTGCGTGGAGCCTGCTTCTCCCTCTGCCTATGTCTCTGCCTCTCTCTCTCTCTCTCTCTGTGCCTCTCATGAATAAATAAATAAAATCTTAAAAAAAATAAATAAATGAAAAAAACAATGCAATAGAGAGCATGTACAGCAGAGTAAAACAAAGAAAAGACAGAATATGTAATCTAGAAATTCTAAATTATCCAATTAGAATAGAACAAAGGAAAAAGAATAAGAGTGAAGAAAGCCTATTGGAACTATGGGATTCCATCAAAGAACAAATATAATAATCCAAGCACCAGATAAAAGAGGGAGAAGGGGGCAGAAAGTTTATTTAAAGAAATAATAGCTGAGAACTTCTCAAACCTGGGGAGATGCTTGGATACCACGTTCATGAAGCTAATGGGTCATCCTATTACCTCAATGCAAAAGACCTTCTCCGACACATGGTGTAATGAAACAGTCAAAAATCAAAGATAAAGAGAGAATCCTAAAAGAACCCAGAAAAAAAGATTGTAAACTATAAAGGAACTCCATGAGGCTATTAGTGATTTCCCAGCAGAAACCCTACGGGCCAAGAGAGAGTGGATGACATACTCAAAGTACTGAAAGAAAAAAACTGCTACCCAAGAATGCTCTCATCTGACAAAGTTCTCCTTCAGATGCAAAGGAGAAATAAAGACTTTCTTGGACTAACAATTCACTGGTGAATTCTGAGGGAGTTCGTCACCCCCAGACTAACTTTTAAGAAATGCTGAAAGGAGTTCTAGCTGAAATGAAAAGATGTTAATAGTGGTCCAAAAACATGAAAGTATACGACACACTGGGTAAAGGCAAATATACAGTCAGACATAGAAAATCCTAATTCTGTAAAAGGATGATGTGTTAACCTCTTAACTGTGGTAGAAAGGTTAAAGAAGAACATTAAAATTAATTATAGCTACTATAATTTATCAATGAGCACACAATTTAAAAAGAGGTAAATAATGACATCAAGCATATTAAAGAGGGAAGAGTAAAGGGTAAAGCTTTTACACAACTGAAGTTGTTATCAGCTTAAAATGGATGGCTTTATGTTTTATGTAAACTTCATGGTACCAAGAGGCAAAAACAGATTCACAAAAGTTAAAGAAAGGGGAAACAGACCGACACCATGAAAAATCATGAATCTATAAAGGCCGGTAGAAAGAGAGGCAAAGGGATGCCTGGGTGGATCAGGGGTTAAGCGTCTTCCTTCACCTCAGGGAATAATCACAGGATCTGGGATCGAGTCACGCATCAGGCTCCCTTTGAGGAGCCTGCTTCTCCCTCTGCCTATGTCTCTCTCTCTCATGAATAAATCAATTAAAAAAAAAGAATAAGAAGAAACAGAGGGAAAAAGAATCAGTGGAGACACAAAATCACCAGAAAGCCATTAAGAAGACTGCATTAGTAAGCCCTTATATATCAAGAATAACTCTAAATATAAATGAATTGATTCACCAACCAAAAGGAACACAGACTAGATAAAGAAATGAGACCCAATTCTATACTGCCTAGAGAAGGCAAACTTCTGCTTTAAGGGCACACATTGGTTCAAAGTGAAGAGCTGGAAAAAGACATTCAGTGCAAGTAGAAACCAAAAGAGAGTGAAGGCTGCTATGCTTATATCGGATGAAATAGACTTTAAAAGCCAAAAATGGTAATAAGAGACAAAGTAGGTCATAATATAATAATAAAGGGGTCAATATGTAAAGAGGATATAACAACTGTAAATACATTACCCAACATAAGAGTACCTAAATATATTAACAAATATTAACAGATTTGAAGGAAGAAAAAGATGACAATACAATAACAGCAAGGGACTTCAATACCCCCACTTTCATCAATGGATATCATCCAGACAGAACATCAACAGGGAAATGGACGTGAATCACTGATTAAACCAAATAGACATAACGGACATTTACAGATCAATCCATCCCATAGCAGCAAATACATGTTCTTCTCAAGTGCACACAAAACATTCTCCAACGCAGACCATATGACAGTACACATACCACGTCTAATGGTAAGTAGTAATATCAAGTATATTTTCAGTCATAACGGTATGCAACTAGAAATCAATCAAAGGAAAGCTGGAAAATCTACAAATGTGTGTAATTTAAAAAAAAAAATTTAAAAAGATTTTATTTATTCATGAGAGACAGAAGAAAGAGAGAGAGGCAGAGACACAGGCAGAAGGAGAAGCAGGCTCCATGCAGGGAGCCTGACATGGGACTCGATCCCAGGTCTACAGGATCACACCTGGGCTGAAGGCGGCGCCAAACCACCGAGCCACCCGGGCTGCCCCAAATGTGTGTAAATTAAACAACATACTCCTGACAACCAAAAGGGTCCAAAAAGAAATCAAAAGGGAAACCCCCCCAAAAATTGAAACAAATGAAAATGGAAATATACCATACCAAAACTTATGGGATGCTGCAAAAGCAGTTCTAAGAGGGACTTTATAGTTGTAAATGCATATATTAAGAAAATAGAAACATCTCAAATAAACAACCTAACTTTACACCTCAAGGAACTGGAAATAGAACTATAAGCCCAAGTCCAAAATTAGCAAAAGGAAAGAAATAAAAATCAGAGCAGAAATAAATAAAATAGAGACCAGAAAAACAATAAGGAAAAAAACCAGTGAAACTAAGAGCTGGTTTCAAACAGATAAAACAAAATCAGCAAATCTTCAGCTACACAAACCATGAAAGAAGAAGACAAAATCCAAAGTCAGAAATGAAAAAGGAGACATTACAATTGATACTACAGAAATACATGGGATCATAAGAGACTAGTATGAACAATTATATACCAACAAATTAGATAACCTTTAAGAAATGGATAAATTCTCAGAAACATACAACCTACCAAGACTGAATCATGAAGAGAAAATCTGAAAAGAACAGTGAGTAAGGAGACTGAATCAGTAATCAAAAACCTCTCAACATAGAAAACCACAGGATAAGCTGGTTTCACTAATGAATTCTACCAAACATTTAAAGAATTAATGCCAATCCTTCTCAAACACTTCTAAAAATTTGAAGGGACAGAACACTTTAAAATTCATTTTATGAAGCCAGCGTTATCCTGATACCAAAGCCAACAAGGACAAACAAGAAAACTATAGACCAATACTCTTGATGAATACAGATGAAAAAGTTCTCAAAAAATATTAGCAAACTGGGATCCCTGGGTGGCGCAGCGGTTTGGCGCCTGCCTTTGGCCCAGGGCGCGATCCTGGAGACCCGGGATCGAATCCCACATCGGGCTCCCGGTGCATGGAGCCTGCTTCTCCCTCTGCCTGTGTCTCTGCCTCTCTCTCTCTCTCTCTCTCTGTGACTATCATGAATAAATAAATAAAAATCTTTAAAAAAAAAAATTAAAAAAAAAAAAAATATTAGCAAACTGAATTCAACACACAAAGTATTATACACCATGACCAAGCAGGATTTCTCCCTGGGATGAAAGGATAGTTCAATACATATAAATCAATAAATGTGATACATCATATTAACAGAATGAAAGATAAAAATCAAATGATCATCTCAATAAATGCAGAAACACATTTGACAAAACACAACATATTTTCATGATAAAAACTCTCAACAGACTGGGTACAGATATGACATAACTCTGTATGATCAAGGCCATATATGGAAAATCCATAGCTCACATCATACTCAACATAAAAAACTGAAAGCTTTTCCGCTAGGATCAGGAACAAGATAAGGGTGTCCACCCTACCATGCTTACTCAGCGTAATAATGGAAGGCCTAGTTAGACCAGTTAGGCAAGATAAAGAAATGAAAGGCATCTGAATCAGGAAGGAAGAGGTAAAATTGTCATATTTGCAGATGATCTGATCTTATATATAGAAAATCCTAAATATAGACTCAACCAAAAAAACTGTACAGTGTAAACATAAATTTTATGTGCCCTGGAAAACTAAAAAATTCATTTCATTGTGATGTTCACTTTATTATGATAATCACTTTACTTTACTCCAGTGGTCTGGAACTAAACCTGTAATATCTGAGATGTATCTGTGTTATGAAAACTACAAAACCTTGATGAAAGAAACGAAAGACACAAACAGATGGAAAGATATTTCACTCGTTGATTGGAAGAATTAATATTCCAGTAACTGTCTGTTAAAATGTCCATACTACCTTAAAGTCATCTGTAGAGTCAAGGCAATTCCCATCAATATCCCAAAGGCATTTTTAGAGAAATAGATAAAACAATCCTAAAATTTGTATGGAACCATAAGACTCCAAATAGCCAAAGCAATCATGAGAAAGAACAAAGCCTAAGGCATCACACTTCCTGCTTTCAAACTATACCATGAAGCTGCTGTAATTAAAATAGTATAGTACTGGCAAATAAACCAATGGAACAGAACAGTCCAGGAATAAATCTCCGCATATATAGTCAACTAATATTTGACAAGGAAGCCAAGAACACTCAAATGGTGTTAGAAAAACTGGATAACCAGATGCAGAAAAATGAAATTAGATCTCTATCTTCCATCACTCACCAAAATTAATTAAAAATGGATTAAAGGCTTAAACTTAAGACCTGATACAATAAACATCTAGAAGAAAACACTGATATTGGTGTAGGCCATGATTTTTTTAAACATGACACTAAAGTCCAAGAAACAAAAGCAAAAATCAGTAAGTGGAACTATATCAAATTAAAAAACCTCTGCAGAGCAAAATAAAAGATCAACAAAATAGAAAGGAAACGTGTAACATGGAAGAAGATATTTGCAAATCCTATGTCAGATAAGGGGTTAATATCTAATATACATAAAGAACTCATAAAACTCAATAACAAAACCCCAAAAATCTGATTAAAAAATGATTATATCAGATATATATATATATATATATATATATATATATATATAAAGACAGATGTTATCTGAGCAACAAAACAGGTATTTTCCCAAAGACATAGCCAACAGGTATACAAAAAGATGCTTGACAATTTTATTTGTCAGGGAAATGCAAATCAAAACCACAGTGAGATATCACTTCACAACTGTTAGAATGGCTATCACTAAGAAGAGAAGAGAGAACAAGTGTCGATGAGATGCAGAAATATGGAAATCCTGTACACTGTTGGTGGTAATGTAAATTGGTTCAAAACGGTATGGAGGTTCCTCAAAAATTAAAAATAGAACAAAATAATCTGGCAGTCCTACTTCTGGGTATTTACCCAAAGAAAATGAAAATAGGCTATCAAAGAGATATTCACTCCCATTTTTACTGTAGCATTATTCACAATAGCCAAATATAGAAACAACCCAAGTATCTTATCAACAAATAGATTAAAAAGACAGTGCGCATACCCACCCCCACACACACCCCATGGAATACTTATTCAGCCATGAGAAAAAAGGAAATCCTGCCATTTGCAACATGGATGGGCCTTGAGCGCATTGTGCTAAAGGAGGTAAGCCAGACAGAAAAAGACAAATCCTTTCTGCTATTGCTATATGGAATTTTAAAACGCCAAACTTGTAAAAATCAGAGCATAGAATGGTGGTTACCAAGGACTAGATGGTGGGGAAATTGGTGATACATAATTGAAGGGTACAAATGTAGAAGAAAAAGAAGTTCTAGACATCTAATGCAGAGCACAGTGATCATAGACAACACTGTATTATAAACTTCAAAGCTCCTAAGAAACTAGTATAGTTCCTACCAGAAAAGGGAAATGAGAATTAAGTGACATGATAGAGGTGTTAGCTAACCCTATAGTGGTAATCATATTGCAATATATAAATGTATCAAATCAACACACTGTCCATCTTAAATTTACAGTGTTATAATGTCAACTGTATATCTCAGACTTACACAATGTTAAATGTCAATTATATCACAATTAAAAAAAAATTGGACCACACCTCCCACTGTACTCCTAATCCATTTATCCTACTTTTTTTTTTTAATTTTTATTTATTTATGATAGTCACACAGAGAGAGAGAGAGAGAGAGAGGCAGAGACACAGGCAGAGGGAGAAGCAGGCTCCATGCACCGGGAGCCCGACGTGGGATTCGATCCCGGGTCTCCAGGATCGCGCCCTGGGCCAAAGGCAGGCGCCAAACCGCTGCGCCACCAAGGGATCCCTATCCTACTTTTTCTGTGCTCATCATCTAATCATCTGCTCATTACCATCCAGTATTCTATAAAATTTACTTATTATTCTTGCCTTCTCCCCTCTATTGCTATCTCCCAAGCTCCCCAGAAGTATCATAAGTGAAGGATCTTTGTTTTTCAGTGATAAATCCAAAGTGCCGGGCACTTAGTAGGCATTTAAGAAATATTTGTTTAAGTCCTTATTTCCACACAGATAGTAAACTATTTTCTAATTTAAATTTTCTTACATGCCTTAAATTCCAAAAGTAGTGCTTATTTTACTTGGAGATACAGTATCAAGATGTATGAAGAAACAGTTAATACAACAAACCTTCCCCCATTCTCTTCCTTTTCAGCTTATCTAGTTAACCTATCTGTACCTTACTCTGACTCTTATTAACTGTCCAAATATGTACGTCATTTTTACTTTTTATAAAAATGGCATCATATCCTACTCTACAATGTGCTTTTCTTACATATTAACACAAATATCATAGTAATCTGTCAACAGATATAGATTAATTCATTCTATTATCCACATCATAATATTCCATACTATTGCTAGATTACATTTTGTTCAATTCCCATTAACATATGTGGATATCAGAGTTTAACCTGAAATAGAATAAACAATGTCCAGGCTTCTATATCTAACTAAAAATAATCATTGATATTCATTAATGACCTTCAACCTCATGAGAAGAGATTATATTAAGCATAATAAAATATATGGGCTAAAAAGTTTTAATTTTAGTCACAGACTGAAACAATGTTTTCCTAGTTAATCTTCGGGTTATCTGAAAATTTAATCGATCAAAAGGTTCTAGACAATCATGGAAAATTTGTGTATGCTTACCTATATCTGTTAGGCACTGCATTTTTATAAATCTTACTATAATCAAAATTTGACTATTATAACTAGAGTATTAAAAATCTGCATTCTTTGATACAAAACATATACTACATATTTTATGGCCAATATACAAAACAGTCACGAAAGATGAATAGGTCTAAATTGCAGTCTTAATATTATGGTATTTTAAATTATAATTATAACTAACTAGATAATTATAGTTAATTAACAGGTAATTACAATAACAGATAATTATTAGAAGTCATATATAGAAAAACAAATTTTCATATAACCACATTCCTTATTACTGTTATTTTCTTGATTTTCAGGTTAAAAGAAACCCTTACTAAGGGGATTATTTGTGTGTGGGTTATTATATGGTTATACAAAACTTGGGCCTTTTAAAAACAATAATCACTCTTTTCTCTATTTCCTTCTAGCTAATTAATGTAAAGATGATATTGGTAAATACCCAAAAACTTAAGTGAGTTACAGAAAATTTCCATTCTCAAGGAAATAAGATCTGACCAGGAATTCTAAAGGTGACAAAGAGTTAAAATTGCTCTCCTGGACACAAAAAGACTCTTTTCATCTTTCACCAAAGGCTGCCATAGGCCTAAAACTGAAGTGAAGGGGAAATAAAGTTATCTCTTTCCCCAAGAGTTCATTTCATTTCTCCCATCCACTTCTTGAGCTGCTGGAGTCCACACCTTACTGCAGGGAACTAAGATGGAAACCAAGAGGAAGAAGTAAGAAAAGATAGCGTAGACTTCAGCCACCTCTTTTTGAAGCTAAAACTAGGTGAGTTAACTAGATTTTGACAGGTTATAATAGATTTTTATTGTTTAATTCCATATCCTGACAAATTAGTTTTTAACTTGTCCTTTGACTAACATACACATTTAGTTTTTCTTTTGAAGATTTTTTTTTTTTGAAGAATTTTCAGAAAAACTCTTCTCTTTGCATAAAGTTCATGTGTAGAAATAGGTCCCTGGGAAAGTCTAGTTCGGAAATGTCAAGCTAGTGGCCGTTAGCTTGTTTTGTTTGGTCTACACCATCTGTCTTTCTAAAATTGAGTTTATTTTCAATGTGTAAAAGCTGGAAGATATCATATAAAAATTCCTATTTCTGATTTTTCTTGGAATATGAGAATTACCAGGCATGGACTTACATTCCCACATGGTAACCACTGGCTAGAGCTGAGTGTGAGCTGATCGCTTTGGACAGGACACATGTTCTCCAGGTGACCCTCACTCCATGTGGCCTCCTTCGCTCATTTACATTTTCTATGTGGTTCCTATAACAATCTTTATTTGTAACTCTTGGTTTAGTCTTTGTCTTACAATAGCAACATGAAAAAAGTGAAAAGTCTGGCCTTTATAAGGGGTGAACCTTGGGAGTTTAGAAACAACAAAACATTGCTTGAATTAGCAAAGAACGTTAAAAAGTTAAAAATAAAATCTGTAGGGCAGTTGTGAACTATTTTTAAATTGTTTCCATTTTCACTTCACTATTTTGCTATTTAACCAAACATGTCTCTACACATTGGCCATGCCCCAGAAGCTGGGTTGTTGAATTTAGGCATAAGTGTACCTCTATATTCAGGTGGTAACATATACGTCACACTATAGTTTAATAAGATACAAATCAGTGGGTAGGCCATAGAGCACCTAGACCCTCACCTCCGGTCCTGTCATTAACTGCATGAGAGGTGCAATCTCTGGAGTTGAGTGCTTTCTTCGTTTGTATAATGAAGGTACTGGACTGGATGAATACATGAGTCTCTCCCAGCACAGGCATTCTATTATTTGAGAACATCAGCACGTTTATAAAAGCTCTGAAAACATCTTTTAGGTAACAATAAAAAATAACTCAAGGAAAACTTATTTTAAGAAATATTTTCAAAAAGGGGTGTTTTCCAGGAGTACCACAAAAATAAAATCTTTATTACTGAAAGCAACATGCTAACTCATCAGTTCCTTGTTAATAGAATACTTTTAAATTTAAAAAAGTCAAAATTGGGATCCCTGGGTGGCGCAGCGGTTTGGCGCCTGCCTTTGGCCCAGGGCGCGATCCTGGAGACCTGGGATCGAATCCCACATCGGGCTCCCGGTGCATGGAGCCTGCTTCTCCCTCTGCCTGTGTCTCTGCCTCTCTCTCTCTCTCTGTGACTATCATAAATAAATAAAAAATAAAAATAAAAAAAAATAAAAAAATTAAAAAGTCAAAATTATGTTCCCCCTTTTTTTCTCCAGAAGTTGCTAGCTAAGGACAACCTATGATGAAGTAGGATTTTTGAAAAGAGGAATGGAAAATCTAAATAATTTATATAATTTTAGCTGCTTTTTAAAAAAGTTGCTTTTTATTTGGTCATCTCTCTTCAAAGGAGCCAGTGAAAACTCTGGGAAGATGAAATTAGGTTCCATTCATTTACTTCCCTCTGATACTTGCTTTTTAGCTTTTTTGGGAGCTCATTTATTATTATTTTTTTGCATCCTATCTATTAAAGCTTAATGTGTGTATTCTCTCAAATCCAAAATTTATGAAGACCCAAATTTTTGGTCAGATAATTTTTTTAAATAACAAGTTTGCATACTATCTACAAAAATGATTGTAAAGTTAAATTTTAGAAGGTACTTTTGGTAGGTGGAACTCTAAAATAGCTCCCCAAATTTCCTGCCCTTATCTCTGAAATTGTAATTATGAGGAGATACCATGCCTGTGGTTATTTACATTACACCATAAAAGGGATTTTGCAAACGTAGCTGAGGTCATCAGTTAGTTGACTCAATTAACCAAAAAAGAGACTATCCAGATGGTCCTAACCCAATGGCATGATTGAGGCAGAATTTTCTCCACTGGTGCTGGCTCGAAGATGCTGACAAGCAATGTGGGCGCCCTAGGAAACTGAGAGAGGTCCCTGGCTAAGAGCCAGCAGTGAATTGGGTCCCCAGTTCTAAAAGCACAAGAAACTGAATTCTGAGTGAGTTGGGAAGTGGATTTTCCTACAGTCCAGTCGAGGACTCAGCCCTGCTGACAATTTAATTACAGCCTTATTATGATACTCTGAGCAAAGAGCCTACTGGACTTATGACTTATACTATGTGCTAAGTGGGTGTTGTTTTAAGCTATCATGTTTGTGGTAGTTTATTATGGAATAATAGAAATCTAACACGGTACTGAGGAATCACTTATTATTAAAAAGGAAAAAAGTCAACTAAATTTCTGACTGCTACATTTTTCAGAGTGCTTTGGTTCAAAGTTAAATTGTTAAGTTGTTTGATGTTGAGAAAAACAATGTGTATTTAAAAGAAGTGGTAATTCTTAGGAAATGAGGCAAACTGAAACCCAGAACAAACATGAAACATTCACATTGGATTTTAATTATAGCAAAATTAGATTATACATGAAAAAATCTAGATATTTCAATTTCAAACTTAAGGGAAACGTTTATAGTGGAAATACTTACCCTATTTTGAAAAAATGATGCATGAAAATGTGATGTTGTAGCAGATATTGATACTAAAGTAATAGTTTCTTCAGAACTAGGATTATGTAAGTAAACTTTTTCCATTTTTGGCATTCCAACTGGCCTGGAAAAGCAACAAAACAAAACAAAACAAAACAAAAAAAACACCAAAAAAAAAAAGTCATAAGTACTTCAAAGATTATTTCGGGTTGTTAAAAAATTAAATATCAAAACTATTAGACAAATACATATCTAAACATATAAAATTATTTATTAAATTGCTTTATATTTAAAGTTACACATGAAAATGCATTCAACAAATATATAGTGAGTGCTAATTTTATGTCACACATTGAGCCAGGGACTGGGATATGAGGAAGCAAATCTCTGCCTGAAAGAAGCTTCCAGTCTAGTGAGGAAGCAGGCAGGGAACAAAATAGTCAGATCCTTTCATTGCTCTCTGTAATACCACCCTGCTTTCCTACTAATTCTGAATCATGTCCTCTTCTCCCTCAAATTCCACTAATACATGTTTTTCAATTTAGGAGAAACTGAGTGGCAAAGTTATGTGAGCAGATCTGCCTTATGAGTTAGGGGCTATTATTGTTCTCACTTTATAGATGAGGACACTGAGGTGCAAAAAAGTTACTTCACTTCAAAAGTTACAGTCCAAAGTCATACTTGGAATCTAAATTTGAATCCAGGCTATCTGGCTTTAGTCCATGTCCTAACCTATCATTCTAAACTGCCTCCTCTCAAAGGAACAACATAAAACACACACTCAGTGGTCTGATATCCAAAGACCAATTTTAATGTTCTCCTTGGCATCCACATTAGTTTGTCTTAAGAGTGAAATCTCTTCAGTTATGTAGTCCACTAAGTACATACACAGCTAATCTTAGTTGTACAGACCTCCTAACTCCTACAGTATCAGAGAATTCTACATATAAATTACATTTCTTCTTCACATTCTCTATTCATTTAATTGGCACTAGTCTTATTTCCTTAACAAGATTATCAGCACTTCTCTGACAAAGGTTACATTATATATGCACTGTGTAACCCCACATTATCGAGCACAGGCACTTGGTAAGAGTGTGCATAGGTAAGCTTGCTCCCCTCCACATCCCCCAGTGGAAATTAAGATCCTCCCTAACCCGGCATCACTCAACTTAAGTAACTAACTCCCTATGTTTTCACAACCTGGTTCAGGCTGGTTTCATATGCATGGCCCCCATGTCTTTACCAATCTCTTTGTTCTGTGTTTTCCTCTAACCTCTTTGCCGATCCAAATCCCCATTTTCTAATTCAAATACAACTTCTTTCATAAGGTCCTCTCTTCGGGCAACCATTCAGGTCTACATTTTTATTTTATTCATGCTACTGCTCTCCTTGAACACCCTAACTCCCCATACACATATAAACAACAATGCTGGAAAAATGTAGAAGCTAGAGAAAGGTACTGATTCCATCCAAGGATTAACTAAAAAACAGTAAGAAACCCTTGTGGGGAACAGAAGGTTGCCTTGAACTGGCAGGTGGGGAAAAGTGAGGGACAAAGAATAGCTTAAGCTGACAATGAGAGGCCAGGGAAAAGGAAGTTTTCACAACTTTATTCTTCTCCATTTCCTTCCCTGCTTGCCTGGGGACAGTCAGAGCCTTCCTCTTCAACCTAGAAAATAGCAGAGGGGCTTACAGAGATGAGAAGCTGATAATCAACTACTCTGGAGCATACTTACCTCTAACTCCTCTCTTTGGTCTTCTAAAGACCAAGGGCTGTTTCATTACAATTTAGGAGGATATGTCCATCTAGATGTTTCTGTCTAAGCACTATCAGATAGAATGCTGGCCCACATAGGACAATCAATAATTTTTACATGTATAAGAGTGTGGAGTTGGGTCTTTCTACTTTGGGGAATCTCTCTCTTCTTAAATTCACAAGAGACAAGGGCCAAAAGGCTTGGTATTTTGCCCTTCCTCAATATGCATTACAATACAAGAGCTCTTAAGTTCATACATCAAAACAACATCATCTGTGAGGAGTATAATCAATTAGAAAACATACCATGTTGTGATAAACTGTAGTGTTCCCAATCTTTGATAGAGCCTGTGAGAGGATCACACATCTCCACTTCATTAACATTAGGCTTGGCCATAATGTTTTCTTTGGCCAATGAAATGTGAGCCAATGTGACATATAACATTAAGTTTTAAAAGTCATCTTGTACTCTTTCTCCTCTTGTATACTGTTCCAAGAAATGGCATTTCTCAGAGAGGAGTGCTGATTTCAGTGTTAATCCCACTAAAATTTTGGGTTTGGTTGTGGTCATTTATAATGGGTAAGGGCTGAATAATACAAATCTGAAGTTGGAAAAGTTAAACAAGAACTAAAAATAAGCACAATGTAATATACTTAAGGAGATATGGCAAAATAGTAAAACAAAGAAATCATACAGAAAACAAAAAAAATGCTAGTACAAAAATATTATGTATATGGGTAGATAAAAGTAAGTTGGAAAATCAGGCTGACAATTTAGTTCAGAATTCAGCAAGAAAAAAATATATTTAGAATATTTTAAAAGAGCTAAAACAAAACAAAACAACAACAACAAAAACAAACCCAAAGAGAAGCAGATATGTAGGACATAACTAGAAATGGTTATATTTAGAAGATGGACTGTAGGAATATTTAAAGAATATGGACAAAATTAATGGGCAAAATCCAAACTTTAAAAAAAATGATAAACTAATTATTTTTCTTTAAAGATTTATTTATTTGAGAGAAAGCATGTGTGCACAAAGGTGGGGAGGGGGGAGAGAGTGGAGGGAGCAGAGGGAGAGGAGGAGAGAAACTTTAGCAGACTCTGTACTCAGAGAGGTGCCTGACCCAAGGCTTTATTTCACCATCCTGAGACTGTGACCTGAGCCTAAATCAAGAGTAGGAGGCTTAACCAACCATGCCACTCAGGAACCCCAAAGGTAAACGAATTCTTTTTTTTTTTTTTTTAAAGATTTTATTTATTTATTCATGAGAGAGACAGAGAGAAGCAGAGCCATAGGCAGAGGGAGAAGCAGGCTAAGGCTCCCTGCGGGGAGCCTGATGCGGTACTTGATCCCAGAACCTGAGCCAAAGGGAGATATTCCACCACTGAGCCACGCAGGCATCCCAGATAAACTAATTCTTAATTGAAAGGGTTTATGACAAAGAAACTTCTTACTTAATTAAACACAGAGTAAAATTTAAGAAAGTTGCAAGAGTTCTTTATACAATGTGAATATAATCATCTTAGGAGATTTTTGCAAGTATTTTTTCCCATTGTGTGGAATCTTTTGATTTTCTTGAAGGTATCATTTGTAGTACAAAAATTTTTAATTTTTATGTAATTCAATTTGTGTGTTTTGTCTTTTATCACTTGTGCTTCTGAAGTCATATCTAAGAAACCACTGCATAAACCATAATGGAGATATATTCTAATGTTTTCTTCTAAAGGTTTTATAGTTTACCTTTATTACACTTACATTTAGCTCTATGGTATACTTTGATTTTTGTGTATGGTGTGAGGCTGGAATCCAACTTAATTCTTCTGCATGTGGATACCCTGTTGTCAAGCACCATTCGTTGCAAAAACTATTCTTTCTATATTTAATTGTATTGGCACCCTTGTCAAAATCAGTTTGCAAAAAACAAAGTTCTATTTCTGGAATCCAAATTGTTTTCCATTTACTTATATTGTTTATCCTTTAAAATTTTTTTTAAAGATTTTATTTATTTATTCATGAGAGACACACACAGAGAGAGGCAGAGACATAGGCAGAGGGAGAAGCAGGCTTCATGCAGGGAGCCCGATGTGGGACTCAAGCCTGGGACTCCAGGATCACGCCCTGGGCTGATGGTAGACAATCAACCACTGAGCCACCCAGGTGTCCCTTATATGTCTATCCTTATGGCAGTGTCACAGTGTCTTGACTAAAACTTGTAGAAGGTTTCCGATATTGGGCACTGAAAGTTCTCCCACACTGGTCTCCTTTTAAGAGAATGGCTACTTTTGTTAAACTTATATCTAAGCATTTTACTTTTTGAGTTATTATAAGTGAAATTGTTTTAATTGTTCATTGCTAATATGCAGAAATATAACTTATTTTGCATACTGACCTTATATCCTGTAACCTTGAACTCACTTGAAGTAGATTGCTTATGATTTTCTATATATAAGAGTATAACACCTAAAAATAGAGATGGTTTTACTTTTTCCTTTCTAGTCTCAGCACCTTTTGTTTCTTACTCGTGTAATAGCCCTGTTCTTGATGTAAGGGGAAATCTCTCAGTCTTTCACTATTAAATATGATGTTTGCTGTGGGACTTTCATAGGTGCTCTTTATCAGGCTGAGAAAATTCTATTCCTATTTTTTGAGTATTATTATCATGAAAAGATGTATTTCCAAATCCTTTTTGTTTACTGACATGATTGTGCTTTTCTCCCCTTTATTCTATTAACATGGTGTATATTACATTAATTGAATTTCAGTTGTGGGGCTTGAATTCAAGACCCTGAGATTAAGACCTCAGCTGAGATCAAGAGTTGAACACAGAACGAACTCAGCCATCCAGGCACCCCAGTATATGATCATTTTTATGTGTTGCTGATTTTGGTTTTTATTATTTTGTGAAGGAATTTCAACAAAAGGGGTATTGATCTGTACTTTTCTTATAGCATCTTTATGTGGTTTTGGTATAATGATAATGCAGGCCTAACATACTAATTTGGGAAACGTTCCCTTTTCTATATTACTTGGAAACGTTTATAATGGACTGGTATTACTACTTCTTTGAATTTTTGGTAGAATTAATTCCTAAGACTTTCTGTGTGTCACAACTTTCATTCTGGGAAGTATCTTGATTACTAATTCAAACTCTTTACTTGTTATAAGTCTATTCAGATTTTCTATTTCTGCTTAGGTCAGTTTCGGTAATTATGTAATTACCAAATTTATGTCTTTTTAGGAATTTGTCCATTTCAACTAAGTTAATGAATTTGTTAGTATACAGTTATTCATGGCATTACTTTATAATCCTTTTTTAAAAATTATTTCTGTAAGGCTGATAGTAATGTCATCTCTTTCACTCCTGATTCTAGTAATTTAAGAGTCCTTTTTATTGCTTGGTCAGTCTAGCTAATAAGAGTTTGTCAATTTTGTTGCTCTTTTCAAAGAACCAATTTCTTATTTTTTTCTATTAATCTGTATTTCACTTATTTCTAGTCTTCATTATTTTTTGCTTTCTAATTATTTTTATCCTTGCTTTTCTTCTAGTTTCTTAAAGTAGAAGGTTAGGTTTCTGATTTGAGATTTGTTTTCTGTGATTATTAAGACATTTATAACTAACTTTCTTCCTGGGCAATGCTTCTACTGCATCTCATAAGTTCTGGTATGTTATATTTTTATTTCACTCATCTGAAAGCATTTTCTCATTCCTCTCTTGATTTTCTTCTTTGATTCACTGGTTATTAAAGAACATGTTGTTTAATATCTCAACTTTTTTTTCTGTATTGCTTTCCAGCTATTTAATTGGGGACAAAGTTACCAGAGAACATACTTTATATGACTTTAAAACTTATTGGGGCTTGCATTATGGTCTAGCATATGGTCTATCCTGGAGAACAGTCTGTGTGTGTGTGTGTGTGAGAAGTATAAGTACTTTGTTGTTGAGTGGAATGTTCTATAGATGTCTACTAGACCTAGGAGCTCTGTACTGTTTTCAGGATTTCTATGTCTTTTGTTATCTCTTGCTTAGTCTATCTGTTATTGAAAGTGGAGTACTAAAGTTTCTATGAATGCTGAATTGTCTATTTTTCCCTTCAGTTCTGTCAGTTTTACTTCCTTTACTTTGGGTTTCTATTGTTAGTTAAGTCTTGCTTTTTTAATCTGAAAATTTTGGTCTCTTAATTGGTGTATTTAGACTATTTATATTTAATGTAATTATTGATATAGTTAAAGTCCATCTGCTAGTTATTTTCTATTCTCTCTTCTTTGTTTATAACTCTTTTATATGCACAATTTTAAAATCTTGGTACAACTAAACTAAAAATCAATAACAAAAAGATAATGTGGTTCTCTATAAATACGTAAATAGATCAATGGATGTGTAAATAACCCATGGATCAAAGACAAAATCTGAATAAAAATTAAGAACTATCTGAAACTGAATGAAAGTGAAAAACTTAACTCATTAAAAGCTTATATAATACAGTTCATTCTGTGCTTACAGAAAAATTCATGAATTTAAATCTACATATTTGAAAAGAAAAAAGCCTAAAAGTTAATGAGCATCCATGTCATTAGAAAAAGAACAGCAAATTTAAATCTAAAGAAAGTACAGGGATCCCTGGGTGGCGCAGCGGTTTGGCGTCTGCCTTTGGCCCAGGGCGCGATCCTGGAGACCCGGGATCGAATCCCACGTCGGGCTCCCAGTGCATGGAGCCTGCTTCTCCCTCTGCCTGTGTATTTGCCTCTCTCTCTCTCTCTCTCGCTCTGTGACTATCATAAAATAAATAAAAATTAAAAAAAAAAGAAAGTACAAAGAAAGAAATGATAAAAATAAGAGTGGAAATCAGTGGGGTAAAATACATAAAATAGAAAGATCTATGAAGTCAGAAGTTCACACGTCTTGGGGGTAAAAACTAGTAAGTTGATAACTACTTGACAAGATTGAGGGAAAAAAAAGAGATGGCACAAAATATCAATATCAGCAATGATAAAAGGAATTACCACTACAGATGCTACAAACATTAAAACAATCATAAAATGATATTAGCAACTTTATGTTAGTAAATTTGAAAGTTATCCTAAAATTGCCAAACTCCTAGAAAAACACAGCTTACCAAAACTGGTAAAGATTTTAAAAATATATAAGCATTACAAAAAATAAAACTTATAAAGAGGCATCTGGTGACTTAATCAGTTAAGTGTCTGACTCTTAATCTCAGCTCAAGTCTTGACCTCAGGGTCATAAGTTCAAGCCCTGCATTGGGCTCCACATTTATAAAAAAACAAGACGAAACAAAAAGCTACTAAAGAAATTAAATTCATAATCTAAAATCTTACTACAAAGAAAATTCCAGTCCAGGAGTACTCTACTGGCAAATTATACCAAATATTTAAAGGTAATATTCTACTAATTATTTGAGGAGAAAAGTGAAATACAGATACAAAATGGGGAAAAATGAAGAAGACCTCTATGACTCTAGATCTGAGTTGGGAAAATATGTATTAGAATTATCAGTATGAGACATGATTTACATATATGCATTTTTATTTTTAAATTATTATTCTTTTAGAGAGAGAGAGAGAGAGAGAGAGGGGTGCAGGGCAGAGGGAGGAGAGCATCTTAAGCAGGCTCCATGCCCAGCTTGATTTCTCAACCCTGAGATGATGACCTGAGCTGAAACCAAGAATCTGATGCTTAACTGACTGAGCTATCCAGGTGCTTCTACGTATATGCATTTATATATATGCATATATTTGACCATAGATCTGTTCATGCAAGCCTAGAAGCAATGACTTTCAGAGCAATAAGCACACTTGGTGCCTAGATATGATTTGAAATGTCATTCCACGTTAAAACAAACCAAGACCTCTTGTACTTTTGGGTCATTCCAAGTCTAGGACAAGGAAAACAGAAGGAAGTCTAGAATGTCTTATTGAATCAGAAAGCAAAGAAATGTTCAAAGCTTAATGGGACATATCAAAAAGCAACAGGAATCAGCTTAAACAGGCTCCCATTGGGAAAATATAAAGAGATAGATACTCTAACTTAATACTAATCAGAGAAATACAAAATTAACAATGAAGTATCACATTATCCCTATTTATCTAGCAAAATTGAAAAGTTGGCTAATATTAAGTGTTAGTGCAAATGTAGGGAATGTGGAACTATAGGAATGCACATGCACTACTCTTATGAGTATAAAGTAGCACAGATATTCACAAAAGCAATCAGGCAATACCTAGATAGTGAAGTGAACTCACACTCTATGACCCATGAATTCCACTCCTGGCCTTATATTCCAAAGAAATTCTTATGACAGTCCATAGTGAACCTGTAAGAGGATTTTGTTGCAGGGCGGTCTGTGGTGGTAGGGTATTAGAGGCAATATGCATAGCCACTGAAGAAAAAGAGTTATGGGTAAAATATGGATACTTTACTATGGTTAGAAATAAGAGAACAGATGGACATATAACAAAAATGGACCTTTAAAAAAGAAAGAAATAGAATGAACTATGCAGCCACTAAGGAAAACAGCATGGAGGTTCCTCAAAAGTTAAAAATAGAACTACCATATGATCCAGCAATCTCACTTCTTCCCATATCCAAAGGAAATGAAAAGAGGATCTCGAAGAGATATCTGCACTCCCATGTTCACTGCAGCATTATTCACAATAGCCAAGATATGGAAATAAATGAAGTATCAATCGATGAATGGTTAAAGAAGATATGGTACATATGTATACACAGTTGTCAATACTGTACTATATACTTGAGTTGCTAAAACCTTAAATGTTCTCACCACAAAAGAGAAGTGGTAATTATGTGATGTGTTGGAGGTGTTAGCGAACGCTACAGTGGTAATCATTTTGCAATATGTGAGCATATCAAATCAACATATTGTGTACCTTAAATTTATATAATGCCACATATCAATTATATCTCAATAAAGCCAAAAAAACCCAGAATGAACTATATCACAATATTCGTATACTAAAATGTAATTACATAAACTAAAAATATATAATAATATCTATCTGGGTGGCAGATGTAAAACTACATATATACCTTACGCATTTTTCTGTGTGTATACATTTCCTGAAAAAAGGTAAAAACAGTGTTAAGGTAAAGTAATGAGAATACGCTGGAAAGGAACACTGCTCTACAATTGTTAAGCATCATCCTATAAAACTAGAATAAAGCATTTGGAGGTTGGTTTGTTTAGAGTGACCACATCAGTCAAGATGCTTTTGCTGGATGAATTTTTCACTTGAGGTTGATGAAAGGTATTCAGTGAAGGCCTGTATTTGAGCCAGCTTTATAATGATGCTGGCTTATTTTTATAGCTGATTCTTATAAAACTATATAACGCTCAACCCAATTTAGTCAGAAAGTGAGCCCCGTATGTTAAATATGATGCCTCAAGAATTCAATTTTAAAAGTATTTTAACAAATGCTATATAAAGTAGAATATTAAGAACTCAGGGTGGAAGTATTACAATTAAACATTACAAAAAATAAACTCAAAGGTCATTTTATTGTCCAAGTAGAAATCTTAGTCTGTTTCCTTATGGGTTTTTGTGTAACTTCCTCACTAGGACTTCATAGTTTGTTTTTTCTCTTTTAAATCCTTAAAGTCAGAAGTTGGTCAGAATTTGTTGTATTCAAGCTGACTTAATAGTTACATTATTTCACTTGATTTTCATATTCTGTATCATCTAAATCAACATCAAAATCTAATTTGCCACCACTTTACTCAGTTCTTCTGCAGCTTTATCTACAGTTTAACCTTGGACTATTTTAAACATCTTGTCTTTTCTAGAATGGAGGAACAGTCTCTTCTGCATCACACAGAAAATGTAGGGTTTATCTGCATAAGGTTTACCCATTATGTAAATAAGAACTATTCAATTTTAATGGTTTTAATAATGGTCTGCGCTATGGTTTATTTTACACATCATTTGATAATTTCTTTATAATGATGACATGAAGTTTTGTTGTGGTGGTTAATGTCTTCTGCTGCCTCTAAGGGCTAAACACCAAGTCTTACTCCCCTTCTGAGAGCTCATCAATGTAGATGCTACGACCTCTTGTCACAAGTGGAAAGGATGTGGAACCAAAAACCTGGTCCAAAATCATTTTATATCTTACAGCCCAACCACCATGAGGTCCAAAATCTTTCTGTGGCTCAACAGACCAGCAGTGAGGGAAAAAACCCAAATGTGCAACCAGGACTTGGTCCTGAGGCAGGGACAGAGAGGTATCTACAGAAAGGCTTACGACAACACATTTAGGGTTAGGAAGTAGGAAGCTGAGTGCCCTCAGAAACTCTTTAAACTTAGTGGAATTCCTCTTGTCTCTGGTAAAAAGTTTCTCAGGAGCTAGACCCCTTAACCAACGACTCATCAATCCCAGGTAGGGGTCACAGGACCATGGAAGTGGGGAAGTAGGTATAAATCCAGCTAGGGCATCAAATTTTGGGCAGGATGCTGCAGGGAGAAGCTGTATAAAGACAATATGGAAGATAAAACTCTTTTTCCTCAAGCCTGATATAGACATATATAGAGAACAACAGTACGCAGAAATAAAAATGTCCTTACATCCTGAAAGTTTAACACTAATGTGCTTTCTTCAATAAATATGCTCTTTTACAATTCAAGTGTTCTGTGGGCTACCTGGCAATCACTCATTCACCTTCCTATGAATTTATTCTTAAATGTTTTCCCTCCTGTGACCTTAGTGTCCTCAATCTCAGTTAAGATAGAAGACAGAATATAAGATGGACAGTTAGTCTGAGGGATCCTTCTGGAAGACAGGACTCAAGATGGCCTGCTACAGGAGAGGACTATGATGAGGTAAAGAAGCAAGCTTGGAGGTACTGGGAGCCTGAAAGCAGGGAGTGAATCAGAATGTACAATGCTGCTAAGGCTGGCCTCACCCTTTCTTCCAGGGATCAAAGAGGAAAGGCCCTGGCCACACCCTATAGAAATGAACCTTTGCTCAGAGGAGAAGGGTCATCTACTTACGTTCTTCAAAGAAGGTTGGAGTAAGGAGAGTAAAGGTCTCAGGAAAGGTGTCAGTAGGCTACTCTAGTTAGGCAGGCTCAGACAGAGCAGGATTCCTGCAGCTCTGGGCAGTCCACACCACAGGAAACAGAGGGAGTCCTCCTTGAACAGCCCTCATATAAACAGCTTCCCCCATCCCCTGTCTCCTCAGTTCCCTTGGAAATATGAACAGAATCCATGATAAAGGAGGAAACTGAAAGGAGATGTCACACTGAAACATGGAAAACTTTGGCCAAGTACTAATGCATGCTTACTTGTAAATAAATAAGCAGTGCATTAGTTTTCTGCAACATAACAAATAACCACAAACTTAGAGGCTTTAAGTGACCCATTTATTACCCTGCAAGTCTGTAAGTCTGAAGTCCAGGCCCAGCATGACTGATTGATGTGGTCAGGGTTTCACTCACTCAAGCTCAAAATCCTCTCCTAGGCTTACATAGGTTATTAGTGATATTTAGGTTATTTTCTGTCTCATGCCATATGGCTCTCTCCATTTCTAAAATCAGCACAAGACACTCCCTGCATCAAACACCTCTCATAATTGAAATCACTGTATTTCTGTCTATGACTGCTACAAATGTTGACATGACATCAGCTCAGGGCGTCAGATTATCTCCCTATCTTAAAAGGACCTTAATTACTTTCAAAATCCTTTATAGAAACATCTAGATTAGTGTTTGATTGGGAGAAGATGTGTGAGCATCTTGGAGACCAGGAATTTGGGGGACCATCTTAGAATTCTGTTTGTCAAAAGCAGCATGTGTAACTGCGTGGCTAGACAGGTAAGATTTAAAAATAAAACAAAGATTTCCAAATGCCTGCAGTGCTGGTTCTGTTTATTTCCACTGTCAGCTACTCCGAGGACAGAAGGAGATAAATCAAGCAGAATCAAATACATGGCTGTTCTCTGGGCTGTTTGTGCACAGCTACCGACCGTCCGTATTCCGGAAGAGTCTGAGGTACAAAAGAATTAGGAAGAAGCAGCTATGAACTAGAGACTGGTCTGGAAAGTTGCAATTTTGTGGTCAGTGGCAAGTTTCCTATGCCACAGAAAGACACGCAATGCCAGGAAACAGCTGAAGAAATGGCTGAGCAACTGCCCTCAGACAAACCTTATGAATGACAGTGACATAGCACTCTACTAAACACAACTTTTGGCAGGAAACTGGGCCGAATCAATATGCAGTACTTTATACCACTCAATTACCACAAAATCAGAGCATCTTCTTGTACACATTTAGGATTGAGGGCTGAGGGAGCTGTTGGGGGAACAGTTAAAAATTGAAAAAGTGAAAAGGCACCAAACATCCCTTAAGAAAAGAGAACATACTTGATTTTATCAGAATAGAAAAAATGATTAGAAGAGGCAGCTTTCATAAACTGAATTTAACTTGAAAATGAAGACCTCCATTTTAGTAACAAACTATTCAATAAAGTCCATTTTTAAAGTCATTAATTAGGTCTCCATTTTAAGCTTTAGACTTGAAACCAGGATTTTCTGCACTTAATAATTACATAAACCAAAGAACTCAGTAAACCAAGTTTCCACCCAAAGCATCTTTTACAGTCTGCAATAAATGTCTGAAAAAAGGAGTCGTTATGGAAACAAAAATATTTAATAGCATTGGCATAAATAACTAGGAGGGGTGCAGAGGGATGGGGGGAGGTGGTCATGCTCAGATTGCTCCAACTAATTGTTACAGAGAGAGCAGGGAAGGGAGGGCAGAAGGGAAAGGATGAGAATTAAAGAATAAATTTAAAGGTAACGGATGAAAACAAAGCCTATTTTTGAAGAAAGTTATGGTGAAAGAAGCCCTAGAGGGCAGTAGGGATACTCAGAGTAGTGAGAGGAGTCAGTACAGATGGGTACTGACTAGAAGGCGGCCAGGGTACTAGAGCTGCATCCTTGCTAAAGGGCTTGAAACTCTCCTGGAAGCCCTGGATGACCATCAAATGCAACTGAGAATGGTCAATTCTATCCAATTTAAAGTTTTTCCACATACTGCAAAGGGTGTTTTAAAATTATGAGTGACTTCTAGTTTAGCAAAAAGACCACAAGCAGTATGGAAATAGTTACAGAAAATATAAGGCAAAACTTCAGTGCATGAGTCAAGGTAGTAAGCAATGATAACTCTACTTTTAATTTTTGGAAAAAATATTATAAAGTGTTCTGTTAATACTTTCTTCTTGAATCCTAAAATTGCTGCTATATATATTAAGTCAATGAAACATTTACAGCATGGGCAATACAGTACGCTGCCAGGTCAAGAAAAGGTATAGCAAATGTTCAATGTAGTCTGGCAAAAACACTTGAGAATGTAAAATTAATTGATTTAATCTTGTTGGACTTAAAAATAATATATGTGTTAAGTGTGAAATATGCACCAGAGATACAAAGATAAAGATTAGATGTCTACTTCCCTTCTAAACCAGGCTGTGAAGATAAATTACCTTAACAATTAGACAATTGGAGAAATAACCAGCATGCTGACAGAAGTTAGTAGATGTCATGACTAAGGAGACTCTGATTCCATTTTTTATTTTTGATTCCTGACAGTTTTCAAGCCCCATAATGTCCCTTCACGTTACATCCCACAACCGAGCAAGCCAATAAGAAAGCCTGGACTCTTTCTCTTAGATCCAGCAAGAACTTCAAACTTTCCAAGTCCGTACAAGCCTCACCCCCAGCCACCATAAAAGCCAAGCGTGTCTCCTTTCTCTGCTCTCTCAGGCCATTTTTTCAGACTTGCTTGGGAGCCCACCCTGCTCTCCCCAGAAGGCTTCATTATAGGAGTATAATAAACTGTTCTGCACCCTCTTCATGTGTGTGCATTAATATCACCTTCTTGACAAGTGAACCAAATTTTGGGTGAACACAATACCATGGAAGCAGAGAGAAAACAGTTTCTACTTAGGAAGGCTAGGGAAGGCTTGCTGTATGAAGAGCTACACTCTACAGTACTGAAGGCCTTTAGGCACAGAGTTGTAGTGGACTTCAACTGGAGTAATACCCATTGTACAATTTCTCTTCATTGGGTGAAATCCTGAGACACAGGACAACACCTAGAAGACATGTTCACTATCAAATGCCCCCCTTGCTTGACTGATGGGGTAGATACCTGATCTAAGCATGGGTCATCATTGTACTACTCTTGAGATTTTTCAAACTAAGGAAAAAAGAAGCTATGCTGTGATGGAGGGAAGCTACAGAAACCTAGTCCTAAGAACACTAGTAGATTTATTCTTATCACTGTAGGAAAAAGATATTGTCAGTGGAAGAGAATAAGCCAATACAGAGTGAGGCAGAGATGACAAAGAAGACTCCTGGTGGTGCTGGATAACATGGATCCTTCCTGTTGTCCCTGCGTCACAGCTCCATTTCTGACCTTTCTGTAGATACATTACAGTCCTCAGTGTTCCTTCCAAAACATGCTCATTTTTGCCTCATCTAGTTTCAGTCAGATTTCAAATACTTAGGATCAAACATCTGAAGCACTGGCTAAAACAGAGGGAATACAGGCACTCTATAATTACTGTTAATTTTTTTATAATATGAATAGCAGTACTGTAGTTATGTCTTTACATATGGAAATGTGTGCTGAAGAGTATAGGGATAAAATGTTACTATGTCCGCTACTTTCAAATGATTTAAACTTGACAAAAATATGAATGTGGCAAAACTCTTAATTATTGAATTTAGGTTAAAAGTACATTCATTATTTGTTCTTTCACTTTTTTTCTTAATTCTGTGAAAGCACCCATAACAGCTTACAAAGACCACTTACTTCAGGAAATGGTAAGTCATCCTTCACAGGGGTGGCTTAGGGTGGGGAGGCATATAAGAAAGGTAAAGGACAGATTTTATGTGGAGAAATTTAGCATCTATCCTAAAGATGCTAGGAAACCATCAAAGGATTTTTTTTTTTTTTTTTTTTTTTTTGTGGAAAAGAGTATTAGGAAATGACATGCATGATTAGGTTTGGATAGCAAAAAGATTTCCCTGTCAATAGCATTGATCATAAATTGGAAAATGGCAGGCATGTGGTAAAAGTTTAGATAAGAAGTGATGAGGGGGCAGCCTGGGTGGCTCAGCGGCTTAGCACCGCCTTCAGCCAGGGCATGATTCTGGAGAGCTGCGATCGAGTCCCATGTCAGGCTCCTTGCATGGAGCCTGCTTCTCCCTCTGCCTGTGTCTCTCTGCCTCTGTCTTATGAATAACTAAATTAAACCTTAAAAAAAAAAAAGAAGTGATGAGGGCCTGAATTAAGAGGAGAAGCGTAAGAAGGGTTAGAGAAGAGCAGACATGAGGAGTAGACAGAAGTCTGGTAATGGATTCAGTGGGAGAAGGGATAGAATGCTCTGAGAAAAGAAAAGAATCCAGGAAACATCAGGATTGTTGGCTTTGGTGACTGACTTGCACCATTCATGGAGACTGGAGATCCAGAAGCAAGAGCAGGGGACACTGAGTTTAAGGTGTGTTGCTGGAGACACAGCTAAGTGTCTGGAGAGAAGGGTGACATACAGATCAGGAACCCATAGGCATATGCCAAGGGCACCTGAGAGAGCACCCCATAAGGAAATGTGGAGTTGGCTGAAAAGGGATGAAGGAAGAGAAGCAGCTATAGTTAGGGGACAGACAGGGAGCAGAACCCTGAAAGAGACTAAGAAAAAAGGGCTTTAGACACAGGAAGAAAACACAGAATGGTTCACAAGGATAAAGGCCAAGAAAGATCTGAGAGGGAGGAAGAAGTCAGCAGGGCCACATACTCTACAAGAGATCAAGAGACAAGATTAGTAAGTGTCACCTAACAAGAAGACCTAAAGTAGGGCAGTTCCAGGGTCGATTAATTCTGCAGTTCAACACTATTATCAAAGACACAAGTTCTTTCCATTTTTCTACTTTCAGACACATTTTGCTGGCTTTATCCTCAGAGTAGTACCCTTGATGGATTGCAAGATGGTTGCCATAGTACCCCAGGCATCGCATGCAGACAATATCCAGCATGGAAGAGGGGAAATTCTTTCTTAAGTCTCTTTTTTAAAGTGGGGGTGGGGTGGGGAATCTTGTTCCCAGAAATCCTTTAGTAGAACCTGACATCATATTATTGGGTAGAATTGGGTCATACATCTACCCCTTAACTGATCATAAACAAGAAGGGGAGTATTACAATTAACTCAGATTGATCAGCAATACTGAGCTGGGGACAGGATCACTTTTCCTAAGGTCTGGATAGCTGAAAACTCTGGGGTTGTATTAACAAAAATACTGAAGAGCTAACTAACAAGCATGAAAAGGGGCCACTCCGTACCAAGGTATTCTAATCTGATTTTTTTCCACATAATAATATTTATCTAAGAAAGAGCAGGGATTTTTGGAGGCTGAAAGAAAAGTGGTCAATGCAGGAAAAAATTCCAATCAAATAAGCTTTATGCTTCTGAGAATGGAAGAAAGCCCAACATACAATAACTTTAAAGGAGGATGTATCCTAAAACTTCTCTGATTTCTTTTGGCAATCGGCTACTTTCTAACTCACTAATAATTTACCTTCTGCAGTGAAAATGCACAAGTTCACCTTCTTTGTACTTTCTACTTTCAATTTTCATAACAAGAAACTTAGCTCTAAAACTGCTAGGCAAATTCTTCCGATCATATTGCTTGCAATCTTCTAAGGGCAAACAAACTTCTAAATTTAGAAACCTCTCTGTTTATATCCGTGTGGTAGCCCTGTGGTAACCTGAGTGGGCTAAACTCCAGTCCCCAGAATTTCCTTATACGTCTCAGCTTAGGGTGGGTTACATGCGATGCACTCTCCTGAGAGCTGTAGAACATGGAAGGGAGGCAGCTGATGTTGTGTAGTATACACGTAACTTCTCCCAGTTATTCACTCAAACACCAATGTAGGTGCTGCTGGGAAGGGATTCTGCAGATGTAATTCAAGTCCCTAAACAGCTGACTTTAAATTAAAGAGAGATTAGGCATAGGCAGGCTTGTCTTAACTAGTCAGAAGCCTTTGCAAAGAGAATTTAGCCCTTGCCTAAACTAAGAGACTCCAAACAACAGATGAATCTACAATTGCTCTGCTTCCTCAGGATCTTCCCTGCCTGTGGACATCAGGCTTTAGCACTTGCCCTTGGAGTTCTAGTCTACTCAACAACACTGTTTTCCTGATGACTTGAAAACGTAACTTTCTCAGTTACTACTCATGATCCTCCCCTTTTGACTGCCTGCCCCTATATACTATGGGCTTGCTTAACCAGCTCCCACAATTATAAGCCAATACACAAAAACTCCACACTCATATACATACACACACACAAAATCTGACTGATTGAACCCTAATACACATGTATTCACATCTGCCCCCAAGTCCCACTTCTACAGATCCACTTTTACCTTTATGAGATAAAACCAGCTCCATTCAGTTTTCTCAGACTGAATGCAGAAAAGATTAAAATGATAGAATGTTTCCTTTTTCTTTTATTTCCACTATTTTGGAGCACCATGTAAATTTGCTGGTTTAGGGAATAGTTCAGTATACCTACTATATACCTTTCCTATGCTGTAATGAAGAGTTCATGCTGTGTTTCAAATAATTTCTTCATTGTATTACCCAATCCTTGCATGCACTGGAGTTCACCTTCCATTTGTACACATTCAATAAACTTCCACTGTTTCTCTCAGCTCATGAGATTTCAGTTCTAGTCTCTTAAAGAAATCCTATTTATTTCCTCTCTGTCATACATTAATTCACTTATTCCTATCAGTTCTTTGTTCATGATACCAAATTATTCTCTAGCCTAAATATTAACTGAAAATCTTTGTATTCTGTATATCCTTCATCTCATAACTCTGTTCTCAGGACTCTCTCCTGATGATAAAGTCCTGCTATGTTTAAATCGTTAGTTTCAGCACTGATTATAAGAACAAAAAAGTTTAAAATAATGCAAAAGAAGAAATGAACTGCACAAATGTATCTGTACAATTTGATGTTCTTTAATACCATAAAAGAAAATAACAGATAATTCAATAAAGAAAAAATACCTAACATATTATGTTTAGAAAGCAGGTTATAAAACAATGTATGTTCAGAATATACAGTTATGTCTTTTGTAACTTGATAAATAAATACAGATGCACAGAAAAAAGGACTTGAAGGAAAAAAGCTCAATGTTAATGTTTCTTAGTGGTGGGACTGCTGGCAATTTTCAATTTTCTTCTTTCTCCTGATAAGTATTTTCTAAGTTTACTACAATAGGCATGCACTGCTCATGTAATAAGCAAAATCCTAGTAAGTTCCGTAGTGGTGAGTTAATAATCTGTGGCCTAGAATACAGGCTTTCAGAAGGATATCTAGAAAACCCCTGAACCTGTGTGTACAATGCTGTGTGTGTAATGCTGTGTGCCTCTGTGTGCATTAGAAAAGGTAAAGGAAGAGGTTCACAGCTTTCATCAAGTCCTCAAGTGATCCATGATCAGAAAAAGGTTAAAACTACCCGTCTAGAATCTTGCATGATCTTACCTCAATTTCTCCTATTTCAGGTGTGGGGCATTATTTAAAGGGTCCAGGGAGACAGAATGTGAACAGGAATTCCCAATTCCTATTCAAGCATTTTGTATAGCTGAAAATGTCTTTTATCTCAAGTGATGTATAAAATTTGTAAAAACTTTCTCAAAAACAAATTATAAAGTCAAGAACAGCTGGATATAATTTTTGACAAGATCTTTCTAGAATGGTTACTGCTAAGCTTTCCAAATAAGAATACTCTGTGTTTGACACTAAGGATTTTGGTGTTGTATGCCAACCTCCTCTCCTGGCCCTCAGGTGGCATCCGAAATACCACTCTTACCCTAGTCTCAGAATGGAGTTCTGTTCTGGTCCATTCTAGGGTGAGCAAATATACTCCAAGAGCATTTTACTGTAGAGAGAAAACTTACTAGTAGTTAGAGAATAATGAACTCTCTTATGAAGATCAAAATATGTGTCACATGTGTTTCATTAAATTTATCTTGCATTTGACAGAAGACAACTGTAGGAGACATGTTACTGTGATTGGCTTAAGGTCTCTACTTTAGGTTCCTCACAATCTTGACATTGTATAGCTAAATGATTTTTATAAGACAGTAATGATAGTGATAGGTTTCCCATCTAAACATTATGATCTTTAACACCCAGAAGTCAATTTTACTTACATAATGACTATCAGAAATACTGACTCCATCTAGAAGTGCACAAAGAATCATATAAACTTTTCTCTGCATTCCTACCCCTAAAATCCATGGTCTCTGTGGGAATATAATCTTAAAAGATGAGATCTGCTATCAGATATCTTGCTTTATAGCTAACTACTCAACCATGGTTCTATACAAATATAATTAGTGTATTTGATGATTTCAGGTTTGAGACTGTAAATAAATTATTTAAACTTAATGTGTTTACCAGTAAAAAATGGTTAATTACAACTTTGACCACATTAAAGAAACCTATAATTTTCATTTACTGAATTAGAATAGATCTATATATAGTTTCTCCACCACTTACTTCCCTCTTAAATTCTTTCTTTCCCCCTGCTAATTTACCAGAGTGGCATTCCTTTAGCAGTTATATCACTCAGAAGTTCTCTTTATCTACTTGCTGAATTAGATTGGAACCAAATATAGGTGAAGATTTGTCTTTTCTTTGGTGTATCTGAGGTATGCAAAACCTGAGACCCAGAGGTAGAAGGGAAGGCAGAAATATGGTTGGAGGAAGCAATTCTATGGCTGAACCATGTCTTTCTGCAGGATTTTCTTTTGTTTGCTCTTCTGGGTTAGTGACAATAATATGTATTTGGTGATGTACAGAAGTCTGTACTTTAAAAGCACACACAAATAAATAATATTATCTTTCTAGGTACACATGGAAAATTTTAAATAGTAAAAGTGGAAATGAATAACTAAATCAGAAAATTAACCTGAGAGTTCTATGCTGCTTCTGAAGATAAGATCCTTTGAACCAGGGACTTTATTAGGTATCTTTCAAACTTCAAAAGTTAATATTATATATTAGACTCATAATAGGTACTTGCTTCCCATTTTCAAACTGCATTCAACAACACTGTTTTCCTGATGACTTGAAAACGTAACTTTCTCAGAGAGATAACATAGGTGAAAAGCAAGACAAACGCTTGCATAAAATACACGTAATAGTTTAGTGGGGGATCCCTGGTGGCGCAGTGGTTTGGCGCCTGCCTTTGGCCCAGGGCGCGATCCTGGAGACCCGGGATCAAATCCCACGTCGGGCTCCCGGTGCATGGAGCCTGCTTCTCCCTCTGCCTGTGTCTCTGCTTCTCTCTCTCTCTCTCTCTCTCTCTGTGACTATCATAAATAAATAAAAATTAAAAAAAAAATAGTTTAGTGGGAGACCACGGTCTTAAAATTTTAAACTTACTGTTCATGGAAATCCAGCATCGGTGGCTCAAATCGTATAGGTCTGCAATTACCCCGATATAGAGATATACTGTAAATAAAAAGAAAAGAGCATAAGAAACAATTCTTTAAAGCATATATCCCCAAACTGAAGTCAGACACTTGAGTTTTGTCACAACAAAGTACTTTTAAGAAAAGTAGAGTCTAATGGAAAGGCGGGGGGGTACTTCTATTTAAAGGTATGTGAAAACAGAAAATGCTCAAGTAGACTCAATGTTGAAACTTATTTGGTTGCTACAGTTGATAATAATATATCTTAATATGTTCATTTGGCTTTTTTGGATACATGCACAATGAATAAGAAATAGTCAACACAACTAAATATACTTGGCAGATAATACAGTATACAGACAAAAAACATAATCTCATTGTAACTAGAGTGGCAAAGAACTAAACAAAAATGAATTTGGGGCTAGAAATTTTTAAGAATTGAAATATCTTTTTCATCTGAGAGTTTAGAACACATTGATCCATAATGTCTTAGCCTAAATATCTGAATATCATTTCTAACTATTCCACTAATACTAGAACTTCTCACTAAAACCAATTTCTAAACAGCAAGCCTCCTAGACATCACCATGACCTAACAATGATGTGATACAGAAATGACCTGGGGAAGGGGGGGATGTCCACATGCTTCAACTCATCTTTAAGTACTGAGAAAGTCAGAAATTCAGTAAGCTACTGAAGTTTCTAAATAATAGATGTTTATCTTTGTTGTATTTTAAGAAATGACATTAGAGCAAAACCATTCTGTAAAACTTTATTTCCATCACCACAACTCAGAAGAACACAAGTTTCAAATGATACAGTAATTTCATTCAGAAATACATGATGATATACATTAGAAATAGACAAGGACATTCAGAATACGTAGGAAATTTGCTTTAACTCAGTTCTATAAAGATTAAATAGTCTGAATAGTAGAATTGACGTGCTAAAAGTAATAAAGTCTTAAGGTATTTTTACCTTAAGATTATTTGATAATCCCTCTACATAGGCTGAACAGAAAAAAATGAAAAACACAAACAAGGAGGCAAACAGCAAATGTAAGATTCTACTTTACTAGAGCATAAATCTAAAGACACTGGGACAAAGAAGGCACAGTCCCTCCCCTCCCCTCCGCCCCAAGGCAGTATAGAATCTACTCCCTCTTGATTTCTGCTCTTCTTGGGCATGATATAACAAGGGCGCTTTCTGTCTCTTTTAAAATAAGAGATGCTGATCAGCTCATTAGTTTCAAGGGTGTGAAACCCAAACAATAAAATCTCAATCCAATCAAGGGGAAGAGTATAATGCATGAGGTTAATGTGTAGAAGTCATTAATTCATATACATAAACACTGACTGTATTAGATGCTAGAGACACAAAGATTAAGATACAGCTTTTTCTTTCACAAGACTGAGAATCTATTCCCCAAGTTGCAAAAGGCTATGTCTGAAGTGGCCCGGCAAGGTAAGAAAAAAACCAAAATAAAACCATACACGCTCCACTGATTGAACACAAATATAAGGATTGCAAAGGGGCTGTGTAGTGGCTGGGGCTATGGAAACAAACCAAAGAGTCTGCTTTCACTGTGCTAACATCCCAGTAGGGGAGACAAAAGTAGAATATATTAGGTAATATGGGACATATAAAGACAAACCAAACACAGTAGAAACAGAGGTCTTTCTGAGGAGGGACGCTAGAGCCAAGACCCAAATGGTGGAGATCTGGGGGAAGAACGGAGATACACTTGGCATGCTGAGGAACAAGAGGGCTGAAGTAGCCAGACTGACAGGAGAGAGGGGAAGAATAGAGGGGGTTGAGATCAGAGAAGTACAAAGGCCAAGTTTCCTTGCAGGAGTCTGGATTTTATTCTAAGTGTAACAAAAAGCCTCTATAGTGTCTTCTGCAAGGGAGTAACATGATCTGACACACCTGAAAGGTTAATTCTGGATGCTGTGTCAAGAACAGATGGTAGGAGCCCCAAAGTGGAGGCAGGGAAGTCCTGCAGTAGTTCAGACAAGAGGGGCTGGTAGCAGTGGTCTAGAGGGACTGCAAAGCAGAGTGGTGAGAAGTGGCTCTTTTCTGAATATATCTGGAAGCTAAAGCAATGGGTCATGCTGATGGATTGATTTTGAAACGTAAGAGAAAGGAGAGAAATCAAGGATGACATAATTATAAAATTTTGGCCTGAGAAAATGAGATATAGAGTCATAGAATGGGAAGAGTGGGTTAGAGGTGAGGAAGGATGGATGGGTTAGATGTTCAACTGTGTTTATTGTTTTAGACATTTAAATTTGAGATGTCTTACCTAGATGAGATTTTGAGTAGGCAGCTGGATATACAGGGGTATTGCTTTCCATAAAAATGTTACTGACTTTTGTGTACTGATCTTAAACTTAAACCCAAGTCACTCTGGCAAGTTAATTCTAACAGTTTGTATAGATTCCCCTTAGTTTCCCCGGCACTACATGGGCTGTCAAAACAATCACTACCTTGGGTTACTTCTGTAGATACATCATCAGCAAGTAACAACACTTCTACGTCTTCCTTATATATCCCTAGACCTTGTTTTCATTTTTTATGCCATGTGTGGGCTAAGACCTCCCAAAAAAATGCTCCACAGCAGTGTCCAGCAGTGTCCAACAACTGTTATTTACAGATTTCTCACAAAATATGATAGAGGGAACAATACATAAAAGATGATTCCCTCATAAATAAATGTATATTTTCAAAATAATAGCAGAGTTATGTCTAAGGAACAGTTTAATATTTGAGTGGGTACAGCAGGAGTTGTCATAGATATAATTTTATCTTAAAAAAATTGAATAACATAGCTGTCATGTATCCACAGCTGACTGAGACGTTTGCTACTATGCTTATTATAAAGAGGACAACATCCTCTTTTGCATTTTAGTAACAGAAAGCAAATGTTTGCAAATCTTTAATGTTGAAAACTAACCTGAGGCAGAAGTAACGTGATAAATGGTACTCTGCCACTTTCAAAGAAACAGAATCTGAGACATTATAATAGTATACTGCATGATTTTATGCTTTCCAGTGATTGTATCTGAAAGTCTCAAATATTTTATTCTTATTATTTACTTGGGGATAAGGGGATACAAAAAAAAAAACTATTTTCTGACTTCAACCAAGAGAACAACTGGATAGATAGAAGAAATCTTGTGGGACATGGTCTAAATTTCTTGGTGAACTGTCGGTCAAAGTTAGGCAAGTGGCTTTCCAATGAAGGATGTAAAGCCTTCTTGGAGCTTTGGGAGTTTGTTTAAACTAGGAAACTTAAATTTGTTTCCTAAAGGCAATTACTACCTAAACAAAAGGTACTCTATGGCCCACTATTTCTTAAAGAATGCTTTGTAGGTCTACTGACACCTTAATCATCTAGGACACTTGTAGAAATGCAGATTCCAGGGCCCTGCCACCATAATGTGATTCCTTACATCTAGTCTGAAGCCTAGAAACCAGTGTTTTATGTATGCTCTCACATTCAGGAATTACTCTTTTGCCATCCTGAGCCACAATAAGCATTGCAAGCAGAAGTAAGAGGGGACAAAAGTATCTTAACAAATAAAACTTTCAAAGTCAACAGTTTAAAAAAGTTTCAAATATGATTTCTTTTAGAGACAGCTAAAAAAACAGTGACTTACATTTTAGCTTAATTTTGCATTTCTCTAAGGACTAATAATGTTGAATATCATTTCATTTACTTATAGTCCAACTAGATATCTTCTTTGGTAAAGTGTCTATTCAAAGTTTTAAAACTGGGATGTTTGTCTTACTTAGAAGAGTTCTTTACAGGGGCAGTTGGGTGGCTCAGTGGTTTAGCATCTGCCTTTGGCTCAGGTTGTGATCCCGGAGTCCCAGGATCGAGTCCCACATCAAGCTCCTTGCAGGGAGGGTGCATCTTCCTCTATGTCTCTGCCTCTCTCTCTGTGTCTCTCATGAATAAATACATAAAATCTTAAAAAAAGAGAGTTCTTTACAGATTCTAGATATAGATGTACAGCAACCAGCACTTGGCAGACCGCGCTCCTCTTTGCTACAACATCCAAGTGGAGATCCTAGTCAGTGGCTATGCCCATTTGCAAAGTCAAGCAAGTGGCCCTGTCTTGCCAGGGATCTTGGTGGACAATTCCACATGATTTGGGTCCCTACCCAATGAACCATACTAGCCATGAGCCTGCTCTACAGTCCCATCTGGGCTGGGAAGCAAATTAAAAGACCTGCTTAGGGTTAAATATAACCTCCAGCCCCACCCAACCAGGAAGCCTAACCAGAATATCTGGGAAGCTGTATAGCTTAACCTGTAGCCCTGCTTAAAATGGCACTTGAGCAGAGAACTCACCTGCAGAGCTGAGCTGGTGGCCCCAACTGGCCAGGGAGCTTTGTGGGCAGCTATGCTAGATTCAGGTCCCCCACCATCAAGTCATAATGGCTATGGAGCCTGCTTTATGGCTCTTTGGGGGCAGGGAAGCAAATTCATAGTCCTGCCTAACTGCTGAGTATAGCACCCAATCTTGCTCAACTAAGAAGCATGAGCAGAGAATCTAGGCACTATGAAGGCCGTATTCCAGCTATGCATAGACAGGGAACCAAGACAGTAGTCCTATCCAACTGTTCCCAGGCAGTGACAACCGTACTGACATGAGATCTCCAAAAACATCCTTGGCCAAATAGAGACCTAGATGGTAATACGTCCCACTTGCCCAAGGACACTATCAGTTGACTCATCAAGAACCCTAAATTAAGCTGGCTAGAGAACTGTCTCTGCAAGGGCACACAACTAAACAAAAATTTTAAAAAATGCATGAATGAAATGAGAAGTTCAACAAAGAAAGAGAAACCATTAAAAAAAAATCATCAAACAGAAATCCTCGAGATGAAGAATACAACGACTGAACTGAAGAATTCAACAGAGACCTTCAACAACAGATCTGACCAATCAGAACAAAGAATCAATGAATTGAAAGGTCTTTTGAAATTACCCAACAACAAGAACAAAAAGAAAACAGAAAGGGAAAAAAGTGAAGAAAGCATGCTGGATTTATGGAATAACTTTAAGAGGAGCAATATAGAGTTGATCTTTGAACAACATGGGTTTGAACAGCATGGCTCCATGTATATACATCAATTTTTTTTACAACACGGTACTTTAAGTGTATTTTCTCTTAAAGTTTTCTGAATAACATTTTTTTCTAGCTTGCTTTATTTTTTTTAAAGATTTTTTTATTTATTCATTCATAAAAGACAGAGAGAGAGAGAGAGAGGCAGGCAGAGACACAGGCAGAGGGAGAAGCAGGCTCCATGCCAGGAGCCGGACGTGGGACTCGATCTCGGGTCTCCAGGATCACGCCCTGGGCCAAAGGCAGGCACTAAACCGCTCAGCCACCCCAGGGTCCCCTCTAGCTTGCTTTATTGGAAGAATACAGTGTATAATAGATAAAACAAACAATATATATGTTAATCAACCGTTCATGTTACCAGTAAGGCTTCTGGTCAACATTAGGCTATCAGTAGTTAAGTTTATGGAAAGTCAAAAGTTTTATGTGGATTTTCAAATGCACAAGAGGTTGATAAACCTAACCGACACATGGTTCAAGGAACAACTGTTGTTTTTAGCATATGAGTTTCAAAGTTTTTTTCATAAATTTATCCTCAAGTATGTAACATCCTTTGAAGCTATTGTTATTTTTCTATAACATTTTTGCACTTGTAATATAGAAAGAATTGATACTAATTATGTAGTTTTCAATCTTATTAAATTCACTTATTCTCATACATTTTTAGGATCTTCTATGTAGACAATCAGGTTTTTGTAGACAAACATCTTTCTTTTCTTCCTTCCCAAATGATGCCTCTTATTTCTATTTCTTGCCTTAATGTATTGACTAGCACATCTAGAACAATACTGAATAGAAGTGATGATGGTGGACATCTCTGCCTTCCTCTCAACAGAAACCAAGCATTCAATTTTTTATCATAAGCATCATGCTGTCCCTGCCCCCCCCCCCCCATCACACACGCACAGCTGCTCTTTATGAGACTGAGGAAATTCTTTTCTATTCCTAGTCTGCTGAGTATTTTAAATCATGAATAGATGTTGAATTGTGTCACATGCTTTAATTTCAATTTTAACAATTTCCCAAGCTATTAATGATTTCTTTAATTCTGCCCATGTCAAAAGACATAATGTATGATTGTTG
This sequence comes from Canis lupus baileyi, assembly GCF_048164855.1. Taxonomy (NCBI): domain Eukaryota; kingdom Metazoa; phylum Chordata; class Mammalia; order Carnivora; family Canidae; genus Canis; species Canis lupus. Next base: position 47,429,548 of record NC_132848.1, on the reverse strand, counting down.
GGTGCAGTGTTTAATAAATACCTATGAAGAAAAATATCTACCAGGTTAAGTTCGTTGATAATACAGTATTAAGTCTTTTATATCCTTACTGATGGATGAGTATTGAAATCTCCAACTATAACTATGAATTTATAATTGTGAATTTACCTTAATTTCTGTTTATTTTTTCTACATGTATTTAGAAGTCCTGATAGTAGGCTTAGAGACTTAAGACTGCTGTATCTTCATGATGAATTATCTCTTTTATAATAACAAAATGTCTCTTTTTATTTCTGATAATATTCCCTGTCCTAAAGTCTAATTTGTCTGATAGTGTTATTGCCTGCCCCATCTTTTTACTTTTAACTTACTTGCATTTTTATACTTAAGGTGCTTTTCTTCAAAATCAAATCTCCCTGATTACAGGGAAATAATATTTGCAACACAGGACTACTATCTCTAATAAGAAATAGTTTAACATGGAAGAAATAGAGGTGTCTTGGGTGGCTCAGATAGTTAAGCATCTGCCTTCCACTCAGGTCATGATTTCCAGGTCCTGGGATTGAGCTCTCAGCCCAGTGAGGAGTCTGCTTCTCCCTCTCTCCCTCTGCCTCTCCCCTTGCTTGTGCTCTTTATTTCCTTCTCTCAAACGAGTAAGTAAAATCTTAAAAAAAAAACAAAAAAACAAAATGGAAGATATAAATATCAAAGGTCCTATAGAAAAATGCATAGAATAAATACCAACAGACAATATCAAAAGATAAATATAAGCATGGGCTAACATATGTGGAAAGATACGCAACCTCACTCATAACTAGAGAAAGACAAACTAAAACTACATGACAGAATTTCTGACATATCAGAATGACAAAAATTAAAAAGTAGATAACAGGGTAGCCCCGGTGGCCCAGCAGTTTAGTGCCGCCTTCGGCCCAGGGTATGATCCTGGAGACCGGGAATCGAGTCCCACATTGGGCTTCCTGCACAGAGCCTGCTTCTCCCTCTGCCTGTGTCTCTGCCTCTCTCTCTCTCTCATGAATAAATAAATAAAAATCTTTTTTAAAAAAAGTATGATAACATATTCTATAGGAAAAGCTGTAGGAAAATTGGGACTCTATTTTACCAGTGAGGGGTATGCAAATTGGTACAGCTCTTGAAAGAGAATGTGGCAACACTAACAAAACTACATATGCATTTACCTTTTGACTCCGCAATTCCATGTCTAGGAATTTACCCTAATCATGTACTTTCAACAATACAAATTACATATGCACTTACCTTTTGACTCAGAAATCCTATTTGTAGGAATCTATTCTGCAGATAAGTTCCAAAAATATAAGTTCCCAAAAAAATATAAAAATAACGAGAAAGGTCTCTATAGGATATATTTTTAAATAGATGAAACAAAACACCAAAAAGTCTATACTATGCTTCCTTTTGAAGAGGAGGTATAAAAAATATCCACATGTTTGACACTTATATATAGTTCTGGCTTTTTGAATTCTATTGTTTCACATATTTAAAATAAGCGAAATCTTTAAAATGGAGGTAAAAAAATCTCAAGTGAAATACAGACAGAAACCAATGAGCCAAATTTTCTTCCAAATGAACATAATCACAATGCAGATGAGGATGGAGGGAGCAGTGGAGAAGGATGGAAAGAAAGGTGAAGAACACAACACATGTAAATTTTGAATAAAATATTTTGACCATATACACTCAAACTAAAGAAAATAAATTCTAAACGCTGTACTTCCAACTATTTGTTTTTCATGGTAGTATGCGTTAACCAGTCTGAAATGAATTTATTTGTATTCTAAGATTGAGCATTCAAGTATATATTCTGTGGATAACTGAAGCCAGAGGTCTCATCACTGGAAAATACACGGAAACAAAAAGGGAAAGGACAGAAGGAACATTGTGGTGGTGTTTAAAAATTGGAGTTATCAGTAACAACTCATGGCTTTTATTTTATTTTATTTTTTTAATTTTTATTTATTTATGATAGTCACAGAGAGAGAGAGAGAGAGAGAGAGAGAGGCAGAGACTCAGGCAGAGGGAGAAGCAGGCTACATGCACCAGGAGCCCGATGTGGGATTCGATCCCGGGTCTCCAGGATCGCACCCTAGGCCAAAGGCAGGCGCCAAACCGCTGCGCCACCCAGGGATCCCAACTCATGGCTTTTAATAAACATAGATACAGAAATAGATGTGTGTGCACACACCCATAGAGAAGTATTTCTTCTTATCTCTCACTAACAAGACCTAGAGACAATGATACCTCAGGTGCAATGACATCCCAGCAGCAATGAGTACACATAGCACAGAGATCTTAGCTTGGAAATAGCCTCCATTAAAATGAAGCACAATTCTCTGAAATAGTGCGATGTTCCAGGGCTGGGGCAGGAAAATTAGGAAATAAGCCTGAAACATCTTGATGTGCAGTCTATACCTTGAATGCTAAGACCTCCCACACTATTCTTACGAAGATTATATAGATTTTGTTGAATAAATATTTCTCAATTCATTTTAAGTCCTCTGAACAATCTCCAGATACTCTGTCTTTGCTAATTTTAATTGTCCTAACAAATGCTTCTTATGGGAAGAAGTCCCCAAGTTCCTCACACCATCACTGCAGAAATCTCAATTCTGTCACACTTTTATTTAAGGTGAGAGTAATCTGGTGCTTTTAAAAAATAAGTGAGGTAAACTGGCCTTCTCAGAGGAGCTTACCAACATCTGCTCTGTGGTTTAGTGCAAAGTTAATCATATCTCTACTTAAGCTCACTTCTTGTAAGCTGACTTCCTATCAACAACTTACTAGTCTTCAAGATTTATGCAAAGTAGTACTTTTTTTTGCATGTTTGTCACTTCATGTGCAGCTAAAAGCTCCAGAGTGAGAAAAAAGTACAAACCCAAATGAATTTTTTTTTTTTCCCCAAATGAAATCTTAAGAAAACAACTGACGGACATTCCCTTTAACTTTTTCACAAAATTTAAAACAGATGTTAGTGAAACTGTAAATATTAGATTTTTTTTAAAGATTTTATTTATTTACTCACAAGAAACACACAGAGAGAGGCAGAGACACAGGCAGAAGGTGAAGCAGGCTTCCTGAGGGGAGCCCAATGTGGGACTTGAAGCCGGAACTCCAGGATCATGCCCTGAGCCAAAAGCAGATGCTCAACCACAGAGCTACTCAGGTGTCCCAATTATTAGCAGAGTTTATCTTCCACTAAGATATTACCAAGTTTTGGATCTAATTACAATCTTCCAGATGCTTATGGCTCACTGTAAGCAACCAAAATAGTTGCATTTAATACTAAGCAAATTAAAAAGCCAATTCAAGAATCTCAACACCACCCTAATTTGAAAAGTATTTTCCGGGCCAATATTTTTAGCTTATTCCCCAGCGATACCAGGAAACTTAGAGATTAGAAGAATCTGATTCTTCTTATGAATATTAAGTATACACACACACACACACACACACACATATTTTTCTCACCTAGCTGTATAAACTAACATTTTCAGCTCTTATAACAACAGTAGCATTACTCCCAACCCAAGACCTCCACATTAGCTGTTCCTCTGTCTGAAATGCTGTTCCCTAGGATTTTCCCCAGGTAAGCTTAAACACCTTTTCAGAGAAACCTTGCTTAACATCCAATCTAAAGAAGCAATGGAGTCCTGTCTATTCCAAACTACTCTAGAGCTGAGTTTATTTATTTAGTGGCTTACTGTTTTACCCATTGGAACATATGCTCTATACCAGGGCAAGAGTCTTGGACTATCTTGCCCAATCAGTACTGTAGTAGTTTTAAAATATGTGCACAGATTCTCTGATACTCCTCTCTTCAAGAGATGGAGGTTAATTCCCCTAGCTTTGGGTGTGACTTCTTATGAATGGAATATGGCAGAGGAGATGGTGTGTGACTCCAAGACTCAATTACAAAAGACACTGTGGCTTCCTCTTTAGTTTCTCCTGCATCACCTGCTCTGGGGGTCACTAGTTGTCAGGATGCGGCAACACTCAAGCAGCCCTATGGATGGTTTTGACATGGTGAAGAATGAAGGCCTCCTGCCAACAGCCAGCAAAAACTAAGACCCTGTGCCAAGAGTTATAGGAGTGAGCCATCCTGAAGAGGATCTAGCAGGTCCAGGCCTTCTGATGACTGCAGCTTCAGTTGATACCTGGACTGCCATCTCAGGAGGGATCCTGAGCCACAACTACTTCACTAAGGTACTCCCAAATTCCTCATTCACAGAAACAGGATCATACATGCTTGCTATCTGAAGCTGCTAGGTTTGGGGGTAGTTTATTACATGGAGAGAGAGAACAAATACAATTACTGAGTCACTAGCTCTTATAACAGAGCCTGGTATACACAAAGATCCAGCAAATGTTTGCTGAATGACTGAGCAAATAAATTATCAAGTACCCAAAACTTATGTTCATATAACATTTTAAAGTTTATAAACTACAGTTACCCAAATAAATATTTTCATTTGATTCTCACAGCAAACTTATATAACCTTGTATCATATACATCATGGAGAGAAATAATCTTTCCCAGTTTGCAAATGAAAGTCACACTCAGAGCAGTTAAGCAGTTGCTTTCAAGGCAACACAGATGGTAAACAGAGAACTCAGGACTTTTGATTCCTAATTTTTCATCACAGGGCTCCACAATCCTAGGAAAAATCAACCATAAAAAATGGCCTCATGTCACAAAATTTTAAATCATTACTGGTATTTATTATAATACTTTGGTGTTCAACTCAAATCAACACTGAGGGAACACTGTATGACACCCTCCACCATTATATCATAGAGCCAACCCATGCTTTTCAAACAAAACAGTATCATGTAATTGATAACCATATTAAAACAAGTGTGAAAGGGTGAACCAGAACACAGGAGAGGAATAGAAAAAAATGAGTATCCTGGAAAATTGTTTTTCATGGTTTTACTTCCCACAATTCTGAGGTCATGAAAGCAGCAGTTCATTCCCTTGCAGAGTGTCCTGAAAGTCCTTGGAGCCAAGCCTGTCCCCAAAACTAATGGAGATGATAATGGTAGGTGGTGAGGGGGAGGAGGGAGGAAAAGGCAGGAGAGAAAGAAATGGTAGCCAGAGGCCAGCATCTACCATTGTACTGCCATACAATCCACTAGCTACAGAATCATTCTATCAGCTAAGGTTTTCATGATACAAATTTCCCTGTGGCAGGTTAAGTTTCACTTACAGAGTCAGAGTTTTGACCCAAAAGATCATGTACAGGCAATATAAGAAAGGACAGGGCTGAATCTACTGGCTTCGTAACAGCCAGAAGGCAGGCAGCACATGGATTATACAACTGGGAAGCAAAAACAGTGAAAAATTGATGCAGAAATGACTACAGAAGTTCAAAAGACAAAGCATCCCTCTCTCCCAGCAATCTCTAATGCTCAGTGGACACTGGTTGTGCCCCTAAGGAGAGACTGGTAGAGGCGGGCAATGTGCAGAGGTAGAGACCATGCTCTCAAGTCAGAAGCCAACCTTCAACTCAGCTATGACTTGGGCCTTGTGGACCATTTTGATGATTCAAGTGAAGCCCATGTGTGGGTCTTGTATACCTTGATTCCTACAACTAACCCCTTTAAAACATCCTTTTCAAGTGTGCTGCTTTCTTCCACAAAGTAGGCTCTGCTTTGTTACTTTAACACCTAGGCTTCATGATCACATCAGAGGGAATGTCTTCACTGCCTTTTGAGACACTTGTAGGGGCTGTGCATACAACAGTCCTGGCACGGAGCAGATATTTTTAAAAACTGCCAGGAATACTGTCTGCAAAGAGAATCGGGGGAATATGGAAGAACCGCATACTTGCTATGAAAACAAAGCAAACACAACACAGGACTGGTCATCTGAAGATGAGTTCTAACTGAAACTTTGCCGCTTTAGTCGTGAGCATATATCCTTGGGTCCTAAGGCTCTCAGCTTCCTCGTGTGTCAAGGGGCTCAATAAGACCATCTGTTAGGGTCTCCTGTACTTAGAATCCTCTTGAATCATGCAACTTGCATCTTAGTCAAATTCTTAAACCCAAACGCTGACATTTTTATCAAATAGTTTGTTTTTATACTGAAAAAATTTTAATTTCTATTGTTTTACAACTACATATCTTACTTCTGTTGTTCTACAACTGCACGCTTTAGATTTTCATTCACATTTTATTTTATATATACATTTTCATTAAAGTTATGCTTACTGAAATGAGAGCTTTGGCAGTGTCTACTTTGTGCAGCAGTGAGCCACATATTAAAAAAAAACCACATGTGTGGAAGCTATGTTCTGATCATCATGTACTTTTTAAGTATGGAGGTTGTATTTGCTTTTCCATGTCACACATTTTTAAATGACTTAATAAGGCTAATTCGCAAATATAGTCCCTTAGTTTTTTGTTAGTTGATATGAGGCTCACAATCTAAATTTATACCTGTATATTGATATGGACTGAATTGCATCCCCCCCCAAATTTGTATGTTGATGCTCTAATCCCTAATATGACAAGTTTTGAGAGGTAATTTGGTTTAGAGAAGGTCACAGGAATGAAGCCTTCATGATAGTGTTAGTGCCTTTAAAAGAAATGACACCAGAGTGCTTGCTTCCATTCTCTCCCGCCACTTGGACCTCCTAGCCTCCAAAACTGTGAGAAATAAATGCTGTCTAAGCCACTCAGTCTGTGTGGTATTTTGTGACAGCAGCCTGGGCTAAAACATATGTTTAGTACCTAAACTAGCTTCATACCCACAGGGTATGCATACCAATTTGAACCCAGTCGTCTACTGAATTCATGATCTTAGTCAAAGAAAAAAAAAGTGAAGTGTGATGATTTTAAAACATTGCAAATCATCATCTGCTATTCCTGCCCTAGATAGATAGGGGTCATTCCCCTCACCCTGCCCCATCCCTACATCTTTCCCCCTTCCCCCATGCGTGGAATCAAGACCAACCCAAGTAACTGGCTGAACGGTAGCAGCTGACAGAGGTAACACTATGACTTTAGAGGGAAGGTCACAAAAAGTGGTAGTTTCTACTGGTTCTCTTTGCAATGTTCACTCTTGAAATCCAGCTATCATGCTGTGAGGGATGCCAAACAAGCCTTTGTGAAAAGACCACACAAAAGGGCCCACATGTAAGCATTCTAAGTGACAGCCCAGCTGAAGTCCCAGGTAACAAGCTACCATCAGCATGCAAGTGAACACGACTCCAGCTCTGGAGTCTCCCCAGCTGAGGCCCTGATCATCATGGAGCAGAGATAAGAAGTCTCTGCTGTGCTGTGTCTAAACTCCTGGCCTACAGATTCTGATGGCATAATATGATTGCTTTATGCCAGTAAACTGGAGTAGTTTGTTGGGCAGATGTAGATCCCAGATAAGTAGAACATGAGATCAGAATATAATTATGTACTGATGTAAATTCTTCATTATACTAGGAAAATAACTTAAGCCAAATCTTGATCATGGATAAATAACATCATCTTCATAAATGTAGCCAATATAATCTCATAGTTAATTTCCTAACGGCTGGAATGAAATAACAAGGAAGAAGCATAAGATAAGAGGTGTGCTCTCCCTCCCACTAGTTTAGCTCTAGAGGAGTCACAGAGTTCTACTAGGGTTCTTAGATGGTCTAGCCCATATGGCATCAGGCTAGATGTGTAGCGCTCTTGAAAACAATCCATCCTAGTGCCAAAAATATTTGGGAAGGAGTAGAGGGATGTAAGGGTGGCGTTATGCTTTATAATACAAAAGGCATACTATATACTCCCTTACTATAGGCAGTGGGTGTCTTTTGGGTAGGGCTCATGGGTAAAGCTGGTCTCAACAGGGCATATAACATTAGAACAATGGGAAGCAAGAGTTTCATTATTGTATTTATGAAGTTAAGCTTTAGTCGTCTTATGCTGAGTATGTGCTATTTCTCCCTCAAAATAAAGTTCTTTGCTAATAAAATCTGCATTTCAGTAGCCTGAGGATGTTCAAGGAGGTCTAATTCACAGCTCTTATTCTCTTTTAAATATCAAGTGCGGACCCTCACAGGGTATGGAAAGGTTATCAGGATAGTAACATTTTTTTTTATATTGTTTCTCTAATAGATGTGAGAATCTACCAAAAAACCAAAGAATTTGGATGTGAGGAAGACATCTTCAAATTCACATGCACGTACATATTTTCATAATACCTGAGGGTACACTCCCTAGTTTATTATCATAGAGGAGCTGTGTTCAAAATGGGTCTCTTTTAGTCACAAGACTGGGTTTCATTGCTCTGAGTTCCTCCCCAGGGGCCTGCAGGCAGAAACCATGTAGTTATTGAGAAACAAAAATAGTCCATAAAAGGCAAGAAGAGCCATGAGAAGTTACTAGGGAGTTACAAAGCTGGCCCTTTAAGAAGCAAGAGGTGTTTCACCCCTTGTTATGAGTAACACCCCTTCAAATATGATGGGGAGAAGGGCTAAACAACACATTACATGCAAATTCAGATCTCAACTTGGTTTTCCATACTTGAAATACATGATAAAATGTAATTTATAACTTGCTCTTTCTTCTTCACCAAAAAAGCTGGTGTAGGAGAAGGACAGTATTGCTGGAATACCCCGGAAGGAACTGAAATTATGTTAGTATGTTATTAAATACAACAAATTTTATATATTATAAAATATATATATTCTTTCCTTACCTTTTCTGTTGATACGAACTGAGTCCAAGTGTTGTCTCAGTCTGTGAAAGGAAGAAAACAATGAAAATACTGAAAACAAACCTTTCTACTACAGACATACAGAACATCCAAAATATACTGCAGTTTCAAATTTGATCTTTTACTCACACTTAGATTTTCAGGTTAAACCCAATCCTTAAATCATATGAAATGATATTATGTAATTCGAATGAGAGAATAATTTGGGATTTAAATTTTAAACACACATGAAAAGAATACAAAGTAATGTGATTGATTTTTGCCACACTGGGACACCTGGGTGACTCAGCGGTTGAGTGTGCCTTTGGCTCAGGGCGTGGTCCCGGAGTCCCGGGATCAAGTCCCACATCGGGCTCCCTGCATGGAGCCTGCTTCTCTTTCTGCCTATGTCTCTGCCTCTCTCACTCTGTGTCTCTCATGAATGAATAAATAAAATATATTTTTTAAAAAGTTTCCCAAACCAATACATCCTGTGTGAAGAATCCTCTTTACAATTACTTTGTGAGGTTACTTGTGTCTCTCACTGCTCACTGCTTACCAACTGTGTAGCAGGTGCTGGTGTAGGGAGCCCTTCCCTTCCTCCAACTGCCAGGGAGCTCAAGGTTGTAGGCAAATGGAAAGGGAGACAGCCTTTTAAAACTAAATATACATGGAAGCCTGGGTGGCTCAGTCAGTTAAGCATCTGTCCTGGGCTAGGTCATGATCTCAGGGTCCTGGATGGAACCCTGCATTGGGCTCTCTGCTCTATGGGGAGTCTGCTTCTTCCTTTCACTTTTCCCTCTGTGCGCAATCTCTCTCAAATTAATAAGTAAAATATTTTTTTTAAAAAAACCTAAATAAATATGAAAGAACTAGGACAATGTTGAAAAGGTGCTGTGAAAGAGAATAAATAGGTGATATGCTTCAATATGTCATGAGGGTAGGCTTGTCTGAAGAGATCACATCTATACTGAATGTGATCAAGTGTAAAAAAGAGCTGTGTGTGGAAACAAGGCTGTATGGTGATGGAGAAAACAACATGTACACAGGTCCTACTTAGGAAAAAGCCTGGATGTTCAAGAATAGACAGAAGGTCTATTTGGATGGAGCTCAGAGGCAAAGGGCAAGAGAAGTTTATAATGAGGTTGAAAGACTGGGCAAGGCCAAGACTATGCTGTGTCTTGGTAAGAAGCCAGGGTAAGAAGTTTGTAATGTGTTCTACTCAAATGAAATACAAAGGGGTCTGAAGGAGTAAGAGAGACTGAGACAGACATGGTCTGATTTAATTTTAAAGACAATATTCTGGCGGCAGTGTAGAGAGGATGGAGAAGAGGAGAACAAGTGAAAAAGCAAGAAATTGGTAGACAATCGGCAAAGGTAAGTTCTTAATGATATGTGAGAAAATGCCAAAACCTCTAAGGAATACCATCAGTGAACTTACCCCAAAAGATTAGTTTCTATGTTGTAATCAGAAAACAATAGAGTTGTGGCATTATTTTTCCCATTAAAATATATTATTTTGAAATAGTATTTTGGAGAATGTACATAGGAGAAATATGTGGGAAAATGACATTGTTTGAAAGTAAAAGCTCGAGTGAAGGTGAAGTGTCAGGATATCTGTAATTTTCTTTAAAATGTTTCAGCAATATGACTTGCATGTGCATGGAAGTATGTGTGTGTATAAAGCACATATGGCAAAATGTTAATAATCTATCTCAGGGTAGATAAACGGATATTCATTCTCAACTCTTTGTATTTTCTGTGCTTAAAAATATGTTTACCTTTTCATTATGAAAAAAAATTTTTAAGGATTTTATTTGAGAGAGAGAGAGAGAGAAAACAGGAGCAAGAGGAGGGGCAGAGGGAGAGGGAGAAGCAGACTTCCCACTGAGCAGGGAGCCAAACTCAGGGCTTGATCCTAGGACCCTGAGATCATAACTTGACCTAAAGGCAGGCACTTAATGAGCACCCAAAAGTCCCCAAGATTTTTTATTATGGGAGAAAATGTTTGCAAACCATGTATCTGATATAAAGGGTTAATATACAAATAAATAAAGAACTACTAAATTCAACGTTGCTATTAATAAACAGCAAACAAACAAACCTGATTAAAAAATGGGTAGGGGTGCCTGGGTGGCTCAGTTGGTTAAGCATTCACCTCTTAGTTTTAGCTCAGGCCATGATCTCAGGGTCATGAGATCAAGCCCTTGCGCTCCAAGCTCAGCATGGAATCTGCTAGAGATTCTCTCTTTCCCTCTCTCTCTGCTCCTCCCCTGTGCTCACACTTGCTCTCTAAAATAAATAAATAAATCTTTTTAAAAAATGAGTGATAGACATTTCTCCAAAGAATATATACAAATGAAAAAAAAAAGTATACAAATGGCCAACGGGCCCACGAAAAAACACTCAACATCACTAATTATTAGGGAAATGAAATCAAAACTACAATGAGATACCACCTTATTCCCATCAGGATAGCAACTATCAAAAAACCAGAAAATAACAAGTGCTGGTAAGGTTGTGGAGAAATTGCTACCCTTGTGCACTGTTAATGGGAATGCAGAATGTAGTGCTGTGGTGGAAAATGGTATGGTGGTTCCTCAAAAAAATTAAATGTAGAATTACCACACGATCCAGCAATTCCACTTCTAGGCGTATACCCAAAAGAACTGAAAAGCAGAAAGCAGGGACACAAATATGTGACATTCATGTTCAGAGCAGCATGATCCACAATAAAGTGTGCAAGTAATCCAAGTGTCTACCAATGGATAAATGGACAAACAAAATGTGGTTTATATGTACAACAGAGTATTCAGCCTTAAAAAAGGAAGAAAATTCTGACATATACTACCACATGAAAACATCTCAAAGACGAAGTCCATACTAAATGAAATAAACCAGTCACAAAAGTATAAATACTACATGATCCTATTTATATGAAGTACTTAAAATAGTCACATTAACAGAAAGTTGTATAGTGCTTGTCAAGGGTTAGGGTGAAGGGAATGAGGTATTATTATTTAATGAGTACAGAGCAATTTCGTTTTTGGATAATGAAAGAGTTCTGGAGCTGGTAGTGATGCAAAGACAAATACGAACGTACTCAGGGTCACTGAACTATATACAATTAAAATGTAATTTTTATGTTACATATATTTTACTACAATTTTTAAAAAGACAGGGTGGTATTGACATATAGACAAACAGATCAGCAGAACTGGAAAAAGTCCAAAATTGGCACATGTACAGTCATTTGATTTTCAACACAGGCATCAATGCAATTCAATGGAAAAACCTGTATCTTTTTCAGCAAATGGTGCTGGAACAATAGGACAAACTTATGTAAGGGAAAAATGAGCCTTTATCCTTATGTTACACCATGGACTCAAATTACTTTTATACATATCATAGTTTTAAGCATAAAAACTAAAATTATACAGCTTCAACAAGAAAACAAAGGCGATTATCTTTGCAATCTTGGAAACAAAGATTTCATGAAACAGACAAAAGCCACTAACTGTAAAAGAAAAAACTGACAGACTGGACTTCATAAAAATTTTAAAAATATTCTCACCAAAAGACATTGTTATGAAAATGAAAAGGCGAACCATATATTGAGAATATATGCTAATCACATATTTGATGAAATACTTGTATACTAAACATATAAAGAACATGTTAATCTAATAAAACCACACAGTCTTTTAAAATAAGCAATAATAAAAATATCAGCTAAGCACATGAAAAGATGCTCAGTATGTTATTAAGGAAAAGCAAATTTGAACTATAACCATATATTACACACCTTTTATAATGTCCAAAATTGAAAATACACCAAGAGTTTGAAGAATGTAGAACTAGAACTTCCACACATTGTTAGTGGGAATGTAAAACAGAACCACCACTCTAGAAAAAGCCTGGCAATTTTTTTACAAAATTAAACATACCCCTATCATGATGATGCCACTCCACTCCTAGATATTTCCCCAAGAGAAACACAAGAAAAATACTTGGACATGAATGATTATTGCAGCTTTATGTTTATAGCATGCTTACAGAAGTCAATACTGGAACAACCCAAATTTCCATTAACAGGTGAATGAATAAATGAATTGTGGTATATCTACACAGCAATAAAATACTACTCAGCAATAAAAAAGAATTAAAAACTGGGAACGTTTCTTTTTTCTTTAAACATTTATCATTTTACAACAATAAATTATTTTTTGAAAGAGCAGAAAATAACATTTGAGGAAAAAAAATAAACTGATGATACAATATAGATGAATCTCAAAATAAGTACGCTGAGTCAGACCAGACCTCCTTCCCACCCCATCAAAGTACATTTGTGTGAATGCATTTACATAAAATGGTTTACAATATAAGCTGATAGTGACAGCAGATCAGTGACTGCAATCGTCTAGAGATGGGAGAGTGAGGATGGAGGGATTGCCAAGGGTCACAAGTAAACTTCTGGGTGATGGATATGTTATCTTGATTTCAGTTATGGTTTCACAAGTGTATACGTATTTAGACTCTTCAAGTATTCTTTAAACATGTACAGTTTATTGTGTGTCACTCATACTTCAATAAAGAACATAACCTAAGAATTCTAGAACGTGCAAAACTCTGTGGTTCTCATGTGAAGTTGACAGAAAGGGAACTCAGAAAGTTTATCACCCATGCACACTTTCTTAAAGGGGAAAAAATTTTTCATGAAGACAATCTGGCCAACAAGATTACTCATGAAGAATTGCAAATGAGGAAGCTGTCTTGTGAAAGATAGGCAGATGGTCACGGCAAAGGAACTGTGGAAACAAGATTAGAAAAGCAGAAAGTAATGTTGTTTTTGAAGTGTAAGCCACAAAATAGAAAAGTCATTTAATTATAACAAATAAGAATAAAAATCTCAGCACATGCCAACAAAACACCCGAAGTATTGAAAGAGAAAGATCACAATAGACATTTTGTTTTTGAAGTAATTTGAGAAATAAAGGTTTAAAATATTTTAAATGTACATCTGAAAATTAAGCTCCTAAATCAAGAGTAAACAAAAAATAAAACATAAAAATTACATGGTATAAATATATATAGTATAAAATAAATGAGATAAACTCTGTTTAAAAAAGACAAAAAGACTGTGTTAGAAAACCAAAGCCCAAATATAAACTGTAAATACCTAATACAAAATAATGCAGAAATGCTGACAAATTATGGGCAAAAACAGACAGGGTAAATGCCCCTACTCCCCAAAAAAGGAAGAAAAAACCACACCCTTAATGTTGTAAAGGTTACAACATTAATAATCTTAGAATGAAAAGATTTGTGAGTTTGTGGGTTTTAATTTGTATTTTCTGGGTGGATAATATGGCTGAGCAGTTTTCAAATGTCTTTTTGCCATCTGTACATTCTTTTCAGTAAAATATCTAGTCATGTCCTTTGCTGATTCTTGATTGGATTTTATTATTGAGTTTTGAGAGTTCTTTAGAAACTCTAAAAACTAGGTCCTTTGTCAGATATATGGTCTGCAAATATTTTCTCTTAGTCTATATATTCTCTGTTTTTTTATCTTCTTCACACAGTCTTTGGCAGAGCAAGCTTTTAATTTATCAGGTTTTCCTTTATGGATTGTACTTCTGGTATCAAGTCTTTGATGTCAAGAACTTCTGCCTAACCCTATATCCTGAAGTTTTTCTACAGTTTTTTTTTCCCCTAAAAGCTTTATAGTTTTATATATTTTTGTATAGTTTTATATTTAAGTCTACAATCATTTTTTAGCTAATTTTTGTATAAGATGTGAGAGCTGTCTGAATATTTTAATACTGTTTTAATATCTTTTGGTGTTCTTTGTTCCTATTTTTAAGGCTATTTTTGAGCTAGCTATTTAACTTCTTTTGTACCACTTATTTTTAAAACAGAGGGTACGAAATGGTACTGTGAAGAGAGTACTGAGTCAAAAATTAGCATGTGATGGGGAGCAGATAGGTCTGAGAAGACTCAGAATTTGAAGTAAAAAAAACAAAAACAAAACCAAAGAACCTGTGTTCAAATACCAACTCTGCTCTCACTAGCCAATAACCTTGGAAAATATCTGAAGAGGCTTTCTGTCAACTGCAAAGAGCTGTACAGATGTTAGCCTCTGATGAGGGACTTCTAGTGCCCCATACATTTCCCCACCTCCAAAAACAGGCAATTAACTTGACATTATGAGAAATAGCTGCTCTGGGCATAAAATTAGTTATTATAATGTAAAACTGACTGACTATGCAGAATGAGAAATCAAAGCTATGTTTGCAGAGAAAATCATGGAAAGGAAATAAGTATTAACCTGTATTACACTTGGGTATTGGGATATAAGGATAACCCCCAAGCCCCCACTCTAGAGCATAGTAGTTCAGAACTTAGGCTTTAGAGTCCAAAAGCTTGGTTTTGAATTCTGTTCTAGTTTTACCACATACTAAACATTTACTGGGTTAAATTACTTAAATTCTCTATTCTTTAATATGCTCCCCTGAAAAAGATCATAAAACTATTAACTAGCTCATGTTTTTAAGAATTTAAAAGAGTGTCTGGCACTTGACAATACCCAGTAAATACTATAGTTATTTATTATTTTTCCAAATTTTCCTATTTTCTACATCATATATTTCTTTTCTAATAGAACCACTTTCTTTAAAAAGAGGAGTACTTTAATAATTTTATAATTCTGTGTATGTCAAAATCACAGCTCCCTCTCCCCCCCCTTTTTTTTTAAAGATTTTATTTATTTATTCATTATAGACAGAGAGAGAGTGAGCGAGCACGCGGGGCAGAGACAAAGGCAGAGGGAGAAGCAGGCTCCATGCTGGGAGCCCGACGTGGGACTCGATCCCAGGACTCCAGGATCACACCCTGGGCCAAAGGCAGGCGCCAAACCACTGAACCACTCAGGGATCCCCTCCCTCTCCCTTTATCTTAAAAAAAACAGTAAGAAAATTTAGAACAGTGGTTGATAATTTACAGTCCATAAGCCAAATCTATCCTGCCATCAAATTTTGTTTTTCCTTTTCTTATAGTAAAATACACATGTGTAAAACTTACCATCTTAACTATTTTTAATTGTACAGTTCAGTGGCATCAAATTTATTTGCAGTGATGTGCAACCATCACCACCATGTATCTACAGAAATCCTTCCATCTTGCAAAGTTGAAATTCTGTAGCCATTAAACAACTCTCCATTCCCTCCTCCTTCCAGGCCTGTAGAGAACCATTCTATTTTCTGTCACTACAACTCTGACTACTCTAAGTACCTCATGTAAGTGGAACCATATAGTATTTATGTTTCTGTAACTGATTTATTTCACTTAGTGTATATCCTTAAGATTCATACACATGATACTACTATATGATAGGAGCAAACTCCACACCCCATGTCTGGGGACCTATCCTAAGAAGATAAGACCACATAACTTTTGACTTTGAAAACCAACGTAAAGTTAAGCTCCAATCAGTAGAGCTTAACACTGGGTACTTTAAAAATCAGTGGGTTTAGTTTGCTCTGGGAAAGCCAGAGGGCCTTAGGAAACAGAGTCCCTGCCTTTAAAGAGAAAACAAGACAAAGAATCCCATGGAGCTACATTAGCAGCAGTTTGAAAAGCACCTGGGGTTTATGTGAAGGTGATTTATTTACTAAAATCAACACGTGCTAGAGTGGCAGGGATCTTTAAGAGACTCCTCTATGAACAAAAGGCCTTCTATCTCCCACCCTCCCACACAGCTGGACAGCTGTGGGAGCCAGTGAAAACACCCTCGTTGCTAAGACTGTGCACTACACACCAGCATTTTCCTGCAGATCTGCCCCATAAAACCTGCTCTACTTGGTAACACTCCATTCAAAGTGGCTCCTGCTATGTCACTTCCTGCAAGCAGTCCTGGCAGGGACCAATACCACTCCAAAGTAACTCCTGCTCTGGGAAAAGGGTAAGATAACCACACACACCAGTCTGACTGCAGCCCCAGCAGATAAACTGGGAGTAGACACCTGATCCAACTGCCAGCCCTGTCCACCAACAAAAAGATCTCAGGGGGCACCAGTTCCATGTAACTGCAGACCAGGGAAATGGGCTGAAGACAGGCATCTGGTCTGACCACTAGATACCACCTAACTAGAAGTGCGAGGTGGCTCTAGACTGGCTCTTTAACAGCACAGGGACCAAACTATGGCCCATACAGGTAAAGTGGGCAACGGCAACTGCAGCTGCCTGGAATGAAAGCAAATACAGCTTAGT
The DNA here is from genome assembly GCF_048164855.1 of Canis lupus baileyi. Lineage (NCBI taxonomy): Eukaryota > Metazoa > Chordata > Mammalia > Carnivora > Canidae > Canis > Canis lupus. Next base: position 47,412,582 of record NC_132848.1, on the reverse strand, counting down.
CACAACAGTAGGGTACACGCAACCCACACAGGAGACACGCCTGTAATGCCTGGTTCTGATGAACCTGGGTCATTATGCTATGGGGCACCATAGAAACTCTTCTTCTGAAGGCCACTACTTTCAAAATCAGGAAACAGAGCTGATTTTTCCTAATACACAGAAATAAATTCAGAGAGTTAGACAAAACAAGGATACAGGAATATGTCCCAAATGAAAGAACAGAATAAAAAATACCAGAAGAGCTACATGAAATGGAGATAAACAATATACCTAATAAAAAATTCAAAGTAATGGTCACAAAGACACTGGACTTGAGAGAAGAGAGTGAAGGATCTTAGAACTTCAACAAAAAGAAAATATAAAAAAGAACCAATCAGAGATGAATTCAATAATTGAAATTAAAAATATACTATAGGGAGTCAATAGCATATTGAAGGAGGCAAGAAGAACAGATCAGTGAGCTGGAAGACAGAGTAAATGGAAAGCAAACAAGCTGAAACAGCAAAAAGAAAAAAGAATAGTAAAAAATCAGAATAAATTAGGGAAACTCAGCGATACCAGTAAGTGTAATAACATTTGCATTACAGGGATCTGAGGAAAAGAAAGAGAAAACAGGACAAGAAATTTATTTGAAGAAATAATAGTTGAAAACTTCCTCACTCTGAGGAATGAAACAGATATCCAGATCTAGGAAGCACAGAGAATCTGCAACAAAATCAACCCAAGGAGGGCCACACCAAGACACACAATAATTAAGAGATTGGCATAATATCTTAAAAGTGCTGAAGGGAAAAACTTGAAACAGAAAATACTCTACCCAGCAAAGCTATCATTCAGAATAGAAGGAAAGAGAAAGAGTTTCCCAGACAAAAGTTAAAGAAGTTCATTATCACTAAACCAGTCTGACAATAGGAAAGGGAATTCTTTGACCGAAAAGGAAAGGCCATATCAGCAGTAAGAAAGTTATGAAAAGAAAAATTTCATAGGTAAATGCAAACATAATATAAGTAGTAGATTCAGCAAATATAAAAATAGTAGAGACATTAAAGCACAAAAGCAGTAAAATCAATTACATATATTAAAATGAGTCAAAAGATTCACAAAATAAAAGAATGGAGAGGATGACATTATAATACACAGAACATGGGTAGGGAGGAGTAAAAATTTAGTGCTTCTAGAATCAATTCAAACTTAACTGACCATCAACTTAATAATAACTACCATCAGCATAAGACTTATATATTAACCTAATGAAAAACACAAATTAAAAGCCTGTAATAGATATGCAAAAAATAGGGGCACCTACGTGGCTCCGTTGGTTAAGCGCCTGCCTTCAGCTCAGGTTATGATCCTGGGGTCTTGGGATTGAGCCCCACCTCTCCCTCTTCCTCTGCCTGCCACTTACCCTGCTTGTGCTCACTCTCTCTCTCCCTCTCTGTCAAATAAATAAATTTTTTAAAAATCTAAAAAAAAAAAAAAAAAAAAAGCAAAAAATAAAAAGGAAAGAACCCAAGCATATTACTAAAGAAAGCCATCAAACAACAAGAAAGCATGAGAAGGAACAGAGAACTACAAAAACCACCATAAAACAAATGAACAAAATGGTAATCAGTACATATCTATCAACAATTACTTTAAATATGAATGCATTAAATGCTGCAATGAAAAGACACAGGGTGATGGAATGATAATAAAGCAAGATATATCTATATGCAGCCCACAGGAGATTCATTTCAGACCTATGGACACATGCAGATTGAAAGTAAAGAGATGGAAAAATACGTACTATGCAAATGAAATGAAAAGAAAGGTAGGGTAGCACACTTTTATCACAAAAAATGTGTCTTAAAACAAAGACTATATAACAAGAGACAAAGAAGGGCTCTACATAATGATAAAACAATCTAATAAGAGAATAATTGTAAATATTTATGCACCAAACATGACAGCATCTAAATATATAAAGCAATTGTTAAAATACATAAAAGAAATTGATAGTATTGCAGTAAAAGTAAAGGACTTTAACACCCCACTTACATCAATGAATAGATGATCCAGACAGAAAATCGACAAAGAAACAATAGCTTTGAATGACACACTGAACCAGAGGACCTAATAGATATATTCAGAACATTCCATTCCCAAACAGCAGAATACATGCTTTGAAGTGCACAAGGAACATTCTCCCAGATAGATCATGTTAGGCCATAAAAGAAGCCTCAATAAATTCAAAAAGAGTGAAATCATATTATGCATCTTTTCCAACCACAACAGTATGAAACTAGAAATCAATCTCAAGAAAAAAAATGTGCGAAGAACACAAATACATGGAAGCTAAGTAACATGCTACTGAACAATGAATGAGTCAACTGAGAAACCAGAGAAGAAATTAAAAAATATAGAGGTAAATGACAATGAAAACACAATGGCCCAAAATCTTTGCACTGAGGCAAAAACTGTTCTAAGACAGAAGATTATAAACATAACAGGCCTAGCTCAAGAAGCAAGAAAAATCTCAAATAAGTAATAAAACCATACACTGACAGGAGCTAGAAAAAGAAGAAAAAAAAGCTCAAATCTAGCAAAAGAAAAGAATAACAAAGATTATAGCAGATATAAATGAAATAGAGACTAAAAAAACAATGTAACATTAATGAAACCAGGAGTTGGTTCTTTGAAAAGATCAACATAAGCGATAAACCTTTACCAAAACTCACCAGAAAAAAAGGAGAAAGAGAGAAGATTCAAATAAACTCAGAAATGAAGGAAGAGACAAACAACTGAAAACACAAAATATAAAGGATTAGAACAGAATATTATGAAAAATTATAAGCCAACAATTTGGACAACCTAGAAGAAATGGATACGTTCCTAGAAACATAACCTTCCAAAACAGAATCCAGAAGAAATACAAAATTTGAGCAGACTGATTACCAGCAATGAAATTGAATCAGCAATCAAAAACTCCCAACAAACAAAAGTCCAGGACTAAAAAGATTCACCATTCACTAGGTGAATTCTACCAGAGAGAAAGCTATTCTTCTGAAATCATTCTAAAAAATAGAAGAGGAAGGAAAGCTTCCAAATTCATTCAACATGGCCAGCATTACTCTGATACCAAACCCAGATAAAGAAACTACAAAAAACTCAGCAATCAGACAACAAAAAAGAAAAAAAAGGCATTTAAATTGGCAAAGAAGAAGTCAAACTCTCCCTCTTTGCTGATGACATGATATTCTACATAGAAAACCCAAAAGACTCCACCCCTAAGATTGCTAGAACTCATACAGCAATTTGGCAGTGTGGCAGGATACAAAATCAATGCCCAGAAGTCAGTGGCATTTCTATACACTAACAATGAGACTGAAGAAAGAGAAATTAAGGAGTCAATCCCATTTACAATTGCACCCCAAAGCATAAGATACCTAGGAATAAACCTAACCAAAGGGGTAAAGGATCTATACCCTAAAAACTACAGAACACTTCTGAAAGAAATTGAGGAAGACACAAAGAGATGGAAAAATATTTTATGCTCATGGATTGGAAGAATTAATAGTGTAAAAATGTCACTGTTACCCAGGGCAATTTACACATTTAATGCAATCCCTATCAAAATACCATGGACTTTCTTCAGAGAGTTGGAACAAAGTATCTCAAGATTTGTGTGGAATCAGAAAAGACCCCGAATAGCCAGGGGAATTTTAAAAAAGAAAACCATAGCTGGGGGCGCATCACAATGCCGGATTTCAGGTTGTACTACAAAGCTGTGGCCATCAAGACAGTGTGGTACTGGCACAAAAACAGACACATATATCAATGGAACAGAATAGAGAATCCAGAAGTGGACCCTCAACTTTTTATTTTTAATTTTTTTTTTATTTATTTATGATAGAGAGAAAGAGAGAGAGAGAGGCAGAGACACAGGGAGAGGGAGAAGCAGGCTCCATGCACTGGGAGCCCGACGTGGGATTTGATCCCGGGTCTCCAGGATCGCGCCCTGGGCCAAAGGCAGGCGCTAAACTGCTGCGCCACCCAGGGACCCCTGGACCCTCAACTTTATGGTAAACTAATATTTGACAAAGGAGGAAAGACTATCCACTGGAAAAAAGACAGTCTCTTCAATAAATGGTGCCGGGAAAATTGGACATCCACATGCAGAAGAATGAAACTAGACCACTCTCTTGCACCATACACAAAGATAAACTCAAAATGGATGAAAGATCTAAATGTGAGACAAGATTCCATCCAAATCCTAGAGAAGAACACAGGCAACACCCTTTTTGAACTCGGCCACAATAACTTCTTGCAAGACACATCCACGAAGGCAAAAGAAACAAAAGCAAAAATGAACTATTGGACTTCATCAAGATAAGAAGCTTTTGCACAGCAAAGGATACAGTCAACAAAACTAAAAGACAACCTACAGAATGGGAGAAGATATTCGCAAATGACATATCAGATAAAGGGCTAGTATCCAAGATCTATAAAGAACTTATTAAACTCAACAGCAAAGAAACAAACAATCCAATCATGAAATGGGCAAAAGACATGAACAGAAATCTCACAGAGGAAGACATAGACATGGCCAACAAGCACATGAGAAAACGCTCCGCATCACTTGCCATCAGGGAAATACAAATCAAAACCACAATGAGATACCACCTCACACCAGTGAGAATGGGGCAAATTAACAAGGCAGGAAACAACAAATGTTGGAGAGGATGCGGAGAAAAGGGAACCCTCTTACACTGTTGGTGGGAATGTGAACTGGTGCAGCCACTCTGGAAAACTGTGTGGAGGTTCCTCAAAGAGTTAAAAATAGATCTGCCCTACGACCCAGCAATTGCACTGCTGGGGATTTACCCCAAACATACAGATGCAATGAAACGCCGGGACACCTGCACCCTAATGTTTCTAGCAGCAATGTCCATAATAGTCAAACTGTGGAAGGAGCCTCGGTGTCCATCGAAAGATGAATGGATAAAGAATATTTGGTCTATGTATATAATGGAATATTACTCAGCCATTAGAAATTACAAATACCCACCATTTGCTTCGACGTGGATGGAACTGGAGGGTATTATGCTGAGTGAAATAAGTCAATCGGAGAAGGACAAACTTTATATGGTCTCATTCATTTGGGGAATATAAAAAATAGTGAAAGGGAATAAAGAGGAAAGGAGAAAAAATAAGTGGGAAATATCAGAAAGGGAGGCAGAATATGAAAGACTCCTAACTCTGGGAAACGAACTAGGGGTGGTGGAAGGGGAGGTGGGTGGGGGTTGGGGGTGACTGGGTGGCAGGCACTGAGGTGGGCACTTGACGGGATGAGCACTGGGTGTTATTCTGTATGTTGACAAATTGAACACCAATAAAAAATAAATTTATTATATAAAGAAAGGAACTACAAAAAAGAAAAACTATAGGCTAGTTATCTCTGATGAACACAGATACAAAAATCCTCAACCAAATATTAGCAAACTGAATCAAACAATACATTTTAAAAATCATTCATCATGATCAAGTGGGACTTATTTTTTTAAGATTTTATTTATTTATTCATGACACACACACACAGACATGGTGGCAGAGACACAGAGGGTGAAGCAGGCTCCATGCAGGAAGCCCAATGTGGACTCGATCCCGGGACTCCAGCATCACGCCCTGGGGGGAAGGCAGGCGCTCAACTGCTGAGCCACTCAGGGATCCCTTCGTTTTTATTCTTTTGCAAATATTGAACAACCCTGTATCCCAGGAATAAATCCTACTTGTTTGGGATGCCTGGGTGGCTCAGCAGTTGAGCGTCTGCCTTCGGCTCAGGGCGTGATCCTGGAGTCCTGGGATCGAGTTCCACATCAGGCTCCCTGCATGGAGCCTGCCTCTCCCTCTGCCTGTGTCTCTGCCTCTCTCTCTGTGTCTCTCATGAATGAATAAATAAAATCTTAAAAAAAAATGAAAATATGATCATCTCAACAGATGCAGAAAAATCATCTGACAAAGTACAACATTGATTCATACTAGAAACTATCAACAAAGTAAGTGTAGGGGGAACATACCTCATTATAATAAAGGCCATATATGAAGAACCCACAGCTAACATCATACTCAGTGCTGAAAACTGAAGAGATTTTCTCCTAAGGTCAAGAATAAGACAAGGATATCCACTTCCATCATTTTTATTCAACACAGTACTGGGAGTCCTAGCCACAGCAGTCAAATAAAAAAAATAATAATAATAATAAAAGGCATCCAAATTGGTAAGGAAGAAGTAAAACTTTCACTATTTGCAGATGACAAGATACTATATATAGAAAACCCCAGAGACTCCACCAAAATACTAGAAGTGATTAATAAATTGAGTGAAGTTGTAAGATAAAAAATTAATCTAGAGAAACCTGTTGCATTTCTATATGCTAATAATAAAGTGGTAGAAAGAAAATAATCCCATTTACAATTGCACCAAAAATAATAAAACCCCTAGAAATAAACGTAACCAAGGATGGTAAAAGATCTGTACTCTGAAAACTACAAAATACTGATGAAAAAAGCTGAAGGCACAAACAAATGGAAAAATATTCCACAATTATGGATTGGAAGAATATTGTTAAATTACTCCTACAGCATATTACATGCACACATACATTTCCAAAGCAACCTGCAGATTTAATGCAATTCCTCTCAAAATACCAACAACATTTTTCACAAAATTAGAACAAATAATACTAACATTTGTATGAAACCACAAAAGATGTTGAACAGCCAAAGCAATCTTGAAAAAGAACAAAGCTGGAGGTGTCACAATCCCAGATTGCAAGACATCCGACAGAGCTACACTAATTAAAACAAATTGTTGCTGCCACAAAAAAAAAGGGGGGGGGGGACACATAAATCAATGGAAAAGAATAGAGTCCAGAAATCAACTCATGGTTTTACTGTCAATTAATCTATGACAAAGGAATGAAGAATATACAGTGGGAAAAATAAGTCTCTTCAACAAATGGTGCCTGGAAAACTGGACAGCTACATGCAAAAGAACAAAACTGAACCAACTTCTTCTTATACAAAAATAAACTCAAAATAGGGTAAAAACTTAAATGTGATACTAGAAGCCATAAAACTTAGAAGAAATTATAAGCAGTCATTCATTTCTCTGATGTTAGCCAAAGAAACATCTTTCTAGATGTCTCCTAAGACAAGGGAAACAAAGGCAAAACCATTGGGAGTACACTGAAATAAAAGCCTTTGCAGTTAAGGAAACATTAACAAAACGGAAAGGCAACCTACTGAATGAAAGAAGATACCTGCAAATGATATACATGATAAGGGGTTAACATCCAAAATACATAAAGAACTTACACAACACTAAAAAAAAAAAAAAAAAAAAAAAACCCTATCTGATTTTAAAAATGGACAGAGGATCTGGATAGACATTGATCCAAAGAAGACATTCAGATGGCCATGAAAAGATGCTCAACATCACTAATCATTTGGGAAATGAAAATTAAGACACAATGAGATATCACTTTATATATGTTGGAATGGCTAAAATTAAAAATACAAGAAATAACAAGAGCTGGTGAGGATGTGGGAATGCAAATTGGGTCTGCCACTATAAAAAACAGTATGGAGGGGCCTCAAACATTCAAGATAGAATTACCATAGGATTCAGTAATTCCACTACTGGGTATTTACACAAAGATTACAAAAGCACTAATTCAAAAAGATATACTTATCCCTATGTTCAATACAGCACTATTTACAAGAGTCAAGTTATGGAAGCAAACCAAGTGTCCATGGATAGATGAATGGATAAAGAAGATGTGGTATGTATATATAATAGAATATTACTCAGCCATAAAAAGAATGAAATCTTGCCATCTGCAACAACATGGATGGATCTAGAGGATATAATGCTAAATGAAATAAGTTGGGCTGAGAAAGATAAATACCACATGATTTCAATTATCTACGGAACGTGAGAAACAAAACAAAGAAAAAAAGAAACAAACAAAAAACTCCAGACTCTTAAATACAGAGAAAAAAACTGGCAGTGGCCAGATGGGAAGTGGGTGTGTAGAGATGGGTGAAATAAAGGAGATTAAGAATACACTTTTCTTGAAGAGCACGGAGAAATGTAAAGAGTTGTTGAAACATCATTTTGTACACCTGTAACTAATATAACACTGTATGTTAATCATACTTGAATTAAAAAAAAACAACTATTGAGACTTAAATGGTGGCCCCACATATGGTCTGTCCTGAAATAGGTCCCATGTGTACTTGTAAAGAATGTGTATGCTGTTACTGCATTTCCTTTTCTTTGTATTTTTAAAGTTAGTTTCTTCATTGTTACTCTAGAGATTATAATTTATATCTTACATTTTTAACAAACTAGTTTGAATACCAACTTGGCTTCAATAGTGTATTTACTTCTGTCATTTTGGTATTTGTTTTCTATATGGCTTATAGCTTTTTTTTTTTTTTTTGTCCATTTCATTCTTTACTGTCATTTTTGTGTTTAGCTGATTTTTATAGCAAAATATTTAGATTCTTTTTGTGTATTTTCTATAGTTATTTTCTTCATAGTTCCCATGGGAACCCAACATCTTAGAGTTGTAACACTCTACAATATACAGAAACTTTACTTCTTTCTAGACTCATCCCTACACCTTTCAGTTATCAATGTCAGAAAATTTCATCTCTATGTAGTGTGTATCCAAAACACAAATAATTCTTTTAAATATAGTAGTCTTTAAACTATGTAGAAAATAAAATGTGGAATTACAAACCAAAGTTAACAAAAACCCTAGTTTTTAGACTATTAATTGCTTTTTAAAAATGCATTAGTCTCTTATACCATGTGGAAAACAAAAAGGGGAGTTGCAAACCACTTATAATAATACCAACCAACTTTTATAATTGCCCACATACTAACTTTTACTGTGATCTTTGTTTCTTCATATGGCTTTGAGTTGTTGTCTAGTATTGTTTCATTTTAACCTGCAGGACTCCCTTTAGCATCTCTTGTAAGGCATGTCTAATAGTAGTAAACCTCCTCAGCTTTTGCTTATCTGGGAATGTCTTCGCTTCTCCCTCACTTTTAAAGTACAGTTTTGTCTGATCTAGGATTCTTGGTTGATAGTTTTTGTTAGTGCACTAAATATATCAACTCACTGCTTTCTGGCCTCCAAAGTCTGTGATAAGAAATCTAATAATTTTAATAATTTTACTGTTTTAGCTTTTAAGACCATCTTTCAAAAGTTTGATTATATCTTAGTGCAGATCTCTGATGCTTATATTCATGGTTTTTGTTAAATCTGTGATATTTTCAGTCACTATTTTTTGAACACTCTACTCTGCCTCTTTCTCTTTTTTCCTTCCGGGACTCCCACAATGCCTATGTAGGTCTGAACCCCTCCAGTGAATTTTTCATTCCAGTTATTGTACTTTGAGATTTAGATTTTTTTAAAAAAATATATTTTCAAAAAAATTTTTTAAGATTTATTTATTTATTCATGATAGATGTAGAGAGAGGAAGAGAGGCATAGGCACAGGAGGAGAGAGAAGCAGGCTCCATGCCGGGAGCCTGATGTGGGACTCGATCCCGGGACTCCAGGTTCATGCCCTGGGCCAAAGGCAGGTGCCAAACCGCTGAGCCACCCAGGGTTCCCCTAGATTTTCTTTTTCAAGGCTTCTTTTATCCCTCAGCTCCACTGAAGAGTAATTGCAAAATAAAAACTGTATTTATTTGAAGTATAAAATGCGATGTATTCCTAAAGAGTATATATTGTGAAATGATCACCGCAACAAATGAGCTAATTAACATATTCATTACTTCAGTTACCTTTCTTGGGAGCAAAAACGGTTAAGATTTACTGTTAGCAAATATCAAGTATACAACACAGTATTATTAACTATGTTCACTCTACTGTACATTAAACCTCCAAAAATTCATCTTACAAAACTGAAATACTATATATACCCTTTGGCCAACTATCATGACCCCATTTCCCATACCCTACAGGGTCTGACATCATTCTACTCTCTGCTTCTTTGAACTTAACATTTTTAGATTTCACATATAAGTGAAATTATACAGTATTTGTCTTTCACATAGTATCAAGTCCTCCAGGTTAATCCATGTTTTTGAAAATGGTGGTGGTCTCTTTCTTTGATATAATCAATCACCTTCCTTGTCTCTTGTGACAGTTTCTGGCTCAGGGTCTATTTTGTTTGATATAATACCCACTCCTGCCTCTTCTAGTTACTGTTTGCATGGAATATCTATTCTCAAGCCTTTCAGCATATGTGTGTCCTTAAAGCTAAAGGAAGTCTCCTATAGGCAGATTATGGTTGGGTATTGTTTTTTAAAAGTCCATTCAGCCACTCTATGCCTTTTGATTGGAGAATTTAATCCATTTACATTTAAAGTAATTATTAATAAGTGAGGACTCACTATTCCTATTTTGTTAATTTTTCTGATTGTTCTGTAGTCCCTTTTTCCTCTCGACACTCCCCCGTAATCTGATGATTTTTCTCTTGTAGTGGTACACTTCGATAACTTTCTATTTCTAAAACACAAGGTTTTTCATTTGTGCTCAACTATGAGGCTTGTATAAAACACATTATAGTTACAACATTTTATTTTAAGCCAGTAACAACTGAGCTTCACGAAAATCACTTTTACTTCTTCTTCATTCTATGTGATTGATGTTACAATTTGCATCATTTATATTATGTATCCATTAACAAATTATTTCAGTTATAGTTATTTTTCATACTTTTGTGTTTCATTTATGTTAGAGTTAAAAGCTTATACATTTACATATTTTCATGTTGCTAACTGGTATCTTTTCATTTTAGCTTGTAGAACTACTGTAGCTTTTTTTTTTTTTTTTTTTTTTTTGGTGAGGCAGGTCTAGTGGTGAGGAGTTTCAGCTTTTGTTTGCTGAGAAAATGTTTATTTCTCCTTCATTTCTGAAGGACAGCTTTGCTGGAAATAGTATCCCTGTCCGTTTTCTTGCTTTAGCACTTTGAATACATCATCACATTCTTGACCTGGAAGGTTTCTGCTAAGAAATTAGTTGACTGTCTTATCAGGGCTCCCTAGTGACATGTGCCCTTCTCTCTTGTTTATTCCTAGCTGTCCTAGAAGATTAGGCTCCATAGCTCAGCACTTGGTATGAGTTGAGACAAAAACTGGCCCCATGGAGGGTGCCCTAAGAAGTCAAGAGGATAGAAGAACACTCCAATCTCACTTTCCTATTGTGAAAGAAGTCACTGACTGAGGTGATCTCCTTGGCACTGAGCTAAGATGGTTTGGTGGAAGAACTAATGCAGGTGAAGTGAAATTGCTTTTCTTACCAGTATTAATCTGACTGCTCTCAGTTTGTGCTCTTCCGGGATACCTATACTTCATAGGTGAATTTTGAATTTCTCTCAAGGTATTTTGGTACCAATATTATTGCTATGTCAGTGTTTCTATGGAGGTATGAGACTCCAGGGCTCCTTACTCTGCCATCTTGATGATGTCACTTTTTTTTCCTTTTTCTTTTAAAAATTTTTAAAATTTAAATTAACATACAGTGTATTATTAGTTTCAGAGATAGAGTTCAATGATTTATCAGTCTTATATAATACCCAGTGCTCATTACATTATGTGCCCTCCTTAATGTCCATCATCTGGTAACCCCATCCTCCCCCCTTCCCTCCAGCAACCCTCAGTTTGTTTTTTATGATTAAGAGTCTCTTACAGTTTGCCTCCCTTGGTTTCATCTTGTTTTATTTTTCCCTCTCTTCCCCTATGATCCTCTGTTTTGTTTCTTAAATTCCACATATGAGTGAGATCATATGGTAATTGTCTTTCTGAGTGACTTATTTCGCTTAGCATAATACCCTCTAGTTCCATCCATGTCACTGCAAATGGCAAGATTTTGGGGGTGGGGGGGTGGGGGTTGATGGCTGAGTAGTATTCCATTGTGTGTGTGTGTGTGTGTGTACACATACCACATCTTTATTCATCTGTTGATGGACACCTAGGCTCTTTCCATAGTTTGGCTATTGTGGACATTGCTGCTATAAATATTGGGGTGCAGAAGTCCTTTCAGATGACTACATTTGTATCTTTGGGGTAAATACCTAGTAGTACAATTGCTGGGTTGTAGGGTAGCTCTATTTTCAACTTTGAAGGAATCTGCATACTGATGTCACTCTTTTTTGTTTCTTTTTTGAAAAGAAACTCTTTTCTTTCTTTTGTTTCTTTTTTGTTTTTTTTTTCTTTTCTATCTTTTCACAGATATTTCCATTTTGTTTACACATCATTTTTCTGACTTTCTCTACACATTTTCCTTTAGCTTTTTGAGTATCTTTAAGAAAACTGTTATAAAGACTTTGTCTAGTATATCTGCCATTAGGACTTTTTCAGAGACAACTTCTGTTGATTTTTTTTCTCCCCATGAATGGGCTCCATTTCTTTGTACCATTGTTCTTTTTTTCTGTTGAAAACTGCACATGTGGGACACCTGGGTGGCTCAGCAGTTAAATGCCTTCCTTCATCCCAGGGTGTGATCCTGGAGTCTCATGATCGAGTCCCACATCGGGCTCCCTGCGTGGAGCCTGCTTCTCTCTCTGCCTATGTTTCTACCCCTGCCCCCTCTCACTGTTTCATGAATAAATAAATAAAATCTTTAAAAAAAAAAATAGAAAACTGCACATGTAAATCTAATAATGTAGTAATTGGACATCAGATTCTTCCCCTTTCATAGGGTTTGCTTTTCTTGTTTTTATTGCTTTTGCTTTTTTGATTATTGTAGGCTCCATCTATGCCAAACTTAAGCTCTTCTAGTCTTCCATGAGCCTGAGGCTTTCCCCGAACATTTGTAGTAATTTTCTAATTTCCCCCATATATGCAATTGTTTTTGAATGTCCTACTCATTAATGTCTGGCTCCCAAAAGGGAAAAAAGAGAAAAAGAAGGGGGGGGGGTTGTTAGCCTTTTAAATTTTCTGGGTTACTTCAGGTGGAGAACTTTTAATAATGGGTGGAGCTGCAACAATGGCTACCTTCTTTGTCTATACCTTTGAGAGATCAGAAGTAGCGATCAGGGCATGGATCCCCAGTATTTCAAGGATAAACTCCTTTGTTGCTCACCATGGCTCCTGTAAGCTATGTACAAGCTGTTCAGTGCACATGTGCACAGCTACCTGCTACAGGACTAGAGGGTGGGAGTGGGTAGTTCCTTCTGTACTAAGAACTGAAATGAGTAAAATTTACTTCAATTTACTCCTAAGCCTTCCCCTGAAGTTGTAAGCTTTCAAAGACATCAGATAAATATTACCAATACACTGCTGTCTACATGGGGAAAGGATTCCGGCTGCTTCCTACTTCACTATCTTCCCAGAATCTTACACCTGGCACCAGTTTTTGGCAAATATAAGTTTTGTGACTATTTCTTATACACAGTCGGCTTTCATAGTAAAATGACAGGACTTGAGTAGTTGGGACACAGACCATTTCACATACAAACTCTAAAGTATTTAATACTTGCCCTTTACATAAAGTCTGGCAACTTCCAGTTTAGAAGAGCAACAAGAGTAATGTTTTTTTTTTTTTAATTTAAATCCCTACATATGAAAATCTTTGACCTAAAAATCTAAGAAAACCAACCTGACATGACATGTCTTCTGATAAAAAACAATAAAAAATATACAATACTACTGGTATATTGTAACAGAATTCTGATGCTAACCACCTCAAGTTAGCATTAGAATCTACAGGTTAAAGGGCACAGTCCCTAACAAGACAGTCTGCACTTCATACACCAACCACAAGTTAGACAGTCTAAGCCATGTGCACTCTGACCACTGACTACAAATCTGGGGGGTTTCCATTATTCCTCCCCCTCAAGCTCAGAACTCAGAACTATTCTCGAATTAGTTTTCTTCTAAAGAAATACATATGGTGAGGTCTTGGGAGGCCCCCAAACAGAATTTCCATGCCCTCTCTCCATGGAATCAGAGTATGTCACTCTCCTGGAACATAAGTGTGCTTACTAACCAGGAAGCTCTATACAGCTTCAGTGTCAGAGTTTTTATTGGAGATTCATTTCAAAGGTATGATTTATTAAATCACTGGCTACCTATGTGATTGAACTCAATTTCTAGCCCACTTCTCCTTCTTGGAGGCAGTTGGGATGGTTCAAAGTCCAAACCCTCTAAACACATTATTGGTTTTTTTGATGACCAGCCCCCACCTTGAAGCATTAACTCAGGTATGATACAAGGGCTCATGGTAACAAAAACTTATTACTAAAGATGTTCCAAGATCTAAAGTTTCCCTAAAGGTAGAAAAATCTATATTCTTTGTCATACAAAAAAACTACCTTGAAATATTCTTGCCAAAAAAAGAAAATTTAATCTAAATCTGATATTCTGTATTTAGCTAACACTTGATAGAAAATCCACGAGAGAGGTATGTTAAATTACACCAAGAAGATGGTATTAGGTCAGCCTAGGTTGTAGGAAATCCTATAGACAAATGATCCAGTTTCTTCAACAACAAAAAATGGCATGGGGAAGTGGGTTAAAAGATACTTAAAATATATATTAAAAAAAAAAAGATATATATTAACCAAATGCAATGTATAGACCTTGCTTGGATCTTGATTTAAATAAACCAAATGTGAAAAAGAATTTTGAAATGGTGGAAGAAAACTGATACAGATCAACCAGGTATTAGGTGATATTAAGTGTTCTGGTTATCTAGTGCTGCATAATAAATTCAAAGTTTAACAGCTTAAAACAGCATTTTATTATTATCCTTCATGTTCTTTTGGGCTGACTAGACTCAGTTGGTTAGATCTCACTTGATATTTCTCAAACGGCTGCAGCCAGATGTGAGTTGTGGCTGATTCATCTGAAGGCTTAAAAGTGCTGCTCATCTACAGTGGCAGGAAAGTGATGATGCTTGGTAGGTGGGCACTTGGCTGGGACCACTGACTGCAGGACCAAATGGGGGCTCTTTATGTGGCTTAGGATCCTCATATCATGCCAACTGGGTCCCAAAAGAAATGTCCCAATTTCTAGAGGTCCAAGAGACCCAGGTAAAAGCTGCCAAGCTTCCTATGACCTAGTATTAATAATACTAGAATACCATCATGTTCTATTCATCAAGATACTATTATTATTGCTATATATAGTATACATTTAGTTATCCACATTTTTATTTTTTTAAAGATTTATTAATTTTAGGGCAGCCCTGGTGGCTCAATGGTTTAGCGCCGTCTTCAGCCTGGGGTGTGATCCTGGAGACCAGGGATCGAGTCCCATGTCGGGCTCCTGGCATGGAGCCTGTTTCTCCCTCTGCCTGTGTCTCTGACTCTCTCTTCTCTCTCTCTCTGTCATGAATAAATAAATCTTTTTAAAAAATTTATTTTAGAGAGAGAGAAGGAGAGCATGTGCACACATCTGTGGGGGCAGAGGAAGGGAGGGGGAGAAGAGAGAAAGAATATCCAGCAGACTCCCCACTGAGAGAGGAACCTGCCTCAGGACTCAATCCCACAACCCCAAGATTATGACCTGAACTGAAATCAAGAGTCGGGTGCTTAAATCAAGTCAGCTACCCAGGTGCCCTTACATATTTTTAATTTTAATGCTCTTTATCCTTTGCATTTTTGAGCTTCTGAGATCATTTACCTTCAGCCTGAAAAGTATTCTCCATTATTTCCTTTGGTGCAAATCTTCTGGTGATAAATTTTCTATGTTCCTATTTGAAAAAAAATTTTTTTTTTACACATAAAGGATATAAGGATATTTTCACTGTGTATAGAATTCTAGTTTTAATTTGTTTTCAGTAAATTTTATTATTTTTTGCCTCCTATTGTTTCAGTTTATAGGTCAGCTGTGAGCTAATTCTAGCCTTCTTTGAAGGTCTTCTCTTTTGTCTCTGGTTGTGTTTTGTGTGTTTTTTTTTTTAATATTTTATTTATTTATTCATGAGAGACAGAGAGAGAGAGAGAGAGAAGCAGAGACACAGAGGGAGAAGCAGGCTCCATGCAGGGAGCCTGACGTAGGACTTGATCCCGAGTCTCCAGGATCATGCCCTGGGCTGAGAAGGCAGCGCTAAACCACTGAGCCACCCAGGATTATTATTTTAGATAATAATACAGATCTTTACATTTTACAGTGTATCTGTTTGCCTTTGATTATCAATAGTTTTAATATATACTGCTCAAATCTCCCTAAGAGGAAGGACTTGCCATCTAGCTATGAAAAAATGGTGCTAGCTATCAGCCCCTGACTATAGTAACTTTGGGATCAACTGTAGTAACTGAGATAAGTCCAAGTTATTTCTGAGCAACTCCCAGCCAATGAATGGGCCCAGCAGGTGTAGTAGGGCCTGACAACCTCTGTCCAATGTGGGATACTTCCAAAAAGCAGTCTTTGTTCAGAGTTCTCCACTGAGTTGGTCAAGATTCTGTATCCCTGTCTGAAGCTCTTCCTACCCAATCCTATTTCCTCCCCCTTACTTTTCACAGGCAGTAGCCCTCCAATAAATCTCTAGTACTCCTTTAACTTTGTCTCAGGATCTTGCTGAGAACCCCAACATATGATAAAGGAGATCTATGCGGAGGGTGGAGAAAAACTATAATAAACAAGACACTTAACAGTGAAACGCTGAAGCTTTTATCTCTGAGATGAGGTATCAAAGTAGGGTCAAAGACACCTACTAAATACCACGTATATTCAACATCATACTGGTTGTAGCCAATAAAGTAAAGAAAAAGAATTAAAAACTAAAAGGATTGGAAAGTGAGAAACACATTATAAACCTCAGATTATAGTAGTTTATGGATCTAATCCAGAGCATCTAACTAGTTATTAGAATCAATAAGCAATTTAGCTAGTTTGCAGAGTAATAGTCAATATATAAAAAAAACCTGCATTTTTACATTTTACATTAAGTCATATGAATTACCACTTTTATAGATCAGAAGAGGTAACAGAGAGCCCAGAAACACACACATACATGGATACTTATGAATAAAGTGTCACTGAAGAACACTGGGGAAAGAAAATATTGGGGAACAGTCAATAAAGTGTACTGGGACAAGTGAATATGTATATGAGAAATAAAACCATGACCTCACACCAATAACAAAATCAATTTGTTAGAATTACAGCTATAATTGTGAAAGGCAAAACAATAAACTTCTATATTTTAGATAATAATACAGGAGAATATCTTTATGACCTTGGATAAGAAAATATTTCTTTAGCAGTTCACAAAAAGTGTAAGCTATAATGGAAAAAAAGCTTAAACTACACTAAAATTAAAATTAATTAAAAGATTTCTGTTCATTGAAGTCACCATTATGTGTGGAAAGGGTAATCCACCAAGTAGAAAAGATATTTCTAATAGGGCACCTGGGTGGCTCTGTTGAGCATCTGCCTTTGGCTCAAGTCATGATCGCGGGTCCTGGGATTGAGTCCCACATCGGCCTCCCCGCAGGTAGCCTCCTTCTCCCTCTGCCTATGTCTCTGCCTTTCTCTCTGTCTCTCATGAATAAATAAAATCTTTAAAAAAAAAGATTAAAAAAAGATATTTCTAATATATATGTATATGTATGTGTGTGTGTGTGTGTATATATATCACACCAGAATTGTATCCGGATTTATAAAAAAAAAAAACCTCCTATCAAACAAGAGGGGGAAAGACATGCAATCCAAAAGCTAAATAGGGCAAAAGATTTGACTGAGATTTCACAAAAGATATCCAAATGGTAAAATAAACATAAAAAGTTGCTCCACCTTATTAAGAATCAGAAAAATGCAAATTAAAACTGCAGTAAGATACCATGACCTACACTTCAGAATGTTAAAAAAAAAAAAAAAAAAACATATGAAGTATTGCAGAGCAATTCCTGATGATGGGACTGTAAACTGGAACAAGTACTCTGGAAAACCATATGGCATTATGTATGAAAATAGAAGGTTCAAAACCTATGTCCCAGCAGTTGCACTTAACTCTACCAGAAATACGTATGTTCACCAAAAAGATAGCAATTACTTATAACAGCCAAAATTGGAAACAAATGAAATGTCCAACAGCAGAAATGATATACAAATTGGGGCATGTTCATATAATGCAATACTATTCAGCAAGGAAAATGAATAACCGCAGTTACACTCAACAGCACAGAGAATCTTAGAAACGTAACACTAAGAAAAAGCTGGAAAAAATAATACAAATTGTATGAACTTCAAAAAACAGATGATACTATAGTGTTTAGTTTTTTTAAGATTTTATTTATTTATTCATGAGAGACACAGAGAGAAGGCAGAGACACAGGCAGAGGAAGAAGTAGGCTCCATGCAGAGAGCCCGATGTGGGACTCAATTCCAGAACTCTGGGATCATGCCCTGAGCTGAAGGCAGATGCTTACCTGCTGAGCCACCCAAGCACCCTAATACTACAGTGTTCAGAGACACATGCTCCGAAGGTAAGACTTCTAGGGAAAGAAATTATCATAAATTTCAGGACTATGGCCAACTTTTGGAGATAGTGACTGGGAGAGAGTTTCAGGGGGGAACTTAGGAGAGTGTTGGCATGTTTTTAGTTTTTAACTGGGGTAGTAGTTGTTTATAGGTATTTGCTTTGCAAAACCCCCCCACATTTTATGCATGTACGTATGAATTATATCTCACAATAAACACCTTAATTAAAGAAAAAGAAATAAAATTCTTAGACATCTTTACATTCCTTAGAAGACAACTCAATAATATAGGATCCCTAACTGAATAGTTAGAACCATTTATACTAGCCTACGTCTAGAATGAACCTGATTCATCTTACAGAATGCAGAGCTTCCAATGGCTTCAACTTCAAGCCATTTAGTTACAGAAACTAAAAAAACTTGTCTAGGAGCTCAAGTTATTCCCAGTAGCCTCTTTATAATTCCTGTTAAGTTTTACAATGGCTATCTTTAAAAATTAGTACCTTTTAAATGTAAGCTGGGTAGCTCCGTGGTTGAGCATCAGCCTTTGGCTCAGGTCATGATCCCCCAGTCCTGGGATCCAGTCCCACATAGGCTCCCCACAGGGAGCCTGATTCAACTTCTGCCTAGGTCTCTGCCTCTCTTTCTCTCTGCATCTCTCATGAATAAATAAATACAATCTTTAAAAAAAACAACAACAACAACAAAAAAAACAAATATAAGCTCACCCAAGAACAAGAGAATTACTAGACAACCAAACATGTTTGCTTGCTTATTCGGTTGAGTGTTTTGGTGTGTTGCAAATGACTGTCTAGTTAAGGAAGGCCTCTGCAGTCCTTTCCCCACCAACCTAACACAGAATAGAAGGCAAACTTTCCACAATCTTTTCCTCAACCTTCCTTTGAGAGGACTGAGAAAAGTTATTTCTGTAATATGAACTTTGGCTTACTAACATAGTCCTGCAGCTAAAATATTGGGGGCACAAGAGAAGTGGAACCTGTTATCTCTCATGTGTATGAAAAGATCTCTTAGACCTGAACTGTCTTCTAAGCACAACAATTAGGAATTTATCTCATTCCTCTAAGGCAACCTTGTTACTTCAGGTAACAAAGCCATGGAAAATATAAAGTGTAAGAGCTCTGGAATCAAAACTGCTTCTTATTCTTCTCGTACCCCTTTTAGTACTGAAATTTGAGGCCAATTAATGAACTAGTTGAGACTCCAACAAATACTTTAAAAACACCAGTTCTAGCTATTCTTGCCTTATGTAGCTGAAAGCCAGGTAATGAGTACACATAATAGATGCCTGCAAGTTATGAGAACAACCAATGAGCATACAATGAGCACTCAAGAAAAAAAATTTTGTTTCTTGACCAAAATGAGAAAACAAAATTATGTGGTTCCATAGTTATGAGTTTTAAAAAACAAAGCTATGCATACATGTATTTTTCAACTCATGAACATTACGGAACTTGCCTTCTAACATCTTTAAATTCTATTTATTGTTCTGGTAGAATAGTGAAGGAAGGAAGAAGGAAAAAAGGAAGGGAGGTAGGGACAAAGGTAAGGGGAAGGAAGGAAGGGCAGGCAGGCATTTGGAATGGAAGAAGATAGAAAAAGGAAAACACAAAGTCTTTTCCTTAGGCTTTATCTTTATTTGTTTATAAGAAAGTTAGATTAGGAAACAGGTAAAGGCTTTTAAGAGTATCTTTTATTATTCAATCTTATAATCTATCAAAGGAATGGGTCAAGAAGAGCCAACCACTCAGATCAGTTAGGACTGGAATGATGGTTTGAGATACTTCTTGACCTGCACCTCCTATGGTAATGAGTCTTCTGTTGAGAAGCAGAATCCTCAGTGTCTGTGTTCCTCTTAGGAATTGTTTCATCTTTCTATAGTCTATATACCAAATTTTAGTAGCCTTGCCAAACAGGAATGGCAACAGCCAAAGCACCAACTACAGAAAACATGAGCTAAGAGGATTACTGTGAGTTCTAATCATAACCTAGTAGGATTAGATTACCTAGTGGTAACCTAGGCAATACACTGGGAGGAACTGCACATGCATGGTGCTGTGGAAAGAGCTTTGAAAGCAGAAAAGTCTGGGTACTTACTAGATGTTGGATTGCTGCTCTAGTAAGTGAAGATTGAGCAAATTATTTAATTTTTATGAGCCTCATTTTATCTTTAAAAAACAAGGAAGGTAAATCCAAAGTTTCTAGCAAAATTTTTATGAGTTTTGGCAATTTTTATAGACTTATCATCAATTAATTTTCAGAGCTTAGAAAGTTACTATGAGCCAAGTTGCATGAATGTAACATAAAATTCAGGATTTGGGAAGCAATGCTCTCAGGCAAAATTCTCATTTTACATAATGCAACACAGGCTGTTGCTTTGACTCTCTCCCTGACTTAGTTCTAATTTAATTTGAAAAAAATTTGATATATATTCTGCCATAGGAATGCTACATGTACACACTTCTGTTCTAATCATATCATAAGAAATCCAGGAGTTGTTTAAGAAATAGTTTAACCTACTGGCAAATTATCATTAGAAAGAATGACATTATGTCAACATCAAAATTGTTATTTCTAGGACATGTTCTTCAGTATTAAAATGAACTTACACATATCTATTTAAAAGGATCTTATATTCTGCTACTTGAGGATAAATACACTATATATAGCATCTTGACATTAGACATTCTGCTGGAATCTTAGTGAGGTTTCAGTGTGGCTGAGATAACCAACTGGTACCACCTGTCCTCAACATTGTTCCTGTCTAAAATTACCTTTGCCAGAGAACTCTGAGGTCTTAACCAAGGTGTCAATCAAGCTCTTGTCCAAGCATTTCAGCAAACTCAAAGAGGATGAGCAAGTCACATCCCCGTCAAACTCTTCCACATCCAAGTCTATTTAGACAGGGACTCACAACCTCCCCCAATAAAAACACAAATCAAGCTCCAGAATTTTCAAAATGAATTACCACTTGCAACCTAGATGTCTAGTTCTTAAAAGACATGGATCCTTCTTCAATCAATAAAGAAAGGAGAATTTTCCAGAAATTCAGTCCTGATTTGCCTGTTATCCAGATCCTGCAAACCACCTAAAGGGAGATATTTAAAATAGTCATTCCTATCGGTTCTCTAAGTTCTCACCTTGCAACAGATTTAAAAACTAGAAAAGAGACACTAAGCTCATTTTCTAGTAAGGTAGCTTTATAAAATTTGAGATTATATATCTTTAGTTTTTATTCAGTTTTTCAATATAAAAGGCTGTACAAAGACTTCTGCAAGTATCATGCAGACACTGCCTGCTGTGTTTCTCAACATCTCTTACGTAAAGGTATGAATAATATGCTTATTTAAAAATTTGGAAGCAGGGAAAAAGTTATCATTCAGAACACTTACTTGCTTTATTGTCAGAGAAAAAGAACCTTAAAACCCATCACTTTTTTCTTGTTCTCTTTATTTGGTTTATTGTCTGAAATCTAAATTTATGATAAAATGCAAACAGAAATTTTATTTCAGGTCTCTAGCACAATTATTTTTTTTCTATTGCCTTAATCTAACTTTTAGTTTCCTTTCATTATTATAAGTTACAAGGAATATTTCTTCACAGCAATTTAAGTAATGTATTTAATTATAATTAAATAAATACACACATTATAGGCAGCATCACATATGAGAAAGACAATCATACCTGGAGTGAGAAAACAATAATTCTAATACCGGCCCCATTACCACAAAGTCATGGAATCTTTTGCACTTTCTTAAACTAAACCTTGGGAAGATTGTAAGTTATGCTACCAAACAGATGGTACTTGAAAGCATATGTTATAATTACAAAAGTGGTAAATACTATAAAACAAGCACAGAATATGATACAGGTTGGAAGAAGGAAAACATCTCAGCCATAAAAAATCAGAGGAGTGGTTAAGATGCTTTTCCTCTCTCTTTCAGCTCTGAAATTCTAGAACTGATTTTTAGCTAAGAAGATTAAAATAGGCTTCATGGGGTATCTGTGCTAGGTCTGAAAGGAAGGACACGAGATTCCAATTTTATGTATATTTAAAAATATGGCTTAGAATGGCAAGTGGAAAGATGATATAGATGTACATCTACAGAACTTATACTCTAGAGAAGTCTTCCTCCAGATAAATATTCTGAGGTCCAACATCTGAACAGAGTGTTTCACTCACTGGCTCCACACTCAAAGAGCTAACCACTAATTCCACTGTTCCTGATCTGATTCTCCTCACCTAAACACCTAACACCCCTCCAAGAAATACTGAATTTAAAAGATAATTCCTATAGCTAAGGAGATTTTTATTATTACTAATGACTCAGCTGACCTGTCTGCATATAAAGCTCATAAAATATATTTCACAGGAACCAGTTACATTTTTTAAAGATAAATAACAATCGGATATTATTCAAGGTTTGACACTGAGATAATTTTTCAACTTAAAATAAAATTACCTGTAGTAACCCTCCATCATCAAAACGTAGCACTTCTATTATGCTCTCCGACTGAATAAATGCTGTGAAGAAAACAAAACATACTATCACTTTATGGAAACATAAATTTGATTTAAATAAATATTTTACCTTAAATTTAACAAATACAATTATATATTTTTAAAAACATACTGCTTGATGGTTAAAGAGGAAAATACAATCTTTCAAGATTTTGGCAACTATGAAATGCTTTCAAATAAAACAATGCAATCCAATTAGAAAGCAGTTGTAACAACCTATAGGCTGTGTAAGCCACCTGCATAATATATTCCTGCTATACTGCCAGAAAGTACAAAATAGTCAAATTTAGATGCAGCTGATTATTTTCACCCACAGATAACTGAAAATATCACAAGCACATGGAAAAGATTATTAGAGGATTCCATTACCAAAAAAAAAAAATGATAAACCAAAATTCTCTATCATCTGCTCTTTTATAGCAATGACAGGACTTGGAATCAACAGTCAAAAGAGCCTTGGAGGGAGAATGGGCAAGGAAAATGGCAAGAGGAGATTATTCCATTCCAAAAACCGGCACACAATGCAAAGACAAGATATTTCTAAAGTTCACATACTTTTAGCACATGATCTGGCGGTTGTGCTCACAGGTATTTACCCAACGGATTTGAAAACTTATGCCCACACAAAAATCTGCACTTCATTCTGTATAAGCAGCTCCATTCATAATTCCCCAAAATGGGACACAATCAAGACGATGTTCCTCAATAGGTGAGTAGATAGATAAACTATAGTATATCTATACAACAGTATTATTCAGCAATAAAAAATAAAAAGCTCCATACTGTTTGATTCTAAGTATATGACATTCTGGAAAAGGTTCTACTACAGAAACGGTTAAAAGACGAGAGGTTGCTTGAAGTTTTGGAAGAGTAATGAGGATGTGAGTAAGTGAAGCAAAGGAAATTTTGCAGAGCAGTAAAACTATTCTGTATGACGCTGGAATGGTAGCGTGTATACAGCACTATGCATTCATCGAAACAGAACTTTAGAGTGACCCTAATGTATGCAATTTAAAAATCCTTTAGGAGATCAAGGGATCCCAGGATGAAATGACAAAATAATTTAACTATATTACAAATCTATGAAACCACCTTACTGAAGTGGAGGGTAGAGAAAGGTGCTGACATAAGTAAAGTAAAAGCGAGTAGAAACTGTAAGACTAAAGGTAAAAGACTTAAAAAAAAAAAAAAGAAAGAAAGAAAGAAAAAGAAATTGTACATAAGCACTATACCCCAATTATTTCCCATGGGAGCTTGGATTAACAATTCTAATGTCACTATACATGTACACTGGAACTGAACAATTAAATACAAGGAGAGTGAAAGTCAGACTTCTCATTACTGGAGTAAGAGTTTACACAAAAGCAAGGGGAAGAAGCTATAATGATTCATATGATAATGAACCAAGTTGGCAACATCAGTATGAACTTATACTTAGTTTAATATACAGTTATGTACAGAAATATTTATAAATATGTGTATATGCAGGGGTTAGTATACATATACATACTTTCTTGCTTAGTCAGTTGAAAGGGCCTAGGAGCAATGATACCCCAATAGCATAATGTAGACCTAATGCATGGATCTTGGGTTCTAATACCATTCTCCAATAAAAGGAACCAGGGCTTCTTAGAGAAATGGCTCAATCTAGGACCAGGGCAGGATATATATATCACAAAATTGGAGTGCCTTATGGTCCCAGAAAGTAAGCAAGTGCTAAGCATCAACCCCCCCCCCAAAAAAAAAAATCCTGTACTGATGAGAGTCTGTCAAAGGGATGTCAGAAATTAACAGAAAGAGTTTGCATATGGCCAAACCTGGAACTTGAGCAATACAATAGTGTTAGATTACAACCCAAAATAGAAGATTAATAGACATGGGTCCATACTGACATAAATAAATGATTGAATAAATGAATAAATGGGGTAGAAGATACAGAACTCCCAGGCAGAACCCTAAATAATTTATGTATCTAGAAGATGGAGCATAACTTCTCATCCATTAACAAATGTGGGATGCACACAGGGACTTCCTTCCAAAAAAAAAAAACAATATGAAAAGGAGGGGGAAAAAGTATTTGTACAGTGGAGAAACTGGACAGATGTTAACTCAGATGATAAAGGTCAACATCCTCCAGCAAAATGTCATGCTGACAGTATGTACCCTTCATATGATATGACATAATAAAAATGGTACTTTATCTTTGTGGTCTTCCTCCTCAAAAATCACATAACCCCAGACACATCATAAGAAAAACAGACAAATCCCAAACAAGAAACATTCTACAAAATATCTGAGTAGTACTAAAAACTGTCAAAGTCATCAAAAACAAGGAAAGTCTAAGAGACTGTCACAGACCAGTGCAGCCTAAGCAGACAGGACTACCAAATGTAATGTGTTATCTTAGATAAGATCCTAGAAAAGAAAAAGGAAATTAGATAAAAACTAGGGAAATCTGAATAAAATATGGACGTTAATAATCATATATTAATATTCATTTGTTACTTGTAAAAAAAAGGGGTACCATACTAATGTAAGGTTTTAATAATAGGGTTTGGGTGGGCGAATGGGAACTCTGTGCTCTCTTTAAAATATTAATATAAATCTAAAACTTTTAAATAAAAAGTTTACTTTTGGGGCTGCCTGGCTGGGCTCAGTTGGAAGAGTATGTGACTCTTGATCTTAGGGTTCTGAGTTTGAGCCCCACATTGGGAGTAGAAATTACTTAAATAAATAAACAAACAAAAAAGCTGACTTTTAAAAAACTGAAACAATGATATTTCATTTAGCTTAATATAACATTCACTGATTCCTCTTTATTAGTCTTTGAGTATTCATCACAGAAGCAGCTTACTGTCTCATCCCACATACCTGGCTTTTCCAGTGTGACTAAAGCTGCAAGCCAAGTAGCAAGGTGAGATTAGATTACATTACCTAACTGGATGGTATTTCCAGCCTCCCAAGAATCACTTTTCCCTTGTTCTAATAATCATACCCCAATTTTATTTTGGGAAAGTCCTGTCCTTCATTTCTTGTGTATCTTCAACCACTGTGCCAATCTGCTCCACTGCACAGTCCCCATCAGTTCTTAGTATGTAGAGAATACTCAAATACTGAGCGCGTGAGTGAAATCCCACCTCTTTTGCTCAGATAGAAGTATTGGTATTTGCATTTGTTGATGCAAATGATCTCTTTCTGGTTTGTTATCTAGTAGTGAAAGCTTGTAGTTGGTTTCAGATTCACACTGTGAAGGTAAAAGGCTCTGCCTAGCTCACTCAGCCCATTTCAACCCCTTTTTCCACCTTTTAACATAAACTGAGATTTTAGATGATCTAGAAAATATCTTTTTGTGATACTCCTGTTGAAGACAGATTTATTGATGTAAGAACACAATTAATTAACAAGAATTAACCAAATAGCCAGATGCTCACAAATGAAGAGACAAAAAGAGTAGGAGCTCTTAGTTAGAAGCTTTCCATCTAGTCAGCAGTACAAAGGTACCAGAAACAAAACATGATCTATTTGGAGGTTGCTATTAGAGTTATGACAATGACTATCACCTAACTTCCCCCATCATCAAGCTAGATCACACCTTTAGCTAACTGAGGAGAACTTACCAATATAAAGATAAGGCAGCAAAATAATTTGGTTGTATAGTATTTTTAGTTAGGAGGTTTAAAAAAAAAAAAAAAAAAACCATGAATTACCTTAGTTGAAAATAATCAGTAACAGCCACTGTTTTATAAAGTCCTAAAAGGAAAATATTGTATTATATATCATCAGCTTCCCTTAAAAGATGAAGAAATGAACAGAATTCAACTCAGGCATGAAATAAATTAAGATATTTTACTTTAAATAGCCAGTTATAAGAATGTCAAACTATGCCTAGAAAACCAAAACTGACACTAGATAAGTATTTAATCATTTGAAGTGTTAACAGTGTTAGGCTGTAAAATAAAAAAGTAACCAAAGTAAGTCAAATTCCTTCATTTCTGTATTCAAAACCATAACGTACATCTACTTCCTCTCAAGTTTTCCCCCTAATTTTATATTTTAAGTGAATCCCAAACTGTCCCAATGTTTCCCAGTTCAAACAGCAACCTATGTAATAGAATGAGAACATCTAATAATTATCATCACTATATTATTATTAATAACCTTCAAACTATCCTATGACCCAGACATTACAGGTTCCATTTTTAAATAAGCAGGTACAATGAGGTTATGCTTAAGGTCACTAAGCAAGAAAAGTGGCTAGAGATAAGACTATAAATTTCAGCAAAAGGACCCCAGAATCTATGGTTCTAAACCCATCACTATTTACTTACAAAGTAAATTTGGCATTATGACTAATGACACCTTAAAGCAACCTAATTTCTAAAATTAGGCATATATTTCCAATAACAAGTAAGGAAAGAAGGAAAGGATTTACATTTCTGGCTTTTATGATTTTGTAGGCATTAACTCTGCAAAGCTGGGCTCCATAAGATGTACTTTAAGGTCCCTGTAACCACCCACATTCTCATGATGTCTAAGAGGAACAAAGACATTTCCATACAGTGTAAAAATCTCCATGTGTTGGTCTTTAATCACTCACTTTCAA
Source organism: Canis lupus baileyi (assembly GCF_048164855.1). Lineage (NCBI taxonomy): Eukaryota > Metazoa > Chordata > Mammalia > Carnivora > Canidae > Canis > Canis lupus. The sequence goes on along the minus strand of NC_132848.1, from coordinate 47,384,947 downwards.
AACAGAAGTTGAGAAATTGAGTTCATTTACTTCCCTATCTTATTTAGTAATGAATGACACAAGAAAAATACCTTCAATTTATTTTTTTTTATTTTTTAAAATTTTTATTTATTTATGATAGTCACAGAGAGAGAGAGAGAGAGAGAGAGAGAGAGGCAGAGACATAGGCAGAGGGAGAAGCAGGCTCCATGCACCAGGAGCCCGACGTGGGATTCGATCCCGGGTCTCCAGGATCGCGCCCTGGGCCAAAGGCAGGCGCTAAACTGCTGCGCCACCCAGGGATCCCCAATACCTTCAATTTAAAGGCAAATCTTTCTCTACTATGATTTTTTTTCTTTTAGAGATTTTTTTCCCCTGAATGTTACAATCTGCCCGTTTCCCTACATCTTCTAAAATAATTGATGAAAACAATGAACATAAACAAGCAGTAGAAATATGTGTCATATGGGTATGGATGTGTGTGTGTGTGTGTATGTGTGTGTGTGTGTGTACCAGGCATTGGGATCCTAGGCTGTAATCATTGATTCTCTACTTTCTAGCCTTCATGGTCTCCTCCATAAAGGGAGGAGGTTGGACTAGTAAAGTAAGTGACCTTTTAATAACCAGAAAGCAAAAAAAGGGCCACACAGGCAGGACTTGGAAAGGCACTCAAATCCTGTGTCAAACAATCACCCTGCCTGGAATATTCTCACGGCTATTGTTTTCTTCAAGTCTCCCCTCGAACACCATCCCTCAACCAGGCTTTCCTGAACTGCTCCAGGCAGTCCTGGATGCTCTATCATCTGCCCCATTCTAACTCATGACAATCTGTACTAGTTTCTGGTTTGCTTGTCATCTAGCACAAAGTTTGAAAAATGGCAGAATAAAAATGGTTAAAATAATGGCATTATTATTTCAGAATTCATTATTGTTAATGATATTATTAATATCCCTTTTACAGTTACACTTGCTCAGGATTTTATTTCAACAAATGCTCACTGATAAACATTTTTAAACATTCTGTACTAGATTTGTGTGAATCCCTTCTATCTGTAAAGATAGTCTGACTGAAACCTTATTTCACCCCTTATTAATTTTCTTATCTGAAAGATGTAATATATGTTGTCTTCTTCCCACACTAAAAATGCAAAGGAATTCACATGTCAAATTCTATTTTATCAAGACCACTCAATATTATCAACTCCGTAAAAAAAAAAAGGCTGTGTCCATGTTATTTATTCCAACTCAAAAATACAGATTTATGCAACTCAGATGTGCCAGACACACATCTTACATCCAAAGAGGAGAGGCACATATATTTTCTAATTAATTTTATAGTTTATGATAAAATATCATAATTTTCATTTTATCCTGAAGTGCTCAATTTATACAAAAAGATCAGTAAACTTAAGTTTTAAAATGTCTTAGAACCACCAATTACTCTAAACAAGCAACAGAAAATCACTAATACACAGAAGCACATCCTACTATTCCTCCCTAGCACAAGCAGGTAAATTAGGGGGAGTACCGGAGACAATATATAAAACAAGCAGATCAAAATAACAATATAGGGATCCCTGGGTGGCACAGCGGTTTGGCGCCTGCCTTTGGCCCAGGGTGCGATCCTGGAGACCCGGGATCGAATCCCACATCGGGCTCCCGGTGCATGGAGCCTGCTTCTCCCTCTGCCTATGTCTCTGCCTCTCTCTCTCTCTCTCTCTATCATAAAATAAATAAAAAAAAAACAAACAAAAAAACCAAAATAACAATATAAAGGCTCTGAACATTATGCTGTTTCTGTAACCATAGGTCACAAAAGGATCTCTATAATAAACCTAAACAGCATGACTGACTACGAAACTAAAAAGTTTAGGGACACCTGGGTGGCTCAGCGATTGAGCGTCTGCCTTCAGCTCAGAGCATGTTCTCGGGTTCAAGGACCAAGTCCCACATCGTACTCCCTGCAAGGAGCCTACTTCTCCCTCTGCCTATGTCTCTCTCTGTTTCGCTCATGAATTAATAAATAAAATCTTTTAAAAAATAAATAATGTCCACAATAGCCAAACTGTGAAAGAAGCCTCGGTGTCTATATATTAAATGGAATATTAGCCATTTGAAATGACAAATGCTGTGACATGGATGGAACTGGAGGGTATTATGCTGAGTGAAGTAAATCAATCGGAGAAGGATAAACATTATATGGTCTCATTCATTTGGGGAATATAAAAAAATAGTGAAAGGGAATAAAGGGGAAGGGAGAGAAAAATGAGTGGGAAATATTAGTGAGGGTACAGAACATGGGAGACTCCTAACTCTGGGAAACGAACACGGGGTAGTGGAAGGGGAGGTGGGCAGGGGGATGGGGTGACTGGGTGATGGGCACTGAGGGGGGTACTTGATGGGATGAGCACTGGGTGTTATGCTATATGTTGGCACATCGAACTCCAATTAAGAAATATACTAAATAAATCTTTTCCAAGTTAAAAAATAAATTAAATTAAAAATTTAAATAGTATCCTACCACAATAGAAACAATCCAAGTGTCCATCAACAGATGAATGGACCAACAAAACACAGTATATAAATACAATGGATTATTATTCAGCAATAAAAATGAATGAAGTTGATACATGCTACAAACATGGGTGGACCTTGAAAACATGCTAAGTGAAATATGACAGACACAAATGACTAATATTGTGATTCTACTTAAATGAAATATTTAATATAGGCAAATTCACTGAGACAGAAAGTACATTACAGGTTACCAGAGGCCAAAGTAAGGGGGAGTGGGAGTTATTTCTTAATGGTTACTGAGTCTTTGCGATGATGAGAAAGTTTTGGAACAGATAATGGTAATAGTGGCACAACATGAATGTAATTAATGCTACTCTATTGTACACTTAAAAATAATGGTAAATTTTGTGTTACATATGTCACTAATTTTTTTCAAAAAATTCCTGCACACAATATTAAAAAAAAACACTGCACCACTATATCTCATTAACTTGGACCCAAAAAAAGTACAACAAACTATAAATAAATTGAACCCAGAAATATAGAAAAAACTACACATCATAACCAATGAGATTTAAGTTGTAAAGACTGGCTTAAAATTTAAAAAACAATCAATGTAATTCACTATGAACAGGCTAAAGAAGAAAAATAAAATTTTTAAAGATTTTATTTATTTATTCATGAGAGACACACAGAGAGAGGCAGAGACATAGGCAGAGGGAGAAGCAGGACCCTGGGATTACAACCTGAGCCAAAGGCAGATGCTCAACTACTGAGCCACCCAGGTGCCCCAAGAAGAAAAATTTCTTGATCATATCTACTGAAATAGAACAAGTACTTGACAAAAACCCAATACCCACTCATGACAAAAACTCTCAATAACATCGGAGAAAAGTAGAACTACCTCAATCTTCAGGTAATATCTTACTTAATGATTAAAAAATGAGACTGGGAATATCAGGGATGTGGCTCTTGCCGTTCTTAACATAGCATTAGAAGTTCTAGTCACAAGTCCTAGTCACTATAACAAAGCAAGAAAAAGAAAAACCTATACACTGGAAAAGAAATAACACTATCCCTATCTGCAAGTTCATAACTGTCTATGTAAAAATCCTAAGGACCCAAAAAGCAAACAAACGAAAACCTCATATACCTAATAAGCAAATTTAGCAAAGTTGCAGAATACAAGGTCAAAACCCAAAGTCAATTGCATTTCTTTATATTAACAATGAACATGTGGAAAGCAAAGTTAAAACCATCATACTATATGAAATAATTAGATATTAAATGTAAGGTATCACGTACAGAATAATATACCAATATACTAAATGCTAATGAAAAAAAATTTTTTTAATTTTTTTTTTTTAATTTATGATAGTCATACAGAGAGAGAGAGAGAGAGAGGCAGAGACAGAGGCAGAGGGAGAAGCAGGCTCCATGCACAGGGAGCCCGACGTGGGATTCGATCCCGGGTCTCCAGGATCGCGCCCTGGGCCAAAGGCAGGCGCCAAACCGCTGCGCCACCCAGGGATCCCCCTGAAAAAAAAATTTTTAAGACCAAAATAAATGTGAAGATATACCACGTTCACAGAAGACTCAAAATAGTAAAAATGCCAATTCTTCCCATACCAACCTATAGTTTTAACACAAATCCTATGAAAATGGTTATTTGTAGACTAACACAAGCTTATTTTAAAAATTAGATAGAAAAATAAAAATAAATAAAAATTAGATGTAAAGGCACAAGCCCTAGAATTACTAAAAACAATCTTCAAAAATATGAAGTGAGAGCAATAACTCTAACAGATATTATATCTTACTATACCTATATCATTAGAGCACAATATTGCATACAAATGGACACATAAATCACTTGGATAAAACAGAAAACCTAGAAGTAGACCCAAACAAATAGGCCACCTTGACAAAAACCACAAAAGCAATTCATTGGATGAAGTATAATCTTAAAAAAAAAAAAAAAAAAAAAAGCACCTAGACATCCACAGGCAAAAAGAAAAAAGGAAAAAAGAACCTTGACATCACTTCTCTACAAAAATTAACTCAAAATGGACCACAGATCTAAACAATTTTTTTTTAATTTTTTATTTATTTATGATAGTCACGCAGAGAGAGAGAGAGAGAGGCAGAGACACAGGCAGAGGGAGAAGCAGGCTCCATGCACTGGGAGCCTGACGTGGGATTCGATCCCGGGTCTCCAGGATTGCGCCCTAGGCCAAAGGCAGGCGCCAAACCACTGCGCCACCCAGGGATCCCAGACCACAGATCTAAAATGCAAAACTACAGCATTTAAAAAAAAATAATTGAGGAGAAAATCTTCAGAATTGAAGGTGGTAAAGAATTCTTAGAATTGACAACAGAAGCACAATTCAGGAAAGATAAAACTGAAAAAGTATACCTCATCAAAATCTAGAACTTTTACACTCCAATGACTGTTAAGAGAAAGGCAAAAAGGGCAAAAAGGTGAAAATTAAGGTGGAAATTTATCTAAACACATATTCAACAAAGGGCTAGATAGAATCTAAAGAAAATATATGAACAATTCTCAAAACCAAATAGAAAAAAAAAATCCAATTAGAAAATAGGCAAAAGAGGGATCCCTGGGTGGCGCAGCGGTTTGGCGCCTGCTTTTGGCCAGGGCGCGATCCTGGAGATCCAGGATCGAATCCCACGTCAGGCTCCCGGTGCATGGAGCCTGCTTCTCCCTCTGCCTGTGTCTCTGCCTCTCTCTCTCTCACTGTGTGCCTATCATGAATAAATAAAAATTAAAAAAAAAAAAAAAGGCAAAAGAGAGAAACAGACATTTCATCCAGATGGCACATAAGTGCAAGAAATGGCATTCAACATCATTAGCCATCAGGAATATGCAAACTCAGACCACACTATTAGAATGGCAAAAATTAAACAACTATCAGAATGTCATATCCAAATCATGATAATGTAGTATTGACAAGATGTTGCCATTGGGAGAATCTAGGTAGACTGAAGTGGTAGATTACAGTTAATTAGGTTACCAATTAGGTTAATAATAACCTAATTCTAAACTTTTTTTAAAAGGAAAAGTTGGGAATGAGATGTCTATGAGGGCTTTACAAAGCTCTGATGTCTTCCACGTAATCTAAAAGGCCATGTGTGCAAGGAGGCTATGTATATGCTCAGCAAAGACCTGAAGGCCTGAATGCTCTCATACCTGACTGACCCTGAGGTTTTTGTGTGAGCAGGATGTAAAGGCTAAGGCCTAACTGTCAACTGCCTGACTATTGAAGGTGTGCTCCAAGAGCCTCTTAGCAAAGACTGGGAGAATTACTGGTTCCAGGCATTTAAGGTAATCTCTGTTCAATTACTGGCTCACCATAAGCCTAACCAAGCCAACTTCAGTGACCATGTAGGACAAATAAGACACACTTAAAAGAATTAGTTCTGAAAGGACAAAAGAAACAAACAGCAACAACAACAAAACCTGAGGAGGGGAAAAATCTGATGGTCAACTGCGACATTATGTATTACTTTAAATGCCCAGTTCTCAATATAAAGTTGGAAGACAGGCAAATATATGGCCCATGCAAAGGACAAGGGGTAGTCAATAGAAAGTGCTGCTGAGAAATCCAATGTTGGAATTACTAAACACTTTAAGTTAGCTGTACTAAAAATGTTCAAAGAATTAAAAGGAACCATGCCTAAAGAACTAAAGGAAAATATGAAAATGATGTCTCACAATGTAGAAAATATTAAGGAGCTAGAACTTTTAAGAGAAATCAAACTAAAAAATAGTAATTGAAATTCTCTAGTTTTTAGTGAAATATTGTAGGCAATATAAAAAACAAAACAAAACAAAACAAAAGGCACAATATGGCCAATACACAGAGGAAAAAGTGCAATGGATAGAAACTGTCCCTGAGGAAGTCCAGACAGGACTTACTGGGCAAAAATATTACATAAGCTACTATAAGCATGTTAGAAGTCAAGGAAACCATACGCAAACAAAAACTTCACAAAACAAAAACTAAAGGGTAATATGAGACTGTTGTCTCACCAAATAGAAAAATGTCACTAAAAAGAGAAAAAATTATGAAAAGAAAATATAAATCTGGCATAAAAAGTACAATAACTGAAATTTAAAAATCATTAAAAGGACTCAACAGCATATTTCAATAAGTGGAAGGAAAAAATCAACAAACTTGAAAACAGACTGAAATTATCTTGCCTGAGAAACAGAAACAAGAATGAAGAAAAATGAACAAAGTCTCAATAATTTAAGAGATACAGTCAAAACTACTAACATATGTACAACTGGTGTCCCAGGAGAGGAGAGAACAAAGAATGTAGGAAGAGTATTTGAAAATAGGTGGTATTAATCTGAACCAGAGTGTTATAAATTAAGATATCAGTCCCCATGACAATCATTAAAACAATTATGGACTTTTAAAAAATTATTACTAGAGAAAAAAGACATTTTATGACAAAGGGATCAATCTATCAAGAAGACATAGTAAATACAAATATATAGGCACCTCGTAAGACAGCTCTACAATACATTAAGCAAAAACTGAATGGTAGAAAACCATTCAAAAATGGGTAGAAAAACTAGGAAACAGATGGGTAGAAAAACTAAGCAAGAGATCAAGAGAGAAATAAGGACAGTTGAATAACACTAGAGGCCAACTAGACATCAACAGAACACTTCATCCAACAACTGAATATACATTCTCAAATGCACATGGAACATTCTGCAAGATAGGCCATGTGTTAATAAGCAAAACATATTACAATAACTTTAAAGACATGGAAGTCATACAGAATGTATTATCCAAGTACAATGGAATATAATTAGAAATTAGTAACAGTATACACTAGAAAACTCAAAAAGTACCTGGAAATTTTAAAAATCCCATGAAAGGATAAAGATGTGATACACACACACACACAATGGAACTGTGTGCCATAAAAAAGAATGAAATCTTGCCATATGCAACAACGTGGATGGAGCTAGAGAGTATTATGTTAAACAAAATAATTCAGATAAAGACAAATACCCTACAATTTCACTCATATGTGGAATGTAAGAAACAAAACAAATGAACATAGGGGAGGAGAGGGAGGCAAACCAAGAAACAGACTCTTAAATATAGAGAATGAATTGATGATTAGGAAAAGAGTGTTGGGCAGGGGGATGGGTTAAAAAACTGATAGGTGTTAAGGAGGGCACTTTTGTGATGAGCACTGGGTGCTGCATGTGACAGACCACTAAATTCTACGCATGAAACTAATATTGCACTGTATGTTAACAACTGGAATTTAAACCAAAACTTGGGGAAAAAACCCTAACCAATGTGTCAAGTAAGAAATCAGAAGAAAACTTAGAAAATATTTTGAAATAAATAAAAACAAAGGCACAAAATACCAAATCCAACAGATGTAGAAAGAATAATATAAATTAGAGTAAAAATAAATAAAATTGAGAACAGAGAAAGTAATGAAACAAAAATATGGTTCTTTCAAAACATCAACAAAATTGACAAATCTGGGGGCAGCCCGGGTGGCTCAGCAGTTTAGCACCGCCTTCGGCCCAGGGCGTGATCCTGGAGACCCAGGATCAAGTCCCATATCGGGCTCCCTGCATGGAGCCTGCTTCTCCTGCCTGTGTCTCTGCCTCTCTCTCTGTCTCTCTCATGAATAAATAAATAAAATCTTTTTTAAAAAATTGACAAATCTTTTGCTTAGGCTGACCAACAAAGAATTCATGAATGAAACAGGGAATATAATATGACTGCTGACCTAACAGAAATAAAAAAGAACCTACCAACCTTAGAGAAAAGTGATTATAAGAGAATAAGTAGGAGCAACTACACACTAACAACTTGGCCCAGATGAAATGGACAAATAATTAAGTAAACACAAACTACTTAAATTAAGTGAAGAATAAACAGAATATCTGAATGGACCTATAATAAGAGGTTCAATTAGTAATCAAAAATCTTCCTACAAAGAAAAGCCTAGGGACAGATAGTTTCATTGATAAATGTTACCAAATGTTTAAAGAACTAACACCAATAATTCACAAACTCCTCCAAATTTTAAGAGAAAAGGAAACAGTTCTCAACTTACTCTGAGGCCTTAATACTGATACTAAAATCAGATAAAGTTATCACAAAAAAAGAAACCAACATCCCTTATGAATATGGAGAATGAATTCTCAACCAAACACAGCAAACCACATTCAGCAACATACGCAGAGGATAATCTAAATAAATGGGAAGACATTTGATGTTCATAGTCTGTAAAACTTAATAATAATGTTGAGATTGCTAGACTCCTTCAACTGCTTATTTTTTTTCCAAACTGATAATTTGGCCCTAAAATTCTTAAGAAAATGCAAGGGACCCATAATAGCTAAAACCATCCTGAAAAAGAACATGGTGGAGGACTCGCATTTCTTGATTTCAAAACTTATTGCAAAGCTATACTAATCAAGACACTGTGCTACTAGGAATAAAGACAAATGTGCAGATTGATGGAACAGAACTGAGAGTCCAGAAAGATCAATCACATTTATGATCAATTGATTTATGACAGGAGTGCCAAAACAATTCAAAGAAGGAAAGGATAGTCTTTTAAACAAATGTTGGGAAAACTAACTGAAGGCAAAAAATAATAAAATAAAATAAATAAAAAGCTAGATTCTACCTTACACCATGTGCAAAAATTAACTCAAAATGGATCAAAAACCTGAGTTTAAGAGCTATAAAATCCTTAGAAGATAACACAAGTGAAATCTTCCCAACTGTGGATTAGGCAATATTTTTTATCTAAGATAGCTAAGCAATCAAAGACAAATATAGACACAATGGATCTCATCAGAATAAAAACCTTTGTGCTTCAAAAGGCACAATCAAGAAAGTGAAAAGATAACCCATAGAATGGGAGATTTTTGCAAATGATATATTTGTTAAGGGATATGTATGTAGACTACATATAAAGAACACCCACAACTCAATTTAAAAAAAAGACAAATATCCTAATTTTATAAAATGGATAAAAAATCCAAGTAAACATTTCTTCAAAAGAAGTAATGGCCAACGAACACATGAAAAGACACTCAAGATCAGTCCTCAGAGAAATATAAACCAAAACCAAAATAAGATACTACTTCACATATTCTAGAATGGCTATAACGAAATAGGTATACAATAATAAGCACTAGTGAAGAGGTGGCGAAATTGGAAACCAGTAAGTTGCTGGTGGGAGTAAAAAAAATGGAGCAGCCACTTTTAAAAACAGTTTGGCAGGGATCCCTGGGTGGCGCAGCGGTTTGGCGCCTGCCTTTGGCCCAGGGCGTGATCCTGGAGACCCAGGATCGAATCCCACATCAGGCTCCCGGTGCATGGGGCCTGCTTCTCCCTCTGCCTGTGTCTCTGCTTCTCTCTCTCTCTCTCTCTGTGACTATCATAAATAAAAAAAAAAAAAAAAAAAAAAAAAAAAAAAAAACAACAGTTTGGCAGTTTTCAAACAATAAGTGAATCTGGGTAAAGGTATGTGAGTGTTTTTTATTCTATTTTGATTCTTATAAATTTTCTAGAAGTTCAAAAATATTCGAAATAAGAAATTTATAAAAGAGAAAATCACTTATGCAATACTTATAAAATTTTGGTATTTAAACGCATTCACTCTTTTAAAAAGCCGTATCATGCTATGGTAAATGTCCAACTGGAAATACTGGAGGTGTTTAGTATGTTCACTGCTGGCACAGATTAACTTTGGCAAGAACAATAAACCATTCAAGTCTCTGTGACTGCAAGTGGTATTATAGCCATCTTAAAACTGTCTATTAAAATAATATGCCAACTCAGCTACTGTGCAAGGGATTTTATCTTGTATTTCCAACATGTAATAATATATAAGATACATAACATCTACACTGCATCCATATACAAACAAGCAATATATAACATCACATTTTAACATTGGTAAATAATCATCCATCTTATTAATATAGTTTTTATCCTCATGCCCAAAGAAATGACCCATAAAAGAAGTCTAAAGATGAAGAGCAAATTAAGCCTAAAATAGAAGAAAATAATAAAGAATACAAATCAATGAAATAGCAGAAAATAAAGAAAAATCAAAAGCTTTTTAAAATGTCTGAGAAGATGAATAAACCTCTAGCCACACTAGTCAGTAAAAAGTCACATATTAGAAACAAAAAATAAATAAATAAATGAGAGCCTGGACACATCTATACTCTCTATAGACAAAAGAAGGCTAATAATGGAATAGCATCAATAATTTTGTCAATTTAGTCAATGATTCAGATTATGAAATAGACAAATTCTTTCAAAAATTCAAATTACAGGGCAGCCCCGGTGGTGCAGCAGTTTAGCGCCGCCTGCAGCCCAGGGTGTGATCCTGGAGATTTGGGATTGAGTCCCACATCGGGCTCCCTGCCTGGAGACATCTCCTGATGTCTTCTCCCTTTGCCTGTGTCTCTGCCTTTCTCTCACTCTGTGTCTCTCATTAATAAATAAATAAAATCTTTAAAAAAATTTCAAATTACAAAGATCAGTCAAGAAAAAATAGTTAAGAATAGCTCTAGATGTATTAAATGAATCACCTTGCAGTTAAAAAGCTCACGGGGGGGCGGGGGGTGCCTGGGTGGCTCAGTTGGTTAAGTGTCTGCCTTCAGCTCAGGTCATGATCCTGGGGTACTGGAAACGAGCACATCAGGCTCCCTGCTCAGTGGGGAGCCTGCTTCTCCCTCTCCCTCTGCCTCTTCCCTCTGCTTGTATGCTCTCTCTCTCTCTCAAATAAATCTTTAAAAAAAAATCTCACAAAGAAACCTCCAGGCACAGATGGATTATTTTCCCAAATATTAAAGAAAAAAAATACCAATTCAACACCGACTCTCCAGAATATAGAAATGGAGAAACTTCCTGACTCACTTTATAAAGCCAGAATTACTGATTCCAAAAACAGACACTTTAATGGAAAAACTGCAAATATCCCTCATTATTACATATGCAAAATTTCTTATTAAAATTTCAGCAAAAGTAATCCATTAGTATACAAAAAGGATAAATATATCATGACTATATACAGTTTATCCCAGAAATGCTATGTTGGCTTAACATCCAAAATAATGATCATAATAATAATAATGAAATCCAACCTGTAAGACTAAAAAAAAACAACAAAAAAAACAGATGTATCTCAAAAGATGCAGGAAAGACATATGATAAAATATATCATCTTTCCATGATAAAAAGATCTTGGCAATGTAAGAACAAAAGGAACTTTTTTTTTAAAGATTTTATTTATTTATTCATGAGAGACACAAAGAGAGAGGCAGAAACACAGACAGAGGGAGAAGCAGGCTCCATGCAGGAAGCCCGATGCGGGATTCGATTCCAGGACCCCAGGATCACAATCTGAGCCAAAGGCAGATGGTCAACTGCTGAGCCACCCAGGCATCCCCAAAAGGAACTTTTTTACACTGATAAAAGTTTGTACCAAAGTCACAGTTAATAACATACTAAAGGATGAAAGATAAAATATTTTCCCTCTAAGATCAGAACAAAGTAAGGATGTTCCCTCTCACTACTCCTATTCAACGTATTGAAAAGTTTAGCCAACGCAAGAAGAAATAAAAGCATGTAGAGTGGAAAAGAGAGAAATAAAAAAAAAAACAAAAACAATATTGATTCACAAACATGGCACATTTTTCCATTTATTTAGGTGTTCTTTAATTTCTTCAATTTTAGAGAGAGAACACACAAGTGGGACAAAGGGAGGAGGAGAGAGAATTCCCAGCAGACTCTGTGCTGAACACAGAGCCTGTTGCCAGGCTGGATCTTACAACCCTGAGATCACAATCTGAACCGAAAACAAGAGTCAGACACACAACTGACTGCAACCCAAGTGCCCCGAAAGACTCAATATTGTTAAGACATCAATTCTCCCCAGACTGATCTAGGTATTCAGTGCAATTCTAATAAAAATCTCACCAGACCTTTTTGTAGAAAGTCACAAAATGGTTCTAAAATATATAAGGAAAATCAAACAACCCAAAATTTAAGTAAAGATAGTTTTGAAAAAGAAAATAAGCACTGAAGGACTTAGCACATGATTTCAATGAGAGAATTTAATATAAGAGCTAAAAATTCAAAACTCCTAGAGATCAACAGATGATTTTAGTGACCTTGGGTTTGGCAATGATTTCCTAATTAGGCACAATACAAAAAAATTGTGAACTATATATAAACATAAAGAGATAAATTTGACTTGTTTTAAAACTTTTCTTTCTTTAAAAGATGTTATTACAGAAGTAAAAGTACAAGATACAGACTGGAAATAAATACTTGGGAAAACATTTATCTGACAAAGGATTTGTATCCAGATATATAAAGAGCTCTTATAACTAAATAATAAGAAAACAATGCAATTTTTAAAAAGCAAAAAGATTTAAAGAAACATCTAAGGAAAGACCCTATAAATGGCGCAAGAAGAAAAAAGTATATGAAAAGATGGTCAATATCCTCATTCAAGAAATACAAATTAGAACAATGAGGACATCAATACATAACCCATTGAAATGACTAAAAAATTCTTTAACATACCAAGGGTCAGCAAGGATGTGGAGGGATTAGAACTCTATTGTTGATGGGAATATAAAATGATGCAACCACTTTGGAAAACAGGTTGGCAGTTTTTTTTCCTTTCTTTCGTTCTTTTTTCTTTTTCTTTTTCTTTTTTTTTTTTAAGATTTCATTTATTTGACAAGCGAGAACAAGAGCAGGGGGGAGGAGCAAACAGGAGCAGGGAGCCCATCTTGAATTGGGACCTGAGCCAAATCCTGATGCTTAACCAACTGAACCACCCAGATGCCCAGGTTAGCATTTCTTTAAAGTTGCCATATGTCCCAGATATTCTAGCCCTAGTCATTTACCCAAAGAAAATACATGTGCACACAAATATTTGTGCATGAATGTTATACGTAGCTTTATCTGGGATAGCTCAAAAATGGAAATTACCTAAACCCCCATCAATGGGTCAATGAATAAATAAATTGTAGTATATCCACACAATGGAAAACTAGTCAGCATTAAAAAGAAACTATTGAAACATAAAATATCTGAATGAATCTGAAGATAATTATGCTGAGTGAAAGGAGGCAGACAGCAAAAGAGTACATACTATATGGTTCTGTTTATGTAAAATAACAGAAAGCAAAAGGGTAGCTGCCTGGGTTTAAGGGGTGGGGAGTAGATTACAAAGAGTCACAAAGAAAATTTAGAAGGGTGCATATGATCATTATCTTTAGTGTGGTGATAGTTTCACCTGTATATACATGGATCAAAACTCAAACTGCACATTTTTAAAATGTGTACAGTTTATTGTACATCAATTTTACTGCAACAACCTTGTTTTAAAAAGTCAAAATTCCTTTCTGTATTCTACACATGGTTTGTTTCTTTGGTTGTTTTCATACAATAGCTTTTGAAGGATTCCAAATCACTACTTTATGTTAACTATATGAAGCGTTTTCTTCATAAGTACAACCATTCCCCTTATCTTATTCCTTGCACCTGTATACTCAACTAGCCTATTATATTGAAACATTTCCCCTCAGAAATATGTAACATAAGGGAAGGGAGAAGAAATGTGTGGGAAATATCAGAAAGGGAGACAGAACATAAAGACTCCTAACTCTAGGAAACGAACTAGGGGTGGTGGAAGGGGAGGAGGGCGGGGAGTGGGGGTGAATGGGTGATGGGCACTGAGGGGGGCACTTGACGGGATGAGCACTGGGTGTTATTCTGTATGTTGGTAAATTGAACACCAATAAAAAATAAATTTATTTTAAAAAATCTCAATAATAATAAAAAAAAGAAATATGTAACAGTTATGTGATGATGATGGCTATCAATTTCATTATGCTAAACAGATCTTTCTTGTAGAACAGCCATAATTTCAACACAAGTGAGACAAATAAATGCCTATCAAACCAGTGTTTAACCACTGCACTAAAGCAGTGAATGGCAGGGCAGTGGGTGGCTCAGCTGGTTAAGTGGCTGACTTTTGATTTTGGCTCAGTTCGTGGCCTCAGGGTCCTGGAATTGAGCCCCAATTTGGGCTCATACTCAGCAGGAAGTCCTCCTGGGGATTCTCTCTCCCTTTTCCCCTACCATTCCCCCTGCTCATGCATGTGCATACGCACATGTGCACGCTAATAAATAAATCTTAAAAAAAAAAAAAAAAAGCAGAGAATTGGAAAAAGGATTTCCCAGTGAAAAATACTGGCAAAGCTTTATTTTTTTTTTTTATTTTTTTTTTTTATTTTTTTTTTTTCTGGCAAAGCTTTATATTCCAATTTTCATCTGGATGGCAATTATACTATCTATCTATATACACACACACACACACACACACACACAAATGTAAAAAGCCATATACCTATGTATATTCTTTAATGAATATAAGTTATGGTTCAATAAAAGATATTAGCCAACATTTGAGGGTACCAGTTCTATACTTTATAGACATTCCTACCTTCCCTCTCTGTGTCTTATCCCAGACATATCTCTGTGGCCTTGTAGCCTCAGTCCTCTCTCCAGAATGCTCAGAGCCTCATGCCTCTAAGCTTCTTTTCCCTCTTGGTACCTCTCCAGATTCCAGCAAAGATCATCAGGAAAAAAGGCCTCTTTACAGGATAGTCTCCCTCAGATGGTAACAGACTGGGGAAGTAATAAAAATAATAAACCTCAGCAACCTAGGAGAAACGCCGTTTTGACTTTTTTTAAAATGGTAATAAGTGTACCTCAGAAATCACACAGAAGCTCAATGAGTTCAGAGCCAGCCAAGGACATCTGTCTGCTGATCCTAGAGTCGAGTATATACACATCTACATCCTAATTTAATAGTTCAAGATTCCAAACTAGCCTTTTACACATCGGAATTAAAATCTGCTCAGCTGTAAACTTGTAACTAAGATGACTAAAATTTGAGCCAATAAAGTCAAAAAGGGGAATTAACTTTAATATTTTATGAGACACTAATGTCATTATAACAGCCTAAATTTGCAATAGAGGAAGTACAATGAGGCTGGACATAGCCAACAAACCAAGAGGAACTCATTTCCTAGAGAACATAGTTTTAGGATTTACCAGAGTCACCCATTTTAAAGTTAAAATGATTGACCAATAAGTATAGAACCAAAGAGATCCAAATAAACCAACAACTCGAGTGGAGACTCACAATAAACACCACCTGACATATTTTAAATGGCAAAATTCCCTTTGATTATGTGAAATTAATCTAAAGTGGTTAGAAAAACACAGTCTCATTTAAATTTGGTGTATAGGCTCTGGTCTAGTTTTGTGGTCTATAGTTCCAAAGACAATTTTATAACAAGCCTTTGTTTCATTCTTCTAGCCCTGCCTGAGCTCCCAGTGGATACCTTCAGGGGCTACACAAAGAGGGTGGGCAGGAGCACTTCTCTCAGCCACACAGTATGATGTGACTGGGTAGAAGAATGTCAGGCCTGCCGGTAGACAGCATTTACTGTGGCATGTTCTCTTGGTCACCCCATTGGTGAGATTCCCATTCTCTTCTCTACTGGGACTACTGCTGTGGGGAGACCAGGTCCATCACTGATGCCACTGGATAAATGTCTCACAGCAACATCCCTGCTGGACTCCCTCTTTCCTGGTCCTTTGGCCAGAAACAGCAGGTTTTTCTGTTCATCTATCTATGTCTGTTGGCAATTCCAAGTTGTAGGCCCTTCTAGTCTGGGATATAAGGGAAATAAAGTACAGAGACTCTACCATAGTGTCATCCTTCAAGTCCTAAAATCCCTACCCAATCTACCTTCTTTCCACCTTTCAGAATTTTTTAATGATAGTCTGTTGCTTCCAAGGTATTTAGTCTTATTCAGAGGTGAGGAACAGAGAAAAAGTAAGCCTATGCCATCTCACCAAACCTAAAAAGTAAATGCTGCTAAAACAAAGATAAAAGTGATCCAGAGTTTCCTAACAGACAATATTTTCAAATACAATAGAAAATCCCTCATGACACAAGACCACACAATGTAAATGAGAAAACGCAATCTATCAACTGAAGCCAAAACCAAGATAAATCCAATAATGGAACTGGCAAAGATTTTAAAGCTGCATAATATTAAAAATATACATAATAATGTTTCAGTAAGTAATTACAAATTCCCTTGAGAAAAATGGAAAATACAAATCTGAGTAAAGAAACATAAGTTATAAAAAAAGTAAATTATAGAACTGAAGGTTCTCAACTAAAGGTTAAGGAACTGAAAGTAAAATTCTTTAAGATCAAAACTCCCCAAATTTAGTGAAACATATAAACCTACAAAATAAATCCAAGACAGGATAAACCCAAAGAAGTTTGTGCCAGGACATGCCACAAATAAACTGCCAAAAACTAGACAAAAAGTCTTTTTTTTTTTTTTAAAGATTTTATTTATTTATTTATTCATGACAGAGAGAGAGAGAGAGAGAGAGAGAAAGCAGAGACACAGGCAGAGGGAGAAGCAGGCTCCATGCAGGTAGCCTGACGTGGGACTCAATCCCGGGACTTCAGGATCACACCCTGGGCTAAAGGTGACACTAAATCACTGGGCCACCGGGGCTGCCTGACAAAAAGTCTTAAAAGCAGAGAAATGACATATTACCCACAGTAGAACAGCAATTCCTAGGAAAGTGGATTTCTCATCTGGGACCATGAGGACCTGAAGGAAATAGCAATACAAGAACTATCAATTGTGAATTCTACATCCAGCAAGCCATTCTTCAGGAAAGAAGGAAAAATTAAAATATTATCAAATGAAAGAAACCAAAAAACTTTGTCACCACCAGGCCTACCCTTAATAATGGCTAAGGTAAGCTCCCCCAAAAGAAAGGAAATGATAAAAGTAGACTTAGAAACAAAGAAAGAGATTTTAAAAATAGGGATAAATATAATAGACTATCTTTACCTTATGAGTTTCTTAAATCATACTTGATGAGACAAAATTTTAATGACATCGGTTGTATTAAATGTATAGAGATAAAATGCTTCAGAAATTATGTTATTGCATATTACATTATATTTATCTATTTATTTATTTAAAGTAGGCTCCAGGCCCAGCATGGAACCCAATGTGGGGTTTGAACTCATGACCCTGAGATCAAGACCTGAGCTGAGATCAAAAGACAGATGCTTAACCAACTGAGCCATCCAAGTGCCAGCAAAAATTATATCTTAAAAGGTGGGGAGGGCAATGGAATCCTAATGAAAGCAAGGTTTAGGATGCCTGGTTGCCTCAGTCATACACAGTATGCAACTCTTTATCTCAGAGTCGTGAGTTCAAGCCTCACGTTAGGTCTGAACCTACTTAAAATTAAAAAATTAAAAATTAAAGCAAGGTTTTAATACTACAAGTGGTAAAAAAAAGACTGATATGAGTAGCCTGTGATGAGTTACAAATGGTAGTGTAACGTGCAGAGCACCTACTAAGAAAAATATACAAAAGCAATACACTCAAAAACAATATAAAGAAAACAAGATGGAATCCATTAAAAAAAAGGGGGGGGGTTCTTTTAAGAAAGAGCAAAATAAACCCAAAGCAAGTAGAAGGAAGGAAATAAAACAAATAAGAGCAAAAATCAATGAAACTGAAAACAGGAAAACTATAGAAAAATAACACCAAAAGTTGGTTCTTTGGGAAAAAAAAAAAATCGACAAAATGGACAAGCTTCCAAGACTAAAACACACTAAAAAGAGAAGGCAGATATCATCAATACCAGGACTGAAAACAGGAAACAGCACTATAATTGCTATAGCCATTAAAAGATTAATAAGAGAATACAAAGAACAATTTCACCCTCATAAATTTAACAACTTAAAAAAACTTACCAATTCCTGAAAAACACAAAATACCAAAGCTCAACCAAGAAGAAACAGATGGCCGGCATATGTTTATAGTCATTTAAAACACTGAATTTGTCAATAGGAAGATTCCCCCAAAAAGAATTCCTTAGGCACAAATGATTTTACTGAAAGTCTTTATCAAACATTTAAAGGAGAAATAGCAACAATTTTACATAATCTATTCCAGAAAATAGAAGATGGGAATACTCACCAACTCTATGAAGGTAGTATTACCCTGATACCAAAGCCAGACAAAAACACAACAAAAAAAAATTTTTTTAGAACTACAGGCCAATATGCCTCATTAACTTAGATACAAAACCCTCAACAAAAAACTAGCAAACTGAATCTAGTAATGTGTAAAAGGAACTATACACCATGACTGATTAGTAGGATTTATTCAGCATGCAAGACTGATTCAAATATTTTAAAATTAATCAATAAAATCCACTATAGACAGTTAACTAAGAAGACTGTGTGATCAAAACAAATGATGCAGACAAAGCTTTTGATAAAATCCAACACCCATTCAAGACACACATTCTCAACGAAGAACAAAATGGAACTTCCTTCCCTCTATGAAAGAGCAATCTGCTAACAATGTCATTAATAGTGAAGAATGATATCCCCCTAAAACTGGGGAAAAGGTGAGGATATTGCTTTCACAACTCTTATTCACCATAGTATTAGAAATTCTAGCCATTGCAGTAAAGAAAAATAAATAAAAATGCACAGAACAGGAAAAAAGAAAAAAAAAACTCTCCCTACTTGCAGATGGCATGATAGTTTATGTAGAAAACCCAAAGGAATCTATAAAAAAAGAAAAAACAAAAAAACACTAAAACTTCTAGAATAAGTGAATTCAGTAAGGTAGCAAGATATAACACTCCAAAACCAATAACATTTCTATATACTAACAATGAACATGTGGAAACTAAAGTTAAAACCAAAAGACCATTTAAAATCAATACAAAAAATAAAATATTTAGGTATATACTTAACAAAATATGTATAGGATCTGTATGCTAAAAATCACACAGTGCTGATTTCTTTTAAAAGACCTAAGTATATGAACATACACACTGTAACATAATATAAATGTGCATTCACCCAAATTAGTATACAGAATTAATGTAATTTCTACCAGTATTTCAGCAAAGTTTTTTTTTTATAGACATACACTATCTTACTCTAAAATATACACAGAGGGGATCCCGGGGCAGCTTAGCGGTTTACTGCCTGCCTCTGGCCCAGGGCGTGATCCTGAACTCCTGGGATCGAGTCCCACATTAGGTTCCCTGCACGGAGCCTGCTTCTCCCTCTGCCTGTGTCTCTGACTCTCTCTCTCTCTCTCTCTCTCTCTCTCTCTGTGTCTCTCATGAATAAATAAAATCTTTAAAATATAAAATAAAATATACATAGAAATGTATATTCCTTAAAGTAGCTAAAATAATCTTGGGATATAAGAATAAAGTGGAAGGAAAAAAAAATAAAGGAGAAGGAATTACTCTATCCAATATTAAAAGCACTCAAGACAGAGTGGAACTGGAGGGATACACATAGATCAAAGGGAAACCACACAGAACCCAGAAACAGACTCACACAAATATCCCTAACTGATTCTGACAAAGGTGCAGAAGTAATTCACAAGAAAGACAGCCTTTTCGACAAATGGTGCTACAAGTAGGACACCTAGAAGAAATAAATAGTATCTTAGAACCAAGTTATTTTGTTTGTGCTAAGCAGAAATATGAACGTTATAAAATAGTTACAGATAATTTGTTTATACAGATAACAGTTTTTTGTTTTGTTTTTTTTTTTTTAATTGCAGTCCTTGTTTAACTCAAGGAGTTGCTCCTATATCAGCTTCAGGTGCAGATCAAATTCAAGTTTTTTTCAAGGAACTCATAAATGACAGGTCATGTTCCATAAATAGTAAAAGAATAAAAGACTTAATAATAGGAAAATTTCCTTGGGTACAGAAGTAATTGGGGGTAAAAAAAAATTATCAAAACGAGAATGTGTTATAATTAGAAATAAAGAGTTAAAGAATATTTCCTTTTTCAGTAAGCAGTGGAAACTAGATTTCTTTTTACTATTAAACATGATTTTTATAAATGCATGATTTAATATTTTTATTTACTGTCAGTCTTCAATAGCCTCTTTAATAGCTTATTCCCCACCTCTAAAATAAATTTTAAGTTTAAAAAATTATTTAAAAAAAAAAATTATTTAACACACTAACGTAAAAATGAAATTAGAGGTCCAAACACATTAAATGTGCAACTTTTTACAAAGAGAGAAAAAAAAGTTGAAGACACCAGTTTGGAAGGTTCCAAATCAACCAAAAATAAACAAAAATCCTACTATCCCTAAGTACTTAATGTTTTACTTAAATATAAATTTTAGCAGTATTATGAATTCTAATTTTTTTAGATTTATATATTTTCATGTTATCATCTGATTATAAGAGTACAAAAAAGTCATTATGCATATTTTTCCCCTCTAGCAACAAGGCACAAATCTTAATTTACCTCTAGTCTGTCCTGGTTTGCTTCAAAGCTCTAGGGATACCATTTTTGGCACTAACCATTGGCTATAAACAGAAGGTACAAGCTAACTCACAGAATAGGGAGGGGCAAGGTTACTTTAGGATCTCATCCTGGGGTAGGTCAATTTCAAACCTAAACTTAAAAAGAGAAACAAGTAACCTCTTCAGACATTAGGGGAAAGAAATGTGTTTAAGTGCTAAAATTTCTATTCCAAAAGGACATAGGTTTCCTGTTTTGAAAATGTACTGGAAAGTTTCCTACCTTTTGGCACAACTCCCAAGTATGCTGACAAATAAGTAAGGAAGAAAATTTCATAATTAGGCTTCCAAGATACAATTAGCTAATGACACAGTAGGTACTTTGATTATTATTTATTTATTTGTTTGTTTGTTTGTTTAGCTAAGTCCTGGTTTTTCCCATTTTTCTAGTAACTTGCTCAAAGCCATACTACATGTAAACAGCAAGGTCAGGATGGGAGCTCAGGCCAGTTTTTCAAAAATTCAGGCTCAGGCTTCCTCTCAACAATATTCCACACTAAAGAGGGGGAGGAGGTCTCTCAACATTGGCTTCTTGAAGGCAGAGGAATCCCATGGTAAACTAGTACAGTAACCCTTAAATTGATCATTAATACAGCAGTTCTCACTGGGTGTGTCCTTGGATCCCTGCATCAAATCCCCTTGGTACTCAATAAAATGGAGGTTCTGGGTCTACATCTAAACCCACTGAATCCTATTCTCTGGGACTGAGCCTGGGACTTTGCATTTTATAGTGACACACAAGCTTTGGAGATTAGGGATTTAAAGGCCTTTTCAGCTGAAGCTAGGTGGATGACCAGATTTGAAGAGGAGTATGAAGGAAAAGGCTTAATTCAACCTCAGACATCCAGGATTTGAGAGAACAATGGAATAATGCAAGTGAAAATGCTGATGCAGGCAGTCCCAGGGCAGTATTTGAACTTGGGGAGAGAGGTCAGAACTGGAGACACTCCAGAAACAGATGAAAACTGAAGCTCCTAAGCTTTAAAAAGTCACCAAGGAAGAAATCGTAGAGAACCGTAATCTATATACAGTTCATATATAGGATAAGTATAGACGATTCTATATAATTCAGTACAGGGCAGGACTTCTCTCAGGCAGCAATGGAGTTACTGACAGTAGAGGTGTCTGAGAAAGAGCAACAGAAGGCAGAGCATGTATCATGCAGGCCAAAAGAGGAAGGTTCAACAATGTCTAAAGGTATTATATAAAGAGGATGGAGGGAAGGGGAAGCAAAGACTAAAATAAGCCACCAGGATTTGGCCAATTAGAAGCCACTACTAAGTCTTGAAACAGATTTCAGAGTAGGAGAGCAAGACAACCAGTTTCTTTTTTTTTTTTTTAAGACAACCAGTTTCATGTTAATCCAGTAATATTTTTAAAAATATGTAGTACATATTTAAGTTTACCTCAGTTGTCTACCAAAGTGTCTGATATTTTTGCAGTTCAGAATCCAATCAAGGATCATGCATTACAGATGGCTATAATGCTTCTTTAGTCTCTTTTCAATCAGAACAGTCTCAAATATTTTGTCTTTGATGACATATTTTTGAAGAATCCACACCTAATGTTTTACAGAGTATCCCACAATCTTGATTTACTTTACTACTGTGTCATGATGGGATTCAGATTAAACATTATTTAGATAACACTGCATCTCATCATCAGGGAGATACACTGGCTTTGTCTGACATTACTGGTGTTGCTAAACTGGATCACTTGGTTGATCCAAGTATCCACCAGATCTTTCCATCAGAAAGAGGTTGTTTTCCTTTTGTAAAAAACAAGTAGTCCACAGGGACCACACTGAGCTAGCAGGCATCGAACCGATAGCCTTTCACCAATGATTTTAGCATCCACTGATGATTCTTGCCTGAATCAATTATTACTCTGGTGGCTGTAAAATGGTGATTTTAATTTCAATCATTCATGGTACATTTGCTACATAACATTCTTTGGTAATGCCATTTTCATTTCCCTCCACCCTTTTCATTTTTGAGCATCACTATGGGCTCATGGATTTTTCTTCCAATAGAATTGATTACTGTTATTATTCTTTTTGATGCTCAAAATGTCCCAAATTTGGTCAAGTAGAGTCCCTTCAAGCCAGCTCATATCTTTATGATGTGTTCTCATTAGTCCTTGAGCACATTTTACTTCCTGGCACAAAAAATAGGTTTCAGGATCACCTTGTAGTTTTCCTCTCTGAGCTCTAGATGGTTTCCTGAAACAGCTTTAAAAAAAAAAAAAAAAGACCAATTCTATATAAATATTTCAACATTAGAGGGGAAATACCTCATAATTAATTTTACAAGTCCATCATTATACTGCCACCACAAATAGACAAAATTTCAAAAACCTAAAACCAGTCCCCCATCAACACTAATACAAAAATGCTTAACAATGTTTTACAACACTGATCCAGCAATACATAAAAACTTAGTAACATAATGATCAAATAATGATAATACCAAGAATGCAATGTTGGTTTAACATTTTTTAAAAATGTTATTACATTTTAACATTACTTTAAAAAAGACCTATTTATAACCATCTCAACAGATATGGAAAAGTCATTTGACAAATTCACCAAATTGTAATGGAAACTATCAATGAACTAAGAATAGAAAGGAACATCTTCAATCTAATTATGAGCAACTAGGAAAAACCTATTATCATACACATGGTGAAAGACTGGATACCTTCCCCCTAAAACTGAGAACAAGGATGTCCATTCTTGCCACTTTTACTGAATGTTGTTCTGGAAATTTTAGCCACTGCATTGAGGCAAGAAAAAGCAGCAAAAGGCATACAGATTTGGGGTGCCTGGGTGGTGGTTCAGTTGGCTAAACATCTGACTCTTGATCCCAGGGTCATGAGTTCAAGCCACTTCTAGCATGGAATCTACTTTAAAAAAAAAGGGGGGGGGGAAGGCATACAGATTGGAATGGAAGCTGTAAAATTCTTCTTCACAGACATGATCATGTATGAATCTACCCAAAGTAGATGAATCCACATATGAATCTACCCTAAGACAGACATCATTAGAATCAATAAGTAAATTAATTAAGGCTGCAGGATACAAAGTCAACATACACAAATGAATATGTCTCTATATACTAACAACAAATGAAAAATAAAAATACAATTCTATTCACAATAGCATTCAAAAACCTAAAGGAACAAATTTAACAAAATACGTACAATACTTATACACTAAAAACTATAAAATACCTTTTAACAAAAGTAAAGACCTAAATAAAGAGACTGTTATGATGTCAGTTCTCTCTGAACGGACACCAAGATTCTAAGTCCCAACAGCCTTTTTTCTTTTTTTAGGAAATTGACAAGTCTAAAATATATATAGAAATGCAAATAAGCGAAAACAGCTAACATAATTTTTTTAAAATAAATTTGGAGAACTTTCACTACCTCTTTTAAAGACTTATTAAAAATTCTCAATAATCAACACCGTGTGGTACTGACAAAAATTACTATTTCAATGAAACAGAATTAAGATACCCAAAATGGACAAATACATAGATGGTTAACTGATTGTGAGAAAGATTAGTTCAGAAAAATAAATTAATTTTCCAAAATTAAGTAGGAGAAAGGAAGTTCTTCATAATGGTGCTGGACTGGCTGAATACCTGTATGTAAAGAATGAATATTTATTCTCTCCTCATAACAGATATTTTAAAAATTAGCTTAGAATGGATTATAGACCTAAAAGTAACACCTAAAACTATAATATTCTAGAGAAACAAATAGAAGTAAATCTTTGTGACTTTGTGGTGAAACTGTGGAAAAAACTGTTATAGGTCTCAGAAAGTAAAGAACCGTATGTGAAGAAGTTGAAAAATCAGACTTCACTTAACTTAAAATATTTGCTCTCAAAAAACTAAAAATGAAAAGGCAAATAATACACTCAGGAAAAAAACTATATATAGATAATAAGACATAAATAATAAAATATTAGCTATGTATCTGACAAAAGAATCACATACAGAATAGTAAAGAATTTATAAAAGCTAATAAAATTAAATGAATCAAAAGATTAACTAGAAACATTATAAAGAAGATCTATAAATAGCCTAGAACATGAAAAGATACTCATATCATTAGCTCTGAGGCAAAAGCTAATTAAAACCATTATGAAATACCACTACACATTTACTAAAATGACTGACAACACCAAGGGGGCAAAGACATACAGCAAGAATAGCTGGAAAACTCATGCACTGCTGGTGGTGACCAACTGGCCATTTCTAACAAAGGTAAACATAATCTTACCAAACATTCAACAATCCCACTAAGGTATTAAGTTAAAGAAACAAAAATATCTGTTAAAAAAAAAAAAAAAAAAAAACCTTTTCGGGTGCCTGGGTGGCTCACTTAAGCATCTGCCTTGTGCTCAGATCATGATCTCAGGATCCTGGGATCAAGCCCTTCTTAGTGGAGAGTCTGCTTCTCCCTCTACCCCTCCCCTTGCTCATTCTCTCTCCCTCAAATAAATAAATACAATCTTTAAAAAAAAAGACTTTTACTTGTATGTTCATAAAACCTTTTGTCATAATAGACCAAAATGTGAAACAACCAAGATTTCCGTTAACAGGTGAATAAGTAAGTTGTAGTATATCCATATAAGAGATCAGTACTCAGCAATAAGAAGGAATAACCTACTATACATACAACATAAACGAATCTCAAAATCATTAAGGGAAATAAGTCAAGCAAACGACTGCAGTATGGTTCCAGTATGATTATATTTATTTTAAATTCTATAAAAAGCAAAACTATGATGACAGAAAGCAGATCAGGGGTTGCCTGGGGCCAGTAAAGAGAGGAAGGCATTGAATGCAAAGAGGCACAAGGGAACATTTTGAGATGGTGAAAGAGTCCTGTATTACAATGGTAATACAATGGTGGTGATTTCAGAACTGGGTATGTTTGTGAAACTAATCAAAGTGTACACTTAAAGGTGGTGAATTTATTGTATGCAAATTATTTCAATAAAGCTAGCTAAGCCATGAAAAAAAGAAGGTTGGCACAAGTCAATAAAGTTCACTTATCTTACAGGGCTGTTTTAGGTACATATTACTCTACAGCCATATATGCTCTAAATACCCCGAAGGCATACAACTGTCACCTAGTTTTCATCTTTTATTATTTCCTATGTAGTATGGGGAGAAGAAAACAGTTATGTTGCTTAATTTTTTTTAAGGTCATAGGAAGTAGGCAGCTTAAAAATATGTCTTCAAGATTGCTAGAACAATTTGATTTTCCACTTTAAATACCAAATAATGTTTATTACTACATCATGTATATAAAAAGGTTTCACATTCATTCAAATTTGTTGTGGTAAATTTCTATTAAGAGTTCAAAATATATGTATATGGAATGAACTAGTACTTGAAAGAATGTTATAACTTCAAATATAAACATTTTCCTCAACTTGGTTTTCTGACCCGTACATAAAAGTGGCACAGGTATAGTAATGTTTTATAACACTCCAACCTACCTCCTGGAAAACTAGCAAACCAAGCTTTCACATTCCTGCATGTTCTGCCAATAGGACAGTAGCAATCCCTTCACACCCATTACTGTAACACAGCTCAAGCAAAAGTCTCTTTTTCATTTTTAATCAGAATCCTATATCCTCAGACAAAAGAAAATAAAGGAAACTACCATCCAGAAGTTCCAAAATACTGGGGCAGCACTGGTGGCTCAGCGGTTTAACGCCTCCTTAGGCCCAGGGCATGATCCTGGAGACTCAGGATCAAGTCCCATGTCGGGCTCCCTGCATGGAGCCTGCTTCTCCCTCTGCCTGCGTCTCTGCCTCTCATGAATAAATAAAATCTTTAAAAAATAAAATAAATAAACAAATAAATAAAGTTCCAAAATACTGCTCTGAAATTTAGGATACTGGGACAACTCTTATGGCAGTCTATTGGGTTGACTCAAGGCTGACCTTTCACCTTTATTTCTTCACAATTATGCTCATGTCACTTTCTATTACTGAAATTGGTATGCAAGTTACACACCTCTCCTTTAAATTCAGTCCTACTGCAAACAACTACAGTTTGCAAGGATACAGTTAGGGAAGAAGTCAGTATTTTCCATAATTTCCTTAACACAGTCAAGTAATTCTCACCGAGGAAAGCAAAAAATTACATATAGTTAAGAATGGAGCTTGTTAAATACATAGTTAAGATATAATGTCCTTGGCTAAGTCAATCCTACTGCAATCAGACTGTTTTATCCTTATACTACACCTTCACTGCCAGACAAAAAAAATCTCATCAAAATAAAACATCTACTGAATGCCTTCTACCTACAGAGCACTGAATTAGACAATCTGCATGCACTATTCTTACTTAATCCTAACAAATCTTGAAAGATATTAATCTCTAAAATAAGGAGACATTATCAAATGATTACGATTACAACTATTAACTATTCTCAGGAAGATTTGGGAAAACACTGACTCATAATCTTTAAACTCCAGTTCCCTCACGTATATATTTCCTGTTAAAACAGGCAGTACTGTAGCATACCTGGTATATAATAGCCATCACTTACTAACCACCTACTATCAAGATTATTTATGGGGCTACTCGGCTATGCACAAATGGAAACTAGGAATAATAAATGTGGTGGTGTGACAAATCCTATGACTGGGCACCAACTCATCTGATCTCCAAACAGCACAGATTATTTAAAAATTCCCTGGTGTAATGAAAATTACTGCTTCCAGAAATATGAAGAAATTCTCCAGTGAATTTTGATTTGTAAGCTAGCCTACCCCTTGACAGGCTAACTTTGAAAGCTAGTTTCTGCCTTTCTTTATAGTCTGCCATAGAGAAATCATCTAAATATAATTTTGAAATTCACATAAAGGTAGAAATAGATGGTGATGACACTGGCCAAGTTTCCTGGTGTGGCTCTTTCAACTAGATCTAAAAATGTAAATAAGTAGAAAAAGAACGGTAATATAAGGATAATCCAATAAAAAAAAGTAAGCAGAACCTAAAGAAAAAAATTAATCAGAAGCAAAGTAGAAATTAAAGAAAAAGTTTACATGTGAGACTAGCAAATTTTTAAAAGATTTTATTTATTTCCAGGGGGAGGGGGGATGCACACATGAGTGAGCAAGTGTGTGTGCCCTGCAAACAGGGGGAGGGACAGGAAGAGGGATAACCAGACTCCCCACTGAGTGCAGAGCCCAATGTAAGGCTCCATCCCAGGACCCTGGGATTAGGACTTGAACTGAAATCAAGATACTGAGCCAGCCAGGAGTCCTAACACTAGCAAATTTTTATAGTTAAATTGCCATCATTAACTTGACAGGACTAGCTATATTTTTTTCCCTCTCATAAAACAAGTTTCCATTATGGATATCTAATTTGTTAAACTCTCTGATTACTAAGGCTGATGCAATGCATACACCAAACATGTAAACCTAGCACAGTAAGTAGAGTGGTTGCTCACTACATCATAATTCAGCAGAGGTTAAACCTGCACAGTGTCTGGCATTCCACTTAGCTGCAGTCTTTCGGGGTGGTTAATAAGGTCTAGGAAGGGCAATTTACTTAAGCTACTTGATATTTTACTTATAAAGAACTCTTTTTAAATTCTCTTATCTCTTCCAATATTCAAATCTATTTAAATGTTCTGATCTTAAGTTTTTTTTTTTTTAATTTTTTATGATAGTTACACACACACGCACAGAGAGAGAGAGAGAGGCAGAGACACAGGCAGAGGGAGAAGCGGGCTCCATGCACCGGGAGCCTGACATGGGATTCGATCCCGGGTCTCCAGGATCACGCCCTGGGCCAAAGGCAGGCGCTAAACCGCTGCGCCACCCAGGGATCCCATGTTCTGATCTTAAAAGTACTCTGGGAAAGCAGAGTGCAATACAAATAAAAAATATACACTACTTGAGGACAAGAATCACCTCTTACTGGTCTCTGAGGCCTCAATGACCAACCCAGTGTCTCACACATACTTGGCCTGCAATACATGTTTGCTGAACTGAATATATGGAATACCTTCAGACTAAGGAGTCAGCCTAGTCCAATTGAAAATAACTACAATCTGGCTAGTCTGGTATTACACAAGCAGTCCAGATTGAAACACCATATGAATTTTGTAAGGACAACAAGAGCTAGCACTAATTTAGCACTTACTACATACCAAGCCCTACAGATGATCTCATTCAGTTCTCACACCAAGCCTAGAAGGTATTACTCCTACTATCCCCATCAAAACACATCAGGAGGCTGAGGCATGTGGGCTAGATAACCTCCTGATCACAATCAAAGTGGTATTCCAAATGACCTATACATCTAGTCTCTACAGGGAGATAGGAAGCCAAGCTCCATGTGAGGCTGATCGTTTATCAGAAAGACATGAGCTTGCTCTGATCAGACTTTTTTCCAGGAGTGTTCAAAGGTCTAAATTCAGCCACACCCATTTACTACATGAAACAAAAAAAAAGGCACACGTGTTAGATGGGTGGCCAGGGTGAGTCGAATGGACCTATGAAGAAGCAGTGTTTTGACTCACTGTAAAACTGGGTTATATGCATCCAGACCTAACATCCTTACTAGAATTGTTCTCTCCATTATATAAAATGACCAACATATCTTTATTTATACAATCAACTTAAGTCCTTCCTGTGGGCACACAACCTTGATACATATCTTTAACTCCACATTGTAATTATTTATGCCTGCCTCTCTAACAAGAAATTCTTGGAAGCTCATGACTAAGTCTTACTCATAAACTTATTCCCAGAGCCCAGCAGTGTGCTCAGTAAATATTGGTTGCATGAGAAAGGCAAAGTAATAGAGAACATGAAGTGTAACTTAGTATAGTGTGTAAACTTACTCACGTGTGACTACTGGATGAAAGGTTTGACAGGGCTCCATTTAAATTCCCTGTGTATAGACCAACTGGCAGAAAGGAGAAGGGAGTAAAAAATCAAAATATGAAGATCACATGGACATAAGGAATTTTAATAAATAATTAACAAATTATAATTAAAAATTATATACTTACTAACCTGAAACTTACAATGGGGAATTTTTCAAGAGGATTGATATTGAAGGAAAGATAGTGATGGTAGATTTATTAAGCATCCTCAAACCAAAAGTTTAAACTCCTCAACACTGCATAAAATATTTTTAATTCAATCTAAGAAGAAAAAGACTCAGTAACTTGCCCAAGGTCACAGAGCTACTAAGTACTAGAGTTTCAATGCTTTTCTTGTTATCAAACCATGCTGTCTTCCCACGTAACACATCCTGCTGAGAAGTCTTAAACAACTTTTTTAAGGTGGGGGGAAGGGAAGAGGAAAAAGGAAACCCCAAATTCCCTCTTTGAGACATAGACACATTATAACAAAGCTACTTACTCACTCAGTGTCAAGCCCAAGACCCAAAAATGAGTTACCTATTCTAAGCAAGGTCAGTTCACAGTGTGTTTGCTTACTTATGGGCCCCAAAAGCTTTATTCAAATCCAAACATTTGTAAGGAAGAAATGGTCCTGATAAGAAACGTGCAAACTGGATCACACTGAAATGTTTTTTTCTGATGGTTCCCAACTAAGGCCTTCTGCCTCCCAAAACAACCCTAGTCCACTTATTTCTGTCCATAGCAACTGGCCTATCTTGGGCAACCACTTGGAACTTGAAACTCAATGTCTGCAGGCCTGCTCACTCCACTGTGCTAGGGGCTAGGTCCAGAACTGTGTCTTTATCTTTCTAGACGTAGGCTAGGATAGAGCACCCACTAAATGAAAATGAATGAATGAATTTGCCAGTTCAGCCTAGTCTGATGGCCACATAAGAACTGAGATGTGACTACCAGATTAGGGCTCAGAAGGTCTATGTGAAAGAAAGAAAAAAGAAAAGAAAAGAAGAGAAGAGAAGAGAAGAGAAGAGAAGAGAAGAGAAGAGAAGAGAAGAGAAGAGAGAAGAAGAGAGAAGAAAAGAGAAAAGAGAAAAGAAAAAAGAAAAGAGAAGAAAGAAAGAAAAGAAAGGAAAGGAGGAAAGAAAAAAGAAAAGAAAAAAAGGAAAGGAAAGGAAAGGAAAGGAAAGGAAAGGAAAGGAAAGGAAAGGAAAGGAAAGGAAAAAAAAAGAAAAAGTAAAGAGAAAAGAAAAGAAAAGAAAAGAATCAATGTTATGTTTTAAGCATTAATTTTTTTTTTTTTTTTTAAGCATTAACATTTTGAAAAACCAACATGAAGTTCTGAGACAAACAAGGTCAGGAACTAGCCCACAGAGTATAATTCAATTTTCAACTGAGTCAAGATTTTCTGAGCACCTGCTGTGCACCATGCACAATGCAAGTAACAGTGGGTTCCTCTTTATCTATAAGGAGGGCTCTAAGAACCAGTTCCATCCTCAGAAGGAAGGCAGTCAGATGAAAACATAAATTCTGAAAGTATGCCAAGCAGTGTTGGCTTACACCTGCAGGAAAGACTGCACAAAGAGTGACTTTCAACAGCTTCTACTTGTCTGTGTGGTGAAGACAGAGACCTGACCATAGCAAGCTTCTCATCATAATGGGGACCCTTTACCCAACTTACCACCCAAGCCAGTTTTCTAAGGCACAGCCTTCCCATCAGAACAAGAAGGATATGACAAGTTATGCTAAATAGCTCACTTAACTCACTAAAGCACAATTTGCTGATATAATTACTGAGCAAAGACTTTTATCTTCAACTGTATAAAGGCTCTGAAGAGAAATCACCCTGTACATTGTGCATATGCTAAGGCCCCTAAAGATGTGCTGAGGATGGGTGGTGGCATGGAGGCTTAGACAGACCACTGTTTTATCACCAATTTCTTCCAGGCCCCAGGCCAATCTCCCTTGCTTAGGTCTTTCAGCCTATTCCCCAACATCTCTTTCTAAACCTCTCTCTGCTAGTGTTACCCTCTTTTCTCCCCTATGTCTATAGACACCTAATGCCTAGCTTACGTTTCAAAACTTTTCCTTTTCGGAATCTAGTTAATGCACTTTCAGGCTTGCTCTGTGATCTTCAAATGTATCTTTCTGTGCTGATGCTCCTCTACCTAGGCTGTTATCCCAAGGTCTTGGAGCACTCATTCTGCAATGATTCAGAAATCTATCTATACGCTCATCCGGTGAAGATTATCCATATCACTGTATACAATCTACTCCAATTTAAAAAACAAAAAAACTGACACTAAGAATCTTGAGGAACAGAACTAAGCTGAAACCCAAAGCCAAACACCTTCTCCCACAAGTAGCCTGGTACCCATCATGGGCTTTCATCAAAAGTACAACACTGGACTACCTGGTTTGCCTCAAATAATACAAAATCATCTCCTTCTCTAAATTTAACTCCGTGCCATTCAAAACAACTTGTCTGATGCTGAGCTATGCAAGGACACTAGATTAGTAGTCCACCTCTACAAACCAAGACCCTGGCAACATTCCATTCCATTCTCATTGTTGAGAATTGCTTTAATAGTGCTGCTGTAGCCAGTAAAGAAATGTTTCCAGGAATATGCTGCTATGAACTAGAAGTAGGAAACATGAGACATCTTCCAGGAGTATTCACTTAGGAAAAATTGTTTTTCTATTAAAATCAGCATGGAATGGAATGCAAACTTTGCCTATATGATTAAAATAAAAGACAACTACCTTAAAGAAATGGCTACCTCTGTGGGTATGTCCTTAATTAGACTTACCATGCCCCCAAGGAACTGCTTTAGTAGGGGGCAGCAGGGTGTTAAAGGCTGATGCAAGAGACAAAACCTCCAGCAGTTTTTTTCCCCCTAGATGAAAGAGGCAGGAAGATGTGAACAGAACCACAGGCCAGAGAAAATAGCACAGAAAAAGACTTTTTTTTTCAAGGTAGGAAGTATTCTCTAAAGATATCAAGAACAATTTGAGTACCCATGTAAAGTGCCTATTAAGCATGTGTATGCCCATTTTACAGCTGACAGAAGTCCACACTTAAATAATGTATTCTACAGACCACACAGTTAGCAAATGATAAACCAGTATGTAAAGGAAAGTCAGCCATCTGCAAAGCCTTGACCTTATCTATTTACCAGGCACCAGACCCCAGTCACAAACCAGCCAAATGGAAGAAGTGGTGTTCAGCCAGTCTGGGTCCAGGCCCCAGAACTGTGGCCATAGGAGGATGACAACCCTGATTCTGATCCTGCAACAAGGACAAAGTGCTGAGTTCTTTGGCCAACTTCTTATTGGTCTGCCATTCTGGGTACATCTAACTCATTTCCACCCAGGGGTGTGCCAAAGGCAGCGAAGCAGGACATAAGAAAGAAGCAGTAGAAGGTTTCATAAATGGCCTTCATTTATGTCACTGGCTTCACTGTGTGCTCTAAAAACTAGCCCTACTGACCTTCAACTGTGCTTGGTCATATAAAAGCCTAGTTTGTTTTTAATGTAGGAGAGGAGTAATAAAGTATGATTAAAATCTGCTTTACTGTTCTGCACTTTTGTTTCGAGCCTTGATTTCTAGATTAAATAGTAAAAGAAATATCATATTAAACAACTACTTTATCAAATATTCATCAAATATTATTTAGACATATGAGGAATAGGGGAGCCACAACACAAAGACAGCTGTGGAAGGAAAAGTGAAACATAATCACTGGGAGCTGCTCTACATAAATTACTCTTGTCAATATCAAGTACACGTAACCCTTCCCACAGAACCTTGGGTAAAGGTCAAGGAAAAATCATGGTTCTGCAACACTGACATTTGTCAGAGAGCACTGAAACTGTTGACATGCAGGAGATGACACTGCTAAAGACCTAACAGGAAAAGAACACACACCAGGACTTCCCAGCTGCACCACATGATACACAACAGAGCACAAGAAGTTAACACGATGGGAGGAAGGTGGGGTATGTTAAGAGAAGAAAATATTGAAATACAAGGTAGGTTAACATTGGTCTAAAAGTTACATTTATGGCAACACATCAACTTCACAAACCTGGGAAGTTTCTATAGACTGCCAGATAGAATGCTCGAAAAATTCTCAAATCACAACTTGTGAAGTAATCCATAAAAATTAAGATCTGAATTATATCCAAAACTAAAATAAACTACCTCTATATATTAGTATGTATGATAGACAAGTTATACACAACACTTTTTTAAAAGCGCAGATTTACAGTTTCATTGTTTCTAATAATATTTTTTAATGTGTGTAGGTTAAAAACAAAATTCTTAATATACCATTTTTCTTCACTGAAACAAAAAAGAAAAATGTCTGAGACAAGGAGAAGGATGCTGAAAGCCATCTATCAATGACAGGCAAAATAATGTTCTCCCACCCCATAGATGTTCACATCCTAATTTCAGGTCCCTATGAATATGAATAGGTCCACAAGGCAAAAGGGAATTACTTAAAGCTGCAATCAACTGACAATAACAAGATTACTCTGGATTATCTGGGTAGGCCCAATATCCTTAAAAGTGGAATAAGGAAGCAGAAAAGAGAGGATCAGAGAGATGGCAGCATAAGAAAGAC
This sequence comes from Canis lupus baileyi, assembly GCF_048164855.1. Lineage (NCBI taxonomy): Eukaryota > Metazoa > Chordata > Mammalia > Carnivora > Canidae > Canis > Canis lupus. The sequence continues at coordinate 47,350,375 of NC_132848.1, read as the reverse complement.
TTGGCCACCTGAATCTAACATTAACACTACATGTTAGCTACACTGGAATTAAGATAAAATTAAAATACAAAAAAAAAAAAAAAAAAGGCTTGGCCAGATGTTGCTGGCTTTGAACACACAGGAAGGGGCTATAAGCCAAAGGAATGTGGGTGAACTCTGGAAGTTTAAAAAGCCAAACAGATTCTCCCCTAGTGCTTCCAAAAAGGACACAGCTCTACCAACACCATGATTTTAGCCCACATGATCCACTTTAGACTTCTGATATCTACAACTGTAAGATAAATTAGCATTGTTTCTAGCCACTAAGCTTGTGGTTATTTATTAGAGCAGGCAATAGGAAACTAATACACCATCCTATCTGATAATAATTACATAAAAATGTTTCTTGTATCAAGAGATTCAGGAACAGCACCATTTATTGAAGAGACTGTCTTTTTTCCAGTGGATAGTCTTTCCTCCTTTGTCGAGTATTAGTTGACCATAAAGTTGAGGGTCCACTTCTGGATTCTCTACTCTGTTCCATGGATCTATGTGTCTGTTTTTGTGCCAGTACCACACTGTCTTGAGGACCACAGCTTTGTAGTACAACCTGAAATCTGGCATTGTGATGCCCCCAGCTATGGTTTTCTTTTTTAATATTCCCCTGGCTGTTCGGGGTCTTTTCTGATTCCACACAAATCTTGAGATAATTTGTTCCAACTCTCTGAAGAAAGCCCATGGTATTTTGATAGGGATTGCATTAAATGTGCAAATTGCCCTGGGTAACATTGACATTTTCACAATATTAATTCTTCCACTCCATGAGCACGGAATATTTTTCCATCTCTTTGTGTCTTCCTCAATTTCTTTCAGAAGTGTTCTGTAGTTTTTAGGGTATAGATCCTTTACCTCTTTGGTTAGGTTTATTTCTAGGTATCTTATGCTTTTGGGTGCAATGGGATTGACTCCTTAATTTCTCTTTCTTCAGTCTCATTGTTAGTGTATAGAAATGCCACGGACTTCTGGGCATTGATTTTGTATCCTGCCACACTGCAATAAACGGTGCTGGGAAAACTGGACAGCCACATGCAGAAGAATGAAACTAGACCACTCTCTTGCAGCATACACAAAGATAAACTCAAAATGGATGAAAGATCTTAATGTGAGACAAGATTCCATCCAAACCCTAGAGGAGAACACAGGCAACACCCTTTTTGAACTTGGCCACAGCAACTTCTTGCAAGATACATCCATGAAGGCAAGAGAAACAAAAGCAAAAATGAACTATTGGGACTTCATCAAGATAAGAAGCTTTTGCACAGCAAAAGAAACAGTCAACAAAACTAAAAGACAACCTACAAAATGGGAGAAGATATTTGCAAATGACATATCAGATAAAGGGCTAGTATCCAAGATCTATAAAGAACTTATTAAACTCAACAGCAAAGAAACAATCCAATCATGAAATGGGCAAAAGACATGAACAGAAATCTCACAGAGGAAGACACAGACATGGCCAACAAGCACGTGAGAAAATGCTCCGCATCACTTGCCATCAGGGAAATACAAATCAAAACCACAATGAGATACCACCTCACCCCAGTGAGAATGGGGCAAATTAACAAGGCAGGAAACAACAAATGTTGGAGAGGATGTGGAGAAAGGGGAACCCTCTTACACTGGTGGTGGGAATGTGAACTGGTGCAGCCACTCTGGAAAACTGTGTGGAGGTTCCTCAAAGAGTTAAAAATAGATCTGCCCTACGACCCAGCAATTGCACTCCTGGGGATTTAGCCCAAAGATACAGATGCAGTGAAACGCCGGGACACCTGCACCCCGATGTTTATAGCAGCAATGTCCACGATAGCCAAACTGTGGAAGGAGCCTCGGTGTCCATCGAAAGATGAATGGATAAAGAAGATGTGGTCTATGTATACGATGGAATATTACTCAGCCATTAGAAACGACAAATACCTACCATTTGTTTCGACGTGGATGGAACTGGAGGGTATTATGCTGAGTGAAATAAGTCAATCGGAGAAGGACAAACATTATATGGTCTCATTCATTTGAGGAATATAAAAAATAGTGAAAGGGAATAAAGGGGAAAAGAGAAAAAAATGAGTGGGAAATATCAGAAAGGGAGACAGAACATGAGAGACTCCTAACTCTGGGAAACGAACAAGGGGTGGTAGAAAGGGAGGTGGGCAGGGGGTGGGAGTGACTGGGTGATGGGCACTGAGGGGGCCACTTGACGGGATGAGCACTGGGTGTTATTCTATATGTTGGCAAATCGAACACCATAAAAAACAAATTTAAAAAAAAAGAAAAAAAAAAGAGATTCAGGAACAACACCTGAAAATAACAATGTTGGCTATACTAGAGAATAACAACTGATACAGATATCTAGACTTCTACTTCTGAGTATGATAGAATGACAGGGACCATACGTACCCTCCCACTAGAAACAACCAATCAGACAAAATACATGAAATGACAGTTTTCAGACCTTACAGATCAGTCAGTGAAGGACAACAATCCCTAAGAGATAGGAAACAAACAAGCTGAGCCCTATGATTGCCCTAATTTACTATCTTGAGAGAGTAAAGCCACAGTGCAGGCAGGGTAACTGTGATAGAGCCTGGTGGACTGAGTAGTTGAGACAGAGCTGAGAGTCTAAGGAATCCAAGTTAGTGAGAGTCCACTGGACAGAGTACCAGAAAGAAAAACACGGCACAGAGAACCCTGGAGAATCACTGAGTACTCAGCAAAATCCCAATCAGCACATGCACGTGAAGCAGCTACCGAAGGATGGTAAAAAATATCCAAAAGGATTCGAAGGACCAGTATGTGAGCCACTTAAAGTGCCTGTTCCCACCTGACAAACTGGAAAAACCCGTAATTCATGAGAATTGGGTCTTACCTTAGCTGTGGATAGTAATTAGTCCTAGACAGAGCACTGCTCCAGTGCTCTAACAAATCTTAAACACAAGCCTCCCAAAAAGATCAAGCTGTTTCAAGTAACTTAATTGATTCTTAAAACAAAGTTCAAGAATGAATTCATAACTAAAGCACCCAACAAAGTAAAATTCACAACATCTGGCATTCAATTACAGACGACTGAATAAAGAGGTTAAGAAAACATGAACCCATAAGAGAATAATCAGTTGGAACCAACCCAGAATTGGCACAAAAGTTAGAACCAGCTAATAAAAAAAATATTTTATAGATGTGTTCCGCATGTTTAAAAAGAAATAAAAGATATAAACAAAACTGAACTTATACTTCTATAGATAAAAACCACAATGTGTGAGATGAAAAATACACAATGGGATTAATGGCACATCAACATTGCAAAAGAAAAGATTAATGAACTCAAAGACACAGCAGCAGAACCTATCCAAAATAAAATACACAAGAAACCAAAGCAAAAACTGAATAGGATATTGAGTTGTGGAATCAACTTCAAGCTGCCTAATACATGGATAACTAGAGTCCCAAAACTGAGGTTGGGGAGAGGAGGACAGGAAAAATATTTAAAGAAATAACAGCTGAAAAATTTCCAACCTTCATGAAAACTATAAATATACAGATCCAAGAAAACTCAATAAATCTGAAATACAAGAAACATGAGAAAACTCTACCAGGAGATATACAACTGTTCAAAACAAGGGGCAAAGAGAAAGCTTAAAAGAATCAAGAGAAAAAAACGTTATGTTACATAGAGAGAAACAAAGGAAACATGACATCAAATTTCTCATGGGAGGGAGGCCTGGGTGGCTCAGCGGTTGGGCGTCTGCCTTTGACTTAGGTTGTGACTCCAGGGTCCTGGGATGGAGTCTCACATTGGGCTCCATGTGGGAAGCTTGCTTCTCCCTCTGCCTATGTCTCTGCCTCTCTCTCTCTCTCATGAATAAATAAAATCTTAAAAAAATAAATTCAAAAGGATTCAACTCATGCCAAGTATAGTCTCCAACAAATGGCATTTAAATTATAACTCAATAATAAAAAAATCCTTGGTAAATCCCCAAGGTCCCCAAAATCAAAGATTTTAGTTCCTACCTTAAGAAACTAGAAAATGAAGAGCAAATTAAGCCCTATGGAAGCAGAAGAAAGGAAATAATGAGAGTCTTAGTGGAAATCAGTATAAAGAAAGATGGGAGAGAAAGACAAAAGAAAAACCAAAAGTTGTTTTTGAGCAGAATATTAAACATGATAAACCTTTGAACAGACTGACCAAGAAAAAAGAGGACACAAACTACATCAAGAATCAGAGGTGTCACCTCTACACATTCTACGAATATTCAAAAGATGAGAACATTATGAACAACCTTGTCAATAAATCTGACAACTTAAATGAAATTAATTCTTTGACAGACTTTAATTACCAAAGCTCACTCCAAAAAAGGTAACTTGAAAAGCCCTGTATCTTAAAAATTGACACTGTAGTTAAAAATCTCCCCACAAAAAAATTCCAGGCCCAGATGGCTTCAATTCTTAATTCTTATCACATGTCACAGGAAAAATGACACCAATTCTATATAGACTCTTCCGAAAAGTTAAAAAGGAAAAAATACCTCTCAACTAATTATTGGAGGCCAGTATTACCTTCATACCCAAAGTAAATATAAGAAAACATAACACTATCCTTCTGTTATGACCACAGACATAAAAAAAATCTAAACAAACTTTCAGTAACAACAAAAAAAAATCCAATAATACATTACAAGGGTAATATGTCATGATCAAGTAAGAAACTCAAGGCTAGTAATTCACCATATGAACAAGCTAAAAAATAACAACAACAACCCTCAATAGACACAGAAAAACCATTCAATAAATTCAATACCTATTCCTGCTAAAAACTATCATCACGCTGGACATAAAATTCTTCAACCTGAAAAAGAATATCTAGGAAAAATGTACAACTAAATCACACTTAGTGGTGAAAGATTCACTGCTTCCCGCCCCCCCTAAGTTTATGAACAAGACAGGAATGTTTAATCTTAACCACTTCTGTTAAACACTGTCCTACAGGTTCTAGCCAGTACAATCAGGCAACAAAATAAACTGTGACCAGACTGGAAAAGGAGAAGTAAAACTGTCTTTGTTTGCAAACATAATTATCAATGAAAATACAATGAAACTCATAGAAAAGTTATTAGAACTAATACATCCGTTTAGGAAGATTATAAAATACAAGATCAATATACAAATATCAATTCATTCCTATATATTAGTAATGAACAGTGACAACTGAATTTTAAAAAAATACCATTTAGAATACCATTTGATACTATTTAGAATAGTATCAAAAATATGAAATACTATGGGCGCCTGAGGGGCTAGATAAGTTAAATGACTGCCTTTGGCTTTTTTTTAAGATTTTATTTTTTCATGAGAGATATATATATAGAGAGAGGCAAAGACATAGCAGAGGGAGAAGCAGGCTCCATGCAGAAAGCCCGAAGTGTGACTCGATCCTGGTACCCCAGGATCACGCCCTGAGCCAAAGGCAGACACCCAACCACATAGCTCCCCAGGCATCCCGCTACCTTTGGCTTAGATCATGATCTCAGGGTACTGAGATGGAGCCCCATACCAGGTTCCCTGATCAGTGGGGAGTCTTTATCCCTCTCCCTTTGCTGCTCCACCTGCTTGTGCTCTCTTGCTTGCACTCTCTCAAATAAATAAGTTAAATCTTTAAAAAAAAATACTAGAGATAAATCTGATAAAAAATATAAAAGATTTTTACAGTGACGACTACAAATTATTACTAAGAGAACTTAAAGACCTAAATACAGAAAATGTCTCTTTTCAGAAGACTATATTAATGTCCATTCTCCCCCAACTGATTATACATTTAACATAATCCCAATTAATATCTCAGCAATCTTTGTTACAGAAATTGATAATAGGACTCTCAAGTTCTTAGGGAAATGTGAAGGACCTAGAATAGGCAAGACAACTCTGAATAAGAAAAACAAAGTCTTGTAGGACTAACACTGTTTTAGTAATTATTACAAAGCTAATGTAGTCAAGACAGTGTTGTTCCAGCATCCAGATAGACGAATAGATTATTGGAACAAGAAACCTGATATAAACTGATACATGCATAGGCAACGGATTTTCAACAACTGTACTGACAATGCAGCAGGAAAAAAAAACAGCCTTTTCAAAGAAATCACACTAGAACTAGATATGCGTATGCAAAACAATATAAACTTGGATCCATACTTTGTTCCATACGTTAAAAAAAAAAAATGGACCATAGATCTAAATGGAAGACCTAAAACTATAAAACTTCTAGAAGAGAACACAGGAGAAAATATTTGATACTCTGAGTGAGGCAAAGATTTAGATGTAATACTAACAACACAATCTATTAAAGAACTTGATAAATTGGAACTTAATTAAAAACTCCTCTTCAAGAGAACGAAAATACAAGCCCCAGACATAGAGGAAATCTTTGCAAACGTGTATCTACAGAGGACTTACAGCCAGACTATGTGAGGAATTCTCAAATCTCAGTTAGAAAACAAATAATGCAATATACACATGGGCAAAAGATTTGAAGAGCTGGTTCACCAAAAAAGATACATGCATGTCAAATAAGCACATGGAAAGATGCTATCATTTTTTATTGAGGAATAACTACTTTGGAAAACAAATTAGCAGTTTATTAAGTTAAACATACAGCCACCACATGATTCAGATTTTCCACTCATAGGTACTTACCCAAGAGAAAAAGAAACATGTGCATGCAAAGACGTGTACGTCAATGTTCACAGCAGCTTTATTTGTAATAGACAAAAACTGGAAACAGCAAATATTTTCATTAAAATATGATGGATAAACAAATCATGGTATATTCACACACTGGAATACTATTCAGCAATTAAAAGGAATAAACTATGACACGTGCAAGAAATTGCATGAATTTCAAAGGCACTGTGGAAATAAAAGAAACCAATCTCAACATGATAGTCTCAAAACCATACATATCATATGATTTCATTTACGTGACATTCTCAAAAAGAGAAAACTATAGTGATGGAGAACATGTCATTTGCCAAGGTTTAGAAGTGTGGACACAGGGTGTGACGATAATGGCAAAGCCCGAGAGAGTTTTGGGGGGTAATGCACTGTTCTGTATCCTGATTGTGGTGGCAATTATGCAAACTTACTCATCTATTTATAGAACTACACACCACACATACACACAAACACAAAACATAAAATAATTTGTTAAAGTAGCATACTCTAACAGACAACACATATTCCCTTCACCCTTACCTCCTTCTCTTCCTCCTTTATCTTTGGTTCTCTTCTGCTTTCATTTTGCAGTATATCAGGTAATCACTGAATATCAGACTCTAGAGATCTTCTTCATTCGGTTTGCTAAGTATATAATAATAATCTGTATGGATGTAATATATTCAACTACACATATGGACATTTAGGCAGGTTCCAGTATTCTTCAATTACAAATAATGTTATGAATACCTTGTGCATATGTATTTTTTTATGTCAGAAGTGTACCTCCAGGGTCAGTTCCTAGGATTGGGACTGCTGGTTTTGTTTTTTTTTTTAATTTTTATTTATTTATGATAGTCACACACAGAGAGAGAGAGAGAGAGAGAGAGGCAGAGACACAGGCAGAGGGAGGAGCAGGCTCCATGCACCGGGAGCCCGATGTGGGATTCGATCCCGGGTCTCCAGGATCACACCCTGGGCCAAAGACAGGCGCTAAACCGCTGCACCACCCAGGGATCCCAAGGGACTGCTGGGTTTAAACCCTAAACATCTATGTAGTTGTGTCAGATAATGTGCTTAATTTCACTCCATTAAGGTTGTACCTTTTTTGCATTCCCACCAGCATGGTTGTGCTTTCCCACAAGTTCACCAGAGGTATTATCGAGCTTTTAAACTTCTGCCAGTCAGATAAGTGAGAAGCAATAGCTTATTTCGTTTCTTTTTTCTTAGACAAAAAGGACATTTGTCAATTTTTAAATAAACTTCTTAAATAACAGCTTTATTGAGATATAGTTCACATAGTATGGAATTTCTCATTTAAAATACAGCGTATAGTTTTTAGTATATTCACAGAGTTGTTCAATCATCACCACTAATTCCAGATCATTTTCATCATCCCAAAAAAGAAACCCCACACCTTTCAGCAGTCACTCCCAATTCTTTCCTCCCCCAGCCCTAAGCTGTCTCTACTGTCCTACTTTTTGTCTCTAACAATTTGCTTATTGGGGACATTTTTTCCTGGTCACACATGGTCTTTTGTGCCTGGCTTCGTTCACTTAGCATGTTTTCAAGGTTCATTTGTATTTATAGCTTGCATCCATGCTTTATTTATTCTCTTTAATGGCTGAATAATATTCCGTTTTATTATCCATTCATGAGTTGATGGGACATTTGAGTTATTTCCACTTTTTGGTTATTATGAAAAATACTTCTATGAACATTCCTGAATGAGTTTGTGTGTGCACATGTTTTCATTTCTTTTGGGAATATACCCAAGAGAACTGCTGTAACATACAGTAACTCTATACTTAGCATTTTGAGGAGCTGCCAGTCTGTTTTCCAAAGTAACTGCACCATTTTATATTCTCAATAGCAATGTATGACATTTTAATTTCTCCACATCTTCACCAACACTTGTTATTACCTGTCATTTATATTACAAGTGTATCAGTGGGTGTAAAGTGGTATCTCATTTTAGTTTTGATTTGTATTTCTCTGATAGCCAATGACACTGAGCATCTTTTCATGTGCTTATTGCTTGGAGAAATGCCTATTCAGATCCTTTGTCCATTTATTAATTGGGTTGTCTTTTTTCTATTGAGCTATAAGAGTTCTTTATATGCTCTAGATACATGCTGCATATCAGGTGTGTGATTTACAAAAAATTTTGCCCTTCTATGGGCTGTCTTCACTTTTTTGACATTGACCTTTGAAACACAAAACTATTTCATTTTGATGACCAATTTATCTATTTTTTCTTTCACTGTTTGTGCTCTTGGTGTCTTATCTATCAGAGAAACTTAAACACAGACTCGATGTTTGTGACAAGCTAAATAATGGCTTCTTAAGATATCCACGTCCCAATCCCCAGAATCTGTGAAAGTTAACTTTATATGGCAAAAGGCATTTTGTGGAAGTGATTAAGTTAAGGATTTGAGACAGGAGGATCACCCTAGATTATCTACAGGAGTCCAATATAATCACATTGGTCTTTACAAGAGGTAGGCAAATCAGAGGATCAGAAGGCAAGGTCACAATGAAAGAAGGTGGGGGGGGGGGGGAATCCCTGGGTGGCTCAGAGGTTTAGCGCCTGCCACTGGCTCAGGGAGTGATCCTGGAGTCCCGGGATCAAGTGCTGCATCAGGCTCCCTGCATGGAGCCTGCTTCTCCCTCTGCCTATGTCCCTCCCTCCCTCTCTCTCTCTCTCTCTCTCTCGAATAAATAAATAAATAAATAAATAAATAAATAAATAAATAAATGAAATCTTTATAAAAGAAAAGAAAGAAGGTGGAATGATATGAGGAAGGGGCTATGAGCCAACAAATGCAGGCAGCATCTAGAAGCCCACAAAGGAGAGGAAAAAGATTCTCCACTAAAGCATCTAGAAGGAACACAGCCATGCCAACATCTTGATTTTAGAATTCTGCCCTTCGGAACTATAAGAGAATAAATCTGCATTGTTTTAGAACACTAAAGTTGTGGTAATTTGCTACAGCAGTAATAGGAAATTAATATAGGGTGCAAGGTTTTAACTGGGGGTCTGGCCGTATAGGCACTCTCTGCCTTGCACATTCCAGACTCCCTAAAGGAAAGTAGGTATGCAGCATACATTACATGGACTTAAGATCTACTTAGGGAATTTCTTTTCTATTCCACTTATCTCTCTCTCTCTCTCTCTACACACACACACCAATATCTTACATTTTCCAAGTATATAAAGGCTTTACAGTATATATTTTAATAACTGCTTGTGCCAGTCACACCTCATAACTTTTCTTTTTCAGCATTTTCCCAGCATTCCTACATGTTTATTTTTCCATTTGAACTTTAACATCAATTTTCTTGACTATAAAAAATTGTGTTGGTATTTTTTAATTGCCAACTGTTACTAATTGTTAACTCAGAACTGACATCTTTATGATACTGAGTTCTCCCACCCAAGTGCAATAGAGGAACGTCTTTCCTCTATTGAAATCTCCTTCTCTAGCTACAAGAATGTTTTAGTTTTCCTCAAATTCTGCACATTTCTTCTTATTCTTCTTTCTTCTTATTCTTAAAACTACTTTTTGTTGTTGCTATTACTATTGACAGCTTTTTGGCAACATCTGACATATTTCAAAAGCTTTGAAAAAGAGTTTGGTAAAAAGAAACAAAGAAAAAAGAAAACAATAAAAATGCACACATTAGAGGGAGCAAATGTGTGAATGTGAGAGGGACCTGTTAGCAATTCAAGTTTAATGGGTATCATGGACAGGTTTTCTAGAGGGAACATAGATGTAGGTTAATTCACCAAGACAGGTCAGTGGAAGGAGTTAAGATAATTGCTGCTGTAATGCAAACAGCCAAAATCATTAACTTAAGAGTAAAAACCTATAAGAAAAGTTCATCTGATAAAACATTAACATAACATTTTGATCATATTTATTATCAAAAACATCTAATTCCAACCAATTGCCACAATCATACTTCACATAATGAGACACTGAAGGTACTTCCCTAAAAGATAAAAAAAGATAAGGCCTGCTTTTTCACTACTCTTATTTAACAGTACTTTAACACTCTAGCCAATACAGTACTACCGCATACATGTTAATATTATTGAATAAGCTATTATTCAATCATTTGGGGCCTACAAAAATGGCAATTTCATACAGCTCAACTTAATGTAAGGAAAATAAAGAGGAATATTAGATAAGATATCAAAAGGTTCCAAATTTGTCTAACATTTTAACACAACCGTAATCAAAAAGCAAATAGAATTTTATTTTCTTCAAAATGATTTTAAGGTTTACAGAGAATAAAAACAAAGTAGACAAGAAAATGCTTTCGGAAAAACAGTAATTTAGGGGGAGGGAATGACCTGTCAAGCCAGCTAATAAAACGGACAACTGAATAGAATAAAATACACAAAGATGGAATATTTAAATTTAAAACAAAAATATTTGTCAGTTAGGACAAAACCAGAAAATCAAGTAACTCATCCAACTGTATAACAGAATTTGCATGAAAAGGAAACACTGTGTATAACTCACTAAGTGGTGTTAAGGCAACTAACCATTTGAGACAAATAGATTCCCTACCTGATACCAAAAGACTGATGAATTAGAGATTTTCATTTAAAAATAGAATCGTAGAGAAAAAAATTAGTGAATATACTTTATGCATAGAGCTTTTTATACATAATAACAAAGGCAGTAACCATAAAGGAAAAGAGTGGCAGATTTGGCCAATAAATTTTAAAATAATGATAATAAATAGAAAATTCAAATGGAAATGGAAATTTGGAGAAACAAAATCCTTAATTAAGTGCTCATTTAAGTCAAAAATGAAAAATCCAAACCCCAATGAAAAAATTGACATAAGATCAAACAATACAAAGAAATACGGTTAGCAAATGTATAGGTTTTCAGTCTTCCTAGTAATTTTTTTAATGTCAGTCACCGTGCTAAGAGCTTTTCACCAACTACCTCAGTAAATCTTTGCAACAACTCAATAAGAACGATGCTGTTATTATCCCTACTCTATGGATAATGAAACTTAGATACAAAGTGGTCAATCATACTTACAAACATCACACAGCCAGAAAGCAGAAGATGACCAGAGCCCAAAGCCACTCTCTGAATCACTGTTTCCACTTCCCAACTATTACCTCTTAGAGTCCCAGGTAAGGTCATGAATTCTTTCTCACTGATTTAGGTAATTCACAAAGCACTTCTGTTATGTTCCTTCCTCCTCCAACTCCTGGCCATACATAGCAGAATGGTAGGTCCCAGAATTCTTTCCTTACTGACACACATTTTGACTTGGGTCCAAATGCAGAATACTGCCTAGGATCACTCAGAATTTCCCAAGGCTATGTGAATCTCAGCATACTAGGTAGAGCTCTTGACTCCTCCCTCTCTGAACCTGAGATACTACTTACACTTAACTGTATCACTCAGTAGTATGAAACCATCGTTAAGAAACAGTGGCAATTTTCTAAAAGTCAGTTAAAACAATGTGACAACTTTTCTTGCCAGAATGTTGAGGACTTAAGAGTAACAGCCAATGAGGGAAAGCTGGTACCCTCACAAAATACTGAACTGAAATATGAACTGACGGTTTTCTTCAAAGCCAATGTGTCAATATCTATTTTTTTAAATGGGAAGTAGAGAAAAAGAGACAGAAGGAACAGAGACTAGAAAATTGATGACTGATGTTATTTTTTAAAAGATTTTATTTCTTTGGAAGAAAAAGAGGGTGTGAGTGAAAGGGAGAGAGAGAATTTGAAGCAGATTCCACACTGAGCACAGGGCCCAAAATGGGGCTCGATACCACCATGACAAGATCAGGACCTGAGCCAAAACCAAGAATTGGACACTTAACCAACTGAGCCACTCAGGCGCCCAGTTCTTTATACTTGATAGATTATAGGAACTGCTCTCCATTTACTTATCTATATTTTATAACTAGTTTCGTTTTTACTATCAACATGAATTTTTTGTGAAAGTGAAAAAAGTTTTTCCAAACTGACCTCCAGACTGTATGTATAGAAAGACTTACTATATATTGTCATATTTTACTGGAGATTAAAACCATGTATTATACTATCACAAGCAAGGACTTCCCGGGAGTACTGACAGCCACAGAGGAATTGTAACCGAGAACAAACATATTTGAAGAGTTAAGGAAGAATTGACACCCAACATAGGGTTAATGATATGATTAAATGATAAGGCGTGCAAAGCAATTAACACAGAACTTGATACAAAGAAAGTACCTGATAAACACTAGCCATCATCATTAAGTAATTATAGGCATTACCAGAGGCAATAACCGCAAACAAAATATATTCCCAAATGGTGAAAATCAAAATTGTATAAATACTAGCTTTTCAGAAATATCTTTATTCATTCTGGTTCATTGTTAATTGGTTCTGGTTCACTGCCTCTTCTACCAAGAAAGGACTGCATTCACAGACTAGAAGACTTAATACTGTTTAGATGTCCAAACTACTAAAAGCAATTTACAGGTCAATGCAATTCTTATCAAAACCATGAGAGTACTTTTTGCATAAACAGAAAAAAAATCCTAAAATATGAGATTTAAAGGGATGCCAAACAGCCAAACCAAACTCTGAGGACTTACACTTCCTAATTTCAAAACATGTCACAAAACTACAGTAATAGAAAGTGTGGTATTTGCATGAAGAGACAGACCTATAGAATAGAGAGCCCAGAAATAAATTCTCATATATGATCACATGATCTTCATATAAGAGAAGGGTTCTTTTTTTTTTTTTTTAAGATTTTATTTATTTATTCATGAGACACAGAGAGAGAGAGGCAGAGACACAGGCAGAGGGAGAAGCAGGCTCCAGGATCATGTCCTGGACTGAAGGCGGCGCTAAACCGCTGAGCCACCAGCGCTGCCCGAGAGAAGGGTTCTAAGACCACTCGATGGGGAAAGGACATCTCTTCAACAAATGGTGCTGGGAAAATAGGGTATTCACAAGCAAAAGAATGAATGTGGACACTCATCTTACATCTTATACAAAAATTAACTGTAAACAGATTAAGGAATAAAATGGAAAAACCTAAAAGTAAAATTCCTAGAGAAAACAGGGAAAAAGCTTCATGACATCAGATTTGACAATGTTTTCTCAGGTATGACATTAAAAGCACAAGCAACAAAAGCAAAAAATAGACAAATGGGACTACATCAGACCTGAAAACTTCTGTGTATAAAAGATTATAATCAAAAGAGTAAAAAAGTTACCTACAGAATGGGGAAAAAGTATCTGCAAATCATCTACCTGATGAGGAGTTCATAGTCAGTATATATAAAGAACCCCTCCAACTAAAAACAAATATAACCCAATTTAATAGTGGTCTAAGGACTTGGATACTTCCTCCCCCCCCCCAAAAAAAAATGTAAATGGCCAACAGGCATATGAAAAGATTCTCAATATCACTTACAAAAATGAAAATGAAAACCACAATAAGGTATAACCTTACTTTCATTAGGATGGCCACTATAAACAGACAAGAAAAATAGAAGATAACAACTAGTGATGAGGATGTAGAGGAAATGAAGTTTTGTGAACTGTTGATAGAATTGTAAAATGGTGCAGTTATATGGAAAATGGTATGGCAGTTGCTTTAAAAATCAAAAATAGAACTACCATATGATCCAGTAATCCCATTTGTGGGTATATGTCCCAAAAGAATAAAAAGCAGGATTTCAAAGAGACATTTTCACTCCCCTGTCCAAACGGAATTATTTACAACAGCCAAAAGCCAAAAAATAAAAGCAATCCAAATATCTACTGATTGTTAAATAAATGGATAAACGAAAGCGAAAAAATGCTATACAACTACAACAGAATATTACTGAGCCTTAGAAAGGAAAGAAATATTGTCATATGCTACAATATGATGAACCTTCAGGATATTATGCTAAGTGAAATAAGCCAGCCACAAAAGACAAATCTGCTTGATTCCATTTATATGAGATATCTAAAGTAGTCAAAGTCATAAAAATGGAAAGTAGAATGATGGGACTGGAGCAGGGGAGAGAGAAATGGGGAGCTGCTGTTCAATGGACAGAGTTTCAGTTATGCAATATGAAAAAGTTCTGGAGATCTGTTCCATAACAATGTGAATATACTTAATACTACTGAACTGCACTCTTAAAATGGTTAGATGGTTAATTTTATGATTTTTAACAATTATATAGAAACAAACAAAACAGGTTTGACACTTGATCAGACAGACTTGAAGATCCTCTTAGACCTTAGGCATTTTTCATACTTTGCCATTAAGTGCTATATGCAACCAAATGAATCACACAGAGTTATGGCTTTTTAAAAATCTTTCTAAGGCAATCACACAAGAATGAAAGAAAAACTGATCTAATACTACAAACGAAACTAATGACTACCTAACCCAAAAATGCCTTCAGAAGAATGAACAAAGCATAGAAATGAACTTCTCTGGGAACTCCTGGAGCTCTAATGAAAGTCTCAAAGAGATTTCCCCACTGTCAAAAGCTGACACCACTACCAGCCTTTGGATTATTTCCAGTTCCTTATAATCAGGGCCAGTTTCTGAGAATAGTTCACATATCCAGACTAACTTGCCATACTAATCTAGAACTAAGCAATGGTCACAGAATTTAGCCTTAATCTTGACCCAAGAATATATTAGGTACTTCAATCATTGAGAACAGAATCAATAGCTTTTTTTTTTTTTTTAATAGCTTTCATTACCAAATATCTGTTCCCTAGATTATCCATTCATGGGTTTCCTTGGGTTTCTTTTTTAAGAATGTACATGATCCAAAATGGCCTGTGATCATTTCAATGGTTAACAAGTAAATAGTAAGAGATATGGATGTTTACAGTTGTTTAAAAAAAATAAAAAAATAAAAAAAAAAGGTCCACTTCTCTAGAATACTTAATACACTGCCTTTTTAAGAACTGGCAGTTCTGCTCTTTCCCCAACTGGTATACATCAAAATCTACTACCTTAAGTACTACTACCTTAAGTACTCATCCAAGATTATACAGTTGGTTCTTTTTTTTTTTTTTTTTTTCTTCATTTATTTATGATAGTCACACAGAGAGAGAGAGAGGCAGAGACACAGGCAGAGGGAGAAGCAGGCTCCATGCACCGGGAGCCTGACGTGGGATTTGATCCCGGGTCTCCAGGATCGCGCCCTGGGCCAAAGGCAGGCGCTAAACCGCTGCGCCACCCAGGGATCCCCTATACAGTTGGTTCTAGGAACAGACAGCTTGGGATGAAATCTTGGCTCAACTACCTACCAACTCTGTTACCTTCAGAATACTACTTAATTTCTCTGTGCCTGTTTCATGATCTATCAACTGGGGTACATGAGAATCTGAAACCTTAAATTCCGAAAGTTCTAAGTGTGGTTTACATAAGTGTATATCACTCAGTTACAAGAAAAATCAACAGGCAGAGAAGAAAAAAGTGGTGTCCCCCTGTCTTATTACAGTAGAATTCTTAATGACACCAGCAATCATGGTCAAGGTTTCACTTGTACTCTTAACTCTCCACCCAGTCTCAGGTATAAGAGGGAAGATAAGGTCATTTGAGGTAAACCTTCATTTAAAACTGAATGCCTGCTATATACATACACAGCTGTTGACAGAGGTTCAAAAATTCCAGTCTGCGTGAAGAAAGGTCACCCGTTCGATCATTTAAGTAGCTAAATGTGTCAGAATGAATGACAGATGAGTAATAAAGACAAAGCAAACAGAAATGGAGAAAGTCCACAGGTGAGAACCTACCCCAAGGCTGCTGGGCTGGAGGGTGTGGGAGAGCGGACCAAGAAGGTGAACAGACGTTGACACCACTTGCTAAGGGGTCAAAAATAAGACCAATGTGGCAGAGAGAATAATCCTAGTATTAATAAAAGCCAGGGAACCGGAGGTGGTGTGAGAGAATGCTGCCCAGGATGGGTACAGTGCACGCTGGTGGCTGGACACACACGTGAAAGAAGGCATCCATCCAGTGGGAGGCTAACGGCTAAGGCAGGATGATAACCAAGAAGTACAAAGTCATGGAAATGAAGGGAGAAAGGTTCTGAGAAGCAGCTATCAACAGTGTCTGATGCTGCTGAAAACAGATAGGAGAAAATTCAGCCATAGAAAAGAGGCCTCTCCATCTGCCAAGGCCAGTCAGGAAGCTTGAGCCATATGCAGATGAAAAAGAATTTCTAAAATATCAAGCATTCAGCAATGATTTAATTTTTCCCTAAGAGTAGTTTGGCTTATTACTACTCCGGATGATAACAAATTAGATGATTTTACATCTATTCTCAAAGCTGATCTTTTTGGCAAGTGTCTATGAGGACCCACTGAAAGGATTATAAAGAGAAGGAAAATAGTCATTAACAAGAGAAAGAGGACACACTTTCTCCAACTACGGGATTCCAAAGCTTCTGGCGGAGGCAAACAGCTTTTCGTAAAAATAAGCCAACAAAAATTCATTAGTGAAGCAGTGTTAACAAAGTTAATATTCTACTTCCTAGGCTCTAAATTAAAGAGTAGCCATTCTACCACCATTCAAAGGATTAAAACACTTCACTCTTGAGAAAATCACTTTTAAAAATATTTTTACATTATAATCATTTGATTAGAAAAAAATGATTACCACTCCTAATTAATTCCACCATCCTCGGGATCCCTGGGTGGCGCAGCGGTTTGGCGCCTGCCTTTGGCCCAGGGTGCGATCCTGGAGACCGAGGATCGAGTCCCATGTCGGGCTCCCGGTGCATGGAGCCTGCTTCTCCCTCTGCCTAGGTCTCTGGCACCCCCACCCCCGTGACTATCATAAATAAATTAAAAAAATAAATAAAAAAAAATAATTCTACCATCCTAAAATAACTCTAATTACATTTTAATCTCTTTTCTTCTGGCCTTTATCACTAAGTATTTTGTTCATATGCTTTGTAGATAAAACACTTTGTATGCTCCTCCTCCTGCATCCGTCACAAATACAACTTAAAACACAACTTTCCACACAAAACTAATGTATCCAGCAAACAAATATAAAAGTCCTAATACAGATTATCAAACTTTGCCTTGCCATTAATAGCTAGTTAATACATGTGACACTGAAATGTGTCACAAACTAAATCATATTCCTGAAAATCTATCCAAGTTTTATATCTACTAGATACATAAAATGTAGCTTTTTATTTATAATAAATTAAAAGACAACCGTGCCTTCCAAATACCCATTTCACAGTGAAATTTTATTACCTGATATATGATGCTTTTTAAAAAGTTTTTATTTGCTGGTCACA
Source organism: Canis lupus baileyi (assembly GCF_048164855.1). NCBI lineage: Eukaryota > Metazoa > Chordata > Mammalia > Carnivora > Canidae > Canis > Canis lupus. The sequence goes on along the minus strand of NC_132848.1, from coordinate 47,332,327 downwards.
ACAGGCAGATTAATAAATCAAAGCACTACTGGGGCACCTGGGTAGCTTAGTCAGGCATCCAACTCATGGTTTCAGCTCAGATCTTGATCTTAGGGTCACGGAATTGAGACCCTGGGCTCCGTGCTCAGTGCAGAGTCTGCTTGTCCCTCTCCCTCTGCTCCTCCCTCACACACTCACTCTCTTTCTCAAATAAATAAAAATCTTAAAAACCAACAAAATACAACTAAAAATTGTATGTTTAACATACACATATCTTCACAATATATTTTTTATCATATTTTCACTACAAACATGTTTTCACTATTCTCAATATCTAGATCTTAACTTCAAGAAAAATTTTGACACCAACCCAGAGTAAGTTATTTGTAGTAATTATAGAAACTTCTACCTCTCCCAACTCTTTCAAACTCCTTTCAAACTGCAGAACACAGCCAAAACATTCTCAAAGGTCCTTTTTCTCTGAAATAATTATACATCCCCATTGAACAGTAAAAGTGGATGTTAAGATATAGGAATGTTAAGACATCTAGGATGTTAAGACAAGGAATGGCTCCTGCTTCTGACTTAAGGAAATAAACATCTAGTCCAAACATAAAAAACTGCATTCAGTAATGTGCTTAGCTATTTCTGCTGTTTTTCTTCAGAGATAGTTTTATTTTGTTTTGAAGATTTTCTAGTGAAATTCTGCTGCAACGGAGGAAAAATATACAAAACACCCAGAGAATCATCATTAATATAGCAAGGAAATCTTAACCTTGAAAAATTACTAGTTTATACTACTAAAATAAATACAAAGAATCCTAGGGTTTAAACTGACAAACTGAACTCCGCTACCTTCAGAAATCTGCCCAGGCTTCCTGGGAAAATGAAAAAAAAAAAAAACCTCAACAGCACATTTTGGGGGCAAATGCTGTATTTGTGACCCATCAGACGCCAAACTCATGGTATCACAATCATGTAAAAATCAATCTCATTTCTTCTACTTACTCAAACAAAAACAATATTGTAGTTTGATCAGCAAGAAGGCTGAAAGCACAGGCCATTTTTGGAGCAACCTTCACGGAATATTTGATTAGAACCAGATCTCATCTATGATGGGCAGAGGCTTATGTTCTGTATTAGTATAATTACCATCAATATCTTGACTTGCTGGTTTGTACATTCAAACTGTTCATACAGACACAACATGAGTCACAAAAGCTGTTTGATTCTGCAAGGACCACTGATGGATTCAAATACATTTTTTCATACTTTACACCCTGGCAAGTCATTCTCCTCATCTGAGCCTTACATTGGTGAGTATTAGAGGCGTTCACTAAACCTTATAAACTAAACAAATAGGAAATTAACGAGTATCATTTAGACTGACATTTCTCAAACAAGGGATTTGTTAACTATACACAGCATATGTATGGCTGTGGGGGAAAAAGCAGCAGAAGGGTAATATAACCTTAATGTTTTATGAGACTCAATCATTATTTTATTTCCCTGTGCTAATAGCCCATGAAGATAGTCATTCACTCAAACAAATGTTAAATCCCTACTATGTGCCTGGCACTCTACAAGGTAAGCAAAAGAACAGAAAGGCAAGGACACAATACCTTCCAAGGACTAACCTGAAACAAAAGGAGACATGCCATTAAATTATTGCACTCTTTTAGCGCTTATAGGACACCAACTGCATGCCAGACCGTGCTGGACACACAATAGTAACAATCATCTAAGTGCAGATCTGTAACCAATCAATGAAAAGGCTTGACTAGTCCTAAAGCAGCAATATTTTATTCCGGAAATACTCTTGCCTCTGTCAATTAATTCTTTCTATAGATAGCCAATTCTCTGAATTATTTCCATCGATGTTCACCCAAACTAAGGCTGCTTACAGTTAAATGAGAGAATGTAATGTGTGGAACAAAAATAAAGAAACCGTAAAGAGAGGCACATTTGTACTTTAACATTAACCTCAGTAACGATTGCCTTCAATAACGATAAGAAGCGACTTAAGTCATAAAGCAGAACACCAACCCGAAAGTTACTGTGGCAAGACATTATTTTCTTGTAGTAGCAGTTCAGTGTGAAGTGGAAGCTAAACAAGTTTTGCTTAGCTTTTTAAAAACCACTCACTTTTAGTTATTTCTTTGTGAAAGCTCAGTGACCACTCATTTCCCTAAGCTCAAAAAAAAAAAAAAAAAAAAAACAGGTAGTGCCAACACAGCTAGATGTTGGTCCTCTAGATTACAAAATAATTTTTAACCCTGTAGAAGTACCAGTTTTACAGTCATTCGATACTAATGCGCTTTTTAAAAAAAAAAAGGAAAAGAAAAAAACTGGGGTTCAGACCTTAACTAAATTATAAAGGTCTGTACACTAGAAATGATATTTGTTTTTAAACTCTTCCATATTAAAGATGACAGCCCATCTTAACAACCTAAACTTACTAAAGAACTACACAGAACTGTATTATATAAACAGAACTGCTCGCTGAAAACAATCAATACTGCAAAGCGGTCAAGGAGAGGGAAGCTGAAGAAACAAGAGTCCTCTCCCAGAAACGTTTGAACGAATTCAAAGTAAAATCTTGTGAGTTGTTTTGATCCCTTTCCACCAGTCTTGCGATGTTTTTTATTACATTTTTCGGTGTGCACGCCGTTATTAAAACCACAACTAAAGGGGGGGGGGAGTGTCCTAAAATGTGACTATTAGCGGCGATCAGATCTAAACAGACGGCCCTCCGACCCAGTGGGCCAAGTGGCAAGAAATTACGAGAATTCAGGAAGTTTTGAAATGGCAGTGACAGGAGTCAAGGGGGAGTGGGGGCGAGGCAAGGGGAAGGAATCACGGAGGACAAGAGCAACTCCGTGCGGCCAACGCCGCGAGTTGGCATCGGAGCTGCAAGTTCCCGGCTCGGGACGGGGCTCGACCGAGCAACTTCGCGCCGCCCGCAGCTGCGCGCTCCGCCGCCCCCCGCGCCCCGCGCCCCGCGCCCAGCCCCGCGCCGAGCCCTTCCTCCCCGCTCGCAGCCCGGCGGCCGCCTCCGCGAGGGCGCTGACAGCCGCGGGGCCGGGCCCGGGAGATGCCGGCTGGCTGACACCCACCTTCCTTCTCGGCCCGCGCCGCGGCCACTACGAGGCTCAGCACCAGGTGCAGCGCTCCCAGTAGGCCGGCGGCCGCGCTCCGGGGACCCCCGCCGCGGCGGGCCGCGGGCTCCACACCGGCCCCTGCGGACGTGGAGGCGGCGGCGGCGGCGGCGGCGGCGGCTCCTGCTGCTCCTCCTCCAGCCCGCTTCCCCATCCCTGCCGGCCGGGGCCCGCCGCGCTCGACGTCCGGCGCGGCCCTTCTCGGCGAGGCGGCGGCAGCGGCGGCGCGGGAGCCGTGGTCCGGGCTCTGGCCGCGGCGCCGGGGGCGAGAGTGGTTCCGGGCCCAGGGCTCGGGCTCCGGGCGTGGGTCTGGGTCCGTGCGTGCGTGTGAGCGAGAGTGTCAGTCACGGCCTCGGCCTCGGCATCGCCTACGAAGAGTCGAAGCGGAGAGGCCACGGGTCAAGCACGGCGGGCGGCCATACTGGAAACGGGCACGGGCCGCGGGCTCCGGGCGCTGGCCTGCGAGGGGCGGGGCGCGGCCCTGGGCACCGCCCCCGCCGTGCCGCCACCTAGGGGGCCAGCCGGCCGGTCTGTCTGACCCGGAGTCCGTGGGTTCGAACTTCTTGTCCCGCTCTCGGAGGCCCACGGCGTCACCGGCCGGACAGGACGCGGGCAGGACAACCCCAGCCTGTCACCGCTGCCCCGCGTTGGAGGAGGAGGGAGGCAGGCCCGGGCCCAGCCGCCAGGACTTATGATGGCGGCTCACGCTTCGCAGAGGCGGTGACGGCAATCACGTGGAGACAGGGAGGCCGTGCCGCGCAGCCGCCTTGGGGCGTGGGCGGGGCCGGAGGAGCTGCGGGGCGCCGGGGGAGGCCGGTCCGCTGCTCTAACGCGGGAACTGGCCCCTTGCGCTTGCATCTCCGGTACTGCAGTGCGAGAGCCTTCCAGAGCGCTGAGGACGCCTCCGGACCTCGAGGCCCCGCGCGGAAAATCCACTCCAGTGACTCCTCTTGGTCTCAGCTCCGCCTTTCGGCCGTCTGAGGACACGCCTGGCCTGACTCAGTTCCTGGTGGCGCTGCTTGAGCCCTGGGACCTGCTCCATTCATCGTAATATCCTCAAGACACAGTACCCAGAAGCGCTGAATGGGATCGTCTCGCTCTTGGAATTGTGCCTGCTTTGCTGCAGGAAAACCCTTTGCTGTGTGTATCTAAAGCAGCAATGACCCTGGACGGAGAGGGCAGATGGTTCTTTAGGAAAGTGCCCAGTGGCTAGGCTGCCTTTCTACGTCTTGAAATAATTCTTGAGACGCTGTGTACAGCTAGTTCCTGCGAGGCCCAAATCTAACGCCTTCTTTGGTCTCCTTCAGGAAGCCTTCTCAAGCCTTTTTCCACCTGAGGCCGAAGTTCTTGGTGGGCGTGGCTATTCCCTACACAATTTAAGTTCCTTGAGAGTCTCTCATTACTTGTCTTTCGTAACTTTCCGTAACTCCTAACTTGGTAACAATCTTAGTGACTTCCCCTAATTCCAGAGCCATTTGCTTATGCTTAGCGGTATTGGTTGAGTGAGTCCATATGTCTTTAAGGCTACGTTCACCCCAATATGTCTGAGAACTATAAAGGAAAGTAAGATCTCACAAAGACTTACAAAAGGAGCTCAAAGTGCTACCCTATGCAGTAGTCGTCTTTGTCAAGCAAACGCTTAAACTTTTGATTTGTAAATATATTTTTAATAGCCTTACTCCAGTGATTTTGAAAAGCAAATTTCTCTTCCTGAGTATTAGTGTTAAAATTGAGTAATCAAATCCTGTCCTTGATGTAATGAAGTCGGAATAATTATCTCTAACTTGGATCTCCTGTACTTGTGTATGTAAGGAAAGAAGGCTTTTTAACTCACTAAAGAAATCAAGCTCAAGGAAAAGTAACTGAGTGCCTTAGCTGTGTCTAAGTTTACCTTCCAACGTGCCGCACAGAGTTGGCCAACCCCGCCCCCATTACCGGGTTCAGGGCAGACAAGCCTCTCCAACTATGAAACGCTCAGGTTCTCTCACACAGGAATCAACCACATCCTCTGATTAGCCTGAGGCTCAAGAGCCACATGGGAAATAACTTGCATATGTCTATAATTGGAGCTTAGACATAATACAGACATGTTTGATCAGAGGCCAATTTCCCATGAAGCTAATGAAGCTTAAGTTTTAGGGCTTCTCTCTTACATAGGTTCCTTCCAAAGCCTTCCACCTAACTGTATTTATAAGCTTTAGTCTTGTTCTTAACGGTTAAGGTGATAATGGAAATTTGTTTCCCAGAAAGGACAAGAAGACTGCTGGGATAATAATAATAGAAGGAGGACTTAACCAGACAGCTTGGTAAACTGTTGGACACCTGAAGTTGAGCCACCATCAACCCATTATCCCCTCTCTCCCAACACTCATGTGCCTTGGGAAGGAGAAACTATGAGTTAAAACAGAACTATCACCAAGGACCCTTCTGAAGTTCTTGATTAGCTCCAGACCTCCCTTCTTCCCTTTGAGGAATTAGAGAGACCTGAGCATTTGGCAGATGGAGGCAGGCTATTCATCTGGCAAAATTAAGGAAAATCTACTAAACCAGCGGTTCTCAATGTGCCATCCCCAGACCAGCAGCATCTGCATCACCTGAGAACTTGAGGGCCACCAATCTGTTTTAGCAAGCCACCTGACTGATTTTAGTATATGCTCGAGTTTGAAAACTTGATATAAGCCAGGAACTATAGGTTGTTGGGACTCCTCATCTTTTACTTGCTTTGCTCTCTAGCTAGATTAGTTAACTACTATTGGAAGCAGAGTTAAAAGGGACTCAGATGAATTGGGGCTTCAATCCCAGTTCTGCCTTTATTAGCTATATGATGATAGGCAAATTACTCAACTTTTCTAGCCTCACTTTTCTCTTGTGTAAAATGATACCTAATAAATTTGGGGAGATTAAGCAACATATAGACTATGTCTGGAACATAGTAGATTGTCAAACGTAGCCACTGAGTACTTATGTTTTCAAAACACCATATTAGGCACGGTGATAGTTCAAAGATCATTGATTTATACTCCCACTGCATTCACAAAATATTTAAGGAGGCTTACAAGAATACTTTCATTTAATACAAATATGTTTGAATTAAAATTTGAAATCAAAAGGAGAAAACACTGTTGGAAGTCCCCACAGCTCAACCTCACTGGCTCCCTAGTTTTCTGCATGTGGTCTACTGGTATTGGACACTACCTATGCTCTTTCAAGTCCCAACCACCAGACCTCACTGTGTCTATTGCTGGTCCCACCCTGGCATCTCATAGACTTCTTAAACTCACATGAACTCCTAATCTCCACCAGTGCCCTTTATTCACAGCTTTTCCTATCTCCAGGGCAACTGCAACTATCTAGTTGCATAGGCCATAAACCTAAGAGTTATTCTTTAGTCATCGCTGTGTACATCCAGAATCTAGCCACTTCTCATCACCTTCATGTCACACTCTGGCATGAATCGCACCGTCTTCTGCCAGAAATTCTGCAAGGACTTAATAACAGTTTCCCATTTCCAACTACTTTTACGGTAAAAGGCATTCACTCACAGCACCTGCCTAATGGAATGCTGTGTTATACTTCAACGGGTTCAAGTCAATGGAAGCTGATAAAGGACTATGAACTTTGAGTGACCCCTAGGCCAGACCCTTATTAGACCTGACTGAAAACTTGTTCCTTTCTAGTGAACAAAGGGCCTTGTTTTATCTAACACTGTTCTTTCCTACCCAGAGTCCTTGTTTTCTGTCCTTGACTAGCATAACCACCTTGAACCTCCTTCCCTCTCTCTAGCACTTAAAAAACTCTGACTTTTCCTACTTCATGAATTATTTACTCAGTGAATTTTTTCACTGGTGTATTTCCTTGCCTGACAAGCATATAGATTCAGGTTTGATTTTTCTTTCTTTTCATTCTGGTGCTCTTTGCTTTATATTTTGATATAAACTTGCACCCTTATTGTCAACACAGTAGCCAGAATGACCCATTTAAAACATAAGACATCTCATCCCTCCTACAGTGGCTCTCATCTTAGGGTAAAACCAAGTCTCTTATGATGACCCACATGGCTGTACATGATCTGGCTCCCTGTGATCCTTGACTTCCAGGGTCAATCTGTTTCAGCTGAATCACCACTGTTTTGTTCCTCAAACCTATCACAGATGCTTCTGCTCCAGGGTCTATGCCCTAGCTCTTCCATCTGTCTGAAGTGCTTTCTTCTCCAGTTCTCTACTTAACTCTCTCACCTCCCTTCAGGCTTGAGTCCGTGACCACCTTCTCCACGAAGCATACTCTGATTACCATTGTTAATAGTGCAGTTCAACATGCCTACCCCCAAGTCCTAATCCTCCTTACTCTGTGCTTATTTTCTCTTTTTCCCATAAAAGTTATCACTTTAATCCTATATAATTTATTTACTCATTATGTATTGCCATTATCTGTCTTTCACCCCCATGTGTTTTGTTCACTAGTGTATCCCACGCTTCTAGAATGTATTAAGCACTTACACTTAAAGAGTGAATGGATGGATGGGTGGATGGAAGGATAAATTAATAAATAGAGCCAATAGATAAAGAACAGTAAGACATAGTTCTTCCACTCCATGGAACTTAGAATCCAGCAGATAAGATAGACAAGTACACAATATAATAGGAGGGAGTGAACCAAAGGAGAGAAGAGAGAGTTCAGGCAACAAGGGGTTCTACCAATTCCTTTATGTTTCCAACCTTTTCAACATCTTCAACTGATTTTTGTTTGTTTTTAGTTCTATGTTTCTTTCATCTAATTCAGAGTATGAATAAAGCCAGAGCAATCAGGTAAATAAGAAGAAAGGTAGCATGTTGACAGTCTTCTACAATATACAGAGTGATCTCTTCATTTTTTTTAAAGACTTTATTTATTTAACCATGAGAGATACTGAAAGAGGCAGAGATAGAGAAGCAGGCTCCCTGCAGGGAGCCCAACATGAGACTGGATCCAGGACTCCAGGATCATGCCCTGGGCCAAAGGCGGCGCCAAACCCCTGAGCCACCCAGGCATCTGATCTCTTCATTTTGTCTGCTGTGTACCTTATTCCTTGTGAGGTTTCTCTTGGTGGTGTTCTTTTAATAAAGAATCAACTCACAAAGCCCCAGGTTTAAGTCTGCTCGACTTACTAGATAAGTCGTTGCAACCTAGGGTAGGGGAAGTAAACAAAGAGCTTAATGCTATAGGTTGAGGATAGTGATTTATGAGGTGGTGAGCTGATTCACTATCTCTGTGGACCCCATTGTATACGAAGCTCTTTACCCATATATTCCTCAAGACCAGATTCCTTTGCAGTTTCCAAATTCACATGAACTAAGGAAGACAATAACCACTATCACATATACACCTCTACTTATCACATCTTGATTTCAATGCTAGAATTTACTATAGTTTTAATATGTTCCTTCCAAACTGACACATTTTCTAAGCCTATATTATCTTTCTAGCATTTGTAAGAACTATTTTTCGTGGTAAACATCCTAATTTTAAATAAATGAAAAATTTCAGTCTGCCATTCAAATTCTCCACAACATATTCCAATATCTGTTCAAACTTTTCTCTCCTAGAAGACTTATTAATCTTATGACTTTTTGAACTATTTCATGTGGTCTTTCCAGTAAAAGGAAAGAGATAATATTCTTGAGGACAGAGGATACCTCAGTATTATTCTTCTTCCTCCCACCTCCCCTACTGTTGTTTTCTCTCATACTCAATAAGTACATTGAAATAGCATTTTTGGCTGTCCTGAGTTCCCAAACTGTCCTAAACACCATTATTAGAAAGACCTACTTCAACTATCATTCAGTTGTGCTTAAAAATGTCACCATTTGGTGGTAATTAGCAGCCTAGAAAAGCCATTGGGGGGGGGGGGGAAGACATTGAACAATGTGTTGAGGGATTTTTGTGTTCCTACCTCTCCCTATTATTTAACTGTTTGTAACTGTAAAAATTCTGGGAATATTCAGTAAAGACAAGGACCAACATGTTCAAGAGCTCAAGTGGAGATCAGAAATGATGAAAAACAGAACTGAAGCAATACTGTACCAGAGTAAAATAATGACATCTGCTGAGATGTGCTATAGGAGAGACACAATTTTCTCTGCCAAGTCTAGTGTGAGTTCTGCAAATGAGGAATTAAGAATTGGCCACTATGTGTGGAGCCTATAATGGCAGTCTGAGAACAGTTACCATAGCTAATACACACACATACTTGTGTAGTATTTTCTGTAAAGTGAATTCTACATTCTCTAAACATTATGGCATTAATTTCTGGTATTTTAACCACAAGTTAATTTTTTTTTTTTTTGAGAGAGAGTGAAAGAAAGTGCATGCATGCACACACGCAAGGTAGATGGAATGCAGGGAGAAGCAGATGGAGACAGAGAAAGAGAATCTTAAGTAGGCTCTACACCTTGTGCAGAGCTGACTTGGGGCTGGATCCCATGACCCTGGATCATGACCTGAGCTGAAATCAAGAGTTGGATGCTTAACCGACTGAACACCAAGGTGCCCCCAAATTTTGTATTTTAAGTCTGGCATTTTCAAACCATGTGACATGGCTGGTAAAATGTTTTTATGACCACAAATTAACAAGTCTTTGAATTATTCTTAAAGAAAAGTGTCATCAAAGAAACTGCAAGTGCTCAAGAGTAATATTTGTGTTTCGGAGTTAGTCTACATTATGGTTGACATCTGTATTTTGTCATTAAGGTTTGATGCTTTTAATCCCTTTGATAGTACACAGGCCAGGGAATATTAATAGCAGACTCCTTGATCTTCATAAAATATGTGTTTTGTCAAACAATGGAAAATACAATTGCGAATAAGAGAACTTTTGTTGTTCTTGTAGAAAATATTGTTTTCTTTTTGGCAATACAGTTTCACTTGTAAATAGCCTCACACCAAAAATCTATAGGATTTTAGAACAAGAAATGACTGTAAATATTTAGTTAAGGCTTTGGAAGTATCTCTTCCACATCCAGCTATTGTTTGGCAAATTACTCAGCCTTTCTAAATCTGTTTTCACAGTTTCACGTTTTAAAAAATGGCAAAAGATAACTACTGATGGCTAGTTGTAAGGATTTAATAACTTCTGTGTAACTGTCTTGCACCTGGCAAGTCACCTGGCAAGTGCTCATTAATGTTCCTGTTGTAATAATGATCATCATTCTAGAAAAGGAAACTGAGGCTCAGAAATGAAAAGACTTGTCCAAGATAAAGGCAGCGCAGAATTTCACTCTGTCCATTTTATTTAATATTTTATATGTCTACAGTATTTAATTTGGCAGTGTTCTTATAATTTTTGTATTAATCTTATGATAATGCTAAAGGCTGAGGAATTAAAATTCTATTGCTCTTCCTAAGTGATAGCACAGATCAATCCAATAATATCATGAGGTGAATCAGGGCAGCCCGGGTGGCTCAGTGGTTTAGCACTGCCTTTAGCCCAGGGCCTGATCCTGGAGACTCAGGATCAAGTCCCACATCAGGCTCCCCGCCTGGAGCCTGCTTCTCTCTCTCTCTCTCATTAATAAATAAAATCTTTAAAAAAAAAAAAAAGGTGAATCAAATGATTCCTCAAGAGGACTCTCCATAAAAGATTATTAGCCGAAGTTTGAACTTCCCTGAAAGTACAACTCAAACCTAAACTCTTTGTGCAGCCAAGGTAGGCCAAGTTATGCTGTGATAACAACTCCAAATTTCAATGACTTAAAACAACAGACTTATATCTCTCTTCCACTACATGTTGAAGCTGATGGAGTAAGCTGGGTCATTGTAGCATAGTAAAAAGAGTGCTTTTAAGAGTCTTATAATGGCAATTAAAGCATTCGATGGAATTGATTTTCTTCCATCTACTCACAACACATTGGTCACATCAAGTCATATGGCTGCACCTCACTTCAAAGGACAGGGAAGTGTAATCCTGCCTCTGGCTGGAGGGAGAGAAGGCAGGACAATTTAATAGCCCTAATGACTACCACAGGCTTTAAATTATTTTCTCTTCCCCTTGGAAGATAAGAAACAGCAGCCTGAGAAAAGATGGTGAAAACTGGTTTCAGTTTCTCATGATTTATAAAGTTATACAGATTAGCCTTAACTTTTTATAATTTATACTGTTGGTTTAATATATTTTTGTTTGTTTTAAATTTTTTATTTAAATTCCAGTTAATATACAGTGTAATATTAGTTTCAGGTGTACAACATAGTGATTTAACACTTCCATACATCACCTGGTGTTCATCACGACAAGTGCCCTCCTTATTCCCCTTCCCTTCTCCCCCATCCCCCCACCCACCTCCCCTCTGGTAACCATCAGTTTGTTCTCTCTAGTCAGGAGTCTATTTCTTGGTTTGGCTCTCTCTTTTTTTCCCTATGATTGTTGGTTTTGTTTCTTAAATTTCACATGTGTGAAGTCATATGGTATTTGTTTTTCTCTGACATTTTGCTTAGCATTATATTTTCTACTCCATCTATGTCATTGAAAATGGCAAGATTTCATTCTTTTTATGGCTGAGTAATATTCCATATTATATATATATTATATCTTCTTTCCTCCTTCATCAGTTGATGGACATTTGGGCTCTTTCCATAATTTGGGTATTGTAGATAATGCTGCTATGAACGCTGGGTACATGTATTCCTTCAAATTAGTATTTTTGTGATCTTTGGATAAATACCTAGTAGTGCAATTGCTGAATCAAAATGTAGTTCAATTTTTAACTTTTAGGGGAGCCTCCATACTGCTTTCTAGGATGGCTGCACCAGTTTACATTCCCACCAACAGTGTAAGAGGGTTCCCCTTTCTTCGCATCATCTCCAACATCTGTTTTTTCTTATGTTGCTGATTTTAGCCATTCTGACAGGTGTGAGGTGTTATCTCATGGTAGTTTTGATTTGTATTTCCCTGATGATGAATGATATTGACTATCTTTTCATGTGGTTATACATGTCTATGTCTTCTTTGAGAAAAAGTCTATTCATGTCTTCTGCCCATTTTTTACTTGGATTATTTGTTTTTTGGGGTGCTGAGTTTATAAGCTCCTTTTAGATTTTGGATACTAACCCTTTTTTCAGATATGTCATTTGCAAATATCTTCTCCCATCCCATAGGTTGCCCTTTAGTTTTGTTGATTATTTCCTTCACTGTACAGAAGCTTTTTATTTTGATGAAGTCCCAATAGGTCATTTTTGCTTCTGTTTCTCCTGCCTCAGGAGACAATTCTAGAAAAAATACGCCACAGCTGATATCAAAGAGGTTATTGGTCTATGTTTTCCTTTACAATTTTTATGGTTTTCTGTCTCCATTTAGGTCTTTTATCCATTTTGAATTTATTTTTTGTGTATGGTATAAGAGAGTGGTCCAGTTTCATTCTTTTGCATGTTGCTATCCAGTTTTCCCAAAACCATTTGTTGAAGAAACTGTCTTTTCCATTAGATATTCTTTACTGGTTTGTCAAAAATTAATTGATCATATAGTTGTGGGTTCATTTCTGGGTTTTCTATTTTGTTCTATTGATCTATGTGTCTATTTTTATGCCAGAACCACACTGTCTCAATCTCTACAGCTTTGTAATACAGTTTGAAATCTGGTTTGATATATTTGAATGTAGTCACTGATGAACTCCAAAAGAAGTTGGAGAGAATTTAAATTTTAATTTTTAGAGTTTGTACATTAAAAAAAGCTGTAAGGCAATACTTGAATGCTGGCTGAATTTTTGATGAAGCATTGTTAATTGGTGTGATCATGGTTATTATGGATTTTTTTTAAAAAGACTTTATCTTTTAGAAATATATACTGAAATATTTATGAATGAAATGATATGATGGGATTTGCTTCAAAATAATCTACAAGGAAAAGGGGGGCATAGGGTAGGGTTACAAATGAAAGAAGATTAGTCATGAGTTGATTATTATTGAAGCCAGGCAACCAGCACATGGAGGTTCATTATCCCAGTCTCTCCACTTTTAGGTATGCTTGGAATTTTCCATAATAAAAAGTTTTTAAAAAGCAGCAATACACCGTCACACTGTCAGCTACTTCAGCCCGAGATCTAGCTTTTCTAGTTTAGCTAACAAGAGATCCCAGGCCATCACAGGTGCTGGTGGGGCCTGGCCTAGAAAATCAAATCATTAAGCTTCATCCAAAGTATTTGTGCACTTGCCAAATATTTGAAACAACCAAAGTTGGCCCAAGGTGGCAGCAGATAATGCCCACACCTTGTAGTATCTGGCAGGACCTCAGAACCACCTACTGTTGCCTACTAAAGAGGCTGAGTGCTCAGGCCTAAAGCCATGATTGCTTGTCTAGTTCAACATGTAAGACTCAAGTCCAACTCTGAGCTAAACTCCTCTTCTCAGATTACTCTTTAAGTAAAGACAGGACTCTAAAGTTGCTTTGATCATTAATGCAATGCACATAGACCATTGACATCTCTGAGGTATGTAGAAACGTGTGGGACATGAGCTTGGGCCACAAACAGACCTGAGACATGACACAAGGGCTACTTCAAATGCTCCACCCTGTTTCCCAAGGCCCCTGGACTTCATCAAAGTTCTTCTCCCCTGAGCCAGTCCACTGTCAGCTCTAGTCACTGCCTCCTTGTTCTTAATGGAGGAGCTGGTTGTAAGCATCATCAGGCTGACACCTGGTACATAGTACATCCTCCCTCTCTCAGCATGGCTCCCTTGCCTTGCCCACAGTTATGGATCTCTGTCACATGAATTTATTTTTCATGATCTTGCTTTCCCTGCCATAGGTGATTGGCAATGGACTCCTATCCAGCCTGGTCCAATCTGATACTCTTGAAAATTTCACTAAGAGATCTGGACATTGAGGGTGAATTCTGAGTTATGAAAATAGCAGAGCTTACATATGACCATCTCTAAACTTTTGCTGCAGGATCCTTAGAACTGTCTTGAGTCCTACAGTCCAGAGGACTGGCCATTTAACATTTGCACAGATGCCATGAAATAATCCAGTATGACTACATATGTCTGTATGTAGGACTAAGTTCCCTTTCTTTGTTGAGTGCCTTGAGGGTGTGGTGGGAAGGCTCTAAGATGGTCTCCAATTATCTCCATGTTCTGTTAATCACAGTTTTCTGTAAACCACACCCCCGCCCCCACCTGGAGTGTGGGCCGAATCCAGTAACACTTCTAATGAAGAGAATATGGCAAGAGTGATGTGATTATACTTTAAGATTAGGTTACAAAAATCTCTCTGTCCCCTCTGGGGGAAGAAAGCAGTGCTGCTGTTAATATCTGTATGGAAGAGCCCACTAGGCAAAGCCATAGCCCACAACCAGCAGGGACCTGAGGCTGGTCAAAGCTCCATGAGTACATTTGGAGAGTAACTGGGAGCCTTGTGATGACTAGGACTACAGGCCAGACTGACACTTCATTCATAGACTTGTGAGAAACCAAGCCAGAATAACCTAAGTAAGCTATCCCCAGATCATTGATAATAAGTGTTCATTGTTTTAAACTTCTTAGTTTGAGGTGATTTGTTACACAGCAACAGGTAGCTAATCCAAGGGGTTATGAATAATCAAAATGAAAAGGAAATCTTAAAAACTGATAAAAATGAAAGGAAAATTAGCCTAATCCAAAATTATGGTACTGGTTTTAATACTCCTTTTTCAGTATTTAATAAAAAAGGTATACAAAAATCATAAAAACAAAGAGGATTTCTGTAACACTTTCCAGCAATTTGACCTGATGTTTATGGAACACTTTACCTGTGAGCAGAACACACCATCTTTTCAAGTGTAGATGAGTTCATTAAGATACACCATCTGCTAGGCTGTGAAACAGTCCTTGATAAGTTTATCAGGACTCAAATCATTGCATATGTTCTTTAACCACAATGGAATTAAAATAGAAATAAATATTAGAAAGACATCAAGAAAGTGAAAATCCTCACATATTTGGAAATTAAACACTTTAAATAATGCACTTGTCAAAGAATAAAATCACAGGAGAAATAACGTGTTTTTGACTCAGGGATAATGAAGATCTGACATAATAAAATGTGTGGGATGAAGCATAAGCATCGCTTATGGGGGAAAAGGATAACTGTAATACCTACACTAGAAAAGAAGGAACGTTTAAAATAAATAATGTAAGTTTCTGCTTATAAAACCAAAAAATTATGCTCAGATAAATAGAAAGAAACAATAAAAATAGGAGTGAAAATTAATGAAATAGAAAATAGGCAAAAAATAGAGAAAAGCAAATAGTCCAAAAAAATTGGTGGTTGAAGGATCATTCTTCTGGCCTCCTGCTTCACTAACTCTTTCTTTCATTTTGGAGCTTGTTTTGACTATTAGACATGATGCTCAGCTCTGTCCTCATGACTAAGACTTCAGCTCCTATATCCTGTATCCACTCTAATTAGTTTAAACTGGAAGGAACTTATTAAGAGGCATTAGAAAAATCATTATGTCCTTAGAAGGGCTGAGATCTTAGGGACATTATCCAAAACCTCCTCACACAACCAGCATGCTCAGGAAAATCTGACCCCAGAACCACCCTGCCTCTGTCTCCACCGCACCAGCAACATGGTGCCTTGGGACCTGTTTCCTCTTGCAGTTGGCTTCCAAATGGTTTCTCATACTGATTTCATTTGATTGATGGAATCCAGTCAAATATCGGTACCCAAGTGGAAAGGGAGGCTAGGAAAGATAGGATCTGGCTTCTATAATTAAAGGTAACTTCACAATCTAGAAAATCATTAAAATATAGAGAAGGCATTTAAAAGATTTTAGAGGGCAGCCCCGATGGCCCAGCGGTTTAGTGCTGCCTTCAGCCTGGGGCGTGATCCTGGAGACCCGGGATCGAGTCCCACGTCAGGCTCCTGCATGGAGTCTGCTTCTCCCTCTACCTGTGTCTCTGCCTCTCTCTTCTCTCTGTGTGTGTGCCTCTCATGAATAAATAAAATAAAATCTTTTTAAAAAAATAAATAAAAGATTTTATATAGGCACTAAAAACTGATGAATATCTTAACTTCCGATTAGTTCTCAACACATTAGGCTTCTCAGCTAAGACATTCTGTTGTCTACCTCCACCATTCCTCCATCATTACTGCTGACCAGGGAACTCTCTTTTGGAACACTTCTTTCCTGCTATTTCCTTCTATATGTGGTATACTTTCCTAGGGTTCTGTTCATGCATTAATTGAATGTCTATCAATTGAGCCCCTACTACATGCCACACACTGTGGTAGGCACTGAAGACACAGTGCTGAGCAATCAGCTCAGTTTATGACCTTGTAGATTCTCACAGTATTCATTAGGACACTCCTATGGAAGGTGAGATAAACTGACACAAGCCAGATTAGCCAGAAAGGTAGATGTTATAATTAAAAAAATTAAAAGAGTCTCACAGGCCCCCAAGGACGGGGCTATGGGTGGGTTTCAGAAAGTATTTTGGAAAGAACAACTCTGAGAACACTTGCCTCTATGTACATCTCATCTGTTTCATTCCTATTGCTGAAGATGTGTGTTCTCTATCATTCCATTCCTATGACATGAAACATGTGGGCTGCAGTGTCTGCTCAAAACACAGAACAGACAGAACCAGAATTTCAGATTAGTTGCCAATTCGCGGGAAGGAGAAGTAGATGCGTTTGGGGGGTTGGTGTGGGGGACAGGTGTAGCATTTCAGGATATTTAAGGCCATTGGGGGGGCTCTTCCACTCCTGGTAAGAAGGGCACCAAAGGTCACAGTGAGCTGGGCTGATACTCTCAAATATTATACCACTTTGCCCAAGTTGCACAAGTAGGAATGTGATAGTGCTTGCACTTATTGATAAAGGCTATGAAGTAGCAGACATTCACCCTGACTTGGGCTCATCATGACTTCATAGAAAAATATGGAGTCAAAGACAAGCACTAAAAGCAGCAAAGGTAATTTAACTGTGACTCAAATCTTTGCTCTAGTTGTCCTATGATCTGATATACCACTACCATCAAAGTGATTGTCATTGTCACTTGGCACCCAATTTCTGGCACCGACACCCTATAGCCACCAGTGTTCAAAGGCACATAAGAATGCCCATGTAAAATGTTTTTCATTGATTAAAAATAACAAAATCTTAGTCTTGGAAATCCATAATTTTTTAAAGTTACCATTAAAATATTCTTTATATTTGTTCTCAAACAGATCATTTCTCTTTTTAAAAAAGATTTTATTTATTTATTTGAGAGAGAGAGATCAGAGATAGCGACAGAGAGCAGGAGTGGGGAGGAGAGGGAGAAGCATGCTCCTCACTGAGCGGGGACTGCCATGTGACAGCTCAATCCCAGGACCTTGGGATCATGACTCTAGCAGCAGGAGACACTTAATGAACTGAGGCACCCAGGCGCCCCTCAAACCATTTCTACCATAGAAAGAGGGAAGAGAAAAAAAAAAAAAAGAAAGAGGGAAGAGTCGGGCAGAGGAGGTGAAGGAAAAGCAAGGCTTCAAGGGAAGCAGGTGTAGCATACAGGGCTGCACAGTGGTAGGTGTCCTTGCAGGTGTGATGTCCCTAGGCCGGCCATGCTCAGCGGCAGAGAGAGGATCCTCACGTGGGTTCACCTCTTCCTCTGATTTCTGAAGTCAGGCTCACCCTTTTCCTGCCCTCGGGTTCTTTTGGGCTGTAATGCTTCCCTAGGAGTTTCATCTCCCGCTTCTCAGACCCAGGTTTGCAGTTTCCAGAAACAGTCTAGTAGACCTGCCCTGCCCCCATGTTCGTGGTCCCTGCAGAGCCTCGTCTTGGGCTATCCCTAAATCTGTTTTTTAAATGCTAGTTTTCAAAAATCCATTTCCCCACAATTAAGTATAACTGTTTAGATAGACTGTTAAAAACAAATAAATATGAAAACAAAAAATGTGATACAGTACCCTCCAGTGCCTATAAAGTAAATTTCAGATATATCCAACAGTGAAAGGTGAACAAAAGGAAAGTTATATTTCCTATGGATTTGGGGTGAAGCTCTCAGAATACAGAGCAAAGGTGTTCCTGTCTTCCTACAACCTTCCAGGAATACAGAATAGGAGCAAATACAGGGAGTTTACTCTGTGTTGCTAGACATTGAGAATCATTTCAAAGCTTTTTTGCCTCTTGATTACTTTTCTACCTATAGAAAATTTTATTTTAGTGGGAACTTGTGGAAGGATTGCAAATATTTTAGCATCTGTTTTCCCCTTACACTGAATTAGAATGTTTTATGTGGATCATTGTCATGAGAAAGTAAGGATTTAATTAAAATACTTAATAAACATATTCTAAAATTATTTTAAATTAGATTTATTCTTATTGCCTACTAAGGAGGTAAACAAAGCTTATCTTAGAATAATAGATATTGTAAAATATATTGTTTAATTAGTGAATACCTTGACACATAAAATTGTAACCACTGGTCCTACATCATGGTTAAGGCTTAGGATTGGAGCTCAGATTGCCTGCATTTTTTGCTTGCTTACTTTTTAACTTTAACTTTGAAATTATTGTATTCACATATAGGTGTAAGAAATAAAAACAGGAGAAATCCTGTGTACACTTAACTTGGTTTCCCCCAGTAGTAACATCTTGCAGAAGTATAGTATACCGTCAAAATTTGGAAATTGCTATTGGAACAATCCAGAGTTTTTTCAGATTTCACCCATTTTAATGCATTTGTGTGTGTTTGTGTGTGTGTTTAATTCCATCCAATTTTATCACCTGAATAATTGTGTAACTACCCTCCCAATCAAGATTCTGCTCCACTACCACAAGGATCTCTCATATTGCTCTTTTTATCACTACAGTCCCCTCTCTCCCTAACCTTTGGTGGCCATTAATCTGCTCTCTATCTCTATAACTTTGTTATTTCAAGAATGTTATGCTAGTGGAATCATTTTTGGCATTGACTTTTTCCTCCTCAGCAGAATTCCCTTGAGATCTTCCCAAGTTTTAATCCTGGCTTCATGTCTTACTGGCTGTGTGATCTTGGGCAAGTTATTTAACTTCTCTGTCCCAATTTCCATTCAAACTAAGGTCCACCTGATTCCAAACCCTCACGGTCTCCAGCTACACCATCTGCCTCTTACATGCGGTTGACAGGAGGCTTTTTTGGCTGTATCACAAGTTTCCCTATGGAACCTTGGAACGTGACTGGGACCATGGATTTTAAACCTCTCAACATTTCCAAACCAATATAGGGTAAGGAAAAATGCTATTGGGAAACACCAACTGGATATTGTAGGTATTTACATTTTTTAAAAATAGTCTTACTGTTTCACTAAGTGATTGTATGTATGTTCAAAGGTACATTGTTTTGAATGGAAGCCCGTTTCTTCTGCTGCTAGTTTTTGTCTTTGGTCGTTTTCTCCTTTATCAGTGAAGACTTTGTGCATACAGGTAGCATTTACCTGTTTTTTAAAAGTCACTTGATGTAGCCTTAGATTACGACACAGCTCTGGGTATACTGCCAAGGGAACAGTCCCCCTACTGTGCCAGTTGGCTGATTATCTGTGGTTATATGTGTATAAAGCATTTTTATAAGTTCACAGAGCTCTCGGCTCAAATGTCAGCTCTACAGAGAGGCCTCCCTGACCACCTCTAAAATAGCATCTGCCTCCTGTCTTTCTTCATTCCTTTACCCTACTATATTTATCTTCAGAGCTCTTGCCACCACTTGACACATTATAAATTTATTTGTTTACTGTCTGTCTCTCACCTTCAGAATGCAATCTTCAGGAAAGAAGGAACTCATATGCTCCCTGCTCTATTTTTGTTGCCTAATGTGGTCTCTGACACTATGACATTTTTGGAATGAACTAATGAAAGGCAGGAAGGAATGAGTGAGTTCTCCCATGGGTAGTAGAGGGAGGAAGGGAACAGTTTATCCCTGGAGAAATGGGAGGACAGATGTTAACTTGAGCATGAAGGAGTCAGGGTATGTCAGTGACCTCCACTGGAGTCACAGGGCAGAGGTGAAAGCGTTCACAGAATGAAGGCAGGGACAGCCATAACAAAGGTAAGGAGAAGAACAACTCTGCAGCAGATCCCCGTCCACAAACTGGGGCACACAAGAAAAGCAACTTTATTTTTCTAAAACTTAACCCAATTCCTATTTTGAGTCTTGATGTTGACATTATGGAGGCACTTAGTAGCAGTAGAGTCACTGTCCTGTCCAACTTCTGCCCTGGGATTGGGCGGCGTGTTGACGTCATCCGCAGAGGGGTGAGAAATGCTACTGCCTGACTGTCTAGACTGGAGACGCTGAGACCCATCCATGTTCTGAGCCTATCTCACCAGGGTTTCTCCTTCATCAGCTATTTCTGACTCACCCACTGGGTTCTGTTACAAGGAGGTCATTTCTCTACAGCTATGTTCTCTTTTTTAGCAATGCCCGTAATTTCTGTTCTCAATTCCGCGGTAAGTTTTAGTTCTTCATTCTCATCCCTGCATAAGACTTTTCCTCCTATTCTCAGGTCTAAAGGTTTGGTAATAAAATGAGGTAATTTTGCCTGGAGACTCCTACAGTGCCCTTTCTCATCATGAATGTTAGAGAACATTTCCTAATTAAAACATCTCATTTATTTCAGTAGGCATTCTTCTTAAATCAAGTACTCAGTTTCATTTAAATGATGGGTATTATATTACAGCTATATAGATTAATAAGGCATTAGTACCTGGGTTTCTTTTATTATAAATGAATTATTCATCTGAATAAAGTGTCTTTAAAAAACAATTTAAATATAATCATAATACCAACATTTCATGAGGGAAATTTTACCACTCTTATTAGATAGGTTTTACTTTTAAAAAGCTGGGGGTATTCATATCAAATGTTAGGAATTCAAAGAATCTAAGCCAGTAACCAGCAGAGTGTGGCAGACCCACCATGGAGGCCTGGGTGAACCCACCATTGAACCCCCTGATTTGGAGGCTCAAGGTGAGGTCTGAACATATGTGTGTCCTTGATCGCAAGTCCCAAGTATAATCCAACTCCTTTATTTATTTTACTAATAAAGAAATTGAAGCTCGGAAAAATGGTTTGTCCAACCTCACACATGTGAAAGAAGTGGTTTCCTTGAGTATATTCCAATAGGCAGAGACTCCAAGCTTTTCTGGGTGGCGATATTTAAAACTCATTACAAAACTCAACTTTCGTCATGACCTTAAAATTCTGTAAGTGAAAATGATGAAGAAATTCTTAGTTCCTACTGGAACCAACCCTCAAGTATTAGGTTAGCAGTTCTCAAAGGTCATATTTACATTTTGCCAGAGTCTGGTGCCTCAAAAGAAAACATCTTACAGTCTGGCCCGAGGCATAGTTGAGTTCATAGCAAGGGTGGGTGATGGACAGTGGACACACCTTGGTTAGAAGTGGGTTGAGAGACCTAGTGACTCTGTCATAGATGGTCCATCCTAACATGACCTGATGCTCAGATGGCCCTTGACATATCTTCATAGTACACTGGCTTTGCTCCTTCAGGACATGAATAGAAAAGGCCTGAGGACCTAGGACTCATCCTTGTCATGGATGTCACTCTCCAGAGAGTGTAAAACAAAAACTTACTTTGACTCTTTCCAAGAACTTACCTTATTATACTCTTTTACCATCAATTTTCTCAAAAGAACAGTGCAAATCTGCCATCTTAACCTCCTCAATACCTATGAGTCTAGTTGGTCCACATCCCACTGTTTCTGTGAAATAATACTGTTTCTTCTTTCATCTAATTAATATTTATAAAGTACGGAATTTGTGTCAGCCACTGGCTTAGGCTCAGGGTGAGCATAAAAGACATAGTTCCTATCTCATAATAACTTAAGACTCATGACACCACTACTTCCCAAAACACAATTAATGGATGAAAGCCCAAGCCCTTATCATCAATAAATATTAACAATAAGGCCCTGTAAAGTGGTTTTGATCAAACCCTCACCTTCTTTTGGGCCTAGTGTCTCAAATCTCCTACCTTCTATTTGGGGAATAACTGGCTGTTTCTCAGTTCTTGCTCCTTTTTCTGGCTGGAAGCTGAAGAAGACCACTAGACCACCAGGCAAGACAGGATGTGGCTTCTCAGTAACTTACTTTAGTTTCTTTTCTGAAGAGAATCTTAATATTTTGCCTTTGTGCTTGATCCCCTCAGTTTCACTATGATGTGACTGTAGGTGGATTTATTTCTATCCTGCTCATAATCCACTGTACTTTCTCCATTTGAGCACTCATCCTCCTTCAATTCTGGTAAATTCTCTGCCATTATCTCTGAAACATATTGCATCTTCCTAATTCTCTCTTCCTTTGGAACTCCTCTTAGTTTTCTATGGGGTTCTCTCATTCTCTATTTCACATTATACTGAATTTACTTCCATAATTTCTACTCTTTCCTCTCTGTGCTTTGGTGTGATTTCCTCAGACTCATCTTTCAAACCAATAGTTCTCTCTCTACTCATCTAGTCTGTTTGACTTGTCTATTGAGTTTCTAAAGTTTTAATGACTATATATTCCATTTCCAATTTTTTTTTGTTTCCTTATTCTCCCCCAATGTTTTCTTCCTGCCCTATGGATTTTATTCATTCTTTTATATTTTTGGACATTTTAAACTTCTCAGATTTTTTTATTATCATTAATTCTTGCAGTGTAAATTTCATCATTGGTTGTGTCTACTCAGTCTCTTCCTTATGATTTCCTATGACCACTTGTACTAACCTAATACTTCTGTGGTAACATAACCCAAATATTGCCAGGTAATATTCACTGTCTTCCTACAATGAGTGGTCAGTTTAGAGAGTATTCTCACTGATGTTCAGACTTCACATTTTGTATGAAATAATTCATATCACTTTAAAGCCCTATTCTGAGGAGAATGGTTGGTTTTTCTAAGACTGGGATGGTGAAAATGAAGGAGAAAGTATCTTTCCAAATCACTTGGTCTATAGGTTTAATAGAAGGTAAGATGATAAAAAGCCTCTTCCTAAGTTGTTATAGCTATGTCACTATCAAGGCTAGATTTCAAGGATTTGAAAAAATTCTAACGGTTTTTGTCAAAGGACCTCATACTAAGGCATACATTTTCTCAAACATCTTCAAGTCTTCCATTTCTTCACCATCTGCTGCCATGTCTAGGCTACTAAACATCCTTGCTTCCCTCCTCCATATGCGCTTGGGAATGCCTCTACCATCCATCAGCATGCAGGTATGGAACATGACATGTGTCACAAGCTGAGAGAACATGGAACTCTTGACTTTGTCCCAAACCTTGCCCAAGTGCAGCTCAAGGCCATCAAAACTTTTTAGGTACACACATTATATCAATGAGTTGTAATGATCTGTTACTTAAAACTTTAAGTGTCTCATATACAAACCTGCTACCCGGAGGGCAGCTTGAGTATGTGACTTCTGTTGTATGATCATTGCAATACCAAAGGACATTCATAGAGATGGTTTCATGCTCTACTGCCCTCCAAGTATCCTATAATAGCCGTTTCCTGGTCTAGAGTCGAGGAGGCCACCACAGAGAGAAATAATATGAGCTTAGGTCCCTTCCCAGAAGGGTCACAGTGTTTCTGAGGAAAGAGTACTTGCATATATGAAACAATGAGAGTACGCAGCCAAATGCCAAATCATGTGGACCAGACTAAGGGAAGGGAAAGGAAAGAATGAGTTGGTAAAGCTTCTTGTGCAGACTCTGATCTACTCTAGGCTTGAGGGTTGAGTTGGGCCTGTGCATAAAACACTCCAGGTGTATGTGAGGATAAATACATGTTAGAATGTGCTGACTGCACAAGCTGCCCTTTTGGTATAAGTGGATAGGTAGGTATTGGAAGGGGGAGGGGCACCTGGATGGCTCAGTGGTTGAGCGTCTGCCTTTGGCTCAGGGTGTGATCCTGGGGTCCCTGGATTAAGTTCCACATCAGGCTCCCCACAGGAAGCCTACTTCTCCCTCTGCTTTTGTCTGCCTCTCTGTGTGTGTCTCTCACGAAAAAATAAATAAGATCTTAAAAAAAAAAAAAAAAGGAAAGGGGCAGTAGTAAAAGGCAGGGAGTTGAGTGGGTAAGGAAGCTGGAAAGGAAAATACTGATAACTGACTGATGCTTAGGAGGGGAGGTGTTGGCAAGCAGATGACAAGCAGAAAATTATAGTAATGTAAGTAGCCACTGCTCACTATGTGCTCCTTATATGTAGGGCTTTGTGATAACTATGTTACATTAAGTTTCTCATTTAATCCTCACATATCCTATGAATTAGAGGGTGCTTAGTATCCCCAGTTTCCAGATGAAGATCCTGAGGCTAAAGGAAGTTTATTAAGTTGCCCTAGGTTATACAGGTAGCAAGTGGTGAAGTATAGATTTGAACCCTGCCTCCTGAGTGTATGTTCCTAACAACCAGGAAATACTATACCTCTGAGAATTACAGTGACTTGCCTTAATGCTACAAAAAATTGAAGCATGTATCATCTTGATCATTGTTTTCCGTCGATTGTCATTTGAAGTAAGACACTGCTCACTCAACAAATACTTATGATGCTGCCAATCCCTAGTTATATTGTACGCTGAGGAAATCAAGATGAGTCAGGTTGATCACTGCCCTCAAGGAAGTGACAAGCCCCATAAGGAGGTCACAAGAAGGAGAGTCATGCAAGCACATAATTATAATGCAGTATGGCAAATGATAATTCAGTGGACATTTCTAGGTACTAGGGAATGTGAATACTTTTAAAGCAGAGGAAGTAGTATTCAAGGGTATGGGGTGTGGGAGTGCGTGGTAGGTTAGGGAATGAGGAGTTAGAGGAGATAGAAGTACAAAATTCAAAGGTAATCTTCAAATATGTTCTTCAGACCATATTCCTGGGTGACATGAGTTTACCAGTCAAATATATGTGGAAAATATCGTGTCTTATAATTTCTTTTGGATATTCATAATGCATACAAGCATATTAAAGGCTTTATGAAGTACTGCAATAAACCAACCTGTCAACTCTTTTATAAAAATCTCCCATTTTAATTGTCCACTGAGTCCTTTTTTTTTTTTTTGCCCCATGATAGCATTTTTACTTTTCTCTTCAAGAATTTTGATTTTATATAGTTTTTATTTTTCTGTTGAGATTCGTTAGGTGTTCACTCACTAAGATCATATTTTCCTCTAATTCTTAGAACAGAAATTTTACATTTTGTTTAAAGTCTTTTTTGCTAGTTCTAAAACCTGGTCCATCTTAGATTTGGCTTCACTGCCTTAAAAAAATTACTGTGGATCACATTATCCTATTTCTTTGTATGTTTAGCAATTTATTATTATTTACTAGATATTGTGAGAATACATTTTAGAAACTCTGGTTTCTGTTCTCTCTGAAGGGTTCTGATTCTTGTTTTAGCAGGTTGATTAGTTAATGGGTTATTGCTAGGAACTTAGAAAGTCTTAGGTTTATACTTGATTAGTGTCAGTATGTGGAAAGTTCAAGATGTTTCCCAAGCCATTCTAACATGGTAGAAGTCAGCCTCAATCTCATCTCATCCCATGTGAACCTTTTTGGGACTTAGTTTTAAACTTTATTAGGGTGAGTTTGGAGTAGATGCTTCTACTATACCATTCTCAACATCATAGCATTTGCTGTCTTCTAAACTCAAGAGGTCTTTCTTTGCACATTAACAGCTCATCCCTCATCATCAGATTCATGGGCATTCCCCATATGGACTTCGGAGGTCCCTTTTCTTTATAGTTCCACCCTCTGCTATATCCCCCCCCCCCAACAGATTCCAGCTATTTCAGCTGACCCAAACTATTATTTCTACCTCCTCAGTTCAGATAGACCAGCGTTCTGCTTAGACTCCAACTCTCTGCTGTAGTCAGTTAAAACCTACCCTCTACCCTGCAAAAACAAACACACAAATAAACAAAAACAAAGAACCCCCAAACTTTCCCCAAGCAGAAATTTGGGCAATGAAGACATTCACTTTTATAAGTTTCTTTTCTTTCAGGAATTACAGTCCTGTGCTGCTTGTTGTCCATTGCCTAAAACAATTACCTATGTAAATTGCCCTTTCATAGTTTATGGGAATCTCAGAAGGTGGAGTGGCTAATTCTATGAGAGGGAGTTTGGGAAGGCTGAAGAAAGAAGAGAATATTTAATTTTTAAAGGATGAATATTTAATCATATGGATGTGGGTATATGAATACTTTTAAAGCAAAAGAAGTAGTATTCAAGGGTATGGGGTATGGGAGTGCAAGGTAGGTTAGGGAATGAGCAGTTAGGGGTTACCTGGTGCCATTTACCTTACCATGGTCAGAAATGGAAGTCCAATATTATTAAACAGCACATAAAACTGGCAACCTGCAAAATTTACTTTGAGAAATACCAAGATAAATTTATTCCTATTGTTAGCCCCATTTTTAGTAATAAGGACTCATATATTCTAGCAGCTTGCTTTACAACTCCATTTTGGATGTCTTAATAGGCCTCTTAAACTTAATATGTCTAAAGCAAGTCTTAATTTCCAAAGACTTTCTTCCATACCTGCTCTTTCCCCAGTATTCCCCACTTAGGTAAATGGTAACTTCATACATTTAGTTTCTCAGGCCAAAATCTTTAGTGCTGGTATTATCCTAGACTATGTTCTTTCTCTCATACTCTACATTCACTACATTAGTAGATCCTGTCTCTCTATATTCAAAATACATGCAGAATCTGATCACTTTTCACTTCTACATACTATCTTACGTTAAATGACCATCATCCTTAACTTGCACTATTGCAATAGCTTAAAAACTGGTCTCTCTGCCTTTTTCTTGGCACTTTCAGTCTATTTTTTATTTGGCAACCAAAGTGTACCTCTTAAAATGTAAGTCAGCTCATGTTATCCTCTATACAAACCCTTCCACTGGCTTCTCAACACACTTAGAATGAAATTCAAAGTCCTTCCTGTGGCCTAGAAAACCTACATTGTTTTGAGCTCTGAGCTCTGAATATCTCTTCCCCTCCTCCTTCTCTCTTCCTCTCTATCATGGCTCTTCAGCTATACTAACCTTCTTGGTGATGTCTCTTGAATATGCCAGGCATGCTCCTGTCAAAGAGCCTTTGAATCTGCTGACTCTCTTCCTAGAATGCTCTTCCTCCTAATATCCACAGGGCTCTGTCCCTCACATATATATGTTATATATGAAGAGAAGGCTTCCTTGACTGCCCTATGTAAGATTCTACTCTCTAGTGCCTTATGCTGTTTCATTTTTTTCATAGCATTTTTCATTGCCTGATATATGTTATATCTCTTCATTTACTTTTCTTTTCCCATTTAAAGTAAGCTCCACAAGAACAAAGACCTTTGTCTTCTTTGTTCATTGCTATACCCCAGGCCCCTAGAACAGTGGGTGGCACTTAGTAAACTCTCATTAAATGAAGTTGAACAAATTATATAAATTATAATAAATGTATTTAAATGTAATTTTTGTGAGGCAGTTCACAGTGATAAGGAAAGATTTTAATTTTAAATTTTTTTAAATTTTTTTTTATTTATTTATGATAGAGAGAGAGAGAGAGAGGCAGAGACACAGGCAGAGGGAGAAGCAAGCTCCATGCACCGGGAGCCTGATGTGGGATTCGATCCCGGGTCTCCAGGATCGTGCCCTGGGCCAAAGGCAGGCGCCAAACCGCTGCGCCACCCAGGGATCCCAGGGAAAGATTTTAAAAGGCACCCTAAACTTCAAATACATTGGAAAAATCTGAATATTTTATTGACTCATAAACAAAGGCCATCAATGCAAATGTACTTGTTAGTTGCTATGTCTCATAGTGGGGAAATTACCTGGGAAGGCAATCTAAGTGATGTTTCCTGGGTTTGATCATTTCCTAACCGGTTCATTTTAATAAAATCTGAGGAGAAGAACATATAAAAATAAGAAAAAAAAAATGCAGCACCCTGGGACAATGCTATTATGCCATCTGTATCTTTCAGAAGAAACTATTTCCTGCCCCCCTTCTTCAACAGAAACAATGACATTCAAAGCCACAAATAGCCTCCATTACATGGAAGGTTTGTTATGCATAGGTTTTTTGTTTTTTGTTTTTTGTTTTTAAAGATTTTATTTATTTATTCATTCATGAGAGACATAGAGAGAAAGAGAGGCAGAGACACAGGGAGAGGGAGAAGCAGGCTCCATACAGGGAGCACGACGTGGGACTCGATCCTGGGTCTCCAGAATCACACCCTGGGCTTAAGGCGGCGCTAACCGCTGAGCTACCCGGGCTGCCTGTTATGCATAGGTTTGCTCTGGAGTATGAGAAAATGTGTCTGTAGAGTAAAAAAGACTCTTGTGTTTGCATTCATATAAAATGAGCAAATAACTATAGATCCTTACAGGAAGAGATTACCTGATAAAAATTCTGCCAAGATATGTTGATCCTCCTACATACTGGAGCTCTTATAAGGCCAAAGAACACTTCCTGAACAGAAGTAGGGCCAAAGAAGCAAATGCAATTTAATTACACCTTCTTTGGAATGAATTCTCATCTGAGATTGTTCCGTTTGCTCACTATTCCAGAAGAACAAACCATGATAATATGAGCACATTATTCCAAGCCATTAGGATCAGCAAATCAAGGAATATTGGTTCCAATCTCCACATCTTCTTAAAGATCAAGAAAGGTCCTTAGGTACTTCCATTTTTTCAAATTCCTGATATGTTAAGAAAGGATGAAATTCCACAACAGGGCCACCAAAAATTGTAGTATATTTTATATACTTCCCTTGAACAAATAAATGTTTTTAAAACAAGAACATACAATATGCTGTCATTATGTCATTTGGAATAGCTCTGTGACTGTATAGAGACCTTATTTGGAAATAATATCAAAGGTCTAAACCTGGCCTCCTGAATACCCCCTGAATGTTGCTAAGATCTTTCATTGCTCAGCCAATGGTTCTGAGTGTTACAAGCTAAATCTCTTTAATTCTCACTTACTTCATTGCAATTTGATGGATAAATAGATGCCTTGATGTGCTGAGGCTGGTCTTGGTGGTAAAAAAAAAAATTAATCATTTGACCAAATTAGCTGAAATATTCCAAGTAATTTATTAAAAAGCCTATTCCTAAAATCTCACTACCTACTGTTTATTTTAATAGTAGACAAAATGTTAAAAGTAGGACTTATAAAAATGAATTTCAAAGGGTGTTCTGGATTTGCAAGGTAAACCTCAGTGAGACCATACTTGTGTACATGCAGAGGCTTGTGAAAAATGTGGAAGTGTGGAGCATGAAAGTGATCAAACTGGGAGGAATCAGGGTATGCATTGACTAAGGATGTTAATTAATTCATCCATCTATCCAACAAATGTTTTACTCCTTATGTCCATTTATTCATCCACTCATCAATCCAATTCAATATTTACAGAGTGCCTACTATATGTCAGGGACTATGATAAGTATTGCCAGTACAGAGAATAGGATAGTAGTTCAAAGAACCCATTCTGGGGTGCCTGGATGGCTCAATTGGTAGAGCATGTGACTCTTCATCTCCAGGTCACAAGTTCAAGCCCCACATTGGCCATGGAGTCTACTTAAAATAAAATAAAATAAAATAAAATAAAATAAAATAAAATAAAATAAAATAAAAGAACTCATTCTGGTTTGGGGTGGAAACAGCCTACAATGACAACCCAGATTATGAGTGCCCTCATAGATGTAAGCAGACTGCTCTTGTGCAGAGAGGACAGACAGCTACCTTAACCTAGGAAGATGAACAAATGCTATGACCCAATTCCTAATTTATTTCCATTTTGTCTTTCAATAAGAATGCTCTTGGAGCTATAAATAGTAGAATATTAGTAAGAAG
Organism: Canis lupus baileyi; assembly: GCF_048164855.1. Lineage (NCBI taxonomy): Eukaryota > Metazoa > Chordata > Mammalia > Carnivora > Canidae > Canis > Canis lupus. The sequence continues at coordinate 47,302,379 of NC_132848.1, read as the reverse complement.
AAACTGAAGACCAAGATTTGAGACAAAAATGAAGGAGAGGCTCATATTTACCTACTCTAAATGAATTTGGATTTAATATTTTACAGAGTCTCCAAGGGAAAGAGGTTCTATTTATTCTGTGTATTTTCAGGAGGCAAAACTAGGATAAATAGAGAAAAAGAAAGAGGAAAGGAGTTATAGCTCAGTATATAAAAGGCCTTTAAGTAAACATGTCTTTGAATTGTAAAAGTTGTGTATATACCCTGTAGAAGAATTAGAATACAAAAGTAAAGTATTAACCTGAAGATCATTAAAATTATACTTAATCTCACAACTTAGTCATAATCATTGTTGACTATGTGGTATATTTCCATCCAATTTTGAGAAGCATTACATGGTTATGATTATGTAATATATGCAAATTCTATCTATCTTTTTAAACTTAACATTTAAGCATTTCCCACATCATTATAGATCTTCACAAAAAGTAATTTCAGAATTCTGGTTCCAACCAAAATGGAATAACTGTAGTCTTCCCAGGATTTCCCTCTTAACAAATAAAAAAAACTCTGGATATAACACAACAAACAAGCATAGGAAGATTCTGAAAAGTGGAAAGAAGGCAGACTGTTTAAGAACATAAGGGCCTGGGGAACAACATGGTGGTGACTTTCCTGGGTTTCCTTTCTGCCTCTCAATGGACTGTTGGAGAAGCATGCAGTCTGGAACTACCAATAAGCACAGCAAAGAGGTAAAAAGGTCCAAGAAAATCTTATTCTCCCTGAACAAAGGACAAAAAAAAAAAAAAAAAAAAAAAAAAAAGAGAGACACAGAAAAGAACCGAAAACCTTTTTGATAACTTCTGCCCTACTCCAGCCAACATCAATGGACAAATATCCTCACCCAAGGTTTCTGTTATGCCAATATAGACCTACTCTTCCATTTTCCCTGACAGCGCCAAGGAAGCAGGAATGGAGTTCTGATTTAACCACCCAGTGGTATTGGCAGGGTCAAACAGGTAGCTAATCTTCTACCTGCCACCCAACAGAACCAACCAGTGCTCTGAGTTTCCTGCTTTGTTACTGTGTAAGGTCCAGTGGGTAGCAGAGCATCTATCCCCACCTGACAGCAATGAAACTGAAGGAGGCAGTTTGTGGTGAGGCTAGTCAGCCCTTCACATCTCCACCTAGGGATGGATGTGTCGTCTAAGCCTAGCAGAGAGATGAGTTTACACTTGACATGGAGACACTAAGACAGTAGGAGTCAGTGCTAACAAGGCTGCTGAGCTTCCACCCCACTCATTTGCAGTCACAGGCTGTATGAATCACTGCTCAACTTTTGTTAGGATGGTATCAGTGGGTGTCCAGAAGGGAACGGAATGCCTACCAACTCCTTGACCTATATACAACATCTGTATGTCAAAATAGGTGACTGTCTGCTAAAAAAATATTAAGTAGAATTCAGTCTCATGGTGTAATAATCAAAATGTTCAGAATACAACTAAAAACCATAATATGAACAAACAAGAAAATCACAATTTGAGAGAGACAATCAACAGATGCCAACACTGAGATGATTCAGATGTTGGAATTATCTGATGAGGAATTTAACACAGCCATTCAGCAAGCAATACAAACAATTCAACAAGAAATTACAAACATGTTCGAAACACATTAAAAAATAGGAAGTTTTAGAAAACAAGTAAAAAATATTTTTTAAAGAATGAAGAGAATTAAATAAAACTAAAAATATAATAACCCAATTAAAAAAAAAAAAAACCTTGAGTGGACTCAATGCCAGAAAAAAAAAATGTTATAGAGGAATGAATCAATAATATTGAGAATAAAACAATAGAATCCACAATTTGAACAGTGAAATAAAATACATGGAAAAAAAAAAAAGGACAGAACTGCAGGGACCTATGGAACTATGATGAAACATGTTGAACATTTATATTACTAGAGTCCTAGAAAGAAAGGTGAAAGAAAGTGGAGTTGAAAACATTTGAAATGGGATGCCTGGGTGGCTCAATGGTTGAGCAGCTGCCTTCAGCTCAGATCTTGATCCTGGGGTCCTGAGATTGAGTCCCACATCAGAATCCCCACAGGGAGCCTGCTTCTCCCTCTGCCTATGTCTCTGACTCTGTGTCTCTCATGAATAAATAAATAAAACATTTTTTTATAAAGAAAATATTTGAAACAATAATGACTGACAATTTCTCAATTTTGGCAAAAAATATAAAACAACACATGCAAGAATCTGAGTGAATCTCAAATAGTATAAAGCCAAAGAAATTCACACCAAGACACATCATAGTTAAACCTAAGGACAGGTTAAAAAAAAAAATCTTGAAGCAACCAGAAATGACATTTTACCTATATGGAAGAAACAATCTGAACAACCAAAGAGGTAAAAAGGAAGTGGCACAATATTTTTTTAAATGCTGAGAATAAGAATTGTCAACCATGGATTCTATATCTAGAAAAATTATCCTGGGATCCCTGGGTGGTGCAGGGGTTTGGCGCCTGCCTTTGGCCCAGGGCACGATCCTGGAAACCCGGGATCGAACCCCATGTTGGGCTCCCTGCATGGAGCCTGCTTCTCCCTCTGCCTCTCTCTCTCTCTCTCTCTCTCTGTGTGACTATCATGAATAAATAAATAAAATCTTAAAAAAAAAAAAAGAAAAAGAAAAACCATTCTTCAAGATTGAAAGGGAAATAAAGACATTTTCAAACACAGGGAAACTAAGAGAACTTTCTGCTGGCAGACCTAGCCTTAAAGAAAGGCCAAAGGAAATTTTCTAAGGAAAAAAAATCACAGAAGAAAGCTTGGAACTATAGAAGGGAAAGAATTATAAAAAGGTTTAAAAAAAAAAAAGGAGAGGTGTGTGCAGGTAAATATAATAGACTATCTCATTTCTCACATATTTCTTAAATAATATTTAACAATTGAAGCAAAAACCATAATATCTGATATAATCCATTTATGTAAGGGAAATATCAAATAATTATATTTTAAAGTGCATAAATAGAAGAAAGATTTCTGCCCTTCACTAAAAGTGGTAAAACAAAGACGACATATAAGTGATCAACAAGTATATAAAAAGATGCTCAACATTACTAATCATTAGGGAAATAGAAATCAAATAATGACCTGTTACTTCACATCTGTTAGGATGGTTATAGGTGTTGGCAAGGATGTGGACAAATTGGAACCCTGGTACACTGTTGGTGGGAATACAAAATAGTGCAGTTGCTATAGAAAACAATATTAAAGTTCCTCAAAAAATAAAAATTAGAACTACCATCTGATCCAACAATTCCACTTTTGGATATTTATCCAAAATAATTGAAATTGGGGTGGGGTAATTGGGTGATGGGCATTAAGGAGGACACTTGATGTAATGATCACTGGGTGTTATATGTAACTGATGAATCACTAAATTCTGCCTCTGAAACTAATAATACACTATACGCTAATTAAGTTAAATTTAAATAAAACATTTATTAAAAGAAAGAATGCTTTGGGGGTTTTTTGTTTGTTTTGCTTTGGGGTTTTTTAAAATGCTTTTTTTCCATCAATTGATGTGATCATATGATTTTTCTGTCTGAGCCTGTTAGTGTATTTCATTTGTTGACTTTTGAAGTCTAAATAAGACTTGCATAGCAAATGGAATAAATCCTGTTTTATTGTATATTTTTAATATGTTACTGGATTTGATTTGGTTAATATTTTATGAATAATTTTTATGACTAAGTTCATGAGAGATATTGGTCTACAGTTTTCTTTTCTGGCACTAAAATGAAAATTCATGAGCAGAGTTCAACAAATTTGAGCAAGCTGAAGAAAGAATCAGTGAATTTAAATACAGGCCAAATGTAATTCTTTAGCTTAAAGTATAGAAAGAAAAAGGAATGAAGGAAAATGAACAGAGACTCCTAGATTTTTTTGGCATCCCAAAAGAGGAGAGAGAGAGAAAGGCACAGAAATAATATAAGAAATCATGGCTCATCACTTCCCAAATATCATAAAAAACATTCATCTATACATCAAAGAAACCCAATATATTTCAAGTAGGACAAATTCCAAAAGATCCCCACCTAGAAACATCACAAGCAACCTGTTGATAGCTGAAGGCAAAAAATGAATCTTGAAAGCAGCAAGAAAGAAGCAACTCATTGTACATATGAGATCTTCAATAAGATTAACTGATGATTTCTTATCAGAAACCATAGAGCCAGAAGGCAATAGGATGAAACATTCAAAGTCCCAAAAGAAAAGACTGTTGACCAGGAATCCTATATCCAGTGAAATCTTTCAAAAAAAAAGGGGGGGGGGAGAAACTAAGATACTCCCTCATAAACAAAAAATGATCAAATTCATCACTTGCAAACCTGCCCTATAAGAAATACTAAAATAAATCCACACAGAAATGAGAGGACACTAGACAGTCCTTTGATCTATTTAAAGATATGAAGAACACATATGTAGAGGTTACTACACAGATAACTGTAAAGGAAAAAATAAGCATACCTTTTGTTCTTAACACTTTTGCTCCTATTTGAATTAAAAGATAATTGCATAAAGCAATAATAGCAAACCTTTGTTGAGAGGCATACAATATATAAATATATAATTCCCATGAAATCTTGAAAAAGAAGGACAAAGTTGGAGGACTCACACTTCCCTTTCTCAAAATTTATACAAAGCTACAATAATCAAGATAGTGTAGAATTGGCATAAGGATAAACATGTAGATCAATGAAATAACACTGAGTGTTCAGAAATAAAACCATATGTCTATGGTCAATTGATTTTTGACAAAAGTGCCAAGACAATTCAAAGGTAGAAAGAAGAATCTTTTCAATAATTGGTGCCAGAACATCTGGGCTCTTTCCGTATTTTGGCTATTGTGGACATTGCTGCTATAAACAGTGGGGTGCATGTACTCCTTTGAATCACTATATTTGTATCCTTTGGATAAATACCCATCAGTGCAATTGCTGGCTTGTAGGGTAGTTTCTATTTTTTAACTTTTTGAGCACCCTCTATACGGTTTTCCAGAGTGGCTGCACCAGTTTGCATTCCCACCAACAGTGTAAGAGGGTTCCCCTTTCTCTGCATCCTTGCAAACACCTGCTGTTTCCTGATTTATTTTAGCCATTCTGACCAGCGTGAGGTGGTATCTCATTGTGGTTTTGATTTGTATTTCCCTGATGCCAAGTGATATTGAACATTTTTTCATGTGTCTGTTAGCCATTTGTATGGCTTCTTTGGAGAAATATCTGTTCATGTCTTCTGCCTATTTCTTGACTGTTTTTTTGTTTTTGTTTTTGTTTTTCTTTTGAGGTATTGAGTTTGATTAAGTTTTTCATAGATTTTGGATACTAGCTCTTTATCTGATGTATTTGTGAATATCTTCTCCCATTCTGTAGGTTGCCTTTAGTTCTGTTGATTGTTTCCTTTGCTGTGCAAAAGCTTTATATCCTGATGAAGTTCCAATAGTTCATTTTTGCTTTTGTTTTTGTTTCCTTTGCCTTTGGAGACGTGTCTAGGAAGAAGTTGCTGCAGCTGAAGTCAAAGAGGTTGCTGCCTGTGTTCTCCTCTAGGACTGTGATGGATTCCTGTCTCATATTTAGTCTTTCATCCATTTGGAGTTTATTTTTATGTATGGTATAAGGAGATAGTCTAGTTTCATTCTTCTGCATGTAGCTATCCAATTTTTCCAATACTATTTGTTGAAGAGACGGTCTTTTTTCCACTGGATATTCCAAAAGTCATTCTTGCTAAAAAAAAAAAAAAAAAAAAAAAAAAAAAATTCTTAGCAGACTAGGAAGAGACATGTAATTCCTAAATTTAATATGGAGCATCTACAAGAAATCTACAGCTAACATCATACTTAATGATGAAAGCCTGGATGCTTTCTCTCTAACTGGGAAAAAGGCAAAGATGTCTGCTCTTACCACTTTTAGTCAACAGAACACTGAAGGTTTTAAACAGTACAATAAGTAAAGAAAAAGAATTAAAATATGCACAGATTGTAAAAGAAATAAAATTACCCTTGTTTACAGGTGACATGATTATCTACTTAGAAAGTCCAAAGGGATCCATAAAATAATTTCTGGAACTAATAAGTGATTTTAGCAAGTTCATAGGATGCAACATCAACACATACAAAATTCAGTCACAGTTCTGAAGACTAACAAAAACAGTTGGAATCCAATTTTTTTTTAAAATTGCCATTTATAATCATTCCAAAGAAAATTAAGTAATTAGGTATAAATCTAATAGGCATATACAGGATCTGCATCCTAAAAATTGCAAATACTGGTCAATAAAACAAAACAAATGAATGGAGAGATACAGATTATTCATGGATTGTCATCCTCATCATTGTAAAGATGCCAATTCTCCCCAAATGATTTAGGCTTAACATAATTCCCATCAAAATCACAGCATAGACAAACTGATTGAATTCATGTAAAAAGATAAAGGAATTAGAATAGATAAATCAATTTTTAAAAAGAGGAATAAAGTAGAAGAAATCACTCTACTGATATTAGCATTTTCTATATACCTATATTTTTCCCTTCAAGTTTTAATTTAAATTCCAGTTAAACATATTACAAAGCTATATTAATCAAGGCAAGGTGTTATCAATGGAGAGATACATAGATTAATGGAATAAAATAGATAATATCAAAGGAGATCTACAAAAAGATGCCCAAACGATTTTTTGACAACATTGCAAAAGATATTTAGTGGGAAAATTCAGTATCCTTTCTACAAATGGTATTAGAGCATTTGGACATCCATGGGCCAAAAAATAAATCTTGACTTAAAACTTGTACCTTATGCAAAAATTAACTCCGAATGAACCATAGACTTAAAGGTACAAAATTTATAGAATAAAACACAAAAGAAAATCTTTAGGCCCTTAATCCTGGTGAAGAGTTTTTAGGCTTAGCACCAAAAATGAGATCCATAAAAGGAAAAATGGGTACATTAGGCCTCATAAAAATTAAACAGTTTGCTCTTTAACAGGATAAAAAAGTATATGAAGAGTATTAAAACCTGGTAGAAATATTTGCAAACCATATATCTAACAAAGGCCTTGCATCTAGATTATATTTTTAAAAACCTCTCAAGACTCCCCAGGAAAAACAAAATAAAATCAACCAAAGCAAACAGTAAACAAAAACCCAATTAGAATATGTACAAAAGAATGATGAGACCTTTCACCAAAAAGGACATGCTAGTAACTAACCATGTGAAAAGGTGTTTAATATCATTAGCCACTATGGAAATGCAAATTAAAACCACAATGAAAACCCTACCTACCTATCTGGAGTAGCTAAGTTGAAAAATAGTGACAGCATCAAACACTGGTAAGGATTCACTGAAACTGGAACTCATACATTGCTGGTAGGAATCTAAAATGGTACAATGATTCTGGAAAGCAGCTTTGCGATTTTTTAATAAAACTAAACACACAACTACTATTTACCCAGCACTTATACTTCTGAACATGTGTTCTAGTGAAATAAAACTTATATTTACACAAAAACCTGTGCATAGCAGCTTTATTTGTCATAACTTTAAACTAGAATCAACCTAGATGTCTTTCAACTGGCTAAACAAACTGTGGTACATCCATACCACAGAATACTACTACTCAGCTCTTAGAAGGAATGCATTATTGATACATGTAACAACCTGAATTGTTCTCAAGGGCAATATGTTGAGTGCAAAAAGCCAGCCTCCAAAGGTTACATGTTCTATGATTCCATTCATACAATTATTCTTGAAGTGACAAAATAATAGTGATAGAGAACAGATGAGTGGTTGCCAGGGGTTAAGGAAGAGATAAAGAGATGAGGGCGCTTGTTGTCCTAGCATGAGGGAGATCTTTGTGGTGGAGTAATTCTGTATCTTGATAGTGGTAGAGTTACATTAACCTACATGTCTCCCCCAGGGGTAACCTCTTGTGTAACTAGTATTATTGAAGCCAGAACCCAGGAAATTGACATTGGTAAAATCTGCAGAGCTTATTTGGATTTCACCAGTTCAACATTCTGTGTGTGTGTGTGTGTGTGTGTGTGTGCGCGCGCGCGCACGCGTGTATGTGTGTGTGCAGCTCTACTGTGTGAGGTTAAAAAATAGATTAAAAATTTTCAACAGGTATATTCCACAAACTCCAAATTTGGGTCATGTGAGCTGTTTCAGTCATCACTAGTAAAAACATTTGCAACTATACATCTTTGTGTACAAATCTTGTCCATGTTTTGCCCTGTTTCTTAATTTGGAACTGCTAGTTAATTGAATTTCATAGTTTTAGGGTAAGGAAGAACATTTTAACATTTGAGCTGTTCAAACTGGGATGAGCTATCCAGGGACCTAGTTGGAGCATTGTCATTGGTGAAGGTCAAGTACTGGCAGTGTGGTCACCTGTTAGGAATGCTGTAGAGGAGATGCCTATGTTGGTTGGATCAGGTAACTTCTGAGGTCCATGTATAACTCAGCATCCAGTGTGAACCATATCACAGGCCACCCTATGCAAGGATGATAAAACCGAATTCATTATCCTTCTCTTCAAACCTGCTCCTCCTCCTAGATTCTCTGCCTTAGCAGATGACATTACAATTGGACTGCTCATAGGGACTCACCCTAGACATCTCCCATCCATTTACCTTGTAACTGCCCTTAGTAGTCACCAGGTACTTGGAACTGTAGCTAAATATTTAGTTCCAAAATATTTCTCACCTCTGCTGCTTCTTTCCTTCCTGGCTGCCAAGCTACATCTGGCCTATCCTTTAGCCTATGGGTCTCTGCCTTCCCCCTACTGCTCTATAGATCTCCACTAATACACCCTTCACACTATAGTCAGAATAAGCTAGGAGAAGCATGAAAGATGCTAACTCTTTTTTAAATACTTATTTGCAAAAAATAAATAAATAAATAAATAAATAAATAAATAAATAAATACTTATTTGCTATCACAGCTTGTCTTTTTGACATTCTAGAAAAACTTTCTCCCAAGTCAAGGAAGGGGTTAGGGAGAGGTGCTGGAGAGGAGAGGAAAACTCAGTATTTCTTCACATACTGATATCCCAAAGGTTGACTATAAGCTCCTTGAGGGCAGGATCTGGGCCTGGAAGACCTTTAAATCTGACAGCCTGAAACACTAACCGTGTGCCTGGCATGGATCCAAGTTTACTGTGAAGCCTTCAACAACCCAGGAAGTAGTATCATTGTCATCACTGATATTGTACCACCACAGATAAGGATATTGAAACAGAAAGCACTCAAGAAATCAAAGACCAACTTACACTGGGATGCTGTTATCAAATCAAATTTTTGTAATGAAAAATTCATAGTGACTGTTGAAGTTTTGTTATACACTAAGGCAAATCAACTATTTGGCTTTATCCCCACTTTAAACAATTATTACTCCTTTGTATCATTTTTCATTTTCAGTGACTTTAATGACTTAGGGGGCATGTCTAAATTCTTTAGACATTGGATAAAAGTTGTGTGACAGAGGATAAAAGTTTCACATTAGCTACAATCGGTTATTCGTATGTTAAAATGGTATAGACTGTAGAAAAAATGGTTAATCAAAGACATTAGGAACTAAAAAAAAAAGACTAAAAACAGGAACAATAATGCATTGATCAGGAGTGGGAGTGGGAAGTCTAAGATTGCATATGAACTGCGTGTGTGTGTGTATGTGTGTGTGGTCTGCTCCCATTCCTGTGTACAGTAACAATGGAATTAATGGTACAGGTTTCTAGAGTTGCAGACAACCATTGTCATCAGAGCACTCAATCTCCTACCCAGGCACTCTTAATCCACAGGTTCCCTGAGAACTCTAACCACCAGCCACACAGGCTGCTTGTTTCACACATCTCCAAGCTAGCTCTGACTCCAACAGCCTTTCAGGCAGTGTGTTTTGAGTCAGGGTGTGTATTCATATCCTAGGGCTGCCACAACAAAGCACCACAAACTGGGAGGCTTAGAACAACAGAAATGTATGGTCTCACAGTTCTTAAGGCTGGAAGTCCAAAATCAAGGTGTTGGCAGAGCCATGCTCCCTCTGGAGCTTGTAGGGGATGGATCCTTCCTTGTCTCTTGCTAGCTTCTGGTGGTTTTCTGGCATTCTAGTTCTTTGACTTATAGGTGCCTTACTTCAATCTTCTGTCTTCAGATGATCCCCTTTCCTCTGTGTTTGTCTCTGGGTCCAAATTTCTTCTCTTTATAAAGACACCAATCATATTGGATTAGGAACACCTTAGTGACCACATTTCAACTTGATTACATCTGCAGAGACCCTATTTCCAAATAAGGTCACAGTCTGAGGTACTGGGGGTTAGGACTTCAACATAGCTTTTTTTCTGGGGGAAATAATTCAACGGATAACTGGGTCATAGGTCCACGGTTTCCTGAACTTATGGAGCTGGGAGCGCTCCATGGTACTGCCTTCCTCAAAATCACCTCCATCTTTGGGCATTTGGTTGGTTGGGTGCTGCCTGGGGAAAGCCTGCCCAGTACTCTGCTGCTATGAATATTAAGCACCTTGGATCCCAGATGTCACAGCAGGCAGGGGCTCCTCGGTGTAACTAATGCATCTGATGGCTCATCATGGGTGGAGACAGCCCAGCAGACCTCTGGGCTCATCTTCCTAGTTGTCCTTATTTACCCTTCAGCCTGAGGGCTTTCTATTTTTATCCTATTGTGTTGTATACTTGTTCTTACAACCTTCCTTAATTTTTTTTGGAATGAAATAAAGTATAAAAATAAATTAAATGAATGGCAATTCCCTGCCACAGTTTGGTGGCTTAACTAAATAGCAGCACAAGGGCAGGCTGTGATTTCTAAGGACTCAGTGTTGCCATGACAATCACAGGGCGCTGCCTCCTCCACTTGGCCCTTCCCCAACCTCCATTACTAAGTCCAGCTCATCCTTACGCCTCAGCCCAGCCTCGACCCTTCTGAGAAACTATCTCTGAGCAACAGACAGAACTACAGGGTTCTCCATTTGCCCCCTCCAAATCCTGGTCTCCCTCTGCTATACTCACCTTGTGGGATTTCGGTTGCTTGTTTAATTCTGTCTCTCTCTCTCTCTCTGGACAATAGGCTTCTCAAGGACAGATCACTTCATCAGTTATTTCTCCAAACACCTAATTCAGAACTTTGCCTTCAGGGACTCGCCATAGCAGTAGATGGAACACCAGCATTTATGTCTCCTGTAGGCCTACCTCTGGAGCTGCCATCACATGTTGCCAGATGTGGCTATTAAATTTGGAATTAAAATTGAATTTAAATTAACTCAAATTAAATCATTTAAAAGGAAAACTCAGTCCCACTAGCCTCATTTCAAGTGCTTAAGAAGCTACATATGGCTAGCAACTACCACATGGGACAACACAGCTATAGAGCATTTCCATCATCACAAAGTTCTACCAGACAGTGTTGGTCTAAAGGAGCCCATAACCAGTGCCTCCTGGGGATACTCTTAGTGTTTGCCCATTGCACTCCTAGCCCATCAGAGCTATGCCAACTAGGTTTAGCTTTGGAAACAGAAAAGAAAATGTAAGCAGTATATCCCTTTTTTAGGATCATGAGCTAATATCCCCTCACCAAAGAGATCAACATGAGTGGCAGGACACATTTGCCCACCAATCCCTAAACAAGCTTGGATCTTTCTGCCTCCATGTTTTTGCACATGCTATTCCTCTGCCTAGAATGTCCACCCTAAGAACTCCTAGTGTCTTACTCATTCTTCAGCTGTAAGTATATATGCCTTTACCTGCATAAATCCTTTCTTGACTTGTTCTCCCCTCAGTAGTGTGTGTGTGTGTGAAATTTTCCTTCTCACAGTACATCCTATATATTATTAGGTAGTGGTATCAGAACCTATGAGCAGATTATGTTCCATAATTAGCACAAAGAATAAACATCAAGTAAAACCAAAATTGCCCTTGAAATTCTCTTAAATCTGCCATAGAACATGCATTCTTGGTTTCATTTATACAACCCTGTAAAGCAATTCTTAGGGACATTGAATTGTAGATATGACTGAGAAGACTAAGGAGGAAGAAGCAGAAAGGAGATCCATAAACAGATATTCAGGCACACAAACCACCTTCCCTTTAAGACAGCCAAGATTCCCCCTGATGGAGAATCATTCCCTCCAGTGGTACTCAAAGTATGCTCTGCAGGCCAGCAGCTTCAGGGTCACCTGGGAACTTGTTAGAAATGCAAATTTTGGGGCCCATCCCAGATGTACTTGATCAGAAACTCTGACTAATGAACTCTCCAGGTGATTCTGCTGCGAGTTAAATTTGAGAACCACTAGTTCACTCCCTCTGGCTCTAACATTCAGCCTCTGTAGCTAGTATAGGTTGGTGGATTTGTTTGCTATGTGAAGATGATGCTACAGTGAGGATGAAACATTCCAGGCCCTGAACTTTGAAAGCACCCAGCTCCGGGCCTAGCGTGTAGTGGGCCCTCCATATATGTTTGCTGAATTGTAATCTGCACAATCGAATGGTGTATTCTTTGAATGCAACTCTTTGAGGAGCTGGAGAAGATGTTGCCTACCTGCCTGCTGCTCTTCCCAGATGATGAACAGTGTCATTCCCACTCCTTTGGATACTAGTGTCTCACCTCAGAGGAAGTAGGAGGTTAGGTTTTAAAGTTTCCTGAGAACTTAAAGGGCATTGGAGATACACAACACATTCTCTGCCCCCAGGCGCTTACTCACTCATTCTCACAATCAAAAGCTCTGCACGGAGGCAGGTGAGGTCATTACGGTGGCAGAGAAGGGGCAGGAGCACTGGTGGAGTATGTGCTATGTTGCCAGCACTGTTTGTTCTGAGGGTTTTCCATGTAACCAAGCAATCCTCACAACAACGCTAGGAGGAGAGCACAGACATCATTCCCATCTCACACAGGCAAAATGCAAGTGGAGAGGGGTTACGTAACTCACTCACAGCTGGTTAGTATGAGGTAGAGTTGAGATTTGAACCCACTCTGGCTCGAGTTTCTGAGATCTAAACACTATCATCTGCTACCTCTCATACGGAGCCAAGTGAACTTTAAAAAGGATGTCCTATGGGGAAAATAAGGAGCATACTAATGTCCAGCCATGAGGAAAGGATTAAATAAATTCTGCGGGATTCATAAAATGGCATACTATATGGCTGTTAAGTATGCTGCCATAGGATTTACTTTGTCACATAGGAAGATGCTTTGGATCTAAAGACAGTGTGTATACATCCTTATTTTACCTCCACACACACATTATGGAAGGATAATGTGTGTATCAAAAAAAGACTAGAGGGTCACTAGAATCATTTACTAGAGTTTTATAACAAATGACCACAAATTCAGTGGCTTATAACAATGGAGACTTACTCTCTCACAGTTTTCTGGAGGCCAGAAGGTGTTGGCAGAGACATACTCTCTCTGAAGGCTCTAGCGAGGAAATTTCCTTGTCTCTTCCAGCTTCTGGTGGTCGTCAGCAGTTCTAGGTGCTCTTGGCTTGTAGATGCGTCACCTCAGTCTCTGCTTCCACCTCCATGTGCTCTTCTCCCCTGTCCTTGTGTGTCTGTTTCTATATCTCAGTTTTCTCTTCTTATAAGGACACCAGTCATTGGATTAGGGCCCATCCGGTATGATTTCATCTTAAGTTAACTGAGTACATCTGCACACGCTATATTTCCAAAGAAGGTCACATTCTGAGGTTCCAGATGAACGTTAATTTTGAGAGACACTATTCAACCTAGTATAGTCTGCCCTCTGGCACCTAAAAATTTGAATGCAAAATGCATTCACCTCATCCTAAGACTCCCAAACTCTTACCCCATTCTGGTATTAACTTTACACCCCAATTCTCGTGAAATCTAACAGTTCTCAACACGTATAAATGAGACAGGGTATGGTCCATCCTGGGTCAAAATCCACTCTGTGGATCTGTGAAACCCAGAAAATAAGTTGGCTGCTTCTAAAATATAGTGATGGGACAGGCAAAGGACAGAGAGGAGCATGCCCAATTATGCCACTGCCCTAACCTCCATAGCCACTGCCCCTTGACACTCAGTGTGTGAGATGCCCGGGACCACACAGTAGCACCTCCACCATACTGTTCCAGAAGAACCAAATGCCTCTACTACTGCTTCCCTGTTTATTCTAATCCTTGTCCATGCTTGATCACCTCATGTTGCTCACCTTTGTGTTCTAGTTTTCTATTGATGAGTCTAATTAAAAAAAAAAAAAAAAAAAAAACTTGTCACATGCTTTCTAGCTTTTTATGCTGGAATTTGAGACAGTGCTGAGTGAGTCAATTTGAAATGTTGACTATATTACATTATTTGTGGCACAGATATTCACAATAGTTTGTGAAACTGCACAATTTTGCTCTCGTGAAGTACATTTCTCTACCTTGTAAATGCTTTTTGTCTTGAATTTTCAACTTGTCTCCTATAGAGATTGTTATCCCTTTGTTACTTTTTGCTTTTTGTTTGTTTACCTTTGCCTGGGTCGCCCTTGCATATTTGTTTCCCCAATTTTTAATCTTCCTGAGCATTTTGTTCTAAGTTTATTTCTTATATGTGGGTATGTTTCTGTATGTTGGAACTATGGGTTTTTTGTAATCCGGTATTGTTTTCCTGTTAATAGAAGAGCCTATTTCTATATTATATATATATTTATTTAGAGAGAGAGCAAGCCTGAGTGGGGGCATGGGGAGGGGAAAGGGGCTCTGCACTGGGTGTTGACCTCACAATGCTGAGGGGCTTGTGAGGGGCCCCTCACAATGCTGAGATCATTACCTGAGCCGAAATCAAGGGTCAGATACTTAACTGACTAAGCCACTCAGATGCTATATTTTAAATTTAATATCTTCAATTGCAATTCTGTCATTTTATGCTCTGCTTCTTGTTTTGATTGCTTTATAAAAATCTTTCACTACATTGTCTGACTTTTTATGTGTGTTTCTGTGTGTGTGTTTGTTTCAAATAATTAGAAGATATATATTTCGTCCTGGTGGATTCTTTTTAAAGAAATTTTTAATCGAAGTGTCATGTTGTGATCTGGTTTATGCTGGCCTCAACTTTTTGTCATTCACTGGAAAAGTTTGTGTATTGATGTTTGGAGAAATCCCCCACTGAAGCCATTGGAACTTAGAATTTTCTTTGTGAAAAGAGTTTTAATTATATATCCAAGTTTATTTAATAAATTAGTGATTACTATTAAGTAATATATATTAATACTATGACTTATTTAGTATAATTTAATGTATAAATGTAGTCTGTACAATAAATATATTTAATAAAAAGTATTTATACTATCTATTCTTTCTTGAAACACTTGTTTTGGAAAATTGTGTTTTTCAAGGAATTTTTCCATTTCATCTACATGCTTAAGTTTATTGTAATTTTTAATATAGTCCATTATTTAAAAAAATATATTTTCATTATCTCTTTAACATCTACAAAATCTTTATATTGGTGTTTTTATGCTCTTTCTCTATTTTGTTCTCATTGGTCTTTATAGGAGATTACTAATTTTATTAGTCTAAATTTTAGGCTTTTAATTTTTTTCCTATACTATATATTATTCTTAGTACATTGATTAGCTTCTTGTTTCTGTCCCTTTTATTTTGATGATCTTTTCCTAGATTTTTTTGAAAATTTTAAAAGATAAACTGGGGCATATGAAAATCTTAAAAGAGTTTGAGTAAAAATTGATTGGGGTAAGGCCAGGTGCTAAGCCAAAAGTGGTTAGGAGTGCTCCACTGACAGGAGCTAGGGGAAACTTTCATAGAGCAGAATCAGAAGCCAAGCAAAGAAATTATTTGATTGGTTTTGGCTTAAGCATTTGCCTTGTTTGGAAAAGCCTAATGGCTGTTTGTGATTGGTTGTTTGTAGGCTTTGATTTCTTGACCTTGAAGCATTTCAAGGCTTAAGGTTTGGGTTTGCTTTAGTAGGCTGCAAAGGATTGAGGTATGTTGGTCTAAAGGCCTACTGTTTATTTAATTTAACAAAATGATGCTTACGTAATTGACTCTTAGCCTTTTTTTTCCTCTCATAATATTTAGATTTAAAGCTATAAGGACACCTGGGTAGCTCAGCTGTTGAGCATCTGTCTTCGGCTCAGGGCATGACTCCCATTCAGGGATGGAGAGGAGCCTGATTCTCCCTCTGCCTATGTCTCTGCCTCTCTGTGTCTCTCATGAATAAATAAATAAAAATTTTTTAAAAAGCTATAAATATCCCTCTAAGCCTGGTTTTAGCTGAATATCACATTGTTTATTTTCAATGTCATTTAATTTTAAGCATTTCATATTTCCATTATGATTACTACTTTGATGTCTAGATTATTTAGTGCATAATCACATTTTCCCATTAAACTGATTCTTTTACTATTATGAAATGTTCTTCTTTAACTGTAATAATTCTGTAATAAGTTCTTGTCTTAAACTCTACTTTTCTGATATTACTATAGCTATCACAGCTTGTTTTTGGTTGTTTGTATCATATATTTTTTCTATCCTTTTAATTTAATCTTTCTGGATCCCTATATTTAAAATGTTTCTGGGGTATCCCTGGGTGGCTCGGCGGTTTACCACCTGCCTTTGGCCTGGGGCGCGATCCTGGAGTCCCGGGATCGGGTCCCGCATCAGGCTCCCGGCATGGAGCCTGCTTCTCCCTCCTCCTGTGTCTCTGCCTCTCTCTCTCTCTATGTCTATCATAAATAAATAAATAAATAAATACATAAATACATAAATACATAAATACATAAATAATAAATCTTAAAAAAATAAAATGTTTCTGTTAAGCAGTATAGAATTTGATTCATTTTAATCAACTCTGACAGTCTTTCTTTTATTTAGTCCCTTTACATTGAATGTAATTATTGACGTACTTGAGTTTAAATCAATTAAATTACTATTTTTTCTATTTTTCTATATTTTCTTTGTTTATATTTCTCTCCTTTCGTGGTTTCCCAACATTAACAACTTTTTTTTTTTTAGTTGTGTTTTTGTTATATCAGTCCATGCTCTTCCTTTTATAGTAAGATATACCATCTTTTATCGTTTGCTTACCTTAGAGATTGCAACGTACTTCTTTGATTTTTTTTAGTCTCCTTTAAATTAATATTTTAACCATTTTTCAGACAGTGCAAGGACCTTAGGACACTTCCATTTTCTTGCCTTCTACTTAACTTTTGTGCTATTCTTCTCATGTATTTTAGTTAAATATATATTTTAAACTCCTCAAGAAAAAAAAAACTATTTTAAGCTCAATTAATTTAGATTTATCCTCATTTTTACTTTTCTGGTTTTCTTCCTTCCTTCCTGCACCTCCAGTTGAAGTAAGTTTCCATCTGGCCTTTAAAAAGTAGATGGAAGAACTCTTTGTGCTCAATTAGGTAGTCTCCTGGTAAATGCAGACTCTAAGTTTTTTGGAAATTTTTGTTTTTTTATTCTTTGTTTGAAAATGACTTTATTTCATCTCCATTTTTGAATGCTATTTACTCCAGAGAGGGAATGCTAGTTTGGCAGTTGTATGCTTTCAGTACTTGAAAGATGACAATGCATTTCTTTGGGTTTTCCTAATTTCTGTTGAAAGTCATCTAGATGTGTATCTTTGAATGTAATGTGTTTTATTCTCTTTTTCTAACTAAGAAATGCTTTTATCTTTATCCTTTTATCCCTTTATCTTTGGTCTTTAGCCTTTGATGCTGTGTCTGGGTGTGGTTTACTTTGTATTTATCCTGCTAAAATTATTCAATCTGTGACTTGTTTACCATCATGTTTAGAAAATTATAAGCCAGATTCTCTGCTGTCACATTCTCTCTCAACTCTGTTTCTGGGACTTGAATTCTAGGTACATCAGACTTTTTCACCATGTCCCAAATGTCTCTTATGCTCTTTTCTGTATTTGCTATCCTTTGTTGTTTTTTGTTTCAGGATTACAATTTGGATATTTCCCACTGACCTATTTTCCAATTTCTTAATTCCCTCTTCTGAGTCTAATCTACTGTTCTCATTGGGAACGTTGATGTGATACAAAGGAGTGGATAACTGGAGAGATCTCTAAAGCGTTTACAATCTTTTGCTACTTTAATTTCATTTGCTTCCTTTTCTCAATTCTTCCTTTTATCTTACTGTGATTTTAACTAAGTCTCTTGTGTGCTTCATCTATTTTATTTAATCTTTGTTTCTGTAAATGTTTTGCTCTCTCACCCCACACTGCTTTCCCATGCTCTACCAATTCATATTCTATGTTCCTAATCTTAACATTCCTGGGCTCTTAAATCTGTGATTTGTGCTCTTTTTTTTCATAAGCAAATATTTCATTTCTTTCCGAATTTCTGAAACTATGTTTAATCAACTTTTTGTTTGTTCTTTTGGTAAGTGTTCATCTTCCACTTTCTCATTGTTACTTTTATAATTTTCTTTTTTGTGCTTTTTGTTTAGTTTCTGTGACTTTAAAAAATTAATAATCTTTTATAAATAGATGAATTCTTCCTAGAGGTTTAAAGTGAAGAGGGACTGGTGTCATTTCCCAAGCTAAAGATGGTTGTGTGTGTGAGTTCTTTTACACTTTATTTCTCTCTAGTCAGAAGAGATAAGCATGGCAGGAATGCTTACATTACCTTACCTCACCTTCACATTTCAGAATGCAAATGTGGCCTGTCTGTGTCCTTCCTCATTCAGTTTCATCTTTCTTATTTGTCAAGACTTTGGATTTAACCATTGTACAGAATCTCCAGCTACAAACCTTTACACAGTTCCTATTGTTCCAAAAAGATATTGTTGGTTTTGTTCCTTAGGGTGTGTCATTTACTTTGAGGAACTAGGCTTTCCTGCATTTGATTGATGTCTCCAACTGTGGATATCCTCTTATTATCTTCTCATGTGACTACTTGACCTTGACTGCATTTGTAAGCCCTTCCTCATCTATTTCGATTCAGGGTAATAGGTGTCACTTAATTTCTTTTAAGATACAGTTTTGTTCCTGTTTCTTATTCTCCTTCTTACTTTTTGGTGATTTTTCAAAGAAGAGGGAAATTACCCTCTTTACATTGCATTTTAAAACCAGAAGATTCACCCTGAAGGAGTGTTTTGCATACATTATTTTTAGTTTCAGTTCTGCACCACATATAATCTTTCAAGAATCATATTAAGTGGTGATTAGAGAACTGAATTTAAGTTTAAATTCAATCTTATCTGGTGCTACCAATGAAAATAACTCAATCAAATTGTCAGAAATTGTTGCACATGGCTAAATATGCATATGTGCAGGCAATGACAACCCCATCATAATGGTGACAGCTGGTAAAAATGTAAAAATATGGAAAAACAGTTTATGTCATTTCACCTGGGCCTGAATAATGGTTAGATTCCAACAGGCTGATGAAGAAGGTGAGCTCTTTTCATGGAGCAGCATCAACTTTTGAAAAGATCGAAATGTTAGGATGGATTTATATTTCAAAGTGCAAATAGTCCAATTGTGAAGGAAAATAGTTCTCTTTAATTCTATTATTTCATAGTATTCTCTCTCCTCCTCCCCTATTGAGTATGACTGGTGTGTCAGGCGTGCCTTGTACTTGCCCATATCTGTGCCATTACTCCATTTGTAATTCTTCTTTTCCTAGATAATCAACTCTGCTGATAAAAATCCTGCTTATCCTTCAAAACTCCACAGGCCTTTCCTGATTCTCCAACCAGAGATATGGATTTGCTTTTCACCTCTTGGACTGCATATTTCACAATTTTTTCAGAGCAGGTACTACTCCCCAGGGAAGCAAGGGTTATTACTTTGATGCTTTCATTCATCCCTCTGCCCTAGGAAAATTGTCTGTAAAACCAGCCTTCAAACTTTTGCTCTCCTGGTTCCCTCTATCTAATCAAAATTTTTCTCAATGGGATTCTCAACTTTGTTCTTATATATTTCTTGTTTTCTTGCTGGAACTTTCAGATCCTGTCCCCCACCTACTGTCTTGGTTTTTCTAGCTCCTGGCTGAAAATATATATAAAATTCCTATATTATTGACAAACCTGTCGATAAACTCCCAATTTCCAGAGTCTTTCATTCTCGTGGGCACCACTCTTGCCCAGGTCATAATCCCCCAGCTGCCCATTGAACATTACTGGCTAGGATTTAGTCTTTGGATTATGTCATCTACTTCATGGACACTGAATATTTTTCTTGGATTTTAACTCTCTATATGCTTCTTTCACACTCTTGACTCCTTGAGTGGATCTTGCAATGGTAAGCACAGTGCCTTGCATGCAGAGGAGCTCAGAGGATATTTACTCAGTGCTGTTTAAATATGGGCACTTTAAGATAATTTGGGTACTGTTGTGCCCCAGCACTAGACACATCTTGGGGTGTGGTCCAGGTTCAAGTCCTGATTGCTTGAAAAGGTTGACAGGTTGACACTTTCAGTATGAAAAGGACCAAAATTATCCCATTGGAATTGTGAATGTACATTTTCTGAATGTACCTCTCAGCTGTGCCTCTAGGACCCCCCCCTCTACCCCCCCAGTCTCCTCTCCTGCCTCTCCCAACTTACGCTTAACCATTAGTCATATCAGACTCTTCAAGCTAGTCTGTAGGTTCACTGCCAGGCACTGGGCCTTTTTGTACTCTGTATTTCATCAAGGTCAAGCTCATACCTGACTCAGTGTTTGCATTCATTATATTTGTGGGTTGAATGCTTTTGTGCTCTAACTGTGCCTTTCATTCCTGCCATGCTTGCCTTCTGTGGCTGTCAGAATCTTTCCTTTCTCTTCTTTAAACTTCTGCCAGAGCATTTAATGACATTTGCATTTTTAATATTAATTGTTAATGTATACTCCTTTTATTGTTGATTAGAGAAAGGATAGAAGACAGAAGGGCCTGTGAAGGGATTGACAGCATGGCTCAGGGCCAGACAATTTTCTGTTTGAACTCTGCTATATTAGTTATCTATTATTACATAACCAATAATCCCAAAGTGACTAAAAGCAACAACTATTTCTTATTCCACACTTTCAGTGAAGCAGAAATTTGAGATCGACTTAGATGGATGGTTCCAAGCACAGATTCTTACACATATTTGCAGTTAGCATGTCAGCTAGAGCTGCAGTCATCTGAAGGCTTGACTGGGGTCGAAGGGTTCACTTCTAAGATACTACATCCACATGGCTATTGGCAGGAATTCCTTGCCATGTGAGATTCTTCACCTTGGACATTCTCATGACATGACAGCTAACTTCTCCAAGAGCAAGGCAGTCCAAGAAAGAAAAGTCAGAAGCCACACATCTTTTATCTTTTTCTTAGAAATGATATGCCAGCATTTCTGTCATATTCTCTTGGTCCTACTGATTCTGATTCAATGTGGGAGGCTGGGACTATAGAAGGAAGCAGGCTACTGGAGGCCATCTTGGAGACTGGCCTAACACAACCTACATACCTAGGGTATTTCTTTGTGCAAGTTACCTCATCTCTCTAAGCCTCTGTTCCCTCACACAGAAATAATAATACTTACCTCATGGGGATTTGTAAGGATTAAATGCTATAAATTAACTCAAACTGTTCCAGGATCTACCTCTTCCCCTCGCCCCCACTATTATTTAGGACTCTTCTAGGTAAGCCAGTTGTAACCCCTTGCCTGAAACCCACCAATCCTCTGCTCTCACCTCCTCTCCTTTTCATCCTCCTTCCTCCACACCAAGGGGTGGAGATGTGAATTTTCTAAACTGGAAGGGATGGGAGTGAGCCTCATTCTTCAAACCTTGATTCTCCTAAACATAATATTTGTGCTTCAGTCCTCCACATACCTCTAGGAACCCAAGCTTTGAAATCCAAAAAACAGGAGGAGTGTTTCTGGTATTTTTTTTTCCCTACCCTATCATATCCCTGATCATATATATATTTAAACAGAGGATACAATAGGATAAAATAGGGTTTTGGAGGAGCGGCTCCTAACCTTGACCAGCTTCCTGGAGCAGATGACAGCCAAATGCAAAGGAGGGCTGTCCATTGTGTTAGTTTCCTAAGGCTGCCCTATCAAAGTACCACAGACTAGATAGCTTACAAGAACATAAATTTACTGTCTCACTGTTCTAGAGGCTAGATGTCCAAAATGAAAGTGTCAGCAGGACCATACTCTGTCTGAAACCTGTAGAGAAATCAGTCCTTATATCTTCCTAGCTTCTGGTAGTTTGCTGGAAGCTTTTGGTGTTCCTTGGCTTATAGCTGCATAGCTCTGATCTGTGCCTTCATCATAACATGGCATTCTGCCTATGTGTGTCTTAAACACACATATTAAAAAAACTGTTTTTTTATGATTTTTGTTTTATGATTTATGTTTTTTATATATCAGTCATATTGGATTAGGAGTCCGTGCTACCCCAGCGTGACCTCATTTTTTTTTTTTGTGACCTCATCTTAATTAATTACATCTGCAATTACACCATTTCCATATAAAGTACATTCTGGAGTGTGGGACTTAAGACTTCAGTAAATCTTTTTTGGGAGGACACAATTCAATCCATAATACCCAGGGAAGGATTGGGGCAGGACCTGAATGGGGTAAGGGCTCCGTGGGTAGAATGCACATATATAAACTCATATAGTTATAAAACATTTCTCCTGAGGCTGCCAACAGGGATTGCTTAGGGATGGCATGGGATGAAACAGTGGGGTGGGTAGCCCCAAGGTGTCATGGGAAAAGGGATAGGAGGCTGTGGGATGTGGGTGGTACAGAGTGAATCAAAGACAATGGTTAGACTGTGAAAAGAAACATGATCCCTAATGGAAGCTGGGACAAGCAGGGAACAAAGAAGCAAAGAAGCATTTTTTGATTCCTGGGTAAGCTTCTAAACTGAAATACTTGAAAAGTGATATAATTAGTTAGAATGGCAGGAAAAGGAAAGCCCAAGCAGATGCTTTGTGTTGTTCATGCGTATGCTACTTATGGAAACAGATTTCCTGGATCGTGCTCTTGGGAACTTCTGGAGATGAGGTATGTCATCAAGGAATGGTGCAGAGAAACATCTAACCTCAATAAGTATTAATGGAACAGTTTTTTTTTTTTTTTTTTTCTGTGGTGGAAGACAAAGATTGGTGCTCTGCATGAAATCTTCCTCTGCTAATTCTTGTGGTCTTATCTCCTCGTGCAAGGGGCTTAAACCATTTGAGGTCTATTGCTTGGCTCCAGTAAGGGCTCCCAGGCCTTACTTTTGACTTAGCATACTTCTATGTTAGCCAACACCCACATTTTGTTCCATTTGGTTTAGCTGTTTTAAAAAGTCATTCCACACTTTCCAAGTGACTGCTTGCTATCTTGTGAGCAAAACTTGCCCATGACTAAAGGCAGATTTCACACTGACTGCTTCATAGAGCAATTTAGGCACGGTTGGAGAGATACTGTCTGTTCTGCGAGTGTTATAAGTACTTTCAAATTTATTCCATCTTTCAATAGTTACTTGAGTGTCTACTACATGTCATAAGATTAAATATTCTGACTTTCCTAAGAAATTAGTCATCTGGCTTAGAAAATTTAAATATGTGGCATTTTTGAGTGTTTTCATTTAAAATATATTTGTCTTGGTGTTTCTTTAACTCTAATCTCACCCTTTTATTCTTTTTTTTAATTTTCTTTTTTTTTAATTGTATTTATTTATGATAGTTATATATATAGAGAGAGGCAGAGACATAGGCAGAGGGAGAAGCAGGCTCCATGCACCAGGAGCCCGATGTGGGATTTGATCCCGGGTCTGGAGGATCGCGCCCTGGGCCAAAGGCAGGCGCCAAACCGCTGCGCCACCCAGGGATCCCCTTTTATTCTCTTTTTAAAGAATTCAACAGAGATAATATAAAGATTCATTCTCTATTAGAGATGGAATTTCCTCTTCTAAACTCATTGCTGAGAAAAATATTATCAGGCAAGGGCCTTAGACTAATGAAAAAAAGCTGTTTTCTGGTTTAAAGAACTTGTTCTTGTCATAAAGTTGGCTTTCTCACTTTGGAGAAACCACCAACACAAGTTTGCCTTGTTTTATTTTTAAAGAGGGGTTTAAGATGATTCTCAAAAATACTATGTTGAGCAAAAGAAGCCAGACAGAAAACAATACATTTATATGAAATTGTAGAAGACTCAAAACTAATCTATAGTAATAAAAAGGCAGAGTGGTGGTAGCCTAGGGCAGGATTTGGGAAAGAAATAAGTACAGAGTGGCTAGGGGGGGACTTTTTGTGAGAATAGAAATGTTCTGTATCACAACTGGCAGTGCTTACACAGATATATACATTTGTCAAAACCCATCAAGCTATGAATTTACATTTGTTTTTATGTAAATTATACCTCAGTAAAATTGATTTAAAAGCAAGAACATAAATACAAAATGGAGCCAGGATCTGAATATACAGGAATTCTCAAGGGAATAGTGTAATTCAATAACGTTTAGTAAGCATACAGAGTTGTACAATCACCACCAAAATCCAATTTTAGAACATTTCTGGAACCCCAGTAAAAGCCTTTATACCCATGTGCTGTCAGTCTGCCTTGGAGCATATATTTTATTGTGATTTTGGGGAAAATGGGCTAAGGAAGTACCTTAAGTTGTCTGAGAACATTTGTTAGAGACCCCATAAAAAAAACTTTATCCTTAGTGAACTTGGCTTTGGGAGTGGCCTCACTCATGGTGTCTCAGGGGCCCCCTGGAGGAAGGCTTTTTTTTTTTTTTTTTTTAAGATTTTAGTTCCAGTTAGTTAACATATACTGCTATATTAGTCTCAGGTGTACAATATAGTGATTTAACACTTCCATACAAAATCCAATGCTCATCACAACAAATGTTGAGGTATGTTCCCTCTAAACTTATTTTGTTGACATTTTTTTTTATCATGCATGGATGTTATACTTTGTCAAAATGTGTCTGTTGAAATGATCATCTGGTTCCTACCCTTTCTTTTATTGATGTGATGTATTACATTGATTGATTTGCAAATACTAGAATAAATCCCAAGAATAAATCTCACTTGATTATGATGAATAATTTTTTTTTACATATTGTTGGATTTGGTTTGCTAGTATATGTCAAGGACTTTTGCTTCTATGTTCATCAGAGATACCAATCTCCTTTTTTGTGGTATCTTTATCTGGTTTTGGTATCAGGGTCATGCTGACCTCATAGAAGAATTTGGAAATTTTCCTTCCTTTTCCATTTTTTTTGGAAAAATTTGAGAAGAATAGCTGTTAATTCTTTTTTAAATGTTTAGTAGAATTTGCTTGTGAAGCCATCTGGTCCTGGACTCTTGTTTGTTGGGAGTCTTTGGCTACTGTTTCAATTTTTTTGCTGGTGATTGTGTGTTTAAATTTTCTATTTCTTTATGTTTCAGTTTTGATAGGTTATGTGTTTCTAGGAATTTATCCTTTTCTTCTAGATTTTCCAATTCATTGGCATATAGTTTGTCATAATATTCTCTTATAATTGCTATGTTTCTATGGTATTGGTTGTTTTTTTCTCCTCTCTTATTTGTGATTTTATTTGAGTCCTTTCTCCTTTTTTCTTGACAAGTCTGGCTAGAGGTTTTTCAATTTTATTGACTTTTTTTTTTTTTTCAAAGAAGCAGCTCCTGGTTTCATTGATCTGTACTACTGTTTATATAGTTTCTATATCATTTATTTCTGCTCTAGTCTTTATTATTTCCTTCCTTCTGTGGGTTTTAGGTTTTCTTTGTTGTTCTTTTCTTAGCTCCTCTGGGTGTAAGGTTAGTTTACTTGAAATTTTTCTTGCTTCTTGTGATAGACATTTCTTGCTATGAAACTTCCTCCTAGAATCAGTTTTGCTGGTTTTGGACCATTGTGTTTTCTTTTTCATCTATTTCCTTGCACTTTTTCATTTTTTCTTTTATTTCCTGACTCATTCATTATTTAGAAGCACGTTATTTAAATTCCATGTATAGGGATCCCTGGGTGGCGCAGTGGTTTAGCGCCTGCCTTTGGCCCAGGGCGCGATCCTGGAGACCTGGGATCGAATCCCACGTCAGGCTCCCGGTGCATGGAGCCTGCTTCTCCCTCTGCCTGTGTCTCTGCCTCTCTCTCTCTCTCTCTCTGTGACTATCATAAATAAATAAAAATTAAAAAAAAAAATTAAAAAAAAAAATAAATAAATTCCATGTATATGTGATCTTTTCAGAGTTTTTCTTGTGGTTGACTTCTAGTTTCATAGTGTTGTGGTCAGAAAAGATTCATGGTATTACTTCAGTCTTCTTGGACTTGTTGCAGCTTATTTTGTAGACTAATATGTGATCTATTCTGGAGAATTTTCCATGTATACTTGAAAAGAATATGTATTCTGTTGTTTTAACATGAGATGTTCCAGTGTGTCATTCAAAACCACTGTTTCCTTGTTGATTTTCTGTTTAGATTATTTGTCCATTGATGCATGTGAGGTGTTAAAGTCCCCTACTATTATTGCATTATTATCGAGTAGTTCCTTTGTGTTTGTTATTAATTCTTTTATGTATTTGGGTGCTCCCATATTGGGTGCATAAATATTTAAAAGTGTTCTATCTTCTTGTTGGACTGTCCCCTTTATTATTATATATTGTCCTTCTTTATCTCTTGTTAAAGTCATTTTTTAAGTCTATTTTCTTTGATATAAATATTGAGACTCTAGCTTTCTTTTGACATCCATTTGCATGATAAATGTTTCTCCATTCCCTCACTTTCACACTGCAGGTGTCTTTAGGTCTAAAATGAGTCTCTTGTAGCGTATATTTAGGTCTTTTTTTTTTTTTTAAATCTATTATGTCACCTTATGTCTTTTGATTGGAGCATTTAGTTTGTTTATATTTAAAATAATCATTGATAGGTATGTATTTATTGTCACTTTATTATTTGTTTTGTGTTTTTTTTTTTCTGAAGATTTTCTTTGATCCTTTCTTGTCTTTCTCCTTTCATGGTTTGCTGATTTTCTTTAGTGATATATTTACATTTCTTTTTATTCTTTGCACATTTATTAGTTTTTAAATATATGGTATCCATTAGGTTTGTATATAACCTCTTGTGGATATATCAGTCTATATTAAGTTAGTGGTCATTTAGGTTTGAACCATTCTTTACTCCTCTCCTCCTCATATCTTTGATATATGTTTTTATATTTTACATCATTTTATTTTCTGAGTTTCTTGACTGATTTTTTATTTTTTTACAGAAACATTATTTTTACTGCTTGCTTTTCTGTTTCCTACCTTTATACTACTAGTTTTGGTTTCTCCTTTCCACTCAGAATCCCCTTTAATATTTCTTGCAGGGCTGGCTTAGTGGTCACGAACTCATTTAGTTTTTGTTTGTCAGGGAAAGTCTTTATTATTCCTTCTCCTCTGAATGGTAGCCTTGCTGGATAGAGTATTCTTGGCTGTGGATTTTTTCCTATTCAGCACTTTGAATACATCATGCCATTCTCTTCTGGCTTGGAAAGTTTCTGCTGAAAAATTCCCTGCTAGTCTTATGGGTTTTCCTTTGTAAGTTACTGCCTTCTTTTCTCTTGCTGCTTAAAAAATTTTTTTCTTTATAACTATATTTTTGCACTTTAATTACAATATGTTCATGTGGATTTGCTTTTGTTGATTTAAGGGGCATTCTCTATGCCTACTGGATCTGGTATTTGTTTCTTTTCTCACATTAGGGAAATTCTCAGTGTTGCTTCAAATAAATTTTCTTTACCCTTTTTTCTTTTTTTTCTTCTGGGACTCCTATAATATGACATTTGATGGAATCATCGAGTTCCCTAAATCTATTCTTGTTTGCATAATGCTTTTTTCTCTCTTTTGTTTACCTTGATTAATTTCCATTACTCTGTCTTCTAGGTCACTCATTTGTTATTTTGCTTTTCCGTCCTGTTGTTCATTCCATCAAATGTGTTTCTCATTTTATTTATTGAGCCCTTTATCTCTGCTATGTTATTCATTATCTCTGTGTTAAGGATCTCAGTCATGTTTTCTACTCTTTTTATGATCATTACTTTAAGTTTTCTATCAGGTATGTCAGTTATATCTGTTTTGCTTAGGTCTCTGGCAGTGGCCTTGTCCTGTTCTTTCATTTTGGATGAATTTCTCTGTCTTCTCTTTTTGTCTATGGCTCTGTGCCTGTTTCTCTCTGTTTATGAAAGTCAACTATGTCTCCTGTTCTTGAGGGTAATGGCCTTATGAAGAAGAGATCCTAAAGTGGTGTTCCCTGTCCCTGGAGCCTTGTGCTTCTGGGAGTGTCTCCAATGTGTGTTACATGTGCCCTGCTATTTTTGTCCTGTATGCTTCAGGCCAATTGTCTTCAGAAGCTCTTTCTCTGTTGTGGGCGATGTTTGGTCCCTAAGTTGAATATGGCACATTTTAACTAGGTGTGTTCTAGTCTGCTTGTGAAATGAGACCTATTGCCACCACTGCTGGTACTAAGGCTTCACAAAACTCTCAGGTTAGGAGATGAAGTATTGGCAAGGATTTGGACTAGTCTTCTGGGGGGAGGGGGCCTGCAGCACAAGGACTTAGACAAGCATGACTGGTAGGGATGGTTCCACTGGAGCATGGGCTTGGTGTAAGCAAGTTAGGTAGTGAGTGTCAGTGCTGTGCTGGTGCCCAGAGGTGGCTCTGTGCTTATGCTGAAGGGAAAGGGAAAGAAATGGTGCTGGCTAGTTCTTTTGATTCTTGAAGGGTCTCTCTATGGACAATGCTTCTCTGGGACACACTCCAAGGTGAGCAACTAACCACCCCACTGTGTGTCCCAGGCAGTCTTTAGATTGCTGTTTCTACACTGTATAGTCTTTGGCTGTTTGTCTCCATTCTGTCCAAGAGCAGCCCAGGGTCCTCCAAGCTCTTTTAGAGCCAAGCACAATGACCTTTAAAACTCCAAGCTTTAAGCCCCACTGGTTGCAATAACTCATGAAGTATAGCCCCTCCTGCTTTCCAAGCCAATTGCTCTGGGGACTCATTTTCCCTGAGTGGGCTCCTCTATGTGGTAGTCTGTCTCTCACCCTTCTCCATAGTTGCAGCTCCCTCTCTCTCAAGCCATGTCCCCACACTTCCTGCCTTCTTCAATGTGGCCTCTTCTCTCCCTTCAGTTCTGGAATTTGCTCTGCTAGTCTTTGAGCCAATTTCTGGATTATTTAGGATGATTTCATAATTATTTACTTGTATTTGAGGGATGACTAATCCCAGGCTCATATTCTCTATGTTCCTCCATGAACCTCAAATGGATGGGCATAAGGAAGCCTATGGTTGTTTTCAGGTTCATCCTGCTGCCCTCTGAGCCCTGAGCTCTGCCCCTTACCCCAGATGCCCCTGCCTGGTCAATCTGCTTCCCTTATGTGCCTAGGCTGCTGTTAGGGCTCAAGTGCATAGCCTCTGCTTCTACCAGTTGTCCAAGAGCAGGACCAGGAAGAGCCTATCCTGCTGGTCATCTATTGCTGGAAGCAGTGACAAGAGCAGGACTGAATATCCTAAGAGCAACACAAGTAAGTGGAGAGGTCACAGGAATGATCATGATAGACTTGGAATAAAAATTAACCTCACTTTGAACAATGATTGTGTTTTATCTGAAAATGATGATACACATTCAGAAATATGTGGTAACACTGCAACCATAATCTGCAGAAATCAAGGATAAAAAAAAGAAGAAGTTGGAAAGCAACCTGAGCCTCTCCTCCATGCTTCCATAGAAGGCCAAAGTTAAGGAACGATTAAGAGCTCAGGATTTACTTTTTATGTGCCTGATGGAAGTTAGCAATGAACAAAATAAACATAATTCATTCATACACAGACTATCACAAATCTAAGGCTATGTGTTACAACTTCTTCAGAGTTAGGGGTGAGCTGAGGGTGTCTGTAGCTGGTTTGCATTGTTCTGAACGCACATCAGGCCTTAGGAGTGGAGTGTGTTTGAGAACAATGGGATAGCCTGGTCATCCCTGGACTACTGCTGTATTACAGATACAACCCCTGTGTTGGGGCTGTATTGAGTATGCCAACAAGTTGCACAGGGGTGCCTTGGCTTAACAAATTATCGATATATACACTATATGTTGAGTCACTGTTCTAATGGCTGGCTACACCATTGACAGGGCCCAGTGCAAGATGAAAATATGAGTCCCTTTGTTTACAAAGGAGGAAAATGGGTTTTTTGTTTTGTTTGTGTGTTTTAGTCTTTATCTCTTTTGATCTGATGAGGTGTTTCTTAATTTTCTATTTAATGTGGGTCCTCCTTTGACCATAGTGATTCTCATAGAGCAAGTGTGAACCCTCACAGATATCCAGGACCCCAACCCATAATTAGGTGCATAAGGCAAGTATGCTTGATCTTGATCTTCCCTGAAACAATGCTCAGCCCTCAGGAGTGGAGAGAAACAATGGCTACTGGGTAGGGGTAGAGGAATTGACAACAGATCTGGGGTTTATGAGACACAGCAAGAGGTGGAACTGCACTTGAGCTGAAGCTCCAAGCCCCTGATGCATGTTCCATTTTGCCATTAGAGTTCACATACAAAACACAAATTTAAAGATCAAATTTTTTTTTTTTTAAGATTTCATTTGTTTATTTGAGAGAGAGAGAGAGAAAACAGGAGGAGGGGAGGGGCATAGGGAATGGGAGAAAAATCTCAAGCAGGCTCTATGTCAAGCCCAGAGCCTGACACAGTTTCATCTCATTACCCTGGGATCATGACCTGATCCAAAATCAAGAGTCCACTTAACTGACTGAACCATCCAGGCAGTCCCTGAAATAAAATTATTAAAGATTTCAAGATGGCAACCAAAGAGCACTAAACTCCAAGCAATTCCCTTCTGAGCTCATAGCCCTGTCTGGTCACATACTGGTTGTGAATCTATGGAGATAATCTTGATTGTTATTCATCCTTTATCACTCTGTGCAACCTCTCACTGACAGAATTTGCACCCAAATGTGCCAGGTACCCTGTCATGAATAGCAAGCATAATGTTCTAGAAAAGAGCTGGTAATGATAATGAATTTTCTGCTTGCTCCTTGGAAAACTCACTTAGCCTTTATGAATCTCGTTATCCTTATCTATCTGATGGACATTTAAATAGCTTCTTTTCAAAGATGTGAGGGCCAATAAAATAGGTAAACATATTTGTTTAAATTTATGGTTTTTAAATTTTTGAGTCTCTGGTATTAAGCAAGATGCCTAAAATCAGGAGAAAAATTCATTGTGCCCACATTCCCTAAGTCTTTTTTGTGCACAGTGCCAGCTATGTGCAATATTTTGACTCAGTGATGTTTTATCTTTCAGGACTCCTTTTCTATATAACCTTTCTTCCAACTCATTTCACATTCTTTTCCCCTGCTGCCTGCTAGCTCATTCAACATTGTTTTACCTGGACATCACTCCCCTGGTGGTGACTTCTGGTTCACATTCTCCTGATTCTCACCAAAATGTACCTGCTTAGTTTCCCATCTGCTTAAGGCTCTGCAAATTCTTCAGAGAGATAATGTGATGATATAATTTAAGGTAAATTTCCGCCACTCTAGCAGACTGTAGATGGTATTTGCATTTAAGCAAATAATTTTAATGTCTTAATTCAAGAAGCAGGTCAGCTAGGAATTTCAGAACTCTTAGGGTCAGTGGTGGAGATATATGAATAGCTGAGGCTACTGCAGAGCAGAACTGTGAATAAAGCCAGCCTGACTTTAGGGTAGAAGAGCTCTCTCAGAGAACAGCTGTAACATGAGGATCAGCAGGAGTTGGCTGATTACCTGGAAAGCTTCCCAGCCAGAAGTATAATTTTCAGGCTCAGAAGCTGAATTTGGCCCTCTGACAAAGGACTTGTTTGGTTGGCATTGTTTGTTTTTTCTTTTTCTTCTTACTTGAATGCAAATGTAATTAACTGAGGTCAGCCTCTCAGGTTCACTGGAGGCCCCACCTTCCTTATTGTCTGAACACTTCCCTCTTGGCTGGGTCATTAGCCCACATCCTCACCTTAAGGATGAGAAGTTGGTTTGGTTAAGACAGGCCAAGACCAGAGGGCTCTGCCTTTTGCTTGAGATCCTTTGTCAACCTTTCACATGCTGACCAGGGTGTGCCATCATTCCCAACAGCCAGTACCTGGAGTCTATCTGGTCTACTGCATTAGTTTTCTAAGGGCTGTTATAAACTGGGAGGCTTAAAACAACAGAAATTTATTCTGTTATGGTTAAAGAGGCTGGAAGTCCAAAATCAAAGTGTTGGCATGGCTGGTTCCTTGAGGAGGCTATGAGGGAGAAGCTGTTCCATGCCTCTTCTAGCTTTTGGTGGCCAGCTGGCAATTCTTGGTGTTTCTTGGCTTATAAATGCTTCACTCCAACTTCTGCCTCTTCACATGGCATACTCCCCTCTGTGTGTGCGTGTGTGTGTGTGTGTGTGTGTGTACGCACATGTGTTTTCTCTTCTTATAAAAATACTCATCATTGGATTAGGGCTCACCATTATCCAGTACCCTCATCTTAACTGATTATATCTGTCTGCAATGACTCTATTTCAAAAAAAGACTACATTCTGAAGTTCTAGTGGATATGAACTTTGGGGGGATACTGTGCAACCCAGTACTCCTCAGGTAAAGAAGAACCCAGGATGCTTAGGAATTTACATCCCTCCAACTCCTTTTCAGGGAGGAAGTACCCCCTAGCTACACAATTTGTAAGGCCCAGTGGAAAATGACAATGTAGGGTCCTTGTTAAAATTTTTTTTAAAGAATTTCAAGATGGTGAGAGTAGAGCATTAAACCAATCTCAGGCCCTTTTGAGTGACAGGTTCTATATGACTGCAGAATCCCATGAAGCTAGCCCTGCCCTTGATTCTGATCAGGACAGCTCACAGAGAACACTTACACTGTCCCCATTGTCCCCTGGGGGCTCAAGCCAAAGTTACTTTCTTTGATAATGTATCTTTGTTTGCCTTCTCTCACTTCCCAGTCTTACCTCACTTGGCTACTGGTTATTCATTTTCTAATAAATCCCTTTACCCAAATCTCCATCTCAGATCTACTTCTGGGCTACACCCCAGACTGACAGAGATTGCTCTACTCTAATTGGATGACTTTTGAAAAGACTATTGCTGGGAGATCCCCGGGTGGCTCAGTGGTTTAGCACCTGCCTTTGCCCTGGGGTGTGATCCTGGGGTGTGATCCTGGAGTCCCGGGATCAAGTCCCACATCAAGCTCCCTGCAGGGAGCTTCTTCCTGCCCCCCACCCATGTCTCTCATGAATGAATAAATAAAATATTTAAAAGAAAAGAAAAGATCATTGCTGAGGCAGCATCGCCTGGGAAAGGCTAGATCTCCATTTCTTTTCTCTATCTAAAGATAAATTTCCAAAGTAAATCTTCAATATACACAAGGGAACTTCTGGGAAAATAGAGTATATGCAATTTACTTATTCTTCTCATTAAGTAAAGCCAAAAGCCATTGACATTATGTAAAAAATAAATATAAGAAGACTGAGAGATGGAGAGGAGAGGGTAGACTAGCTTGGGATTTAGGATTTGAAGAATGACATGGTGGTGAGTTCTTTGGATTCTTTTCTTTTTTTCTTTCTTTCTTTCTTTCTTTCTTTCTTTCTTTCTTTCTTTCTTTCTTCTTTCTTTCCTTCCTTCCTTCCTTCCTTCCTTCCTTCCTTCCTTCCTTCCTTCCTCATATATTTCAGACTTAGAGCAGAAGAAGCTGAAAATGTGGAAATGTCAATGGTACAGACAAAAAAAGAAAGAAAGAAAGCCTTGTTAAAGCCTATTCTTTTTAGCCAAAGGGCCAGAAAAGAGACAGCCTATGACAGGAAACTTGAAGATAATAACTGATATACTCCAGCTAAATACTACAAACAAAAATCCCACCTATTCCAGCAAAGGCTGAGTGGGAAGCCTACACTTTCACCCTCATCAGTTGCAAAGATACACTCTAACCCCTTTTTCTAGCCAATGTTAAATAAGTATAATGGAGAGTCAGGGGGTTTATTATTGCCCAGCAATAACAAGGCTATCCCCAGATGGTATCAGTGGAGGCCATGTGGAGATAAGTAAATGACAAACTCCTACTCCTTCCACCAAGGCAGGTACAGGCTAGTGAAGAGCCAGAATTTCCACCTATACCTGATAGTAATCAGGAGGACCATCACCCTTGAGTGTTTAAAGGTGGCCAAGTGGGAAACCTGGACTCCACCCTCATCTGGCAGTAAGAAGGAGGCAACCTCATTTCTGTTGAAGTGGTGTCAAAAGAAGCCAACTAAAACAGAAGTTTTAAATAAAATCCAGAATCTCATAATATAGTCCCCAATTGCCCAGGATTTAATTAAAAAATCACTCATCATATCAAGACCAGAAAGATCTCAAATGAATGAAAAAAAGACAATATATGCCAACACCAAGATGACAGAGACATTAGTTATCCTATGAGCATTTTATTTTATTTTTTTTTCCTATGAGCATTTTAAAGCAGCCATAGTAAAAATGCTTCAATGTCGAGCAATTATGAATATGCTCAAAACAAACAAAAAACTAGAAATTCTCAGCAAACAAATAATTTCCACAAATAAACAAGACATAAGGAAGAACCAATGGAAATTTTATGATTGAAAATTACAATAACCAAAAATGTAATAGGCTCAACAGCAAATTGGGTGATATGGAGAAAAGAATATGTGAACTTGAAGATAGAATATTATAAATTACTCTATTTAGACATCAGAGAGAAAATGCACTGAAAAAGTCAGCAGAATCTCTGGAAATTGACTATAACAAAATATTTAATACTTATCTATTGTATGTCCAGAATGAGGAGAAAGAAGAGAAAGGGAACAGGGCTAAAAAAGTCCTGGAAAAAACTTTTTTTTTCATGGCTAAAAAACTCCCCAAACTTGGCAAGAGATATAAAACTACAGATTGAAGAAGTTTAGTAAACACCAAACAGAATTAACACAAAGAAATTTGCACCCAGACACATTATAGTCAAAGTGTGAAAACTAAAGAGAAATATTAAAAAAAAAAAAACTTCAAAGCAGCCAGAGAAACAATATCTTATCTATGAGGAATAAACAGTCCGAATGACAAAGATTTCTCATCAGAAACCATGGAGACTAGAAGTACACAATATTTTTGAAATACTGAAATTCTGATAACCCAGAATCTTATATCTAGGAAAATATTCTTCTTCTTCTTCTTCTCCCTCTCCTTCTCCCTCTCCCTCTCCTTCTCCTTCTCCTTCTCCTTCTCCTTCTCCTTCTCCTTCTCCTTCTTCTTCTTCTTCTTCTTCTTCTTCTTCTTCTTCTTCTTCTTCTTCTTCTTCGATAAATATTCTTAAGAAATGAAGATGAAATCAAGACATTTTAGGGGTGCCTGCATGGCTCAGTCAGTTAAGCATCTGCCATAGGCTTAGGTCATGATCCCGGGATCGAGTCCCATGCCAGGCGCCCTGCTCAGTGGAGTCTGCTTCTCCCTCTCCCTTTGCCCTTCTCCCTCTCCTGCTAATGTTCTCTCTCTCTCAAACAAATAAAGTCTTTTTTAAAAAAAGAAATTAAGACGTTTTCAATCGAAGGAAAAATAAACTATTGCCAGCAGACCTAACCTTAAAAAATGACTAAAAGAAGTTCTCTAAACAGAATAGAAATGTTAAAAAAAAAAAGGAACCTTAGAAAAGGAGAAAGAAAAACAGCAAAAATACAGTATATTCTCCTTCTCCTCTTGATTTTCCTGAACTGTGTTTGATGATGGAAACAAAAATTATAACACTATCTGATATTGTTCTAAATGTATGTAGAGGAAATATTTAAGAAAATTACAGTATTAGTGAGAGACAGTAAAGGGCCATCAAGGAAAATAAATTTTTCTGTACTTCATTCAACGGGTAAAATGAGGATAGAACACTGTAATAATTTTTATATATATAATGCAATACCTATAGAAACTACTAGAAAAGCTACACAAAGAGGTGCCTGGGTGGCTCAGTTGGTTAAGCCTCTGCCTTTGGCCTAGGTCATGATCTCAGAGTCTTGGGATTGAGTCCCTTGTCAGGCTTCCTGCTCAGCAGAGAGTTTGCTTCTCTCTTTCCTCCCTACTCGTGCTTTCTCATGCTGTCTCTAGTTCTCTCTCTCAAATAAATGGATAAAAATCTTAAAAAAAAAAAAAAAAACTACACAGAGAGATACACTCAAAAACACCACAGATAAAACAGAATTCTAACAAAATGTATAAATAACCCAAAATAAGTCAGGAAAAAAGAAAACACAGAAAAGAAAAACACAGAGAAAAAAATAAATGGCAGACTTAAGCCCTAAATATACCATGCTAACACTAATCAAAAGAAACCTGGATCAATTTTAACTAGGGCTGCTATAATAAAATGCCATAAGGTAGGTGGCTTAAACAACAGGAGTTTATTGTCTTACAGTTCTGGAGGCCAGAGGTCCAAGAGTAAGGTGTCTGCAAGGCCACACCCTCTCTGAAGATGAAGGGAAGGATCTGTTCTAGGACATTCTCCTAGCTTCTGATAGGTTTGTGGCTCGTGGCAGCATAACCCAATCTTCTCTTGGTGTTTTTCCTGTGTACGTATCTGTCTCTAAATTTCTCCTTTCTATATGGACAACAGTCTATATTGGGTTAGAGTTCTTACTCCAGAACAACTTCATCTTACCTATTTACATCTGCAACAGCCCTATTTCCAAATAAGGTCACATTGTGAGGTACTGGGTGGGGGGAAGGACACAACTTGGGGGAGATACAATTTCACAATTCAGCTCATATCGTTGGAGCAGCTGTATTAATTTCAGATAAAGCAGACCACAGAGCGAGAGTTCTTTCTGTGTGTTCTTTCTGTAATGTAAAGAACATTACATAATGATAAAAGAGTCCATTCTTCAAGAAGACATAACAATCCTTAATGGGTATGCACCTACCTAACAACACAGACAACAGACAACAGAGCATTCACTAAAATAGACCATATTCTAGGCTATAAAACACACTTTAACAAATATAAAAGAATAAAAATCATACAAAGTATGGTCTTAGATCACCATGGAAATAGGTTAGAAATCAACAACAGAAAGATGACTAAAAAAATCCCCAAATATTTGAAGATGAACAATATGCTTCTAAATAACACATGGGTTAGAGAAGTCTCAAGAGAAATTATAAAATATCTTGAACTGAATAAAAATGAAATAAAATTCATCAAAATTTGTGGGATGTAGCAAAAGCAATGTTGAGAAGGAAATTTATAGCACTGAGTGCATATATTAAAAGAGAAGGAAGATCTAGAATTTTTAATCCAAGGGATTTGAGAGCAAAGAAAATTACTAGCAACAGAGAGGATCAGTGTATCATAAAGGGTCCATCCACCAAGAAAACATAATAATCTTAAGTGTGTTTGTACCAAATAATAAGCTGCAAAATATGTGAAGGAAAACTGATATAAATGAAAGGAGAAAAAACCAGGTCCTTAATTGTAGATGGGAACTTTAATAATTTTTCATCAACATTTATAGAGCTACTAGACAGAAAATCAGCAAAAATTTAGAAGTACTCAACACCATCAACTAAGAAAATCTAATTGACTTTCATAGAAAACTCCATAGAACAATAGCAGAATACACATTCTTTTCAAGTGCCCACACTACATATACCAAGATAGACCATATTCTTGGCTTTGAAACAAATCTTCACAAATGTAAGGGAATTCTAACAATAGAGAGTGTGTTCTTCAACACACAGTAGAATCAAACTGGAAATTAATAGTATATGATAGGATAATTTCCAAACACTTAGAAACCTAACAACATGCTTCTGAGTAATCCATAGGTTAAAAGGGAATTCTCAAGATTGATTTCAAAGTACATTGGATTGAATGAAAACACAACTCAAAATTTGTGGACACAACTAAAGCCATACTGAGAGGGCAATTGATAGTGCTAAATGCAAACATCGAAAAGACAAAATAATTCAAGCTCCTACCTCAAGAACCTAGAAAAAGAAGAGAAAAATAAACCTGCAAGTAAAAGGAAGGATATAGTAAAGATCAGAGCAGAAATCAATGAAATTAAAATAGAAATAAAAAATCATTTTAAAAAGGAAATACTTAGGTGTAAATCCAACATG
Source organism: Canis lupus baileyi (assembly GCF_048164855.1). Classification (NCBI taxonomy): domain Eukaryota; kingdom Metazoa; phylum Chordata; class Mammalia; order Carnivora; family Canidae; genus Canis; species Canis lupus. The sequence continues at coordinate 47,264,269 of NC_132848.1, read as the reverse complement.
ACATGTTCAGGACTTATATGCTGAAACTACAAGATGTTCCTAGTTTATTCTCTTTTCAAATTGTCTTAGGTACTCAGTCCCTTTCCTTTCATATACATTTTAGAGTAAACACTCACACATTGCTGGTGGGGGTGTACAATAGTACAGCAGAAAGACAGTGGCAATTTCTTAAAAGATGAAACATGTAACCACCATGCAGCCTAGTAATTGTATCATAGGTTATTTTTTTTATCCTAGGAGAATGAAAACTTACATTCAAACAAAAAATATATACAGGAATATTTATAGCAACTTTATTCATAGTAGCCCCAAACTGAAAACAACCCAGATGTCCTCCAACAGAGGAAAGAATAAGGAAACTGTGGTACACCCATATTATGGAATTATATTCCACAATGAAAAGGAAGAAAACTATGGATACATTCAATAACTTGGATAAATCTCTAGGGTGTTAGGCTGTGTGATAAAAGCCAATTCTAAAAGGTTACGAAAGGCATGATTCCATTTATATCATATTCTCAGAACGACAAAATTTAGAAATGGAGGACAAAATAGTGGTTGATCAGGGTTTAAAGAGTGAGTGGATGTGGGGAGGGAAGTAGACATGGCTAGAAAAGCACAGCAGGAAGGATCCTTGAGGTGACAGACACGTTCTGCACCTTGACTGTATCCATGCCAATATCTTAGTTTTTATATTGTACTATAGGTTTACAAGATATCTTTGAGGAGAAAGTGGGTAATGGGTACATGGGATCTTCTATTTTATTTTTTACAACTGCATGTGAATCTACAATTGTCTCCAAAAAAAGTTTAATTTAAAACCGAAAAGATGCCCCAAAGGCTTTCTAATAATCCTCCTTTATTTTATTTTAACTATCCTTGATTTTTTTCCTTTTTTTCACCTTTGCAGCAATTACTATAATTGATTTGTGTCTTCCTGGGCAAGGGTTTTGATAAGGAAGAGGTAAGAAGTAGACCTTAAAAAGAAAAAAAAAACTCCTTATATTTGTAAAAATGCATGCTTCTCCGATATTCAACTCTCTGATAAATTTGAGGATTTGCAAGACCTTGTCAGGGTCTGTGTTATCCCTGATGCTGGTGGCTGCTTCGCCACTGAATGGGTTGGCCCTCAGTTGTCCTCTACTAGTTCAGGGTGAAAAAACATTATCTGTTCTCTGTGACCTTGGCCAAACTCCCACAGAATCTGATGATTTCCTTCTGGGTCCATTATACCATGCTGGGCCACCGGTGGTCTCTGGGCTTCCTGTGCAGTGGTTAGCTATTGTGTCATGACCAATTTCTTTGCCAAGTTCCGCTTGCTGTGCCTCATCACGACAGCATTCCCTTTGCATTATTCTGACATGAGGTGTCAGGGTTTGGGCTGCAGTTGGAAGATCAGTTTTATCTCATGTGTACCGATGGCTTTCTTCTTCTGTATGGTAGGCTTCTCATTTATGTTACTAGAGATTACAGAACTTGAACTCTGTTATGACGGCTTCCCACTCTCCTAGGAGCAAACTTCAAAATAGCCATCCTGAGCTTCTCTTTGTGCCTTTGAATCTCATGAGCTTTTTCTTTTTTTTTTTTTTTTTTTCATGAGCTTTTTCTATGTCAGTAGCCTACATAAAATCAAATAGATCACATATCTGAAGGAGGACATAAGTCTCAGGTGTGTTTTTTTTCACGGTAGTAATATTCCTTTGGCCTTTGGACCTTATAGACCTATTTCCTTATTTAAATAACTCTTGGAAAGCAGGAAATGGGAATTGGATTTCTGTAACATAGAGTATGATTTTTCTTTTCTGGGCATCACTTTTGTTTTATGACATTTGGAAACATAGTGGATCTTGTGTTCTACATAGTGATCAGCAAAAACACTAGAAGTGAGGGCCTAATGTATGTGTTATATGCAGGTACTAGAGGAAGTTTCTCCCATGGGCACTGTGAGGTCATAAAACAGCCTTTCCCGAACTGAGATCCCAGGGAATTGTGAATTTATGAGAAAATTAAATTTCTTGTGTTTTTAACACAATGGTAACCTAACAGAAATATTAATGTAAACTTTGGGGGTCATCTGGATGACCCTTATGAAGATATGGCCATTGATTACAGTATCATTTGGTGCCATGTAATTTCACTTTAAGAATTACAGGCTTGGGAGAAAAAAGCAAAGGAGGACATAGTATGTAAACAGGGTATTCTTCCAAAATAAAGGCCGAATGATGCCATGGCTTGACTAAAATTTCACAAGAGTTCAAAGGGAGAGGAAGATGGGAGAACTGTTGTCAAATAAGAACACAGTGTTAGAGGCAAAGCTCTGGAAAATCATATTCCAGTTGTGAGCAGCAATTTAGGTTTTGCTAACCAGTATTATTCATATTAGTGAATTAATAATGTCAACTATTAATGAAAAAAAGTAACTGAAATTTAATAATATATAGATTATAATTTTTATTGGATTTGTTGTTTTGCTTGTTTCAAATCTCTAAAATTATTTACATAAAAAGTTTATATCTCATTCCAAGTTTATGTGTTTAAATAATATTTTAGGATTATAGTAATCAAGCACAGTTCTGGAAGTCCACAAGAATGCTTTTCCTTTAAGCATTATCCTGTCATAGAATAATTTTTGAACTGGAAATTTCCTCAGAGATTTAGTAGAGGAGAAACTGAAGCCTCGAGAGATTAAAGGACTTTGCAAGGTCAGACAACTAATCCTCAGCAGGGTTGTGACAGTACCAGGTCCTGGTCTCCAGCCCAGGCCCCCTTCCAAGTCACGGCTGTTCAAGAGAGTGATGCAGGAAGGTGGATTATTTAGCCCCAAAGGATTGGATGGAGATGTCCTCTCTAAAATAGAGGTTGGGAGCTTTACTTTTTCTTTTTCAGTCTGCTGACTCACAGGGGTATATGAACTGTGGGCCAGACACATTTGAAAAAAAAAAGAAGTTTGGAGACAAGATTGAGCATCTTTCCCCACCCGCCTCCAGCAAACCCAGCAAGGCTGTGTTACCATCTACTACACCTTAATCACATTTGAATCAGAAGATGACACATGATGTGCTGAAGTGCCATTTTTAACATTTCTAAATTTCTCAGACAGTATGCATTAGAAAATGGGCTACCTAGTGGTTCTCTTATGGAAAGTTCTCTTCTAAAAAAAAAAAAAAGACTCAATTCTTTGAGGGCATCATCACAAATGCAGGCTGACAAATTTTGAACTTTAAGTTGATGTTTTTTAACCTTGAGTAGATAGTGAAATGATTCTCAAGCTTTGAACTTGTGCTATTTGTGGATGACAATCATCTGAGATACTATAACATAACGTATGCTTCATTGGCTCTAGCAACCTAGCAAATGATACAGGAATGTCCTTAGGTAATTCTTAGGAGTGCCCAGGGGTACCTTCCAGGTGCTTACTAACACATCTAGTCAATTACCAAATGGTGTTGGCCATTTCTACGGTTTAATTTCCCCTGTGCTTGCCCTGTTTATTGGACAGTTCTATCATCTCCACTTCCTAACTGTGTTTTAAAAAATAGTTTATTTATTTGTGAGAAAGAGAGATGAATTCTGCCCATTTTGATCAGGGAAAAATTACATCTCTGCTTTCACTATCTTATGAACTGAAAAATTGCATTTCCCTCCATTATGAAAGTAGGCAGCAAACCATGGTAGAAGATGAGTACCAACAATTCTGCCACAGAAGAAATCTCAGGTATTTTCATGGATGTTACAGTTGCTGCAGACATCTCCAAATGTTGTTTATAATCATTATTACTTTAAAATCATAATAATTATTAGGTTTGCCACTAGATCTTATTATTTAAAGTTTTAATAAAAAACACACATATTATGATAGCACAAATTTAAAAAAATATTTTGAGAACTCTATTTCAATATAACTGGTTTCCTTTATAATCCTATGTATTTTGTTTTATTTATTTAAAAGCCCCCTGCTTCCTATCACCCTGAGAAGGGGTCCATGGGCTTCCTAGACTGCTAAAGTTGTCTATGGCACAAAATGCTCATGAGACCCTGCTCTAGAGGATTAATTAACATAAGGGATGTTAGAAATTATTTTTCTCCCATGTCATTAGAACTGTTCAAGTTATGAGCCTGGCTCTTACATAGCTGGGGCACAAGAATAAGACCTGGCAGCTTACCATCTGCCTTTTGGACCAAGACCTTGGACCCGACTTTGTCTTCACTTTGCAAAGGACCTTATCACCTGGAAGGTTGGCTGGTCCTATGGTCAGGACATTGCTGTGTTGACTTTAGAGTAACGTTTTCTGGTGAGGTGTGTGCCATGAGTTGAACTGTGTCCTCCAAAATGATATGTTGAGGTCCTAACCCCTGGTACCTGTGAATGTGACCTTTCTGGAAATAGGGTCTTTGCATATATAATCAAGTTAAGATGAGGTCCAATAAAAAACAAAATTCAACTGAGTAAATTTCGAAGATCTCCTTGCTTTATTCAGTGATTCAGGAATCAGGCAATATCCCACCTAACAGATATAGAGGAGCTCTAAGGAGTCGTACAAAATGAAAGACTTTGATACACAGAAGGGAGCAGGATAAATAAGTTATACTAGCAAAAAGTGGATTGACTGTGGCAAGATAACCTACGTTTAGGGGACAGCAAGAGTCTAGCAGGCAGATTACTTGACTAGTATTGACTAAACAACTTCAGCTTGATCTGTTTGACATTTTATTCCTGGGAAAGTCTGAAATTGTAATTAAGTATGAAGATTCAGTTTAGTGAAGTGGGACTTAGAGTAAGTGACTACATTTTGGGCCTATTATCTTGTTTTTAACAGTATCTGGGACCCAATCCAGTTTGACTGATGTCCATATAAGAAGAGAAGAGACACACAGGGAGAATGAGACACAGGAAGACACACAAGGAGAATGCCACATGACAACAGAGATGGAAATTTGAATGAGGCAGCTGCAAGCCAAGGAACACCAAGGATTGCCGGCCATCACCAGTACTGAGGGAGAGGGAAGGAATGATAATATTCAGTGTCTCAGAGGGAGCATGGCCCTGCTGACACCCTGCTTTTAGACTTCTAGCCTTCCAGAACTATGAGAGAATAGATTTCTGTTGTTTTAAATGACCAAGATTGGGTAGCCCGGGTGGCTCAGTGGTTTAGTGCCGCCTTCAGCCCAGGGCCTGATACTGGAGACCTGGGATCGAGTCCCACGTCAGGCTCCCTGCATGGAGCCTGCTTCTCTCCCTCTGCCTGTGTCTCTGCCTCTCTCTCTCTCTCTCTCTCTCATGAATAAATAAAATCTTTAAAAAAAAAATAAATGACCAAGATTGTAGTGCTTTGTTAGTGCAGCCCTAAGAAATGGGTCCACTATGTCTCAGAGTGCCTAATAAAGGAACAGTGGGAATCTCACTGAGGTCACAAAACTGGTTGTGTGACTTTCCGGGCCTTGTTGATAATGAGGCTTGTCCATGTGGCAGAATCTGGTCTGAGCCGAACACTGATTATTATGGGCCATCTGGTTGTTAGGTTGTGGGGAGGGAAATACATAGCAGCCACCCACTTCCAACTGGCAGAGCCTAGAGATACCCAAAATAGTAGCACAATTGTTGGGCCTAGGGATTAGCGTTGCTTAGTTGAAAACAGAATGCCTCTCTCCCTTTCTGGGTTAAATTCATCTAAAGCTGCCCCCATCCCACAAACGCTTCTAGTGAAATCGTCTCCTTACATTTTTATACATTGCCCCTTCTCTCTCTGGGATTCAAACACAAGTCCAGGGAAGCCTGGGTGGAAAGCCTTTTCACTGGCAAAGTCTATGCTGGTTCCACATAATTCTGTCGCCCTCTTCCTTCGGAGGAGTTCCTTCCCAAGGAGAGTTCAGTCCTTTACACCCAGACATAATGCAAGTCTGTCTGGTGGGTTTGCTAGAGATTTACCCTGTCTACTTCCCAGTAGTGGGTGGGGTTTTACCTCCATTGGGACCCTCCTCTCTATCCACACAATAGTCTTGTTTGCCCAAGAAATCAAACTCTACTAGGGTACCAACTCAGACAACCATTTTAGAAGACACTTTGAGCTCTCAAGCAGGAGTGTTCCGAACCTAGAACACTCAAGTTAAAGATGAGGGACATCTCATTGCTTGTAGCTACCACTCCTTCCATTTTAAGTCCCCATTTCCTTCATGTTTGGCTCCAAATCTTCCTTCATCCAAGATTGTTTTTCCATCGAGACCTCTGCCTTCTCCTCTTGCCTGGAAATGTATCTTAAAATGGACTCCTACTCCCAGTATGTACATATGTGTATACACACACACACACACACACACACACTCCTTTAAAATACACTCATGCTCTCAATAGATGAATATGTATATGTGTGTATATATATATATATTTTTACTTAAATATACCAGAGAATTCATAAGAGCCACCCAATCTTTCAATATTTCTCCCAGACCACAATGCAAAGTCAAATATTGACCTGCATTAATTTACATTCGTGTACACTAATCTTCAAATGTCAGAAAAATGGTCTTCAACATTCTCCTCCATTCCAGAGAGGGGAACTATGCAGCTCCTTTGCTCTCACACAACACCTTCAAAATGTCAAGTCCTGAGCCTCCAATTAAGTTATAAGTTAAAGAAAAAGCAAGCTCAAAATGTCTGTGAATGAGTCCTTCATGTTACTAAACTACCCAGCTTCATCTGCTAATTTTAGCCACTGAACTAACTCCCATTTATTGGAGATATAATTTACATACCATAAAATCCATTCATTTAAAGTGTACAATCAAGTGGTTTTTATCATAGTCACAGAATTATACAACCATCACCACTGTCTAATTCCAGAATATTTTCACCATGCTGAAAGGAAACCTTGTGCCCGTTAGCAGTCACTTCTCATTATCTTCTCTCCTACCGTGCAGGAGACTGCTATTTGACTTTGAAAAAGCCAACTCTATTACATTCTCTTTATGCATAACACAAAGAAAAAGGGGCAGGTGGCCATATAGATCCCCAGGAGATACTGGGAGTCAGGGGTTAAGTAGGTGTGGCAGCAGCAAGTGTGAAGAACACCCAGGGCTCTGACTTTGTAAACTTCAGCCACGCATGCTTCATTAGCAATAAGGCTTCAATAACCATGGAGAATGTTCGACAAGCTCAGGAATCTTTGTTTCTGATTCCTGGAGTGTTGCTGTAGGTGGTTGCTAGCTTTCAGTGCAAACAGAAACAAACTGAAATGTCCATTGAATGACTGGAAACTTGATTCTCTTGGACACAGTCCACGTGGGCCCCATTTGTCCTCACAGCAACCATTTGTCGGATCTGGCATTGCCCAATTGACATCATCTGTGCCCTTTTCCATGGCAAGGCCATTATTACATCACCAGCTAACTAAAGTTCTACATGATGAGAATAATTTTAAAGATACCTTTGGAAAATACAACTTAGCCTTAAAATACATAAATAGGCATATCCATTTTGCTAGGATGTTTTTAATGAATCTATAGTAATTCTAAGTATACTTGTAATTTTGGAAGTATAGTATCACACATTTTCAAATAATAATGTAAAAGGACATTTGTTTGTTGTTTATAAATTAGATTCCAAACCATTTTCAGCAGTGCTTTTTTCTTTTGATAGTACTTACTACTATGCAAATGATAAATGTTTTTACCTTGGTGTTTTTTTAATTCAGTTCATCCCATTTCATTTATATATTTTCATATTGCGCCCTCATTTATAATCTCATAACAATTTATGCATTTATATTTATCAATATTTACCATATTAGAAGTTAAAACTATAAACTTCAAAAGCTCTTTAGTTCATTAAAAAAAAAACAAAACCCATTGTGTTAACATGAACAACGTATTTTAAAGAAAAATAAGTATATTTTCTAAAAAATGTAGTGGGAAGGAATGGCATTTTTTTATATTTTTGAAAATCTCTTTCATGACTGTCTCAATAGGAAACAGCTGGATTCTCTTCTTTAAAAAATAACAGTTTTATTTAGATATAATTTACATACCGTACCATTCATCCGTTTAAAGTGTACAATTCAATGGTTTTTAATATATTCACAGAGTTGTGCAACCATCACCACAATTAATTTTAGAACATTTTTATTACTCCCCAAAGAAACCTTGTATCCACTATCTGTCACTGCTTATTTCCCTTTATGTATATCCGCCCCACCCTACCATCCTGGTCTTGTTCTAGGCAACCACCGATCTGCTTTCTGCTTGTATGGATTTGCTTATTCTGGACATTTCACATAAATGGAATTAAACAATATGTGGCCCTTCATGACTGGTTTCTTTCACTTAGCATAGGGTTTTCAAGGTTCATCTACATTGTAGCATGTTCATAATTCATTTATTTTTACTGCTGAATCATATTCCATTGTATGTACATACCACATTTTGTTTATCCATTTATCAGTTGAAAAATATTTGGCCATATTCCCATTTTTTTACTATTATGAATAATGTTGCTTTAAGGTTTTTATCTGGTTAGAAGTTTATTTAGAAGTGTGTACAAGTTTCTGTATGGACATATATCTTTTTTCCTCTTGAGTGTATGCTTAGGAATGAAATTGCTAGATCATATGATAACTGTGTTTAGCATTTTGAGGAACTGCCAGATTGTTTCCCACAGTCTATTTTATATATCACCACCAACATAGGGAGTTCCAATTTCTCCACGTCCTCTCCAGCACTTATAATTATCTTTTAAATTTTTTGCTATACTAGGGAATGTGAAGGACTACTTCATTATGGTTTTGATTTGTATTTCCCTAATGATTAATAATATTAAACATCTTTTCCTGTGCTTCTACATCTTCTTTGGAAGAATATCTACTCAGATCCTTTGTCCAATTTTTAATCGGCTTGTTTTTTTATTGTTGAATTGTAAGTGTCTTTATCTTTTTGTCTTTATCTTTTAGATACAAGTCCTTTCTCAGATATATGATCTGCAAATATGTTCTCTCATTGAATGAATTGTCATTTTACTCTTTTTGATTGTATCCT